>NC_092129.1:52151513-54731913 GCF_043159975.1 Macaca nemestrina | reverse complement strand
AAGCTTCTTTCCAGATTTCATCTGAGGATATTTCCTTTTTCACCATAGCCCTCTACGGGCTTACAAATATCACTTTGCCAATTCCACAAGAACTGTCTTAGCGAAAGGCTTCTTGAGGGGAAAGCTGTAACTCTGTGAGATGATTTCACAGAACACAAAGAAGTTTCTCAGAAAGCTTCTTTCTCTTTGTTATCGGAGGATATATCCTTTGGCCCTATATTCTTCAAAGGGATCCGAAATATCTGTTCTCAGATTCCACAGAAATAAGGCTGGCAAAGAGATCCACGAATTACAGATGTAACTCTGTGAGATGAATTAACAGAACACTAGGTAGTTTCTCAGAAAGCTTCTTTCCAGATTTCATCTGAGGATATTTCCTTTTTCACCATAGCCCTCTATGGGCTTCCAAATATCACTTTGCCAATTCCACAAGAACTGTCTTAGCGAAAGGCTTCTTTAGGGGAAAGCTGTAACTCTGTGAGATGATTTCACAGAACACAAAGAAGTTTCTCAGAAAGCTTCTTTCTCTTTGTTATCGGAGGATATTTCCTTTGGCCCTATAGTCTTCAAAGGGATCCGAAATATCTGCTCTCAGATTCCACAGTAATAAGGCTAGCAGTGAGATCCACGAAATACAGATGTAACTCTGTGAGATGAATTAACAGGACACTAAGCATTTTCTCAGAAAGCTTCTTTCCAGATTTCATCTGAGGATATTTCCTTTTTCACCATAGCCCTCTATGGGCTTCCAAATATCACTTTGCCAATTCCACAAGAACTGTCTTAGCGAAAGGCTTCTTGAGGGGAAAGCTGTAACTCTGTGAGATGATTTCACAGAACACAAAGAAGTTTCTCAGAAAGCTTCTTTCTCTTTGTTATCAGAGGATATTTCCTTTGGCCCTATAGTCTTCAAAGGGATCCGAAATATCTGTTCTCAGATTCCACAGAAATAAGGCTAGCAAAGAGATCCACGAAATACAGATGTAACTCTGTGAGATGAATTAACAGAACACTAAGCAGTTTCTCAGACAGCTTCTTTCCAGATTTCATCTGAGGATATTTCCTTTTTCACCATAGCCCTCTAAGGCTTCCAAATATCACTTTGCCAATTCCACAAGAACTGTCTTAGCGAAAGGCTTCTTGAGGGGAAAGCTGTAACTCTGTGAGATGATTTCACAGAACACAAAGAAGTTTCTCAGAAAGCTTCTTTCTCTTTGTTATCGGAGGATATTTCCTTTGGCCCTATAGTCTTCAAAGGGATCCGAAATATCTGTTCTCAGATTCCACAGAAATAAGGCTAGCAAAGAGATCCACGAAATACAGATGTAAGTCTGTGAGATGAATTAACAGAACACTAAGCAGTTTCTCAGAAAGCTTCTTTCCAGATTTCATCTGAGGATATTTCCTTTTTCACCATAGCCCTCTATGGGCTTCCAAATATCACTTTGCCAATTCCACAAGAACTGTCTTAGCGAAAGGCTTCTTGAGGGGAAAGCTGTAACTCTGTGAGATGATTTCACAGAACACAAAGAAGTTTCTCAGAAAGCTTCTTTCTCTTTGTTATCGGAGGATATTTCCTTTGGCCCTATAGTCTTCAAAAGGATCCGAAACATCTGTTCTCAGATTCCACAGAAATAAGGCTAGCAAAGAGATCCACGAAATACAGATATAACTCTGTGAGATGAATTAACAGAACACTAAGCAGTTTCTCAGAAAGCTTCTTTCCAGATTTCATCTGAGGATATTTCCTTTTTCACCATAGCCCTCTAGGGGCTTCCAAATATCACTTTACCAATTCCACAAGAACTGTCTTAGCGAAAGGCTTCTTCAGGGGAAAGATATAACTCTGTGAGATTATTTCACAGAACAAAAAGAAGTTTCTCAGAAAGCTTCTTTCTCGTTGTTATCGCAGGATATTTCCTTTGGCCCTATAGTCTTCAAAGGGATCCGAAATATCTGTTCTCAGATTCCAGAGAAATAAGGCTAACAAAGAGATCCACGAAATACAGATGTAACTCTGTGAGATGAATTAACCCAACACTAAGCAATTTCTCAGAAAGCTTCTTTCCAGATTTCATCTGAGGATATTTCCTTTTTCACCATAGCACTCTATGGGCTTCCAAATATCACTTTGCCAGTTCCACAAGAACTGTCTTAGCGAAAGGCTTTTTGAGGGGAAAGATATAACTCTGTGAGATGATTTCACAGAACACAAAGAAGTTTCTCAGAAAGCTTCTTTCTCGTTGTTATCGGAGGATATTTCGTTTGGCCCTATAGTCTTCAAAGGAATCCGAAATATCTGTTCTCAGATTCCAGAGAAATAAGGCTAGCAAAGAGATCCACGAAATACAGATGTAACTCTGTGAGATGAATTAACAGAACACTAAGGAGTTTCTCAGAAAGCTTCTTTCCAGATTTCATCTGAGGATATTTCCTTTTTCACCGTAGCCCTCTATGGGCTTCCAAATATCACTTTGCCAATTCCACAAGAACTGTCTTAGCGAAAGGCTTCTTGAGGGGAAAGCTGTAACTCTGTGAGATGATTTCGCAGAACACAAAGAAGTTTCTCAGAAAGCTTCTTTCTCTTTGTTATCGGAGGATGTTTCCTTTGGCCCTATAGTCTTCAAAGGGATCCGAAATATCTGTTCTCAGACTCCAGAGAAATAAGGCTAGCAAAGAGATCCATGAAATACAGATGTAACTCTGTGAGATGAATTAAAAGAACACTAAGCAGTTTCTCAGAAAGCTTCTTTCCAGATTTCATCTGAGGATATTTCCTTTTTCACCATAGCCCTCTACGGGCTTACAAATATCACTTTGCCAATTCCACAAGAACTGTCTTAGCGAAAGGCTTCTTGAGGGGAAAGCTGTAACTCTGTGAGATGATTTCACAGAACACAAAGAAGTTTCTCAGAAAGCTTCTTTCTCTTTGTTATCGGAGGATATATCCTTTGGCCCTATATTCTTCAAAGGGATCCGAAATATCTGTTCTCAGATTCCACAGAAATAAGGCTGGCAAAGAGATCCACGAATTACAGATGTAACTCTGTGAGATGAATTAACAGAACACTAGGTAGTTTCTCAGAAAGCTTCTTTCCAGATTTCATCTGAGGATATTTCCTTTTTCACCATAGCCCTCTTTGGGCTTCCAAATATCACTTTGCCAATTCCACAAGAACTGTCTTAGCGAAAGGCTTCTTGAGGGTAAAGCTGTAACTCTGTGAGATGATTTCACAGAACACAAAGAAGTTTCTCAGAAAGCTTCTTTCTCTTTGTTATCGGAGGATATTTCCTTTGGCCCTATAGTCTTCAAAGGGATCCGAAATATCTGCTCTCAGATTCCACAGTAATAAGGCTAGCAGTGAGATCCACGAAATACAGATGTAACTCTGTGAGATGAATTAACAGGACACTAAGCATTTTCTCAGAAAGCTTCTTTCCAGATTTCATCTGAGGATATTTCCTTTTTCACCATAGCCCTCTATGGGCTTCCAAATATCACTTTGCCAATTCCACAAGAACTGTCTTAGCGAAAGGCTTCTTGAGGGGAAAGCTGTAACTCTGTGAGATGATTTCACAGAACACAAAGAAGTTTCTCAGAAAGCTTCTTTCTCTTTGTTATCAGAGGATATTTCCTTTGGCCCTATAGTCTTCAAAGGGATCCGAAATATCTGTTCTCAGATTCCACAGAAATAAGGCTAGCAAAGAGATCCACGAAATACAGATGTAACTCTGTGAGATGAATTAACAGAACACTAAGCAGTTTCTCAGACAGCTTCTTTCCAGATTTCATCTGAGGATATTTCCTTTTTCACCATAGCCCTCTAAGGCTTCCAAGTATCACTTTGCCAATTCCACAAGAACTGTCTTAGCGAAAGGCTTCTTGAGGGGAAAGCTGTAACTCTGTGAGATGATTTCACAGAACACAAAGAAGTTTCTCAGAAAGCTTCTTTCTCTTTGTTATCGGAGGATATTTCCTTTGGCCCTATAGTCTTCAAAGAGATCCGAAATATCTGTTCTCAGATTCCGCAGAAATAAGGCTAGCAAAGAGATCCACGAAATACAGATGTAAGTCTGTGAGATGAATTAACAGAACACTAAGCAGTTTCTCAGAAAGCTTCTTTCCAGATTTCATCTGAGGATATTTCCTTTTTCACCATAGCCCTCTATGGGCTTCCAAATATCACTTTGCCAATTCCACAAGAACTGTCTTAGCGAAAGGCTTCTTGAGGGGAAAGCTGTAACTCTGTGAGATGATTTCACAGAACACAAAGAAGTTTCTCAGAAAGCTTCTTTCTCTTTGTTATCGGAGGATATTTCCTTTGGCCCTATAATCTTCAAAAGGATCCGAAACATCTGTTCTCAGATTCCACAGAAATAAGGCTAGCAAAGAGATCCACGAAATACAGATATAACTCTGTGAGATGAATTAACAGAACACTAAGCAGTTTCTCAGAAAGCTTCTTTCCAGATTTCATCTGAGGATATTTCCTTTTTCACCATAGCCCTCTAGGGGCTTCCAAATATCACTTTACCAATTCCACAAGAACTGTCTTAGCGAAAGGCTTCTTCAGGGGAAAGATATAACTCTGTGAGATTATTTCACAGAACAAAAAGAAGTTTCTCAGAAAGCTTCTTTCTCGTTGTTATCGCAGGATATTTCCTTTGGCCCTATAGTCTTCAAAGGGATCCGAAATATCTGTTCTCAGATTCCAGAGAAATAAGGCTAACAAAGAGATCCACGAAATACAGATGTAACTCTGTGAGATGAATTAACACAACACTAAGCAATTTCTCAGAAAGCTTCTTTCCAGATTTCATCTGAGGATATTTCCTTTTTCACCATAGCACTCTATGGGCTTCCAAATATCACTTTGCCAGTTCCACAAGAACTGTCTTAGCGAAAGGCTTTTTGAGGGGAAAGATATAACTCTGTGAGATGATTTCACAGAACACAAAGAAGTTTCTCAGAAAGCTTCTTTCTCGTTGTTATCGGAGGATATTTCGTTTGGCCCTATAGTCTTCAAAGGAATCCGAAATATCTGTTCTCAGATTCCAGAGAAATAAGGCTAGCAAAGAGATCCACGAAATACAGATGTAACTCTGCGAGATGAATTACAGAACACTAAGCAGTTTCTCAGAAAGCTTCTTTCCAGATTACATCTGAGGATATTTCCTTTTTCACCATAGCCCTCTATGGGCTTCCAAATATCACTTTGCCAATTCCACAAGAACTGTCTTAGCGAAAGGCTTCTTGAAGGGAAAGCTGTAACTCTGTGAGATGATTTCACAGAACACAAAGAAGTTTCTCAGAAAGCTTCCTTCTCTTTGTTATCGGAGGATATTTCCTTTGGCCCTATAGTCTTCAAAGGGATCCGCAATATCTGTTCTCAGATTCCAGAGAAATAAGGCTACCAAAGAGATCCACGAAATACAGATATAACTCTGTGAGATGAATTAACAGAACACTAAGCAGTTTCTATTAAAGCTTCTTTCCAGATTTCTTCTGAGGATATTTCCTTTTTCACCATAGCCCTCTATGGGCTTCCAAATATCACTTTGCCATTTCCACAAGAACTGTCTTAGCGAAAGGCTTCTCGAGGGGAAAGCTGTAACTCTGTGAGATGATTTCACAAAACACCAAGAAGTTTCTCAGAAACTTCTTTCTCTTTGTTATCGGAGGGTATTTCCTTTGGCCCTATAGTCTTCAAAGGGATCCGAAATATCTGTTCTCAGATTCCAGAGAAATAAGGCTAGCAAAGAGATCCACGAAATACAAATGTAACTCTGTGAGATGAATTAACAGAACACTAAGCAGTTTCTCAGAAATCTTCTTTCCAGATTTCATCTGAGGATATTTCCTTTTTCACCATAGCCCTCTACGGGCTTCCAAATATCACTTTGCCAATTCCACAAGAACTGTCTTAGCGAAAGGCTTCTTGAGGGGAAAGCTGTAACTCTGTGAGATGATTTCACAGAACACAAAGAAGTTTCTCAGAAAGCTTCTTTCTCTTTGTTATCGGAGGATATATCCTTTGGCCCTATAGTCTTCAAAGGGATCCGAAATATCTGTTCTCAGATTCCACAGAAATAAGGCTAGCAAAGAGATCCACGAAATACAGATGTAACTCTGTGAGATGAATTAACAGGACACAAAGCAGTCTCTGAGAAAGCTTCTTTCCAGATTTCATCTGAGGATATTTCATTTTTCACCATAGCCCTCTATGGGCTTCCAAATATCACTTTGCCAATTCCACAAGAACTGTCTTAGCGAAAGGCTTCTTGAGGGGAAAGCTGTAACTCTGTGAGATGATTTCACAGAACACAAAGAAGTTTCTCAGAAAGCTTCTTTCTCTTTGTTATCGGAGGATATTTCCTTTGGCCCTATAGTCTTCAAAGGGATCCGAAATATCTGTACTCAGATTCCAGAGAAATAAGGCTAGCAAAGAGATCCACGAAATACAGATGAAACTCTGTGAGATGAATTAACAGAACACTAAGCAGTCTCTCAGACAGCTTCTTTCCAGATTTCATCTGAGGATATTTCCTTTTTCACCATAGGCCTCTATGGGCTTCCAAATATCACTTTGCCAATTCCACAAGAACTGTCCTGGCGAAAGGCTTCTTGAGGGGAAAGCTGTAACTCTGTGGATGATTTCACAGAACACAAAGAAGTTTCTCAGAAAGCTTCTTTCTCTTTGTTATCAGAGGATATTTCCTTTGGCCCTATAGTCTTCAAAGGGATCCGAAATATCTGTTCTCAGATTCCACAAAAATAAGGCTAGCAAAGAGATCCACGAAATACAGATGTAACTCTGTGAGATGAATTAACAGAACACTAAGCAGTTTCTCAGAAAGCTTCTTTCCAGATTTCATCTGAGGGTATTTCCTTTTTCACCATAGCCCTCTATGGGCTTCCAAATATCACTTTGCCAATTCCACAAGAACTGTCTTAGCGAAAGGCTTCTTGAGGGGAAAGATATAACTCTGTGAGATGATTTCACAGAACACAAAGAAGTTTCTCAGAAAGCTTCTTTCTCGTTGTTATCGGAGGATATTTCCTTTGGCTCTATAGTCTTCAAAGGGATCCGAAATATCTGTTCTCAGATTCCAGAGAAATAAGGCTAGCAAAGAGATCCACGAAATACAGATGTAACACTGCGAGATGAATTACAGAACACTAAGCAGTTTCTCAGAAAGCTTCTTTCCAGATTTCATCTGAGGATATTTCCTTTTTCACCATAGCCCTCTATGGGCTTCCAAATATCACTTTGCCAATTCCACAAGAACTGTCTTAGCGAAAGGCTTCTTGAGGGGAAAGCTGTAACTCTGTGAGATGATTTCACAGAACACAAAGAAGTTTCTCAGAAATCTTCTTTCTCTTTGTTATCGGAGGATATTTCCTTTGACCCAATAGTCTTCAAAGGGATCCGAAATATCTGTACTCAGATTCCACAGAAATAAGGCTAGCAAAGAGATCCACGAAATACAGATGTAACTCTGTGAGATGAATTAACAGAACACTAAGCAGTTTCTCAGAAAGCTTGTTTCCAGATTTCATCTGAGGATATTTCCTTTTTCACCATAGCCCTCTATGGGCTTCCAAATATCACTTTGCCAATTCCACAAGAACTGTCTTAGCGAAAGGCTTCTTGAGGGCAAAGCTGTAACTCTGTGAGATGATTTCACAGAACACAAAGAAGTTTCTCAGAAAGCTTCTTTCTCTTTGTTATCGGAGTATATTTCCTTTGGCCCTATAGTCTTCAAAGGGATCCGAAATATCTGTTCTCAGATTCCACAGAAATAAGGCTAGCAAAGAGATCCACGAAATACAGATGTAAGTCTGTGAGATGAATTAACAGAACACTAAGCAGTTTCTCAGAAAGCTTCTTTCCAGATTTCATCTGAGGATATTTCCTTTTTGACCATAGCCCTCTATGGGCTTCCAAATATCACTTTGCCAATTCCACAAGAATTGTCTTAGCGAAAGGCTTCTTGAGGGGAAAACTGTAACTCTGTGAGATGATTTCACAGAACACAAAGAAGTTTCTCAGAAAGCTTCTTTCTCTTTGTTATCGGAGGATATTTCCTTTGACCCAATAGTCTTCAAAGGGATCCGAAATATCTGTACTCAGATTCCACAGAAATAAGGCTAGCAAAGAGATCCACGAAATACAGATGTAACTCTGTGAGATGAATTAACAGAACACTAAGCAGTTTCTCAGAAAGCTTCTTTCCAGATTTCATCTGAGGATATTTCCTTTTTCACCATAGCCCTCTATGGGCTTCCAAATATCACTTTGCCAATTCCACAAGAACTGTCTTAGCGAAAGGCTTCTTGAGGGCAAAGCTGTAACTCTGTGAGATGATTTCACAGAACACAAAGAAGTTTCTCAGAAAGCTTCTTTCTCTTTGTTATCGGAGGATATTTCCTTTGGCCCTATAGTCTTCAAAGGGATCCGAAATATCTGTTCTCAGATTCCAGAGAAATAAGGCTAGCAAAGAGATCCACGAAATACAGATGTAAGTCTGTGAGATGAATTAACAGAACACTAAGCAGTTTCTCAGAAAGCTTCTTTCCAGATTTCATCTGAGGATATTTCCTTTTTGACCATAGCCCTCTATGGACTTCCAAATATCACTTTGCCAATTCCACAAGAACTGTCTTAGCGAAAGGCTTCTTGAGGGGAAAGCTGTAACTCTGTGAGATGATTTCACAGAACACAAAGAAGTTTCTCAGAAAGCTTCTTTCTCTTTGTTATCGGAGGATATTTCCTTTGGCCCTATAGTCTTCAAAGGGATCCGAAATATCTGTTCTCAGATTCCACAGAAATAAGGCTAGCAAAGAGATCCACGAAATACAGATGTAACTCTGTGAGATGAATTAACAGGACACTAAGCAGTTTCTGAGAAAGCTTCTTTCCAGATTTCATCTGAGGATATTTCATTTTTCACCATAGCCCTCTATGGGCTTCCAAATATCACTTTGCCAATTCCTCAAGAACTGTCTTAGCGAAAGGCTTCTTGAGGGGAAAGCTGTAACTCTGTGAGATGATTTCACAGAACACAAAGAAGTTTCTCAGAAAGCTTCTTTCTCTTTGTTATCGGAGGATATTTCCTTTGGCCCTATAGTCTTCAAAGGGATCCGAAATATCTGTACTCAGATTCCAGAGAAATAAGGCTAGCAAAGAGATCCACGAAATACAGATGTAGCTCTGTGAGATGAATTAACAGAACACTAAGCAGTTTCTCAGAAATCTTCTTTCCAGATTTCATCTGAGGATATTTCCTTTTTGACCATAGCCCTCTAAGGGCTTCCAAATATCACTTTGCCAATTCCACAAGAACTGTCTTTGCGAAAGGCTTCTTGAGGGGAAAGCTGTAACTCTGTGAGATGATTTCACAGAACACAAAGAAGTTTCTCAGAAAGCTTCTTTCTCTTTGTTATCGGAGGATATTTCCTTAGGCCCTATAGTCTTCAAAGGGATCCGAAATATCTGTTCTCCGATTCCACAGAAATAAGGCTAGCAAAGAGATCCACGAAATACAGATGTAACTCTGTGAGATGAATTAACAGGACACTAAGCAGTTTCTGAGAAAGCTTCTTTCCAGATTTCATCGGAGGATATTTCATTTTACACCATAGCCCTCTATGGGCTTCCAAATATCACTTTGCCAATTCCACAAGAACTGTCTTAGCGAAAGGCTTCTTGAGGGGAAAGCTGTAACTCTGTGAGATGATTTCACAGAACACAAGGAAGTTTCTCAGAAAGCTTCTTTCTCTTTGTTATCGGAGGATATTTCCTTTGGCCCTATAGTCTTCAAAGGGATCCGAAATATCTGTTCTCACATTCCACAGAAATAAGGCTAGCAAAGAGATCCACGAAATACAGATGTAACTCTGTGAGGTGAATTAACAGCACACTAAGCAGTTTCTCAGAAAGCTTCTTTCCAGATTTCATCTGAGGATATTTCCTTTTTCACCATAGCCCTCTATGGGCTTCCAAATATCACTTTGCCAATTCCACAAGAACTGTCTTAGCGAAAGGCTTCTTGAGGGGAAAGCTGTAACTCTGTGAGATGATTTCACAGAACACAAAGAAGTTTCTCAGAAAGCTTCTTTCTCGTTGTTATCGGAGGATATTTCCTTTGGCCCTATAGACTTCAAAGGGATCCGAAATATCTGTTCTCAGATTCCAGAGAAATAAGGCTAGCAAAGAGATCCACGAAATACAGATGTAAGTCTGTGAGATGAATTAACAGAACCCTAAGCAGTTTCTCAGAAAGCTTCTTTCCAGATTTCATCTGAGGATATTTCCTTTTTCACCATAGCCCTCTATGGCTTCCAAATATAACTTTGCCAATTCCACAAGAACTGTCTTAGCGAAAGGCTTCTTGAGGGGAAAGCTGTAACTCTGTGAGATGATTTCACAGAACACAAAGAAGTTTCTCAGAAAGCTTCTTTCTCTTTGTTATCGGAGGATATTTCCTTTGGCCCTATAGTCTTCAAAGGGATCCGAAATATCTGTTCTCAGATTCGACAGAAATAAGGCTAGCAAAGAGATCCACGAAATACAGATATAGCTCTGTGAGATGAATTAACAGAACACTAAGCAGTTTCTCAGAAAGCTTCTTTCCAGATTTCATCTGAGGATATTTCCTTTTTCACCATAGCCCTCTAGGGGCTTCCAAATATCACTTTACCAATTCCAAAAGAACTGTCTTAGCGAAAGGCTTCTTCGGGGGAAAGATATAACTCTGTGAGATGATTTCACAGAACACAAAGAAGTTTCTCAGAAAGCTTCTTTCTCTTTGTTATCGGAGGATATTTCCTTTGGCCCTATAGTCTTCAAAGGGATCCGAAATATCTGTTCTCAGATTCCAGAGAAATAAGGCTAGCAAAGAGATCCACGAAATACAGATGTAACTCTGTGAGATGAATTAACAGAACACTAAGCAGTTTCTCAGAAAGCTTCTTTCCAGATTTCATCTGAGGGTATTTCCTTTTTCACCATAGCCCTCTATGGGCTTCCAAATATCACTTTGCCAATTCCACAAGAACTGTCTTAGCGAAAGGCTTCTTGAGGGGAAAGATATAACTCTGTGAGATGATTTCACAGAACACAAAGAAGTTTCTCAGAAAGCTTCTTTCTCTTTGTTATCGGAGGATATTTCCTTTGGCCCTATAGTCTTCAAAGGGATCCGAAACATCTGTTCTCAGATTCCACAGAAATAAGGCTAGCAAAGAGATCCACGAAATACAGATATAACTCTGTGAGATGAATTAACAGAACACTAAGCAGCTTCTCAGAAAGCTTCTTTCCAGATTTCATCTGAGGATATTTCCTTTTTCACCATAGCCCTCTATGGGCTTCCAAATATCACTTTGCCAATTCCACAAGAACTGTCTTAGCGAAAGGCTTCTTGAGGGGAAAGATATAACTCTGTGAGATGATTTCACAGAACACAAAGAAGTTTCTCAGAAAGCTTCTTTCTCGTTGTAATCGGAGAATATTTCCTTTGGCTCTATAGTCTTCAAAGGGATCCGAAATATCTGTTCTCAGATTCCACAGAAATAAGGCAAGCAAAGAGATCCACGAAATACAGATGTAAGTCTGTGAGATGAATTAACAGAACACTAAGTAGTTTCTCAGAAATCTTCTTTCCAGATTTCATCTGAGGATATTTCCTTTTTGACAATAGCCCTCTAAGGGCTTCCAAATATCACTTTGCCAATTCCACAAGAACTGTCTTAGCGAAAGGCTTCTTGAGGGGAAAGCTGTAACTCTGTGAGATGATTTCACAGAACACAGAGAAGTTTCTCAGAAAGCTTCTTTCTCTTTGTTATCGGAGGATATTTCCTTTGGACCTATAGTCTTCCAAGGGATCCGAAATATCTGTTCTCAGATTCCACAGAAATAAGGCTAGCAAAGAGATCCTCGAAATACAGATGTAAGTCTGGGAGATGAATTAACAGAACACTAAGCAGTTTCTCAGAAAGCTTCTTTCCAGATTTCATCTGAGTATATTTCCTTTTTCACCATAGCCCTATATGGCTTCCAAATATCACTTTGCCAATTCCACAAGAACTGTCTTTGCGAAAGGCTTCTTGAGGGGAAAGCTGTAACTCTGTGAGATGATTTCACAGAACACAAAGAAGTTTCTCAGAAAGCTTCTTTCTCTTTGTTATCGGAGGATATTTCCTTTGGCCCTATAGTCTTCAAAGGGATCCGAAATATCTGTTCTCCGATTCCACAGAAATAAGGCTAGCAAAGAGATCCACGAAATACAGATGTAACTCTGTGAGATGAATTAACAGGACACTAAGCAGTTTCTGAGAAAGCTTCTTTCCAGATTTCATCGGAGGATATTTCATTTTACACCATAGCCCTCTATGGGCTTCCAAATATCACTTTGCCAATTCCACAAGAACTGTCTTAGCGAAAGGCTTCTTGAGGGGAAAGCTGTAACTCTGTGAGATGATTTCACAGAACACAAAGAAGTTTCTTAGGAAGCTTCTTTCTCTTTGTTATCGGAGGATATTTCCTTTGGCCCAATAGTCTTCAAAGGGATCCGAAATATCTGTTTTCAGATTCCCGAGAAATAAGGCTAGCAAAGAGATCCACGAAATACAGATGTAACTCTGTGAGATGAATTAACAGAACACTAAGCAGTTTCTCAGAAAGTTTCTTTCCACATTTCATCTGAGGATATTTCCTTTTTCACCATAGCCCTCTATGGGCTTCCAAATATCATTTTGCCAATTCCACAAGAACTGTCTTAGCGAAAGGCTTCTTGAGGGCAAAGCTGTATCTCTGTGAGATGATTTCACAGAACACAAGGAAGTTTCTCAGAAAGCTTCTTTCTCTTTGTTATCGGAGGATATTTCCTTTGGCCCTATAGTCTTCAAAGGGATCCGAAATATCTGTTCTCACATTCCACAGAAATAAGGCTAGCAAAGAGATCCACGAAATACAGATGTAACTCTGTGAGGTGAATTAACAGGACACTAAGCAGTTTCTCAGAAAGCTTCTTTCCAGATTTCATCTGAGGATATTTCCTTTTTCACCATAGCCCTCTAGGGGCTTCCAAATATCACTTTACCAATTCCAAAAGAACTGTCTTAGCGAAAGGCTTCTTCGGGGGAAAGATATAACTCTGTGAGATGATTTCACAGAACACAAAGAAGTTTCTCAGAAAGCTTCTTTCTCTTTGTTATCGGAGGATATTTCCTTTGGCCCTATAGTCTTCAAAGGGATCCGAAATATCTGTTCTCAGATTCCAGAGAAATAAGGCTAGCAAAGAGATCCACGAAATACAGATGTAACTCTGTGAGATGAATTAACAGAACACTAAGCAGTTTCTCAGAAAGCTTCTTTCCAGATTTCATCTGAGGGTATTTCCTTTTTCACCATAGCCCTCTATGGGCTTCCAAATATCACTTTGCCAATTCCACAAGAACTGTCTTAGCGAAAGGCTTCTTGAGGGGAAAGCTGTAACTCTGTGAGATGATTTCACAGAACACAAAGAAGTTTCTCAGAAAGCTTCTTTCTCTTTGTTATCGGAGGATATTTCCTTTGACCCAATAGTCTTCAAAGGGATCCGAAATATCTGTACTCAGATTCCACAGAAATAAGGCTAGCAAAGAGATCCACGAAATACAGATGTAACTCTGTGAGATGAATTAACAGAACACTAAGCAGTTTCTCAGAAAGCTTCTTTCCAGATTTCATCTGAGGATATTTCCTTTTTCACCATAGCCCTCTATGGGCTTCCAAATATCACTTTGCCAATTCCACAAGAACTGTCTTAGCGAAAGGCTTCTTGAGGGCAAAGCTGTAACTCTGTGAGATGATTTCACAGAACACAAAGAAGTTTCTCAGAAAGCTTCTTTCTCTTTGTTATCGGAGGATATTTCCTTTGGCCCTATAGTCTTCAAAGGGATCCGAAATATCTGTTCTCAGATTCCACAGAAATAAGGCTAGCAAAGAGATCCACGAAATACAGATGTAAGTCTGTGAGATGAATTAACAGAACACTAAGCAGTTTCTCAGAAAGCTTCTTTCCAGATTTCATCTGAGGATATTTCCTTTTTGACCATAGCCCTCTATGGGCTTCCAAATATCACTTTGCCAATTCCACAAGAACTGTCTTAGCGAAAGGCTTCTTGAGGGGAAAGCTGTAACTCTGTGAGATGATTTCACAGAACACAAAGAAGTTTCTCAGAAAGCTTCTTTCTCTTTGTTATCGGAGGATATTTCCTTTGGCCCTATAGTCTTCAAAGGGATCCGAAATATCTGTTCTCAGATTCCACAGAAATAAGGCTAGCAAAGAGATCCACGAAATACAGATGTAACACTGTGAGATGAATTAACAGGACACTAAGCAGTTTCTGAGAAAGCTTCTTTCCAGATTTCATCTGAGGATATTTCATTTTTCACCATAGCCCTCTATGGGCTTCCAAATATCACTTTGCCAATTCCACAAGAACTGTCTTAGCGAAAGGCTTCTTGAGGGGAAAGCTGTAACTCTGTGAGATGATTTCACAGAACACAAAGAAGTTTCTCAGAAAGCTTCTTTCTCTTTGTTATCGGAGGATATTTCCTTTGGCCCTATAGTCTTCAAAGGGATCCGAAATATCTGTACTCAGATTCCAGAGAAATAAGGCTAGCAAAGAGATCCACGAAATACAGATGTAAGTCTGTGAGATGAATTAACAGAACACTAAGCAGTTTCTCAGAAATCTTCTTTCCAGATTTCATCTGAGGATATTTCCTTTTTGACCATAGCCCTCTAAGGGCTTCCAAATATCACTTTGCCAATTCCACAAGAACTGTCTTTGCGAAAGGCTTCTTGAGGGGAAAGCTGTAACTCTGTGAGATGATTTCACAGAACACAAAGAAGTTTCTCAGAAAGCTTCTTTCTCTTTGTTATCGGAGGATATTTCCTTAGGCCCTATAGTCTTCAAAGGGATCCGAAATATCTGTTCTCCGATTCCACAGAAATAAGGCTAGCAAAGAGATCCACGAAATACAGATGTAACTCTGTGAGATGAATTAACAGGACACTAAGCAGTTTCTGAGAAAGCTTCTTTCCAGATTTCATCGGAGGATATTTCATTTTACACCATAGCCCTCTATGGGCTTCCAAATATCACTTTGCCAATTCCACAAGAACTGTCTTAGCGAAAGGCTTCTTGAGGGGAAAGCTGTAACTCTGTGAGATGATTTCACAGAACACAAGGAAGTTTCTCAGAAAGCTTCTTTCTCTTTGTTATCGGAGGATATTTCCTTTGGCCCTATAGTCTTCAAAGGGATCCGAAATATCTGTTCTCACATTCCACAGAAATAAGGCTATCAAAGAGATCCACGAAATACAGATGTAACTCTGTGAGGTGAATTAACAGGACACTAAGCAGTTTCTCAGAAAGCTTCTTTCCAGATTTCATCTGAGGATATTTCCTTTTTCACCATAGCCCTCTATGGGCTTCCAAATATCACTTTGCCAATTCCACAAGAACTGTCTTAGCGAAAGGCTTCTTGAGGGGAAAGCTGTAACTCTGTGAGATGATTTCACAGAACACAAAGAAGTTTCTCAGAAAGCTTCTTTCTCGTTGTTATCGGAGGATATTTCCTTTGGCCCTATAGACTTCAAAGGGATCCGAAATATCTGTTCTCAGATTCCAGAGAAATAAGGCTAGCAAAGAGATCCACGAAATACAGATGTAAGTCTGTGAGATGAATTAACAGAACCCTAAGCAGTTTCTCAGAAAGCTTCTTTCCAGATTTCATCTGAGGATATTTCCTTTTTCACCATAGCCCTCTATGGCTTCCAAATATCACTTTGCCAATTCCACAAGAACTGTCTTAGCGAAAGGCTTCTTGAGGGGAAAGCTGTAACTCTGTGAGATGATTTCACAGAACACAAAGAAGTTTCTCAGAAAGCTTCTTTCTCTTTGTTATCGGAGGATATTTCCTTTGGCCCTATAGTCTTCAAAGGGATCCGAAATATCTGTTCTCAGATTCGACAGAAATAAGGCTAGCAAAGAGATCCACGAAATGCAGATATAGCTCTGTGAGATGAATTAACAGAACACTAAGCAGTTTCTCAGAAAGCTTCTTTCCAGATTTCATCTGAGGATATTTCCTTTTTCACCATAGCCCTCTAGGGGCTTCCAAATATCACTTTACCAATTCCAAAAGAACTGTCTTAGCGAAAGGCTTCTTCGGGGGAAAGATATAACTCTGTGAGATGATTTCACAGAACACAAAGAAGTTTCTCAGAAAGCTTCTTTCTCTTTGTTATCGGAGGATATTTCCTTTGGCCCTATAGTCTTCAAAGGGATCCGAAATATCTGTTCTCAGATTCCAGAGAAATAAGGCTAGCAAAGAGATCCACGAAATACAGATGTAACTCTGTGAGATGAATTAACAGAACACTAAGCAGTTTCTCAGAAAGCTTCTTTCCAGATTTCATCTGAGGGTATTTCCTTTTTCACCATAGCCCTCTATGGGCTTCCAAATATCACTTTGCCAATTCCACAAGAACTGTCTTAGCGAAAGGCTTCTTGAGGGGAAAGATATAACTCTGTGAGATGATTTCACAGAACACAAAGAAGTTTCTCAGAAAGCTTCTTTCTCTTTGTTATCGGAGGATATTTCCTTTGGCCCTATAGTCTTCAAAGGGATCCGAAACATCTGTTCTCAGATTCCACAGAAATAAGGCTAGCAAAGAGATCCACGAAATACAGATATAACTCTGTGAGATGAATTAACAGAACACTAAGCAGCTTCTCAGAAAGCTTCTTTCCAGATTTCATCTGAGGATATTTCCTTTTTCACCATAGCCCTCTATGGGCTTCCAAATATCACTTTGCCAATTCCACAAGAACTGTCTTAGCGAAAGGCTTCTTGAGGGGAAAGATATAACTCTGTGAGATGATTTCACAGAACACAAAGAAGTTTCTCAGAAAGCTTCTTTCTCGTTGTAATCGGAGAATATTTCCTTTGGCTCTATAGTCTTCAAAGGGATCCGAAATATCTGTTCTCAGATTCCACAGAAATAAGGCAAGCAAAGAGATCCACGAAATACAGATGTAAGTCTGTGAGATGAATTAACAGAACACTAAGCAGTTTCTCAGAAATCTTCTTTCCAGATTTCATCTGAGGATATTTCCTTTTTGACAATAGCCCTCTAAGGGCTTCCAAATATCACTTTGCCAATTCCACAAGAACTGTCTTAGCGAAAGGCTTCTTGAGGGGAAAGCTGTAACTCTGTGAGATGATTTCACAGAACACAGAGAAGTTTCTCAGAAAGCTTCTTTCTCTTTGTTATCGGAGGATATTTCCTTTGGACCTATAGTCTTCCAAGGGATCCGAAATATCTGTTCTCAGATTCCACAGAAATAAGGCTAGCAAAGAGATCCACGAAATACAGATGTAAGTCTGGGAGATGAATTAACAGAACACTAAGCAGTTTCTCAGGAAGCTTCTTTCCAGATTTCATCTGAGTATATTTCCTTTTTCACCATAGCCCTATATGGCTTCCAAATATCACTTTGCCAATTCCACAAGAACTGTCTTTGCGAAAGGCTTCTTGAGGGGAAAGCTGTAACTCTGTGAGATGATTTCACAAAACACAAAGAAGTTTCTCAGAAAGCTTCTTTCTCTTTGTTATCGGAGGATATTTCCTTTGGCCCTATAGTCTTCAAAGGGATCCGAAATATCTGTTCTCCGATTCCACAGAAATAAGGCTAGCAAAGAGATCCACGAAATACAGATGTAACTCTGTGAGATGAATTAACAGGACACTAAGCAGTTTCTGAGAAAGCTTCTTTCCAGATTTCATCGGAGGATATTTCATTTTACACCATAGCCCTCTATGGGCTTCCAAATATCACTTTGCCAATTCCACAAGAACTGTCTTAGCGAAAGGCTTCTTGAGGGGAAAGCTGTAACTCTGTGAGATGATTTCACAGAACACAAAGAAGTTTCTTAGGAAGCTTCTTTCTCTTTGTTATCGGAGGATATTTCCTTTGGCCTAATAGTCTTCAAAGGGATCCGAAATATCTGTTTTCAGATTCCCGAGAAATAAGGCTAGCAAAGAGATCCACGAAATACAGATGTAACTCTGTGAGATGAATTAACAGAACACTAAGCAGTTTCTCAGAAAGTTTCTTTCCACATTTCATCTGAGGATATTTCCTTTTTCACCATAGCCCTCTATGGGCTTCCAAATATCACTTTGCCAATTCCACAAGAACTGTCTTAGCGAAAGGCTTCTTGAGGGCAAAGCTGTATCTCTGTGAGATGATTTCACGGAACACAAGGAAGTTTCTCAGAAAGCTTCTTTCTCTTTGTTATCGGAGGATATTTCCTTTGGCCCTATAGTCTTCAAAGGGATCCGAAATATCTGTTCTCACATTCCACAGAAATAAGGCTAGCAAAGAGATCCACGAAATACAGATGTAACTCTGTGAGGTGAATTAACAGGACACTAAGCAGTTTCTCAGAAAGCTTCTTTCCAGATTTCATCTGAGGATATTTCCTTTTTCACCATAGCCCTCTATGGGCTTCCAAATATCACTTTGCCAATTCCACAAGAACTGTCTTAGCGAAAGGCTTCTTGAGGGGAAAGCTGTAACTCTGTGAGATGATTTCACAGAACACAAAGAAGTTTCTCAGAAAGCTTCTTTCTCGTTGTTATCGGAGGATATTTCCTTTGGCCCTATAGACTTCAAAGGGATCCGAAATATCTGTTCTCAGATTCCAGAGAAATAAGGCTAGCAAAGAGATCCACGAAATACAGATGTAAGTCTGTGAGATGAATTAACAGAACCCTAAGCAGTTTCTCAGAAAGCTTCTTTCCAGATTTCATCTGAGGATATTTCCTTTTTCACCATAGCCCTCTATGGCTTCCAAATATCACTGTGCCAATTCCACAAGAACTGTCTTAGCGAAAGGCTTCTTGAGGGGAAAGCTGTAACTCTGTGAGATGATTTCACAGAACACAAAGAAGTTTCTCAGAAAGCTTCTTTCTCTTTGTTATCGGAGGATATTTCCTTTGGCCCTATAGTCTTCAAAGGGATCCGAAATATCTGTTCTCAGATTCGACAGAAATAAGGCTAGCAAAGAGATCCACGAAACACAGATATAGCTCTGTGAGATGAATTAACAGAACACTAAGCAGTTTCTCAGAAAGCTTCTTTCCAGATTTCATCTGAGGATATTTCCTTTTTCACCATAGCCCTCTAGGGGCTTCCAAATATCACTTTACCAATTCCAAAAGAACTGTCTTAGCGAAAGGCTTCTTCGGGGGAAAGATATAACTCTGTGAGATGATTTCACAGAACACAAAGAAGTTTCTCAGAAAGCTTCTTTCTCTTTGTTATCGGAGGATATTTCCTTTGGCCCTATAGTCTTCAAAGGGATCCGAAATATCTGTTCTCAGATTCCAGAGAAATAAGGCTAGCAAAGAGATCCACGAAATACAGATGTAACTCTGTGAGATGAATTAACAGAACACTAAGCAGTTTCTCAGAAAGCTTCTTTCCAGATTTCATCTGAGGGTATTTCCTTTTTCACCATAGCCCTCTATGGGCTTCCAAATATCACTTTGCCAATTCCACAAGAACTGTCTTAGCGAAAGGCTTCTTGAGGGGAAAGCTGTAACTCTGTGAGATGATTTCACAGAACACAAAGAAGTTTCTCAGAAAGCTTCTTTCTCTTTGTTATCGGAGGATGTTTCCTTTGGCCCTATAGTCTTCAAAGGGATCCGAAATATCTGTTCTCAGATTCCAGAGAAATAAGGCTAGCAAAGAGATCCACGAAATACAGATGTAACTCTGTGAGATGAATTAACAGAACACTAAGCAGTTTCTCAGAAAGCTTCTTTCCAGATTTCATCTGAGGATATTTCCTTTTTCACCATAGCCCTCTACGGGCTTCCAAATATCACTTTGCCAATTCCACAAGAACTTTCTAAGCGGAAGGCTTCTTGAGGGGAAAGATGTAACTCTGTGAGATGATTTCACAGAACACAAAGAAGTTTCTCAGAAAGCTTCTTTCTCTTTGTTATCGGAGGATATTTCCTTTGGCCCTATAGTCTTCAAAGGGATCCGAAATATCTGTTCTCAGATTCCACAGAAATAAGGCTAGCAGAGAGATCCACGAAATACAGATGTAAGTCTGTGAGATGAATTAACAGAACACTAAGCAGTTTCTCAGAAATCTTCTTTCCAGATTTCATCTGAGGATATTTCCTTTTTGACAATAGCCCTCTAAGGGCTTCCAAATATCACTTTGCCAATTCCACAAGAACTGTCTTAGCGAAAGGCTTCTTGAGGGGAAAGCTGTAACTCTGTGAGATGATTTCACAGAACACAGAGAAGTTTCTCAGAAAGCTTCTTTCTCTTTGTTATCGGAGGATATTTCCTTTGGACCTATAGTCTTCCAAGGGATCCGAAATATCTGTTCTCAGATTCCACAGAAATAAGGCTAGCAAAGAGATCCACGAAATACAGATGTAAGTCTGGGAGATGAATTAACAGAACACTAAGCAGTTTCTCAGGAAGCTTCTTTCCAGATTTCATCTGAGTATATTTCCTTTTTCACCATAGCCCTATATGGCTTCCAAATATCACTTTGCCAATTCCACAAGAACTGTCTTTGCGAAAGGCTTCTTGAGGGGAAAGCTGTAACTCTGTGAGATGATTTCACAAAACACAAAGAAGTTTCTCAGAAAGCTTCTTTCTCTTTGTTATCGGAGGATATTTCCTTTGGCCCTATAGTCTTCAAAGGGATCCGAAATATCTGTTCTCCGATTCCACAGAAATAAGGCTAGCAAAGAGATCCACGAAATACAGATGTAACTCTGTGAGATGAATTAACAGGACACTAAGCAGTTTCTGAGAAAGCTTCTTTCCAGATTTCATCGGAGGATATTTCATTTTACACCATAGCCCTCTATGGGCTTCCAAATATCACTTTGCCAATTCCACAAGAACTGTCTTAGCGAAAGGCTTCCTGAGGGGAAAGCTGTAACTCTGTGAGATGATTTCACAGAACACAAAGAAGTTTCTTAGGAAGCTTCTTTCTCTTTGTTATCGGAGGATATTTCCTTTGGCCCAATAGTCTTCAAAGGGATCCGAAATATCTGTTTTCAGATTCCCGAGAAATAAGGCTAGCAAAGAGATCCACGAAATACAGATGTAACTCTGTGAGATGAATTAACAGAACACTAAGCAGTTTCTCAGAAAGTTTCTTTCCACATTTCATCTGAGGATATTTCCTTTTTCACCATAGCCCTCTATGGGCTTCCAAATATCACTTTGCCAATTCCACAAGAACTGTCTTAGCGAAAGGCTTCTTGAGGGCAAAGCTGTATCTCTGTGAGATGATTTCACGGAACACAAGGAAGTTTCTCAGAAAGCTTCTTTCTCTTTGTAATCGGAGGATATTTCCTTTGGCCCTATAGTCTTCAAAGGGATCCGAAATATCTGTTCTCACATTCCACAGAAATAAGGCTAGCAAAGAGATCCACGAAATACAGATGTAACTCTGTGAGGTGAATTAACAGGACACTAAGCAGTTTCTCAGAAAGCTTCTTTCCAGATTTCATTTGAGGATATTTCCTTTTTCACCATAGCCCTCTATGGGCTTCCAAATATCACTTTGCCAATTCCACAAGAACTGTCTTAGCGAAAGGCTTCTTGAGGGGAAAGCTGTAACTCTGTGAGATGATTTCACAGAACACAAAGAAGTTTCTCAGAAAGCTTCTTTCTCGTTGTTATCGGAGGATATTTCCTTTGGCCCTATAGACTTCAAAGGGATCCGAAATATCTGTTCTCAGATTCGACAGAAATAAGGCTAGCAAAGAGATCCACGAAACACAGATATAGCTCTGTGAGATGAATTAACAGAACACTAAGCAGTTTCTCAGAAAGCCTCTTTCCAGATTTCATCTGAGGATATTTCCTTTTTCACCATAGCCCTCTAGGGGCTTCCAAATATCACTTTACCAATTCCAAAAGAACTGTCTTAGCGAAAGGCTTCTTCGGGGGAAAGATATAACTCTGTGAGATGATTTCACAGAACACAAAGAAGTTTCTCAGAAAGCTTCTTTCTCTTTGTTATCGGAGGATATTTCCTTTGGCCCTATAGTCTTCAAAGGGATCCGAAATATCTGTTCTCAGATTCCAGAGAAATAAGGCTAGCAAAGAGATCCACGAAATACAGATGTAACTCTGTGAGATGAATTAACAGAACACTAAGCAGTTTCTCAGAAAGCTTCTTTCCAGATTTCATCTGAGGGTATTTCCTTTTTCACCATAGCCCTCTATGGGCTTCCAAATATCACTTTGCCAATTCCACAAGAACTGTCTTAGCGAAAGGCTTCTTGAGGGGAAAGCTGTAACTCTGTGAGATGATTTCACAGAACACAAAGAAGTTTCTCAGAAAGCTTCTTTCTCTTTGTTATCGGAGGATGTTTCCTTTGGCCCTATAGTCTTCAAAGGGATCCGAAATATCTGTTCTCAGATTCCAGAGAAATAAGGCTAGCAAAGAGATCCACGAAATACAGATGTAACTCTGTGAGATGAATTAACAGAACACTAAGCAGTTTCTCAGAAAGCTTCTTTCCAGATTTCATCTGAGGATATTTCCTTTTTCACCATAGCCCTCTACGGGCTTCCAAATATCACTTTGCCAATTCCACAAGAACTTTCTAAGCGGAAGGCTTCTTGAGGGGAAAGATGTAACTCTGTGAGATGATTTCACAGAACACAAAGAAGTTTCTCAGAAAGCTTCTTTCTCTTTGTTATCGGAGGATATTTCCTTTGGCCCTATAGTCTTCAAAGGGATCCGAAATATCTGTTCTCAGATTCCACAGAAATAAGGCTAGCAGAGAGATCCACGAAATACAGATGTAACTCTGTGAGATGAATTAACAGAACACTAAGCAGTTTCTCAGAAAGCTTCTTTCCAGATTTCATCTGAGGATATTTCCTTTTTCACCATAGCCCTCTATGGGCTTCCAAATATCACTTTGCCAATTCCACAAGAACAATCTTAGCGAAAGGCTTCTTGACGGGAAAGCTGTAACTCTGTGAGGTGATTTCACAGAACACAAAGAAGTTTCTCAGAAAGCTTCTTTCTCTTTGTTATCGGAGGATATTTCCTTTGGCCCTATAGTCTTCAAAGGGATCCGAAATATCTGTTTTCAGATTCCCGAGAAATAAGGCTAGCAAAGAGATCCACGAAATACAGATGTAAGTCTGTGAGATGAATTAACAGAACACTAAGCAGTTTCTCAGAAAGCTTCTTTCCAGATTTCATCTGAGGATATTTCCTTTTTCACCATAGCCCTCTATGGGCTTCCAAATATCACTTTGCCAATTCCACAAGAACTGTCTTAGCGAAAGGCTTCTTGAGGGGAAAGATATAACTCTGTGAGATGATTTCACAGAACACAAAGAAGTTTCTCAGAAAGCTTCTTTCTTGTTGTTATCGGAGGATATTTCGTTTGGCCCTATAGTCTTCAAAGGAATCCGAAATATCTGTTCTCAGACTCCACAGAAATAAGGCTAGCAAAGAGATCCACGAAATACAGATGGAACTCTGCGAGATGAATTACAGAACACTAAGCAGTTTCTCAGAAAGCTTCTTTCCAGATTTCATCTGAGGATATTTCCTTTTTCACCATAGCCCTCTATGGGCTTCCAAATATCACTTTGCCAATTCCACAAGAACTGTCTTAGCGAAAGGCTTCTTGAGGGAAAAGCTGTAACTCTGTGAGACGATTTCACAGAACACAAAGAAGTTTCTCAGAAAGCTTCTTTCTCTTTGTTATCGGAGGATGTTTCCTTTGGCCATATAGTCTTCAAAGGGATCCGAAATATCTGTTCTCAGTTTCCAGAGAAATAAGGCTACCAAAGAGATCCACGAAATACAGATATAACTCTGTGAGATGAATTAAAAGAACATTAAGCAGTTTATCAGAAAGCTTCTTTCCAGATTTCATCTGAGGATATTTCCTTTTTCACCATAGCCCTCTATGGCTTCCAAATATAACTTTGCCAATTCCACAAGAACTGTCTTAGCGAAAGGCTTCTTGAGGGGAAAGCTGTAACTCTGTGAGATGATTTCACAGAACACAAAGAAGTGTCTCAGAAAGCTTCTTTCTCTTTGTTATCGGAGGATATTTCCTTTGGCCCTATAGTCTTCAAAGGGATCCGAAATATCTGTTCTCAGATTCCACAGAAATAAGGCTAGCAAAGAGATCCACGAAATACAGATGTAACTCTGTGAGATGAATTAACAGAACACTAAGTAGTTTCTCAGAAATATTCTTTCCAGATTTCATCTGAGGATATTTCCTTTTTCACCATAGCCCTCTATGGGCTTCCAAATATCACTTTGCCAATTCCACAAGAACTGTCTTAGCGAAAGGCTTCTTGAGGGGAAAGCTGTAACTCTGTGAGATGATTTCACAGAACACAAAGAAGTTTCTCAGAAAGCTTCTTTCTCTTTGTTATCGGAGGATATTTCTTTTGGCCTTATAGTCTTCAAAGGCATCCGAAATATCTGTTCTCAGATTCCACAGAAATAAGGCTAGCAAAGTGATCCACGAAATAGAGATGTAAGTCTGTGAGATGAATTAACAGAACACTACGCAGTTTCTCAGAAAGCTTCTTTCCAGATTTCATCTGAGGATATTTCCTTTTTCACCATAGGCCTCTATGGCTTCCAATATCACTTTGCCAATTCCACAAGAACTACCTTATCGAAAGGCTTCTTGAGGGGAAAACTGTAACTCTGTGGATGATTTCACAGAACACAAAGAAGTTTCTCAGAAAGCTTCTTTCTCTTTGTTATCGGAGGATATTTCCTTTGGCCCTATAGTCTTCAAAGGGATCCGAAATATCTGTTCTCAGATTCCACAGAAATAAGGCTAGCAAAGAGATCCATGAAATACAGATGTAACTCTGTGAGATGAATTAACAGAACACTAAGCAGTTTCTCAGAAAGCTTCTTTCCAGATTTCATCTGAGGATATTTCCTTTTTCACCATAGCCCTCTATGGGCTTCCAAATATCACTTTGCCAATTCCACGAGAACTGTCTTAGCGAAAGGCTTCTTGAGGGGAAAGCTGTAACTCTGTGAGATGATTTCACAGAACACAAAGAAGTTTCTCAGAAAGCTTCTTTCTCTTTGTTATCGGAGGATATTTCCTTTGGCCCTATAGTCTTTAAAAGGATCCGAAACATCTGTTCTCAGATTCCACAGAAATAAGGCTAGCAAAGAGATCCACGAAATACAGATATATCTCTGTGAGATGAATTAACAGAACACTAAGCAGTTTCTCAGAAAGCTTCTTTCCAGATTTCATCTGAGGATATTTCCTTTTTCACCATAGCCCTCTAGGGGCTTCCAAATATCACTTTACCAATTCCAAAAGAACTGTCTTAGCGAAAGGCTTCTTCTGGGGAAAGATATAACTCTGTGAGATGATTTCACAGAACACAAAGAAGTTTCTCAGAAAGCTTCTTTCTCTTTGTTATCGGAGGATATTTCCTTTGGCCCTATAGTCTTCAAAGGGATCCGAAATATCTGTTCTCAGATTCCAGAGAAATAAGGCTAGCAAAGAGATCCACGAAATACAGATGTAACTCTGCGAGATGAATTACAGAACACTAAGCAGTTTCTCAGAAAGCTTCTTTCCAGATTTCATCTGAGGATATTTCCTTTTTCACCATAGCCCTCTAGGGGCTTCCAAATATCACTTTAGCAATTCCAAAAGAACTGTCTTAGCGAAAGGCTTCTTCAGGGGAAAGATATAACTCTGAGAGATGATTTCACAGAACACAAGGAAGTTTCTCAGAAAACTTCTTTCTCGTTGTTAACGGAGGATATTTCCTTTGGCCCTATAGTCTTCAAAGGGATCCGAAATATCTGTTCTCAGTTTCCAGAGAAATAAGGCTAGCAAAGAGATCCACGAAATACAGATGTAACTCTGCGAGATGAATTACAGAACACTAAGCAGTTTCTCAGAAAACTTCTTTCCAGATTTCATCTGAGGATATTTCCTTTTTCACCATAGCCCTCTATGGGCTTCCAAATATCACTTTGCCAATTCCACAAGAACTGTCTTAGCGAAAGGCTTCTTGAGGGGAAAGCTGTAACTCTGTGAGATGATTTCACAGAACACAAAGAAATTTCTCAGAAAGCTTCTTTCTCTTTGTTATCGGAGGATGTTTCCTTTGGCCCTATAGTCTTCAAAGGGATCCGAAATATCTGTTCTCAGTTTCCAGTGAAATAAGGCTACCAAAGAGATCCACGAAATACAGATATAACTCTGTGAGATGAATTAACAGAACACTAAGCAGTTTCTCAGAAAGCTTCTTTCCAGATTTCATCTGAGGATATTTCCTTTTTCACCATAGCCCTCTATGGCTTCCAAATATAACTTTGGCAATTCCACAAGAACTGTCTTAGCGAAAGGCTTCTTGAGGGGAAAGCGGTAACTCTGTGAGATGATTTCACAGAACACAAAGAAGTTTCTCAGAAAGCTTCTTTCTCTTTGTTATCGGAGGATATTTCCTTTGGCCCTATATTCTTCAAAGGGATCCGAAATATCTGTTCTCAGATTCCACAGAAATAAGGTTAACAAAGAGATCCACGAAATACAGATGTAACTCTGTGAGATGAATTAACAGGACACTAAGCAGTTTCTCAGAAACCTTCTTTCCAGATTTCATCTGAGGATATTTCCTGTTTCACCGTAGCCCTCTACGGGCTTCCAAATATCACTTTGACAATTCCACAAGAACTGTCTTAGCGAAAGGCTTCTTGAGGGGAAAGCTGTAACTCTGTGAGATGATTTCACAGAACACAAAGAAGTTTCTCAGAAAGCTTCTTTCTCTTTGTTATCGGAGGATATTTCCTTTTGCCCTATAGTCTTCAAAGGGATCCGAAATATCTGTTCTCAGATTCCAGAGAAATAAGGCTAGCAAAGAGATCCACGAAATACAGACGTAACTCTGTGAGATGAATTAACAGGACACTAAGCAGTTTCTCAGAAAGCTTCTTTCCAGATTTCATCTGAGGATATTTCGTTTTTCAGCTTAGCCCTCTCTGGGCTTCCAAATATCACTTTGCCAATTCCACAAGAACTGTCTTAGCGAAAGGCTTCTTGAGGGGAAAGCTGTAACTCTGTGAGATGATTTCACAGAACACAAAGAAGTTTCTCAGAAAGCTTCTTTCTCTTTGTTATCGGAGGATATTTCCTTTGGCCCTATAGTCTTCAAAAGGATCCGAAACATCTGTTCTCAGATTCCACAGAAATAAGGCTAGCAAAGAGATCCACGAAATACAGATATAACTCTGTGAGATGAATTAACAGAACACTAAGCAGTTTCTCAGAAAGCTTCTTTCCAGATTTCATCGGAGGATATTTCCTTTTTCACCATAGCCCTCTAGGGGCTTCCAAATATCACTTTAGCAATTCCAAAAGAACTGTCTTAGCGAAAGGCTTCTCCAGGGGAAAGATATAACTCTGAGAGATGATTTCACAGAACACAAGGAAGTTTCTCAGAAAACTTCTTTCTCGTTGTTATCGGAATATATTTCCTTTGGCCCTATAGTCTTCAAAGGGATCCGAAATATCTGTTCTCAGATTCCAGAGAAATAAGGCTAGCAAAGAGATCCACGAAATACAGATGTAACTCTGCGAGATGAATTACAGAACACTAAGCAGTTTCTCAGAAAGCTTCTTTCCAGATTTCATCTGAGGATATTTCCTTTTTCACCATAGACCTCTATGGGCTTCCAAATATCACTTTGGCAATTCCACAAGAACTGTCTTAGCGAAAGGCTTCTTGAGGGGAAAGCTGTAACTCTGTGAGATGATTTCACAAAACCCAAGGAAGTGTCTCAGAAAGGTTCTTTCTCTTTGTTATCGGAGGATGTTTCCTTTGGCCCTATAGTCTTCAAAGGGATCCGAAATATCTGTTCTCAGTTTCCAGAGAAATAAGGCTACCAAAGAGATCCACGAAATACAGATATAACTCTGTGAGATGAATTAACAGAACACTAAGCAGTTTCTCAGAAAGCTTCTTTCCAGATTTCATCTGAGGATATTTCCTTTTTCACCATAGCCCTCTATGTCTTCCAAATATAACTTTGCCAATTCCACAAGAACTGTCTTAGCGAAAGGCTTCTTGAGGGGAAAGCTGTAACTCTGTGAGATGATTTCACAGAACACAAAGAAGTGTCTCAGAAAGCTTCTTTCTCTTTGTTATCGGAGGATATTTCCTTTGGCCCTATATTCTTCAAAGGGATCCGAAATATCTGTTCTCAGATTCCACAGATATAAGGCTAAAAAAGAGATCCACGAAATACAGATGTAACTCTGTGAGATGAATTAACAGGACACTAAGCAGTTTCTCAGAAACCTTCTTTCCAGATTTCATCTGAGGATATTTCCTGTTTCACCGTAGCCCTCTACGGGCTTCCAAATATCACTTTGCCAATTCCACAAGAACTGTCTTAGCGAAAGGCTTCTTGAGGGGAAAGCTGTAACTCTGTGAGATGATTTCACAGAACACAAAGAAGTTTCTCAGAAAGCTTCTTTCTCTTTGTTAACGGAGGATATTTCCTTTGGCCCTATAGTCTTCAAAAGGATCCGAAACATCTGTTCTCAGATTCCACAGAAATAAGGCTAGCAAAGAGATCCACGAAATACAGGTAAAACTCTGTGAGATGAATTAACAGAACACTAAGCAGTTTCTCAGAAAGCTTCTTTCCAGATTTCATCTGAGGATATTTCCTTTTTCACCATAGCCCTCTAGGGGCTTCCAAATATCACTTTAGCAATTCCAAAAGAACTGTCTTAGCGAAAGGCTTCTTCAGGGGAAAGATATAACTCTGAGAGATGATTTCACAGAACACAAGGAAGTTTCTCAGAAAACTTCTTTCCCGTTGTTATCGGAATATATTTCCTTTGGCCCTATAGTCTTCAAAGGGATCCGAAATATCTGTTCTCAGATTCCACAGAAATAAGGCTAGCAAAGAGATCCACGAAATACAGATGTAACTCTGCGAGATGAATTACAGAACACTAAGCAGTTTCTCAGAAAGCTTCTTTCCAGATTTCATCTGAGGATATTTCCTTTTTCACCATAGCCCTCTATGGGCTTCCAAATATCACTTTGACAATTCCACAAGAACTGTCTTAGCGAAAGGCTTCTTGAGGGGAAAGCTGTAACTCTGTGAGATGATTTCACAGAACACAAAGAAGTGTCTCAGAAAGCTTCTTTCTCTTTGTTATCGGAGGATGTTTCCTTTGGCCCTATAGTCTTCAAAGGGATCCGAAATATCTGTTCTCAGTTTCCAGAGAAATAAGGCTACCAAAGAGATCCACGAAATACAGATATAACTCTGTGAGATGAATTAACAGAACACTAAGCAGTTTCTCAGAAAGCTTCTTTCCAGATTTCATCTGAGGATATTTCCTTTTTCACCATAGCCCTCTATGTCTTCCAAATATAACTTTGCCAATTCCACAAGAACTGTCTTAGCGAAAGGCTTCTTGAGGGGAAAGCTGTAACTCTGTGAGATGATTTCACAGAACACAAAGAAGTGTCTCAGAAAGCTTCTTTCTCTTTGTTATCGGAGGATATTTCCTTTGGCCCTATATTCTTCAAAGGGATCCGAAATATCTGTTCTCAGATTCCACAGAAATAAGGCTAACAAAGAGATCCACGAAATACAGATGTAACTCTGTGAGATGAATTAACAGGACACTAAGCAGTTTCTCAGAAAGCTTCTTTCCAGATTTCATCTGAGGATACTTCCTGTTTCACCATAGCCCTCTAAGGCTTCCAAATATCACTTTGCCAATTCCACAAGAACTGTCTTAGCGAAAGGCTTCTTGAGGGGAAAGCTGTAACTCTGTGAGATGATTTCACAGAACACAAAGAAGTTTCTCAGAAAGCTTCTTTCTCTTTGTTATCGGAGGATATTTCCTTTGGCCCTATAGTCTTCAAAAGGATCCGAAACATCTGTTCTCAGATTCCACAGAAATAAGGCTAGCAAAGAGATGCACGAAATACAGGTATAACTCTGTGAGATGAATTAACAGAACACTAAGCAGTTTCTCAGAAAGCTTCCTTCCAGATTTCATCTGAGGATATTTCCTTTTTCTCCATAGCCCTCTAGGGGCTTCCAAATATCACTTTAGCAATTCCAAAAGAACTGTCTTAGCGAAAGGCTTCTTCAGGGGAAAGATATAACTCTGAGAGATGATTTCACAGAACACAAGGAAGTTTCTCAGAAAACTTCTTTCTCGTTGTTATCGGAGGATATTTCCTTTGGCCCTATAGTCTTCAAAGGGATCCGAAATATCTGTTCTCAGATTCCAGAGAAATAAGGCTAGCAAAGAGATCCACGAAATACAGATGTAACTCTGCGAGATGAATTACAGAACACTAAGCAGTTTCTCAGAAAGCTTCTTTCCAGATTTCAACTGAGGTTATTTCCTTTTTCACCATAGCACTCTATGGGCTTCCAAATATCACTTTGCCAATTCCACAAGAACTGTCTTAACGAAAGGCTTCTTGAGGGGAAAGCTGTAACTCTGTGAGATGATTTCACAGAACACAAAGAAGTTTCTCAGAAAGCTTCTTTCACTTTGTTATCGGAGGATGTTTCCTTTGGCCCTATAGTCTTCAAAGGGATCCGAAATATCTGTTCTCAGTTTCCAGAGAAATAAGGCTACCAAAGAGATCCACGAAATACAGATATAACTCTGTGAGATGAATTAACAGAACACTAAGCAGTTTCTCAGAAAGCTTCTTTCCAGATTTCATCTGAGGATATTTCCTTTTTCACCATAGCCCTCTATGGCTTCCAAATATAACTTTGGCAATTCCACAAGAACTGTCTTAGCGAAAGGCTTCTTGAGGGGAAAGCGGTAACTCTGTGAGATGATTTCACAGAACACAAAGAAGTTTCTCAGAAAGCTTCTTTCTCTTTGTTATCGGAGGATATTTCCTTTGGCCCTATATTCTTCAAAGGGATCCGAAATATCTGTTCTCAGATTCCACAGAAATAAGGCTAACAAAGAGATCCACAAAATACAGATGTAACTCTGTGAGATGAATTAACAGGACACTAAGCAGTTTCTCAGAAACCTTCTTTCCAGATTTCATCTGAGGATATTTCCTGTTTCACCGTAGCCCTCTACGGGCTTCCAAATATCACTTTGCCAATTCCACAAGAACTGTCTTAGCGAAAGGCTTCTTGAGGGGAAAGCTGTAACTCTGTGAGATGATTTCACAGAACACAAAGAAGTTTCTCAGAAAGCTTCTTTCTCTTTGTTATCGGAGGATATTTCCTTTTGCCCTATAGTCTTCAAAGGGATCCGAAATATCTGTTCTCAGATTCCACAGAAATAAGGCTAGCAAAGAGATCCACGAAATACAGACGTAACTCTGTGAGATGAATTAACAGGACACTAAGCAGTTTCTCAGAAAGCTTCTTTCCAGATTTCATCTGAGGATATTTCGTTTTTCAGCTTAGCCCTCTCTGGGCTTCCAAATATCACTTTGCCAATTCCACAAGAACTGTCTTAGCGAAAGGCTTCTTGAGGGGAAAGCTGTAACTCTGTGAGATGATTTCACAGAACACAAAGAAGTTTCTCAGAAAGCTTCTTTCTCTTTGTTATCGGAGGATATTTCCTTTGGCCCTATAGTCTTCAAAAGGATCCGAAACATCTGTTCTCAGATTCCACAGAAATAAGGCTAGCAAAGAGATCCACGAAATACAGATATAACTCTGTGAGATGAATTAACAGAACACTAAGCAGTTTCTCAGAAAGCTTCTTTCCAGATTTCATCTGAGGATATTTCCTTTTTCACCATAGCCCTCTAGGAGCTTCCAAATATCACTTTAGCAATTCCAAAAGAACTGTCTTAGCGAAAGGCTTCTTCAGGGGAAAGATATAACTCTGAGAGATGATTTCACAGAACACAAGGAAGTTTCTCAGAAAACTTCTTTCTCGTTGTTATCGGAATATATTTCCTTTGGCCCTATAGTCTTCAAAGGGATCCGAAATATCTGTTCTCAGATTCCAGAGAAATAAGGCTAGCAAAGAGATCCACGAAATACAGATGTAACTCTGCGAGATGAATTACAGAACACTAAGCAGTTTCTCAGAAAGCTTCTTTCCAGATTTCATCTGAGGATATTTCCTTTTTCACCATAGACCTCTATGGGCTTCCAAATATCACTTTGGCAATTCCACAAGAACTGTCTTAGCGAAAGGCTTCTTGAGGGGAAAGCTGTAACTCTGTGAGATGATTTCACAGAACCCAAGGAAGTGTCTCAGAAAGCTTCTTTCTCTTTGTTATCGGAGGATGTTTCCTTTGGCCCTATAGTCTTCAAAGGGATCCGAAATATCTGTTCTCAGTTTCCAGAGAAATAAGGCTACCAAAGAGATCCACGAAATACAGATGTAACTCTGTGAGATGAATTAACAGAACACTAAGCAGTTTCTCAGAAAGCTTCTTTCCAGATTTCATCTGAGGATATTTCCTTTTTCACCATAGCCCTCTATGTCTTCCAAATATAACTTTGCCAATTCCACAAGAACTGTCTTAGCGAAAGGCTTCTTGAGGGGAAAGCTGTAACTCTGTGAGATGATTTCACAGAACACAAAGAAGTTTCTCAGAAAGCTTCTTTCTCTTTGTTATCGGAGGATATTTCCTTTGGCCCTATATTCTTCAAAGGGATCCGAAATATCTGTTCTCAGATTCCACAGAAATAAGGCTAACAAAGAGATCCACGAAATACAGATGTAACTCTGTGAGATGAATTAACAGGACACTAAGCAGTTTCTCAGAAAGCTTCTTTCCAGATTTCATCTGAGGATAATTCCTGTTTCACCATAGCCCTCTAAGGCTTCCAAATATCACTTTGCCAATTCCACAAGAACTGTCTTAGCGAAAGGCTTCTTGAGGGGAAAGCTGTAACTCTGTGAGATGATTTCACAGAACACAAAGAAGTTTCTCAGAAAGCTTCTTTCTCTTTGTTATCGGAGGATATTTCCTTTGGCCCTATAGTCTTCAAAAGGATCCGAAACATCTGTTCTCAGATTCCACAGAAATAAGGCTAGCAAAGAGATGCACGAAATACAGGTATAACTCTGTGAGATGAATTAACAGAACACTAAGCAGTTTCTCAGAAAGCTTCCTTCCAGATTTCATCTGAGGATATTTCCTTTTTCTCCATAGCCCTCTAGGGGCTTCCAAATATCACTTTAGCAATTCCAAAAGAACTGTCTTAGCGAAAGGCTTCTTCAGGGGAAAGATATAACTCTGAGAGATGATTTCACAGAACACAAGGAAGTTTCTCAGAAAACTTCTTTCTCGTTGTTATCGGAGGATATTTCCTTTGGCCCTATAGTCTTCAAAGGGATCCGAAATATCTGTTCTCAGATTCCAGAGAAATAAGGCTAGCAAAGAGATCCACGAAATACAGATGTAACTCTGCGAGATGAATTACAGAACACTAAGCAGTTTCTCAGAAAGCTTCTTTCCAGATTTCATCTGAGGTTATTTCCTTTTTCACCATAGCACTCTATGGGCTTCCAAATATCACTTTGCCAATTCCACAAGAACTGTCTTAACGAAAGGCTTCTTGAGGGGAAAGCTGTAACTCTGTGAGATGATTTCACAGAACACAAAGAAGTTTCTCAGAAAGCTTCTTTCACTTTGTTATCGGAGGATGTTTCCTTTGGCCCTGTAGTCTTCAAAGGGATCCGAAATATCTGTTCTCAGTTTCCAGAGAAATAAGGCTACCAAAGAGATCCACGAAATACAGATATAACTCTGTGAGATGAATTAACAGAACACTAAGCAGTTTCTCAGAAAGCTTCTTTCCAGAATTCATCTGAGGATATTTCCTTTTTCACCATAGCCCTCTATGGCTTCCAAATATAACTTTGCCAATTCCACAAGAACTGTCTTAGCGAAAGGCTTCTGGAGGGGAAAGCTGTAACTCTGTGAGATGATTTCACAGAACACAAAGAAGTGTCTCAGAAAGCTTCTTTCTCTTTGTTATCGGAGGATATTTCCTTTGGCCCTATACTCTTCAAAGGGATCCGAAATATCTGTTCTCAGATTCCACAGAAATAAGGCTAACAAAGAGATCCACGAAATACAGATGTAACTCTGTGAGATGAATTAACAGGACACTAAGCAGTTTCTCAGAAAGCTTCTTTCCAGATTTCATCTGAGGATATTTCCTGTTTCACCGTAGCCCTCTACGGGCTTCCAAATATCACTTTGCCAATTCCACAAGAACTGTCTTAGCGAAAGGCTTCTTGAGGGGAAAGCTGTAACTCTGTGAGATGATTTCACAGAACACAAAGAAGTTTCTCAGAAAGCTTCTTTCTCTTTGTTATCGGAGGATATTTCCTTTGGCCGTAGAGTCTTCAAAGGGATCCGAAATATCTGTTCTCAGATTCCAGAGAAATAAGGCTAGCAAAGAGATCCACGAAATACAGATGTAACTCTTTGAGATAAATTAACAGGACACTAAGCAGTTTCTCAGAAAGCTTCTTTCCAGATTTCATCTGAGGATATTTCGTTTTTCAGCTTAGCCCTCTCTGGGCTTCCAAATATCACTTTGCCAATTCCACAAGAACTGTCTTACCGAAAGGCTTCTTGAGGGGAAAGCTGTAACTCTGTGAGATGATATCACAGAACACAAAGAAGTTTCTCAGAAAGCTTCTTTCTCTTTGTTATCGGAGGATATTTCCTTTGGCCCTATAGTCTTCAAAAGGATCCGAAACATCTGTTCTCAGATTCCACAGAAATAAGGCTAGCAAAGAGATCCACGAAATACAGATATAACTCTGTGAGATGAATTAACAGGACACTAAGCAGTTTCTCAGAAAGCTTCTTTCCAGATTTCATCTGAGGATATTTCCTGTTTCACCATAGCCCTCTAAGGCTTCCAAATATCACTTTGCCAATTCCACAAGAACTGTCTTAGCGAAAGGCTTCTTGAGGGGAAAGCTGTAACTCTGTGGATGATTTCACAGAACACAAAGAAGTTTCTCAGAAAGCTTCTTTCTCTTTGTTATCGGAGGATATTTCCTTTGGCCCTATAGTCTTCAAAGGGATCCGAAATATCTGTTCTCAGATTCCACAGAAATAAGGCTACCAAAGAGATCCACGAAATACAGATATAACTCTGTGAGATGAATTAACAGAACACTAAGCAGTTTCTCAGAAAGCTTCTTTCCAGAATTCATCTGAGGATATTTCCTTTTTCACCATAGCCCTCTATGGCTTCCAAATATAACTTTGCCAATTCCACAAGAACTGTCTTAGCGAAAGGCTTCTGGAGGGGAAAGCTGTAACTCTGTGAGATGATTTCACAGAACACAAAGAAGTGTCTCAGAAAGCTTCTTTCTCTTTGTTATCGGAGGATATTTCCTTTGGCCCTATACTCTTCAAAGGGATCCGAAATATCTGTTCTCAGATTCCACAGAAATAAGGCTAACAAAGAGATCCACGTAATACAGATGTAACTCTGTGAGATGAATTAACAGGACACTAAGCAGTTTCTCAGAAAGCTTCTTTCCAGATTTCATCTGAGGATATTTCCTGTTTCACCGTAGCCCTCTACGGGCTTCCAAATATCACTTTGCCAATTCCACAAGAACTGTCTTAGCGAAAGGCTTCTTGAGGGGAAAGCTGTAACTCTGTGAGATGATTTCACAGAACACAAAGAAGTTTCTCAGAAAGCTTCTTTCTCTTTGTTATCGGAGGATATTTCCTTTGGCCGTAGAGTCTTCAAAGGGATCCGAAATATCTGTTCTCAGATTCCAGAGAAATAAGGCTAGCAAAGAGATCCACGAAATACAGATGTAACTCTTTGAGATAAATTAACAGGACACTAAGCAGTTTCTCAGAAAGCTTCTTTCCAGATTTCATCTGAGGATATTTCGTTTTTCAGCTTAGCCCTCTCTGGGCTTCCAAATATCACTTTGCCAATTCCACAAGAACTGTCTTACCGAAAGGCTTCTTGAGGGGAAAGCTGTAACTCTGTGAGATGATATCACAGAACACAAAGAAGTTTCTCAGAAAGCTTCTTTCTCTTTGTTATCGGAGGATATTTCCTTTGGCCCTATAGTCTTCAAAAGGATCCGAAACATCTGTTCTCAGATTCCACAGAAATAAGGCTAGCAAAGAGATCCACGAAATACAGATATAACTCTGTGAGATGAATTAACAGGACACTAAGCAGTTTCTCAGAAAGCTTCTTTCCAGATTTCATCTGAGGATATTTCCTGTTTCACCATAGCCCTCTAAGGCTTCCAAATATCACTTTGCCAATTCCACAAGAACTGTCTTAGCGAAAGGCTTCTTGAGGGGAAAGCTGTAACTCTGTGGATGATTTCACAGAACACAAAGAAGTTTCTCAGAAAGCTTCTTTCTCTTTGTTATCGGAGGATATTTCCTTTGGCCCTATAGTCTTCAAAGGGATCCGAAATATCTGTTCTCAGATTCCACAGAAATAAGGCTAGCAAGGAGATCCACGAAATACAGATATAACTCTGTGAGATGAATTAACAGAACACTAAGCAGTTTCCAAGAAAGCTTCTTTCCAGATTTCATCTGAGTATATTTCCTTTTTCACCATAGCCCTCTATGGGCTTCCAAATATCACTTTGCCAATTCCACAAGAACTGTCTTAGCGAAAGGCTTCTCGAGGGGAAAGCTGTAACTCTGTGACATGATTTCACAGAACACAATGAAGTTTCTCAGAAATCCTCTTTCTCCTTGTTATCGGAGGATATTTCCTTTGGCCCTATAGTCTTCAAGGGGATCCGAAATGTCTGTTCTCAGATTCCACAGAAATAAGGCTAGCAAAGAGATCCATGAAATACATATGTAACTCTGTGAGATGAATTAACAGAACACTAAGCAGTTTCTCAGAAAGCTTCTTTCCAGATTTCATCTGAGGATATTTCCTTTTTCACCATAGCCCTCTATGGCTTCGAAATATCACTTTGCCAATTCCACAAGAACTGTCTCAGCGAAAGGCTTCTTGAGGGGAAAGATATAACTCTGTGAGATGATTTCACAGAACACAAAGAAGTTTCTCAGAAAGCTTCTTTCTCTTTGTTATCGGAGGATATTTCCTTTGCCCTATAGTCTTCAAAGGGATCCGAAATATCTGTTCTCAGATTCCACAGAAATAAGGCAAGCAAAGCGATCCACGAAATACAGATGTAGCTCTGTGAGATGAATTAACAGAACACTAAGCAGTTTCTCAGAAAGCTTCTTTCCAGATTTCATCTGAGGATATTTCCTTTTTCACCATAGCCCTCTATGGGCTTCCAAATATCACTTTGCCAATTCCACAAGAACTGTCTTAGCGAAAGGCTTCCTGAGGGGAAAGCTGTAACTCTGTGAGATGATTTCACAGAACACAAAGAAGTTTCTCAGAAAGCTTCTTTCTCTTTGTTATCGGAGGATGTTTCCTTTGGCCCTATAGTCTTCAAAGGGATCCGAAATATCTGTTCTCAGATTCCAGAGAAATAAGGCTACCAAAGAGATCCACGAAATACAGATATAACTCTGTGAGATGAATTAACAGAACACTAAGCAGTTTCTATTAAAGCTTCTTTCCAGATTTCTTCTGAGGATATTTCCTTTTTCACCATAGCCCTCTATGGGCTTCCAAATATCACTTTGCCAATTCCACAAGAACTGTCTTAGCGAAAGGCTTCTCGAGGGGAAAGCTGTAAATCTGTGAGATGATTTCACAAAACACCAAGAAGTTTCTCAGAAAGCTTCTTTCTCTTTGTTATCGGAGGGTATTTCCTTTGGCCCTATAGTCTTCAAAGGGATCCGAAATATCTGTTCTCAGATTCCACAGAAATAAGGCTAGCAAAGAGATCCACGAAATACAGATGTAACTCTGTGAGATGAATTAACAGAACACTAAGCAGTTTCTATTAAAGCTTCTTTCCAGATTTCTTCTGAGGATATTTCCTTTTTCACCATAGCCCTCTATGGGCTTCCAAATATCACTTTGCCAATTCCACAAGAACTGTCTTAGCGAAAGGCTTCTTGAGGGGAAAGATGTAACTCTGTGAGATGATTTCACAGAACACAAAGAAGTTTCTCAGAAAGCTTCTTTCTCTTTGTTATCGGAGGATATTTCCTTTGGCCCTATAGTTTTCTAAGTGATCCGAAATATCTGTTCTCAGATTCCAGAGAAATAAGGCTAGCAAAGAGATCCACTAAATACAGATGTAACTCTGTGAGATGAATTAACAGGACACTAAGCAGTTTCTAAGAAAGCTTCTTTCCAGATTTCATCTGAGGATATTTCCTTTTTCACCATAGCCCTCTATGGCTTCCAAATATCACTTTGCCAATTCCACAAGAACTGTCTTAGCGAAAGGCTTCTTGAGGGGAAAGATATAACTCTGTGAGATGATTTCACAGAACACAAAGAAGTTTCTCAGAAAGCTTCTTTCTCGTTGTTATCGGAGGATATTTCCTTTGGCCCTATAGTCTTCAAAGGGATCCGAAATATCTGTTCTTAGATTCCAGAGAAATAAGGCTAGCAAAGAGATCCACGAAATACAGATGTAACTCTGCGAGGTGAATTACAGAACACTAAGCAGTTTCTCAGAAAGCTTCTTTCCAGATTTCATCTGAGGATATTTCCTTTTTTACCATAGCCCACTATGGGCTTCCAAATATCACTATTCCAATTCCACAAGAACTGTCTTAGCGAAAGGCTTCTTGAGGGGAAAGCTGTAACTCTGTGAGATGATTTCACAGAACACAAAGAAGTTTCTCAGAAATCTTCTTTGTCTTTGTTATCGGAGGATGTTTCCTTTGGCCCTATAGTCTTCAAAGGGATCCGAAATATCTGTTCTCAGTTTCCAGAGAAATAAGGCTACCAAAGAGATCCACGAAATACAGATATAACTCTGTGAGATGAATTAACAGAACACTAAGCAGTTTCTCAGAAAACTTCTTTCCAGATTTCATCTGAGGATATTTCCTTTTCCACCATAGCCCTCTATGGCTTCCAAATATAACTTTGCCAATTCCACAAGAACTGTCTTAGCGAAAGGCTTCTTGAGGGGAAAGCTGTAACTCTGTGAGATGATTTCACAGAACACAATGAAGTTTCTCAGAAATCCTCTTTCTCCTTGTTATCGGAGGATATTTCCTTTGGCCCTATAGTCTTCAAGGGGATCCGAAATGTCTGTTCTCAGATTCCACAGAAATAAGGCTAGCAAAGAGATCCATGAAATACATATGTAACTCTGTGAGATGAATTAACAGAACACTAAGCAGTTTCTCAGAAAGCTTCTTTCCAGATTTCATCGGAGGATATTTCCTTTTTCACCATAGCCCTCTATGGCTTCCAAATATCACTTTGCCAATTCCACAAGAACTGTCTCAGCGAAAGGCTTCTTGAGGGGAAAGATATAACTCTGTGAGATGATTTCACAGAACACAAAGAAGTTTCTCAGAAAGCTTCTTTCTCTTTGTTATCGGAGGATATTTCCTTTGCCCTATAGTCTTCAAAGGGATCCGAAATATCTGTTCTCAGATTCCACAGAAATAAGGCCAGCAAAGAGATCCACGAAATACAGATGTAGCTCTGTGAGATGAATTAACAGAACACTAAGCAGTTTCTCAGAAAGCTTCTTTCCAGATTTCATCTGAGGATATTTCCTTTTTCACCATAGCCCTCTATGGGCTTCCAAATATCACTTTGCCAATTCCACAAGAACTGTCTTAGCGAAAGGCTTCTTGAGGGGGAAGCCGTAACTCTGTGAGATGATTTCACAGAACACAAAGAAGTTTCTCAGAAAGCTTCTTTCTCTTTGTTATCGGAGGATGTTTCCTTTGGCCCTATAGTCTTCAAAGGGATCCGAAATATCTGTTCTCAGATTCCAGAGCAATAAGGCTACCAAAGAGATCCACGAAATACTGATATAACTCTGTGAGATGAATTAACAGAACACTAAGCAGTTTCTATTAAAGCTTCTATCCAGATTTCTTCTGAGGATATTTCCTTTTTCACCATAGCCCTCTATGGGCTTCCAAATATCACTTTGCCAATTCCACAAGAACTGTCTTAGCGAAAGGCTTCTCGAGGGGAAAGCTGTAAATCTGTGAGATGATTTCACAAAACACCAAGAAGTTTCTCAGAAAGCTTCTTTCTCTTTGTTATCGGAGGGTATTTCCTTTGGCCCTATAGTCTTCAAAGGGATCCGAAATATCTGTTCTCAGATTCCACAGAAATAAGGCTAGCAAAGAGATCCACGAAATACAGATGTAACTCTGTGAGATGAATTAACAGAACACTAAGCAGTTTCTATTAAAGCTTCTTTCCAGATTTCTTCTGAGGATATTTCCTTTTTCACCATAGCCCTCTATGGGCTTCCAAATATCACTTTGCCAATTCCACAAGAACTGTCTTAGCGAAAGGCTTCTTGAGGGGAAAGATGTAACTCTGTGAGATGATTTCACAGAACACAAAGAAGTTTCTCAGAAAGCTTCTTTCTCTTTGTTATCGGAGGATATTTCCTTTGGCCCTATAGTTTTCTAAGTGATCCGAAATATCTGTTCTCAGATTCCAGAGAAATAAGGCTAGCAAAGAGATCCACTAAATACAGATGTAACTCTGTGAGATGAATTAACAGGACACTAAGCAGTTTCTAAGAAAGCTTCTTTCCAGATTTCATCTGAGGATATTTCCTTTTTCACCATAGCCCTCTATGGCTTCCAAATATCACTTGCCAATTCCACAAGAACTGTCTTAGCGAAAGGCTTCTTGAGGGGAAAGATATAACTCTGTGAGATGATTTCACAGAACACAAAGAAGTTTCTCAGAAAGCTTCTTTCTCGTTGTTATCGGAGGATATTTCCTTTGGCCCTATAGTCTTCAAAGGGATCCGAAATATCTGTTCTTAGATTCCAGAGAAATAAGGCTAGCAAAGAGATCCACGAAATACAGATGTAACTCTGCGAGGTGAATTACAGAACACTAAGCAGTTTCTCAGAAAGCTTCTTTCCAGATTTCATCTGAGGATATTTCCTTTTTCACCATAGCCCACTATGGGCTTCCAAATATCACTATTCCAATTCCACAAGAACTGTCTTAGCGAAAGGCTTCTTGAGGGGAAAGCTGTAACTCTGTGAGATGATTTCACAGAACACAAAGAAGTTTCTCAGAAAGCTTCTTTCTCTTTGTTATCGGAGGATGTTTCCTTTGGCCCTATAGTCTTCAAAGGGATCCGAAATATCTGTTCTCAGTTTCCAGAGAAATAAGGCTACCAAAGAGATCCACGAAATACAGATATAACTCTGTGAGATGAATTAACAGAACACTAAGCAGTTTCTCAGAAAACTTCTTTCCAGATTTCATCTGAGGATATTTCCTTTTTCACCATAGCCCTCTATGGCTTCCAAATATAACTTTGCCAATTCCACAAGAACTGTCTTAGCGAAAGGCTTCTTGAGGGGAAAGCTGTAACTCTGTGAGATGATTTCACAGAACACAAAGAAGTGTCTCAGAAAGCTTCTTTCTCTTTGTTATCGGAGGATATTTCCTTTGGCCCTATTGTCTTCAAAGGGATCCGAAATATCTGTTCTCAGATTCCACAGAAATAAGGCTAGCAAAGAGAACCACGAAATACAGATGTAACTCTGTGAGATTAATTAACAGAACAGTAAGCAGATTCTCAGAATGCTTCTTTCCACATTTCATCTGAGGCTATTTCCTTTTTCACCATAGCCCTCTATGGGCTTCTAAATATCACTTTGCCAATTCCACAAGAACTGTCTTAGCGAAAGGCTTCTGGAGGGGAAAGCTGTAACTCTGTGAGATGATTTCACAGAACACAAAGAAGTTTCTCAGAAAGCTTCTTTCTCTTTGTTATTGGAGGATATTTCCTTTGGCCCTATAGTCTTCAAAGGGATCCGAAATATCTGTTCTCAGATTCCACAGAAATAAGGCTAGCATAGAGATCCACGAAATACAGATATAACTCTGTGAGATGAATTAACAGAACACTAAGCAGTTTCCAAGAAAGCTTCTTTCCAGATTTCATCTGAGTATATTTCCTTTTTCACCATAGCCCTCTATGGGCTTCCAAATATCACTTTGCCAATTCCACAAGAACTGTCTTAGCGAAAGGCTTCTCGAGGGGAAAGCTGTAACTCTGTGAGATGATTTCACAGAACACAAAGAAGTTTCTCAGAAATCCTCTTTCTCCTTGTTATCGGAGGATATTTCCTTTGGCCCTATAGTCTTCAAGGGGATCCGAAATATCTGTTCTCAGATTCCACAGAAATAAGGCTAGCAAAGAGATCCATGAAATACATATGTAACTCTGTGAGATGAATTAACAGAACACTAAGCAGTTTCTCAGAAAGCTTCTTTACAGATTTCATCTGAGGATATTTCCTTTTTCAGCATAGCCCTCTATGGCTTCCAAATATCACTTTGCCAATTCCACAAGAACTGTCTCAGCGAAAGGCTTCTTGAGGGGAAAGATATAACTCTGTGAGATGATTTCACAGAACACAAAGAAGTTTCTCAGAAAGCTTCTTTCTCTTTGTTATCGGAGGATATTTCCTTTGGCCCTATAGTCTTCAAAGGGATCCGAAATATCTGTTCTCAGATTCCACAGAAATAAGGCTAGCAAAGAGATCCAGGAAATACAGATGTAACTCTGTGAGATGAATTAACAGAACACTAAGCAGTTTCTATTAAAGCTTCTTTCCAGATTTCTTCTGAGGATATTTCCTTTTTCACCATAGCCCTCTATGGGCTTCCAAATATCACTTTGCCAATACCACAAGAACTGTCTTAGCGAAAGGCTTCTTGAGGGGAAAGATGTAACTCTGTGAGATGATTTCACAGAACACAAAGAAGTGTCTCAGAAAGCTTCTTTCTCTTTGTTATCGGAGGATATTTCCTTTGGCCCTATAGTCTTCTAAGGGATCCGAAATATCTGTTCTCAGATTCCAGAGAAATAAGGCTAGCAAAGAGATCCACGAAATACAGATGTAACTCTGTGAGATGAATTAACAGGACACTAAGCAGTTTCTAAGAAAGCTTCTTTCCAGATTTCATCTGAGGATATTTCCTTTTTCACCATAGCCCTCTATGGGCTTCCAAATATCACTTTGCCAATTCCACAAGAACTGTCTCAGCGAAAGGCTTCTTGAGGGGAAAGATATAACTCTGTGAGATGATTTCACAGAACACAAAGAAGTTTCTCAGAAAGCTTCTTTCTCTTTGTTATCGGCGGATATTTCCTTTGGCCCTATAGTCTTCAAAGGGATCCGAAATATCTGTTCTCAGATTCCACAGAAATAAGGCAAGCAAAGAGATCCACGAAATACAGATGTAACTCTGTGAGATGAATTAACAGAACACTAAGCAGTTTCTCAGAAAGCTTCTTTCCAGATTTCATCTGAGGATATTTCCTTTTTCACCATAGCCCTCTATGGGCTTCCAAATATCACTTTGCCAATTCCACAAGAACTGTCTTAGCGAAAGGCTTCTTGAGGGGAAAGCTGTAACTCTGTGAGATGATTTCACAGAACACAAAGAAGTTTCTCAGAAAGCTTCTTTCTCTTTGTTATCGGAGGATGTTTCCTTTGGCCCTATAGTCTTCAAAGGGATCCGAAATATCTGTTCTCAGATTCCAGAGAAATAAGGCTACCAAAGAGATCCACGAAATACAGATATAACTCTGTGAGATGAATTCACAGAACACTAAGCAGTTTCTATTAAAGCTTCTTTCCAGATTTCTTCTGAGGATATTTCCTTTTTCACCATAGCCCTCTATGGGTTTCCAAATATCACTTTGCGAATTCCACAAGAACTGTCTTAGCGAAAGGCTTCTCGAGGGGAAAGCTGTAACTCTGTGAGATGATTTCACAAAACACCAAGAAGTTTCTCAGAAAGCTTCTTTCTCTTTGTTATCGGAGGGTATTTCCTTTGGCCCTATAGTCTTCAAAGGGATCCGAAATATCTGTTCTCAGATTCCAGAGAAATAAGGCTAGCAAAGAGATCCACGAAATACAGATGTAACTCTGCGAGATGAATTACAGAACACTAAGCAGTTTCTCAGAAAGCTTCTTTCCAGATTTCATCTGAGGTTATTTCCTTTTTCACCATAGCACTCTATGGGCTTCCAAATATCACTTTGCCAATTCCACAAGAACAGTCTTAACGAAAGGCTTCTTGAGGGGAAAGCTGTAACTCTGTGAGATGATTTCACAGAACACAAAGAAGTTTCTCAGAAAGCTTCTTTCACTTTGTTATCGGAGGATGTTTCCTTTGGCCCTATAGTCTTCAAAGGGATCCGAAATATCTGTTCTCAGTTTCCAGAGAAATAAGGCTACCAAAGAGATCCACGAAATACAGATATAACTCTGTGAGATGAATTAACAGAACACTAAGCAGTTTCTCAGAAAGCTTCTTTCCAGATTTCATCTGAGGATATTTCCTTTTTCACCATAGCCCTCTATGGCTTCCAAATATAACTTTGGCAATTCCACAAGAACTGTCTTAGCGAAAGGCTTCTTGAGGGGAAAGCGGTAACTCTGTGAGATGATTTCACAGAACACAAAGAAGTTTCTCAGAAAGCTTCTTTCTCTTTGTTATCGGAGGATATTTCCTTTGGCCCTATATTCTTCAAAGGGATCCGAAATATCTGTTCTCAGATTCCACAGAAATAAGGCTAGCAGAGAGATCCACGAAATACAGATGTAACTCTGTGAGATGAATTAACAGGACACTAAGCAGTTTCTCAGAAACCTTCTTTCCAGATTTCATCTGAGGATATTTCCTTTTTCACCATAGCCCTCTATGTCTTCCAAATATAACTTTGCCAATTCCACAAGAACTGTCTTTGCGAAAGGCTTCTTGAGGGGAAAGCTGTAACTCTGTGAGATGATTTCACAGAACACAAAGAAGTGTCTCAGAAAGCTTCTTTCTCTTTGTTATCGGAGGATATTTCCTTTGGCCCTATATTCTTCAAAGGGATCCGAAATATCTGTTCTCAGATTCCACAGAAATAAGGCTAACAAAGAGATCCACGAAATACAGATGTAACTCTGTGAGATGAATTAACAGGACACTAAGCAGTTTCTCAGAAAGCTTCTTTCCAGATTTCATCTGAGGATAATTCCTGTTTCACCATAGCCCTCTAAGGCTTCCAAATATCACTTTGCCAATTCCACAAGAACTGTCTTAGCGAAAGGCTTCTTGAGGGGAAAGCTGTAACTCTGTGAGATGATTTCACAGAACACAAAGAAGTTTCTCAGAAAGCTTCTTTCTCTTTGTTATCGGAGGATATTTCCTTTGGCCCTATAGTCTTCAAAAGGATCCGAAACATCTGTTCTCAGATTCCACAGAAATAAGGCTAGCAAAGAGATGCACGAAATACAGGTATAACTCTGTGTGATGAATTAACAGAACACTAAGCAGTTTCTCAGAAAGCTTCCTTCCAGATTTCATCTGAGGATATTTCCTTTTTCTCCATAGCCCTCTAGGGGCTTCCAAATATCACTTTAGCAATTCCAAAAGAACTGTCTTAGCGAAAGGCTTCTTCAGGGGAAAGATATAACTCTGAGAGATGATTTCACAGAACACAAGGAAGTTTCTCAGAAAACTTCTTTCTCGTTGTTATCGGAGGATATTTCCTTTGGCCCTATAGTCTTCAAAGGGATCCGAAATATCTGTTCTCAGATTCCAGAGAAATAAGGCTAGCAAAGAGATCCACGAAATACAGATGTAACTCTGCGAGATGAATTACAGAACACTAAGCAGTTTCTCAGAAAGCTTCTTTCCAGATTTCATCTGAGGTTATTTCCTTTTTCACCATAGCACTCTATGGGCTTCCAAATATCACTTTGCCAATTCCACAAGAACTGTCTTAACGAAAGGCTTCTTGAGGGGAAAGCTGTAACTCTGTGAGATGATTTCACAGAACACAAAGAAGTTTCTCAGAAAGCTTCTTTCACTTTGTTATCGGAGGATGTTTCCTTTGGCCCTATAGTCTTCAAAGGGATCCGAAATATCTGTTCTCAGTTTCCAGAGAAATAAGGCTACCAAAGAGATCCACGAAATACAGATATAACTCTGTGAGATGAATTAACAGAACACTAAGCAGTTTCTCAGAAAGCTTCTTTCCAGAATTCATCTGAGGATATTTCCTTTTTCACCATAGCCCTCTATGGCTTCCAAATATAACTTTGCCAATTCCACAAGAACTGTCTTAGCGAAAGGCTTCTTGAGGGGAAAGCTGTAACTCTGTGAGATGATTTCACAGAACACAAAGAAGTGTCTCAGAAAGCTTCTTTCTCTTTGTTATCGGAGGATATTTCCTTTGGCCCTATACTCTTCAAAGGGATCCGAAATATCTGTTCTCAGATTCCACAGAAATAAGGCTAACAAAGAGATCCACGAAATACAGATGTAACTCTGTGAGATGAATTAACAGGACACTAAGCAGTTTCTCAGAAAGCTTCTTTCCAGATTTCATCTGAGGATATTTCCTGTTTCACCGTAGCCCTCTAGGGGCTTCCAAATATCACTTTGCCAATTCCACAAGAACTGTCTTAGCGAAAGGCTTCTTGAGGGGAAAGCTGTAACTCTGTGAGATGATTTCACAGAACACAAAGAAGTTTCTCAGAAAGCTTCTTTCTCTTTGTTATCGGAGGATATTTCCTTTGGCCGTAGAGTCTTCAAAGGGATCCGAAATATCTGTTCTCAGATTCCAGAGAAATAAGGCTAGCAAAGAGATCCACGAAATACAGATGTAACTCTGTGAGATAAATTAACAGGACACTAAGCAGTTTCTCAGAAAGCTTCTTTCCAGATTTCATCTGAGGATATTTCGTTTTTCAGCTTAGCCCTCTCTGGGCTTCCAAATATCACTTTGCCAATTCCACAAGAACTGTCTTACCGAAAGGCTTCTTGAGGGGAAAGCTGTAACTCCGTGAGATGATATCACAGAACACAAAGAAGTTTCTCAGAAAGCTTCTTTCTCTTTGTTTTCGGAGGATATTTCCTTTGGCCCTATAGTCTTCAAAAGGATCCGAAACATCTGTTCTCAGATTCCACAGAAATAAGGCTAGCAAAGAGATCCACGAAATACAGATATAACTCTGTGAGATGAATTAACAGGACACTAAGCAGTTTCTCAGAAAGCTTCTTTCCAGATTTCATCTGAGGATATTTCCTGTTTCACCATAGCCCTCTAAGGCTTCCAAATATCACTTTGCCAATTCCACAAGAACTGTCTTAGCGAAAGGCTTCTTGAGGGGAAAGCTGTAACTCTGTGGATGATTTCACAGAACACAAAGAAGTTTCTCAGAAAGCTTCTTTCTCTTTGTTATCGGAGGATATTTCCTTTGGCCCTATAGTCTTCAAAGGGATCCGAAATATCTGTTCTCAGATTCCACAGAAATAAGGCTAGCAAAGAGATCCACGAAATACAGATATAACTCTGTGAGATGAATTAACAGAACACTAAGCAGTTTCCAAGAAAGCTTCTTTCCAGATTTCATCTGAGTATATTTCCTTTTTCACCATAGCCCTCTATGGGCTTCCAAATATCACTTTGCCAATTCCACAAGAACTGTCTTAGCGAAAGGCTTCTCGAGGGGAAAGCTGTAACTCTGTGACATGATTTCACAGAACACAATGAAGTTTCTCAGAAATCCTCTTTCTCCTTGTTATCGGAGGACATTTCCTTTGGCCCTATAGTCTTCAAGGGGATCCGAAATGTCTGTTCTCAGATTCCACAGAAATAAGGCTAGCAAAGAGATCCATGAAATACATATGTAACTCTGTGAGATGAATTAACAGAACACTAAGCAGTTTCTCAGAAAGCTTCTTTCCAGATTTCATCTGAGGATATTTCCTTTTTCACCATAGCCCTCTATGGCTTCGAAATATCACTTTGCCAATTCCACAAGAACTGTCTCAGCGAAAGGCTTCTTGAGGGGAAAGATATAACTCTGTGAGATGATTTCACAGAACACAAAGAAGTTTCTCAGAAAGCTTCTTTCTCTTTGTTATCGGAGGATATTTCCTTTGCCCTATAGTCTTCAAAGGGATCCGAAATATCTGTTCTCAGATTCCACAGAAATAAGGCAAGCAAAGAGATCCACGAAATACAGATGTAGCTCTGTGAGATGAATTAACAGAACACTAAGCAGTTTCTCAGAAAGCTTCTTTCCAGATTTCATCTGAGGATATTTCCTTTTTCACCATAGCCCTCTATGGGCTTCCAAATATCACTTTGCCAATTCCACAAGAACTGTCTTAGCGAAAGGCTTCTTGAGGGGAAAGCTGTAACTCTGTGAGATGATTTCACAGAACACAAAGAAGTTTCTCAGAAAGCTTCTTTCTCTTTGTTATCGGAGGATGTTTCCTTTGGCCCTATAGTCTTCAAAGGGATCCGAAATATCTGTTCTCAGATTCCAGAGAAATAAGGCTACCAAAGAGATCCACGAAATACAGATATAACTCTGTGAGATGAATTAACAGAACACTAAGCAGTTTCTATTAAAGCTTCTTTCCAGATTTCTTCTGAGGATATTTCCTTTTTCACCATAGCCCTCTATGGGCTTCCAAATATCACTTTGCCAATTCCACAAGAACTGTCTTAGCGAAAGGCTTCTCGAGGGGAAAGCTGTAAATCTGTGAGATGATTTCACAAAACACCAAGAAGTTTCTCAGAAAGCTTCTTTCTCTTTGTTATCGGAGGGTATTTCCTTTGGCCCTATAGTCTTCAAAGGGATCCGAAATATCTGTTCTCAGATTCCACAGAAATAAGGCTAGCAAAGAGATCCACGAAATACAGATGTAACTCTGTGAGATGAATTAACAGAACACTAAGCAGTTTCTATTAAATCTTCTTTCCAGATTTCTTCTGAGGATATTTCCTTTTTCACCATAGCCCTCTATGGGCTTCCAAATATCACTTTGCCAATTCCACAAGAACTGTCTTAGCGAAAGGCTTCTTGAGGGGAAAGATGTAACTCTGTGAGATGATTTCACAGAACACAAAGAAGTTTCTCAGAAAGCTTCTTTCTCTTTGTTATCGGAGGATATTTCCTTTGGCCCTATAGTTTTCTAAATGATCCGAAATATCTGTTCTCAGATTCCAGAGAAATACGGCTAGCAAAGAGATCCACTAAATACAGATGTAACTCTGTGAGATGAATTAACAGGACACTAAGCAGTTTCTAAGAAAGCTTCTTTCCAGATTTCATCTGAGGATATTTCCTTTTTCACCATAGCCCTCTATGGCTTCCAAATATCACTTTGCCAATTCCACAAGAACTGTCTTAGCGAAAGGCTTCTTGAGGGGAAAGATATAACTCTGTGAGATGATTTCACAGAACACAAAAAGTTTCTCAGAATGCTTCTTTCTCGTTGTTATCGGAGGATATTTCCTTTCGCCCTATCGTCTTCAAAGGGATCCGAAATATCTGTTCTTAGATTCCAGAGAAATAAGGCTAGCAAAGAGATCCACGAAATACAGATGTAACTCTGCGAGGTGAATTACAGAACACTAAGCAGTTTCTCAGAAAGCTTCTTTCCAGATTTCATCTGAGGATATTTCCTTTTTCACCATAGCCCACTATGGGCTTCCAAATATCACTATTCCAATTCCACAAGAACTGTCTTAGCGAAAGGCTTCTTGAGGGGAAAGCTGTAACTCTGTGAGATGATTTCACAGAACACAAAGAAGTTTCTCAGAAAGCTTCTTTGTCTTTGTTATCGGAGGATGTTTCCTTTGGCCCTATAGTCTTCAAAGGGATCCGAAATATCTGTTCTCAGTTTCCAGAGAAATAAGGCTACCAAAGAGATCCACGAAATACAGATATAACTCTGTGAGATGAATTAACAGAACACTAAGCAGTTTCTCAGAAAACTTCTTTCCAGATTTCATCTGAGGATATTTCCTTTTCCACCATAGCCCTCTATGGCTTCCAAATATAACTTTGCCAATTCCACAAGAACTGTCTTAGCGAAAGGCTTCTTGAGGGGAAAGCTGTAACTCTGTGAGATGATTTCACAGAACACAATGAAGTTTCTCAGAAATCCTTTTTCTCCTTGTTATCGGAGGATATTTCCTTTGGCCCTATAGTCTTCAAGGGGATCCGAAATGTCTGTTCTCAGATTCCACAGAAATAAGGCTAGCAAAGAGATCCATGAAATACATATGTAACTCTGTGAGATGAATTAACAGAACACTAAGCAGTTTCTCAGAAAGCTTCTTTCCAGATTTCATCTGAGGATATTTCCTTTTTCACCATAGCCCTCTATGGCTTCCAAATATCACTTTGCCAATTCCACAAGAACTGTCTCAGCGAAAGGCTTCTTGAGGGGAAAGATATAACTCTGTGAGATGATTTCACAGAACACAAAGAAGTTTCTCAGAAAGCTTCTTTCTCTTTGTTATCGGAGGATATTTCCTTTGCCCTATAGTCTTCAAAGGGATCCGAAATATCTGTTCTCAGATTCCACAGAAATAAGGCAAGCAAAGAGATCCACGAAATACAGATGTAGCTCTGTGAGATGAATTAACAGAACACTAAGCAGTTTCTCAGAAAGCTTCTTTCCAGATTTCATCTGAGGATATTTCCTTTTTCACCATAGCCCTCTATGGGCTTCCAAATATCACTTTGCCAATTCCACAAGAACTGTCTTAGCGAAAGGCTTCTTGAGGGGAAAGCTGTAACTCTGTGAGATGATTTCACAGAACACAAAGAAGTTTCTCAGAAAGCTTCTTTCTCTTTGTTATCGGAGGATGTTTCCTTTGGCCCTATAGTCTTCAAAGGGATCCGAAATATCTGTTCTCAGATTCCAGAGCAATAAGGCTACCAAAGAGATCCACGAAATACAGATATAACTCTGTGAGATGAATTAACAGAACACTAAGCAGTTTCTATTAAAGCTTCTATCCAGATTTCTTCTGAGGATATTTCCTTTTTCACCATAGCCCTCTATGGGCTTCCAAATATCACTTTGCCAATTCCACAAGAACTGTCTTAGCGAAAGGCTTCTCGAGGGGAAAGCTGTAAATCTGTGAGATGATTTCACAAAACACCAAGAAGTTTCTCAGAAAGCTTCTTTCTCTTTGTTATCGGAGGGTATTTCCTTTGGCCCTATAGTCTTCAAAGGGATCCGAAATATCTGTTCTCAGATTCCACAGAAATAAGGCTAGCAAAGAGATCCACGAAATACAGATGTAACTCTGTGAGATGAATTAACAGAACACTAAGCAGTTTCTATTAAAGCTTCTTTCCAGATTTCTTCTGAGGATATTTCCTTTTTCACCATAGCCCTCTATGGGCTTCCAAATATCACTTTGCCAATTCCACAAGAATTGTCTTAGCGAAAGGCTTCTTGAGGGGAAAGATGTAACTCTGTGAGATGATTTCACAGAACACAAAGAAGTTTCTCAGAAAGCTTCTTTCTCTTTGTTATCGGAGGATATTTCCTTTGGCCCTATAGTTTTCTAAGTGATCCGAAATATCTGTTCTCAGATTCCAGAGAAATAAGGCTAGCAAAGAGATCCACGAAATACAGATGTAACTCTGTGAGATGAATTAACAGGACACTAAGCAGTTTCTAAGAAAGCTTCTTTCCAGATTTCATCTGAGGATATTTCCTTTTTCACCATAGCCCTCTATGGCTTCCAAATATCACTTGCCAATTCCACAAGAACTGTCTTAGCGAAAGGCTTCTTGAGGGGAAAGATATAACTCTGTGAGATGATTTCACAGAACACAAAGAAGTTTCTCAGAAAGCTTCTTTCTCGTTGTTATCGGAGGATATTTCCTTTGGCCCTATAGTCTTCAAAGGGATCCGAAATATCTGTTCTTAGATTCCAGAGAAATAAGGCTAGCAAAGAGATCCACGAAATACAGATGTAACTCTGCGAGGTGAATTACAGAACACTAAGCAGTTTCTCAGAAAGCTTCTTTCCAGATTTCATCTGAGGATATTTCCTTTTTCACCATAGCCCACTATGGGCTTCCAAATATCACTATTCCAATTCCACAAGAACTGTCTTAGCGAAAGGCTTCTTGAGGGGAAAGCTGTAACTCTGTGAGATGATTTCACAGAACACAAAGAAGTTTCTCAGAAAGCTTCTTTGTCTTTGTTATCGGAGGATGTTTCCTTTGGCCCTATAGTCTTCAAAGGGATCCGAAATATCTGTTCTCAGTTTCCAGAGAAATAAGGCTACCAAAGAGATCCACGAAATACAGATATAACTCTGTGAGATGAATTAACAGAACACTAAGCAGTTTCTCAGAAAACTTCTTTCCAGATTTCATCTGAGGATATTTCCTTTTTCACCATAGCCCTCTATGGCTTCCAAATATAACTTTGCCAATTCCACAAGAACTGTCTTAGCGAAAGGCTTCTTGAGGGGAAAGCTGTAACTCTGTGAGATGATTTCACAGAACACAAAGAAGTGTCTCAGAAAGCTTCTTTCTCTTTGTTATCGGAGGATATTTCCTTTGGCCCTATTGTCTTCAAAGGGATCCGAAATATCTGTTCTCAGATTCCACAGAAATAAGGCTAGCAAAGAGAACCACGAAATACAGATGTAACTCTGTGAGATTAATTAACAGAACAGTAAGCAGATTCTCAGAATGCTTCTTTCCACATTTCATCTGAGGCTATTTCCTTTTTCACCATAGCCCTCTATGGGCTTCTAAATATCACTTTGCCAATTCCACAAGAACTGTCTTAGCGAAAGGCTTCTGGAGGGGAAAGCTGTAACTCTGTGAGATGATTTCACAGAACACAAAGAAGTTTCTCAGAAAGCTTCTTTCTCTTTGTTATTGGAGGATATTTCCTTTGGCCCTATAGTCTTCAAAGGGATCCGAAATATCTGTTCTCAGATTCCACAGAAATAAGGCTAGCATAGAGATCCACGAAATACAGATATAACTCTGTGAGATGAATTAACAGAACACTAAGCAGTTTCCAAGAAAGCTTCTTTCCAGATTTCATCTGAGTATATTTCCTTTTTCACCATAGCCCTCTATGGCTTCCAAATATAACTTTGGCAATTCCACAAGAACTGTCTTAGCGAAAGGCTTCTTGAGGGGAAAGCGGTAACTCTGTGAGATGATTTCACAGAACACAAAGAAGTTTCTCAGAAAGCTTCTTTCTCTTTGTTATCGGAGGATATTTCCTTTGGCCCTATATTCTTCAAAGGGATCCGAAATATCTGTTCTCAGATTCCACAGAAATAAGGCTAACAAAGAGATCCACAAAATACAGATGTAACTCTGTGAGATGAATTAACAGGACACTAAGCAGTTTCTCAGAAACCTTCTTTCCAGATTTCATCTGAGGATATTTCCTGTTTCACCGTAGCCCTCTACGGGCTTCCAAATATCACTTTGCCAATTCCACAAGAACTGTCTTAGCGAAAGGCTTCTTGAGGGGAAAGCTGTAACTCTGTGAGATGATTTCACAGAACACAAAGAAGTTTCTCAGAAAGCTTCTTTCTCTTTGTTATCGGAGGATATTTCCTTTTGCCCTATAGTCTTCAAAGGGATCCGAAATATCTGTTCTCAGATTCCACAGAAATAAGGCTAGCAAAGAGATCCACGAAATACAGACGTAACTCTGTGAGATGAATTAACAGGACACTAAGCAGTTTCTCAGAAAGCTTCTTTCCAGATTTCATCTGAGGATATTTCGTTTTTCAGCTTAGCCCTCTCTGGGCTTCCAAATATCACTTTGCCAATTCCACAACAACTGTCTTAGCGAAAGGCTTCTTGAGGGGAAAGCTGTAACTCTGTGAGATGATTTCACAGAACACAAAGAAGTTTCTCAGAAAGCTTCTTTCTCTTTGTTATCGGAGGATATTTCCTTTGGCCCTATAGTCTTCAAAAGGATCCGAAACATCTGTTCTCAGATTCCACAGAAATAAGGCTAGCAAAGAGATCCACGAAATACAGATATAACTCTGTGAGATGAATTAACAGAACACTAAGCAGTTTCTCAGAAAGCTTCTTTCCAGATTTCATCTGAGGATATTTCCTTTTTCACCATAGCCCTCTAGGAGCTTCCAAATATCACTTTAGCAATTCCAAAAGAACTGTCTTAGCGAAAGGCTTCTTCAGGGGAAAGATATAACTCTGAGAGATGATTTCACAGAACACAAGGAAGTTTCTCAGAAAACTTCTTTCTCGTTGTTATCGGAATATATTTCCTTTGGCCCTATAGTCTTCAAAGGGATCCGAAATATCTGTTCTCAGATTCCAGAGAAATAAGGCTAGCAAAGAGATCCACGAAATACAGATGTAACTCTGCGAGATGAATTACAGAACACTAAGCAGTTTCTCAGAAAGCTTCTTTCCAGATTTCATCTGAGGATATTTCCTTTTTCACCATAGACCTCTATGGGCTTCCAAATATCACTTTGGCAATTCCACAAGAACTGTCTTAGCGAAAGGCTTCTTGAGGGGAAAGCTGTAACTCTGTGAGATGATTTCACAGAACCCAAGGAAGTGTCTCAGAAAGCTTCTTTCTCTTTGTTATCGGAGGATGTTTCCTTTGGCCCTATAGTCTTCAAAGGGATCCGAAATATCTGTTCTCAGTTTCCAGAGAAATAAGGCTACCAAAGAGATCCACGAAATACAGATGTAACTCTCTGAGATGAATTAACAGAACACTAAGCAGTTTCTCAGAAAGCTTCTTTCCAGATTTCATCTGAGGATATTTCCTTTTTCACCATAGCCCTCTATGTCTTCCAAATATAACTTTGCCAATTCCACAAGAACTGTCTTAGCGAAAGGCTTCTTGAGGGGAAAGCTGTAACTCTGTGAGATGATTTCACAGAACACAAAGAAGTGTCTCAGAAAGCTTCTTTCTCTTTGTTATCGGAGGATATTTCCTTTGGCCCTATATTCTTCAAAGGGATCCGAAATATCTGTTCTCAGATTCCACAGAAATAAGGCTAACAAAGAGATCCACGAAATACAGATGTAACTCTGTGAGATGAATTAACAGGACACTAAGCAGTTTCTCAGAAAGCTTCTTTCCAGATTTCATCTGAGGATAATTCCTGTTTCACCATAGCCCTCTAAGGCTTCCAAATATCACTTTGCCAATTCCACAAGAACTGTCTTAGCGAAAGGCTTCTTGAGGGGAAAGCTGTAACTCTGTGAGATGATTTCACAGAACACAAAGAAGTTTCTCAGAAAGCTTCTTTCTCTTTGTTATCGGAGGATATTTCCTTTGGCCCTATAGTCTTCAAAAGGATCCGAAACATCTGTTCTCAGATTCCACAGAAATAAGGCTAGCAAAGAGATGCACGAAATACAGGTATAACTCTGTGAGATGAATTAACAGAACACTAAGCAGTTTCTCAGAAAGCTTCCTTCCAGATTTCATCTGAGGATATTTCCTTTTTCTCCATAGCCCTCTAGGGGCTTCCAAATATCACTTTAGCAATTCCAAAAGAACTGTCTTAGCGAAAGGCTTCTTCAGGGGAAAGATATAACTCTGAGAGATGATTTCACAGAACACAAGGAAGTTTCTCAGAAAACTTCTTTCTCGTTGTTATCGGAGGATATTTCCTTTGGCCCTATAGTCTTCAAAGGGATCCGAAATATCTGTTCTCAGATTCCAGAGAAATAAGGCTAGCAAAGAGATCCACGAAATACAGATGTAACTCTGCGAGATGAATTACAGAACACTAAGCAGTTTCTCAGAAAGCTTCTTTCCAGATTTCATCTGAGGTTATTTCCTTTTTCACCATAGCACTCTATGGGCTTCCAAATATCACTTTGCCAATTCCACAAGAACTGTCTTAACGAAAGGCTTCTTGAGGGGAAAGCTGTAACTCTGTGAGATGATTTCACAGAACACAAAGAAGTTTCTCAGAAAGCTTCTTTCACTTTGTTATCGGAGGATGTTTCCTTTGGCCCTATAGTCTTCAAAGGGATCCGAAATATCTGTTCTCAGTTTCCAGAGAAATAAGGCTACCAAAGAGATCCACGAAATACAGATATAACTCTGTGAGATGAATTAACAGAACACTAAGCAGTTTCTCAGAAAGCTTCTTTCCAGAATTCATCTGAGGATATTTCCTTTTTCACCATAGCCCTCTATGGCTTCCAAATATAACTTTGCCAATTCCACAAGAACTGTCTTAGCGAAAGGCTTCTGGAGGGGAAAGCTGTAACTCTGTGAGATGATTTCACAGAACACAAAGAAGTGTCTCAGAAAGCTTCTTTCTCTTTGTTATCGGAGGATATTTCCTTTGGCCCTATACTCTTCAAAGGGATCCGAAATATCTGTTCTCAGATTCCACAGAAATAAGGCTAACAAAGAGATCCACGAAATACAGATGTAACTCTGTGAGATGAATTAACAGGACACTAAGCAGTTTCTCAGAAAGCTTCTTTCCAGATTTCATCTGAGGATATTTCCTGTTTCACCGTAGCCCTCTACGGGCTTCCAAATATCACTTTGCCAATTCCACAAGAACTGTCTTAGCGAAAGGCTTCTTGAGGGGAAAGCTGTAACTCTGTGAGATGATTTCACAGAACACAAAGAAGTTTCTCAGAAAGCTTCTTTCTCTTTGTTATCGGAGGATATTTCCTTTGGCCGTAGAGTCTTCAAAGGGATCCGAAATATCTGTTCTCAGATTCCAGAGAAATAAGGCTAGCAAAGAGATCCACGAAATACAGATGTAACTCTGTGAGATAAATTAACAGGACACTAAGCAGTTTCTCAGAAAGCTTCTTTCCAGATTTCATCTGAGGATATTTCGTTTTTCAGCTTAGCCCTCTCTGGGCTTCCAAATATCACTTTGCCAATTCCACAAGAACTGTCTTACCGAAAGGCTTCTTGAGGGGAAAGCTGTAACTCTGTGAGATGATATCACAGAACACAAAGAAGTTTCTCAGAAAGCTTCTTTCTCTTTGTTATCGGAGGATATTTCCTTTGGCCCTATAGTCTTCAAAAGGATCCGAAACATCTGTTCTCAGATTCCACAGAAATAAGGCTAGCAAAGAGATCCACGAAATACAGATATAACTCTGTGAGATGAATTAACAGGACACTAAGCAGTTTCTCAGAAAGCTTCTTTCCAGATTTCATCTGAGGATATTTCCTGTTTCACCATAGCCCTCTAAGGCTTCCAAATATCACTTTGCCAATTCCACAAGAACTGTCTTAGCGAAAGGCTTCTTGAGGGGAAAGCTGTAACTCTGTGGATGATTTCACAGAACACAAAGAAGTTTCTCAGAAAGCTTCTTTCTCTTTGTTATCGGAGGATATTTCCTTTGGCCCTATAGTCTTCAAAGGGATCCGAAATATCTGTTCTCAGATTCCACAGAAATAAGGCTAGCAAGGAGATCCACGAAATACAGATATAACTCTGTGAGATGAATTAACAGAACACTAAGCAGTTTCCAAGAAAGCTTCTTTCCAGATTTCATCTGAGTATATTTCCTTTTTCACCATAGCCCTCTATGGGCTTCCAAATATCACTTTGCCAATTCCACAAGAACTGTCTTAGCGAAAGGCTTCTCGAGGGGAAAGCTGTAACTCTGTGACATGATTTCACAGAACACAATGAAGTTTCTCAGAAATCCTCTTTCTCCTTGTTATCGGAGGATATTTCCTTTGGCCCTATAGTCTTCAAGGGGATCCGAAATGTCTGTTCTCAGATTCCACAGAAATAAGGCTAGCAAAGAGATCCATGAAATACATATGTAACTCTGTGAGATGAATTAACAGAACACTAAGCAGTTTCTCAGAAAGCTTCTTTCCAGATTTCATCTGAGGATATTTCCTTTTTCACCATAGCCCTCTATGGCTTCGAAATATCACTTTGCCAATTCCACAAGAACTGTCTCAGCGAAAGGCTTCTTGAGGGGAAAGATATAACTCTGTGAGATGATTTCACAGAACACAAAGAAGTTTCTCAGAAAGCTTCTTTCTCTTTGTTATCGGAGGATATTTCCTTTGCCCTATAGTCTTCAAAGGGATCCGAAATATCTGTTCTCAGATTCCACAGAAATAAGGCAAGCAAAGAGATCCACGAAATACAGATGTAGCTCTGTGAGATGAATTAACGGAACACTAAGCAGTTTCTCAGAAAGCTTCTTTCCAGATTTCATCTGAGGATATTTCCTTTTTCACCATAGCCCTCTATGGGCTTCCAAATATCACTTTGCCAATTCCACAAGAACTGTCTTAGCGAAAGGCTTCTTGAGGGGAAAGCTGTAACTCTGTGAGATGATTTCACAGAACACAAAGAAGTTTCTCAGAAAGCTTCTTTCTCTTTGTTATCGGAGGATGTTTCCTTTGGCCCTATAGTCTTCAAAGGGATCCGAAATATCTGTTCTCAGATTCCAGAGAAATAAGGCTACCAAAGAGATCCACGAAATACAGATATAACTCTGTGAGATGAATTAACAGAACACTAAGCAGTTTCTATTAAAGCTTCTTTCCAGATTTCTTCTGAGGATATTTCCTTTTTCACCATAGCCCTCTATGGGCTTCCAAATATCACTTTGCCAATTCCACAAGAACTGTCTTAGCGAAAGGCTTCTCAAGGGGAAAGCTGTAAATCTGTGAGATGATTTCACAAAACACCAAGAAGTTTCTCAGAAAGCTTCTTTCTCTTTGTTATCGGAGGGTATTTCCTTTGGCCCTATAGTCTTCAAAGGGATCCGAAATATCTGTTCTCAGATTCCACAGAAATAAGGCTAGCAAAGAGATCCACGAAATACAGATGTAACTCTGTGAGATGAATTAACAGAACACTAAGCAGTTTCTATTAAAGCTTCTTTCCAGATTTCTTCTGAGGATATTTCCTTTTTCACCATAGCCCTCTATGGGCTTCCAAATATCACTTTGCCAATTCCACAAGAACTGTCTTAGCGAAAGGCTTCTTGAGGGGAAAGATGTAACTCTGTGAGATGATTTCACAGAACACAAAGAAGTTTCTCAGAAAGCTTCTTTCTCTTTGTTATCGGAGGATATTTCCTTTGGCCCTATAGTTTTCTAAGTGATCCGAAATATCTGTTCTCAGATTCCAGAGAAATAAGGCTAGCAAAGAGATCCACTAAATACAGATGTAACTCTGTGAGATGAATTAACAGGACACTAAGCAGTTTCTAAGAAAGCTTCTTTCCAGATTTCATCTGAGGATATTTCCTTTTTCACCATAGCCCTCTATGGCTTCCAAATATCACTTTGCCAATTCCACAAGAACTGTCTTAGCGAAAGGCTTCTTGAGGGGAAAGATATAACTCTGTGAGATGATTTCACAGAACACAAAGAAGTTTCTCAGAAAGCTTCTTTCTCGTTGTTATCGGAGGATATTTCCTTTGGCCCTATAGTCTTCAAAGGGATCCGAAATATCTGTTCTTAGATTCCAGAGAAATAAGGCTAGCAAAGAGATCCACGAAATACAGATGTAACTCTGCGAGGTGAATTACAGAACACTAAGCAGTTTCTCAGAAAGCTTCTTTCCAGATTTCATCTGAGGATATTTCCTTTTTCACCATAGCCCACTATGGGCTTCCAAATATCACTATTCCAATTCCACAAGAACTGTCTTAGCGAAAGGCTTCTTGAGGGGAAAGCTGTAACTCTGTGAGATGATTTCACAGAACACAAAGAAGTTTCTCAGAAAGCTTCTTTGTCTTTGTTATCGGAGGATGTTTCCTTTGGCCCTATAGTCTTCAAAGGGATCCGAAATATCTGTTCTCAGTTTCCAGAGAAATAAGGCTACCAAAGAGATCCACGAAATACAGATATAACTCTGTGAGATGAATTAACAGAACACTAAGCAGTTTCTCAGAAAACTTCTTTCCAGATTTCATCTGAGGATATTTCCTTTTCCACCATAGCCCTCTATGGCTTCCAAATATAACTTTGCCAATTCCACAAGAACTGTCTTAGCGAAAGGCTTCTTGAGGGGAAAGCTGTAACTCTGTGAGATGATTTCACAGAACACAATGAAGTTTCTCAGAAATCCTCTTTCTCCTTGTTATCGGAGGATATTTCCTTTGGCCCTATAGTCTTCAAGGGGATCCGAAATGTCTGTTCTCAGATTCCACAGAAATAAGGCTAGCAAAGAGATCCATGAAATACATATGTAACTCTGTGAGATGAATTAACAGAACACTAAGCAGTTTCTCAGAAAGCTTCTTTCCAGATTTCATCTGAGGATATTTCCTTTTTCACCATAGCCCTCTATGGCTTCCAAATATCACTTTGCCAATTCCACAAGAACTGTCTCAGCGAAAGGCTTCTTGAGGGGAAAGATATAACTCTGTGAGATGATTTCACAGAACACAAAGAAGTTTCTCAGAAAGCTTCTTTCTCTTTGTTATCGGAGGATATTTCCTTTGCCCTATAGTCTTCAAAGGGATCCGAAATATCTGTTCTCAGATTCCACAGAAATAAGGCAAGCAAAGAGATCCACGAAATACAGATGTAGCTCTGTGAGATGAATTAACAGAACACTAAGCAGTTTCTCAGAAAGCTTCTTTCCAGATTTCATCTGAGGATATTTCCTTTTTCACCATAGCCCTCTATGGGCTTCCAAATATCACTTTGCCAATTCCACAAGAACTGTCTTAGCGAAAGGCTTCTTGAGGGGAAAGCTGTAACTCTGTGAGATGATTTCACAGAACACAAAGAAGTTTCTCAGAAAGCTTCTTTCTCTTTGTTATCGGAGGATGTTTCCTTTGGCCCTATAGTCTTCAAAGGGATCCGAAATATCTGTTCTCAGATTCCAGAGCAATAAGGCTACCAAAGAGATCCACGAAATACAGATATAACTCTGTGAGATGAATTAACAGAACACTAAGCAGTTTCTATTAAAGCTTCTATCCAGATTTCTTCTGAGGATATTTCCTTTTTCACCATAGCCCTCTATGGGCTTCCAAATATCACTTTGCCAATTCCACAAGAACTGTCTTAGCGAAAGGCTTCTCGAGGGGAAAGCTGTAAATCTGTGAGATGATTTCACAAAACACCAAGAAGTTTCTCAGAAAGCTTCTTTCTCTTTGTTATCGGAGGGTATTTCCTTTGGCCCTATAGTCTTCAAAGGGATCCGAAATATCTGTTCTCAGATTCCACAGAAATAAGGCTAGCAAAGAGATCCACGAAATACAGATGTAACTCTGTGAGATGAATTAACAGAACACTAAGCAGTTTCTATTAAAGCTTCTTTCCAGATTTCTTCTGAGGATATTTCCTTTTTCACCATAGCCCTCTATGGGCTTCCAAATATCACTTTGCCAATTCCACAAGAACTGTCTTAGCGAAAGGCTTCTTGAGGGGAAAGATGTAACTCTGTGAGATGATTTCACAGAACACAAAGAAGTTTCTCAGAAAGCTTCTTTCTCTTTGTTATCGGAGGATATTTCCTTTGGCCCTATAGTTTTCTAAGTGATCCGAAATATCTGTTCTCAGATTCCAGAGAAATAAGGCTAGCAAAGAGATCCACTAAATACAGATGTAACTCTGTGAGATGAATTAACAGGACACTAAGCAGTTTCTAAGAAAGCTTCTTTCCAGATTTCATCTGAGGATATTTCCTTTTTCACCATAGCCCTCTTGGCTTCCAAATATCACTTGCCAATTCCACAAGAACTGTCTTAGCGAAAGGCTTCTTGAGGGGAAAGATATAACTCTGTGAGATGATTTCACAGAACACAAAGAAGTTTCTCAGAAAGCTTCTTTCTCGTTGTTATCGGAGGATATTTCCTTTGGCCCTATAGTCTTCAAAGGGATCCGAAATATCTGTTCTTAGATTCCAGAGAAATAAGGCTAGCAAAGAGATCCACGAAATACAGATGTAACTCTGCGAGGTGAATTACAGAACACTAAGCAGTTTCTCAGAAAGCTTCTTTCCAGATTTCATCTGAGGATATTTCCTTTTTCACCATAGCCCACTATGGGCTTCCAAATATCACTATTCCAATTCCACAAGAACTGTCTTAGCGAAAGGCTTCTTGAGGGGAAAGCTGTAACTCTGTGAGATGATTTCACAGAACACAAAGAAGTTTCTCAGAAAGCTTCTTTGTCTTTGTTATCGGAGGATGTTTCCTTTGGCCCTATAGTCTTCAAAGGGATCCGAAATATCTGTTCTCAGTTTCCAGAGAAATAAGGCTACCAAAGAGATCCACGAAATACAGATATAACTCTGTGAGATGAATTAACAGAACACTAAGCAGTTTCTCAGAAAACTTCTTTCCAGATTTCATCTGAGGATATTTCCTTTTTCACCATAGCCCTCTATGGCTTCCAAATATAACTTTGCCAATTCCACAAGAACTGTCTTAGCGAAAGGCTTCTTGAGGGGAAAGCTGTAACTCTGTGAGATGATTTCACAGAACACAAAGAAGTGTCTCAGAAAGCTTCTTTCTCTTTGTTATCGGAGGATATTTCCTTTGGCCCTATTGTCTTCAAAGGGATCCGAAATATCTGTTCTCAGATTCCACAGAAATAAGGCTAGCAAAGAGAACCACGAAATACAGATGTAACTCTGTGAGATTAATTAACAGAACAGTAAGCAGATTCTCAGAATGCTTCTTTCCACATTTCATCTGAGGCTATTTCCTTTTTCACCATAGCCCTCTATGGGCTTCCAAATATCACTTTGCCAATTCCACAAGAACTGTCTTAGCGAAAGGCTTCTCGAGGGGAAAGCTGTAACTCTGTGAGATGATTTCACAGAACACAAAGAAGTTTCTCAGAAATCCTCTTTCTCCTTGTTATCGGAGGATATTTCCTTTGGCCCTATAGTCTTCAAGGGGATCCGAAATATCTGTTCTCAGATTCCACAGAAATAAGGCTAGCAAAGAGATCCATGAAATACATATGTAACTCTGTGAGATGAATTAACAGAACACTAAGCAGTTTCTCAGAAAGCTTCTTTACAGATTTCATCTGAGGATATTTCCTTTTTCAGCATAGCCCTCTATGGCTTCCAAATATCACTTTGCCAATTCCACAAGAACTGTCTCAGCGAAAGGCTTCTTGAGGGGAAAGATATAACTCTGTGAGATGATTTCACAGAACACAAAGAAGTTTCTCAGAAAGCTTCTTTCTCTTTGTTATCGGAGGATATTTCCTTTGGCCCTATAGTCTTCAAAGGGATCCGAAATATCTGTTCTCAGATTCCACAGAAATAAGGCTAGCAAAGAGATCCAGGAAATACAGATGTAACTCTGTGAGATGAATTAACAGAACACTAAGCAGTTTCTATTAAAGCTTCTTTCCAGATTTCTTCTGAGGATATTTCCTTTTTCACCATAGCCCTCTATGGGCTTCCAAATATCACTTTGCCAATACAACAAGAACTGTCTTAGCGAAAGGCTTCTTGAGGGGAAAGCTGTAACTCTGTGAGATGATTTCACAGAACACAAAGAAGTGTCTCAGAAAGCTTCTTTCTCTTTGTTATCGGAGGATATTTCCTTTGGCCCTATAGTCTTCTAAGGGATCCGAAATATCTGTTCTCAGATTCCAGAGAAATAAGGCTAGCAAAGAGATCCACGAAATACAGATGTAACTCTGTGAGATGAATTAACAGGACACTAAGCAGTTTCTAAGAAAGCTTCTTTCCAGATTTCATCTGAGGATATTTCCTTTTTCACCATAGCCCTCTATGGGCTTCCAAATATCACTTTGCCAATTCCACAAGAACTGTCTCAGCGAAAGGCTTCTTGAGGGGAAAGATATAACTCTGTGAGATGATTTCACAGAACACAAAGAAGTTTCTCAGAAAGCTTCTTTCTCTTTGTTATCGGAGGATATTTCCTTTGGCCCTATAGTCTTCAAAGGGATCCGAAATATCTGTTCTCAGATTCCACAGAAATAAGGCAAGCAAAGAGATCCACGAAATACAGATGTAACTCTGTGAGATGAATTAACAGAACACTAAGCAGTTTCTCAGAAAGCTTCTTTCCAGATTTCATCTGAGGATATTTCCTTTTTCACCATAGCCCTCTATGGGCTTCCAAATATCACTTTGCAAATTCCACAAGAACTGTCTTAGCGAAAGGCTTCTTGAGGGGAAAGCTGTAACTCTGTGAGATGATTTCACAGAACACAAAGAAGTTTCTCAGAAAGCTTCTTTCTCTTTGTTATCGGAGGATGTTTCCTTTGGCCCTATAGTCTTCAAAGGGATCCGAAATATCTGTTCTCAGATTCCAGAGAAATAAGGCTACCAAAGAGATCCACGAAATACAGATATAACTCTGTGAGATGAATTCACAGAACACTAAGCAGTTTCTATTAAAGCTTCTTTCCAGATTTCTTCTGAGGATATTTCCATTTTCACCATAGCCCTCTATGGGTTTCCAAATATCACTTTGCGAATTCCACAAGAACTGTCTTAGCGAAAGGCTTCTCGAGGGGAAAGCTGTAACTCTGTGAGATGATTTCACAAAACACCAAGAAGTTTCTCAGAAAGCTTCTTTCTCTTTGTTATCGGAGGGTATTTCCTTTGGCCCTATAGTCTTCAAAGGGATCCGAAATATCTGTTCTCAGAGTCCAGAGAAATAAGGCTAGCAAAGAGATCCACGAAATACAGATGTAACTCTGAGAGATGAATTACAGAACACTAAGCAGTTTCTCAGAAAGCTTCTTTCCAGATTTCATCTGAGGTTATTTCCTTTTTCACCATAGCACTCTATGGGCTTCCAAATATCACTTTGCCAATTCCACAAGAACAGTCTTAACGAAAGGCTTCTTGAGGGGAAAGCTGTAACTCTGTGAGATGATTTCACAGAACACAAAGAAGTTTCTCAGAAAGCTTCTTTCACTTTGTTATCGGAGGATGTTTCCTTTGGCCCTATAGTCTTCAAAGGGATCCGAAATATCTGTTCTCAGTTTCCAGAGAAATAAGGCTACCAAAGAGATCCACGAAATACAGATATAACTCTGTGAGATGAATTAACAGAACACTAAGCAGTTTCTCAGAAAGCTTCTTTCCAGATTTCATCTGAGGATATTTCCTTTTTCACCATAGCCCTCTATGGCTTCCAAATATAACTTTGGCAATTCCACAAGAACTGTCTTAGCGAAAGGCTTCTTGAGGGGAAAGCGGTAACTCTGTGAGATGATTTCACAGAACACAAAGAAGTTTCTCAGAAAGCTTCTTTCTCTTTGTTATCGGAGGATATTTCCTTTGGCCCTATATTCTTCAAAGGGATCCGAAATATCTGTTCTCAGATTCCACAGAAATAAGGCTAACAAAGAGATCCACGAAATACAGATGTAACTCTGTGAGATGAATTAACAGGACACTAAGCAGTTTCTCAGAAACCTTCTTTCCAGATTTCATCTGAGGATATGTCCTTTTTCACCATAGCCCTCTATGTCTTCCAAATATAACTTTGCCAATTCCACAAGAACTGTCTTAGCGAAAGGCTTCTTGAGGGGAAAGCTGTAACTCTGTGAGATGATTTCACAGAACACAAAGAAGTGTCTCAGAAAGCTTCTTTCTCTTTGTTATCGGAGGATATTTCCTTTGGCCCTATATTCTTCAAAGGGATCCGAAATATCTGTTCTCAGATTCCACAGAAATAAGGCTAACAAAGAGATCCACGAAATACAGATGTAACTCTGTGAGATGAATTAACAGGACACTAAGCAGTTTCTCAGAAAGCTTCTTTCCAGATTTCATCTGAGGATAATTCCTGTTTCACCATAGCCCTCTAAGGCTTCCAAATATCACTTTGCCAATTCCACAAGAACTGTCTTAGCGAAAGGCTTCTTGAGGGGAAAGCTGTAACTCTGTGAGATGATTTCACAGAACACAAAGAAGTTTCTCAGAAAGCTTCTTTCTCTTTGTTATCGGAGGATATTTCCTTTGGCCCTATAGTCTTCAAAAGGATCCGAAACATCTGTTCTCAGATTCCACAGAAATAAGGCTAGCAAAGAGATGCACGAAATACAGGTATAACTCTGTGTGATGAATTAACAGAACACTAAGCAGTTTCTCAGAAAGCTTCCTTCCAGATTTCATCTGAGGATATTTCCTTTTTCTCCATAGCCCTCTAGGGGCTTCCAAATATCACTTTAGCAATTCCAAAAGAACTGTCTTAGCGAAAGGCTTCTTCAGGGGAAAGATATAACTCTGAGAGATGATTTCACAGAACACAAGGAAGTTTCTCAGAAAACTTCTTTCTCGTTGTTATCGGAGGATATTTCCTTTGGCCCTATAGTCTTCAAAGGGATCCGAAATATCTGTTCTCAGATTCCACAGAAATAAGGCTAACAAACAGATCCACGAAATACAGATGTAACTCTGTGAGATGAATTAACAGGACACTAAGCAGTTTCTCAGAAAGCTTCTTTCCAGATTTCATCTGAGGATATTTCCTGTTTCACCGTAGCCCTCTACGGGCTTCCAAATATCACTTTGCCAATTCCACAAGAACTGTCTTAGCGAAAGGCTTCTTGAGGGGAAAGCTGTAACTCTGTGAGATGATTTCACAGAACACAAAGAAGTTTCTCAGAAAGCTTCTTTCTCTTTGTTATCGGAGGATATTTCCTTTGGCCGTAGAGTCTTCAAAGGGATCCGAAATATCTGTTCTCAGATTCCAGAGAAATAAGGCTAGCAAAGAGATCCACGAAATACAGATGTAACTCTGTGAGATAAATTAACAGGACACTAAGCAGTTTCTCAGAAAGCTTCTTTCCAGATTTCATCTGAGGATATTTCGTTTTTCAGCTTAGCCCTCTCTGGGCTTCCAAATATCACTTTGCCAATTCCACAAGAACTGTCTTACCGAAAGGCTTCTTGAGGGGAAAGCTGTAACTCTGTGAGATGATATCACAGAACACAAAGAAGTTTCTCAGAAAGCTTCTTTCTCTTTGTTATCGGAGGATATTTCCTTTGGCCCTATAGTCTTCAAAAGGATCCGAAACATCTGTTCTCAGATTCCACAGAAATAAGGCTAGCAAAGAGATCTACGAAATACAGATATAACTCTGTGAGATGAATTAACAGGACACTAAGCAGTTTCTCAGAAAGCTTCTTTCCAGATTTCATCTGAGGATATTTCCTGTTTCACCATAGCCCTCTAAGGCTTCCAAATATCACTTTGCCAATTCCACAAGAACTGTCTTAGCGAAAGGCTTCTTGAGGGGAAAGCTGTAACTCTGTGGATGATTTCACAGAACACAAAGAAGTTTCTCAGAAAGCTTCTTTCTCTTTGTTATCGGAGGATATTTCCTTTGGCCCTATAGTCTTCAAAGGGATCCGAAATATCTGTTCTCAGATTCCACAGAAATAAGGCTAGCAAAGAGATCCACGAAATACAGATATAACTCTGTGAGATGAATTAACAGAACACTAAGCAGTTTCCAAGAAAGCTTCTTTCCAGATTTCATCTGAGTATATTTCCTTTTTCACCATAGCCCTCTATGGGCTTCCAAATATCACTTTGCCAATTCCACAAGAACTGTCTTAGCGAAAGGCTTCTCGAGGGGAAAGCTGTAACTCTGTGACATGATTTCACAGAACACAATGAAGTTTCTCAGAAATCCTCTTTCTCCTTGTTATCGGAGGATATTTCCTTTGGCCCTATAGTCTTCAAGGGGATCCGAAATGTCTGTTCTCAGATTCCACAGAAATAAGGCTAGCGAAGAGATCCATGAAATACATATGTAACTCTGTGAGATGAATTAACAGAACACTAAGCAGTTTCTCAGAAAGCTTCTTTCCAGATTTCATCTGAGGATATTTCCTTTTTCACCATAGCCCTCTATGGCTTCGAAATATCACTTTGCCAATTCCACAAGAACTGTCTCAGCGAAAGGCTTCTTGAGGGGAAAGATATAACTCTGTGAGATGATTTCACAGAACACAAAGAAGTTTCTCAGAAAGCTTCTTTCTCTTTGTTATCGGAGGATATTTCCTTTGGCCCTATAGTCTTCAAAGGGATCCGAAATATCTGTTCTCAGATTCCACAGAAATAAGGCAAGCAAAGAGATCCACGAAATACAGATGTAGCTCTGTGAGATGAATTAACAGAACACTAAGCAGTTTCTCAGAAAGCTTCTTTCCAGATTTCATCTGAGGATATTTCCTTTTTCACCATAGCCCTCTATGGGCTTCCAAATATCACTTTGCCAATTCCACAAGAACTGTCTTAGCGAAAGGCTTCTTGAGGGGAAAGCTGTAACTCTGTGAGATGATTTCACAGAACACAAAGAAGTTTCTCAGAAAGCTTCTTTCTCTTTGTTATCGGAGGATGTTTCCTTTGGCCCTATAGTCTTCAAAGGGATCCGAAATATCTGTTCTCAGATTCCAGAGAAATAAGGCTACCAAAGAGATCCACGAAATACAGATATAACTCTGTGAGATGAATTAACAGAACACTAAGCAGTTTCTATTAAAGCTTCTTTCCAGATTTCTTCTGAGGATATTTCCTTTTTCACCATAGCCCTCTATGGGCTTCCAAATATCACTTTGCCAATTCCACAAGAACTGTCTTAGCGAAAGGCTTCTTGAGGGGAAAGATATAACTCTGTGAGATGATTTCACAGAACACAAAGAAGTTTCTCAGAAAGCTTCTTTCTCGTTGTTATCGGAGGATATTTCCTTTGGCCCTATAGTCTTCAAAGGGATCCGAAATATCTGTTCTTAGATTCCAGAGAAATAAGGCTAGCAAAGAGATCCACGAAATACAGATGTAACTCTGCGAGGTGAATTACAGAACACTAAGCAGTTTCTCAGAAAGCTTCTTTCCAGATTTCATCTGAGGATATTTCCTTTTTCACCATAGCCCACTATGGGCTTCCAAATATCACTATTCCAATTCCACAAGAACTGTCTTAGCGAAAGGCTTCTTGAGGGGAAAGCTGTAACTCTGTGAGATGATTTCACAGAACACAAAGAAGTTTCTCAGAAAGCTTCTTTGTCTTTGTTATCGGAGGATGTTTCCTTTGGCCCTATAGTCTTCAAAGGGATCCGAAATATCTGTTCTCAGTTTCCAGAGAAATAAGGCTACCAAAGAGATCCACGAAATACAGATATAACTCTGTGAGATGAATTAACAGAACACTAAGCAGTTTCTCAGAAAACTTCTTTCCAGATTTCATCTGAGGATATTTCCTTTTCCACCATAGCCCTCTATGGCTTCCAAATATAACTTTGCCAATTCCACAAGAACTGTCTTAGCGAAAGGCTTCTTGAGGGGAAAGCTGTAACTCTGTGAGATGATTTCACAGAACACAATGAAATTTCTCAGAAATCCTCTTTCTCCTTGTTATCGGAGGATATTTCCTTTGGCCCTATAGTCTTCAAGGGGATCCGAAATGTCTGTTCTCAGATTCCACAGAAATAAGGCTAGCAAAGAGATCCATGAAATACATATGTAACTCTGTGAGATGAATTAACAGAACACTAAGCAGTTTCTCAGAAAGCTTCTTTCCAGATTTCATCTGAGGATATTTCCTTTTTCACCATAGCCCTCTATGGCTTCCAAATATCACTTTGCCAATTCCACAAGAACTGTCTCAGCGAAAGGCTTCTTGAGGGGAAAGATATAACTCTGTGAGATGATTTCACAGAACACAAAGAAGTTTCTCAGAAAGCTTCTTTCTCTTTGTTATCGGAGGATATTTCCTTTGCCCTATAGTCTTCAAAGGGATCCGAAATATCTGTTCTCAGATTCCACAGAAATAAGGCAAGCAAAGAGATCCACGAAATACAGATGTAGCTCTGTGAGATGAATTAACAGAACACTAAGCAGTTTCTCAGAAAGCTTCTTTCCAGATTTCATCTGAGGATATTTCCTTTTTCACCATAGCCCTCTATGGGCTTCCAAATATCACTTTGCCAATTCCACAAGAACTGTCTTAGCGAAAGGCTTCTTGAGGGGAAAGCTGTAACTCTGTGAGATGATTTCACAGAACACAAAGAAGTTTCTCAGAAAGCTTCTTTCTCTTTGTTATCGGAGGATGTTTCCTTTGGCCCTATAGTCTTCAAAGGGATCCGAAATATCTGTTCTCAGATTCCAGAGCAATAAGGCTACCAAAGAGATCCACGAAATACAGATATAACTCTGTGAGATGAATTAACAGAACACTAAGCAGTTTCTATTAAAGCTTCTATCCAGATTTCTTCTGAGGATATTTCCTTTTTCACCATAGCCCTCTATGGGCTTCCAAATATCACTTTGCCAATTCCACAAGAACTGTCTTAGCGAAAGGCTTCTCGAGGGGAAAGCTGTAAATCTGTGAGATGATTTCACAAAACACCAAGAAGTTTCTCAGAAAGCTTCTTTCTCTTTGTTATCGGAGGGTATTTCCTTTGGCCCTATAGTCTTCAAAGGGATCCGAAATATCTGTTCTCAGATTCCACAGAAATAAGGCTAGCAAAGAGATCCACGAAATACAGATGTAACTCTGTGAGATGAATTAACAGAACACTAAGCAGTTTCTATTAAAGCTTCTTTCCAGATTTCTTCTGAGGATATTTCCTTTTTCACCATAGCCCTCTATGGGCTTCCAAATATCACTTTGCCAATTCCACAAGAATTGTATTAGCGAAAGGCTTCTTGAGGGGAAAGATGTAACTCTGTGAGATGATTTCACAGAACACAAAGAAGTTTCTCAGAAATCTTCTTTCTCTTTGTTATCGGAGGATATTTCCTTTGGCCCTATAGTTTTCTAAGTGATCCGAAATATCTGTTCTCAGATTCCAGAGAAATAAGGCTAGCAAAGAGATCCACTAAATACAGATGTAACTCTGTGAGATGAATTAACAGGACACTAAGCAGTTTCTAAGAAAGCTTCTTTCCAGATTTCATCTGAGGATATTTCCTTTTTCACCATAGCCCTCTATGGCTTCCAAATATCACTTGCCAATTCCAAAAGAACTGTCTTAGCGAAAGGCTTCTTGAGGGGAAAGATATAACTCTGTGAGATGATTTCACAGAACACAAAGAAGTTTCTCAGAAAGCTTCTTTCTCGTTGTTATCGGAGGATATTTCCTTTGGCCCTATAGTCTTCAAAGGGATCCGAAATATCTGTTCTTAGATTCCAGAGAAATAAGGCTAGCAAAGAGATCCACGAAATACAGATGTAACTCTACGAGGTGAATTACAGAACACTAAGCAGTTTCTTAGAAAGCTTCTTTCCAGATTTCATCTGAGGATATTTCCTTTTTCACCATAGCCCACTATGGGTTTCCAAATATCACTATTCCAATTCCACCAGAACTGTCTTAGCGAAAGGCTTCTTGAGGGGAAAGCTGTAACTCTGTGAGATGATTTCACAGAACACAAAGAAGTTTCTCAGAAAACTTCTTTGTCTTTGTTATCGGAGGATGTTTCCTTTGGCCCTATAGTCTTCAAAGGGATCCGAAATATCTGTTCTCAGTTTCCAGAGAAATAAGGCTACCAAAGAGATCCACGAAATACAGATATAACTCTGTGAGATGAATTAACAGAACACTAAGCAGTTTCTCAGAAAACTTCTTTCCAGATTTCATCTGAGGATATTTCCTTTTTCACCATAGCCCTCTATGGCTTCCAAATATAACTTTGCCAATTCCACAAGAACTGTCTTAGCGAAAGGCTTCTTGAGGGGAAAGCTGTAACTCTGTGAGATGATTTCACAGAACACAAAGAAGTGTCTCAGAAAGCTTCTTTCTCTTTGTTATCGGAGGATATTTCCTTTGGCCCTATTGTCTTCAAAGGGATCCGAAATATCTGTTCTCAGATTCCACAGAAATAAGGCTAGCAAAGAGAACCACGAAATACAGATGTAACTCTGTGAGATTAATTAACAGAACAGTAAGCAGATTCTCAGAATGCTTCTTTCCACATTTCATCTGAGGCTATTTCCTTTTTCACCATAGCCCTCTATGGGCTTCTAAATATCACTTTGCCAATTCCACAAGAACTGTCTTAGCGAAAGGCTTCTGGAGGGGAAAGCTGTAACTCTGTGAGATGATTTCACAGAACACAAAGAAGTTTCTCAGAAAGATTCTTTCTCTTTGTTATTGGAGGATATTTCCTTTGGCCCTATAGTCTTCAAAGGGATCCGAAATATCTGTTCTCAGATTCCACAGAAATAAGGCTAGCATAGAGATCCACGAAATACAGATATAACTCTGTGAGATGAATTAACAGAACACTAAGCAGTTTCCAAGAAAGCTTCTTTCCAGATTTCATCTGAGTATATTTCCTTTTTCACCATAGCCCTCTATGGGCTTCCAAATATCACTTTGCCAATTCCACAAGAACTGTCTTAGCGAAAGGCTTCTCGAGGGGAAAGCTGTAACTCTGTGAGATGATTTCACAGAACACAAAGAAGTTTCTCAGAAATCCTCTTTCTCCTTTTTATCGGAGGATATTTCCTTTGGCCCTTTAGTCTTCAAGGGGATCCGAAATATCTGTTCTCAGATTCCACAGAAATAAGGCTAGCAAAGAGATCCATGAAATACATATGTAACTCTGTGAGATGAATTAACAGAACACTAAGCAGTTTCTCAGAAAGCTTCTTTACAGATTTCATCTGAGGATATTTCCTTTTTCAGCATAGCCCTCTATGGCTTCCAAATATCACTTTGCCAATTCCACAAGAACTGTCTCAGCGAAAGGCTTCTTGAGGGGAAAGATATAACTCTGTGAGATGATTTCACAGAACACAAAGAAGTTTCTCAGAAAGCTTCTTTCTCTTTGTTATCGGAGGATATTTCCTTTGGCCCTATAGTCTTCAAAGGGATCCGAAATATCTGTTCTCAGATTCCACAGAAATAAGGCTAGCAAAGAGATCCAGGAAATACAGATGTAACTCTGTGAGATGAATTAACAGAACACTAAGCAGTTTCTATTAAAGCTTCTTTCCAGATTTCTTCTGAGGATATTTCCTTTTTCACCATAGCCCTCTATGGGCTTCCAAATATCACTTTGCCAATACCACAAGAACTGTCTTAGCGAAAGGCTTCTTGAGGGGAAAGATGGAACTCTGTGAGATGATTTCACAGAACACAAAGAAGTGTCTCAGAAAGCTTCTTTCTCTTTGTTATCGGAGGATATTTCCTTTGGCCCTATAGTCTTCTAAGGGATCCGAAATATCTGTTCTCAGATTCCAGAGAAATAAGGCTAGCAAAGAGATCCACGAAATACAGATGTAACTCTGTGAGATGAATTAACAGGACACTAAGCAGTTTCTAAGAAAGCTTCTTTCCAGATTTCATCTGAGGATATTTCCTTTTTCACCATAGCCCTCTATGGGCTTCCAAATATCACTTTGCCAATTCCACAAGAACTGTCTCAGCGAAAGGCTTCTTGAGGGGAAAGATATAACTCTGTGAGATGATTTCACAGAACACAAAGAAGTTTCTCAGAAAGCTTCTTTCTCTTTGTTATCGGCGGATATTTCCTTTGGCCCTATAGTCTTCAAAGGGATCCGAAATATCTGTGCTCAGATTCCACAGAAATAAGGCAAGCAAAGAGATCCACGAAATACAGATGTAACTCTGTGAGATGAATTAACAGAACACTAAGCAGTTTCTCAGAAAGCTTCTTTCCAGATTTCATCTGAGGATATTTCCTTTTTCACCATAGCCCTCTATGGGCTTCCAAATATCACTTTGCCAATTCCACAAGAACTGTCTTAGCGAAAGGCTTCTTGAGGGGAAAGCTGTAACTCTGTGAGATGATTTCACAGAACACAAAGAAGTTTCTCAGAAAGCTTCTTTCTCTTTGTTATCGGAGGATGTTTCCTTTGGCCCTATAGTCTTCAAAGGGATCCGAAATATCTGTTCTCAGATTCCAGAGAAATAAGGCTACCAAAGAGATCCACGAAATACAGATATAACTCTGTGAGATGAATTCACAGAACACTAAGCAGTTTCTATTAAAGCTTCTTTCCAGATTTCTTCTGAGGATATTTCCTTTTTCACCATAGCCCTCTATGGGTTTCCAAATATCACTTTGCGAATTCCACAAGAACTGTCTTAGCGAAAGGCTTCTCGAGGGGAAAGCTGTAACTCTGTGAGATGATTTCACAAAACACCAAGAAGTTTCTCAGAAAGCTTCTTTCTCTTTGTTATCGGAGGGTATTTCCTTTGGCCCTATAGTCTTCAAAGGGATCCGAAATATCTGTTCTCAGATTCCAGAGAAATAAGGCTAGCAAAGAGATCCACGAAATACAGATGTAACTCTGCGAGATGAATTACAGAACACTAAGCAGTTTCTCAGAAAGCTTCTTTCCAGATTTCATCTGAGGTTATTTCCTTTTTCACCATAGCACTCTATGGGCTTCCAAATATCACTTTGCCAATTCCACAAGAACAGTCTTAACGAAAGGCTTCTTGAGGGGAAAGCTGTAACTCTGTGAGATGATTTCACAGAACACAAAGAAGTTTCTCAGAAAGCTTCTTTCACTTTGTTATCGGAGGATGTTTCCTTTGGCCCTATAGTCTTCAAAGGGATCCGAAATATCTGTTCTCAGTTTCCAGAGAAATAAGGCTACCAAAGAGATCCACGAAATACAGATATAACTCTGTGAGATGAATTAACAGAACACTAAGCAGTTTCTCAGAAAGCTTCTTTCCAGATTTCATCTGAGGATATTTCCTTTTTCACCATAGCCCTCTATGGCTTCCAAATATAACTTTGGCAATTCCACAAGAACTGTCTTAGCGAAAGGCTTCTTGAGGGGAAAGCGGTAACTCTGTGAGATGATTTCACAGAACACAAAGAAGTTTCTCAGAAAGCTTCTTTCTCTTTGTTATCGGAGGATATTTCCTTTGGCCCTATATTCTTCCAAGGGATCCGAAATATCTGTTCTCAGATTCCACAGAAATAAGGCTAACAAAGAGATCCACGAAATACAGATGTAACTCTGTGAGATGAATTAACAGGACACTAAGCAGTTTCTCAGAAACCTTCTTTCCAGATTTCATCTGAGGATATTTCCTGTTTCACCGTAGCCCTCTACGGGCTTCCAAATATCACTTTGCCAATTCCACAAGAACTGTCTTAACGAAAGGCTTCTTGAGGGGAAAGCTGTAACTCTGTGAGATGATTTCACAGAACACAAAGAAGTTTCTCAGAAAGCTTCTTTCTCTTTGTTATCGGAGGATATTTCCTTTTGCCCTATAGTCTTCAAAGGGATCCGAAATATCTGTTCTCAGATTCCAGAGAAATAAGGCTAGCAAAGAGATCCACGAAATACAGACGTAACTCTGTGAGATGAATTAACAGGACACTTAGCAGTTTCTAGGAAAGCTTCTTTCCAGATTTCATCTGAGGATATTTCGTTTTTCAGCTTAGCCCTCTCTGGGCTTCCAAATATAACTTTACCAATTCCAAAAGAACTGTCTTAGCGAAAGGCTTCTTGAGGGGAAAGCTGTAACTCTGTGAGATGATTTCACAGAACACAAAGAAGTTTCTCAGAAATCTTCTTTCTCTTTGTTATCGGAGGATATTTCCTTTGGCCCTATAGTCTTCAAAAGGATCCGAAACATCTGTTCTCAGATTCCACAGAAATAAGGCTAGCAAAGAGATCCACGAAATACAGATATAACTCTGTGAGATGAATTAACAGAACACTAAGCAGTTTCTAAGAAAGCTTCTTTCCAGATTTCATCTGAGGATATTTCCTTTTTCACCATAGCCCTCTAGGGGCTTCCAAATATCACTTTAGCAATTGCAAAAGAACTGTCTTAGCGAAAGGCTTCTTCAGGGGAAAGATATAACTCTGAGAGATGATTTCACAGAAAACAAGGAAGTTTCTCAGAAAACTTCTTTCCCGTTGTTATCGGAATATATTTCCTTTGGCCCTATAGTCTTCAAAGGGATCCGAAATATCTGTTCTCAGATTCCACAGAAATAAGGCTAGCAAAGAGATCCACGAAATACAGATGTAACTCTGCGAGATGAATTACAGAACACTAAGCAGTTTCTCAGAAAGCTTCTTTCCAGATTTCATCTGAGGATATTTCCTTTTTCACCATAGCCCTCTATGGGTTTCCAAATATCACTTTGACAATTCCACAAGAACTGTCTTAGCGAAAGGCTTCTTGAGGGGAAAGCTGTAACTCTGTGAGATGATTTCACAGAACACAAAGAAGTGTCTCAGAAAGCTTCTTTCTCTTTGTTATCGGAGGATGTTTCCTTTGGCCCTATAGTCTTCAAAGGGATCCGAAATATCTGTTCTCAGTTTCCAGAGAAATAAGGCTACCAAAGAGATCCACGAAATACAGATATAACTCTGTGAGATGAATTAACAGAACACTAAGCAGTTTCTCAGAAAGCTTCTTTCCAGATTTCATCTGAGGATATTTCCTTTTTCACAATAGCCCTCTATGTCTTCCAAATATAACTTTGCCAATTCCACAAGAACTGTCTTAGCGAAAGGCTTCTTGAGGGGAAAGCTGTAACTCTGTGAGATGATTTCACAGAACACAAAGAAGTGTCTCAGAAAGCTTCTTTCACTTTGTTATCGGAGGATATTTCCTTTGGCCCTATATTCTTCAAAGGGATCCGAAATATCTGTTCTCAGATTCCACAGAAATAAGGCTAACAAAGAGATCCACGAAATACAGATGTAACTCTGTGAGATGAATTAACAGGACACTAAGCAGTTTCTCAGAAAGCTTCTTTCCAGATTTCATCTGAGGATAATTCCTGTTTCACCATAGCCCTCTAAGGCTTCCAAATATCACTTTGCCAATTCCACAAGAACTGTCTTAGCGAAAGGCTTCTTGAGGGGAAAGCTGTAACTCTGTGAGATGATTTCACAGAACACAAAGAAGTTTCTCAGAAAGCTTCTTTCTCTTTGTTATCGGAGGATATTTCCTTTGGCCCTATAGTCTTCAAAAGGATCCGAAACATCTGTTCTCAGATTCCACAGAAATAAGGCTAGCAAAGAGATGCACGAAATACAGGTATAACTCTGTGAGATGAATTAACAGAACACTAAGCAGTTTCTCAGAAAGCTTCCTTCCAGATTTCATCTGAGGATATTTCCTTTTTCTCCATAGCCCTCTAGGGGCTTCCAAATATCACTTTAGCAATTCCAAAAGAACTGTCTTAGCGAAAGGCTTCTTCAGGGGAAAGATATAACTCTGAGAGATGATTTCACAGAACACAAGGAAGTTTCTCAGAAAACTTCTTTCTCGTTGTTATCGGAGGATATTTCCTTTGGCCCTATAGTCTTCAAAGGGATCCGAAATATCTGTTCTCAGATTCCTGAGAAATAAGGCTAGCAAAGAGATCCACGAAATACAGATGTAACTCTGCGAGATGAATTACAGAACACTAAGCAGTTTCTCAGAAAGCTTCTTTCCAGATTTCATCTGAGGTTATTTCCTTTTTCACCATAGCACTCTATGGGCTTCCAAATATCACTTTGCCAATTCCACAAGAACTGTCTTAACGAAAGGCTTCTTGAGGGGAAAGCTGTAACTCTGTGAGATGATTTCACAGAACACAAAGAAGTTTCTCAGAAAGCTTCTTTCACTTTGTTATCGGAGGATGTTTCCTTTGGCCCTATAGTCTTCAAAGGGATCCGAAATATCTGTTCTCAGTTTCCAGAGAAATAAGGCTACCAAAGAGATCCACGAAATACAGATATAACTCTGTGAGATGAATTAACAGAACACTAAGCAGTTTCTCAGAAAGCTTCTTTCCAGAATTCATCTGAGGATATTTCCTTTTTCACCATAGCCCTCTATGGCTTCCAAATATAACTTTGCCAATTCCACAAGAACTGTCTTAGCGAAAGGCTTCTGGAGGGGAAAGCTGTAACTCTGTGAGATGATTTCACAGAACACAAAGAAGTGTCTCAGAAAGCTTCTTTCTCTTTGTTATCGGAGGATATTTCCTTTGGCCCTATACTCTTCAAAGGGATCCGAAATATCTGTTCTCAGATTCCACAGAAATAAGGCTAACAAAGAGATCCACGAAATACAGATGTAACTCTGTGAGATGAATTAACAGGACACTAAGCAGTTTCTCAGAAAGCTTCTTTCCAGATTTCATCTGAGGATATTTCCTGTTTCACCGTAGCCCTCTACGGGCTTCCAAATATCACTTTGCCAATTCCACAAGAACTGTCTTAGCGAAAGGCTTCTTGAGGGGAAAGCTGTAACTCTGTGAGATGATTTCACAGAACACAAAGAAGTTTCTCAGAAAGCTTCTTTCTCTTTGTTATCGGAGGATATTTCCTTTGGCCGTAGAGTCTTCAAAGGGATCCGAAATATCTGTTCTTAGATTCCAGAGAAATAAGGCTAGCAAAGAGATCCACGAAATACAGATGTAACTCTGCGAGGTGAATTACAGAACACTAAGCAGTTTCTCAGAAAGCTTCTTTCCAGATTTCATCTGAGGATATTTCCTTTTTCACCATAGCCCACTATGGGCTTCCAAATATCACTATTCCAATTCCACAAGAACTGTCTTAGCGAAAGGCTTCTTGAGGGGAAAGCTGTAACTCTGTGAGATGATTTCACAGAACACAAAGAAGTTTCTCAGAAAGCTTCTTTGTCTTTGTTATCGGAGGATGTTTCCTTTGGCCCTATAGTCTTCAAAGGGATCCGAAATATCTGTTCTCAGTTTCCAGAGAAATAAGGCTACCAAAGAGATCCACGAAATACAGATATAACTCTGTGAGATGAATTAACAGAACACTAAGCAGTTTCTCAGAAAACTTCTTTCCAGATTTCATCTGAGGATATTTCCTTTTTCACCATAGCCCTCTATGGCTTCCAAATATAACTTTGCCAATTCCACAAGAACTGTCTTAGCGAAAGGCTTCTTGAGGGGAAAGCTGTAACTCTGTGAGATGATTTCACAGAACACAAAGAAGTGTCTCAGAAAGCTTCTTTCTCTTTTTTATCGGAGGATATTTCCTTTGGCCCTATTGTCTTCAAAGGGATCCGAAATATCTGTTCTCAGATTCCACAGAAATAAGGCTAGCAAAGAGAACCACGAAATACAGATGTAACTCTGTGAGATTAATTAACAGAACAGTAAGCAGATTCTCAGAATGCTTCTTTCCACATTTCATCTGAGGCTATTTCCTTTTTCACCATAGCCCTCTATGGGCTTCTAAATATCACTTTGCCAATTCCACAAGAACTGTCTTAGCGAAAGGCTTCTGGAGGGGAAAGCTGTAACTCTGTGAGATGATTTCACAGAACACAAAGAAGTTTCTCAGAAAGCTTCTTTCTCTTTGTTATTGGAGGATATTTCCTTTGGCCCTATAGTCTTCAAAGGGATCCGAAATATCTGTTCTCAGATTCCACAGAAATAAGGCTAGCAAAGAGATCCACGAAATACAGATATAACTCTGTGAGATGAATTAACAGAACACTAAGCAGTTTCCAAGAAAGCTTCTTTCCAGATTTCATCTGAGTATATTTCCTTTTTCACCATAGCCCTCCATGGGCTTCCAAATATCACTTTGCCAATTCCACAAGAACTGTCTTAGCGAAAGGCTTCTCGAGGGGAAAGCTGTAACTCTGTGAGATGATTTCACAGAACACAAAGAAGTTTCTCAGAAATCCTCTTTCTCCTTGTTATCGGAGGATATTTCCTTTGGCCCTATAGTCTTCAAGGGGATCCGAAATATCTGTTCTCAGATTCCACAGAAATAAGGCTAGCAAAGAGATCCATGAAATACATATGTAACTCTGTGAGATGAATTAACAGAACACTAAGCAGTTTCTCAGAAAGCTTCTTTACAGATTTCATCTGAGGATATTTCCTTTTTCAGCATAGCCCTCTATGGCTTCCAAATATCACTTTGCCAATTCCACAAGAACTGTCTCAGCGAAAGGCTTCTTGAGGGGAAAGATATAACTCTGTGAGATGATTTCACAGAACACAAAGAAGTTTCTCAGAAAGCTTCTTTCTCTTTGTTATCGGAGGATATTTCCTTTGGCCCTATAGTCTTCAAAGGGATCCGAAATATCTGTTCTCAGATTCCACAGAAATAAGGCTAGCAAAGAGATCCAGGAAATACAGATGTAACTCTGTGAGATGAATTAACAGAACACTAAGCAGTTTCTATTAAAGCTTCTTTCCAGATTTCTTCTGAGGATATTTCCTTTTTCACCATAGCCCTCTATGGGCTTCCAAATATCACTTTGCCAATTCCACAAGAACTGTCTTAGCGAAAGGCTTCTTGAGGGGAAAGATGGAACTCTGTGAGATGATTTCACAGAACACAAAGAAGTGTCTCAGAAAGCTTCTTTCTCTTTGTTATCGGAGGATATTTCCTTTGGCCCTATAGTCTTCTAAGGGATCCGAAATATCTGTTCTCAGATTCCAGAGAAATAAGGCTAGCAAAGAGATCCACGAAATACAGATGTAACTCTGTGAGATGAATTAACAGGACACTAAGCAGTTTCTAAGAAAGCTTCTTTCCAGATTTCATCTGAGGATATTTCCTTTTTCACCATAGCCCTCTATGGGCTTCCAAATATCACTTTGCCAATTCCACAAGAACTGTCTCAGCGAAAGGCTTCTTGAGGGGAAAGATATAACTCTGTGAGATGATTTCACAGAACACAAAGAAGTTTCTCAGAAAGCTTCTTTCTCTTTGTTATCGGCGGATATTTCCTTTGGCCCTATAGTCTTCAAAGGGATCCGAAATATCTGTTCTCAGATTCCACAGAAATAAGGCAAGCAAAGAGATCCACGAAATACAGATGTAACTCTGTGAGATGAATTAACAGAACACTAAGCAGTTTCTCAGAAAGCTTCTTTCCAGATTTCATCTGAGGATATTTCCTTTTTCACCATAGCCCTCTATGGGCTTCCAAATATCACTTTGCCAATTCCACAAGAACTGTCTTAGCGAAAGGCTTCTTGAGGGGAAAGCTGTAACTCTGTGAGATGATTTCACAGAACACAAAGAAGTTTCTCAGAAAGCTTCTTTCTCTTTGTTATCGGAGGATGTTTCCTTTGGCCCTATAGTCTTCAAAGGGATCCGAAATATCTGTTCTCAGATTCCAGAGAAATAAGGCTACCAAAGAGATCCACGAAATACAGATATAACTCTGTGAGATGAATTCACAGAACACTAAGCAGTTTCTATTAAAGCTTCTTTCCAGATTTCTTCTGAGGATATTTCCTTTTTCACCATAGCCCTCTATGGGTTTCCAAATATCACTTTGCCAATTCCACAAGAACTGTCTTAGCGAAAGGCTTCTCGAGGGGAAAGCTGTAACTCTGTGAGATGATTTCACAAAACACCAAGAAGTTTCTCAGAAAGCTTCTTTCTCTTTGTTATCGGAGGGTATTTCCTTTGGCCCTATAGTCTTCAAAGGGATCCGAAATATCTGTTCTCAGATTCCACAGAAATAAGGCTAGCAAAGAGATCCACGAAATACAGATGTAACTCTGTGAGATGAATTAACAGAACACTAAGCAGTTTCTCAGAAAGCTTCTTTCCACATTTCATCTGAGGATATTTCCTTTTTCACCATACCCTCTATGGGCTTCCAAATATCACTTTGCCAATTCCACAAGAACTGTCTTAGCGAAAGGCTTCTTGAGGGGAAAGCTGTAACTCTGTGAGATGATTTCACAGAACACAAAGAAGTTTCTCAGAAAGCTTCTTTCTCTTTGTTATCGGAGGATATTTCCTTTGGCCCTATAGTCTTCAAAGGGATCCGAAACATCTGTTCTCAGATTCCAAAGAAATAAGGCTAGCAAAGAGATCCACGAAATACAGATATAACTCTGTGAGATGAATTAACAGAACACTAAGCAGTTTCTCAGAAAGCTTCTTTCCAGATTTCATCTGAGGATATTTCCTTTTTCACCATAGCCCTCTATGGGCTTCCAAATATCACTTTGCCATTTCCACAAGAAGTGTCTTATCGAAAGGCTTCTTGAGGGGAAAGATATAACTCTGTGAGATGATTTCACAGAACACAAAGAAGTTTCTCAGAAAGCTTCTTTCTCGTTGTTATCGGAGGATATTTCCTTTGGCCCTATAGTCTTCAAAGGGATCCGAAATATCTGTTCTCAGATTCCAAAGAAATAAGGCAAGCAAAGAGATCCACGAAATACAGATGTAACACTGTGAGATGAATTAACAGAACACTAAGCAGTTTCTCAGAAAGCTTCTTTCCAGATTTCATCTGAGGATATTTCCTTTTTCACCATAGCCCTCTATGGCTTCCAAATATCACTTTGCCAATTCCACAAGAACTGTCTTAGCGAAAGGCTTCTTGAGGGGAAAGCTGTAACTCTGTGAGATGATTTCACAGAACACAAAGAAGTTTCTCAGAAAGCTTCCTTCTCTTTGTTATCGGAGGATGTTTCCTTTGGCCCTATAGTCTTCAAAGGGATCCGAAATATCTGTTCTCAGATTCCAGAGAAATAAGGCTACCAAAGAGATCCACGAAATACAGATGTAACTCTGTGAGATGAATTAACAGAACACTAAGCAGTTTCTATTAAAGCTTCTTTCCAGATTTCTTCTGAGGATATTTCCTTTTTCACCATAGCCCTCTATGGGCTTCCAAATATCACTTTGCCAATTCCACAAGAACTGTCTTAGCGAAAGGCTTCTCGAGGGGAAAGCTGTAAATCTGTGAGATGATTTCACAGAACACAAAGAAGTTTCTCAGAAAGCTTCTTTCTCTTTGTTATCGGAGGGTATTTCCTTTGGCCCTATAGTCTTCAAAGGGATCCGAAATATCTGTTCTCAGATTCCACAGAAATAAGGCTAGCAAAGAGATCCACGAAATACAGACGTAACTCTGTGAGATGAATTAACAGAACACTAAGCAGTTTCTCAGAAAGCTTCTTTCCAGATTTCATCTGAGGATATTTCCTTTCTCACCATAGCCCTCTACGGGCTTCCAAATATCACTTTGCCAATTCCACAAGAACTATCTTAACGAAAGGCTTCTTGAGGGGAAAGCTGTAACTCTGTGAGATGATTTCACAGAACACAAAGAAGTTTCTCAGAAAGCTTCTTTCTCTTTGTTATCGGAGGATATTTCCTTTGGCCCTATAGTCTTCTAAGGGATCCGAAATATCTGTTCTCAGATTCCAGAGAAATAAGGCTAGCAAAGAGGTCCACTAAATACAGATGTAACTCTGTGAGATGAATTAACAGGACACTAAGCAGTTTCTAAGAAAGCTTCTTTCCAGATTTCATCTGAGGATATTTCCTTTTTCACCATAGCCCTCTATGGCCTTCCAAATATCACTTTGCCAATTCCACAAGAACTGTCTTAGCGAAAGGCTTCTTGAGGGGAAAGCTGTAACTCTGTGAGATGATTTCACAGAACACAAAGAAGTTTTTCCGAAAGCTTCTTTCTCTTTGTTATCGGAGGATATTTCCTTTGGCCCTATAGTCTTCAAAGGGATCCGAAATATCTGTTCTCAGATTCCACAGAAGTAAGGCTAGCAAAGAGATCGACGAAATACAGATGTAACTCTGTGAGATGAATTAACCGAACACTAAGCAGTTTCTCAGAAAGCTTCTTTCCAGATTTCATCTGAGGATATTTCCTTTTTCACCATAGCCCTCTATGGCTTCCAAATATCACTTTGCCAATTCCACAAGAACTGTCTTAGCGAAAGGCTTCTTGAGGGGAAAGCTGTAACTCTGTGAGATGATTTCACAGAACAAAAAGAAGTTTCTCAGAAAGCTTCTTTGTCTTTGTTATCGGAGGATATTTCCTTTGGCCCTATAGTCTTCAAAGGGATCCGAAATATCTGTTCTCAGATTCCACAGAAATAAGGCTAGCAAAGAGATCCATGAAATACAGATGTAACTCTGTGAGATGAATTAACAGGACACTAAGCAGTTTCTAAGAAACCTTCTTTCCAGATTTCATCTGAGGATATTTCCTTTTTCACCATAGCCCTCTATGGGCTTCCAAATATCACTTTGCCAATTCCACAAGAACTGTCTTAGCGAAAGGCTTCTTGAGGGGAAAGCTGTAACTCTGTGAGATGATTTCACAGAACACAAAGAAGTTTCTCAGAAAGCTTCTTTCTCTTTGTTATCGGAGGATATTTCCTTTGGCCCTATAGTCTTCAAAGGGATCCGAAATATCTGTTCTCAGATTCCACAGAAATAAGGCTAGCAAAGAGATCCACGAAATACAGATGTAACTCTGTGAGATGAATTAACAGGACACTAAGCAGTTTCTATTAAAGCTTCTTTCCAGATTTCATCTGAGGATATTTCCTTTTTCACCATAGCCCTCTAAGGGCTTCCAAATATCACTTTGCCAATTCCACAAGAACTGTCTTAGCGAAAGGCTTCTTGAGGGGAAAGCTGTAACTCTGTGAGATGATTTCACAGAACACAAAGAAGTTTCTCCGAAAGCTTCTTTCTCTTTGTTATCGGAGGATATTTCCTTTGGCCCTATAGTCTTCAAAGGGATCCGAAATATCTGTTCTCAGATTCCACAGAAATAAGGCTAGTAAAGAGATACACGAAATACAGATGTAACTTTGTGAGATGAATTAACAGAACACTAAGCCGTTTCTCAGAAAGCTTCTTTCCAGATTTCATCTGAGGATATTTCCTTTTTCACCATAGCCCTCTATGGCTTCCAAATATCACTTTGACAATTCCACAAGAACTGTCTTAGCGAAAGGCTTCTTGAGGGGAAAGCTGTAACTCTGTGAGATGATTTCACAGAACACAAAGAAGTTTCTCAGAAAGCTTCTTCCTCTTTGTTATCGGAGGACATTTCCTTTGACCCTATAGTCTTCAAAGGGATCCGAAACATCTGTTCTCAGATTCCACAGAAATAAGGCTAGCAAAGAGATCCACGATATACAGATATAACTCTGTGAGATGAATTAACAGAACACTAAGCAGTTTCTCAGAAAGCTTCTTTCCAGATTTCATCTGAGGATATTTCCTTTTTCACCATAGCCCTCTATGGGCTTCCAAATAACACTTTGCCAATTCCACAAGAACTGTCTTATCGAAAGGCTTCTTGAGGGGAAAGATATAACTCTGTGAGATGATTTCACAGAACACAAAGAAGTTTCTCAGAAAGCTTCTTTCTCGTTGTTATCGGAGGATATTTCCTTTGGCCCTATAGTCTTCAAAGGGATCCGAAATATCTGTTCTCAGATTCCACAGAAATAAGGCAAGCAAAGAGATCCACGAAATACAGATGTAACTCTGTGAGATGAATTAAAAGAACACTAAGCAGTTTCTCAGAAAGCTTCTTTCCAGATTTCATCTGAGGATATTTCCTTTTGCACCATAGCCCTCTATGGGCTTCCAAATATCACTTTGCCAATTCCAGAAGAACTGTCTTAGCGAAAGGCTTCTTGAGGGGAAAGCTGTAACTCTGTGAGATGATTTCACAGAACACAAAGAAGTTTCTCAGAAAGCTTCTTTCTCTTTGTTATCGGAGGATGTTTCCTTTGGCCCTATAGTCTTCAAAGGGATCTGAAATATCTGTTCTCAGATTCCAGAGAAATAAGGCTACCAAAGAGATCCACGAAATACAGATATAACTCTGTGAGATGAATTAACAGAACGCTAAGCAGTTTCTATTAAAGCTTCTTTCCAGATTTCTTCTGAGCATATTTCCTTTTTCACCATAGCCCTCTAAGGGCTTCCAAATATCACTTTGCCAATTCCACAAGAACTGTCTTAGCGAAAGGCTTCTCGAGGGGAAAGCTGTAACTCTGTGAGATGATTTCACAGAACACCAAGAAGTTTCTCAGAAAGCTTCTTTCTCTTTGTTATCGGAGGGTATTTCCTTTGGCCCTATAGTCTTCAAAGGGATCCGAAATATCTGTTCTCAGATTCCACAGAAATAAGGCTAGCAAAGAGATCCACGAAATACAGATGTAACTCTGTGAGATGAATTAACAGAACACTAAGCAGTTTCTCAGAAAGCTTCTTTCCAGATTTCATCTGAGGATATTTCCTTTTGCACCATAGCACTCTATGGCTTCCAAATATCACTGTGCCAATTCCACAAGAACTGTCTTAGCGAAAGGCTTCTTGAGGGGAAAGCTGTAACTCTGTGAGATGAGTTCACAAAAAAAAGAAGTTTCTCAGAAAGCTTCTTTCTCTTTGTTATCGGAGGATATTTCCTTTGGCCCTATAGTCTTCAAAGGGATCCGAAATATCTGTTCTCAGATTCCACAGAAATAAGGCTAGCAAAGAGATCCATGAAATACAGATGTAACTCTGTGAGATGAATTAACAGGACACTAAGCAGTTTCTAAGAAAGCTTCTTTCCAGATTTCATCTGAGGATATTTCCTTTTTCACCATAGCCCTCTATGGGCTTCCAAATATCACTTTGCCAATTCCACAAGAACTGTCTTAGTGAAAGGCTTCTTGAGGGGAAAGCTGTAACTCTGTGAGATGATTTCACAGAACACAAAGAAGTTTCTCAGAAAGCTTCTTTCTCTTTGTTATCGGAGGATATTTCCTTTGGCCCTATAGTCTTCTAAGGGATCTGAAATATCTGTTCTCAGATTCCACAGAAATAAGGCTAGCAAAGAGATCCACGAAATACAGATGTAACTCTGTGAGGTGAATTAACAGGACACTAAGCAGTTTCTCAGAAAGCTTCTTTCCAGATTTCATCTGAGGATATTTCCTTTTTCACCATAGCCCTCTAAGGGCTTCCAAATATCACTTTGCCAATTCCACAAGAACTGTCTTAGCGAAAGGCTTCTTGAGGGGAAAGCTGTAACTCTGTGAGATAATTTCACAGAACACAAAGAAGTTTCTCCGAAAGCTTCTTTCTCGTTGTTATCGGAGGATATTTCCTTTGGCCCTATAGTCTTCAAAGGGATCCGAAATATCTGTTCTCAGATTCCACAGAAATAAGGCTAGCAAAGAGATACACGAAATACAGATGTAACTCTGTGAGATGAATTAACAGAACACTAAGCCGTTTCGCAGAAAGATTCTTTCCAGATTTCATCTGAGGATATTTCCTTTTTCACCATAGCCCTCTATGGGCTTCCAAATATCACTTTGCCAATTCCACGAGAACTGTCTTAGCGAAAGGCTTCTTGAGGGGAAAGCTGTAACTCTATGAGATGATTTCACAGAACACAAAGAAGTTTCTCAGAAAGCTTCTTTCTCTTTGTTGTCGGAGGATATTTCCTTTGGCCCTATAGTCTTCAAAGGGATCCGAAATATCTGTTCTCAGATTCCACAGAAATAAGGCTAGTAAAGAGATCCACGAAATACAGATATAACTCTGTGAGATGAATTAACAGAACACTAAGCAGTTTCTCAGAAAGCTTCTTTCCAGATTTCATCTGAGGATATTTCCTTTTTCACCATAGCCCTCTATGGCTTCCAAATATCACTTTCCCAATTCCACAAGAACTGTCTTAGCGAAAGGCTTCTTGAAGGGAAAGCTGTAACTCTGTGAGATGATTTCACAGAACACAAAGAAGTTTCTCCGAAAGCTTCTTTCTCTTTGTTATCGGAGGATATTTCTTTGCCCCTATAGTCTTCTAAGGGATCCGAAATATCTGTTCTCAGATTCCAGAGAAATAAGGCTAGCAAAGACATGCACTAAATACAGATGTAACTCTGTGAGATGAATTAACAGGACACTAAGCAGTTTCTAAGAAAGCTTCTTTCCAGATTTCATCTGAGGATATTTCCTTTTTCACCATAGCCCTCTATGGCTTCCAAATATCACTTTGCCAATTCCAAAAGAACTGTCTCAGCGAAAGGCTTCTTGAGGGGAAAGATATAACTCTGTGAGATGATTTCACAGAACACAAAGAAGTTTCTCAGAAAGCTTCTTTCTCTTTGTTATCGGAGGATATTTCCTTTGGCCCTATAGTCTTCAAAGGGATCCGAAATATCTGTTCTCAGATTCCACAGAAATAAGGCAAGCAAAGAGATCCACGAAATACAGATGTAACTCTGTGAGATGAATTAAAAGAACACTAAGCAGTTTCTCAGAAAGCTTCTTTCCAGATTTCATCTGAGGATATTTCCTTTTTCACCTTAGCCCTCTATGGGCTTCCAAATATCACTTTGCCAATTCCACAAGAACTGTCTTAGCGAAAGGCTTCTTGAGGGGAAAGCTGTAACTCTGGGAGATGATTTCACAGAACACAAAGAAGTTTCTCAGAAAGCTTCTTTCTCTTTGTTATCGGAGGATGTTTCCTTTGGCCCTATAGTCTTCAAAGGGATCCGAAATATCTGTTCTCAGATTCCAGAGAAATAAGGCTACCAAAGAGATCCACGAAATACAGATATAACTCTGTGAGATGAATTGACAGAACACTAAGCAGTTTCTATTAAAGCTTCTTTCCAGATTTCTTCTGAGGATATTTCCTTTTTCACCATAGCCCTCTATGGGCTTCCAAATATCACTTTGCCAATTCCACAAGAACTGTCTTAGCGAAAGGCTTCTCGAGAGGAAAGCTGTAACTCTGTGAGATGATTTCACAAAACACCAAGAAGTTTCTCAGAAAGCTTCTTTCTCTTTGTTATCGGAGGGTATTTCCTTTGGCCCTATAGTCTTCAAAGGGATCCGAAATATCTGTTCTCAGATTCCACAGAAATAAGGCTAGCAAAGAGATCCACGAAATACAGATGTAACTCTGTGAGATGAATTAACAGAACACTAAGCAGTTTCTCAGAAAGCTTCTTTCCAGATTTCATCTGAGGATATTTCCTTTTTTACCATAGCCCTCTACGGGCTTCCAAATATCACTTTGCCAATTCCACAAGAACTGTCTTAACGAAAGGCTTCTTGAGGGGAAAGCTGTAACTCTGTGAGATGATTTCACAGAACACAAAGAAGTTTCTCAGAAAGCTTCTTTCTCTTTGTTATCGGAGGATATTTCCTTTGGACCTATAGTCTTCAAAGGGATCCGAAATATCTGTTCTAAGATTCCACAGAAATAAGGCTAGCAAAGAGATTCACGAAATACAGATGTAACTCTGTGAGATGAATTAACAGAACACTAAGCCGTTTCTCAGAAAGATTCGTTCCAGATTTCATCTGAGGATATTTCCTTTTTCACCATAGCCCTCTAAGGCTTCCAAATATCACTTTGCCAATTCCACAGGAATTGACTTAGGGAAAGGCTTCTTGATGGGAAAGCTGTAACTCTGTGAGATGATTTCAAAGAACACAAAGAAGTTTCTCAGAAATCTTCTTTCTCTTTGTTATCGGAGGATATTTCCTTTGGCCCTATAGTCTTCAAAGGGATCCGAAATATCTGTTCTCAGATTCGACAGAAATAAGGCTAGCAAAGAGATCCACGACATACAGATATAACTCTGTGAGATGAATTAACAGAACACTAAGCAGTTTCTCAGAAAGCTTCTTTCCAGATTTCATCTGAGGATATTTCCTTTATCACCATAGCCCTCTAAGGCTTCCAAATATCACTTTGCCAATTCCACAAGAACTGTCTTAGCGAAAGGCTTCTTGAGGGGAAAGCTGTAACTCTGTGGATGATTTCACAGAACACAAAGAAGTTTCTCAGAAATCTTCTTTCTCTTTGTTATCGGAGGATATTTCCTTTGGCCCTATAGTCTTCAAAGGGATCCGAAATATCTGTTCTCAGATTCCACAGAAATAAGGCTAGCAAAGAGATCCACGAAATACAGATGTAACTCTGTGATATGAATTAACAGAACACTAAGCAGTTTCTCAGAAAGCTTCTTTCCAGATTTCATCTGAGGATATTTACTTTTTCACCATAGCCCTCTATGGCTTCCAAATATCACTTTGCCAATTCCACAAGAACTGTCTTAGCGAAAGGCTTCTGGAGGGGAAAGCTGTAACTCTGTGAGATGATTTCACAGAACACAAAGAAGTTTCTCAGAAAGCTTCTTTCTCTTTGTTATTGGAGGATATTTCCTTTGGCCCTATAGTCTTCAAAGGGATCCGAAATATCTGTTCTCATATTCCACAGAAATAAGGCTAGCAAAGAGATCCAGGAAATACAGATGTAACTCTGTGAGATGAATTAAAAGGACACTAAGCAGTTTCTAAGAAAGCTTCTTTCCAGATTTCATCTGAGGATATTTCCTTTTTCACCATAGCCCTCTATGGGCTTCCAAATATCACTTTGCCAATTCCACAAGAACTGTCTTAGCGAAAGGCTTCTTGAGGGGAAAGCTGTAACTCTGTGAGATGATTTCACAGAACACAAAGAAGTTTCTCAGAAAGCTTCTTTCTCTTTGTTATCGGAGGATATTTCCTTTGGCCCTATAGTCTTCAAAGGGATCCGAAATATCTGTTCTCAGATTCCACAGAAATAAGGCTAGCAAAGAGATCCACGTAATACAGATGTAAGTCTGTGAGATGAATTAACAGAACACTAAGCAGTTTCTCAGAAAGCTTCTTTCCAGATTTCATCTGAGGATATTTCCTTTTTGACCATAGCCCTCTATGGGCTTCCAAATATCACTTTGCCAATTCCACAAGAACTGTCTTAGCAAAAGGCTTCCTGAGGGGAAAGCTGTAACTCTGTGAGATGATTTCACAGAACACAAAGAAGTTTCTCAGAAAGCTTCTTTCTCTTTGTTATCGGAGGATACTTCCTTTGGCCCTATAGTCTTCAAAGGGATCCGAAATATCTGTTCTCAGATTCCACAGAAATAAGGCCAGCAAAGAGATCCACGAAATACAGATATAACTCTGTGAGATGAATTAAAAGAACACTAAGCAGTTTCTCAGAAAGCTTCTTTCCAGATTTCATCTGAGGATATTTCCTTTTTGACCATAGCCCTCTATGGGCTTCCAAATATCACTTTCCCAATTCCACAAGAACTGTCTTAGCGAAAGGCTTCTTGAAGGGAAAGCTGTAACTCTGTGAGATGATTTCACAGAACACAAAGAAGTTTCTCCGAAAGCTTCTTTCTCTTTGTTATCGGAGGATATTTCCTTTGGCCCTATAGTCTTCAAAGGGATCCGAAACATCTGTTCTCAGATTCCACAGAAATAAGGCTAGCAAAGAGATCCACGAAATACATATATAACTCTGTGAGATGAATTAACAGAACACTAAGCAGTTTCTCAGAAAGCTTCTTTCCAGATTTCATCTGAGGATATTTCCTTTTTCACCATAGCCCTCTATGGGCTTCCAAATATCACTTTGCCAATTCCACAAGAACTGTCTTATCGAAAGGCTTCTTGAGGGGAAAGATATAACTCTGTGAGATGATTTCACAGAACACAAAGAAGTTTCTCAGAAAGCTTCTTTCTCGTTGTTATCGGAGGATATTTCCTTTGGCCCTATAGTCTTCAAAGGGATCCGAAATATCTGTTCTCAGATTCCACAGAAATAAGGCTAGCAAAGAGATCCATGAAATACAGATGTAACTCTGTGAGATGAATTAACAGGACACTAAGCAGTTTCTAAGAAAGCTTCTTTCCAGATTTCATCTGAGGATATTTCCTTTTTCACCATAGCCCTCTATGGGCTTCCAAATATCACTTTGCCAATTCCACAAGAACTGTCTTAGCGAAAGGCTTCTTGAGGGGAAAGCTGTAACTCTGTGAGATGATTTCACAGAACACAAAGAAGTTTCTCAGAAAGCTTCTTTCTCTTTGTTATCGGAGGATATTTCCTTTGGCCCTATAGTCTTCTAAGGGATCTGAAATATCTGTTCTCAGATTCCACAGAAATAAGGCTAGCAAAGAGATCCACAAAATACAGATGTAACTCTGTGAGATGAATTAACAGGACACTAAGCAGTTTCTCAGAAAGCTTCTTTCCAGATTTCATCTGAGGATATTTCCTTTTTCACAATAGCCCTCTAAGGGCTTCCAAATATCACTTTGCCAATTCCACAAGAACTGTCTTAGCGAAAGGCTTCTTGAGGGGAAAGCTGTAACTCTGTGAGATAATTTCACAGAACACAAAGAAGTTTCTCCGAAAGCTTCTTTCTCTTTGTTATCGGAGGATATTTCCTTTGGCCCCATAGTCTTCAAAGGGATCCGAAATATCTGTTCTCAGATTCCACAGAAATAAGGCTAGCAAAGAGATACACGAAATACAGATGTAACTCTGTGAGATGAATTAACAGAACACTAAGCCGTTTCTCAGAAAGATTCTTTCCAGATTTCATCTGAGGATATTTCCTTTTTCACCATAGCCCTCTATGGGCTTCCAAATATCACTTTGCCAATTCCACGAGAACTGTCTTAGCGAAAGGCTTCTTGAGGGGAAAGCTGTAACTCTGTGAGATGATTTCACAGAACACAAAGAAGTTTCTCAGAAAGCTTCTTTCTCTTTGTTATCGGAGGATATTTCCTTTGGCCCTATAGTCTTCAAAGGGATCCGAGATATCTGTTCTCAGATTCCACAGAAATAAGGCTAGTAAAGAGATCCACGAAATACAGATATAACTCTGTGAGATGAATTAACAGAACACTAAGCAGTTTCTCAGAAAGCTTCTTTCCAGATTTCATCTGAGGATATTTCCTTTTTCACCATAGCCCTCTATGGCTTCCAAATATCACTTTCCCAATTCCACAAGAACTGTCTTAGCGAAAGGCTTCTTGAAGGGAAAGCTGTAACTCTGTGAGATGATTTCACAGAACACAAAGAAGTTTCTCCGAAAGCTTCTTTCTCTTTGTTATCGGAGGATATTTCTTTGGCCCTATAGTCTTCTAAGGGATCTGAAATATCTGTTCTCAGATTCCAGAGAAATAAGGCTAGCAAAGACATGCACTAAATACAGATGTAACTCTGTGAGATGAATTAACAGGACACTAAGCAGTTTCTAAGAAAGCTTCTTTCCAGATTTCATCTGAGGATATTTCCTTTTTCACCATAGCCCACTATGGCTTCCAAATATCACTTTGCCAATTCCAAAAGAACTGTCTCAGCGAAAGGCTTCTTGAGGGGAAAGATATAACTCTGTGAGATGATTTCACAGAACACAAAGAAGTTTCTCAGAAAGCTTCTTTCTCTTTGTTATCGGAGGATATTTCCTTTGGCCCTATAGTCTTCAAAGGGATCCGAAATATCTGTTCTCAGATTCCACAGAAATAAGGCAAGCAAAGAGATCCACGAAATACAGATGTAACTCTCTGAGATGAATTAAAAGAACACTAAGCAGTTTCTCAGAAAGCTTCTTTCCAGATTTCATCTGAGGATATTTCCTTTTTCACCTTAGCCCTCTATGGGCTTCCAAATATCACTTTGCCAATTCCACAAGAACTGTCTTAGCGAAAGGCTTCTTGAGGGGAAAGCTGTAACTCTGGGAGATGATTTCACAGAACACAAAGAAGTTTCTCAGAAAGCTTCTTTCTCTTTGTTATCGGAGGATGTTTCCTTTGGCCCTATAGTCTTCAAAGGGATCCGAAATATCTGTTCTCAGATTCCAGAGAAATAAGGCTACCAAAGAGAATCACGAAATACAGATATAACTCTGTGAGATGAATTGACAGAACACTAAGCAGTTTCTATTAAAGCTTCTTTCCAGATTTCTTCTGAGGATATTTCCTTTTTCACCATAGCCCTCTATGGGCTTCCAAATATCACTTTGCCAATTCCACAAGAACTGTCTTAGCGAAAGGCTTCTCGAGAGGAAAGCTGTAACTCTGTGAGATGATTTCACAAAACACCAAGAAGTTTCTCAGAAAGCTTCTTTCTCTTTGTTATCGGAGGGTATTTCCTTTGGCCCTATAGTCTTCAAAGGGATCCGAAATATCTGTTCTCAGATTCCACAGAAATAAGGCTAGCAAAGAGATCCACGAAATACAGATGTAACTCTGTGAGATGAATTAACAGAACACTAAGCAGTTTCTCAGAAAGCTTCTTTCCAGATTTCATCTGAGGATATTTCCTTTTTCACCATAGCCCTCTACGGGCTTCCAAATATCACTTTGCCAATTCCACAAGAACTGTCTTAACGAAAGGCTTCTTGAGGGGAAAGCTGTAACTCTGTGAGATGATTTCACAGAACACAAAGAAGTTTCTCAGAAAGCTTCTTTCTCTTTGTTATCGGAGGATATTTCCTTTGGACCTATAGTCTTCAAAGGGATCCGAAATATCTGTTCTAAGATTCCACAGAAATAAGGCTAGCAAAGAGATTCACGAAATACAGATGTAACTCTGTGAGATGAATTAACAGAACACTAAGCCGTTTCTCAGAAAGATTCGTTCCAGATTTCATCTGAGGATATTTCCTTTTTCACCATAGCCCTCTAAGGCTTCCAAATATCACTTTGCCAATTCCACAGGAATTGACTTAGCGAAAGGCTTCTTGATGGGAAAGCTGTAACTCTGTGAGATGATTTCAAAGAACACAAAGAAATTTCTCAGAAATCTTCTTTCTCTTTGTTATCGGAGGATATTTCCTTTGGCCCTATAGTCTTCAAAGGGATCCGAAATATCTGTTCTCAGATTCGACAGAAATAAGGCTAGCAAAGAGATCCACGACATACAGATATAACTCTGTGAGATGAATTAACAGAACACTAAGCAGTTTCTCAGAAAGCTTCTTTCCAGATTTCATCTGAGGATATTTCCTTTTTCACCATAGCCCTCTAAGGCTTCCAAATATCACTTTGCCAATTCCACAAGAACTGTCTTAGCGAAAGGCTTCTTGAGGGGAAAGCTGTAACTCTGTGGATGATTTCACAAAACACCAAGAAGTTTCTCAGAAAGCTTCTTTCTCTTTGTTATCGGAGGGTATTTCCTTTGGCCCTATAGTCTTCAAAGGGATCCGAAATATCTGTTCTCAGATTCCACAGAAATAAGGCTAGCAAAGAGATCCACGAAATACAGATGTAAGTCTGTGAGATGAATTAACAGAACACTAAGCAGTTTCTCAGAAAGCTTCTTTCCAGATTTCATCTGAGGATATTTCCTTTTTCACCATAGCCCTCTACGGGCTTCCAAATATCACTTTGCCAATTCCACAAGAACTGTCTTAACGAAAGGCTTCTTGAGGGGAAAGCTGTAACTCTGTGAGATGATTTCACAGAACACAAAGAAGTTTCTCAGAAAGCTTCTTTCTCTTTGTTATCGGAGGATATTTCCTTTGGACCTATAGTCTTCAAAGGGATCCGAAATATCTGTTCTAAGATTCCACAGAAATAAGGCTAGCAAAGAGATTCACGAAATACAGATGTAACTCTGTGAGATGAATTAACAGAACACTAAGCCGTTTCTCAGAAAGATTCGTTCCAGATTTCATCTGAGGATATTTCCTTTTTCACCATAGCCCTCTAAGGCTTCCAAATATCACTTTGCCAATTCCACAAGAATTGACTTAGCGAAAGGCTTCTTGATGGGAAAGCTGTAACTCTGTGAGATGATTTCAAAGAACACAAAGAAGTTTCTCAGAAATCTTCTTTCTCTTTGTTATCGGAGGATATTTCCTTTGGCCCTATAGTCTTCAAAGGGATCCGAAATATCTGTTCTCAGATTCGACAGAAATAAGGCTAGCAAAGAGATCCACGACATACAGATATAACTCTGTGAGATGAATTAACAGAACACTAAGCAGTTTCTCAGAAAGCTTCTTTCCAGATTTCATCTGAGGATATTTCCTTTTTCACCATAGCCCTCTAAGGCTTCCAAATATCACTTTCCCAATTCCACAAGAACTGTCTTAGCGAAAGGCTTCTTGAAGGGAAAGCTGTAACTCTGTGAGATGATTTCACAGAACACAAAGAAGTTTCTCAGAAAGCTTCTTTCTCTTTGTTATCGGAGGATGTTTCCTTCGGCCGTATAGTCTTCAAAGGGATCTGAAATATCTGTTCTCAGATTCCAGAGGAATAAGGCTACCAAAGAGATCCACGAAATACAGATATAACTCTGTGAGATGAATTAACAGAACGCTAAGCAGTTTCTATTAAAGCTTCTTTCCAGATTTCTTCTGAGGATATTTCCTTTTTCACCATAGCCTTCTATGGGCTTCCAAATATCACTTTGCCAATTCCACAAGAACTGTCTTAGCGAAAGGCTTCTCGAGGGGAACGCGGTAACTCTGTGAGATGATTTCACAAAAAACCAAGAAGTTTCTCAGAAAGCTTCTTTCTCTTTGTTATCGGAGGGTATTTCCTTTGGCCCTATAGTCTTCAAAGGGATCCGAAATATCTGTTCTCAGATTCCACAGAAATAAGGCTACCAAAGAGATCCACGAAATACAGATGTAAGTCTGGGAGATGAATTAACAGAACACTAAGCAGTTTCTCAGAAAGCTTCTTTCCAGATTTCATCTGAGGATATTTCCTTTTTCACCATAGCCCTCTACGGGCTTCCAAATATCACTTTGCCAATTCCACAAGAACTGTCTTAACGAAAGGCTTCTTGAGGGGAAAGCTGTAACTCTGTGAGATGATTTCACAGAACACAAAGAAGTTTCTCAGAAAGCTTCTTTCTCTTTCTTATCGGAGGATATTTCCTTTGGACCTATAGTCTTCAAAGGGATCCGAAATATCTGTTCTAAGATTCCACAGAAATAAGGCTAGCAAAGAGATCCACGAAATACAGATGTAACTCTGGAGATGAATTAACAGAACACTAAGCAGTTTCTCAGAAAGCTTCTTTCCAGATTTCATCTGAGGATATTTCCTTTTTCACCATAACCCTCTATGGGCTTCCAAATATCACTTTGCCAATTCCACAAGAACTGTCTTAGCGAAAGGCTTCTTGAGGGGAAAGATGTAACTCTGTGAGATGATTTCACAGAACACAAAGAAGTTTTTCAGAAAGCTTCTTTCTCTTTGTTATCGGAGGATATTTCTTTGGCCCTATAGTCTTCTAAGGGATCCGAAATATCTGTTCTCAGATTCCAGAGAAATAAGGCTAGCAAAGACATCCACTAAATAGAGATGTAACTCTGTGAGATGAATTAACAGGACACTAAGCAGTTTCTAAGAAAGCTTCTTTCCAGATTTCATCTGAGGATATTTCCTTTTTCACCATAGCCCTCTATGGCTTCCAAATATCACTTTGCCAATTCCACAAGAACTGTCTCAGCGAAAGGCTTCTCGAGAGGAAAGCTGTAACTCTGTGAGATGATTTCACAAAACACCAAGAAGTTTCTCAGAAAGCTTCTTTCTCTTTGTTATCGGAGGGTATTTCCTTTGGCCCTATAGTCTTCAAAGGGATCCGAAATATCTGTTCTCAGATTCCACAGAAATAAGGCTAGCAAAGAGATCCACGAAATACAGATGTAACTCTGTGAGATGAATTAACAGAACACTAAGCAGTTTCTCAGAAAGCTTCTTTCCAGATTTCATCTGAGGATATTTCCTTTTTCACCATAGCCCTCTACGGGCTTCCAAATATCACTTTGCCAATTCCACAAGAACTGTCTTAACGAAAGGCTTCTTGAGGGGAAAGCTGTAACTCTGTGAGATGATTTCACAGAACACAAAGAAGTTTCTCAGAAAGCTTCTTTCTCTTTGTTATCGGAGGATATTTCCTTTGGACCTATAGTCTTCAAAGGGATCCGAAATATCTGTTCTAAGATTCCACAGAAATAAGGCTAGCAAAGAGATTCACGAAATACAGATGTAACTCTGTGAGATGAATTAACAGAACACTAAGCCGTTTCTCAGAAAGATTCTTTCCAGATTTCATCTGAGGATATTTCCTTTTTCACCATAACCCTCTATGGGCTTCCAAATATCACTTTGCCAATTCCACAAGAACTGTCTTAGCGAAAGGCTTCTTGAGGGGAAAGATGTAACTCTGTGAGATGATTTCACAGAACACAAAGAAGTTTTTCAGAAAGCTTCTTTCTCTTTGTTATCGGAGGATATTTCTTTGGCCCTATAGTCTTCTAAGGGATCCGAAATATCTGTTCTCAGATTCCAGAGAAATAAGGCTAGCAAAGACATCCACTAAATAGAGATGTAACTCTGTGAGATGAATTAACAGGACACTAAGCAGTTTCTAAGAAAGCTTCTTTCCAGATTTCATCTGAGGATATTTCCTTTTTCACCATAGCCCTCTATGGCTTCCAAATATCACTTTGCCAATTCCACAAGAACTGTCTCAGCGAAAGGCTTCTTGAGGGGAAAGATATAACTCTGTGAGATGATTTCACAGAACACAAAGAAGTTTCTCAGAAAGCTTCTTTCTCTTTGTTATCGGAGGATATTTCCTTTGGCCCTATAGTCTTCAAAGGGATCCGAAATATCTGTTCTCAGATTCCACAGAAATAAGGCAAGCAAAGAGATCCACGAAATACAGATGTAACTCTGTGAGATGAATTAACAGAACACTAAGCAGTTTCTCAGAAAGCTTCTCTCCAGATTTCATGTGAGGATATTTCCTTTTTCACCATAGCCCTCTATGGGCTTCCAAATATCACTTTGCCAATTCCACAAGAACTGTCTTAGCGAAAGGCTTCTTGAGGGGAAAGCTGTAATTCTGGGAGGTGATTTCACAGAACACAAAGAAGTTTCTCAGAAAGCTTCTTTCTCTTTGTTATCGGAGGATGTTTCCTTTGGCCCTATAGTCTTCAAAGGGATCGAAATATCTGTTCTCAGATTCCAGAGAAATAAGGCTACCAAAGAGATCCACGAAATACAGATATAACTCTGTGAGATGAATTGACAGAACACTAAGCAGTTTCTCAGAAAGCTTCTTTCCAGATTTCTTCTGAGGATATTTCCTTTTTCACCATAGCCCTCTATGGGCTTCCAAATATCACTTTGCCAATTCCACAAGAACTGTCTTAGCGAAAGGCTTCTCGAGGGGAAAGCTGTTACTCTGTGAGATGATTTCACAAAACACCAAGAAGTTTCTCAGAAAGCTTCTTTCTCTTTGTTATCGGAGGGTATTTCCTTTGGCCCTATAGTCTTCAAAGGGATCCGAAATATCTGTTCTCAGATTCCACAGAAAGAAGGCTAGCAAAGAGATCCACGAAATACAGATGTAACTCTGTGAGATGAATTAACAGAACACTAAGCCGTTTCTCAGAAAGATTCGTTCCAGATTTCATCTGAGGATATTTCCTTTTTCACCATAGCCCTCTAAGGCTTCCAAATATCACTTTGCCAATTCCACAAGAACTGTCTTAGCGAAAGGCTTCTTGAGGGGAAAGCTGTAACTCTGTGGATGATTTCACAGAACACAAAGAAGTTTCTCAGAAATCTTCTTTCTCTTTGTTATCGGAGGATATTTCCTTTGGCCCTATAGTCTTCAAAGGGATCCGAAATATCTGTTCTCAGATTCCACAGAAATAAGGCTAGCAAAGAGATCCACGAAATACAGATGTAACTCTGTGATATGAATTAACAGAACACTAAGCAGTTTCTCAGAAAGCTTCTTTCCAGATTTCATCTGAGGATATTTCCTTTTTCACCATAGCCTTCTATGGCTTCCAAATATCACTTTGCCAATTCCACAAGAACTGTCTTAGCGAAAGGCTTCTGGAGGGGAAAGCTGTAACTCTGTGAGATGATTTCACAGAACACAAAGAAGTTTCTCAGAAAGCTTCTTTGTCTTTGTTATCGGAGGATATTTCCTTTGGCCCTATAGTCTTCAAAGGGATCCGAAATATCTGTTCTCAGATTCCAGAGAAATAAGGCTAGCAAAGAGATCCACGAAATACAGATGTAACTCTGTGAGATAAATTAACAGGACACTAAGCAGTTTCTCAGAAAGCTTCTTTCCAGATTTCATCTGAGGATATTTCCTTTTTCACCATAGCCCTCTATGGGCTTCCAAATATCACTTTGCCAATTCCATAAGAACTGTCTTAGCGAAAGGCTTCTTGAGGGGAAAGCTGTAACTCTGTGAGATGATTTCACAGAACACAAAGAAGTTTCTCAGAAAGCTTCTTTCTCTTTGTTATCGGAGGATATTTCCTTTCGCCCTATAGACTTCAAAGGGATCCGAAATATCTGTTCTCAGATTCCACAGAAATAAGGCTAGCAAAGAGATCCACGAAATACAGATGTAAGTCTGTGAGATGAATTAACAGAACACTAAGCAGTTTCTCAGAAAGCTTCTTTCCAGATTTCATCTGAGGATATTTCCTTTTTCACCATAGCCCTCTATGGGCTTCCAAATATCACTTTGCCAATTCCACAAGAACTGTCTTAGCAAAAGGCTTCTTGAGGGGAAAGCTGTAACTCTGTGGATGATTTCACAGAACACAAAGAAGTTTCTCAGAAATCTTCTTTCTCTTTGTTATCGGAGGATATTTCCTTTGGCCCTATAGTCTTCAAAGGGATCCGAAATATCTGTTCTCAGATTCCACAGAAATAAGGCTAGCAAAGAGATCCACGAAATACAGATGTAACTCTGTGAGATGAATTAACAGAACACTAAGCCGTTTCTCAGAAAGATTCTTTCCAGATTTCCTCTGAGGATATTTCCTTTTTCACCATAGCCCTCTAAGGCTTCCAAATATCACTTTGCCAATTCCACAAGAACTGTCTTAGAGAAAGGCTTCTTGAGGGGAAAGCTGTAACTCTGTGGATAATTTCACAGAACACAAAGAAGTTTCTCAGAAATCTTCTTTCTCTTTGTTATCGGAGGATATTTCCTTTGGCCCTATAGTCTTCAAAGGCATCCGAAATATCTGTTCTCAGATTCCACAGAAATAAGGCTAGCAAAGAGATCCACGAAATACAGATGTAACTCTGTGAGATGAATTAACAGAACACTAAGCAGTTTCTCAGAAAGCTTCTTTCCAGATTTCATCTGAGGATATTTCCTTTTTCACCATAGCCCTCTAAGGCTTACAAATATCACTTTGCCAATTCCACAAGAACTGTCTTAGCGAAAGGCTTCTTGAGGGGAAAGCTGTAACTCTGTGGATGATTTCACAGAACACAAAGAAGTTTCTCAGAAATCTTCTTTCTCTTTGTTATCGGAGGATATTTCCTTTGGCCCTATAGTCTTCAAAGGGATCCGAAATATCTGTTCTCAGATTCCACAGAAATAAGGCTAGCAAAGAGATCCACGAAATACAGATGTAACTCTGTGAGATGAATTAACAGAACACTAAGCAGTTTCTCAGAAAGCTTCTTTCCAGATTTCATCTGAGGATATTTCCTTTTTCACCAAAGCCCTCTAAGGCTTCCAAATATCACTTTGCCAATTCCACAAGAACTGTCTTAGCGAAAGGCTTCTTGAGGGGAAAGCTGTAACTCTGTGGATGATTTCACAGAACACAAAGAAGTTTCTCAGAAATCTTCTTTCTCTTTGTTATCGGAGGATATTTCCTTTGGCCCTATAGTCTTCAAAGGGATCCGAAATATCTGTTCTCAGATTCCACAGAAATAAGGCTAGCAAAGAGATCCACGAAATACAGATGTAACTCTGTGAGATGAATTAACAGAACACTAAGCAGTTTCTCAGAAAGCTTCTTTCCAGATTTCATCTGAGGATATTTCCCTTTTCACCATAGCCCTCTATGGCTTCCAAATATCACTTTGCCAATTCCACAAGAACTGTCTTAGCGAAAGGCTTCTGGAGGGGAAAGCTGTAACTCTGTGAGATGATTTCACAGAACACAAAGAAGTTTCTCAGAAAGCTTCTTTCTCTTTGTTATCGGAGGATATTTCCTTTGGCCCTATAGTCTTCAAAGGGATCCGAAATATCTGTTCTCATATTCCACAGAAATAAGGCTAGCAAAGAGATCCACGAAATACAGATGTAAGTCTGTGAGATGAATTAACAGAACACTAAGCAGTTTCTCAGAAAGCTTCTTTCCAGATTTCATCTGAGGATATTTCCTTTTTGACCATAGCCCTCTATGGGCTTCCAAATATCACTTTGCCAATTCCACAAGAACTGTCTTAGCGAAAGGCTTCTTGAGGGGAAAGCTGTAACTCTGTGAGATGATTTCACAGAACACAAAGAAGTTTCTCAGAAAGCTTCTTTCTCTTTGTTATCGGAGGATACTTCCTTTGGCCCTATAGTCTTCAAAGGGATCCGAAATATCTGTTCTCAGATTCCACAGAAATAAGGCTAGCAAAGAGATCCACGAAATACAGATGTAACTCTGTGAGATGAATTAACAGGACACTAAGCAGTTTCTCAGAAAGCTTCTTTCCAGATTTCATCTGAGGATATTTCCTTTTTCAACATAGCCCTCTATGGGCTTCCAAATATCACTTTGCCAATTCCACAAGAACTGTCTTAGCGAAAGTCTTCTGGAGGGGAAAGCTGTAACTCTGTGAGATGATTTCACAGAACACAAAGAAGTTTCTCAGAAAGCTTCTTTCTCTTTGTTATCGGAGGATATTTCCTTTGGCCCTATAGACTTCAAAGGGATCCGAAATATCTGTTCTCAGATTCCAGAGAAATAAGGCTAGCAAAGAGATCCACGAAATACAGATGTAAGTCTGTGAGATGAATTAACAGAACACTAAGCAGTTTCTCAGAAAGCTTCTTTCCAGATTTCATCTGAGGATATTTCCTTTTTCACCATAGCCCTCTATGGGCTTCCAAATATCACTTTGCCAATTCCACAAGAACTGTCTTAGCGAAAGGCTTCTTGAGGGGAAAGCTGTAACTCTGTGAGATGATTTCACAGAACACAAAGAAGTTTCTCAGAAAGCTTCTTTCTCTTTGTTATCGGAGGATATTTCCTTTGGCCGTATAGTCTTCAAAGGGATCCGAAATATCTGTTCTCAGATTCCACAGAAATAAGGCTAGCAAAGAGATCCACGAAATACAGATGTAACTCTGTGAGATGAATTAACAGAACACTAAGCAGTTTCTCAGAAAGCTTCTTTCCAGATTTCATCTGAGGATATTTCCTTTTTCACCATAGCCCTCAATGGCTTCAAAATATAACTTTGCCAATTCCACAAGAACTGTCTTAGCGAAAGGCTTTTTGAGGGGAAAGCTGTAACTCTGTGAGATGATTTCACAGAACACAAAGAAGTTTCTCACAAAGCTTCTTTCTCTTTGTTATCGGAGGATATTTCCTTTGACCCTATAGTCTTCAAAGGGATCCGAAATATCTGTTGTCAGATTCCACAGAAATAAGGCTAGGAAAGAGATCCACGAAATACAGATGTAACTCTGTGAGATGAATTAACAGGACACTAAGCAGTTTCTAAGAAAGCTTCTTTCCAGATTTCATCTGAGGATATTTCCTTTTTCACCATAGCCCTCTATGGCTTCCAAATATCACTTTGCCAATTCCACAAGAACTGTCTCAGCGAAAGGCTTCTTGAGGGGAAAGCTGTAACTCTGTGAGATGATTTCACAGAACACAAAGAAGTTTCTCAGAAAGCTTCTTTCTCATTGTTATCGGAGGATATTTCCTTTGGCCGTATAGTCTTCAAAGGGATCCGAAATATCTGTTCTCAGATTCCACAGAAATAAGGCAAGCAAAGAGATCCACGAAATACAGATGTAACTCTGTGAGATGAATTAACAGGACACTAAGCAGTTTCTCAGAAAGCTTCTTTCCAGATTTCATCTGAGGATATATCCTTTTTCACCATAGCCCTGTATGGGCTTCCATATATCACTTTGCCAATACCACAAGAACTGTCTTAGCGAAAGGCTTCTGGAGGGGAAAGCTGTAACTCTGTGAGATGATTTCACAGAACACAAAGAAGTTTCTCAGAAAGCTTCTTTCTCTTTGTTATCGGAGGATATTTCCTTTGGCCCTATAGACTTCAAAGGGATCCGAAATATCTGTTCTCAGATTCCAGAGAAATAAGGCTAGCAAAGAGATCCACGTAATACAGATGTAAGTCTGTGAGATGAATTAACAGAACACTAAGCAGTTTCTCAGAAAGCTTCTTTCCAGATTTCATCTGAGGATATTTCCTTTCTCACCTTAGCCCTCTATGGGCTTCCAAATATCACTTTGCCAATTCCACAAGAACTGTCTTAGCGAAAGGCTTCTTGAGGGGAATGCTGTAACTCTGTGAGATGATTTCACAGAACACAAAGAAGTTTCTCAGAAAGCTTCTTTCTCTTTGTTATCGGAGGATATTTCCTTTGGCCGTATAGTCTTCAAAGGGATCCGAAATATCTGTTCTCAGATTCCACAGAAATAAGGCTAGCAAAGAGATCCACGAAATACAGATGTAACTCTGTGAGATGAATTAAGAGAACACTAAGCTGTTTCCAAGAAAGCTTCTTTCCAGATTTCATCTGAGGATATTTCCTTTTTCACCATAGCCCTCTATGGCTTCAAAATATAACTTTGCCAATTCCACAAGAACTGTATTAGCGAAAGGCTTTTTGAGGGGAAAGCTGTAACTCTGTGAGATGATTTCACAGAACACAAAGAAGTTTCTCAGAAAGCTTCTTTCTCTTTGTTATCGGAGGATATTTTGTTTGGCCCTATAGTCTTCAAAGGGATCCGAAATATCTGTTGTCAGATTCCACAGAAATAAGGCTAGCAAAGAGATCCACGAAATACAGATGTAACTCTGTGAGATGAATTAACAGGACACTAAGCAGTTTCTCAGAAAGCTTCTTTCCAGATTTCATCTGAGGATATTTCATTTTTCACCATAGCCCTCTATGGGCTTCCAAATATCACTTTGCCAATTCCACAAGAACTGTCTTAGCGAAAGGCTTCTTGAGGGGAAAGCTGTAACTCTGTGAGATGATTTCACAGAACACAAAGAAGTTTCTCAGAAAGCTTCTTTCTCTTTGTTATCGGAGGATGTTTCCTTTCGCCCTATAGACTTCAAAGGGATCCGAAATATCTGTTCTCAGATTCCACAGAAATAAGGCTAGCAAGGAGATCCACGAAATACAGATGTAACTCTGTGAGATGAATTAACAGAACACTAAGCAGTTTCTCAGAAAGCTTCTTTCCAGATTTCATCTGAGGATATTTCCTTTTTCACCATAGCCTTCTATGGGCTTCCAAATATCACTTTGCCAATTCCACAAGAACTGTCTTAGCGAAAGGCTTCTTGAGGGGAAAGCTGTAACTCTGTGAGATGATTTCACAGAACACAAAGAAGTTTCTCAGAAAGCTTCTTTCTCTTTGTTATCGGAGGATATTTCCTTTGGCCCTATAGTCTTCAAAGGGATCCGAACAATCTGTTCTCATATTCCACAGAAATAAGGCTAGCAAAGAGATCCACGAAATACAGATGTAACTCTGTGAGATGAATTAACAGGACACTAAGCAGTTTCTCAGAAAGCTTCTTTCCAGATTTCATCTGAGGATATTTCATTTTTCACCGTAGCCCTCTATGGGCTTCCAAATATCACTTTGCCAATTCCACAAGAACTGTCTTAGCGAAAGGCTTCTTGAGGGGAAAGCTGTAACTCTGTGAGATGATTTCACAGAACACAAAGAAGTTTCTCAGAAAGCTTCTTTCTCTTTGTTATCGGAGGATATTTCCTTTCGCCCTATAGACTTCAAAGGGATCCGAAATATCTGTTCTCAGATTCCACAGAAATAAGGCTAGCAAAGAGATCCACGAAATACAGATGTAAGTCTGTGAGATGAATTAACAGAACACTAAGCAGTTTCTCAGAAAGCTTCTTTCCAGATTTCATCTGAGGATATTTCCTTTTTGACCATAGCCCTCTACGGCCTTCCAAATATCACTTTGCCAATTCCAAAAGAACTGTCTTAGTGAAAGGCTTCTTGAGGGGAAAGCTGTAACTCTGTGAGATGATTTCACAGAACACAAAGTAGTTTGTCAGAAAGCTTCTTTCTCTTTGTTATCGGAGGATACTTCCTTTGGCCCTATAGTCTTCAAAGGGATCCGAAATATCTGTTCTCAGATTCCACAGAAAAAAGGCTAGCAAAGAGATCCACGAAATACAGATGTAACTCTGTGAGATGAATTAACAGAACACTAAGCAGTTTCTAAGAAAGCCTCTTTCCAGATTTCATCTGAGGATATTTCCTTTTTCACCATAGCCCTCTAAGGGCTTCCAAATATCACTTTTCCAATTCCACAAGAACTGTCTTAGCGAAAGGCTTCTCGATGGGAAAGCTGTAACTCTGTGAGATGATTTCACAGAACACAAAGAAGTTTCTCAGAAAGCTTCTTTCTCTTTGTTATCGGAGGATTTTTCCTTTGGCCCTATAGTCTTCAAAGGGATCCGATATATATGTTATCAGATTCCACAGAAATAAGGCTAGCAAAGAGATCCACGAAATACAGATGTAAGTCTGTGAGATGAATTACCAGAACACTAAGCAGTTTCTCAGAAAGCTTCTTTCCAGATTTCATCTGAGGATATTTCCTTTTTCACCATAGCCCTCTATGGGCTTTCAAATATCGCTTTGCCAATTCCACAAGAACTGCCTTAGCGAAAGGCTTCTCGAGAGGAAAGCTGTAACTCTGTGAGATGATTTCACAGAACACAAAGAAGTTTTTCAGAAAGCTTCTTTCTCTTTGTTATCGGAGGATATTTCCTTTGGCCCTATAGTCTTCAAAGGGATCCGAAATATCTGTTCTCAGATTCCACAGAAATAAGGCTAGCAAAGAGATCCACGAAATACAGATGTAACTCTGTGAGATGAATTAACAGAACACTAAGCAGTTTCCATGAAAGCTTCTTTCCAGATTTCATCTGAGGATATTTACTTTTTCACCATAGCCTTCTATGGGCTTCCAAATATCACTTTGCCAATTCCACAAGAACTGTCTTAGCGAAAGGCTTCTTGAGGGGAAAGCTGTAACTCTGTGAGATGATTTCACAGAACACAAAGAAGTTTCTCAGAAAGCTTCTTTCTCTTTGTTAACGGAGGATATTTCCTTTGGCCCTATAGTCCTCAAAGGGATCCGAAATATCTATTCTCAGATTCCACAGAAATAAGGCTAGCAAAGAGACCCACGAAATACAGATGTAACTCTGTGAGACGAATTAACAGGACACTTAGCAGTTTCTAGGAAAGCTTCTTTCCAGATTTCATCTGAGGATATTTCCTTTTTCACCATAGCACTCTATGGGCTTCCAAATATCACTTTGCCAATTCCACAAGAACTGTCTTAGCGAAAGGCTTCTCGAGGGGAAAGCTGTAACTCTGTGAGATGATTTCACAGAACACAAAGAAGTTTCTCAGAAAGCTTCTTTCTCTTTGTTATCGGAGGATATTTCCTTTGGCCCTATAGTCTTCAAAGGGATCCGAAATATCTGTTCTCAGATTCCAGAGAAATAAGGCTAGCAAAGAGATCCACGAAATACAGATGTAAGTCTGTGAGATGAATTAACAGAACACTAAGCAGTTTCTCAGAAAGCTTCTTTCCAGATTTCATCTGAGGATATTTCCTTTTTCACCATAGCCCTCTATGGGCTTCCAAATATCACTTTTCCAATTCCACAAGAACTGTCTTAGCGAAAGGCTTCTCGAGAGGAAAGCTGTAACTCTGTGAGATGATTTCACAGAACACAAAGAAGTTTCTCAGAAAGCTTCTTTCTCTTTGTTATCGGAGGATATTTCCTTTGGCCCTATAGCCTTCAAAGGGATCCGAAATATCTGTTCTCAGATTCCACAGAAATAAGGCTAGCAAAGAGATCCACGAAATACAGATGTAACTCTGTGAGATGAATTAACAGAACACTAAGCAGTTTCCAAGAAAGCTTCTTTCCAGATTTCATCTGAGGATATTTCCTTTTTCACCATAGCCTTCTATGGGCTTCCAAATATCACTTTGCCAATTCCACAAGAACTGTCTTTGCGAAAGGCTTCTTGAGGGGAAAGCTGTAACTCTGTGAGATGATTTCACAGAACACAAAGAAGTTTCTCAGAAAGCTTCTTTCTCTTTGTTATCGGAGGATATTTCCTTTGGCCCTATAGTCTTCAAAGGGATCCGAAATATCTGTTCTCAGATTCCACAGAAATAAGGCTAGCAAAGAGATCCACGAAATACAGATGTAACTCTGTGAGACGAATTAACAGGACACTTAGCAGTTTCTAGGAAAGCTTCTTTCCAGATTTCATCTGAGGATATTTCCTTTTTCACCATAGCACTCTATGGGCTTCCAAATATCACTTTGCCAATTCCACAAGAACTGTCTTAGCGAAAGGCTTCTCGAGGGGAAAGCTGTAACTCTGTGAGATGATTTCACAGAACACAAAGAAGTTTCTCAGAAAGCTTCTTTCTCTTTGTTATCGGAGGATTTTTCCTTTGGCCCTATAGTCTTCAAAGGGATCCGATATATATGTTATCAGATTCCACAGAAATAAGGCTAGCAAAGAGATCCACGAAATACAGATGTAAGTCTGTGAGATGAATTAACAGAACACTAAGCAGTTTCTCAGAAAGCTTCTTTCCAGATTTCATCTGAGGATATTTCCTTTTTCACCATCGCCCTCTATGGGCTTCCAAATATCGCTTTGCCAATTCCACAAGAACTGTCTTAGCGAAAGCCTTCTTGAGGGGAAAGCTGTAGCTCTGTGAGATGATTTCACAGAACACAAAGAAGTTTCTCAGACAGCTTCTTTCTCTTTGTTATCGGAGGATATTTCCTTTGGCCCTATAGTCTTCAAAGGGATCCGAAATATCTGTTCTCAGATTCCAGAAAAATAAGGCTAGCAAAGAGATCCACGAAATACAGATGTAAGTCTGTGAGATGAATTAACAGAACACTAAGCAGTTTCTCAGAAAGCTTCTTTCCAGATTTCTTCTGAGGGTATTACCTTTTTCACCATAGACCTCTATGGGCTTCCAAATATCACTTTGCCAATTCCACAAGAACTGTCTTAGCGAAAGGCTTCTCGAGAGGAAAGCTGTAACTCTGTGAGATGATTTCACAGAACACAAAGAAGTTTCTCAGAAAGCTTCTTTCTCTTTGTTATCGGAGGATATTTCCTTTGGCCCTATAGTCTTCAAAGGGATCCGAAATATCTGTTCTCAGATTCCACAGAAATAAGGCTAGCAAAGAGATCCACGAAATACAGATGTAACTCTGTGAGATGAATTAACAGAACACTAAGCAGTTTCTCAGAAAGCTTCTTTCCAGATTTCATCTGAGGATATTTCCTTTTTCACCATAGCCCTCTATGGGCTTCCAAATATCACTTTGCCAATTCCACAAGAACTGTCTTAGCGAACGGCTTCTCGAGGGGAAAGCTGTAACTCTGTGAGATGATTTCACAGAACACAAAGAAGTTTCTCAGAAAGCTTCTTTCTCTTTGTTATCGGAGGATATTTCCTTTGGCCCTATACTCTTCAAAGGGATCCGAAATATCTGTTCTCAGATTCCAGAGAAATAAGGCTAGCAAAGAGATCCACGAAATACAGATGTAAGTCTGTGAGATGAATTAACAGAACACTAAGCAGTTTCTCAGAAAGCTTCTTTCCAGATTTCATCTGAGGATATTTCCTTTTTCACCATAGCCCTCTATGGGCTTCCAAATATCACTTTGCCAATTCCACAAGAACTGTCTTAGCGAAAGGCTTCTCGAGAGGAAAGCTGTAACTCTGTGAGATGATTTCACAGAACACAAAGAAGTTTCTCAGAAAGCTTCTTTCTCTTTGTTATCGGAGGATATTTCCTTTGGCCCTATAGCCTTCAAAGGGATCCGAAATATCTGTTCTCAGATTCCACAGAAATAAGGCTAGCAAAGAGATCCACGAAATACAGATGTAAGTCTGTGAGATGAATTAACAGAACACTAAGCAGTTTCTCAGAAAGCTTCTTTCCAGATTTCATCTGAGGATATTTCCTTTTTCACCATAGCCTTCTATGGGCTTCCAAATATCACTTTGCCAATTCCACAAGAACTGTCTTAGCGAAAGGCTTCTTGAGGGGAAAGCTGTAACTCTGTGAGATGATTTCACAGAACACAAAGAAGTTTCTCAGAAAGCTTCTTTCTCTTTGTTAACGGAGGATATTTCCTTTGGCCCTATAGTCCTCAAAGGGATCCGAAATATCTGTTCTCAGATTCCACAGAAATAAGGCTAGCAAAGAGATCCACGAAATACAGATGTAACTCTGTGAGACGAATTAACAGGACACTTAGCAGTTTCTAGGAAAGCTTCTTTCCAGATTTCATCTGAGGATATTTCCTTTTTCACCATAGCACTCTATGGGCTTCCAAATATCACTTTGCCAATTCCACAAGAACTGTCTTAGCGAAAGGCTTCTCGAGGGGAAAGCTGTAACTCTGTGAGATGATTTCACAGAACACAAAGAAGTTTCTCAGAAAGCTTCTTTCTCTTTGTTATCGGAGGATATTTCCTTTGGCCCTATAGTCTTCAAAGGGATCCGAAATATCTGTTCTCAGATTCCAGAGAAATAAGGCTAGCAAAGAGATCCACGAAATACAGATGTAAGTCTGTGAGATGAATTAACAGAACACTAAGCAGTTTCTCAGAAAGCTTCTTTCCAGATTTCATCTGAGGATATTTCCTTTTTCACCATAGCCCTCTATGGGCTTCCAAATATCACTTTTCCAATTCCACAAGAACTGTCTTAGCGAAAGGCTTCTCGAGAGGAAAGCTGTAACTCTGTGAGATGATTTCACAGAACACAAAGAAGTTTCTCAGAAAGCTTCTTTCTCTTTGTTATCGGAGGATATTTCCTTTGGCCCTATAGCCTTCAAAGGGATCCGAAATATCTGTTCTCAGATTCCACAGAAATAAGGCTAGCAAAGAGATCCACGAAATACAGATGTAACTCTGTGAGATGAATTAACAGAACACTAAGCAGTTTCCAAGAAAGCTTCTTTCCAGATTTCATCTGAGGATATTTCCTTTTTCACCATAGCCTTCTATGGGCTTCCAAATATCACTTTGCCAATTCCACAAGAACTGTCTTTGCGAAAGGCTTCTTGAGGGGAAAGCTGTAACTCTGTGAGATGATTTCACAGAACACAAAGAAGTTTCTCAGAAAGCTTCTTTCTCTTTGTTAACGGAGGATATTTCCTTTGGCCCTATAGTCCTCAAAGGGATCCGAAATATCTGTTCTCAGATTCCACAGAAATAAGGCAAGCAAAGAGATCCACGAAATACAGATGTAACTCTGTGAGACGAATTAACAGGACACTTAGCAGTTTCTAGGAAAGCTTCTTTCCAGATTTCATCTGAGGATATTTCCTTTTTCACCATAGCACTCTATGGGCTTCCAAATATCACTTTGCCAATTCCACAAGAACTGTCTTAGCGAAAGGCTTCACGAGGGGAAAGCTGTAACTCTGTGAGATGATTTCACAGAACACAAAGAAGTTTCTCAGAAAGCTTCTTTCTCTTTGTTATCGGAGGATATTTCCTTTGGCCCTATAGTCTTCAAAGGGATCCGAAATATCTGTTCTCAGATTCCAGAGAAATAAGGCTAGCAAAGAGATCCACGAAATACAGATGTAAGTCTGTGAGATGAATTAACAGAACACTAAGCAGTTTCTCAGAAAGCTTCTTTCCAGATTTCATCTGAGGATATTTCCTTTTTCACCATAGCCCTCTATGGGCTTCCAAATATCACTTTTCCAATTCCACAAGAACTGTCTTAGCGAAAGGCTTCTCGAGAGGAAAGCTGTAACTCTATGAGATGATTTCACAGAACACAAAGAAGTTTCTCAGAAAGCTTCTTTCTCTTTGTTATCGGAGGATATTTCCTTTGGCCCTATAGCCTTCAAAGGGATCCGAAATATCTGTTCTCAGATTCCACAGAAATAAGGCTAGCAAAGAGATCCACGAAATACAGATGTAACTCTGTGAGATGAATTAACAGAACACTAAGCAGTTTCCAAGAAAGCTTCTTTCCAGATTTCATCTGAGGATATTTCCTTTTTCACCATAGCCTTCTATGGGCTTCCAAATATCACTTTGCCAATTCCACAAGAACTGTCTTAGCGAAAGGCTTCTTGAGGGGAAAGCTGTAACTCTGTGAGATGATTTCACAGAACACAAAGAAGTTTCTCAGAAAGCTTCTTTCTCTTTGTTATCGGAGGATACTTCCTTTGGCCCTATAGTCTTCAAAGGGATCCGAAATATCTGTTCTCAGATTCCACAGAAATAAGGCCAGCAAAGAGATCCACGAAATACAGATATAACTCTGTGAGATGAATTAAAAGAACACTAAGCAGTTTCTCAGAAAGCTTCTTTCCAGATTTCATCTGAGGATATTTCCTTTTTGACCATAGCCCTCTATGGGCTTCCAAATATCACTTTCCCAATTCCACAAGAACTGTCTTAGCGAAAGGCTTCTTGAAGGGAAAGCTGTAACTCTGTGAGATGATTTCACAGAACACAAAGAAGTTTCTCCGAAAGCTTCTTTCTCTTTGTTATCGGAGGATATTTCCTTTGGCCCTATAGTCTTCAAAGGGATCCGAAACATCTGTTCTCAGATTCCACAGAAATAAGGCTAGCAAAGAGATCCACGAAATACATATATAACTCTGTGAGATGAATTAACAGAACACTAAGCAGTTTCTCAGAAAGCTTCTTTCCAGATTTCATCTGAGGATATTTCCTTTTTCACCATAGCCCTCTATGGGCTTCCAAATATCACTTTGCCAATTCCACAAGAACTGTCTTATCGAAAGGCTTCTTGAGGGGAAAGATATAACTCTGTGAGATGATTTCACAGAACACAAAGAAGTTTCTCAGAAAGCTTCTTTCTCGTTGTTATCGGAGGATATTTCCTTTGGCCCTATAGTCTTCAAAGGGATCCGAAATATCTGTTCTCAGATTCCACAGAAATAAGGCTAGCAAAGAGATCCATGAAATACAGATGTAACTCTGTGAGATGAATTAACAGGACACTAAGCAGTTTCTAAGAAAGCTTCTTTCCAGATTTCATCTGAGGATATTTCCTTTTTCACCATAGCCCTCTATGGGCTTCCAAATATCACTTTGCCAATTCCACAAGAACTGTCTTAGCGAAAGGCTTCTTGAGGGGAAAGCTGTAACTCTGTGAGATGATTTCACAGAACACAAAGAAGTTTCTCAGAAAGCTTCTTTCTCTTTGTTATCGGAGGATATTTCCTTTGGCCCTATAGTCTTCTAAGGGATCTGAAATATCTGTTCTCAGATTCCACAGAAATAAGGCTAGCAAAGAGATCCACAAAATACAGATGTAACTCTGTGAGATGAATTAACAGGACACTAAGCAGTTTCTCAGAAAGCTTCTTTCCAGATTTCATCTGAGGATATTTCCTTTTTCACAATAGCCCTCTAAGGGCTTCCAAATATCACTTTGCCAATTCCACAAGAACTGTCTTAGCGAAAGGCTTCTTGAGGGGAAAGCTGTAACTCTGTGAGATAATTTCACAGAACACAAAGAAGTTTCTCCGAAAGCTTCTTTCTCTTTGTTATCGGAGGATATTTCCTTTGGCCCCATAGTCTTCAAAGGGATCCGAAATATCTGTTCTCAGATTCCACAGAAATAAGGCTAGCAAAGAGATACACGAAATACAGATGTAACTCTGTGAGATGAATTAACAGAACACTAAGCCGTTTCTCAGAAAGATTCTTTCCAGATTTCATCTGAGGATATTTCCTTTTTCACCATAGCCCTCTATGGGCTTCCAAATATCACTTTGCCAATTCCACGAGAACTGTCTTAGCGAAAGGCTTCTTGAGGGGAAAGCTGTAACTCTGTGAGATGATTTCACAGAACACAAAGAAGTTTCTCAGAAAGCTTCTTTCTCTTTGTTATCGGAGGATATTTCCTTTGGCCCTATAGTCTTCAAAGGGATCCGAGATATCTGTTCTCAGATTCCACAGAAATAAGGCTAGTAAAGAGATCCACGAAATACAGATATAACTCTGTGAGATGAATTAACAGAACACTAAGCAGTTTCTCAGAAAGCTTCTTTCCAGATTTCATCTGAGGATATTTCCTTTTTCACCATAGCCCTCTATGGCTTCCAAATATCACTTTCCCAATTCCACAAGAACTGTCTTAGCGAAAGGCTTCTTGAAGGGAAAGCTGTAACTCTGTGAGATGATTTCACAGAACACAAAGAAGTTTCTCCGAAAGCTTCTTTCTCTTTGTTATCGGAGGATATTTCTTTGGCCCTATAGTCTTCTAAGGGATCTGAAATATCTGTTCTCAGATTCCAGAGAAATAAGGCTAGCAAAGACATGCACTAAATACAGATGTAACTCTGTGAGATGAATTAACAGGACACTAAGCAGTTTCTAAGAAAGCTTCTTTCCAGATTTCATCTGAGGATATTTCCTTTTTCACCATAGCCCACTATGGCTTCCAAATATCACTTTGCCAATTCCAAAAGAACTGTCTCAGCGAAAGGCTTCTTGAGGGGAAAGATATAACTCTGTGAGATGATTTCACAGAACACAAAGAAGTTTCTCAGAAAGCTTCTTTCTCTTTGTTATCGGAGGATATTTCCTTTGGCCCTATAGTCTTCAAAGGGATCCGAAATATCTGTTCTCAGATTCCACAGAAATAAGGCAAGCAAAGAGATCCACGAAATACAGATGTAACTCTGTGAGATGAATTAAAAGAACACTAAGCAGTTTCTCAGAAAGCTTCTTTCCAGATTTCATCTGAGGATATTTCCTTTTTCACCTTAGCCCTCTATGGGCTTCCAAATATCACTTTGCCAATTCCACAAGAACTGTCTTAGCGAAAGGCTTCTTGAGGGGAAAGCTGTAACTCTGGGAGATGATTTCACAGAACACAAAGAAGTTTCTCAGAAAGCTTCTTTCTCTTTGTTATCGGAGGATGTTTCCTTTGGCCCTATAGTCTTCAAAGGGATCCGAAATATCTGTTCTCAGATTCCAGAGAAATAAGGCTACCAAAGAGAATCACGAAATACAGATATAACTCTGTGAGATGAATTGACAGAACACTAAGCAGTTTCTATTAAAGCTTCTTTCCAGATTTCTTCTGAGGATATTTCCTTTTTCACCATAGCCCTCTATGGGCTTCCAAATATCACTTTGCCAATTCCACAAGAACTGTCTTAGCGAAAGGCTTCTCGAGAGGAAAGCTGTAACTCTGTGAGATGATTTCACAAAACACCAAGAAGTTTCTCAGAAAGCTTCTTTCTCTTTGTTATCGGAGCGTATTTCCTTTGGCCCTATAGTCTTCAAAGGGATCCGAAATATCTGTTCTCAGATTCCACAGAAATAAGGCTAGCAAAGAGATCCACGAAATACAGATGTAACTCTGTGAGATGAATTAACAGAACACTAAGCAGTTTCTCAGAAAGCTTCTTTCCAGATTTCATCTGAGGATATTTCCTTTTTCACCATAGCCCTCTACGGGCTTCCAAATATCACTTTGCCAATTCCACAAGAACTGTCTTAACGAAAGGCTTCTTGAGGGGAAAGCTGTAACTCTGTGAGATGATTTCACAGAACACAAAGAAGTTTCTCAGAAAGCTTCTTTCTCTTTGTTATCGGAGGATATTTCCTTTGGACCTATAGTCTTCAAAGGGATCCGAAATATCTGTTCTAAGATTCCACAGAAATAAGGCTAGCAAAGAGATTCACGAAATACAGATGTAACTCTGTGAGATGAATTAACAGAACACTAAGCCGTTTCTCAGAAAGATTCGTTCCAGATTTCATCTGAGGATATTTCCTTTTTCACCATAGCCCTCTAAGGCTTCCAAATATCACTTTGCCAATTCCACAGGAATTGACTTAGCGAAAGGCTTCTTGATGGGAAAGCTGTAACTCTGTGAGATGATTTCAAAGAACACAAAGAAATTTCTCAGAAATCTTCTTTCTCTTTGTTATCGGAGGATATTTCCTTTGGCCCTATAGTCTTCAAAGGGATCCGAAATATCTGTTCTCAGATTCGACAGAAATAAGGCTAGCAAAGAGATCCACGACATACAGATATAACTCTGTGAGATGAATTAACAGAACACTAAGCAGTTTCTCAGAAAGCTTCTTTCCAGATTTCATCTGAGGATATTTCCTTTTTCACCATAGCCCTCTAAGGCTTCCAAATATCACTTTGCCAATTCCACAAGAACTGTCTTAGCGAAAGGCTTCTTGAGGGGAAAGCTGTAACTCTGTGGATGATTTCACAAAACACCAAGAAGTTTCTCAGAAAGCTTCTTTCTCTTTGTTATCGGAGGGTATTTCCTTTGGCCCTATAGTCTTCAAAGGGATCCGAAATATCTGTTCTCAGATTCCACAGAAATAAGGCTAGCAAAGAGATCCACGAAATACAGATGTAAGTCTGTGAGATGAATTAACAGAACACTAAGCAGTTTCTCAGAAAGCTTCTTTCCAGATTTCATCTGAGGATATTTCCTTTTTCACCATAGCCCTCTACGGGCTTCCAAATATCACTTTGCCAATTCCACAAGAACTGTCTTAACGAAAGGCTTCTTGAGGGGAAAGCTGTAACTCTGTGAGATGATTTCACAGAACACAAAGAAGTTTCTCAGAAAGCTTCTTTCTCTTTGTTATCGGAGGATATTTCCTTTGGACCTATAGTCTTCAAAGGGATCCGAAATATCTGTTCTAAGATTCCACAGAAATAAGGCTAGCAAAGAGATTCACGAAATACAGATGTAACTCTGTGAGATGAATTAACAGAACACTAAGCCGTTTCTCAGAAAGATTCGTTCCAGATTTCATCTGAGGATATTTCCTTTTTCACCATAGCCCTCTAAGGCTTCCAAATATCACTTTGCCAATTCCACAAGAATTGACTTAGCGAAAGGCTTCTTGATGGGAAAGCTGTAACTCTGTGAGATGATTTCAAAGAACACAAAGAAGTTTCTCAGAAATCTTCTTTCTCTTTGTTATCGGAGGATATTTCCTTTGGCCCTATAGTCTTCAAAGGGATCCGAAATATCTGTTCTCAGATTCGACAGAAATAAGGCTAGCAAAGAGATCCACGACATACAGATATAACTCTGTGAGATGAATTAACAGAACACTAAGCAGTTTCTCAGAAAGCTTCTTTCCAGATTTCATCTGAGGATATTTCCTTTTTCACCATAGCCCTCTAAGGCTTCCAAATATCACTTTCCCAATTCCACAAGAACTGTCTTAGCGAAAGGCTTCTTGAAGGGAAAGCTGTAACTCTGTGAGATGATTTCACAGAACACAAAGAAGTTTCTCAGAAAGCTTCTTTCTCTTTGTTATCGGAGGATGTTTCCTTCGGCCGTATAGTCTTCAAAGGGATCTGAAATATCTGTTCTCAGATTCCAGAGGAATAAGGCTACCAAAGAGATCCACGAAATACAGATATAACTCTGTGAGATGAATTAACAGAACGCTAAGCAGTTTCTATTAAAGCTTCTTTCCAGATTTCTTCTGAGGATATTTCCTTTTTCACCATAGCCTTCTATGGGCTTCCAAATATCACTTTGCCAATTCCACAAGAACTGTCTTAGCGAAAGGCTTCTCGAGGGGAACGCGGTAACTCTGTGAGATGATTTCACAAAAAACCAAGAAGTTTCTCAGAAAGCTTCTTTCTCTTTGTTATCGGAGGGTATTTCCTTTGGCCCTATAGTCTTCAAAGGGATCCGAAATATCTGTTCTCAGATTCCACAGAAATAAGGCTACCAAAGAGATCCACGAAATACAGATGTAAGTCTGGGAGATGAATTAACAGAACACTAAGCAGTTTCTCAGAAAGCTTCTTTCCAGATTTCATCTGAGGATATTTCCTTTTTCACCATAGCCCTCTACGGGCTTCCAAATATCACTTTGCCAATTCCACAAGAACTGTCTTAACGAAAGGCTTCTTGAGGGGAAAGCTGTAACTCTGTGAGATGATTTCACAGAACACAAAGAAGTTTCTCAGAAAGCTTCTTTCTCTTTCTTATCGGAGGATATTTCCTTTGGACCTATAGTCTTCAAAGGGATCCGAAATATCTGTTCTAAGATTCCACAGAAATAAGGCTAGCAAAGAGATCCACGAAATACAGATGTAACTCTGGAGATGAATTAACAGAACACTAAGCAGTTTCTCAGAAAGCTTCTTTCCAGATTTCATCTGAGGATATTTCCTTTTTCACCATAACCCTCTATGGGCTTCCAAATATCACTTTGCCAATTCCACAAGAACTGTCTTAGCGAAAGGCTTCTTGAGGGGAAAGATGTAACTCTGTGAGATGATTTCACAGAACACAAAGAAGTTTTTCAGAAAGCTTCTTTCTCTTTGTTATCGGAGGATATTTCTTTGGCCCTATAGTCTTCTAAGGGATCCGAAATATCTGTTCTCAGATTCCAGAGAAATAAGGCTAGCAAAGACATCCACTAAATAGAGATGTAACTCTGTGAGATGAATTAACAGGACACTAAGCAGTTTCTAAGAAAGCTTCTTTCCAGATTTCATCTGAGGATATTTCCTTTTTCACCATAGCCCTCTATGGCTTCCAAATATCACTTTGCCAATTCCACAAGAACTGTCTCAGCGAAAGGCTTCTCGAGAGGAAAGCTGTAACTCTGTGAGATGATTTCACAAAACACCAAGAAGTTTCTCAGAAAGCTTCTTTCTCTTTGTTATCGGAGGGTATTTCCTTTGGCCCTATAGTCTTCAAAGGGATCCGAAATATCTGTTCTCAGATTCCACAGAAATAAGGCTAGCAAAGAGATCCACGAAATACAGATGTAACTCTGTGAGATGAATTAACAGAACACTAAGCAGTTTCTCAGAAAGCTTCTTTCCAGATTTCATCTGAGGATATTTCCTTTTTCACCATAGCCCTCTACGGGCTTCCAAATATCACTTTGCCAATTCCACAAGAACTGTCTTAACGAAAGGCTTCTTGAGGGGAAAGCTGTAACTCTGTGAGATGATTTCACAGAACACAAAGAAGTTTCTCAGAAAGCTTCTTTCTCTTTGTTATCGGAGGATATTTCCTTTGGACCTATAGTCTTCAAAGGGATCCGAAATATCTGTTCTAAGATTCCACAGAAATAAGGCTAGCAAAGAGATTCACGAAATACAGATGTAACTCTGTGAGATGAATTAACAGAACACTAAGCCGTTTCTCAGAAAGATTCTTTCCAGATTTCATCTGAGGATATTTCCTTTTTCACCATAACCCTCTATGGGCTTCCAAATATCACTTTGCCAATTCCACAAGAACTGTCTTAGCGAAAGGCTTCTTGAGGGGAAAGATGTAACTCTGTGAGATGATTTCACAGAACACAAAGAAGTTTTTCAGAAAGCTTCTTTCTCTTTGTTATCGGAGGATATTTCTTTGGCCCTATAGTCTTCTAAGGGATCCGAAATATCTGTTCTCAGATTCCAGAGAAATAAGGCTAGCAAAGACATCCACTAAATAGAGATGTAACTCTGTGAGATGAATTAACAGGACACTAAGCAGTTTCTAAGAAAGCTTCTTTCCAGATTTCATCTGAGGATATTTCCTTTTTCACCATAGCCCTCTATGGCTTCCAAATATCACTTTGCCAATTCCACAAGAACTGTCTCAGCGAAAGGCTTCTTGAGGGGAAAGATATAACTCTGTGAGATGATTTCACAGAACACAAAGAAGTTTCTCAGAAAGCTTCTTTCTCTTTGTTATCGGAGGATATTTCCTTTGGCCCTATAGTCTTCAAAGGGATCCGAAATATCTGTTCTCAGATTCCACAGAAATAAGGCAAGCAAAGAGATCCACGAAATACAGATGTAACTCTGTGAGATGAATTAACAGAACACTAAGCAGTTTCTCAGAAAGCTTCTCTCCAGATTTCATGTGAGGATATTTCCTTTTTCACCATAGCCCTCTATGGGCTTCCAAATATCACTTTGCCAATTCCACAAGAACTGTCTTAGCGAAAGGCTTCTTGAGGGGAAAGCTGTAATTCTGGGAGGTGATTTCACAGAACACAAAGAAGTTTCTCAGAAAGCTTCTTTCTCTTTGTTATCGGAGGATGTTTCCTTTGGCCCTATAGTCTTCAAAGGGATCGAAATATCTGTTCTCAGATTCCAGAGAAATAAGGCTACCAAAGAGATCCACGAAATACAGATATAACTCTGTGAGATGAATTGACAGAACACTAAGCAGTTTCTCAGAAAGCTTCTTTCCAGATTTCTTCTGAGGATATTTCCTTTTTCACCATAGCCCTCTATGGGCTTCCAAATATCACTTTGCCAATTCCACAAGAACTGTCTTAGCGAAAGGCTTCTCGAGGGGAAAGCTGTTACTCTGTGAGATGATTTCACAAAACACCAAGAAGTTTCTCAGAAAGCTTCTTTCTCTTTGTTATCGGAGGGTATTTCCTTTGGCCCTATAGTCTTCAAAGGGATCCGAAATATCTGTTCTCAGATTCCACAGAAAGAAGGCTAGCAAAGAGATCCACGAAATACAGATGTAACTCTGTGAGATGAATTAACAGAACACTAAGCCGTTTCTCAGAAAGATTCGTTCCAGATTTCATCTGAGGATATTTCCTTTTTCACCATAGCCCTCTAAGGCTTCCAAATATCACTTTGCCAATTCCACAAGAACTGTCTTAGCGAAAGGCTTCTTGAGGGGAAAGCTGTAACTCTGTGGATGATTTCACAGAACACAAAGAAGTTTCTCAGAAATCTTCTTTCTCTTTGTTATCGGAGGATATTTCCTTTGGCCCTATAGTCTTCAAAGGGATCCGAAATATCTGTTCTCAGATTCCACAGAAATAAGGCTAGCAAAGAGATCCACGAAATACAGATGTAACTCTGTGATATGAATTAACAGAACACTAAGCAGTTTCTCAGAAAGCTTCTTTCCAGATTTCATCTGAGGATATTTCCTTTTTCACCATAGCCTTCTATGGCTTCCAAATATCACTTTGCCAATTCCACAAGAACTGTCTTAGCGAAAGGCTTCTGGAGGGGAAAGCTGTAACTCTGTGAGATGATTTCACAGAACACAAAGAAGTTTCTCAGAAAGCTTCTTTGTCTTTGTTATCGGAGGATATTTCCTTTGGCCCTATAGTCTTCAAAGGGATCCGAAATATCTGTTCTCAGATTCCAGAGAAATAAGGCTAGCAAAGAGATCCACGAAATACAGATGTAACTCTGTGAGATAAATTAACAGGACACTAAGCAGTTTCTCAGAAAGCTTCTTTCCAGATTTCATCTGAGGATATTTCCTTTTTCACCATAGCCCTCTATGGGCTTCCAAATATCACTTTGCCAATTCCATAAGAACTGTCTTAGCGAAAGGCTTCTTGAGGGGAAAGCTGTAACTCTGTGAGATGATTTCACAGAACACAAAGAAGTTTCTCAGAAAGCTTCTTTCTCTTTGTTATCGGAGGATATTTCCTTTCGCCCTATAGACTTCAAAGGGATCCGAAATATCTGTTCTCAGATTCCACAGAAATAAGGCTAGCAAAGAGATCCACGAAATACAGATGTAAGTCTGTGAGATGAATTAACAGAACACTAAGCAGTTTCTCAGAAAGCTTCTTTCCAGATTTCATCTGAGGATATTTCCTTTTTCACCATAGCCCTCTATGGGCTTCCAAATATCACTTTGCCAATTCCACAAGAACTGTCTTAGCAAAAGGCTTCTTGAGGGGAAAGCTGTAACTCTGTGGATGATTTCACAGAACACAAAGAAGTTTCTCAGAAATCTTCTTTCTCTTTGTTATCGGAGGATATTTCCTTTGGCCCTATAGTCTTCAAAGGGATCCGAAATATCTGTTCTCAGATTCCACAGAAATAAGGCTAGCAAAGAGATCCACGAAATACAGATGTAACTCTGTGAGATGAATTAACAGAACACTAAGCCGTTTCTCAGAAAGATTCTTTCCAGATTTCCTCTGAGGATATTTCCTTTTTCACCATAGCCCTCTAAGGCTTCCAAATATCACTTTGCCAATTCCACAAGAACTGTCTTAGAGAAAGGCTTCTTGAGGGGAAAGCTGTAACTCTGTGGATAATTTCACAGAACACAAAGAAGTTTCTCAGAAATCTTCTTTCTCTTTGTTATCGGAGGATATTTCCTTTGGCCCTATAGTCTTCAAAGGCATCCGAAATATCTGTTCTCAGATTCCACAGAAATAAGGCTAGCAAAGAGATCCACGAAATACAGATGTAACTCTGTGAGATGAATTAACAGAACACTAAGCAGTTTCTCAGAAAGCTTCTTTCCAGATTTCATCTGAGGATATTTCCTTTTTCACCATAGCCCTCTAAGGCTTACAAATATCACTTTGCCAATTCCACAAGAACTGTCTTAGCGAAAGGCTTCTTGAGGGGAAAGCTGTAACTCTGTGGATGATTTCACAGAACACAAAGAAGTTTCTCAGAAATCTTCTTTCTCTTTGTTATCGGAGGATATTTCCTTTGGCCCTATAGTCTTCAAAGGGATCCGAAATATCTGTTCTCAGATTCCACAGAAATAAGGCTAGCAAAGAGATCCACGAAATACAGATGTAACTCTGTGAGATGAATTAACAGAACACTAAGCAGTTTCTCAGAAAGCTTCTTTCCAGATTTCATCTGAGGATATTTCCTTTTTCACCAAAGCCCTCTAAGGCTTCCAAATATCACTTTGCCAATTCCACAAGAACTGTCTTAGCGAAAGGCTTCTTGAGGGGAAAGCTGTAACTCTGTGGATGATTTCACAGAACACAAAGAAGTTTCTCAGAAATCTTCTTTCTCTTTGTTATCGGAGGATATTTCCTTTGGCCCTATAGTCTTCAAAGGGATCCGAAATATCTGTTCTCAGATTCCACAGAAATAAGGCTAGCAAAGAGATCCACGAAATACAGATGTAACTCTGTGAGATGAATTAACAGAACACTAAGCAGTTTCTCAGAAAGCTTCTTTCCAGATTTCATCTGAGGATATTTCCCTTTTCACCATAGCCCTCTATGGCTTCCAAATATCACTTTGCCAATTCCACAAGAACTGTCTTAGCGAAAGGCTTCTGGAGGGGAAAGCTGTAACTCTGTGAGATGATTTCACAGAACACAAAGAAGTTTCTCAGAAAGCTTCTTTCTCTTTGTTATCGGAGGATATTTCCTTTGGCCCTATAGTCTTCAAAGGGATCCGAAATATCTGTTCTCATATTCCACAGAAATAAGGCTAGCAAAGAGATCCACGAAATACAGATGTAAGTCTGTGAGATGAATTAACAGAACACTAAGCAGTTTCTCAGAAAGCTTCTTTCCAGATTTCATCTGAGGATATTTCCTTTTTGACCATAGCCCTCTATGGGCTTCCAAATATCACTTTGCCAATTCCACAAGAACTGTCTTAGCGAAAGGCTTCTTGAGGGGAAAGCTGTAACTCTGTGAGATGATTTCACAGAACACAAAGAAGTTTCTCAGAAAGCTTCTTTCTCTTTGTTATCGGAGGATACTTCCTTTGGCCCTATAGTCTTCAAAGGGATCCGAAATATCTGTTCTCAGATTCCACAGAAATAAGGCTAGCAAAGAGATCCACGAAATACAGATGTAACTCTGTGAGATGAATTAACAGGACACTAAGCAGTTTCTCAGAAAGCTTCTTTCCAGATTTCATCTGAGGATATTTCCTTTTTCAACATAGCCCTCTATGGGCTTCCAAATATCACTTTGCCAATTCCACAAGAACTGTCTTAGCGAAAGTCTTCTGGAGGGGAAAGCTGTAACTCTGTGAGATGATTTCACAGAACACAAAGAAGTTTCTCAGAAAGCTTCTTTCTCTTTGTTATCGGAGGATATTTCCTTTGGCCCTATAGACTTCAAAGGGATCCGAAATATCTGTTCTCAGATTCCAGAGAAATAAGGCTAGCAAAGAGATCCACGAAATACAGATGTAAGTCTGTGAGATGAATTAACAGAACACTAAGCAGTTTCTCAGAAAGCTTCTTTCCAGATTTCATCTGAGGATATTTCCTTTTTCACCATAGCCCTCTATGGGCTTCCAAATATCACTTTGCCAATTCCACAAGAACTGTCTTAGCGAAAGGCTTCTTGAGGGGAAAGCTGTAACTCTGTGAGATGATTTCACAGAACACAAAGAAGTTTCTCAGAAAGCTTCTTTCTCTTTGTTATCGGAGGATATTTCCTTTGGCCGTATAGTCTTCAAAGGGATCCGAAATATCTGTTCTCAGATTCCACAGAAATAAGGCTAGCAAAGAGATCCACGAAATACAGATGTAACTCTGTGAGATGAATTAACAGAACACTAAGCAGTTTCTCAGAAAGCTTCTTTCCAGATTTCATCTGAGGATATTTCCTTTTTCACCATAGCCCTCAATGGCTTCAAAATATAACTTTGCCAATTCCACAAGAACTGTCTTAGCGAAAGGCTTTTTGAGGGGAAAGCTGTAACTCTGTGAGATGATTTCACAGAACACAAAGAAGTTTCTCACAAAGCTTCTTTCTCTTTGTTATCGGAGGATATTTCCTTTGACCCTATAGTCTTCAAAGGGATCCGAAATATCTGTTGTCAGATTCCACAGAAATAAGGCTAGGAAAGAGATCCACGAAATACAGATGTAACTCTGTGAGATGAATTAACAGGACACTAAGCAGTTTCTAAGAAAGCTTCTTTCCAGATTTCATCTGAGGATATTTCCTTTTTCACCATAGCCCTCTATGGCTTCCAAATATCACTTTGCCAATTCCACAAGAACTGTCTCAGCGAAAGGCTTCTTGAGGGGAAAGCTGTAACTCTGTGAGATGATTTCACAGAACACAAAGAAGTTTCTCAGAAAGCTTCTTTCTCATTGTTATCGGAGGATATTTCCTTTGGCCGTATAGTCTTCAAAGGGATCCGAAATATCTGTTCTCAGATTCCACAGAAATAAGGCAAGCAAAGAGATCCACGAAATACAGATGTAACTCTGTGAGATGAATTAACAGGACACTAAGCAGTTTCTCAGAAAGCTTCTTTCCAGATTTCATCTGAGGATATATCCTTTTTCACCATAGCCCTGTATGGGCTTCCATATATCACTTTGCCAATACCACAAGAACTGTCTTAGCGAAAGGCTTCTGGAGGGGAAAGCTGTAACTCTGTGAGATGATTTCACAGAACACAAAGAAGTTTCTCAGAAAGCTTCTTTCTCTTTGTTATCGGAGGATATTTCCTTTGGCCCTATAGACTTCAAAGGGATCCGAAATATCTGTTCTCAGATTCCAGAGAAATAAGGCTAGCAAAGAGATCCACGTAATACAGATGTAAGTCTGTGAGATGAATTAACAGAACACTAAGCAGTTTCTCAGAAAGCTTCTTTCCAGATTTCATCTGAGGATATTTCCTTTCTCACCTTAGCCCTCTATGGGCTTCCAAATATCACTTTGCCAATTCCACAAGAACTGTCTTAGCGAAAGGCTTCTTGAGGGGAATGCTGTAACTCTGTGAGATGATTTCACAGAACACAAAGAAGTTTCTCAGAAAGCTTCTTTCTCTTTGTTATCGGAGGATATTTCCTTTGGCCGTATAGTCTTCAAAGGGATCCGAAATATCTGTTCTCAGATTCCACAGAAATAAGGCTAGCAAAGAGATCCACGAAATACAGATGTAACTCTGTGAGATGAATTAAGAGAACACTAAGCTGTTTCCAAGAAAGCTTCTTTCCAGATTTCATCTGAGGATATTTCCTTTTTCACCATAGCCCTCTATGGCTTCAAAATATAACTTTGCCAATTCCACAAGAACTGTATTAGCGAAAGGCTTTTTGAGGGGAAAGCTGTAACTCTGTGAGATGATTTCACAGAACACAAAGAAGTTTCTCAGAAAGCTTCTTTCTCTTTGTTATCGGAGGATATTTCGTTTGGCCCTATAGTCTTCAAAGGGATCCGAAATATCTGTTGTCAGATTCCACAGAAATAAGGCTAGCAAAGAGATCCACGAAATACAGATGTAACTCTGTGAGATGAATTAACAGGACACTAAGCAGTTTCTCAGAAAGCTTCTTTCCAGATTTCATCTGAGGATATTTCATTTTTCACCATAGCCCTCTATGGGCTTCCAAATATCACTTTGCCAATTCCACAAGAACTGTCTTAGCGAAAGGCTTCTTGAGGGGAAAGCTGTAACTCTGTGAGATGATTTCACAGAACACAAAGAAGTTTCTCAGAAAGCTTCTTTCTCTTTGTTATCGGAGGATGTTTCCTTTCGCCCTATAGACTTCAAAGGGATCCGAAATATCTGTTCTCAGATTCCACAGAAATAAGGCTAGCAAGGAGATCCACGAAATACAGATGTAACTCTGTGAGATGAATTAACAGAACACTAAGCAGTTTCTCAGAAAGCTTCTTTCCAGATTTCATCTGAGGATATTTCCTTTTTCACCATAGCCTTCTATGGGCTTCCAAATATCACTTTGCCAATTCCACAAGAACTGTCTTAGCGAAAGGCTTCTTGAGGGGAAAGCTGTAACTCTGTGAGATGATTTCACAGAACACAAAGAAGTTTCTCAGAAAGCTTCTTTCTCTTTGTTATCGGAGGATATTTCCTTTGGCCCTATAGTCTTCAAAGGGATCCGAACAATCTGTTCTCATATTCCACAGAAATAAGGCTAGCAAAGAGATCCACGAAATACAGATGTAACTCTGTGAGATGAATTAACAGGACACTAAGCAGTTTCTCAGAAAGCTTCTTTCCAGATTTCATCTGAGGATATTTCATTTTTCACCGTAGCCCTCTATGGGCTTCCAAATATCACTTTGCCAATTCCACAAGAACTGTCTTAGCGAAAGGCTTCTTGAGGGGAAAGCTGTAACTCTGTGAGATGATTTCACAGAACACAAAGAAGTTTCTCAGAAAGCTTCTTTCTCTTTGTTATCGGAGGATATTTCCTTTCGCCCTATAGACTTCAAAGGGATCCGAAATATCTGTTCTCAGATTCCACAGAAATAAGGCTAGCAAAGAGATCCACGAAATACAGATGTAAGTCTGTGAGATGAATTAACAGAACACTAAGCAGTTTCTCAGAAAGCTTCTTTCCAGATTTCATCTGAGGATATTTCCTTTTTGACCATAGCCCTCTACGGCCTTCCAAATATCACTTTGCCAATTCCAAAAGAACTGTCTTAGTGAAAGGCTTCTTGAGGGGAAAGCTGTAACTCTGTGAGATGATTTCACAGAACACAAAGTAGTTTGTCAGAAAGCTTCTTTCTCTTTGTTATCGGAGGATACTTCCTTTGGCCCTATAGTCTTCAAAGGGATCCGAAATATCTGTTCTCAGATTCCACAGAAAAAAGGCTAGCAAAGAGATCCACGAAATACAGATGTAACTCTGTGAGATGAATTAACAGAACACTAAGCAGTTTCTAAGAAAGCCTCTTTCCAGATTTCATCTGAGGATATTTCCTTTTTCACCATAGCCCTCTAAGGGCTTCCAAATATCACTTTTCCAATTCCACAAGAACTGTCTTAGCGAAAGGCTTCTCGATGGGAAAGCTGTAACTCTGTGAGATGATTTCACAGAACACAAAGAAGTTTCTCAGAAAGCTTCTTTCTCTTTGTTATCGGAGGATTTTTCCTTTGGCCCTATAGTCTTCAAAGGGATCCGATATATATGTTATCAGATTCCACAGAAATAAGGCTAGCAAAGAGATCCACGAAATACAGATGTAAGTCTGTGAGATGAATTACCAGAACACTAAGCAGTTTCTCAGAAAGCTTCTTTCCAGATTTCATCTGAGGATATTTCCTTTTTCACCATAGCCCTCTATGGGCTTTCAAATATCGCTTTGCCAATTCCACAAGAACTGCCTTAGCGAAAGGCTTCTCGAGAGGAAAGCTGTAACTCTGTGAGATGATTTCACAGAACACAAAGAAGTTTTTCAGAAAGCTTCTTTCTCTTTGTTATCGGAGGATATTTCCTTTGGCCCTATAGTCTTCAAAGGGATCCGAAATATCTGTTCTCAGATTCCACAGAAATAAGGCTAGCAAAGAGATCCACGAAATACAGATGTAACTCTGTGAGATGAATTAACAGAACACTAAGCAGTTTCCATGAAAGCTTCTTTCCAGATTTCATCTGAGGATATTTACTTTTTCACCATAGCCTTCTATGGGCTTCCAAATATCACTTTGCCAATTCCACAAGAACTGTCTTAGCGAAAGGCTTCTTGAGGGGAAAGCTGTAACTCTGTGAGATGATTTCACAGAACACAAAGAAGTTTCTCAGAAAGCTTCTTTCTCTTTGTTAACGGAGGATATTTCCTTTGGCCCTATAGTCCTCAAAGGGATCCGAAATATCTATTCTCAGATTCCACAGAAATAAGGCTAGCAAAGAGACCCACGAAATACAGATGTAACTCTGTGAGACGAATTAACAGGACACTTAGCAGTTTCTAGGAAAGCTTCTTTCCAGATTTCATCTGAGGATATTTCCTTTTTCACCATAGCACTCTATGGGCTTCCAAATATCACTTTGCCAATTCCACAAGAACTGTCTTAGCGAAAGGCTTCTCGAGGGGAAAGCTGTAACTCTGTGAGATGATTTCACAGAACACAAAGAAGTTTCTCAGAAAGCTTCTTTCTCTTTGTTATCGGAGGATATTTCCTTTGGCCCTATAGTCTTCAAAGGGATCCGAAATATCTGTTCTCAGATTCCAGAGAAATAAGGCTAGCAAAGAGATCCACGAAATACAGATGTAAGTCTGTGAGATGAATTAACAGAACACTAAGCAGTTTCTCAGAAAGCTTCTTTCCAGATTTCATCTGAGGATATTTCCTTTTTCACCATAGCCCTCTATGGGCTTCCAAATATCACTTTTCCAATTCCACAAGAACTGTCTTAGCGAAAGGCTTCTCGAGAGGAAAGCTGTAACTCTGTGAGATGATTTCACAGAACACAAAGAAGTTTCTCAGAAAGCTTCTTTCTCTTTGTTATCGGAGGATATTTCCTTTGGCCCTATAGCCTTCAAAGGGATCCGAAATATCTGTTCTCAGATTCCACAGAAATAAGGCTAGCAAAGAGATCCACGAAATACAGATGTAACTCTGTGAGATGAATTAACAGAACACTAAGCAGTTTCCAAGAAAGCTTCTTTCCAGATTTCATCTGAGGATATTTCCTTTTTCACCATAGCCTTCTATGGGCTTCCAAATATCACTTTGCCAATTCCACAAGAACTGTCTTTGCGAAAGGCTTCTTGAGGGGAAAGCTGTAACTCTGTGAGATGATTTCACAGAACACAAAGAAGTTTCTCAGAAAGCTTCTTTCTCTTTGTTATCGGAGGATATTTCCTTTGGCCCTATAGTCTTCAAAGGGATCCGAAATATCTGTTCTCAGATTCCACAGAAATAAGGCTAGCAAAGAGATCCACGAAATACAGATGTAACTCTGTGAGACGAATTAACAGGACACTTAGCAGTTTCTAGGAAAGCTTCTTTCCAGATTTCATCTGAGGATATTTCCTTTTTCACCATAGCACTCTATGGGCTTCCAAATATCACTTTGCCAATTCCACAAGAACTGTCTTAGCGAAAGGCTTCTCGAGGGGAAAGCTGTAACTCTGTGAGATGATTTCACAGAACACAAAGAAGTTTCTCAGAAAGCTTCTTTCTCTTTGTTATCGGAGGATTTTTCCTTTGGCCCTATAGTCTTCAAAGGGATCCGATATATATGTTATCAGATTCCACAGAAATAAGGCTAGCAAAGAGATCCACGAAATACAGATGTAAGTCTGTGAGATGAATTAACAGAACACTAAGCAGTTTCTCAGAAAGCTTCTTTCCAGATTTCATCTGAGGATATTTCCTTTTTCACCATCGCCCTCTATGGGCTTCCAAATATCGCTTTGCCAATTCCACAAGAACTGTCTTAGCGAAAGCCTTCTTGAGGGGAAAGCTGTAGCTCTGTGAGATGATTTCACAGAACACAAAGAAGTTTCTCAGACAGCTTCTTTCTCTTTGTTATCGGAGGATATTTCCTTTGGCCCTATAGTCTTCAAAGGGATCCGAAATATCTGTTCTCAGATTCCAGAAAAATAAGGCTAGCAAAGAGATCCACGAAATACAGATGTAAGTCTGTGAGATGAATTAACAGAACACTAAGCAGTTTCTCAGAAAGCTTCTTTCCAGATTTCTTCTGAGGGTATTACCTTTTTCACCATAGACCTCTATGGGCTTCCAAATATCACTTTGCCAATTCCACAAGAACTGTCTTAGCGAAAGGCTTCTCGAGAGGAAAGCTGTAACTCTGTGAGATGATTTCACAGAACACAAAGAAGTTTCTCAGAAAGCTTCTTTCTCTTTGTTATCGGAGGATATTTCCTTTGGCCCTATAGTCTTCAAAGGGATCCGAAATATCTGTTCTCAGATTCCACAGAAATAAGGCTAGCAAAGAGATCCACGAAATACAGATGTAACTCTGTGAGATGAATTAACAGAACACTAAGCAGTTTCTCAGAAAGCTTCTTTCCAGATTTCATCTGAGGATATTTCCTTTTTCACCATAGCCCTCTATGGGCTTCCAAATATCACTTTGCCAATTCCACAAGAACTGTCTTAGCGAACGGCTTCTCGAGGGGAAAGCTGTAACTCTGTGAGATGATTTCACAGAACACAAAGAAGTTTCTCAGAAAGCTTCTTTCTCTTTGTTATCGGAGGATATTTCCTTTGGCCCTATACTCTTCAAAGGGATCCGAAATATCTGTTCTCAGATTCCAGAGAAATAAGGCTAGCAAAGAGATCCACGAAATACAGATGTAAGTCTGTGAGATGAATTAACAGAACACTAAGCAGTTTCTCAGAAAGCTTCTTTCCAGATTTCATCTGAGGATATTTCCTTTTTCACCATAGCCCTCTATGGGCTTCCAAATATCACTTTGCCAATTCCACAAGAACTGTCTTAGCGAAAGGCTTCTCGAGAGGAAAGCTGTAACTCTGTGAGATGATTTCACAGAACACAAAGAAGTTTCTCAGAAAGCTTCTTTCTCTTTGTTATCGGAGGATATTTCCTTTGGCCCTATAGCCTTCAAAGGGATCCGAAATATCTGTTCTCAGATTCCACAGAAATAAGGCTAGCAAAGAGATCCACGAAATACAGATGTAAGTCTGTGAGATGAATTAACAGAACACTAAGCAGTTTCTCAGAAAGCTTCTTTCCAGATTTCATCTGAGGATATTTCCTTTTTCACCATAGCCTTCTATGGGCTTCCAAATATCACTTTGCCAATTCCACAAGAACTGTCTTAGCGAAAGGCTTCTTGAGGGGAAAGCTGTAACTCTGTGAGATGATTTCACAGAACACAAAGAAGTTTCTCAGAAAGCTTCTTTCTCTTTGTTAACGGAGGATATTTCCTTTGGCCCTATAGTCCTCAAAGGGATCCGAAATATCTGTTCTCAGATTCCACAGAAATAAGGCTAGCAAAGAGATCCACGAAATACAGATGTAACTCTGTGAGACGAATTAACAGGACACTTAGCAGTTTCTAGGAAAGCTTCTTTCCAGATTTCATCTGAGGATATTTCCTTTTTCACCATAGCACTCTATGGGCTTCCAAATATCACTTTGCCAATTCCACAAGAACTGTCTTAGCGAAAGGCTTCTCGAGGGGAAAGCTGTAACTCTGTGAGATGATTTCACAGAACACAAAGAAGTTTCTCAGAAAGCTTCTTTCTCTTTGTTATCGGAGGATATTTCCTTTGGCCCTATAGTCTTCAAAGGGATCCGAAATATCTGTTCTCAGATTCCAGAGAAATAAGGCTAGCAAAGAGATCCACGAAATACAGATGTAAGTCTGTGAGATGAATTAACAGAACACTAAGCAGTTTCTCAGAAAGCTTCTTTCCAGATTTCATCTGAGGATATTTCCTTTTTCACCATAGCCCTCTATGGGCTTCCAAATATCACTTTTCCAATTCCACAAGAACTGTCTTAGCGAAAGGCTTCTCGAGAGGAAAGCTGTAACTCTGTGAGATGATTTCACAGAACACAAAGAAGTTTCTCAGAAAGCTTCTTTCTCTTTGTTATCGGAGGATATTTCCTTTGGCCCTATAGCCTTCAAAGGGATCCGAAATATCTGTTCTCAGATTCCACAGAAATAAGGCTAGCAAAGAGATCCACGAAATACAGATGTAACTCTGTGAGATGAATTAACAGAACACTAAGCAGTTTCCAAGAAAGCTTCTTTCCAGATTTCATCTGAGGATATTTCCTTTTTCACCATAGCCTTCTATGGGCTTCCAAATATCACTTTGCCAATTCCACAAGAACTGTCTTTGCGAAAGGCTTCTTGAGGGGAAAGCTGTAACTCTGTGAGATGATTTCACAGAACACAAAGAAGTTTCTCAGAAAGCTTCTTTCTCTTTGTTAACGGAGGATATTTCCTTTGGCCCTATAGTCCTCAAAGGGATCCGAAATATCTGTTCTCAGATTCCACAGAAATAAGGCAAGCAAAGAGATCCACGAAATACAGATGTAACTCTGTGAGACGAATTAACAGGACACTTAGCAGTTTCTAGGAAAGCTTCTTTCCAGATTTCATCTGAGGATATTTCCTTTTTCACCATAGCACTCTATGGGCTTCCAAATATCACTTTGCCAATTCCACAAGAACTGTCTTAGCGAAAGGCTTCACGAGGGGAAAGCTGTAACTCTGTGAGATGATTTCACAGAACACAAAGAAGTTTCTCAGAAAGCTTCTTTCTCTTTGTTATCGGAGGATATTTCCTTTGGCCCTATAGTCTTCAAAGGGATCCGAAATATCTGTTCTCAGATTCCAGAGAAATAAGGCTAGCAAAGAGATCCACGAAATACAGATGTAAGTCTGTGAGATGAATTAACAGAACACTAAGCAGTTTCTCAGAAAGCTTCTTTCCAGATTTCATCTGAGGATATTTCCTTTTTCACCATAGCCCTCTATGGGCTTCCAAATATCACTTTTCCAATTCCACAAGAACTGTCTTAGCGAAAGGCTTCTCGAGAGGAAAGCTGTAACTCTATGAGATGATTTCACAGAACACAAAGAAGTTTCTCAGAAAGCTTCTTTCTCTTTGTTATCGGAGGATATTTCCTTTGGCCCTATAGCCTTCAAAGGGATCCGAAATATCTGTTCTCAGATTCCACAGAAATAAGGCTAGCAAAGAGATCCACGAAATACAGATGTAACTCTGTGAGATGAATTAACAGAACACTAAGCAGTTTCCAAGAAAGCTTCTTTCCAGATTTCATCTGAGGATATTTCCTTTTTCACCATAGCCTTCTATGGGCTTCCAAATATCACTTTGCCAATTCCACAAGAACTGTCTTAGCGAAAGGCTTCTTGAGGGGAAAGCTGTAACTCTGTGAGATGATTTCACAGAACACAAAGAAGTTTCTCAGAAAGCTTCTTTCTCTTTGTTAACGGAGGATATTTCCTTTGGCCCTATAGTCCTCAAAGGGATCCCAAATATCTGTTCTCAGATTCCACAGAAATAAGGCTAGCAAAGAGATCCACGAAATACAGATGTAACTCTGTGAGACGAATTAACAGGACACTTAGCAGTTTCTAGGAAAGCTTCTTTCCAGATTTCATCTGAGGATATTTCCTTTTTCACCATAGCACTCTATGGGCTTCCAAATATCACTTTGCCAATTCAACAAGAACTGTCTTAGCGAAAGGCTTCTCGAGGGGAAAGCTGTAACTCTGTGAGATGATTTCACAGAACACAAAGAAGTTTCTCAGAAAGCTTCTTTCTCTTTGTTATCGGAGGATATTTCCTTTGGCCCTATAGTCTTCAAAGGGATCCGAAATATCTGTTCTCAGATTCCAGAGAAATAAGGCTAGCAAAGATATCCACGAAATACAGATGTAACTCTGTGAGATGAAATAACAGGACAATTAGCAGTTTCTAGGAAAGCTTCTTTCCAGATTTCATCTGAGGATATTTCCTTTTTCACCATAGCCCTCTATGGGCTTCCAAATATCACTTTGCCAATTCCACAAAAACTGTCTTAGCGAAAGGCTTCTCGAGGGGAAAGCTGTAACTCTGTGAGATGATGTCACAGAACACAGAGAAGTTTCTCAGAAAGCTTCTTTCTCTTTGTTATCGGAGGATATTTCCTTTGGCCCTATAGTCTTCAAAGGGATCCGAAATATCTGTTCTCAGATTCCACAGAAATAAGGCTAGCAAAGAGATCCACGAAATACAGATATAACTCTGTGAGATGAATTAACAGAACACTAAGCAGTTTCCAAGAAAGCTTCTTTCCAGATTTCATCTGAGGATATTTCCTTTTTCACCATAGCCTTCTATGGGCTTCCAAATATCACTTTGCCAATTCCACAAGAACTGTCCTAGCGAAAGGCTTCTTGAGAGGAAAGCTGTAACTCTGTGAGATGATTTCACAGAACACAAAGAAGTTTCTCAGAAAGCTTCTTTCTCTTTGTTAACGGAGGATATTTCCTTTGGCCCTATAGTCTTCAAAGAGATCTGAAATATCTGTTCTCAGATTCCACTAAATAAGGCTAGCAAAGAGATCCACGAAATACAGATGTAACTCTGTGAGATGAATTAACGGGACACTTAGCAGTTTCTAGGAAAGCTTCTTTCCAGATTTCATCTGAGGATATTTCCTTTTTCACCATAGCCCTCTATGGGCTTCCAAATATCACTTTGCCAATTCCACAAGAACTGTCTTAGTGAAAGGTTTCTTGAGGGGAAAGCTGTAACTCTGTGAGATGATTTCACAGAACACAAAGAAGTTCCTCAGAAAGCTTCTTTCTCTTTGTTATCGGAGGATATTTCCTTTGGCCCTATAGTCTTCAAAGGGATCCGAAATATCTGTTCTCAGATTCCACAGAAATAAGGCTAGCAAAGAGATCCACGAAATACAGATGTAACTCTGTGAGATGAATTTACAGAACACTAAGGATTTTCTTTTTTTTTTTTTTTTTTTTTTTTTTTTTTTTTGAGACGGAGTCTCGCTCTGTCGCCCAGGCTGGAGTGCAGTGGCCAGATCTCAGCTCACTGCAAGCTCCGCCTCCCGGGTTCCCGCCATTCTCCTGCCTCAGCCTCCCGAGTAGCTGGGACCACAGGCGCCGCCACCTCGCCCGGCTAATTTTTTTTGTGTTTTTAGTAGAGACGGGGTTTCGCCGTGTTAGCCAGTATGGTCTCGATCTCCTGACCTTGTGATCCGCCCGTCTCGGCCTCCCAAAGTGCTGGGATTACAGGCTTGAGCCACCGCGCCCGGCCAGGATTTTCTAATAAAGCTTCTATCCAGATTTCATCTGTGGATATTTCCTTTTTCACCATAGCCCTCTATGGGCTTCCAAATATCACTTTGCCAATTCCACAAGAACTGTCTTAGCGAAAGGCTTCTTGAGGGGAAAGCTGTAACTTTGCGAGATGATTTCACAGAACACAAAGAAGTTTCTCAGAAAGCTTCTTTCTCTTTGTTATCGGAGGATATATCCTTAGGCCCTATAGTCTTCAAAGGGATCCGAAATATCTATTCTAAGATTCCACAGAAAGAAGGCTAGCAAAGAGATCCAAGAAATTCAGATGTAACTCTCTTAGATGAATTAACAGAACACTAAGCAGTTTCTAAGAAAGCTTCTTTCCAGATTTCATCTGAGGATATTTCCTTTTTCACCATAGCCCTCTATGGGCTTCCAAATATCACTTTGCCCATTCCACAAGAACTGACTTAGCGAAAGGCTTCTTGAGGGGAAAGCTGTAACTCTGTGAGATGATTTCACAGAATACAAAGAAGTTTCTCAGAAAGCTTCTTTCTCTTTGTTATCGGAGGATATTTCCTTTGGCCCTCTAGTCTTCAAAGGGATCCGAAATATCTGTTCTCAGATTCCACAGAAATAAGGCTAGCAAAGAGATCCACGAAATACAGATGTAAGTCTGTGAGATGAATTAACAGAACACTAAGCAGTTTCTCAGAAAGCTTCTTTCCAGATTTCATCTGAGGATATTTCCTTTTTCACCATAGCCCTCTAAGGGCTTCCAAATATCACTTTGCCAATTCCACAAAAACTGTCTTAGCGCAAGGCTTCTTGAGGGGAAAGCTGTAACTCTGTGATATGATTTCACAGAACACAAAGAAGTTTCTCAGAAAGCTTCTTTCTCTTTGTTATCGGAGGATATTTCCTTTGGCCCTATAGTCTTCAAAGGGATCCGAAATATCTGTTCTCAGATTCCACAGAAATAAGGCTAGCAAAGAGATCCACGAAATACAGATGTAATTCTGTGAGATGAATTAACAGAACACTAAGCAGTTTCTCAGAAAGCTTCTTTCCAGATTTCATCTGAGGATATTTCCTTTTTCACCATAGCCCTCTAAGGGCTTCCAAATATCTCTTTGCCAATTCCACAAGAACTGTCTTAGTGAAAGGCTTCTTGAGGTGAAAGCTGTAATTCTGTGAGATGACTTCACAGAACACAAAGAAGTTTCTCAGAAAGCTTCTTTCTCTTTGTTATCGGAGGATATTTCCTTTGGCCCTATAGTCTTCAAAGGGATCCGAAATATCTGTTCTCAGATTCCACAGAAATAAGGCTAGCAAAGAGATCCACGAAATACAGATGTAAGTCTGTGAGATGAATTAACAGAACACTAAGCAGTTTCTAAGAAAGCTTCTTTCCAGATTTCATCTGAGGATATTTCCTTTTTCACCATAGCCCTCTATGGGCTTCCAAATATCACTTTTCCAATTCCACAAGAACTGCCTTAGCGAAAGGCTTCTCGAGAGGAAAGCTGTAACTCTGTGAGATGATTTCACAGAACACAAAGTATTTTCTCAGAAAGCTTCTTTCTCTTTGTTATCGGAGGATTTTTCCTTTGGCCCTATAGTCTTCAAAGGGATCCGATATATATGTTATCAGATTCCACAGAAATAAGGCTAGCAAAGAGATCCACGAAATACAGATGTAAGTCTGTGAGATGAATTACCAGAACACTAAGCAGTTTCTCAGAAAGTTTCTTTCCAGTTTTCATCTGAGGATATTTCCTTTTTCACCATAGCCCTCTAAGGGCTTCCAAATATCACTTTGCCAATTCCACAAGAACTGTCTTAGCGAAAGGCTTCTCGAGGGGAAAGCTGTAACTCTGTGAGATGATTTCACAGAACACAAAGAAGTTTCTCAGAAAGCTTCTTTCTCTTTGTTATCGGAGGATATTTCCTTTGGCCCTATAGTCTTCAAAGGGATCCGAAATATCTGTTCTCATATTCCACAGAAATAAGGCTAGCAAAGAGATCCACGAAATACAGATGTAAGTCTGTGAGATGAATTAACAGAACACTAAGCAGTTTCCAAGAAAGCTTCTTTCCAGATTTCATCTGAGGATATTTCCTTTTTCACCATAGCCCTCTAAGGGCTTCCAAATATCACTTTGCCAATTCCACAAGAACTTTCTTAGCGAAAGGCTTCCTGAGGGGAAAGCTGTAACTTTGTGAGATGATTTCACAGAACACAAAGAAGTTTCTCAGAAAGCTTCTTTCTCTTTGTTATCGGAGGATATTTCCTTTGGCCCTATAGTCTTCAAAGGGATCCGAAATATCTGTTCTCAGATTCCACAGAAATAAGGCTAGCAAAGAGATCCACGAAATACAGATGTAACTCTGTGAGATGAATTAACAGGACACTTAGCAGTTTCTAGGAAAGCTTCTTTCCAGATTTCATCTGAGGATATTTCCTTTTTCAAAATAGCCCTCTATGGGCTTCCAAATATCACTGTGCCAATTCCACAAGAGCTGTCTTAGCGAAAGGCTTCTCTAGGGGAAAGCTGTAACTGTGAGATGATTTCACAGAACACAAAGAAGTTTCTCAGAAGGCTTCTTTCTCTTTGTTATCGGAGGATATTTCCTTTGGCCCTATAGTCTTCAAAGGGATCCGAAATATCTGTTCTCAGATTCCACAGAAATAAGGCTAGCAAAGAGATCCACGAAATACAGATGTAACTCTGTGAGATGAATTAACAGAACACTAAGCAGTTTCTCAGAAAGCTTCTTTCCAGATTTCATCTGAGGATATTTCCTTTTTCACCATAGCCCTCTATGGGCTTCCAAATATCACTTTGCCAATTCCACAAGAACTGTCTTAGCGAAAGGCTTCTCGAGGGGAAAGCTGTAACTCTGTGAGATGATTTCACAGAACACAAAGAAGTTTCTCAGAAAGCTTCTTTCTCTTTGTTAACGGAGGATATTTCCTTTGGCCCTATAGTCTTCAAAGGGATCCGAAATATCTGTTCTCAGATTCCAGAGAAATAAGGCTAGCAAAGAGATCCACGAAATACAGATGTAAGTGTGTGAGATGAATTAACAGAACACTAAGCAGTTTCTCAGAAAGCTTCTTTCCAGATTTCATCTGAGGATATTTCCTTTTTCACCATAGCCTTCTATGGGCTTCCAAATATCACTTTGCCAATTCCACAAGAACTGTCCTAGCGAAAGGCTTCTTGAGAGGAAAGCTGTAACTCTGTGAGATGATTTCACAGAACACAAAGAAGTTTCTCAGAAAGCTTCTTTCTCTTTGTTAACGGAGGATATTTCCTTTGGCCCTATAGTCTTCAAAGAGATCCGAAATATCTGTTCTCAGATTCCACTAAATAAGGCTAGCAAAGAGATCCACGAAATACAGATGTAACTCTGTGAGATGAATTAACAGGACACTTAGAAGTTTCTAGGAAAGCTTCTTTCCAGATTTCATCTGAGGATATTTCCTTTTTCACCATAGCCCTCTATGGGCTTCCAAATATCACTTTGCCAATTCCACAAGAACTGTCTTAGTGAAAGGTTTCTTGAGGGGAAAGCTGTAACTCTGTGAGATGATTTCACAGAACACAAAGAAGTTTCTCAGAAAGCTTCTTTCTCTTTGTTATCGGAGGATATTTCCTTTGGCCCACTAGTCTTCAAAGGGATCCGAAATATCTGTTCTCAGATTCCAGAGAAATAAGGCTAGCAAAGAGATCCACGAAATACAGATGTAAGTCTGTGAGATGAATTAACAGAACACTAAGCAGTCTCTCAGAAAGCTTCTTTCCAGATTTCATCTGAGGATATTTCCTTTTTCACCATAACCCTCTATGGGCTTCCAAATATCGCTTTGCCAATTCCACAAGAACTGTCTTAGCGAAAGGCTTCTTGAGGGGAAAGCTGTAACTCTGTGAGATGATTTCACAGAACACAAAGAAGTTTCTCAGAAAGCTTCTTTCTCTTTGTTATCGGAGGATATTTCCTTTGGCCCTATAGTCTTCAAAGGGATCCGAAATATCTGTTCTCAGATTCCACAGAAATAAGGCTAGCAAAGAGATCCACGAAATACAGATGTAACTCTGTGAGATGAATTTACAGAACACTAAGGATTTTCTAATAAAGCTTCTATCCAGATTTCATCTGTGGATATTTCCTTTTTCACCATAGCCCTCTATGGGCTTCCAAATATCACTTTGCCAATTCCACAAGAACTGTCTTAGCGAAAGGCTTCTTGAGGGGAAAGCTGTAACTTTGCGAGATGATTTCACAGAACACAAAGAAGTTTCTCAGAAAGCTTCTTTCTCTTTGTTATCGGAGGATATATCCTTAGGCCCTATAGTCTTCAAAGGGATCCGAAATATCTATTCTAAGATTCCACAGAAAGAAGGCTAGCAAAGAGATCCAAGAAATTCAGATGTAACTCTCTTAGATGAATTAACAGAACACTAAGCAGTTTCTAAGAAAGCTTCTTTCCAGATTTCATCTGAGGATATTTCCTTTTTCACCATAGCCCTCTATGGGCTTCCAAATATCACTTTGCCCATTCCACAAGAACTGACTTAGCGAAAGGCTTCTTGAGGGGAAAGCTGTAACTCTGTGAGATGATTTCACAGAATACAAAGAAGTTTCTCAGAAAGCTTCTTTCTCTTTGTTATCGGAGGATATTTCCTTTGGCCCTCTAGTCTTCAAAGGGATCCGAAATATCTGTTCTCAGATTCCACAGAAATAAGGCTAGCAAAGAGATCCACGAAATACAGATGTAAGTCTGTGAGATGAATTAACAGAACACTAAGCAGTTTCTCAGAAAGCTTCTTTCCAGATTTCATCTGAGGATATTTCCTTTTTCACCATAGCCCTCTAAGGGCTTCCAAATATCACTTTGCCAATTCCACAAGAACTGTCTTAGCGAAAGGCTTCTCGAGGGGAAAGCTGTAACTCTGTGAGATGATTTCACAGAACACAAAGAAGTTTCTCAGAAAGCTTCTTTCTCTTTGTTATCGGAGGATATTTCCTTTGGCCCTATAGTCTTCAAAGGGATCCGAAATATCTGTTCTCATATTCCACAGAAATAAGGCTAGCAAAGAGATCCACGAAATACAGATGTAAGTCTGTGAGATGAATTAACAGAACACTAAGCAGTTTCCAAGAAAGCTTCTTTCCAGATTTCATCTGAGGATATTTCCTTTTTCACCATAGCCCTCTAAGGGCTTACAAATATCACTTTGCCAATTCCACAAGAACTGTCTTAGCGAAAGGCTTCTTGAGGGGAAAGCTGTAACTTTGTGAGATGATTTCACAGAACACAAAGAAGTTTCTCAGAAAGCTTCTTTCTCTTTGTTATCGGAGGATATTTCCTTTGGCCCTATAGTCTTCAAAGGGATCCGAAATATCTGTTCTCAGATTCCACAGAAATAAGGCTAGCAAAGAGATCCACGAAATACAGATGTAACTCTGTGAGATGAATTAACAGGACACTTAGCAGTTTCTAGGAAAGCTTCTTTCCAGATTTCATCTGAGGATATTTCCTTTTTCAAAATAGCCCTCTATGGGCTTCCAAATATCGCTTTGCCAATTCCACAAGAACTGTCTTAGCGAAAGGCTTCTTGAGGGGAAAGCTGTAACTCTGTGAGATGATTTCACAGACACAAAGAAGTTTCTCAGAAAGCTTCTTTCTCTTTGTTATCGGAGGATATTTCCTTTGGCCCTATAGTCTTCAAAGGGATCCGAAATATCTGTTCTCAGATTCCACAGAAATAAGGCTAGCAAAGAGATCCACGAAATACAGATGTAACTCTGTGAGATGAATTTACAGAACACTAAGGATTTTCTAATAAAGCTTCTATCCAGATTTCATCTGTGGATATTTCCTTTTTCACCATAGCCCTCTAAGGGCTTCCAAATATCACTTTGCCAATTCCACAAGAACTGTCTTAGCGAAAGGCTTCTTGAGGGGAAAGCTGTAACTTTGCGAGATGATTTCACAGAACACAAAGAAGTTTCTCAGAAAGCTTCTTTCTCTTTGTTATCGGAGGATATATCCTTAGGCCCTATAGTCTTCAAAGGGATCCGAAATATCTATTCTAAGATTCCACAGAAAGAAGGCTAGCAAAGAGATCCAAGAAATTCAGATGTAACTCTCTTAGATGAATTAACAGAACACTAAGCAGTTTCTAAGAAAGCTTCTTTCCAGATTTCATCTGAGGATATTTCCTTTTTCACCATATCCCTCTATGGGCTTCCAAATATCACTTTGCCCATTCCACAAGAACTGACTTAGCGAAAGGCTTCTTGAGGGGAAAGCTGTAACTCTGTGAGATGATTTCACAGAATACAAAGAAGTTTCTCAGAAAGCTTCTTTCTCTTTGTTATCGGAGGATATTTCCTTTGGCCCTCTAGTCTTCAAAGGGATCCGAAATATCTGTTCTCAGATTCCACAGAAATAAGGCTAGCAAAGAGATCCACGAAATACAGATGTAAGTCTGTGAGATGAATTAACAGAACACTAAGCAGTTTCTCAGAAAGCTTCTTTCCAGATTTCATCTGAGGATATTTCCTTTTTCACCATAGCCCTCTAAGGGCTTCCAAATATCACTTTGCCAATTCCACAAAAACTGTCTTAGCGAAAGGCTTCTTGAGGGGAAAGCTGTAACTCTGTGAGATGATTTCACAGAACACAAAGAAGTTTCTCAGAAAGCTTCTTTCTCTTTGTTATCGGAGGATATTTCCTTTGGCCCTATAGTCTTCAAAGGGATCCGAAATATCTGTTCTCAGATTCCACAGAAATAAGGCTAGCAAAGAGATCCACGAAATACAGATGTAATTCTGTGAGATGAATTAACAGAACACTAAGCAGTTTCTCAGAAAGCTTCTTTCCAGATTTCATCTGAGGATATTTCCTTTTTCACCATAGCCCTCTAAGGGCTTCCAAATATCTCTTTGCCAATTCCACAAGAACTGTCTTAGTGAAAGGCTTCTTGAGGTGAAAGCTGTAATTCTGTGAGATGACTTCACAGAACACAAAGAAGTTTCTCAGAAAGCTTCTTTCTCTTTGTTATCGGAGGATATTTCCTTTGGCCCTATAGTCTTCAAAGGGATCCGAAATATCTGTTCTCAGATTCCACAGAAATAAGGCTAGCAAAGAGATCCACGAAATACAGATGTAAGTCTGTGAGATGAATTAACAGAACACTAAGCAGTTTCTAAGAAAGCTTCTTTCCAGATTTCATCTGAGGATATTTCCTTTTTCACCATAGCCCTCTATGGGCTTCCAAATATCACTTTTCCAATTCCACAAGAACTGCCTTAGCGAAAGGCTTCTCGAGAGGAAAGCTGTAACTCTGTGAGATGATTTCACAGAACACAAAGTATTTTCTCAGAAAGCTTCTTTCTCTTTGTTATCGGAGGATTTTTCCTTTGGCCCTATAGTCTTCAAAGGGATCCGATATATATGTTATCAGATTCCACAGAAATAAGGCTAGCAAAGAGATCCACGAAATACAGATGTAAGTCTGTGAGATGAATTACCAGAACACTAAGCAGTTTCTCAGAAAGTTTCTTTCCAGTTTTCATCTGAGGATATTTCCTTTTTCACCATAGCCCTCTAAGGGCTTCCAAATATCACTTTGCCAATTCCACAAGAACTGTCTTAGCGAAAGGCTTCTCGAGGGGAAAGCTGTAACTCTGTGAGATGATTTCACAGAACACAAAGAAGTTTCTCAGAAAGCTTCTTTCTCTTTGTTATCGGAGGATATTTCCTTTGGCCCTATAGTCTTCAAAGGGATCCGAAATATCTGTTCTCATATTCCACAGAAATAAGGCTAGCAAAGAGATCCACGAAATACAGATGTAAGTCTGTGAGATGAATTAACAGAACACTAAGCAGTTTCCAAGAAAGCTTCTTTCCAGATTTCATCTGAGGATATTTCCTTTTTCACCATAGCCCTCTAAGGGCTTCCAAATATCACTTTGCCAATTCCACAAGAACTGTCTTAGCGAAAGGCTTCTCGAGGGGAAAGCTGTAACTCTGTGAGATGATTTCACAGAACACAAAGAAGTTTCTCAGAAAGCTTCTTTCTCTTTGTTATCGGAGGATATTTCCTTTGGCCCTATAGTCTTCAAAGGGATCCGAAATATCTGTTCTCAGATTCCACAGAAATAAGGCTAGCAAAGAGATCCACGAAATACAGATGTAACTCTGTGAGATGAATTAACAGGACACTTAGCAGTTTCTAGGAAAGCTTCTTTCCAGTTTTCATCTGAGGATATTTCCTTTTTCAAAATAGCCCTCTATGGGCTTCCAAATATCACTGTGCCAATTCCACAAGAGCTGTCTTAGCGAAAGGCTTCTCTAGGGGAAAGCTGTAACTCTGTGAGATGATTTCACAGAACACAAAGAAGTTTCTCAGAAGGCTTCTTTCTCTTTGTTATCGGAGGATATTTCCTTTGGCCCTATAGTCTTCAAAGGGATCCGAAATATCTGTTCTCAGATTCCACAGAAATAAGGCTAGCAAAGAGATCCACGAAATACAGATGTAACTCTGTGAGATGAATTAACAGAACACTAAGCAGTTTCTCAGAAAGCTTCTTTCCAGATTTCATCTGAGGATATTTCCTTTTTCACCATAGCCCTCTATGGGCTTCCAAATATCACTTTGCCAATTCCACAAGAACTGTCTTAGCGAAAGGCTTCTCGAGGGGAAAGCTGTAACTCTGTGAGATGATTTCACAGAACACAAAGAAGTTTCTCAGAAAGCTTCTTTCTCTTTGTTAACGGAGGATATTTCCTTTGGCCCTATAGTCTTCAAAGGGATCCGAAATATCTGTTCTCAGATTCCAGAGAAATAAGGCTAGCAAAGAGATCCACGAAATACAGATGTAAGTGTGTGAGATGAATTAACAGAACACTAAGCAGTTTCTCAGAAAGCTTCTTTCCAGATTTCATCTGAGGATATTTCCTTTTTCACCATAGCCTTCTATGGGCTTCCAAATATCACTTTGCCAATTCCACAAGAACTGTCCTAGAGAAAGGCTTCTTGAGAGGAAAGCTGTAACTCTGTGAGATGATTTCACAGAACACAAAGAAGTTTCTCAGAAAGCTTCTTTCTCTTTGTTAACGGAGGATATTTCCTTTGGCCCTATAGTCTTCAAAGAGATCCGAAATATCTGTTCTCAGATTCCACTAAATAAGGCTAGCAAAGAGATCCACGAAATACAGATGTAACTCTGTGAGATGAATTAACAGGACACTTAGCAGTTTCTAGGAAAGCTTCTTTCCAGATTTCATCTGAGGATATTTCCTTTTTCACCATAGCCCTCTATGGGCTTCCAAATATCACTTTGCCAATTCCACAAGAACTGTCTTAGTGAAAGGTTTCTTGAGGGGAAAGCTGTAACTCTGTGAGATGATTTCACAGAACACAAAGAAGTTTCTCAGAAAGCTTCTTTCTCTTTGTTATCGGAGGATATTTCCTTTGGCCCACTAGTCTTCAAAGGGATCCGAAATATCTGTTCTCAGATTCCAGAGAAATAAGGCTAGCAAAGAGATCCACGAAATACAGATGTAAGTCTGTGAGATGAATTAACAGAACACTAAGCAGTTTCTCAGAAAGCTTCTTTCCAGATTTCATCTGAGGATATTTCCTTTTTCACCATAGCCCTCTATGGGCTTCCAAATATCGCTTTGCCAATTCCACAAGAACTGTCTTAGCGAAAGGCTTCTTGAGGGGAAAGCTGTAACTCTGTGAGATGATTTCACAGAACACAAAGAAGATTCTCAGAAAGCTTCTTTCTCTTTGTTATCGGAGGATATTTCCTTTGGCCCTATAGTCTTCAAAGGGATCCGAAATATCTGTTCTCAGATTCCACAGAAATAAGGCTAGCAAAGAGATCCACGAAATACAGATGTAACTCTGTGAGATGAATTTACAGAACACTAAGGATTTTCTAATAAAGCTTCTATCCAGATTTCATCTGTGGATATTTCCTTTTTCACCATAGCCCTCTATGGGCTTCCAAATATCACTTTGCCAATTCCACAAGAACTGTCTTAGCGAAAGGCTTCTTGAGGGGAAAGCTGTAACTTTGCGAGATGATTTCACAGAACACAAAGAAGTTTCTCAGAAAGCTTCTTTCTCTTTGTTATCGGAGGATATATCCTTAGGCCCTATAGTCTTCAAAGGGATCCGAAATATCTGTTCTCAGATTCCACAGAAATAAGGCTAGCAAAGAGATCCACGAAATACAGATGTAACTCTGTGAGATGAATTAACAGGACACTTAGCAGTTTCTAGGAAAGCTTCTTTCCAGATTTCATCTGAGGATATTTCCTTTTTCAAAATAGCCCTCTATGGGCTTCCAAATATCACTGTGCCAATTCCACAAGAACTGTCTTAGCGAAAGGCTTCTCTAGGGGAAAGCTGTAACTCTGTGAGATGATTTCACAGAACACAAAGAAGTTTCTCAGAAGGCTTCTTTCTCTTTGTTATAGGAGGATATTTCCTTTGGCCCTATAGTCTTCAAAGGGATCCGAAATATCTGTTCTCAGATTCCACAGAAATAAGGCTAGCAAAGAGATCCACGAAATACAGATGTAACTCTGTGAGATGAATTAACAGAACACTAAGCAGTTTCCAAGAAAGCTTCTCTCCAGATTTCATCTGAGGATATTTCCTTTTTCACCATAGCCCTCTATGGGCTTCCAAATATCACTTTGCCAATTCCACAAGAACTGTCTTAGCGAAAGGCTTCTTGAGGGGAAAGTTGTAACTCTGCGAGATGATTTCACACAACACAAGAAGTTTCTCAGAAAGCTTCTTTCTCTTTGTTATCGGAGGATATTTCCTTTGGCCCTATAGCCTTCAAAGGGATCCGAAATATCTGTTCTCAGATTCCACAGAAATAAGGCTAGCAAAGAGATCCATGAAATACAGATGTAACTCTGTGAGATGAATTACCAGAACACTAAGCAGTTTCTCAGAAAGCTTCTTTCCAGATTTCATCTGAGGATATTTCCTTTTTCACCATAGCCCTCTATGGGCTTCCAAATATCACTTTGCCAATTCCACAAGAACTGTCTTAGCGAAAGGCTTCTTGAGGGGAAAGCTGTAACTCTGTGAGATGATTTCACAGAACACAAAGAAGTTTCTCAGAAATCTTCTTTCTCTTTGTTATCGGAGGATATTACCTTTGGCCCTCTAGTCTTCAAAGGGATCCGAAATATCTGTTCTCAGATTCCACAGAAATAAGGCTAGCAAAGAGATCCACGAAATACAGCTGTAACTCTGTGAGATGAAATTACCGAACACTAAGGATTTTCTAATAAAGCTTCTATCAAGATTTCATCTGAGGATATTTCCTTTTTCACCATAGCCCTCTATGGGCTTCCAAATATCACTTTGCCAATTCCACAAGAACTGTCTTAGCGAAAGGATTCTCGAGAGGAAAGTTGTAACTCTGTGAGATGATTTCACAGAACACAAAGAAGTTTCTCAGAAACCTTCTTTCTCTTTGTTATCGGAGGATATTTCCTTTGGCCCTATAGTCTTCAAAGGGATCCGATATATATGTTCTCAGATTTCACAGAAATAAGGCTAGCAAAGAGATCCACGAAATACAGATGTAAGTCTGTGAGATGAATTACCAGAACACTAAGCAGTTTCTCAGAACGCTTCTTTCCAGATTTCATCTGAGGATATTTCCTTTTTCACCATAGCCCTCTATGGGCTTCCAAATATCACATTGCCAATTCCACAAGAACTGTCTTAACGAAAGGCTTCTCGAGGGGAAAGCTGTAACTCTGTGAGATGATTTCACAGAACACAAAGAAGTTTCTCAGAAAGCTTCTTTCTCTTTGTTATCGGAGGATATTTCCTTTGGCCCTATAGTCTTGAAAGGGATCCGAAATATCTGTTCTCAGATTCCAGAGAAATAAGGCTAGCAAAGAGATCCACGAAATACAGATGTAAGTCTGTGAGATGAATTAACAGAACACTAAGCAGTTTCTCAGAAAGCTTCTTTCCAGATTTCATCTGAGGATATTTCCTTTTTCACCATAGCCCTCTATGGGCTTCCAAATATCACTTTTCCAATTCCACAAGAACTGTCTTAGCGAAAGGATTCTCGAGAGGAAAGCTGTAACTCTGTGAGATGATTTCACAGAACACAAAGAAGTTTCTCAGAAAGCTTCTTTCTCTTTGTTATCGGAGGATATTTCCTTTGGCCCTATAGTCTTCAAAGGGATCCGAAATATCTGTTCTCAGATTCCACAGAAATAAGGCTAGCAAAGAGATCCACGAAATACAGATGTAACTCTGTGAGATGAATTAACAGAACACTAAGCAGTTTCCAAGAAAACTTCTTTTCAGATTTCATCTGAGAATACTTCCTTTTTCACCATAGCCTTCTATGGGCTTCCAAATATCACTTTGCCAATTCCACAAGAACTGTCTTAGCGAAAGGCTTCTTGAGGGGAAAGCTGTAACTCTGTGAGATGATTTCACAGAACACAAAGAAGTTTCTCAGAAAGCTTCTTTCTCTTTGTTATCGGAGGATATTTCCTTTGGCCCTATAGTCTTCAAAGGGATCCGAAATATCTGTTCTCAGATTCCACAGAAATAAGGCTAGCAAAGAGATCCACGAAATACAGATGTAACTCTGTGAGATGAATTAACAGAACACTAAGCAGTTTCCAAGAAAGCTTCTTTCCAGATTTCATCTGAGGATATTTCCTTTTTCACCATAGCCTTCTATGGGCTTCCAAATATCACTTTGCCAATTCCACAAGAACTGTCTTAGCGAAAGGCTTCTTGAGGGGAAAGCTGTAACTCTGTGAGATGATTTCACAGAACACAAAGAAGTTTCTCAGAAAGCTTCTTTCTCTTTGTTATCGGAGGATATTTCCTTTGGCCCTATAGTCTTCAAAGGGATCCGAAATATCTGTTCTCAGATTCCACAGAAATAAGGCTAGCAAAGAGATCCACGAAATACAGATGTAACTCTGTGAGATGAATTAACAGAACACTAAGCAGTTTCTCAGAAAGCTTCTTTCCAGATTTCATCTGAGGATATTTCCTTTTTCACCATAGCCCTCTATGGGCTTCCAAATATCACTTTGCCAATTCCACACGAACTGTCTTAGCGAAAGGCTTCTTGAGGGGAAAGCTGTAACTCTGTGAGATGATTTCACAGAACACAAAGAAGTTTCTCAGAAAGCTTCTTTCTCTTTGTTATCGGAGGATATTTCCTTTGGCCCTATAGTCTTCAAAGGGATCCGAAATATCTGTTCTCAGATTCCACAGAAATAAGGCTAGCAAAGAGATCCACGAAATACAGATGTAAGTCTGTGAGATGAATTACCAGAACACTAAGCAGTTTCTCAGAAAGCTTCTTTCCAGATTTCATCTGAGGATATTTCCTTTTTCACCATAGCCATCTATGGGCTTCCAAATATCACTTTGCCAATTCCACAAGAACTGTCTTAGCGAAAGGCTTCTCGAGGGGAAAGCTGTAACTCTGTGAGCTGATTTCACAGAACACAAAGAAGTTTCTCAGAAAGCTTCTTTCTCTTTGTTATCGGAGGATATTTCCTTTGGCCCTATAGTCTTCAAAGGGATCCGAAATATCTGTTCTCAGATTCCAGAGAAATAAGGCTAGCAAAGAGATCCACGACATACAGATGTAAGTCTGTGAGATGAATTAACAGAACACTAAGCAGTTTCTCAGAAAGCTTCTTTCCAGATTTCATCTGAGGATATTTCCTTTTTCACCATAGCCCTCTATGGGCTTCCAAATATCACTTTTCCAATTCCACAAGAACTGTCTTAGCGAAAGGCTTCTCGAGAGGAAAGCTGTAACTCTGTGAGATGATTTCACAGAACACAAAGAAGTTTCTCAGAAAGCTTCTTTCTCTTTGTTATCGGAGGATATTTCCTTTGGCCCTATAGTCTTCAAAGGGATCCGAAATATCTGTTCTCAGATTCCACAGAAATAAGGCTAGCAAAGAGATCCACGAAATACAGATGTAACTCTGTGAGATGAATTAACAGAACACTAAGCAGTTTCCATGAAAGCTTCTTTCCAGATTTCATCTGAGGATATTTCCTTTTTCACCATAGCCTTCTGTGGGCTTCCAAATATCACTTTGCCAATTCCACAAGAACTGTCTTAGCGAAAGGCTTCTTGAGGGGAAAGCTGTAACTCTGTGAGATGATTTCACAGAACACAAAGAAGTTTCTCAGAAAGCTTCTTTCTCTTTGTTATCGGAGGATATTTCCTTTGGCCCTATAATCTTCAAAGGGATCCGAAATATCTGTTCTCAGATTCCACAGAAATAAGGCTAGCAAAGAGATCCACGAAATACAGATGTAACTCTGTGAGATGAATTAACAGGACACTTAGCAGTTTCTAGGAAAGCTTCTTTCCAGATTTCATCTGAGGATATTTCCTTTTTCACCATAGCCCTCTAAGGGCTTCCAAATATCACTTTGCCAATTCCACAAGAACTGTCTTAGCGAAAGGCTTCTCGAGGGGAAAGCTGTAACTCTGTGAGATGATTTCACAGAACACAAAGAAGTTTCTCAGAAAGCTTCTTTCTCTTTGTTATCGGAGGATTTTTCCTTTGGCCCTATTGTCTTCAAAGGGATCCGATATATATGTTCTCAGATTCCAGAGAAATAAGGCTAGCAAAGAGATCCACGAAATACAGATGTAAGTCTGTGAGATGAATTACCAGAACACTAAGCAGTTTCTCAGAAAGCTTCTTTCCAGATTTCATCTGAGGATATTTCCTTTTTCACCATAGCCCTCTATGGGCTTCCAAATATCACTTTGCCAATTCCACAAGAACTGTCTTAGCGAAAGGCTTCTCGAGGGGAAAGCTGTAACTCTGTGAGATGATTTCACAGAACACAAAGAAGTTTCTCAGAAAGCTTCTTTCTCTTTGTTAACGGTGGATATTTCCTTTGGCCCTATAGTCTTCAAAAGGATCCGAAATATCTGTTCTCAGATTGCACAGAAATAAGGCAAGCAAAGATATCCACGAAATACAGATGTAACTCTGTGAGATGAATTAACAGGACAATTAGCAGTTTCTCGGAAAGCTTCTTTCCAGATTTCATCTGAGGATATTTCCTTTTTCACCATAGCCCTCTATGGGCTTCCAAATATCACTTTGCCAATTCCACAAGAACTGTCTTAGCGAAAGGCTTCTCGAGGGGAAAGCTGTAACTCTGTGAGATGATTTCACAGAACACAAAGAAGTTTCTCAGAAAGCTTCTTTCTCTTTGTTATCGGAGGATATTTCCTTTGGCCCTATAGTCTTCAAAGGGATCCGAAATATCTGTTCTCAGATTCCACAGAAATAAGGCTAGCAAAGAGATCCACGAAATACAGATGTAACTCTGTGAGATGAATTAACAGAACACTAAGCAGTTTCCAAGAAAGCTTCTTTCCAGATTTCATCTGAGGATATTTCCTTTTTCACCATAGCCTTCTATGGGCTTCCAAATATCACTTTGCCAATTCCACAAGAACTGTCTTAGCGAAAGGCTTCTTGAGGGGAAAGCTGTAACTCTGTGAGATGATTTCACAGAACACAAAGAAGTTTCTCAGAAAGCTTCTTTCTCTTTGTTATCGGAGGATATTTCCTTTGGCGCTATAGTCTTCAAAGGGATCTGAAATATCTGTTCTCAGATTCCACAGAAATAAGGCTAGCAAAGAGATACACGAAATACAGATGTAAGTCTGTGAGATGAATTAACAGAACACTAAGCAGTTTCTCAGAAAGCTTCTTTCCAGATTTCATCTGAGGATATTTCCTTTTTCACCATAGCCCTCTATGGGCTTCCAAATATCACTTTGCCAATTCCACACGAACTGTCTTAGCGAAAGGCTTCTTGAGGGGAAAGCTGTAACTCTGTGAGATGATTTCACAGAACACAAAGAAGTTTCTCAGAAAGCTTCTTTCTCTTTGTTATCGGAGGATATTTCCTTTGGCCCTATAGTCTTCAAAGGGATCCGAAATATCTGTTCTCAGATTCCACAGAAATAAGGCTAGCAAAGAGATCCACGAAATACAGATGTAAGTCTGTGAGATGAATTAACAGAACACTAAGCAGTTTCTCAGAAAGCTTCTTTCCAGATTTCATCTGAGGATATTTCCTTTTTCACCATAGCCATCTATGGGCTTCCAAATATCACTTTGCCAATTCCACAAGAACTGTCTTAGCGAAAGGCTTCTCGAGGGGAAAGCTGTAACTCTGTGAGCTGATTTCACAGAACACAAAGAAGTTTCTCAGAAAGCTTCTTTCTCTTTGTTATCGGAGGATATTTCCTTTGGCCCTATAGTCTTCAAAGGGATCCGAAATATCTGTTCTCAGATTCCAGAGAAATAAGGCTAGCAAAGAGATCCACGAAATACAGATGTAAGTCTGTGAGATGAATTAACAGAACACTAAGCAGTTTCTCAGAAAGCTTCTTTCCAGATTTCATCTGAGGATATTTCCTTTTTCACCATAGCCCTCTATGGGCTTCCAAATATCACTTTTCCAATTCCACAAGAACTGTCTTAGCGAAAGGCTTCTCGAGGGGAAAGCTGTAACTCTGTGAGATGATTTCACAGAACACAAAGAAGTTTCTCCGAAAGCTTCTTTCTCTTTGTTATCGGAGGATATTTCCTTTGGCCCTATAATCTTCAAATGGATCCGAAATATCTGTTCTCAGATTCCACAGAAATAAGGCTAGCAAAGAGATCCACGAAATACAGATGTAACTCTGTGAGATGAATTAACAGGACACTTAGCAGTTTCTAGGAAAGCTTCTTTCCAGATTTCATCTGAGGATATTTCCTTTTTCACCATAGCCCTCTAAGGGCTTCCAAATATCACTTTGCCAATTCCACAAGAACTGTCTTAGCGAAAGGCTTCTCGAGGGGAAAGCTGTAACTCTGTGAGATGATTTCACAGAACACAAAGAAGTTTCTCAGAAAGCTTCTTTCTCTTTGTTATCGGAGGATTTTTCCTTTGGCCCTATTGTCTTCAAAGGGATCCGATATATATGTTCTCAGATTCCACAGAAATAAGGCTAGCAAAGAGATCCACGAAATACAGATGTAAGTCTGTGAGATGAATTACCAGAACACTAATCAGTTTCTCAGAAAGCTTCTTTCCAGATTTCATCTGAGGATATTTCCTTTTTAACCATAGCTCTCTATGGGCTTCCAAATATCACTTTGCCAATTCCACAAGAACTGTCTTAGCGAAAGGCTTCTTGAGGGGAAAGCTGTAACTCTGTGAGATGATTTCACAGAACACAAAGAAGTTTCTCAGAAAGCTTCTTTTTCTTTGTTATCGGAGGATATTTCCTTTGGCCCTCTAGTCTTCAAAGGGATCCGAAATATCTGTTCTCAGATTCCACAGAAATAAGGCTAGCAAAGAGATCCACGAAATACAGATATAACTCTGTGAGATGAATTAACAGAACACTAAGCAGTTTCTCAGAAAGCTTCTTTCCAGATTTCATCTGAGGATATTTCCTTTTTCACCATAGCCCTCTAAGGGCTTCCAAATATCACTTTGCCAATTCCACAAGAAATGTCTTAGCGAAAGGCTTCTTGAGGGGAAAGCTGTAACTCTGTGAGATGATTTCACAGAACACAAAGAAGTTTCTCAGAAAGCTTCTTTCTCTTTGTTAACGGAGGATATTTCCTTTGGCCCTATAGTCTTCAAAAGGATCCGAAATATCTGTTCTCAGAATCCACAGAAATAAGGCTAGCAAAGATATCCACGAAATACAGATGTAACTCTGTGAGATGAATTAACAGGACAATTAGCAGTTTCTCGGAAAGCTTCTTTCCAGATTTCATCTGAGGATATTTCCTTTTTCACCATAGCCCTCTATGGGCTTCCAAATATCACTTTGCCAATTCCACAAGAACTGTCTTAGCGAAAGGCTTCTCGAGGGGAAAGCTGTAACTCTGTGAGATGATTTCACAGAACACAAAGACGTTTCTCAGAAAGCTTCTTTCTCTTTGTTAACGGTGGATATTTTCTTTGGCCCTATAGTGTTCAAAAGGATCCGAAATATCTGTTCTCAGATTGCACAGAAATAAGGCTAGCAAAGATATCCACGAAATACAGATGTAACTCTGTGAGATGAATTAACAGAACACTAAGCAGTTTCCAAGAAAGCTTCTTTCCAGATTTCATCTGAGGATATTTCCTTTTTCACCATAGCCTTCTATGGGCTTCCAAATATCACTTTGCCAAATCCACAAGAACTGTCTTAGCGAAAGGCTTCTTGAGGGGAAAGCTGTAACTCTGTGAGATGATTTCACAGAACACAAAGAAGTTTCTCAGAAAGCTTCTTTTCTTTGTTAACGGAGGATATTTCCTTTGGCCCTATAGTCTTCAAAGGGATCCGAAATATCTGTTCTCATATTCCACAGAAATAAGGCTAGCAAAGAGATCCACGAAATACAGATGTAACTCTGTGAGATGAATTATCAGGACAATTAGCAGTTTCTAGGAAAGCTTCTTTCCAGATTTCATCTGAGGATATTTCCTTTTTCACCATAGCCCTCTATGGGCTTCCAAATATCACTTTGCCAATTCCACAAGAACTGTCTTAGCGAAAGGCTTCTCGAGGGGAAAGCTGTAACTCTGTGAGATGATTTCACAGAACACAAAGAAGTTTCTCAGAAAGCTTCTTTCTCTTTGTTATCGGAGGATATTTCCTTTGGCCCTATAGTCTTCAAAGGGATCCGAAATATCTGTTCTCAGATTCCACAGAAATAAGGCTAGCAAAGAGATCCACGAAATACAGATGTAACTCTGTGAGATGAATTAACAGAACACTAAGCAGTTTCCAAGAAAGCTTCTTTCCAGATTTCATCTGAGGATATTTCCTTTTTCACCATAGCCTTCTATGGGCTTCCAAATATCACTTTGCCAATTCCACAAGAACTGTCTTAGCGAAAGGCTTCTTGAGGGGAAAGCTGTAACTCTGTGAGATGATTTCACAGAACACAAAGAAGTTTCTCAGAAAGCTTCTTTCTCTTTGTTATCGGAGGATATTTCCTTTGGCCCTATAGTCTTCAAAGGGATCCGAAATATCTGTTCTCAGATTCCACAGAAATAAGGCTAGCAAAGAGATACACGAAATACAGATGTAAGTCTGTGAGATGAATTAACAGAACACTAAGCAGTTTCTCAGAAAGCTTCTTTCCAGATTTCATCTGAGGATATTTCCTTTTTCACCATAGCCCTCTATGGGCTTCCAAATATCACTTTGCCAATTCCACACGAACTGTCTTAGCGAAAGGCTTCTTGAGGGGAAAGCTGTAACTCTGTGAGATGATTTCACAGAACACAAAGAAGTTTCTCAGAAAGCTTCTTTCTCTTTGTTATCGGAGGATATTTCCTTTGGCCCTATAGTCTTCAAAGGGATCCGAAATATCTGTTCTCAGATTCCACAGAAATAAGGCTAGCAAAGAGATCCACGAAATACAGATGTAAGTCTGTGAGATGAATTACCAGAACACTAAGCAGTTTCTCAGAAAGCTTCTTTCCAGATTTCATCTGAGGATATTTCCTTTTTCACCATAGCCATCTATGGGCTTCCAAATATCACTTTGCCAATTCCACAAGAACTGTCTTAGCGAAAGGCTTCTCGAGGGGAAAGCTGTAACTCTGTGAGCTGATTTCACAGAACACAAAGAAGTTTCTCAGAAAGCTTCTTTCTCTTTGTTATCGGAGGATATTTCCTTTGGCCCTATAGTCTTCAATGGGATCCGAAATATCTGTTCTCAGATTCCACAGAAATAAGGCTAGCAAAGAGATCCACGAAATACAGATGTAAGTCTGTGAGATGAATTAACAGAACACTAAGCAGTTTCTCAGAAAGCTTCTTTCCAGATTTCATCTGAGGATATTTCCTTTTTCACCATAGCCCTCTATGGGCTTCCAAATATCACTTTTCCAATTCCTCAAGAACTGTCTTAGCGAAAGGCTTCTCGAGAGGAAAGCTGTAACTCTGTGAGATGATTTCACAGAACACAAAGAAGTTTCTCAGAAAGCTTCTTTCTCTTTGTTATCGGAGGATATTTCCTTTGGCCCTATAGTCTTCAAAGGGATCCGAAATATCTGTTCTCAGATTCCACAGAAATAAGGCTAGCAAAGAGATCCACGAAATACAGATGTAACTCTGTGAGATGAATTAACAGGACACTTAGCAGTTTCTAGGAAAGCTTCTTTCCAGATTTCATCTGAGGATATTTCCTTTTTCACCATAGCCCTCTAAGGGCTTCCAAATATCACTTTGCCAATTCCACAAGAACTGTCTTAGCGAAAGGCTTCTCGAGGGGAAAGCTGTAACTCTGTGAGATGATTTCACAGAACACAAAGAAGTTTCTCAGAAAGCTTCTTTCTCTTTGTTATCGGAGGATATTTCCTTTGGCCCTATAATCTTCAAATGGATCCGAAATATCTGTTCTCAGATTCCACAGAAATAAGGCTAGCAAAGAGATCCACGAAATACAGATGTAACTCTGTGAGATGAATTAACAGGACACTTAGCAGTTTCTAGGAAAGCTTCTTTCCAGATTTCATCTGAGGATATTACCTTTTTCACCATAGCCCTCTAAGGGCTTCCAAATATCACTTTGCCAATTCCACAAGAACTGTCTTAGCGAAAGGCTTCTTGAGGGGAAAGCTGTAACTCTGTGAGATGATTTCACAGAACACAAAGAAGTTTCTCAGAAAGCTTCTTTCTCTTTGTTATCGGAGGATTTTTCCTTTGGCCCTATTGTCTTCAAAGGGATCCGATATATATGTTCTCAGATTCCAGAGAAATAAGGCTAGCAAAGAGATCCACGAAATACAGATGTAAGTCTGTGAGATGAATTACCAGAACACTAAGCAGTTTCTCAGAAAGCTTCTTTCCAGATTTCATCTGAGGATATTTCCTTTTTAACCATAGCCCTCTATGGGCTTCCAAATATCACTTTGCCAATTCCACAAGAACTGTCTTAGCGAAAGGCTTCTTGAGGGGAAAGCTGTAACTCTGTGAGATGATTTCACAGAACACAAAGAAGTTTCTCAGAAAGCTTCTTTCTCTTTGTTATCGGAGGATATTTCCTTTGGCCCTCTAGTCTTCAAAGGGATCCGAAATATCTGTTCTCAGATTCCACAGAAATAAGGCTAGCAAAGAGATCCACGAAATACAGATATAACTCTGTGAGATGAATTAACAGAACACTAAGCAGTTTCTCAGAAAGCTTCTTTCCAGATTTCATCTGAGGATATTTCCTTTTTCACCGTAGCCCTCTAAGGGCTTCCAAATATCACTTTGCCAATTCCACAAGAAATGTCTTAGCGAAAGGCTTCTTGAGGGGAAAGCTGTAACTCTGTGAGATGATTTCACAGAACACAAAGAAGTTTCTCAGAAAGCTTCTTTCTCTTTGTTAACGGAGGATATTTCCTTTGGCCCTATAGTCTTCAAAAGGATCCGAAATATCTGTTCTCAGATTCCACAGAAATAAGGCTAGCAAAGATATCCACGAAATACAGATGTAACTCTGTGAGATGAATTAACAGGACAATTAGCAGTTTCTCGGAAAGCTTCTTTCCAGATTTCATCTGAGGATATTTCCTTTTTCACCATAGCCCTCTATGGGCTTCCAAATATCACTTTGCCAATTCCACAAGAACTGTCTTAGCGAAAGGCTTCTCGAGGGGAAAGCTGTAACTCTGTGAGATGATTTCACAGAACACAAAGAAGTTTCTCAGAAAGCTTCTTTCTCTTTGTTAACGGTGGATATTTCCTTTGGCCCTATAGTCTTCAAAAGGATCCGAAATATCTGTTCTCAGATTGCACAGAAATAAGGCTAGCAAAGATATCCACGAAATACAGATGTAACTCTGTGAGATGAATTAACAGAACACTAAGCAGTTTCCAAGAAAGCTTCTTTCCAGATTTCATCTGAGGATATTTCCTTTTTCACCATAGCCCTCTATGGGCTTCCAAATATCACTTTGCCAATTCCACAAGAACTGTCTTAGCGAAAGGCTTCTCGAGGGGAAAGCTGTAACTCTGGGAGATGATTTCACAGAACACAAAGAAGTTTCTCAGAAAGCTTCTTTCTCTTTGTTATCGGAGGATATTTCCTTTGGCCCTATAGTCTTCAAAGGGATCCGAAATATCTGTTCTCAGATTCCACAGAAATAAGGCTAGCAAAGAGATCCACGAAATACAGATGTAACTCTGTGAGATGAATTAACAGAACACTAAGCAGTTTCCAAGAAAGCTTCTTTCCAGATTTCATCTGAGGATATTTCCTTTTTCACCATAGCCTTCTAAGGGCTTCCAAATATCACTTTGCCAAATCCACAAGAACTCTCTTAGCGAAAGGCTTCTTGAGGGGAAAGCTGTAACTCTGTGAGATGATTTCACAGAACACAAAGAAGTTTCTCAGAAAGCTTCTTTTCTTTGTTAACGGAGGATATTTCCTTTGGCCCTATAGTCTTCAAAGGGATCCGAAATATCTGTTCTCATATTCCACAGAAATAAGGCTAGCAAAGAGATCCACGAAATACAGATGTAACTCTGTGAGATGAATTATCAGGACAATTAGCAGTTTCTAGTAAAGCTTCTTTCCAGATTTCATCTGAGGATATTTCCTTTTTTACCATAGCCCTCTATGGGCTTCCAAATATCACTTTGCCAATTCCACAAGAACTGTCTTAGCGAAAGGCTTCTCGAGGGGAAAGCTGTAACTCTGTGAGATGATTTCACAGAACACAAAGAAGTTTCTCAGAAAGCTTCTTTCTCTTTGTTATCGGAGGATATTTCCTTTGGCCCTATAGTCTTCAAAGGGATCCGAAATATCTGTTCTCAGATTCCACAGAAATAAGGCTAGCAAAGAGATCCACGAAATACAGATGTAACTCTGTGAGATGAATTAACAGAACACTAAGCAGTTTCCAAGAAAGCTTCTTTCCAGATTTCATCTGAGGATATTTCCTTTTTCACCATAGCCTTCTGTGGGCTTCCAAATATCACTTTGCCAATTCCACAAGAACTGTCTTAGCGAAAGGCTTCTTGAGGGGAAAGCTGTAACTCTGTGAGATGATTTCACAGAACACAAAGAAGTTTCTCAGAAAGCTTCTTTCTCTTTGTTATCGGAGGATATTTCCTTTGGCCCTATAATCTTCAAAGGGATCCGAAATATCTGTTCTCAGATTCCACAGAAATAAGGCTAGCAAAGAGATCCACGAAATACAGATGTAACTCTGTGAGATGAATTAACAGGACACTTAGCAGTTTCTAGGAAAGCTTCTTTCCAGATTTCATCTGAGGATATTTCCTTTTTCACCATAGCCCTCTAAGGGCTTCCAAATATCACTTTGCCAATTCCACAAGAACTGTCTTAGCGAAAGGCTTCTCGAGGGGAAAGCTGTAACTCTGTGAGATGATTTCACAGAACACAAAGAAGTTTCTCAGAAAGCTTCTTTCTCTTTGTTATCGGAGGATTTTTCCTTTGGCCCTATTGTCTTCAAAGGGATCCGATATATATGTTCTCAGATTCCAGAGAAATAAGGCTAGCAAAGAGATCCACGAAATACAGATGTAAGTCTGTGAGATGAATTAACAGAACACTAAGCAGTTTCTCAGAAAGCTTCTTTCCAGATTTCATCTAAGGATATTTCCTTTTTCACCATAGCCCTCTATGGGCTTCCAAATATCACTTTGCCAATTCCACAAGAACTGTCTTAGCGAAAGGCTTCTCGAGGGGAAAGCTGTAACTCTGTGAGATGATTTCACAGAACACAAAGAAGTTTCTCAGAAAGCTTCTTTCTCTTTGTTAACGGTGGATATTTCCTTTGGCCCTATAGTCTTCAAAAGGATCCGAAATATCTGTTCTCAGATTGCACAGAAATAAGGCTAGCAAAGATATCCACGAAATACAGATGTAACTCTGTGAGATGAATTAACAGGACAATTAGCAGTTTCTCGGAAAGCTTCTTTCCAGATTTCATCTGAGGATATTTCCTTTTTCACCATAGCCCTCTATGGGCTTCCAAATATCACTTTGCCAATTCCACAAGAACTGTCTTAGCGAAAGGCTTCTCGAGGGGAAAGCTGTAACTCTGGGAGATGATTTCACAGAACACAAAGAAGTTTCTCAGAAAGCTTCTTTCTCTTTGTTATCGGAGGATATTTCCTTTGGCCCTATAGTCTTCAAAGGGATCCGAAATATCTGTTCTCAGATTCCACAGAAATAAGGCTAGCAAAGAGATCCACGAAATACAGATGTAACTCTGTGAGATGAATTAACAGAACACTAAGCAGTTTCCAAGAAAGCTTCTTTCCAGATTTCATCTGAGGATATTTCCTTTTTCACCATAGCCTTCTATGGGCTTCCAAATATCACTTTGCCAATTCCACAAGAACTGTCTTAGCGAAAGGCTTCTTGAGGGGAAAGCTGTAACTCTGTGAGATGATTTCACAGAACACAAAGAAGTTTCTCAGAAAGCTTCTTTCTCTTTGTTATCGGAGGATATTTCCTTTGGCGCTATAGTCTTCAAAGGGATCTGAAATATCTGTTCTCAGATTCCACAGAAATAAGGCTAGCAAAGAGATACACGAAATACAGATGTAAGTCTGTGAGATGAATTAACAGAACACTAAGCAGTTTCTCAGAAAGCTTCTTTCCAGATTTCATCTGAGGATATTTCCTTTTTCACCATAGCCCTCTATGGGCTTCCAAATATCACTTTGCCAATTCCACAAGAACTGTCTTAGCGAAAGGCTTCTTGAGGGGAAAGCTGTAACTCTGTGAGATGATTTCACAGAACACAAAGAAGTTTCTCAGAAAGCTTCTTTCTCTTTGTTATCGGAGGATATTTCCTTTGGCCCTATAGTCTTCAAAGGGATCCGAAATATCTGTTCTCAGATTCCACAGAAATAAGGCTAGCAAAGAGATCCACGAAATACAGATGTAAGTCTGTGAGATGAATTAACAGAACACTAAGCAGTTTCTCAGAAAGCTTCTTTCCAGATTTCATCTGAGGATATTTCCTTTTTCACCATAGCCATCTATGGGCTTCCAAATATCACTTTGCCAATTCCACAAGAACTGTCTTAGCGAAAGGCTTCTCGAGGGGAAAGCTGTAACTCTGTGAGCTGATTTCACAGAACACAAAGAAGTTTCTCAGAAAGCTTCTTTCTCTTTGTTATCGGAGGATATTTCCTTTGGCCCTATAGTCTTCAAAGGGATCCGAAATATCTGTTCTCAGATTCCAGAGAAATAAGGCTAGCAAAGAGATCCACGAAATACAGATGTAAGTCTGTGAGATGAATTAACAGAACACTAAGCAGTTTCTCAGAAAGCTTCTTTCCAGATTTCATCTGAGGATATTTCCTTTTTCACCATAGCCCTCTATGGGCTTCCAAATATCACTTTTCCAATTCCACAAGAACTGTCTTAGCGAAAGGCTTCTCGAGGGGAAAGCTGTAACTCTGTGAGATGATTTCACAGAACACAAAGAAGTTTCTCCGAAAGCTTCTTTCTCTTTGTTATCGGAGGATATTTCCTTTGGCCCTATAATCTTCAAATGGATCCGAAATATCTGTTCTCAGATTCCACAGAAATAAGGCTAGCAAAGAGATCCACGAAATACAGATGTAACTCTGTGAGATGAATTAACAGGACACTTAGCAGTTTCTAGGAAAGCTTCTTTCCAGATTTCATCTGAGGATATTTCCTTTTTCACCATAGCCCTCTAAGGGCTTCCAAATATCACTTTGCCAATTCCACAAGAACTGTCTTAGCGAAAGGCTTCTCGAGGGGAAAGCTGTAACTCTGTGAGATGATTTCACAGAACACAAAGAAGTTTCTCAGAAAGCTTCTTTCTCTTTGTTATCGGAGGATTTTTCCTTTGGCCCTATTGTCTTCAAAGGGATCCGATATATATGTTCTCAGATTCCAGAGAAATAAGGCTAGCAAAGAGATCCACGAAATACAGATGTAAGTCTGTGAGATGAATTACCAGAACACTAATCAGTTTCTCAGAAAGCTTCTTTCCAGATTTCATCTGAGGATATTTCCTTTTTAACCATAGCCCTCTATGGGCTTCCAAATATCACTTTGCCAATTCCACAAGAACTGTCTTAGCGAAAGGCTTCTTGAGGGGAAAGCTGTAACTCTGTGAGATGATTTCACAGAACACAAAGAAGTTTCTCAGAAAGCTTCTTTCTCTTTGTTATCGGAGGATATTTCCTTTGGCCCTCTAGTCTTCAAAGGGATCCGAAATATCTGTTCTCAGATTCCACAGAAATAAGGCTAGCAAAGAGATCCACGAAATACAGATATAACTCTGTGAGATGAATTAACAGAACACTAAGCAGTTTCTCAGAAAGCTTCTTTCCAGATTTCATCTGAGGATATTTCCTTTTTCACCATAGCCCTCTAAGGGCTTCCAAATATCACTTTGCCAATTCCACAAGAAATGTCTTAGCGAAAGGCTTCTTGAGGGGAAAGCTGTAACTCTGTGAGATGATTTCACAGAACACAAAGAAGTTTCTCAGAAAGCTTCTTTCTCTTTGTTAACGGAGGATATTTCCTTTGGCCCTATAGTCTTCAAAAGGATCCGAAATATCTGTTCTCAGAATCCACAGAAATAAGGCTAGCAAAGATATCCACGAAATACAGATGTAACTCTGTGAGATGAATTAACAGGACAATTAGCAGTTTCTCGGAAAGCTTCTTTCCAGATTTCATCTGAGGATATTTCCTTTTTCACCATAGCCCTCTATGGGCTTCCAAATATCACTTTGCCAATTCCACAAGAACTGTCTTAGCGAAAGGCTTCTCGAGGGGAAAGCTGTAACTCTGTGAGATGATTTCACAGAACACAAAGACGTTTCTCAGAAAGCTTCTTTCTCTTTGTTAACGGTGGATATTTTCTTTGGCCCTATAGTCTTCAAAAGGATCCGAAATATCTGTTCTCAGATTGCACAGAAATAAGGCTAGCAAAGATATCCACGAAATACAGATGTAACTCTGTGAGATGAATTAACAGAACACTAAGCAGTTTCCAAGAAAGCTTCTTTCCAGATTTCATCTGAGGATATTTCCTTTTTCACCATAGCCCTCTATGGGCTTCCAAATATCACTTTGCCAATTCCACAAGAACTGTCTTAGCGAAAGGCTTCTCGAGGGGAAAGCTGTAACTCTGGGAGATGATTTCACAGAACACAAAGAAGTTTCTCAGAAAGCTTCTTTCTCTTTGTTATCGGAGGATATTTCCTTTGGCCCTATAGTCTTCAAAGGGATCCGAAATATCTGTTCTCAGATTCCACAGAAATAAGGCTAGCAAAGAGATCCACGAAATACAGATGTAATTCTGTGAGATGAATTAACAGATCACTAAGCAGTTTCCAAGAAAGCTTCTTTCCAGATTTCATCTGAGGATATTTCCTTTTTCACCATAGCCTTCTATGGGCTTCCAAATATCACTTTGCCAAATCCACAAGAACTGTCTTAGCGAAAGGCTTCTTGAGGGGAAAGCTGTAACTCTGTGAGATGATTTCACAGAACACAAAGAAGTTTCTCAGAAAGCTTCTTTTCTTTGTTAACGGAGGATATTTCCTTTGGCCCTATAGTCTTCAAAGGGATCCGAAATATCTGTTCTCATATTCCACAGAAATAAGGCTAGCAAAGAGATCCACGAAATACAGATGTAACTCTGTGAGATGAATTATCAGGACAATTAGCAGTTTCTAGGAAAGCTTCTTTCCAGATTTCATCTGAGGATATTTCCTTTTTCACCATAGCCCTCTATGGGCTTCCAAATATCACTTTGCCAATTCCACAAGAACTGTCTTAGCGAAAGGCTTCTCGAGGGGAAAGCTGTAACTCTGTGTGATGATTTCACAGAACACAAAGAAGTTTCTCAGAAAGCTTCTTTCTCTTTGTTATCGGAGGATATTTCCTTTGGCCCTATAGTCTTCAAAGGGATCCGAAATATCTGTTCTCAGATTCCACAGAAATAAGGCTAGCAAAGAGATCCACGAAATACAGATGTAACTCTGTGAGATGAATTAACAGAACACTAAGCAGTTTCCAAGAAAGCTTCTTTCCAGATTTCATCTGAGGATATTTCCTTTTTCACCATAGCCTTCTATGGGCTTCCAAATATCACTTTGCCAATTCCACAAGAACTGTCTTAGCGAAAGGCTTCTTGAGGGGAAAGCTGTAACTCTGTGAGATGATTTCACAGAACACAAAGAAGTTTCTCAGAAAGCTTCTTTCTCTTTGTTATCGGAGGATATTTCCTTTGGCCCTATAGTCTTCAAAGGGATCCGAAATATCTGTTCTCAGATTCCACAGAAATAAGGCTAGCAAAGAGATACACGAAATACAGATGTAAGTCTGTGAGATGAATTAACAGAACACTAAGCAGTTTCTCAGAAAGCTTCTTTCCAGATTTCATCTGAGGATATTTCCTTTTTCACCATAGCCCTCTATGGGCTTCCAAATATCACTTTGCCAATTCCACACGAACTGTCTTAGCGAAAGGCTTCTTGAGGGGAAAGCTGTAACTCTGTGAGATGATTTCACAGAACACAAAGAAGTTTCTCAGAAAGCTTCTTTCTCTTTGTTATCGGAGGATATTTCCTTTGGCCCTATAGTCTTCAAAGGGATCCGAAATATCTGTTCTCAGATTCCACAGAAATAAGGCTAGCAAAGAGATCCACGAAATACAGATGTAAGTCTGTGAGATGAATTACCAGAACACTAAGCAGTTTCTCAGAAAGCTTCTTTCCAGATTTCATCTGAGATTATTTCCTTTTTCACCATAGCCATCTATGGGCTTCCAAATATCACTTTGCCAATTCCACAAGAACTGTCTTAGCGAAAGGCTTCTCGAGGGGAAAGCTGTAACTCTGTGAGCTGATTTCACAGAACACAAAGAAGTTTCTCAGAAAGCTTCTTTCTCTTTGTTATCGGAGGATATTTCCTTTGGCCCTATAGTCTTCAATGGGATCCGAAATATCTGTTCTCAGATTCCAGAGAAATAAGGCTAGCAAAGAGATCCACGAAATACAGATGTAAGTCTGTGAGATGAATTAACAGAACACTAAGCAGTTTCTCAGAAAGCTTCTTTCCAGATTTCATCTGAGGATATTTCCTTTTTCACCATAGCCCTCTATGGGCTTCCAAATATCACTTTTCCAATTCCTCAAGAACTGTCTTAGCGAAAGGCTTCTCGAGAGGAAAGCTGTAACTCTGTGAGATGATTTCACAGAACACAAAGAAGTTTCTCAGAAAGCTTCTTTCTCTTTGTTATCGGAGGATATTTCCTTTGGCCCTATAGTCTTCAAAGGGATCCGAAATATCTGTTCTCAGATTCCACAGAAATAAGGCTAGCAAAGAGATCCACGAAATACAGATGTAACTCTGTGAGATGAATTAACAGGACACTTAGCAGTTTCTAGGAAAGCTTCTTTCCAGATTTCATCTGAGGATATTTCCTTTTTCACCATAGCCCTCTAAGGGCTTCCAAATATCACTTTGCCAATTCCACAAGAACTGTCTTAGCGAAAGGCTTCTCGAGGGGAAAGCTGTAACTCTGTGAGATGATTTCACAGAACACAAAGAAGTTTCTCAGAAAGCTTCTTTCTCTTTGTTATCGGAGGATATTTCCTTTGGCCCTATAATCTTCAAATGGATCCGAAATATCTGTTCTCAGATTCCACAGAAATAAGGCTAGCAAAGAGATCCACGAAATACAGATGTAACTCTGTGAGATGAATTAACAGGACACTTAGCAGTTTCTAGGAAAGCTTCTTTCCAGATTTCATCTGAGGATATTACCTTTTTCACCATAGCCCTCTAAGGGCTTCCAAATATCACTTTGCCAATTCCACAAGAACTGTCTTAGCGAAAGGCTTCTCGAGGGGAAAGCTGTAACTCTGTGAGATGATTTCACAGAACACAAAGAAGTTTCTCAGAAAGCTTCTTTCTCTTTGTTATCGGAGGATTTTTCCTTTGGCCCTATTGTCTTCAAAGGGATCCGATATATATGTTCTCAGATTCCAGAGAAATAAGGCTAGCAAAGAGATCCACGAAATACAGATGTAAGTCTGTGAGATGAATTACCAGAACACTAAGCAGTTTCTCAGAAAGCTTCTTTCCAGATTTCATCTGAGGATATTTCCTTTTTAACCATAGCCCTCTATGGGCTTCCAAATATCACTTTGCCAATTCCACAAGAACTGTCTTAGCGAAAGGCTTCTTGAGGGGAAAGCTGTAACTCTGTGAGATGATTTCACAGAACACAAAGAAGTTTCTCAGAAAGCTTCTTTCTCTTTGTTATCGGAGGATATTTCCTTTGGCCCTCTAGTCTTCAAAGGGATCCGAAATATCTGTTCTCAGATTCCACAGAAATAAGGCTAGCAAAGAGATCCACGAAATACAGATATAACTCTGTGAGATGAATTAACAGAACACTAAGCAGTTTCTCAGAAAGCTTCTTTCCAGATTTCATCTGAGGATATTTCCTTTTTCACCGTAGCCCTCTAAGGGCTTCCAAATATCACTTTGCCAATTCCACAAGAAATGTCTTAGCGAAAGGCTTCTTGAGGGGAAAGCTGTAACTCTGTGAGATGATTTCACAGAACACAAAGAAGTTTCTCAGAAAGCTTCTTTCTCTTTGTTAACGGAGGATATTTCCTTTGGCCCTATAGTCTTCAAAAGGATCTGAAATATCTGTTCTCAGATTCCACAGAAATAAGGCTAGCAAAGATATCCACGAAATACAGATGTAACTCTGTGAGATGAATTAACAGGACAATTAGCAGTTTCTCGGAAAGCTTCTTTCCAGATTTCATCTGAGGATATTTCCTTTTTCACCATAGCCCTCTATGGGCTTCCAAATATCACTTTGCCAATTCCACAAGAACTGTCTTAGCGAAAGGCTTCTCGAGGGGAAAGCTGTAACTCTGTGAGATGATTTCACAGAACACAAAGAAGTTTCTCAGAAAGCTTCTTTCTCTTTGTTAACGGTGGATATTTCCTTTGGCCCTATAGTCTTCAAAAGGATCCGAAATATCTGTTCTCAGATTGCACAGAAATAAGGCTAGCAAAGATATCCACGAAATACAGATGTAACTCTGTGAGATGAATTAACAGAACACTAAGCAGTTTCCAAGAAAGCTTCTTTCCAGATTTCATCTGAGGATATTTCCTTTTTCACCAGAGCCCTCTATGGGCTTCCAAATATCACTTTGCCAATTCCACAAGAACTGTCTTAGCGAAAGGCTTCTCGAGGGGAAAGCTGTAACTCTGGGAGATGATTTCACAGAACACAAAGAAGTTTCTCAGAAAGCTTCTTTCTCTTTGTTATCGGAGGATATTTCCTTTGGCCCTATAGTCTTCAAAGGGATCCGAAATATCTGTTCTCAGATTCCACAGAAATAAGGCTAGCAAAGAGATCCACGAAATACAGATGTAACTCTGTGAGATGAATTAACAGAACACTAAGCAGTTTCCAAGAAAGCTTCTTTCCAGATTTCATCTGAGGATATTTCCTTTTTCACCATAGCCTTCTAAGGGCTTCCAAATATCACTTTGCCAAATCCACAAGAACTCTCTTAGCGAAAGGCTTCTTGAGGGGAAAGCTGTAACTCTGTGAGATGATTTCACAGAACACAAAGAAGTTTCTCAGAAAGCTTCTTTTCTTTGTTAACGGAGGATATTTCCTTTGGCCCTATAGTCTTCAAAGGGATCCGAAATATCTGTTCTCATATTCCACAGAAATAAGGCTAGCAAAGAGATCCACGAAATACAGATGTAACTCTGTGAGATGAATTATCAGGACAATTAGCAGTTTCTAGGAAAGCTTCTTTCCAGATTTCATCTGAGGATATTTCCTTTTTCACCATAGCCCTCTATGGGCTTCCAAATATCACTTTGCCAATTCCACAAGAACTGTCTTAGCGAAAGGCTTCTCGAGGGGAAAGCTGTAACTCTGTGAGATGATTTCACAGAACACAAAGAAGTTTCTCAGAAAGCTTCTTTCTCTTTGTTATCGGAGGATATTTCCTTTGGCCCTATAGTCTTCAAAGGGATCCGAAATATCTGTTCTCAGATTCCACAGAAATAAGGCTAGCAAAGAGATCCACGAAATACAGATGTAACTCTGTGAGATGAATTAACAGAACACTAAGCAGTTTCCAAGAAAGCTTCTTTCCAGATTTCATCTGAGGATATTTCCTTTTTCACCATAGCCTTCTATGGGCTTCCAAATATCACTTTGCCAATTCCACAAGAACTGTCTTAGCGAAAGGCTTCTTGAGGGGAAAGCTGTAACTCTGTGAGATGATTTCACAGAACACAAAGAAGTTTCTCAGAAAGCTTCTTTCTCTTTGTTATCGGAGGATATTTCCTTTGGCCCTATAGTCTTCAAAGGGATCCGAAATATCTGTTCTCAGATTCCACAGAAATAAGGCTAGCAAAGAGATACACGAAATACAGATGTAAGTCTGTGAGATGAATTAACAGAACACTAAGCAGTTTCTCAGAAAGCTTCTTTCCAGATTTCATCTGAGGATATTTCCTTTTTCACCATAGCCCTCTATGGGCTTCCAAATATCACTTTGCCAATTCCACAAGAACTGTCTTAGCGAAAGGCTTCTCGAGGGGAAAGCTGTAACTCTGTGAGCTGATTTCACAGAACACAAAGAAGTTTCTCAGAAAGCTTCTTTCTCTTTGTTATCGGAGGATATTTCCTTTGGCCCTATAGTCTTCAAAGGGATCCGAAATATCTGTTCTCAGATTCCAGAGAAATAAGGCTAGCAAAGAGATCCACGAAATACAGATGTAAGTCTGTGAGATGAATTAACAGAACACTAAGCAGTTTCTCAGAAAGCTTCTTTCCAGATTTCATCTGAGGATATTTCCTTTTTCACCATAGCCCTCTATGGGCTTCCAAATATCACTTTTCCAATTCCTCAAGAACTGTCTTAGCGAAAGGCTTCTCGAGAGGAAAGCTGTAACTCTGTGAGATGATTTCACAGAACACAAAGAAGTTTCTCAGAAAGCTTCTTTCTCTTTGTTATCGGAGGATATTTCCTTTGGCCCTATAGTCTTCAAAGGGATCCGAAATATCTGTTCTCAGATTCCACAGAAATAAGGCTAGCAAAGAGATCCACGAAATACAGACGTAACTCTGTGAGATGAATTAACAGAACACTAAGCAGTTTCCAAAAAGCTTCTTTCCAGATTTCATCTGAGGATATTTCCTTTTTCACCATAGCCTTCTGTGGGCTTCCAAATATCACTTTGCCAATTCCACAAGAACTGTCTTAGCGAAAGGCTTCTTGAGGGGAAAGCTGTAACTCTGTGAGATGATTTCACAGAACACAAAGAAGTTTCTCAGAAAGCTTCTTTCTCTTTGTTATCGGAGGATATTTCCTTTGGCCCTATAATCTTCAAAGGGATCCGAAATATCTGTTCTCAGATTCCACAGAAATAAGGCTAGCAAAGAGATCCACGAAATACAGATGTAACTCTGTGAGATGAATTAACAGGACACTTAGCAGTTTCTAGGAAAGCTTCTTTCCAGATTTCATCTGAGGATATTTCCTTTTTCACCATAGCCCTCTAAGGGCTTCCAAATATCACTTTGCCAATTCCACAAGAACTGTCTTAGCGAAAGGCTTCTCGAGGGGAAAGCTGTAACTCTGTGAGATGATTTCACAGAACACAAAGAAGTTTCTCAGAAAGCTTCTTTCTCTTTGTTATCGGAGGATTTTTCCTTTGGCCCTATTGTCTTCAAAGGGATCCGATATATATGTTCTCAGATTCCAGAGAAATAAGGCTAGCAAAGAGATCCACGAAATACAGATGTAAGTCTGTGAGATGAATTACCAGAACACTAAGCAGTTTCTAAGAAAGCTTCTTTCCAGATTTCATCTGAGGATATTTCCTTTTTAACCATAGCCCTCTATGGGCTTCCAAATATCACTTTGCCAATTCCACAAGAACTGTCTTAGCGAAAGGCTTCTTGAGGGGAAAGCTGTAACTCTGTGAGATGATTTCACAGAACACAAAGAAGTTTCTCAGAAAGCTTCTTTCTCTTTGTTATCGGAGGATATTTCCTTTGGCCCTCTAGTCTTCAAAGGGATCCGAAATATCTGTTCTCAGATTCCACAGAAATAAGGCTAGCAAAAAGATCCACGAAATACAGATATAATTCTGTGAGATGAATTAACAGAACACTAAGCAGTTTCTCAGAAAGCTTCTTTCCAGATTTCATCTGAGGATATTTCCTTTTTCACCATAGCCCTCTAAGGGCTTCCAAATATCACTTTGCCAATTCCACAAGAAATGTCTTAGCGAAAGGCTTCTTGAGGGGAAAGCTGTAACTCTGTGAGATGATTTCACAGAACACAAAGAAGTTTCTCAGAAAGCTTCTTTCTCTTTGTTAACGGAGGATATTTCCTTTGGCCCTATAGTCTTCAAAAGGATCCGAAATATCTGTTCTCAGATTCCACAGAAATAAGGCTAGCAAAGATATCCACGAAATACAGATGTAACTCTGTGAGATGAATTAACAGGACAATTAGCAGTTTCTCGGAAAGCTTCTTTCCAGATTTCATCTGAGGATATTTCCTTTTTCACCATAGCCCTCTATGGGCTTCCAAATATCACTTTGCCAATTCCACAAGAACTGTCTTAGCGAAAGGCTTCTCGAGGGGAAAGCTGTAACTCTGTGAGATGATTTCACAGAACACAAAGAAGTTTCTCAGAAAGCTTCTTTCTCTTTGTTAACGGTGGATATTTCCTTTGGCCCTATAGTCTTCAAAAGGATCCGAAATATCTGTTCTCAGATTGCACAGAAATAAGGCTAGCAAAGATATCCACGAAATACAGATGTAACTCTGTGAGATGAATTAACAGGACAATTAGCAGTTTCTCGGAAAGCTTCTTTCCAGATTTCATCTGAGGATATTTCCTTTTTCACCATAGCCCTCTATGGGCTTCCAAATATCACTTTGCCAATTCCACAAGAACTGTCTTAGCGAAAGGCTTCTCGAGGGGAAAGCTGTAACTCTGGGAGATGATTTCACAGAACACAAAGAAGTTTCTCAGAAAGCTTCTTTCTCTTTGTTATCGGAGGATATTTCCTTTGGCCCTATAGTCTTCAAAGGGATCCGAAATATCTGTTCTCAGATTCCACAGAAATAAGGCTAGCAAACAGATCCACGAAATACAGATGTAACTCTGTGAGATGAATTAACAGGACACTTAGCAGTTTCTAGGAAAGCTTCTTTCCAGATTTCATCTGAGGATATTTCCTTTTTCACCATAGCCCTCTATGGGCTTCCAAATATCACTTTGCCAATTCCACAAGAACTGTCTTAGTGAAAGGCTTCTCGAGGGGAAAGCTGTAACTCTGTGAGATGATTTCACAGAACACAAAGAAGTTTCTCAGAAAGCTTCTTTCTCTTTGTTATCGGAGGATATTTCCTTTGGCCCTATAGTCTTCAAAGGGATCCGAAATATCTGTTCTCAGATTCCAGAGAAATAAGGCTAGCAAAGAGATCCACGAAATACAGATGTAAGTCTGTGAGATGAATTAACAGAACACTAAGCAGTTTCTCAGAAAGCTTCTTTCCAGATTTCATCTGAGGATATTTCCTTTTTCACCATAGCCCTCTATGGGCTTCCAAATATCGCTTTGCCAATTCCACAAGAACTGTCTTAGCGAAAGGCTTCTTGAGGGGAAAGCTGTAACTCTGTGAGATGATTTCACAGAACACAAAGAAGTTTCTCAGAAAGCTTCTTTCTCTTTGTTATCGGAGGATATTTCCTTTGGCCCTATAGTCTTCAAAGGGATCCGAAATATCTGTTCTCAGATTCCAGAGAAATAAGGCTAGCAAAGAGATCCACGAAATACAGATGTAAGTCTGTGAGATGAATTAACAGAACACTAAGCAGTTTCTCAGAAAGCTTCTTTCCAGATTTCATCTGAGGATATTTCCTTTTTCACCATAGACCTCTATGGGCTTCCAAATATCACTTTGCCAATTCCACAAGAACTGTCTTAGCGAAAGGCTTCTCGAGGGGAAGCTGTAACTCTGTGAGATGATTTCACAGAACACAAAGAAGTTTCTCAGAAAGCTTCTTTCTCTTTGTTATCGGAGGATATTTCCTTTGGCCCTATACTCTTCAAAGGGATCCGAAATATCTGTTCTCAGATTCCACAGAAATAAGGCTAGCAAAGAGATCCACGAAATACAGATGTAACTCTGTGAGATGAATTAACAGAACACTAAGCAGTTTCCAAGAAAGCTTCTTTCCAGATTTCATCTGAGGATATTTCCTTTTTCACCATAGCCTTCTATGGGCTTCCAAATATCACTTTGCCAATTCCACAAGAACTGTCTTAGCGAAAGGCTTCTTGAGGGGAAAGCTGTAACTCTGTGAGATGATTTCACAGAACACAAAGAAGTTTCTCAGAAAGCTTCTTTCTCTTTGTTATCAGAGGATATTTCCTTTGGCCCTATAGTCTTCAAAGGGATCCGAAATATCTGTTCTCAGATTCCACAGAAATAAGGCTAGCAAACAGATCCACGAAATACAGATGTAACTCTGTGAGATGAATTAACAGGACACTTAGCAGTTTCTAGGAAAGCTTCTTTCCAGATTTCATCTGAGGATATTTCCTTTTTCACCATAGCCCTCTATGGGCTTCCAAATATCACTTTGCCAATTCCACAAGAACTCTCTTAGTGAAAGGCTTCTCGAGGGGAAAGCTGTAACTCTGTGAGATGATTTCACAGAACACAAAGAAGTTTCTCAGAAAGCTTCTTTTCTTTGTTAACGGAGGATATTTCCTTTGGCCCTATAGTCTTCAAAGGGATCCGAAATATCTGTTCTCATATTCCACAGAAATAAGGCTAGCAAAGAGATCCACGAAATACAGATGTAACTCTGTGAGATGAATTATCAGGACAATTAGCAGTTTCTAGGAAAGCTTCTTTCCAGATTTCATCTGAGGATATTTCCTTTTTCACCATAGCCCTCTATGGGCTTCCAAATATCACTTTGCCAATTCCACAAGAACTGTCTTAGCGAAAGGCTTCTCGAGGGGAAAGCTGTAACTCTGTGAGATGATTTCACAGAACACAAAGAAGTTTCTCAGAAAGCTTCTTTCTCTTTGTTATCGGAGGATATTTCCTTTGGCCCTATAGTCTTCAAAGGGATCCGAAATATCTGTTCTCAGATTCCACAGAAATAAGGCTAGCAAAGAGATCCACGAAATACAGATGTAACTCTGTGAGATGAATTAACAGAACACTAAGCAGTTTCCAAGAAAGCTTCTTTCCAGATTTCATCTGAGGATATTTCCTTTTTCACCATAGCCTTCTATGGGCTTCCAAATATCACTTTGCCAATTCCACAAGAACTGTCTTAGCGAAAGGCTTCTTGAGGGAAAAGCTGTAACTCTGTGAGATGATTTCACAGAACACAAAGAAGTTTCTCAGAAAGCTTCTTTCTCTTTGTTATCGGAGGATATTTCCTTTGGCCCTATAGTCTTCAAAGGGATCCGAAATATCTGTTCTCAGATTCCACAGAAATAAGGCTAGCAAAGAGATCCACGAAATACAGATGTAAGTCTGTGAGATGAATTAACAGAACACTAAGCAGTTTCTCAGAAAGCTTCTTTCCAGATTTCATCTGAGGATATTTCCTTTTTCACCATAGCCCTCTATGGGCTTCCAAATATCACTTTGCCAATTCCACAAGAACTGTCTTAGCGAAAGGCTTCTCGAGGGGAAAGCTGTAACTCTGTGAGCTGATTTCACAGAACACAAAGAAGTTTCTCAGAAAGCTTCTTTCTCTTTGTTATCGGAGGATATTTCCTTTGGCCCTATAGTCTTCAAAGGGATCCGAAATATCTGTTCTCAGATTCCAGAGAAATAAGGCTAGCAAAGAGATCCACGAAATACAGATGTAAGTCTGTGAGATGAATTAACAGAACACTAAGCAGTTTCTCAGAAAGCTTCTTTCCAGATTTCATCTGAGGATATTTCCTTTTTCACCATAGCCCTCTATGGGCTTCCAAATATCACTTTTCCAATTCCTCAAGAACTGTCTTAGCGAAAGGCTTCTCGAGAGGAAAGCTGTAACTCTGTGAGATGATTTCACAGAACACAAAGAAGTTTCTCAGAAAGCTTCTTTCTCTTTGTTATCGGAGGATATTTCCTTTGGCCCTATAGTCTTCAAAGGGATCCGAAATATCTGTTCTCAGATTCCACAGAAATAAGGCTAGCAAAGAGATCCACGAAATACAGACGTAACTCTGTGAGATGAATTAACAGAACACTAAGCAGTTTCCAAGAAAGCTTCTTTCCAGATTTCATCTGAGGATATTTCCTTTTTCACCATAGCCTTCTGTGGGCTTCCAAATATCACTTTGCCAATTCCACAAGAACTGTCTTAGCGAAAGGCTTCTTGAGGGGAAAGCTGTAACTCTGTGAGATGATTTCACAGAACACAAAGAAGTTTCTCAGAAAGCTTCTTTCTCTTTGTTATCGGAGGATATTTCCTTTGGCCCTATAATCTTCAAAGGGATCCGAAATATCTGTTCTCAGATTCCACAGAAATAAGGCTAGCAAAGAGATCCACGAAATACAGATGTAACTCTGTGAGATGAATTAACAGGACACTTAGCAGTTTCTAGGAAAGCTTCTTTCCAGATTTCATCTGAGGATATTTCCTTTTTCACCATAGCCCTCTAAGGGCTTCCAAATATCACTTTGCCAATTCCACAAGAACTGTCTTAGCGAAAGGCTTCTCGAGGGGAAAGCTGTAACTCTGTGAGATGATTTCACAGAACACAAAGAAGTTTCTCAGAAAGCTTCTTTCTCTTTGTTATCGGAGGATTTTTCCTTTGGCCCTATTGTCTTCAAAGGGATCCGATATATATGTTCTCAGATTCCAGAGAAATAAGGCTAGCAAAGAGATCCACGAAATACAGATGTAAGTCTGTGAGATGAATTACCAGAACACTAAGCAGTTTCTCAGAAAGCTTCTTTCCAGATTTCATCTGAGGATATTTCCTTTTTAACCATAGCCCTCTATGGGCTTCCAAATATCACTTTGCCAATTCCACAAGAACTGTCTTAGCGAAAGGCTTCTTGAGGGGAAAGCTGTAACTCTGTGAGATGATTTCACAGAACACAAAGAAGTTTCTCAGAAAGCTTCTTTCTCTTTGTTATCGGAGGATATTTCCTTTGGCCCTCTAGTCTTCAAAGGGATCCGAAATATCTGTTCTCAGATTCCACAGAAATAAGGCTAGCAAAAAGATCCACGAAATACAGATATAACTCTGTGAGATGAATTAACAGAACACTAAGCAGTTTCTCAGAAAGCTTCTTTCCAGATTTCATCTGAGGATATTTCCTTTTTCACCATAGCCCTCTAAGGGCTTCCAAATATCACTTTGCCAATTCCACAAGAAATGTCTTAGCGAAAGGCTTCTTGAGGGGAAAGCTGTAACTCTGTGAGATGATTTCACAGAACACAAAGAAGTTTCTCAGAAAGCTTCTTTCTCTTTGTTAACGGAGGATATTTCCTTTGGCCCTATAGTCTTCAAAAGGATCCGAAATATCTGTTCTCAGATTCCACAGAAATAAGGCTAGCAAAGATATCCACGAAATACAGATGTAACTCTGTGAGATGAATTAACAGGACAATTAGCAGTTTCTCGGAAAGCTTCTTTCCAGATTTCATCTGAGGATATTTCCTTTTTCACCATAGCCCTCTATGGGCTTCCAAATATCACTTTGCCAATTCCACAAGAACTGTCTTAGCGAAAGGCTTCTCGAGGGGAAAGCTGTAACTCTGTGAGATGATTTCACAGAACACAAAGAAGTTTCTCAGAAAGCTTCTTTCTCTTTGTTAACGGTGGATATTTCCTTTGGCCCTATAGTCTTCAAAAGGATCCGAAATATCTGTTCTCAGATTGCACAGAAATAAGGCTAGCAAAGAGATCCACGAAATACAGATGTAACTCTGTGAGATGAATTAACAGGACAATTAGCAGTTTCTCGGAAAGCTTCTTTGCAGATTTCATCTGAGGATATTTCCTTTTTCACCATAGCCCTCTATGGGCTTCCAAATATCACTTTGCCAATTCCACAAGAACTGTCTTAGCGAAAGGCTTCTCGAGGGGAAAGCTGTAACTCTGGGAGATGATTTCACAGAACACAAAGAAGTTTCTCAGAAAGCTTCTTTCTCTTTGTTATCGGAGGATATTTCCTTTGGCCCTATAGTCTTCAAAGGGATCCGAAATATCTGTTCTCAGATTCCACAGAAATAAGGCTAGCAAACAGATCCACGAAATACAGATGTAACTCTGTGAGATGAATTAACAGGACACTTAGCAGTTTCTAGGAAAGCTTCTTTCCAGATTTCATCTGAGGATATTTCCTTTTTCACCATAGCCCTCTATGGGCTTCCAAATATCACTTTGCCAATTCCACAAGAACTCTCTTAGTGAAAGGCTTCTCGAGGGGAAAGCTGTAACTCTGTGAGATGATTTCACAGAACACAAAGAAGTTTCTCAGAAAGCTTCTTTTCTTTGTTAACGGAGGATATTTCCTTTGGCCCTATAGTCTTCAAAGGGATCCGAAATATCTGTTCTCATATTCCACAGAAATAAGGCTAGCAAAGAGATCCACGAAATACAGATGTAACTCTGTGAGATGAATTATCAGGACAATTAGCAGTTTCTAGGAAAGCTTCTTTCCAGATTTCATCTGAGGATATTTCCTTTTTCACCATAGCCCTCTATGGGCTTCCAAATATCACTTTGCCAATTCCACAAGAACTGTCTTAGCGAAAGGCTTCTCGAGGGGAAAGCTGTAACTCTGTGAGATGATTTCACAGAACACAAAGAAGTTTCTCAGAAAGCTTCTTTCTCTTTGTTATCGGAGGATATTTCCTTTGGCCCTATAGTCTTCAAAGGGATCCGAAATATCTGTTCTCAGATTCCACAGAAATAAGGCTAGCAAAGAGATCCACGAAATACAGATGTAACTCTGTGAGATGAATTAACAGAACACTAAGCAGTTTCCAAGAAAGCTTCTTTCCAGATTTCATCTGAGGATATTTCCTTTTTCACCATAGCCTTCTATGGGCTTCCAAATATCACTTTGCCAATTCCACAAGAACTGCCTTAGCGAAAGGCTTCTTGAGGGGAAAGCTGTAACTCTGTGAGATGATTTCACAGAACACAAAGAAGTTTCTCAGAAAGCTTCTTTCTCTTTGTTATCGGAGGATATTTCCTTTGGCCCTATAGTCTTCAAAGGGATCCGAAATATCTGTTCTCAGATTCCACAGAAATAAGGCTAGCAAAGAGATACACGAAATACAGATGTAAGTCTGTGAGATGAATTAACAGAACACTAAGCAGTTTCTCAGAAAGCTTCTTTCCAGATTTCATCTGAGGATATTTCCTTTTTCACCATAGCCCTCTATGGGCTTCCAAATATCACTTTGCCAATTCCACAAGAACTGTCTTAGCGAAAGGCTTCTCGAGGGGAAAGCTGTAACTCTGTGAGCTGATTTCACAGAACACAAAGAAGTTTCTCAGAAAGCTTCTTTCTCTTTGTTATCGGAGGATATTTCCTTTGGCCCTATAGTCTTCAAAGGGATCCGAAATATCTGTTCTCAGATTCCAGAGAAATAAGGCTAGCAAAGAGATCCACGAAATACAGATGTAAGTCTGTGAGATGAATTAACAGAACACTAAGCAGTTTCTCAGAAAGCTTCTTTCCAGATTTCATCTGAGGATATTTCCTTTTTCACCATAGCCCTCTATGGGCTTCCAAATATCACTTTTCCAATTCCTCAAGAACTGTCTTAGCGAAAGGCTTCTCGAGAGGAAAGCTGTAACTCTGTGAGATGATTTCACAGAACACAAAGAAGTTTCTCAGAAAGCTTCTTTCTCTTTGTTATCGGAGGATATTTCCTTTGGCCCTATAGTCTTCAAAGGGATCCGAAATATCTGTTCTCAGATTCCACAGAAATAAGGCTAGCAAAGAGATCCACGAAATACAGACGTAACTCTGTGAGATGAATTAACAGAACACTAAGCAGTTTCCAAGAAAGCTTCTTTCCAGATTTCATCTGAGGATATTTCCTTTTTCACCATAGCCTTCTGTGGGCTTCCAAATATCACTTTGCCAATTCCACAAGAACTGTCTTAGCGAAAGGCTTCTTGAGGGGAAAGCTGTAACTCTGTGAGATGATTTCACAGAACACAAAGAAGTTTCTCAGAAAGCTTCTTTCTCTTTGTTATCGGAGGATATTTCCTTTGGCCCTATCATCTTCAAAGGGATCCGAAATATCTGTTCTCAGATTCCACAGAAATAAGGCTAGCAAAGAGATCCACGAAATACAGATGTAACTCTGTGAGATGAATTAACAGGACACTTAGCAGTTTCTAGGAAAGCTTCTTTCCAGATTTCATCTGAGGATATTTCCTTTTTCACCATAGCCCTCTAAGGGCTTCCAAATATCACTTTGCCAATTCCACAAGAACGGTCTTAGCGAAAGGCTTCTCGAGGGGAAAGCTGTAACTCTGTGAGATGATTTCACAGAACACAAAGAAGTTTCTCAGAAAGCTTCTTTCTCTTTGTTATCGGAGGATTTTTCCTTTGGCCCTATTGTCTTCAAAGGGATCCGATATATATGTTCTCAGATTCCAGAGAAATAAGGCTAGCAAAGAGATCCACGAAATACAGATGTAAGTCTGTGAGATGAATTACCAGAACACTAAGCAGTTTCTCAGAAAGCTTCTTTCCAGATTTCATCTGAGGATATTTCCTTTTTAACCATAGCCCTCTATGGGCTTCCAAATATCACTTTGCCAATTCCACAAGAACTGTCTTAGCGAAAGGCTTCTTGAGGGGAAAGCTGTAACTCTGTGAGATGATTTCACAGAACACAAAGAAGTTTCTCAGAAAGCTTCTTTCTCTTTGTTATCGGAGGATATTTCCTTTGGCCCTCTAGTCTTCAAAGGGATCCGAAATATCTGTTCTCAGATTCCACAGAAATAAGGCTAGCAAAAAGATCCACGAAATACAGATATAACTCTGTGAGATGAATTAACAGAACACTAAGCAGTTTCTCAGAAAGCTTCTTTCCAGATTTCATCTGAGGATATTTCCTTTTTCACCATAGCCCTCTAAGGGCTTCCAAATATCACTTTGCCAATTCCACAAGAAATGTCTTAGCGAAAGGCTTCTTGAGGGGAAAGCTGTAACTCTGTGAGATGATTTCACAGAACACAAAGAAGTTTCTCAGAAAGCTTCTTTCTCTTTGTTAACGGAGGATATTTCCTTTGGCCCTATAGTCTTCAAAAGGATCCGAAATATCTGTTCTCAGATTCCACAGAAATAAGGCTAGCAAAGATATCCACGAAATACAGATGTAACTCTGTGAGATGAATTAACAGGACAATTAGCAGTTTCTCGGAAAGCTTCTTTCCAGATTTCATCTGAGGATATTTCCTTTTTCACCACAGCCCTCTATGGGCTTCCAAATATCACTTTGCCAATTCCACAAGAACTGTCTTAGCGAAAGGCTTCTCGAGGGGAAAGCTGTAACTCTGTGAGATGATTTCACAGAACACAAAGAAGTTTCTCAGAAAGCTTCTTTCTCTTTGTTAACGGTGGATATTTCCTTTGGCCCTATAGTCTTCAAAAGGATCCGAAATATCTGTTCTCAGATTGCACAGAAATAAGGCTAGCAAAGAGATCCACGAAATACAGATGTAACTCTGTGAGATGAATTAACAGGACAATTAGCAGTTTCTCGGAAAGCTTCTTTCCAGATTTCATCTGAGGATATTTCCTTTTTCACCATAGCCCTCTATGGGCTTCCAAATATCACTTTGCCAATTCCACAAGAACTGTCTTAGCGAAAGGCTTCTCGAGGGGAAAGCTGTAACTCTGGGAGATGATTTCACAGAACACAAAGAAGTTTCTCAGAAAGCTTCTTTCTCTTTGTTATCGGAGGATATTTCCTTTGGCCCTATAGTCTTCAAAGGGATCCGAAATATCTGTTCTCAGATTCCACAGAAATAAGGCTAGCAAAGAGATCCACGAAATACAGATGTAACTCTGTGAGATGAATTAACAGAACACTAAGCAGTTTCCAAGAAAGCTTCTTTCCAGATTTCATCTGAGGATATTTCCTTTTTCACCATAGCCTTCTATGGGCTTCCAAATATCACTTTGCCAATTCCACAAGAACTGTCTTAGCGAAAGGCTTCTTGAGGGGAAAGCTGTAACTCTGTGAGATGATTTCACAGAACACAAAGAAGTTTCTCAGAAACCTTCTTTCTCTTTGTTAACGGAGGATATTTCCTTTGGCCCTATAGTCTTCAAAGGGATCCGAAATATCTGTTCTCAGATTCCACAGAAATAAGGCTAGCAAACAGATCCACGAAATACAGATGTAACTCTGTGAGATGAATTAACAGGACACTTAGCAGTTTCTAGGAAAGCTTCTTTCCAGATTTCATCTGAGGATATTTCCTTTTTCACCCTAGCCCTCTATGGGCTTCCAAATATCACTTTGCCAATTCCACAAGAACTGTCTTAGTGAAAGGCTTCTCGAGGGGAAAGCTGTAACTCTGTGAGATGATTTCACAGAACACAAAGAAGTTTCTCAGAAAGCTTCTTTCTCTTTGTTATCGGAGGATATTTCCTTTGGCCCTATAGTCTTCAAAGGGATCCGAAATATCTGTTCTCAGATTCCAGAGAAATAAGGCTAGCAAAGAGATCCACGAAATACAGATGTAAGTCTGTGAGATGAATTAACAGAACACTAAGCAGTTTCTCAGAAAGCTTCTTTCCAGATTTCATCTGAGGATATTTCCTTTTTCACCATAGCCCTCTATGGGCTTCCAAATATCGCTTTGCCAATTCCACAAGAACTGTCTTAGCGAAAGGCTTCTTGAGGGGAAAGCTGTAACTCTGTGAGATGATTTCACAGAACACAAAGAAGTTTCTCAGAAAGCTTCTTTCTCTTTGTTATCGGAGGATATTTCCTTTGGCCCTATAGTCTTCAAAGGGATCCGAAATATCTGTTCTCAGATTCCAGAGAAATAAGGCTAGCAAAGAGATCCACGAAATACAGATGTAAGTCTGTGAGATGAATTAACAGAACACTAAGCAGTTTCTCAGAAAGCTTCTTTCCAGATTTCTTCTGAGGATATTTCCTTTTTCACCATAGCCCTCTATGGGCTTCCAAATATCGCTTTGCCAATTCCACAAGAACTGTCTTAGCGAAAGGCTTCTTGAGGGGAAAGCTGTAACTCTGTGAGATGATTTCACAGAACACAAAGAAGTTTCTCAGAAAGCTTCTTTCTCGTTGTTATCGGAGGATATTTCCTTTGGCCCTATAGTCTTCAAAGGGATCCGAAATATCTGTTCTCAGATTCCACAGAAATAAGGCAAGCAAAGAGATCCACGAAATACAGATGTAAGTCTCTGAGATGAATTAACAGAACACTAAGCAGTTTCTCAGAAAGCTTCTTTCCAGATTTCTTCTGAGGATATTTCCTTTTTCACCATAGCCCTCTATGGGCTTCCAAATATCACTTTGCCACTTCCACAAGAACTGGCTTAGCGAAACGCTTCTTGAGGGGAAAGCTGTAACTCTGTGAGATGATTTCACAGAACACAAAGAAGTTTCTCCGAAACCTTCTTTCTCTTTGTTATCGGAGGATTTTTCCTTTGGCCCTATAGTCTTCAAAGTGATCCGAAATATCTGTTCTCAGATTCTACAGAAATAAGGCTAGCAAAGACATCCACGAAATACAGATGTAAGTCTGTGAGATGAATTAACAGAACACTAAGCAGTTTCTCAGAAAGCTTCTTTCCAGATTTCATCTGAGGATATTTCCTTTTTCACCATAGCCCTCTATGGGCTTCCAAATATCACTTTGCCAATTCCACAAGAACTGTCTTAGGGAACGGCTTCTCGAGGGGAAAGCTGTAACTCTGTGAGATGATTTCACAGAACACAAAGAAGTTTCTCAGAAAGCTTCTTTCTCTTTGTTATCGGAGGATATTTCCTTTGGCCCTCTAGTCTTCAAAGGGATCCGAAATATCTGTTCTCAGATTCCACAGAAATAAGGCTAGCAAAGAGATCCACGAAATACAGATGTAAGTATGTGAGATGAATTAACAGAACACTAAGCAGTTTCTCAGAAAGCTTCTTTCCAGATTTCCTCTGAGGATATTTCCTTTTTCACCATAGCCCTCTATGGGCTTCCAAATATCACTTTGCCAATTCCACAAGAACTGTCTTAGCGAAAGGCTTCTTGAGGGGAAAGCTGTAACTCTGTGAGATGATTTCACAGAACACAAAGTAGTTTCTCAGAAAGCTTCTTTCTCTTTGTTATCGGAGGATATTTCCTTTGGCCCTATAGTCTTCAAAGGGATCCGAAATATCTGTTCTCAGATTCCACAGAAATAAGGCTAGCAAAGAGATCCACGAAATACAGATGTAACTCGGTGAGATGAATTAACAGAACACTAAGCAGTTTCTCAGAAAGCTTCTTTCCCGATTTCATCTGAGGATATTTCCTTTTTCACCATAGCCCTCTAAGGGCTTCCAAATATCACTTTGCCAATTCCACAAGAACTGTCTTAGCGAAAGGCTTCTTGAGGGGAAAGCTGTAACTCTGTGAGATGATTTCACAGAACACAAAGAAGTTTCTCAGAAAGCTTCTTTCTCTTTGTTATCGGAGGATATTTCCTTTGGCCCTAGAGTCTTCAAAGGGATCCGAAATATCTGTTCTCAGATTCCAGAGAAATAAGGCTAGCAAAGAGATCCACGAAATACAGATGTAAGTCTGTGAGATGAATTAACAGAACACTAAGCAGTTTCTCAGAAAGCTTCTTTCCAGATTTCATCTGAGGATATTTCCTTTTTCACCATAGCCCTCTAAGGGCTTCCAAATATCACTTTGCCAATTCCACAAGAACTGTCTTAGCGAAAGGCTTCTTGAGGGGAAAGCTGTAACTCTGTGAGATGATTTCACAGAACACAAAGAAGTTTCTCAGAAAGCTTCTTTCTCTTTGTTATCGGAGGATATTTCCTTTGGCCCACTAGTCTTCAAAGGGATCCGAAATATCTGTTCTCAGATTCCAGAGAAATAAGGCTAGCAAAGAGATCCACGAAATACAGATGTAAGTCTGTGAGATGAATTACCAGAACACTAAGCAGTTTCTCAGAAAGCTTCTTTCCAGATTTCATCTGAGGATATTTCCTTTTTCACCATAGCCCTCTATGGGCTTCCAAATATCGCTTTGCCAATTCCACAAGAACTGTCTTAGCGAAAGGCTTCTTGAGGGGAAAGCTGTAACTCTGTGAGATGATTTCACAGAACACAAAGAAGTTTCTCAGAAAGCTTCTTTCTCTTTGTTATCGGAGGATATTTCCTTTGGCCCTATAGTCTTCAAAGGGATCCGAAATATCTGTTCTCAGATTCCACAGAAATAAGGCAAGCAAAGAGATCCACGAAATACAGATGTAACTCTGTGAGACGAATTAACAGAACACTAAGCAGTTTCTCAGAAAGCTTCTTTCCAGATTTCTTCTGAGGATATTTCCTTTTTCACCATAGCCCTCTATGGGCTTCCAAATATCACTTTGCCAATTCCACAAGAACTGTCTTAGCGAAACGCTTCTTGAGTGGAAAGCTGTAACTCTGTGAGATGATTTCACAGAACACAAAGAAGTTTCTCCGAAACCTTCTTTCTCTTTGTTATCGGAGGATTTTTCCTTTGGCCCTATAGTCTTCAAAGGGATCCGAAATATCTGTTCTCAGATTCTACAGAAATAAGGCTAGCAAAGACATCCACGAAATACAGATGTAAGTCTGTGAGATGAATTAACAGAACACTAAGCAGTTTCTCAGAAAGCTTCTTTCCAGATTTCATCTGAGGATATTTCCTTTTTCACCATAGCCCTCTATGGGCTTCCAAATATCACTTTGCCAATTCCACAAGAACTGTCTTAGTGAAAGGCTTCTCGAGGGGAAAGCTGTAACTCTGTGAGATGATTTCACAGAACACAAAGAAGTTTCTCAGAAAGCTTCTTTCTCTTTGTTATCGGAGGATATTTCCTTTGGCCCTATAGTCTTCAAAGGGATCCGAAATATCTGTTCTCAGATTCCACAGAAATAAGGCTAGCAAAGAGATCCACGAAATACAGATGTAACTCTGTGAGATGAATTAACAGAACACTAAGCAGTTTCTCAGAAAGCTTCTTTCCAGATTTCATCTGAGGATATTTCCTTTTTCACCATAGCCCTCTAGGGGTTCCAAATATCACTTTTCCAATTCCACAAGAACTGTCTTAGCGAAAGGCTTCTCGAGAGGAAAGCTGTAACTCTGTGAGATGATTTCACAGAACACAAAGAAGTTTGTCAGAAAGCTTCTTTCTCTTTGTTATCGGAGGATATTTCCTTTGGCCCTATAGTCTTCAAAGGGATCCGAAATATCTGTTCTCAGATTCCACAGAAATAAGGCTAGCAAAGATATCCACGAACTACAGATGTAACTCTGTGAGATGAATTAACAGGACAATTAGCAGTTTCTAGGAAAGCTTCTTTCCAGATTTCATCTGAGGATATTTCCTTTTTCACCATAGCCCTCTATGGGCTTCCAAATATCGCTTTGCCAATTCCACAAGAACTGTCTTAGCGAAAGGCTTCTTGAGGGGAAAGCTGTAACTCTGTGAGATGATTTCACAGAACACAAAGAAGTTTCTCGAAAGCTTCTTTCTCGTTGTTATCGGAGGATATTTCCTTTGGCCCTATAGTCTTCAAAGGGATCCGAAATATCTGTTCTCAGATTCCACAGAAATAAGGCAAGCAAAGAGATCCACGAAATACAGATGTAAGTCTGTGAGATGAATTAACAGAACACTAAGCAGTTTCTCAGAAAGCTTCTTTCCAGATTTCTTCTGAGGATATTTCCTTTTTCACCATAGCCCTCTATGGGCTTCCAAATATCACTTTGCCAATTCCACAAGAACTGTCTTAGCGAAACGCTTCTTGAGTGGAAAGCTGTAACTCTGTGAGATGATTTCACAGAACACAAAGAAGTTTCTCCGAAACCTTCTTTCTCTTTGTTATCGGAGGATTTTTCCTTTGGCCCTATAGTCTTCAAAGGGATCCGAAATATCTGTTCTCAGATTCTACAGAAATAAGGCTAGCAAAGACATCCACGAAATACAGATGTAAGTCTGTGAGATGAATAAACAGAACACTAAGCAGTTTCTCAGAAAGCTTCTTTCCAGATTTCATCTGAGGATATTTCCTTTTTCACGATAGCCCTCTATGGGCTTCCAAATATCACTTTGCCAATTCCACAAGAACTGTCTTAGGGAACGGCTTCTCGAGGGGAAAGCTGTAACTCTGTGAGATGATTTCACAGAACACAAAGAAGTTTCTCAGAAAGCTTCTTTCTCTTTGTTATCGGAGGATATTTCCTTTGGCCCTCTAGTCTTCAAAGGGATCCGAAATATCTGTTCTCAGATTCCACAGAAATAAGGCTAGCAAAGAGATCCACGAAATACAGATGTAAGTATGTGAGATGAATTAACAGAACACTAAGCAGTTTCTCAGAAAGCTTCTTTCCAGATTTCCTCTGAGGATATTTCCTTTTTCACCATAGCCCTCTATGGGCTTCCAAATATCACTTTGCCAATTCCACAAGAACTGTCTTAGCGAAAGGCTTCTTGAGGGGAAAGCTGTAACTCTGTGAGATGATTTCACAGAACACAAAGTAGTTTCTCAGAAAGCTTCTTTCTCTTTGTTATCGGAGGATATTTCCTTTGGCCCTATAGTCTTCAAAGGGATCCGAAATATCTGTTCTCAGATTCCACAGAAATAAGGCTAGCAAAGAGATCCACGAAATACAGATGTAACTCGGTGAGATGAATTAACAGAACACTAAGCAGTTTCTCAGAAAGCTTCTTTCCCGATTTCATCTGAGGATATTTCCTTTTTCACCATAGCCCTCTAAGGGCTTCCAAATATCACTTTGCCAATTCCACAAGAACTGTCTTAGCGAAAGGCTTCTTGAGGGGAAAGCTGTAACTCTGTGAGATGATTTCACAGAACACAAAGAAGTTTCTCAGAAAGCTTCTTTCTCTTTGTTATCGGAGGATATTTCCTTTGGCCCTAGAGTCTTCAAAGGGATCCGAAATATCTGTTCTCAGATTCCAGAGAAATAAGGCTAGCAAAGAGATCCACGAAATACAGATGTAAGTCTGTGAGATGAATTAACAGAACACTAAGCAGTTTCTCAGAAAGCTTCTTTCCAGATTTCATCTGAGGATATTTCCTTTTTCACCATAGCCCTCTATGGGCTTCCAAATATCGCTTTGCCAATTCCACAAGAACTGTCTTAGCGAAAGGCTTCTTGAGGGGAAAGCTGTAACTCTGTGAGATGATTTCACAGAACACAAAGAAGTTTCTCAGAAAGCTTCTTTCTCTTTGTTATCGGAGGATATTTCCTTTGGCCCTATAGTCTTCAAAGGGATCCGAAATATCTGTTCTCAGATTCCACAGAAATAAGGCAAGCAAAGAGATCCACGAAATACAGATGTAACTCTGTGAGACGAATTAACAGAACACTAAGCAGTTTCTCAGAAAGCTTCTTTCCAGATTTCTTCTGAGGATATTTCCTTTTTCACCATAGCCCTCTATGGGCTTCCAAATATCACTTTGCCAATTCCACAAGAACTGTCTTAGCGAAACGCTTCTTGAGTGGAAAGCTGTAACTCTGTGAGATGATTTCACAGAACACAAAGAAGTTTCTCCGAAACCTTCTTTCTCTTTGTTATCGGAGGATTTTTCCTTTGGCCCTATAGTCTTCAAAGGGATCCGAAATATCTGTTCTCAGATTCTACAGAAATAAGGCTAGCAAAGACATCCACGAAATACAGATGTAAGTCTGTGAGATGAATTAACAGAACACTAAGCAGTTTCTCAGAAAGCTTCTTTCCAGATTTCATCTGAGGATATTTCCTTTTTCACCATAGCCCTCTATGGGCTTCCAAATATCACTTTGCCAATTCCACAAGAACTGTCTTAGGGAACGGCTTCTCGAGGGGAAAGCTGTAACTCTGTGAGATGATTTCACAGAACACAAAGAAGTTTCTCAGAAAGCTTCTTTCTCTTTGTTATCGGAGGATATTTCCTTTGGCCCTCTAGTCTTCAAAGGGATCCGAAATATCTGTTCTCAGATTCCAGAGAAATAAGGCTAGCAAAGAGATCCACGAAATACAGATGTAAGACTGTGAGATGAATTAACAGAACACTAAGCAGTTTCTCAGAAAGCTTCTTTCCAGATTTCATCTGAGGATATTTCCTTTTTCACCATAGCCCTCTACGGGCTTCCAAATATCACTTTGCCAATTCCACACGAACTGTCTTAGCGAAAGGCTTCTTGAGGGGAAAGCTGTAACTCTGTGAGATGATTTCACAGAACACAAAGAAGTTTCTCAGAAAGCTTCTTTCTCTTTGTCATCGGAGGATATTTCCTTTGGCCCTATAGTCTTCAAAGGGATCCGAAATATCTCTTCTCAGATTCCACAGAAATAAGGCTAGCAAAGAGATCCACGAAATACAGATGTAACTCTGTGAGATGAATTTACAGAACACTAAGCAGTTTCCAAGAAAGCTTCTTTCCAGATTTCATCTGAGGATATTTCCTTTTTCACCATAGCCTTCTATGGGCTTCCAAATATCACTTTGCCAATTCCACAAGAACTGTCTTAGCGAAAGGCTTCTTGAGGGGAAAGCTGTAACTCTGTGAGATGATTTCACAGAACACAAAGAAGTTTCTCAGAAAGCTTCTTTCTCTTTGTTATCGGAGGATATTTCCTTTGGCCCTATAGTCTTCAAAGGGATCCGAAATATCTGTTCTCAGATTCCACAGAAATAAGGCTAGCAAAGAGATCCACGAAATACAGATGTAACTCTGTGAGACGAATTAACAGGACACTTAGCAGTTTCTAGGAAAGCTTCTTTCCAGATTTCATCTGAGGATATTTCCTTTTTCACCATAGCGCTCTATGGGCTTCCAAATATCACTTTGCCAATTCCACAAGAACTGTCTTAGCGAAAGGCTTCTCGAGGGGAAAGCTGTAACTCTGTGAGATGATTTCACAGAACACAAAGAAGTTTCTCAGAAAGCTTCTTTCTCTTTGTTATCGGAGGATTTTTCCTTTGGCCCTATAGTCTTCAAAGGGATCCGATATATATGTTCTCAGATTCCAAAGAAATAAGGCTAGCAAAGAGATCCACGAAACACAGATGTAAGTCTGTGAGATGAATTACCAGAACACTAAGCAGTTTCTCAGAAAGCTTCTTTCCAGATTTCATCTGAGGATATTTCCTTTTCCACCATAGCCCTCTATGGGCTTCCAAATATCACTTTGCCAATTCCACAAGAACTGTCTTAGCGAAAGGCTTCTCCAGGGGAAAGCTGTAACTCTGTGAGATGATTTCACAGAACACAAAGAAGTTTCACAGAAAGCTTCTTTCTCTTTGTTATCGGAGGATATTTCCTTTGGCCCTATTGTCTTCAAAGGGATCCGAAATATCTGTTCTCAGATTCCAGAGAAATAAGGCTAGCAAAGAGATCCACGAAATATAGATGTAAGTCTGTGAGATGAATTAACAGAACACTAAACAGTTTCTCAGAAAGCTTCTTTCCAGATTTCATCTGAGGATATTTCCTTTTTCACCGTAGCCCTCTATGGGCTTCCAAATATCACTTTGCCAATTCCACAAGAACTGTCTTAGCGAAAGGCTTCTCGAGGGGAAAGCTGTAACTCTGTGAGATGATTTCACAGAACACAAAGAAGTTTCTCAGAAAGCTTCTTTCCTTTGTTATCAGAGGATATTTCCTTTGGCCCTATAGTTTTCAAAGGGATCCGAAATATCTGTTCTCAGATTCCACAGAAATAAGGCTAGCAAAGAGATCCACGAAATACAGATGTAACTCTGTGAGATGAATTAACAGAACACTAAGCAGTTTCCAAGAAAGCTTCTTTCCAGATTTCATCTGAGGATATTTCCTTTTTCACCATAGCCTTCTATGGGCTTCCAAATATCACTTTGCCAATTCCACAAGAACTGTCTTAGCGAAAGGCTTCTTGAGGGGAAAGCTGTAACTCTGTGAGATGATTTCACAGAACACAAAGAAGTTTCTCAGAAAGCTTCTTTCTCTTTGTTATCGGAGGATATTTCCTTTGGCCCACTAGTCTTCAAAGGGATCCGAAATATCTGTTCTCAGATTCCACAGAAATAAGGCTAGCAAAGAGATCCACGAAATACAGATGTAAGTCTGTGAGATGAATTACCAGAACACTAAGCAGTTTCTCAGAAAGCTTCTTTCCAGATTTCCTCTGAGGATATTTCCTTTTTCACCATAGCCCTCTATGGGCTTCCAAATATCACTTTGCCAATTCCACAAGAACTGTCTTAACGAAAGGCTTCTTGAGGGGAAAGCTGTAACTCTGTGAGATGATTTCAAAGAACACAAAGAAGTTTCTCAGAAAGCTTCTTTCTCTTTGTTATCGGAGGATTTTTCCTTTGGCCCTATAGTGTTCAAAGGGATCCGAAATATCTGTTCTCAGATTCCACAGAAATAAGGCTAGCAAAGAGATCCACGAAATACAGATGTAAGTCTGTGAGATGAATTACCAGAACACTAAGCAGTTTCTCAGAAAGCTTCTTTCCAGATTTCATCTGAGGATATTTCCTTTTTCACCATAGCCCTCTATGGGCTTCCAAATATCACTTTGCCAATTCCACAAGAACTGTCTTAGCGAAAGGCTTCTCGAGGGGAAAGCTGTAACTCTGTGAGATGATTTCACAGAACACAAAGAAGTTTCTCAGAAAGCTTCTTTCTCTTTGTTATCGGAGGATATTTCCTTTGGCCCTATAGTCTTCAAAGGGATCCGAAATATCTGTTCTCAGATTCCAGAGAAATAAGGCTAGCAAAGAGATCCACGAAATACAGATGTAAGTCTGTGAGATGAATTAACAGAACACTAAGCAGTTTCTCAGAAAGCTTCTTTCCAGATTTCATCTGAGGATATTTCCTTTTTCACCATAGCTCTCTATGGGCTTCCAAATATCACTTTTCCAATTCCACAAGAACTGTCTTAGCGAAAGGCTTCTCGAGAGGAAAGCTGTAACTCTGTGAGATGATTTCACAGAACACAAAGAAGTTTCTCAGAAAGCTTCTTTCTCTTTGTTATCGGAGGATATTTCCTTTGGCCCTAAAGTCTTCAAAGGGATCCGAAATATCTGTTTTCAGATTCCAGAGAAATAAGGCTAGCAAAGAGATCCACGAAATACAGATGTAAGTCTGTGAGATGAATTAAGAGAACACTAAGCAGTTTCTCAGAAAGCTTCTTTCCAGATTTCATCTGAGGATATTTCCTTTTTCACCATAGCCTTCTATGGGCTTCCAAATATCACTTTGCCAATTCCACAAGAACTGTCTTAGCGAAAGGCTTCTTGAGGGGAAAGCTGTTACTCTGTGAGATGATTTCACAGAACACAAAGAAGTTTCTCAGAAAGCTTCTTTCTCTTTGTTATCGGAGGATATTTCCTTTGGCCCACTAGTCTTCAAAGGGATCCGAAATATCTGTTCTCAGATTCCACAGAAATAAGGCTAGCAAAGAGATCCACGAAATACAGATGTAAGTCTGTGAGATGAATTAACAGAACACTAAGCAGTTTCTCAGAAAGCTTCTTTCCAGATTTCCTCTGAGGATATTTCCTTTTTCACCATAGCCCTCTATGGGCTTCCAAATATCACTTTTCCAATTCCACAAGAACTGTCTTAGCGAAAGGCTTCTTGAGGGGAAAGCTGTAACTCTGTGAGATGATTTCACAGAACACAAAGAAGTTTCTCAGAAAGCTTCTTTCTCTTTGTTATCGGAGGCTTTTTCCTTTGGCCCTATAGTCTTCAAAGGGATCCGAAATATCTGTTCTCAGATTCCACAGAAATAAGGCTAGCAAAGAGATCCACGAAATACAGATGTAACTCCGTGAGACGAATTAACAGGACACTTAGCAGTTTCTACGAAAGCTTCTTTCCGGATTTCATCTGAGGACATTTCCTATTTCACCATAGCGCTCTATGGGCTTCCAAATATCACTTTGCCAATTCCACAAGAACTGTCTTAGCGAAACGCTACTCGAGGGGAAAGCTGTAACTCTGTGAGATGATTTCACAGAACACAAAGAAGTTTCTCAGAAAGCTTCTTTCTCTTTGTTATCGGAGGATTTTTCCTTTGGCCCTATAGTCTTCAAAGGGATCCGATATATATGTTCTCAGATTCCACAGAAATAAGGCTAGCAAAGAGATCCACGAAATACAGATGTAAGTCTGTGAGATGAATTACCAGAACACTAAGCAGTTTCTCAGAAAGCTTCTTTCCAGATTTCATCTGAGGATATTTCCTTTTTCACCATAGCCCTCTATGGGCTTCCAAATATCACTTTGCCAATTCCACAAGAACTGTCTTAGCGAAAGGCTTCTCGAGGGGAAAGCTGTAACTCTGTGAGATGATTTCACAGAACACAAAGAAGTTTCTCAGAAAGCTTCTTTCTCTTTGTTTTCGGAGGATATTTCCTTTGGCCCTATAGTCTTTAAAGGGATCCGAAATATCTGTTCTCAGATTCCACAGAAATAAGGCTAGCAAGGAGATCCACGAAATACAGATGTAACTCTGTGAGATGAATTAACAGAACACTAAGCAGTTTCCAAGAAAGCTTCTTTCCAGATTTCATCTGAGGATATTTCCTTTTTCACCATAGCCTTCTATGGGCTTCCAAATATCACTTTGCCAATTCCACAAGAACTGTCTTAGCGAAAGGCTTCTTGAGGGGAAAGCTGTAACTCTGTGAGATGATTTCACAGAACACAAAGAAGTTTCTCAGAAAGCTTCTTTCTCTTTGTTAACGGAGGATATTTCCTTTGGCCCTATAGTCTTCAAAGGGATCCGAAATATCTGTTCTCAGATTCCACAGAAATAAGGCTAGCAAAGAGATCCACGAAATACAGATGTAACTCTGTGAGATGAATTAACAGGACACTTAGCAGTTTCTAGGAAAGCTTCTTTCCAGATTTCATCTGAGGATATTTCCTTTTTCACCATAGCCCTCTATGGGCTTCCAAATATCACTTTGCCAATTCCACAAGAACTGTCTTAGTGAAAGGCTTCTCGAGGGGAAAGCTGTAACTCTGTGAGATGATTTCACAGAACACAAAGAAGTTTCTCAGAAAGCTTCTTTCTCTTTGTTATCGGAGGATATTTCCTTTGGCCCTATAGTCTTCAAAGGGATCCGAAATATCTGTTCTCAGATTCCACAGAAATAAGGCTAGCAAAGAGATCCACGAAATACAGATGTAAGTCCGTGAGATGAATTAACAGAACACTAAGCAGTTTCTCAGAAAGCTTCTTTCCAGATTTCTTCTGAGGATATTTCCTTTTTCACCATAGACCTCTTTGGGCTTCCAAATATCACTTTGCCAATTCCACAAGAACTGTCTTAGCGAAAGGCTTCTCGAGAGGAAAGCTGTAACTCTGTGAGATGATTTCACAGAACACAAAGAAGTTTCTCAGAAAGCTTCTTTCTCTTTGTTATCGGAGGATATTTCCTTTGGCCCTATAGTCTTCAAAGGGATCCGAAATATCTGTTCTCAGATTCCACAGAAATAAGGCTAGCAAAGAGATCCACGAAATACAGATGTAACTCTGTCAGATGAATTTACAGAACACTAAGCAGTTTCCAAGAAAGCTTCTTTCCTGATTTCATCTGAGGATATTTCCTTTTTCACCATAGCCCTCTAAGGGCTTCCAAATATCACTTTGCCAATTCCACAAGAACTGTCTTAGCGAAACGCTTCTTGAGGGGAGAGCTGTAAAACTGTGAGAATATTTCACAGAACACAAAGAAGTTTCTCCGAAACCTTCTTTCTCTTTGTTATCGGAGGATTTTTCCTTTGGCCCTATAGTCTTCAAAGGGATCCGAAATATCTGTTCTCAGATTCCACAGAAATAAGGCTAGCAAAGAGATCCACGAAATACAGATGTAACTCTGTGAGATGAATTAACAGAACACTAAGCAGTTTCTCAGAAAGCTTCTTTCCAGATTTCATCTGAGGATATTTCCTTTTTCACCATAGCCCTCTAAGGGCTTCCAAATATCACTTTGCCAATTCCACAAGAACTGTCTTAGCGAAAGGATTCTTGAGGGGAAAGCTGTAACTCTGTGAGATGATTTCACAGAACACAAAGAAGTTTCTCAGAAAGCTTCTTTCTCTTTGTTATCGGAGGATATTTCCTTTGGCCCTATAGTCTTCAAAGGGATCCGAAATATCTGTTCTCAGATTCCACAGAAATAAGGCTAGCAAAGAGATCCACGAAATACAGATGTAAGTCTGTGAGATGAATTAACAGAACACTAAGAAGTTTCTCAGAAAGCTTCTTTCCAGATTTCATCTGAGGATATTTCGTTTTTCACCATAGCCCTCTATGGGCTTCCAAATATCACTTTGCCAATTCCACACGAACTGTCTTAGCGAAAGGCTTCTTGAGGGGAAAGCTGTAACTCTGTGAGATGATTTCACAGAACACAAAGAAGTTTCTCAGAAAGCTTCTTTCTCTTTGTTATCGGAGGATATTTCCTTTGGCCCTATAGTCTTCAAAGGGATCCGAAATATCTGTTCTCAGATTCCACAGAAATAAGGCTAGCAAAGAGATCCACGAAATACAGATGTAACTCTGTGAGATGAATTAACAGAACACTAAGCAGTTTCCAAGAAAGCTTCTTTCCAGATTTCATCTGAGGATATTTCCTTTTTCACCATAGCCTTCTATGGGCTTCCAAATATCACTTTGCCAATTCCGCAAGAACTGTCTTAGCGAAAGGCTTCTTGAGGGGAAAGCTGTTACTCTGTGAGATGATTTCACAGAACACAAAGAAGTTTCTCAGAAAGCTTCTTTCTCTTTTTTAACGGAGGATATTTCCTTTGGCCCTATAGTCTTCAAAGGGATCCGAAATATCTGTTCTCAGATTCCACAGAAATAAGGCTAGCAAAGAGATCCACGAAATACAGATGTAACTCTGTGAGACGAATTAACAGGACACTTAGCAGTTTCTAGGAAAGCTTCTTTCCAGATTTCATCTGAGGATATTTCCTTTTTCACCATAGCGCTCTATGGGCTTCCAAATATCACTTTGCCAATTCCACAAGAACTGTCTTAGCGAAAGGCTTCTCGAGGGGAAAGCTGTAACTCTGTGAGATGATTTCACAGAACACAAAGAAGTTTCTCAGAAAGCTTCTTTCTCTTTGTTATCGGAGGATTTTTCCTTTAGCCCTATAGTCTTCAAAGGGATCCGATATATGTGTTCTCAGATTCCACAGAAATAAGGCTAGCAAAGAGATCCACGAAATACAGATGTAAGTCTGTGAGATGAATTACCAGAACACTAAGCAGTTTCTCAGAAAGCTTCTTTCCAGATTTCATCTGAGGATATTTCCTTTTCCACCATAGCCCTCTATGGGCTTCCAAATATCACTTTGCCAATTCCACAAGAACTGTCTTAGCGAAAGGCTTCTCGAGGGGAAAGCTGTAACTCTGTGAGATGATTTCACAGAACACAAAGAAGTTTCACAGAAAGCTTCTTTCTCTTTGTTATCGGAGGATATTTCCTTTGGCCCTATAGTCTTCAAAGGGATCCGAAATATCTGTTCTCAGATTCCAGAGAAATAAGGCTAGCAAAGAGATCCACGAAATACAGATGTAAGTCTGTGAGATGAATTAACAGAACACTAAGCAGTTTCTCAGAAAGCTTCTTTCCAGATTTCATCTGAGGATATTTCCTTTTTCACTATAGCCCTCTATGGGCTTCCAAATATCACTTTTCCAATTCCACAAGAACTGTCTTAGCGAAAGGCTTCTCGAGAGGAAAGCTGTAACTCTGTGAGATGATTTCACAGAACACAAAGAAGTTTGTCAGAAAGCTTCTTTCTCTTTGTTATCGGAGGATATTTCCTTTGGCCCTATAGTCTTCAAAGGGATCCGAAATATCTGTTCTCAGATTCCACAGAAATAAGGCTAGCAAAGAGATCCACGAAATACCGATGTAACTCTCTGAGATGAATTAACAGGACACTTAGCAGTTTCTAGGAAAGCTTCTTTCCAGATTTCATCTGAGGATATTTCCTTTTTCACCATAGCCCTCTATGGGCTTCCAAATATCACTTTGCCAATTCCACAAGAACTGTCTTAGCGAAAGGCTTCTCGAGGGGAAAGCTGTAACTCTGTGAGATGATTTCACAGAACACAAAGAAGTTTCTCAGAAAGCTTCTTTCTCGTTGTTATCGGAGGATATTTCCTTTGGCCCTATAGTCTTCAAAGGGATCGGAAATATCTGTTCTCAGATTCCACAGAAATAAGGCTAGCAAAGAGATCCACGAAATACAGATGTAAGTCTGTGAGATGAATTAACAGAACACTAAGCAGTTTCTCAGAAAGCTTCTTTCCAGATTTCATCTGAGGATATTTCCTTTTTCACCATAGCCCTCTATGGGCTTGCAAATATCACTTGCCAAGTCCACAAGAACTGTCTTAGCGAAAGACTTCTCGAGGGGAAAGCTGTAACTCTGTGAGATGATTTCACAGAACACAAAGAAGTTTCTCAGAAAGCTTCTTTCTCTTTGTTATCGGAGGATATTTCCTTTGGGCCTATAGTCTTCAAAGGGATCCGAAATATCTGTTCTCAGATTCCACAGAAATAAGGCTAGCAAAGAGATCCACGAAATACAGATGTAACTCTGTGAGATGAATTAACAGAACACTAAGCAGTTTCTAAGAAACCTTCTTTCCAGATTTCATCTGAGGATATTTCCTTTTTCACCATAGCCCTCTAAGGGCTTCCAAATATCACTTTGCCAATTCCACAAGAACTGTCTTAGCGAAAGGCTTCTTGAGGGGAAAGCTGTAACTCTGTGAGATGATTTCACAGAGCACAAAGAAGTTTCTCAGAAAGCTTCTTTCTCTTTGTTATCGGAGGATATTTCCTTTGGCCCTATAGTCTTCAAAGGGATCCGAAATATCTGTTCTCAGATTCCACAGAAATAAGGCTAGCAAAGAGATCCACGAAATACAGATGTAACTCTGTAAGATGAATTAACAGAACACTAAGCAGTTTCCAAGAAAGCTTCTTTCCAGATTTCATCTGAGGATATTTCCTTTTTCACCATAGCCTTCTATGGGCTTCCAAATATCACTTTGCCAATTCCACAAGAACTGTCTTAGCGAAAGGCTTCTTGAGGGGAAAGCTGTAACTCTGTGAGATGATTTCACAGAACACAAAGAAGTTTCTCAGAAAGCTTCTTTCTCTTTTTTAACGGAGGATATTTCCTTTGGCCCTATAGTCTTCAAAGGGATCCGAAATATCTGTTCTCTGATTCCACAGAAATAAGGCTAGCAAAGAGATCCACGAAATACAGATGTAACTCTGTGAGACGAATTAAGAGGACACTTAGCAGTTTCTAGGAAAGCTTCTTTCCAGATTTCATCTGAGGATATTTCCTTTTTCACCATAGCCTTCTATGGGCTTCCAAATATCACTTTGCCAATTCCACAAGAACTGTCTTAGCGAAAGGCTTCTTGAGGGGAAAGCTGTAACTCTGTGAGATGATTTCACAGAACACAAAGAAGTTTCTCAGAAAGCTTCTTTCTCTTTGTTATCGGAGGATATTTCCTTTGGCCCTATAGTCTTCAAAGGGATCCGAAATATCTGTTCTCAGATTTCAGAGAAGTAAGGCTAGCAAAGAGATCCACGAAATACAGATGTAACTCTGTGAGATGAATTAACAGAACACTAAGCAGTTTCTCAGAAAGCTTCTTTCCAGATTTCATCTGAGGATATTTCCTTTTTCACCATAGCCCTCTATGGGCTTCCAAATATCGCTTTGCCAATTCCACAAGAACTGTCTTAGCGAAAGGCTTCTTGAGGGGAAAGCTGTAACTCTGTGAGATGATTTCACAGAACACAAAGAAGTTTCTCAGAAAGCTTCTTTCTCTTTGTTATCGGAGGATTTTTCCTTTGGCCCTATAGTCTTCAAAGGGATCCGAAATATCTGTTCTCAGATTCCACAGAAATAAGGCTAGCAAAGAGATCCACGAAATACAGATGTAAGTCTGTGAGATGAATTACCAGAACACTAAGCAGTTTCTCAGAAAGCTTCTTTCCAGATTTCATCTGAGGATATTTCCTTTTTCACCATAGCCCTCTATGGGCTTCCAAATATCATTTGCCAATTCCACAAGAACTGTCTTAGCGAAAGGCTTCTCGAGGGGAAAGCTGTAACTCTGTGAGATGATTTCACAGAACACAAAGAAGTTTCTCAGAAAGCTTCTTTCTCTTTGTTATCGGAGGATATTTCCTTTGGCCCTATAGTCTTCAAAGGGATCCGAAATATCTGTTCTCAGATTCCAGAGAAATAAGGATAGCAAAGAGATCCACGAAATACAGATGTAAGTCTGTGAGATGAATTAACAGAACACTAAGCAGTTTCTCAGAAAGCTTCTTTCCAGATTTCATCTGAGGATATTTCCTTTTTCACCATAGCCCTCTATGGGCTTCCAAATATCACTTTGCCAATTCCACAAGAACTGTCTTAGCGAAAGGCTTCTCGAGAGGAAAGCTGTAACTCTGTGAGATGATTTCACAGAACACAAAGAAGTTTCTCAGAAAGCTTCTTTATCTTTGTTATCGGAGGATATTTCCTTTGGCCCTATAGTCTTCAAAGGGATCCGAAATATCTGTTCTCAGATTCCACAGAAATAAGGCTAGCAAAGAGATCCACGAAATACCGATGTAACTCTCTGAGATGAATTAACAGGACACTTAGCAGTTTCTAGGAAAGCTTCTTTCCAGATTTCATCTGAGGATATTTCCTTTTTCACCATAGCCCTCTATGGGCTTCCAAATATCACTTTGCCAATTCCACAAGAACTGTCTTAGCGAAAGGCTTCTCGAGGGGAAAGCTGTAACTCTGTGAGATGATTTCACAGAACACAAAGAAGTTTCTCAGAAAGCTTCTTTCTCGTTGTTATCGGAGGATATTTCCTTTGGCCCTATAGTCTTCAAAGGGATCGGAAATATCTGTTCTCAGATTCCACAGAAATAAGGCTAGCAAAGAGATCCACGAAATACAGATGTAAGTCTGTGAGATGAATTAACAGAACACTAAGCAGTTTCTCAGAAAGCTTCTTTCCAGATTTCATCTGAGGATATTTCCTTTTTCACCATAGCCCTCTATGGGCTTGCAAATATCACTTGCCAAGTCCACAAGAACTGTCTTAGCGAAAGACTTCTCGAGGGGAAAGCTGTAACTCTGTGAGATGATTTCACAGAACACAAAGAAGTTTCTCAGAAAGCTTCTTTCTCTTTGTTATCGGAGGATATTTCCTTTGGGCCTATAGTCTTCAAAGGGATCCGAAATATCTGTTCTCAGATTCCACAGAAATAAGGCTAGCAAAGAGATCCACGAAATACAGATGTAACTCTGTGAGATGAATTAACAGAACACTAAGCAGTTTCTAAGAAACCTTCTTTCCAGATTTCATCTGAGGATATTTCCTTTTTCACCATAGCCCTCTAAGGGCTTCCAAATATCACTTTGCCAATTCCACAAGAACTGTCTTAGCGAAAGGCTTCTTGAGGGGAAAGCTGTAACTCTGTGAGATGATTTCACAGAGCGCAAAGAAGTTTCTCAGAAAGCTTCTTTCTCTTTGTTATCGGAGGATATTTCCTTTGGCCCTATAGTCTTCAAAGGGATCCGAAATATCTGTTCTCAGATTCCACAGAAATAAGGCTAGCAAAGAGATCCACGAAATACAGATGTAACTCTGTAAGATGAATTAACAGAACACTAAGCAGTTTCCAAGAAAGCTTCTTTCCAGATTTCATCTGAGGATATTTCCTTTTTCACCATAGCCTTCTATGGGCTTCCAAATATCACTTTGCCAATTCCACAAGAACTGTCTTAGCGAAAGGCTTCTTGAGGGGAAAGCTGTAACTCTGTGAGATGATTTCACAGAACACAAAGAAGTTTCTCAGAAAGCTTCTTTCTCTTTTTTAACGGAGGATATTTCCTTTGGCCCTATAGTCTTCAAAGGGATCCGAAATATCTGTTCTCTGATTCCACAGAAATAAGGCTAGCAAAGAGATCCACGAAATACAGATGTAACTCTGTGAGACGAATTAAGAGGACACTTAGCAGTTTCTAGGAAAGCTTCTTTCCAGATTTCATCTGAGGATATTTCCTTTTTCACCATAGCCTTCTATGGGCTTCCAAATATCACTTTGCCAATTCCACAAGAACTGTCTTAGCGAAAGGCTTCTTGAGGGGAAAGCTGTAACTCTGTGAGATGATTTCACAGAACACAAAGAAGTTTCTCAGAAAGCTTCTTTCTCTTTGTTATCGGAGGATATTTCCTTTGGCCCTATAGTCTTCAAAGGGATCCGAAATATCTGTTCTCAGATTTCAGAGAAGTAAGGCTAGCAAAGAGATCCACGAAATACAGATGTAACTCTGTGAGATGAATTAACAGAACACTAAGCAGTTTCTCAGAAAGCTTCTTTCCAGATTTCATCTGAGGATATTTCCTTTTTCACCATAGCCCTCTATGGGCTTCCAAATATCGCTTTGCCAATTCCACAAGAACTGTCTTAGCGAAAGGCTTCTTGAGGGGAAAGCTGTAACTCTGTGAGATGATTTCACAGAACACAAAGAAGTTTCTCAGAAAGCTTCTTTCTCTTTGTTATCGGAGGATTTTTCCTTTGGCCCTATAGTCTTCAAAGGGATCCGAAATATCTGTTCTCAGATTCCACAGAAATAAGGCTAGCAAAGAGATCCACGAAATACAGATGTAAGTCTGTGAGATGAATTACCAGAACACTAAGCAGTTTCTCAGAAAGCTTCTTTCCAGATTTCATCTGAGGATATTTCCTTTTTCACCATAGCCCTCTATGGGCTTCCAAATATCATTTGCCAATTCCACAAGAACTGTCTTAGCGAAAGGCTTCTCGAGGGGAAAGCTGTAACTCTGTGAGATGATTTCACAGAACACAAAGAAGTTTCTCAGAAAGCTTCTTTCTCTTTGTTATCGGAGGATATTTCCTTTGGCCCTATAGTCTTCAAAGGGATCCGAAATATCTGTTCTCAGATTCCAGAGAAATAAGGATAGCAAAGAGATCCACGAAATACAGATGTAAGTCTGTGAGATGAATTAACAGAACACTAAGCAGTTTCTCAGAAAGCTTCTTTCCAGATTTCATCTGAGGATATTTCCTTTTTCACCATAGCCCTCTATGGGCTTCCAAATATCACTTTGCCAATTCCACAAGAACTGTCTTAGCGAAAGGCTTCTCGAGAGGAAAGCTGTAACTCTGTGAGATGATTTCACAGAACACAAAGAAGTTTCTCAGAAAGCTTCTTTCTCTTTGTTATCGGAGGATATTTCCTTTGGCCCTATAGTCTTCAAAGGGATCCGAAATATCTGTTCTCAGATTCCACAGAAATAAGGCTAGCAAAGAGATCCACGAAATACAGATGTAACTCTGTGAGATGAATTAACAGAACACTAAGCAGTTTCCAAGAAAGCTTCTTTCCAGATTTCATCTGAGGATATTTCCTTTTTCACCATAGCCTTCTATGGGCTTCCAAATATCACTTTGCCAATTCCACAAGAACTGTCTTAGCGAAAGGCTCCTTGAGGGGAAAGCTGTAACTCTGTGAGATGATTTCACAGAACACAAAGAAATTTCTCAGAAAGCTTCTTTCTCTTTGTTATCGGAGGATATTTCCTTTGGCCCTACAGTCTTCAAAGGGAACCGAAATATCTGTTCTCAGATTCCACAGAAATAAGGCTAGCAAAGAGATCCACGAAATACCGATGTAACTCTCTGAGATGAATTAACAGGACACTTAGCAGTTTCTAGGAAAGCTTCTTTCCAGATTTCATCTGAGGATATTTCCTTTTTCACCATAGCCCTCTATGGGCTTCCAAATATCACTTTGCCAATTCCACAAGAACTGTCTTAGCGAAAGGCTTCTCGAGGGGAAAGCTGTAACTCTGTGAGATGATTTCACAGAACACAAAGAAGTTTCTCAGAAAGCTTCTTTCTCGTTGTTATCGGAGGATATTTCCTTTGGCCCTATAGTCTTCAAAGGGATCGGAAATATCTGTTCTCAGATTCCACAGAAATAAGGCTAGCAAAGAGATCCACGAAATACAGATGTAAGTCTGTGAGATGAATTAACAGAACACTAAGCAGTTTCTCAGAAAGCTTCTTTCCAGATTTCATCTGAGGATATTTCCTTTTTCACCATAGCCCTCTATGGGCTTCCAAATATCACTTGCCAAGTCCACAAGAACTGTCTTAGCGAAAGACTTCTCGAGGGGAAAGCTGTAACTCTGTGAGATGATTTCACAGAGCACAAAGAAGTTTCTCAGAAAGCTTCTTTCTCTTTGTTATCGGAGGATATTTCCTTTGGCCCTATAGTCTGAAAAGGGATCCGAAATATCTGTTCTCAGATTCCACAGAAATAAGGCTAGCAAAGAGATCCACGAAATACAGATGTAACTCTGTAAGATGAATTAACAGAACACTAAGCAGTTTCCAAGAAAGCTTCTTTCCAGATTTCATCTGAGGATATTTCCTTTTTCACCATAGCCTTCTATGGGCTTCCAAATATCACTTTGCCAATTCCACAAGAACTGTCTTAGCGAAAGGCTTCTTGAGGGGAAAGCTGTAACTCTGTGAGATGATTTCACAGAACACAAAGAAGTTTCTCAGAAAGCTTCTTTCTCTTTTTTAACGGAGGATATTTCCTTTGGCCCTATAGTCTTCAAAGGGATCCGAAATATCTGTTCTCTGATTCCACAGAAATAAGGCTAGCAAAGAGATCCACGAAATACAGATGTAACTCTGTGAGACGAATTAAGAGGACACTTAGCAGTTTCTAGGAAAGCTTCTTTCCAGATTTCATCTGAGGATATTTCCTTTTTCACCATAGCCTTCTATGGGCTTCCAAATATCACTTTGCCAATTCCACAAGAACTGTCTTAGCGAAAGGCTTCTTGAGGGGAAAGCTGTAACTCTGTGAGATGATTTCACAGAACACAAAGAAGTTTCTCAGAAAGCTTCTTTCTCTTTGTTATCGGAGGATATTTCCTTTGGCCCTATAGTCTTCAAAGGGATCCGAAATATCTGTTCTCAGATTTCAGAGAAGTAAGGCTAGCAAAGAGATCCACGAAATACAGATGTAACTCTGTGAGATGAATTAACAGAACACTAAGCAGTTTCTCAGAAAGCTTCTTTCCAGATTTCATCTGAGGATATTTCCTTTTTCACCATAGCCCTCTATGGGCTTCCAAATATCGCTTTGCCAATTCCACAAGAACTGTCTTAGCGAAAGGCTTCTTGAGGGGAAAGCTGTAACTCTGTGAGATGATTTCACAGAACACAAAGAAGTTTCTCAGAAAGCTTCTTTCTCTTTGTTATCGGAGGATTTTTCCTTTGGCCCTATAGTCTTCAAAGGGATCCGAAATATCTGTTCTCAGATTCCACAGAAATAAGGCTAGCAAAGAGATCCACGAAATACAGATGTAAGTCTGTGAGATGAATTACCAGAACACTAAGCAGTTTCTCAGAAAGCTTCTTTCCAGATTTCATCTGAGGATATTTCCTTTTTCACCATAGCCCTCTATGGGCTTCCAAATATCATTTGCCAATTCCACAAGAACTGTCTTAGCGAAAGGCTTCTCGAGGGGAAAGCTGTAACTCTGTGAGATGATTTCACAGAACACAAAGAAGTTTCTCAGAAAGCTTCTTTCTCTTTGTTATCGGAGGATATTTCCTTTGGCCCTATAGTCTTCAAAGGGATCCGAAATATCTGTTCTCAGATTCCAGAGAAATAAGGATAGCAAAGAGATCCACGAAATACAGATGTAAGTCTGTGAGATGAATTAACAGAACACTAAGCAGTTTCTCAGAAAGCTTCTTTCCAGATTTCATCTGAGGATATTTCCTTTTTCACCATAGCCCTCTATGGGCTTCCAAATATCACTTTGCCAATTCCACAAGAACTGTCTTAGCGAAAGGCTTCTCGAGAGGAAAGCTGTAACTCTGTGAGATGATTTCACAGAACACAAAGAAGTTTCTCAGAAAGCTTCTTTCTCTTTGTTATCGGAGGATATTTCCTTTGGCCCTATAGTCTTCAAAGGGAACCGAAATATCTGTTCTCAGATTCCACAGAAATAAGGCTAGCAAAGAGATCCACGAAATACAGATGTAACTCTGTGAGATGAATTAACAGAACACTAAGCAGTTTCCAAGAAAGCTTCTTTCCAGATTTCATCTGAGGATATTTCCTTTTTCACCATAGCCTTCTATGGGCTTCCAAATATCACTTTGCCAATTCCACAAGAACTGTCTTAGCGAAAGGCTCCTTGAGGGGAAAGCTGTAACTCTGTGAGATGATTTCACAGAACACAAAGAAATTTCTCAGAAAGCTTCTTTCTCTTTGTTATCGGAGGATATTTCCTTTGGCCCTACAGTCTTCAAAGGGAACCGAAATATCTGTTCTCAGATTCCACAGAAATAAGGCTAGCAAAGAGATCCACGAAATACCGATGTAACTCTCTGAGATGAATTAACAGGACACTTAGCAGTTTCTAGGAAAGCTTCTTTCCAGATTTCATCTGAGGATATTTCCTTTTTCACCATAGCCCTCTATGGGCTTCCAAATATCACTTTGCCAATTCCACAAGAACTGTCTTAGCGAAAGGCTTCTCGAGGGGAAAGCTGTAACTCTGTGAGATGATTTCACAGAACACAAAGAAGTTTCTCAGAAAGCTTCTTTCTCGTTGTTATCGGAGGATATTTCCTTTGGCCCTATAGTCTTCAAAGGGATCGGAAATATCTGTTCTCAGATTCCACAGAAATAAGGCTAGCAAAGAGATCCACGAAATACAGATGTAACTCTGTGAGATGAATTAACAGAACACTAAGCAGTTTCTCAGAAAGCTTCTTTCCAGATTTCATCTGAGGATATTTCCTTTTTCACCATAGCCCTCTATGGGCTTCCAAATATCACTTGCCAAGTCCACAAGAACTGTCTTAGCGAAAGACTTCTCGAGGGGAAAGCTGTAACTCTGTGAGATGATTTCACAGAACACAAAGAAGTTTCTCAGAAAGCTTCTTTCTCTTTGTTATCGGAGGATATTTCCTTTGGGCCTATAGTCTTCAAAGGGATCCGAAATATCTGTTCTCAGATTCCACAGAAATAAGGCTAGCAAAGAGATCCACGAAATACAGATGTAACTCTGTGAGATGAATTAACAGAACACTAAGCAGTTTCTAAGAAACCTTCTTTCCAGATTTCATCTGAGGATATTTCCTTTTTCACCATAGCCCTCTAAGGGCTTCCAAATATCACTTTGCCAATTCCACAAGAACTGTCTTAGCGAAAGGCTTCTTGAGGGGAAAGCTGTAACTCTGTGAGATGATTTCACAGAGCACAAAGAAGTTTCTCAGAAAGCTTCTTTCTCTTTGTTATCGGAGGATATTTCCTTTGGCCCTATAGTCTTCAAAGGGATCCGAAATATCTGTTCTCAGATTCCACAGAAATAAGGCTAGCAAAGAGATCCACGAAATACAGATGTAACTCTGTGAGATGAATTAACAGAACACTAAGCAGTTTCCAAGAAAGCTTCTTTCCAGATTTCATCTGAGGATATTTCCTTTTTCACCATAGCCTTCTATGGGCTTCCAAATATCACTTTGCCAATTCCACAAGAACTGTCTTAGCGAAAGGCTTCTTGAGGGGAAAGCTGTAACTCTGTGAGATGATTTCACAGAACACAAAGAAGTTTCTCAGAAAGCTTCTTTCTCTTTGTTATCGGAGGATATTTCCTTTGGCCCACTAGTCTTCAAAGGGATCCGAAATATCTGTTCTCAGATTCCAGAGAAATAAGGCTAGCAAAGAGATCCACGAAATACAGATGTAAGTCTGTGAGATGAATTAACAGAACACTAAGCAGTTTCTCAGAAAGCTTCTTTCCAGATTTCCTCTGAGGATATTTCCTTTTTCACCATAGCCCTCTATGGGCTTCCAAATATCACTTTGCCAATTCCACAAGAACTGTCTTAGCGAAAGGCTTCTTGAGGGGAAAGCTGTAACTCTGTGAGATGATTTCACAGAACACAAAGAAGTTTCTCAGAAAGCTTCTTTCTCTTTGTTATCGGAGGATTTTTCCTTTGGCCCTATAGTCTTCAAAGGGATCCGAAATATCTGTTCTCAGATTCCACAGAAATAAGGCTAGCAAAGAGATCCACGAAATACAGATGTAAGTCTGTGAGATGAATTACCAGAACACTAAGCAGTTTCTCAGAAAGCTTCTTTCCAGATTTCATCTGAGGATATTTCCTTTTTCACCATAGCCCTCTATGGGCTTCCAAATATCATTTGCCAATTCCACAAGAACTGTCTTAGCGAAAGGCTTCTCGAGGGGAAAGCTGTAACTCTGTGAGATGATTTCACAGAACACAAAGAAGTTTCTCAGAAAGCTTCTTTCTCTTTGTTATCGGAGGATATTTCCTTTGGCCCTATAGTCTTCAAAGGGATCCGAAATATCTGTTCTCAGATTCCAGAGAAATAAGGCTAGCAAAGAGATCCACGAAATACAGATGTAAGTCTGTGAGATGAATTAACAGAACACTAAGCAGTTTCTCAGAAAGCTTCTTTCCAGATTTCCTCTGAGGATATTTCCTTTTTCACCATAGCCCTCTATGGGCTTCCAAATATCACTTTGCCAATTCCACAAGAACTGTCTTAGCGAAAGGCTTCTTGAGGGGAAAGCTGTAACTCTGTGAGATGATTTCACAGAACACAAAGAAGTTTCTCAGAAAGCTTCTTTCTCTTTGTTATCGGAGGATATTTCCTTTGGCCCTATAGTCTTCAAAGGGATCCGAAATATCTGTTCTCAGATTCCACAGAAATAAGGCTAGCAAAGAGATCCACGAAATACAGATGTAACTCTGTGAGATGAATTAACAGAACACTAAGCAGTTTCTCAGAAAGCTTCTTTCCAGATTTCATCTGAGGATATTTCCTTTTTCACCATAGCCCTCTAAGGGCTTCCAAATATCACTTTGCCAATTCCACAAGAACTGTCTTAGCGAAAGGCTTCTTGAGGGGAAAGCTGTAACTCTGTGAGATGATTTCACAGAACACAAAGAAGTTTCTCAGAAAGCTTCTTTCTCTTTGTTATCGGAGGATATTTCCTTTGGCCCTATAGTCTTCAAAGGGATCCGAAATATCTGTTCTCAGATTCCACAGAAATAAGGCTAGCAAAGAGATCCACGAAATACAGATGTAAGTCTGTGAGATGAATTAACAGAACACTAAGAAGTTTCTCAGAAAGCTTCTTTCCAGATTTCATCTGAGGATATTTCCTTTTTCACCATAGCCCTCTATGGGCTTCCAAATATCACTTTGCCAATTCCACACGAACTGTCTTAGCGAAAGGCTTCTTGAGGGGAAAGCTGTAACTCTGTGAGATGATTTCACAGAACACAAAGAAGTTTCTCAGAAAGCTTCTTTCTGTTTGTTATCGGAGGATATTTCCTTTGGCCCTATAGTCTTCAAAGGGATCCGAAATATCTGTTCTCAGATTCCACAGAAATAAGGCTAGCAAAGAGATCCACGAAATACAGATGTAACTCTGTGAGATGAATTAACAGAACACTAAGCAGTTTCCAAGAAAGCTTCTTTCCAGATTTCATCTGAGGATATTTCCTTTTTCACCATAGCCTTCTATGGGCTTCCAAATATCACTTTGCCAATTCCACAAGAACTGTCTTAGCGAAAGGCTTCTTGAGGGGAAAGCTGTTACTCTGTGAGATGATTTCACAGAACACAAAGAAGTTTCTCAGAAAGCTTCTTTCTCTTTTTTAACGGAGGATATTTCCTTTGGCCCTATAGTCTTCAAAGGGATCCGAAATATCTGTTCTCAGATTCCACAGAAATACGGCTAGCAAAGAGATCCACGAAATACAGATGTAACTCTGTGAGACGAATTAACAGGACACTTAGCAGTTTCTAGGAAAGCTTCTTTCCAGATTTCATCTGAGGATATTTCCTTTTTCACCATAGCGCTCTATGGGCTTCCAAATATCACTTTGCCAATTCCACAAGAACTGTCTTAGCGAAAGGCTTCTCGAGGGGAAAGCTGTAACTCTGTGAGATGATTTCACAGAACACAAAGAAGTTTCTCAGAAAGCTTCTTTCTCTTTGTTATCGGAGGATTTTTCCTTTGGCCCTATAGTCTTCAAAGGGATCCGATATATGTGTTCTCAGATTCCACAGAAATAAGGCTAGCAAAGAGATCCACGAAATACAGATGTAAGTCTGTGAGATGAATTACCAGAACACTAAGCAGTTTCTCAGAAAGCTTCTTTCCAGATTTCATCTGAGGATATTTCCTTTTCCACCATAGCCCTCTATGGGCTTCCAAATATCACTTTGCCAATTCCACAAGAACTGTCTTAGCGAAAGGCTTCTCGAGGGGAAAGCTGTAACTCTGTGAGATGATTTCACAGAACACAAAGAAGTTTCACAGAAAGCTTCTTTATCTTTGTTATCGGAGGATATTTCCTTTGGCCCTATAGTCTTCAAAGGGATCCGAAATATCTGTTCTCAGATTCCAGAGAAATAAGGCTAGCAAAGAGATCCACGAAATACAGATGTAAGTCTGTGAGATGAATTAACAGAACACTAAGCAGTTTCTCAGAAAGCTTCTTTCCAGATTTCATCTGAGGATATTTCCTTTTTCACCATAGCCCTCTATGGGCTTCCAAATATCACTTTTCCAATTCCACAAGAACTGTCTTAGCGAAAGGCTTCTCGAGAGGAAAGCTGTAACTCTGTGAGATGATTTCACAGAACACAAAGAAGTTTGTCAGAAAGCTTCTTTCTCTTTGTTATCGGAGGATATTTCCTTTGGCCCTATAGTCTTCAAAGGGATCCGAAATATCTGTTCTCAGATTCCACAGAAATAAGGCTAGCAAAGAGATCCACGAAATACCGATGTAACTCTCTGAGATGAATTAACAGGACACTTAGCAGTTTCTAGGAAAGCTTCTTTCCAGATTTCATCTGAGGATATTTCCTTTTTCACCATAGCCCTCTATGGGCTTCCAAATATCACTTTGCCAATTCCACAAGAACTGTCTTAGCGAAAGGCTTCTCGAGGGGAAAGCTGTAACTCTGGGAGATGATTTCACAGAACACAAAGAAGTTTCTCAGAAAGCTTCTTTCTCTTTGTTATCGGAGGATATTTCCTTTGGCCCTATAGTCTTCAAAGGGATCCGAAATATCTGTTCTCAGATTCCACAGAAATAAGGCTAGCAAAGAGATCCACGAAATACAGATGTAATTCTGTGAGATGAATTAACAGAACACTAAGCAGTTTCCAAGAAAGCTTCTTTCCAGATTTCATCTGAGGATATTTCCTTTTTCATCATAGCCTTCTATGGGCTTCCAAATATCACTTTGCCAAATCCACAAGAACTGTCTTAGCGAAAGGCTTCTTGAGGGGAAAGCTGTAACTCTGTGAGATGATTTCACAGAACACAAAGAAGTTTCTCAGAAAGCTTCTTTTCTTTGTTAACGGAGGATATTTCCTTTGGCCCTATAGTCTTCAAAGGGATCCGAAATATCTGTTCTCATATTCCACAGAAATAAGGCTAGCAAAGAGATCCACGAAATACAGATGTAACTCTGTGAGATGAATTATCAGGACAATTAGCAGTTTCTAGGAAAGCTTCTTTCCAGATTTCATCTGAGGATATTTCCTTTTTCACCATAGCCCTCTATGGGCTTCCAAATATCACTTTGCCAATTCCACAAGAACTGTCTTAGCGAAAGGCTTCTCGAGGGGAAAGCTGTAACTCTGTGTGATGATTTCACAGAACACAAAGAAGTTTCTCAGAAAGCTTCTTTCTCTTTGTTATCGGAGGATATTTCCTTTGGCCCTATAGTCTTCAAAGGGATCCGAAATATCTGTTCTCAGATTCCACAGAAATAAGGCTAGCAAAGAGATCCACGAAATACAGATGTAACTCTGTGAGATGAATTAACAGAACACTAAGCAGTTTCCAAGAAAGCTTCTTTCCAGATTTCATCTGAGGATATTTCCTTTTTCACCATAGCCTTCTATGGGCTTCCAAATATCACTTTGCCAATTCCACAAGAACTGTCTTAGCGAAAGGCTTCTTGAGGGGAAAGCTGTAACTCTGTGAGATGATTTCACAGAACACAAAGAAGTTTCTCAGAAAGCTTCTTTCTCTTTGTTATCGGAGGATATTTCCTTTGGCCCTATAGTCTTCAAAGGGATCCGAAATATCTGTTCTCAGATTCCAGAGAAATAAGGCTAGCAAAGAGATCCACGAAATACAGATGTAAGTCTGTGAGATGAATTAACAGAACACTAAGCAGTTTCTCAGAAAGCTTCTTTCCAGATTTCATCTGAGGATATTTCCTTTTTCACCATAGCCCTCTATGGGCTTCCAAATATCACTTTGCCAATTCCACACGAACTGTCTTAGCGAAAGGCTTCTTGAGGGGAAAGCTGTAACTCTGTGAGATGATTTCACAGAACACAAAGAAGTTTCTCAGAAAGCTTCTTTCTCTTTGTTATCGGAGGATATTTCCTTTGGCCCTATAGTCTTCAAAGGGATCCGAAATATCTGTTCTCAGATTCCACAGAAATAAGGCTAGCAAAGAGATCCACGAAATACAGATGTAAGTCTGTGAGATGAATTACCAGAACACTAAGCAGTTTCTCAGAAAGCTTCTTTCCAGATTTCATCTGAGGATATTTCCTTTTTCACCATAGCCATCTATGGGCTTCCAAATATCACTTTGCCAATTCCACAAGAACTGTCTTAGCGAAAGGCTTCTCGAGGGGAAAGCTGTAACTCTGTGAGCTGATTTCACAGAACACAAAGAAGTTTCTCAGAAAGCTTCTTTCTCTTTGTTATCGGAGGATATTTCCTTTGGCCCTATAGTCTTCAATGGGATCCGAAATATCTGTTCTCAGATTCCAGAGAAATAAGGCTAGCAAAGAGATCCACGAAATACAGATGTAAGTCTGTGAGATGAATTAACAGAACACTAAGCAGTTTCTCAGAAAGCTTCTTTCCAGATTTCATCTGAGGATATTTCCTTTTTCACCATAGCCCTCTATGGGCTTCCAAATATCACTTTTCCAATTCCTCAAGAACTGTCTTAGCGAAAGGCTTCTCGAGAGGAAAGCTGTAACTCTGTGAGATGATTTCACAGAACACAAAGAAGTTTCTCAGAAAGCTTCTTTCTCTTTGTTATCGGAGGATATTTCCTTTGGCCCTATAGTCTTCAAAGGGATCCGAAATATCTGTTCTCAGATTCCACAGAAATAAGGCTAGCAAAGAGATCCACGAAATACAGATGTAACTCTGTGAGATGAATTAACAGGACACTTAGCAGTTTCTAGGAAAGCTTCTTTCCAGATTTCATCTGAGGATATTTCCTTTTTCACCATAGCCCTCTAAGGGCTTCCAAATATCACTTTGCCAATTCCACAAGAACTGTCTTAGCGAAAGGCTTCTCGAGGGGAAAGCTGTAACTCTGTGAGATGATTTCACAGAACACAAAGAAGTTTCTCAGAAAGCTTCTTTCTCTTTGTTATCGGAGGATATTTCCTTTGGCCCTATAATCTTCAAATGGATCCGAAATATCTGTTCTCAGATTCCACAGAAATAAGGCTAGCAAAGAGATCCACGAAATACAGATGTAACTCTGTGAGATGAATTAACAGGACACTTAGCAGTTTCTAGGAAAGCTTCTTTCCAGATTTCATCTGAGGATATTACCTTTTTCACCATAGCCCTCTAAGGGCTTCCAAATATCACTTTGCCAATTCCACAAGAACTGTCTTAGCGAAAGGCTTCTCGAGGGGAAAGCTGTAACTCTGTGAGATGATTTCACAGAACACAAAGAAGTTTCTCAGAAAGCTTCTTTCTCTTTGTTATCGGAGGATTTTTCCTTTGGCCCTATTGTCTTCAAAGGGATCCGATATATATGTTCTCAGATTCCAGAGAAATAAGGCTAGCAAAGAGATCCACGAAATACAGATGTAAGTCTGTGAGATGAATTACCAGAACACTAAGCAGTTTCTCAGAAAGCTTCTTTCCAGATTTCATCTGAGGATATTTCCTTTTTAACCATAGCCCTCTATGGGCTTCCAAATATCACTTTGCCAATTCCACAAGAACTGTCTTAGCGAAAGGCTTCTTGAGGGGAAAGCTGTAACTCTGTGAGATGATTTCACAGAACACAAAGAAGTTTCTCAGAAAGCTTCTTTCTCTTTGTTATCGGAGGATATTTCCTTTGGCCCTCTAGTCTTCAAAGGGATCCGAAATATCTGTTCTCAGATTCCACAGAAATAAGGCTAGCAAAGAGATCCACGAAATACAGATATAACTCTGTGAGATGAATTAACAGAACACTAAGCAGTTTCTCAGAAAGCTTCTTTCCAGATTTCATCTGAGGATATTTCCTTTTTCACCGTAGCCCTCTAAGGGCTTCCAAATATCACTTTGCCAATTCCACAAGAAATGTCTTAGCGAAAGGCTTCTTGAGGGGAAAGCTGTAACTCTGTGAGATGATTTCACAGAACACAAAGAAGTTTCTCAGAAAGCTTCTTTCTCTTTGTTAACGGAGGATATTTCCTTTGGCCCTATAGTCTTCAAAAGGATCCGAAATATCTGTTCTCAGATTCCACAGAAATAAGGCTAGCAAAGATATCCACGAAATACAGATGTAACTCTGTGAGATGAATTAACAGGACAATTAGCAGTTTCTCGGAAAGCTTCTTTCCAGATTTCATCTGAGGATATTTCCTTTTTCACCATAGCCCTCTATGGGCTTCCAAATATCACTTTGCCAATTCCACAAGAACTGTCTTAGCGAAAGGCTTCTCGAGGGGAAAGCTGTAACTCTGTGAGATGATTTCACAGAACACAAAGAAGTTTCTCAGAAAGCTTCTTTCTCTTTGTTAACGGTGGATATTTCCTTTGGCCCTATAGTCTTCAAAAGGATCCGAAATATCTGTTCTCAGATTGCACAGAAATAAGGCTAGCAAAGATATCCACGAAATACAGATGTAACTCTGTGAGATGAATTAACAGAACACTAAGCAGTTTCCAAGAAAGCTTCTTTCCAGATTTCATCTGAGGATATTTCCTTTTTCACCATAGCCCTCTATGGGCTTCCAAATATCACTTTGCCAATTCCACAAGAACTGTCTTAGCGAAAGGCTTCTCGAGGGGAAAGCTGTAACTCTGGGAGATGATTTCACAGAACACAAAGAAGTTTCTCAGAAAGCTTCTTTCTCTTTGTTATCGGAGGATATTTCCTTTGGCCCTATAGTCTTCAAAGGGATCCGAAATATCTGTTCTCAGATTCCACAGAAATAAGGCTAGCAAAGAGATCCACGAAATACAGATGTAACTCTGTGAGATGAATTAACAGAACACTAAGCAGTTTCCAAGAAAGCTTCTTTCCAGATTTCATCTGAGGATATTTCCTTTTTCACCATAGCCTTCTAAGGGCTTCCAAATATCACTTTGCCAAATCCACAAGAACTCTCTTAGCGAAAGGCTTCTTGAGGGGAAAGCTGTAACTCTGTGAGATGATTTCACAGAACACAAAGAAGTTTCTCAGAAAGCTTCTTTTCTTTGTTAACGGAGGATATTTCCTTTGGCCCTATAGTCTTCAAAGGGATCCGAAATATCTGTTCTCATATTCCACAGAAATAAGGCTAGCAAAGAGATCCACGAAATACAGATGTAACTCTGTGAGATGAATTATCAGGACAATTAGCAGTTTCTAGGAAAGCTTCTTTCCAGATTTCATCTGAGGATATTTCCTTTTTCACCATAGCCCTCTATGGGCTTCCAAATATCACTTTGCCAATTCCACAAGAACTGTCTTAGCGAAAGGCTTCTCGAGGGGAAAGCTGTAACTCTGTGAGATGATTTCACAGAACACAAAGAAGTTTCTCAGAAAGCTTCTTTCTCTTTGTTATCGGAGGATATTTCCTTTGGCCCTATAGTCTTCAAAGGGATCCGAAATATCTGTTCTCAGATTCCACAGAAATAAGGCTAGCAAAGAGATCCACGAAATACAGATGTAACTCTGTGAGATGAATTAACAGAACACTAAGCAGTTTCCAAGAAAGCTTCTTTCCAGATTTCATCTGAGGATATTTCCTTTTTCACCATAGCCTTCTATGGGCTTCCAAATATCACTTTGCCAATTCCACAAGAACTGCCTTAGCGAAAGGCTTCTTGAGGGGAAAGCTGTAACTCTGTGAGATGATTTCACAGAACACAAAGAAGTTTCTCAGAAAGCTTCTTTCTCTTTGTTATCGGAGGATATTTCCTTTGGCCCTATAGTCTTCAAAGGGATCCGAAATATCTGTTCTCAGATTCCACAGAAATAAGGCTAGCAAAGAGATACACGAAATACAGATGTAAGTCTGTGAGATGAATTAACAGAACACTAAGCAGTTTCTCAGAAAGCTTCTTTCCAGATTTCATCTGAGGATATTTCCTTTTTCACCATAGCCCTCTATGGGCTTCCAAATATCACTTTGCCAATTCCACAAGAACTGTCTTAGCGAAAGGCTTCTCGAGGGGAAAGCTGTAACTCTGTGAGCTGATTTCACAGAACACAAAGAAGTTTCTCAGAAAGCTTCTTTCTCTTTGTTATCGGAGGATATTTCCTTTGGCCCTATAGTCTTCAAAGGGATCCGAAATATCTGTTCTCAGATTCCAGAGAAATAAGGCTAGCAAAGAGATCCACGAAATACAGATGTAAGTCTGTGAGATGAATTAACAGAACACTAAGCAGTTTCTCAGAAAGCTTCTTTCCAGATTTCATCTGAGGATATTTCCTTTTTCACCATAGCCCTCTATGGGCTTCCAAATATCACTTTTCCAATTCCTCAAGAACTGTCTTAGCGAAAGGCTTCTCGAGAGGAAAGCTGTAACTCTGTGAGATGATTTCACAGAACACAAAGAAGTTTCTCAGAAAGCTTCTTTCTCTTTGTTATCGGAGGATATTTCCTTTGGCCCTATAGTCTTCAAAGGGATCCGAAATATCTGTTCTCAGATTCCACAGAAATAAGGCTAGCAAAGAGATCCACGAAATACAGACGTAACTCTGTGAGATGAATTAACAGAACACTAAGCAGTTTCCAAAAAGCTTCTTTCCAGATTTCATCTGAGGATATTTCCTTTTTCACCATAGCCTTCTGTGGGCTTCCAAATATCACTTTGCCAATTCCACAAGAACTGTCTTAGCGAAAGGCTTCTTGAGGGGAAAGCTGTAACTCTGTGAGATGATTTCACAGAACACAAAGAAGTTTCTCAGAAAGCTTCTTTCTCTTTGTTATCGGAGGATATTTCCTTTGGCCCTATAATCTTCAAAGGGATCCGAAATATCTGTTCTCAGATTCCACAGAAATAAGGCTAGCAAAGAGATCCACGAAATACAGATGTAACTCTGTGAGATGAATTAACAGGACACTTAGCAGTTTCTAGGAAAGCTTCTTTCCAGATTTCATCTGAGGATATTTCCTTTTTCACCATAGCCCTCTAAGGGCTTCCAAATATCACTTTGCCAATTCCACAAGAACTGTCTTAGCGAAAGGCTTCTCGAGGGGAAAGCTGTAACTCTGTGAGATGATTTCACAGAACACAAAGAAGTTTCTCAGAAAGCTTCTTTCTCTTTGTTATCGGAGGATTTTTCCTTTGGCCCTATTGTCTTCAAAGGGATCCGATATATATGTTCTCAGATTCCAGAGAAATAAGGCTAGCAAAGAGATCCACGAAATACAGATGTAAGTCTGTGAGATGAATTACCAGAACACTAAGCAGTTTCTCAGAAAGCTTCTTTCCAGATTTCATCTGAGGATATTTCCTTTTTAACCATAGCCCTCTATGGGCTTCCAAATATCACCTTGCCAATTCCACAAGAACTGTCTTAGCGAAAGGCTTCTTGAGGGGAAAGCTGTAACTCTGTGAGATGATTTCACAGAACACAAAGAAGTTTCTCAGAAAGCTTCTTTCTCTTTGTTATCGGAGGATATTTCCTTTGGCCCTCTAGTCTTCAAAGGGATCCGAAATATCTGTTCTCAGATTCCACAGAAATAAGGCTAGCAAAAAGATCCACGAAATACAGATATAACTCTGTGAGATGAATTAACAGAACACTAAGCAGTTTCTCAGAAAGCTTCTTTCCAGATTTCATCTGAGGATATTTCCTTTTTCACCATAGCCCTCTAAGGGCTTCCAAATATCACTTTGCCAATTCCACAAGAAATGTCTTAGCGAAAGGCTTCTTGAGGGGAAAGCTGTAACTCTGTGAGATGATTTCACAGAACACAAAGAAGTTTCTCAGAAAGCTTCTTTCTCTTTGTTAACGGAGGATATTTCCTTTGGCCCTATAGTCTTCAAAAGGATCCGAAATATCTGTTCTCAGATTCCACAGAAATAAGGCTAGCAAAGATATCCACGAAATACAGATGTAACTCTGTGAGATGAATTAACAGGACAATTAGCAGTTTCTCGGAAAGCTTCTTTCCAGATTTCATCTGAGGATATTTCCTTTTTCACCATAGCCCTCTATGGGCTTCCAAATATCACTTTGCCAATTCCACAAGAACTGTCTTAGCGAAAGGCTTCTCGAGGGGAAAGCTGTAACTCTGTGAGATGATTTCACAGAACACAAAGAAGTTTCTCAGAAAGCTTCTTTCTCTTTGTTAAGGGTGGATATTTCCTTTGGCCCTATAGTCTTCAAAAGGATCCGAAATATCTGTTATCAGATTGCACAGAAATAAGGCTAGCAAAGATATCCACGAAATACAGATGTAACTCTGTGAGATGAATTAACAGGACAATTAGCAGTTTCTCGGAAAGCTTCTTTCCAGATTTCATCTGAGGATATTTCCTTTTTCACCATAGCCCTCTATGGGCTTCCAAATATCACTTTGCCAATTCCACAAGAACTGTCTTAGCGAAAGGCTTCTCGAGGGGAAAGCTGTAACTCTGTGAGATGATTTCACAGAACACAAAGAAGTTTCTCAGAAAGCTTCTTTCTCTTTGTTATCGGAGGATATTTCCTTTGGCCCTATAGTCTTCAAAGGGATCCGAAATATCTGTTCTCAGATTCCACAGAAATAAGGCTAGCAAAGAGATCCACGAAATACAGATGTAACTCTGTGAGATGAATTAACAGAACACTAAGCAGTTTCCAAGAAAGCTTCTTTCCAGATTTCATCTGAGGATATTTCCTTTTTCACCATAGCCTTCTATGGGCTTCCAAATATCACTTTGCCAATTCCACAAGAACTGCCTTAGCGAAAGGCTTCTTGAGGGGAAAGCTGTAACTCTGTGAGATGATTTCACAGAACACAAAGAAGTTTCTCAGAAAGCTTCTTTCTCTTTGTTATCGGAGGATATTTCCTTTGGCCCTATAGTCTTCAAAGGGATCCGAAATATCTGTTCTCAGATTCCACAGAAATAAGGCTAGCAAAGAGATACACGAAATACAGATGTAAGTCTGTGAGATGAATTAACAGAACACTAAGCAGTTTCTCAGAAAGCTTCTTTCCAGATTTCATCTGAGGATATTTCCTTTTTCACCATAGCCCTCTATGGGCTTCCAAATATCACTTTGCCAATTCCACAAGAACTGTCTTAGCGAAAGGCTTCTCGAGGGGAAAGCTGTAACTCTGTGAGCTGATTTCACAGAACACAAAGAAGTTTCTCAGAAAGCTTCTTTCTCTTTGTTATCGGAGGATATTTCCTTTGGCCCTATAGTCTTCAAAGGGATCCGAAATATCTGTTCTCAGATTCCAGAGAAATAAGGCTAGCAAAGAGATCCACGAAATACAGATGTAAGTCTGTGAGATGAATTAACAGAACACTAAGCAGTTTCTCAGAAAGCTTCTTTCCAGATTTCATCTGAGGATATTTCCTTTTTCACCATAGCCCTCTATGGGCTTCCAAATATCACTTTTCCAATTCCTCAAGAACTGTCTTAGCGAAAGGCTTCTCGAGAGGAAAGCTGTAACTCTGTGAGATGATTTCACAGAACACAAAGAAGTTTCTCAGAAAGCTTCTTTCTCTTTGTTATCGGAGGATATTTCCTTTGGCCCTATAGTCTTCAAAGGGATCCGAAATATCTGTTCTCAGATTCCACAGAAATAAGGCTAGCAAAGAGATCCACGAAATACAGACGTAACTCTGTGAGATGAATTAACAGAACACTAAGCAGTTTCCAAAAAGCTTCTTTCCAGATTTCATCTGAGGATATTTCCTTTTTCACCATAGCCTTCTGTGGGCTTCCAAATATCACTTTGCCAATTCCACAAGAACTGTCTTAGCGAAAGGCTTCTTGAGGGGAAAGCTGTAACTCTGTGAGATGATTTCACAGAACACAAAGAAGTTTCTCAGAAAGCTTCTTTCTCTTTGTTATCGGAGGATATTTCCTTTGGCCCTATAATCTTCAAAGGGATCCGAAATATCTGTTCTCAGATTCCACAGAAATAAGGCTAGCAAAGAGATCCACGAAATACAGATGTAACTCTGTGAGATGAATTAACAGGACACTTAGCAGTTTCTAGGAAAGCTTCTTTCCAGATTTCATCTGAGGATATTTCCTTTTTCACCATAGCCCTCTAAGGGCTTCCAAATATCACTTTGCCAATTCCACAAGAACTGTCTTAGCGAAAGGCTTCTCGAGGGGAAAGCTGTAACTCTGTGAGATGATTTCACAGAACACAAAGAAGTTTCTCAGAAAGCTTCTTTCTCTTTGTTATCGGAGGATTTTTCCTTTGGCCCTATTGTCTTCAAAGGGATCCGATATATATGTTCTCAGATTCCAGAGAAATAAGGCTAGCAAAGAGATCCACGAAATACAGATGTAAGTCTGTGAGATGAATTACCAGAACACTAAGCAGTTTCTCAGAAAGCTTCTTTCCAGATTTCATCTGAGGATATTTCCTTTTTAACCATAGCCCTCTATGGGCTTCCAAATATCACTTTGCCAATTCCACAAGAACTGTCTTAGCGAAAGGCTTCTTGAGGGGAAAGCTGTAACTCTGTGAGATGATTTCACAGAACACAAAGAAGTTTCTCAGAAAGCTTCTTTCTCTTTGTTATCGGAGGATATTTCCTTTGGCCCTCTAGTCTTCAAAGGGATCCGAAATATCTGTTCTCAGATTCCACAGAAATAAGGCTAGCAAAAAGATCCACGAAATACAGATATAACTCTGTGAGATGAATTAACAGAACACTAAGCAGTTTCTCAGAAAGCTTCTTTCCAGATTTCATCTGAGGATATTTCCTTTTTCACCATAGCCCTCTAAGGGCTTCCAAATATCACTTTGCCAATTCCACAAGAAATGTCTTAGCGAAAGGCTTCTTGAGGGGAAAGCTGTAACTCTGTGAGATGATTTCACAGAACACAAAGAAGTTTCTCAGAAAGCTTCTTTCTCTTTGTTAACGGAGGATATTTCCTTTGGCCCTATAGTCTTCAAAAGGATCCGAAATATCTGTTCTCAGATTCCACAGAAATAAGGCTAGCAAAGATATCCACGAAATACAGATGTAACTCTGTGAGATGAATTAACAGGACAATTAGCAGTTTCTCGGAAAGCTTCTTTCCAGATTTCATCTGAGGATATTTCCTTTTTCACCATAGCCCTCTATGGGCTTCCAAATATCACTTTGCCAATTCCACAAGAACTGTCTTAGCGAAAGGCTTCTCGAGGGGAAAGCTGTAACTCTGTGAGATGATTTCACAGAACACAAAGAAGTTTCTCAGAAAGCTTCTTTCTCTTTGTTAAGGGTGGATATTTCCTTTGGCCCTATAGTCTTCAAAAGGATCCGAAATATCTGTTATCAGATTGCACAGAAATAAGGCTAGCAAAGATATCCACGAAATACAGATGTAACTCTGTGAGATGAATTAACAGGACAATTAGCAGTTTCTCGGAAAGCTTCTTTCCAGATTTCATCTGAGGATATTTCCTTTTTCACCATAGCCCTCTATGGGCTTCCAAATATCACTTTGCCAATTCCACAAGAACTGTCTTAGCGAAAGGCTTCTCGAGGGGAAAGCTGTAACTCTGGGAGATGATTTCACAGAACACAAAGAAGTTTCTCAGAAAGCTTCTTTCTCTTTGTTATCGGAGGATATTTCCTTTGGCCCTATAGTCTTCAAAGGGATCCGAAATATCTGTTCTCAGATTCCACAGAAATAAGGCTAGCAAACAGATCCACGAAATACAGATGTAACTCTGTGAGATGAATTAACAGGACACTTAGCAGTTTCTAGGAAAGCTTCTTTCCAGATTTCATCTGAGGATATTTCCTTTTTCACCATAGCCCTCTATGGGCTTCCAAATATCACTTTGCCAATTCCACAAGAACTGTCTTAGTGAAAGGCTTCTCGAGGGGAAAGCTGTAACTCTGTGAGATGATTTCACAGAACACAAAGAAGTTTCTCAGAAAGCTTCTTTCTCTTTGTTATCGGAGGATATTTCCTTTGGCCCTATAGTCTTCAAAGGGATCCGAAATATCTGTTCTCAGATTCCAGAGAAATAAGGCTAGCAAAGAGATCCACGAAATACAGATGTAAGTCTGTGAGATGAATTAACAGAACACTAAGCAGTTTCTCAGAAAGCTTCTTTCCAGATTTCATCTGAGGATATTTCCTTTTTCACCATAGCCCTCTATGGGCTTCCAAATATCGCTTTGCCAATTCCACAAGAACTGTCTTAGCGAAAGGCTTCTTGAGGGGAAAGCTGTAACTCTGTGAGATGATTTCACAGAACACAAAGAAGTTTCTCAGAAAGCTTCTTTCTCTTTGTTATCGGAGGATATTTCCTTTGGCCCTATAGTCTTCAAAGGGATCCGAAATATCTGTTCTCAGATTCCAGAGAAATAAGGCTAGCAAAGAGATCCACGAAATACAGATGTAAGTCTGTGAGATGAATTAACAGAACACTAAGCAGTTTCTCAGAAAGCTTCTTTCCAGATTTCTTCTGAGGATATTTCCTTTTTCACCATAGACCTCTATGGGCTTCCAAATATCACTTTGCCAATTCCACAAGAACTGTCTTAGCGAAAGGCTTCTCGAGAGGAAAGCTGTAACTCTGTGAGATGATTTCACAGAACACAAAGAAGTTTCTCAGAAAGCTTCTTTCTCTTTGTTATCGGAGGATATTTCCTTTGGCCCTATAGTCTTCAAAGGGATCCGAAATATCTGTTCTCAGATTCCACAGAAATAAGGCTAGCAAAGAGATCCACGAAATACAGATGTAACTCTGTGAGATGAATTAACAGAACACTAAGCAGTTTCTCAGAAAGCTTCTTTCCAGATTTCATCTGAGGATATTTCCTTTTTCACCATAGCCCTCTATGGGCTTCCAAATATCACTTTGCCAATTCCACAAGAACTGTCTTAGCGAAAGGCTTCTCGAGGGGAAGCTGTAACTCTGTGAGATGATTTCACAGAACACAAAGAAGTTTCTCAGAAAGCTTCTTTCTCTTTGTTATCGGAGGATATTTCCTTTGGCCCTATACTCTTCAAAGGGATCCGAAATATCTGTTCTCAGATTCCACAGAAATAAGGCTAGCAAAGAGATCCACGAAATACAGATGTAACTCTGTGAGATGAATTAACAGAACACTAAGCAGTTTCCAAGAAAGCTTCTTTCCAGATTTCATCTGAGGATATTTCCTTTTTCACCATAGCCTTCTATGGGCTTCCAAATATCACTTTGCCAATTCCACAAGAACTGTCTTAGCGAAAGGCTTCTTGAGGGGAAAGCTGTAACTCTGTGAGATGATTTCACAGAACACAAAGAAGTTTCTCAGAAAGCTTCTTTCTCTTTGTTATCGGAGGATATTTCCTTTGGCCCTATAGTCTTCAAAGGGATCCGAAATATCTGTTCTCAGATTCCACAGAAATAAGGCTAGCAAACAGATCCACGAAATACAGATGTAACTCTGTGAGATGAATTAACAGGACACTTAGCAGTTTCTAGGAAAGCTTCTTTCCAGATTTCATCTGAGGATATTTCCTTTTTCACCATAGCCCTCTATGGGCTTCCAAATATCACTTTGCCAATTCCACAAGAACTCTCTTAGTGAAAGGCTTCTCGAGGGGAAAGCTGTAACTCTGTGAGATGATTTCACAGAACACAAAGAAGTTTCTCAGGAAGCTTCTTTTCTTTGTTAACGGAGGATATTTCCTTTGGCCCTATAGTCTTCAAAGGGATCCGAAATATCTGTTCTCATATTCCACAGAAATAAGGCTAGCAAAGAGATCCACGAAATACAGATGTAACTCTGTGAGATGAATTATCAGGACAATTAGCAGTTTCTAGGAAAGCTTCTTTCCAGATTTCATCTGAGGATATTTCCTTTTTCACCATAGCCCTCTATGGGCTTCCAAATATCACTTTGCCAATTCCACAAGAACTGTCTTAGCGAAAGGCTTCTCGAGGGGAAAGCTGTAACTCTGTGAGATGATTTCACAGAACACAAAGAAGTTTCTCAGAAAGCTTCTTTCTCTTTGTTATCGGAGGATATTTCCTTTGGCCCTATAGTCTTCAAAGGGATCCGAAATATCTGTTCTCAGATTCCACAGAAATAAGGCTAGCAAAGAGATCCACGAAATACAGATGTAACTCTGTGAGATGAATTAACAGAACACTAAGCAGTTTCCAAGAAAGCTTCTTTCCAGATTTCATCTGAGGATATTTCCTTTTTCACCATAGCCTTCTATGGGCTTCCAAATATCACTTTGCCAATTCCACAAGAACTGTCTTAGCGAAAGGCTTCTTGAGGGGAAAGCTGTAACTCTGTGAGATGATTTCACAGAACACAAAGAAGTTTCTCAGAAAGCTTCTTTCTCTTTGTTATCGGAGGATATTTCCTTTGGCCCTATAGTCTTCAAAGGGATCCGAAATATCTGTTCTCAGATTCCACAGAAATAAGGCTAGCAAAGAGATACACGAAATACAGATGTAAGTCTGTGAGATGAATTAACAGAACACTAAGCAGTTTCTCAGAAAGCTTCTTTCCAGATTTCATCTGAGGATATTTCCTTTTTCACCATAGCCCTCTATGGGCTTCCAAATATCACTTTGCCAATTCCACAAGAACTGTCTTAGCGAAAGGCTTCTCGAGGGGAAAGCTGTAACTCTGTGAGCTGATTTCACAGAACACAAAGAAGTTTCTCAGAAAGCTTCTTTCTCTTTGTTATCGGAGGATATTTCCTTTGGCCCTATAGTCTTCAAAGGGATCCGAAATATCTGTTCTCAGATTCCAGAGAAATAAGGCTAGCAAAGAGATCCACGAAATACAGATGTAAGTCTGTGAGATGAATTAACAGAACACTAAGCAGTTTCTCAGAAAGCTTCTTTCCAGATTTCATCTGAGGATATTTCCTTTTTCACCATAGCCCTCTATGGGCTTCCAAATATCACTTTTCCAATTCCTCAAGAACTGTCTTAGCGAAAGGCTTCTCGAGAGGAAAGCTGTAACTCTGTGAGATGATTTCACAGAACACAAAGAAGTTTCTCAGAAAGCTTCTTTCTCTTTGTTATCGGAGGATATTTCCTTTGGCCCTATAGTCTTCAAAGGGATCCGAAATATCTGTTCTCAGATTCCAGAGAAATAAGGCTAGCAAAGAGATCCACGAAATACAGACGTAACTCTGTGAGATGAATTAACAGAACACTAAGCAGTTTCCAAGAAAGCTTCTTTCCAGATTTCATCTGAGGATATTTCCTTTTTCACCATAGCCTTCTGTGGGCTTCCAAATATCACTTTGCCAATTCCACAAGAACTGTCTTAGCGAAAGGCTTCTTGAGGGGAAAGCTGTAACTCTGTGAGATGATTTCACAGAACACAAAGAAGTTTCTCAGAAAGCTTCTTTCTCTTTGTTATCGGAGGATATTTCCTTTGGCCTTATAATCTTCAAAGGGATCCGAAATATCTGTTCTCAGATTCCACAGAAATAAGGCTAGCAAAGAGATCCACGAAATACGGATGTAACTCTGTGAGATGAATTAACAGGACACTTAGCAGTTTCTAGGAAAGCTTCTTTCCAGATTTCATCTGAGGATATTTCCTTTTTCACCATAGCCCTCTAAGGGCTTCCAAATATCACTTTGCCAATTCCACAAGAACTGTCTTAGCGAAAGGCTTCTCGAGGGGAAAGCTGTAACTCTGTGAGATGATTTCACAGAACACAAAGAAGTTTCTCAGAAAGCTTCTTTCTCTTTGTTATCGGAGGATTTTTCCTTTGGCCCTATTGTCTTCAAAGGGATCCGATATATATGTTCTCAGATTCCAGAGAAATAAGGCTAGCAAAGAGATCCACGAAATACAGATGTAAGTCTGTGAGATGAATTACCAGAACACTAAGCAGTTTCTCAGAAAGCTTCTTTCCAGATTTCATCTGAGGATATTTCCTTTTTAACCATAGCCCTCTATGGGCTTCCAAATATCACTTTGCCAATTCCACAAGAACTGTCTTAGCGAAAGGCTTCTTGAGGGGAAAGCTGTAACTCTGTGAGATGATTTCACAGAACACAAAGAAGTTTCTCAGAAAGCTTCTTTCTCTTTGTTATCGGAGGATATTTCCTTTGGCCCTCTAGTCTTCAAAGGGATCCGAAATATCTGTTCTCAGATTCCACAGAAATAAGGCTAGCAAAAAGATCCACGAAATACAGATATAACTCTGTGAGATGAATTAACAGAACACTAAGCAGTTTCTCAGAAACTTCTTTCCAGATTTCATCTGAGGATATTTCCTTTTTCACCATAGCCCTCTAAGGGCTTCCAAATATCACTTTGCCAATTCCACAAGAAATTTCTTAGCGAAAGGCTTCTTGAGGGGAAAGCTGTAACTCTGTGAGATGATTTCACAGAACACAAAGAAGTTTCTCAGAAAGCTTCTTTCTCTTTGTTAACGGAGGATATTTCCTTTGGCCCTATAGTCTTCAAAAGGATCCGAAATATCTGTTCTGAGATTCCACAGAAATAAGGCTAGCAAAGATATCCACGAAATACAGATGTAACTCTGTGAGATGAATTAACAGGACAATTAGCAGTTTCTCGGAAAGCTTCTTTCCAGATTTCATCTGAGGATATTTCCTTTTTCACCATAGCCCTCTATGGGCTTCCAAATATCACTTTGCCAATTCCACAAGAACTGTCTTAGCGAAAGGCTTCTCGAGGGGAAAGCTGTAACTCTGTGAGATGATTTCACAGAACACAAAGAAGTTTCTCAGAAAGCTTCTTTCTCTTTGTTAACGGTGGATATTTCCTTTGGCCCTATAGTCTTCAAAAGGATCCGAAATATCTGTTCTCAGATTGCACAGAAATAAGGCTAGCAAAGATATCCACGAAATACAGATGTAACTCTGTGAGATGAATTAACAGGACAATTAGCAGTTTCTCGGAAAGCTTCTTTCCAGATTTCATCTGAGGATATTTCCTTTTTCACCATAGCCCTCTATGGGCTTCCAAATATCACTTTGCCAATTCCACAAGAACTGTCTTAGCGAAAGGCTTCTCGAGGGGAAAGCTGTAACTCTGGGAGATGATTTCACAGAACACAAAGAAGTTTCTCAGAAAGCTTCTTTCTCTTTGTTATCGGAGGATATTTCCTTTGGCCCTATAGTCTTCAAAGGGATCCGAAATATCTGTTCTCAGATTCCACAGAAATAAGGCTAGCAAAGAGATCCACGAAATACAGATGTAACTCTGTGAGATGAATTAACAGAACACTAAGCAGTTTCCAAGAAAGCTTCTTTCCAGATTTCATCTGAGGATATTTCCTTTTTCACCATAGCCTTCTATGGGCTTCCAAATATCACTTTGCCAATTCCACAAGAACTGTCTTAGCGAAAGGCTTCTTGAGGGGAAAGCTGTAACTCTGTGAGATGATTTCACAGAACACAAAGAAGTTTCTCAGAAACCTTCTTTCTCTTTGTTAACGGAGGATATTTCCTTTGGCCCTATAGTCTTCAAAGGGATCCGAAATATCTGTTCTCAGATTCCACAGAAATAAGGCTAGCAAACAGATCCACGAAATACAGATGTAACTCTGTGAGATGAATTAACAGGACACTTAGCAGTTTCTAGGAAAGCTTCTTTCCAGATTTCATCTGAGGATATTTCCTTTTTCACCCTAGCCCTCTATGGACTTCCAAATATCACTTTGCCAATTCCACAAGAACTGTCTTAGTGAAAGGCTTCTCGAGGGGAAAGCTGTAACTCTGTGAGATGATTTCACAGAACACAAAGAAGTTTCTCAGAAAGCTTCTTTCTCTTTGTTATCGGAGGATATTTCCTTTGGCCCTATAGTCTTCAAAGGGATCCGAAATATCTGTTCTCAGATTCCAGAGAAATAAGGCTAGCAAAGAGATCCACGAAATACAGATGTAAGTCTGTGAGATGAATTAACAGAACACTAAGCAGTTTCTCAGAAAGCTTCTTTCCAGATTTCATCTGAGGATATTTCCTTTTTCACCATAGCCCTCTATGGGCTTCCAAATATCGCTTTGCCAATTCCACAAGAACTGTCTTAGCGAAAGGCTTCTTGAGGGGAAAGCTGTAACTCTGTGAGATGATTTCACAGAACACAAAGAAGTTTCTCAGAAAGCTTCTTTCTCTTTGTTATCGGAGGATATTTCCTTTGGCCCTATAGTCTTCAAAGGGATCCGAAATATCTGTTCTCAGATTCCAGAGAAATAAGGCTAGCAAAGAGATCCACGAAATACAGATGTAAGTCTGTGAGATGAATTAACAGAACACTAAGCAGTTTCTCAGAAAGCTTCTTTCCAGATTTCTTCTGAGGATATTTCCTTTTTCACCATAGCCCTCTATGGGCTTCCAAATATCGCTTTGCCAATTCCACAAGAACTGTCTTAGCGAAAGGCTTCTTGAGGGGAAAGCTGTAACTCTGTGAGATGATTTCACAGAACACAAAGAAGTTTCTCAGAAAGCTTCTTTCTCGTTGTTATCGGAGGATATTTCCTTTGGCCCTATAGTCTTCAAAGGGATCCGAAATATCTGTTCTCAGATTCCACAGAAATAAGGCAAGCAAAGAGATCCACGAAATACAGATGTAAGTCTGTGAGATGAATTACCAGAACACTAAGCAGTTTCTCAGAAAGCTTCTTTCCAGATTTCTTCTGAGGATATTTCCTTTTTCACCATAGCCCTCTATGGGCTTCCAAATATCACTTTGCCACTTCCACAAGAACTGGCTTAGCGAAACGCTTCTTGAGGGGAAAGCTGTAACTCTGTGAGATGATTTCACAGAACACAAAGAAGTTTCTCCGAAACCTTCTTTCTCTTTGTTATCGGAGGATTTTTCCTTTGGCCCTATAGTCTTCAAAGTGATCCGAAATATCTGTTCTCAGATTCTACAGAAATAAGGCTAGCAAAGACATCCACGAAATACAGATGTAAGTCTGTGAGATGAATTAACAGAACACTAAGCAGTTTCTCAGAAAGCTTCTTTCCAGATTTCATCTGAGGATATTTCCTTTTTCACCATAGCCCTCTATGGGCTTCCAAATATCACTTTGCCAATTCCACAAGAACTGTCTTAGGGAACGGCTTCTCGAGGGGAAAGCTGTAACTCTGTGAGATGATTTCACAGAACACAAAGAAGTTTCTCAGAAAGCTTCTTTCTCTTTGTTATCGGAGGATATTTCCTTTGGCCCTCTAGTCTTCAAAGGGATCCGAAATATCTGTTCTCAGATTCCACAGAAATAAGGCTAGCAAAGAGATCCACGAAATACAGATGTAAGTATGTGAGATGAATTAACAGAACACTAAGCAGTTTCTCAGAAAGCTTCTTTCCAGATTTCCTCTGAGGATATTTCCTTTTTCACCATAGCCCTCTATGGGCTTCCAAATATCACTTTGCCAATTCCACAAGAACTGTCTTAGCGAAAGGCTTCTTGAGGGGAAAGCTGTAACTCTGTGAGATGATTTCACAGAACACAAAGTAGTTTCTCAGAAAGCTTCTTTCTCTTTGTTATCGGAGGATATTTCCTTTGGCCCTATAGTCTTCAAAGGGATCCGAAATATCTGTTCTCAGATTCCACAGAAATAAGGCTAGCAAAGAGATCCACGAAATACAGATGTAACTCGGTGAGATGAATTTACAGAACACTAAGCAGTTTCCAAGAAAGCTTCTTTCCAGATTTCATCTGAGGATATTTCCTTTTTCACCATAGCCTTCTATGGGCTTCCAAATATCACTTTGCCAATTCCACAAGAACTGTCTTAGCGAAAGGCTTCTTGAGGGGAAAGCTGTAACTCTGTGAGATGATTTCACAGAACACAAAGAAGTTTCTCAGAAAGCTTCTTTCTCTTTGTTATCGGAGGATATTTCCTTTGGCCCTATAGTCTTCAAAGGGATCCGAAATATCTGTTCTCAGATTCCACAGAAATAAGGCTAGCAAAGAGATCCACGAAATACAGATGTAACTCCGTGAGACGAATTAATAGGACACTTAGCAGTTTCTAGGAAAGCTTCTTTCCAGATTTCATCTGAGGATATTTCCTTTTTCACCATAGCGCTCTATGGGCTTCCAAATATCACTTTGCCAATTCCACAAGAACTGTCTTAGCGAAAGGCTTCTCGAGGGGAAAGCTGTAACTCTGTGAGATGATTTCACAGAACACAAAGAAGTTTCTCAGAAAGCTTCTTTCTCTTTGTTATCGGAGGATTTTTCCTTTGGCCCTATAGTCTTCAAAGGGATCCGATATATATGTTCTCAGATTCCAAAGAAATAAGGCTAGCAAAGAGATCCACGAAACACAGATGTAAGTCTGTGAGATGAATTACCAGAACACTAAGCAGTTTCTCAGAAAGCTTCTTTCCAGATTTCATCTGAGGATATTTCCTTTTCCACCATAGCCCTCTATGGGCTTCCAAATATCACTTTGCCAATTCCACAAGAACTGTCTTAGCGAAAGGCTTCTCCAGGGGAAAGCTGTAACTCTGTGAGATGATTTCACAGAACACAAAGAAGTTTCACAGAAAGCTTCTTTCTCTTTGTTATCGGAGGATATTTCCTTTGGCCCTATTGTCTTCAAAGGGATCCGAAATATCTGTTCTCAGATTCCAGAGAAATAAGGCTAGCAAAGAGATCCACGAAATATAGATGTAAGTCTGTGAGATGAATTAACAGAACACTAAACAGTTTCTCAGAAAGCTTCTTTCCAGATTTCATCTGAGGATATTTCCTTTTTCACCGTAGCCCTCTATGGGCTTCCAAATATCACTTTGCCAATTCCACAAGAACTGTCTTAGCGAAAGGCTTCTTGAGGGGAAAGCTGTAACTCTGTGAGATGATTTCACAGAACACAAAGAAGTTTCTCAGAAAGCTTCTTTCTCTTTGTTATCGGAGGATATTTCCTTTGGCCCTATAGTCTTCAAAGGGATCCGAAATATCTGTTCTCAGATTCCACAGAAATAAGGCTAGCAAAGAGATCCACGAAATACAGATGTAACTCCGTGAGACGAATTAATAGGACACTTAGCAGTTTCTAGGAAAGCTTCTTTCCAGATTTCATCTGAGGATATTTCCTTTTTCACCATAGCGCTCTATGGGCTTCCAAATATCACTTTGCCAATTCCACAAGAACTGTCTTAGCGAAAGGCTTCTCGAGGGGAAAGCTGTAACTCTGTGAGATGATTTCACAGAACACAAAGAAGTTTCTCAGAAAGCTTCTTTCTCTTTGTTATCGGAGGATTTTTCCTTTGGCCCTATAGTCTTCAAAGGGATCCGATATATATGTTCTCAGATTCCAAAGAAATAAGGCTAGCAAAGAGATCCACGAAACACAGATGTAAGTCTGTGAGATGAATTACCGGAACACTAAGCAGTTTCTCAGAAAGCTTCTTTCCAGATTTCATCTGAGGATATTTCCTTTTCCACCATAGCCCTCTATGGGCTTCCAAATATCACTTTGCCAATTCCACAAGAACTGTCTTAGCGAAAGGCTTCTCCAGGGGAAAGCTGTAACTCTGTGAGATGATTTCACAGAACACAAAGAAGTTTCACAGAAAGCTTCTTTCTCTTTGTTATCGGAGGATATTTCCTTTGGCCCTATTGTCTTCAAAGGGATCCGAAATATCTGTTCTCAGATTCCAGAGAAATAAGGCTAGCAAAGAGATCCACGAAATATAGATGTAAGTCTGTGAGATGAATTAACAGAACACTAAACAGTTTCTCAGAAAGCTTCTTTCCAGATTTCATCTGAGGATATTTCCTTTTTCACCGTAGCCCTCTATGGGCTTCCAAATATCACTTTGCCAATTCCACAAGAACTGTCTTAGCGAAAGGCTTCTCGAGGGGAAAGCTGTAACTCTGTGAGATGATTTCACAGAACACAAAGAAGTTTCTCAGAAAGCTTCTTTCCTTTGTTATCAGAGGATATTTCCTTTGGCCCTATAGTTTTCAAAGGGATCCGAAATATCTGTTCTCAGATTCCACAGAAATAAGGCTAGCAAAGAGATCCACGAAATACAGATGTAACTCTGTGAGATGAATTAACAGAACACTAAGCAGTTTCCAAGAAAGCTTCTTTCCAGATTTCATCTGAGGATATTTCCTTTTTCACCATAGCCTTCTATGGGCTTCCAAATATCACTTTGCCAATTCCACAAGAACTGTCTTAGCGAAAGGCTTCTGGAGGGGAAAGCTGTAACTCTGTGAGATGATTTCACAGAACACAAAGAAGTTTCTCAGAAAGCTTCTTTCTCTTTGTTATCGGAGGATATTTCCTTTGGCCCTATAGTCTTCAAAGGGATCCGAAATATCTGTTCTCAGATTCCACAGAAATAAGGCTAGCAAAGAGATCCACGAAATACCGATGTAAGTCTGTGAGATGAATTAACAGAACACTAAGCAGTTTCTCAGAAAGCTTCTTTCCAGATTTCTTCTGAGGATATTTCCTTTTTCACCATAGCCCTCTATGGGCTTCCAAATATCACTTTGCCAATTCCACAAGAACTGTCTTAGGGAACGGCTTCTCGAGGGGAAAGCTGTAACTCTGTGAGATGATTTCACAGAACACAAAGAAGTTTCTCAGAAAGCTTCTTTCTCTTTGTTATCGGAGGATATTTCCTTTGGCCCTATAGTCTTCAAAGGGATCCGAAATATCTGTTCTCAGATTCCACAGAAATAAGGCTAGCAAAGAGATCCACGAAATACAGATGTAAGTCTGTGAGATGAATTAACAGAACACTAAGCAGTTTCTCAGAAAGCTTCTTTCCAGATTTCATCTGAGGATATTTCCTTTTTCACCATAGCTCTCTATGGGCTTCCAAATATCACTTTGCCAATTCCACAAGAACTGTCTTAGCGAAAGGTTTCTCGAGAGGAAAGCTGTAACTCTGTGAGATGATTTCACAGAACACAAAGAAGTTTCTCAGAAAGCTTCTTTCTCTTTGTTATCGGAGGATATTTCCTTTGGCCCTAAAGTCTTCAAAGGGATCCGAAATATCTGTTCTCAGATTCCAGAGAAATAAGGCTAGCAAAGAGATCCACGAAATAAAGATGTAAGTCTGTGAGATGAATTAAGAGAACACTAAGCAGTTTCTCAGAAAGCTTCTTTCCAGATTTCATCTGAGGATATTTCCTTTTTCACCATAGCCTTCTATGGGCTTCCAAATATCACTTTGCCAATTCCACAAGAACTGTCTTAGCGAAAGGCTTCTTGAGGGGAAAGCTGTTACTCTGTGAGATGATTTCACAGAACACAAAGAAGTGTCTCAGAAAGCTTCTTTCTCTTTGTTATCGGAGGATATTTCCTTTGGCCCACTAGTCTTCAAAGGGATCCGAAATATCTGTTCTCAGATTCCACAGAAATAAGGCTAGCAAAGAGATCCACGAAATACAGATGTAAGTCTGTGAGATGAATTAACAGAACACTAAGCAGTTTCTCAGAAAGCTTCTTTCCAGATTTCCTCTGAGGATATTTCCTTTTTCACCATAGCCCTCTATGGGCTTCCAAATATCACTTTTCCAATTCCACAAGAACTGTCTTAGCGAAAGGCTTCTTGAGGGGAAAGCTGTAACTCTGTGAGATGATTTCACAGAACACAAAGAAGTTTCTCAGAAAGCTTCTTTCTCTTTGTTATCGGAGGCTTTTTCCTTTGGCCCTATAGTCTTCAAAGGGATCCGAAATATCTGTTCTCAGATTCCACAGAAATAAGGCTAGCAAAGAGATCCACGAAATACAGATGTAACTCTGTGAGACGAATTAACAGGACACTTAGCAGTTTCTAGGAAAGCTTCTTTCCGGATTTCATCTGAGGACATTTCCTATTTCACCATAGCGCTCTATGGGCTTCCAAATATCACTTTGCCAATTCCACAAGAACTGTCTTAGCGAAACGCTACTCGAGGGGAAAGCTGTAACTCTGTGAGATGATTTCACAGAACACAAAGAAGTTTCTCAGAAAGCTTCTTTCTCTTTGTTATCGGAGGATTTTTCCTTTGGCCCTATAGTCTTCAAAGGGATCCGATATATATGTTCTCAGATTCCACAGAAATAAGGCTAGCAAAGAGATCCACGAAATACAGATGTAAGTCTGTGAGATGAATTACCAGAACACTAAGCAGTTTCTCAGAAAGCTTCTTTCCAGATTTCATCTGAGGATATTTCCTTTTTCACCATAGCCCTCTATGGGCTTCCAAATATCACTTTGCCAATTCCACAAGAACTGTCTTAGCGAAAGGCTTCTCGAGGGGAAAGCTGTAACTCTGTGAGATGATTTCACAGAACACAAAGAAGTTTCTCAGAAAGCTTCTTTCTCTTTGTTTTCGGAGGATATTTCCTTTGGCCCTATAGTCTTCAAAGGGATCCGAAATATCTGTTCTCAGATTCCACAGAAATAAGGCTAGCAAGGAGATCCACGAAATACAGATGTAACTCTGTGAGATGAATTAACAGAACACTAAGCAGTTTCCAAGAAAGCTTCTTTCCAGATTTCATCTGAGGATATTTCCTTTTTCACCATAGCCTTCTATGGGCTTCCAAATATCACTTTGCCAATTCCACAAGAACTGTCTTAGCGAAACGCTTCTTGAGGGGAGAGCTGTAAAACTGTGAGAATATTTCACAGAACACAAAGAAGTTTCTCCGAAACCTTCTTTCTCTTTGTTATCGGAGGATTTTTCCTTTGGCCCTATAGTCTTCAAAGGGATCCGAAATATCTGTTCTCAGATTCCACAGAAATAAGGCTAGCAAAGAGATCCACGAAATACAGATGTAAGTCTGTGAGATGAATTAACAGAACACTAAGCAGTTTCTCAGAAAGCTTCTTTCCAGATTTCCTCTGAGGATATTTCCTTTTTCCCCATAGCCCTCTATGGGCTTCCAAATATCACTTTGCCAATTCCACAAGAACTGTCTTAGCGAAAGGCTTCTTGAGGGGAAAGCTGTAACTCTGTGACATGATTTCACAGAACACAAAGAAGTTTCTCAGAAAGCTTCTTTCTCTTTGTTATCGGAGGATATTTCCTTTGGCCCTATAGTCTTCAAAGGGATCCGAAATATCTGTTCTCAGATTCCACAGAAATAAGGCTAGCAAAGAGATCCACGAAATACAGATGTAACTCTGTGAGATGAATTAACAGAACACTAAGCAGTTTCTCAGAAAGCTTCTTTCCAGATTTCATCTGAGGATATTTCCTTTTTCACCATAGCCCTCTAAGGGCTTCCAAATATCACTTTGCCAATTCCACAAGAACTGTCTTAGCGAAAGGCTCCTTGAGGGGAAAGCTGTAACTCTGTGAGATGATTTCACAGAACACAAAGAAGTTTCTCAGAAAGCTTCTTTCTCTTTGTTATCGGAGGATATTTCCTTTGGCCCTATAGTCTTCAAAGGGATCCGAAATATCTGTTCTCAGATTCCACAGAAATAAGGCTAGCAAAGAGATCCACGAAATACAGATGTAAGTCTGTGAGATGAATTAACAGAACACTAAGAAGTTTCTCAGAAAGCTTCTTTCCAGATTTCATCTGAGGATATTTCCTTTTTCACCATAGCCCTCTATGGGCTTCCAAATATCACTTTGCCAATTCCACACGAACTGTCTTAGCGAAAGGCTTCTTGAGGGGAAAGCTGTAACTCTGTGAGATGATTTCACAGAACACAAAGAAGTTTCTCAGAAAGCTTCTTTCTCTTTGTTATCGGAGGATATTTCCTTTGGCCCTATAGTCTTCAAAGGGATCCGAAATATCTGTTCTCAGATTCCACAGAAATAAGGCTAGCAAAGAGATCCACGAAATACAGATGTAACTCTGTGAGATGAATTAACAGAACACTAAGCAGTTTCCAAGAAAGCTTCTTTCCAGATTTCATCTGAGGATATTTCCTTTTTCACCATAGCCTTCTATGGGCTTCCAAATATCACTTTGCCAATTCCGCAAGAACTGTCTTAGCGAAAGGCTTCTTGAGGGGAAAGCTGTTACTCTGTGAGATGATTTCACAGAACACAAAGAAGTTTCTCAGAAAGCTTCTTTCTCTTTTTTAACGGAGGATATTTCCTTTGGCCCTATAGTCTTCAAAGGGATCCGAAATATCTGTTCTCAGATTCCACAGAAATAAGGCTAGCAAAGAGATCCACGAAATACAGATGTAACTCTGTGAGACGAATTAACAGGACACTTAGCAGTTTCTAGGAAAGCTTCTTTCCAGATTTCATCTGAGGATATTTCCTTTTTCACCATAGCGCTCTATGGGCTTCCAAATATCACTTTGCCAATTCCACAAGAACTGTCTTAGCGAAAGGCTTCTCGAGGGGAAAGCTGTAACTCTGTGAGATGATTTCACAGAACACAAAGAAGTTTCTCAGAAAGCTTCTTTCTCTTTGTTATCGGAGGATTTTTCCTTTGGCCCTATAGTCTTCAAAGGGATCCGATATATGTGTTCTCAGATTCCACAGAAATAAGGCTAGCAAAGAGATCCACGAAATACAGATGTAAGTCTGTGAGATGAATTACCAGAACACTAAGCAGTTTCTCAGAAAGCTTCTTTCCAGATTTCATCTGAGGATATTTCCTTTTCCACCATAGCCCTCTATGGGCTTCCAAATATCACTTTGCCAATTCCACAAGAACTGTCTTAGCGAAAGGCTTCTCGAGGGGAAAGCTGTAACTCTGTGAGATGATTTCACAGAACACAAAGAAGTTTCACAGAAAGCTTCTTTCTCTTTGTTATCGGAGGATATTTCCTTTGGCCCTATAGTCTTCAAAGGGATCCGAAATATCTGTTCTCAGATTCCAGAGAAATAAGGCTAGCAAAGAGATCCACGAAATACAGATGTAAGTCTGTGAGATGAATTAAGAGAACACTAAGCAGTTTCTCAGAAAGCTTCTTTCCAGATTTCATCTGAGGATATTTCCTTTTTCACCATAGCCCTCTATGGGCTTCCAAATATCACTTTTCCAATTCCACAAGAACTGTCTTAGCGAAAGGCTTCTCGAGAGGAAAGCTGTAACTCTGTGAGATGATTTCACAGAACACAAAGAAGTTTGTCAGAAAGCTTCTTTCTCTTTGTTATCGGAGGATATTTCCTTTGGCCCTATAGTCTTCAAAGGGATCCGAAATATCTGTTCTCAGATTCCACAGAAATAAGGCTAGCAAAGAGATCCACGAAATACCGATGTAACTCTCTGAGATGAATTAACAGGACACTTAGCAGTTTCTAGGAAAGCTTCTTTCCAGATTTCATCTGAGGATATTTCCTTTTTCACCATAGCCCTCTATGGGCTTCCAAATATCACTTTGCCAATTCCACAAGAACTGTCTTAGCGAAAGGCTTCTCGAGGGGAAAGCTGTAACTCTGTGAGATGATTTCACAGAACACAAAGAAGTTTCTCAGAAAGCTTCTTTCTCGTTGTTATCGGAGGATATTTCCTTTGGCCCTATAGTCTTCAAAGGGATCGGAAATATCTGTTCTCAGATTCCACAGAAATAAGGCTAGCAAAGAGATCCACGAAATACAGATGTAAGTCTGTGAGATGAATTAACAGAACACTAAGCAGTTTCTCAGAAAGCTTCTTTCCAGATTTCATCTGAGGATATTTCCTTTTTCACCATAGCCCTCTATGGGCTTCCAAATATCACTTGCCAAGTCCACAAGAACTGTCTTAGCGAAAGACTTCTCGAGGGGAAAGCTGTAACTCTGTGAGATGATTTCACAGAACACAAAGAAGTTTCTCAGAAAGCTTCTTTCTCTTTGTTATCGGAGGATATTTCCTTTGGGCCTATAGTCTTCAAAGGGATCCGAAATATCTGTTCTCAGATTCCACAGAAATAAGGCTAGCAAAGAGATCCACGAAATACAGATGTAACTCTGTGAGATGAATTAACAGAACACTAAGCAGTTTCTAAGAAACCTTCTTTCCAGATTTCATCTGAGGATATTTCCTTTTTCACCATAGCCCTCTAAGGGCTTCCAAATATCACTTTGCCAATTCCACAAGAACTGTCTTAGCGAAAGGCTTCTTGAGGGGAAAGCTGTAACTCTGTGAGATGATTTCACAGAGCACAAAGAAGTTTCTCAGAAAGCTTCTTTCTCTTTGTTATCGGAGGATATTTCCTTTGGCCCTATAGTCTTCAAAGGGATCCGAAATATCTGTTCTCAGATTCCACAGAAATAAGGCTAGCAAAGAGATCCACGAAATACAGATGTAACTCTGTAAGATGAATTAACAGAACACTAAGCAGTTTCCAAGAAAGCTTCTTTCCAGATTTCATCTGAGGATATTTCCTTTTTCACCATAGCCTTCTATGGGCTTCCAAATATCACTTTGCCAATTCCACAAGAACTGTCTTAGCGAAAGGCTTCTTGAGGGGAAAGCTGTAACTCTGTGAGATGATTTCACAGAACACAAAGAAGTTTCTCAGAAAGCTTCTTTCTCTTTTTTAACGGAGGATATTTCCTTTGGCCCTATAGTCTTCAAAGGGATCCGAAATATCTGTTCTCTGATTCCACAGAAATAAGGCTAGCAAAGAGATCCACGAAATACAGATGTAACTCTGTGAGACGAATTAAGAGGACACTTAGCAGTTTCTAGGAAAGCTTCTTTCCAGATTTCATCTGAGGATATTTCCTTTTTCACCATAGCCTTCTATGGGCTTCCAAATATCACTTTGCCAATTCCACAAGAACTGTCTTAGCGAAAGGCTTCTTGAGGGGAAAGCTGTAACTCTGTGAGATGATTTCACAGAACACAAAGAAGTTTCTCAGAAAGCTTCTTTCTCTTTGTTATCGGAGGATATTTCCTTTGGCCCTATAGTCTTCAAAGGGATCCGAAATATCTGTTCTCAGATTTCAGAGAAGTAAGGCTAGCAAAGAGATCCACGAAATACAGATGTAACTCTGTGAGATGAATTAACAGAACACTAAGCAGTTTCTCAGAAAGCTTCTTTCCAGATTTCATCTGAGGATATTTCCTTTTTCACCATAGCCCTCTATGGGCTTCCAAATATCGCTTTGCCAATTCCACAAGAACTGTCTTAGCGAAAGGCTTCTTGAGGGGAAAGCTGTAACTCTGTGAGATGATTTCACAGAACACAAAGAAGTTTCTCAGAAAGCTTCTTTCTCTTTGTTATCGGAGGATTTTTCCTTTGGCCCTATAGTCTTCAAAGGGATCCGAAATATCTGTTCTCAGATTCCACAGAAATAAGGCTAGCAAAGAGATCCACGAAATACAGATGTAAGTCTGTGAGATGAATTACCAGAACACTAAGCAGTTTCTCAGAAAGCTTCTTTCCAGATTTCATCTGAGGATATTTCCTTTTTCACCATAGCCCTCTATGGGCTTCCAAATATCATTTGCCAATTCCACAAGAACTGTCTTAGCGAAAGGCTTCTCGAGGGGAAAGCTGTAACTCTGTGAGATGATTTCACAGAACACAAAGAAGTTTCTCAGAAAGCTTCTTTCTCTTTGTTATCGGAGGATATTTCCTTTGGCCCTATAGTCTTCAAAGGGATCCGAAATATCTGTTCTCAGATTCCAGAGAAATAAGGATAGCAAAGAGATCCACGAAATACAGATGTAAGTCTGTGAGATGAATTAACAGAACACTAAGCAGTTTCTCAGAAAGCTTCTTTCCAGATTTCATCTGAGGATATTTCCTTTTTCACCATAGCCCTCTATGGGCTTCCAAATATCACTTTGCCAATTCCACAAGAACTGTCTTAGCGAAAGGCTTCTCGAGAGGAAAGCTGTAACTCTGTGAGATGATTTCACAGAACACAAAGAAGTTTCTCAGAAAGCTTCTTTCTCTTTGTTATCGGAGGATATTTCCTTTGGCCCTATAGTCTTCAAAGGGATCCGAAATATCTGTTCTCAGATTCCACAGAAATAAGGCTAGCAAAGAGATCCACGAAATACAGATGTAACTCTGTGAGATGAATTAACAGAACACTAAGCAGTTTCCAAGAAAGCTTCTTTCCAGATTTCATCTGAGGATATTTCCTTTTTCACCATAGCCTTCTATGGGCTTCCAAATATCACTTTGCCAATTCCACAAGAACTGTCTTAGCGAAAGGCTCCTTGAGGGGAAAGCTGTAACTCTGTGAGATGATTTCACAGAACACAAAGAAATTTCTCAGAAAGCTTCTTTCTCTTTGTTATCGGAGGATATTTCCTTTGGCCCTACAGTCTTCAAAGGGAACCGAAATATCTGTTCTCAGATTCCACAGAAATAAGGCTAGCAAAGAGATCCACGAAATACCGATGTAACTCTCTGAGATGAATTAACAGGACACTTAGCAGTTTCTAGGAAAGCTTCTTTCCAGATTTCATCTGAGGATATTTCCTTTTTCACCATAGCCCTCTATGGGCTTCCAAATATCACTTTGCCAATTCCACAAGAACTGTCTTAGCGAAAGGCTTCTCGAGGGGAAAGCTGTAACTCTGTGAGATGATTTCACAGAACACAAAGAAGTTTCTCAGAAAGCTTCTTTCTCGTTGTTATCGGAGGATATTTCCTTTGGCCCTATAGTCTTCAAAGGGATCGGAAATATCTGTTCTCAGATTCCACAGAAATAAGGCTAGCAAAGAGATCCACGAAATACAGATGTAAGTCTGTGAGATGAATTAACAGAACACTAAGCAGTTTCTCAGAAAGCTTCTTTCCAGATTTCATCTGAGGATATTTCCTTTTTCACCATAGCCCTCTATGGGCTTCCAAATATCACTTGCCAAGTCCACAAGAACTGTCTTAGCGAAAGACTTCTCGAGGGGAAAGCTGTAACTCTGTGAGATGATTTCACAGAACACAAAGAAGTTTCTCAGAAAGCTTCTTTCTCTTTGTTATCGGAGGATATTTCCTTTGGGCCTATAGTCTTCAAAGGGATCCGAAATATCTGTTCTCAGATTCCACAGAAATAAGGCTAGCAAAGAGATCCACGAAATACAGATGTAACTCTGTGAGATGAATTAACAGAACACTAAGCAGTTTCTAAGAAACCTTCTTTCCAGATTTCATCTGAGGATATTTCCTTTTTCACCATAGCCCTCTAAGGGCTTCCAAATATCACTTTGCCAATTCCACAAGAACTGTCTTAGCGAAAGGCTTCTTGAGGGGAAAGCTGTAACTCTGTGAGATGATTTCACAGAGCACAAAGAAGTTTCTCAGAAAGCTTCTTTCTCTTTGTTATCGGAGGATATTTCCTTTGGCCCTATAGTCTTCAAAGGGATCCGAAATATCTGTTCTCAGATTCCACAGAAATAAGGCTAGCAAAGAGATCCACGAAATACAGATGTAACTCTGTGAGATGAATTAACAGAACACTAAGCAGTTTCCAAGAAAGCTTCTTTCCAGATTTCATCTGAGGATATTTCCTTTTTCACCATAGCCTTCTATGGGCTTCCAAATATCACTTTGCCAATTCCACAAGAACTGTCTTAGCGAAAGGCTTCTTGAGGGGAAAGCTGTAACTCTGTGAGATGATTTCACAGAACACAAAGAAGTTTCTCAGAAAGCTTCTTTCTCTTTGTTATCGGAGGATATTTCCTTTGGCCCACTAGTCTTCAAAGGGATCCGAAATATCTGTTCTCAGATTCCACAGAAATAAGGCTAGCAAAGAGATCCACGAAATACAGATGTAAGTCTGTGAGATGAATTAACAGAACACTAAGCAGTTTCTCAGAAAGCTTCTTTCCAGATTTCCTCTGAGGATATTTCCTTTTTCACCATAGCCCTCTATGGGCTTCCAAATATCACTTTGCCAATTCCACAAGAACTGTCTTAGCGAAAGGCTTCTTGAGGGGAAAGCTGTAACTCTGTGAGATGATTTCACAGAACACAAAGAAGTTTCTCAGAAAGCTTCTTTCTCTTTGTTATCGGAGGATTTTTCCTTTGGCCCTATAGTCTTCAAAGGGATCCGAAATATCTGTTCTCAGATTCCACAGAAATAAGGCTAGCAAAGAGATCCACGAAATACAGATGTAAGTCTGTGAGATGAATTACCAGAACACTAAGCAGTTTCTCAGAAAGCTTCTTTCCAGATTTCATCTGAGGATATTTCCTTTTTCACCATAGCCCTCTATGGGCTTCCAAATATCATTTGCCAATTCCACAAGAACTGTCTTAGCGAAAGGCTTCTCGAGGGGAAAGCTGTAACTCTGTGAGATGATTTCACAGAACACAAAGAAGTTTCTCAGAAAGCTTCTTTCTCTTTGTTATCGGAGGATATTTCCTTTGGCCCTATAGTCTTCAAAGGGATCCGAAATATCTGTTCTCAGATTCCAGAGAAATAAGGCTAGCAAAGAGATCCACGAAATACAGATGTAAGTCTGTGAGATGAATTAACAGAACACTAAGCAGTTTCTCAGAAAGCTTCTTTCCAGATTTCCTCTGAGGATATTTCCTTTTTCACCATAGCCCTCTATGGGCTTCCAAATATCACTTTGCCAATTCCACAAGAACTGTCTTAGCGAAAGGCTTCTTGAGGGGAAAGCTGTAACTCTGTGACATGATTTCACAGAACACAAAGAAGTTTCTCAGAAAGCTTCTTTCTCTTTGTTATCGGAGGATATTTCCTTTGGCCCTATAGTCTTCAAAGGGATCCGCAATATCTGTTCTCAGATTCCACAGAAATAAGGCTAGCAAAGAGATCCACGAAATACAGATGTAACTCTGTGAGATGAATTAACAGAACACTAAGCAGTTTCTCAGAAAGCTTCTTTCCAGATTTCATCTGAGGATATTTCCTTTTTCACCATAGCCCTCTAAGGGCTTCCAAATATCACTTTGCCAATTCCACAAGAACTGTCTTAGCGAAAGGCTTCTTGAGGGGAAAGCTGTAACTCTGTGAGATGATTTCACAGAACACAAAGAAGTTTCTCAGAAAGCTTCTTTCTCTTTGTTATCGGAGGATATTTCCTTTGGCCCTATAGTCTTCAAAGGGATCCGAAATATCTGTTCTCAGATTCCACAGAAATAAGGCTAGCAAAGAGATCCACGAAATACAGATGTAAGTCTGTGAGATGAATTAACAGAACACTAAGAAGTTTCTCAGAAAGCTTCTTTCCAGATTTCATCTGAGGATATTTCCTTTTTCACCATAGCCCTCTATGGGCTTCCAAATATCACTTTGCCAATTCCACACGAACTGTCTTAGCGAAAGGCTTCTTGAGGGGAAAGCTGTAACTCTGTGAGATGATTTCACAGAACACAAAGAAGTTTCTCAGAAAGCTTCTTTCTGTTTGTTATCGGAGGATATTTCCTTTGGCCCTATAGTCTTCAAAGGGATCCGAAATATCTGTTCTCAGATTCCACAGAAATAAGGCTAGCAAAGAGATCCACGAAATACAGATGTAACTCTGTGAGATGAATTAACAGAACACTAAGCAGTTTCCAAGAAAGCTTCTTTCCAGATTTCATCTGAGGATATTTCCTTTTTCACCATAGCCTTCTATGGGCTTCCAAATATCACTTTGCCAATTCCACAAGAACTGTCTTAGCGAAAGGCTTCTTGAGGGGAAAGCTGTTACTCTGTGAGATGATTTCACAGAACACAAAGAAGTTTCTCAGAAAGCTTCTTTCTCTTTTTTAACGGAGGATATTTCCTTTGGCCCTATAGTCTTCAAAGGGATCCGAAATATCTGTTCTCAGATTCCACAGAAATAAGGCTAGCAAAGAGATCCACGAAATACAGATGTAACTCTGTGAGACGAATTAACAGGACACTTAGCAGTTTCTAGGAAAGCTTCTTTCCAGATTTCATCTGAGGATATTTCCTTTTTCACCATAGCGCTCTATGGGCTTCCAAATATCACTTTGCCAATTCCACAAGAACTGTCTTAGCGAAAGGCTTCTCGAGGGGAAAGCTGTAACTCTGTGAGATGATTTCACAGAACACAAAGAAGTTTCTCAGAAAGCTTCTTTCTCTTTGTTATCGGAGGATTTTTCCTTTGGCCCTATAGTCTTCAAAGGGATCCGATATATGTGTTCTCAGATTCCACAGAAATAAGGCTAGCAAAGAGATCCACGAAATACAGATGTAAGTCTGTGAGATGAATTACCAGAACACTAAGCAGTTTCTCAGAAAGCTTCTTTCCAGATTTCATCTGAGGATATTTCCTTTTCCACCATAGCCCTCTATGGGCTTCCAAATATCACTTTGCCAATTCCACAAGAACTGTCTTAGCGAAAGGCTTCTCGAGGGGAAAGCTGTAACTCTGTGAGATGATTTCACAGAACACAAAGAAGTTTCACAGAAAGCTTCTTTCTCTTTGTTATCGGAGGATATTTCCTTTGGCCCTATAGTCTTCAAAGGGATCCGAAATATCTGTTCTCAGATTCCAGAGAAATAAGGCTAGCAAAGAGATCCACGAAATACAGATGTAAGTCTGTGAGATGAATTAACAGAACACTAAGCAGTTTCTCAGAAAGCTTCTTTCCAGATTTCATCTGAGGATATTTCCTTTTTCACCATAGCCCTCTATGGGCTTCCAAATATCACTTTTCCAATTCCACAAGAACTGTCTTAGCGAAAGGCTTCTCGAGAGGAAAGCTGTAACTCTGTGAGATGATTTCACAGAACACAAAGAAGTTTGTCAGAAAGCTTCTTTCTCTTTGTTATCGGAGGATATTTCCTTTGGCCCTATAGTCTTCAAAGGGATCCGAAATATCTGTTCTCAGATTCCACAGAAATAAGGCTAGCAAAGAGATCCACGAAATACCGATGTAACTCTCTGAGATGAATTAACAGGACACTTAGCAGTTTCTAGGAAAGCTTCTTTCCAGATTTCATCTGAGGATATTTCCTTTTTCACCATAGCCCTCTATGGGCTTCCAAATATCACTTTGCCAATTCCACAAGAACTGTCTTAGCGAAAGTCTTCTCGAGGGGAAAGCTGTAACTCTGTGAGATGATTTCACAGAACACAAAGAAGTTTCTCAGAAAGCTTCTTTCTCGTTGTTATCGGAGGATATTTCCTTTGGCCCTATAGTCTTCAAAGGGATCGGAAATATCTGTTCTCAGATTCCACAGAAATAAGGCTAGCAAAGAGATCCACGAAATACAGATGTAAGTCTGTGAGATGAATTAACAGAACACTAAGCAGTTTCTCAGAAAGCTTCTTTCCAGATTTCATCTGAGGATATTTCCTTTTTCACCATAGCCCACTATGGGCTTCCAAATATCACTTGCCAAGTCCACAAGAACTGTCTTAGCGAAAGACTTCTCGAGGGGAAAGCTGTAACTCTGTGAGATGATTTCACAGAACACAAAGAAGTTTCTCAGAAAGCTTCTTTCTCTTTGTTATCGGAGGATATTTCCTTTGGGCCTATAGTCTTCAAAGGGATCCGAAATATCTGTTCTCAGATTCCACAGAAATAAGGCTAGCAAAGAGATCCACGAAATACAGATGTAACTCTGTGAGATGAATTAACAGAACACTAAGCAGTTTCTAAGAAACCTTCTTTCCAGATTTCATCTGAGGATATTTCCTTTTTCACCATAGCCCTCTAAGGGCTTCCAAATATCACTTTGCCAATTCCACAAGAACTGTCTTAGCGAAAGGCTTCTTGAGGGGAAAGCTGTAACTCTGTGAGATGATTTCACAGAGCACAAAGAAGTTTCTCAGAAAGCTTCTTTCTCTTTGTTATCGGAGGATATTTCCTTTGGCCCTATAGTCTTCAAAGGGATCCGAAATATCTGTTCTCAGATTCCACAGAAATAAGGCTAGCAAAGAGATCCACGAAATACAGATGTAACTCTGTGAGATGAATTAACAGAACACTAAGCAGTTTCCAAGAAAGCTTCTTTCCAGATTTCATCTGAGGATATTTCCTTTTTCACCATAGCCTTCTATGGGCTTCCAAATATCACTTTGCCAATTCCACAAGAACTGTCTTAGCGAAAGGCTTCTTGAGGGGAAAGCTGTAACTCTGTGAGATGATTTCACAGAACACAAAGAAGTTTCTCAGAAAGCTTCTTTCTCTTTTTTAACGGAGGATATTTCCTTTGGCCCTATAGTCTTCAAAGGGATCCGAAATATCTGTTCTCAGATTCCACAGAAATAAGGCTAGCAAAGAGATCCACGAAATACAGATGTAACTCTGTGAGACGAATTAAGAGGACACTTAGCAGTTTCTAGGAAAGCTTCTTTCCAGATTTCATCTGAGGATATTTCCTTTTTCACCATAGCCTTCTATGGGCTTCCAAATATCACTTTGCCAATTCCACAAGAACTGTCTTAGCGAAAGGCTTCTTGAGGGGAAAGCTGTAACTCTGTGAGATGATTTCACAGAACACAAAGAAGTTTCTCAGAAAGCTTCTTTCTCTTTGTTATCGGAGGATATTTCCTTTGGCCCTATAGTCTTCAAAGGGATCCGAAATATCTGTTCTCAGATTTCAGAGAAGTAAGGCTAGCAAAGAGATCCACGAAATACAGATGTAACTCTGTGAGATGAATTAACAGAACACTAAGCAGTTTCTCAGAAAGCTTCTTTCCAGATTTCATCTGAGGATATTTCCTTTTTCACCATAGCCCTCTAAGGGCTTCCAAATATCGCTTTGCCAATTCCACAAGAACTGTCTTAGCGAAAGGCTTCTTGAGGGGAAAGCTGTAACTCTGTGAGATGATTTCACAGAACACAAAGAAGTTTCTCAGAAAGCTTCTTTCTCTTTGTTATCGGAGGATTTTTCCTTTGGCCCTATAGTCTTCAAAGGGATCCGAAATATCTGTTCTCAGATTCCACAGAAATAAGGCTAGCAAAGAGATCCACGAAATACAGATGTAAGTCTGTGAGATGAATTACCAGAACACTAAGCAGTTTCTCAGAAAGCTTCTTTCCAGATTTCATCTGAGGATATTTCCTTTTTCACCATAGCCCTCTATGGGCTTCCAAATATCATTTGCCAATTCCACAAGAACTGTCTTAGCGAAAGGCTTCTCGAGGGGAAAGCTGTAACTCTGTGAGATGATTTCACAGAACACAAAGAAGTTTCTCAGAAAGCTTCTTTCTCTTTGTTATCGGAGGATATTTCCTTTGGCCCTATAGTCTTCAAAGGGATCCGAAATATCTGTTCTCAGATTCCAGAGAAATAAGGCTAGCAAAGAGATCCACGAAATACAGATGTAAGTCTGTGAGATGAATTAACAGAACACTAAGCAGTTTCTCAGAAAGCTTCTTTCCAGATTTCATCTGAGGATATTTCCTTTTTCACCATAGCCCTCTATGGGCTTCCAAATATCACTTTGCCAATTCCACAAGAACTGTCTTAGCGAAAGGCTTCTCGAGAGGAAAGCTGTAACTCTGTGAGATGATTTCACAGAACACAAAGAAGTTTCTCAGAAAGCTTCTTTCTCTTTGTTATCGGAGGATATTTCCTTTGGCCCTATAGTCTTCAAAGGGATCCGAAATATCTGTTCTCAGATTCCACAGAAATAAGGCTAGCAAAGAGATCCACGAAATACAGATGTAACTCTGTGAGATGAATTAACAGAACACTAAGCAGTTTCCAAGAAAGCTTCTTTCCAGATTTCATCTGAGGATATTTCCTTTTTCACCATAGCCTTCTATGGGCTTCCAAATATCACTTTGCCAATTCCACAAGAACTGTCTTAGCGAAAGGCTCCTTGAGGGGAAAGCTGTAACTCTGTGAGATGATTTCACAGAACACAAAGAAGTTTCTCAGAAAGCTTCTTTCTCTTTGTTATCGGAGGATATTTCCTTTGGCCCTACAGTCTTCAAAGGGATCCGAAATATCTGTTCTCAGATTCCACAGAAATAAGGCTAGCAAAGAGATCCACGAAATACCGATGTAACTCTCTGAGATGAATTAACAGGACACTTAGCAGTTTCTAGGAAAGCTTCTTTCCAGATTTCATCTGAGGATATTTCCTTTTTCACCATAGCCCTCTATGGGCTTCCAAATATCACTTTGCCAATTCCACAAGAACTGTCTTAGCGAAAGGCTTCTCAAGGGGAAAGCTGTAACTCTGTGAGATGATTTCACAGAACACAAAGAAGTTTCTCAGAAAGCTTCTTTCTCGTTGTTATCGGAGGATATTTCCTTTGGCCCTATAGTCTTCAAAGGGATCGGAAATATCTGTTCTCAGATTCCACAGAAATAATGCTAGCAAAGAGATCCACGAAATACAGATGTAAGTCTGTGAGATGAATTAACAGAACACTAAGCAGTTTCTCAGAAAGCTTCTTTCCAGATTTCATCTGAGGATATTTCCTTTTTCACCATAGCCCTCTATGGGCTTCCAAATATCACTTGCCAAGTCCACAAGAACTGTCTTAGCGAAAGACTTCTCGAGGGGAAAGCTGTAACTCTGTGAGATGATTTCACAGAACACAAAGAAGTTTCTCAGAAAGCTTCTTTCTCTTTGTTATCGGAGGATATTTCCTTTGGGCCTATAGTCTTCAAAGGGATCCGAAATATCTGTTCTCAGATTCCACAGAAATAAGGCTAGCAAAGAGATCCACGAAATACAGATGTAACTCTGTGAGATGAATTAACAGAACACTAAGCAGTTTCTAAGAAACCTTCTTTCCAGATTTCATCTGAGGATATTTCCTTTTTCACCATAGCCCTCTAAGGGCTTCCAAATATCACTTTGCCAATTCCACAAGAACTGTCTTAGCGAAAGGCTTCTTGAGGGGAAAGCTGTAACTCTGTGAGATGATTTCACAGAGCACAAAGAAGTTTCTCAGAAAGCTTCTTTCTCTTTGTTATCGGAGGATATTTCCTTTGGCCCTATAGTCTTCAAAGGGATCCGAAATATCTGTTCTCAGATTCCACAGAAATAAGGCTAGCAAAGAGATCCACGAAATACAGATGTAACTCTGTGAGATGAATTAACAGAACACTAAGCAGTTTCCAAGAAAGCTTCTTTCCAGATTTCATCTGAGGATATTTCCTTTTTCACCATAGCCTTCTATGGGCTTCCAAATATCACTTTGCCAATTCCACAAGAACTGTCTTAGCGAAAGGCTTCTTGATGGGAAAGCTGTAACTCTGTGAGATGATTTCACAGAACACAAAGAAGTTTCTCAGAAAGCTTCTTTCTCTTTTTTAACGGAGGATATTTCCTTTGGCCCTATAGTCTTCAAAGGGATCCGAAATATCTGTTCTCAGATTCCACAGAAATAAGGCTAGCAAAGAGATCCACGAAATACAGATGTAACTCTGTGAGACGAATTAAGAGGACACTTAGCAGTTTCTAGGAAAGCTTCTTTCCAGATTTCATCTGAGGATATTTCCTTTTTCACCATAGCCTTCTATGGGCTTCCAAATATCACTTTGCCAATTCCACAAGAACTGTCTTAGCGAAAGGCTTCTTGAGGGGAAAGCTGTAACTCTGTGAGATGATTTCACAGAACACAAAGAAGTTTCTCAGAAAGCTTCTTTCTCTTTGTTATCGGAGGATATTTCCTTTGGCCCTATAGTCTTCAAAGGGATCCGAAATATCTGTTCTCAGATTTCAGAGAACTAAGGCTAGCAAAGAGATCCACGAAATACAGATGTAACTCTGTGAGATGAATTAACAGAACACTAAGCAGTTTCTCAGAAAGCTTCTTTCCAGATTTCATCTGAGGATATTTCCTTTTTCACCATAGCCCTCTATGGGCTTCCAAATATCGCTTTGCCAATTCCACAAGAACTGTCTTAGCGAAAGGCTTCTTGATGGGAAAGCTGTAACTCTGTGAGATGATTTCACAGAACACAAAGAAGTTTCTCAGAAAGCTTCTTTCTCGTTGTTATCGGAGGATATTTCCTTTGGCCCTATAGTCTTCAAAGGGATCCGAAATATCTGTTCTCAGATTCCAGAGAAATAAGGATAGCAAAGAGATCCACGAAATACAGATGTAAGTCTGTGAGATGAATTAACAGAACACTAAGCAGTTTCTCAGAAAGCTGCTTTCCAGATTTCTTCTGAGGATATTTCCTTTTTCACCATAGACCTCTATGGGCTTCCAAATATCACTTTTCCAATTCCACAAGAACTGTCTTAGCGAAAGGCTTCTCGAGAGGAAAGCTGTAACTCTGTGAGATGATTTCACAGAACACAAAGAAGTTTCTCAGAAAGCTTCTTTCTCTTTGTTATCGGAGGATATTTCCTTTGGCCCTATAGTCTTCAAAGGGATCCGAAATATCTGTTCTCAGATTCCACAGAAATAAGGCTAGCAAAGAGATCCACGAAATACAGATGTAACTCTGTGAGATGAATTAACAGAACACTAAGCAGTTTCCAAGAAAGCTTCTTTCCAGATTTCTTCTGAGGATATTTCCTTTTTCACCATAGCCCTCTAAGGGCTTCCAAATATCACTTTGCCAATTCCACAAGAACTGTCTTAGCGAAACGCTTCTTGAGGGGAAAGCTGTAACTCTGTGAGATGATTTCACAGAACACAAAGAAGTTTCTCCGAAACCTTCTTTCTCTTTGTTATCGGAGGATTTTTCCTTTGGCCCTATAGTCTTCAAAGGGATCCGAAATATCTGTTCTCAGATTCCACAGAAATAAGGCTAGAAAAGAGATCCGCGAAATACAGATGTAAGTCTGTGAGATGAATTAACAGAACACTAAGCAGTTTCTCAGAAAGCTTCTTTCCAGATTTCATCTGAGGATATTTCCTTTTTCACCATAGCCCTCTATGGGCTTCCAAATATCACTTTGCCAATTCCACAAGAACTGTCTTAGGGAACGGCTTCTCGAGGGGAAAGCTGTAACTCTGTGAGATGATTTCACAGAACACAAAGAAGTTTCTCAGAAAGCTTCTTTCTCTTTGTTATCGGAGGATATTTCCTTTGGCCCACTAGTCTTCAAAGGGATCCGAAATATCTGTTCTCAGATTCCACAGAAATAAGGCTAGCAAAGAGATCCACGAAATACAGATGTAAGTCTGTGAGATGAATTAACAGAACACTAAGCAGTTTCTCAGAAAGCTTCTTTCCAGATTTCCTCTGAGGATATTTCCTTTTTCACAATAGCCCTCTATGGGCTTCCAAATATCACTTTGCCAATTCCACAAGAACTGTCTTAGCGAAAGGCTTCTTGAGGGGAAAGCTGTAACTCTGTGAGATGATTTCACAGAACACAAAGAAGTTTCTCAGAAAGCTTCTTTCTCTTTGTTATCGGAGGATTTTTCCTTTGGCCCTATAGTCTTCAAAGGGATCCGAAATATCTGTTCTCAGATTCCACAGAAATAAGGCTAGCAAAGAGATCCACGAAATACAGATGTAAGTCTGTGAGATGAATTACCAGAACACTAAGCAGTTTCTCAGAAAGCTTCTTTCCAGATTTCATCTGAGGATATTTCCTTTTTCACCATAGCCCTCTATGGGCTTCCAAATATCATTTGCCAATTCCACAAGAACTGTCTTAGCGAAAGGCTTCTCGAGGGGAAAGCTGTAACTCTGTGAGATGATTTCACAGAACACAAAGAAGTTTCTCAGAAAGCTTCTTTCTCTTTGTTATCGGAGGATATTTCCTTTGGCCCTATAGTCTTCAAAGGGATCCGAAATATCTGTTCTCAGATTCCAGAGAAATAAGGATAGCAAAGAGATCCACGAAATACAGATGTAAGTCTGTGAGATGAATTAACAGAACACTAAGCAGTTTCTCAGAAAGCTTCTTTCCAGATTTCATCTGAGGATATTTCCTTTTTCACCATAGCCCTCTATGGGCTTCCAAATATCACTTTGCCAATTCCACAAGAACTGTCTTAGCGAAAGGCTTCTCGAGAGGAAAGCTGTAACTCTGTGAGATGATTTCACAGAACACAAAGAAGTTTCTCAGAAAGCTTCTTTCTCTTTGTTATCGGAGGATATTTCCTTTGGCCCTATAGTCTTCAAAGGGATCCGAAATATCTGTTCTCAGATTCCACAGAAATAAGGCTAGCAAAGAGATCCACGAAATACAGATGTAACTCTGTGAGATGAATTAACAGAACACTAAGCAGTTTCCAAGAAAGCTTCTTTCCAGATTTCATCTGAGGATATTTCCTTTTTCACCATAGCCTTCTATGGGCTTCCAAATATCACTTTGCCAATTCCACAAGAACTGTCTTAGCGAAAGGCTCCTTGAGGGGAAAGCTGTAACTCTGTGAGATGATTTCACAGAACACAAAGAAGTTTCTCAGAAAGCTTCTTTCTCTTTGTTATCGGAGGATATTTCCTTTGGCCCTACAGTCTTCAAAGGGAACCGAAATATCTGTTCTCAGATTCCACAGAAATAAGGCTAGCAAAGAGTTCCACGAAATACCGATGTAACTCTCTGAGATGAATTAACAGGACACTTAGCAGTTTCTAGGAAAGCTTCTTTCCAGATTTCATCTGAGGATATTTCCTTTTTCACCATAGCCCTCTATGGGCTTCCAAATATCACTTTGCCAATTCCACAAGAACTGTCTTAGCGAAAGGCTTCTCGAGGGGAAAGCTGTAACTCTGTGAGATGATTTCACAGAACACAAAGAAGTTTCTCAGAAAGCTTCTTTCTCGTTGTTATCGGAGGATATTTCCTTTGGCCCTATAGTCTTCAAAGGGATCGGAAATATCTGTTCTCAGATTCCACAGAAATAATGCTAGCAAAGAGATCCACGAAATACAGATGTAAGTCTGTGAGATGAATTAACAGAACACTAAGCAGTTTCTCAGAAAGCTTCTTTCCAGATTTCATCTGAGGATATTTCCTTTTTCACCATAGCCCTCTATGGGCTTCCAAATATCACTTGCCAAGTCCACAAGAACTGTCTTAGCGAAAGACTTCTCGAGGGGAAAGCTGTAACTCTGTGAGATGATTTCACAGAACACAAAGAAGTTTCTCAGAAAGCTTCTTTCTCTTTGTTATCGGAGGATATTTCCTTTGGGCCTATAGTCTTCAAAGGGATCCGAAATATCTGTTCTCAGATTCCACAGAAATAAGGCTAGCAAAGAGATCCACGAAATACAGATGTAACTCTGTGAGATGAATTAACAGAACACTAAGCAGTTTCTAAGAAACCTTCTTTCCAGATTTCATCTGAGGATATTTCCTTTTTCACCATAGCCCTCTAAGGGCTTCCAAATATCACTTTGCCAATTCCACAAGAACTGTCTTAGCGAAAGGCTTCTTGAGGGGAAAGCTGTAACTCTGTGAGATGATTTCACAGAGCACAAAGAAGTTTCTCAGAAAGCTTCTTTCTCTTTGTTATCGGAGGATATTTCCTTTGGCCCTATAGTCTTCAAAGGGATCCGAAATATCTGTTCTCAGATTCCACAGAAATAAGGCTAGCAAAGAGATCCACGAAATACAGATGTAACTCTGTGAGATGAATTAACAGAACACTAAGCAGTTTCCAAGAAAGCTTCTTTCCAGATTTCATCTGAGGATATTTCCTTTTTCACCATAGCCTTCTATGGGCTTCCAAATATCACTTTGCCAATTCCACAAGAACTGTCTTAGCGAAAGGCTTCTTGAGGGGAAAGCTGTAACTCTGTGAGATGATTTCACAGAACACAAAGAAGTTTCTCAGAAAGCTTCTTTCTCTTTTTTAACGGAGGATATTTCCTTTGGCCCTATAGTCTTCAAAGGGATCCGAAATATCTGTTCTCAGATTCCACAGAAATAAGGCTAGCAAAGAGATCCACGAAATACAGATGTAACTCTGTGAGACGAATTAAGAGGACACTTAGCAGTTTCTAGGAAAGCTTCTTTCCAGATTTCATCTGAGGATATTTCCTTTTTCACCATAGCCTTCTATGGGCTTCCAAATATCACTTTGCCAATTCCACAAGAACTGTCTTAGCGAAAGGCTTCTTGAGGGGAAAGCTGTAACTCTGTGAGATGATTTCACAGAACACAAAGAAGTTTCTCAGAAAGCTTCTTTCTCTTTGTTATCGGAGGATATTTCCTTTGGCCCTATAGTCTTCAAAGGGATCCGAAATATCTGTTCTCAGATTTCAGAGAACTAAGGCTAGCAAAGAGATCCACGAAATACAGATGTAACTCTGTGAGATGAATTAACAGAACACTAAGCAGTTTCTCAGAAAGCTTCTTTCCAGATTTCATCTGAGGATATTTCCTTTTTCACCATAGCCCTCTATGGGCTTCCAAATATCGCTTTGCCAATTCCACAAGAACTGTCTTAGCGAAAGGCTTCTTGAGGGGAAAGCTGTAACTCTGTGAGATGATTTCACAGAACACAAAGAAGTTTCTCAGAAAGCTTCTTTCTCGTTGTTATCGGAGGATATTTCCTTTGGCCCTATAGTCTTCAAAGGGATCCGAAATATCTGTTCTCAGATTCCAGAGAAATAAGGATAGCAAAGAGATCCACGAAATACAGATGTAAGTCTGTGAGATGAATTAACAGAACACTAAGCAGTTTCTCAGAAAGCTTCTTTCCAGATTTCTTCTGAGGATATTTCCTTTTTCACCATAGACCTCTATGGGCTTCCAAATATCACTTTTCCAATTCCACAAGAACTGTCTTAGCGAAAGGCTTCTCGAGAGGAAAGCTGTAACTCTGTGAGATGATTTCACAGAACACAAAGAAGTTTCTCAGAAAGCTTCTTTCTCTTTGTTATCGGAGGATATTTCCTTTGGCCCTATAGTCTTCAAAGGGATCCGAAATATCTGTTCTCAGATTCCACAGAAATAAGGTTAGCAAAGAGATCCACGAAATACAGATGTAACTCTGTGAGATGAATTAACAGAACACTAAGCAGTTTCCAAGAAAGCTTCTTTCCAGATTTCTTCTGAGGATATTTCCTTTTTCACCATAGCCCTCTAAGGGCTTCCAAATATCACTTTGCCAATTCCACAAGAACTGTCTTAGCGAAACGCTTCTTGAGGGGAAAGCTGTAACTCTGTGAGATGATTTCACAGAACACAAAGAAGTTTCTCCGAAACCTTCTTTCTCTTTGTTATCGGAGGATTTTTCCTTTGGCCCTATAGTCTTCAAAGGGATCCGAAATATCTGTTCTCAGATTCCACAGAAATAAGGCTAGAAAAGAGATCCGCGAAATACAGATGTAAGTCTGTGAGATGAATTAACAGAACACTAAGCAGTTTCTCAGAAAGCTTCTTTCCAGATTTCATCTGAGGATATTTCCTTTTTCACCATAGCCCTCTATGGGCTTCCAAATATCACTTTGCCAATTCCACAAGAACTGTCTTAGGGAACGGCTTCTCGAGGGGAAAGCTGTAACTCTGTGAGATGATTTCACAGAACACAAAGAAGTTTCTCAGAAAGCTTCTTTCTCTTTGTTATCGGAGGATATTTCCTTTGGCCCACTAGTCTTCAAAGGGATCCGAAATATCTGTTCTCAGATTCCACAGAAATAAGGCTAGCAAAGAGATCCACGAAATACAGATGTAAGTCTGTGAGATGAATTACCAGAACACTAAGCAGTTTCTCAGAAAGCTTCTTTCCAGATTTCATCTGAGGATATTTCCTTTTTCACCATAGCCCTCTATGGGCTTCCAAATATCATTTGCCAATTCCACAAGAACTGTCTTAGCGAAAGGCTTCTCGAGAGGAAAGCTGTAACTCTGTGAGATGATTTCACAGAACACAAAGAAGTTTCTCAGAAAGCTTCTTTCTCTTTGTTATCGGAGGATATTTCCTTTGGCCCTATAGTCTTCAAAGGGATCCGAAATATCTGTTCTCAGATTCCAGAGAAATAAGGATAGCAAAGAGATCCACGAAATACAGATGTAAGTCTGTGAGATGAATTAACAGAACACTAAGCAGTTTCTCAGAAAGCTTCTTTCCAGATTTCATCTGAGGATATTTCCTTTTTCACCATAGCCCTCTATGGGCTTCCAAATATCACTTTGCCAATTCCACAAGAACTGTCTTAGCGAAAGGCTTCTCGAGAGGAAAGCTGTAACTCTGTGAGATGATTTCACAGAACACAAAGAAGTTTCTCAGAAAGCTTCTTTCTCTTTGTTATCGGAGGATATTTCCTTTGGCCCTATAGTCTTCAAAGGGATCCGAAATATCTGTTCTCAGATTCCACAGAAATAAGGCTAGCAAAGAGATCCACGAAATACAGATGTAACTCTGTGAGATGAATTAACAGAACACTAAGCAGTTTCCAAGAAAGCTTCTTTCCAGATTTCATCTGAGGATATTTCCTTTTTCACCATAGCCTTCTATGGGCTTCCAAATATCACTTTGCCAATTCCACAAGAACTGTCTTAGCGATAGGCTCCTTGAGGGGAAAGCTGTAACTCTGTGAGATGATTTCACAGAACACAAAGAAGTTTCTCAGAAAGCTTCTTTCTCTTTGTTATCGGAGGATATTTCCTTTGGCCCTACAGTCTTCAAAGGGAACCGAAATATCTGTTCTCAGATTCCACAGAAATAAGGCTAGCAAAGAGATCCACGAAATACCGATGTAACTCTCTGAGATGAATTAACAGGACACTTAGCAGTTTCTAGGAAAGCTTCTTTCCAGATTTCATCTGAGGATATTTCCTTTTTCACCATAGCCCTCTATGGGCTTCCAAATATCACTTTGCCAATTCCACAAGAACTGTCTTAGCGAAAGGCTTCTCGAGGGGAAAGCTGTAACTCTGGGAGATGATTTCACAGAACACAAAGAAGTTTCTCAGAAAGCTTCTTTCTCTTTGTTATCGGAGGATATTTCCTTTGGCCCTATAGTCTTCAAAGGGATCGGAAATATCTGTTCTCAGATTCCACAGAAATAAGGCTAGCAAAGAGATCCACGAAATACAGATGTAAGTCAGTGAGATGAATTAACAGAACACTAAGCAGTTTCTCAGAAAGCTTCTTTCCAGATTTCATCTGAGGATATTTCCTTTTTCACCATAGCCCTCTATGGGCTTCCAAATATCACTTGCCAAGTCCACAAGAACTGTCTTAGCGAAAGACTTCTCGAGGGGAAAGCTGTAACTCTGTGACATGATTTCACAGAACACAAAGAAGTTTCTTAGAAAGCTTCTTTCTCTTTGTTATCGGAGGATATTTCCTTTGGCCCTATAGTCTTCAAAGGGATCCGAAATATCTGTTCTCAGATTCCACAGAAATAAGGCTAGCAAAGAGATCCACGAAATACAGATGTAACTCTGTGAGATGAATTAACAGAACACTAAGCAGTTTCTAAGAAACCTTCTTTCCAGATTTCATCTGAGGATATTTCCTTTTTCACCATAGCCCTCTAAGGGCTTCCAAATATCACTTTGCCAATTCCACAAGAACTGTCTTAGCGAAAGGCTTCTTGAGGGGAAAACTGTAACTCTGTGTGATGATTTCACAGAACACAAAGAAGTTTCTCAGAAAGCTTCTTTCTCTTTGTTATCGGAGGATTTTTCCTTTGGCCCTATAGTCTTCAAAGGGATCCGAAATATCTGTTCTCAGATTCCACAGAAATAAGGCTAGCAAAGAGATCCACGAAATACAGATGTAACTCTGTGAGATGAATTAACAGAACACTAAGCAGTTTCCAAGAAAGCTTCTTTCCAGATTTCTTCTGAGGATATTTCCTTTTTCACCATAGCCCTCTAAGGGCTTCCAAATATCACTTTGCCAATTCCACAAGAACTGTCTTAGCGAAACGCTTCTTGAGGGGAAAGCTGTAACTCTGTGAGATGATTTCACAGAACACAAAGAAGTTTCTCTGAAACCTTCTTTCTCTTTGTTATCGGAGGATTTTTCCTTTGGCCCTATAGTCTTCAAAGGGATCCGAAATATCTGTTCTCAGATTCCAGAGAAATAAGGCTAGCAAAGAGATCCACGAAATACAGATGTAAGTCTGTGAGATGAATTAAAAGAACACTAAGCAGTTTCTCAGAAAGCTTCTTTCCAGATTTCATCTGAGGATATTTCCTTTTTCACCATAGCCCTCTATGGGCTTCCAAATATCACTTTGCCAATTCCACAAGAACTGTCTTAGGGAACGGCTTCTCGAGGGGAAAGCTGTAACTCCGTGAGATGATTTCACAGAACACAAAGAAGTTTCTCAGAAAGCTTCTTTCTCTTTGTTATCGGAGGATATTTCCTTTGGCCCACTAGTCTTCAAAGGGATCCGAAATATCTGTTCTCAGATTCCACAGAAATAAGGCTATCAAAGAGATCCACGAAATACAGATGTAAGTCTGTGAGATGAATTAACAGAACACTAAGCAGTTTCTCAGAAAGCTTCTTTCCAGATTTCCTCTGTGGATATTTCCTTTTTCACCATAGCCCTCTATGGGCTTCCAAATATCACTTTGCCAATTCCACAAGAACTGTCTTAGCGAAAGGCTTCTTGAGGGGAAAGCTGTAACTCTGTGAGATGATTTCACAGAACACAAAGAAGTTTCTCAGAAAGCTTCTTTCTCTTTGTTATCGGAGGATTTTTCCTTTGGCCCTATAGTCTTCAAAGGGATCCGAAATATCTGTTCTCAGATTCCACAGAAACAAGGCTAGCAAAGAGATCCACGAAATACAGATGTAAGTCTGTGAGATGAATTACCAGAACACTAAGCAGTTTCTCAGAAAGCTTCTTTCCAGATTTCATCTGAGGATATTTCCTTTTTCACCATAGCCCTCTATGGGCTTCCAAATATCATTTGCCAATTCCACAAGAACTGTCTTAGCGAAAGGCTTCTCGAGGGGAAAGCTGTAACTCTGTGAGATGATTTCACAGAACACAAAGAAGTTTCTCAGAAAGCTTCTTTCTCTTTGTTATCGGAGGATATTTCCTTTGGCCCTATAGTCTTCAAAGGGATCCGAAATATCTGTTCTCAGATCCCAGAGAAATAAGGCTAGCAAAGAGATCCACGAAATACAGATGTAAGTCTGTGAGATGAATTAACAGAACACTAAGCAGTTTCTCAGAAAGCTTCTTTCCAGATTTCATCTGAGGATATTTCCTTTTTCACCATAGCCCTCTATGGTCTTCCAAATATCACTTTGCCAATTCCACAAGAACTGTCTTAGCGAAAGGCTTCTCGAGAGGAAAGCTGTAACTCTGTGAGATGATTTCACAGAACACAAAGAAGTTTCTCAGAAAGCTTCTTTCTCTTTGTTATCGGAGGATATTTCCTTTGGCCCTATAGTCTTCAAAGGGATCAGAAATATCTGTTCTCAGATTCCACAGAAATAAGGCTAGCAAAGAGATCCACGAAATACAGATGTAACTCTGTGAGATGAATTAACAGAACACTAAGCAGTTTCCAAGAAAGCTTCTTTCCAGATTTCATCTGAGGATATTTCCTTTTTCACCATAGCCTTCTATGGGCTTCCAAATATCACTTTGCCAATTCCACAAGAACTGTCTTAGCGAAAGGCTCCTTGAGGGGAAAGCTGTAAATCTGTGAGATGATTTCACAGAACACAAAGAAGTTTCTCAGAAAGCTTCTTTCTCTTTGTTATCGGAGGATATTTCCTTTGGCCCTACAGTCTTCAAAGGGATCCGAAATATCTGTTCTCAGATTCCACAGAAATAAGGCTAGCAAAGAGATCCACGAAATACCGATGTAACTCTCTGAGATGAATTAACAGGACACTTAGCAGTTTCTAGGAAAGCTTCTTTCCAGATTTCATCTGAGGATATTTCCTTTTTCACCATAGCCCTCTAAGGGCTTCCAAATATCACTTTGCCAATTCCACAAGAACTGTCTTAGCGAAAGGCTTCTCGAGGGGAAAGCTGTAACTCTGTGAGATGATTTCACAGAACACAAAGAAGTTTCTCAGAAAGCTTCTTTCTCTTTGTTATCGGAGGATATTTCCTTTGGGCCTATAGTCTTCAAAGGGATCCGAAATATCTGTTCTCAGATTCCACAGAAATAAGGCTAGCAAAGAGATCCACGAAATACAGATGTAACTCTGTGAGATGAATTAACAGAACACTAAGCAGTTTCTAAGAAACCTTTTTTCCAGATTTCATCTGAGGATATTTCCTTTTTCACCATAGCCCTCTAAGGGCTTCCAAATATCACTTTGCTAATTCCACAAGAACTGTCTTAGCGAAAGGCTTCTTGAGGGTAAAACTGTAACTCTGTGAGATGATTTCACAGAACACAAAGAAGTTTCTCAGAAAGCTTCTTTTTCTTTGTTATCGGAGGATTTTTCCTTTGGCCCTATAGTCTTCAAAGGGATCCGAAATATCTGTTCTCAGATTCCACAGAAATAAGGCTAGCAAAGAGATCCACGAAATACAGATATAAGTCTGTGCGATGAATTAGCAGAACACTAAACAGTTTCTCAGAAAGCTTCTTTCCAGATTTCATCTGAGGATATTTCCTTTTTCACCATAGCCCTCTATGGGCTTCCAAATATCACTTTGCCAATTCCACAAGAACTGTCTTAGCGAAAGGCTTCTCGAGGGGAAAGCTGTAACTCTGTGAGATGATTTCACAGAACACAAAGAAGTTTCTCAGAAAGCTTCTTTCTCTCTGTTATCGGAGGATATTTCCTTTCGCCCTATCGTCTTCAAAGGGATCCGAAATATCTGTTCTCAGATTCCACAGAAATAAGGCTAGCAAAGAGATCCACGAAATACAGATGTAAGTCTGTGAGATGAATTAACAGAACACTAAGTAGTTTCTCAGAAAGCTTCTTTCCAGATTTCATCTGAGGATATTTCCTTTTCACCATAGCCCTCTATGGGCTTCCAAATATCACTTTGCCAATTCCACAAGAACTGTCTTAGCGAAAGGCTTCTCGAGAGGAAAGCTGTAACTCTGTGAGATGATTTCACAGAACACAAAGAAGTTTCTCAGAAAGCTTCTTTCTCTTTGTTATCGGAGGATATTTCCTTTGGCCCTATAGTCTTCAAAGGGATCCGAAATATCTGTTCTCAGATTCCACAGAAATAAGGCTAGCAAAGAGATCCACGAAATACAGATGTAACTCTGTGAGATGAATTAACAGAACACTAAGCAGTTTCCAAGAAAGCTTCTTTCCAGATTTCATCTGAGGATATTTCCTTTTTCACCATAGCCTTCTATGGGCTTCCAAATATCACTTTGCCAATTCCACAAGAACTGTCTTAGCGAAAGGCTTCTTGAAGGGAAAGCTGTAACTCTGTGAGATGATTTCACAGAAGACAAAGAAGTTTCTCAGAAAGCTTCTTTCTCTTTGTTAACGGAGGATATTTCCTTTGGCCCTATAGTCTTCAAAGGGATCCGAAATATCTGTTCTCAGATTCCACAGAAATAAGGCTAGCAAAGAGATCCACGAAATACAGATGTAACTCTGTGAGATGAATTAACAGGACAATTAGCAGTTTCTGGGAAATCTTCTTTCCAGATTTCATCTGAGGATATTTCCTTTTTCACCATAGCCCTCTATGGGCTTCCAAATATCACTTTGCCAATTCCACAAGAACTGTCTTAGCGAAAGGCTTCTCGAGGGGAAAGCTGTAACTCTGTGAGATAATTTCACAGAACACAAAGAAGTTTCTCAGAAAGCTTCTTTCTCTTTGTTATCGGAGGATATTTCCTTTGGCCCTATAGTTTTCAAAGGGATCCGAAATATCTGTTCTCAGATTCCAGAGAAATAAGGCTAGCAAAGAGATCCACGAAATACAGATGTAACTCTGTGAGATGAATTAACAGAACACTAAGCAGTTTCCAAGAAAGCTTCTTTCCAGATTTCATCTGAGGATATTTCCTTTTTCACCAAAGCCTTCTATGGGCTTCCAAATATCACTTTGCCAATTCCACAAGAACTGTCTTAGCGAAAGGCTTCTTGAGGGGAAAGCTGTAACTCTGTGAGATGATTTCACAGAACACAAAGAAGTTTCTCAGAAAGCTTCTTTCTCTTTGTTATCGGAGGATATTTCCTTTGGCCCTATAGTCTTCAAAGGGATCCGAAATATCTGTTCTCAGATTCCAGAGAAGTAAGGCTAGCAAAGAGATCCACGAAATACAGATGTAAGTCTGTGAAATGAATTAACAGAACACTAAGCAGTTTCTCAGAAAGCTTCTTTCCAGATTTCCTCTGAGGATATTTCCTTTTTCACCATAGCCCTCTATGGGCTTCCAAATATCACTTTGCCAATTCCACAAGAACTGTCTTAGCGAAAGGCTTCTTGAGGGGAAAGCTGTAACTCTGTGAGATGATTTCACAGAACACAAAGAAGTTTCTCAGAAAGCTTCTTTCTCTTTGTTATCGGAGGATTTTTCCTTTGGCCCTATAGTCTTCAAAGGGATCCGAAATATCTGTTCTCAGATTCCACACAAATAAGGCTAGCAAAGAGATCCACGAAATACAGATGTAACTCTGTGAGATGAATTAACAGGACACTTAGCAGTTTCTAGGAAAGCTTCTTTCCAGATTTCATCTGAGGATATTTCCTTTTTCACCATAGCCCTCTATGGGCTTCCAAATATCACTTTGCCAATTCCACAAGAACTGTCTTAGCCAAAGGCTTCTCGAGGGGAAAGCTGTAACTCTGTGAGATGATTTCACAGAACACAAAGAAGTTTCTCAGAAAGCTTCTTTCTCTTTGTTATCGGAGGATATTTCCTTTGGCCCTATAGTCTTCAAAGGGATCCGAAATATCTGTTCTCAGATTCCAGAGAAATAAGGCTAGCAAAGAGATCCACGAAATACAGATGTAAGTCTGTGAGATGAATTAACAGAACACTAAGCAGTTTCTCAGAAAGCTTCTTTCCAGATTTCTTCTGAGGATATTTCCTTTTTCACCATAGACCTCTATGGGCTTCCAAATATCACTTTTCCAATTCCACAAGAACTGTCTTAGCGAAAGGCTTCTCGAGAGGAAAGCTGTAACTCTGTGAGATGATTTCACAGAACACAAAGAAGTTTCTCAGAAAGCTTCTTTCTCTTTGTTATCGGAGGATATTTCCTTTGGCACTATAGTCATCAAAGGGATCCGAAATATCTGTTCTCAAATTCCACAGAAATAAGGCTAGCAAAGAGATCCACGAAATACAGATGTAACTCTGTGAGATGAATTAACAGAACACTAAGCAGTTTCCAAGAAAGCTTCTTTCCAGATTTCTTCTGAGGATATTTCCTTTTTCACCATAGCCCTCTAAGGGCTTCCAAATATCACTTTGCCAATTCCACAAGAACTGTCTTAACGAAACGCTTCTTGAGGGGAAAGCTGTAACTCTGTGAGATGATTTCACAGAACACAAAGAAGTTTCTCTGAAACTTTCTTTCTCTTTGTTATCGGAGGATTTTTCCTTTGGCCCTATAGTCTTCAAAGGGATCCGAAATATCTGTTCTCAGATTCCACAGAAATAAGGCTAGCAAAGAGATCCACGAAATACAGATGTAACTCTGTGAGATGAATTAACAGAACACTAAGCAGTTTCTCAGAAAGCTTCTTTCCAGATTTCATCTGAGGATATTTCCTTTTTCACCATAGCCCTCTATGGGCTTCCAAATATCACTTTGCCAATTCCACAAGAACTGTCTTAGGGAACGGCTTCTCGAGGGGAAAGCTGTAACTCTGTGAGATGATTTCACAGAACACAAAGAAATTTCTCAGAAAGCTTCTTTCTCTTTGTTATCGGAGGATATTTCCTTTGGCCCACTAGTCTTCAAAGGGATCCGAAATATCTGTTCTCAGATTCCACAGAAATAAGGCTAGCAAAGAGATCCACGAAATACAGATGTAACTCTGTGAGATGAATTAACAGAACACTAAGCAGTTTCTCAGAAAGCTTCTTTCCAGATTTCCTCTGAGGATATTTCCTTTTTCACCATAGCCCTCTATGGGCTTCCAAATATCACTTTGCCAATTCCACAAGAACTGTCTTAGCGAAAGGCTTCTTGAGGGGAAAGCTGTAACTCTGTGAGATGATTTCACAGAACACAAAGAAGTTTCTCAGAAAGCTTCTTTCTCTTTGTTATCGGAGGATTTTTCCTTTGGCCCTATAGTCTTCAAAGGGATCCGAAATATCTGTTCTCAGATTCCACAGAAATAAGGCTAGCAAAGAGATCCACGAAATACAGATGTAAGTCTGTGAGATGAATTACCAGAACACTAAGCAGTTTCTCAGAAAGCTTCTTTCCAGATTTCATCTGAGGATATTTCCTTTTTCACCATAGCCCTCTATGGGCTTCCAAATATCATTTGCCAATTCCACAAGAACTGTCTTAGCGAAAGGCTTCTCGAGGGGAAAGCTGTAACTCTGTGAGATGATTTCACAGAACACAAAGAAGTTTCTCAGAAAGCTTCTTTCTCTTTGTTATCGGAGGATATTTCCATTGGCCCTATAGTCTTCAAAGGGATCCGAAATATCTGTTCTCAGATTCCAGAGAAATAAGGCTAGCAAAGAGATCCACGAAATACAGATGTAAGTCTGTGAGATGAATTAACAGAACACTAAGCAGTTTCTCAGAAAGCTTCTTTCCAGATTTCATCTGAGGATATTTCCTTTTTCACCATAGCCCTCTATGGGCTTCCAAATATCACTTTGCCAATTCCACAAGAACTGTCTTAGCGAAAGGCTTCTCGAGAGGAAAGCTGTAACTCTGTGAGATGATTTCACAGCACACAAAGAAGTTTCTCAGAAAGCTTCTTTCTCTTTGTTATCGGAGGATATTTCCTTTGGCCCTATAGTCTTCAAAGGGATCCGAAATATCTGTTCTCAGATTCCACAGAAATAAGGCTAGCAAAGAGATCCACGAAATACAGATGTAACTCTGTGAGATGAATTAACAGAACACTAAGCAGTTTCCAAGAAAGCTTCTTTCCAGATTTCATCTGAGGATATTTCCTTTTTCACCATAGCCTTCTATGGGCTTCCAAATATCACTTTGCCAATTCCACAAGAACTGTCTTAGCGAAAGGCTCCTTGAGGGGAAAGCTGTAACTCTGTGAGATGATTTCACAGAACACAAAGAAGTTTCTCAGAAAGCTTCTTTCTCTTTGTTATCGGAGGATATTTCCTTTGGCCCTACAGTCTTCAAAGGGATCCGAAATATCTGTTCTCAGATTCCACAGAAATAAGGCTAGCAAAGAGATCCACGAAATACCGATGTAACTCTCTGAGATGAATTAGCAGGACACTTAGCAATTTCTAGGAAAGCTTCTTTCCAGATTTCATCTGAGGATATTTCATTTTTCACCATAGCCCTCTATGGGCTTCCAAATATCACTTTGCCAATTCCACAAGAACTGTCTTAGCGAAAGGCTTCTCGAGGGGAAAGCTGTAACTCTGTGAGATGATTTCACAGAACACAAAGAAGTTTCTCAGAAAGCTTCTTTCTCTTTGTTATCGGAGGATATTTCCTTTGGCCCTATAGTCTTCAAAGGGATCGGAAATATCTGTTCTCAGATTCCACAGAAATAAGGCTAGCAAAGAGATCCACGAAATACAGATGTAAGTCTGTGAGATGAATTACCAGAACACTAAGCAGTTTCTCAGAAAGCTTCTTTCCAGATTTCATCTGAGGATATTTCCTTTTTTACCATAGCCCTCTATGGGCTCCAAATATCACTTTGCCAAGTCCACAAGAACTGTCTTAGCGAAAGACTTCTCGAGGGGAAAGCTGTAACTCTGTGAGATGATTTCACAGAACACAAAGAAGTTTCTCAGAAAGCTTCTTTCTCTTTGTTATCGGAGGATATTTGCTTTGGGCCTATAGTCTTCAAAGGGATCCGAAATATCTGTTCTCAGATTCCACAGAAATAAGGCTAGCAAAGAGATCCACGAAATACAGATGTAACTCTGTGAGATGAATTAACAGAACACTAAGCAGTTTCTCAGAAAGCTTCTTTCCAGATTTCATCTGAGGATATTTCCTTTTTCACCATAGCCCTCTAATGGCTTCCAAATATCACTTTGCCAATTCCACAAGAACTGTCTTAGCGAAAGGCTTCTTGAGGGGAAAACTGTAACTCTGTGAGATGATTTCACAGAACACAAAGAAGTTTCTCAGAAAGCTTCTTTCTCTTTGTTATCGGAGGATTTTTCCTTTGGCCCTATAGTCTTCAAAGGGATCCGAAATATCTGTTCTCAGATTCCACAGAAATAAGGCTAGCAAAGAGATCCACGAAATACAGATGTAAGTCTGTGCGATGAATTACCAGAACACTAAACAGTTTCTCAGAAAGCTTCTTTCCAGATTTCATCTGAGGATATTTCCTTTTTCACCATAGCCCTCTATGGGCTTCCAAATATCACTTTGCCAATTCCACAAGAACTGTCTTAGCGAAAGGCTTCTCGAGGGGAAAGCTGTAACTCTGTGAGATGATTTCACAAAACACAAAGAAGTTTCTCAGAAAGCTCTTTTCTCTTTGTTATCGGAGGATATTTCCTTTCGCCCTATCGTCTTCAAAGGGATCCGAAATATCTGTTCTCAGATTCCAGAGAAATAAGGCTAGCAAAGAGATCCACGAAATACAGATGTAAGTCTGTGAGATGAATTAACAGAACACTAAGTAGTTTCTCAGAAAGCTTCTTTCCAGATTTCATCTGAGGATATTTCCTTTTTCACCATAGCCCTCTATGGGCTTCCAAATATCACTTTGCCAATTCCACAAGAACTGTCTTAGCGAAAAGCTTCTCGAGAGGAAAGCTGTAACTCTGTGAGATGATTTCACAGAACACAAAGAAGTTTCTCAGAAAGCTTCTTTCTCTTTGTTATCGGAGGATATTTCCTTTGGCCCTATAGTCTTCAAAGGGATCCGAAATATCTGTTCTCAGATTCCACAGAAATAAGGCTAGCAAAGAGATCCACGAAATACAGATGTAACTCTGTGAGATGAATTAACAGAACACTAAGCAGTTTCCAAGAAAGCTTCTTTCCAGATTTCATCTGAGGATATTTCCTTTTTCACCATAGCCTTCTATGGGCTTCCAAATATCACTTTGCCAATTCCACAAGAACTGTCTTAGCGAAAGGCTTCTTGAAGGGAAAGCTGTAACTCTGTGAGATGATTTCACAGAAGACAAAGAAGTTTCTCAGAAAGCTTCTTTCTCTTTGTTATCGGAGGATATTTCCTTTGGCCCTATAGTCTTCAAAGGGATCCGAAATATCTGTTCTCAGATTCCACAGAAATAAGGCTAGCAAAGAGATCCACGAAATACAGATGTAACTCTGTGAGATGAATTAACAGGACAATTAGCAGTTTCTGGGAAAGCTTCTTTCCAGATTTCATCTGAGGATATTTCCTTTTTCACCATAGCCTTCTATGGGCTTCCAAATATCACTTTGCCAATTCCACAAGAACTGTCTTAGCGAAAGGCTTCTCGAGGGGGAAGCTGTAACTCTGTGAGATGATTTCACAGAACACAAAGAAGTTTCTCAGAAAGCTTCTTTCTCGTTGTTATCGGAGGATATTTCCTTTGGCCCTATAGTCTTCAAAGGGATCGGAAATATCTGTTCTCAGATTCCACAGAAATAAGGCTAGCAAAGAGATCCACGAAATACAGATGTAAGTCTGTGAGATGAATTAACAGAACACTAAGCAGTTTCTCAGAAAGCTTCTTCCCAGATTTCATCTGAGGATATTTCCTTTTTCACCATAGCCCTCTATGGGCTTCCAAATATCACTTTGCCAAGTCCACAAGAACTGTCTTAGCGAAAGACTTCTCGAGGGGAAAGCTGTAACTCTGTGAGATGATTTCACAGAACACAAAGAAGTTTCTCAGAAAGCTTCTTTCTCTTTGTTATCGGAGGATATTTGCTTTGGGCCTATAGTCTTCAAAGGGATCCGAAATATCTGTTCTCAGATTCCACAGAAATAAGGCTAGCAAAGAGATCCACGAAATACAGATGTAACTCTGTGAGATGAATTAACAGAACACTAAGCAGTTTCTAAGAAACCTTCTTTCCAGATTTCATCTGAGGATATTTCCTTTTTCACCATAGCCCTCTAATGGCTTCCAAATATCACTTTGCCAATTCCACAAGAACTGTCTTAGCGAAAGGCTTCTTGAGGGGAAAACTGTAACTCTGTGAGATGATTTCACAGAACACAAAGAAGTTTCTCAGAAAGCTTCTTTCTCTTTGTTATCGGAGGATTTTTCCTTTGGCCCTATAGTCTTCAAAGGGATCTGAAATATCTGTTCTCAGATTCCACAGAAATAAGGCTAGCAAAGAGATCCACGAAATACAGATGTAAGTCTGTGCGATGAATTACCAGAACACTAAACAGTTTCTCAGAAAGCTTCTTTCCAGATTTCATCTGAGGATATTTCCTTTTTCACCATAGCCCTCTATGGGCTTCCAAATATCACTTTGCCAATTCCACAAGAACTGTCTTAGCGAAAGGCTTCTCGAGGGGAAAGCTGTAACTCTGTGAGATGATTTCACAGAACACAAAGAAGTTTCTCAGAAAGCTTCTTTCTCTTTGTTATCGGAGGATATTTCCTTTCGCCCTATCGTCTTCAAAGGGATCCGAAATATCTGTTCTCAGATTCCAGAGAAATAAGGCTAGCAAAGAGATCCACGAAATACAGATGTAAGTCTGTGAGATGAATTAACAGAACACTAAGTAGTTTCTCAGAAAGCTTCTTTACAGATTTCATCTGAGGATATTTCCTTTTTCACCATAGCCCTCTATGGGCTTCCAAATATCACTTTGCCAATTCCACAAGAACTGTCTTAGCGAAAGGCTTCTCGAGAGGAAAGCTGTAACTCTGTGAGATGATTTCACAGAACACAAAGAAGTTTCTCAGAAAGCTTCTTTCTCTTTGTTATCGGAGGATATTTCCTTTGGCCCTATAGTCTTCAAAGGGATCCGAAATATCTGTTCTCAGATTCCACAGAAATAAGGCTAGCAAAGAGATCCACGAAATACAGATGTAACTCTGTGAGATGAATTAACAGAACACTAAGCAGTTTCCAAGAAAGCTTCTTTCCAGATTTCATCTGAGGATATTTCCTTTTTCACCATAGCCTTCTATGGGCTTCCAAATATCACTTTGCCAATTCCACAAGAACTGTCTTAGCGAAAGGCTTCTTGAAGGGAAAGCTGTAACTCTGTGAGATGATTTCACAGAAGACAAAGAAGTTTCTCAGAAAGCTTCTTTCTCTTTGTTAACGGAGGATATTTCCTTTGGCCCTATAGTCTTCAAAGGGATCCGAAATATCTGTTCTCAGATTCCACAGAAATAAGGCTAGCAAAGAGATCCACGAAATACAGATGTAACTCTGTGAGATGAATTAACAGGACAATTAGCAGTTTCTGGGAAAGCTTCTTTCCAGATTTCATCTGAGGATATTTCCTTTTTCACCATAGCCCTCTATGGGCTTCCAAATATCACTTTGCCAATTCCACAAGAACTGTCTTAGCGAAAGGCTTCTCGAGGGGGAAGCTGTAACTCTGTGAGATGATTTCACAGAACACAAAGAAGTTTCTCAGAAAGCTTCTTTCTCGTTGTTATCGGAGGATATTTCCTTTGGCCCTATAGTCTTCAAAGGGATCGGAAATATCTGTTCTCAGATTCCACAGAAATAAGGCTAGCAAAGAGATCCACGAAATACAGATGTAAGTCTGTGAGATGAATTAACAGAACACTAAGCACTTTCTCAGAAAGCTTCTTTCCAGATTTCATCTGAGGATATTTCCTTTTTCACCATAGCCCTCTATGGGCTTCCAAATATCACTTTGCCAAGTCCACAAGAACTGTCTTAGCGAAAGACTTCTCGAGGGGAAAGCTGTAACTCTGTGAGATGATTTCACAGAACACAAAGAAGTTTCTCAGAAAGCTTCTTTCTCTTTGTTATCGGAGGATATTTGCTTTGGGCCTATAGTCTTCAAAGGGATCCGAAATATCTGTTCTCAGATTCCACAGAAATAAGGCTAGCAAAGAGATCCACGAAATACAGATGTAACTCTGTGAGATGAATTAACAGAACACTAAGCAGTTTCTAAGAAACCTTCTTTCCAGATTTCATCTGAGGATATTTCCTTTTTCACCATAGCCCTCTAATGGCTTCCAAATATCACTTTGCCAATTCCACAAGAACTGTCTTAGCGAAAGGCTTCTTGAGGGGAAAACTGTAACTCTGTGAGATGATTTCACAGAACACAAAGAAGTTTCTCAGAAAGCTTCTTTCTCTTTGTTATCGGAGGATTTTTCCTTTGGCCCTATCGTCTTCAAAGGGATCCGAAATATCTGTTCTCAGATTCCAGAGAAATAAGGCTAGCAAAGAGATCCACGAAATACAGATGTAAGTCTGTGAGATGAATTAACAGAACACTAAGTAGTTTCTCAGAAAGCTTCTTTCCAGATTTCATCTGAGGATATTTCCTTTTTCACCATAGCCCTCTATGGGCTTCCAAATATCACTTTGCCAATTCCACAAGAACTGTCTTAGCGAAAGGCTTCTCGAGAGGAAAGCTGTAACTCTGTGAGATGATTTCACAGAACACAAAGAAGTTTCTCAGAAAGCTTCCTTCTCTTTGTTATCGGAGGATATTTCCTTTGGCCCTATAGTCTTCAAAGGGATCCGAAATATCTGTTCTCAGATTCCACAGAAATAAGGCTAGCAAAGAGATCCACGAAATACAGATGTAACTCTGTGAGATGAATTAACAGAACACTAAGCAGTTTCCAAGAAAGCTTCTTTCCAGATTTCATCTGAGGATATTTCCTTTTTCATCATAGCCTTCTATGGGCTTCCAAATATCACTTTGCCAATTCCACAAGAACTGTCTTAGCGAAAGGCTTCTTGAAGGGAAAGCTGTAACTCTGTGAGATAATTTCACAGAAGACAAAGAAGTTTCTCAGAAAGCTTCTTTCTCTTTGTTAACGGAGGATATTTCCTTTGGCCCTATAGTCTTCAAAGGGATCCGAAATATCTGTTCTCAAATTCCACAGAAATAAGGCTAGCAAAGAGATCCACGAAATACAGATGTAACTCTGTGAGATGAATTAACAGGACAATTAGCAGTTTCTGGGAAAGCTTCTTTCCAGATTTCATCTGAGGATATTTCCTTTTTCACCATAGCCCTCTATGGGCTTCCAAATATCACTTTGCCAATTCCACAAGAACTGTCTTAGCGAAAGGCTTCTCGAGGGGAAAGCTGTAACTCTGTGAGATGATTTCACAGAACACAAAGAAGTTTCTCAGAAAGCTTCTTTCTCTTTGTTATCGGAGGATATTTCCTTTGGCCCTATAGTTTTCAAAGGGATCCGAAATATCTGTTCTCAGATTCCACAGAAATAAGGCTAGCAAAGAGATCCACGAAATACAGATGTAAGTCTGTGCGATGAATTACCAGAACACTAAACAGTTTCTCAGAAAGCTTCTTTCCAGATTTCATCTGAGGATATTTCCTTTTTCACCATAGCCCTCTATGGGCTTCCAAATATCACTTTGCCAATTCCACAAGAACTGTCTTAGCGAAAGGCTTCTCGAGGGGAAAGCTGTAACTCTGTGAGATGATTTCACAGAACACAAATAAGTTTCTCAGAAAGCTTCTTTCTCTTTGTTATCGGAGGATATTTGCTTTGGGCCTATAGTCTTCAAAGGGATCCGAAATATCTGTTCTCAGATTCCACAGAAATAAGGCTAGCAAAGAGATCCACGAAATACAGATGTAACTCTGTGAGATGAATTAACAGAACACTAAGCAGTTTCTAAGAAACCTTCTTTCCAGATTTCATCTGAAGATATTTCCTTTTTCACCATAGCCCTCTAATGGCTTCCAAATATCACTTTGCCAATTCCACAAGAACTGTCTTAGCGAAAGGCTTCTTGAGGGGAAAACTGTAACTCTGTGAGATGATTTCACAGAACACAAAGAAGTTTCTCAGAAAGCTTCTTTCTCTTTGTTATCGGAGGATTTTTCCTTTGGCCCTATAGTCTTCAAAGGGATCCGAAATATCTGTTCTCAGATTCCACAGAAATAAGGCTAGCAAAGAGATCCACGAAATACAGATGTAAGTCTGTGCGATGAATTACCAGAACACTAAACAGTTTCTCAGAAAGCTTCTTTCCAGATTTCATCTGAGGATATTTCCTTTTTCACCATAGCCCTCTATGGGCTTCCAAATATCACTTTGCCAATTCCACAAGAACTGTCTTAGCGAAAGGCTTCTCGAGGGGAAAGCTGTAACTCTGTGAGATGATTTCACAGAACACAAAGAAGTTTCTCAGAAAGCTTCTTTCTCTTTGTTATCGGAGGATATTTCCTTTCGCCCTATCGTCTTCAAAGGGATCCGAAATATCTGTTCTCAGATTCCAGAGAAATAAGGCTAGCAAAGAGATCCACGAAATACAGATGTAAGTCTGTGAGATGAATTAACAGAACACTAAGTAGTTTCTCAGAAAGCTTCTTTCCAGATTTCATCTGAGGATATTTCCTTTTTCACCATAGCCCTCTATGGGCTTCCAAATATCACTTTGCCAATTCCACAAGAACTGTCTTAGCGAAAGGCTTCTCCAGAGGAAAGCTGTAACTCTGTGAGATGATTTCACAGAACACAAAGAAGTTTCTCAGAAAGCTTCTTTCTCTTTGTTATCGGAGGATATTTCCTTTGGCCCTATAGTCTTCAAAGGGATCCGAAATATCTGTTCTCAGATTCCACAGAAATAAGGCTAGCAAAGAGATCCACGAAATACAGATGTAACTCTGTGAGATGAATTAACAGAACACTAAGCAGTTTCCAAGAAAGCTTCTTTCCAGATTTCATCTGAGGATATTTCCTTTTTCATCATAGCCTTCTATGGGCTTCCAAATATCACTTTGCCAATTCCACAAGAACTGTCTTAGCGAAAGGCTTCTTGAAGGGAAAGCTGTAACTCTGTGAGATGATTTCACAGAAGACAAAGAAGTTTCTCAGAAAGCTTCTTTCTCTTTGTTAACGGAGGATATTTCCTTTGGCCCTATAGTCTTCAAAGGGATCCGAAATATCTGTTCTCAAATTCCACAGAAATAAGGCTAGCAAAGAGATCCACGAAATACAGATGTAACTCTGTGAGATGAATTAACAGGACAATTAGCAGTTTCTGGGAAAGCTTCTTTCCAGATTTCATCTGAGGATATTTCCTTTTTCACCATAGCCCTCTATGGGCTTCCAAATATCACTTTGCCAATTCCACAAGAACTGTCTTAGCGAAAGGCTTCTCGAGGGGAAAGCTGTAACTCTGTGAGATGATTTGACAGAACACAAAGAAGTTTCTCAGAAAGCTTCTTTCTCTTTGTTATCGGAGGATATTTCCTTTGGCCCTATAGTTTTCAAAGGGATCCGAAATATCTGTTCTCAGATTCCACAGAAATAAGGCTAGCAAAGAGATCCACGAAATACAGATGTAAGTCTGTGCGATGAATTACCAGAACACTAAACAGTTTCTCAGAAAGCTTCTTTCCAGATTTCATCTGAGGATATTTCCTTTTTCACCATAGCCCTCTATGGGCTTCCAAATATCACTTTGCCAATTCCACAAGAACTGTCTTAGCGAAAGGCTTCTCGAGGGGAAAGCTGTAACTCTGTGAGATGATTTCACAGAACACAAAGAAGTTTCTCAGAAAGCTTCTTTCTCTTTGTTATCGGAGGATATTTCCTTTCGCCCTATCGTCTTCAAAGGGATCCGAAATATCTGTTCTCAGATTCCAGAGAAATAAGGCTAGCAAAGAGATCCACGAAATACAGACGTAAGTCTGTGAGATGAATTAACAGAACACTAAGTAGTTTCTCAGAAAGCTTCTTTCCAGATTTCATCTGAGGATATTTCCTTTTTCACCATAGCCCTCTATGGGCTTCCAAATATCACTTTGCGAATTCCACAAGAACTGTCTTAGCGAAAGGCTTCTCGAGAGGAAAGCTGTAACTCTGTGAGATGATTTCACAGAACACAAAGAAGTTTCTCAGAAAGCTTCTTTCTCTTTGTTATCGGAGGATATTTCCTTTGGCCCTATAGTCTTCAAAGGGATCCGAAATATCTGTTCTCAGATTCCACAGAAATAAGGCTAGCAAAGAGATCCACGAAATACAGATGTAACTCTGTGAGATGAATTAACAGAACACTAAGCAGTTTCCAAGAAAGCTTCTTTCCAGATTTCATCTGAGGATATTTCCTTTTTCATCATAGCCTTCTATGGGCTTCCAAATATCACTTTGCCAATTCCACAAGAACTGTCTTAGCGAAAGGCTTCTTGAAGGGAAAGCTGTAACTCTGTGAGATGATTTCACAGAAGACAAAGAAGTTTCTCAGAAAGCTTCTTTCTCTTTGTTAACGGAGGATATTTCCTTTGGCCCTATAGTCTTCAAAGGGATCCGAAATATCTGTTCTCAAATTCCACAGAAATAAGGCTAGCAAAGAGATCCACGAAATACAGATGTAACTCTGTGAGATGAATTAACAGGACAATTAGCAGTTTCCGGGAAAGCTTCTTTCCAGATTTCATCTGAGGATATTTCCTTTTTCACCATAGCCCTCTATGGGCTTCCAAATATCACTTTGCCAATTCCACAAGAACTGTCTTAGCGAAAGGCTTCTCGAGGGGAAAGCTGTAACTCTGTGAGATGATTTCACAGAACACAAAGAAGTTTCTCAGAAAGCTTCTTTCTCTTTGTTATCGGAGGATATTTCCTTTGGCCCTATAGTTTTCAAAGGGATCCGAAATATCTGTTCTCAGATTCCACAGAAATAAGGCTAGCAAAGAGATCCACGAAATACAGATGTAACCCTGTGAGATGAATTAACAGAACACTAAGCAGTTTCCAAGAAAGCTTCTTTCCAGATTTCATCTGAGGATATTTCCTTTTTCACCAAAGCCTTCTATGGGCTTCCAAATATCACTTTGCCAATTCCACAAGAACTGTCTTAGCGAAAGGCTTCTTGAGGGGAAAGCTGTAACTCTGTGAGATGATTTCACAGAACACAAAGAAGTTTCTCAGAAAGCTTCTTTCTCTTTGTTAACGGAGGATATTTCCTTTGGCCCTATAGTCTTCAAAGGGATCCGAAATATCTGTTCTCAGATTCCACAGAAATAAGGCTAGCAAAGAGATCCACGAAATACAGATGTAACTCAGTGAGATGAATTAACAGGACACTTAGCAGTTTCTAGGAAAGCTTCTTTCCAGATTTCATCTGAGGTATTTCCTTTTTCACCATAGCCCCCTAAGGGCTTCCAAATATCACTTTGCCAATTCCAAAAGAACTGTCTTAGCCAAAGGCTTCTCGAGGGGAAAGCTGTAACTCTGTGAGATGATTTCACAGAACACAAAGAAGTTTCTCAAAAAGCTTCTTTCTCTTTGTTATCGGAGGATATTTCCTTTGGCCCTATAGTCTTCAAAGGGATCCGAAATATCTGTTCTCAGATTCCAGAGAAGTAAGGCTAGCAAAGAGATCCACGAAATACAGATGTAAGTCTGTGAGATGAATTAACAGAACACTAAGCAGTTTCTCAGAAAGCTTCTTTCCAGATTTCCTCTGAGGATATTTCCTTTTTCACCATAGCCCTCTATGGGCTTCCAAATATCACTTTGCCAATTCCACAAGAACTGTCTTAGCGAAAGGCTTCTTGAGGGGAAAGCTGTAACTCTGTGAGATGATTTCACAGAACACAAAGAAGTTTCTCAGAAAGCTTCTTTCTCTTTGTTATCGGAGGATTTTTCCTTTGGCCCTATAGTCTTCAAAGGGATCCGAAATATCTGTTCTCAGATTCCACAGAAATAAGGCTAGCAAACAGATCCACGAAATACAGATGTAACTCTGTGAGATGAATTAACAGGACACTTAGCAGTTTCTAGGAACTCTTCTTTCCTGATTTCATCTGAGGATATTTCCTTTTTCACCATAGCCCTCTATGGGCTTCCAAATATCACTTTGCCAATTCCACAAGAACTGTCTTAGCCAAAGGCTTCTCGAGGGGAAAGCTGTAACTCTGTGAGATGATTTCACAGAACACAAAGTAATTTCTCAGAAAGCTTCTTTCTCTTTGTTATCGGAGGATATTTCCTTTGGCCCTATAGTCTTCAAAGGGATCCGAAATATCTGTTCTCAGATTCCAGAGAAATAAGGCTAGCAAAGAGATCCACGAAATACAGATGTAAGTCTGTGAGATGAATTAACAGAACACTAAGCAGTTTCTCAGAAAGCTTCTTTCCAGATTTCTTCTGAGGATATTTCCTTTTTCACCATAGACCTCTATGGGCTTCCAAATATCACTTTGCCAATTCCACAAGAACTGTCTTAGCGAAAGGCTTCTCAGGAGGAAAGCTGTAACTCTGTGAGATGATTTCACAGAACACAAAGAAGTTTCTCAGAAAGCTTCTTTCTCTTTGTTATCGGAGGATATTTCCTTTGGCCCTATAGTCTTCAAAGGGATCCGAAATATCTGTTCTCAGATTCCACAGAAATGAGGCTAGCAAAGAGATCCAAGAAATACAGATGTAACTCTGTGAGATGAATTAACAGAACACTAGGCAGTTTCCAAGAAAGCTTCTTTCCAGATTTCTTCTGAGGATATTTCCTTTTTCACCATAGCCCTCTAAGGGCTTCCAAATATCACTTTGCCAATTCCACAAGAACTGTCTTAACGAAAGGCTTCTTGAGGGGAAAGCTGTAACTCTGTGAGATGATTTCACAGAACACAAAGAAGTTTCTCCGAAACCTTCTTTCTCTTTGTTATCGGAGGATTTTTCCTTTGGCCCTATAGTCTTCAAAGGGATCCGAAATATCTGTTCTCAGATTCCACAGAAATAAGGCTAGCAAAGAGATCCACGAAATACAGATGTAACTCTGTGAGATGAATTAACAGAACACTAAGCAGTTTCTCAGAAAGCTTCTTTCCAGATTTCATCTGAGGATATTTCCTTTTTCACCATAGCCCTCTATGGGCTTCCAAATATCACTTTGCCAATTCCACAAGAACTGTCTTAGGGAACGGCTTCTCGAGGGGAAAGCTGTAACTCTGTGAGATGATTTCACAGAACACAAAGAAGTTTCTCAGAAAGCTTCTTTCTCTTTGTTATCGGAGGATATTTCCTTTGGCCCACTAGTCTTCAAAGGGATCCGAAATATCTGTTCTCAAATTCCACAGAAATAAGGCTAGCAAAGAGATCCACGAAATACAGATGTAACTCTGTGAGATGAATTAACAGAACACTAAGCAGTTTCCAAGAAAGCTTCTTTCCAGATTTCTTCTGAGGATATTTCCTTTTTCACCATAGCCCTCTAAGGGCATCCAAATATCACTTTGCCAATTCCACAAGAACTGTCTTAACGAAACGCTTCTTGAGGGGAAAGCTGTAACTCTGTGAGATGATTTCACAGAACACAAAGAAGTTTCTCTGAAACCTTCTTTCTCTTTGTTATCGGAGGATTTTTCCTTTGGCCCTATAGTCTTCAAAGGGATCCGAAATATCTGTTCTCAGATTCCACAGAAATAAGGCTAGCAAAGAGATCCACGAAATACAGATGTAACTCTGTGAGATGAATTAACAGAACACTAAGCAGTTTCTCAGAAAGCTTCTTTCCAGATTTCCTCTGAGGATATTTCCTTTTTCACCATAGCCCTCTATGGGCTTCCAAATATCACTTTGCCAATTCCACAAGAACTGTCTTAGCGAAAGGCTTCTTGAGGGGAAAGCTGTAACTCTGTGAGATGATTTCACAGAACACAAAGAAGTTTCTCAGAAAGCTTCTTTCTCTTTGTTATCGGAGGATTTTTCCTTTGGCCCTATAGTCTTCAAAGGGATCCGAAATATCTGTTCTCAGATTCCACAGAAATAAGGCTAGCAAAGAGATCCACGAAATACAGATGTAAGTCTGTGAGATGAATTACCAGAACACTAAGCAGTTTCTCAGAAAGCTTCTTTCCAGATTTCATCTGAGGATATTTCCTTTTTCACCATAGCCCTCTATGGGCTTCCAAATATCATTTGCCAATTCCACAAGAACTGTCTTAGCGAAAGGCTTCTCGAGGGGAAAGCTGTAACTCTGTGAGATGATTTCACAGAACACAAAGAAGTTTCTCAGAAAGCTTCTTTCTCTTTGTTATCGGAGGATATTTCCTTTGGCCCTATCGTCTTCAAAGGGATCCGAAATATCTGTTCTCAGATTCCAGAGAAATAAGGCTAGCAAAGAGATCCACGAAATACAGATGTAAGTCTGTGAGATGAATTAACAGAACACTAAGCAGTTTCTCAGAAAGCTTCTTTCCAGATTTCATCTGAGGATATTTCCTTTTTCACCATAGCCCTCTATGGGCTTCCAAATATCACTTTGCCAATTCCACAAGAACTGTCTTAGCGAAAGGCTTCTCGAGAGGAAAGCTGTAACTCTGTGAGATGATTTCACAGAACACAAAGAAGTTTCTCAGAAAGCTTCTTTCTCTTTGTTATCGGAGGATATTTCCTTTGGCCCTATAGTCTTCAAAGGGATCCGAAATATCTGTTCTCAGATTCCACAGAAATAAGGCTAGCAAAGAGATCCACGAAATACAGATGTAACTCTGTGAGATGAATTAACAGAACACTAAGCAGTTTCCAAGAAAGCTTCTTTCCAGATTTCATCTGAGGATATTTCCTTTTTCACCATAGCCTTCTATGGGCTTCCAAATATCACTTTGCCAATTCCACAAGAACTGTCTTAGCGAAAGGCTTCTTGAAGGGAAAGCTGTAACTCTGTGAGATGATTTCACAGAAGACAAAGAAGTTTCTCAGAAAGCTTCTTTCTCTTTGTTAACGGAGGATATTTCCTTTGGCCCTATAGTCTTCAAAGGGATCCGAAATATCTGTTCTCAGATTCCACAGAAATAAGGCTAGCAAAGAGATCCACGAAATACAGATGTAACTCTGTGAGATGAATTAACAGGACAATTAGCAGTTTCTGGGAAAGCTTCTTTCCAGATTTCATCTGAGGATATTTCCTTTTTCACCATAGCCCTCTATGGGCTTCCAAATATCACTTTGCCAATTCCACAAGAACTGTCTTAGCGAAAGGCTTCTCGAGGGGGAAGCTGTAACTCTGTGAGATGATTTCACAGAACACAAAGAAGTTTCTCAGAAAGCTTCTTTCTCGTTTGTTATCGGAGGATATTTCCTTTGGCCCTATAGTCTTCAAAGGGATCGGAAATATCTGTTCTCAGATTCCACAGAAATAAGGCTAGCAAAGAGATCCACGAAATACAGATGTAAGTCTGTGAGATGAATTAACAGAACACTAAGCAGTTTCTCAGAAATCTTCTTTCCAGATTTCATCTGAGGATATTTCGTTTTTCACCATAGCCCTCTATGGGCTTCCAAATATCACTTTGCCAAGTCCACAAGAACTGTCTTAGCGAAAGACTTCTCGAGGGGAAAGCTGTAACTCTGTGAGATGATTTCACAGAACACAAAGAAGTTTCTCAGAAAGCTTCTTTCTCTTTGTTATCGGAGGATATTTGCTTTGGGCCTATAGTCTTCAAAGGGATCCGAAATATCTGTTCTCAGATTCCACAGAAATAAGGCTAGCAAAGAGATCCACGAAATACAGATGTAACTCTGTGAGATGAATTAACAGAACACTAAGCAGTTTCTAAGAAACCTTCTTTCCAGATTTCATCTGAGGATATTTCCTTTTTCACCATAGCCCTCTAATGGCTTCCAAATATCACTTTGCCAATTCCACAAGAACTGTCTTAGCGAAAGGCTTCTTGAGGGGAAAACTGTAACTCTGTGAGATGATTTCACAGAACACAAAGAAGTTTCTCAGAAAGCTTCTTTCTCTTTGTTATCGGAGGATTTTTCCTTTGGCCCTATAGTCTTCAAAGGGATCCGAAATATCTGTTCTCAGATTCCACAAAAATAAGGCTAGCAAAGAGATCCACGAAATACAGATGTAAGTCTGTGCGATGAATTACCAGAACACTAAACAGTTTCTCAGAAAGCTTCTTTCCAGATTTCATCTGAGGATATTTCCTTTTTCACCATAGCCCTCTATGGGCTTCCAAATATCACTTTGCCAATTCCACAAGAACTGTCTTAGCGAAAGGCTTCTCGAGGGGAAAGCTGTAACTCTGTGAGATGATTTCACAGAACACAAAGAAGTTTCTCAGAAAGCTTCTTTCTCTTTGTTATCGGAGGATATTTCCTTTCGCCCTATCGTCTTCAAAGGGATCCGAAATATCTGTTCTCAGATTCCAGAGAAATAAGGCTAGCAAAGAGATCCAAGAAATACAGATGTAAGTCTGTGAGATGAATTAACAGAACACTAAGTAGTTTCTCAGAAAGCTTCTTTCCAGATTTCATCTGAGGATATTTCCTTTTTCACCATAGCCCTCTATGAGCTTCCAAATATCACTTTGCCAATTCCACAAGAACTGTCTTAGCGAAAGGCTTCTCGAGAGGAAAGCTGTAACTCTGTGAGATGATTTCACAGAACACAAAGAAGTTTCTCAGAAAGCTTCTTTCTCTTTGTTATCGGAGGATATTTCCTTTGGCCCTATAGTCTTCAAAGGGATCCGAAATATCTGTTCTCAGATTCCACAGAAATAAGGCTAGCAAAGAGATCCACGAAATACAGATGTAACTCTGTGAGATGAATTAACAGAACACTAAGCAGTTTCCAAGAAAGCTTCTTTCCAGATTTCATCTGAGGATATTTCCTTTTTCACCATAGCCTTCTATGGGCTTCCAAATATCACTTTGCCAATTCCACAAGAACTGTCTTAGCGAAAGGCTTCTTGAAGGGAAAGCTGTAACTCTGTGAGATGATTTCACAGAAGACAAAGAAGTTTCTCAGAAAGCTTCTTTCTCTTTGTTAACGGAGGATATTTCCTTTGGCCCTATAGTCTTCAAAGGGATCCGAAATATCTGTTCTCAGATTCCACAGAAATAAGGCTAGCAAAGAGATCCACGAAATACAGATGTAACTCTGTGAGATGAATTAACAGGACAATTAGCAGTTTCTGGGAAAGCTTCTTTCCAGATTTCATCTGAGGATATTTCCTTTTTCACCATAGCCCTCTATGGGCTTCCAAATATCACTTTGCCAATTCCACAAGAACTGTCTTAGCGAAAGGCTTCTCGAGGGGAAAGCTGTAACTCTGTGAGATGATTTCACAGAACACAAAGAAGTTTCTCAGAAAGCTTCTTTCTCTTTGTTATCGGAGGATATTTCCTTTGGCCCTATAGTTTTCAAAGGGATCCGAAATATCTGTTCTCAGATTCCACAGAAATAAGGCTAGCAAAGAGATCCACGAAATACAGATGTAACTCTGTGAGATGAATTAACAGAACACTAAGCAGTTTCCAAGAAAGCTTCTTTCCAGATTTCATCTGAGGATATTTCCTTTTTCACCAAAGCCTTCTATGGGCTTCCAAATATCACTTTGCCAATTCCACAAGAACTGTCTTAGCGAAAGGCTTCTTGAGGGGAAAGCTGTAACTCTGTGAGATGATTTCACAGAACACAAAGAAGTTTCTCAGAAAGCTTCTTTCTCTTTGTTAACGGAGGATATTTCCTTTGGCCCTATAGTCTTCAAAGGGATCCGAAATATCTGTTCTCAGATTCCACAGAAATAAGGCTAGCAAAGAGATCCACGAAATACAGATGTAACTCAGTGAGATGAATTAACAGGACACTTAGCAGTTTCTAGGAAAGCTTCTTTCCAGATTTCATCTGAGGTATTTCCTTTTTCACCATAGCCCTCTATGGGCTTCCAAATATCACTTTGCCAATTCCACAAGAACTGTCTTAGCCAAAGGCTTCTCGAGGGGAAAGCTGTAACTCTGTGAGATGATTTCACAGAACACAAAGAAGTTTCTCAGAAAGCTTCTTTCTCTTTGTTATCGGAGGATATTTCCTTTGGCCCTATAGTCTTCAAAGGGATCCGAAATATCTGTTCTCAGATTCCAGAGAAGTAAGGCTAGCAAAGAGATCCACGAAATACAGATGTAAGTCTGTGAGATGAATTAACAGAACACTAAGCAGTTTCTCAGAAAGCTTCTTTCCAGATTTCCTCTGAGGATATTTCCTTTTTCACCATAGCCCTCTAGGGGCTTCCAAATATCACTTTGCCAATTCCACAAGAACTGTCTTAGCGAAAGGCTTCTTGAGGGGAAAGCTGTAACTCTGTGAGATGATTTCACAGAACACAAAGAAGTTTCTCAGAAAGCTTCTTTCTCTTTGTTATCGGAGGATTTTTCCTTTGGCCCTATAGTCTTCAAAGGGATCCGAAATATCTGTTCTCAGATTCCACAGAAATAAGGCTAGCAAAGAGATCCAAGAAATACAGATGTAACTCTGTGAGATGAATTAACAGGACACTTAGCAGTTTCTAGGAACGCTTCTTTCCAGATTTCATCTGAGGATATTTCCTTTTTCAGCATAGCCCTCTATGGGCTTCCAAATATCACTTTGCCAATTCCACAAGAACTGTCTTAGCCAAAGGCTTCTCGAGGGGAAAGCTCTAACTCTGTGAGATGATTTCACAGAACACAAAGAAGTTTCTCAGAAAGCTTCTTTCTCTTTGTTATCGGAGGATATTTCCTTTGGCCCTATAGTCTTCAAAGGGATCCGAAATATCTGTTCTCAGATTCCACAGAAATAAGGCTAGCAAAGAGATCCACGAAATACAGATGTAAGTCTGTGAGATGAATTAACAGAACACTAAGCAGTTTCTCAGAAAGCTTCTTTCCAGATTTCTTCTGAGGATATTTCCTTTTTCACCATAGACCTCTATGGGCTTCCAAATATCAGTTTGCCAATTCCACAAGAACTGTCTTAGCGAAAGGCTTCTCAAGAGGAAAGCTGTAACTCTGTGAGATGATTTCACAGAACACAAAGAAGTTTCTCAGAAAGCTTCTTTCTCTTTGTTATCGGAGGATATTTCCTTTGGCCCTATAGTCTTCAAAGGGATCCGAAATATCTGTTCTCAGATTCCACAGAAATGAGGCTAGCAAAGAGATCCACGAAATACAGATGTAACTCTGTGAGATGAATTAACAGAACACTAGGCAGTTTCCAAGAAAGCTTCTTTCCAGATTTCTTCTGAGGATATTTCCTTTTTCACCATAGCCCTCTAAGGGCTTCCAAATATCACTTTGCCAATTCCACAAGAACTGTCTTAACGAAACGCTTCTTGAGGGGAAAGCTGTAACTCTGTGAGATGATTTCACAGAACACAAAGAAGTTTCTCCGAAACCTTCTTTCTCTTTGTTATCGGAGGAATTTTCCTTTGGCCCTATAGTCTTCAAAGGGATCCGAAATATCTGTTCTCAGATTCCACAGAAATAAGGCTAGCAAAGAGATCCACGAAATACAGATGTAACTCTGTGAGATGAATTAACAGAACACTAAGCAGTTTCTCAGAAAGCTTCTTTCCAGATTTCATCTGAGGATATTTCCTTTTTCACCATAGCCCTCTATGGGCTTCCAAATATCACTTTGCCAATTCCAGAAGAACTGTCTTAGCGAAAGGCTTCTTGAGGGGAAAGCTGTAACTCTGTGAGATGATTTCACAGAACACAAAGAAGTTTCTCAGAAAGCTTCTTTCTCTTTGTTATCGGAGGATTTTTCCTTTGGCCCTATAGTCTTCAAAGGGATCCGAAATATCTGTTCTCAGATTCCAGAGAAATAAGGCTAGCAAAGAGATCCACGAAATACAGATGTAAGTCTGTGAGATGAATTAACAGAACACTAAGCAGTTTCTCAGAAAGCTTCTTTCCAGATTTCATCTGAGGATATTTCCTTTTTCACCATAGCCCTCTATGGGCTTCCAAATATCACTTTGCCAATTCCACAAGAACTGTCTTAGCGAAAGGCTTCTCTAGGGGAAAGCTGTAACTCTGTGAGATGATTTCACAGAACACAAAGAAGTTTCTCAGAAAGCTTCTTTCTCTTTGTTATCGGAGGATATTTCCTTTGGCCCTATAGTCTTCAAAGGGATCCGAAATATCTGTTCTCAGATTCCAGAGAAATAAGGCTAGCAAAGAGATCCACGAAATACAGATGTAAGTCTGTGAGATGAATTACCAGAACACTAAGCAGTTTCTCAGAAAGCTTCTTTCCAGATTTCATATGAGGATATTTCCTTTTTCACCATAGCCCTCTATGGGCTTCCAAATATCACTTTGCCAATTCCACAAGAACTGTCTTAGCGAAAGGCTTCTCGAGGGGAAAGCTGTAACTCTGTGAGATGATTTCACAGAACACAAAGAAGTTTCTCAGAAAGCTTCTTTCTCTTTGTTATCGGAGGATATTTCCTTTGGCCCTATAGTCTTCAAAGGGATCCGAAATATCTGTTCTCAGATTCCACAGAAATAAGGCTAGCAAAGAGATCCACGAAATACAGATGTAACTCTGTGAGATGAATTAACAGGACAATTAGCAGTTTCTGGGAAAGCTTCTTTCCAGATTTCATCTGAGGATATTTCCTTTTTCACCATAGCCCTCTATGGGCTTCCAAATATCACTTTGCCAATTCCACAAGAACTGTCTTAGCGAAAGGCTTCTCGAGGGGAAAGCTGTAACTCTGTGAGATGATTTCACAGAACACAAAGAAGTTTCTCAGAAAGCTTCTTTCTCTTTGTTATCGGAGGATATTTCCTTTGGCCCTATAGTTTTCAAAGGGATCCGAAATATCTGTTCTCAGATTCCACAGAAATAAGGCTAGCAAAGAGATCCACGAAATACAGATGTAACTCTGTGAGATGAATTAACAGAACACTAAGCAGTTTCCAAGAAAGCTTCTTTCCAGATTTCATCTGAGGATATTTCCTTTTTCACCAAAGCCTTCTATGGGCTTCCAAATATCACTTTGCCAATTCCACAAGAACTGTCTTAGCGAAAGGCTTCTTGAGGGGAAAGCTGTAACTCTGTGAGATGATTTCACAGAACACAAAGAAGTTTCTCAGAAAGCTTCTTTCTCTTTGTTAACGGAGGATATTTCCTTTGGCCCTATAGTCTTCAAAGGGATCCGAAATATCTGTTCTCAGATTCCACAGAAATAAGGCTAGCAAAGAGATCCACGAAATACAGATGTAACTCAGTGAGATGAATTAACAGGACACTTAGCAGTTTCTAGGAAAGCTTCTTTCCAGATTTCATCTGAGGTATTTCCTTTTTCACCATAGCCCTCTATGGGCTTCCAAATATCACTTTGCCAATTCCACAAGAACTGTCTTAGCCAAAGGCTTCTCGAGGGGAAAGCTGTAACTCTGTGAGATGATTTCACAGAACACAAAGAAGTTTCTCAGAAAGCTTCTTTCTCTTTGTTATCGGAGGATATTTCCTTTGGCCCTATAGTCTTCAAAGGGATCCGAAATATCTGTTCTCAGATTCCAGAGAAGTAAGGCTAGCAAAGAGATCCACGAAATACAGATGTAAGTCTGTGAGATGAATTAACAGAACACTAAGCAGTTTCTCAGAAAGCTTCTTTCCAGATTTCCTCTGAGGATATTTCCTTTTTCACCATAGCCCTCTAGGGGCTTCCAAATATCACTTTGCCAATTCCACAAGAACTGTCTTAGCGAAAGGCTTCCTGAGGGGAAAGCTGTAACTCTGTGAGATGATTTCACAGAACACAAAGAAGTTTCTCAGAAAGCTTCTTTCTCTTTGTTATCGGAGGATTTTTCCTTTGGCCCTATAGTCTTCAAAGGGATCCGAAATATCTGTTCTCAGATTCCACAGAAATAAGGCTAGCAAAGAGATCCAAGAAATACAGATGTAACTCTGTGAGATGAATTAACAGGACACTTAGCAGTTTCTAGGAACGCTTCTTTCCAGATTTCATCTGAGGATATTTCCTTTTTCACCATAGCCCTCTATGGGCTTCCAAATATCACTTTGCCAATTCCACAAGAACTGTCTTAGCCAAAGGCTTATCGAGGGGAAAGCTCTAACTCTGTGAGATGATTTCACAGAACACAAAGAAGTTTCTCAGAAAGCTTCTTTCTCTTTGTTATCGGAGGATATTTCCTTTGGCCCTATAGTCTTCAAAGGGATCCGAAATATCTGTTCTCAGATTCCACAGAAATAAGGCTAGCAAAGAGATCCACGAAATACAGATGTAAGTCTGTGAGATGAATTAACAGAACACTAAGCAGTTTCTCAGAAAGCTTCTTTCCAGATTTCTTCTGAGGATATTTCCTTTTTCACCATAGACCTCTATGGGCTTCCAAATATCAGTTTGCCAATTCCACAAGAACTGTCTTAGCGAAAGGCTTCTCAAGAGGAAAGCTGTAACTCTGTGAGATGATTTCACAGAACACAAAGAAGTTTCTCAGAAAGCTTCTTTCTCTTTGTTATCGGAGGATATTTCCTTTGGCCCTATAGTCTTCAAAGGGATCCGAAATATCTGTTCTCAGATTCCACAGAAATGAGGCTAGCAAAGAGATCCACGAAATACAGATGTAACTCTGTGAGATGAATTAACAGAACACTAGGCAGTTTCCAAGAAAGCTTCTTTCCAGATTTCTTCTGAGGATATTTCCTTTTTCACCATAGCCCTCTAAGGGCTTCCAAATATCACTTTGCCAATTCCACAAGAACTGTCTTAACGAAACGCTTCTTGAGGGGAAAGCTGTAACTCTGTGAGATGATTTCACAGAACACAAAGAAGTTTCTCAGAAAGCTTCTTTCTCTTTGTTATCGGAGGATTTTTCCTTTGGCCCTATAGTCTTCAAAGGGATCCGAAATATCTGTTCTCAGATTCCAGAGAAATAAGGCTAGCAAAGAGATCCACGAAATACAGATGTAAGTCTGTGAGATGAATTACCAGAACACTAAGCAGTTTCTCAGAAAGCTTCTTTCCAGATTTCATCTGAGGATATTTCCTTTTTCACCATAGCCCTCTATGGGCTTCCAAATATCACTTTGCCAATTCCACAAGAACTGTCTTAGCGAAAGGCTTCTCTAGGGGAAAGCTGTAACTCTGTGAGATGATTTCACAGAACACAAAGAAGTTTCTCAGAAAGCTTCTTTCTCTTTGTTATCGGAGGATATTTCCTTTGGCCCTATAGTCTTCAAAGGGATCCGAAATATCTGTTCTCAGATTCCAGAGAAATAAGGCTAGCAAAGAGATCAACGAAATACAGATGTAAGTCTGTGAGATGAATTAACAGAACACTAAGCAGTTTCTCAGAAAGCTTCTTTCCAGATTTCATCTGAGGATATTTCCTTTTTCACCATAGCCCTCTATGGGCTTCCAAATATCACTTTGCCAATTCCACAAGAACTGTCTTAGCGAAAGGCTTCTCGAGAGGAAAGCTGTAAATCTGTGAGATGATTTCACAGAACACAAAGAAGTTTCTCAGAAAGCTTCTTTCTCTTTGTTATCGGAGGATATTTCCTTTGGCCCTATAGTCTTCAAAGGGATCCGAAATATCTGTTCTCAGATTCCACAGAAATAAGGCTAGCAAAGAGATCCACGAAATACAGATGTAACTCTGTGAGATGAATTAACAGAACACTAAGCAGTTTCCAAGAAAGCTTCTTTCCAGATTTCATCTGAGGATATTTCCTTTTTCACCATAGCCTTCTATGGGCTTCCAAATATCACTTTGCCAATTCCACAAGAACTGTCTTAGCGAAAGGCTCCTTGAGTGGAAAGCTGTAACTCTGTGAGATGATTTCACAGAACACAAAGAAGTTTCTCAGAAAGCTTCTTTCTCTTTGTTATCGGAGGATATTTCCTTTGGCCCTATAGTCTTCAAAGGGATCCGAAATATCTGTTCTCAGATTCCACAGAAATAAGGCTAGCAAAGAGATCCACGAAATACCGATGTAACTCTCTGAGATGAATTAACAGGACACTTAGCAGTTTCTAGGAAAGCTTCTTTCCAGATTTCATCTGAGGATATTTCCTTTTTCATCATAGCCCTCTATGGGCTTCCAAATATCACTTTGCCAATTCCACAAGAACTGTCTTAGCGAAAGGCTTCTCGAGGGGAAAGCTGTAACTCTGTGAGATGATTTCACAGAACACAAAGAAGTTTCTCAGAAAGCTTCTTTCTCTTTGTTATCGGAGGATATTTCCTTTCGCCCTATCGTCTTCAAAGGGATCCGAAATATCTGTTCTCAGATTCCAGAGAAATAAGGCTAGCAAAGAGATCCACGAAATACAGATGTAAGTCTGTGAGATGAATTAACAGAACACTAAGTAGTTTCTCAGAAAGCTTCTTTCCAGATTTCATCTGAGGATATTTCCTTTTTCACCATAGCCCTCTATGGGCTTCCAAATATCACTTTGCCAATTCCACAAGAACTGTCTTAGCGGAAGGCTTCTCGAGAGGAAAGCTGTAACTCTGTGTGATGATTTCACAGAACACAAAGAAGTTTCTCAGAAAGCTTCTTTCTCTTTGTTATCGGAGGATATTTCCTTTGGCCCTATAGTCTTCAAAGGGATCCGAAATATCTGTTCTCAGATTCCACAGAAATAAGGCTAGCAAAGAGATTCACGAAATACAGATGTAACTCTGTGAGATGAATTAACAGAACACTAAGCAGTTTCCAAGAAAGCTTCTTTCCAGATTTCATCTGAGGATATTTCCTTTTTCACCATAGCCTTCTATGGGCTTCCAAATATCACTTTGCCAATTCCACAAGAACTGTCTTAGCGAAAGGCTCCTTGAGGGGAAAGCTGTAACTCTGTGAGATGATTTCACAGAACACAAAAAGTTTTTCAGAAAGCTTCTTTCTCTTTGTTATCGGAGGATATTTCCTTTGGCCCTATAGTCTTCAAAGGGATCCGAAATATCTGTTCTCAGATTCCACAGAAATAAGGCTAGCAAAGAGATCCACGAAATACAGATGTAACTCTGTGAGATGAATTAACAGGACACTTAGCAGTTTCTAGGAAAGCTTCTTTCCAGATTTCATCTGAGGATATTTCCTTTTTCACCATAGCCCTCTATGGGCTTCCAAATATCACTTTGCCAATTCCACAAGAACTGTCTTAGCGAAAGGCTTCTCGAGGGGAAAGCTGTAACTCTGTGAGATGATTTCACAGAACACAAAGAAGTTTCTCAGAAAGCTTCTTTCTCTTTGTTATCGGAGGATATTTCCTTTGGCCCTACAGTCTTCAAAGGGATCCGAAATATCTGTTCTCAGATTCCACAGAAATAAGGCTAGCAAAGAGATCCACGAAATACCGATGTAACTCTCTGAGATGAATTAACAGGACACTTAGCAGTTTCTAGGAAAGCTTCTTTCCAGATTTCATCTGAGGATATTTCCTTGTTCACCATAGCCCTCTATGGGCTTCCAAATATCACTTTGCCAATTCCACAAGAACTGTCTTAGCGAAAGGCTTCTCGAGGGGAAAGCTGTAACTCTGTGAGATGATTTCACAGAACACAAAGAAGTTTCTCAGAAAGCTTCTTTCTCGTTGTTATCGGAGGATATTTCCTTTGGCCCTATAGTCTTCAAAGGGATCGGAAATATCTGTTCTCAGATTCCACAGAAATAAGGCTAGCAAAGAGATCCACGAAATACAGATGTAAGTCTGTGAGATGAATTAACAGAACACTAAGCAGTTTCTCAGAAAGCTTCTTTCCAGATTTCATCTGAGGATATTTCCTTTTTCACCATAGCCCTCTATGGGCTTCCAAATATCACTTTGCCAAGTCCACAAGAACTGTCTTAGCGAAAGACTTCTCGAGGGGAAAGCTGTAACTCTGTGAGATGATTTCACAGAACACAAAGAAGTTTCTCAGAAAGCTTCTTTCTCTTTGTTATCGGAGGATATTTCCTTTGGGCCTATAGTCTTCAAAGGGATCCGAAATATCTGTTCTCAGATTCCACAGAAATAAGGCTAGCAAACAGATCCACGAAATACAGATGTAACTCTGTGAGATGAATTAACAGAACACTAAGCAGTTTCTAAGAAACCTTCTTTCCAGATTTCATCTGAGGATATTTCCTTTTTCACCATAGCCCTCTATGGGCTTCCAAATATCACTTTGCCAATTCCACAAGAACTGTCTTAGCGAAAGGCTTCTTGAGGGGAAAACTGTAACTCTGTGAGATGATTTCACAGAACACAAAGAAGTTTCTCAGAAAGCTTCTTTCTCTTTGTTATCGGAGGATTTTTCCTTTGGCCCTATAGTCTTCAAAGGGATCCGAAATATCTGTTCTCAGATTCCACAGAAATAAGGCTAGCAAAGAGATCCACGAAATACAGATGTAAGTCTGTGCGATGAATTACCAGAACACTAAACAGTTTCTCAGAAAGCTTCTTTCCAGATTTCATCTGAGGATATTTCCTTTTTCACCATAGCCCTCTATGGGCTTCCAAATATCACTTTGCCAATTCCACAAGAACTGTCTTAGCGAAAGGCTTCTCGAGGGGAAAGCTGTAACTCTGTGAGATGATTACACAGAAGACAAAGAAGTTTCTCAGAAAGCTTCTTTCTCTTTGTTATCGGAGGATATTTCCTTTCGCCCTATCGTCTTCAAAGGGATCCGAAATATCTGTTCTCAGATTCCAGAGAAATAAGGCTAGCAAAGAGATCCACGAAATACAGATGTAAGTCTGTGAGATGAATTAACAGAACACTAAGTAGTTTCTCAGAAAGCTTCTTTCCAGATTTCATCTGAGGATATTTCCTTTTTCACCATAGCCCTCTATGGGCTTCCAAATATCACTTTGCCAATTCCACAAGAACTGTCTTTGCGAAAGGCTTCTCGAGAGGAAAGCTGTAACTCTGTGAGATGATTTCACAGAACACAAAGAAGTTTCTCAGAAAGCTTCTTTCTCTTTGTTATCGGAGGATATTTCCTTTGGCCCTATAGTCTTCAAAGGGATCCGAAATATCTGTTCTCAGATTCCACAGAAATAAGGCTAGCAAAGAGATCCACGAAATACAGATGTAACTCTGTGAGATGAATTAACAGAACACTAAGCAGTTTCCAAGAAAGCTTCTTTCCAGATTTCATCTGAGGATATTTCCTTTTTCACCATAGCCTTCTATGGGCTTCCAAATATCACTTTGCCAATTCCACAAGAACTGTCTTAGCGAAAGGCTTCTTGAAGGGAAAGCTGTAACTCTGTGAGATGATTTCACAGAAGACAAAGAAGTTTCTCAGAAAGCTTCTTTCTCTTTGTTAACGGAGGATATTTCCTTTGGCCCTATAGTCTTCAAAGGGATCCGAAATATCTGTTCTCAGATTCCACAGAAATAAGGCTAGCAAAGAGATCCACGAAATACAGATGTAACTCTGTGAGATGAATTAACAGGACAATTAGCAGTTTCTGGGCAAGCTTCTTTCCAGATTTCATCTGAGGATATTTCCTTTTTCACCATAGCCCTCTATGGGCTTCCAAATATCACTTTGCCAATTCCACAAGAACTGTCTTAGCGAAAGGCTTCTCGAGGGGAAAGCTGTAACTCTGTGAGATGATTTCACAGAACACAAAGAAGTTTCTCAGAAAGCTTCTTTCTCTTTGTTATCGGAGGATATTTCCTTTGACCCTATAGTTTTCAAAGGGATCCGAAATATCTGTTCTCAGATTCCACAGAAATAAGGCTAGCAAAGAGATCCACGAAATACAGATGTAACTCTGTGAGATGAATTAACAGAACACTAAGCAGTTTCTCAGAAAGCTTCTTTCCAGATTTCATCTGAGGATATTTCCTTTTTCACCAAAGCCTTCTATGGGCTTCCAAATATCACTTTGCCAATTCCACAAGAACTGTCTTAGCGAAAGGCTTCTTGAGGGGAAAGCTGTAACTCTGTGAGATGATTTCACAGAACACAAAGAAGTTTCTCAGAAAGCTTCTTTCTCTTTGTTAACGGAGGATATTTCCTTTGGCCCTATAGTCTTCAAAGGGATCCGAAATATCTGTTCTCAGATTCCACAGAAATAAGGCTAGCAAAGAGATCCACGAAATACAGATGTAACTCTGTGAGATGAATTAACAGGACACTTAGCAGTTTCTAGGAAAGCTTCTTTCCAGATTTCATCTGAGGATATTTCCTTTTTCACCATAGCCCTCTATGGGCTTCCAAATATCACTTTGCCAATTCCACAAGAACTGTCTTAGCCAAAGGCTTCTCGAGGGGAAAGCTGTAACTCTGTGAGATGATTTCACAGAACACAAAGAAGTTTCTCAGAAAGCTTCTTTCTCTTTGTTATCGGAGGATATTTCCTTTGGCCCTATAGTCTTCAAAGGGATCCGAAATATCTGTTCTCAGATTCCAGAGAAGTAAGGCTAGCAAAGAGATCCACGAAATACAGATGTAAGTCTGTGAGATGAATTAACAGAACACTAAGCAGTTTCTCAGAAAGCTTCTTTCCAGATTTCCTCTGAGGATATTTCCTTTTTCACCGTAGCCCTCTATGGGCTTCCAAATATCACTTTGCCAATTCCACAAGAACTGTCTTAGCGAAAGGCTTCTTGAGGGGAAAGCTGTAACTCTGTGAGATGATTTCACAGAACACAAAGAAGTTTCTCAGAAAGCTTCTTTCTCTTTGTTATCGGAGGATTTTTCCTTTGGCCCTATAGTCTTCAAAGGGATCCGAAATATCTGTTCTCAGATTCCACAGAAATAAGGCTAGCAAAGAGATCCACGAAATACAGATGTAACTCTGTGAGATGAATTAACAGGACACTTAGCAGTTTCTAGGAACGCTTCTTTCCAGATTTCATCTGAGGATATTTCCTTTTTCAGCATAGCCCTCTATGGGCTTCCAAATATCACTTTGCCAATTCCACAAGAACTGTCTTAGCCAAAGGGTTCTCGAGGGGAAAGCTGTAACTCTGTGAGATGATTTCACAGAACACAAAGAAGTTTCTCAGAAAGCTTCTTTCTCTTTGTTATCGGAGGATATTTCCTTTGGCCCTATAGTCTTCAAAGGGATCCGAAATATCTGTTCTCAGATTCCACAGAAATAAGGCTAGCAAAGAGATCCACGAAATACAGATGTAAGTCTGTGAGATGAATTAACAGAACACTAAGCAGTTTCTCAGAAAGCTTCTTTCCAGATTTCTTCTGAGGATATTTCCTTTTTCACCATAGCCCTCTATGGGCTTCCAAATATCACTTTTCCAATTCCACAAGAACTGTCTTAGCGAAAGGCTTCTTGAGAGGAAAGCTGTAACTCTGTGAGATGATTTCACAGAACACAAGGAAGTTTCTCAGAAAGCTTCTTTCTCTTTGTTATCGGAGGATATTTCCTTTGGCCCTATAGTCTTCAAAGGGATCCGAAATATCTGTTCTCAAATTCCACAGAAATAAGGCTAGCAAAGAGATCCACGAAATACAGATGTAACTCTGTGAGATGAATTAACAGAACACTAAGCAGTTTCCAAGAAAGCTTCTTTCCAGATTTCTTCTGAGGATATTTCCTTTTTCACCATAGCCCTCTATGGGCTTCCAAATATCACTTTGCCAATTCCACAAGAACTGTCTTAACGAAACGCTTCTTGAGGGGAAAGCTGTAACTCTGTGAGATGATTTCACAGAACACAAAGAAGTTTCTCCGAAACCTTCTTTCTCTTTGTTATCGGAGGATTTTTCCTTTGGCCCTATAGTCTTGAAAGGGATCCGAAATATCTGTTCTCAGATTCCACAGAAATAAGGCTAGCAAAGAGATCCAGGAAATACAGATGTAACTCTGTGAGATGAATTAACAGAACACTAAGCAGTTTCTCAGAAAGCTTCTTTCCAGATTTCATCTGAGGATATTTCCTTTTTCACCATAGCCCTCTATGGGCTTCCAAATATCACTTTGCCAATTCCACAAGAACTGTCTTAGGGAACGGCTTCTCGAGGGGAAAGCTGTAACTCTGTGAGATGATTTCACAGAACACAAAGAAGTTTCTCAGAAAGCTTCTTTCTCTTTGTTATCGGAGGATATTTCCTTTGGCCCACTAGTCTTCAAAGGGATCCGAATTATCTGTTCTCAGATTCCACAGAAATAAGGCTAGCAAAGAGATCCACGAAATACAGATGTAACTCTGTGAGATGAATTAACAGAACACTAAGCAGTTTCTCAGAAAGCTTCTTTCGAGATTTCCTCTGAGGATATTTCCTTTTTCACCATAGCCCTCTATGGGCTTCCAAATATCACTTTGCCAATTCCACAAGAACTGTCTTAGCGAAAGGCTTCTTGAGGGGAAAGCTGTAACTCTGTGAGATGATTTCACAGAACACAAAGAAGTTTCTCAGAAAGCTTCTTTCTCTTTGTTATCGGAGGATTTTTCCTTTGGCCCTATAGTCTTCAAAGGGATCCGAAATATCTGTTCTCAGATTCCAGAGAAATAAGGCTAGCAAAGAGATCCACGAAATACAGATGTAAGTCTGTGAGATGAATTACCAGAACACTAAGCAGTTTCTCAGAAAGCTTCTTTCCAGATTTCATCTGAGGATATTTCCTTTTTCACCATAGCCCTCTATGGGCTTCCAAATATCACTTTGCCAATTCCACAAGAACTGTCTTAGCGAAAGGCTTCTCGAGGGGAAAGCTGTAACTCTGTGAGATGATTTCACAGAACACAAAGAAGTTTCTCAGAAAGCTTCTTTCTCTTTGTTATCGGAGGATATTTCCTTTGGCCCTATAGTCTTCAAAGGGATCCGAAATATCTGTTCTCAGATTCCAGAGAAATAAGGCTAGCAAAGAGATCCACGAAATACAGATGTAAGTCTGTGAGATGAATTAACAGAACACTAAGCAGTTTCTCAGAAAGCTTCTTTCTAGATTTCATCTGAGGATATTTCCTTTTTCACCATAGCCCTCTATGGGCTTCCAAATATCACTTTGCCAATTCCACAAGAACTGTCTTAGCGAAAGGCTTCTCGAGAGGAAAGCTGTAACTCTGTGAGATGATTTCACAGAACACAAAGAAGTTTCTCAGAAAGCTTCTTTCTCTTTGTTATCGGAGGATATTTCCTTTGGCCCTATAGTCTTCAAAGGGATCCGAAATATCTGTTCTCAGATTCCACAGAAATAAGGCTAGCAAAGAGATCCACGAAATACAGATGTAACTCTGTGAGATGAATTAACAGAACACTAAGCAGTTTCCAAGAAAGCTTCTTTCCAGATTTCATCTGAGGATATTTCCTTTTTCACCATAGCCTTCTATGGGCTTCCAAATATCACTTTGCCAATTCCACAAGAACTGTCTTAGCGAAAGGCTCCTTGAGGGGAAAGCTGTAACTCTGTGAGATGATTTCACAGAACACAAAGAAGTTTCTCAGAAAGCTTCTTTCTCTTTGTTACCAGAGGATATTTCCTTTGGCCCTATAGTCTTCAAAGGGATCCGAAATATCTGTTCTCAGATTCCACAGAAATAAGGCTAGCAAAGAGATCCACGAAATACCGATGTAACTCTCTGAGATGAATTAACAGGACACTTAGCAGTTTCTAGGAAAGCTTCTTTCCAGATTTCATCTGAGGATATTTCCTTTTTCACCATAGCCCTCTTTGGGCTTCCAAATATCACTTTGCCAATTCCACAAGAACTGTCTTAGCGAAAGACTTCTCGAGGGGAAAGATGTAACTCTGTGAGATGATTTCACAGAACACAAAGAAGTTTCTCAGAAAGTTTCTTTCTCTTTGTTATCGGAGGATATTTCCTTTGGGCCTATAGTCTTCGAAGGGATCCGAAATATCTGTTCTCAGATTCCACAGAAATAAGGCTAGCAAAGAGATCCACGAAATACAGATGTAACTCTGTGAGATGAATTAACAGAACACTAAGCAGTTTCTAAGAAACCTTCTTTCCAGATTTCATCTGAGGATATTTCCGTTTTCACCATAGCCCTCTAAGGGCTTCCAAATATCACTTTGCCAATTCCACAAGAACTGTCTTAGCGAAAGGCTTCTTGAGGGGAAAACTGTAACTCTGTGAGATGATTTCACAGAACACAAAGAAGTTTCTCAGAAACCTTCTTTCTCTTTGTTATCGGAGGATTTTTCCTTTGGCCCTATAATCTTCAAAGGGATCCGAAATATCTGTTCTCAGATTCCACAGAAATAAGGCTAGCAAAGAGATCCACGAAATACAGATGTAAGTCTGTGAGATGAATTACCAGAACACTAAACAGTTTCTCAGAAAGCTTCTTTCCAGATTTCATCTGAGGATATTTCCTTTTTCACCATAGCCCTCTATGGGCTTCCAAATATCACTTTGCCAATTCCACAAGAACTGTCTTAGCGAAAGGCTCCTTGAGGGGAAAGCTGTAACTCTGTGAGATGATTTCACAGAACACAAAGAAGTTTCTCAGAAAGCTTCTTCCTCTTTGTTATCGGAGGATATTTCCTTTGGCCCTATAGTCTTCAAAGGGATCCGAAATATCTGTTCTCAGATTCCACAGAAATAAGGCTAGCAAAGAGATCCACGAAATACCGATGTAACTCTCTGAGATGAATTAACAGGACACTTAGCAGTTTCTAGGAAAGCTTCTTTCCAGATTTCATCTGAGGATATTTCCTTTTTCACCATAGCCCTCTTTGGGCTTCCAAATATCACTTTGCCAATTCCACAAGAACTGTCTTAGCGAAAGACTTCTCGAGGGGAAAGATGTAACTCTGTGAGATGATTTCACAGAACACAAAGAAGTTTCTCAGAAAGTTTCTTTCTCTTTGTTATCGGAGGATATTTCCTTTGGGCCTATAGTCTTCGAAGGGATCCGAAATATCTGTTCTCAGATTCCACAGAAATAAGGCTAGCAAAGAGATCCACGAAATACAGATGTAAGTCTGTGAGATGAATTAACAGAATACTAAGCAGTTTCTAAGAAACCTTCTTTCCAGATTTCATCTGAGGATATTTCCTTTTTCACCATAGCCCTCTAAGGGCTTCCAAATATCACTTTGCCAATTCCACAAGAACTGTCTTAGCGAAAGGCTTCTTGAGGGGAAAACTGTAACTCTGTGAGATGATTTCACAGAACACAAAGAAGTTTCTCAGAAACCTTCTTTCTCTTTGTTATCGGAGGATTTTTCCTTTGGCCCTATAGTCTTCAAAGGGATCCGAAATATCTGTTCTCAGATTCCACAGAAATAAGGCTAGCAAAGAGATCCACGAAATACAGATGTAAGTCTGTGAGATGAATTACCAGAACACTAAACAGTTTCTCAGAAAGCTTCTTTCCAGATTTCATCTGAGGATATTTCCTTTTTCACCATAGCCCTCTATGGGCTTCCAAATATCACTTTGCCAATTCCACAAGAACTGTCTTAGCGAAAGGCTTCTCGAGGGGAAAGCTGTAACTCTGTGAGATGATTTCACAGAACACAAAGAAGTTTCTCAGAAAGCTTCTTTCTCTTTGTTATCGGAGGATATTTCCTTTCGCCCTATCGTCTTCAAAGGGATCCGAAATATCTGTTCTCAGATTCCAGAGAAATAAGGCTAGCAAAGAGATCCACGAAATACAGATGTAAGTCTGTGAGATGAATTAACAGAACACTAAGTAGTTTCTCAGAAAGCTTCTTTCCAGATTTCATCTGAGGATATTTCCTTTTTCACCATAGCCCTCTAAGGGCTTCCAAATATCACTTTGCCAATTCCACAAGAACTGTCTTAGCGAAAGGCTTCTCGAGAGGAAAGCTGTAACTCTGTGAGATGATTTCACAGAACACAAAGAAGTTTCTCAGAAAGCTTCTTTCTCTTTGTTATCGGAGGATATTTCCTTTGGCCCTATAGTCTTCAAAGGGATCCGAAATATCTGTTCTCAGATTCCACAGAAATAAGGCTAGCAAAGAGATCCACGAAATACAGATGTAACTCTGTGAGATGAATTAACAGAACACTAAGCAGTTTCCAAGAAAGCTTCTTTCCAGATTTCATCTGAGGATATTTCCTTTTTCACCATAGCCTTCTATGGGCTTCCAAATATCACTTTGCCAATTCCACAAGAACTGTCTTAGCGAAAGGCTCCTTGAGGGGAAAGCTGTAACTCTGTGAGATGATTTCACAGAACACAAAAAGTTTTTCAGAAAGCTTCTTTCTCTTTGTTATCGGAGGATATTTCCTTTGGCCCTATAGTCTTCAAAGGGATCCGAAATATCTGTTCTCAGATTCCACAGAAATAAGGCTAGCAAAGAGATCCACGAAATACAGATGTAACTCTGTGAGATGAATTAACAGGACACTTAGCAGTTTCTAGGAAAGCTTCTTTCCAGATTTCATCTGAGGATATTTCCTTTTTCACCATAGCCCTCTATGGGCTTCCAAATATCACTTTGCCAATTCCACAAGAACTGTCTTAGCGAAAGGCTTCTCGAGGGGAAAGCTGTAACTCTGTGAGATGATTTCACAGAACACAAAGAAGTTTCTCAGAAAGCTTCTTTCTCTTTGTTATCGGAGGATATTTCCTTTGGCCCTACAGTCTTCAAAGGGATCCGAAATATCTGTTCTCAGATTCCACAGAAATAAGGCTAGCAAAGAGATCCACGAAATACCGATGTAACTCTCTGAGATGAATTAACAGGACACTTAGCAGTTTCTAGGAAAGCTTCTTTCCAGATTTCATCTGAGGATATTTCCTTGTTCACCATAGCCCTCTATGGGCTTCCAAATATCACTTTGCCAATTCCACAAGAACTGTCTTAGCGAAAGGCTTCTCGAGGGGAAAGCTGTAACTCTGTGAGATGATTTCACAGAACACAAAGAAGTTTCTCAGAAAGCTTCTTTCTCGTTGTTATCGGAGGATATTTCCTTTGGCCCTATAGTCTTCAAAGGGATCGGAAATATCTGTTCTCAGATTCCACAGAAATAAGGCTAGCAAAGAGATCCACGAAATACAGATGTAAGTCTGTGAGATGAATTAACAGAACACTAAGCAGTTTCTCAGAAAGCTTCTTTCCAGATTTCATCTGAGGATATTTCCTTTTTCACCATAGCCCTCTATGGGCTTCCAAATATCACTTTGCCAAGTCCACAAGAACTGTCTTAGCGAAAGACTTCTCGAGGGGAAAGCTGTAACTCTGTGAGATGATTTCACAGAACACAAAGAAGTTTCTCAGAAAGCTTCTTTCTCTTTGTTATCGGAGGATATTTCCTTTGGGCCTATAGTCTTCAAAGGGATCCGAAATATCTGTTCTCAGATTCCACAAAAATAAGGCTAGCAAAGAGATCCACGAAATACAGATGTAACTCTGTGAGATGAATTAACAGAACACTAAGCAGTTTCTAAGAAACCTTCTTTCCAGATTTCATCTGAGGATATTTCCTTTTTCACCATAGCCCTCTATGGGCTTCCAAATATCACTTTGCCAATTCCACAAGAACTGTCTTAGCGAAAGGCTTCTTGAGGGGAAAACTGTAACTCTGTGAGATGATTTCACAGAACACAAAGAAGTTTCTCAGAAAGCTTCTTTCTCTTTGTTATCGGAGGATTTTTCCTTTGGCCCTATAGTCTTCAAAGGGATCCGAAATATCTGTTCTCAGATTCCACAGAAATAAGGCTAGCAAAGAGATCCACGAAATACAGATGTAAGTCTGTGCGATGAATTACCAGAACACTAAACAGTTTCTCAGAAAGCTTCTTTCCAGATTTCATCTGAGGATATTTCCTTTTTCACCATAGCCCTCTATGGGCTTCCAAATATCACTTTGCCAATTCCACAAGAACTGTCTTAGCGAAAGGCTTCTCGAGGGGAAAGCTGTAACTCTGTGAGATGATTTCACAGAACACAAAGAAGTTTCTCAGAAAGCTTCTTTCTCTTTGTTATCGGAGGATATTTCCTTTCGCCCTATCGTCTTCAAAGGGATCCGAAATATCTGTTCTCAGATTCCAGAGAAATAAGGCTAGCAAAGAGATCCACGAAATACAGATGTAAGTCTGTGAGATGAATTAACAGAACACTAAGTAGTTTCTCAGAAAGCTTCTTTCCAGATTTCATCTGAGGATATTTCCTTTTTCACCATAGCCCTCTATGGGCTTCCAAATATCACTTTGCCTATTCCACAAGAACTGTCTTAGCGAAAGGCTTCTCGAGAGGAAAGCTGTAACTCTGTGAGATGATTTCACAGAACACAAAGAAGTTTCTCAGAAAGCTTCTTTCTCTTTGTTATCGGAGGATATTTCCTTTGGCCCTATAGTCTTCAAAGGGATCCGAAATATCTGTTCTCAGATTCCACAGAAATAAGGCTAGCAAAGAGATCCACGAAATACAGATGTAACTCTGTGAGATGAATTAACAGAACACTAAGCAGTTTCCAAGAAAGCTTCTTTCCAGATTTCATCTGAGGATATTTCCTTTTTCACCATAGCCTTCTATGGGCTTCCAAATATCACTTTGCCAATTCCACAAGAACTGTCTTAGCGAAAGGCTTCTTGAAGGGAAAGCTGTAACTCTGTGAGATGATTTCACAGAAGACAAAGAAGTTTCTCAGAAAGCTTCTTTCTCTTTGTTAACGGAGGATATTTCCTTTGGCCCTATAGTCTTCAAAGGGATCCGAAATATCTGTTCTCAGATTCCACAGAAATAAGGCTAGCAAAGAGATCCACGAAATACAGATGTAACTCTGTGAGATGAATTAACAGGACAATTAGCAGTTTCTGGGAAAGCTTCTTTCCAGATTTCATCTGAGGATATTTCCTTTTTCACCATAGCCCTCTTTGGGCTTCCAAATATCACTTTGCCAATTCCACAAGAACTGTCTTAGCGAAAGGCTTCTCGAGGGGAAAGCTGTAACTCTGTGAGATGATTTCACAGAACACAAAGAAGTTTCTCAGAAAGCTTCTTTCTCTTTGTTATCGGAGGATATTTCCTTTGACCCTATAGTTTTCAAAGGGATCCGAAATATCTGTTCTCAGATTCCACAGAAATAAGGCTAGCAAAGAGATCCACGAAATACAGATGTAACTCTGTGAGATGAATTAACAGAACACTAAGCAGTTTCCAAGAAAGCTTCTTTCCAGATTTCATCTGAGGATATTTCCTTTTTCACCAAAGCCTTCTATGGGCTTCCAAATATCACTTTGCCAATTCCACAAGAACTGTCTTAGCGAAAGGCTTCTTGAGGGGAAAGCTGTAACTCTGTGAGATGATTTCACAGAACACAAAGAAGTTTCTCAGAAAGCTTCTTTCTCTTTGTTAACGGAGGATATTTCCTTTGGCCCTATAGTCTTCAAAGGGATCCGAAATATCTGTTCTCAGATTCCACAGAAATAAGGCTAGCAAAGAGATCCACGAAATACAGATGTAACTCTGTGAGATGAATTAACAGGACACTTAGCAGTTTCTAGGAAAGCTTCTTTCCAGATTTCATCTGAGGATATTTCCTTTTTCACCATAGCCCTCTATGGGCTTCCAAATATCACTTTGCCAATTCCACAAGAACTGTCATAGCCAAAGGCTTCTCGAGGAGAAAGCTGTAACTCTGTGAGATGATTTCACAGAACACAAAGAAGTTTCTCAGAAAGCTTCTTTCTCTTTGTTATCGGAGGATATTTCCTTTGGCCCTATAGTCTTCAAAGGGATCCGAAATATCTGTTCTCAGATTCCAGAGAAGTAAGGCTAGCAAAGAGATCCACGAAATACAGATGTAAGTCTGTGAGATGAATTAACAGAACCCTAAGCAGTTTCTCAGAAAGCTTCTTTCCAGATTTCCTCTGAGGATATTTCCTTTTTCACCGTAGCCCTCTATGGGCTTCCAAATATCACTTTGCCAATTCCACAAGAACTGTCTTAGCGAAAGGCTTCTTGAGGGGAAAGCTGTAACTCTGTGAGATGATTTCACAGAACACAAAGAAGTTTCTCAGAAAGCTTCTTTCTCTTTGTTATCGGAGGATTTTTCCTGTGGCCCTATAGTCTTCAAAGGGATCCGAAATATCTGTTCTCAGATTCCACAGAAATAAGGCTAGCAAAGAGATCCACGAAATACAGATGTAACTCTGTGAGATGAATTAACAGGACACTTAGCAGTTTCTAGGAACGCTTCTTTCCAGATTTCATCTGAGGATATTTCCTTTTTCAGCATAGCCCTCTATGGGCTTCCAAATATCACTTTGCCAATTCCACAAGAACTGTCTTAGCCAAAGGGTTCTCGAGGGGAAAGCTGTAACTCTGTGAGATGATTTCACAGAACACAAAGAAGTTTCTCAGAAAGCTTCTTTCTCTTTGTTATCGGAGGATATTTCCTTTGGCCCTATAGTCTTCAAAGGGATCCGAAATATCTGTTCTCAGATTCCACAGAAATAAGGCTAGCAAAGAGATCCACGAAATACAGATGTAAGTCTGTGAGATGAATTAACAGAACACTAAGCAGTTTCTCAGAAAGCTTCTTTCCAGATTTCTTCTGAGGATATTTCCTATTTCACCATAGACCTCTATGGGCTTCCAAATATCACTTTTCCAATTCCACAAGAACTGTCTTAGCGAAAGGCTTCTTGAGAGGAAAGCTGTAACTCTGTGAGATGATTTCACAGAACACAAGGAAGTTTCTCAGAAAGCTTCTTTCTCTTTGTTATCGGAGGATATTTCCTTTGGCCCTATAGTCTTCAAAGGGATCCGAAATATCTGTTCTCAAATTCCACAGAAATAAGGCTAGCAAAGAGATCCACGAAATACAGATGTAACTCTGTGAGATGAATTAACAGAACACTAAGCAGTTTCCAAGAAAGCTTCTTTCCAGATTTCTTCTGAGGATATTTCCTTTTTCACCATAGCCCTCTAAGGGCTTCCAAATATCACTTTGCCAATTCCACAAGAACTGTCTTAACGAAACGCTTCTTGAGGGGAAAGCTGTAACTCTGTGAGATGATTTCACAGAACACAAAGAAGTTTCTCCGAAACCTTCTTTCTCTTTGTTATCGGAGGATTTTTCCTTTGGCCCTATAGTCTTGAAAGGGATCCGAAATATCTGTTCTCAGATTCCACAGAAATAAGGCTAGCAAAGAGATCCACGAAATACAGATGTAACTCTGTGAGATGAATTAACAGAACACTAAGCAGTTTCTCAGAAAGCTTCTTTCCAGATTTCATCTGAGGATATTTCCTTTTTCACCATAGCCCTCTATGGGCTTCCAAATATCACTTTGCCAATTCCACAAGAACTGTCTTAGGGAACGGCTTCTCGAGGGGAAAGCTGTATCTCTGTGAGATGATTTCACAGAACACAAAGAAGTTTCTCAGAAAGCTTCTTTCTCTTTGTTATCGGAGGATATTTCCTTTGGCCCACTAGTCTTCAAAGGGATCCGAATTATCTGTTCTCAGATTCCACAGAAATAAGGCTAGCAAAGAGATCCACGAAATACAGATGTAACTCTGTGAGATGAATTAACAGAACACTAAGCAGTTTCTCAGAAAGCTTCTTTCGAGATTTCCTCTGAGGATATTTCCTTTTTCACCATAGCCCTCTATGGGCTTCCAAATATCACTTTGCCAATTCCACAAGAACTGTCTTAGCGAAAGGCTTCTCGAGGGGAAAGCTGTAACTCTGTGAGATGATTTCACAGAACACAAAGAAGTTTCTCAGAAAGCTTCTTTCTCTTTGTTATCGGAGGATTTTTCCTTTGGCCCTATAGTCTTCAAAGGGATCCGAAATATCTGTTCTCAGATTCCAGAGAAATAAGGCTGGCAAAGAGATCCACGAAATACAGATGTAAGTCTGTGAGATGAATTACCAGAACACTAAGCAGTTTCTCAGAAAGCTTCTTTCCAGATTTCATCTGAGGATATTTCCTTTTTCACCATAGCCCTCTATGGGCTTCCAAATATCACTTTGCCAATTCCACAAGAACTGTCTTAGCGAAAGGCTTCTCGAGGGGAAAGCTGTAACTCTGTGAGATGATTTCACAGAACACAAAGAAGTTTCTCAGAAAGCTTCTTTCTCTTTGTTATCGGAGGATATTTCCTTTGGCCCTATAGTCTTCAAAGGGATCCGAAATATCTGTTCTCAGATTCCAGAGAAATAAGGCTAGCAAAGAGATCCACGAAATACAGATGTAAGTCTGTGAGATGAATTAACAGAACACTAAGCAGTTTCTCAGAAAGCTTCTTTCCAGATTTCATCTGAGGATATTTCCTTTTTCACCATAGCCCTCTATGGGCTTCCAAATATCACTTTGCCAATTCCACAAGAACTGTCTTAGCGAAAGGCTTCTCGAGAGGAAAGCTGTAACTCTGTGAGATGATTTCACAGAACACAAAGAAGTTTCTCAGAAAGCTTCTTTCTCTTTGTTATCGGAGGATATTTCCTTTGGCCCTATAGTCTTCAAAGGGATCCGAAATATCTGTTCTCAGATTCCACAGAAATAAGGCTAGCAAAGAGATCCACGAAATACAGATGTAACTCTGTGAGATGAATTAACAGAACACTAAGCAGTTTCCAAGAAAGCTTCTTTCCAGATTTCATCTGAGGATATTTCCTTTTTCACCATAGCCTTCTATGGGCTTCCAAATATCACTTTGCCAATTCCACAAGAACTGTCTTAGCGAAAGGCTCCTTGAGGGGAAAGCTGTAACTCTGTGAGATGATTTCACAGAACACAAAGAAGTTTCTCAGAAAGCTTCTTTCTCTTTGTTATCAGAGGATATTTCCTTTGGCCCTATAGTCTTCAAAGGGATCCGAAATATCTGTTCTCAGATTCCACAGAAATAAGGCTAGCAAAGAGATCCACGAAATACCGATGTAACTCTCTGAGATGAATTAACAGGACACTTAGCAGTTTCTAGGAAAGCTTCTTTCCAGATTTCATCTGAGGATATTTCCTTTTTCACCATAGCCCTCTTTGGGCTTCCAAATATCACTTTGCCAATTCCACAAGAACTGTCTTAGCGAAAGACTTCTCGAGGGGAAAGATGTAACTCTGTGAGATGATTTCACAGAACACAAAGAAGTTTCTCAGAAAGTTTCTTTCTCTTTGTTATCGGAGGATATTTCCTTTGGGCCTATAGTCTTCAAAGGGATCCGAAATATCTGTTCTCAGATTCCACAGAAATAAGGCTAGCAAAGAGATCCACGAAATACAGATGTAACTCTGTGAGATGAATTAACAGAACACTAAGCAGTTTCTAAGAAACCTTCTTTCCAGATTTCATCTGAGGATATTTCCGTTTTCACCATAGCCCTCTAAGGGCTTCCAAATATCACTTTGCCAATTCCACAAGAACTGTCTTAGCGAAAGGCTTCTTGAGGGGAAAACTGTAACTCTGTGAGATGATTTCACAGAACACAAAGAAGTTTCTCAGAAACCTTCTTTCTCTTTGTTATCGGAGGATTTTTCCTTTGGCCCTATAATCTTCAAAGGGATCCGAAATATCTGTTCTCAGATTCCACAGAAATAAGGCTAGCAAAGAGATCCACGAAATACAGATGTAAGTCTGTGAGATGAATTACCAGAACACTAAACAGTTTCTCAGAAAGCTTCTTTCCAGATTTCATCTGAGGATATTTCCTTTTTCACCATAGCCCTCTATGGGCTTCCAAATATCACTTTGCCAATTCCACAAGAACTGTCTTAGCCAAAGGCTTCTCGAGGGGAAAGCTGTAACTCTGTGAGATGATTTCACAGAACACAAAGAAGTTTCTCAGAAAGCTTCTTTCTCTTTGTTATCGGAGGATATTTCCTTTGGCCCTATCGTCTTCAAAGGGATCCGAAATATCTGTTCTCAGATTCCAGAGAAATAAGGCTAGCAAAGAGATCCACGAAATACAGATGTAAGTCTGTGAGATGAATTAACAGAACACTAAGTAGTTTCTCAGAAAGCTTCTTTCCAGATTTCTTCTGAGGATATTTCCTTTTTCACCATAGCCCTCTAAGGGCTTTCTAATATCACTTTGCCAATTCCACAAGAACTGTCTTAACGAAACGCTTCTTGAGGGGAAAGCTGTAACTCTGTGAGATGATTTCACAGAACACTAAGAAGTTTCTCCGAAACCTTCTTTCTCTTTGTTATCGGAGGATTTTTCCTTTGGCCCTATAGTCTTCAAAGGGATCCGAAATATCTGTTCTCAGATTCCACAGAAATAAGGCTAGCAAAGAGATCCACGAAATACAGATGTAACTCTGTGAGATGAATTAACAGAACACTAAGCAGTTTCTCAGAAAGCTTCTTTCCAGATTTCATCTGAGGATATTTCCTTTTTCACCATAGCCCTCTATGGGCTTCCAAATATCACTTTGCCAATTCCACAAGAACTGTCTTAGGGAACGGCTTCTCGAGGGGAAAGCTGTAACTCTGTGAGATGATTTCACAGAACACAAAGAAGTTTCTCAGAAAGCTTCTTTCTCTTTGTTATCGGAGGATATTTCCTTTGGCCCACTAGTCTTCAAAGGGATCCGAATTATCTGTTCTCAGATTCCACAGAAATAAGGCTAGCAAAGAGATCCACGAAATACAGATGTAACTCTGTGAGATGAATTAACAGAACACTAAGCAGTTTCTCAGAAAGCTTCTTTCCAGATTTCCTCTGAGGATATTTCCTTTTTCACCATAGCCCTCCATGGGCTTCCAAATATCACTTTGCCAATTCCACAAGAACTGTCTTAGCGAAAGGCTTCTTGAGGGGAAAGCTGTAACTCTGTGAGATGATTTCACAGAACACAAAGAAGTTTCTCAGAAAGCTTCTTTCTCTTTGTTATCGGAGGATTTTTCCTTTGGCCCTATAGTCTTCAAAGGGATCCGAAATATCTGTTCTCAGATTCCAGAGAAATAAGGCTAGCAAAGAGATCCACGAAATACAGATGTAAGTCTGTGAGATGAATTACCAGAACACTAAGCAGTTTCTCAGAAAGCTTCTTTCCAGATTTCATCTGAGGATATTTCCTTTTTCACCATAGCCCTCTATGGGCTTCCAAATATCACTTTGCCAATTCCACAAGAACTGTCTTAGCGAAAGGCTTCTCTAGGGGAAAGCTGTAACTCTGTGAGATGATTTCACAGAACACAAAGAAGTTTCTCAGAAAGCTTCTTTCTCTTTGTTATCGGAGGATATTTCCTTTGGCCCTATAGTCTTCAAAGGGATCCGAAATATCTGTTCTCAGATTCCAGAGAAATAAGGCTAGCAAAGAGATCCACGAAATACAGATGTAAGTCTGTGAGATGAATTAACAGAACACTAAGCAGTTTCTCAGAAAGCTTCTTTCCAGATTTCATCTGAGGATATTTCCTTTTTCACCATAGCCCTCTATGGGCTTCCAAATATCACTTTGCCAATTCCACAAGAACTGTCTTAGCGAAAGGCTTCTCGAGAGGAAAGCTGTAACTCTGTGAGATGATTTCACAGAAGACAAAGAAGTTTCTCAGAAAGCTTCTTTCTCTTTGTTATCGGAGGATATTTCCTTTGGCCCTATAGTCTTCAAAGGGATCCGAAATATCTGTTCTCAGATTCCACAGAAATAAGGCTAGCAAAGAGATCCACGAAATACAGATGTAACTCTGTGAGATGAATTAACAGAACACTAAGCAGTTTCCAAGAAAGCTTCTTTCCAGATTTCATCTGAGGATATTTCCTTTTTCACCATAGCCTTCTATGGGCTTCCAAATATCACTTTGCCAATTCCACAAGAACTGTCTTAGCGAAAGGCTCCTTGAGGGGAAAGCTGTAACTCTGTGAGATGATTTCACAGAACACAAAGAAGTTTCTCAGAAAGCTTCTTTCTCTTTGTTATCGGAGGATATTTCCTTTGGCCCTATAGTCTTCAAAGGGATCCGAAATATCTGTTCTTAGATTCCACAGAAATAAGGCTAGCAAAGAGATCCACGAAATACCGATGTAACTCTCTGAGATGAATTAACAGGACACTTAGCAGTTTCTAGGAAAGCTTCTTTCCAGATTTCATCTGAGGATATTTCCTTTTTCACCATAGCCCTCTTTGGGCTTCCAAATATCACTTTGCCAATTCCACAAGAACTGTCTTAGCGAAAGGCTTCTCGAGAGGAAAGCTGTAACTCTGTGAGATGATTTCACAGAAGACAAAGAAGTTTCTCAGAAAGCTTCTTTCTCTTTGTTATCGGAGGATATTTCCTTTAGCCCTATAGTCTTCAAAGGGATCCGAAATATCTGTTCTCAGATTCCACAGAAATAAGGCTAGCAAAGAGATCCACGAAATACAGATGTAACTCTGTGAGATGAATTAACAGAACACTAAACAGTTTCCAAGAAAGCTTCTTTCCAGATTTCATCTGAGGATATTTCCTTTTTCACCATAGCCCTCTATGGGCTTCCAAATATCACTTTGCCAATTCCACAAGAACTGTCTTAGCGAAAGGCTTCTCGAGAGGAAAGCTGTAACTCTGTGAGATGATTTCACAGAACACAAAGAAGTTTCTCAGAAAGCTTCTTTCTCTTTGTTATCGGAGGATATTTCCTTTGGCCCTATAGTCTTCAAAGGGATCCGAAATATCTGTTCTCAGATTCCACAGAAATAAGGCTAGCAAAGAGATCCACGAAATACAGATGTAACTCTGTGAGATGAATTAACAGAACACTAAGCAGTTTCCAAGAAAGCTTCTTTCCAGATTTCATCTGAGGATATTTCCTTTTTCACCATAGCCTTCTATGGGCTTCCAAATATCACTTTGCCAATTCCACAAGAACTGTCTTAGCGAAAGGCTCCTTGAGGGGAAAGCTGTAACTCTGTGAGATGATTTCACAGAACACAAAAAGTTTTTCAGAAAGCTTCTTTGTCTTTGTTATCGGAGGATATTTCCTTTGGCCCTATAGTCTTCAAAGGGATCCGAAATATCTGTTCTCAGATTCCACAGAAATAAGGCTAGCAAAGAGATCCACGAAATACAGATGTAACTCTGTGAGATGAATTAACAGGACACTTAGCATTTTCTAGGAAAGCTTCTTTCCAGATTTCATCTGAGGATATTTCCTTTTTCACCATAGCCCTCTATGGGCTTCCAAATATCACTTTGCCAATTCCACAAGAACTGTCTTAGCGAAAGGCTTCTCGAGGGGAAAGCTGTAACTCTGTGAGATGATTTCACAGAACACAAAGAAGTTTCTCAGAAAGCTTCTTTCTCTTTGTTATCGGAGGATATTCCCTTTGGCCCTACAGTCTTCAAAGGGATCTGAAATATCTGTTCTCAGATTCCACAGAAATAAGGCTAGCAAAGAGATCCACGAAATATCGATGTAACTCTCTGAGATGAATTAACAGGACACTTAGCAGTTTCTAGGAAAGCTTCTTTCCAGATTTCATCTGAGGATATTTCCTTGTTCACCATAGCCCTCTATGGGCTTCCAAATATCACTTTGCCAATTCCACAAGAACTGTCTTAGCGAAAGGCTTCTCGAGGGGAAAGCTGTAACTCTGTGAGATGATTTCACAGAACACAAAGAAGTTTCTCAGAAAGCTTCTTTCTCGTTGTTATCGGAGGATATTTCCTTTGGCCCTATAGTCTTCAAAGGGATCGGAAATATCTGTTCTCAGATTCCACAGAAATAAGGCTAGCAAAGAGATCCACGAAATACAGATGTAAGTCTGTGAGATGAATTAACAGAACACTAAGCAGTTTCTCAGAAAGCTTCTTTCCAGATTTCATCTGAGGATATTTCCTTTTTCACCATAGCCTTCTATGGGCTTCCAAATATCACTTTGCCAATTCCACAAGAACTGTCTTAGCGAAAGGCTTCTTGAAGGGAAAGCTGTAACTCTGTGAGATGATTTCACAGAAGACAAAGAAGTTTCTCAGAAAGCTTCTTTCTCTTTGTTAACGGAGGATATTTCCTTTGGCCCTATAGTCTTCAAAGGGATCCGAAATATCTGTTCTCAGATTCCACAGAAATAAGGCTAGCAAAGAGATCCACGAAATACAGATGTAACTCTGTGAGATGAATTAACAGGACAATTAGCAGTTTCTGGGAAAGCTTCTTTCCAGATTTCATCTGAGGATATTTCCTTTTTCACCATAGCCCTCTATGGGCTTCCAAATATCACTTTGCCAATTCCACAAGAACTGTCTTAGCGAAAGGCTTCTCGAGGGGAAAGCTGTAACTCTGTGAGATGATTTCACAGAACACAAAGAAGTTTCTCAGAAAGCTTCTTTCTCTTTGTTATCGGAGGATTTTTCCTTTGGCCCTATAGTCTTCAAAGGGATCCGAAATATCTGTTCTCAGATTCCACAGAAATAAGGCTAGCAAAGAGATCCACGAAATACAGATGTAAGTCTGTGCGATGAATTACCAGAACACTAAACAGTTTCTCAGAAAGCTTCTTTCCAGATTTCATCTGAGGATATTTCCTTTTTCACCATAGCCCTCTATGGGCTTCCAAATATCACTTTGCCAATTCCACAAGAACTGTCTTAGCGAAAGGCTTCTTGAGGGGAAAGCTGTAACTCTGTGAGATGATTTCACAGAACACAAAGAAGTTTCTCAGAAAGCTTCTTTCTCTTTGTTATCGGAGGATATTTCCTTTCGCCCTATAGTCTTCAAAGGGATCCGAAATATCTGTTCTCAGATTCCAGAGAAATAAGGCTAGCAAAGAGATCCACGAAATACAGATGTAAGTCTGTGAGATGAATTAACAGAACACTAAGTAGTTTCTCAGAAAGCTTCTTTCCAGATTTCATCTGAGGATATTTCCTTTTTCACCATAGCCCTCTATGGGCTTCCAAATATCACTTTGCCAATTCCACAAGAACTGTCTTAGCGAAAGGCTTCTCGAGAGGAAAGCTGTAACTCTGTGAGATGATTTCACAGAACACAAAGAAGTTTCTCAGAAAGCTTCTTTCTCTTTGTTATCGGAGGATATTTCCTTTGGCCCTATAGTCTTCAAAGGGATCCGAAATATCTGTTCTCAGATTCCACAGAAATAAGGCTAGCAAAGAGATCCACGAAATACAGATGTAACTCTGTGAGATGAATTAACAGAACACTAAGCAGTTTCCAAGAAAGCTTCTTTCCAGATTTCATCTGAGGATATTTCCTTTTTCACCATAGCCTTCTATGGGCTTCCAAATATCACTTTGCCAATTCCACAAGAACTGTCTTAGCGAAAGGCTTCTTGAAGGGAAAGCTGTAACTCTGTGAGATGATTTCACAGAAGACAAAGAAGTTTCTCAGAAAGCTTCTTTCTCTTTGTTAACGGAGGATATTTCCTTTGGCCCTATAGTCTTCAAAGGGATCCGAAATATCTGTTCTCAGATTCCACAGAAATAAGGCTAGCAAAGAGATCCACGAAATACAGATGTAACTCTGTGAGATGAATTAACAGGACAATTAGCAGTTTCTGGGAAAGCTTCTTTCCAGATTTCATCTGAGGATATTTCCTTTTTCACCATAGCCCTCTATGGGCTTCCAAATATCACTTTGCCAATTCCACAAGAACTGTCTTAGCGAAAGGCTTCTCGAGGGGAAAGCTGTAACTCTGTGAGATGATTTCACAGAACACAAAGAAGTTTCTCAGAAAGCTTCTTTCTCTTTGTTATCGGAGGATATTTCCTTTGGCCCTATAGTTTTCAAAGGGATCCGAAATATCTGTTCTCAGATTCCACAGAAATAAGGCTAGCAAAGAGATCCACGAAATACAGATGTAACTCTGTGAGATGAATTAACAGAACACTAAGCAGTTTCCAAGAAAGCTTCTTTCCAGATTTCATCTGAGGATATTTCCTTTTTCACCAAAGCCTTCTATGGGCTTCCAAATATCACTTTGCCAATTCCACAAGAACTGTCTTAGCGAAAGGCTTCTTGAGGGGAAAGCTGTAACTCTGTGAGATGATTTCACAGAACACAAAGAAGTTTCTCAGAAAGCTACTTTCTCTTTGTTAACGGAGGATATTTCCTTTGGCCCTATAGTCTTCAAAGGGATCCGAAATATCTGTTCTCAGATTCCACAGAAATAAGGCTAGCAAAGAGATCCACGAAATACAGATGTAACTCTGTGAGATGAATTAACAGGACACTTAGCAGTTTCTAGGAAAGCTTCTTTCCAGATTTCATCTGAGGATATTTCCTTTTTCACCATAGCCCTCTATGGGCTTCCAAATATCACTTTGCCAATTCCACAAGAACTGTCTTAGCCAAAGGGTTCTCGAGGGGAAAGCTGTAACTCTGTGAGATGATTTCACAGAACACAAAGAAGTTTCTCAGAAAGCTTCTTTCTCTTTGTTATCGGAGGATATTTCCTTTGGCCCTATAGTCTTCAAAGGGATCCGAAATATCTGTTCTCAGATTCCACAGAAATAAGGCTAGCAAAGAGATCCACGAAATACAGATGTAAGTCTGTGAGATGAATTAACAGAACACTAAGCAGTTTCTCAGAAAGCTTCTTTCCAGATTTCATCTGAGGATATTTCCTTTTTCACCATAGCCCTCTATGGGCTTCCAAATATCACTTTGCCAATTCCACAAGAACTGTCTTAGCGAAAGGCTTCTCGAGGGGAAAGCTGTAACTCTGTGAGATGATTTCACAGAACACAAAGAAGTTTCTCAGAAAGCTTCTTTCTCTTTGTTATCGGAGGATATTTCCTTTGGCCCTATAGTCTTCAAAGGGATCCGAAATATCTGTTCTCAGATTCCACAGAAATAAGGCTAGCAAAGAGATCCACGAAATACAGATGTAACTCTGTGAGATGAATTAACAGAACACTAAGCAGTTTCTCAGAAAGCTTCTTTCCAGATTTCTTCTGAGGATATTTCCTTTTTCACCATAGCCCTCTAAGGGCTTCCAAATATCACTTTGCCAATTCCACAAGAACTGTCTTAACGAAACGCTTCTCGAGAGGAAAGCTGTAACTCTGTGAGATGATTTCACAGAACACAAAGAAGTTTCTCAGAAAGCTTCTTTCTCTTTGTTATCGGAGGATACTTCCTTTCGCCCTATAGTCTTCAAAGGGATCCGAAATATCTGTTCTCAGATTCCACAGAAATAAGGCTAGCAAAGAGATCCACGAAATACAGATGTAACTCTGTGAGATGAATTAACAGAAAACTAAGCAGTTTCCAAAGAAAGCTGCTTTCCAGATTTCATCTGAGGATATTTCCTTTTTCACCATAGCCCTCTATGGGCTTCCAAATATCACTTTGCCAATTCCACAAGAACTGTCTTAGGGAACGGCTTCTCGAGGGGAAAGCTGTAACTCTGTGAGATGATTTCACAGAACACAAAGAAGTTTCTCAGAAAGCTTCTTTCTCTTTGTTATCGGAGGATATTTCCTTTGGCCCTATAGTCTTCAAAGGGATCCGAATTATCTGTTCTCAGATTCCACAGAAATAAGGCTAGCAAAGAGATCCACGAAATACCGATGTAACTCTCTGAGATGAATTAACAGGACACTTAGCAGTTTCTAGGAAAGCTTCTTTCCAGATTTCATCTGAGGATATTTCCTTTTTCACCATAGCCCTCTTTGGGCTTCCAAATATCACTTTGCCAATTCCACAAGAACTGTCTTAGCGAAAGGCTTCTCGAGGGGAAAGCTGTAACTCTGTGAGATGATTTCACAGAACACAAAGAAGTTTCTCAGAAAGCTTCTTTCTCTTTGTTATCGGAGGATTTTTCCTTTGGCCCTATAGTCTTCAAAGGGATCCGAAATATCTGTTCTCAGATTCCACAGAAATAAGGCTAGCAAAGAGATCCACGAAATACAGATGTAAGTCTGTGAGATGAATTAACAGAACACTAAACAGTTTCTCAGAAAGCTTCTTTCCAGATTTCATCTGAGGATATTTCCTTTTTCACCATAGCCCTCTATGGGCTTCCAAATATCACTTTGCCAATTCCACAAGAACTGTCTTAGCGAAAGGCTTCTCGAGAGGAAAGCTGTAACTCTGTGAGATGATTTCACAGAACACAAAGAAGTTTCTCAGAAAGCTTCTTTCTCTTTGTTATCGGAGGATACTTCCTTTCGCCCTATAATCTTCAAAGGGATCCGAAATATCTGTTCTCAGATTCCACAGAAATAAGGCTAGCAAAGAGATCCACGAAATACAGATGTAACTCTGTGAGATGAATTAACAGAACACTAAGCAGTTTCCAAGAAAGCTTCTTTCCAGATTTCATCTGAGGATATTTCCTTTTTCACCATAGCCTTCTATGGGCTTCCAAATATCACTTTGCCAATTCCACAAGAACTGTCTTAGCGAAAGGCTCCTTGAGGGGAAAGCTGTAACTCTGTGAGATGATTTCACAGAACACAAAGAAGTTTCTCAGAAAGCTTCTTTCTCTTTGTTATCGGAGGATATTTCCTTTGGCCCTATAGTCTTCAAAGGGATCCGAAATATCTGTTCTCAGATTCCACAGAAATAAGGCTAGGAAAGAGATCCACGATATACCGATGTAACTCTCTGAGATGAATTAACAGGACACTTAGCAGTTTCTAGGAAAGCTTCTTTCCAGATTTCATCTGAGGATATTTCCTTTTTCACCATAGCCCTCTTTGGGCTTCCAAATATCACTTTGCCAATTCCACAAGAACTGTCTTAGCGAAAGACTTCTCGAGGGGAAAGATGTAACTCTGTGAGATGATTTCACAGAACACAAAGAAGTTTCTCAGAAAGTTTCTTTCTCTTTGTTATCGGAGGATTTTTCCTTTGGGCCTATAGTCTTCAAAGGGATCCGAAATATCTGTTCTCAGATTCCACAGAAATAAGGCTAGCAAAGAGATCCACGAAATACAGATGTAACTCTGTGAGATGAATTAACAGGACACTAAGCAGTTTCTAAGAAACCTTCTTTCCAGATTTCATCTGAGGATATTTCCGTTTTCACCATAGCCCTCTAAGGGCTTCCAAATATCACTTTGCCAATTCCACAAGAACTGTCTTAGCGAAAGGCTTCTTGAGGGGAAAACTGTAACTCTGTGAGATGATTTCACAGAACACAAAGAAGTTTCTCAGAAACCTTCTTTCTCTTTGTTATCGGAGGATTTTTCCTTTGGCCCTATAATATTCAAAGGGATCCGAAATATCTGTTCTCAGATTCCACAGAAATAAGGCTAGCAAAGAGATCCACGAAATACAGATGTAACTCTGTGAGATGAATTAACAGGACACTTAGCAGTTTCTAGGAAAGCTTCTTTCCAGATTTCATCTGAGGATATTTCCTTTTTCACCATAGCGCTCTATGGGCTTCCAAATATCACTTTGCCAATTCCACAAGAACTGTCTTAGCGAAAGGCTTCTCGAGGGGAAAGCTGTAACTCTGTGAGATGATTTCACAGAACACAAAGAAGTTTCTCAGAAAGCTTCTTTCTCTTTGTTATCGGAGGATTTTTCCTTTGGCCCTATAGTCTTCAAAGGGATCCGATATATATGTTCTCAGATTCCACAGAAATAAGGCTAGCAAAGAGATACACGAAATACAGATGTAAGTCTGTGAGATGAATTACCAGAACACTAAGCAGTTTCTCAGAAAGCTTCTTTCCAGATTTCATCTGAGGATATTTCCTTTTCCACCATAGCCCTCTATGGGCTTCCAAATATCACTTTGCCAATTCCACAAGAACTGTCTTAGCGAAAGGCTTCTCGAGGGGAAAGCTGTAACTCTGTGAGATGATTTCACAGAACACAAAGAAGTTTCACAGAAAGCTTCTTTCTCTTTGTTATCGCAGGATATTTCCTTTGGCCCTATAGTCTTCAAAGGGATCCGAAATATCTGTTCTCAGATTCCACAGAAATAAGGCTAGCAAAGAGATCCACGAAATACAGATGTAACTCTGTGAGATGAATTAACAGAACACTTAGCAGTTTCTAGGAAAGCTTCTTTCCAGATTTCATCTGAGGATATTACCTTTTTCACCATAGCCTTCTATGGGCTTCCAAATATCACATTGCCAATTCCACAAGAACTGTCTTAGCGAAAGGCTTCTCGAGGGGAAAGCTGTAACTCTGTGAGATGATTTCACAGAACACAAAGAAGTTTCTCAGAAAGCTTCTTTCTCTTTGTTATCGGAGGATATTTCCTTTGGGCCTATAGTCTTCAAAGGGATCCGAAATATCTGTTCTCAGATTCCACAGAAATAAGGCTAGCAAAGAGATCCACGAAATACAGATGTAACTCTGTGAGACGAATTAACAGGACACTTAGCAGTTTCTAGGAAAGCTTCTTTCCAGATTTCATCTGAGGATATTACCTTTTTCACCATAGCCTTCTATGGGCTTCCAAATATCACATTGCCAATTCCACAAGAACTGTCTTAGCGAAAGGCTTCTTGAGGGGAAAGCTGTAACTCTGTGTGATGATTTCACAGAACACAAAGAAGTTTCTCAGAAAGCTTCTTTCTCTTTGTTATCGGAGGATATTTCCTTTGGCCCTATAGTTTTCAAAGGGATCCGAAATATCTGTTCTCAGATTCCACAGAAATAAGGCTAGCAAAGAGATCCACGAAATACAGATGTAACTCTGTGAGATGAATTAACAGAACACTAAGCAGTTTCCAAGAAAGCTTCTTTCCAGATTTCATCTGAGGATATTTCCTTTTTCACCATAGCCTTCTATGGGCTTCCAAATATCACTTTGCCAATTCCACAAGAACTGTCTTAGCGAAAGGCTTCTCGAGGGGAAAGCTGTAACTCTGTGAGATGATTTCACAGAACACAAAGAAGTTTCTCAGAAAGCTTCTTTCTCTTTGTTAACGGAGGATATTTCCTTTGGCCCTATAGTCTTCAAAGGGATCCGAAATATCTGTTCTCAGATTCCACAGAAATAAGGCTAGCAAAGAGATCCACGAAATACAGATGTAACTCTGTGAGATGAATTAACAGAACACTAAGCAATTTCCAAGAAAGCTTCTTTCCAGATTTCATCTGAGGATATTTCCTTTTTCACCATAGCCTTCTATGGGCTTCCAAATATCACTTTGCCAATTCCACAAGAACTGTCTTAGCGAAAGGCTCCTTGAGGGGAAAGCTGTAACTCTGTGAGATGATTTCACAGAACACAAAGAAGTTTTTCAGAAAGCTTCTTTCTCTTTGTTATCGGAGGATTTTTCCTTTGGCCCTATAGTCTTCAAAGGGATCCGAAATATCTGTTCTCAGATTCCACAGAAATAAGGCTAGCAAAGAGATCCACGAAATACAGATGTAACTCTGTGAGATGAATTAACAGGACACTTAGCAGTTTCTAGGAAAGCTTCTTTCCAGATTTCATCTGAGGATATTTCCTTTTTCACCATAGTCCTCTATGGGCTTCCAAATATCACTTTGCCAATTCCACAAGAACTGTCTTAGCGAAAGGCTTCTCGAGGGGAAAGCTGTAACTCTGTGAGATGATTTCACAGAACACAAAGAAGTTTCTCAGAAAGCTTCTTTGTCTTTGTTATCGGAGGATATTTCCTTTGGGCCTATAGTCTTCAAAGGGATCCGAAATATCTGTTCTCAGATTCCACAGAAATAAGGCTAGCAAAGAGATCCACGAAATACAGATGTAACTCTGTGAGATGAATTAACAGAACACTTAGCAGTTTCTAGGAAAGCTTCTTTCCAGATTTCATCTGAGGATATTTCCTTTTTCACCATAGCCTTCTATGGGCTTCCAAATATCACTTTGCCAATTCCACAAGAACTGTCTTAGCGAAAGGCTTCTCGAGGGGAAAGCTGTAACTCTGTGAGATGATTTCACAGAACACAAAGAAGTTTCTCAGAAAGCTTCTTTCTCTTTGTTAACGGAGGATATTTCCTTTGGCCCTATAGTCTTCAAAGGGATCCGATATATATGTTCTCAGATTCCACAGAAATAAGGCTAGCAAAGAGATCCACGAAATACAGATGTAACTCTGTGAGATGAATTAACAGGACACTAAGCAGTTTCTAGGAAAGCTTCTTTCCAGATTTCATCTGAGGATATTTCCTTTTCCACCATAGCCCTCTATGGGCTTCCAAATATCACTTTGCCAATTCCACAAGAACTGTCTTAGCGAAAGGCTTCTCGAGGGGAAAGCTGTAACTCTGTGAGATGATTTCACAGAACACAAAGAAGTTTCTCAGAAAGCTTCTTTCTCTTTGTTATCGCAGGATATTTCCTTTGGCCCTATAGTCTTCAAAGGGATCCGAAATATCTGTTCTCAGATTCCACAGAAATAAGGCTAGCAAAGAGATCCACGAAATACAGATGTAAGTCTGTGAGATGAATTAACAGAACACTAAGCAGTTTCTAGGAAAGCTTCTTTCCAGATTTCATCTGAGGATATTTCCTTTTTCACCATAGCCCTCTTTGGGCTTCCAAATATCACTTTGCCAATTCCACAAGAACTGTCTTAGCGAAAGACTTCTCGAGAGGAAAGCTGTAACTCTGTGAGATGATTTCACAGAACACAAAGAAGTTTCTCAGAAAGTTTCTTTCTCTTTGTTATCGGAGGATATTTCCTTTGGGCCTATAGTCTTCAAAGGGATCCGAAATATCTGTTCTCAGATTCCACAGAAATAAGGCTAGCAAAGAGATCCACGAAATACAGATGTAACTCTGTGAGATGAATTAACAGAACACTAAGCAGTTTCTAAGAAACCTTCTTTCCAGATTTCATCTGAGGATATTACCTTTTTCACCATAGCCTTCTATGGGCTTCCAAATATCACATTGCCAATTCCACAAGAACTGTCTTAGCGAAAGGCTTCTTGAGGGGAAAGCTGTAACTCTGTGTGATGATTTCACAGAACACAAAGAAGTTTCTCAGAAAGCTTCTTTCTCTTTGTTATCGGAGGATATTTCCTTTGGCCCTATAATCTTCAAAGGGATCCGAAATATCTGTCTCAGATTCCACAGAAATAAGGCTAGCAAAGAGATCCACGAAATACAGATGTAAGTCTGTGAGATGAATTACCAGAACACTAAGCAGTTTCTCAGAAAGCTTCTTTCCAGATTTCATCTGAGGATATTTCCTTTTTCACCATAGCCCTCTATGGGCTTCCAAATATCACTTTGCCAATTCCACAAGAACTGTCTTAGCCAAAGGCTTCTCGAGGGGAAAGCTGTAACTCTGTGAGATGATTTCACAGAACACAAAGAAGTTTCTCAGAAAGCTTCTTTCTCTTTGTTATCGCAGGATATTTCCTTTGGCCCTATAGTCTTCAAAGGGATCCGAAATATCTGTTCTCAGATTCCACAGAAATAAGGCTAGCAAAGAGATCCACGAAATACAGATGTAAGTCTGTGAGATGAATTAACAGAACACTAAGCAGTTTCTAGGAAAGCTTCTTTCCAGATTTCATCTGAGGATATTTCCTTTTTCACCATAGCCCTCTTTGGGCTTCCAAATATCACTTTGCCAATTCCACAAGAACTGTCTTAGCGAAAGACTTCTCGAGAGGAAAGCTGTAACTCTGTGAGATGATTTCACAGAACACAAAGAAGTTTCTCAGAAAGTTTCTTTCTCTTTGTTATCGGAGGATATTTCCTTTGGGCCTATAGTCTTCAAAGGGATCTGAAATATCTGTTCTCAGATTCCAGAGAAATAAGGCTACCAAAGAGATCCACGAAATACAGATGTAACTCTGTGAGACGAATTAACAGAACACTAAGCAATTTCCAAGAAAGCTTCTTTCCAGATTTCATCTGAGGATATTTCCTTTTTCACCATAGCCTTCTATGGGCTTCCAAATATCACTTTGCCAATTCCACAAGAACTGTCTTAGCGAAAGGCTTCTCGAGGGGAAAGCTGTAACTCTCTGAGATGATTTCACAGAACACAAAGAAGTTTCTCAGAAAGCTTCTTTCTCTTTGTTATCGGAGGATTTTTCCTTTGGCCCTATCGTCTTCAAAGGGATCCGATATATATGTTCTCAGATTCCACAGAAATAAGGCTAGCAAAGAGATACACGAAATACAGATGTAAGTCTGTGAGATGAATTACCAGAACACTAAGCAGTTTCTCAGAAAGCTTCTTTCCAGATTTCATCTGAGGATATTTCCTTTTCCACCATAGCCCTCTATGGGCTTCCAAATATCACTTTGCCAATTCCACAAGAACTGTCTTAGCGAAAGGCTTCTCGAGGGGAAAGCTGTAACTCTGTGAGATGATTTCACAGAACACAAAGAAGTTTCACAGAAAGCTTCTTTCTCTTTGTTATCGCAGGATATTTCCTTTGGCCCTATAGTCTTCAAAGGGATCCGAAATATCTGTTCTCAGATTCCAGAGAAATAAGGCTAGCAAAGAGATCCACGAAATACAGATGTAAGTCTGTGAGATGAATTAACAGAACACTAAGCAGTTTCTCAGAAAGCTTCTTTCCAGATTTCATCTGAGGATATTTCCTTTTTCACCATAGCCCTCTATGGGCTTCCAAATATCACTTTTCCAATTCCACAAGAACTGTCTTAGCGAAAGGCTTCTCGAGAGGAAAGCTGTAACTCTGTGAGATGATTTCACAGAACACAAAGAAGTTTCTCAGAAAGCTTCTTTCTCTTTGTTATGGGAGGATATTTCCTTTGGCCCTATAGTCTTCAAAGGGATCCGAAATATCTGTTCTCAGATTCCACAGAAATAAGGCTAGCAAAGAGATCCACGAAATACAGATGTAACTCTGTGAGATGAATTAACAGAACACTAAGCAGTTTCTCAGAAAGCTTCTTTCCAGATTTCATCTGAGGATATTACCTTTTTCACCATAGCCCTCTATGGGCTTCCAAATATCACATTGCCAATTCCACAAGAACTGTCTTAGCGAAAGGCTTCTCGAGGGGAAAGCTGTAACTCTGTGTGATGATTTCACAGAACACAAAGAAGTTTCTCAGAAAGCTTCTTTCTCTTTGTTATCGGAGGATATTTCCTTTGGCCCTATAGTTTTCAAAGGGAACCGAAATATCTCTTCTCAGATTCCACAGAAATAAGGCTAGCAAAGAGATCCACGAAATACAGATGTAACTCTGTGAGATGAATTAACAGAACACTAAGCAGTTTCCAAGAAAGCTTCTTTCCAGATTTCATCTGAGGATATTTCCTTTTTCACCATAGCCTTCTATGGGCTTCCAAATATCACTTTGCCAATTCCACAAGAACTGTCTTAGCGAAAGGCTTCTGGAGGGGAAAGCTGTAACTCTGTGAGATGATTTCACAGAACACAAAGAAGTTTCTCAGAAAGCTTCTTTCTCTTTGTTAACGGAGGATATTTCCTTTGGCCCTATAGTCTTCAAAGGGATCCGAAATATCTGTTCTCAGATTCCACAGAAATAAGGCTAGCAAAGAGATCCACGAAATACAGATGTAACTCTGTGAGATGAATTAACAGAACACTAAGCAATTTCCAAGAAAGCTTCTTTCCAGATTTCATCTGAGGATATTTCCTTTTTCACCATAGCCTTCTATGGGCTTCCAAATATCACTTTGCCAATTCCACAAGAACTGTCTTAGCGAAAGGCTCCTTGAGGGGAAAGCTGTAACTCTGTGAGATGATTTCACAGAACACAAAGAAGTTTTTCAGAAAGCTTCTTTCTCTTTGTTATCGGAGGATTTTTCCTTTGGCCCTATAGTCTTCAAAGGGATCCGAAATATCTGTTCTCAGATTCCACAGAAATAAGGCTAGCAAAGAGATCCACGAAATACAGATGTAACTCTGTGAGATGAATTAACAGGACACTTAGCAGTTTCTAGGAAAGCTTCTTTCCAGATTTCATCTGAGGATATTTCCTTTTTCACCATAGCCCTCTATGGGCTTTCAAATATCACTTTGCCAATTCCACAAGAACTGTCTTAGCGAAAGGCTTCTCGAGGGGAAAGCTGTAACTCTGTGAGATGATTTCACAGAACACAAAGAAGTTTCTCAGAAAGCTTCTTTCTCTTTGTTATGGGAGGATATTTCCTTTGGGCCTATAGTCTTCAAAGGGATCCGAAATATCTGTTCTCAGATTCCACAGAAATAAGGCTAGCAAAGAGATCCACGAAATACAGATGTAACTCTGTGAGATGAATTAACAGAACACTAAGCAGTTTCCAAGAAAGCTTCTTTCCAGATTTCATCTGAGGATATTTCCTTTTTCAACATAGCGCTCTATGGGCTTCCAAATATCACTTTGCCAATTCCACAAGAACTGTCTTAGCGAAAGGCTTCTCGAGAGGAAAGCTGTAACTCTGTGAGATGATTTCACAGAACACAAAGAAGTTTCTCAGAAAGCTTCTTTCTCTTTGTTATCAGAGGATATTTCCTTTGGCCCTATAGTCTTCAAAGGGATCCGAAATATCTGTTCTCAGATTCCAGAGAAATAAGGCTAGCAAAGAGATCCACGAAATACAGATGTAACTCTGTGAGATGAATTAACAGAACACTAAGCAGTTTCCAAGAAAGCTTCTTTCCAGATTTCATCTGAGGATATTTCCTTTTTCACCATAGCCTTCTATGGGCTTCCAAATATCACATTGCCAATTCCACAAGAACTGTCTTAGCGAAAGGCTTCTTGAGGGGAAAGCTGTAACTCTGTGAGATGATTTCACAGAACACAAAGAAGTTTCTCAGAAAGCTTCTTTCTCTTTGTTAACGGAGGATATTTCCTTTGGCCGTATAGTCTTCAAAGGGATCCGAAATATCTGTTCTCAGATTCCACAGAAATAAGGCTAGCAAAGAGATCCACGAAATACAGATGTAACTCCGTGAGATGAATTAACAGGACAATTAGCAGTTTCTAGGAAAGCTTCTTTCCAGATTTCATCTGAGGATATTTCCTTTTTCACCATAGCCCTCTATGGGCTTCCAAATATCACTTTGCCAATTCCACAAGAACTGTCTTAGCGAAAGGCTTCTCGAGGGGAAAGCTGTAACTCTGTGAGATGATTTCACAGAACACAAAGAAGTTTCTCAGAAAGCTTCTTTCTCTTTGTTATCGGAGGATATTTCCTTTGGCCCTATAGTTTTCAAAGGGATCCGAAATATCTGTTCTCAGATTCCACAGAAATAAGGCTAGCAAAGAGATCCACGAAATACAGATGTAACTCTGTGAGATGAATTAACAGAACACTAAGCAGTTTCCAAGAAAGCTTCTTTCCAGATTTCATCTGAGGATATTTCCTTTTTCACCATAGCCTTCTATGGGCTTCCAAATATCACTTTGCCAATTCCACAAGAACTGTCTTAGCGAAAGGCTTCTCGAGGGGAAAGCTGTAACTCTGTGAGATGATTTCACAGAACACAAAGAAGTTTCTCAGAAAGCTTCTTTCTCTTTGTTATCGGAGGATATTTCCTTTGGGCCTATAGTCTTCAAAGGGATCCGAAATATCTGTTCTCAGATTCCACAGAAATAAGGCTAGCAAAGAGATCCACGAAATACAGATGTAACTCTGTGAGACGAATTAACAGGACACTTAGCAGTTTCTAGGAAAGCTTCTTTCCAGATTTCATCTGAGGATATTTCCTTTTTCACCATAGCGCTCTATGGGCTTCCAAATATCACTTTGCCAATTCCACAAGAACTGCCTTAGCGAAACGCTTCTCGAGAGGAAAGCTGTAACTCTGTGAGATGATTTCACAGAACACAAAGAAGTTTCTCAGAAAGCTTCTTTCTCTTTGTTATCAGAGGATATTTCCTTTGGCCCTATAGTCTTCAAAGGGATCTGAAATATCTGTTCTCAGATTCCACAGAAATAAGGCTAGCAAAGAGATCCACGAAATACAGATGTAACTCTGTGAGATGAATTAACAGAACACTAAGCAGTTTCTCAGAAAGCTTCTTTCCAGATTTCATCTGAGGATATTACCTTTTTCACCATAGCCCTCTATGGGCTTCCAAATATCACATTGCCAATTCCACAAGAACTGTCTTAGCGAAAGGCTTCTCGAGGGGAAAGCTGTAACTCTGTGTGATGATTTCACAGAACACAAAGAAGTTTCACAGAAAGCTTCTTTCTCTTTGTTATCGGAGGATATTTCCTTTGGCCCTATAGTCTTCAAAGGGATCCGAAATATCTGTTCTCAGATTCCACAGAAATAAGGCTAGCAAAGAGATCCACGAAATACAGATGTAAGTCTGTGAGATGAATTAACAGAACACTAAGCAGTTTCCAAGAAAGCTTCTTTCCAGATTTCATCTGAGGATATTTCCTTTTTCACCATAGCCTTCTATGGGCTTCCAAATATCACTTTGCCAATTCCACAAGAACTGTCTTAGCGAAAGGCTTCTCGAGGGGAAAGCTGTAACTCTGTGAGATGATTTCACAGAACACAAAGAAGTTTCTCAGAAAGCTTCTTTCTCTTTGTTAACGGAGGATATTTCCTTTGGCCCTATAGTCTTCAAAGGGATCCGAAATATCTGTTCTCAGATTCCACAGAAATAAGGCTAGCAAAGAGATCCACGAAATACAGATGTAACTCTGTGAGATGAATTAACAGAACACTAAGCAATTTCCAAGAAAGCTTCTTTCCAGATTTCATCTGAGGATATTTCCTTTTTCACCATAGCCTTCTATGGGCTTCCAAATATCACTTTGCCAATTCCACAAGAACTGTCTTAGCGAAAGGCTCCTTGAGGGGAAAGCTGTAACTCTGTGAGATGATTTCACAGAACACAAAGAAGTTTTTCAGAAAGCTTCTTTCTCTTTGTTATCGGAGGATTTTTCCTTTGGCCCTATAGTCTTCAAAGGGATCCGAAATATCTGTTCTCAGATTCCACAGAAATAAGGCTAGCAAAGAGATCCAAGAAATACAGATGTAACTCTGTGAGATGAATTAACAGGACACTTAGCAGTTTCTAGGAAAGCTTCTTTCCAGATTTCATCTGAGGATATTTCCTTTTTCACCATAGCCCTCTATGGGCTTCCAAATATCACTTTGCCAATTCCACAAGAACTGTCTTAGCGAAAGGCTTCTCGAGGGGAAAGCTGTAACTCTGTGAGATGATTTCACAGAACACAAAGAAGTTTCTCAGAAAGCTTCTTTCTCTTTGTTATGGGAGGATATTTCCTTTGGGCCTATAGTCTTCAAAGGGATCCGAAATATCTGTTCTCAGATTCCACAGAAATAAGGCTAGCAAAGAGATCCACGAAATACAGATGTAACTCTGTGAGACGAATTAACAGGACACTTAGCAGTTTCTAGGAAAGCTTCTTTCCAGATTGCATCTGAGGATATTTCCTTTTTCACCATAGCGCTCTATGGGCTTCCAAATATCACTTTGCCAATTCCACAAGAACTGTCTTAGCGAAAGGCTTCTCGAGGGGAAAGCTGTAACTCTCTGAGATGATTTCACAGAACACAAAGAATTTTCTCAGAAAGCTTCTTTCTCTTTGTTATCGGAGGATTTTTCCTTTGGCCCTATAGTCTTCAAAGGGATCCGATATATATGTTCTCAGATTCCACAGAAATGAGGCTAGCAAAGAGATACACGAAATACAGATGTAAGTCTGTGAGATGAATTAACAGAACACTAAGCAGTTTCTCAGAAAGCTTCTTTCCAGATTTCATCTGAGGATATTTCCTTTTCCACCATAGCCCTCTATGGGCTTCCAAATATCACTTTGCCAATTCCACAAGAACTGTCTTAGCGAAAGGCTTCTCGAGGGGAAAGCTGTAACTCTGTGAGATGATTTCACAGAACACAAAGAAGTTTCACAGAAAGCTTCTTTCTCTTTGTTATCGCAGGATATTTCCTTTGGCCCTATAGTCTTCAAAGGGATCCGAAATATCTGTTCTCAGATTCCAGAGAAATAAGGCTAGCAAAGAGATCCACGAAATACAGATGTAAGTCTGTGAGATGAATTAACAGAACACTAAGCAGTTTCTCAGAAAGCTTCTTTCCAGATTTCATCTGAGGATATTTCCTTTTTCACCATAGCCCTCTATGGGCTTCCAAATATCACTTTTCCAATTCCACAAGAACTGTCTTAGCGAAAGGCTTCTCGAGAGGAAAGCTGTAACTCTGTGAGATGATTTCACAGAACACAAAGAAGTTTCTCAGAAAGCTTCTTTCTCTTTGTTATGGGAGGATATTTCCTTTGGCCCTATAGTCTTCAAAGGGATCCGAAATATCTGTTCTCAGATTCCACAGAAATAAGGCTAGCAAAGAGATCCACGAAATACAGATGTAACTCTGTGAGATGAATTAACAGGACACTAAGCAGTTTCTCAGAAAGCTTCTTTCCAGATTTCATCTGAGGATATTACCTTTTTCACCATAGCCTTCTATGGGCTTCCAAATATCACATTGCCAATTCCACAAGAACTGTCTTAGCGAAAGGCTTCTTGAGGGGAAAGCTGTAACTCTGTGTGATGATTTCACAGAACACAAAGAAGTTTCTCAGAAAGCTTCTTTCTCTTTGTTATCGGAGGATATTTCCTTTGGCCCTATAGTTTTCAAAGGGATCCGAAATATCTGTTCTCAGATTCCACAGAAATAAGGCTAGCAAAGAGATCCACGAAATACAGATGTAACTCTGTGAGATGAATTAACAGAACACTAAGCAGTTTCCAAGAAAGCTTCTTTCCAGATTTCATCTGAGGATATTTCCTTTTTCACCATAGCCTTCTATGGGCTTCCAAATATGACTTTGCCAATTCCACAAGAACTGTCTTAGCGAAAGGCTTCTCGAGGGGAAAGCTGTAACTCTGTGAGATGATTTCACAGAACACAAAGAAGTTTCTCAGAAAGCTTCTTTCTCTTTTTTAACGGAGGATATTTCCTTTGGCCCTATAGTCTTCAAAGGGATCCGAAATATCTGTTCTCAGATTCCACAGAAATAAGGCTAGCAAAGAGATCCACGAAATACAGATGTAACTCTGTGAGACGAATTAACAGGACACTTAGCAGTTTCTAGGAAAGCTTCTTTCCAGATTTCATCTGAGGATATTTCCTTTTTCAACATAGCGCTCTATGGGCTTCCAAATATCACTTTGCCAATTCCACAAGAACTGTCTTAGCGAAAGGCTTCTCGAGAGGAAAGCTGTAACTCTGTGAGATGATTTCACAGAACACAAAGAAGTTTCTCAGAAAGCTTCTTTCTCTTTGTTATCAGAGGATATTTCCTTTGGCCCTATAGTCTTCAAAGGGATCCGAAATATCTGTTCTCAGATTCCAGAGAAATAAGGCTAGCAAAGAGATCCACGAAATACAGATGTAACTCTGTGAGATGAATTAACAGAACACTAAGCAGTTTCCAAGAAAGCTTCTTTCCAGATTTCATCTGAGGATATTTCCTTTTTCACCATAGCCTTCTATGGGCTTCCAAATATCACATTGCCAATTCCACAAGAACTGTCTTAGCGAAAGGCTTCTTGAGGGGAAAGCTGTAACTCTGTGAGATGATTTCACAGAACACAAAGAAGTTTGTCAGAAAGCTTCTTTCTCTTTGTTAACGGAGGATATTTCCTTTGGCCCTATAGTCTTCAAAGGGATCCGAAATATCTGTTCTCAGATTCCACAGAAATAAGGCTAGCAAAGAGATCCACGAAATACAGATGTAACTCCGTGAGAAGAATTAACAGGACAATTAGCAGTTTCTCAGAACGCTTCTTTCCAGATTTCATCTGAGGATATTTCCTTTTTCACCATAGCCCTCTATGGGCTTCCAAATATCACTTTGCCAATTCCACAAGAACTGTCTTAGCCAAAGGCTTCTTGAGGGGAAAGCTGTAACTCTGTGAGATGATTTCACAGAACACAAAGAAGTTTCACAGAAAGCTTCTTTCTCTTTGTTATCGTAGGATATTTCTTTTGGCCCTATAGTCTTCAAAGGGATCCGAAATATCTCTTCTCAGATTCCACAGAAATAAGGCTAGCAAAGAGATCCACGAAATACAGATGTAACTCTGTGAGGTGAATTAACAGAACACTAAGCAGTTTCCAAGAAAGCTTCTTTCCAGATTTCATCTGAGGATATTTCCTTTTTCACCATAGCCCTCTATGGGCTTCCAAATATCACTTTGCCAATTCCACAAGAACTGTCTTAGCGAAAGGCTTCTTGAGGGGAAAGCTGTATCTCTGTGAGATGATTTCACAGAACACAAAGACGTTTCTCAGTAACCTTCTTTCTCTTTGTTATCGGAGGATATTTCCTTTGGCCCTATAGTCTTCAAAGGGATCCGAAAAATCTGTTCTCAGATTCCACAGAAATAAGGCTAGCAAACAGATCCACGAAATACAGATGTAACTCTGTGAGATGAATTAACAGAACACTAAGCAGTTTCTAAGAAAGCTTCTTTCCAGATTTCATCTGAGGATATTTCCTTTTTCACCATAGCCCTCTATAGGCTTCCAATTATCACTTTGCCAATTCCACAAGAACTGTCTTAGCGAAAGGCTTCTTGAGAGGAAAGCTGTAACTCTGTGAGATGATTTCACAGAACACAAAGAAGTTTCTCAGAAAGCTTCTTTCTCTTTGTTATCGGAGGATATTTCCTTTGGCCCTGTAGTCTTCAAAGGGATCCGAAATATCTGTTCTCAGATTCCACAGAAATAAGGCTAGCAAAGAGATCCACGAAATACAGATGTAACTCTGTGAGATGAATTAACAGAACAATAAGGAGTTTCTCAGAAAGCTTCTTTCCAGATTTCATCTGAGGATATTTCCTTTTTCACCATAGCCCTCTATGGACTTCCAAATATCACTTTTCCAATTCCACAAGAACTGTCTTAGAGAAAGGCTTCTTGAGGGGAAAGCTGTAACTCTGTGAGATGATTTCACAGAACACAAAGAAGTTTCTCAGAAAGCTTCTTTCTCTTTGTTATCGGAGGATATTTCCTTTGGGCCTATAGTCTTCAAAGGGATCCGAAATATCTGTTCTCAGATTCCACAGAAATAAGGCTAGCAAAGAGATCCATGAAATACAGATGTAACTCTGTAAGATGAATTAACAGAACACTAAGCAGTTTCTCAGAAAGCTTCTTTCCAGATTTCATCTGAGGATATTTCCTTTTTCACCATAGCCCTCTAAGGGCTTCCAAATATCACTTTGCCAATTCCACAAGAACTGTCTTAGCGAAAGGCTTCTTAAGGGGAAAACTGTAACTCTGTGAGATGATTTCACAGAACACAAAGTAGTTTCTCAGAAAGCTTCTTTCTCTTTGTTATCGGAGGATTTTTCCTTTGGCCCTATAGTCTTCAAAGGGATCCGAAATATCTGTTCTCAGATTCCACAGAAATAAGGCTAGCAAAGAGATCCACGAAATACAGATGTAAGTCTGTGAGATGAATTACCAGAACACTAAGCAGTTTCTCAGAAAGCTTCTTTCCAGATTTCATCTGAGGATATTTCCTTTTTCACCATAGCCCTCTATGGGCTTCCAAATATCACTTTGCCAATTCCACAAGAACTGTCTTAGCGAAAGGCTTCTCGAGGGGAAAGCTGTAACTCTGTGAGGTGATTTCACAGAACACAAAGAAGTTTCCCAGAAAGCTTCTTTCTCTTTCTTATCGGAGGATATTTCCTTTGGCCCTATAGTCTTCAAAGGGATCCGAAATATCTGTTCTCAGGTTCCACAGAAATAAGGCTAGCAAAGAGATCCACGAAATAGAGATGTAAGTCTGTGAGATGAATTAACAGAACACTAAGCAGTTTCCAAGAAAGCTTCTTTCCAGATTTCATCTGAGGATATTTCCTTTTTCACCATAGCCTTCTATGGGCTTCCAAATATCACTTTGTCAATTCCACAAGAACTGTCTTAGCGAAAGGCTTCTTGAGGAGAAAGCTGTAACTCTGTGAGATGATTTCACAGAACACAAAGAAGTTTCTCAGAAAGCTTCTTTCTCTTTGTTAACGGATGATATTTCCTTTGGCCCTATAGTCTTCAAAGGGATCCGAAATATCTGTTCTCAGATTCCACAGAAATAAGGCTAGCAAAGAGATCCACGAAATACAGATGTAACTCTGTGAGATGAATTAACAGGACACTTAGCAGTTTCTAGGAAAGCTTCTTTCCAGATTTCATCTGAGGATATTTCCTTTTTCACCATAGCCCTCTATGGGCTTCCAAATATCACTTTGCCAATTCCACAAGAACTGTCTTAGCGTAAGGCTTCTCGAGGGGAAAGCTGTAACTCTGTGAGATGATTTCACAGAACACAAAGAAGTTTCTCAGAAAGCTTCTTTCTCTTTGTTATCGGAGGATATTTCCTTTGGCCCTATAGTCTTCAAAGGGATCCGAAATATCTGTTCTCAGATTCCACAGAAATAAGGCTAGCAAAGAGATCCACGAAATACATATGTAACTCTGTGAGATGAATTAACAGAACACTAAGCAGTTTCTCAGAAAGCTTCTTTCCAGATTTCATCTGAGGATATTTCCTTTTTCACCATAGCCCTCTATGGGCTTCCAAATATCACTTTGCCAATTCCACAAGAACTGTCTTAGGGAACGGCTTCTCGAGGGGAAAGCTGTAACTCTGTGAGATGATTTCACAGAACACAAAGAAGTTTCTCAGAAAGCTTCTTTCTCTTTGTTATCGGAGGATATTTCCTTTGGCCCACTAGTCTTCAAAGGGATCCGAAATATCTGTTCTCAGATTCCACAGAAATAAGGCTAGCAAAGAGATCCACGAAATACAGATGTAACTCTGTGAGATGAATTAACAGAACACTAAGCAGTTTCTCAGAAAGCTTCTTTCCAGATTTCCTCTGAGGATATTTCCTTTTTCACCATAGCCCTCTATGGGCTTCCAAATATCACTTTGCCAATTCCACAAGAACTGTCTTAGCGAAAGGCTTCTTGAGGGGAAAGCTGTAACTCTGTGAGATGATTTCACAGAACACAAAGAAGTTTCTCAGAAAGCTTCTTTCTCTTTGTTATCGGAGGATTTTTCCTTTGGCCCTATAGTCTTCAAAGGGATCCGAAATATCTGTTCTCAGATTCCACAGAAATAAGGCTAGCAAAGAGATCCACGAAATACAGATGTAACTCTGTGAGATGAATTACCAGAACACTAAGCAGTTTCTCAGAAAGCTTCTTTCCAGATTTCATCTGAGGATATTTCCTTTTTCACCATAGCCCTCTATGGGCTTCCAAATATCACTTTGCCAATTCCACAAGAACTGTCTTAGCGAAAGGCTTCTCGAGGGGAAAGCTGTAACTCTGTGAGATGATTTCACAGAACATAAAGAAGTTTCTCAGAAAGCTTCTTTCTCTTTCTTATCGGAGGATATTTCCTTTGGCCCTATAGTCTTCAAAGGGATCCGAAATATCTGTTCTCAGATTCCAGAGAAATAAGGCTAGCAAAGAGATCCACGAAATACAGATGTAAGTCTGTGAGATGAATTAACAGAACACTAAGCAGTTTCTCAGAAAGCTTCTTTCCAGATTTCATCTGAGGATATATCCTTTTTCACCATAGCCCTCTATGGGCTTCCAAATATCACTTTGCCAATTCCACAAGAACTGTCTTAGCGAAAGGCTTCTCGAGAGGAAAGCTGTAACCTGTGAGATGATTTCACAGAACACAAAGAAGTTTCTCAGAAAGCTTCTTTCTCTTTGTTAACGGAGGATATTTCCTTTGGCCCTATAGTCTTCAAAGGGATCCGAAATATCTGTTCTCAGATTCCACAGAAATAAGGCTAGCAAAGAGATCCACGAAATACAGATGTAACTCTGTGAGATGAATTAACAGAACACTAAGCAGTTTCCAAGAAAGCTTCTTTCCAGATTTCATCTGAGGATATTTCCTTTTTCACCATAGCCTTCTATGGGCTTCCAAATATCACTTTGCCAATTCCACAAGAACTGTCTTAGCGAAAGGCTCCTTGAGGGGAAAGCTGTAACTCTGTGAGATGATTTCACAGAACACAAAGAAGTTTCTCAGAAAGCTTCTTTCTCTTTGTTATCGGAGGATATTTCCTTTGGCCCTATAGTCTTTAAAGGGATCCGAAATATCTGTTCTCAGATTCCACAGAAATAAGGCTAGCAAAGAGATCCACGAAATACAGATGTAACTCTGTGAGATGAATTAACAGGACACTTAGCAGTTTCTAGGAAAGCTTCTTTCCAGATTTCATCTGAGGATATTTCCTTTTTCACCATAGCCCTCTAAGGGCTTCCAAATATCACTTTGCCAATTCCACAAGAACTGTCTTAGCGAAAGGCTTCTTGAGGGGAAAGCTGTAACTCTGTGAGATGATTTCACAGAACACAAAGAAGTTTCTCCGAAACCTTCTTTCTCTTTGTTATCGGAGGATTTTTCCTTTGGCCCTATAGTCTTCAAAGGGATCCGAAATATCTGTTCTCAGATTCCACAGAAATAAGGCTAGCAAAGAGATCCACGAAATACAGATGTAAGTCTGTGAGATGAATTACCAGAACACTAAACAGTTTCTCAGAAAGCTTCTTTCCAGATTTCATCTGAGGATATTTCCTTTTTCACCATAGACCTCTATGGGCTTCCAAATATCACTTTGCCAATTCCACAAGAACTGTCTTAGCGAAAGGCTTCTCGAGGGGAAAGCTGTAACTCTGTGAGATGATTTCACAGAACACAAAGAAGTTTCTCAGAAAGCTTCTTTCTCTTTGTTATCGGAGGATATTTCCTTTGGCCCTATCGTCTTCAAAGGGATCCGAAATATCTGTTCTCAGATTCCAGAGAAATAAGGCTAGCAAAGAGATCCACGAAATACAGATGTAAGTCTGTGAGATGAATTAACAGAACACTAAGTAGTTTCTCAGAAAGCTTCTTTCCAGATTTCATCTGAGGATATTTCCTTTTTCACCATAGCCCTCTATGGGCTTCCAAATATCACTTTGCCAATTCCACAAGAACTGTCTTAGCGAAAGGCTCCTTGAGGGGAAAGCTTTAACTCTGTGAGATGATTTCACAGAACACAAAGAAGTTTTTCAGAAAGCTTCTTTCTCTTTGTTATCGGAGGATATTTCCTTTGGCCCTATCGTCTTCAAAGGGATCCGAAATATCTGTTCTCAGATTCCACAGAAATAAGGCTAGCAAAGAGATCCACGAAATACAGATGTAACTCTGTGAGATGAATTAACAGGACACTTAGCAGTTTCTAGGAAAGCTTCTTTCCAGATTTCATCTGAGGATATTTCCTTTTTCACCATAGCCCTCTATGGGCTTCCAAATATCACTTTGCCAATTCCACAAGAACTGTATAGCGAAAGGCTTCTCGAGGGGAAAGCTGTAACTCTGTGAGATGATTTCACAGAACACAAAGAAGTTTCTCAGAAAGCTTCTTTCTCTTTGTTATCGGAGGATATTTCCTTTGGCCCTATAGTCTTCAAAGGGATCGGAAATATCTGTTCTCAGATTCCACAGAAATAATGCTAGCAAAGAGATCCACGAAATACAGATGTAAGTCTGTGAGATGAATTAACAGAACACTAAGCAGATTCTCAGAAAGCTTCTTTCCAGATTTCATCTGAGGATATTTCCTTTTTCACCATAGCCCTCTATGGGCTTCCAAATATCACTTTGCCAATTCCACAAGAACTGTCTTAGTGAAAGGCTTCTCGAGGGGAAAGCTGTAACTCTGTGAGATGATTTCACAGAACACAAAGAAGTTTCTCAGAAAGCTTCTTTCTCTTTGTTATCGGAGGATATTTCCTTTGGGCCTATAGTCTTCAGAGGGATCCGAAATATCTGTTCTCAGATTCCACAGAAATAAGGCTAGCAAAGAGATCCATGAAATACAGATGTAACTCTGTGAGATGAATTAACAGAACACTAAGCAGTTTCTAAGAAACCCTCTTTCCAGATTTCATCTGAGGATATTTCCTTTTTCACCATAGCCCTCTAAGGGCTTCCAAATATCACTTTGCCAATTCCACAAGAACTGTCTTAGCGAAAGGCTTCTTGAGGGGAAAACTGTAACTCTGTGAGATGATTTCACAGAACACAAAGAAGTTTCTCAGAAACCTTCTTTCTCTTTGTTATCGGAGGATTTTTCCTTTGGCCCTATAGTCTTCAAAGGGATCCGAAATATCTGTTCTCAGATTCCACAGAAATAAGGCTAGCAAAGAGATCCACGAAATACAGATGTACGTCTGTGAGATGAATTAACAGAACACTAAGTAGTTTCTCAGAAAACTTCTTTCCAGATTTCATCTGAGGATATTTCCTTTTTCACCATAGCCCTCTATGGGCTTCCAAATATCACTTTGCCAATTCCACAAGAACTGTCTTAGCGAAAGGCTTCTTGAGGGGAAAGCTGTAACTCTGTGAGATGATTTCACAGAACACAAAGACGTTTCTCAGTAACCTTCTTTCTCTTTGTTATCGGAGGATATTTCCTTTGGCCCTATAGTCTTCAAAGGGATCCGAAAAATCTGTTCTCAGTTTCCACAGAAATAAGGCTAGCAAACAGATCCACGAAATACAGATGTAACTCTGTGAGATGAATTAAGAGAACACTAAGCAGTTTCTAAGAAAGCTTCTTTCCAGATTTCATCTGAGGATATTTCCTTTTTCACCATAGCCCTCTATAGGCTTCCAATTATCACTTTGCCAATTCCACAAGAACTGTCTTAGCGAAAGGCTTCTTGAGAGAAAAGCTGTAACTCTGTGAGATGATTTCACAGAACACAAAGAAGTTTCTCAGAAAGCTTCTTTCTCTTTGTTATCGGAGGATATTTCCTTTGGCCCTATAGTCTTCAAAGGGATCCGAAATATCTGTTCTCAGATTCCACAGAAATAAGGCTAGCAAAGAGATAAACGAAATACAGAAGTAACTCTGTGAGATGAATTAACAGAACAATAAGGAGTTTCTCAGAGCTTCTTTCCAGATTTCATCTGAGGATATTTCCTTTTTCACCATAGCCCTCTATGGTCTTCCAAATATCACTTTGCCAATTCCACAAGAACTGTCTTAGAGAAAGGCTTCTTGAGGGGAAAGCTGTAACTCTGTGAGCTGATTTCACAGAACACAAAGAAGTTTCTCAGAAAGCTTCTTTCTCTTTGTTTTCGGAGGATATTTCCTTTGGGCCTATAGTCTTCAAAGGGATCCGAAATATCTGTTCTCAGATTCCACAGAAATAAGGCTAGCAAAGAGATCCATGAAATACAGATGTAACTCTGTGAGATGAATTAACAGAACACTAAGCAGTTTCTAAGAAAGCTTCTTTCCAGATTTCATCTGAGGATATTTCCTTTTTCACCATAGCCCTCTAAGGGCTTCCAAATATCACTTTACCAATTCCACAAAAACTGTCTTAGCGGAAGGCTTCTTAAGGGGAAAACTGTAACTCTGTGAGATGATTTCACAGAACACAAAGAAGTTTCTCAGAAAGCTTCTTTCTTTTTGTTATCGGAGGATTTTTCCTTTGGCCCTATAGTCTTCAAAGGGATCCGAAATATCTGTTCTCAGATTCCAGAGAAATAAGGCTAGCAAAGAGATCCACGAAATACAGATGTAAGTCTGTGAGATGAATTACCAGAAAACTAAGCAGTTTCTCAGAAAGCTTCTTTCCAGATTTCATCTGAGGATATTTCCTTTTTCACCAAAGCCCTCTATGGGCTTCCAAATATCACTTTGCCAATTCCACAAGAACTGTCTTAGCGAAAGGCTTCTCGAGGGGAAAGCTGTAACTCTGTTAGATGATTTCACAGAACACAAAGAAGTTTCTCAGAAAGCTTCTTTCTCGTTGTTATCGGAGGATATTTCCTTTGGCCCTATAGTCTTCAAAGGGATCCGAAATATCTGTTCTCTGATTCCAGAGAAATATGGCTAGCAAAGAGATCCACGAAATACAGATGTAAGTCTGTGAGATGAATTAACAGGACACTTAGCAGTTTCTCAGAAAGCTTCTGTCCAGATTTCATCTGAGGATATTTCCTTTTTCTCCATAGCCCTCTATGGGCTTCCAAATATCACTTTGCCAATTCCACAAGAACTGTCTTAGTGAAAGGCTTCTCGAGGGGAAAGCTGTAACTCTGTGAGATGATTTCACAGAACACAAAGAAGTTTCTCAGAAAGCTTCTTTCTCGTTGTTATCGGAGGATATTTCCTTTGGCCCTATAATCTTCAAAGGGATCCGAAATATCTGTTCTCAGATTCCAGAGAAATAAGGCTAGCAAAGAGATCCACGAAATACAGATGTAAGTCTGTGAGATGAATTAACAGAACACTAAGCAGTTTCTCAGAAAGCTTCTTTCCAGATTTCATCTGAGGATATTTCCTTTTTCACCATAGCCCTCTATGGTCTTCCATATATCGCTTTGCCAATTCCACAAGAACTGTCTTAGCGAAAGGCTTCTTGAGGGGAAAGCTGTAACTCTGTGAGATGATTTCACAGAACACAAAGAAGTTTCTCAGAAAGCTTCTTTCTCGTTGTTATCGTAAGATATTTCCTTTGGCCCTATAGTCTTCAAAGGGATCCGAAATATCTGTTCTCAGATTCCAGAGAAATAAGGCTAGCAAAGAGATCCACGAAATACAGATGTAAGTCTGTGAGATGAATTAACAGAACACTAAGCAGTTTCTCAGAAAGCTTCTTTCCAGATTTCATCTGAGGATATTTCCTTTTTCACCATAGCCCTCTATGGGCTTCCAAATATCACTTTGCCAATTCCACAAGAACTGTCTTAGCGAAAGGCTTCTCGAGAGGAAAGCTGTAACTCTGTGAGATGATTTCACAGAACACAAGGAAGTTTCTCAGAAAGCTTCTTTCTCTTTGTTAACGGAGGTAATTTCCTTTGGGCCTATAGTCTTCAAAGGGATCCGAAATATCTTTTCTCAGATTCCACAGAAATAAGGCTAGCAAAGAGATCCACAAATACAGATGTAACTCTGTGAGATGAATTAACAGAACACTAAGCAGTTTCTCAGAAAGCTTCTTTCCAGATTTCATCTGAGGATATTTCCTTTTTCAAAATAGCCCTCTATGGGCTTCCAAATATCACTTTGCCAATTCCACAAGAACTGTCTTAGCGAAAGGCCTCTTGAGGGGAAAGCTGTAACTCTGTGAGATGATTACACAGAAGACAAAGAAGTTTCTCAGAAAGCTTCTTTCTCTTTGTTATCGGAGGATATTTCCTTTGGCCCTATAGTCTTCAAAGGGATCCGAAATATCTGTTCTCAGATTCCAGAGAAATAAGGCTAGCAAAGAGATCCACGAAATACAGATGTAACTCTGTGAGATGAATTAACAGAACACTAAGCAGTTTCCAAGAAAGCTTCTTTCCAGATTTCATCTGAGGATATTTCCTTTTTCAACATAGCCTTCTATGGGCTTCCAAATATCACTTTGCCAATTCCACAAGAACTGTCTTAGAGAAAGGCTTCTTGAGGAGAAAGCTGTAACTCTGTGAGATGATTTCACAGAACACAAAGAAGTTTCTCAGAAAGCTTCTTTCTCTTTGTTAAAGGATGATATTTCCTTTGGCCCTATAGTCTTCAAAGGGATCCGAAATATCTGTTCTCAGATTCCACAGAAATAAGGCTAGCAAAGAGATCCACGAAATACAGATGTAACAATGTGAGATGAATTAACAGGACACTTAGCAGTTTCTAGGAAAGCTTCTTTCCAGATTTCATCTGAGGATATTTCCTTTTTCACCATAGCCCTCTATGGGCTTCCAAATATCACTTTGCCAATTCCACAAGAACTGTCTTAGCGTAAGGCTTCTCGAGGGGAAAGCTGTAACTCTGTGAGATGATTTCACAGAACACAAAGAAGTTTCTCAGAAAGCTTCTTTCTCTTTGTTATCGGAGTATATTTCCTTTGGCCCTATAGTCTTCAAAGGGATCCGAAATATCTGTTCTCAGATTCCAGAGAAATAAGGCTAGCAAAGAGATCCACGAAATACAGATGTAAGTCTGTGAGATGAATTAACAGGACACTTAGCAGTTTCTCAGAAAGCTTCTGTCCAGATTTCATCTGAGGATATTTCCTTTTTCTCCATAGCCCTCTATGGGCTTCCAAATATCACTTTGCCAATTCCACAAGAACTGTCTTAGCGAAAGGCTTCTCGAGGGGAAAGCTGTAACTCTGTGAGATGATTTCACAGAACACAAAGAAGTTTCTCAGAAAGCTTCTTTCTCTTTGTTATCGGAGGATATTTCCTTTGGCCCTATAATCTTCAAAGGGATCCGAAATATCTGTTCTCAGATTCCAGAGAAATAAGGCTAGCAAAGAGATCCACGAAATACAGATGTAAGTCTGTGAGATGAATTAACAGAACACTAAGCAGTTTCTCAGAAAGCTTCTTTCCAGATTTCATCTGAGGATATTTCCTTTTTCACCATAGCCCTCTATGGTCTTCCATATATTGCTTTGCCAATTCCACAAGAACTGTCTTAGCGAAAGGCTTCTTGAGGGGAAAGCTGTAACTCTGTGAGATGATTTCACAGAACACAAAGAAGTTTCTCAGAAAGCTTCTTTCTCGTTGTTATCGTAAGATATTTCCTTTGGCCCTATAGTCTTCAAAGGGATCCGAAATATCTGTTCTCAGATTCCAGAGAAATAAGGCTAGCAAAGAGATCCACGAAATACAGATGTAAGTCTGTGAGATGAATTACCAGAACACTAAGCAGTTTCTCAGAAAGCTTCTTTCCAGATTTCATCTGAGGATATTTCCTTTTTCACCATAGACCTCTATGGGCTTCCAAATATCACTTTGCCAATTCCACAAGAACTGTCTTAGCGAAAGGCTTCCCGAGGGGAAAGCTGTAACTCTGTGAGATGATTTCACAGAACACAAAGAAGTTTCTCAGAAAGCTTCTTTCTCTTTGTTATCGGAGGATATTTCCTTTGGGCCTATAGTCTTCAGAGGGATCCGAAATATCTGTTCTCAGATTCCACAGAAATAAGGCTAGCAAAGAGATCCATGAAATACAGATGTAACTCTGTGAGATGAATTAACAGAACACTAAGCAGTTTCTAAGAAACCCTCTTTCCAGATTTCATCTGAGGATATTTCCTTTTTCACCATAGCCCTCTAAGGGCTTCCAAATATCACTTTGCCAATTCCACAAGAACTGTCTTAGCGAAAGGCTTCTTGAGGGGAAAGCTGTAACTCTGTGAGATGATTTCACAGAACACAAAGACGTTTCTCAGTAACCTTCTTTCTCTTTGTTATCGGAGGATATTTCCTTTGGCCCTATAGTCTTCAAAGGGATCCGAAAAATCTGTTCTCAGTTTCCACAGAAATAAGGCTAGCAAACAGATCCACGAAATACAGATGTAACTCTGTGAGATGAATTAAGAGAACACTAAGCAGTTTCTAAGAAAGCTTCTTTCCAGATTTCATCTGAGGATATTTCCTTTTTCACCATAGCCCTCTATAGGCTTCCAATTATCACTTTGCCAATTCCACAAGAACTGTCTTAGCGAAAGGCTTCTTGAGAGAAAAGCTGTAACTCTGTGAGATGATTTCACAGAACACAAAGAAGTTTCTCAGAAAGCTTCTTTCTCTTTGTTATCGGAGGATATTTCCTTTGGCCCTATAGTCTTCAAAGGGATCCGAAATATCTGTTCTCAGATTCCACAGAAATAAGGCTAGCAAAGAGATAAACGAAATACAGATGTAACTCTGTGAGATGAATTAACAGAACAATAAGGAGTTTCTCAGAGCTTCTTTCCAGATTTCATCTGAGGATATTTCCTTTTTCACCATAGCCCTCTATGGTCTTCCAAATATCACTTTGCCAATTCCACAAGAACTGTCTTAGAGAAAGGCTTCTTGAGGGGAAAGCTGTAACTCTGTGAGCTGATTTCACAGAACACAAAGAAGTTTCTCAGAAAGCTTCTTTCTCTTTGTTTTCGGAGGATATTTCCTTTGGGCCTATAGTCTTCAAAGGGATCCGAAATATCTGTTCTCAGATTCCACAGAAATAAGGCTAGCAAAGAGATCCATGAAATACAGATGTAACTCTGTGAGATGAATTAACAGAACACTAAGCAGTTTCTAAGAAAGCTTCTTTCCAGATTTCATCTGAGGATATTTCCTTTTTCACCATAGCCCTCTAAGGGCTTCCAAATATCACTTTGCCAATTCCACAAAAACTGTCTTAGCGGAAGGCTTCTTAAGGGGAAAACTGTAACTCTGTGAGATGATTTCACAGAACACAAAGAAGTTTCTCAGAAAGCTTCTTTCTTTTTGTTATCGGAGGATTTTTCCTTTGGCCCTATAGTCTTCAAAGGGATCCGAAATATCTGTTCTCAGATTCCAGAGAAATAAGGCTAGCAAAGAGATCCACGAAATACAGATGTAAGTCTGTGAGATGAATTACCAGAAAACTAAGCAGTTTCTCAGAAAGCTTCTTTCCAGATTTCATCTGAGGATATTTCCTTTTTCACCAAAGCCCTCTATGGGCTTCCAAATATCACTTTGCCAATTCCACAAGAACTGTCTTAGGGAAAGGCTTCTCGAGGGGAAAGCTGTAACTCTGTTAGATGATTTCACAGAACACAAAGAAGTTTCTCAGAAAGCTTCTTTCTCGTTGTTATCGGAGGATATTTCCTTTGGCCCTATAGTCTTCAAAGGGATCCGAAATATCTGTTCTCAGATTCCAGAGAAATATGGCCAGCAAAGAGATCCACGAAATACAGATGTAAGTCTGTGAGATGAATTAACAGGACACTTAGCAGTTTCTCAGAAAGCTTCTGTCCAGATTTCATCTGAGGATATTTCCTTTTTCTCCATAGCCCTCTATGGGCTTCCAAATATCACTTTGCCAATTCCACAAGAACTGTCTTAGTGAAAGGCTTCTCGAGGGGAAAGCTGTAACTCTGTGAGATGATTTCACAGAACACAAAGAAGTTTCTCAGAAAGCTTCTTTCTCGTTGTTATCGGAGGATATTTCCTTTGGCCCTATAATCTTCAAAGGGATCCGAAATATCTGTTCTCAGATTCCAGAGAAATAAGGCTAGCAAAGAGATCCACGAAATACAGATGTAAGTCTGTGAGATGAATTAACAGAACACTAAGCAGTTTCTCAGAAAGCTTCTTTCCAGATTTCATCTGAGGATATTTCCTTTTTCACCATAGCCCTCTATGGTCTTCCATATATCGCTTTGCCAATTCCACAAGAACTGTCTTAGCGAAAGGCTTCTTGAGGGGAAAGCTGTAACTCTGTGAGATGATTTCACAGAACACAAAGAAGTTTCTCAGAAAGCTTCTTTCTCGTTGTTATCGTAAGATATTTCCTTTGGCCCTATAGTCTTCAAAGGGATCCGAAATATCTGTTCTCAGATTCCAGAGAAATAAGGCTAGCAAAGAGATCCACGAAATACAGATGTAAGTCTGTGAGATGAATTAACAGAACACTAAGCAGTTTCTCAGAAAGCTTCTTTCCAGATTTCATCTGAGGATATTTCCTTTTTCACCATAGCCCTCTATGGGCTTCCAAATATCACTTTGCCAATTCCACAAGAACTGTCTTAGCGAAAGGCTTCTCGAGAGGAAAGCTGTAACTCTGTGAGATGATTTCACAGAACACAAGGAAGTTTCTCAGAAAGCTTCTTTCTCTTTGTTAACGGAGGTAATTTCCTTTGGGCCTATAGTCTTCAAAGGGATCCGAAATATCTTTTCTCAGATTCCACAGAAATAAGGCTAGCAAAGAGATCCACAAATACAGATGTAACTCTGTGAGATGAATTAACAGAACACTAAGCAGTTTCTCAGAAAGCTTCTTTCCAGATTTCATCTGAGGATATTTCCTTTTTCAAAATAGCCCTCTATGGGCTTCCAAATATCACTTTGCCAATTCCACAAGAACTGTCTTAGCGAAAGGCCTCTTGAGGGGAAAGCTGTAACTCTGTGAGATGATTACACAGAAGACAAAGAAGTTTCTCAGAAAGCTTCTTTCTCTTTGTTATCGGAGGATATTTCCTTTGGCCCTATAGTCTTCAAAGGGATCCGAAATATCTGTTCTCAGATTCCAGAGAAATAAGGCTAGCAAAGAGATCCACGAAATACAGATGTAACTCTGTGAGATGAATTAACAGAACACTAAGCAGTTTCCAAGAAAGCTTCTTTCCAGATTTCATCTGAGGATATTTCCTTTTTCACCATAGCCTTCTATGGGCTTCCAAATATCACTTTGCCAATTCCACAAGAACTGTCTTAGAGAAAGGCTTCTTGAGGAGAAAGCTGTAACTCTGTGAGATGATTTCACAGAACACAAAGAAGTTTCTCAGAAAGCTTCTTTCTCTTTGTTAAAGGATGATATTTCCTTTGGCCCTATAGTCTTCAAAGGGATCCGAAATATCTGTTCTCAGATTCCACAGAAATAAGGCTAGCAAAGAGATCCACGAAATACAGATGTAACAATGTGAGATGAATTAACAGGACACTTAGCAGTTTCTAGGAAAGCTTCTTTCCAGATTTCATCTGAGGATATTTCCTTTTTCACCATAGCCCTCTATGGGCTTCCAAATATCACTTTGCCAATTCCACAAGAACTGTCTTAGCGTAAGGCTTCTCGAGGGGAAAGCTGTAACTCTGTGAGATGATTTCACAGAACACAAAGAAGTTTCTCAGAAAGCTTCTTTCTCTTTGTTATCGGAGTATAATTCCTTTGGCCCTATAGTCTTCAAAGGGATCCGAAATATCTGTTCTCAGATTCCAGAGAAATAAGGCTAGCAAAGAGATCCACGAAATACAGATGTAAGTCTGTGAGATGAATTAACAGGACACTTAGCAGTTTCTCAGAAAGCTTCTGTCCAGATTTCATCTGAGGATATTTCCTTTTTCTCCATAGCCCTCTATGGGCTTCCAAATATCACTTTGCCAATTCCACAAGAACTGTCTTAGCGAAAGGCTTCTCGAGGGGAAAGCTGTAACTCTGTGAGATGATTTCACAGAACACAAAGAAGTTTCTCAGAAAGCTTCTTTCTCTTTGTTATCGGAGGATATTTCCTTTGGCCCTATAATCTTCAAAGGGATCCGAAATATCTGTTCTCAGATTCCAGAGAAATAAGGCTAGCAAAGAGATCCACGAAATACAGATGTAAGTCTGTGAGATGAATTAACAGAACACTAAGCAGTTTCTCAGAAAGCTTCTTTCCAGATTTCATCTGAGGATATTTCCTTTTTCACCATAGCCCTCTATGGTCTTCCATATATTGCTTTGCCAATTCCACAAGAACTGTCTTAGCGAAAGGCTTCTTGAGGGGAAAGCTGTAACTCTGTGAGATGATTTCACAGAACACAAAGAAGTTTCTCAGAAAGCTTCTTTCTCTTTGTTAACGGAGGTAATTTCCTTTGGGCCTATAGTCTTCAAAGGGATGCGAAATATCTTTTCTCAGATTCCACAGAAATAAGGCTAGCAAAGAGATCCACGAAATACAGATGTAACTCTGTGAGATGAATTAACAGAACACTAAGCAGTTTCTCAGAAAGCTTCTTTCCAGATTTCATCTGAGGATATTTCCTTTTTCAAAATAGCCCTCTATGGGCTTCCAAATATCACTTTGCCAATTCCACAAGAACTGTCTTAGCGAAAGGCTTCTTGAGGGGAAAGCTGTAACTCTGTGAGATGATTACACAGAAGACAAAGAAGTTTCTCAGAAAGCTTCTTTCTCTTTGTTATCGGAGGATATTTCCTTTGGCCCTATAGTCTTCAAAGGGATCCGAAATATCTGTTCTCAGATTCCACAGAAATAAGGCTAGCAAAGAGATCCACGAAATACAGATGTAACTCTGTGAGATGAATTAACAGAACACTAAGCAGTTTCTCAGAAAGCGTCTTTCCAGATTTCATCTGAGGATATTTCCTTTTTCACCATAGCCCTCTATGGGCTTCCAAATATCACTTTGCCAATTCCACAAGAACTGTCTTAGCGAAAGGTTTCTCGAGGGGAAAGCTGTAACTCTGTGAGATGATTTCACAGAACACAAAGAAGTTTCTCAGAAAGCTTCTTTCTCTTTGTTATCGGAGGATATTTCCTTTGGCCCTATAGTCTTCAAAGGGATCCGAAATATCTGTTCTCAGATTCCACAGAAAAAAGGCTAGCAAAGAGATCCACGAAATACAGATGTAACTCTGTGAGATGAATTAACAGAACACTAAGCAGTTTCTAAGAAACCTTCTTTCCAGATTTCATCTGAGGATATTTCCTTTTTCACCATAGCCCTCTAAGGGCTTCCAAATATCACTTTGCCAATTCCACAAGAACTGTCTTAGCGAAAGGCTTCTTGAGGGGAAAACTGTAACTCTGTGAGATGATTTCACAGAACACAAAGAAGTTTCTCCGAAACCTTCTTTCTCTTTGTTATCGGAGGATTTTTCCTTTGGCCCTATAGTCTTCAAAGGGATCCGAAATATCTGTTATCAGATTCCACAGAAATAAGGCTAGCAAAGAGATCCACGAAATACAGATGTAAGTCTGTGAGATGAATTACCAGAACACTAAACAGTTTCTCAGAAAGCTTCTTTCCAGATTTCATCTGAGGATATTTCCTTTTTCACCATAGACCTCTATGGGCTTCCAAATATCACTTTGCCAATTCCACAAGAACTGTCTTAGCGAAAGGCTTCTCGAGGGGAAAGCTGTAACTCTGTGAGATGATTTCACAGAACACAAAGAAGTTTCTCAGAAAGCTTCTTTCTCTTTGTTATCGGAGGATATTTCCTTTGGCCCTATCGTCTTCAAAGGGATCCGAAATATCTGTTCTCAGATTCCAGAGAAATAAGGCTAGCAAAGAGATCCACGAAATACAGATGTAAGTCTGTGAGATGAATTAACAGAACACTAAGTAGTTTCTCAGAAAGCTTCTTTCCAGATTTCATCTGAGGATATTTCCTTTTTCACCATAGCCCTCTATGGGCTTCCAAATATCACTTTGCCAATTCCACAAGAACTGTCTTAGCGAAAGGCTCCTTGAGGGGAAAGCTGTAACTCTGTGAGATGATTTCACAGAACACAAAGAAGTTTTTCAGAAAGCTTCTTTCTCTTTGTTATCGGAGGATATTTCCTTAGGCCCTATCGTCTTCAAAGGGATCCGAAATATCTGTTCTCAGATTCCACAGAAATAAGGCTAGCAAAGAGATCCACGAAATACAGTTGTAACTCTGTGAGATGAATTAACAGGACACTTAGCAGTTTCTAGGAAAGCTTCTTTCCAGATTTCATCTGAGGATATTTCCTTTTTCACCATAGCCCTCTATGGGCTTCCAAATATCACTTTGCCAATTCCACAAGAACTGTCTTAGCGAAAGGCTATTCGAGGGGAAAGCTGTAACTCTGTGAGATGATTTCACAGAACACAAAGAAGTTTCTCAGAAAGCTTCTTTCTCTTTGTTATCGGAGGATATTTCCTTTGGCCCTATAGTCTTCAAAGGGATCGGAAATATCTGTTCTCAGATTCCACAGAAATAAGGCTAGCAAAGAGATCCACGAAATACAGATGTAAGTCTGTGAGATGAATTAACAGAACACTAAGCAGATTCTCAGAAAGCTTCTTTCCAGATTTCATCTGAGGATATTTCCTTTTTCACCATCGCCCTCTATGGGCTTCCAAATATCACTTTGCCAATTCCACAAGAACTGTCTTAGTGAAAGGCTTCTCGAGGGGAAAGCTGTAACTCTGTGAGATGATTTCACAGAACACAAAGAAGTTTCTCAGAAAGCTTCTTTCTCTTTGTTATCGGAGGATATTTCCTTTGGGCCTATAGTCTTCAAAGGGATCCGAAATATCTGTTCTCAGATTCCACAGAAATAAGGCTAGCAAAGAGATCCATGAAATACAGATGTAACTCTGTGAGATGAATTAACAGAACACTAAGCAGTTTCTAAGAAACCCTCTTTCCAGATTTCATCTGAGGATATTTCCTTTTTCACCATAGCCCTCTAAGGGCTTCCAAATATCACTTTGCCAATTCCACAAGAACTGTCTTAGCGAAAGGCTTCTTGAGGGGAAAACTGTAACTCTGTGAGATGATTTCACAGAACACAAAGAAGTTTCTCAGAAACCTTCTTTCTCTTTGTTATCGGAGGATTTTTCCTTTGGCCCTATCGTCTTCAAAGGGATCCGAAATATCTGTTCTCAGATTCCAGAGAAATAAGGCTAGCAAAGAGATCCACGAAATACAGATGTAAGTCTGTGAGATGAATTAACAGAACACTAAGTAGTTTCTCAGAAAGCTTCTTTCCAGATTTCATCTGAGGATATTTCCTTTTTCACCATAGCCCTCTATGGGCTTCCAAATATCACTTTGCCAATTCCACAAGAACTGTCTTAGCGAAAGGCTCCTTGAGGGGAAAGCTGTAACTCTGTGAGATGATTTCACAGAACACAAAGAAGTTTTTCAGAAAGCTTCTTTCTCTTTGTTATCGGAGGATATTTCCTTTGGCCCTATCGTCTTCAAAGGATCCGAAATATCTGTTCTCAGATTCCACAGAAATAAGGCTAGCAAAGAGATCCACGAAATACAGTTGTAACTCTGTGAGATGAATTAACAGGACACTTAGCAGTTTCTAGGAAAGCTTCTTTCCAGATTTCATCTGAGGATATTTCCTTTTTCACCATAGCCCTCTATGGGCTTCCAAATATCACTTTGCCAATTCCACAAGAACTGTCTTAGCGAAAGGCTTCTCGAGGGGAAAGCTGTAACTCTGTGAGATGATTTCACAGAACACAAAGAAGTTTCTCAGAAAGCTTCTTTCTCTTTGTTATCGTAGGATATTTCCTTTGGCCCTATAGTCTTCAAAGGGATCGGAAATATCTGTTCTCAGATTCCACAGAAATAAGCCTAGCAAAGAGATCCACGAAATACAGATGTAAGTCTGTGAGATGAATTAACAGAACAATAAGCAGATTCTCAGAAAGCTTCTTTCCAGATTTCATCTGAGGATATTTCCTTTTTCACCATAGCCCTCTATGGGCTTCCAAATATCACTTTGCCAATTCCACAAGAACTGTCTTAGTGAAAGGCTTCTCGAGGGGAAAGCTGTAACTCTGTGAGATGATTTCACAGAACACAAAGAAGTTTCTCAGAAAGCTTCTTTCTCTTTGTTATCGGAGGATATTTCCTTTGGGCCTATAGTCTTCAAAGGGATCCGAAATATCTGTTCTCAGAATCCACAGAAATAAGGCTAGCAAAGAGATCCATGAAATACAGATGTAACTCTGTGAGATGAATTAACAGAACACTAAGCAGTTTCTAAGAAACCCTCTTTCCAGATTTCATCTGAGGATATTTCCTTTTTCACCATAGCCCTCTAAGGGCTTCCAAATATCACTTTGCCAATTCCACAAGAACTGTCTTAGCGAAAGGCTTCTTGAGGGGAAAACTGTAACTCTGTGAGATGATTTCACAGAACACAAAGAAGTTTCTCAGAAACCTTCTTTCTCTTTGTTATCGGAGGATTTTTCCTTTGGCCCTATAGTCTTCAAAGGGATCCGAAATATCTGTTCTCAGATTCCACAGAAATAAGGCTAGCAAAGAGATCCACGAAATACAGATGTAAGTCTGTGAGATGAATTAACAGAAAACTAAGTAGTTTCTCAGAAAACTTCTTTCCAGATTTCATCTGAGGATATTTCCTTTTTCACCATAGCCCTCTATGGGCTTCCAAATATCACTTTGCCAATTCCACAAGAACTGTCTTAGCGAAAGGCTTCTTGAGGGGAAAGCTGTAACTCTGTGAGATGATTTCACAGAACACAAAGACGTTTCTCAGTAACCTTCTTTCTCTTTGTTATCGGAGGATATTTCCTTTGGCCCTATAGTCTTCAAAGGGATCCGAAAAATCTGTTCTCAGTTTCCACAGAAATAAGGCTAGCAAACAGATCCACGAAATACAGATGTAACTCTGTGAGATGAATTAAGAGAACACTAAGCAGTTTCTAAGAAAGCTTCTTTCCAGATTTCATCTGAGGATATTTCCTTTTTCACCATAGCCCTCTATAGGTTTCCAATTATCACTTTGCCAATTCCACAAGAACTGTCTTAGCGAAAGGCTTCTTGAGAGAAAAGCTGTAACTCTGTGAGATGATTTCACAGAACACAAAGAAGTTTCTCAGAAAGCTTCTTTCTCTTTGTTATCGGAGGATATTTCCTTTGGCCCTATAGTCTTCAAAGGGATCCGAAATATCTGTTCTCAGATTCCACAGAAATAAGGCTAGCAAAGAGATAAACGAAATACAGATGTAACTCTGTGAGATGAATTAACAGAACAATAAGGAGATTCTCAGAAAGCTTCTTTCCAGATTTCATCTGAGGATATTTCCTTTTTCACCATAGCCCTCTATGGTCTTCCAAATATCACTTTGCCAATTCCACAAGAACTGTCTTAGAGAAAGGCTTCTTGAGGGGAAAGCTGTAACTCTGTGAGCTGATTTCACAGAACATAAAGAAGTTTCTCAGAAAGCTTCTTTCTCTTTGTTTTCTGAGGATATTTCCTTTGGGCCTATAGTCTTCAAAGGGATCCGAAATATCTGTTCTCAGATTCCACAGAAATAAGGCTAGCAAAGAGATCCATGAAATACAGATGTAACTCTGTGAGATGAATTAACAGAACACTAAGCAGTTTCTCAGAAAGCTTCTTTCCAGATTTCATCTGAGGATATTTCCTTTTTCACCATAGCCCTCTAAGGGCTTCCAAATATCACTTTGCCAATTCCACAAGAACTGTCTTAGCGGAAGGCTTCTTAAGGGGAAAACTGTAACTCTGTGAGATGATTTCACAGAACACAAAGAAGTTTCTCAGAAAGCTTCTTTCTCTTTGTTATCGGAGGATTTTTCCTTTGGCCCTATAGTCTTCAAAGGGATCCGAAATATCTGTTCTCAGATTCCACAGAAATAAGGCTAGCAAAGAGATCCACGAAATACAGATGTAAGTCTGTGAGATGAATTACCAGAAAACTAAGCAGTTTCTCAGAAAGCTTCTTTCCAGATTTCATCTGAGGATATTTCCTTTTTCAACAAAGCCCTCTATGGGCTTCCAAATATCACTTTGCCAATTCCACAAGAACTGTCTTAGCGAAAGGCTTCTCGAGGCAAAGCTGTAACTCTGTGAGATGATTTCACAGAACACAAAGAAGTTTCTCAGAAAGCTTCTTTCTCTTTGTTATCGGAGGATATTTCCTTTGGCCCTATAGTCTTCAAAGGGATCCGAAATATCTGTTCTCAGATTCCACAGAAATAAGGCTAGCAAAGAGATCCACGAAATACAGATGTAACTCTGTGAGATGAATTAACAGAACACTAAGCAGTTTCCAAGAAAGCTTCTTTCCAGATTTCATCTGAGGATATTTCCTTTTTCACCATAGCCTTCTATGGGCTTCCAAATATCACTTTGCCAATTCCACAAGAACTGTCTTAGCGAAAGGCTTCTTGAGGAGAAAGCTGTAACTCTGTGAGATGATTTCACAGAACACAAAGAAGTTTCTCAGAAAGCTTCTTTCTCTTTGTTAAAGGATGATATTTCATTTGGCCCTATAGTCTTCAAAGGGATCCGAAATATCAGTTCTCAGATTCCAGAGAAATAAGGCTAGCAAAGAGATCCACGAAATACAGATGTAACTCTGTGAGATGAATTAACAGGACACTTAGCAGTTTCTAGGAAAGCTTCTTTCCAGATTTCATCTGAGGGTATTTCCTTTTTCACCATAGCCCTCTATGGGCTTCCAAATATCACTTTGCCAATTCCACAAGAACTGTCTTAGCGTAAGGCTTCTCGAGGGGAAAGCTGTAACTCTGTGAGATGATTTCACAGAACACAAAGAAGTTTCTCAGAAAGCTTCTTTCTCGTTGTTATCGGAGGATATTTCCTTTGGCCCTATAGTCTTCAAAGGGATCCGAAATATCTGTTCTCAGATTCCAGAGAAATAAGGCTAGCAAAGAGATCCACGAAATACAGATGTAAGTCTGTGAGATGAATTAACAGGACACTTAGCAGTTTCTCAGAAAGCTTCTGTCCAGATTTCATCTGAGGATATTTCCTTTTTCTCCATAGCCCTCTATGGGCTTCCAAATATCACTTTGCCAATTCCACAAGAACTGTCTTAGTGAAAGGCTTCTCGAGGGGAAAGCTGTAACTCTGTGAGATGATTTCACAGAACACAAAGAAGTTTCTCAGAAAGCTTCTTTCTCGTTGTTATCGGAGGATATTTCCTTTGGCCCTATAATCTTCAAAGGGATCCGAAATATCTGTTCTCAGATTCCAGAGAAATAAGGCTAGCAAAGAGATCCACGAAATACAGATGTACGATGTGAGATGAATTAACAGAACACTAAGCAGTTTCTCAGAAAGCTTCTTTCCAGATTTCATCTGAGGATATTTCCTTTTTCACCATAGCCCTCTATGGGCTTCCAAATATTACTTTGCCGATTCCACAAGAACTGTCTTAGCGAAAGGCTTCTCGAGGGGAAAGCTGTAACTCTGTGAGATGATTTCACAGAACACAAAGAAGTTTCTCAGAAAGCTTCTTTCTCTTTGTTAACGGAGGTAATTTCCTTTGGCCCTAGAGTCTTCAAAGGGATCCGAAATATCTTTTCTCAGATTCCACAGAAATAAGGCTAGCAAAGAGATCCACGAAATACAGATGTAACTCTGTGAGATGAATTAACAGAACACTAAGCAGTTTCTCAGAAAGCTTCTTTCCAGATTTCATCTGAGGATATTTCCTTTTTCAAAATAGCCCTCTATGGGCTTCCAAATATCACTTTGCCAATTCCACAAGAACTGTCTTAGCGAAAGGCTTCTTGAGGGGAAAGCTGTAACTCTGTGAGATGATTACACAGAAGACAAAGAAGTTTCTCAGAAAGCTTCTTTCTCTTTGTTATCGGAGGATATTTCCTTTGGCCCTATAGTCTTCAAAGGGATCCGAAATATCTGTTCTCAGATTTCAGAGAAATAAGGCTAGCAAAGAGATCCACGAAATACAGATGTAACTCTGTGAGATGAATTAACAGAACACTAAGCAGTTTCTCAGAAAGCTTCTTTCCAGATTTCATCTGAGGATATTTCCTTTTTCACCATAGCCCTCTATGGGCTTCCAAATATCACTTTGCCAATTCCACAAGAACTGTCTAAGCAAAAGGTTTCTTGAGGGGAAAGCTGTAACTCTGTGAGATAATTTCACAGAACACAAAGAAGTTTCTCAGAAAGCTTCTTTCGCTTTGTTAACGGAGGATATTTCCTTTGGCCCTCTAGTCTTCAAAGGGATCCGAAATATATGTTCTCAGATTCCACAGAAATAAGGCTAGCAAAGAGATCCACGAAATACAGATGTAAGGCTGTAAGATGAATTACCAGAACACTAAGCAGTTTCTCAGAAAGCTTCTTTCCAGATTTCATCTGAGGATATTTCCTTTTTCACCATAGCCCTCTATGGGCTTCCAAATATCACTTTGCCAATTCCACAAGAACTGTCTTAGCGAAAGGCTTCTCGAGGGGAAAGCTGTAACTCTGTGAGATGATTTCACAGAACACAAAGAAGTTTCTCAGAAAGCTTCTTTCTCTTTGTTATCGGAGGATATTTCCTTTGGGCCTATAGTCTTCAAAGGGATCCGAAATATCTGTTCTCAGATTCCACAGAAATAAGGCTAGCAAAGAGATCCATGAAATACAGATGTAATTCTGTGAGATAAATTAACAGAACACTAAGCAGTTTCTAAGAAAGCTTCTTTCCAGATTTCATCTGAGGATATTTCCTTTTTCACCATAGCCCTCTAAGGGCTTCCAAATATCACTTTGCCAATTCCACAAGAACTGTCTTAGCGAAAGGCCTCTTAAGGGGAAAACTGTAACTCTGTGAGATGATTTCACAGAACACAAAGAAGTTTCTCAGAAAGCTTCTTTCTGTTTGTTATCGGAGGATTTTTCCTTTGGCCCTATAGTCTTCAAAGGGATCCGAAATATATCTTCTCAGATTCCACAGAAATAAGGCTAGCAAAGAGATCCACGAAATACAGATGTAATTCTGTGAGATGAATTAACAGGACACTTAGCAGTTTCTAGGAAAGCTTCTTTCCAGATTTCATCTGAGGATATTTCCTTTTTCACCATAGCCCTCTATGGGCTTCCAAATATCACTTTGCCAATTCCACAAGAACTGTCTTAGCGTAAGGCTTCTCGAGGGGAAAGCTGTAACTCTGTGAGATGATTTCACAGAACACAAAGAAGTTTCTCAGAAAGCTTCTTTCTCTTTGTTATCGGAGGATATTTCCTTTGGCCCTATAGTCTTCAAAGGGATCCGAAATATCTGTTCTCAGATTCCACAGAAATAAGGCTAGCAAAGAGATCCACGAAATACAGATGTAACTCTGTGAGATGAATTAACAGAACACTAAGCAGTTTCTCAGAAAGCTTCTTTCCAGATTTCATCTGAGGATATTTCCTTTTTCACCATAGCCCTCTATGGGCTTCCAAATATCGCTTTGCCAATTCCACAAGAACTGTCTTAGCGAAAGGCTTCTTGAGGGGAAAGCTGTAACTCTGTGAGATGATTTCACAGAACACAAATAAGTTTCTCAGAAAGCTTCTTTCTCGTTGTTATCGGAGGATATTTCCTTTGGCACTATAGTCTTCAAAGGGATCCGAAATATCTGTTCTCAGATCCCAGAGAAATAAGGCTAGCAAAGAGATCCACGAAATACAGATGTAAGTCTGTGAGATGAATTAACAGGACACTTAGCAGTTTCTCAGAAAGCTTCTTTCCAGATTTCATCTGAGGATATTTCCTTTTTCTCCATAGCCCTCTATGGGCTTCCAAATATCACTTTGCCAATTCCACAAGAACTGTCTTAGCGAAAGGCTTCTTGAGGGGAAAGCTGTAACTCTGTGAGATGATTTCACAGAACACAAAGAAGTTTCTCAGAAAGCTTCTTTCTCTTTGTTATCGGAGGATATTTCCTTTGGCCCTATAATCTTCAAAGGGATCCGAAATATCTGTTCTCAGATTCCAGAGAAATAAGGCTAGCAAAGAGATCCACGAAATACAGATGTAACTCTGTGAGATGAATTAACAGAACACTAAGCAGTTTCTCAGAAAGCTTCTTTCCAGATTTCATCTGAGGATATTTCCTTTTTCACCATAGCCCTCTATGGTCTTCCAAATATCGCTTTGCCAATTCCACAAGAACTGTCTAAGCGAAAGTCTTCTTGAGGGGAAAGCTGTAACTCTGTGAGATGATTTCACAGAACACAAAGAAGTTTCTCAGAAAGCTTCTTTCTCGTTGTTATCGTAGGATATTTCCTTTGGCCCTATAGTCTTCAAAGGGATCCGAAATATCTGTTCTCAGATTCCAGAGAAATAAGGCTAGCAAAGAGATCCACGAAATACAGATGTAAGTCTGTGAGATGAATTAACAGAACACTAAGCAGTTTCTCAGAAAGCTTCTTTCCAGATTTCATCTGAGGATATTTCCTTTTTCACCATAGCCCTCTATGGGCTTCCAAATATCACTTTGCCAATTCCACAAGAACTGTCTTAGCGAAAGGCTTCTCGAGGGGAAAGCTGTAACTCTGTGAGATGATTTCACAGAACACAAAGAAGTTTCTCAGAAAGCTTCTTTCTCTTTGTTAACGGAGGTAATTTCCTTTGGCCCTAGAGTCTTCAAAGGGATCCGAAATATCTTTTCTCAGATTCCACAGAAATAAGGCTAGCAAAGAGATCCACGAAATACAGATGTAAGTCTGTGAGATGAATTAACAGAACACTAAGTAGTTTCTCAGAAAGCTTCTTTCCAGATTTCATCTGAGGATATTTCCTTTTTCACCATAGCCCTCTATGGGCTTCCAAATATCACTTTGCCAATTCCACAAGAACTGTCTTAGCGAAAGGCTCCTTGAGGGGAAAGCTGTAACTCTGTGAGATGATTTCACAGAACACAAAGAAGTTTTTCAGAAAGCTTCTTTCTCTTTGTTATCGGAGGATATTTCCTTTGGCCCTATAGTCTTCAAAGGGATCCGAAATATCTGTTCTCAGATTCCACAGAAATAAGGCTAGCAAAGAGATCCACGAAATACAGTTGTAACTCTGTGAGATGAATTAACAGGACACTTAGCAGTTTCTAGGAAAGCTTCTTTCCAGATTTCATCTGAGGATATTTCCTTTTTCACCATAGCCCTCTATGGGCTTCCAAATATCACTTTGCCAATTCCACAAGAACTGTCTTAGCGAAAGGCTTCTCGAGGGGAAAGCTGTAACTCTGTGAGATGATTTCACAGAACACAAAGAAGTTTCTCAGAAAGCTTCTTTCTCTTTGTTATCGTAGGATATTTCCTTTGGCCCTATAGTCTTCAAAGGTATCGGAAATATCTGTTCTCAGATTCCACAGAAATAAGGCTAGCAAAGAGATCCACGAAATACAGATGTAAGTCTGTGAGATGAATTAACAGAACAATAAGCAGATTCTCAGAAAGCTTCTTTCCAGATTTCATCTGAGGATATTTCCTTTTTCACCATAGCCCTCTATGGGCTTCCAAATATCACTTTGCCAATTCCACAAGAACTGTCTTAGTGAAAGGCTTCTCGAGGGGAAAGCTGTAACTCTGTGAGATGATTTCACAGAACACAAAGAAGTTTCTCAGAAAGCTTCTTTCTCTTTGTTATCGGAGGATATTTCCTTTGGGCCTATAGTCTTCAAAGGGATCCGAAATATCTGTTCTCAGATTCCACAGAAATAAGGCTAGCAAAGAGATCCATGAAATACAGATGTAACTCTGTGAGATGAATTAACAGAACACTAAGCAGTTTCTCAGAAAGCTTCTTTCCAGATTTCATCTGAGGATATTTCCTTTTTCACCATAGCCCTCTATGGTCTTCCAAATATCGCTTTGCCAATTCCACAAGAACTGTCTAAGCGAAAGTCTTCTTGAGGGGAAAGCTGTAACTCTGTGAGATGATTTCACAGAACACAAAGACGTTTCTCAGTAACCTTCTTTCTCTTTGTTATCGGAGGATATTTCCTTTGGCCCTATAGTCTTCAAAGGGATCCGAAAAATCTGTTCTCAGTTTCCACAGAAATAAGGCTAGCAAACAGATCCACGAAATACAGATGTAACTCTGTGAGATGAATTAAGAGAACACTAAGCAGTTTCTAAGAAAGCTTCTTTCCAGATTTCATCTGAGGATATTTCCTTTTTCACCATAGCCCTCTATAGGTTTCCAATTATCACTTTGCCAATTCCACAAGAACTGTCTTAGCGAAAGGCTTCTTGAGAGAAAAGCTGTAACTCTGTGAGATGATTTCACAGAACACAAAGAAGTTTCTCAGAAAGCTTCTTTCTCTTTGTTATCGGAGGATATTTCCTTTGGCCCTATAGTCTTCAAAGGGATCCGAAATATCTGTTCTCAGATTCCACAGAAATAAGGCTAGCAAAGAGATCCATGAAATACAGATGTAACTCTGTGAGATGAATTAACAGAACACTAAGCAGTTTCTCAGAAAGCTTCTTTCCAGATTTCATCTGAGGATATTTCCTTTTTCACCATAGCCCTCTAAGGGCTTCCAAATATCACTTTGCCAATTCCACAAGAACTGTCTTAGCGGAAGGCTTCTTAAGGGGAAAACTGTAACTCTGTGAGATGATTTCACAGAACACAAAGAAGTTTCTCAGAAAGCTTCTTTCTCTTTGTTATCGGAGGATTTTTCCTTTGGCCCTATAGTCTTCAAAGGGATCCGAAATATCTGTTCTCAGATTCCACAGAAATAAGGCTAGCAAAGAGATCCACGAAATACAGATGTAAGTCTGTGAGATGAATTACCAGAACACTAAGCAGTTTCTCAGAAAGCTTCTTTCCAGATTTCATCTGAGGATATTTCCTTTTTCAACAAAGCCCTCTATGGGCTTCCAAATATCACTTTGCCAATTCCACAAGAACTGTCTTAGCGAAAGGCTTCTCGAGGCAAAGCTGTAACTCTGTGAGATGATTTCACAGAACACAAAGAAGTTTCTCAGAAAGCTTCTTTCTCTTTGTTATCGGAGGATATTTCCTTTGGCCCTATAGTCTTCAAAGGGATCCGAAATATCTGTTCTCAGATTCCACAGAAATAAGGCTAGCAAAGAGATCCACGAAATACAGATGTAACTCTGTGAGATGAATTAACAGAACACTAAGCAGTTTCCAAGAAAGCTTCTTTCCAGATTTCATCTGAGGATATTTCCTTTTTCACCATAGCCTTCTATGGGCTTCCAAATATCACTTTGCCAATTCCACAAGAACTGTCTTAGCGAAAGGCTTCTTGAGGAGAAAGCTGTAACTCTGTGAGATGATTTCACAGAACACAAAGAAGTTTCTCAGAAAGCTTCTTTCTCTTTGTTAAAGGATGATATTTCATTTGGCCCTATAGTCTTCAAAGGGATCCGAAATATCAGTTCTCAGATTCCAGAGAAATAAGGCTAGCAAAGAGATCCACGAAATACAGATGTAACTCTGTGAGATGAATTAACAGGACACTTAGCAGTTTCTAGGAAAGCTTCTTTCCAGATTTCATCTGAGGGTATTTCCTTTTTCACCATAGCCCTCTATGGGCTTCCAAATATCACTTTGCCAATTCCACAAGAACTGTCTTAGCGTAAGGCTTCTCGAGGGGAAAGCTGTAACTCTGTGAGATGATTTCACAGAACACAAAGAAGTTTCTCAGAAAGCTTCTTTCTCGTTGTTATCGGAGGATATTTCCTTTGGCCCTATAGTCTTCAAAGGGTTCCGAAATATCTGTTCTCAGATTCCAGAGAAATAAGGCTAGCAAAGAGATCCACGAAATACAGATGTAAGTCTGTGAGATGAATTAACAGGACACTTAGCAGTTTCTCAGAAAGCTTCTGTCCAGATTTCATCTGAGGATATTTCCTTTTTCTCCATAGCCCTCTATGGGCTTCCAAATATCACTTTGCCAATTCCACAAGAACTGTCTTAGTGAAAGGCTTCTCGAGGGGAAAGCTGTAACTCTGTGAGATGATTTCACAGAACACAAAGAAGTTTCTCAGAAAGCTTCTTTCTCGTTGTTATCGGAGGATATTTCCTTTGGCCCTATAATCTTCAAAGGGATCCGAAATATCTGTTCTCAGATTCCAGAGAAATAAGGCTAGCAAAGAGATCCACGAAATACAGATGTAAGTCTGTCAGATGAATTAACAGAACACTAAGCAGTTTCTCAGAAAGCTTCTTTCCAGATTTCATCTGAGGATATTTCCTTTTTCACCATAGCCCTCTATGGGCTTCCAAATATCACTTTGCCAATTCCACAAGAACTGTCTTAGCGAAAGGCTTCTCGAGGGGAAAGCTGTAACTCTGTGAGATGATTTCACAGAACACAAAGAAGTTTCTCAGAAAGCTTCTTTCTCTTTGTTATCGTAGGATATTTCCTTTGGCCCTATAGTCTTCAAAGGTATCGGAAATATCTGTTCTCAGATTCCACAGAAATAAGGCTAGCAAAGAGATCCACGAAATACAGATGTAAGTCTGTGAGATGAATTAACAGAACAATAAGCAGATTCTCAGAAAGCTTCTTTCCAGATTTCATCTGAGGATATTTCCTTTTTCACCATAGCCCTCTATGGGCTTCCAAATATCACTTTGCCAATTCCACAAGAACTGTCTTAGTGAAAGGCTTCTCGAGGGGAAAGCTGTAACTCTGTGAGATGATTTCACAGAACACAAAGAAGTTTCTCAGAAAGCTTCTTTCTCTTTGTTATCGGAGGATATTTCCTTTGGGCCTATAGTCTTCAAAGGGATCCGAAATATCTGTTCTCAGATTCCACAGAAATAAGGCTAGCAAAGAGATCCATGAAATACAGATGTAACTCTGTGAGATGAATTAACAGAACACTAAGCAGTTTCTAAGAAACCCTCTTTCCAGATTTCATCTGAGGATATTTCCTTTTTCACCATAGCCCTCTAAGGGCTTCCAAATATCACTTTGCCAATTCCACAAGAACTGTCTTAGCGAAAGGCTTCTTGAGGGGAAAACTGTAACTCTGTGAGATGATTTCACAGAACACAAAGAAGTTTCTCAGAAACCTTCTTTCTCTTTGTTATCGGAGGATTTTTCCTTTGGCCCTATAGTCTTCAAAGGGATCCGAAATATCTGTTCTCAGATTCCACAGAAATAAGGCTAGCAAAGAGATCCACGAAATACAGATGTAAGTCTGTGAGATGAATTAACAGAACACTAAGTAGTTTCTCAGAAAACTTCTTTCCAGATTTCATCTGAGGATATTTCCTTTTTCACCATAGCCCTCTATGGGCTTCCAAATATCACTTTGCCAATTCCACAAGAACTGTCTTAGCGAAAGGCTTCTTGAGGGGAAAGCTGTAACTCTGTGAGATGATTTCACAGAACACAAAGACGTTTCTCAGTAACCTTCTTTCTCTTTGTTATCGGAGGATATTTCCTTTGGCCCTATAGTCTTCAAAGGGATCCGAAAAATCTGTTCTCAGTTTCCACAGAAATAAGGCTAGCAAACAGATCCACGAAATACAGATGTAACTCTGTGAGATGAATTAAGAGAACACTAAGCAGTTTCTAAGAAAGCTTCTTTCCAGATTTCATCTGAGGATATTTCCTTTTTCACCATAGCCCTCTATAGGTTTCCAATTATCACTTTGCCAATTCCACAAGAACTGTCTTAGCGAAAGGCTTCTTGAGAGAAAAGCTGTAACTCTGTGAGATGATTTCACAGAACACAAAGAAGTTTCTCAGAAAGCTTCTTTCTCTTTGTTATTGGAGGATATTTCCTTTGGCCCTATAGTCTTCAAAGGGATCCGAAATATCTGTTCTCAGATTCCACAGAAATAAGGCTAGCAAAGAGATCCATGAAATACAGATGTAACTCTGTGAGATGAATTAACAGAACACTAAGCAGTTTCTCAGAAAGCTTCTTTCCAGATTTCATCTGAGGATATTTCCTTTTTCACCATAGCCCTCTAAGGGCTTCCAAATATCACTTTGCCAATTCCACAAGAACTGTCTTAGCGGAAGGCTTCTTAAGGGGAAAACTGTAACTCTGTGAGATGATTTCACAGAACACAAAGAAGTTTCTCAGAAAGCTTCTTTCTCTTTGTTATCGGAGGATTTTTCCTTTGGCCCTATAGTCTTCAAAGGGATCCGAAATATCTGTTCTCAGATTCCACAGAAATAAGGCTAGCAAAGAGATCCACGAAATACAGATGTAAGTCTGTGAGATGAATTACCAGAACACTAAGCAGTTTCTCAGAAAGCTTCTTTCCAGATTTCATCTGAGGATATTTCCTTTTTCAACAAAGCCCTCTATGGGCTTCCAAATATCACTTTGCCAATTCCACAAGAACTGTCTTAGCGAAAGGCTTCTCGAGGCAAAGCTGTAACTCTGTGAGATGATTTCACAGAACACAAAGAAGTTTCTCAGAAAGCTTCTTTCTCTTTGTTATCGGAGGATATTTCCTTTGGCCCTATAGTCTTCAAAGGGATCCGAAATATCTGTTCTCAGATTCCACAGAAATAAGGCTAGCAAAGAGATCCACGAAATACAGATGTAACTCTGTGAGATGAATTAACAGAACACTAAGCAGTTTCCAAGAAAGCTTCTTTCCAGATTTCATCTGAGGATATTTCCTTTTTCACCATAGCCTTCTATGGGCTTCCAAATATCACTTTGCCAATTCCACAAGAACTGTCTTAGCGAAAGGCTTCTTGAGGAGAAAGCTGTAACTCTGTGAGATGATTTCACAGAACACAAAGAAGTTTCTCAGAAAGCTTCTTTCTCTTTGTTAAAGGATGATATTTCATTTGGCCCTATAGTCTTCAAAGGGATCCGAAATATCAGTTCTCAGATTCCAGAGAAATAAGGCTAGCAAAGAGATCCACGAAATACAGATGTAACTCTGTGAGATGAATTAACAGGACACTTAGCAGTTTCTAGGAAAGCTTCTTTCCAGATTTCATCTGAGGGTATTTCCTTTTTCACCATAGCCCTCTATGGGCTTCCAAATATCACTTTGCCAATTCCACAAGAACTGTCTTAGCGTAAGGCTTCTCGAGGGGAAAGCTGTAACTCTGTGAGATGATTTCACAGAACACAAAGAAGTTTCTCAGAAAGCTTCTTTCTCGTTGTTATCGGAGGATATTTCCTTTGGCCCTATAGTCTTCAAAGGGTTCCGAAATATCTGTTCTCAGATTCCAGAGAAATAAGGCTAGCAAAGAGATCCACGAAATACAGATGTAAGTCTGTGAGATGAATTAACAGGACACTTAGCAGTTTCTCAGAAAGCTTCTGTCCAGATTTCATCTGAGGATATTTCCTTTTTCTCCATAGCCCTCTATGGGCTTCCAAATATCACTTTGCCAATTCCACAAGAACTGTCTTAGTGAAAGGCTTCTCGAGGGGAAAGCTGTAACTCTGTGAGATGATTTCACAGAACACAAAGAAGTTTCTCAGAAAGCTTCTTTCTCGTTGTTATCGGAGGATATTTCCTTTGGCCCTATAATCTTCAAAGGGATCCGAAATATCTGTTCTCAGATTCCAGAGAAATAAGGCTAGCAAAGAGATCCACGAAATACAGATGTAAGTCTGTCAGATGAATTAACAGAACACTAAGCAGTTTCTCAGAAAGCTTCTTTCCAGATTTCATCTGAGGATATTTCCTTTTTCACCATAGCCCTCTATGGGCTTCCAAATATCACTTTGCCAATTCCACAAGAACTGTCTTAGCGAAAGGCTTCTCGAGGGGAAAGCTGTAACTCTGTGAGATGATTTCACAGAACACAAAGAAGTTTCTCAGAAAGCTTCTTTCTCTTTGTTAACGGAGGTAATTTCCTTTGGGCCTATAGTCTTCAAAGGTATCCGAAATATCTTTTCTCAGATTCCACAGAAATAAGGCTAGCAAAGAGATCCACGAAATACAGATGTAACTCTGTGAGATGAATTAACAGAACACTAAGCAGTTTCTCAGAAAGCTTCTTTCCAGATTTCATCTGAGGATATTTCCTTTTTCAAAATAGCCCTCTATGGGCTTCCAAATATCACTTTGCCAATTCCACAAGAACTGTCTTAGCAAAAGGCCTCTTGAGGGGAAAGCTGTAACTCTGTGAGATGATTACACAGAAGACAAAGAAGTTTCTCAGAAAGCTTCTTTCTCTTTGTTATCGGAGGATATTTCCTTTGGCCCTATAGTCTTCAAAGGGATCCGAAATATCTGTTCTCAGATTCCAGAGAAATAAGGCTAGCAAAGAGATCCACGAAATACAGATGTAACTCTGTGAGATGAATTAACAGAACACTAAGCAGTTTCCAAGAAAGCTTCTTTCCAGATTTCATCTGAGGATATTTCCTTTTTCACCATAGCCTTCTATGGGCTTCCAAATATCACTTTGCCAATTCCACAAGAACTGTCTTAGCGAAAGGCTTCTTGAGGAGAAAGCTGTAACTCTGTGAGATGATTTCACAGAACACAAAGAAGTTTCTCAGAAAGCTTCTTTCTCTTTGTTAAAGGATGATATTACCTTTGGCCCTATAGTCTTCAAAGGGATCCGAAATATCTGTTCTCAGATTCCACAGAAATAAGGCTAGCAAAGAGATCCACGAAATACAGATGTAACAATGTGAGATGAATTAACAGGACACTTAGCAGTTTCTAGGAAAGCTTCTTTCCAGATTTCATCTGAGGATATTTCCTTTTTCACCATAGCCCTCTATGGGCTTCCAAATATCACTTTGCCAATTCCACAAGAACTGTCTTAGCGTAAGGCTTCTCGAGGGGAAAGCTGTAACTCTGTGAGATGATTTCACAGAACACAAAGAAGTTTCTCAGAAAGCTTCTTTCTCTTTGTTATCGGAGGATATTTCCTTTGGCCCTATAGTCTTCAAAGGGATCCGAAATATCTGTTCTCAGATTCCAGAGAAATAAGGCTAGCAAAGAGATCCACGAAATACAGATGTAAGTCTGTGAGATGAATTAACAGGACACTTAGCAGTTTCTCAGAAAGCTTCTTTCCAGATTTCATCTGAGGATATTTCCTTTTTCTCCATAGCCCTCTATGGGCTTCCAAATATCACTTTGCCAATTCCACAAGAACTGTCTTAGCGAAAGGCTTCTCGAGGGGAAAGCTGTAACTCTGTGAGATGATTTCACAGAACACAAAGAAGTTTCTCAGAAAGCTTCTTTCTCTTTGTTATCGGAGGATATTTCCTTTGGCTTTATAGTCTTCAAAGGGATCCGAAATATCTGTTCTCAGATTCCACAGAAATAAGGCTAGCAAAGAGATCCATGAAATACAGATGTAACTCTGTGAGATGAATTAACAGAACACTAAGCAGTTTCTAAGAAACCCTCTTTCCAGATTTCATCTGAGGATATTTCCTTTTTCACCATAGCCCTCTAAGGGCTTCCAAATATCACTTTGCCAATTCCACAAGAACTGTCTTAGCGAAAGGCTTCTTGAGGGGAAAACTGTAACTCTGTGAGATGATTTCACAGAACACAAAGAAGTTTCTCAGAAACCTTCTTTCTCTTTGTTATCGGAGGATTTTTCCTTTGGCCCTATAGTCTTCAAAGGGATCCGAAATATCTGTTCTCAGATTCCACAGAAATAAGGCTAGCAAAGAGATCCACGAAATACAGATGTAAGTCTGTGAGATGAATTAACAGAACACTAAGTAGTTTCTCAGAAAACTTCTTTCCAGATTTCATCTGAGGATATTTCCTTTTTCACCATAGCCCTCTATGGGCTTCCAAATATCACTTTGCCAATTCCACAAGAACTGTCTTAGCGAAAGGCTTCTTGAGGGGAAAGCTGTAACTCTGTGAGATGATTTCACAGAACACAAAGACGTTTCTCAGTAACCTTCTTTCTCTTTGTTATCGGAGGATATTTCCTTTGGCCCTATAGTCTTCAAAGGGATCCGAAAAATCTGTTCTCAGTTTCCACAGAAATAAGGCTAGCAAACAGATCCACGAAATACAGATGTAACTCTGTGAGATGAATTAAGAGAACACTAAGCAGTTTCTAAGAAAGCTTCTTTCCAGATTTCATCTGAGGATATTTCCTTTTTCACCATAGCCCTCTATAGGTTTCCAATTATCACTTTGCCAATTCCACAAGAACTGTCTTAGCGAAAGGCTTCTTGAGAGAAAAGCTGTAACTCTGTGAGATGATTTCACAGAACACAAAGAAGTTTCTCAGAAAGCTTCTTTCTCTTTGTTATCGGAGGATATTTCCTTTGGCCCTATAGTCTTCAAAGGGATCCGAAATATCTGTTCTCAGATTCCACAGAAATAAGGCTAGCAAAGAGATAAACGAAATACAGATGTAACTCTGTGAGATGAATTAACAGAACAATAAGGAGTTTCTCAGAAAGCTTCTTTCCAGATTTCATCTGAGGATATTTCCTTTTTCACCATAGCCCTCTATGGTCTTCCAAATATCACTTTGCCAATTCCACAAGAACTGTCTTAGAGAAAGGCTTCTTGAGGGGAAAGCTGTAACTCTGTGAGCTGATTTCACAGAACACAAAGAAGTTTCTCAGAAAGCTTCTTTCTCTTTGTTTTCTGAGGATATTTCCTTTGGGCCTATAGTCTTCAAAGGGATCCGAAATATCTGTTCTCAGATTCCACAGAAATAAGGCTAGCAAAGAGATCCATGAAATACAGATGTAACTCTGTGAGATGAATTAACAGAACACTAAGCAGTTTCTCAGAAAGCTTCTTTCCAGATTTCATCTGAGGATATTTCCTTTTTCACCATAGCCCTCTAAGGGCTTCCAAATATCACTTTGCCAATTCCACAAGAACTGTCTTAGCGGAAGGCTTCTTAATGGGAAAACTGTAACTCTGTGAGATGATTTCACAGAACACAAAGAAGTTTCTCAGAAAGCTTCTTTCTCTTTGTTATCGGAGGATTTTTCCTTTGGCCCTATAGTCTTCAAAGGGATCCGAAATATCTGTTCTCAGATTCCACAGAAATAAGGCTAGCAAAGAGATCCACGAAATACAGATGTAAGTCTGTGAGATGAATTACCAGAACACTAAGCAGTTTCTCAGAAAGCTTCTTTCCAGATTTCATCTGAGGATATTTCCTTTTTCAACAAAGCCCTCTATGGGCTTCCAAATATCACTTTGCCAATTCCACAAGAACTGTCTTAGCGAAAGGCTTCTCGAGGCAAAGCTGTAACTCTGTGAGATGATTTCACAGAACACAAAGAAGTTTCTCAGAAAGCTTCTTTCTCTTTGTTATCGGAGGATATTTCCTTTGGCCCTATAGTCTTCAAAGGGATCCGAAATATCTGTTCTCAGATTCCACAGAAATAAGGCTAGCAAAGAGATCCACGAAATACAGATGTAACTCTGTGAGATGAATTAACAGAACACTAAGCAGTTTCCAAGAAAGCTTCTTTCCAGATTTCATCTGAGGATATTTCCTTTTTCACCATAGCCTTCTATGGGCTTCCAAATATCACTTTGCCAATTCCACAAGAACTGTCTTAGCGAAAGGCTTCTTGAGGAGAAAGCTGTAACTCTGTGAGATGATTTCACAGAACACAAAGAAGTTTCTCAGAAAGCTTCTTTCTCTTTGTTAAAGGATGATATTTCATTTGGCCCTATAGTCTTCAAAGGGATCCGAAATATCAGTTCTCAGATTCCAGAGAAATAAGGCTAGCAAAGAGATCCACGAAATACAGATGTAAATCTGTGAGATGAATTAACAGGACACTTAGCAGTTTCTAGGAAAGCTTCTTTCCAGATTTCATCTGAGGGTATTTCCTTTTTCACCATAGCCCTCTATGGGCTTCCAAATATCACTTTGCCAATTCCACAAGAACTGTCTTAGCGTAAGGCTTCTCGAGGGGAAAGCTGTAACTCTGTGAGATGATTTCACAGAACACAAAGAAGTTTCTCAGAAAGCTTCTTTCTCGTTGTTATCGGAGGATATTTCCTTTGGCCCTATAATCTTCAAAGGGATCCGAAATATCTGTTCTCAGATTCCAGAGAAATAAGGCTAGCAAAGAGATCCACGAAATACAGATGTAAGTCTGTCAGATGAATTAACAGAACACTAAGCAGTTTCTCAGAAAGCTTCTTTCCAGATTTCATCTGAGGATATTTCCTTTTTCACCATAGCCCTCTATGGGCTTCCAAATATCACTTTGCCAATTCCACAAGAACTGTCTTAGCGAAAGGCTTCTCGAGGGGAAAGCTGTAACTCTGTGAGATGATTTCACAGAACACAAAGAAGTTTCTCAGAAAGCTTCTTTCTCTTTGTTAACGGAGGTAATTTCCTTTGGGCCTATAGTCTTCAAAGGTATCCGAAATATCTTTTCTCAGATTCCACAGAAATAAGGCTAGCAAAGAGATCCACGAAATACAGATGTAACTCTGTGAGATGAATTAACAGAACACTAAGCAGTTTCTCAGAAAGCTTCTTTCCAGATTTCATCTGAGGATATTTCCTTTTTCAAAATAGCCCTCTATGGGCTTCCAAATATCACTTTGCCAATTCCACAAGAACTGTCTTAGCAAAAGGCCTCTTGAGGGGAAAGCTGTAACTCTGTGAGATGATTACACAGAAGACAAAGAAGTTTCTCAGAAAGCTTCTTTCTCTTTGTTATCGGAGGATATTTCCTTTGGCCCTATAGTCTTCAAAGGGATCCGAAATATCTGTTCTCAGATTCCAGAGAAATAAGGCTAGCAAAGAGATCCACGAAATACAGATGTAACTCTGTGAGATGAATTAACAGAACACTAAGCAGTTTCCAAGAAAGCTTCTTTCCAGATTTCATCTGAGGATATTTCCTTTTTCACCATAGCCTTCTATGGGCTTCCAAATATCACTTTGCCAATTCCACAAGAACTGTCTTAGCGAAAGGCTTCTTGAGGAGAAAGCTGTAACTCTGTGAGATGATTTCACAGAACACAAAGAAGTTTCTCAGAAAGCTTCTTTCTCTTTGTTAAAGGATGATATTTCCTTTGGCCCTATAGTCTTCAAAGGGATCCGAAATATCTGTTCTCAGATTCCACAGAAATAAGGCTAGCAAAGAGATCCACGAAATACAGATGTAACAATGTGAGATGAATTAACAGGACACTTAGCAGTTTCTAGGAAAGCTTCTTTCCAGATTTCATCTGAGGATATTTCCTTTTTCACCATAGCCCTCTATGGGCTTCCAAATATCACTTTGCCAATTCCACAAGAACTGTCTTAGCGTAAGGCTTCTCGAGGGGAAAGCTGTAACTCTGTGAGATGATTTCACAGAACACAAAGAAGTTTCTCAGAAAGCTTCTTTCTCTTTGTTATCGGAGGATATTTCCTTTGGCCCTATAGTCTTCAAAGGGATCCGAAATATCTGTTCTCAGATTCCAGAGAAATAAGGCTAGCAAAGAGATCCACGAAATACAGATGTAAGTCTGTGAGATGAATTAACAGGACACTTAGCAGTTTCTCAGAAAGCTTCTTTCCAGATTTCATCTGAGGATATTTCCTTTTTCTCCATAGCCCTCTATGGGCTTCCAAATATCACTTTGCCAATTCCACAAGAACTGTCTTAGCGAAAGGCTTCTCGAGGGTAAAGCTGTAACTCTGTGAGATGATTTCACAGAACACAAAGAAGTTTCTCAGAAAGCTTCTTTCTCTTTGTTATCGGAGGATATTTCCTTTGGGCCTATAGTCTTCAAAGGGATCCGAAATATCTGTTCTCAGATTCCACAGAAATAAGGCTAGCAAAGAGATCCATGAAATACAGATGTAACTCTGTGAGATGAATTAACAGAACACTAAGCAGTTTCTAAGAAACCCTCTTTCAAGATTTCATCTGAGGATATTTCCTTTTTCACCATAGCCCTCTAAGGGCTTCCAAATATCACTTTGCCAATTCCACAAGAACTGTCTTAGCGAAAGGCTTCTTGAGGGGAAAACTGTAACTCTGTGAGATGATTTCACAGAACACAAAGAAGTTTCTCAGAAACCTTCTTTCTCTTTGTTATCGGAGGATTTTTCCTTTGGCCCTATAGTCTTCAAAGGGATCCGAAATATCTGTTCTCAGATTCCACAGAAATAAGGCTAGCAAAGAGATCCACGAAATACAGATGTAAGTCTGTGAGATGAATTAACAGAACACTAAGTAGTTTCTCAGAAAACTTCTTTCCAGATTTCATCTGAGGATATTTCCTTTTTCACCATAGCCCTCTATGGGCTTCCAAATATCACTTTGCCAATTCCACAAGAACTGTCTTAGCGAAAGGCTTCTTGAGGGGAAAGCTGTAACTCTGTGAGATGATTTCACAGAACACAAAGACGTTTCTCAGTAACCTTCTTTCTCTTTGTTATCGGAGGATATTTCCTTTGGCCCTATAGTCTTCAAAGGGATCCGAAAAATCTGTTCTCAGTTTCCACAGAAATAAGGCTAGCAAACAGATCCACGAAATACAGATGTAACTCTGTGAGATGAATTAAGAGAACACTAAGCAGTTTCTAAGAAAGCTTCTTTCCAGATTTCATCTGAGGATATTTCCTTTTTCACCATAGCCCTCTATAGGTTTCCAATTATCACTTTGCCAATTCCACAAGAACTGTCTTAGCGAAAGGCTTCTTGAGAGAAAAGCTGTAACTCTGTGAGATGATTTCACAGAACACAAAGAAGTTTCTCAGAAAGCTTCTTTCTCTTTGTTATCGGAGGATATTTCCTTTGGCCCTATAGTCTTCAAAGGGATCCGAAATATCTGTTCTCAGATTCCACAGAAATAAGGCTAGCAAAGAGATAAACGAAATACAGATGTAACTCTGTGAGATGAATTAACAGAACAATAAGGAGTTTCTCAGAAAGCTTCTTTCCAGATTTCATCTGAGGATATTTCCTTTTTCACCATAGCCCTCTATGGTCTTCCAAATATCACTTTGCCAATTCCACAAGAACTGTCTTAGAGAAAGGCTTCTTGAGGGGAAAGCTGTAACTCTGTGAGCTGATTTCACAGAACACAAAGAAGTTTCTCAGAAAGCTTCTTTCTCTTTGTTTTCTGAGGATATTTCCTTTGGGCCTATAGTCTTCAAAGGGATCCGAAATATCTGTTCTCAGATTCCACAGAAATAAGGCTAGCAAAGAGATCCATGAAATACAGATGTAACTCTGTGAGATGAATTAACAGAACACTAAGCAGTTTCTCAGAAAGCTTCTTTCCAGATTTCATCTGAGGATATTTCCTTTTTCACCATAGCCCTCTAAGGGCTTCCAAATATCACTTTGCCAATTCCACAAGAACTGTCTTAGCGGAAGGCTTCTTAAGGGGAAAACTGTAACTCTGTGAGATGATTTCACAGAACACAAAGAAGTTTCTCAGAAAGCTTCTTTCTCTTTGTTATCGGAGGATTTTTCCTTTGGCCCTATAGTCTTCAAAGGGATCCGAAATATCTGTTCTCAGATTCCACAGAAATAAGGCTAGCAAAGAGATCCACGAAATACAGATGTAAGTCTGTGAGATGAATTACCAGAACACTAAGCAGTTTCTCAGAAAGCTTCTTTCCAGATTTCATCTGAGGATATTTCCTTTTTCAACAAAGCCCTCTATGGGCTTCCAAATATCACTTTGCCAATTCCACAAGAACTGTCTTAGCGAAAGGCTTCTCGAGGCAAAGCTGTAACTCTGTGAGATGATTTCACAGAACACAAAGAAGTTTCTCAGAAAGCTTCTTTCTCTTTGTTATCGGAGGATATTTCCTTTGGCCCTATAGTCTTCAAAGGGATCCGAAATATCTGTTCTCAGATTCCACAGAAATAAGGCTAGCAAAGAGATCCACGAAATACAGATGTAACTCTGTGAGATGAATTAACAGAACACTAAGCAGTTTCCAAGAAAGCTTCTTTCCAGATTTCATCTGAGGATATTTCCTTTTTCACCATAGCCTTCTATGGGCTTCCAAATATCACTTTGCCAATTCCACAAGAACTGTCTTAGCGAAAGGCTTCTTGAGGAGAAAGCTGTAACTCTGTGAGATGATTTCACAGAACACAAAGAAGTTTCTCAGAAAGCTTCTTTCTCTTTGTTAAAGGATGATATTTCATTTGGCCCTATAGTCTTCAAAGGGATCCGAAATATCAGTTCTCAGATTCCAGAGAAATAAGGCTAGCAAAGAGATCCACGAAATACAGATGTAACTCTGTGAGATGAATTAACAGGACACTTAGCAGTTTCTAGGAAAGCTTCTTTCCAGATTTCATCTGAGGGTATTTCCTTTTTCACCATAGCCCTCTATGGGCTTCCAAATATCACTTTGCCAATTCCACAAGAACTGTCTTAGCGTAAGGCTTCTCGAGGGGAAAGCTGTAACTCTGTGAGATGATTTCACAGAACACAAAGAAGTTTCTCAGAAAGCTTCTTTCTCGTTGTTATCGGAGGATATTTCCTTTGGCCCTATAGTCTTCAAAGGGATCCGAAATATCTGTTCTCAGATTCCAGAGAAATAAGGCTAGCAAAGAGATCCACGAAATACAGATGTAAGTCTGTGAGATGAATTAACAGGACACTTAGCAGTTTCTCAGAAAGCTTCTGTCCAGATTTCATCTGAGGATATTTCCTTTTTCTCCATAGCCCTCTATGGGCTTCCAAATATCACTTTGCCAATTCCACAAGAACTGTCTTAGTGAAAGGCTTCTCGAGGGGAAAGCTGTAACTCTGTGAGATGATTTCACAGAACACAAAGAAGTTTCTCAGAAAGCTTCTTTCTCGTTGTTATCGGAGGATATTTCCTTTGGCCCTATAATCTTCAAAGGGATCCGAAATATCTGTTCTCAGATTCCAGAGAAATAAGGCTAGCAAAGAGATCCACGAAATACAGATGTAAGTCTGTCAGATGAATTAACAGAACACTAAGCAGTTTCTCAGAAAGCTTCTTTCCAGATTTCATCTGAGGATATTTCCTTTTTCACCATAGCCCTCTATGGGCTTCCAAATATCACTTTGCCAATTCCACAAGAACTGTCTTAGCGAAAGGCTTCTCGAGGGGAAAGCTGTAACTCTGTGAGATGATTTCACAGAACACAAAGAAGTTTCTCAGAAAGCTTCTTTCTCTTTGTTAACGGAGGTAATTTCCTTTGGGCCTATAGTCTTCAAAGGTATCCGAAATATCTTTTCTCAGATTCCACAGAAATAAGGCTAGCAAAGAGATCCACGAAATACAGATGTAACTCTGTGAGATGAATTAACAGAACACTAAGCAGTTTCTCAGAAAGCTTCTTTCCAGATTTCATCTGAGGATATTTCCTTTTTCAAAATAGCCCTCTATGGGCTTCCAAATATCACTTTGCCAATTCCACAAGAACTGTCTTAGCAAAAGGCCTCTTGAGGGGAAAGCTGTAACTCTGTGAGATGATTACACAGAAGACAAAGAAGTTTCTCAGAAAGCTTCTTTCTCTTTGTTATCGGAGGATATTTCCTTTGGCCCTATAGTCTTCAAAGGGATCCGAAATATCTGTTCTCAGATTCCAGAGAAATAAGGCTAGCAAAGAGATCCACGAAATACAGATGTAACTCTGTGAGATGAATTAACAGAACACTAAGCAGTTTCCAAGAAAGCTTCTTTCCAGATTTCATCTGAGGATATTTCCTTTTTCACCATTGCCTTCTATGGGCTTCCAAATATCACTTTGCCAATTCCACAAGAACTGTCTTAGCGAAAGGCTTCTTGAGGAGAAAGCTGTAACTCTGTGAGATGATTTCACAGAACACAAAGAAGTTTCTCAGAAAGCTTCTTTCTCTTTGTTAAAGGATGATATTTCATTTGGCCCTATAGTCTTCAAAGGGATCCGAAATATCAGTTCTCAGATTCCAGAGAAATAAGGCTAGCAAAGAGATCCACGAAATACAGATGTAACTCTGTGAGATGAATTAACAGGACACTTAGCAGTTTCTAGGAAAGCTTCTTTCCAGATTTCATCTGAGGGTATTTCCTTTTTCACCATAGCCCTCTATGGGCTTCCAAATATCACTTTGCCAATTCCACAAGAACTGTCTTAGCGTAAGGCTTCTCGAGGGGAAAGCTGTAACTCTGTGAGATGATTTCACAGAACACAAAGAAGTTTCTCAGAAAGCTTCTTTCTCGTTGTTATCGGAGGATATTTCCTTTGGCCCTATAGTCTTCAAAGGGATCCGAAATATCTGTTCTCAGATTCCAGAGAAATAAGGCTAGCAAAGAGATCCACGAAATACAGATGTAAGTCTGTGAGATGAATTAACAGGACACTTAGCAGTTTCTCAGAAAGCTTCTGTCCAGATTTCATCTGAGGATATTTCCTTTTTCTCCATAGCCCTCTATGGGCTTCCAAATATCACTTTGCCAATTCCACAAGAACTGTCTTAGTGAAAGGCTTCTCGAGGGGAAAGCTGTAACTCTGTGAGATGATTTCACAGAACACAAAGAAGTTTCTCAGAAAGCTTCTTTCTCGTTGTTATCGGAGGATATTTCCTTTGGCCCTATAATCTTCAAAGGGATCCGAAATATCTGTTCTCAGATTCCAGAGAAATAAGGCTAGCAAAGAGATCCACGAAATACAGATGTAAGTCTGTCAGATGAATTAACAGAACACTAAGCAGTTTCTCAGAAAGCTTCTTTCCAGATTTCATCTGAGGATATTTCCTTTTTCACCATAGCCCTCTATGGGCTTCCAAATATCACTTTGCCAATTCCACAAGAACTGTCTTAGCGAAAGGCTTCTCGAGGGGAAAGCTGTAACTCTGTGAGATGATTTCACAGAACACAAAGAAGTTTCTCAGAAAGCTTCTTTCTCTTTGTTAACGGAGGTAATTTCCTTTGGGCCTATAGTCTTCAAAGGTATCCGAAATATCTTTTCTCAGATTCCACAGAAATAAGGCTAGCAAAGAGATCCACGAAATACAGATGTAACTCTGTGAGATGAATTAACAGAACACTAAGCAGTTTCTCAGAAAGCTTCTTTCCAGATTTCATCTGAGGATATTTCCTTTTTCAAAATAGCCCTCTATGGGCTTCCAAATATCACTTTGCCAATTCCACAAGAACTGTCTTAGCAAAAGGCCTCTTGAGGGGAAAGCTGTAACTCTGTGAGATGATTACACAGAAGACAAAGAAGTTTCTCAGAAAGCTTCTTTCTCTTTGTTATCGGAGGATATTTCCTTTGGCCCTATAGTCTTCAAAGGGATCCGAAATATCTGTTCTCAGATTCCAGAGAAATAAGGCTAGCAAAGAGATCCACGAAATACAGATGTAACTCTGTGAGATGAATTAACAGAACACTAAGCAGTTTCCAAGAAAGCTTCTTTCCAGATTTCATCTGAGGATATTTCCTTTTTCACCATTGCCTTCTATGGGCTTCCAAATATCACTTTGCCAATTCCACAAGAACTGTCTTAGCGAAAGGCTTCTTGAGGAGAAAGCTGTAACTCTGTGAGATGATTTCACAGAACACAAAGAAGTTTCTCAGAAAGCTTCTTTCTCTTTGTTAAAGGATGATATTTCCTTTGGCCCTATAGTCTTCAAAGGGATCCGAAATATCTGTTCTCAGATTCCACAGAAATAAGGCTAGCAAAGAGATCCACGAAATACAGATGTAACAATGTGAGATGAATTAACAGGACACTTAGCAGTTTCTAGGAAAGCTTCTTTCCAGATTTCATCTGAGGATATTTCCTTTTTCACCATAGCCCTCTATGGGCTTCCAAATATCACTTTGCCAATTCCACAAGAACTGTCTTAGCGTAAGGCTTCTCGAGGGGAAAGCTGTAACTCTGTGAGATGATTTCACAGAACACAAAGAAGTTTCTCAGAAAGCTTCTTTCTCTTTGTTATCGGAGGATATTTCCTTTGGCCCTATAGTCTTCAAAGGGATCCGAAATATCTGTTCTCAGATTCCAGAGAAATAAGGCTAGCAAAGAGATCCACGAAATACAGATGTAAGTCTGTGAGATGAATTAACAGGACACTTAGCAGTTTCTCAGAAAGCTTCTTTCCAGATTTCATCTGAGGATATTTCCTTTTTCTCCATAGCCCTCTATGGGCTTCCAAATATCACTTTGCCAATTCCACAAGAACTGTCTTAGCGAAAGGCTTCTCGAGGGGAAAGCTGTAACTCTGTGAGATGATTTCACAGAACACAAAGAAGTTTCTCAGAAAGCTTCTTTCTCTTTGTTATCGGAGGATATTTCCTTTGGCCCTATAATCTTCAAAGGGATCCGAAATATCTGTTCTCAGATTCCAGAGAAATAAGGCTAGCAAAGAGATCCACGAAATACAGATGTAAGTCTGTGAGATGAATTAACAGAACACTAAGCAGTTTCTCAGAAAGCTTCTTTCCAGATTTCATCTGAGGATATTTCCTTTTTCACCATAGCCCTCTATGGTCTTCCATATATTGCTTTGCCAATTCCACAAGAACTGTCTTAGCGAAAGGCTTCTTGAGGGGAAAGCTGTAACTCTGTGAGATGATTTCACAGAACACAAAGAAGTTTCTCAGAAAGCTTCTTTCTCGTTGTTATCGTAAGATATTTCCTTTGGCCCTATAGACTTCAAAGGGATCCGAAATATCTGTTCTCAGATTCCAGAGAAATAAGGCTAGCAAAGAGATCCACGAAATACAGATGTACGATGTGAGATGAATTAACAGAACACTAAGCAGTTTCTCAGAAAGCTTCTTTCCAGATTTCATCTGAGGATATTTCCTTTTTCACCATAGCCCTCTATGGGCTTCCAAATATCACTTTGCCAATTCCACAAGAACTGTCTTAGCGAAAGGCTTCTCGAGGGGAAAGCTGTAACTCTGTGAGATGATTTCACAGAACACAAAGAAGTTTCTCAGAAAGCTTCTTTCTCTTTGTTAACGGAGGTAATTTCCTTTGGCCCTAGAGTCTTCAAAGGGATCCGAAATATCTTTTCTCAGATTCCAGAGAAATAAGGCTAGCAAAGAGATCCACGAAATACAGATGTAACTCTGTGAGATGAATTAACAGAACACTAAGCAGTTTCTCAGAAAGCTTCTTTCCAGATTTCATCTGAGGATATTTCCTTTTTCAAAATAGCCCTCTATGGGCTTCCAAATATCACTTTGCCAATTCCAGAAGAACTGTCTTAGCGAAAGGCTTCTTGAGGGGAAAGCTGTAACTCTGTGAGATGATTACACAGAAGACAAAGAAGTTTCTCAGAAAGCTTCTTTCTCTTTGTTATCGGAGGATATTTCCTTTGGCCCTATAGTCTTCAAAGGGATCCGAAATATCTGTTCTCAGATTTCAGAGAAATAAGGCTAGCAAAGAGATCCACGAAATACAGATGTAACTCTGTGAGATGAATTAACAGAACACTAAGCAGTTTCTCAGAAAGCTTCTTTCCAGATTTCATCTGAGGATATTTCCTTTTTCACCATAGCCCTCTATGGGCTTCCAAATATCACTTTGCCAATTCCACAAGAACTGTCTAAGCAAAAGGTTTCTTGAGGGGAAAGCTGTAACTCTGTGAGATAATTTCACAGAACACAAAGAAGTTTCTCAGAAAGCTTCTTTCGCTTTGTTAACGGAGGATATTTCCTTTGGCCCTCTAGTCTTCAAAGGGATCCGAAATATATGTTCTCAGATTCCACAGAAATAAGGCTAGCAAAGAGATCCACGAAATACAGATGTAAGGCTGTAAGATGAATTACCAGAACACTAAGCAGTTTCTCAGAAAGCTTCTTTCCAGATTTCATCTGAGGATATTTCCTTTTTCAACATAGCCCTCTATGGGCTTCCAAATATCACTTTGCCAATTCCACAAGAACTGTCTTAGCGAAAGGCTTCTCGAGGGGAAAGCTGTAACTCTGTGAGATGATTTCACAGAACACAAAGAAGTTTCTCAGAAAGCTTCTTTCTCTTTGTTATCGGAGGATATTTCCTTTGGGCCTATAGTCTTCAAAGGGATCCGAAATATCTGTTCTCAGATTCCACAGAAATAAGGCTAGCAAAGAGATCCATGAAATACAGATGTAATTCTGTGAGATAAATTAACAGAACACTAAGCAGTTTCTAAGAAAGCTTCTTTCCAGATTTCATCTGAGGATATTTCCTTTTTCACCATAGCCCTCTAAGGGCTTCCAAATATCACTTTGCCAATTCCACAAGAACTGTCTTAGCGAAAGGCCTCTTAAGGGGAAAACTGTAACTCTGTGAGATGATTTCACAGAACACAAAGAAGTTTCTCAGAAAGCTTCTTTCTGCTTGTTATCGGAGGATTTTTCCTTTGGCCCTATAGTCTTCAAAGGGATCCGAAATATATCTTCTCAGATTCCACAGAAATAAGGCTAGCAAAGAGATCCACGAAATACAGATGTAATTCTGTGAGATGAATTAACAGGACACTTAGCAGTTTCTAGGAAAGCTTCTTTCCAGATTTCATCTGAGGATATTTCCTTTTTCACCATAGCCCTCTATGGGCTTCCAAATATCACTTTGCCAATTCCACAAGAACTGTCTTAGCGTAAGGCTTCTCGAGGGGAAAGCTGTAACTCTGTGAGATGATTTCACAGAACACAAAGAAGTTTCTCAGAAAGCTTCTTTCTCTTTGTTATCGGAGGATATTTCCTTTGGCCCTATAGTCTTCAAAGGGATCCGAAATATCTGTTCTCAGATTCCACAGAAATAAGGCTAGCAAAGAGATCCACGAAATACAGATGTAACTCTGTGAGATGAATTAACAGAACACTAAGCAGTTTCTCAGAAAGCTTCTTTCCAGATTTCATCTGAGGATATTTCCTTTTTCACCGTAGCCCTCTATGGGCTTCCAAATATCGCTTTGCCAATTCCACAAGAACTGTCTTAGCGAAAGGCTTCTTGAGGGGAAAGCTGTAACTCTGTGAGATGATTTCACAGAACACAAATAAGTTTCTCAGAAAGCTTCTTTCTCGTTGTTATCGGAGGATATTTCCTTTGGCACTATAGTCTTCAAAGGGATCCGAAATATCTGTTCTCAGATCCCAGAGAAATAAGGCTAGCAAAGAGATCCACGAAATACAGATGTAAGTCTGTGAGATGAATTAACAGGATACTTAGCAGTTTCTCAGAAAGCTTCTTTCCAGATTTCATCTGAGGATATTTCCTTTTTCAACAAAGCCCTCTATGGGCTTCCAAATATCACTTTGCCAATTCCACAAGAACTGTCTTAGCGAAAGGCTTCTCGAGGCAAAGCTGTAACTCTGTGAGATGATTTCACAGAACACAAAGAAGTTTCTCAGAAAGCTTCTTTCTCTTTGTTATCGGAGGATATTTCCTTTGGCCCTATAGTCTTCAAAGGGATCCGAAATATCTGTTCTCAGATTCCACAGAAATAAGGCTAGCAAAGAGATAAACGAAATACAGATGTAACTCTGTGAGATGAATTAACAGAACAATAAGGAGTTTCTCAGAAAGCTTCTTTCCAGATTTCATCTGAGGATATTTCCTTTTTCACCATAGCCCTCTATGGTCTTCCAAATATCACTTTGCCAATTCCACAAGAACTGTCTTAGAGAAAGGCTTCTTGAGGGGAAAGCTGTAACTCTGTGAGCTGATTTCACAGAACACAAAGAAGTTTCTCAGAAAGCTTCTTTCTCTTTGTTTTCTGAGGATATTTCCTTTGGGCCTATAGTCTTCAAAGGGATCCGAAATATCTGTTCTCAGATTCCACAGAAATAAGGCTAGCAAAGAGATCCATGAAATACAGATGTAACTCTGTGAGATGAATTAACAGAACACTAAGCAGTTTCTCAGAAAGCTTCTTTCCAGATTTCATCTGAGGATATTTCCTTTTTCACCATAGCCCTCTAAGGGCTTCCAAATATCACTTTGCCAATTCCACAAGAACTGTCTTAGCGGAAGGCTTCTTAAGGGGAAAACTGTAACTCTGTGAGATGATTTCACAGAACACAAAGAAGTTTCTCAGAAAGCTTCTTTCTCTTTGTTATCGGAGGATTTTTCCTTTGGCCCTATAGTCTTCAAAGGGATCCGAAATATCTGTTCTCAGATTCCACAGAAATAAGGCTAGCAAAGAGATCCACGAAATACAGATGTAAGTCTGTGAGATGAATTACCAGAACACTAAGCAGTTTCTCAGAAAGCTTCTTTCCAGATTTCATCTGAGGATATTTCCTTTTTCAACAAAGCCCTCTATGGGCTTCCAAATATCACTTTGCCAATTCCACAAGAACTGTCTTAGCGAAAGGCTTCTCGAGGCAAAGCTGTAACTCTGTGAGATGATTTCACAGAACACAAAGAAGTTTCTCAGAAAGCTTCTTTCTCTTTGTTATCGGAGGATATTTCCTTTGGCCCTATAGTCTTCAAAGGGATCCGAAATATCTGTTCTCAGATTCCACAGAAATAAGGCTAGCAAAGAGATCCACGAAATACAGATGTAACTCTGTGAGATGAATTAACAGAACACTAAGCAGTTTCTCAGAAAGCTTCTTTCCAGATTTCATCTGAGGATATTTCCTTTTTCACCATAGCCCTCTATGGGCTTCCAAATATCACTTTGCCAATTCCACAAGAACTGTCTTAGCGAAAGGCTTCTCGAGGGGAAAGCTGTAACTCTGTGAGATGATTTCACAGAACACAAAGAAGTTTCTCAGAAAGCTTCTTTCTCTTTGTTAACGGAGGTAATTTCCTTTGGCCCTAGAGTCTTCAAAGGGATCCGAAATATCTTTTCTCAGATTCCAGAGAAATAAGGCTAGCAAAGAGATCCACGAAATACAGATGTAACTCTGTGAGATGAATTAACAGAACACTAAGCAGTTTCTCAGAAAGCTTCTTTCCAGATTTCATCTGAGGATATTTCCTTTTTCAAAATAGCCCTCTATGGGCTTCCAAATATCACTTTGCCAATTCCAGAAGAACTGTCTTAGCGAAAGGCTTCTTGAGGGGAAAGCTGTAACTCTGTGAGATGATTACACAGAAGACAAAGAAGTTTCTCAGAAAGCTTCTTTCTCTTTGTTATCGGAGGATATTTCCTTTGGCCCTATAGTCTTCAAAGGGATCCGAAATATCTGTTCTCAGATTTCAGAGAAATAAGGCTAGCAAAGAGATCCACGAAATACAGATGTAACTCTGTGAGATGAATTAACAGAACACTAAGCAGTTTCTCAGAAAGCTTCTTTCCAGATTTCATCTGAGGATATTTCCTTTTTCACCATAGCCCTCTATGGGCTTCCAAATATCACTTTGCCAATACCACAAGAACTGTCTAAGCAAAAGGTTTCTTGAGGGGAAAGCTGTAACTCTGTGAGATAATTTCACAGAACACAAAGAAGTTTCTCAGAAAGCTTCTTTCGCTTTGTTAACGGAGGATATTTCCTTTGGCCCTCTAGTCTTCAAAGGGATCCGAAATATATGTTCTCAGATTCCACAGAAATAAGGCTAGCAAAGAGATCCACGAAATACAGATGTAAGGCTGTAAGATGAATTACCAGAACACTAAGCAGTTTCTCAGAAAGCTTCTTTCCAGATTTCATCTGAGGATATTTCCTTTTTCAACATAGCCCTCTATGGGCTTCCAAATATCACTTTGCCAATTCCACAAGAACTGTCTTAGCGAAAGGCTTCTCGAGGGGAAAGCTGTAACTCTGTGAGATGATTTCACAGAACACAAAGAAGTTTCTCAGAAAGCTTCTTTCTCTTTGTTATCGGAGGATATTTCCTTTGGGCCTATAGTCTTCAAAGGGATCCGAAATATCTGTTCTCAGATTCCACAGAAATAAGGCTAGCAAAGAGATCCATGAAATACAGATGTAATTCTGTGAGATAAATTAACAGAACACTAAGCAGTTTCTAAGAAAGCTTCTTTCCAGATTTCATCTGAGGATATTTCCTTTTTCACCATAGCCCTCTAAGGGCTTCCAAATATCACTTTGCCAATTCCACAAGAACTGTCTTAGCGAAAGGCCTCTTAAGGGGAAAACTGTAACTCTGTGAGATGATTTCACAGAACACAAAGAAGTTTCTCAGAAAGCTTCTTTCTGCTTGTTATCGGAGGATTTTTCCTTTGGCCCTATAGTCTTCAAAGGGATCCGAAATATATCTTCTCAGATTCCACAGAAATAAGGCTAGCAAAGAGATCCACGAAATACAGATGTAATTCTGTGAGATGAATTAACAGGACACTTAGCAGTTTCTAGGAAAGCTTCTTTCCAGATTTCATCTGAGGATATTTCCTTTTTCACCATAGCCCTCTATGGGCTTCCAAATATCACTTTGCCAATTCCACAAGAACTGTCTTAGCGTAAGGCTTCTCGAGGGGAAAGCTGTAACTCTGTGAGATGATTTCACAGAACACAAAGAAGTTTCTCAGAAAGCTTCTTTCTCTTTGTTATCGGAGGATATTTCCTTTGGCCCTATAGTCTTCAAAGGGATCCGAAATATCTGTTCTCAGATTCCACAGAAATAAGGCTAGCAAAGAGATCCACGAAATACAGATGTAACTCTGTGAGATGAATTAACAGAACACTAAGCAGTTTCTCAGAAAGCTTCTTTCCAGATTTCATCTGAGGATATTTCCTTTTTCACCGTAGCCCTCTATGGGCTTCCAAATATCGCTTTGCCAATTCCACAAGAACTGTCTTAGCGAAAGGCTTCTTGAGGGGAAAGCTGTAACTCTGTGAGATGATTTCACAGAACACAAATAAGTTTCTCAGAAAGCTTCTTTCTCGTTGTTATCGGAGGATATTTCCTTTGGCACTATAGTCTTCAAAGGGATCCGAAATATCTGTTCTCAGATCCCAGAGAAATAAGGCTAGCAAAGAGATCCACGAAATACAGATGTAAGTCTGTGAGATGAATTAACAGGATACTTAGCAGTTTCTCAGAAAGCTTCTTTCCAGATTTCATCTGAGGATATTTCCTTTTTCAACAAAGCCCTCTATGGGCTTCCAAATATCACTTTGCCAATTCCACAAGAACTGTCTTAGCGAAAGGCTTCTCGAGGCAAAGCTGTAACTCTGTGAGATGATTTCACAGAACACAAAGAAGTTTCTCAGAAAGCTTCTTTCTCTTTGTTATCGGAGGATATTTCCTTTGGCCCTATAGTCTTCAAAGGGATCCGAAATATCTGTTCTCAGATTCCACAGAAATAAGGCTAGCAAAGAGATAAACGAAATACAGATGTAACTCTGTGAGATGAATTAACAGAACAATAAGGAGTTTCTCAGAAAGCTTCTTTCCAGATTTCATCTGAGGATATTTCCTTTTTCACCATAGCCCTCTATGGTCTTCCAAATATCACTTTGCCAATTCCACAAGAACTGTCTTAGAGAAAGGCTTCTTGAGGGGAAAGCTGTAACTCTGTGAGCTGATTTCACAGAACACAAAGAAGTTTCTCAGAAAGCTTCTTTCTCTTTGTTTTCTGAGGATATTTCCTTTGGGCCTATAGTCTTCAAAGGGATCCGAAATATCTGTTCTCAGATTCCACAGAAATAAGGCTAGCAAAGAGATCCATGAAATACAGATGTAACTCTGTGAGATGAATTAACAGAACACTAAGCAGTTTCTCAGAAAGCTTCTTTCCAGATTTCATCTGAGGATATTTCCTTTTTCACCATAGCCCTCTAAGGGCTTCCAAATATCACTTTGCCAATTCCACAAGAACTGTCTTAGCGGAAGGCTTCTTAAGGGGAAAACTGTAACTCTGTGAGATGATTTCACAGAACACAAAGAAGTTTCTCAGAAAGCTTCTTTCTCTTTGTTATCGGAGGATTTTTCCTTTGGCCCTATAGTCTTCAAAGGGATCCGAAATATCTGTTCTCAGATTCCACAGAAATAAGGCTAGCAAAGAGATCCACGAAATACAGATGTAAGTCTGTGAGATGAATTACCAGAACACTAAGCAGTTTCTCAGAAAGCTTCTTTCCAGATTTCATCTGAGGATATTTCCTTTTTCAACAAAGCCCTCTATGGGCTTCCAAATATCACTTTGCCAATTCCACAAGAACTGTCTTAGCGAAAGGCTTCTCGAGGCAAAGCTGTAACTCTGTGAGATGATTTCACAGAACACAAAGAAGTTTCTCAGAAAGCTTCTTTCTCTTTGTTATCGGAGGATATTTCCTTTGGCCCTATAGTCTTCAAAGGGATCCGAAATATCTGTTCTCAGATTCCACAGAAATAAGGCTAGCAAAGAGATCCACGAAATACAGATGTAACTCTGTGAGATGAATTAACAGAACACTAAGCAGTTTCCAAGAAAGCTTCTTTCCAGATTTCATCTGAGGATATTTCCTTTTTCACCATAGCCTTCTATGGGCTTCCAAATATCACTTTGCCAATTCCACAAGAACTGTCTTAGCGAAAGGCTTCTTGAGGAGAAAGCTGTAACTCTGTGAGATGATTTCACAGAACACAAAGAAGTTTCTCAGAAAGCTTCTTTCTCTTTGTTAAAGGATGATATTTCATTTGGCCCTATAGTCTTCAAAGGGATCCGAAATATCAGTTCTCAGATTCCAGAGAAATAAGGCTAGCAAAGAGATCCACGAAATACAGATGTAACTCTGTGAGATGAATTAACAGGACACTTAGCAGTTTCTAGGAAAGCTTCTTTCCAGATTTCATCTGAGGGTATTTCCTTTTTCACCATAGCCCTCTATGGGCTTCCAAATATCACTTTGCCAATTCCACAAGAACTGTCTTAGCGTAAGGCTTCTCGAGGGGAAAGCTGTAACTCTGTGAGATGATTTCACAGAACACAAAGAAGTTTCTCAGAAAGCTTCTTTCTCGTTGTTATCGGAGGATATTTCCTTTGGCCCTATAGTCTTCAAAGGGATCCGAAATATCTGTTCTCAGATTCCAGAGAAATAAGGCTAGCAAAGAGATCCACGAAATACAGATGTAAGTCTGTGAGATGAATTAACAGGACACTTAGCAGTTTCTCAGAAAGCTTCTGTCCAGATTTCATCTGAGGATATTTCCTTTTTCTCCATAGCCCTCTATGGGCTTCCAAATATCACTTTGCCAATTCCACAAGAACTGTCTTAGTGAAAGGCTTCTCGAGGGGAAAGCTGTAACTCTGTGAGATGATTTCACAGAACACAAAGAAGTTTCTCAGAAAGCTTCTTTCTCGTTGTTATCGGAGGATATTTCCTTTGGCCCTATAATCTTCAAAGGGATCCGAAATATCTGTTCTCAGATTCCAGAGAAATAAGGCTAGCAAAGAGATCCACGAAATACAGATGTAAGTCTGTCAGATGAATTAACAGAACACTAAGCAGTTTCTCAGAAAGCTTCTTTCCAGATTTCATCTGAGGATATTTCCTTTTTCACCATAGCCCTCTATGGGCTTCCAAATATCACTTTGCCAATTCCACAAGAACTGTCTTAGCGAAAGGCTTCTCGAGGGGAAAGCTGTAACTCTGTGAGATGATTTCACAGAACACAAAGAAGTTTCTCAGAAAGCTTCTTTCTCTTTGTTAACGGAGGTAATTTCCTTTGGGCCTATAGTCTTCAAAGGTATCCGAAATATCTTTTCTCAGATTCCACAGAAATAAGGCTAGCAAAGAGATCCACGAAATACAGATGTAACTCTGTGAGATGAATTAACAGAACACTAAGCAGTTTCTCAGAAAGCTTCTTTCCAGATTTCATCTGAGGATATTTCCTTTTTCAAAATAGCCCTCTATGGGCTTCCAAATATCACTTTGCCAATTCCACAAGAACTGTCTTAGCAAAAGGCCTCTTGAGGGGAAAGCTGTAACTCTGTGAGATGATTACACAGAAGACAAAGAAGTTTCTCAGAAAGCTTCTTTCTCTTTGTTATCGGAGGATATTTCCTTTGGCCCTATAGTCTTCAAAGGGATCCGAAATATCTGTTCTCAGATTCCAGAGAAATAAGGCTAGCAAAGAGATCCACGAAATACAGATGTAACTCTGTGAGATGAATTAACAGAACACTAAGCAGTTTCCAAGAAAGCTTCTTTCCAGATTTCATCTGAGGATATTTCCTTTTTCACCATTGCCTTCTATGGGCTTCCAAATATCACTTTGCCAATTCCACAAGAACTGTCTTAGCGAAAGGCTTCTTGAGGAGAAAGCTGTAACTCTGTGAGATGATTTCACAGAACACAAAGAAGTTTCTCAGAAAGCTTCTTTCTCTTTGTTAAAGGATGATATTTCATTTGGCCCTATAGTCTTCAAAGGGATCCGAAATATCAGTTCTCAGATTCCAGAGAAATAAGGCTAGCAAAGAGATCCACGAAATACAGATGTAACTCTGTGAGATGAATTAACAGGACACTTAGCAGTTTCTAGGAAAGCTTCTTTCCAGATTTCATCTGAGGGTATTTCCTTTTTCACCATAGCCCTCTATGGGCTTCCAAATATCACTTTGCCAATTCCACAAGAACTGTCTTAGCGTAAGGCTTCTCGAGGGGAAAGCTGTAACTCTGTGAGATGATTTCACAGAACACAAAGAAGTTTCTCAGAAAGCTTCTTTCTCGTTGTTATCGGAGGATATTTCCTTTGGCCCTATAGTCTTCAAAGGGATCCGAAATATCTGTTCTCAGATTCCAGAGAAATAAGGCTAGCAAAGAGATCCACGAAATACAGATGTAAGTCTGTGAGATGAATTAACAGGACACTTAGCAGTTTCTCAGAAAGCTTCTGTCCAGATTTCATCTGAGGATATTTCCTTTTTCTCCATAGCCCTCTATGGGCTTCCAAATATCACTTTGCCAATTCCACAAGAACTGTCTTAGTGAAAGGCTTCTCGAGGGGAAAGCTGTAACTCTGTGAGATGATTTCACAGAACACAAAGAAGTTTCTCAGAAAGCTTCTTTCTCGTTGTTATCGGAGGATATTTCCTTTGGCCCTATAATCTTCAAAGGGATCCGAAATATCTGTTCTCAGATTCCAGAGAAATAAGGCTAGCAAAGAGATCCACGAAATACAGATGTAAGTCTGTCAGATGAATTAACAGAACACTAAGCAGTTTCTCAGAAAGCTTCTTTCCAGATTTCATCTGAGGATATTTCCTTTTTCACCATAGCCCTCTATGGGCTTCCAAATATCACTTTGCCAATTCCACAAGAACTGTCTTAGCGAAAGGCTTCTCGAGGGGAAAGCTGTAACTCTGTGAGATGATTTCACAGAACACAAAGAAGTTTCTCAGAAAGCTTCTTTCTCTTTGTTAACGGAGGTAATTTCCTTTGGGCCTATAGTCTTCAAAGGTATCCGAAATATCTTTTCTCAGATTCCACAGAAATAAGGCTAGCAAAGAGATCCACGAAATACAGATGTAACTCTGTGAGATGAATTAACAGAACACTAAGCAGTTTCTCAGAAAGCTTCTTTCCAGATTTCATCTGAGGATATTTCCTTTTTCAAAATAGCCCTCTATGGGCTTCCAAATATCACTTTGCCAATTCCACAAGAACTGTCTTAGCAAAAGGCCTCTTGAGGGGAAAGCTGTAACTCTGTGAGATGATTACACAGAAGACAAAGAAGTTTCTCAGAAAGCTTCTTTCTCTTTGTTATCGGAGGATATTTCCTTTGGCCCTATAGTCTTCAAAGGGATCCGAAATATCTGTTCTCAGATTCCAGAGAAATAAGGCTAGCAAAGAGATCCACGAAATACAGATGTAACTCTGTGAGATGAATTAACAGAACACTAAGCAGTTTCCAAGAAAGCTTCTTTCCAGATTTCATCTGAGGATATTTCCTTTTTCACCATTGCCTTCTATGGGCTTCCAAATATCACTTTGCCAATTCCACAAGAACTGTCTTAGCGAAAGGCTTCTTGAGGAGAAAGCTGTAACTCTGTGAGATGATTTCACAGAACACAAAGAAGTTTCTCAGAAAGCTTCTTTCTCTTTGTTAAAGGATGATATTTCCTTTGGCCCTATAGTCTTCAAAGGGATCCGAAATATCTGTTCTCAGATTCCACAGAAATAAGGCTAGCAAAGAGATCCACGAAATACAGATGTAACAATGTGAGATGAATTAACAGGACACTTAGCAGTTTCTAGGAAAGCTTCTTTCCAGATTTCATCTGAGGATATTTCCTTTTTCACCATAGCCCTCTATGGGCTTCCAAATATCACTTTGCCAATTCCACAAGAACTGTCTTAGCGTAAGGCTTCTCGAGGGGAAAGCTGTAACTCTGTGAGATGATTTCACAGAACACAAAGAAGTTTCTCAGAAAGCTTCTTTCTCTTTGTTATCGGAGGATATTTCCTTTGGCCCTATAGTCTTCAAAGGGATCCGAAATATCTGTTCTCAGATTCCAGAGAAATAAGGCTAGCAAAGAGATCCACGAAATACAGATGTAAGTCTGTGAGATGAATTAACAGGACACTTAGCAGTTTCTCAGAAAGCTTCTTTCCAGATTTCATCTGAGGATATTTCCTTTTTCTCCATAGCCCTCTATGGGCTTCCAAATATCACTTTGCCAATTCCACAAGAACTGTCTTAGCGAAAGGCTTCTCGAGGGGAAAGCTGTAACTCTGTGAGATGATTTCACAGAACACAAAGAAGTTTCTCAGAAAGCTTCTTTCTCTTTGTTATCGGAGGATATTTCCTTTGGCCCTATAATCTTCAAAGGGATCCGAAATATCTGTTCTCAGATTCCAGAGAAATAAGGCTAGCAAAGAGATCCACGAAATACAGATGTAAGTCTGTGAGATGAATTAACAGAACACTAAGCAGTTTCTCAGAAAGCTTCTTTCCAGATTTCATCTGAGGATATTTCCTTTTTCACCATAGCCCTCTATGGTCTTCCATATATTGCTTTGCCAATTCCACAAGAACTGTCTTAGCGAAAGGCTTCTTGAGGGGAAAGCTGTAACTCTGTGAGATGATTTCACAGAACACAAAGAAGTTTCTCAGAAAGCTTCTTTCTCGTTGTTATCGTAAGATATTTCCTTTGGCCCTATAGACTTCAAAGGGATCCGAAATATCTGTTCTCAGATTCCAGAGAAATAAGGCTAGCAAAGAGATCCACGAAATACAGATGTACGATGTGAGATGAATTAACAGAACACTAAGCAGTTTCTCAGAAAGCTTCTTTCCAGATTTCATCTGAGGATATTTCCTTTTTCACCATAGCCCTCTATGGGCTTCCAAATATCACTTTGCCAATTCCACAAGAACTGTCTTAGCGAAAGGCTTCTCGAGGGGAAAGCTGTAACTCTGTGAGATGATTTCACAGAACACAAAGAAGTTTCTCAGAAAGCTTCTTTCTCTTTGTTAACGGAGGTAATTTCCTTTGGCCCTAGAGTCTTCAAAGGGATCCGAAATATCTTTTCTCAGATTCCAGAGAAATAAGGCTAGCAAAGAGATCCACGAAATACAGATGTAACTCTGTGAGATGAATTAACAGAACACTAAGCAGTTTCTCAGAAAGCTTCTTTCCAGATTTCATCTGAGGATATTTCCTTTTTCAAAATAGCCCTCTATGGGCTTCCAAATATCACTTTGCCAATTCCAGAAGAACTGTCTTAGCGAAAGGCTTCTTGAGGGGAAAGCTGTAACTCTGTGAGATGATTACACAGAAGACAAAGAAGTTTCTCAGAAAGCTTCTTTCTCTTTGTTATCGGAGGATATTTCCTTTGGCCCTATAGTCTTCAAAGGGATCCGAAATATCTGTTCTCAGATTTCAGAGAAATAAGGCTAGCAAAGAGATCCACGAAATACAGATGTAACTCTGTGAGATGAATTAACAGAACACTAAGCAGTTTCTCAGAAAGCTTCTTTCCAGATTTCATCTGAGGATATTTCCTTTTTCACCATAGCCCTCTATGGGCTTCCAAATATCACTTTGCCAATTCCACAAGAACTGTCTAAGCAAAAGGTTTCTTGAGGGGAAAGCTGTAACTCTGTGAGATAATTTCACAGAACACAAAGAAGTTTCTCAGAAAGCTTCTTTCGCTTTGTTAACGGAGGATATTTCCTTTGGCCCTCTAGTCTTCAAAGGGATCCGAAATATATGTTCTCAGATTCCACAGAAATAAGGCTAGCAAAGAGATCCACGAAATACAGATGTAAGGCTGTAAGATGAATTACCAGAACACTAAGCAGTTTCTCAGAAAGCTTCTTTCCAGATTTCATCTGAGGATATTTCCTTTTTCAACATAGCCCTCTATGGGCTTCCAAATATCACTTTGCCAATTCCACAAGAACTGTCTTAGCGAAAGGCTTCTCGAGGGGAAAGCTGTAACTCTGTGAGATGATTTCACAGAACACAAAGAAGTTTCTCAGAAAGCTTCTTTCTCTTTGTTATCGGAGGATATTTCCTTTGGGCCTATAGTCTTCAAAGGGATCCGAAATATCTGTTCTCAGATTCCACAGAAATAAGGCTAGCAAAGAGATCCATGAAATACAGATGTAATTCTGTGAGATAAATTAACAGAACACTAAGCAGTTTCTAAGAAAGCTTCTTTCCAGATTTCATCTGAGGATATTTCCTTTTTCACCATAGCCCTCTAAGGGCTTCCAAATATCACTTTGCCAATTCCACAAGAACTGTCTTAGCGAAAGGCCTCTTAAGGGGAAAACTGTAACTCTGTGAGATGATTTCACAGAACACAAAGAAGTTTCTCAGAAAGCTTCTTTCTGCTTGTTATCGGAGGATTTTTCCTTTGGCCCTATAGTCTTCAAAGGGATCCGAAATATATCTTCTCAGATTCCACAGAAATAAGGCTAGCAAAGAGATCCACGAAATACAGATGTAATTCTGTGAGATGAATTAACAGGACACTTAGCAGTTTCTAGGAAAGCTTCTTTCCAGATTTCATCTGAGGATATTTCCTTTTTCACCATAGCCCTCTATGGGCTTCCAAATATCACTTTGCCAATTCCACAAGAACTGTCTTAGCGTAAGGCTTCTCGAGGGGAAAGCTGTAACTCTGTGAGATGATTTCACAGAACACAAAGAAGTTTCTCAGAAAGCTTCTTTCTCTTTGTTATCGGAGGATATTTCCTTTGGCCCTATAGTCTTCAAAGGGATCCGAAATATCTGTTCTCAGATTCCACAGAAATAAGGCTAGCAAAGAGATCCACGAAATACAGATGTAACTCTGTGAGATGAATTAACAGAACACTAAGCAGTTTCTCAGAAAGCTTCTTTCCAGATTTCATCTGAGGATATTTCCTTTTTCACCATAGCCCTCTATGGGCTTCCAAATATCGCTTTGCCAATTCCACAAGAACTGTCTTAGCGAAAGGCTTCTTGAGGGGAAAGCTGTAACTCTGTGAGATGATTTCACAGAACACAAATAAGTTTCTCAGAAAGCTTCTTTCTCGTTGTTATCGGAGGATATTTCCTTTGGCACTATAGTCTTCAAAGGGATCCGAAATATCTGTTCTCAGATCCCAGAGAAATAAGGCTAGCAAAGAGATCCACGAAATACAGATGTAAGTCTGTGAGATGAATTAACAGGATACTTAGCAGTTTCTCAGAAAGCTTCTTTCCAGATTTCATCTGAGTATATTTCCTTTTTCTCCATAGCCCTCTATGGGCTTCCAAATATCACTTTGCCAATTCCACAAGAACTGTCTTAGCGAAAGGCTTCTTGAGGGGAAAGCTGTAACTCTGTGAGATGATTTCACAGAACACAAAGAAGTTTCTCAGAAAGCTTCTTTCTCTTTGTTATCGGAGGATATTTCCTTTGGCCCTATAATCTTCAAAGGGATCCGAAATATCTGTTCTCAGATTCCAGAGAAATAAGGCTAGCAAAGAGATCCACGAAATACAGATGTAAGTCTGTGAGATGAATTAACAGAACACTAAGCAGTTTCTCAGAAAGCTTCTTTCCAGATTTCATCTGAGGATATTTCCTTTTTCACCATAGCCCTCTATGGTCTTCCAAATATCGCTTTGCCAATTCCACAAGAACTGTCTAAGCGAAAGTCTTCTTGAGGGGAAAGCTGTAACTCTGTGAGATGATTTCACAGAACACAAAGAAGTTTCTCAGAAAGCTTCTTTCTCGTTGTTATCGTAGGATATTTCCTTTGGCCCTATAGTCTTCAAAGGGATCCGAAATATCTGTTCTCAGATTCCAGAGAAATAAGGCTAGCAAAGAGATCCACGAAATACAGATGTAAGTCTGTGAGATGAATTAACAGAACACTAAGCAGTTTCTCAGAAAGCTTCTTTCCAGATTTCATCTGAGGATATTTCCTTTTTCACCATAGCCCTCTATGGGCTTCCAAATATCACTTTGCCAATTCCACAAGAACTGTCTTAGCGAAAGGCTTCTCGAGGGGAAAGCTGTAACTCTGTGAGATGATTTCACAGAACACAAAGAAGTTTCTCAGAAAGCTTCTTTCTCTTTGTTAACGGAGGTAATTTCCTTTGGCCCTAGAGTCTTCAAAGGGATCCGAAATATATGTTCTCAGATTCCACAGAAATAAGGCTAGCAAAGAGATCCACGAAATACAAATGTAAGGCTGTTAGATGAATTACCAGAACACTAAGCAGTTTCTCAGAAAGCTTCTTTCCAGATTTCATATGAGGATATTTCCTTTTTCACCATAGCCCTCTATGGGCTTCCAAATATCACTTTGCCAATTACACGAGAACTGTCTTAGCGAAAGGCTTCTCGAGGGGAAAGCTGTAACTCTGTGAGATGATTTCACAGAACACAAAGAAGTTTCTCAGAAAGCTTCTTTCTCTTTGTTATCGGAGGATATTTCCTTTGGCCCTATAGTCTTCAAAGGGATCCGAAATATCTGTTCTCAGATTCCACAGAAATAAGGCTAGCAAAGAGATCCACGAAATACAGATGTAAGTCTGTGAGATGAATTAACAGAACACTAAGCAGTTTCTCAGAAAGCTTCTTTCCAGATTTCATCTGAGGATATTTCCTTTTTCACCATAGCCCTCTATGGGCTTCCAAATATCACTTTGCCAATTCCACAAGAACTGTCTAAGCAAAAGGTTTCTTGAGGGGAAAGCTGTAACTCTGTGAGATAATTTCACAGAACACAAAGAAGTTTCTCAGAAAGCTTCTTTCGCTTTGTTAACGGAGGATATTTCCTTTGGCCCTCTAGTCTTCAAAGGGATCCGAAATATATGTTCTCAGATTCCACAGAAATAAGGCTAGCAAAGAGATCCACGAAATACAGATGTAAGGCTGTAAGATGAATTACCAGAACACTAAGCAGTTTCTCAGAAAGCTTCTTTCCAGATTTCATCTGAGGATATTTCCTTTTTCACCATAGCCCTCTATGGGCTTCCAAATATCACTTTGCCAATTCCACAAGAACTGTCTTAGCGAAAGGCTTCTCGAGGGGAAAGCTGTAACTCTGTGAGATGATTTCACAGAACACAAAGAAGTTTCTCAGAAAGCTTCTTTCTCTTTGTTATCGGAGGATATTTCCTTTGGGCCTATAGTCTTCAAAGGGATCCGAAATATCTGTTCTCAGATTCCACAGAAATAAGGCTAGCAAAGAGATCCATGAAATACAGATGTAATTCTGTGAGATAAATTAACAGAACACTAAGCAGTTTCTAAGAAAGCTTCTTTCCAGATTTCATCTGAGGATATTTCCTTTTTCACCATAGCCCTCTAAGGGCTTCCAAATATCACTTTGCCAATTCCACAAGAACTGTCTTAGCGAAAGGCCTCTTAAGGGGAAAACTGTAACTCTGTGAGATGATTTCACAGAACACAAAGAAGTTTCTCAGAAAGCTTCTTTCTGTTTGTTATCGGAGGATTTTTCCTTTGGCCCTATAGTCTTCAAAGGGATCCGAAATATATCTTCTCAGATTCCACAGAAATAAGGCTAGCAAAGAGATCCACGAAATACAGATGTAATTCTGTGAGATGAATTAACAGGACACTTAGCAGTTTCTAGGAAAGCTTCTTTCCAGATTTCATCTGAGGATATTTCCTTTTTCACCATAGCCCTCTATGGGCTTCCAAATATCACTTTGCCAATTCCACAAGAACTGTCTTAGCGTAAGGCTTCTCGAGGGGAAAGCTGTAACTCTGTGAGATGATTTCACAGAACACAAAGAAGTTTCTCAGAAAGCTTCTTTCTCTTTGTTATCGGAGGATATTTCCTTTGGCCCTATAGTCTTCAAAGGGATCCGAAATATCTGTTCTCAGATTCCACAGAAATAAGGCTAGCAAAGAGATCCACGAAATACAGATGTAACTCTGTGAGATGAATTAACAGAACACTAAGCAGTTTCTCAGAAAGCTTCTTTCCAGATTTCATCTGAGGATATTTCCTTTTTCACCATAGCCCTCTATGGGCTTCCAAATATCGCTTTGCCAATTCCACAAGAACTGTCTTAGCGAAAGGCTTCTTGAGGGGAAAGCTGTAACTCTGTGAGATGATTTCACAGAACACAAATAAGTTTCTCAGAAAGCTTCTTTCTCGTTGTTATCGGAGGATATTTCCTTTGGCACTATAGTCTTCAAAGGGATCCGAAATATCTGTTCTCAGATCCCAGAGAAATAAGGCTAGCAAAGAGATCCACGAAATACAGATGTAAGTCTGTGAGATGAATTAACAGGACACTTAGCAGTTTCTCAGAAAGCTTCTTTCCAGATTTCATCTGAGGATATTTCCTTTTTCTCCATAGCCCTCTATGGGCTTCCAAATATCACTTTGACAATTCCACAAGAACTGTCTTAGCGAAAGGCTTCTTGAGGGGAAAGCTGTAACTCTGTGAGATGATTTCACAGAACACAAAGAAGTTTCTCAGAAAGCTTCTTTCTCTTTGTTATCGGAGGATATTTCCTTTGGCCCTATAATCTTCAAAGGAATCCGAAATATCTGTTCTCAGATTCCAGAGAAATAAGGCTAGCAAAGAGATCCACGAAATACAGATGTAAGTCTGTGAGATGAATTAACAGAACACTAAGCAGTTTCTCAGAAAGCTTCTTTCCAGATTTCATCTGAGGATATTTCCTTTTTCACCATAGCCCTCTATGGTCTTCCAAATATCGCTTTGCCAATTCCACAAGAACTGTCTAAGCGAAAGTCTTCTTGAGGGGAAAGCTGTAACTCTGTGAGATGATTTCACAGAACACAAAGAAGTTTCTCAGAAAGCTTCTTTCTCGTTGTTATCGTAGGATATTTCCTTTGGCCCTATAGTCTTCAAAGGGATCCGAAATATCTGTTCTCAGATTCCAGAGAAATAAGGCTAGCAAAGAGATCCACGAAATACAGATGTAAGTCTGTGAGATGAATTAACAGAACACTAAGCAGTTTCTCAGAAAGCTTCTTTCCAGATTTCATCTGAGGATATTTCCTTTTTCACCATAGCCCTCTATGGGCTTCCAAATATCACTTTGCCAATTCCACAAGAACTGTCTTAGCGAAAGGCTTCTCGAGGGGAAAGCTGTAACTCTGTGAGATGATTTCACAGAACACAAAGAAGTTTCTCAGAAAGCTTCTTTCTCTTTGTTAACGGAGGTAATTTCCTTTGGCCCTAGAGTCTTCAAAGGGATCCGAAATATCTTTTCTCAGATTCCACAGAAATAAGGCTAGCAAAGAGATCCACGAAATACAGATGTAACTCTGTGAGATGAATTAACAGAACACTAAGCAGTTTCTCAGAAAGCTTCTTTCCAGATTTCATCTGAGGATATTTCCTTTTTCACCATAGCCCTCTATGGGCTTCCAAATATCACTTTGCCAATTCCACAAGAACTGTCTTAGCAAAAGGCTTCTTGAGGGGAAAGTTGTAACTCTGTGAGATAATTTCAGAGAACACAAAGAAGTTTCTCAGAAAGCTTCTTTCTCTTTGTTAACGGAGGATATTTCCTTTGGCCCTCTAGTCTTCAAAGGGATCCGAAATATATGTTCTCAGATTCCACAGAAATAAGGCTAGCAAAGAGATCCACGAAATACAAATGTAAGGCTGTTAGATGAATTACCAGAACACTAAGCAGTTTCTCAGAAAGCTTCTTTCCAGATTTCATATGAGGATATTTCCTTTTTCACCATAGCCCTCTATGGGCTTCCAAATATCACTTTGCCAATTACACGAGAACTGTCTTAGCGAAAGGCTTCTCGAGGGGAAAGCTGTAACTCTGTGAGATGATTTCACAGAACACAAAGAAGTTTCTCAGAAAGCTTCTTTCTCTTTGTTATCGGAGGATATTTCCTTTGGCCTTATAGTCTTCAAAGGGATCCGAAATATCTGTTCTCAGATTCCACAGAAATAAGGCTAGCAAAGAGATCCACGAAATACAGATGTAAGTCTGTGAGATGAATTAACAGAACACTAAGCAGTTTCTCAGAAAGCTTCTTTCCAGATTTCATCTGAGGATATTTCCTTTTTCACCATAGCCCTCTATGGGCTTCCAAATATCACTTTGCCAATTCCACAAGAACTGTCTTAGCGAAAGGCTTCTCGAGAGGAAAGCTGTAACTCTGTGAGATGATTTCACAGAACACAAAGAAGTTTCTCAGAAAGCTTCTTTCTCTTTGTTATCGGAGGATATTTCCTTTGGCCCTATAGTCTTCAAAGGGATCCGAAATATCTGTTCTCAGATTCCACAGAAAAAAGGCTAGCAAAGAGATCCACGAAATACAGATGTAACTCTGTGAGATGAATTAACAGAACACTAAGCAGTTTCCAAGAAAGCTTCTTTCCAGATTTCATCTGAGGATATTTCCTTTTTCACCTTAGCCTTCTATGGGCTTCCAAATATCACTTTGCCAATTCCACAAGAACTGTCTTAGCGAAAGGCATCTTGAGGGGAAAGCTGTAACTCTGTGAGATGATTTCACAGAACACAAAGAAGTTTCTCAGAAAGCTTCTTTCTCTTTGTTATCGGAGGATATTTCCTTTGGCCCTATAGTCTTCAAAGGGATCCGAAATATCAGTTCTCAGATTCCAGAGAAATAAGGCTAGCAAAGAGATCCACGAAATACAGATGTAATTCTGTGAGATGAATTAACAGGACACTTAGCAGTTTCTAGGAAAGCTTCTTTCCAGATTTCATCTGAGGGTATTTCCTTTTTCACCATAGCCCTCTATGGGCTTCCAAATATCACTTTGCCAATTCCACAAGAACTGTCTTAGCGTAAGGCTTCTCGAGGGGAAAGCTGTAACTCTGTGAGATGATTTCACAGAACACAAAGAAGTTTCTCAGAAAGCTTCTTTCTCGTTGTTATCGGAGGATATTTCCTTTGGCCCTATAGTATTCAAAGGGATCCGAAATATCTGTTCTCAGATTCCAGAGAAATAAGGCTAGCAAAGAGATCCACGAAATACAGATGTAAGTCTGTGAGATGAATTAACAGGACACTTAGAAGTTTCTCAGAAAGCTTCTGTCCAGATTTCATCTGAGGATATTTCCTTTTTCTCCATAGCCCTCTATGGGCTTCCAAATATCACTTTGCCAATTCCACAAGAACTGTCTTAGTGAAAGGCTTCTCGAGGGGAAAGCTGTAACTCTGTGAGATGATTTCACAGAACACAAAGAAGTTTCTCAGAAAGCTTCTTTCTCGTTGTTATCGGAGGATATTTCCTTTGGCCCTATAATCTTCAAAGGGATCCGAAATATCTGTTCTCAGATTCCAGAGAAATAAGGCTAGCAAAGAGATCCACGAAATACAGATGTAAGTCTGTGAGATGAATTAACAGAACACTAAGCAGTTTCTCAGAAAGCTTCTTTCCAGATTTCATCTGAGGATATTTCCTTTTTCACCATAGCCCTCTATGGTCTTCCATATATCGCTTTGCCAATTCCACAAGAACTGCCTTAGCGAAAGGCTTCTTGAGGGGAAAGCTGTAACTCTGTGAGATGATTTCACAGAACACAAAGAAGTTTCTCAGAAAGCTTCTTTCTCGTTGTTATCGTAAGATATTTCCTTTGGCCCTATAGTCTTCAAAGGGATCCGAAATATCTGTTCTCAGATTCCAGAGAAATAAGGCTAGCAAAGAGATCCACGAAATACAGATGTAAGTCTGTGAGATGAATTAACAGAACACTAAGCAGTTTCTCAGAAAGCTTCTTTCCAGATTTCATCTGAGGATATTTCCTTTTTCACCATAGCCCTCTATGGGCTTCCAAATATCACTTTGCCAATTCCACAAGAACTGTCTTAGCGAAAGGCTTCTCGAGGGGAAAGCTGTAACTCTGTGAGATGATTTCACAGAACACAAAGAAGTTTCTCAGAAAGCTTCTTTCTCTTTGTTAAAGGAGGTAATTTCCTTTGGGCCTATAGTCTTCAAAGGGATCCGAAATATCTGTTCTCAGATTCCACAGAAATAAGGCTAGCAAAGAGATCCAAGAAATACAGATGTAACTCTGTGAGATGAATTAACAGAACACTAAGCAGTTTCTCAGAAAGCTTCTTTCCAGATTTCATCTGAGGATATTTCCTTTTTCAAAATAGCCCTCTATGGGCTTCCAAATATCACTTTGCCAATTCCACAAGAACTGTCTTAGCGAAAGGCCTCTTGAGGGGAAAGCTGTAACTCTGTGAGATGATTTCACAGAACACAAAGAAGTTTCTCAGAAAGCTTCTTTCTCTTTGTTATCGGAGGATATTTCCTTTGGCCCTATAGTCTTCAAAGGGATCCGAAATATCTGTTCTCAGATTCCAGAGAAATAAGGCTAGCAAAGAGATCCACGAAATACAGATGTAAGTCTGTGAGATGAATTAACAGGACACTTAGCAGATTCTCAGAAAGCTTCTTTCCAGATTTCATCTGAGGATATTTCCTTTTTCTCCATAGCCCTCTATGGGCTTCCAAATATCACTTTGCCAATTCCACAAGAACTGTCTTAGCGAAAGGCTTCTCGAGGGGAAAGCTGTAACTCTGTGAGATGATTTCACAGAACACAAAGAAGTTTCTCAGAAAGCTTCTTTCTCTTTGTTATCGGAGGATATTTCCTTTGGCCCTATAATCTTCAAAGGGATCCGAAATATCTGTTCTCAGATTCCAGAGAAATAAGGCTAGCAAAGAGATCCACGAAATACAGATGTAAGTCTGTGAGATGAATTAACAGAACACTAAGCAGTTTCTCAGAAAGCTTCTTTCCAGATTTCATCTGAGGATATTTCCTTTTTCACCATAGCCATCTATGGGCTTCCAAATATTACTTTGCCAATTCCACAAGAACTGTCTTAGCGAAAGGCTTCTCGAGGGGAAAGCTGTAACTCTGTGAGATGATTTCACAGAACACAAAGAAGTTTCTCAGAAAGCTTCTTTCTCTTTGTTAACGGAGGTAATTTCCTTTGGGCCTATAGTCTTCAAAGGGATCCGAAATATCTTTTCTCAGATTCCACAGAAATAAGGCTAGCAAAGAGATCCACGAAATACAGATGTAACTCTGTGAGATGAATTAACAGAACACTAAGCAGTTTCTCAGAAAGCTTCTTTCCAGATTTCATCTGAGGATATTTCCTTTTTCAAAATAGCCCTCTATGGGCTTCCAAATATCACTTTGCCAATTCCACAAGAACTGTCTTAGCGAAAGGCTTCTTGAGGGGAAAGCTGTAACTCTGTGAGATGATTACACAGAAGACAAAGAAGTTTCTCAGAAAGCTTCTTTCTCTTTGTTATCGGAGGATATTTCCTTTGGCCCTATAGTCTTCAAAGGGATCCGAAATATCTGTTCTCAGATTTCAGAGAAATAAGGCTAGCAAAGAGATCCACGAAATACAGATGTAACTCTGTGAGATGAATTAACAGAACACTAAGCAGTTTCTCAGAAAGCTTCTTTCCAGATTTCATCTGAGGATATTTCCTTTTTCACCATAGCCCTCTATGGGCTTCCAAATATCACTTTGCCAATTCCACAAGAACTGTCTAAGCAAAAGGTTTCTTGAGGGGAAAGCTGTAACTCTGTGAGATAATTTCACAGAACACAAAGAAGTTTCTCAGAAAGCTTCTTTCGCTTTGTTAACGGAGGATATTTCCTTTGGCCCTCTAGTCTTCAAAGGGATCCGAAATATATGTTCTCAGATTCCACAGAAATAAGGCTAGCAAAGAGATCCACGAAATACAGATGTAAGGCTGTAAGATGAATTACCAGAACACTAAGCAGTTTCTCAGAAAGCTTCTTTCCAGATTTCATCTGAGGATATTTCCTTTTTCACCATAGCCCTCTATGGGCTTCCAAATATCACTTTGCCAATTCCACAAGAACTGTCTTAGCGAAAGGCTTCTCGAGGGGAAAGCTGTAACTCTGTGAGATGATTTCACAGAACACAAAGAAGTTTCTCAGAAAGCTTCTTTCTCTTTGTTATCGGAGGATATTTCCTTTGGGCCTATAGTCTTCAAAGGGATCCGAAATATCTGTTCTCAGATTCCACAGAAATAAGGCTAGCAAAGAGATCCATGAAATACAGATGTAATTCTGTGAGATAAATTAACAGAACACTAAGCAGTTTCTAAGAAAGCTTCTTTCCAGATTTCATCTGAGGATATTTCCTTTTTCACCATAGCCCTCTAAGGGCTTCCAAATATCACTTTGCCAATTCCACAACAACTGTCTTAGCGAAAGGCTTCTTAAGGGGAAAACTGTAACTCTGTGAGATGATTTCACAAAACACAAAGAAGTTTCTCAGAAAGCTTCTTTCTGTTTGTTATCGGAGGATTTTTCCTTTGGCCCTATAGTCTTCAAAGGGATCCGAAATATATGTTCTCAGATTCCACAGAAATAAGGCTAGCAAAGAGATCCACGAAATACAGATGTAAGTCTGTGAGATGAATTACCAGAACACTAAGCAGTTTCTCAGAAAGCTTCTTTCCAGATTTCATGTGAGGATATTTCCTTTTTCACCATAGCCCTCTATGGGCTTCCAAATATCACTTTGCCAATTCCACAAGAACTGTCTTAGCAAAAGGCTTCTTGAGGGGAAAGCTGTAACTCTGTGAAATGATTTCACAGAACACAAAGAAGTTTCTCAGAAAGCTTCTTTCTCTTTGTTATCGGAGGATATCTCCTTTGGCCCTATAGTCTTCAAAGGGATCCGAAATATCTGTTCTCAGATTCCACAGAAATAAGGCTAGCAAAGAGATCCACGAAATACAGATGTAATTCTGTGAGATGAATTAACAGGACACTTAGCAGTTTCTAGGAAAGCTTCTTTCCAGATTTCATCTGAGGATATTTCCTTTTTCACCATAGCCCTCTATGGGCTTCCAAATATCACTTTGCCAATTCCACAAGAACTGTCTTAGCGTAAGGCTTCTCGAGGGGAAAGCTGTAACTCTGTGAGATGATTTCACAGAACACAAAGAAGTTTCTCAGAAAGCTTCTTTCTCTTTGTTATCGGAGGATATTTCCTTTGGCCCTATAGTCTTCAAAGGGATCCGAAATATCTGTTCTCAGATTCCACAGAAATAAGGCTAGCAAAGAGATCCACGAAATACAGATGTAAGTCTGTGAGATGAATTAACAGAACACTAAGCAGTTTCTCAGAAAGCTTCTTTCCAGATTTCATCTGAGGATATTTCCTTTTTCACCATAGCCCTCTATGGGCTTCCAAATATCACTTTGCCAATTCCACAAGAACTGTCTTAGCGAAAGGCTTCTCGAGGGGAAAGCTGTAACTCTGTGAGATGATTTCACAGAACACAAAGAAGTTTCTCAGAAAGCTTCTTTCTCTTTGTTAACGGAGGTAATTTCCTTTGGCCCTAGAGTCTTCAAAGGGATCCGAAATATCTTTTCTCAGATTCCACAGAAATAAGGCTAGCAAAGAGATCCACGAAATACAGATGTAACTCTGTGAGATGAATTAACAGAACACTAAGCAGTTTCTCAGAAAGCTTCTTTCCAGATTTCATCTGAGGATATTTCCTTTTTCACCATAGCCCTCTATGGGCTTCCAAATATCACTTTGCCAATTCCACAAGAACTGTCTTAGCAAAAGGCTTCTTGAGGGGAAAGTTGTAACTCTGTGAGATAATTTCAGAGAACACAAAGAAGTTTCTCAGAAAGCTTCTTTCTCTTTGTTAACGGAGGATATTTCCTTTGGCCCTCTAGTCTTCAAAGGGATCCGAAATATATGTTCTCAGATTCCACAGAAATAAGGCTAGCAAAGAGATCCACGAAATACAAATGTAAGGCTGTTAGATGAATTACCAGAACACTAAGCAGTTTCTCAGAAAGCTTCTTTCCAGATTTCATCTGAGGATATTTCCTTTTTCACCATAGCCCTCTATGGGCTTCCAAATATCACTTTGCCAATTCCACGAGAACTGTCTTAGCGAAAGGCTTCTCGAGGGGAAAGCTGTAACTCTGTGAGATGATTTCACAGAACACAAAGAAGTTTCTCAGAAAGCTTCTTTCTGTTTGTTATCGGAGGATATTTCCTTTGGCCCTATAGTCTTCAAAGGGATCCGAAATATCTGTTCTCAGATTCCACAGAAATAAGGCTAGCAAAGCGATCCACGAAATACAGATATAAGTCTGTGAGATGAATTAACAGAACACTAAGCAGTTTCTCAGAAAGCTTCTTTCCAGATTTCATCTGAGGATATTTCCTTTTTCACCATAGCCCTCTATGGGCTTCCAAATATCACTTTGCCAATTCCACAAGAACTGTCTTAGCGAAAGGCTTCTCGAGAGGAAAGCTGTAACTCTGTGAGATGATTTCACAGAACACAAAGAAGTTTCTCAGAAAGCTTCTTTCTCTTTGTTATCGGAGGATATTTCCTTTGGCCCTATAGTCTTCAAAGGGATCCGAAATATCTGTTCTCAGATTCCACAGAAAAAAGGCTAGCAAAGAGATCCACGAAATACAGATGTAACTCTGTGAGATGAATTAACAGAACACTAAGCAGTTTCCAAGAAAGCTTCTTTCCAGATTTCATCTGAGGATATTTCCTTTTTCACCTTAGCCTTCTATGGGCTTCCAAATATCACTTTGCCAATTCCACAAGAACTGTCTTAGCGAAAGGCTTCTTGAGGGGAAAACTGTAACTCTGTGAGATGATCTCACAGAACACAAAGAAGTTTCTCAGAAAGCTTCTTTCTCTTTGTTATCGGAGGATTTTTCCTTTGGCCCTATAGTCTTCAAAGGGATCCGAAATATATGTTCTCAGATTCCACAGAAATAAGGCTAGCAAAGAGATTCACGAAATACAGATGTAAGTCTGTGAGATGAATTAACAGAACACTAAACAGTTTCTCAGAAAGCTTCTTTCCAGATTTCATCTGAGGATATTTCCTTTTTCACCATAGCCCTCTATGGGCTTCCAAATATCACTTTGCCAATTCCACAAGAACTGTCTTAGCGAAAGGCTTCTCGAGGGGAAAGCTGTAACTCTGTGAGATGATTTCACAGAACACAAAGAAGTTTCTCAGAAAGCTTCTTTCTCTTTGTTATCGGAGGATATTTACTTTGGCCCTATAGTCTTCAAAGGGATCCGAAATATCTGTTCTCAGATTCCAGAGAAATAAGGCTAGCAAAGAGATCCACGAAATACAGATGTAAGTCTGTGAGATGAATTAACAGAACACTAAGCAGTTTCTCAGAAAGCTTCTTTCCAGATTTCATCTGAGGATATTTCCTTTTTCACCATAGCCCTCTATGGGCTTCCAAATATCACTTTTCCAATTCCACATGAACTGTCTTAGCGAAAGGCTTCTCGAGAGGAAAGCTGTAACTCTGTGAGATGATTTCACAGAACACAAAGAAGTTTGTCAGAAAGCTTCTTTCTCTTTGTTATCGGAGGATATTTCCTTTGGCCCTATAGTCTTCAAAGGGATCCGAAATATCTGTTCTCAGATTCCACAGAAATAAGGCTAGCAAAGAAATCCACGAAATACAGATGTAAGTCTGTGAGATGAATTAACAGAACACTAAGCGGTTTCTCAGAAAGCTTCTTTCCAGATTTCATCTGAGGATATTTCCTTTTTCACCATAGCCCTCTATGGGCTTCCAAATATCACTTTGCCAATTCCACAAGAACTGTCTTAGCGAAAAGCTTCTTGAGGGGCAAGCTGTAACTTTGTGAGATGATTTCACAGAACACAAAGAAGTTTGTCAGAAGGCTTCCTTCTCTTTGTTATCGGAGGATATTTCCTTTGGCCCTATAGTCTTCAAAGGGTTCCGAAATATCTGTTCTCAGATTCCACAGAAATAAGACTAGCAAAGAGATCCACGAAATACAGATGTAACTCTGTGAGATGAATTAACAGAACACTAAGCAGTTTCTCAGAAAGCTTCTTTCCAGATTTCATCTGAGGATATTTCCTTTTTCACCATAGCCCTCTATGGGCTTCTAAATATCACTTTGCCAATTCCACAAGAACTGTCTTAGCGAAAGGCTTCTTGAGGGGAACGCTGTAACTCTGTGAGATGATTTCACAGAACACAAAGAAGTTTGTCAGAAAGCTTCCTTCTCTTTGTTATCGGAGGATATTTCCTTTGGCCCTATAGTCTTCAAAGGGATCCGAAATATCTGTTCTCAGATTCCACAGAAATAAGGCTAGCAAAGAGATCCACGAAATACAGATGTAAGGCTGTTAGATGAATTACCAGAACACTAAGCAGTTTCTCATAAAGCTTCTTTCCAGATTTCATATGAGGATATTTCCTTTTTCACCATAGCCCTCTATGGGCTTCCAAATATCACTTTGCCAATTCCACAAGAACTGTCTTAGCGAAAGGCTTCTCGAGGGGAAAGCTGTAACTCTGTGAGATGATTTCACAGAAGACAAAGAAGTTTCTCAGAAAGCTTCTTTCTCTTTGTTATCGGAGGATATTTCCTTTGGGCCTATAGTCTTTAAAGGGATCCGAAATATCTGTTCTCAGATTCCACAGAAATAAGGCTAGCAAAGAGATCCATGAAATACAGATGTAACTCTGTGAGATAAATTAACAGAACACTAAGCAGTTTCTAAGAAAGCTTCTTTCCAGATTTCATCTGAGGATATTTCCTTTTTCACCATAGCCCTCTAAGGGCTTCCAAATATCACTTTGCCAATTCCACAAGAACTGTCTTAGCGAAAGGCTTCTTAAGGGGAAAACTGTAACTCTGTGAGATGATTTCACAGAACACAAAGAAGTTTCTCAGAAAGCTTCTTTCTCTTTGTTATCGGAGGATTTTTCCTTTGGCCCTCTAGTCTTCAAAGGGATCCGAAATATATGTTCTCAGATTCCACAGAAATAAGGCTAGCAAAGAGATCCACGAAATACAGATGTAAGTCTGTGAGATGAATTACCAGAACACTAAGCAGTTTCTCAGAAAGCTTCTTTCCAGATTTCATCTGAGGATATTTCCTTTTTCACCATAGCCCTCTATGGGCTTCCAAATATCACTTTGCCAATTCCACAAGAACTGTCTTAGCGAAAGGCTTCTTGAGGGTAAAGCTGTAACTCTGTGAGATGATTTCACAGAACACAAAGAAGTTTCACAGAAAGCTTCTTTCTCTTTGTTATCGTAGGATATTTCTTTTGGCCCTATAGTCTTCAAAGGGATCCGAAATATCTGTTCTCAGATTCCACAGAAATAAGGCTAGCAAAGAGATCCACGAAATACAGATGTAACTCTGTGAGATGAATTAACAGAACACTAAGAAGTTTCCAAGAAAGCTTCTTTCCAGATTTCTTCTGAGGATAATTCCTTTTTCACCATAGCCCTCTATGGGCTTCCAAATATCACTTTGCCAATTCCACAAGAACTGTCTTAGCGAAAGGCTTCTTGAGGGGAAAGCTGTAACTCTGTGAGATGGTTTTACAGAACACAAAGAAGTTTGTCAGAAAGCTTCCTTCTCTTTGTTATCGGAGGATATTTCCTTTGGCCCTATAGTCTTCAAAGGGATCCGAAATATCTGTTCTCAGATTCCACAGAAATAAGGCTAGCAAACAGATCCACGAAATAGAGATGTAACTCTGTGAGATGAATTAACAGAACACTAAGCAGTTTCTAAGAAAGCTTCTTTCCAGATTTCATCTGAGGATATTTCCTTTTTCACCATAGCCCTCTATAGGCTTCCAATTATCACTTTGCCAATTCCACAAGAACTGTCTTAGCGAAAGGCTTCTTGAGAGGAAAGCTGTAACTCTGTGAGATGATTTCACAGAACACAAAGAAGTTTCTCAGAAAGCTTCTTTCTCTTTGTTATCTGAGGATATTTCATTTGGCCCTATAGTCTTCAAAGGGATCCGAAATATCTGTTCTCAGATTCCACAGAAATAAGGCTAGCAAAGAGATCCACGAAATACAGATGTAACTCTGTGAGATGAATTAACAGAACACTAAGCAGTTTCCAAGAAAGCTTCTTTCCAGATTTCATCTGAGGATATTTCCTTTTTCACCATAGCCCTCTATGGGCTTCCGAATATCACTTTGCCAATTCCACAAGAACTGTCTTAGCGAAAGGCTTCTTGAGGGGAAAGCTGTAACTCTGTGAGATGATTTCACAGAACACAAAGACGTTTCTCAGTAACCTTCTTTCTCTTTGTTATCGGAGGATATTTCCTTTGGCCCTATAGTCTTCAAAGGGATGCGAAAAATCTGTTCTCAGTTTCCACAGAAATAAGGCTAGCAAACAGATCCACGAAATAGAGATGTAATTCTGTGAGATGAATTAACAGAACACTAAGCAGTTTCTAAGAAAGCTTCTTTCCAGATTTCATCTGAGGATATTTCCTTTTTCACCATAGCCCTCTATGGGCTTCCAAATATCACTTTGCCAATTCCACAAGAACTGTCTTAGCGAAAGGCTTCTTGAGGGGAAAGCTGTAACTCTGTGAGATGATTTCACAGTACACAAAGAAGTTTCTCAGAAAGCTTCTTTCTCTTTGTTATCGGAGGATATTTCCATTGGCCCTATAGTCTTCAAAGGGATATGAAATATCTGTTCTCAGATTCCACAGAAATAAGGCTAGCAAAGAGATCCACGAAATACAGATGTAAGTCTGTGAGATGAATTAAAAGAACACTAAGCAGTTTCTCAGAAAGCCTCTTTCCAGATTTCATCTGAGGATATTTCCTTTTTCACCATAGCCCTCTATGGGCTTCTAAATATCACTTTGCCAATTCCACAAGAACTGTCTTAGCAAAAGGCTTCTTGAGGGGAAAGTTGTCACTCGGTGAGATAATTTCACAGAACACAAAAAAGTTTCTCAGAAAGTTTCTTTCTCTTTGTTAACGGAGGATATTTCCTTTGGCCCTCTAGTCTTCAAAGGGATCCGAAATACATGTTCTCAGATTCCACAGAAATAAGGCTAGCAAAGAGATCCACGAAATACAGATGTAAGGCTGTTAGATGAATTACCAGAACACTAAGCAGTTTCTCAGAAAGCTTCTTTCCAGATTTCATATGAGGATATTTCCTTTTTCACCATAGCCCTCTATGGGCTTCCAAATATCACTTTGCCAATTCCACAAGAACTGTCTTAGCGAAAGGCTTCTCGAGGGGAAAGCTGTAACTCTGTGAGATGATTTCACAGAACACAAAGAAGTTTCTCAGAAAGCTTCTTTCTCTTTGTTATCGGAGGATATTTCCTTTGGCCCTATAGTCTTCAAAGGGATCGGAAATATCTGTTCTCAGATTCCACAGAAAAAAGGCTAGCAAAGAGATCCACGAAATACAGATGTAACTCTGTGAGATGAATTAACAGAACACTAAGCAGTTTCCAAGAAAGCTTCTTTCCAGATTTCATCTGAGGATATTTCCTTTTTCACCTTAGCCTTCTATGGGCTTCCAAATATCACTTTGCCAATTCCACAAGAACTGTCTTAGCGAAAGGCTTCTTGAGGGGAAAGCTGTAACTCTGTGAGATGATTTCACAGAACACAAAGAAGTTTCTCAGAAAGCTTCTTTCTCTTTGTTATCGGAGGATATTTCCTTTGGCCCTATAGTCTTCAAAGGGATCCGAAATATCTGTTCTCAGATTCCACAGAAATAAGGCTAGCAAAGAGATCCACGAAATACAGATGTAACTCTGTGAGATGAATTAACAAAACACTAAGCAGTTTCTCAGAAAGCTTCTTTCCAGATTTCATCTGAGGATATTTCCTTTTTCACCATAGCCCTCTATGGGCTTCCAAATATCACTTTGCCAATTCCACAAGAACTGTCTTAGCGAAAGGCTTCTCGAGGGGAAAGCTGTAACTCTGTGAGATGATTTCACAGAGCACAAAGAAGTTTCTCAGAAAGATTCTTTCTCTTTGTTATCGGAGGATATTTCCTTTGGCCCTATAGTCTTCAAAGGGATCCGAAATATCTGTTCTCAGATTCCACAGAAATAAGGCTAGCAAAGAGATCCACGGAATACAGATGTAAGTCTGTGAGATGAATTAACAGAACACTAAGCAGTTTCTCAGAAAGCTTCTTTCCAGATTTCATCTGAGGATATTTCCTTTTTCACCATAGACCTCTACGGGCTTCCAAATATCACTTTGCCAATTCCACAAGAACTGTCTTAGCGAAAGGCTTCTTGAGGGGAAAGCTGTAACTCTGTGAGATGATTTCACAGAACACAAAGAAGTTTCACAGAAAGCTTCTTTCTCTTTGTTATCGGAGGATATTTCTTTTGGCCCTATAGTCTTCAAAGGGATCCGAAATATCTGTTCTCAGATTCCACAGAAATAAGGCTAGCAAAGAGATCCACGAAATACAGATGTAACTCTGTGAGATGAATTAACAGAACACTAAGCAGTTTCCAAGAAAGCTTCTTTCCAGATTTCATCTGAGGATACTTCCTTTTTCACCATAGCCCTCTATGGGCTTCCAAATATCACTTTGCCAATTCCACAAGAACTGTCTTAGCGAAAGGCTTCTTGAGGGGAAAGCTGTAACTCTGTGAGATGATTTCACAGAACACAAAGAAGTTTGTCAGAAAGCTTCCTTCTCTTTGTTATCGGAGGATATTTCCTTTGGCCCTATAGTCTTCAAAGGGATCCGAAATATCTGTTCTCAGATTCCACAGAAATAAGGATAGCAAACAGATCCACGAAATAGAGATGTAACTCTGTGAGATGAATTAACAGAACACTAAGCAGTTTCTAAGAAAGCTTCTTTCCAGATTTCATCTGCGAATATTTCCTTTTTCACCATAGCCTTCTATAGGCTTCCAATTATCACTTTGCCAATTCCACAAGAACTGTCTTAGCGAAAGGCTTCTTGAGAGGAAAGCTGTAACTCTGTGAGATGATTTCACAGAACACAAAGAAGTTTCTCAGAAAGCTTCTTTATCTTTGTTATCTGAGGATATTTCCTTTGGCCCTATAGTCTTCAAAGGGATCCGAAATATCTGTTCTCAGATTCCACAGAAATAAGGCTAGCAAAGAGATCCACGAAATACAGATGTAACTCTGTGAGATGAATTAACAGAACACTAAGCAGTTTCCACGAAAGCTTCTTTCCAGATTTCATCTGAGGATATTTCCTTTTTCACCATAGCCCTCTATGGGCTTCCAAATATCACTTTGCCAATTCCACAAGAACTGTCTTAGCGAAAGGCTTCTTGAGGGGAAAGCTGTAACTCTGTGAGATGATTTCACAGAACACAAAGACGTTTCTCAGTAACCTTCTTTCTCTTTGTTATCGGAGGATATTTCCTTTGGCCCTATAGTCTTCAAAGGGATCCGAAATATCTGTTCTCAGTTTCCACAGAAATAAGGCTAGCAAACAGATCCACGAAATAGAGATGTAACTCTGTGAGATGAATTAACAGAACACTAAGCAGTTTCTAAGAAAGCTTCGTTCCAGATTTCATCTGAGGATATTTCCTTTTTCACCATAGCCCTCTATAGGCTTCCAATTATCACTTTGCCAATTCCACAAGAACTGTCTTAGCGAAAGGCTTCTTGAGAGAAAAGCTGTAACTCTGTGAGATGATTTCACAGAACACAAAGAAGTTTCTCAGAAAGCTTCTTTCTCTTTGTTATCGGAGGATATTTCCTTTGGCCCTATAGTCTTCAAAGGGATCCGAAATATCTGTTCTCAGATTCCACAGAAATAAGGCTAGCAAAGAGATCCACGAAATACAGATGTAACTCTGTGAGATGAATTAACAGAACACTAAGCAGTTTCTCAGAAAGCTTCTTTCCAGATTTCATCTGAGGATATTTCCTTTTTCACCATAGCCCTCTATGGGCTTCCAAATATCACTTTGCCAATTCCACAAGAACTGTCTTAGCGAAAGGCTTCTCGAGGGGAAAGCTGTAACTCTGTGAGATGATTTCACAGAACACAAAGAAGTTTCTCAGAAAGCTTCTTTCTCTTTGTTATCGGAGGATATTTCCTTTGGCCCTATAGTCTTCAAAGGGATCGGAAATATCTGTTCTCAGATTCCACAGAATAAAGGCTAGCAAAGATATCCACGAAATACAGATGTAACTCTGTGAGATGAATTAACATAACACTAAGCAGTTTCCAAGAAAGCTTCTTTCCAGATTTCATCTGAGGATATTTCCTTTTTCACCTTAGCCTTCTATGGGCTTCCAAATATCACTTTGCCAATTCCACAAGAACTGTCTTAGCGAAAGGCTTCTTGAGGGGAAAGCTGTAACTCTGTGAGATGATTTCACAGAACACAAAGAAGTTTCTCAGAAAGCTTCTTTCTCTTTGTTATCGGAGGATATTTCCTTTGGCCCTATAGTCTTCAAAGGGATCCGAAATATCTGTTCTCAGATTCCACAGAAATAAGGCTAGCAAAGAGATCCACGAAATACAGATGTAACTCTATGAGATGAATTAACAAAACACTAAGCAGTTTCTCAGAAAGCTTCTTTCCAGATTTCATCTGAGGATATTTCCTTTTTCACCATAGCCCTCTATGGGCTTCCAAATATCACTTTGCAAATTCCACAAGAACTGTCTTAGCGAAAGGCTTCTCGAGGGGAAAGCTGTAACTCGGTGAGATGATTTCACAGAACACAAAGAAGTTTCTCAGAAAGATTCTTTCTCTTTGTTATCGGAGGATATTTCCTTTGGCCCTATAGTCTTCAAAGGGATCCGAAATATCTGTTCTCAGATTCCACAGAAATAAGGCTAGCAAAGAGATCCACGAAATACAGATGTAAGTCTGGGAGATGAATTAACAGAACACTAAGCAGTTTCTCAGAAAGCTTCTTTCCAGATTTCATCTGAGGATATTTCCTTTTTCACCATAGCCCTCTATGGGCTTCCAAATATCACTTTGCCAATTCCACAAGAACTGTCTTAGCAAAAGGCTTCTTGAGGGGAAAGCTGTAACTCTGTGAGATGATTTCACAGAACACAAAGAAGTTTCTCAGAAAGCTTCTTTCTCTTTGTTATCGGAGGATATTTCCTTTGGCTCTATAGTCTTCAAAGGGATCCGAAATATCTGTTCTCAGATTCCACAGAAATAAGGCTAGCAAAGAGATCCACGAAATACAGATGTAAGTCTGTGAGATGAACTAACAGAACACTAGGCAGTTTCCAAGAAAGCTTCTTTCTAGATTTCATCTGAGGATATTTCCTTTTTCACCATAGCCCTCTATGGGCTTCCAAATATCACTTTGCCAATTCCACAAGAACTGTCTTAGCGAAAGGCTTCTTGAGAGGAAAGCTGTAACTCTGTGAGATGATTTCACAGAACACAAAGAAGTTTCTCAGAAAGCTTCTTTCTCTTTGTTATCGGAGGATTTTTCCTTTGGGCCTATAGTCTTCAAAGGGATCCGAAATATCTGTTCTCAGATTCCACAGAAATAAGGCTAGCAAAGAGATCCACGAAATACAGATGTAACTCTGTGAGGTGAATTAACAGGACACTCAGCAGTTTCTAGGAAAGCTTCTTTCCAGATTTCATCTGAGGATATTTCCTTTTTCACCATAGCCCTCTATGGGCTTCCAAATATCACTTTGCCAATTCCACAAGAACTGTCTTAGCGAAAGGCTTCTTGAGGGGAAAGCTGTAACTCTGTGAGATGATTTCACCAAACACAAAGAAGTTTCTCAGATAGCTTCTTTCTCTTTGTTATCGGAGGATATTTCCTTTGGCCCTATAGTCTTCAAAGGGATCCGAAATATCTGTTCTCAGATTCCACAGAAATAAGGCTAGCAAAGAGATCCACGAAATACAGATGTAAGTCTGTGAGATGAATTAACAGAACACTAAGCAGTTTCTCAAAAAGCTTCTTTCCAGATTTCATCTGAGGATATTTCCTTTTTCACCATAGCCCTCTACGGGCTTCCAAATATCACTTTGCCAATTCCACAAGAACTGTCTTAGCAAAAGGCTTCTTGAGGGGAAAGCTGTAACTCTGTGAGATGATTTCACAGAACACAAAGACGTTTCTCAGAAAGCTTCTTTCTCTTTGTTATCGGAGGATATTTCCTTTGGCTTTATAGTCTTCAAAGGGATCCGAAATATCTGTTCTCAGATTCCACAGAAATAAGGCTAGCAAAGAGATCCACGAAATACTGATGTAACTCTGTGAGATGAATTAACAGAACACTAAGCAGTTTCCAAGAAAGCTTCTTTCCAGATTTCATCTGAGGATATTTCCTTTTTCACCATAGTCCTCTAAGGGCTTCCAAATATCACTTTGCCAATTCCACAAGAACTGTCTTAGCGAAAGGCTTCTTGAGGGGAAAGATGTAACTCTGTGAGATGATTTCACAGAACACAAAGAAGTTTCTCAGAAAGCTTCTTTCTCTTTGTTATCGGAGGATATTTCCTTTGGCCCTATAGTCTTCAAAGGGAAACGAAATATCTGTTCTCAGATTCCAGAGAAATAAGGCTAGCAAACTGATCCACGAAATACAGATGTAACTCTGTGAGATGAATTAACAGAACACTAAGCAGTTTCTAAGAAAGCTTCTTTCCAGATTTCATCTGAGGATATTTCCTTTTTCACCATAGCCCTCTATAGGTTTCCAATTATCACTTTGCCAATTCCACAAGAACTGTCTTAGCGAAAGGCTACTTGAGAGGAAAGCTGTAATTCTGTGAGATGATTTCACAGAACACAAAGAAGTTTCTCAGAAAGCTTCTTTCTCTTTGTTATCGGAGGATATTTCCTTTGGCCCTATAGTCTTCAAAGGGATCCGAAATATCTGTTCTCAGATTCCACAGAAATAAGGCTAGCAAAGAGATCCACGAAATACAGATGTAACTCTGTGAGATGAATTAACAGAACAATAAGGAGTATCTCAGAAAGCTTCTTTCCAGATTTCATCTGAGGATATTTCCTTTTTCACCATAGCCCTCTATGGACTTCCAAATATCACTTTGCCAATTCCATAAGAACTGTCTTAGAGAAAGGCTTCTTGAGGGGAAAGCTGTAACTCTGTGAGATGATTTCACAGAACACAAAGAAGTTTCTCAGAAAGCTTCTTTCTCTTTGTTATCGGAGGATATTTCCTTTGGCCGTATAGTCTTCAAAGAGATCCGAAATATCTGTTCTCAGATTCCACAGAAATAAGGCTCGCAAAGAGATCCACGAAATACAGATGTAACTCTGTGAGATGAATTAAAAGAACACTAAGCAGTTTCTCAGAAAGTTTCTTTCCAGATTTCATCTGAGGATATTTCCTTTTTCACCATAGCCCTCTATGGGCTTCCAAATATCACTTTGCCCATTTCACAAGAACTGTCTTAGTGAAAGGCTTCTTGAGGGGAAAGCTTTAACTCTGTGAGATGATGTCACAGAACACAAAGAAGTTTCTCAGAAAGCTTCTTTCTCTTTGTTAACGGAGGTAAATTCCTTTGGCCCTATAGTCTTCAAAGGGATCCGAAATATCTTTTCTCAGATTCCACAGAAATAAGGCTAGCAAAGAGATCCACGAAATACAGATGTAACTCTGTGAGATGAATTAACAGAGCACTAAGCAGTTTCTCAGAAAGCTTCTTTCCAGATTTCACCTGAGGATATTTCCTTTTTCAAAATAGCCCTCTATGGGCTTCCAAATATCACTTTGCCAATTCCACAAGAACTGTCTTAGCGAAAGGCTTCTTGAGGGGAAAGCTGTAACTCTGTGAGATGATTACACAGAAGACAAAGAAGTTTCTCAGAAAGCTTCTTTCTCTTTGTTATCGGAGGATATTTCCTTTGGCCCTATAGTCTTCAAAGGGATCCGAAATATCTGTTCTCAGATTTCAGAGATATAAGGCTAGCAAAGAGATCCACGAAATACAGATGTAACTCTGTGAGATGAATTAACAGAACTCTAAGCAGTTTCTCAGAAAGCTTCTTTCCAGATTTCATCTGAGGATATTCCCTTTTTCACCATAGCCCTCTATGGGCTTCCAAATATCACTTTGCCAATTCTACAAGAACTGTTTTAGCGAAAGGCTTCTCGAGGGGAAAGCTGTAACTCTGTGAGATGATTTCACAGAACACAAAGAAGTTTCTCAGAAAGCTTCTTTCTCTTTGTTATCGGAGGATATTTCCTGTGGCCCTATAGTCTTCAAAGGGATCCGAAATATCTGTTCTCAGATTCCACAGAAATAAGGCTAGCAAAGAGATCCACGAAATACAGATGTAACTCTGTGAGATGAATTAACAGAACACTAAGCAGTTTCCAAGAAAGCTTCTTTCCTGATTTCATCTGAGGATATTTCCGTTTTCACCATAGCCCTCTATGGGCTTCCAAATATCACTTTGCCAATTCCACAAGAACTGTCTTAGCTAAAGGCTTCTTGAGGGGAAAGCTGTAACTCTGTGAGATGATTTCACAGAACACAAAGAAGTTTCTCAGAAACCTTCTTTCTCTTTGTTATCGGAGGATATTTCCTTTGGCCCTATAGTCTTCAAAGGGATCCGAAATATCTGTTCTCAGATTCCACAGAAATAAGGCTAGCAAACAGATCCACGAAATACAGATGTAACTCTGTGAGATGAAATAACAGGACACTTAGCTATTTCTAGGAAAGCTTCTTTCCAGATTTCATCTGAGGATATTTCCTTTTTCACCCTAGCCCTCTATGGGCTTCCAAATATCACTTTGCCAATTCCACAAGAACTGTCTTAGCAAAAGGCTTCTTGAGGGGAAAGCTGTAACACTGTGAGATGATTTCACAGAACACAAAGACGTTTCTCAGAAAGCTTCCTTCTCTTTGTTATCGGAGGATATTTCCTTTGGCTTTATAGTCTTCAAAGGGATCCGAAATATCTTTTCTCAGATTCCACAGAAATAAGGCTAGCAAAGAGATCCACGAAATACAGATGTAACTCTGTGAGATGAATTAACAGAACACTAAGCAGTTTCCAAGAAAGCTTCTTTCCAGATTTCATCTGAGGATACTTCCTTTTTCACCATAGCCCTCTAAGGGCTTCCAAATATCACTTTGCCAATTCCACAAGAACTGTCTTAGCGAAAGGCTTCTTGAGGGGAAAGCTGTAACTCTGTGAGATGATTTCACAGAACACAAAGAAGTTTCTCAGAAAGCTTCTTTCTCTTTGTTATCGGAGGATATTTCCTTTGGCCCTATAGTCTTCAAAGGGATCCGAAATATCTGTTCTCAGATTCCAGAGAAATAAGGCTAGCAAACAGATCCACGAAATACAGATGTAACTCTGTGAGATGAATTAACAGAACACTAAGCAGATTCTAAGAAAGCTTCTTTCCAGATTTCATCTGAGGATATTTCCTTTTTCACCATAGCCCTCTATAGGCTTCCAATTATCACTCTGCCAATTCCACAAGAACTGTCTTAGCGAAAGGCTCCTTGAGAGGAAAGCTGTAACTCTGTGAGATGATTTCACAGAACACAAAGAAGTTTCTCAGAAAGCTTCTTTCTCTTTGTTCTCGGAGGATTTTTCCTTTGGCCCTATAGTCTTCAAAGGGATCCGAAATATCTGTTCTCAGATTCCACAGAAATAAGGCTAGCAAAGAGATCCACGAAATACAGATGTAACTCTGTGAGATGAATTAACAGGACACTTAGCAGTTTCTAGTAAAGCTTCTTTCCAGATTTCATCTGAGGATATTTCCTTTTTCACCATAGCCCTCTATGGACTTCCAAATATCACTTTGCCAATTCCACAAGAACTGTCTTAGAGAAAGGCTTCTTGAAGGGAAAGCTGTAACTCTGTGGGATGATTTCACAGAACACAAAGAAGTTTCTCAGAAAGCTTCTTTCTCTTTGTTATCGGAGGATATTTCCTTTGGCCGTATAGTCTTCAAAGAGATCCGAAATATCTGTTCTCAGATTCCACAGAAATAAGGCTAGCAAAGAGATCCAGGAAATACAGATGTAACTCTGTGAGATGAATTAAAAGAACACTAAGCAGTTTCTCAGAAAGCTTCTTTCCAGATTTCATCTGAGGATATTTCCTTTTTCACCATAGCCCTCTATGGGCTTCCAAATATCACTTTGCCAATTCCACAAGAACTGTCTTAGCGAAAGGCTTCTTGAGGGGAAAGCTGTAACTCTGTGAGATGATTTCACGGGACACAAAGAAGTTTCTCAGAAAGCTTCTTTCTCTTTGTTAACGGAAGTAATTTCCTTTGGCCCTATAGTCTTCAAAGGGATCCGAAATATCTTTTCTCAGATTCCACAGAAATAAGGCTAGCAAAGAGATCCACGAAATACAGATGTAACTCTGTGAGATGAATTAACAGAGCACTAAGCAGTTTCTCAGAAAGCTTCTTTCCAGATTTCATCTGAGGATATTTCCTTTTTCAAAATAGCCCTCTATGGGCTTCCAAATATCACTTTGCCAATTCCACAAGAACTGTCTTAGCGAAAGGCTTCTTGAGGGGAAAGCTGTAACTCTGTGAGATGATTACACAGAAGACAAAGAAGTTTCTCAGAAAGCTTCTTTCTCTTTGTTATCGGAGCATATTTCCTTTGGCCCTATAGTCTTCAAAGGGATCCGAAATATCTGTTCTCAGATTTCAGAGAAATAAGGCTAGCAAAGAGATCCACGAAATACAGATGTAACTCTGTGAGATGAATTAACAGAACACTAAGCAGTTTCTCAGAAAGCTTCTTTCCAGATTTCATCTGAGGATATTTCCTTTTTCACCATAGCCCTCTATGGGCTTCCAAATATCACTTTGCCAATTCCACAAGAACTGTCTTAGCGAAAGGCTTCTCGAGGGGAAAGCTGTAACTCTGTGAGATGATTTCACAGAAGACAAAGAAGTTTCTCAGAAAGCTTCTTTCTCTTTGTTATCGGAGGATATTTCCTTTGGCCCTATAGTCTTCAAAGGGATCCGAAATATCTGTTCTCAGATTCCACAGAAATAAGGCTAGCAAAGAGATCCACGAAATACAGATGTAACTCTGTGAGATGAATTAACAGAACACTAAGCAGTTTCCAAGAAAGCTTCTTTCCTGATTTCATCTGAGGATATTTCCTTTTTCACCATAGCCCTCTATGGGCTTCCAAATATCACTTTGCCAATTCCCCAAGAACTGTCTTAGCGAAAGGCTTCTTGAGGGGAAAGCTGTAACTCTGTGAGAATATTTCACAGAACACAAAGAAGTTTCTCAGAAAGCTTCTTTCTCTTTGTTATCGGAGGATATTTCCTTTGGCCCTATAGTCTTCAAAGGGATCCGAAATATCTGTTCTCAGATTCCACAGAAATAAGGCTAGCAAAGAGATCCACGAAATACAGATGTAACTCTGTGAGGTGAATTAACAGAACACTAAGCAGTTTCTCAGAAAGCTTCTTTCCAGATTTCATCTGAGGATATTTCCTTTTTCACCATAGCCCTCTATGGACTTCCAAATATCATTTTGCCAATTCCACAAGAACTGTCTTAGAGAAAGGCTTCTTGAGGGGAAAGCTGTAACTCTGTGAGATGATTTCACAGAACACAAAGAAGTTTCTCAGAAAGCTTCTTTCTCTTTGTTATCGGAGGATATTTCCTTTGGCCCTATAGTCATCAAAGGGATCCGAAATATCTGTTCTCAGATTCCACAGAAATAAGGCTAGCAAACAGATCCACGAAATACAGATGTAACTCTGTGAGATGAATTAACAGAACACTAAGCAGTTTCTAAGACAGCTTCTTTCCAGATTTCATCTGAGGATATTTCCTTTTTCACAATAGCCCTCTATAGGCTTCCAAATATCACTTTGCCAATTCCACAAGAACTGTCTTAGCGAAAGACTTCTTGAGGGGAAAGCTGTAACTCTGTGAGATGATTTCACAGAACACAAAGAAGTTTCTCAGAAAGCTTCTTTCTCTTTGTTAACGGAGGTAATTTCCTTTGGCCCTATAGTCTTCAAAGGGATCCGAAATATCTGTTCTCAGATTCCACAGAAATAAGGCTAGCAAAGAGATCCACGAAATACAGATGTAACTCTGTGAGATGAATTAACAGAGCACTAAGCAGTTTCTCAGGAAGCTTCTTTCCAGATTTCATCTGAGGTTATTTCCTTTTTCAAAATAGCCCTCTATGGGCTTCCAAATATCACTTTGCCAATTCCACAAGAACTGTCTTAGCGAAAGGCTTCTTGAGGGGAAAGCTGTAACTCTGTGAGATGATTACACAGAAGACAAAGAAGTTTCTCAGAAAGCTTCTTTCTCTTTGTTATCGGAGGATATTCCCTTTGGCCCTATAGTCTTCAAAGGGATCCGAAATATCCGTTCTCAGATTCCACAGAAATAAGGCTAGCAAAGAGATCCACGAAATACAGATGTAAGTCTGGGAGATGAATTAACAGAACACTAAGCAGTTTCTCAGAAAGCTTCTTTCCAGATTTCATCTGAGGATATTTCCTTTTTCACCATAGCCCTCTATGGGCTTCCAAATATCACTTTGCCAATTCCACAAGAACTGTCTTAGCAAAACGCTTCTTGAGGGGAAAGCTGTAACTCTGTGAGATGATTTCACAGAACACAAAGAAGTTTCTCAGAAAGCTTCTTTCTCTTTGTTATCGGAGGATATTTCCTTTGGCCCTATAGTCTTCAAAGGGATCCGAAAAATCTGTTCTCAGATTCCACAGAAATAAGGCTAGCAAAGAGATCCACGAAATACAGATGTAACTCTGTGAGGCGAATTAACAGGACACTTAGCAGTTTCTAGGAAAGCTTCTTTCCAGATTTCATCTGAGGATATTTCCTTTTTCAAAATAGCCCTCTATGGGCTTCCAAATATCACTTTGCCAATTCCACAAGAACTGTCTTAGCGAAAGGCTTCTTGAGGGGAAAGCTGTAACTTTGTGAGATGAATACACAGAAGACAAAGAAGTTTCTCAGAAAGCTTCTTTCTCTTTGTTATCGGAGGATATTTCCTTTGGCCCTATAGTCTTCAAAGGGATCCGAAATATCTGTTCTCAGATTCCACAGAAATAAGGCTAGCAAACAGATCCACGAAATACAGATGCAACTCTGTGAGATGAATTAACAGAACACTAAGCAGTTTCTAAGAAAGCTTCTTTCCAGATTTCATCTGAGGATATTTCCTTTTTCACCATAGCCCTCTATAGGCTTCCAATTATCACTTTGCCAATTCCACAAGAACTGTCTTAGCGAAAGGCTACTTGAGAGGAAAGCTGTAACTCTGTGAGATGATTTCACAGAACACAAAGAAGTTTCTCAGAAAGCTTCTTTCTCTTTGTTATCGGAGGATTTTTCCTTTGGCCCTATAGTCTTCAAAGGGATCCGAAATATCTGTTCTCAGATTCCACAGAAATAAGGCTAGCAAAGAGATCCACGAAATACAGATGTAACTCTGTGAGATGAATTAACAGAACAATAAGGAGTTTCTCAGAAAGCTTCTTTCCAGATTTCATCTGAGGATATTTCCTTTTTCACCATAGCCCTCTATGGACTTCCTAATATCATTTTGCCAATTCCACAAGAACTGTCTTAGAGAAAGGCTTCTTGATGGGAAAGCGGTAACTCTGTGAGATGATTTCACAGAACACAAAGAAGTTTCTCAGAAAGCTTCTTTCTCTTTGTTATCGGAGGATATTTCCTTTGGCCGTATAGTCTTCAAAGGGATCCGAAATATCTGTTCTCAGATTCCACAGAAATAAGGCTAGCAAAGAGATCCACGAAATACAGATGTAACTCTGTGAGATGAATTAAAAGAACACTAAGCAGTTTCTCAGAAAGCTTCTTTCCAGATTTCATCTGAGGATATTTCCTTTTTCACCATAGCCCTCTATGGGCTTCCAAATATCACTTTGCCAATTCCACAAGAACTGTCTTAGTGAAAGACTTCTTGAGGGGAAAGCTGTAACTCTGTGAGATGATTTCACAGAACACAAAGAAGTTTCTCAGAAAGCTTCTTTCTCTTTGTTAACGGAGGTAATTTCCTTTGGCCCTATAGTCTTCAAAGGGATCCGAAATATCTGTTCTCAGATTCCACAGAAATAAGGCTAGCAAAGAGATCCACGAAATACAGATGTAACTCTGTGAGATGAATTAACAGAGCACTAAGCAGTTTCTCAGGAAGCTTCTTTCCATATTTCATCTGAGGATATTTCCTTTTTCAAAATAGCCCTCTATGGGCTTCCAAATATCACTTTGCCAATTCCACAAGAACTGTCTTAGCGAAAGGCTTCTTGAGGGGAAAGCTGTAACTCTGTGAGATGATTACACAGAAGACAAAGAAGTTTCTCAGAAAGCTTCTTTCTCTTTGTTATCGGAGGATATTTCCTTTGGCCCTATAGTCTTCAAAGGGATCCGAAATATCTGTTCTCAGATTTCAGAGAAATAAGGCTAGCAAAGAGATCCACGAAATACAGATGTAACTCTGTGAGATGAATTAACAGAACACTAAGCAGTTTCTCAGAAAGCTTCTTTCCAGATTTCATCGGAGGATATTCCCTTTTTCACCATAGCCCTCTATGGGCTTCCAAATATCACTTTGCCAATTCCACAAGAACTGTCGTAGCGAAAGGCTTCTCGAGGGGAAAGCTGCAACTCTGTGAGATGATTTCACAGAACACAAAGAAGTTTCTCAGAAAGCTTCTTTCTCTTTGTTATCGGAGGATATTTCCTGTGGCCCTATAGTCTTCAAAGGGATCCGAAATATCTGTTCTCAGATTCCACAGAAATAAGGCTAGCAAAGAGATCCACGAAATACAGATGTAACTCTGTGAGATGAATTAACAGAACACTAAGCAGTTTCCAAGAAAGCTTCTTTCCTGATTTCATCTGAGGATATTTCCGTTTTCACCATAGCCCTCTATGGGCTTCCAAATATCACTTTGCCAATTCCACAAGAACTGTCTTAGCGAAAGGCTTCTTGAGGGGAATGCTGTAACTCTGTGAGATGACTTCACAGAACACAAAGAAGTTTCTCAGAAACCTTCTTTCTCGTTGTTATCGGAGGATATTTCCTTTGGCCCTATAGTCTTCAAAGGGATCCGAAATATCTGTTCTCAGATTCCACAGAAATAAGGCTAGCAAACAGATCCATGAAATACAGATGTAACTCTGTGAGATGAATTAACAGGACACTTAGCAGTTTCTAGGAAAGCTTCTTTCCAGATTTCATCTGAGGATATTTCCTTTTTCACCATAGCCCTCTAAGGGCTTCCAAATATCACTTTGCCAATTCCACAAGAACTGTCTTAGCGAAAGGCTTCTTGAGGGGAAAGCTGTAACTCTGTGAGATGATTTCACAGAACACAAAGAAGTTTCTCAGAAAGCTTCTTTCTCTTTGTTATCGGAGGATATTTCCTTTGGCCCTATAGTCTTCAAAGGGATCTGAAATATCTGTTCTCAGATTCCACAGAAATAAGGCTAGCAAAGAGATCCACGAAATACAGATGTAACTCTGTGAGATGAATTAACAGAACACTAAGCAGTTTCTCAGAAAGCTTCTTTCCAGATTTCATCTGAGGATATTTCCTTTTTCACCATAGCCCTCTATGGGCTTCCAAATATCACTTTGCCAATTCCACAAGAACTGTCTTAACGAAAGGCTTCTCGAGGGGAAAGCTGTAACTCTGTGAGATGATTTCACAGAACACAAAGAAGTTTCTCAGAAAGCTTCTTTCTCTTTGTTACCGGAGGATATTTCCTTTGGCCCTATAGTCTTCAAAGGGATCCGAAATATCTGTTCTCAGATTCCACAGAAATAAGGCTAGCAAAGAGATCCACGAAATACAGATGTAAGTCTGGGAGATGAATTAACAGAACACTAAGCAGTTTCTCAGAAAACTTCTTTCCAGATTTCATCTGAGGATATTTCCTTTTTCACCATAGCCCTCTATGGGCTTCCAAATATCACTTTGCCAATTCCACAAGAACTGTCTTAGCAAAAGGCTCCTTGAGGGGAAAGCTGTAACTCTGTGAGATGATTTCACAGAACACAAAGAAGTTTCTCAGAAAGCTTCTTTCTCTTTGTTATCGGAGGATATTTCCTTTGGCCCTATAGTCTTCAAAGGGATCCGAAATATCTGTTCTCAGATTCCACAGAAATAAGGCTAGCAAAGAGATCCACGAAATACAGATGTAACTCTGTGAGGTGAATTAACAGGACACTTAGCAGTTTCTGGGAAAGCTTCTTTCCAGATTTCATCTGAGGATATTTCCTTTTTCACCATAGCCCTCTATGGGCTTCCAAATATCACTTTGCCAATTCCACAAGAACTGTCTTAGCGAAAGGCTTTTTGAGGGGAAAGCTGTAACTCTGTGAGATGATTTCACAGAACACAAAGAAGTTTCTCAGAAACTTTCTTTCTCTTTGTTATCGGAGGATATTTCCTTTGGCCCTATAGTCTTCAAAGGGATCCGAAATATCTGTTCTCAGATTCCACAGAAATAAGGCTAGCAAAGAGATCCACGAAATACAGATGTAACTCTGTGAGGTGAATTAACAGGACACTTAGCATTTTCTCAGAAAGCTTCTTTCCAGATTTCATCTGAGGATATTTCCTTTTTCACCATAGTCCTCTATGGGCTTCCAAATATCACTTTGCCAATTCCACAAGAACTGTCTTAGCGAAAGGCTTCTCGAGGGGAAATCTGAAACTCTGTGAGATGATTTCACAGAACAGAAAGAAGTTTCTCAGAAAGCTTCTTTCTCTTTGTTATCGGAGGATATTTCCTTTGGCCCTATAGTCTTCAAAGGGATCCGAAATATCTGTTCTCAGATTCCACAGAAAGAAGGCTAGCAAAGAGATCCACGAAATACAGATATAACTCTGTGAGATGAATTAACAGAACACTAAGCAGTTTTCAAAAAGCTTCTTTCCAGATTTCATCTGAGGATATTTCCTTTTTCACCATAGCCCTCTATGGGCTTCCAATATCACTTTGCCAATTCCACAAGAACTGTCTTAGCGAAAGGCTTCTTGAGGGGAAAGCTGTAACTCTGTGAGATGATTTCACAGAACACAAAGAAGTTTCTCAGAAAGCTTCTTTCTCTTTGTTATCGGAGGATATTTCCTTTGGCTTTATAGTCTTCAAAGGGATCCGAAATATCTGTTCTCAGATTCCACAGAAATAAGGCTAGCAAAGAGATCCACGAAATACAGATGTAACTCTGTGAGATGAATTAACAGGACACTTAGCAGTTTCTAGGAAAGCTTCTTTCCAGATTTCATCTGAGGATATTTCCTTTTTCACCATAGCCCTCTATGGACTTCCAAATATCACTTTGCCAATTCCACAAGAACTGTCTTAGAGAAAGGCTTCTTGAGGGGAAAGCTGTAACTCTGTGAGATGATTTCACAGAACACAAAGAAGTTTCTCAGAAAGCTTCTTTCTCTTTGTTATCGGAGGATATTTCCTTTGGCACTATAGTCTTCAAAGAGATCCGAAATATCTGTTCTCAGATTCCACAGAAAGAAGGCTAGCAAAGAGATCCACGAAATACAGATATAACTCTGTGAGATGAATTAACAGAACACTAAGCAGTTTCCAAGAAAGCTTCTTTCCAGATTTCATCTGAGGATATTTCCTTTTTCACCATAGCCCTCTATGGGCTTCCAAATATCACTTTGCCAATTCCACAAGAACTGTCTTAGCGAAAGGCTTCTTGAGGGGAAAGCTGTAACTCTGTGAGATGATTTCACAGAACACAAAGACGTTTCTCAGAAAGCTTCTTTCTCTTTGTTATCGGAGGATATTTCCTTTGGCCCTGTAGTCTTCAAAAGGATCCGAAATATCTGTTCTCAGATTCCACAGAAATAAGGCAAGCAAAGAGATCCACGAAATACAGATGTAACTCTGTGAGGTGAATTAACAGGACACTTAGCAGTTTTTGGGAAAGCTTCTTTCCAGATTTCATCTGAGGATATTTCCTTTTTCACCATAGCCCTCTAAGGGCTTCCAAATATCACTTTGCCAATTCCACAAGAACTGTCTTAGCGAAAGGCTTCTTGAGGGGAAAGCTGTAACTCTGTGAGATGATTTCACAGAACAAAAAGAATTTTCTCAGAAAGCTTCTTTCTCTTTGTTATCGGAGGATATTTCCTTTGGCCCTATAGTCTTCAAAGGGATCCGAAATATCTGTTCTCAGATTCCACAGAAATAAGGCTAGCAAAGAGATCCACGAAATACAGATGTAAGTCTGTGAGATGAATTAACAGAACACTAAGCAGTTTCTCAAAAAGCTTCTTTCCAGATTTCATCTGAGGATATTTCCTTTTTCACCATAGCCCTCTAAGGGATTCCAAATATCACTTTGCCATTTCCACAAGAACCGTCTTAGCAAAAGGCTTCTTGAGGGGAAAGCTGCAACTCTGTGAGATGATTTCACAGAACACAAAGACGTTTCTCAGAAAGCTTCTTTCTCTTTGTTATCGGAGGATATTTCCTTTGGCTTTACAGTCTTCAAAGGGATCCGAAATATCTGTTCTCAGATTCCACAGATATAAGGCTAGCAAAGAGATCCACGAAATACAGATGTAACTCTGTGAGATGAATTAACAGAACACTAAGCAGTTTCCAAGAAAGCTTCTTTCCAGATTTCATCTGAGGATATTTCCTTTTTCACCATAGCCCTCAAAGGGCTTCCAAATATCACTTTGCCAATTCCACAAGAACTGTCTTAGCGAAAGGCTTCTTGAGGGGAAAGCTGTAACTCTGTGAGATGATTTCACAGAACACAAAGAAGTTTCTCAGAAAGCTTCTTTCTCTTTATTATCGGAGGATATTTCCTTTGGCCCTATAGTCTTCAAAGGGATCCGAAATATCTGTTCTCAGATTCCACAGAAATAAGGCTAGCAAAGAGATCCACGAAATACAGATGTAACTCTGTGAGATGAATTAACAGAACACTAAGCAGTTTCTAAGAAAGATTCTTTCCAGATTTCATCCGGGATATTTCCTTTTTCACCATAGCCCTCTATAGGCTTCCAATTATCACTATGCCAATTCCACAAGAACTGTCTTAGCGAAAGGCTTCTTGAGAGGAAAGCTGTAACTCTGTGAGATGATTTCACAGAACACAAAGAAGTTTCTCAGAAAGCTTCCTTCTCTTTGTTATCGGAGGATATTTCCTTTGGCCCTATAGTCTTCAAAGGGATCCGAAATATCTGTTCTCAGATTCCACAGAAATAAGGCTAGCAAAGAGATCCACGAAATACCTATGTAACTCTGTGAGATGAATTAACAGAACTATAAGGAGTTTCTCAGAAAGCTTCTTTCCAGATTTCATCTGAGGATATTTCCTTTTTCACCATAGCCCTCTATGGGCTTCCAAATATCACTTTGCCAATTCCACAAGAACTGTCTTAGCGAAAGGCTTCTTGAGGGGAAAGCTGTAACTCTGTGAGATGATTTCACAGAACACAAAGAAGTTTCTCAGATAGCTTCTTTCTCTTTGTTATCGGAGGATATTTCCTTTGGCCCTATAGTCTTCAAAGGGATCCGAAATATCTGTTCTCAGATTCCACAGAAATAAGGCTAGCAAAGAGATCCACGAAATACAGATGTAAGTCTGGGAGATGAATTAACAGAACACTAAGCAGATTCTAAGAAAGCTTCTTTCCAGATTTCATCTGAGGATATTTCCTTTTTCACCATAGCCCTCTATAGGCTTCCAATTATCACTTTGCCAATTCCACAAGAACTGTCTTAGCGAAAGGCTACTGGAGAGGAAAGCTGTAACTCTGTGAGATGATTTCACAGAAGACAAAGAAGTTTCTCAGAAAGCTTCTTTCTCTTTGTTATCGGAGGATATTTCCTTTGGCCCTATAGTCTTCAAAGGGATCCGAAATATCTGTTCTCAGATTTCAGAGAAATAAGGCTAGCAAAGAGATCCACGAAATACAGATGTAACTCTGTGAGATGAATTAACAGGACACTTAGCAGTTTCTAGGAAAGCTTCTTTCCAGATTTCATCTGAGGATATTTCCTTTTTCACCATAGCCTTCTATGGGCTTCCAAATATCACTTTGCCAATTCCACAAGAACTGTCTTAGCGAAAGGCTTCTCGAGGGGAAAGCTGTAACTCTGTGGATGATTTCACAGAACACAAAGAAGTTTCTCAGAAAGCTTCTTTCTCTTTGTTATCGGAGGATATTTCCTTTGGCCCTATAGTCTTCAAAGGGATCCGAAATATCTCTTCTCAGATTCCAGAGAAAGAAGGCTAGCAAAGAGATCCACGAAATACAGATGTAAGTCTGTGAGATGAATTAACAGAACACTAAGCAGTTTCTCAGAAAGCTTCTTTCCAGATTTCATCTGAGGATATTTCCTTTTTCACCATAGCCCTCTATGGGCTTCCAAATATCACTTTTCCAATTCCACAAGAACTGTCTTAGCGAAAGGCTTCTCGAGGGGAAAGCTGTAACTCTGTGAGATGATTTCACAGAACACAAAGAAGTTTCTCAGAAAGCATCTTTCTCGTTGTTATCGGAGGATATTTCCTTTGGCCCTATAGTCTTCAAAGGGATCCGAAATATCTGTTCTCAGATTCCACAGAAATAAGGCTAGCAAAGAGATCCACGAAATACAGATGTAACTCTGTGAGATGAATTAACAGAACACTAAGCAGTTTCTCAGAAAGCTTCTTTCCAGATTTCTTCTGAGGATATTTCCTTTTTCACCATAGACCTCTATGGGCTTCCAAATATCACTTTGCCAATTCCACAAGTACTGTCTTAGCGAAAGTCTTCTCGAGAGGAAAGCTGTAACTCTGTGAGATGATTTCACAGAACACAAAGAAGTTTCTCAGAAAGCTTCTTTCTCTTTGTTATCGGAGGATATTTCCTTTGGCCCTATAGTCTTCAAAGGGATCCGAAATATCTGTTCTCAGATTCCACAAAAATAAGGCTAGCAAAGAGATCCACGAAATAAGATGTAACTCTGTGAGATGAATTAACAGGACACTTAGCAGTTTCTAGGAAAGCTTCTTTCCAGATTTCATCTGAGGATATTTCCTTTTTCACCATAGCCCTCTATGGGCTTCCAAATATCCCTTTGCCAATTCCACAAGAACTGTCTTAGCGAAAGGCTTCTCGAGGGGAAAGCTGTAACTCTGTGAGATGATTTCACAGAACACAAAGAAGTTTCTCAGAAAGCTTCTTTCTCTTTGTTATCGGAGGATATTTCCTTTGGCCCTATAGTCTTCAAAGGGATCCGAAATATCTGTTCTCAGATTCCACAGAAATAAGGCTACCAAAGAGATCCACGAAATACAGATGTAAGTCTGTGAGATGAATTAACAGAACACTAAGCAGTTTCTCAGAAAGCTTCTCTCCAGATTTCATCTGAGGATATTTCCTTTTTCACCATAGCCCTCTATGGGCTTCCAAATATCGCTTTGCCAATTCCACAGGAACTGTCTTAGCGAAAGGCTTCTTGAGGGGAAATCTGTAACTCTGTGAGATGATTTCACAGAACACAAAGAAGTTTCTCAGAAAGCTTCTTTCTCTTTGTTATCGGAGGATATTTCCTTTGGCCCTATAGTCTTCAAAGGGATCCGAAATATCTGTTCTCAGATTCCACAGAAATAAGGCTAGCAAACAGATCCACGAAATACAGATGTAACTCTGTGAGATGAATTAACAGAACACTAAGCAGTTTCTAAGAAAGCTTCTTTCCAGATTTCATCTGAGGATATTTCCTTTTTCACCATAGCCCTCTATAGGCTTCCAATTATCACTTTGCCAATTCCACAAGAACTGTCTTAGCGAAAGGCTACTTGAGAGGAAAGCTGTAATTCTGTGAGATGATTTCACAGAACACAAAGAAGTTTCTCAGAAAGCTTCTTTCTCTTTGTTATCGGAGGATATTTCCTTTGGCTGTATAGTTTTCAAAGGGATCCGAAATATCTGTTCTCAGATTCCACAGAAATAAGGCTAGCAAAGAAATCCACGAAATACAGATGTAACTCTGTGAGGTGAATTAACAGAACACCTAGCAGTTTCCAAGAAAGCTTCTTTCCAGATTTCATCTGAGGATATTTCCTTTTTCACCATAGCCCTCTATGGTCTTCCAAATATCACTTTGCCAATTCCACAAGAACTGTCTTAGCGAAAGGCTTCTCGAGGGGAAAGCTGTAACTCTGTGAGATGATTTCACAGAACACAAAGAAGTTTCTCGGAAAGCTTCTTTCTCTTTGTTATCGGAGGATATTTCCTTTGGCCCTATAGTCTTCAAAGGGATCCGAAATATCTTTTCTTAGATTCCACAGAAATAAGGCTAGCAAAGAGATCCACGAAATACAGATGTAACTCTGTGAGATGAATTAACAGAACACTAAGCAGTTTCTCAGAAAGTTTCTTTCCAGATTGCATCTGAGGATATTTCCTTTTTCACCATAGCCCTCTAAGGCTTCCAAATATCACTTTGCCAATTCCACAAGAACTGTCTTAGCGAAAGGTTTCTCGAGGGGAAAGCTGTAACTCTGTGAGATGATTTCACAGAACACAAAGAAGTTTCTCAAAAAGCTTCTTTCTCTTAGTTATCGGAGGATATTTCCTTTTGCCCTATAGTCTTCAAAGGGATCCGAAATACCTGTTCTCAGATTCCACAGAAATAAGGCTATCAAAGAAATCCACGAAATACAGATGTAACTCTGTGAGATGAATTAACAGGACACTTAGCAGTTTCTAGGAAAGCTTCCTTCCAGATTTCATCTGAGGATATTTCCTTTTTCAGCATAGCGCCCTATGGGCTTCCAAATATCACTTTGCCAATTCCACAAGAACTGTCTTAGCGAAAGGCTTCTCGAGGGGAAAGCGGTAACTCTTTGAGATGATTTCACAGAACACAAAGAAGTTTCTCAGAAAGCTTCTTTCTCTTTGTTATCGGAGGATATTTCCTTTGGCCCTATAGTCTTCAAAGTGATCCGAAATATCTGTTCTCAGATTCCAGAGAAATAAGGCTAGCAAAGAGATCCACGAAATACAGATGTAAGTCTGTGAGATGAATTAACAGAACACTAAGCAGTTTCTCAGAAAGCTTCTTTCCAGATTTCATCTGAGGATATTTCCTTTTTCACCATAGCCCCCTATGGGCTTACAAATATCGCTTTGCCAATTCCACAAGAACTGTCTTAGCGAAAGGCTTCTCGAGGGGAAAGCTGTAACTCTGTGAGATGATTTCACAGAACACAAAGAAGTTTCTCAGAAAGCTTCTTTCTCTTTGTTATCGGAGGATATTTCCTTTGGCCCTATAGTCTTCAAAGGGATCCGAAATATCTTTTCTTAGATTCCACAGAAATAAGGCTAGCGAAGAGATCCACGAAATACAGATGTAACTCTGTGAGATGAATTAACAGAACACTAAGCAGTTTCTCAGAAAGTTTCTTTCCAGATTTCATCTGAGGATATTTCCTTTTTCACCATAGCCCTCTAAGGCTTCCAAATATCACTTTGCCAATTCCACAAGAACTGTCTTAGCGAAAGGTTTCTCGAGGGGAAAGCTGTAACTCTGTGAGATGATTTCACAGAACACAAAGAAGTTTCTCAAAAAGCTTCTTTCTCTTTGTTATCGGAGGATATTTCCTTTGGCCCTATAGTCTTCAAAGGGATCCGAAATACCTGTTCTCAGATTCCACAGAAATAAGGCTATCAAAGAAATCCACGAAATACAGATTTAACTCTGTGAGATGAATTACAGGACACTTAGCAGTTTCTAGGAAAGCTTCTTTCCAGATTTCATCTGAGGTTATTTCCTTTTTCACCATAGCGCCCTATGGGCTTCCAAATATCACTTTGCCAATTCCACAAGAACTGTCTTAGCGAAAGGCTTCTCGAGGGGAAAGCGGTAACTCTTTGAGATGATTTCACAGAACACAAAGAAGTTTCTCAGAAACCTTCTTTCTCTTTGTTATCGGAGGATATTTCCGTTGGCCCTATAGTCTTCAAAGGGATCCGAAATATCTGTTCTCAGATTCCAGAGAAATAAGGCTAGCAAAGAGATCCACGAAGTACAGATGTAAGTCTGTGAGTTGAATTAACAGAACACTAAGCAGTTTCTCAGAAAGCTTCTTTCCAGATTTCATCTGAGGATATTTCCTTTTTCACCATAGCCCTCTATGGGCTTACAAATATCGCTTTGCCAATTCCACAAGAACTGTCTTAGCGAAAGGCTTCTCGAGGGGAAAGCTGTAACTCTGTGAGATGATTTCACAGAACACAAAGAAGTTTCTCAGAAAGCTTCTTTCTCTTTGTTATCGGAGGATATTTCCTTTGGCCCTATAGTCTTCAAAGGGATCCGAAATATCTGTTCTCAGATTCCACAGAAATAAGACTATCAAAGAGATCCACGAAAGACAGATGTAACTCTGTGAGATGAATTAACAGAACACTAAGCAGTTTCCAAGAAAGCTTCTTTCCTGATTTCATCTGAGGATATTTCCTTTTTCACCATAGCCCTCTAAGGGCTTCCAAATATCACTTTGCCAATTCCACAAGAACTGTCTTAGCTAAAGGCTTCTTGAGGGGAAAGCTGTAACTCCGTGAGAGTATTTCACAGAACACAAAGAAGTTTCTCAGAAAGCTTCTTTCTCTTTGTTATCAGAGGATATTTCCTTTGGCCCTATAGTCTTCAAAGGGATCCGAAATATCTGTTCTCAGATTCCACAGAAATAAGGCTAGCAAAGAGATCCACGAAATACAGATGTAACTCTGTGAGATGAATTAACAGAACACTAAGCAGTTTCTCAGAAAGCTTCTTTCCAGATATCATCTGAGGATATTTCCTTTTTCACCATAGCCCTCTATGGGCTTCCAAATATCACTTTGCCAATTCCACAAGAACTGTCTTAGCGAAAGGCTTCTCGAGGGGCAAGCTGTAACTCTGTGAGATGATTTCACAGAACACAAAGAAGTTTCTCAGAAAGCTTCTTTCTCTTTGTTATCGGAGGATATTTCCTTTGGCCCTATAGTCTTCAAAGGGATCCGAAATATCTGTTCTCAGATTCCACAGAAATAAGGCTAGCAAAGAGATCCACGAAATACAGATGTAAGTCTGTGAGATGAATTACCAGAACACTAAGCAGTTTCTCAGAAAGCTTCTTTTCAGATTTTATCTGAGGATATTTCCTTTTTCACCATAGCCCTCTATGGGCTTCCAAATATCACTTTGCCAATTCCACAAGAACTGTCTTAGCGAAAGGCTTCTCGAGGGGAAAGCTGTAACTCTGTGAGATGATTTCACAGAACACAAAGAAGTTTCTCAGAAAGCTTCTTTCTCTTTGTTATCGGAGGATATTTCCTTTGGCCCTATAGTCTTCAAAGTGATCCGAAATATCTGTTTTCAGATTCCAGAGAAATAAGGCTAGCAAAGAGATCCACGAAATACAGAGGTAAGTCTGTGAGTTGAATTAACAGAACACTAACCAGATTCTCAGAAAGCTTCTTTCCAGATTTCATCTGAGGGTATTTCCTTTTTCACCATAGCCCTCTATGGGCTTCCAAATATCACTTTTCCAATTCCACAAGAACTGTCTTAGCGAAAGGCTTCTCGAGAGGAAAGCTGTAACTCTGTGAGATGATTTCACAGAACACAAAGAAGTTTCTCAGAAAGCTTCTTTCTCTTTGTTATCGGAGGATATTTCCTTTGGCCCTATAGTCTTCAAAGGGATCCGAAATATCCCTTCTCAGATTCCACAGAAATAAGGCTAGCAAAGAGATCCACGAAATACAGATGTAACTCTGTGAGATGAATTAACAGAACACTAAGCAGTTTCCAAGAAAGCTTCTTTCCAGATTTCATCTGAGGATATTTCCTTTTTCACCATAGCCCTCTATGGGCTTGCAAATATCACTTTGCCAATTCCACAAGAACTGTCTTAGCGAAAGGCTTTTTGAGGGGAAAGCTGTAACTCTGTGAGATGATTTCACAGAACACAAAGAAGTTTCTCAGAAAGCTTCTTTCTCTTTGTTATCGGAGGATATTTCCTTTGGCCCTATAGTCTTCAAAGGGATCCGAAATATCTGTTCTCAGATTCCACAGAAATAAGGCTAGCAAAGAGATCCACGAAATACAGATGTAAGTCTGTGAGATGAATTAACAGAACACTAAGCAGTTTCTCAGAAAGCTTCTTTCCAGATTTCATCTGAGGATATTTCCTTTGTCACCATAGCCCTCTATGGGCTTCCAAATATCACTTTGCCAATTCCACAAGAACTGTCTTAGCGAAAGGCTTCTCGAGAGGAAAGCTGTAACTCTGTGAGATGATTTCACAGAACACAAAGAAGTTTCTCAGAAAGCTTCTTTCTCTTTGTTATCAGAGGATATTTCCTTTGGCCCTATAGTCTTCAAAGGGATCCGAAATATCTGTTCTCAGATTCCACAGAAATAAGGCTAGCAAAGAGATCCACGAAATACAGATGTAACTCTGTGAGAAGAATTAACAGAACACTAAGCAGTTTCTCAGAAAGCTTCTTTCCAGATTTCATCTGAGGATATTTCCTTTTTCACCATAGCCCTCTAAGGGCTTCCAAATATCACTTTGCCAATTCCACAAGAACTGTCTTAGCGAAAGGCTTCTCGAGGGGAAAGCTGTAACTCTGTGAGATGATTTCACAGAACACAAAGAAGTTTCTCAGAAAGCTTCTTTCTCTTTGTTATCGGAGGATATTTCCTTTGGGCCTATAGTCTTCAAAGGGATCCGAAATATCTGTTCTCAGATTCCACAGAAATAAGGCTAGCAAAGAGATCCATGAAATACAGATGTAACTCTGTGAGATGAATTAACAGAACACTAAGCAGTTTCTAAGAAAGCTTCTTTCCAGATTTCATCTGAGGATATTTCCTTTTTCACCATAGCCCTCTAAGGGCTTCCAAATATCACTTTGCCAATTCCACAAGAACTGTCTTAGCGAAAGGCTTCTTGAGGGGAAAACTGTAACTCTGTGAGATGATTTCACAGAACACAAAGAAGTTTCTCAGAAACCTTCTTTCTCTTTGTTATCGGAGGATTTTTCCTTTGGCCCTATAGTCTTCAAAGGGATCCGAAATATCTGTTCTCAGATTCCACAGAAATAAGGCTAGCAAAGAGATCCACGAAATACAGATGTAAGTCTGTGAGATGAATTACCAGAACACTAAGCAGTTTCTCAGAAAGCTTCTTTCCAGATTTCATCTGAGGATATTTCCTTTTTCACCATAGCCCTCTATGGGCTTCCAAATATCACTTTGCCAATTCCACAAGAACTGTCTTAGCGAAAGGCTTCTCGAGGGGAAAGCTGTAACTCTGTGAGATGATTTCAGAGAACACAAAGAAGTTTCTCAGAAAGCTTCTTTCTCTTTGTTATCGGAGGATATTTCCTTTGGCCCTATAGTCTTCAAAGTGATCCGAAATATCTGTTTTCAGATTCCAGAGAAATAAGGCTAGCAAAGAGATCCACGAAATACAGATGTAAGTCTGTGAGTTGAATTAACAGAACACTAAGCAGTTTCTCAGAAATCTTCTTTCCAGATTTCATCTGAGGATATTTCCTTTTTCACCATAGCCCTCTATGGGGTTCCAAATATCACTTTTCCAATTCCACAAGAACTGTCTTAGCGAAAGTCTTCTCGAGAGGAAAGCTGTAACTCTGTGAGATGATTTCACAGAACACAAAGAAGTTTCTCAGAAAGCTTCCTTCTCTTTGTTATCGGAGGATATTTCCTTTGTCCCTATAGTCTTCAAAGGGATCCGAAATATCCCTTCTCAGATTCCACAGAAATAAGGCTAGCAAAGAGATCCACGAAATACAGATGTAACTCTGTGAGATGAATTAACAGAACACTAAGCAGTTTCCAAGAAAGCTTCTTTCCAGATTTCATCTGAGGATATTTCCTTTTTCACCATAGCCCTTTATGGGCTTGCAAATATCACTTTGCCAATTCCACAAGAACTGTCTTAGCGAAAGGCTTTTTGAGGGGAAAGCTGTAACTCTGTGAGATGATTTCACAGAACACAAAGAAGTTTCTCAGAAAGCTTCTTTCTCTTTGTTATCGGAGGATATTTCCTTTGGCCCTATAGTCTTCAAAGGGATCCGAAATATCTGTTCTCAGATTCCACAGAAATAAGGCTAGCAAAGAGATCCACGAAATACAGATGTAAGTCTGTGAGATGAATTAACAGAACACTAAGCAGTTTCTCAGAAAGCTTCTTTCCAGATTTCATCTGAGGATATTTCCTTTGTCACCATAGCCCTCTATGGGCTTCCAAATATCACTTTGCCAATTCCACAAGAACTGTCTTAGCGAAAGGCTTCTCGAGAGGAAAGCTGTAACTCTGTGAGATGATTTCACAGAACACAAAGAAGTTTCTCAGAAAGCTTCTTTCTCTTTGTTATCAGAGGATATTTCCTTTGGCCCTATAGTCTTCAAAGGGATCCGAAATATCTGTTCTCAGATTCCACAGAAATAAGGCTAGCAAAGAGATCCACGAAATACAGATGTAACTCTGTGAGATGAATTAACAGAACACTAAGCAGTTTCTCAGAAAGCTTCTTTCCAGATTTCATCTGAGGATATTTCCTTTTTCACCATAGCCCTCTAAGGGCTTCCAAATATCACTTTGCCAATTCCACAAGAACTGTCTTAGCGAAAGGCTTCTCGAGGGGAAAGCTGTAACTCTGTGAGATGATTTCACAGGACACAAAGAAGTTTCTCAGAAAGCTTCTTTCTCTTTGTTATCGAAGGATATTTCCTTTGGGCCTATAGTCTTCAAAGGGATCCGAAATATCTGTTCTCAGATTCCACAGAAATAAGGCTAGCAAAGAGATCCATGAAATACAGATGTAACTCTGTGAGATGAATTAACAGAACACTAAGCAGTTTCTAAGAAAGCTTCTTTCCAGATTTCATCTGAGGATATTTCCTTTTTCACCATAGCCCTCTAAGGGCTTCCAAATATCACTTTGCCAATTCCACAAGAACTGTCTTAGCGAAAGGCTTCTTGAGGGGAAAACTGTAACTCTGTGAGATGATTTCACAGAACACAAAGAAGTTTCTCAGAAACCTTCTTTCTCTTTGTTATCGGAGGATTTTTCCTTTGGCCCTATAGTCTTCAAAGGGATCCGAAATATCTGTTCTCAGATTCCACAGAAATAAGGCTAGCAAAGAGATCCACGAAATACAGATGTAAGTCTGTGAGATGAATTACCAGAACACTAAGCAGTTTCTCAGAAAGCTTCTTTCCAGATTTCATCTGAGGATATTTCCTTTTTCACCATAGCCCTCTATGGGCTTCCAAATATCACTTTGCCAATTCCACAAGAACTGTCTTAGCGAAAGGCTTCTCGAGGGGAAAGCTGTAACTCTGTGAGATGATTTCACAGAACACAAAGAAGTTTCTCAGAAAGCTTCTTTCTCTTTGTTATCGGAGGATATTTCCTTTGGCCCTATAGTCTTCAAAGTGATCCGAAATATCTGTTTTCAGATTCCACAGAAATAAGGCTAGCAAAGAAATCCACGAAATACAGATGTAAGTCTGTGAGTTGAATTAACAGAACACTAAGCAGTTTCTCAGAAATCTTCTTTCCAGATTTCATCTGAGGATATTTCCTTTTTCACCATAGCCCTCTATGGGGTTCCAAATATCACTTTTCCAATTCCACAAGAACTGTCTTAGCGAAAGGCTTCTCGAGAGGAAAGCTGTAACTCTGTTGGATGATTTCACAGAACACAAAGAAGTTTCTCAGAAAGCTTCTTACTCTTTGTTATCGGAGGATATTTCCTTTGTCCCTATAGTCTTCAAAGGGATCCGAAATATCCCTTCTCAGATTCCACAGAAATAAGGCTAGCAAAGAGATCCACGAAATACAGATGTAACTCTGTGAGATGAATTAACAGAACACTAAGCAGTTTCCAAGAAAGCTTCTTTCCAGATTTCATCTGAGGATATTTCCTTTTTCACCATAGCCCTTTATGGGCTTGCAAATATCACTTTGCCAATTCCACAAGAACTGTCTTAGCGAAAGGCTTTTTGAGGGGAAAGCTGTAACTCTGTGAGATGATTTCACAGAACACAAAGAAGTTTCTCAGAAAGCTTCTTTCTCTTTGTTATCGGAGGATATTTCCTTTGGCCCTATAGTCTTCAAAGGGATCCGAAATATCTGTTCTCAGATTCCACAGAAATAAGGCTAGCAAAGAGATCCACGAAATACAGATGTAAGTCTGTGAGATGAATTAACAGAACACTAAGCAGTTTCTCAGAAAGCTTCTTTCCAGATTTCATCTGAGGATATTTCCTTTGTCACCATAGCCCTCTATGGGCTTCCAAATATCACTTTGCCAATTCCACAAGAACTGTCTTAGCGAAAGGCTTCTCGAGAGGAAAGCTGTAACTCTGTGAGATGATTTCACAGAACACAAAGAAGTTTCTCAGAAAGCTTCTTTCTCTTTGTTATCAGAGGATATTTCCTTTGGCCCTATAGTCTTCAAAGGGATCCGAAATATCTGTTCTCAGATTCCACAGAAATAAGGCTAGCAAAGAGATCCACGAAATACAGATGTAACTCTGTGAGATGAATTAACAGAACACTAAGCAGTTTCTCAGAAAGCTTCTTTCCAGATTTCATCTGAGGATATTTCCTTTTTCACCATAGCCCTCTAAGGGCTTCCAAATATCACTTTGCCAATTCCACAAGAACTGTCTTAGCGAAAGGCTTCTCGAGGGGAAAGCTCTAACTCTGTGAGATGATTTCACAGGACACAAAGAAGTTTCTCAGAAAGCTTCTTTCTCTTTGTTATCGAAGGATATTTCCTTTGGGCCTATAGTCTTCAAAGGGATCCGAAATATCTGTTCTCAGATTCCACAGAAATAAGGCTAGCAAAGAGATCCATGAAATACAGATGTAACTCTGTGAGATGAATTAACAGAACACTAAGCAGTTTCTAAGAAAGCTTCTTTCCAGATTTCATCTGAGGATATTTCCTTTTTCACCATAGCCCTCTAAGGGCTTCCAAATATCACTTTGCCAATTCCACAAGAACTGTCTTAGCGAAAGGCTTCTTGAGGGGAAAACTGTAACTCTGTGAGATGATTTCACAGAACACAAAGAAGTTTCTCAGAAACCTTCTTTCTCTTTGTTATCGGAGGATTTTTCCTTTGGCCCTATAGTCTTCAAAGGGATCCGAAATATCTGTTCTCAGATTCCACAGAAATAAGGCTAGCAAAGAGATCCACGAAATACAGATGTAAGTCTGTGAGATGAATTACCAGAACACTAAGCAGTTTCTCAGAAAGCTTCTTTCCAGATTTCATCTGAGGATATTTCCTTTTTCACCATAGCCCTCTATGGGCTTCCAAATATCACTTTGCCAATTCCACAAGAACTGTCTTAGCGAAAGGCTTCTCGAGGGGAAAGCTGTAACTCTGTGAGATGATTTCACAGAACACAAAGAAGTTTCTCAGAAAGCTTCTTTCTCTTTGTTATCGGAGGATATTTCCTTTGGCCCTATAGTCTTCAAAGTGATCCGAAATATCTGTTTTCAGATTCCACAGAAATAAGGCTAGCAAAGAAATCCACGAAATACAGATGTAAGTCTGTGAGTTGAATTAACAGAACACTAAGCAGTTTCTCAGAAATCTTCTTTCCAGATTTCATCTGAGGATATTTCCTTTTTCACCATAGCCCTCTATGGGGTTCCAAATATCACTTTTCCAATTCCACAAGAACTGTCTTAGCGAAAGGCTTCTCGAGAGGAAAGCTGTAACTCTGTTGGATGATTTCACAGAACACAAAGAAGTTTCTCAGAAAGCTTCTTACTCTTTGTTATCGGAGGATATTTCCTTTGTCCCTATAGTCTTCAAAGGGATCCGAAATATCCCTTCTCAGATTCCACAGAAATAAGGCTAGCAAAGAGATCCACGAAATACAGATGTAACTCTGTGAGATGAATTAACAGAACACTAAGCAGTTTCCAAGAAAGCTTCTTTCCAGATTTCATCTGAGGATATTTCCTTTTTCACCATAGCCCTCTATGGGCTTGCAAATATCACTTAGCCAATTCCACAAGAACTGTCTTAGCGAAAGGATTTTTGAGGGGAAAGCTGTAACTCTGTGAGATGATTTCACAGAACACAAAGAAGTTTCTCAGAAAGCTTCTTTCTCTTTGTTATCGGAGGATATTTCCTTTGGCCCTATAGTCTTCAAAGGGATCCGAAATATCTGTTCTCAGATTCCACAGAAATAAGGCTAGCAAAGAGATCCACGAAATACAGATGTAACTCTGTGAGATGAATTAACAGAACACTAAGCAGTTTCTCAGAAAGCTTCTTTCCAGATTTCATCTGAGGATATTTCCTTTGTCAACATAGCCCTCTATGGGCTTCCAAATATCACTTTGCCAATTCCACAAGAACTGTCTTAGCGAAAGGCTTCTCGAGAGGAAAGCTGTAACTCTGTGAGATGATTTCACAGAACACAAAGAAGTTTCTCAGAAAGCTTCTTTCTCTTTGTTATCGGAGGATATTTCCTTTGGCCCTATAGTCTTAAAAGGGATCCGAAATATCTGTTCTCAGATTCCACAGAAATAAGGCTAGCAAAGAGATCCACGAAATACAGATGTAACTCTGTGAGATGAATTAACAGAACACTAAGCAGTTTCCAAGAAAGCTTCTTTCCAGATTTCATCTGAGGATATTTCCTTTTTCACCATAGCCTTCTATGGGCTTCCAAATATCACTTTGCCAATTCCACAAGAACTGTCTTAGCGAAAGGCTTCTTGAGGAGAAAGCTGTAACTCTGTGAGATGATTTCACAGAACACAAAGAAGTTTCTCAGAAAGCTTCTTTCTCTTTGTTTACGGAGGATATTTCCTTTGGCCCTATAGTCTTCAAAGGGATCCGAAATATCTGTTCTCAGATTCCACAGAAATAAGGCTAGCAAAGAGATCCACGAAATACAGATGTAACTCTATGAGATGAATTAACAGGACACTTAGCAGTTTCTAGGAAAGCTTCTTTCCAGATTTCATCTGAGGATATTTCCTTTTTCACCATAGCCCTCTATGGGCTTCCAAATATCACTTTGCCAATTCCACAAGAACTGTCTTAGCGAAAGTCTTATTGAGGGGAAAGCTGTAACTCTGTGAGATGATTTCACAGAACACAAAGAAGTTTCTCAGAAAGCTTCTTTCTCTTTGTTATCGGAGGATATTTCCTTTGGCCCTATAGTCTTCAAAGGGATCCGAAATATCTGTTCTCAGATTCCAGAGAAATAAGGCTAGCAAAGAGATCCACGAAATACAGATGTAAGTCTGTGAGATGAATTAACAGAACACTAAGCAGTTTCTCAGAAAGCTTCTTTCCAGATTTCATCTGAGGATATTTCCTTTTTCACCATAGCCCTCTATGGGCTTCCAAATATCGCTTTGCCAATTCCACAAGAACTGTCTTAGTGAAAGACTTCTTGAGGGGAAAGCTGTAACTCTGTGAGATGATTTCACAGAACACAAAGAAGTTTCTCAGAAAGCTTCTTTCTCTTTGTTATCGGAGGATATTTCCTTTGGCCCTATAGTCTTCAAAGGGATCCGAAATATCTGTTCTCAGATTCCACAGAAATAAGGCTAGCAAAGAGATCCACGAAATACAGATGTAACTCTGTGAGATGAATTAACAGAACACTAAGCAGTTTCCAAGAAAGCTTCTTTGCAGATTTCATCTGAGGATATTTCCTTTTTCACCATAGCCTTCTATGGGCTTCCAAATATCACTTTGCCAATTCCACAAGAACTGTCTTAGCGAAAGGCTCCTTGAGGGGAAAGCTGTAACTCTGTGAGATGATTTCACAGAACACAAAGAAGTTTCTCAGAAAGCTTCTTTCTCTTTGTTATCGGAGGATATTTCCTTATGCCCTATATTCTTCAAAGGGATCCGAAATATCTGTTCGCAGATTCCACAGAAATAAGGCTAGCAAAGAGATCCACGAAATACAGATGTAACTCTGTGAGATGAATTAACAGGACACTTAGCAGTTTCTAGGAAAGCTTCTTTCCAGATTTCATCTGAGGATATTTCCTTTTTCAGCATAGCCCTCTATGGGCTTCCAAATATCACTTTGCCAATTCCAAAAGAACTGTCTTAGCGAAAGGCTTCTCGAGGGGAAAGCTGTAACTCTGTGAGATGATTTCACAGAACACAAAGAAGTTTCTCAGAAAGCTTCTTTCTCTTTTTTATCAGAGGATATTTCCTTTGGCCCTATAGCCTTCAAAGGGATCCGAAATATCTGTAATCAGATTCCACAGAAATAAGGCTAGCAAAGAGATCCACGATATACAGATGTAAGTCTGTGAGATGAATTAACAGAACACTAAGCAGTTTCTCAAAAAGCTTCTTTCCAGATTTCATCTGAGGATATTTCCTTTTTCACCATAGCCCTCTATGGGCTTCCAAATATCACTTTGCCAATTCCACAAGAACTGTCTTAGCGAAAGGCTTGTTGAGGGGAAAGTTGTAACTCTGCGAGATGATTTCACAGAACACAAAGAAGTTTCTCAGAAAGCTTCCTTCTCTTTGTTATCGGAGGATATTTCCTTTGGCTGTATAGTCTTCAAAGGGATCCGAAATATCGGTTCTCAGAATCCACAGAAATAAGGCTAGCAAAGAGATCCACGAAATACAGATGTAACTCTGTGAGATGAATTAACAGAACACTAAGCAGTTTCTCAAAAAGTTTCTTTCCAGATTTCATCTGAGGATATTTCCTTTTTCACCATAGCCCTCTATGGGCTTCCAAATATCACTTTGCCAATTCCACAAGAACTGTCTTAGCGAAAGGCTTCTCGAGGGGAAAGCTGTAACTCTGTGAGTTGATTTCACAGAACACAAAGTAGTTTCTCAGAAAGCTTCTTTCTCTTTGTTATCGGAGGATATTTCCTTTGGCCCTATAGTCTTCAAAGGGATCCGAAATATCTGTTCTCAGATTCCAGAGAAATAAGGCTAGCAAAGAGATGCACGAAATACAGATGTAAGTCTGTGAGATGAATTAACAGAACACTAAGCAGTTTCCAAGAAAGCTTCTTTCCTGATTTCATCAGAGGATATTTCCTTTTTCACCATAGCCCTCTATGGGCTTCCAAATATCACTTTGCCAATTCCACAAGAACTGTCTTAGCGAAAGGCTTCTTGAGGGGAAAGCTGTAACTCTGTGAGATGATTTCACAGAACACAAAGAAGTTTCTCAGAAAGCTTCTTTCTCTTTGTTATCAGAAGATATTTCCTTTGGCCCTATAGTCTTCAAAGGGATCCGAAATATCTGTTCTCAGATTCCACAGAAATAAGGCTAGCAAAGAGATCCACGAAATACAGATGTAATTCTGTGAGATGAATTAACAGAACACTAAGCAGTTTCTCAGAAAGCTTCTTTCCAGATTTCATCTGAGGATATTTCCTTTTTCACCATAGCCCTCTATGGGCTTCCAAATATCACTTTGCCAATTCCACAAGAACTGTCTTAACGAAAGGCTTTTTGAGGGGAAAGCTGTAACTCTGTGAGATGATTTCACAGAACACAAAGAAGTTTCTCAGAAAGCTTCTTTCTCTTTGTTATCGGAGGATATTTCCTTTGGCCCTATAGTCTTCAAAGGGATCCGAAATATCTGTTCTCAGATTCCACAGAAATAAGGCTAGCAAAGAGATCCACGAAATACAGATGTAAGTCTGTGAGATGAATTAACAGAACACTAAGCAGTTTCTCAGAAAGCTTCTTTCCAGATTTCATCTGAGGATATTTCCTTTGTCACCATAGCCCTCTATGGGCTTCCAAATATCACTTTGCCAATTCCACAAGAACTGTCTTAGCGAAAGGCTTCTCGAGAGGAAAGCTGTAACTCTGTGAGATGATTTCACAGAACACAAAGAAGTTTCTCAGAAAGCTTCTTTCTCTTTGTTAACGGAGGATATTTCCTTTGGCCCTATAGTCTTCAATGGGATCCGAAATACCTGTTCTCAGATTCCACAGAAATAAGGCTAGCAAAGAGATCCACGAAATACAGATGTAACTCTGTGAGATGAATTAACAGGACACTTAGCAGTTTCTAGGAAAGCTTCTTTCCAGATTTCATCTGAGGATATTTCCTTTTTCACCATAGCCGTCTATTGGCTTCCAAATATCACTTTGCCAATTTCACAAGAACTGTCTTAGGGAAAGGCTTCTCGAGGGGAAAGCTGGAACTCTGTGAGATGATTTCACAGAACACAAAGAAGTTTCTCAGAAAGCTTCTTTCTCTTTGTTATCGGAGGATATTTCCTTTGGCCCTATAGTCTTCAAAGGGATCCGAAATATCTGTTCTCAGATTCCAGAGAAATAAGGCTAGCAAAGAGATCCACGAAATACAGATGTAAGTCTGTGAGATGAATTAACAGAACACTAAGCAGTTTCTCAGAAAGCTTCGTTCCAGATTTCATCTGAGGATATTTCCTTTTTCACCATAGCCCTCTATGGGCTTCCAAATATCGCTTTGCCAATTCCACAAGAACTGTCTTAGTGAAAGGCTTCTTGAGGGGAAAGCTGTAACTCTGTGAGATGATTTCACAGAACACAAAGAAGTTTCTCAGAAAGCTTCTTTCTCTTTGTTATCGGAGGATATTTCCTTTGGCCCTATAGTCCTCAAAGGGATCCGAAATATCTGTTCTCAGATTCCACAGAAATAAGGCTAGCAAAGAGATCCACGAAATACAGATGTAACTCTGTGAGATGAATTAACAGAACACTAAGCAGTTTCCAAGAAAGCTTCTTTCAAGATTTCATCTGAGGATATTTCCTTTTTCACCATAGCCTTCTATGGGGTTCCAAATATCACTTTGCCAATTCCACAAGAACTGTCTTAGCGAAAGGCTCCTTGAGGGGAAAGCTGTAACTCTGTGAGATGATTTCACAGAACACAAAGAAGTTTCTCAGAAAGCTTCTTTCTCTTTGTTATCGGAGGATATTTCCTTATGCCCTATATTCTTCAAAGGGATCCGAAATATCTGTTCTCAGATTCCACAGAAATAAGGCTAGCAAAGAGATCCACGAAATACAGATGTAACTCTGTGAGATGAATTAACAGAACACTAAGCAGTTTCTCAGAAAGTTTCTTTCCAGATTTCATCTGAGGATATTTCCTTTTTCACCATAGCCCTCTATGGGCTTCCAAATATCACTTTGCCAATTCCACAAGAACTGTCTTAGCGAAAGGCTTCTCGAGAGGAAAGCTGTAACTCTGTGAGATGATTTCACAGAACACAAAGAAGTTTCTCAGAAAGCTTCTTTCTCTTTGTTATCGGAGGATATTTCCTTTGGCCCTATACTCTTCAAAGGGATCCGAAATATCTGTTCTAAGATTCCACAGAAATAAGGCTAGCAAAGAGACACACGAAATACAGATGTAACTCTGTGAGATGAATTAACAGAACACTAAGCAGTTTCCAAGAAAGCTTCTTTCCTGATTTCATCTGAGGATATTTCCTTTTTCACCATAGCCCTCTATGGGCTTCCAAATATCACTTTGCCAATTCCACAAGAACTGTCTTAGCGAAAGGCTTCTTGATGGGAAACCTGTAATTCTGTGAGATGATTTCACAGAACACAAAGAAGTTTCTCAGAAAGCTTCTTTCTCTTTGTTATCAGAAGATATTTCCTTTGGCCCTATAGTCTTCAAGGGGATCCGAAATATCTGTTCTTAGATTCCACAGAAATAAGGCTAGCAAAGAGATCCACGAAATACAGATGTAATTCTGTGAGATGAATTAACAGAACACTAAGCAGTTTCTCAGAAAGCTTCTTTCCAGATTTCATCTGAGGATATTTCCTTTTTCACTATAGCCCTCTATGGGCTTCCAAATATCACTTTGCCAATTCCACAAGAACTGTCTTAGCGAAAGGCTTCTCGAGGGGAAAGCTGTAACTCTGTGAGATGATTTCACAGAACACAAAGAAGTTTCTCAGAAAGCTTCTTTCTCTTTGTTATCGGAGGATATTTCCTTTGGCCCTATAGTCTTCAAAGGGATCCGAAATATCTGTTCTCAGATTCCACAGAAATAAGGCTAGCAAAGAGATCCACGAAATACAGATGTAAGTCTGTGAGATGAATTAACAGAACACTAAGCAGTTTCTCAAAAAGCTTCTTTCCATATTTCATCTGAGGATATTTCCTTTTTCACCATAGCCCTCTATGGGCTTCCAAATATCACTTTGCCAATTCCACAAGAACTGTCTTAGCAAAAGGCTTCTTGAGGGGAAAGCTGTAACTCTGTGAGATGATTTCCAGAACACAAAGAAGTTTCTCAGAAAGCTTCTTTCTCTTTGTTATCGGAGGATATTTCCTTTGGCCCTATAGTCTTTAAAGGGATCCGAAATATCTGTTCTCAGATTCCACAGAAATAAGGCTAGCAAAGAGATCCACGAAATACAGATGTAACTCTGTGAGATGAATTAACAGAACACTAAGCAGTTTCCAAGAAAGCTTCTTTCCTGATTTCATCTGAGGATATTTCCTTTTTCACCATAGCCCTCTATGGGCTTCCAAATATCACTTTGCCAATTCCACAAGAACTGTCTTAGCGAAAGGCTTCTTGAGGGGAAAGCTGTAACTCTGTGAGATGATTTCACAGAACACAAAGAAGTTTCTCAGAAAGCTTCTTTCTCTTTGTTATCAGAAGATATTTCCTTTGGCCCTATAGTCTTCAAAGGGAACCGAAATATCTGTTCTCAGATTCCACAGAAATAAGGCTAGCAAAGAGATCCACGAAATACAGATGTAATTCTGTGAGATGAATTAACAGAACACTAAGCAGTTTCTCAGAAAGGTTCTTTCCAGATTTCATCTGAGGATATTTCCTTTTTCACCATAGCCCTCTATGGGCTTCCAAATATCACTTTGCCAATTCCAAAAGAACTGTCTTAGCGAAAGGCTTCTTGAGGGGAAAGCTGTAACTCTGTGTGATGATTTCACAGAACACAAAGAAGTTTCTCAGAAAGCTTCTTTCTCTTTGTTATCGGAGGATATTTCCTTTGTCCCTATAGACTTCAAAGGGACCCGAAATATCTGTTCTCAGATTCCACAGAAATAAGGCTAGCAAAGAGATCCACGAAATACAGGTGTAACTCTGTGAGATGAATTAACAGAACACTAAGCAGTTTCCAAGAAAGCTTCTTTCCAGATTTCATCTGAGGATATATCCTTTTTCACCATAGCCTTCTATGGGCTTCTAAATATCACTTTGCCAATTCCACAAGAACTGTCTTAGCGAAAGGCTTCTTGAGGGGAAAGCTGTAACTCTGTGAGATGATTTCACAGAACACAAAGAAGTTTCTCAGAAAGCTTCTTTCTCTTTGTTATCGGAGGATATTTCCTTTGGCCCTATAGTCTTCAAAGGGATCCGAAATATCTGTTCTCAGATTCCAGAGAAATAAGGCTAGCAAAGAGATCCACGAAATACAGATGTAAGTCTGTGAGATGAATTAACAGAACACTAAGCAGTTTCTCAGAAAGCTTCTTTCCAGATTTCATCTGAGGATATTTCCTTTTTCACCATAGCCCTCTATGGGCTTCCAAATATCGCTTTGCCAATTCCACAAGAACTGTCTTAGTGAAAGGCTTCTTGAGGGGAAAGCTGTAACTCTGTGAGATGATTTCACAGAACACAAAGAAGTTTCTCAGAAAGCTTTTTTCTCTTTGTTATCGGAGGATATTTCCTTTGGCCCTATAGTCTTCAAAGGGATCCGAAATATCTGTTCTCAGATTCCACAGAAATAAGGCTAGCAAAGAGATCCACGAAATACAGATGTAACTCTGTGAGATGAATTAACAGAACACTAAGCAGTTTCCAAGAAAGCTTCTTTCCAGATTTCATCTGAGGATATTTCCTTTTTCACCATAGCCTTCTATGGGCTTCCAAATATCACTTTGCCAATTCCACAAGAACTGTCTTAGCGAAAGGCTCCTTGAGGGGAAAGCTGTAACTCTGTGAGATGATTTCACAGAACACAAAGAAGTTTCTCAGAAAGCTTCTTTCTCTTTGTTATCGGAGGATATTTCCTTTGGCCCTATAGTCTTCAAAGGGATCCGAAATATCTGTTCTCAGATTCCACAGAAATAAGGCTAGCAAAGAGATCCACGAAATACAGATGTAACTCTGTGAGATGAATTAACAGGACACTTAGCAGTTTCTAGGAAAGCTACTTTCCAGATTTCATCTGAGGATATTTCCTTTTTCACCATAGCCCTCTATGGGCTTCCAAATATCACTTTGCCAATTCCACAAGAACTGTCTTAGCGAAAGGCTTCTCGAGGGGAAAGCTGTAACTCTTTGAGATGATTTCACAGAACACAAAGAAGTTTCTCAGAAAGCTTCTTTCTCTTTGTTATCGGAGGATATTTCCATTGGCTGTATAGTCTTCAAAGGGATCCGAAATATCTGTTCTCAGATTCCACAGAAATAAGGCTAGCAAAGAGATCCACGAAATACAGATGTAACTCTGTGAGATGAATTAACAGAACACTAAGCAGTTTCTAAGAAAGTTTCTTTCCAGATTTCATCTGAGGACATTTCCTTTTTCACCATAGCCCTCTATGGGCTTCCAAATATCACTTTGTCAATTCCACAAGAACTGTCTTAGCGAAAGTTTTCTCGAGGGGAAAGCTGTAACTCTGTGAGATGATTTCACAGAACACAAAGAAGTTTCTCAGAAAGCTTCTTTCTCTTTGTTATCGGAGGATATTTCCTTTGGCCCTATAGTCTTCAAAGGGATCCGAAATATCTGTTCTCAGATTCCACAGAAATAAGGCTAGCGAAGAGATCCACGAAATACAGATGTAACTCTGTGAGATGAATTAACAGAACACTAAGCAGTTTCCAAGAAAGCTTCTTTCCTGATTTCATCTGAGGATATTTCCTTTTTCACCATAGCCCTCTAAGGGCTTCCAAATATCACTTTGCCAATTCCACAAGAACTGTCTTAGCTAAAGGCTTCTTGAGGGGAAAGCTGTAACTCTGTGAGAATATTTCACAGAACACAAAGAAGTTTCTCAGAAACCTTCTTTCTCTTTGTTATCAGAGGATATTTCCTTAGGCCCTATAGTCTTCAAAGGGATCCGAAATATCTGTTCTCAGATTCCACAGAAATAAGGCTAGCAAAGAGATCCACGAAATACAGATGTAACTCTGTGAGATGAATTTACAGAACACTAAGCAGTTTCTCAGAAAGCTTCTTTCCAGATATCATCTGAGGATATTTCCTTTTTCACCATAGCCCTCTATGGGCTTCCAAATATCACTTTGCCAATTCCACAAGAACTGTCTTAGCGAAAGGCTTCTCGAGGGGAAAGCTGTAACTCTGTGAGATGATTTCACAGAACACAAAGAAGTTTCTCAGAAAGCTTCTTTCTCTTTGTTATCGGAGGATATTTCCTTTGGCCCTATATTCTTCAAAGGGATCGGAAATATCTGTTCTCAGATTCCACAGAAATAAGGCTAGCAAAGAGATCCACGAAATACAGATGTAAGTCTGTGAGATGAATTAACAGAACACTAAGCAGTTTCTCAGAAAGCTTCTTTCCAGATATCATCTGAGGATATTTCCTTTTTCACCATAGCCCTCTATGGGCTTCCAAATATCACTTTGCCAATTCCACAAGAACTGTCTTAGCGAAAGGCTTCTCGAGGGGAAAGCTGTAACTCTGTGAGATGATTTCACAGAACACAAAGAAGTTTCTCAGAAAGCTTCTTTCTCTTTGTTATCGGAGGATATTTCCTTTGGCCCTATAGTCTTCAAAGTGATCCGAAATATCTGTTTTCAGATTCCAGAGAAATAAGGCTAGCAAAGAGATCCACGAAATACAGATGTAAGTCTGTGACTTGAATTAACAGAACACTAAGCAGTTTCTCAGAAAGCTTCTTTCCAGATTTCATCTGAGGATATTTCCTTTTTCACCATAGCCCTCTATGGGCTTCCAAATATCACTTTTCCAATTCCACAAGAACTGTCTTAGCGAAAGGCTTCTCGAGAGGAAAGCTGTAACTCTGTGAGATGATTTCACAGAACACAAAGAAGTTTCTCAGAAAGCTTCTTTCTCTTTGTTATCGGAGGATATTTCCTTTGGCCCTATAGTCTTCAAAGGGATCCGAAATATCCCTTCTCAGATTCCACAGAAATAAGACTAGCAAAGAGATCCACGAAATACAGATGTAACTCTGTGAGATGAATTAACAGAACACTAAGCAGTTTCCAAGAAAGCTTCTTTCCAGATTTCATCTGAGGATATTTCCTTTTTCACCATAGCCCTCTATGGGCTTGCAAATATCACTTTGCGAATTCCACAAGAACAGTCTTAGCGAAAGGCTTTTTGAGGGGAAAGCTGTAACTCTGTGAGATGATTTCACAGAACACAAAGAAGTTTCTCAGAAACCTTCTTTCTCTTTGTTATCGGAGGATATTTCCTTTGGCCCTATAGTCTTCAAAGGGATCCGAAATATCTGTTCTCAGATTCCACAGAAATAAGGCTACCAAAGAGATCCACGAAATACAGATGTAAGTCTGTGAGATGAATTAACAGAACACTAAGCAGTTTCTCAGAAAGTTTCTTTCCAGATTTCATCTGAGGATATTTCCTTTGTCACCATAGCCCTCTATGGGCTTCCAAATATCACTTTTCCAATTCCACAAGAACTGTCTTAGCGAAAGGCTTCTCGAGAGGAAAGCTGTAACTCTGTGAGATGATTTCACAGAACACAAAGAAGTTTCTCAGAAAGCTTCTTTCTCTTTGTTATCGGAGGATATTTCCTTTGGCCCTATAGTCTTCAAAGGGATCCGAAATATCTGTTCTCAGATTCCACAAAAATAAGGCTAGCAAAGAGATCCACGAAATACAGATGTAACTCTGTGAGATGAATTAACAGGACACTTAGCAGTTTCTAGGAAAGCTTCTTTCCAGATTTCATCTGAGGATATTTCCTTTTTCAGCATAGCGCTCTATGGGCTTCCAAATATCACTTTGCCAATTCCACAAGAACTGTCTTAGCGAAAGGCTTCTCGAGGGGAAAGCTGTAACTCTTTGAGATGATTTCACAGAACACAAAGAAGTTTCTCAGAAAGCTTCTTTCTCTTTGTTATCGGAGGATATTTCCTTTGGCCCTATAGTCTTCAAAGGGATCCGAAATATCTGTTCTCAGATTCCAGAGTAATAAGGCTAGCAAAGAGATCCACGAAATACAGATGTAAGTCTGTGAGATGAATTAACAGAACACTAAGCAGTTTCTCAGAAAGCTTCTTTCCAGATTTCATCTGAGGATATTTCCTTTTTCACCATAGCCCTCTATGGGCTTACAAATATCGCTTTGCCAATTCCACAAGAACTGTCTTAGCGAAAGGCTTCTTGAGGGAAACCTGTAACTCTGTGAGATGATTTCACAGAACACAAAGAAGTTTCTCAGAAAGCTTCTTTCTCTTTGTTATCGGAGGATATTTCCATTGGCTGTATAGTCTTCAAAGGGATCCGAAATATCTGTTCTCAGATTCCACAGAAATAAGGCTAGCAAAGAGATCCACGAAATACAGATGTAACTCTGTGAGATGAATTAACAGAACACTAAGCAGTTTCTAAGAAAGTTTCTTTCCAGATTTCATCTGAGGACATTTCCTTTTTCACCATAGCCCTCTATGGGCTTCCAAATATCACTTTGTCAATTCCACAAGAACTGTCTTAGCGAAAGGTTTCTCGAGGGGAAAGCTGTACCTCTGTGAGATGATTTCACAGAACACAAAGAAGTTTCTCAGAAAGCTTCTTTCTCTTTGTTATCGGAGGATATTTCCTTTGGCCCTATAGTCTTCAAAGGGATCCGAAATATCTGTTCTCAGATTCCACAGAAATAAGGCTAGCAAAGAGATCCACGAAATACAGATGTAACTCTGTGAGATGAATTAACAGAACACTAAGCAGTTTCCAAGAAAGCCTCTTTCCTGATTTCATCTGAGGATATTTCCTTTTTCACCATAGCCCTCTAAGGGCTTCCAAATATCACTTTGCCAATTCCACAAGAACTGTCTTAGCTAAAGGCTTCTTGAGGGGAAAGCTGTAACTCTGTGAGAATATTTCACAGAACACAAAGAAGTTTCTCAGAAAGCTTCTTTCTCTTTGTTATCAGAGGATATTTCCTTTGGCCCTATAGTCTTCAAAGGGATCCGAAATATCTGTTCTCAGATTCCACAGAAATAAGGCTAGCAAAGAGATCCACGAAATACAGATGTAACCCTGTGAGATGAATTTACAGAACACTAAGCAGTTTCTCAGAAAGCTTCTTTCCAGATATCATCTGAGGATATTTCCTTTTTCACCATAGCCCTCTATGGGCTTCCAAATATCACTTTGCCAATTCCACAAGAACTGTCTTAGCGAAAGGCTTCTCGAGGGGAAAGCTGTAACTCTGTGAGATGATTTCACAGGACACAAAGAAGTTTCTAAGAAAGCTTCTTTCTCTTTGTTATCGGAGGATATTTCCTTTGGCCCTATAGTCTTCAAAGGGATCCGAAATATCTGTTCTCAGATTCCACAGAAATAAGGCTAGCAAAGAGATCCACGAAATACAGATGTAAATCTGTGAGATGAATTAACAGAACACTAAGCAGTTTCTCAGAAAGCTTCTTTCCAGATTTCATCTGAGGATATTTCCTTTTTCAGCATAGCCCTCTATGGGCTTCCAAATATCACTTTGCCAATTCCACAAGAACTGTCTTAGCGAAAGGCTTCTCGAGGGGAAAGCTGTAACTCTGTGAGATGATTTCACAGAACACAAAGAAGTTTCTCAGAAAGCTTCTTTCTGTTTGTTATCGGAGGATATTTCCTTTGGCCCTATAGTCTTCAAAGGGATCCGAAATATCTGTTCTCAGATTCCACAGAAATAAGGCTAGCAAAGAGATCCATGAAATACAGATGTAACTCTGTGAGATGAATTAACAGAACACTAAGCAGTTTCTAAGAAAGCTTCTTTCCAGATTTCATCTGAGGATATTTCCTTTTTCACCATAGCCCTCTAAGGGCTTCCAAATATCACTTTGCCAATTCCACAAGAACTGTCTTAGCGAAAGGCTTCTTGAGGGGAAAACTGTAACTCTGTGAGATGATTTCACAGAACACAAAGAAGTTTCTCAGAAACCTTCTTTCTCTTTGTTATCGGAGGATTTTTCCTTTGGCCCTATAGTCTTCAAAGGGATCCGAAATATCTGTTCTCAGATTCCACAGAAATAAGGCTAGCAAAGAGATCCACGAAATACAGATGTAAGTCTGAGAGATGAATTACCAGAACACTAAGCAGTTTCTCAGAAAGCTTCTTTCCAGATTTTATCTGAGGATATTTCCTTTTTCACCACAGCCCTCTATGGGCTTCCAAATATCACTTTGCCAATTCCACAAGAACTGTCTTAGCGAAAGGCTTCTCGAGGGGAAAGCTGTAACTCTGTGAGATGATTTCACAGAACACAAAGAAGTTTCTCAGAAAGCTTCTTTCTCTTTGTTATCGGAGGATATTTCCTTTGGCCCTATAGTCTTCAAAGTGATCCGAAATATCTGTTTTCAGATTCCAGAGAAGTAAGGCTAGCAAAGAGATCCACGAAATACAGATGTAAGTCTGTGAGTTGAATTAACAGAACACTAAGCAGTTTCTCAGAAAGCTTCTTTCCAGATTTCATCTGAGGATATTTCCTTTTTCACCATAGCCCTCTATGGGCTTCCAAATATCACTTTTCCAATTCCACAAGAACTGTCTTAGCGAAAGGCTTCTCGAGAGGAAAGCTGTAACTCTGTGAGATGATTTCACAGAACACAAAGAAGTTTCTCAGAAAGCTTCTTTCTCTTTGTTATCGGAGGATATTTCCTTTGGCCCTATAGTCTTCAAAGGGATCCGAAATATCCCTTCTCAGATTCCACAGAAATAAGACTAGCAAAGAGATCCACGAAATACAGATGTAACTCTGTGAGATGAATTAACAGAACACTAAGCAGTTTCCAAGAAAGCTTCTTTCCAGATTTCATCTGAGGATATTTCCTTTTTCACCATAGCCCTCTAGGGGCTTGCAAATATCACTTTGCCAATTCCACAAGAACTGTCTTAGCGAAAGGCTTTTTGAGGGGAAAGCTGTAACTCTGTGAGATGATTTCACAGAACACAAAGAAGTTTCTCAGAAACCTTCTTTCTCTTTGTTATCGGAGGATTTTCCTTTGGCCCTATAGTCTTCAAAGGGATCTGAAATATCTGTCCTCAGATTCCAGAGAAATAAGGCTAGCAAAGAGATCCACGAAATACAGATGTAAGTCTGTGAGATGAATTAACAGAACACTAAGCAGTTTCTCAGAAAGCTTCTTTCCAGATTTCATCTGAGGATATTTCCTTTTTCACCATAGCCCTCTATGGGCTTCCAAATATCGCTTTGCCAATTCCACAAGAACTGTCTTAGTGAAAGGCTTCTTGAGGGGAAAGCTGTAACTCTGTGAGATGATTTCACAGAACACAAAGAAGTTTCTCAGAAAGCTTCTTTCTCTTTGTTATCGGAGGATATTTCCTTTGGCCCTATAGTCTTCAAAGGGATCCGAAATATCTGTTCTCAGATTCCACAGAAATAAGGCTAGCAAAGAGATCCACGAAATACAGATGTAAGTCTGTGAGATGAATTAACAGAACACTAAGCAGTTTCTCAGAAATCTTCTTTCCAGATTTCATCTGAGGATATTTCCTTTTTTACCATAGCCCTCTATGGGCTTCCAAATATCACTTTTTCAATTCCACAAGAACTGTCTTAGCGAAATGCTTCTCCAGAGGAAAGCTGTAACTCTGTGAGATGATTTCACAGAACACAAAGAAGTTTCTCAGAAAGCTTCTTTCTCTTTGTTATCGGAGGATATTTCCTTTGGCCCTATAGTCTTCAAAAGGATCCGAAATATCCCTTCTCAGATTCCACAGAAATAAGGCTAGCAAAGAGATCCACGAAATACAGATGTAACTCTGTGAGATGAATTAACAGAACACTAAGCAGTTTCCAAGAAAGCTTCTTTCCAGATTTCATCTGAGGATATTTCCTTTTTCACCATAGCCCTCTATGGGCTTCCAAATATCACTTTGCCAATTCCACAAGAACTGTCTTAGCGAAAGGCTTTTTGAGGGGAAAGCTGTAACTCTGTGAGATGATTTCACAGAACACAAAGAAGTTTCTCAGAAAGCTTCTTTCTCTTTGTTATCGGAGGATATTTCCTTTGGCCCTATAGTCTTCAAAGGGATCCGAAATATCTGTTCTCAGATTCCACAGAAATAAGGCTAGCAAAGAGATCCACGAAATACAGATGTAACTCTGTGAGATGAATTAACAGAACACTAAGCAGTTTCCAAGAAAGCTTCTTTCCAGATTTCATCTGAGGATATTTCCTTTTTCACCATAGCCTTCTACGGGCTTCCAAATATCACTTTGCCAATTCCACAAGAACTGTCTTAGCGAAAGGCTTCTTGAGGGGAAAGCTGTAACTCTGTGAGATGATTTCACGGAACACAAAGAATGTTCTCAGAAAGCTTCTTTCTCTTTGTTATCGGAGGATATTTCCATTGGCTGTATAGTCTTCAAAGGGATCCGAAATATCTGTTCTCAGATTCCACAGAAATAAGGCTAGCAAAGAGATCCACGAAATACAGATGTAACTCTGTGAGATGAATTAACACAACACTAAGCAGTTTCTAAGAAAGTTTCTTTCCAGATTTCATCTGAGGACATTTCCTTTTTCACCATAGCCCTCTATGGGCTTCCAAATATCACTTTGCCAATTCCACAAGAACTGTCTTAGCGAAAGGCTTCTCGAGGGGAAAGCTGTAACTCTGTGAGATGATTTCACGGAACACAAAGAAGTTTCTCAGAAAGCTTCTTTCTCTTTGTTATCGGAGGATATTTCCATTGGCTGTATAGTCTTCAAAGGGATCCGAAATATCTGTTCTCAGATTCCACAGAAATAAGGCTAGCAAAGAGATCCACGAAATACAGATGTAACTCTGTGAGATGAATTAACACAACACTAAGCAGTTTCTAAGAAAGTTTCTTTCCAGATTTCATCTGAGGACATTTCCTTTTTCACCATAGCCCTCTATGGGCTTCCAAATATCACTTTGCCAATTCCACAAGAACTGTCTTAGCGAAAGGCTTCTCGAGGGGAAAGCTGTAACTCTGTGAGATGATTTCACAGAACACAAAGAAGTTTCTCAGAAAGCTTCTTTCTCTTTGTTATCGGAGGATATTTTCTTTGGCCCTATAGTCTTCAAAGGGATCGGAAATATCTGTTCAAAGATTCCACAGAAATAAGGCTAGCAAAGAGATCCACGAAATACAGATGTAAGTCTGTGAGATGAATTAACAGAACAATAAGCAGTTTCTCAGAAAGCTTCTTTCCAGATTTCATCTGAGGATATTTCCTTTTTCACCATAGCCCTCTAGGGGCTTCCAAATATTACTTTGCCAATTCCACAAGAACTGTCTTAGCGAAAGGCTTCTCGAGGGGAAAGCTGTAACTCTGTGAGATGATTTCACAGAACACAAAGAAGTTTCTCAGAAAGCTTCTTTCTCTTTGTTATCGGAGGATATTTCCTTTGGGCCTATAGTCTTCAAAGGGATCCGAAATATCTGTTCTCAGATTCCACAGAAATAAGGCTAGCAAAGAGATCCATGAAACACAGATGTAACTCTGTGAGATGAATTAACAGAACACTAAGCAGTTTCTAAGAAAGCTTCTTTCCAGATTTCATCTGAGGATATTTCCTTTTTCACCATAGCCCTCTAAGGGCTTCCAAATATCACTTTGCCAATTCCACAAGAACTGTCTTAGCGAAAGGCTTCTTGAGGGGAAAACTGTAACTCTGTGAGATGATTTCACAGAACACAAAGAAGTTTCTCAGAAACCTTCTTTCTCTTTGTTATCGGAGGATTTTTCCTTTGGCCCTATAGTCTTCAAAGGGATCCGAAATATCTGTTTTCAGATTCCAGAGAAATAAGGCTAGCAAAGAGATCCACGAAATACAGATGTAAGTCTGTGAGTTGAATTAACAGAACACTAAGCAGTTTCTCAGAAAGCTTCTTTCCAGATTTCATCTGAGGAAATTTCCTTTTTCACCATAGCCCTCTATGGGCTTCCAAATATCACTTTTCCAATTCCACAAGAACTGTCTTAGTGAAAGGCTTCTCGAGAGGAAAGCTGTAACTCTGTGAGATGATTTCACAGAACACAAAGAAGTTTCTGAGAAAGCTTCTTTCTCTTTGTTATCGGAGGATATTTCCTTTGGCCCTATAGTCTTCAAAGGGAATCGAAATATCCCTTCTCAGATTCCACAGAAATAAGGCTAGCAAAGAGATCCACGAAATACAGATGTAACTCTGTGAGATGAATTAACAGAACACTAAGCAGTTTCCAAGAAAGCTTCTTTCCAGATTTCATCTGAGGATATTTCCTTTTTCACCATAGCCCTCTATGGGCTTGCAAATATCACTTTGCCAATTCCACAAGAACTGTCTTAGCGAAAGGCTTTTTGAGGGGAAAGCTGTAACTCTGTGAGATGATTTCACAGAACACAAAGAAGTTTCTCAGAAAGCTTCTTTCTCTTTGTTATCGGAGGATATTTCCTTTGGCCCTATAGTCTTCAAAGGGATCCGAAATATCTGTTCTCAGATTCCACAGAAATAACGCTAGCAAAGAGATCCACGAAATACAGATGTAAGTCTGTGAGATGAATTAACAGAACACTAAGCAGTTTCTCAGAAAGCTTCTTTCCAGATTTCATCTGAGGATATTTCCTTTTTCACCATAGCCCTCTATGGGCTTCCAAATATCACTTTGCCAATTCCACAAGAACTGTCTTAGCGAAAGGCTTCTCAAGAGGAAAGCTGTAACTCTGTGAGATGATTTCACAGAACACAAAGAAGTTTCTCAGAAAGCTTCTTTCTCTTTGTTATCGGAGGATATTTCCTTTGGCCCTATACTCTTCAAAGGGATCCGAAATATCTGTTCTCAGATTCCACAGAAATAAGGCTAGCAAAGAGATCCACGAAATACAGATGTAACTCTGTGAGATGAATTAACAGAACACTAAGCAGTTTCCAAGAAAGCTTCTTTCCAGATTTCATCTGAGGATATTTCCTTTTTCACCATAGCCCTCTATGGGCTTGCAAATATCACTTTGCCAATTCCACAAGAACTGTCTTAGCGAAAGGCTTTTTGAGGGGAAAGCTGTAACTCTGTGAGATGATTTCACAGAACACAAAGAAGTTTCTCAGAAAGCTTCTTTCTCTTTGTTATCGGAGGATATTTCCTTTGGCCCTATAGTCTTCAAAGGGATCCGAAATATCTGTTCTCAGATTCCACAGAAATAACGCTAGCAAAGAGATCCACGAAATACAGATGTAAGTCTGTGAGATGAATTAACAGAACACTAAGCAGTTTCTCAGAAAGCTTCTTTCCAGATTTCATCTGAGGATATTTCCTTTTTCACCATAGCCCTCTATGGGCTTCCAAATATCACTTTGCCAATTCCACAAGAACTGTCTTAGCGAAAGGCTTCTCAAGAGGAAAGCTGTAACTCTGTGAGATGATTTCACAGAACACAAAGAAGTTTCTCAGAAAGCTTCTTTCTCTTTGTTATCGGAGGATATTTCCTTTGGCCCTATACTCTTCAAAGGGATCCGAAATATCTGTTCTCTGATTCCCCAGAAATAAGGCTAGCAAAGAGATCCTCGAAATACAGATGTAACTCTGTGAGATGAATTAACAGGACACTTCGCAGTTTCTAAGAAAGCTTCTTTCCAGATTTCATCTTAGGATATTTCCTTTTTCACCATAGCCCTCTATTGGCTTCCAAATATCACTTTGCCAATTCCACAAGAACTGTCTTAGCGAAAGGCTTCTCGAGGGGAAAGCTGTAACTCTGTGAGATGATTTCACAGAACACAAAGAAGTTTCTCAGAAAGCTTCTTTCTCTTTGTTATCGGAGGATATTTCCTTTGGCCCTATAGTCTTCAAAGGGATCTGAAATATCTGTTCTCAGATTCCAGAGAAATAAGGCTAGCAAAGAGATCCACGAAATACAGATGTAACTCTGTGAGATGAATTAACAGAACACTAAGCAGTTTCTCAGAAAGCTTCTTTCCAGATTTCATCTGAGGATATTTCCTTTTTCACCATAGCCCTCTATGGGCTTACAAATATCGCTTTGCCAATTCCACAAGAACTGTCTTAGTGAAAGGCTTCTTGAGGGGAAAGCTGTAACTCTGTGAGATGATTTCACAGAACACAAAGAAGTTTCTCAGAAAGCTTCTTTCTCTTTGTTATCGGAGGATATTTCCTTTGGCCCTATAGTCTTCAAAGGGATCCGAAATATCTGTTCTCAGATTCCACAGAAATAAGGCTAGCAAAGAGATCCACGAAATACAGATGTAACTCTGTGAGATGAATTAACAAAACACTAAGCAGTTTCCAAGAAAGCTTCTTTCCAGATTTCATCTGAGGATATTTCCTTTTTCACCATAGCCTTCTATGGGCTTCCAAATATCACTTTGCCAATTCCACAAGAACTGTCTTAGCGAAAGGCTCCTTGAGGCGAAAGCTGTAACTGTGTGAGATGATTTCACAGAACACAAAGAAGTTTCTCAGAAAGCTTCTTTCTCTTTGTTATCGGAGGATATTTCCTTTGGCCCTATAGTCTTCAAAGGGATCCGAAATATCTGTTCTCAGATTCCAGAGAAATAAGGCTAGCAAAGAGATCCACGAAATACAGATGTAAGTCTGTGAGATGAATTAACAGAACAATAAGCAGTTTGTCAGAAAGCTTCTTTCCAGATTTCATCTGAGGATATTTCCTTTTTCACCATAGCCCTCTAGGGGCTTCCAAATATCACTTTGCCAATTCCACAAGAACTGTCTTAGCGAAAGGCTTCTCGAGGGGAAAGCTGTAACTCTGTGAGATGATTTCACAGAACACAAAGAAGTTTCTCAGAAAGCTTCTTTCTCTTTGTTATCGGAGGATATTTCCTTTGGGCCTATAGTCTTCAAAGGGATCCGAAATATCTGTTCTCAGATTCCACAGAAATAAGGCTAGCAAAGAGATCCATGAAACACAGATGTAACTCTGTGAGATGAATTAACAGAACACTAAGCAGTTTCAAAGAAAGCTTCTTTCCAGATTTCATTTGAGGATATTTCCTTTTTCACCATAGCCCTCTAAGGACTTCCAAATATCCCTTTGCCAATTCCACAAGAACTGTCTTAGCGAAAGGCTTCTTGAGGGGAAAACTGTAACTCTGTGAGATGATTTCACAGAACACAAAGAAGTTTCTCAGAAACCTTCTTTCTCTTTGTTATCGGAGGATTTTTCCTTTGGCCCTATAGTCTTCAAAGGGATCCGAAATATCTGTTCTCAGATTCCACAGAAATAAGGCTAGCAAAGAGATCCACGAAATACAGATGTAAGTCAGTGAGATGAATTACCAGAACACTAAGCAGTTTCTCAGAAAGCTTCTTTCCAGATTTTATCTGAGGATATTTCCTTTTTCACCATAGCCCTCTATGGGCTTCCAAATATCACTTTGCCAATTCCACAAGAACTGTCTTAGCAAAAGGCTTCTCGAGGGGAAAGCTGTAACTCTGTGACATGATTTCACAGAACACAAAGAAGTTTCTCAGAAAGCTTCTTTCTCTTTGTTATCGGAGGATGTTTCCTTTGGCCCTATAGTCTTCAAAGTGATCCGAAATATCTGTTTTCAGATTCCAGAGAAACAAGGCTAGCAAAGAGATCCACGAAATACAGATGTAAGTCTGTGAGTTGAATTAACAGAACACTAAGCAGTTTCTCAGAAAGCTTCTTTCCAGATTTCATCTGAGGATATTTCCTTTTTCACCATAGCCCTCTATGGGCTTCCAAATATCACTTTTCCAATTCCACAAGAACTGTCTTAGCGAAAGGCTTCTCGAGAGGAAAGCTGTAACTCTGTGAGATGATTTCACAGAACACAAAGAAGTTTCTCAGAAAGCTTCTTTCTCTTTGTTATCGGAGGATATTTCCTTTGGCCCTATAGTCTTCAAAGGGAATCGAAATATCCCTTCTCAGATTCCACAGAAATAAGGCTAGCAAAGAGATCCACGAAATACAGATGTAACTCTGTGAGATGAATTAACAGAACACTAAGCAGTTTCCAAGAAAGCTTCTTTCCAGATTTCATCTGAGGATATTTCCTTTTTCACCATAGCCCTCTATGGGCTTGCAAATATCACTTTGCCAATTCCACAAGAACTGTCTTAGCGAAAGGCTTTTTGAGGGGAAAGCTGTAACTCTGTGAGATGATTTCACAGAACACAAAGAAGTTTCTCAGAAAGCTTCTTTCTCTTTGTTATCGGAGGATATTTCCTTTGGCCCTATAGTCTTCAAAGGGATCCGAAATATCTGTTCTCAGATTCCACAGAAATAACGCTAGCAAAGAGATCCACGAAATACAGATGTAAGTCTGTGAGATGAATTAACAGAACACTAAGCAGTTTCTCAGAAAACTTCTTTCCAGATTTCATCTGAGGATATTTCCTTTGTCACCATAGCCCTCTATGGGCTTCCAAATATCACTTTGCCAATTCCACAAGAACTGTCTTAGCGAAAGGCTTCTCAAGAGGAAAGCTGTAACTCTGTGAGATGATTTCACAGAACACAAAGAAGTTTCTCAGAAAGCTTCTTTCTCTTTGTTATCGGAGGATATTTCCTTTGGCCCTATACTCTTCAAAGGGATCCGAAATATCTGTTCTCAGATTCCACAGAAATAAGGCTAGCAAAGAGATCCACGAAATACAGATGTAACTCTGTGAGATGAATTAACAGAACACTAAGCAGTTTCCAAGAAAGCTTCTTTCCAGATTTCATCTGAGGATATTTCCTTTTTCACCATAGCCTTCTATGGGCTTCCAAATATCACTTTGCCAATTCCACAAGAACTGTCTTAGCGAAAGGCTTCTTGAGGAGAAAGCTGTAACTCTGTGAGATGATTTCACAGAACACAAAGAAGTTTCTCAGAAAGCTTCTTTCTCTTTGTTAACGGAGGATATTTCCTTTGGCCCTATAGTCTTCAAAGGGATCCGAAATATCTGTTCTCAGATTCCACAGAAATAAGGCTAGCAAAGAGATCCACGAAATACAGATGTAACTCTGTGAGATGAATTAACAGGACACTTCGCAGTTTCTAGGAAAGCTTCTTTCCAGATTTCATCTTAGGATATTTCCTTTTTCACCATAGCCCTCTATTGGCTTCCAAATATCACTTTGCCAATTCCACAAGAACTGTCTTAGCGAAAGGCTTCTCGAGGGGAAAGCTGTAACTCTGTGAGATGATTTCACAGAACACAAAGAAGTTTCTCAGAAAGCTTCTTTCTCTTTGTTATCGGAGGATATTTCCTTTGGCCCTATAGTCTTCAAAGGGATCCGAAATATCTGTTCTCAGATTCCAGAGAAATAAGGCTAGCAAAGAGATCCACGAAATACAGATGTAAGTCTGTGAGATGAATTAACAGAACACTAAGCAGTTTCTCAGAAAGCTTCTTTCCAGATTTCATCTGAGGATATTTCCTTTTTCACCATAGCCCTCTATGGGCTTCCAAATATCGCTTTGCCAATTCCACAAGAACTGTCTTAGTGAAAGGCTTCTTGAGGGGAAAGCTGTAACTCTGTGAGATGATTTCACAAACACAAAGAAGTTTCTCAGAAAGCTTCTTTCTCTTTGTTATCAGAGGATATTTCCTTTGGCCCTATAGCCTTCAAAGGGATCCGAAATATCTGTAATCAGATTCCACAGAAATAAGGCTAGCAAAGAGATCCACGAAATACAGATGTAACTCTGTGAGATGAATTAACACAACACTAAGCAGTTTCCAAGAAAGCTTCTTTCCAGATTTCATCTGAGGACATTTCCTTTTTCACCATAGCCCTCTATGGGCTTCCAAATATCACTTTGCCAATTCCACAAGAACTGTCTTAGCGAAAGGCTTCTCGAGGGGAAAGCTGTAACTCTGTGAGATGATTTCACAGAACACAAAGAAGTTTCTCAGAAAGCTTCTTTCTCTTTGTTATCGGAGGATATTTCCTTTGGCCCTATAGTCTTCAAAGGGATCCGAAATATCTGTTCTCAGATTCCACAGAAATAAGGCTAGCAAAGAGATCCACGAAATACAGATGTAACTCTGTGAGATGAATTAACAGAACACTAAGCAGTTTCCAAGAAAGCTTCTTTCCTGATTTCATCTGAGGATATTTCCTTTTTCACCATATCCCTCTAAGGGCTTCCAAATATCACTTTGCCAATTCCACAAGAACTGTCTTAGCTAAAAGCTTCTTGAGGGGAAAGCTGTAACTCTGTGAGAATATTTCACAGAACACAAAGAAGTTTCTCAGAAAGCTTCTTTCTCTTTGTTATCAGAGGATATTTCCTTTGGCCCTATAGTCTTCAAAGGGATCCGAAATATCTGTTCTCAGATTCCACAGAAATAAGGCTAGCAAAGAGATCCACGAAATACAGATGTAACTCTGTGAGATGAATTAACAGAACACTAAGCAGTTTCTCAGAAAGCTTCTTTCCAGATATCATCTGAGGATATTTCCTTTTTCATCATAGCCCTCTATGGGCTTCCAAATATCACTTTGCCAATTCCACAAGAACTGTCTTAGCGAAAGGCTTCTTGAGGGGAAAACTGTAACTCTGTGAGATGATTTCACAGAACACAAAGAAGTTTCTCAGAAACCTTCTTTCTCTTTGTTATCGGAGGATTTTTCCTTTGGCCCTATAGTCTTCAAAGGCATCCGAAATATCTGTTCTCAGATTCCACAGAAATAAGGCTAGCAAAGAGATCCACGAAATACAGATGTAACTCTGTGAGATGAATTAACAGAACACTAAGCAGTTTCTCAGAAAGCTTCTTTCCAGATTTTATCTGAGGATATTTCCTTTTTCACCATAGCCCTCTATGGGCTTCCAAATATCACTTTGCCAATTCCACAAGAACTGTCTTAGCGAAAGGCTTCTCGAGGGGAAAGCTGTAACTCTGTGAGATGATTTCACAGAACACAAAGAAGTTTCTCAGAAAGCTTCTTTCTCTTTGTTATCGGAGGATATTTCCTTTGGCCCTATAGTCTTCAAAGTGATCCGAAATATCTGTTTTCAGATTCCAGAGAAATAAGGCTAGCAAAGAGATCCACGAAATACAGATGTAAGTCTGTGAGTTGAATTAACAGAACACTAAGCAGTTTCTCAGAAAGCTTCTTTCCAGATTTCATCTGAGGATATTTCCTTTTTCACCATAGCCCTCTATGGGCTTCCAAATATCACTTTTCCAATTCCACAAGAACTGTCTTAGCTAAAGGCTTCTCGAGAGGAAAGCTGTAACTCTGTGAGATGATTTCACAGAACACAAAGAAATTTCTCAGAAAGCTTCTTTCTCTTTGTTATCGGAGGATATTTCCTTTGGCCCTATAGTCTTCAAAGGGATCCGAAATATCTGTTCTCAAATTCCACAGAAATAAGGCTAGCAAAGAGATCCACGAAATACAGATGTAAGTCTGTGAGATGAAGTAACAGAACACTAAGCAGTTTGTCAGAAATCTTCTTTCCAGATTTCATCTGAGGATATTTCCTTTTTCACCATAGCCCTCTATGGGCTTCCAAATATCACTTTGCCAATACCACAAGAACTGTCTTAGCGAAAGGCTTCTTGAGGGGAAAGCTGTAACTCTGTGAGATGATTTCACAGAACACAAAGAAGTTTCTCAGAAAGCTTCTTTCTCTCTGTTATCGGAGGATATTTCCTTTGGCCCTATAGTCTTCAAAGGGATCCGAAATATCTGTTCTCAGATTCCACAGAAATAAGGCTAGCAAAGAGATCCACGAAATACAGATGTAACTCTGTGAGATGAATTAACAGAACACTAAGCAGTTTCCAAGAAAGCTTCTTTCCAGATTTCATCTGAGGATATTTCCTTTTTCACCATAGCCATCTAAGGGCTTCCAAATATCACGTTGCCAATTCCACAAGAACTGTCTTAGCGAAAGTCTTCTTGAGGGGAAAGCTGTAACTCTGTGAGATGATTTCACAGAACACAAAGAAGTTTCTCAGAAAGCTTCTTTCTCTTTGTTATCGGAGGATATTTCCTTTGGCCCTATAGTCTTCAAAGGGATCCGAAATATCTGTTCTCAGATTCCAGAGAAATAAGGCTAGCAAAGAGATCCACGAAATACAGATGTAACTCTGTGAGATGAATTAACAGGACACTTAGCAGTTTCTAGGAGAGCTTCTTTCCAGATTTCATCTGAGGATATTTCCTTTTTCACCATAGCCCTCTATGGGCTTCCAAATATCACTTTGCCAATTCCACAAGAACTGTCTTAGCGAAAGGCTTCTCTAGGGGAAAGCTGTAACTCTCTGAGATGATTTCACAGAACACAAAGAAGTTTCACAGAAAGCTTCTTTCTCTTTGTTATCGTAGGATATTTCTTTTGGCCCTATAGTCTTCAAAGGGATCCGAAATATCTGTTCTCAGATTCCACAGAAATAAGGCTAGCAAAGAGATCCACGAAATACAGATGTAACTCTGTGAGATGAATTAACAGAACACTAAGCAGTTTCTCAGAAAGCTTCTTTCCAGATTTCATCTGAGGATATTTCCTTTTTCACCATAGCCCTCTATGGGCTTCCAAATATCACTTTGCCAATTCCACAAGAACTGTCTTAGCGAAAGGCTTCTTGAGGGGAAAGCTGTAACTCTGTGAGATGATTTCACAGAACACAAAGAAGTTTCACAGAAAGCTTCTTTCTCTTTGTTATCGTAGGATATTTCTTTTGGCCCTATAGTCTTCAAAGGGATCCGAAATATCTGTTCTCAGATTCCACAGAAATAAGGCTAGCAAAGAGATCCACGAAATACAGATGTAACTCTGTGAGATGAATTAATAGAACACTAAGCAGTTTCCAAGAAAGCTTCTTTCCAGATTTCATCTGAGGATATTTCCTTTTTCACCATAGCCCTCTATGGGCTTCCAAATATCACTTTGCCAATTCCACAAGAACTGTCTTAGCGAAAGCCTTCTTGAGGGGAAAGCTGTAACTCTGTGAGATGATTTCACAGAACACAAAGAAGTTTGTCAGAAAGCTTCCTTCTCTTTGTTATCGGAGGATATTTCCTTTGGCCCTATAGTCTTCAAAGGGATCCGAAATATCTGTTCTCAGATTCCACAGAAATAAGGCTAGCAAACAGATCCACGAAATAGAGATGTAACTCTGTGAGATGAATTAACAGAACACTAAGCAGTTTCTAAGAAAGCTTCTTTCCAGATTTCATCTGAGGATATTTCCTTTTTCACCATAGCCCTCTATAGGCTTCCAATTATCACTTTGCCAATTCCACAAGAACTGTCTTAGCGAAAGGCTTCTCGAGAGGAAAGCTGTAACTCTGTGAGAATATTTCACAGAACACAAAGAAGTTTCTCAGAAAGCTTCTTTCTCTTTGTTATCGGAGGGTATTTCCTTTGGCCCTATAGTCTTCAAAGGGATCCGAAATATCTCTTCTCAGATTCCACAGAAATAAGGCTAGCAAAGAGATCCACGAAATACAGATGTAACTCTGTGAGATGAATTAACAGAACACTAAGCAGTTTCCAAGAAAGCTTCTTTCCAGATTTCATCTGAGGATATTTCCTTTTTCACCATAGCCCTCTATGGTCTTCCATATATCGCTTTGCCAATTCCACAAGAACTGTCTTAGCGAAAGGCTTCTTGAAGGGAAAGCTGTAACTCTGTGAGATGATTTCACAGAACACAAAGAAGTTTCTCAGAAAGCTTCTTTCTCTTTGTTATCGTAGGATATTTCCTTTGGCACTATAGTCTTCAAAGGGATTCGAAATATCTGTTCTCAGATTCCAGAGAAATAAGGCTAGCAAAGAGATCCACGAAATACAGATGTAAGTCTGTGAGATGAATTAACAGAACACTAAGCAGTTTCTCAGAAAGCTTCTTTCCAGATTTCATCTGAGGATATTTCCTTTTTCACCATAGCCCTTTATGGGCTTCCAAATATCACTTTGCCAATTCCACAAGAACTGTCTTAGCGAAAGGCTTCTCGAGGGGAAAGCTGTAACTCTGTGAGATGATTTCACAGAACACAAAGAAGTTTCTCAGAAAGCTTCTTTCTCTTTGTTATCGGAGGATATTTCCTTTGGCCCTATAGTCTTCAAAGTGATCCGAAATATCTGTTCTCAGATTCCAGAGAAATAAGGCTAGCAAAGAGATCCACGAAATACAGATGTAAGTCTGTGAGATGAATTAACAGAACACTAAGCAGTTTCTCAGAAAGCTTCTTTCCAGATTTCATCTGAGGATATTTCCTTTTTCACCATAGCCCTCTATGGGCTTCCAAATATCGCTTTGCCAAATCCACAAGAACTGTCTTAGTGAAAGGCTTCTTGAGGGGAAAGCTGTAACTCTGTGAGATGATTTCACAGAACACAAAGAAGTTTCTCAGAAAGCTTCTTTCTCTTTGTTATCGGAGGATATTTCCTTTGGCCCTATAGTCTTCAAAGGGATCCGAAATATCTGTTCTCAGATTCCACAGAAATAAGGCTAGCAAAGAGATCCACGAAATACAGATGTAACTCTGTGAGATGAATTAACAGAACACTAAGCAGTTTCCAAGAAAGCTTCTTTCCAGATTTCATCTGAGGATATTTCCTTTTTCACCATAGCCTTCTATGGGCTTCCAAATATCACTTTGCCAATTCCACAAGAACTGTCTTAGCGAAAGGCTCCTTGAGGGGAAAGCTGTAACTCTGTGAGATGATTTCACAGAACACAAAGAAGTTTCTCAGAAAGCTTCTTTCTCTTTGTTATCGGAGGATATTTCCTTTGGCCCTATAGTCTTCAAAGGGATCCGAAATATCTGTTCTCAGATTCCAGAGAAATAAGGCTAGCAAAGAGATCCACGAAATACAGATGTAAGTCTGTGAGATGAATTAACAGAACACTAAGCAGTTTCTCAGAAAGCTTCTTTCCAGATTTCATCTGAGGATATTTCCTTTTTCACCATAGCCCTCTATGGGCTTCCAAATATCGCTTTGCCAATTCCACAAGAACTGTCTTAATGAAAGGCTTCTTCAGGGGAAAGCTGTAACTCTGTGAGATGATTTCACAGAACACAAAGAAGTTTCTCAGAAAGCTTCTTTCTCTTTGTTATCGGAGGATATTTCCTTTGGCCCTATAGTCTTCAAAGGGATCCGAAATATCTGTTCTCAGATTCCACAGAAATAAGGCTAGCAAAGAGATCCACGAAATACAGATGTAACTCTGTGAGATGAATTAACAGAACACTAAGCAGTTTCCAAGAAAGCTTCTTTCCAGATTTCATCTGAGGATATTTCCTTTTTCACCATAGCCTTCTATGGGCTTCCAAATATCACTTTGCCAATTCCACAAGAACTGTCTTAGCGAAAGGCCCCTTGAGGGGAAAGCTGTAACTCTGTGAGATGATTTCACAGAACACAAAGAAGTTTCTCAGAAAGCTTCTTTCTCTTTGTTATCGGAGGATATTTCCTTATGCCCTATATTCTTCAAAGGGATCCGAAATATCTGTTCTCAGATTCCACAGAAATAAGGCTAGCAAAGAGATCCACGAAATACAGATGTAACTCTGTGAGATGAATTAACAGGACACTTAGCAGTTTCTAGGAAAGCTTCTTTCCAGATTTCATCTGAGGATATTTCCTTTTTCACCATAGCCCTCTAAGGGCTTCCAAATATCACTTTGCCAATTCCACAAGAACTGTCTTAGCGAAAGGCTTCTCGAGGGGAAAGCTGTAACTCTGTGAGATGATTTAACAGAACACAAAGTAGTTTCTCAGAAAGCTTCTTTCTCTTTGTTATCAGAGGATATTTCCTTTGGCCCTATAGCCTTCAAAGGGATCCGAAATATCTGTAATCAGATTCCACAGAAATAAGGCTAGCAAAGAGATCCACGAAATACAGATGTAACTCTTTGAGATGAATTAACAGAACACTAAGCAGTTTCCAAGAAAGCTTCTTTCCAGATTTCATCTGAGGACATTTCCTTTTTCACCATAGCCCTCTATGGGCTTCCAAATATCACTTTGCCAATTCCACAAGAACTGTCTTAGCGAAAGGCTTCTCGAGGGGAAAGCTGTAACTCTGTGAGATGATTTCACAGAACACAAAGAAGTTTCTCAGAAAGCTTCTTTCTCTTTGTTATCGGAGGATATTTCCTTTGGCCCTATACTCTTCAAAGGGATCCGAAATATCTTTTCTTAGATTCCACAGAAATAAGGCTAGCGAAGAGATCCACGAAATACAGATGTAACTCTGTGAGATGAATTAACAGAACACTAAGCAGTTTCTCAGAAAGTTTCTTTCCAGATTTCATCTGAGGATATTTCCTTTGTCACCATAGCCCTCTATGGGCTTCCAAATATCACTTTGCCAATTCCACAAGAACTGTCTTAGCGAAAGGCTTCTCGAGGGGAAAGCTGTAACTCTGTGAGATGATTTCACAGAACACAAAGTAGTTTCTCAGAAAGGTTCTTTCTCTTTGTTATCGGAGGATATTTCCTTTGGCCCTATAGTCTTCAAAGGGATCCGAAATATCTGTTCTCAGATTCCAGAGAAATAAGGCTAGCAAAGAGATCCACGAAATACAGATGTAAGTCTGTGAGATGAATTAACAGAACACTAAGCAGTTTCCAAGAAAGCTTCTTTCCTGATTTCATCTGAGGATATTTCCTTTTTCACCATAGCCCTCTATGGGCTTCCAAATATCACTTTGCCAATTCCACAAGAACTGTCTTAGCGAAAGGCTTTTTGAGGGGAAAGCTGTAACTCTGTGAGATGATTTCACAGAACACAAAGAAGTTTCTCAGAAAGCTTCTTTCTCTTTGTTATCGGAGGATATTTCCTTTGGCCCTATAGTCTTCAAAGGGATCCGAAATATCTGTTCTCAGATTCCACAGAAATAAGGCTAGCAAAGAGATCCACGAAATACAGATGTAACTCTGTGAGATGAATTAACAGGACACTTAGCAGTTTCTAGGAAAGCTTCTTTCCAGATTTCATCTGAGGATATTTCCTTTTTCACCATAGCCCTCTAAGGGCTTCCAAATATCACTTTGCCAATTCCACAAGAACTGTCTTAGCGAAAGGATTCTCGAGGGGAAAGCTGTAACTCTGTGAGATGATTTCACAGAACACAAAGAAGTTTCTCAGAAAGCTTCTTTCTCTTTGTTATCAGAGGATATTTCCTTTGGCCCTATAGCCTTCAAAGGGATCCGAAATATCTGTAATCAGATTCCACAGAAATAAGGCTAGCAAAGAGATCCACGAAATACAGATGTAACTCTTTGAGATGAATTAACAGAACACTAAGCAGTTTCCAAGAAAGCTTCTTTCCAGATTTCATCTGAGGACATTTCCTTTTTCACCATAGCCCTCTATGGGCTTCCAAATATCACTTTGCCAATTCCACAAGAACTGTCTTAGCGAAAGATTTCTCGAGGGGAATGCTGTAACTCTGTGAGATGATTTCACAGAACACAAAGAAGTTTCTCAGAAAGCTTCTTTCTCTTTGTTATCGGAGGATATTTCCTTTGGCCCTATACTCTTCAAAGGGATCCGAAATATCTTTTCTTAGATTCCACAGAAATAAGGCTAGCGAAGAGATCCAGGAAATACAGATGTAACTCTGTGAGATGAATTAACAGAACACTAAGCAGTTTCTCAGAAAGTTTCTTTCCAGATTTCATCTGAGGATATTTCCTTTGTCACCATAGCCCTCTATGGGCTTCCAAATATCACTTTGCCAATTCCACAAGAACTGTCTTAGCGAAAGGCTTCTCGAGGGGAAAGCTGTAACTCTGTGAGATGATTTCACAGAACACAAAGTAGTTTCTCAGAAAGCTTCTTTCTCTTTGTTATCGGAGGATATTTCCTTTGGCCCTATAGTCTTCAAAGGGATCCGAAATATCTGTTCTCAGATTCCAGAGAAATAAGGCTAGCAAAGAGATCCACGAAATACAGATGTAAGTCTGTGAGATGAATTAACAGAACACTAAGCAGTTTCCAAGAAAGCTTCTTTCCTGATTTCATCTGAGGATATTTCCTTTTTCACCATAGCCCTCTATGGGCTTCCAAATATCACTTTGCCAATTCCACAAGAACTGTCTTAGCGAAAGGCATCTTGAGGGGAAAGCTGTAACTCTGTGAGATGATTTCACAGAACACAAAGAAGTTTCTCAGAAAGCTTCTTTCTCTTTGTTATCGGAGGATATTTCCTTTGGCCCTATAGTCTTCAAAGGGATCCGAAATATCTGTTCTCAGATTCCAGAGAAATAAGGCTAGCAAAGAGATCCACGAAATACAGATGTAATTCTGTGAGATGAATTAACAGAACACTAAGCAGTTTCTCAGAAAGCTTCTTTCCAGATTTCATCTGAGGATATTTCCTTTTTCACCATAGCCCTCTATGGGCTTCCAAATATCACTTTGCCAATTCCACAAGAACTGTCTTAGCGAAAGGCTTTTTGAGGGGAAAGCTGTAACTCTGTGAGATGATTTCACAGAACACAAAGAAGTTTCTCAGAAAGCTTCTTTCTCTTTGTTATCGGAGGATATTTCCTTTGGCCCTATAGTCTTCAAAGGGATCCGAAATATCTGTTCTCAGATTCCACAGAAATAAGGCTAGCAAGGAGATCCACGAAATACAGATGTAACTCTGTGAGATGAATTAACAGAACACTAAGCAGTTTCCAAGAAAGCTTCTTTCCAGATTTCATCTGAGGATATTTCCTTTTTCACCATAGCCCTCTATGGTCTTCCATATATCGCTTTGCCAATTCCACAAGAACTGTCTTAGCGAAAGGCTTCTTGAAGGGAAAGCTGTAACTCTGTGAGATGATTTCACAGAACACAAAGAAGTTTCTCAGAAAGCTTCTTTCTCTTTGTTATCGTAGGATATTTCCTTTGGCACTATAGTCTTCAAAGGGATTCGAAATATCTGTTCTCAGATTCCAGAGAAATAAGGCTAGCAAAGAGATCCACGAAATACAGATGTAAGTCTGTGAGATGAATTAACAGAACACTAAGCAGTTTCTCAGAAAGCTTCTTTCCAGATTTCATCTGAGGATATTTCCTTTTTCACCATAGCCCTTTATGGGCTTCCAAATATCACTTTGCCAATTCCACAAGAACTGTCTTAGCGAAAGGCTTCTCGAGGGGAAAGCTGTAACTCTGTGAGATGATTTCACAGAACACAAAGAAGTTTCTCAGAAAGCTTCTTTCTCTTTGTTATCGGAGGATATTTCCTTTGGCCCTATAGTCTTCAAAGTGATCCGAAATATCTGTTCTCAGATTCCAGAGAAATAAGGCTAGCAAAGAGATCCACGAAATACAGATGTAAGTCTGTGAGATGAATTAACAGAACACTAAGCAGTTTCTCAGAAAGCTTCTTTCCAGATTTCATCTGAGGATATTTCCTTTTTCACCATAGCCCTCTATGGGCTTCCAAATATCGCTTTGCCAATTCCACAAGAACTGTCTTAATGAAAGGCTTCTTCAGGGGAAAGCTGTAACTCTGTGAGATGATTTCACAGAACACAAAGAAGTTTCTCAGAAAGCTTCTTTCTCTTTGTTATCGGAGGATATTTCCTTTGGCCCTATAGTCTTCAAAGGGATCCGAAATATCTGTTCTCAGATTCCACAAAAATAAGGCTAGCAAAGAGATCCACGAAATACAGATGTAACTCTGTGAGATGAATTAACAGAACACTAAGCAGTTTCCAAGAAAGCTTCTTTCCAGATTTCATCTGAGGATATTTCCTTTTTCACCATAGCCTTCTATGGGCTTCCAAATATCACTTTGCCAATTCCACAAGAACTGTCTTAGCGAAAGGCCCCTTGAGGGGAAAGCTGTAACTCTGTGAGATGATTTCACAGAACACAAAGAAGTTTCTCAGAAAGCTTCTTTCTCTTTGTTATCGGAGGATATTTCCTTATGCCCTATATTCTTCAAAGGGATCCGAAATATCTGTTCTCAGATTCCACAGAAATAAGGCTAGCAAAGAGATCCACGAAATACAGATGTAACTCTGTGAGATGAATTAACAGGACACTTAGCAGTTTCTAGGAAAGCTTCTTTCCAGATTTCATCTGAGGATATTTCCTTTTTCACCATAGCCCTCTAAGGGCTTCCAAATATCACTTTGCCAATTCCACAAGAACTGTCTTAGCGAAAGGCTTCTCGAGGGGAAAGCTGTAACTCTGTGAGATGATTTAACAGAACACAAAGTAGTTTCTCAGAAAGCTTCTTTCTCTTTGTTATCAGAGGATATTTCCTTTGGCCCTATAGCCTTCAAAGGGATCCGAAATATCTGTAATCAGATTCCACAGAAATAAGGCTAGCAAAGAGATCCACGAAATACAGATGTAACTCTTTGAGATGAATTAACAGAACACTAAGCAGTTTCCAAGAAAGCTTCTTTCCAGATTTCATCTGAGGACATTTCCTTTTTCACCATAGCCCTCTATGGGCTTCCAAATATCACTTTGCCAATTCCACAAGAACTGTCTTAGCGAAAGGCTTCTCGAGGGGAAAGCTGTAACTCTGTGAGATGATTTCACAGAACACAAAGAAGTTTCTCAGAAAGCTTCTTTCTCTTTGTTATCGGAGGATATTTCCTTTGGCCCTATACTCTTCAAAGGGATCCGAAATATCTTTTCTTAGATTCCACAGAAATAAGGCTAGCGAAGAGATCCACGAAATACAGATGTAACTCTGTGAGATGAATTAACAGAACACTAAGCAGTTTCTCAGAAAGTTTCTTTCCAGATTTCATCTGAGGATATTTCCTTTGTCACCATAGCCCTCTATGGGCTTCCAAATACCACTTTGCCAATTCCACAAGAACTGTCTTAGCGAAAGGCTTCTCGAGGGGAAAGCTGTAACTCTGTGAGATGATTTCACAGAACACAAAGTAGTTTCTCAGAAAGCTTCTTTCTCTTTGTTATCGGAGGATATTTCCTTTGGCCCTATAGTCTTCAAAGGGATCCGAAATATCTGTTCTCAGATTCCAGAGAAATAAGGCTAGCAAAGAGATCCACGAAATACAGATGTAAGTCTGTGAGATGAATTAACAGAACACTAAGCAGTTTCCAAGAAAGCTTCTTTCCTGATTTCATCTGAGGATATTTCCTTTTTCACCATAGCCCTCTATGGGCTTCCAAATATCACTTTGCCAATTCCACAAGAACTGTCTTAGCGAAAGGCATCTTGAGGGGAAAGCTGTAACTCTGTGAGATGATTTCACAGAACACAAAGAAGTTTCTCAGAAAGCTTCTTTCTCTTTGTTATCGGAGGATATTTCCTTTGGCCCTATAGTCTTCAAAGGGATCCGAAATATCTGTTCTCAGATTCCACAGAAATAAGGCTAGCAAAGAGATCCACGAAATACAGATGTAATTCTGTGAGATGAATTAACAGAACACTAAGCAGTTTCTCAGAAAGCTTCTTTCCAGATTTCATCTGAGGATATTTCCTTTTTCACCATAGCCCTCTATGGGCTTCCAAATATCACTTTGCCAATCCCACAAGAACTGTCTTAGCGAAAGGCTTTTTGAGGGGAAAGCTGTAACTCTGTGAGATGATTTCACAGAACACAAAGAAGTTTCTCAGAAAGCTTCTTTCTCTTTGTTATCGGAGGATATTTCCTTTGGCCCTATAGTCTTCAAAGGGATCCGAAATATCTGTTCTCAGATTCCACAGAAATAAGGCTAGCAAGGAGATCCACGAAATACAGATGTAACTCTGTGAGATGAATTAACAGAACACTAAGCAGTTTCCAAGAAAGCTTCTTTCCAGATTTCATCTGAGGATATTTCCTTTTTCACCATAGCCCTCTATGGTCTTCCATATATCGCTTTGCCAATTCCACAAGAACTGTCTTAGCGAAAGGCTTCTTGAAGGGAAAGCTGTAACTCTGTGAGATGATTTCACAGAACACAAAGAAGTTTCTCAGAAAGCTTCTTTCTCTTTGTTATCGTAGGATATTTCCTTTGGCACTATAGTCTTCAAAGGGATTCGAAATATCTGTTCTCAGATTCCAGAGAAATAAGGCTAGCAAAGAGATCCACGAAATACAGATGTAAGTCTGTGAGATGAATTAACAGAACACTAAGCAGTTTCTCAGAAAGCTTCTTTCCAGATTTCATCTGAGGATATTTCCTTTTTCACCATAGCCCTTTATGGGCTTCCAAATATCACTTTGCCAATTCCACAAGAACTGTCTTAGCGAAAGGCTTCTCGAGGGGAAAGCTGTAACTCTGTGAGATGATTTCACAGAACACAAAGAAGTTTCTCAGAAAGCTTCTTTCTCTTTGTTATCGGAGGATATTTCCTTTGGCCCTATAGTCTTCAAAGTGATCCGAAATATCTGTTCTCAGATTCCAGAGAAATAAGGCTAGCAAAGAGATCCACGAAATACAGATGTAAGTCTGTGAGATGAATTAACAGAACACTAAGCAGTTTCTCAGAAAGCTTCTTTCCAGATTTCATCTGAGGATATTTCCTTTTTCACCATAGCCCTCTATGGGCTTCCAAATATCGCTTTGCCAATTCCACAAGAACTGTCTTAATGAAAGGCTTCTTCAGGGGAAAGCTGTAACTCTGTGAGATGATTTCACAGAACACAAAGAAGTTTCTCAGAAAGCTTCTTTCTCTTTGTTATCGGAGGATATTTCCTTTGGCCCTATAGTCTTCAAAGGGATCCGAAATATCTGTTCTCAGATTCCACAAAAATAAGGCTAGCAAAGAGATCCACGAAATACAGATGTAACTCTGTGAGATGAATTAACAGAACACTAAGCAGTTTCCAAGAAAGCTTCTTTCCAGATTTCATCTGAGGATATTTCCTTTTTCACCATAGCCTTCTATGGGCTTCCAAATATCACTTTGCCAATTCCACAAGAACTGTCTTAGCGAAAGGCCCCTTGAGGGGAAAGCTGTAACTCTGTGAGATGATTTCACAGAACACAAAGAAGTTTCTCAGAAAGCTTCTTTCTCTTTGTTATCGGAGGATATTTCCTTATGCCCTATATTCTTCAAAGGGATCCGAAATATCTGTTCTCAGATTCCACAGAAATAAGGCTAGCAAAGAGATCCACGAAATACAGATGTAACTCTGTGAGATGAATTAACAGGACACTTAGCAGTTTCTAGGAAAGCTTCTTTCCAGATTTCATCTGAGGATATTTCCTTTTTCACCATAGCCCTCTAAGGGCTTCCAAATATCACTTTGCCAATTCCACAAGAACTGTCTTAGCGAAAGGCTTCTCGAGGGGAAAGCTGTAACTCTGTGAGATGATTTAACAGAACACAAAGTAGTTTCTCAGAAAGCTTCTTTCTCTTTGTTATCAGAGGATATTTCCTTTGGCCCTATAGCCTTCAAAGGGATCCGAAATATCTGTAATCAGATTCCACAGAAATAAGGCTAGCAAAGAGATCCACGAAATACAGATGTAACTCTTTGAGATGAATTAACAGAACACTAAGCAGTTTCCAAGAAAGCTTCTTTCCAGATTTCATCTGAGGACATTTCCTTTTTCACCATAGCCCTCTATGGGCTTCCAAATATCACTTTGCCAATTCCACAAGAACTGTCTTAGCGAAAGGCTTCTCGAGGGGAAAGCTGTAACTCTGTGAGATGATTTCACAGAACACAAAGAAGTTTCTCAGAAAGCTTCTTTCTCTTTGTTATCGGAGGATATTTCCTTTGGCCCTATACTCTTCAAAGGGATCCGAAATATCTTTTCTTAGATTCCACAGAAATAAGGCTAGCGAAGAGATCCACGAAATACAGATGTAACTCTGTGAGATGAATTAACAGAACACTAAGCAGTTTCTCAGAAAGTTTCTTTCCAGATTTCATCTGAGGATATTTCCTTTGTCACCATAGCCCTCTATGGGCTTCCAAATACCACTTTGCCAATTCCACAAGAACTGTCTTAGCGAAAGGCTTCTCGAGGGGAAAGCTGTAACTCTGTGAGATGATTTCACAGAACACAAAGTAGTTTCTCAGAAAGCTTCTTTCTCTTTGTTATCGGAGGATATTTCCTTTGGCCCTATAGTCTTCAAAGGGATCCGAAATATCTGTTCTCAGATTCCAGAGAAATAAGGCTAGCAAAGAGATCCACGAAATACAGATGTAAGTCTGTGAGATGAATTAACAGAACACTAAGCAGTTTCCAAGAAAGCTTCTTTCCTGATTTCATCTGAGGATATTTCCTTTTTCACCATAGCCCTCTATGGGCTTCCAAATATCACTTTGCCAATTCCACAAGAACTGTCTTAGCGAAAGGCTTTTTGAGGGGAAAGCTGTAACTCTGTGAGATGATTTCACAGAACACAAAGAAGTTTCTCAGAAAGCTTCTTTCTCTTTGTTATCGGAGGATATTTCCTTTGGCCCTATAGTCTTCAAAGGGATCCGAAATATCTGTTCTCAGATTCCACAGAAATAAGGCTAGCAAAGAGATCCACGAAATACAGATGTAACTCTGTGAGATGAATTAACAGGACACTTAGCAGTTTCTAGGAAAGCTTCTTTCCAGATTTCATCTGAGGATATTTCCTTTTTCACCATAGCCCTCTAAGGGCTTCCAAATATCACTTTGCCAATTCCACAAGAACTGTCTTAGCGAAAGGCTTCTCGAGGGGAAAGCTGTAACTCTGTGAGATGATTTCACAGAACACAAAGAAGTTTCTCAGAAAGCTTCTTTCTCTTTGTTATCAGAGGATATTTCCTTTGGCCCTATAGCCTTCAAAGGGATCCGAAATATCTGTAATCAGATTCCACAGAAATAAGGCTAGCAAAGAGATCCACGAAATACAGATGTAACTCTTTGAGATGAATTAACAGAACACTAAGCAGTTTCCAAGAAAGCTTCTTTCCAGATTTCATCTGAGGACATTTCCTTTTTCACCATAGCCCTCTATGGGCTTCCAAATATCACTTTGCCAATTCCACAAGAACTGTCTTAGCGAAAGATTTCTCGAGGGGAATGCTGTAACTCTGTGAGATGATTTCACAGAACACAAAGAAGTTTCTCAGAAAGCTTCTTTCTCTTTGTTATCGGAGGATATTTCCTTTGGCCCTATACTCTTCAAAGGGATCCGAAATATCTTTTCTTAGATTCCACAGAAATAAGGCTAGCGAAGAGATCCAGGAAATACAGATGTAACTCTGTGAGATGAATTAACAGAACACTAAGCAGTTTCTCAGAAAGTTTCTTTCCAGATTTCATCTGAGGATATTTCCTTTGTCACCATAGCCCTCTATGGGCTTCCAAATATCACTTTGCCAATTCCACAAGAACTGTCTTAGCGAAAGGCTTCTCGAGGGGAAAGCTGTAACTCTGTGAGATGATTTCACAGAACACAAAGTAGTTTCTCAGAAAGCTTCTTTCTCTTTGTTATCGGAGGATATTTCCTTTGGCCCTATAGTCTTCAAAGGGATCCGAAATATCTGTTCTCAGATTCCAGAGAAATAAGGCTAGCAAAGAGATCCACGAAATACAGATGTAAGTCTGTGAGATGAATTAACAGAACACTAAGCAGTTTCCAAGAAAGCTTCTTTCCTGATTTCATCTGAGGATATTTCCTTTTTCACCATAGCCCTCTATGGGCTTCCAAATATCACTTTGCCAATTCCACAAGAACTGTCTTAGCGAAAGGCATCTTGAGGGGAAAGCTGTAACTCTGTGAGATGATTTCACAGAACACAAAGAAGTTTCTCAGAAAGCTTCTTTCTCTTTGTTATCGGAGGATATTTCCTTTGGCCCTATAGTCTTCAAAGGGATCCGAAATATCTGTTCTCAGATTCCACAGAAATAAGGCTAGCAAAGAGATCCACGAAATACAGATGTAATTCTGTGAGATGAATTAACAGAACACTAAGCAGTTTCTCAGAAAGCTTCTTTCCAGATTTCATCTGAGGATATTTCCTTTTTCACCATAGCCCTCTATGGGCTTCCAAATATCACTTTGCCAATTCCACAAGAACTGTCTTAGCGAAAGGCTTTTTGAGGGGAAAGCTGTAACTCTGTGAGATGATTTCACAGAACACAAAGAAGTTTCTCAGAAAGCTTCTTTCTCTTTGTTATCGGAGGATATTTCCTTTGGCCCTATAGTCTTCAAAGGGATCCGAAATATCTGTTCTCAGATTCCACAGAAATAAGGCTAGCAAGGAGATCCACGAAATACAGATGTAAGTCTGTGAGATGAATTAACAGAACACTAAGCAGTTTCTCAGAAAGCTTCTTTCCAGATTTCACCCGAGGATATTTCCTTTGTCACCAAAGCCCTCTATGGGCTTCCAAATATCACTTTGCCAATTCCACAAGAACTGTCTTAGTGAAAGGCTTCTCGAGAGGAAAGCTGTAACTCTGTGAGATGATTTCACAGAACACAAAGAAGTTTCTCAGAAAGCTTCTTTCTCTTTGTTATCGGAGGATATTTCCTTTGGCCCTATAGTCTTCAAAGGGATCCGAAATATCTGTTCTCAGATTCCACAGAAATAAGGCTAGCAAAGAGATCCACGAAATACAGATGTAACTCTGTGAGATGAATTAACAGAACACTAAGCAGTTTCCAAGAAAGCTTCTTTCCAGATTTCATCTGAGGATATTTCCTTTTTCACCATAGCCTTCTATGGGCTTCCAAATATCACTTTGCCAATTCCACAATAACGGTCTTAGCGAAAGGCTTCTTGAGGGGAAAGCTGTAACTCTGTGAGATGATTTCACAGAACGCAAAGAAGTTTCTCAGAAAGCTTCTTTCTCTTTGTTAACGGAGGATATTTCCTTTGGCCCTATAGTCTTCAAAGGGATCCGAAATATCTGTTCTCATATTCCACAGAAATAAGGCTAGCAAAGAGATCCACGAAATACAGATGTAACTCTGTGAGATGAATTAACAGAACACTAAGCAGTTTCCAAGAAAGCTTCTTTCCAGATTTCATCTGAGGACATTTCCTTTTTCACCATAGCCCTCTATGGGCTTCCAAATATCACTTGGCCAATTCCACAAGAACTGTCTTAGCGAAAGGCTTCTCGAGGGGAAAGCTGTAACTCTGTGAGATGATTTCACAGAACACAAAGAAGTTTCTCAGAAAGCTTCTTTCTCTTTGTTATCAGAAGATATTTCCTTTGGACCTCTAGTCTTCAAAGGGATCCGAAATATCTGTTCTCAGATTCCACAGAAATAAGGCTAGCAAAGAGATCCACGAAATACAGATGTAATTCTGTGAGATGAATTAACAGAACACTAAGCAGTTTCTCAGAAAGCTTCTTTCCAGATTTCATCTGAGGATATTTCCTTTTTCACCATAGCCCTCTTAGGGCTTCCAAATATCACTTTGCCAATTCCACAAGAACTGTCTTAGCGAAAGGCTTCTCGAGGGGAACGCTGTAACTCTGTGAGATGATTTCACAGAACACAAAGAAGTTTCTCAGAAAGCTTCTTTCTCTTTGTTATCGGAGGATATTTCCTTTGGCCCTATAGTCTTCAAAGGGATCCGAAATATCTGTTCTCAGATTCCACAGAAATAAGGCTAGCAAAGAGATGCACGAAATACAGATGTAAGTCTGTGAGATGAATTAACAGAACACTAAGCAGTTTCTCAAAAAGCTTCTTTCCATATTTCATCTGAGGATATTTCCTTTTTCACCATAGCCCTCCATGGGCTTCCAAATATCACTTTGCCAATTCCACAAGAACTGTCTTAGCAAAAGGCTTCTTGAGGGGAAAGCTGTAACTCTGTGAGATGATTTCACAGAACACAAAGAAGTTTCTCAGAAAGCTTCTTTCTCTTTGTTATCGGAGGATATTTCCTTTGGCCCTATAGTCTTCAAAGGGATCCGAAATATCTGTTCTCAGATTCCACAGAAATAAGGCTAGCAAAGAGATCCACGAAATACAGATGTAACTCTGTGAGATGAATTAACAGGACACTTAGCAGTTTCTAGGAGAGCTTCTTTCCAGATTTCATCTGAGGATATTTCCTTTTTCACCATAGCCCTCTAGGGGCTTCCAAATATCACTTTGCCAATTCCACAAGAACTGTCTTAGCGAAAGGCTTCTTGAGGGGAAAGCTGTAACTCTGTGAGATGATTTCACAGAACACAAAGAAGTTTCTCAGAAAGCTTCTTTCTCTTTGTTATCGGAGGATATTTCCTTTGGCCCTATAGTCTTCAAAGGGATCCGAAATATCTGTTCTCAAATTCCACAGAAATAAGGCTAGCAAAGAGATCCACGAAATACAGATGTAAGTCTGTGAGATGAAGTAACAGAACACTAAGCAGTTTGTCAGAAAGCTTCTTTCCAGATTTCATCTGAGGATATTTCCTTTTTCACCATAGCCCTCTATGGGCTTCCAAATATCACTTTGCCAATACCACAAGAACTGTCTTAGCGAAAGGCTTCTTGAGGGGAAAGCTGTAACTCTGTGAGATGATTTCACAGAACACAAAGAAGTTTCTCAGAAAGCTTCTTTCTCTCTGTTATCGGAGGATATTTCCTTTGGCCCTATAGTCTTCAAAGGGATCCGAAATATCTGTTCTCAGATTCCACAGAAATAAGGCTAGCAAAGAGATCCACGAAATACAGATGTAACTCTGTGAGATGAATTAACAGAACACTAAGCATTTTCCAAGAAAGCTTCTTTCCAGATTTCATCTGAGGATATTTCCTTTTTCACCATAGCCATCTAAGGGCTTCCAAATATCACGTTGCCAATTCCACAAGAACTGTCTTAGCGAAAGGCTTCTTGAGGGGAAAGCTGTAACTCTGTGAGATGATTTCACAGAACACAAAGAAGTTTCTCAGAAAGCTTCTTTCTCTTTGTTATCGGAGGATATTTCCTTTGGCCCTATAGTCTTCAAAGGGATCCGAAATATCTGTTCTCAGATTCCACAGAAATAAGGCTAGCAAAGAGATCCACGAAATACAGATGTAACTCTGTGAGATGAATTAACAGGACACTTAGCAGTTTCTAGGAGAGCTTCTTTCCAGATTTCATCTGAGGATATTTCCTTTTTCATCATAGCCCTCTATGGGCTTCCAAATATCACTTTGCCAATTCCACAAGAACTGTCTTAGCGAAAGGCTTCTCTAGGGGAAAGCTGTAACTCTGTGAGATGATTTCACAGAACACAAAGAAGTTTCACAGAAAGCTTCTTTCTCTTTGTTATCGTAGGATATTTCTTTTGGCCCTATAGTCTTCAAAGGGATCCGAAATATCTGTTCTCAGATTCCACAGAAATAAGGCTAGCAAAGAGATCCACGAAATACAGATGTAACTCTGTGAGATGAATTAACAGAACACTAAGCAGTTTCTCAGAAAGCTTCTTTCCAGATTTCATCTGAGGATATTTCCTTTTTCACCATAGCCCTCTATGGGCTTCCAAATATCACTTTGCCAATTCCACAAGAACTGTCTTAGCGAAAGGCTTCTTGAGGGGAAAGCTGTAACTCTGTGAGATGATTTCACAGAACACAAAGAAGTTTCACAGAAAGCTTCTTTCTCTTTGTTATCGTAGGATATTTCTTTTGGCCCTATAGTCTTCAAAGGGATCCGAAATATCTGTTCTCAGATTCCACAGAAATAAGGCTAGCAAAGAGATCCACGAAATACAGATGTAACTGTGTGAGATGAATTAATAGAACACTAAGCAGTTTCCAAGAAAGCTTCTTTCCAGATTTCATCTGAGGATATTTCCTTTTTCACCATAGCCCTCTATGGGCTTCCAAATATCACTTTGCCAATTCCACAAGAACTGTCTTAGCGAAAGGCTTCTTGAGGGGAAAGCTGTAATTCTGTGAGATGATTTCACAGAACACAAAGAAGTTTGTCAGAAAGCTTCCTTCTCTTTGTTATCGGAGGATATTTCCTTTGGCCCTCTAGTCTTCAAAGGGATCCGAAATATCTGTTCTCAGATTCCACAGAAATAAGGCTAGCAAACAGATCCACGAAATAGAGATGTAACACTGTGAGATGAATTAACAGAACACTAAGCAGTTTCTAAGAAAGCTTCTTTCCAGATTTCATCTGAGGATATTTCCTTTTTCACCATAGCCCTCTATAGGCTTCCAATTATCACTTTGCCAATTCCACAAGAACTGTCTTAGCGAAAGGCTTCTCGAGAGGAAAGCTGTAACTCTGTGAGATGATTTCACAGAACACAAAGAAGTTTCTCAGAAAGCTTCTTTCTCTTTGTTATCGGAGGATATTTCCTTATGCCCTATATTCTTCAAAGGGATCCGAAATATCTGTTCTCAGATTCCACAGAAATAAGGCTAGCAAAGAGATCCACGAAATACAGATGTAACTCTGTGAGATGAATTAACAGGACACTTAGCAGTTTCTAGGAAAGCTTCTTTCCAGATTTCATCTGAGGATATTTCCTTTTTCACCATAGCCCTCTAAGGGCTTCCAAATATCACTTTGCCAATTCCACAAGAACTGTCTTAGCGAAAGGCTTCTCGAGGGGAAAGCTGTAACTCTGTGAGATGATTTAACAGAACACAAAGAAGTTTCTCAGAAAGCTTCTTTCTCTTTGTTATCAGAGGATATTTCCTTTGGCCCTATAGCCTTCAAAGGGATCCGAAATATCTGTAATCAGATTCCACAGAAATAAGGCTAGCAAAGAGATCCACGAAATACAGATGTAACTCTTTGAGATGAATTAACAGAACACTAAGCAGTTTCCAAGAAAGCTTCTTTCCAGATTTCATCTGAGGACATTTCCTTTTTCACCATAGCCCTCTATGGGCTTCCAAATATCACTTTGCCAATTCCACAAGAACTGTCTTAGCGAAAGGCTTCTCGAGGGGAAAGCTGTAACTCTGTGAGATGATTTCACAGAACACAAAGAAGTTTCTCAGAAAGCTTCTTTCTCTTTGTTATCGGAGGATATTTCCTTTGGCCCTATACTCTTCAAAGGGATCCGAAATATCTTTTCTTAGATTCCACAGAAATAAGGCTAGCGAAGAGATCCACGAAATACAGATGTAACTCTGTGAGATGAATTAACAGAACACTAAGCAGTTTCTCAGAGGGTTTCTTTCCAGATTTCATCTGAGGATATTTCCTTTGTCACCATAGCCCTCTATGGGCTTCCAAATATCACTTTGCCAATTCCACAAGAACTGTCTTAGCGAAAGGCTTCTCGAGGGGAAAGCTGTAACTCTGTGAGATGATTTCACAGAACACAAAGTAGTTTCTCAGAAAGCTTCTTTCTCTTTGTTATCGTAGGATATTTCTTTTGGCCCTATAGTCTTCAAAGGGATCCGAAATATCTGTTCTCAGATTCCACAGAAATAAGGCTAGCAAAGAGATCCACGAAATACAGATGTAACTCTGTGAGATGAATTAACAGAACACTAAGCAGTTTCTCAGAAAGCTTCTTTCCAGATTTCATCTGAGGATATTTCCTTTTTCACCATAGCCCTCTATGGGCTTCCAAATATCACTTTGCCAATTCCACAAGAACTGTCTTAGCGAAAGGCTTCTTGAGGGGAAAGCTGTAACTCTGTGAGATGATTTCACAGAACACAAAGAAGTTTCACAGAAAGCTTCTTTCTCTTTGTTATCGTAGGATATTTCTTTTGGCCCTATAGTCTTCAAAGGGATCCGAAATATCTGTTCTCAGATTCCACAGAAATAAGGCTAGCAAAGAGATCCACGAAATACAGATGTAACTCTGTGAGATGAATTAATAGAACACTAAGCAGTTTCCAAGAAAGCTTCTTTACAGATTTCATCTGAGGATATTTCCTTTTTCACCATAGCCCTCTATGGGCTTCCAAATATCACTTTGCCAATTCCACAAGAACTGTCTTAGCGAAAGGCTTCTTGAGGGGAAAGCTGTAACTCTGTGAGATGATTTCACAGAACACAAAGAAGTTTGTCAGAAAGCTTCCTTCTCTTTGTTATCGGAGGATATTTCCTTTGGCCCTATAGTCTTCAAAGGGATCCGAAATATCTGTTCTCAGATTCCACAGAAATAAGGCTAGCAAACAGATCCACGAAATAGAGATGTAACTCTGTGAGATGAATTAACAGAACACTAAGCAGTTTCTAAGAAAGCTTCTTTCCAGATTTCATCTGAGGATATTTCCTTTTTCACCATAGCCCTCTATAGGCTTCCAATTATCACTTTGCCAATTCCACAAGAACTGTCTTAGCGAAAGGCTTCTCGAGAGGAAAGCTGTAACTCTGTGAGATGATTTCACAGAACACAAAGAAGTTTCTCAGAAAGCTTCTTTCTCTTTGTTATCGGAGGATATTTCCTTATGCCCTATATTCTTCAAAGGGATCCGAAATATCTGTTCTCAGATTCCACAGAAATAAGGCTAGCAAAGAGATCCACGAAATACAGATGTAACTCTGTGAGATGAATTAACAGGACACTTAGCAGTTTCTAGGAAAGCTTCTTTCCAGATTTCATCTGAGGATATTTCCTTTTTCACCATAGCCCTCTAAGGGCTTCCAAATATCACTTTGCCAATTCCACAAGAACTGTCTTAGCGAAAGGCTTCTCGAGGGGAAAGCTGTAACTCTGTGAGATGATTTAACAGAACACAAAGAAGTTTCTCAGAAAGCTTCTTTCTCTTTGTTATCAGAGGATATTTCCTTTGGCCATATAGCCTTCAAAGGGATCCGAAATATCTGTAATCAGATTCCACAGAAATAAGGCTAGCAAAGAGATCCACGAAATACAGATGTAACTCTTTGAGATGAATTAACAGAACACTAAGCAGTTTCCAAGAAAGCTTCTTTCCAGATTTCATCTGAGGACATTTCCTTTTTCACCATAGCCCTCTATGGGCTTCCAAATATCACTTTGCCAATTCCACAAGAACTGTCTTAGCGAAAGGCTTCTCGAGGGGAAAGCTGTAACTCTGTGAGATGATTTCACAGAACACAAAGAAGTTTCTCAGAAAGCTTCTTTCTCTTTGTTATCGGAGGATATTTCCTTTGGCCCTATACTCTTCAAAGGGATCCGAAATATCTTTTCTTAGATTCCACAGAAATAAGGCTAGCGAAGAGATCCACGAAATACAGATGTAACCCTGTGAGATGAATTAACAGAACACTAAGCAGTTTCTCAGAGGGTTTCTTTCCAGATTTCATCTGAGGATATTTCCTTTGTCACCATAGCCCTCTATGGGCTTCCAAATATCACTTTGCCAATTCCACAAGAACTGTCTTAGCGAAAGGCTTCTCGAGGGGAAAGCTGTAACTCTGTGAGATGATTTCACAGAACACAAAGTAGTTTCTCAGAAAGCTTCTTTCTCTTTGTTATCGGAGGATATTTCCTTTGGCCCTATAGTCTTCAAAGGGATCCGAAATATCTGTTCTCAGATTCCAGAGAAATAAGGCTAGCAAAGAGATCCACGAAATACAGATGTAAGTCTGTGAGATGAATTAACAGAACACTAAGCAGTTTCCAAGAAAGCTTCTTTCCTGATTTCATCTGAGGATATTTCCTTTTTCACCATAGCCCTCTATGGGCTTCCAAATATCACTTTGCCAATTCCACAAGAACTGTCTTAGCGAAAGGCTTCTTGAGGGGAAAGCTGTAACTCTGTGAGATGATTTCACAGAACACAAAGAAGTTTCTCAGAAAGCTTCTTTCTCTTTGTTATCGGAGGATATTTCCTTTGGCCCTATAGTCTTCAAAGGGATCCGAAATATCTGTTCTCAGATTCCACAGAAATAAGGCTAGCAAAGAGATCCACGAAATACAGATGTAATTCTGTGAGATGAATTAACAGAACACTAAGCAGTTTCTCAGAAAGCTTCTTTCCAGATTTCATCTGAGGATATTTCCTTTTTCACCATAGCCCTCTATGGGCTTCCAAATATCACTTTGCCAATTCCACAAGAACTGTCTTAGCGAAAGGCTTTTTGAGGGGAAAGCTGTAACTCTGTGAGATGATTTCACAGAACACAAAGAAGTTTCTCAGAAAGCTTCTTTCTCTTTGTTATCGGAGGATATTTCCTTTGGCCCTATAGTCTTCAAAGGCATCCGAAATATCTGTTCTCAGATTCCACAGAAATAAGGCTAGCAAGGAGATCCACGAAATACAGATGTAAGTCTGTGAGATGAATTAACAGAACACTAAGCAGTTTCCAAGAAAGCTTCTTTCCAGATTTCATCTGAGGACATTTCCTTTTTCACCATAGCCCTCTATGGGCTTCCAAATATCACTTTGCCAATTCCACAAGAACTGTCTTAGCGAAAGGCTTCTCGAGGGGAAAGCTGTAACTCTGTGAGATGATTTCACAGAACACAAAGAAGTTTCTCAGAAAGCTTCTTTCTCTTTGTTATCGGAGGATATTTCCTTTGGCCCTATAGTCTTCAAAGGGATCCGAAATATCTGTTCTCAGATTCCACAGAAATAAGGCTAGCAAAGAGATCCACGAAATACAGATGTAACTCTGTGAGATGAATTAACAGAACACTAAGCAGTTTCCAAGAAAGCTTCTTTCCTGATTTCATCTGAGGATATTTCCTTTTTCACCATCGCCCTCTATGGGCTTCCAAATATCACTTTGCCAATTCCACAAGAACTGTCTTAGCGAAAGGCTTCTTGAGGGGAAAGCTGTAACTCTGTGAGATGATTTCACAGAACACAAAGAAGTTTCTCAGAAAGCTTCTTTCTCTTTGTTATCAGAAGATATTTCCTTTGGCCCTCTAGTCTTCAAAGGGATCCGAAATATCTGTTCTCAGATTCCACAGAAATAAGGCTAGCAAAGAGATCCACGAAATACAGATGTAATTCTGTGAGATGAATTAACAGAACACTAAGCAGTTTCTCAGAAAGCTTCTTTCCAGATTTCATCTGAGGATATTTCCTTTTTCACCATAGCCCTCTTAGGGCTTCCAAATATCACTTTGCCAATTCCACAAGAACTGTCTTAGCGAAAGGCTTCTCGAGGGGAACGCTGTAACTCTGTGAGATGATTTCACAGAACACAAAGAAGTTTCTCAGAAAGCTTCTTTCTCTTTGTTATCGGAGGATATTTCCTTTGGCCCTATAGTCTTCAAAGGGATCCGAAATATCTGTTCTCAGATTCCACAGAAATAAGGCTAGCAAAGATATCCACGAAATACAGATGTAAGTCTGTGAGATGAAGTAACAGAACACTAAGCAGTTTGTCAGAAAGCTTCTTTCCAGATTTCATCTGAGGATATTTCCTTTTTCACCATAGCCCTCTATGGGCTTCCAAATATCACTTTGCCAATACCACAAGAACTGTCTTAACGAAAGGCTTCTTGAGGGGAAAGCTGTAACTCTGTGAGATGATTTCACAGAACACAAAGAAGTTTCTCAGAAAGCTTCTTTCTCTCTGTTATCGGAGGATATTTCCTTTGGCCCTATAGTCTTCAAAGGGATCCGAAATATCTGTTCTCAGATTCCACAGAAATAAGGCTAGCAAAGAGATCCACGAAATACAGATGTAACTCTGTGAGATGAATTAACAGAACACTAAGCAGTTTCCAAGAAAGCTTCTTTCCAGATTTCATCTGAGGATATTTCCTTTTTCACCATAGCCATCTAAGGGCTTCCAAATATCACGTTGCCAATTCCACAAGAACTGTCTTAGCGAAAGGCTTCTTGAAGGGAAAGCTGTAACTCTGTGAGATGATTTCACAGAACACAAAGAAGTTTCTCAGAAAGCTTCTTTCTCTTTGTTATCGGAGGATATTTCCTTTGGCCCTATAGTCTTCAAAGGGATCCGAAATATCTGTTCTCAGATTCCACAGAAATAAGGCTAGCAAAGAGATCCACGAAATACAGATGTAACTCTGTGAGATGAATTAACAGGACACTTAGCAGTTTCTAGGAGAGCTTCTTTCCAGATTTCATCTGAGGATATTTCCTTTTTCACCATAGCCCTCTATGGGCTTCCAAATATCACTTTGCCAATTCCACAAGAACTGTCTTAGCGAAAGGCTTCTCTAGGGGAAAGCTGTAACTCTGTGAGATGATTTCACAGAACACAAAGAAGTTTCACAGAAAGCTTCTTTCTCTTTGTTATCGTAGGATATTTCTTTTGGCCCTATAGTCTTCAAAGGGATCCGAAATATCTGTTCTCAGATTCCACAGAAATAAGGCTAGCAAAGAGATCCACGAAATACAGATGTAACTCTGTGAGATGAATTAACAGAACACTAAGCAGTTTCTCAGAAAGCTTCTTTCCAGATTTCATCTGAGGATATTTCCTTTTTCACCATAGCCCTCTATGGGCTTCCAAATATCACTTTGCCAATTCCACAAGAACTGTCTTAGCGAAAGGCTTCTTGAGGGGAAAGCTGTAACTCTGTGAGATGATTTCACAGAACACAAAGAAGTTTCACAGAAAGCTTCTTTCTCTTTGTTATCGTAGGATATTTCTTTTGGCCCTATAGTCTTCAAAGGGATCCGAAATATCTGTTCTCAGATTCCACAGAAATAAGGCTAGCAAAGAGATCCACGAAATACAGATGTAACTCTGTGAGATGAATTAATAGAACACTAAGCAGTTTCCAAGAAAGCTTCTTTACAGATTTCATCTGAGGATATTTCCTTTTTCACCATAGCCCTCTATGGGCTTCCAAATATCACTTTGCCAATTCCACAAGAACTGTCTTAGCGAAAGGCTTCTTGAGGGGAAAGCTGTAACTCTGTGAGATGATTTCACAGAACACAAAGAAGTTTGTCAGAAAGCTTCCTTCTCTTTGTTATCGGAGGATATTTCCTTTGGCCCTATAGTCTTCAAAGGGATCCGAAATATCTGTTCTCAGATTCCACAGAAATAAGGCTAGCAAACAGATCCACGAAATAGAGATGTAACTCTGTGAGATGAATTAACAGAACACTAAGCAGTTTCTAAGAAAGCTTCTTTCCAGATTTCATCTGAGGATATTTCCTTTTTCACCATAGCCCTCTATAGGCTTCCAATTATCACTTTGCCAATTCCACAAGAACTGTCTTAGCGAAAGGCTTCTCGAGAGGAAAGCTGTAACTCTGTGAGATGATTTCACAGAACACAAAGAAGTTTCTCAGAAAGCTTCTTTCTCTTTGTTATCGGAGGATATTTCCTTATGCCCTATATTCTTCAAAGGGATCCGAAATATCTGTTCTCAGATTCCACAGAAATAAGGCTAGCAAAGAGATCCACGAAATACAGATGTAACTCTGTGAGATGAATTAACAGGACACTTAGCAGTTTCTAGGAAAGCTTCTTTCCAGATTTCATCTGAGGATATTTCCTTTTTCACCATAGACCTCTATGGGCTTCCAAATATCACTTTGCCAATTCCACAAGAACTGTCTTAGCGAAAGGCTTTTTGAGGGGAAAGCTGTAACTCTGTGAGATGATTTCACAGAACACAAAGAAGTTTCTCAGAAAGCTTCTTTCTCTTTGTTATCGGAGGATATTTCCTTTGGCCCTATAGTCTTCAAAGGCATCCGAAATATCTGTTCTCAGATTCCACAGAAATAAGGCTAGCAAGGAGATCCACGAAATACAGATGTAAGTCTGTGAGATGAATTAACAGAACACTAAGCAGTTTCCAAGAAAGCTTCTTTCCAGATTTCATCTGAGGACATTTCCTTTTTCACCATAGCCCTCTATGGGCTTCCAAATATCTCTTTGCCAATTCCACAAGAACTGTCTTAGCGAAAGGCTTCTCGAGGGGAAAGCTGTAACTCTGTGAGATGATTTCACAGAACACAAAGAAGTTTCTCAGAAAGCTTCTTTCTCTTTGTTATCGGAGGATATTTCCTTTGGCCCTATACTCTTCAAAGGGATCCGAAATATCTTTTCTTAGATTCCACAGAAATAAGGCTAGCGAAGAGATCCAGGAAATACAGATGTAACTCTGTGAGATGAATTAACAGAACACTAAGCAGTTTCTCAGAAAGTTTCTTTCCAGATTTCATCTGAGGATATTTCCTTTGTCACCATAGCCCTCTATGGGCTTCCAAATATCACTTTGCCAATTCCACAAGAACTGTCTTAGCGAAAGGCTTCTCGAGGGGAAAGCTGTAACTCTCTGAGATGATTTCACAGAACACAAAGAAGTTTCTCAGAAAGCTTCTTTCTCTTTGTTATCGGAGGATATTTCCTTTGGCCCTATAGTCTTCAAAGGGATCCGAAATATCTGTTCTCAGATTCCACAGAAATAAGGCTAGCAAAGAGATCCACGAAATACAGATGTAACTCTGTGAGATGAATTAACAGAACACTAAGCAGTTTCCAAGAAAGCTTCTTTCCTGATTTCATCTGAGGATATTTCCTTTTTCACCATCGCCCTCTATGGGCTTCCAAATATCACTTTGCCAATTCCACAAGAACTGTCTTAGCGAAAGGCTTCTTGAGGGGAAAGCTGTAACTCTGTGAGATGATTTCACAGAACACAAAGAAGTTTCTCAGAAAGCTTCTTTCTCTTTGTTATCAGAAGATATTTCCTTTGGCCCTCTAGTCTTCAAAGGGATCCGAAATATCTGTTCTCAGATTCCACAGAAATAAGGCTAGCAAAGAGATCCACGAAATACAGATGTAATTCTGTGAGATGAATTAACAGAACACTAAGCAGTTTCTCAGAAAGCTTCTTTCCAGATTTCATCTGAGGATATTTCCTTTTTCACCATAGCCCTCTTAGGGCTTCCAAATATCACTTTGCCAATTCCACAAGAACTGTCTTAGCGAAAGGCTTCTCGAGGGGAACGCTGTAACTCTGTGAGATGATTTCACAGAACACAAAGAAGTTTCTCAGAAAGCTTCTTTCTCTTTGTTATCGGAGGATATTTCCTTTGGCCCTATAGTCTTCAAAGGGATCCGAAATATCTGTTCACAGATTCCACAGAAATAAGGCTAGCAAAGATATCCACGAAATACAGATGTAAGTCTGTGAGATGAAGTAACAGAACACTAAGCAGTTTGTCAGAAAGCTTCTTTCCAGATTTCATCTGAGGATATTTCCTTTTTCACCATAGCCCTCTATGGGCTTCCAAATATCACTTTGCCAATACCACAAGAACTGTCTTAACGAAAGGCTTCTTGAGGGGAAAGCTGTAACTCTGTGAGATGATTTCACAGAACACAAAGAAGTTTCTCAGAAAGCTTCTTTCTCTCTGTTATCGGAGGATATTTCCTTTGGCCCTATAGTCTTCAAAGGGATCCGAAATATCTGTTCTCAGATTCCACAGAAATAAGGCTAGCAAAGAGATCCACGAAATACAGATGTAACTCTGTGAGATGAATTAACAGAACACTAAGCAGTTTCCAAGAAAGCTTCTTTCCAGATTTCATCTGAGGATATTTCCTTTTTCACCATAGCCATCTAAGGGCTTCCAAATATCACGTTGCCAATTCCACAAGAACTGTCTTAGCGAAAGGCTTCTTGAAGGGAAAGCTGTAACTCTGTGAGATGATTTCACAGAACACAAAGAAGTTTCTCAGAAAGCTTCTTTCTCTTTGTTATCGGAGGATATTTCCTTTGGCCCTATAGTCTTCAAAGGGATCCGAAATATCTGTTCTCAGATTCCACAGAAATAAGGCTAGCAAAGAGATCCACGAAATACAGATGTAACTCTGTGAGATGAATTAACAGGACACTTAGCAGTTTCTAGGAGAGCTTCTTTCCAGATTTCATCTGAGGATATTTCCTTTTTCACCATAGCCCTCTATGGGCTTCCAAATATCACTTTGCCAATTCCACAAGAACTGTCTTAGCGAAAGGCTTCTCTAGGGGAAAGCTGTAACTCTGTGAGATGATTTCACAGAACACAAAGAAGTTTCACAGAAATCTTCTTTCTCTTTGTTATCGTAGGATATTTCTTTTGGCCCTATAGTCTTCAAAGGGATCCGAAATATCTGTTCTCAGATTCCACAGAAATAAGGCTAGCAAAGAGATCCACGAAATACAGATGTAACTCTGTGAGATGAATTAACAGAACACTAAGCAGTTTCTCAGAAAGCTTCTTTCCAGATTTCATCTGAGGATATTTCCTTTTTCACCATAGCCCTCTATGGGCTTCCAAATATCACTTTGCCAATTCCACAAGAACTGTCTTAGCGAAAGGCTTCTTGAGGGGAAAGCTGTAACTCTGTGAGATGATTTCACAGAACACAAAGAAGTTTCACAGAAAGCTTCTTTCTCTTTGTTATCGTAGGATATTTCTTTTGGCCCTATAGTCTTAAAAGGGATCCGAAATATCTGTTCTCAGATTCCACAGAAATAAGGCTAGCAAAGAGATCCACGAAATACAGATGTAACTCTGTGAGATGAATTAATAGAACACTAAGCAGTTTCCAAGAAAGCTTCTTTCCAGATTTCATCTGAGGATATTTCCTTTTTCACCATAGCCCTCTATGGGCTTCCAAATATCACTTTGCCAATTCCACAAGAACTGTCTTAGCGAAAGGCTTCTTGAGGGGAAAGCTGTAACTCTGTGAGATGATTTCACAGAACACAAAGAAGTTTGTCAGAAAGCTTCCTTCTCTTTGTTATCGGAGGATATTTCCTTTGGCCCTATAGTCTTCAAAGGGATCCGAAATATCTGTTCTCAGATTCCACAGAAATAAGGCTAGCAAACAGATCCACGAAATAGAGATGTAACTCTGTGAGATGAATTAACAGAACACTAAGCAGTTTCTAAGAAAGCTTCTTTCCTGATTTCATCTGAGGATATTTCCTTTTTCACCATAGCCCTCTATAGGCTTCCAATTATCACTTTGCCAATTCCACAAGAACTGTCTTAGCGAAAGGCTTCTCGAGAGGAAAGCTGTAACTCTGTGAGATGATTTCACAGAACACAAAGAAGTTTCTCAGAAAGCTTCTTTCTCTTTGTTATCGGAGGGTATTTCCTTTGGCCCTATAGTCTTCAAAGGGATCCGAAATATCTCTTCTCAGATTCCACAGAAATAAGGCTAGCAAAGAGATCCACGAAATACAGATGTAACTCTGTGAGATGAATTAACAGAACACTAAGCAGTTTCCAAGAAAGCTTCTTTCCAGATTTCATCTGAGGATATTTCCTTTTTCACCATAGCCCTCTATGGTCTTCCATATATCGCTTTGCCAATTCCACAAGAACTGTCTTAGCGAAAGGCTTCTTGAAGGGAAAGCTGTAACTCGGTGAGATGATTTCACAGAACACAAAGAAGTTTCTCAGAACACGAAATACAGATGTAAGTCTGTGAGATGAATTAACAGAACACTAAGCAGTTTCTCAGAAAGCTTCTTTCCAGATTTCATCTGAGGATATTTCCTTTTTCACCATAGCCCTTTATGGGCTTCCAAATATCACTTTGCCAATTCCACAAGAACTGTCTTAGTGAAAGGCTTCTCGAGGGGAAAGCTGTAACTCTGTGAGATGATTTCACAGAACACAAAGAAGTTTCCCAGAAAGCTTCTTTCTCTTTGTTAACGGAGGTAATTTCCTTTGGCCCTATAGTCTTCAAAGGGATCCGAAATATCTGTTCTCAGATTCCACAGAAATGAGGCTAGCAAAGAGATCCACGAAATACAGATGTAACTCTGTGAGATGAATTAACAGAACACTAAGCAGTTTCTCAGAAAGCTTCTTTCCAGATTTCATCTGAGGATATTTCCTTTTTCAAAATAGCCCTCTAAGGGCTTCCAAATATCACTTTGCCAATTCCACAAGAACTGTCTTAGCGAAAGGCTTCTTAAGGGGAAAACTGTAACTCTGTGAGATGATTTCACAGAACACAAAGAAGTTTCTCAGAAAGCTTCTTTCTCTTTGTTATCGGAGGATTTTTCCTTTGGCCCTATAGTCTTCAAAGGGATCCGAAATATATGTTCTCAGATTCCACAGAAATAAGGCGAGCAAAGAGATCCACGAAATACAGATGTAACTCTGTGAGATGAATTAACAGAACACTAAGCAGTTTCCAAGAAAGCTTCTTTCCAGATTTCATCTGAGGATATTTCCTTTTTCACCATAGCCTTCTATGGGCTTCCAAATATCACTTTGCCAATTCCACAAGAACTGTCTTAGCGAAAGGCTTCTTGAGGAGAAAGCTGTAACTCTGTGAGATGATTTCACAGAACACAAAGAAGTTTCGCAGAAAGCTTCTTTCTGTTTGTTAACGGATGATATTTCCTTTGGCCCTATAGTCTTCAAAGGGATCCGAAATATCTGTTCTCAGATTCCACAGAAATAAGGCTAGCAAAGAGATCCACGAAATACAGATGTAATTCTGTGAGATGAATTAACAGGACACTTAGCAGTTTCTAGGAAAGCTTCTTTCCAGATTTCATCTGAGGATATTTCCTTTTTCACCATAGCCCTCTATGGGCTTCCAAATATCACTTTGCCAATTCCACAAGAACTGTCTTAGCGTAAGGCTTCTCTAGGGGAAAGCTGTAACTCTGTGAGATGATTTCACAGAACACAAAGAAGTTTCTCAGAAAGCTTCTTTCTCTTTGTTATCGGAGGATATTTCCTTTGGCCCTATAGTCTTCAAAGGGATCCGAAATATCTGTTCTCAGATTCCAGAGAAATAAGGCTAGCAAAGAGATCCACGAAATACAGATGTAACTCTGTGAGATGAATTAACAGAACACTAAGCAGTTTCTCAGAAAGCTTCTTTCCAGATTTCATCTGAGGATATTTCCTTTTTCACCATAGCCCTCTATGGGCTTCCAAATATCGCTTTGCCAATTCCACAAGAACTGTCTAAGCGAAAGGCTTCTTGAGGGGAAAGCTGTAACTCTGTGAGATGATTTCACAGAACACAAAGAAGTTTCTCAGAAAGCTTCTTTCTCGTTGTTATCGTAGGATATTTCCTTTGGCCCTATAGTCTTCAAAGGGATCCGAAATATCTGTTCTCAGATTCCAGAGAAATAAGGCTATCAAAGAGATCCACGAAATACAGATGTAAGTCTGTGAGATGAATTAACAGAACACTAAGCAGTTTCTCAGAAAGCTTCTTTCCAGATTTCATCTGAGGATATTTCCTTTTTCACCATAGCCCTCTATGGGCTTCCAAATATCACTTTGTCAATTCCACAAGAACTGTCTTAGCGAAAGGCTTCTCGAGGGGAAAGCTGTAACTCTGTGAGATGATTTCACAGAACACAAAGAAGTTTCTCAGAAAGCTTCTTTCTCTTTGTTATCGTAGGATATTTCCTTTGGCACTATAGTCTTCAAAGGGATTCGAAATATCTGTTCTCAGATTCCAGAGAAATAAGGCTAGCAAAGAGATCCACGAAATACAGATGTAAGTCTGTGAGATGAATTAACAGAACACTAAGCAGTTTCTCAGAAAGCTTCTTTCCAGATTTCATCTGAGGATATTTCCTTTTTCACCATAGCCCTTTATGGGCTTCCAAATATCACTTTGCCAATTCCACAAGAACTGTCTTAGTGAAAGGCTTCTCGAGGGGAAAGCTGTAACTCTGTGAGATGATTTCACAGAACACAAAGAAGTTTCTCAGAAAGCTTCTTTCTCTTTGTTAACGGAGGTAATTTCCTTTGGCCCTATAGTCTTCAAAGGGATCCGAAATATCTGTTCTCAGATTCCAGAGAAATGAGGCTAGCAAAGAGATCCACGAAATACAGATGTAACTCTGTGAGATGAATTAACAGAACACGAAGCAGTTTCTCAGAAAGCTTCTTTCCAGATTTCATCTGAGGATATTTCCTTTTTCAAAATAGCCCTCTATGGGCTTCCAAATATCACTTTGCCAATTCCACAAGAACTGTCTTAGCGAAAGGCTTCTTGAGGGGAAAGCTGTAACTCTGTGAGATGATTACACAGAAGACAAAGAAGTTTCTCAGAAAGCTTCTTTCTCTTTGTTATCGGAGGATATTTCCTTTGGCCCTATAGTCTTCAAAGGGATCCGAAATATCTGTTCTCAGATTTCAGAGAAATAAGGCTAGCAAAGAGATCCACGAATTACAGATGTAACTCTGTGAGATGAATTAACAGAACACTAAGCAGTTTCTAAGAAAGCTTCTTTCCAGATTTCATCTGAGGATATTTCCTTTTTCACCATAGCCCTCTAAGGGCTTCCAAATATCACTTTGCCAATTCCACAAGAACTGTCTTAGCGAAAGGCTTCTTAAGGGGAAAACTGTAACTCTGTGAGATGATTTCACAGAACACAAAGAAGTTTCTCAGAAAGCTTCTTTCTCTTTGTTATCGGAGGATTTTTCCTTTGGCCCTATAGTCTTCAAAGGGATCCGAAATATATGTTCTCAGATTCCACAGAAATAAGGCTAGCAAAGAGATCCACGAAATACAGATGTAAGTCTGTGAGATGAATTACCAGAACACTAAGCAGTTTCTCAGAGAGCTTCTTTCCAGATTTCATCTGAGGATATTTCCTTTTTCACCATAGCCCTCTATGGGCTTCCAAATATCACTTTGCCAATTCCACAAGAACTGTCTTAGCAAAAGGCTTCTTGAGGGGAAAGCTGTAACTCTGTGAGATAATTTCACAGAACACAAAGAAGTTTCTCAGAAAGCTTCTTTCTCTTTGTTAACGGAGGATATTTCCTTTGGCCCTCTAGTCTTCAAAGGGATCCGAAATATATGTTCTCAGATTCCACAGAAATAAGGCTAGCAAAGAGATCCACGAAATACAGATGTAAGGCTGTTAGATGAATTACCAGAACACTAAGCAGTTTCTCAGAAAGCTTCTTTCCAGATTTCATATGAGGATATTTCCTTTTTCACCATAGCCCTCTATGGGCTTCCAAATATCACTTTGCCAATTCCACAAGAACTGTCTTAGCGAAAGGCTTCTCGAGGGGAAAGCTGTAACTCTGTGAGATGATTTCACAGAACACAAAGAAGTTTCTCAGAAAGCTTCTTTCTCTTTGTTATCGGAGGATATTTCCTTTGGCCCTATAGTCTTCAAAGGGATCCGAAATATCTGTTCTCAGATTCCAGAGAAATAAGGCTAGCAAAGAGATCCACGAAATACAGATGTAAGTCTGTGAGATGAATTAACAGAACACTAAGCAGTTTCTCAGAAAGCTTCTTTCCAGATTTCATCTGAGGATATTTCCTTTTTCACCATAGCCCTCTATGGGCTTCCAAATATCACTTTGCCAATTCCACAAGAACTGTCTTAGCGAAAGGCTTCTCGAGAGGAAAGCTGTAACTCTGTGAGATGATTTCACAGAAAACAAAGAAGTTTCTCAGAAAGCTTCTTTCTCTTTGTTATCGGAGGATATTTCCTTTGGCCCTATAGTCTTCAAAGGGATCCGAAATATCTGTTCTCAGATTCCACAGAAATAAGGCTAGCAAAGAGATCCACGAAATACAGATGTAACTCTGTGAGATGAATTAACAGAACACTAAGCAGTTTCCAAGAAAGCTTCTTTCCTGATTTCATCTGAGGATATTTCCGTTTTCATCATAGCCCTCTATGGGCTTCCAAACATCACTTTGCCAATTCCACAAGAACTGTCTTAGCGAAAGACTTCTTGAGGGGAAAGCTGTAACTCTGTGAGAATATTTCACAGAACACAAAGAAGTTTCTCAGAAAGCTTCTTTCTCTTTGTTATCGGAGGATATTTCCTTTGGCCCTATAGTCATCAAAGGGATCCGAAATATCTGTTCTCAGATTCCACAGAAATAAGGCTAGCAAACAGATCCACGAAATACAGATGTAACTCTGTGAGATGAATTAACAGAACACTAAGCAGTTTCTAAGACAGCTTCTTTCCAGATTTCATCTGAGGATATTTCCTTTTTCACAATAGCCCTCTATAGGCTTCCAATTATCACTTTGCCAATTCCACAAGAACTGTCTTAGCGAAAGGCTACTTGAGAGGAAAGCTGTAACTCTGTGAGATGATTTCACAGAACACAAAGAAGTTTCACAGAAATCTTCTTTCTCTTTGTTATCGTAGGATATTTCTTTTGGCCCTATAGTCTTCAAAGGGATCCGAAATATCTGTTCTCAGATTCCACAGAAATAAGGCTAGCAAAGAGATCCACGAAATACAGATGTAACTCTGTGATATGAATTAACAGAACACTAAGCAGTTTCTCAGAAAGCTTCTTTCCAGATTTCATATGAGGATATTTCCTTTTTCACCATAGCCCTCTATGGGCTTCCAAATATCACTTTGCCAATTCCACAGGAACTGTCTTAGCGAAAGGCTTCTTGAGGGGAAAGCTGTAACTCTTTGAGATGATTTCACAGAACACAAAGAAGTTTCTCAGAAAGCTTCTTTCTCTTTGTTATCGGAGGATATTTCCTTTGGGCCAATAGTCTTCAAAGGGATCCGAAATATCTGTTCTCAGATTCCACAGAAATAAGGCTAGCAAAGAGATCCATGAAATACAGATGTAACTCTGTGAGATAAATTAACAGAACACTAAGCAGTTTCTAAGAAAGCTTCTTTCCAGATTTCATCTGAGGATATTTCCTTTTTCACCATAGCCCTCTAAGGGCTTCCAAATATCACTTTGCCAATTCCACAAGAACTGTCTTAGCGAAAGGCTTCTTAAGGTGAAAACTGTAACTCTGTGAGATGATTTCACAGAACACAAAGAAGTTTCTCAGAAAGCTTCTTTCTCTTTGTTATCGGAGGATTTTTCCTTTGGCCCTATAGTTTTCAAAGGGATCCGAAATATATGTTCTCAGATTCCACAGAAATAAGGCTAGCAAAGAGATCCACGAAATACAGATGTAAGTCTGTGAGATGAATTACCAGAACACTAAGCAGTTTCTCAGAGAGCTTCTTTCCAGATTTCATCTGAGGATATTTCCTTTTTCACCATAGCCCTCTATGGGCTTCCAAATATCAGTTTGCCAATTCCACAAGAACTGTCTTAGCGAAAGGCTTCTCGAGGGGAAAGCTGTAACTCTGTGAGATGATTTCACAGAACACCAAGAAGTTTCTCAGAAAGCTTCTTTCTCTTTGTTATCGGAGGATATCTCCTTTGGCCCTATAGTCTTCAAAGGGATCCGAAATATCTGTTCTCAGATTCCACAGAAATAAGGCTAGCAAAGAGATCCACGAAATACAGATGTAACTCTGTGAGATGAATTAACAGAACACTAAGCAGTTTCCAAGAAAGCTTCTTTCCAGATTTCATCTGAGGATATTTCCTTTTTCACCATAGCCTTCTAAGGGCTTCCAAATATCACTTTGCCAATTCCACAAGAACTGTCTTAGCGAAAGGCTTCTTGAGGAGAAAGCTGTAACTCTGTGAGATGATTTCACAGAACAAAAAGAAGTTTCTCAGAAAGCTTTTTTCTGTTTGTTAACGGATGATATTTCCTTTGGCCCTATAGTCTTCAAAGGGATCCGAAATATCTGTTCTCAGATTCCACAGAAATAAGGCTAGCAAAGAGATCCACGAAATACAGATGTAATTCTGTGAGATGAATTAACAGGACACTTAGCAGTTTCTAGGAAAGCTTCTTTCCAGATTTCATCTGAGGATATTTCCTTTTTCACCATAGCCCTCTATGGGCTTCCAAATATCACTTTGCCAATTCCACAAGAACTGTCTTAGCGTAAGGCTTCTCGAGGGGAAAGCTGTAACTCTGTGAGATGATTTCACAGAACACAAAGAAGTTTCTCAGAAAGCTTCTTTCTCTTTGTTATCGGAGGATATTTCCTTTGGCCCTATAGTCTTCAAAGGGATCCGAAATATCTGTTCTCAGATTCCAGAGAAATAAGGCTAGCAAAGAGATCCACGAAATACAGATGTAACTCTGTGAGATGAATTAACAGAACACTAAGCAGTTTCTCAGAAAGCTTCTTTCCAGATTTCATCTGAGGATATTTCCTTTTTCACCATAGCCCTCTATGGGCTTCCAAATATCGCTTTGCCAATTCGACAAGAACTGTCTAAGCGAAAGGCTTCTTGAGGGGAAAGCTGTAATTCTGTGAGATGATTTCACAGAACACAAAGAAGTTTCTCAGAAAGCTTCTTTCTCGTTGTTATCGTAGGATATTTCCTTTGGCCCTATAGTCTTCAAAGGGATCCGAAATATCTGTTCTCAGATTCCACAGAAATAAGGCTAGCAAAGAGATCCACGAAATACAGATGTAAGTCTGTGAGATGAATTAACAGAACACTAACCAGTTTCTCAGAAAGCTTCTTTCCAGATTTCATCTGAGGATATTTCCTTTTTCACCATAGCCCTCTATGGGCTTCCAAATATCACTTTGCCAATTCCACAAGAACTGTCTTAGCGAAAGGCTTCTCGAGGGGAAAGCTGTAACTCTGTGAGATGATTTCACAGAACACAAAGAAGTTTCTCAGAAAGCTTCTTTCTCTTTGTTAACGGAGGATATTTCCTTTGGCCCTATAGTCTTCAAAGGGATCCGAAATATCTGTTCTCAGATTCCACAGAAATAAGGCTAGCAAAGAGATCCACGAAATACAGATGTAACTCTGTGAGATGAATTAACAGAACACTAAGCAGTTTCTCAGAAAGCTTCTTTCCAGATTTCATCTGAGGATATTTCCTTTTTCACCATAGCCCTCTATGGGCTTCCAAATATCACTTTGCCAATTCCACAAGAACTGTCTTAGCAAAAGGCTTCTTGAGGGGAAAGTTGTACTCTGTGAGATAATTTCACAGAACACAAAGAAGTTTCTCAGAAAGCTTCTTTCTCTTTGTTAACGGAGGATATTTCCTTTGGCCCTCTAGTCTTCAAAGGGATCCGAAATATATGTTCTCAGATTCCACAGAAATAAGGCTAGCAAAGAGATCCACGAAATACAGATGTAAGGCTGTTAGATGAATTACCAGAACACTAAGCAGTTTCTCAGAAAGCTTCTTTCCAGATTTCATATGAGGATATTTCCTTTTTCACCATAGCCCTCTATGGGCTTCCAAATATCACTTTGCCAATTCCACAAGAACTGTCTTAGCAAAAGGCTTCTTGAGGGGAAAGCTGTAACTCTGTGAGATGATTTCACAGAACACAAAGACGTTTCTCAGAAAGCTTCCTTCTCTTTGTTATCGGAGGATATTTCCTTTGGCTTTATAGTCTTCAAAGGGATCCGAAATATCTGTTCTCAGATTCCACAGAAATAAGGCTAGCAAAGAGATCCACGAAATACAGATGTAACTCTGTGAGATGAATTAACAGAACACTAAGCAGTTTCCGAGAAAGCTTCTTTCCAGATTTCATCAGAGGATATTTCCTTTTTCACCATAGCCCTCTAAGGGCTTCCATATATCACTTTGCCAATTCCACAAGAACTGTCTTAGCGAAAGGCTTCTTGAGGGGAAAGCTGTAACTCTGTGAGATGATTTCACAGAACACAAAGAAGTTTCTCAGAAAGCTTCTTTCTCTTTGTTATCGGAGGATATTTCCTTTGGCCCTATAGTCTTCAAAGGGATCCGAAATATCTGTTCTCAGATTCCAGAGAAATAAGGCTAGCAAACAGATCCACGAAATACAGATGTAACTCTGTGAGATGAATTAACAGAACACTAAGCAGATTCTAAGAAAGCTTCTTTCCAGATTTCATCTGAGGATATTTCCTTTTTCACCATAGCCCTCTATAGGCTTCCAATTATCACTTTGCCAATTCCACAAGAACTGTCTTAGCGAAAGGCTACTTGAGAGGAAAGCTGTAACTCTGTGAGATGATTTCACAGAACACAAAGAAGTTTCTCAGAAAGCTTCTTTCTCTTTGTTATCGGAGGATTTTTCCTTTGGCCCTATAGTCTTCAAAGGGATCCGAAATATCTGTTCTCAGATTCCACAGAAATAAGGCTAGCAAAGAGATCCACGAAATACAGATGTAACTCTGTGAGATGAATTAACAGGACACTTAGCAGTTTCTAGGAAAGCTTCTTTCCAGATTTCATCTGAGGATATTTCCTTTTTCACCATAGCCCTCTATGGACTTCCAAATATCACTTTGCCAATTCCACAAGAACTGTCTTAGAGAAAGGCTTCTTGAGGGGAAAGCTGTAACTCTGTGAGATGATTTCACAGAACACAAAGAAGTTTCTCAGAAAGCTTCTTTCTCTTTGTTATCGGAGGATATTTCCTTTGGCCGTATAGTCTTCAAAGAGATCCGAAATATCTGTTCTCAGATTCCACAGAAATAAGGCTAGCAAAGAGATCCACGAAATACAGATGTAACTCTGTGAGATGAATTAACAGAACACTAAGCAGTTTCTCAGAAAGGTTCTTTCCAGATTTCATCTGAGGATATTTCCTTTTTCACCATAGCCCTCTATGGGCTTCCAAATATCACTTTGCCAATTCCACAAGAACTGTCTTAGCGAAAGGCTTCTTGAGGGGAAAGCTGTAACTCTGTGAGATGATTTCACAGAACACAAAGAAGTTTCTCAGAAAGCTTCTTTCTCTTTGTTAACGGAGGTAATTTCCTTTGGCCCTATAGTCTTCAAAGGGATCCGAAATATCTGTTCTCAGATTCCAGAGAAATAAGGCTAGCAAACAGATCCACGAAATACAGATGTAACTCTGTGAGATGAATTAACAGAACACTAAGCAGATTCTAAGAAAGCTTCTTTCCAGATTTCATCTGAGGATATTTCCTTTTTCACCATAGCCCTCTCTGGGCTTCCAATTATCACTTTGCCAATTCCACAAGAACTGTCTTAGCGAAAGGCTACTTGAGAGGAAAGCTGTAACTCTGTGAGATGATTTCACAGAACACAAAGAAGTTTCTCAGAAAGCTTCTTTCTCTTTGTTATCGGAGGATATTTCCTTTGGCCCTATAGTCTTCAAAGGGATCCGAAATATCTGTTCTCAGATTCCACAGAAATAAGGCTAGCAAAGAGATCCACGAAATACAGATGTAAGTCTGTGAGATGAATTAACAGAACACTAAGCAGTTTCTCAGAAAGCTTCTTTCCAGATTTCATCTGAGGATATTTCCTTTTTCACCATAGCCCTCTATGGGCTTCCAAATATCACTTTGCCAATTCCACAAGAACTGTCTTAGCGAAAGGCTTCTTGAGGGGAAAGCTGTAACTCTGTGAGATGATTTCACAGAACACAAAGTAGTTTCTCAGAAAGCTTCTTTCTCTTTGTTATCGGAGGATATTTCCTTTGGCCCTATAGTCTTCAAAGGGATCCGAAATATCTGTTCTCAGATTCCACAGAAATAAGGCTAGCAAACAGATCCACGAAATACAGATGTAACTCTGTGAGATGAATTAACAGAACACTAAGCAGTTTCCAAGAAAGCTTATTTCCTGATTTCATCTGAGGATATTTCCTTTTTCACCATAGCCCTCTATGGGCTTCCAAATATCACTTTGCCAATTCCCCAAGATCTGTTTTAGCGAAAGGCTTCTTGAGGGGAAAGCTGTAACTCTCTGAGAATATTTCACAGAACACAAAGAAGTTTCTCAGAAAGCTTCTTTCTCTTTGTTATCGGAGGATATTTCCTTTGGCCCTTTAGTCTTCAAAGGGATCCGAAATATCTGTTCTCAGATTCCACAGAAATAAGGCTAGCAAACAGATCCACGAAATACAGATGTAACTCTGTGAGATGAATTAACAGAACACTAAGCAGTTTCTAAGAAAGCTTCTTTCCAGATTTCATCTGAGGATATTTCCTTTTTCACCATAGCCCTCTATGGGCTTCCAAATATCACTTTGCCAATTCCACAAGAACTGTCTTAGCGAAAGGCTTCTCGAGGGGAAAGCTCTAACTCTGTGAGATGATTTCACAGAACACAAAGAAGTTTCTCAGAAAGCTTCTTTCTCTTTGTTATCGGAGGATAATTCCTTTGGCCCTATAGTCTTCAAAGGGATCCGAAATATCTGTTCTCAGATTCCACAGAAATAAGGCTAGCAAAGAGATCCACGAAATACAGATGTAACTCTGTGAGGTGAATTAACAGGACACTTAGCAGTTTCTCAGAAAGCTTCTTTCCAGATTTCATCTGAGGATATTTCCTTTTTCACCATAGCCCTCTATGGGCTTCCAAATATCACTTTGCCAATTCCACAAGAACTGTCGTAGCGAAAGGCTTCTTGAGGGGAAAGCTGTAACTCTGTGAGATGATTTCACAGAACAGAAAGAAGTTTCTCAGAAAGCTTCTTTCTCTTTGTTATCGGAGGATATTTCCTTTGGCCCTATAGTCTTCAAAGGGATCCGAAATATCTGTTCTCAGATTCCACAGAAAGAAGGCGAGCAAAGAGATCCACGAAATACAGATATAACTCTGTGAGATGAATTAACAGAACACTAAGTAGTTTTCAAAAAGCTTCTTTCCAGATTTCATCTGAGGATATTTCCTTTTTCACCATAGCCCTCTATGGGCTTCCAAATATCACTTTGCCAATTCCACAAGAACTGTCTTAGCGAAAGGCTTCTTGAGGGGAAAGCTGTAACTCTGTGAGATGATTTCACAGAACACAAAGAAGTTTCTCAGAAAGCTTCTTTCTCTTTGTTATCGGAGGATATTTCCTTTGGCTTTATAGTCTTCAAAGGGATCCGAAATATCTGTTCTCAGATTCCACAGAAATAAGGCTAGCAAAGAGATCCACGAAATACAGATGTAACTCTGTGAGATGAATTAACAGAACACTAAGCAGTTTCCAAGAAAGCTTCTTTCCAGATTTCATCTGAGGATATTTCCTTTTTCACCATAGCCCTCTAAGGGCTTCCAAATATCACTTTGCCAATTCCACAAGAACTGTCTTAGCGAGAGGCTTCTTGAGAGGAAAGCTGTAACTCTGTGAGATGATTTCACAGAACACAAAGAAGTTTCTCAGAAAGCTTCTTTCTCTTTGTTATCGGAGGATATTTCCTTTGGCCCTATAGTCTTCAAAGGGATCCGAAATATCAGTTCTCAGATTCCAGAGAAATAAGGCTAGCAAACAGATCCACGAAATACAGATGTAACTCTGTGAGATGAATTAACAGAACACTAAGCAGTTTCCAAGAAAGCTTCTTTCCAGATTTCATCTGAGGATATTTCCTTTTTCACCATAGCCCTCTATAGGCTTCCAATTATCACTTTGCCAATTCCACAAGAACTGTCTTAGCGAAAGGCTACTTGAGAGGAAAGCTGTAACTCTGTGAGATGATTTCACAGAACACAAAGAAGTTTCTCAGAAAGCTTCTTTCTCTTTGTTATCGGAGGATTTTTCCTTTGGCCCTATAGTCTTCAAAGGGATCCGAAATATCTGTTCTCAGATTCCACAGAAATAAGGCTAGCAAAGAGATCCACGAAATACAGATGTAACTCTGTGAGATGAATTAACAGGACACTTAGCAGTTTCTAGGAAAGCTTCTTTGCAGATTTCATCTGAGGATATTTCCTTTTTCACCATAGCCCTCTATGGACTTCCAAATATCACTTTGCCAATTCCACAAGAACTGTCTTAGAGAAAGGCTTCTTGAGGGGAAAGCTGTAACTCTGTGAGATGATTTCACAGAACACAAAGAAGTTTCTCAAAAAGCTTCTTTCTCTTTGTTATCGGAGGATATTTCCTTTGGCCGTATAGTCTTCAAAGAGATCCGAAATATCTGCTCTCAGATTCCACAGAAATAAGGCTAGCAAAGAGATCCACGAAATACAGATGTAACTCTGTGAGATGAATTAACAGAACACTAAGCAGTTTCTCAGAAAGGTTCTTTCCAGATTTCATCTGAGGATATTTCCTTTTTCACCATAGCCCTCTATGGGCTTCCAAATATCACTTTGCCAATTCCACAAGAACTGTCTTAGCGAAAGGCTTCTTGAGGGGAAAGCTGTAACTCTGTGAGATGATTTCACAGAACACAAAGAAGTTTCTCAGAAAGCTTCTTTCTCTTTGTTAACGGAGGTAATTTCCTTTGGCCCTATAGTCTTCAAAGGGATCCGAAATATCTGTTCTCAGATTCCAGAGAAATAAGGCTAGCAAACAGATCCACGAAATACAGATGTAACTCTGTGAGATGAATTAACAGAACACTAAGCAGATTCTAAGAAAGCTTCTTTCCAGATTTCATCTGAGGATATTTCCTTTTTCACCATAGCCCTCTCTGGGCTTCCAATTATCACTTTGCCAATTCCACAAGAACTGTCTTAGCGAAAGGCTACTTGAGAGGAAAGCTGTAACTCTGTGAGATGATTTCACAGAACACAAAGAAGTTTCTCAGAAAGCTTCTTTCTCTTTGTTATCGGAGGATATTTCCTTTGGCCCTATAGTCTTCAAAGGGATCCGAAATATCTGTTCTCAGATTCCACAGAAATAAGGCTAGCAAAGAGATCCACGAAATACAGATGTAAGTCTGTGAGATGAATTAACAGAACACTAAGCAGTTTCTCAGAAAGCTTCTTTCCAGATTTCATCTGAGGATATTTCCTTTTTCACCATAGCCCTCTATGGGCTTCCAAATATCACTTTGCCAATTCCACAAGAACTGTCTTAGCGAAAGGCTTCTTGAGGGGAAAGCTGTAACTCTGTGAGATGATTTCACAGAACACAAAGTAGTTTCTCAGAAAGCTTCTTTCTCTTTGTTATCGGAGGATATTTCCTTTGGCCCTATAGTCTTCAAAGGGATCCGAAATATCTGTTCTCAGATTCCACAGAAATAAGGCTAGCAAACAGATCCACGAAATACAGATGTAACTCTGTGAGATGAATTAACAGAACACTAAGCAGTTTCCAAGAAAGCTTATTTCCTGATTTCATCTGAGGATATTTCCTTTTTCACCATAGCCCTCTATGGGCTTCCAAATATCACTTTGCCAATTCCCCAAGATCTGTCTTAGCGAAAGGCTTCTTGAGGGGAAAGCTGTAACTCTCTGAGAATATTTCACAGAACACAAAGAAGTTTCTCAGAAAGCTTCTTTCTCTTTGTTATCGGAGGATATTTCCTTTGGCCCTTTAGTCTTCAAAGGGATCCGAAATATCTGTTCTCAGATTCCACAGAAATAAGGCTAGCAAACAGATCCACGAAATACAGATGTAACTCTGTGAGATGAATTAACAGAACACTAAGCAGTTTCTAAGAAAGCTTCTTTCCAGATTTCATCTGAGGATATTTCCTTTTTCACCATAGCCCTCTATGGGCTTCCAAATATCACTTTGCCAATTCCACAAGAACTGTCTTAGCGAAAGGCTTCTCGAGGGGAAAGCTCTAACTCTGTGAGATGATTTCACAGAACACAAAGAAGTTTCTCAGAAAGCTTCTTTCTCTTTGTTATCGGAGGATAATTCCTTTGGCCCTATAGTCTTCAAAGGGATCCGAAATATCTGTTCTCAGATTCCACAGAAATAAGGCTAGCAAAGAGATCCACGAAATACAGATGTAACTCTGTGAGGTGAATTAACAGGACACTTAGCAGTTTCTCAGAAAGCTTCTTTCCAGATTTCATCTGAGGATATTTCCTTTTTCACCATAGCCCTCTATGGGCTTCCAAATATCACTTTGCCAATTCCACAAGAACTGTCGTAGCGAAAGGCTTCTTGAGGGGAAAGCTGTAACTCTGTGAGATGATTTCACAGAACAGAAAGAAGTTTCTCAGAAAGCTTCTTTCTCTTTGTTATCGGAGGATATTTCCTTTGGCCCTATAGTCTTCAAAGGGATCCGAAATATCTGTTCTCAGATTCCACAGAAAGAAGGCGAGCAAAGAGATCCACGAAATACAGATATAACTCTGTGAGATGAATTAACAGAACACTAAGTAGTTTTCAAAAAGCTTCTTTCCAGATTTCATCTGAGGATATTTCCTTTTTCACCATAGCCCTCTATGGGCTTCCAAATATCACTTTGCCAATTCCACAAGAACTGTCTTAGCGAAAGGCTTCTTGAGGGGAAAGCTGTAACTCTGTGAGATGATTTCACAGAACACAAAGAAGTTTCTCAGAAAGCTTCTTTCTCTTTGTTATCGGAGGATATTTCCTTTGGCTTTATAGTCTTCAAAGGGATCCGAAATATCTGTTCTCAGATTCCACAGAAATAAGGCTAGCAAAGAGATCCACGAAATACAGATGTAACTCTGTGAGATGAATTAACAGAACACTAAGCAGTTTCCAAGAAAGCTTCTTTCCAGATTTCATCTGAGGATATTTCCTTTTTCACCATAGCCCTCTAAGGGCTTCCAAATATCACTTTGCCAATTCCACAAGAACTGTCTTAGCGAGAGGCTTCTTGAGAGGAAAGCTGTAACTCTGTGAGATGATTTCACAGAACACAAAGAAGTTTCTCAGAAAGCTTCTTTCTCTTTGTTATCGGAGGATATTTCCTTTGGCCCTATAGTCTTCAAAGGGATCCGAAATATCAGTTCTCAGATTCCAGAGAAATAAGGCTAGCAAACAGATCCACGAAATACAGATGTAACTCTGTGAGATGAATTAACAGAACACTAAGCAGTTTCCAAGAAAGCTTCTTTCCAGATTTCATCTGAGGATATTTCCTTTTTCACCATAGCCCTCTATAGGCTTCCAATTATCACTTTGCCAATTCCACAAGAACTGTCTTAGCGAAAGGCTACTTGAGAGGAAAGCTGTAACTCTGTGAGATGATTTCACAGAACACAAAGAAGTTTCTCAGAAAGCTTCTTTCTCTTTGTTATCGGAGGATTTTTCCTTTGGCCCTATAGTCTTCAAAGGGATCCGAAATATCTGTTCTCAGATTCCACAGAAATAAGGCTAGCAAAGAGATCCACGAAATACAGATGTAACTCTGTGAGATGAATTAACAGGACACTTAGCAGTTTCTAGGAAAGCTTCTTTCCAGATTTCATCTGAGGATATTTCCTTTTTCACCATAGCCCTCTATGGACTTCCAAATATCACTTTGCCAATTCCACAAGAACTGTCTTAGAGAAAGGCTTCTTGAGGGGAAAGCTGTAACTCTGTGAGATGATTTCACAGAACACAAAGAAGTTTCTCAAAAAGCTTCTTTCTCTTTGTTATCGGAGGATATTTCCTTTGGCTCTATAGTCTTCAAAGAGATCCGAAATATCTGTTCTCAGATTCCACAGAAAGAAGGCTAGCAAAGAGATCCACGAAATACAGATGTAAGTCTGTGAGATGAATTAACAGAACACTAAGCAGTTTCCAAGAAAGCTTCTTTCCAGATTTCATCTGAGGATATTTCCTTTTTCACCATAGCCCTCTATGGGCTTCCAAATATCACTTTGCCAATTCCACAAGAACTGTCTTAGCGAAAGGCTTCTTGAGGGGAAAGCTGTAACTCTGTGAGTTGATTTCACAGAACACAAAGACGTTTCTCAGAAAGCTTCTTTCTCTTTGTTATCGGAGGATATTTCCTTTGGCCCTGTAGTCTTCAAAGGGATCCGAAATATCTGTTCTCAGATTCCACAGAAATAAGGCTAGCAAAGAGATCCACGAAATACAGATGTAACTCTGTGAGGTGAATTAACAGGACACTTAGCAGTTTCTAGGAAAGCTTCTTTCCAGATTTCATCTGAGGATATTTCCTTTTTCACCATAGCCCTCTATTTGCTTCCAAATATCACTTTGCCAATTCCACAAGAACTGTCTTAGCGAAAGGCTTCTTGAGGGGAAAGCTGTAACTGTGTGAGATGATTTCACAGAACAAAAAGAAGTTTCTCAGAAAGCTTCTTTCTCTTTGTTATCGGAGGATATTTCCTTTGGCCCTATAGTCTTCAAAGGGATCCGAAATATCTGTTCTCAGATTCCAGAGAAATAAGGCTAGCAAAGAGATCCACGAAATACAGATGTAAGTCTGTGAGATGAATTAACAGAACACTAAGCAGTTTCTCAGAAAGCTTCTTTCCAGATTTCATCTGAGGATATTTCCTTTTTCACCATAGCCCTCTATGGCCTTCCAAATATCGCTTTGCCAATTCCACAAGAACTGTCTTAGCGAAAGGCTTCTTGAGGGGAAAGCTGTAACTCTGTGAGATGATTTCACAGAACACAAAGAAGTTTCTCAGAAAGCTTCTTTCTCTTTGTTATCGGAGGATATTTCCTTTGGCCTTATAGTCTTCAAAGGGATCCGAAATATCTGTTCTCAGATTCCAGAGAAATAAGGCTAGCAAAGAGATCCACGAAATACAGATGTAACTCTGTGAGATGAATTAACAGGACACTTAGCAGTTTCTCAGAAGTCTTCTTTCCAGATTTCATCTGAGGATATTTCCTTTTTCACCATAGCCCTCTATGGGCTTCCAAATATCACTTTGCCAATTCCACAAGAACTGTCTTAGCGAAAGGCTTCTCGAGGGGAAAGCTGTAACTCTGTGAGTTGATTTCACAGAACACAAAGAAGTTTCTCAGAAAGCTTCTTTCTCTTTGTTATCGGAGGATATTTCCTTTGGCCCTATAGTCTTCAAAGGGATCCGAAATATCTGTTCTCAGATTCCACAGAAATAAGGCTAGCAAAGAGATCCACGAAATACAGATGTAAGTCTGTGAGATGAATTAACAGAACACTAAGCAGTTTCTCAGAAAGCTTCTTCCCAGATTTCATCTGAGGATATTTCCTTTTTCACCATAGCCCTCTATGAGCTTCCAAATATCGCTTTGCCAATTCCACAAGAACTGTCTTAGCGAAAGGCTTCTTGAGGGGAAAGCTGTAACTCTGTGAGATGATTTCACAGAACACAAAGAAGTTTCTCAGAAACCTTCTTTCTCGTTGTTATCGGAGGATATTTCCTTTGGCCCTATAGTCTTCAAAGGGATCCGAAATATCTGTTGTCAGATTCCAGAGAAATAAGGCTAGCAAAGAGATCCACGAAATACAGATGTAAGTCTGTGAGATGAATTAACAGAACACTAAGCAGTTTCTCAGAAAGCTTCTTTCCAGATTTCATCTGAGGATAGTTCCCTTTTCACCATAGCCCTCTATGGGCTTCCAAATATCACTTTGCCAATTCCACAAGAACTGTCTTAGCGAAAGTCTTCTCGAGAGGAAAGCTGTAACTCTGTGAGATGATTTCACAGAACACAAAGAAGTTTCTCAGAAAGCTTCTTTCTCTTTGTTTTCGGAGGATATTTCCTTTGGCCCTATAGTCTTCAAAGGGATCCGAAATATCTGTTCTCAGATTCCACAGAAATAAGGCTGGCAAAGAGATCCACGAAATACAGATGTAACTCTGTGAGATGAATTAACAGGACACTTAGCAGTTTCTAGGATAGCTTCTTTCCAGATTTCATCTGAGGATATTTCCTTTTTCACCATAGCCCTCTATGGGCTTCCAAATATCACTTTGCCAATTCCACAAGAACTGTCTTAGCGTAAGGCTTCTCGAGGGGAAAGCTGTAACTCTGTGAGATGATTTCACAGAACACAAAGAAGTTTCTCAGAAAGCTTCTTTCTCTTTGTTATCGGAGGATATTTCCTTTGGCCCTATAGTCTTCAAAGGGATCCGAAATATCTGTTCTCAGATTCCACAGAAATAAGGCTAGCAAAGAGATCCACGAAATACAGATGTAACTCTGTGAGATGAATTAACAGAACACTAAGCGGTTTCTCAGAAAGCTTCTTTCCAGATTTCATCTGAGGATATTTCCTTTTTCACCATAGCCCTCTATGGGCTTCCAAATATCACTTTGCCAATTCCACAAGAACTGTCTTAGCGAAAGGCTTCTCGAGGGGAAAGCTGTAACTCTGTGAGATGATTTCACAGAACACAGAGAAGTTTCTCAGAAAGCTTCTTTCTCTTTGTTATCGGAGGATATTTCCTTTGGCCCAATAGTCTTCAAAGGGATCCGAAATATCTGTTCTCAGATTCCAGAGAAATAAGGCTAGCAAAGAGATCCACGAAATACACATGTAAGTCTGTGAGATGAATTAACAGAACACTAAGAAGTTTCTCAGAAAGCTTCTTTCCAGATTTCATCTGAGGATATTTCCTTTTTCACCATAGCCCTCTATGGGCTTCCAAATATCGCTTTGCCAATTCCACAAGAACTGTCTTAGCGAAAGGCTTCTTGAGGGGAAAGCTGTAACTCTGTGAGATGATTTCACAGAACACAAAGAAGTTTCTCAGAAAGCTTCTTTCTCGTTGTTATCGGAGGATATTTCCTTTGGCCCTATAGTCTTCAAAGGGATCCGAAATATCTGTTCTCAGATTCCAGAGAAATAAGGCTATCAAAGAGATCCACGAAATACAGATGTAAGTCTGTGAGATGAATTAACAGAACACTAAGCAGTTTCTCAGAAAGCTTCTTTCCAGATTTCATCTGAGGATATTTCCTTTTTCACCATAGCCCTCTAAGGGCTTCCAAATATCACTTTGCCAATTCCACAAGAACTGTCTTAGCGAAAGGCTTCTCGAGGGGAAAGCTGTAACTCTGTGAGATGATTTCACAGAACCAAAGAAGTTTCTCAGAAAGCTTCTTTCTCTTTGTTATCGGAGGATATTTCCTTTGGCCCTATAGTCTTCAAAGGGATCCGAAATATCTGTTCTCAGATTCCACAGAAATAAGGCTAGCAAAGAGATCCACGAAATACAGATGTAAGTCTGGTAGATGAATTAACAGAACACTAAGCAGTTTCTCAGAAAGCTTCTTTCCAGATTTCATCTGAGGATATTTCCTTTTTCACCATAGCCCTCTATGGGCTTCCAAATATCACTTTGCCAATTCCACAAGAACTGTCTTAGCAAAAGGCTTCTTGAGGGGAAAGCTGTAACTCTGTGAGATGATTTCACAGAACACAAAGACGTTTCTCAGAAAGCTTCTTTCTCTTTGTTATCGGAGGATATTTCCTTTGGCTTTATAGTCTTCAAAGGGATCCGAAATATCTGTTCTCAGATTCCACAGAAATAAGGCTAGCAAAGAGATCCACGAAATACAGATGTAACTCTGTGAGATGAATTAACAGAACACTAAGCAGTTTCCAAGAAAGCTTCTTTCCAGATTTCATCTGAGGATATTTCCTTTTTCACCATAGCCCTCTAAGGGCTTCCAAATATCACTTTGCCAATTCCACAAGAACTGTCTTAGCGAGAGGCTTCTTGAGAGGAAAGCTGTAACTCTGTGAGATGATTTCACAGAACACAAAGAAGTTTCTCAGAAAGCTTCTTTCTCTTTGTTATCGGAGGATATTTCCTTTGGCCCTATAGTCTTCAAAGGGATCCGAAATATCTGTTCTCAGATTCCAGAGAAATAAGGCTAGCAAACAGATCCACGAAATACAGATGTAACTCTGTGAGATGAATTAACAGAACACTAAGCAGTTTCCAAGAAAGCTTCTTTCCAGATTTCATCTGAGGATATTTCCTTTTTCACCATAGCCCTCTATAGGCTTCCAATTATCACTTTGCCAATTCCACAAGAACTGTCTTAGCGAAAGGCTACTTGAGAGGAAAGCTGTAACTCTGTGAGATGATTTCACAGAACACAAAGAAGTTTCTCAGAAAGCTTCTTTCTCTTTGTTATCGGAGGATTTTTCCTTTGGCCCTATAGTCTTCAAAGGGATCCGAAATATCTGTTCTCAGATTCCACAGAAATAAGGCTAGCAAAGAGATCCACGAAATACAGATGTAACTCTGTGAGATGAATTAACAGGACACTTAGCAGTTTCTAGGAAAGCTTCTTTCCAGATTTCATCTGAGGATATTTCCTTTTTCACCATAGCCCTCTATGGACTTCCAAATATCACTTTGCCAATTCCACAAGAACTGTCTTAGAGAAAGGCTTCTTGAGGGGAAAGCTGTAACTCTGTGAGATGATTTCACAGAACACAAAGAAGTTTCTCAGAAAGCTTCTTTCTCTTTGTTATCGGAGGATATTTCCTTTGGCTCTATAGTCTTCAAAGAGATCCGAAATATCTGTTCTCAGATTCCACAGAAAGAAGGCTAGCAAAGAGATCCACGAAATACAGATGTAAGTCTGTGAGATGAATTAACAGAACACTAAGCAGTTTCCAAGAAAGCTTCTTTCCAGATTTCATCTGAGGATATTTCCTTTTTCACCATAGCCCTCTAATGGGCTTCCAAATATCACTTTGCCAATTCCACAAGAACTGTCTTAGCGAAAGGCTTCTTGAGGGGAAAGCTGTAACTCTGTGAGTTGATTTCACAGAACACAAAGACGTTTCTCAGAAAGCTTCTTTCTCTTTGTTATCGGAGGATATTTCCTTTGGCCCTGTAGTCTTCAAAGGGATCCGAAATATCTGTTCTCAGATTCCACAGAAATAAGGCTAGCAAAGAGATCCACGAAATACAGATGTAACTCTGTGAGGTGAATTAACAGGACACTTAGCAGTTTCTAGGAAAGCTTCTTTCCAGATTTCATCTGAGGATATTTCCTTTTTCACCATAGCCCTCTATTTGCTTCCAAATATCACTTTGCCAATTCCACAAGAAGTGTCTTAGCGAAAGGCTTCTTGAGGGGAAAGCTGTAACTGTGTGAGATGATTTCACAGAACAAAAAGAAGTTTCTCAGAAAGCTTCTTTCTCTTTGTTATCGGAGGATATTTCCTTTGGCCTTATAGTCTTCAAAGGGATCCGAAATATCTGTTCTCAGATTCCAGAGAAATAAGGCTAGCAAAGAGATCCACGAAATACAGATGTAACTCTGTGAGATGAATTAACAGGACACTTAGCAGTTTCTCAGAAATCTTCTTTCCAGATTTCATCTGAGGATATTTCCTTTTTCACCATAGCCCTCTATGGGCTTCCAAATATCACTTTGCCAATTCCACAAGAACTGTCTTAGCGAAAGGCTTCTCGAGGGGAAAGCTGTAACTCTGTGAGTTAATTTCACAGAACACAAAGAAGTTTCTCAGAAAGCTTCTTTCTCTTTGTTATCGGAGGATATTTCCTTTGGCCCTATAGTCTTCAAAGGGATCCGAAATATCTGTTCTCAGATTCCACAGAAATAAGGCTAGCAAAGAGATCCACGAAATACAGATGTAAGTCTGTGAGATGAATTAACAGAACACTAAGCAGTTTCTCAGAAAGCTTCTTCCCAGATTTCATCTGAGGATATTTCCTTTTTCACCATAGCCCTCTATGAGCTTCCAAATATCGCTTTGCCAATTCCACAAGAACTGTCTTAGCGAAAGGCTTCTTGAGGGGAAAGCTGTAACTTTGTGAGATGATTTCACAGAACACAAAGAAGTTTCTCAGAAAGCTTCTTTCTCGTTGTTATCGGAGGATATTTCCTTTGGCCCTATAGTCTTCAAAGGGATCCGAAATATCTGTTGTCAGATTCCAGAGAAATAAGGCTAGCAAAGAGATCCACGAAATACAGATGTAAGTCTGTGAGATGAATTAACAGAACACTAAGCAGTTTCTCAGAAAGCTTCTTTCCAGATTTCATCTGAGGATAGTTCCCTTTTCACCATAGCCCTCTATGGGCTTCCAAATATCACTTTGCCAATTCCACAAGAACTGTCTTAGCGAAAGTCTTCTCGAGAGGAAAGCTGTAACTCTGTGAGATGATTTCACAGAACACAAAGAAGTTTCTCAGAAAGCTTCTTTCTCTTTGTTATCGGAGGATATTTCCTTTGGCCCTATAGTCTTCAAAGGGATCCGAAATATCTGTTCTCAGATTCCACAGAAATAAGGCTGGCAAAGAGATCCACGAAATACAGATGTAACTCTGTGAGATGAATTAACAGGACACTTAGCAGTTTCTAGGATAGTTTCTTTCCAGATTTCATCTGAGGATATTTCCTTTTTCACCATAGCCCTCTATGGGCTTCCAAATATCACTTTGCCAATTCCACAAGAACTGTCTTAGCGTAAGGCTTCTCGAGGGGAAAGCTGTAACTCTGTGAGATGATTTCACAGAACACAAAGAAGTTTCTCAGAAAGCTTCTTTCTCTTTGTTATCGGAGGATATTTCCTTTGGCCCTATAGTCTTCAAAGGGATCCGAAATATCTGTTCTCAGATTCCACAGAAATAAGGCTAGCAAAGAGATCCACGAAATACAGATGTAACTCTGTGAGATGAATTAACAGAACACTAAGCAGTTTCTCAGAAAGCTTCTTTCCAGATTTCATCTGAGGATATTTCCTTTTTCACCATAGCCCTCTATGGGCTTCCAAATATCACTTTGCCAATTCCACAAGAACTGTCTTAGCGAAAGGCTTCTCGAGGGGAAAGCTGTAACTCTGTGAGATGATTTCACAGAACACAGAGAAGTTTCTCAGAAAGCTTCTTTCTCTTTGTTATCGGAGGATATTTCCTTTGGCCCAATAGTCTTCAAAGGGATCCGAAATATCTGTTCTCAGATTCCAGAGAAATAAGGCTAGCAAAGAGATCCACGAAATACACATGTAAGTCTGTGAGATGAATTAACAGAACACTAAAAAGTTTCTCAGAAAGCTTCTTTCCAGATTTCATCTGAGGATATTTCCTTTTTCACCATAGCCCTCTATGGGCTTCCAAATATCGCTTTGCCAATTCCACAAGAACTGTCTTAGCGAAAGGCTTCTTGAGGGGAAAGCTGTAACTCCGTGAGATGATTTCACAGAACACAAAGAAGTTTCTCAGAAAGCTTCTTTCTCTTTGTTATCGGAGGATATTTCCTTTGGCCCTATAGTCTTCAAAGGGATCCGAAATATCTGTTCTCAGATTCCAGAGAAATAAGGCTATCAAAGAGATCCACGAAATACAGATGTAAGTCTGTGAGATGAATTAACAGAACACTAAGCAGTTTCTCAGAAAGCTTCTTTCCAGATTTCATCTGAGGATATTTCCTTTTTCACCATAGCCCTCTATGGGCTTCCAAATATCACTTTGCCAATTCCACAAGAACTGTCTTAGCGAAAGGCTTCTCGAGGGGAAAGCTGTAACTCTGTGAGATGATTTCACAGAACCAAAGAAGTTTCTCAGAAAGCTTCTTTCTCTTTGTTATCGGAGGATATTTCCTTTGGCCCTATAGTCTTCAAAGGGATCCGAAATATCTGTTCTCAGATTCCACAGAAATAAGGCTAGCAAAGAGATCCACGAAATACAGATGTAAGTCTGTGAGATGAATTAACAGAACACTAAGCAGTTTCTCAGAAAGCTTCTTTCCAGATTTCATCTGAGGATATTTCCTTTTTCACCATAGCCCTCTATGGGCTTCCAAATATCACTTTGCCAATTCCACAAGAACTGTCTTAGCAAAAGGCTTCTTGAGGGGAAAGCTGTAACTCTGTGAGATGATTTCACAGAACACAAAGACGTTTCTCAGAAAGCTTCCTTCTCTTTGTTATCGGAGGATATTTCCTTTGGCTTTATAGTCTTCAAAGGGATCCGAAATATCTGTTCTCAGATTCCACAGAAATAAGGCTAGCAAAGAGATCCACGAAATACAGATGTAACTCTGTGAGATGAATTAACAGAACACTAAGCAGTTTCCAAGAAAGCTTCTTTCCAGATTTCATCAGAGGATATTTCCTTTTTCACCATAGCCCTCTAAGGGCTTCCAAATATCACTTTGCCAATTCCACAAGAACTGTCTTAGCGAAAGGCTTCTTGAAGGGAAAGCTGTAACTATGTGAGATGATTTCACAGAACACAAAGAAGTTTCTCAGAAAGCTTCTTTCTCTTTGTTATCGGAGGATATTTCCTTTGGCCCTATAGTCTTCAAAGGGATCCGAAATATCTGTTCTCAGATTCCAGAGAAATACGGCTAGCAAACAGATCCACGAAATACAGATGTAACTCTGTGAGATGAATTAACAGAACACTAAGCAGATTCTAAGAAAGCTTCTTTCCAGATTTCATCTGAGGATATTTCCTTTTTCACCATAGCCCTCTATAGGCTTCCAATTATCACTTTGCCAATTCCACAAGAACTGTCTTAGCGAAAGGCTACTTGAGAGGAAAGCTGTAACTCTGTGAGATGATTTCACAGAACACAAAGAAGTTTCTCAGAAAGCTTCTTTCTCTTTGTTATCGGCGGATTTTTCCTTTGGTCCTATAGTCTTCAAAGGGATCCGAAATATCTGTTCTCAGATTCCACAGAAATAAGGCTAGCAAAGAGATCCACGAAATACAGATGTAACTCTGTGAGATGAATTAACGGGACACTTAGCAGTTTCTAGGAAAGCTTCTTTCCAGATTTCATCTGAGTATATTTCCTTTTTCACCATAGCCCTCTATGGACTTCCAAATATCACTTTGCCAATTCCACAAGAACTGTCTTAGAGAAAGGCTTCTTGAGGGCAAAGCTGTAACTCTGTGAGATGATTACACAGAAGACAAAGAAGTTTCTCAGAAAGCTTCTTTCTCTTTGTTATCGGAGGATATTTCCTTTGGCCCTATAGTCTTCAAAGGGATCCGAAATATCTGTTCTCAGATTCCACAGAAATAAGGCTAGCAAAGAGATCCACGAAATACAGATGTAACTCTCTGAGATGAATTAACAGAACACTAAGCAGTTTCCAAGAAAGCTTCTTTCCTGATTTCATCTGAGGATATTTCCTTTTTCACCATAGCCCTCTATGGGCTTCCAAATATCACTTTGCCAATTCCCCAAGAACTGTCTTAGCGAAAGGCTTCTTGAGGGGAAAGCTGTAACTCTGTGAGAATATTTCACAGAACACAAAGAAGTTTCTCAGAAATCTTCTTTCTCTTTGTTATCGGAGGATATTTCCTTTGGCCCTATAGTCTTCAAAGGGATCCGAAATATCTGTTCTCAGATTCCACGGAAATAAGGCTAGCAAACAGATCCACGAAATACAGATGTAACTCTGTGAGATGAATTAACAGAACACTAAGCAGTTTCTAAGAAAGCTTCTTTCCAGATTTCATCTGAGGATATTTCCTTTTTCACCATAGCCCTCTATGGGCTTCCAAATATCACTTTGCCAATTCCACAAGAACTGTCTTAGCGAAAGGCTTCTCGAGGGGAAAGCTCTAACTCTGTGAGATGATTTCACAGAACACAAAGAAGTTTCTCAGAAAGCTTCTTTCTCTTTGTTATCGGAGGATATTTCCTTTGGCCCTATAGTCTTCAAAGGGATCCGAAATATCTGTTCTCAGATTCCACAGAAATAAGGCTAGCAAAGAGATCCACGAAATACAGATGTAACTCTGTGAGGTGAATTAACAGGACACTTAGCAGTTTCTCAGAAAGCTTCTTTCCAGATTTCATCTGAGGATATTTCCTTTTTCACCATAGCCATCTATGGGCTTCCAAATATCACTTTGCCAATTCCACAAGAACTGTCTTAGCGAAAGGCTTCTTGAGGGGAAAGCTGTAACTCTGAGAGATGATTTCACAGAACAGAAAGAAGTTTCTCAGAAAGCTTCTTTCTCTTTGTTATCGGAGGATATTTCCTTTGGCCCTATAGTCTTCAAAGGGATCCGAAATATCTGTTCTCAGATTCCACAGAAAGAAGGCTAGCAAAGAGATCCACGAAATACAGATATAACTCTGTGAGATGAATTAACAGAACACTATGTAGTTTTCAAAAAGCTTCTATCCAGATTTCATCTGAGGATATTTCCTTTTTCACCATAGCCCTCTATGGGCTTCCAAATATCACTTTGCCAATTCCACAAGAAATGTCTTAGCGAAAGGCTTCTTGAGGGGAAAGCTGTAACTCTGTGAGATGATTTCACAGAACACAAAGAAGTTTCTCAGAAAGCTTCTTTCTCTTTGTTATCGGAGGATATTTCCTTTGGCTTTATAGTCTTCAAAGGGATCCGAAATATCTGTTCTCAGATTCCACAGAAATAAGGCTAGCAAAGAGATCCACGAAATACAGATGTAACTCTGTGAGATGAATTAACAGAACACTAAGCAGTTTCTCAGAAAGCTTCTTTCCAGATTTCATCTGAGGATATTTCATTTTTCACCATAGCCCTCTATGGGCTTCCAAATATCACTTTTTCAATTCCACAAGAACTGTCTTAGCGAAAGGCTTCTCGAGAGGAAAGCTGTAACTCTGTGAGATGATTTCACAGAACACAAAGAAGTTTCTCAGAAAGCTTCTTTCTCTTTGTTATCGGAGGATATTTCCTTTGGCCGTATAGTCTTCAAAGAGATCCGAAATATCTGTTCTCAGATTCCACAGAAATAAGGCTAGCAAAGATATCCACGAAATACAGATGTAACTCTGTGAGATGAATTAAAAGAACACTAAGCAGTTTCTCAGAAAGCTTCTTTCCAGATTTCATCTGAGGATATTTCCTTTTTCACCATAGCCCTCTATGGGCTTCCAAATATCACTTTGCCAATTCCACAAGAACTGTCTTAGCGAAAGGCTTCTTGAGGGGAAAGCTGTAACTCTGTGAGAATATTTCACAGAACACAAAGAAGTTTCTCAGAAAGCTTCTTTCTCTTTGTTATCGGAGGATATTTCCTTTGGCCCTATAGTCTTCAAAGGGATCCGAAATATCTGTTCTCAGATTCCACAGAAATAAGGCTAGCAAACAGATCCACGAAATACAGATGTAACTCTGTGAGATGAATTAACAGAACACTAAGCAGTTTCTAAGAAAGCTTCTTTCCAGATTTCATCTGAGGATATTTCCTTTTTCACCATAGCCCTCTATGGGCTTCCAAATATCACTTTGCCAATTCCACAAGAACTGTCTTAGCGAAAGGCTTCTCGAGGGGAAAGCTCTAACTCTGTGAGATGATTTCACAGAACACAAAGAAGTTCCTCAGAAAGCTTCTTTCTCTTTGTTATCGGAGGATATTTCCTTTGGCCCTATAGTCTTCAAAGGGATCCGAAATATCTGTTCTCAGATTCCAGAGAAATAAGGCTAGCAAAGAGATCCACGAAATACAGATGTAAGTCTGTGAGATGAATTAACAGAACACTAAGCAGTTTCTCAGAAAGCTTCTTTCCAGATTTCATCTGAGGATATTTCCTTTTTCACCATAGCCCTCTATGGGCTTCCAAATATCACTTTGCCAATTCCACAAGAACTGTCTTAGCGAAAGGCTTCTCGAGGGGAAAGCTGTAACTCTGTGAGATGATTTCACAGAACCAAAGAAGTTTCTCAGAAAGCTTCTTTCTCTTTGTTATCGGAGGATATTTCCTTTGGCCCTATAGTCTTCAAAGGGATCCGAAATATCTGTTCTCAGATTCCACAGAAATAAGGCTAGCAAAGAGATCCACGAAATACAGATGTAAGTCTGGTAGATGAATTAACAGAACACTAAGCAGTTTCTCAGAAAGCTTCTTTCCAGATTTCATCTGAGGATATTTCCTTTTTCACCATAGCCCTCTATGGGCTTCCAAATATCACTTTGCCAATTCCACAAGAACTGTCTTAGCAAAAGGCTTCTTGAGGGGAAAGCTGTAACTCTGTGAGATGATTTCACAGAACACAAAGACGTTTCTCAGAAAGCTTCCTTCTCTTTGTTATCGGAGGATATTTCCTTTGGCTTTATAGTCTTCAAAGGGATCCGAAATATCTGTTCTCAGATTCCACAGAAATAAGGCTAGCAAAGAGATCCACGAAATACAGATGTAACTCTGTGAGATGAATTAACAGAACACTAAGCAGTTTCCAAGAAAGCTTCTTTCCAGATTTCATCAGAGGATATTTCCTTTTTCACCATAGCCCTCTAAGGGCTTCCAAATATCACTTTGCCAATTCCACAAGAACTGTCTTAGCGAAAGGCTTCTTGAGGGGAAGGCTGTAACTATGTGAGATGATTTCACAGAACACAAAGAAGTTTCTCAGAAAGCTTCTTTCTCTTTGTTATCGGAGGATATTTCCTTTGGCCCTATAGTCTTCAAAGGGATCCGAAATATCTGTTCTCAGATTCCAGAGAAATACGGCTAGCAAACAGATCCACGAAATACAGATGTAACTCTGTGAGATGAATTAACAGAACACTAAGCAGATTCTAAGAAAGCTTCTTTCCAGATTTCATCTGAGGATATTTCCTTTTTCACCATAGCCCTCTATAGGGTTCCAATTATCACTTTGCCAATTCCACAAGAACTGTCTTAGCGAAAGGCTACTTGAGAGGAAAGCTGTAACTCTGTGAGATGATTTCACAGAACACAAAGAAGTTTCTCAGAAAGCTTCTTTCTCTTTGTTATCGGCGGATTTTTCCTTTGGTCCTATAGTCTTCAAAGGGATCCGAAATATCTGTTCTCAGATTCCACAGAAATAAGGCTAGCAAAGAGATCCACGAAATACAGATGTAACTCTGTGAGATGAATTAACAGGACACTTAGCAGTTTCTAGGAAAGCTTCTTTCCAGATTTCATCTGAGTATATTTCCTTTTTCACCATAGCCCTCTATGGACTTCCAAATATCACTTTGCCAATTCCACAAGAACTGTCTTAGAGAAAGGCTTCTTGAGGGCAAAGCTGTAACTCTGTGAGATGATTACACAGAAGACAAAGAAGTTTCTCAGAAAGCTTCTTTCTCTTTGTTATCGGAGGATATTTCCTTTGGCCCTATAGTCTTCAAAGGGATCCGAAATATCTGTTCTCAGATTCCACAGAAATAAGGCTAGCAAAGAGATCCACGAAATACAGATGTAACTCTCTGAGATGAATTAACAGAACACTAAGCAGTTTCCAAGAAAGCTTCTTTCCTGATTTCATCTGAGGATATTTCCTTTTTCACCATAGCCCTCTATGGGCTTCCAAATATCACTTTGCCAATTCCACAAGAACTGTCTTAGCGAAAGGCTTCTCGAGGGGAAAGCTGTAACTCTGTGAGATGATTTCACAGAACCAAAGAAGTTTCTCAGAAAGCTTCTTTCTCTTTGTTATCGGAGGATATTTCCTTTGGCCCTATAGTCTTCAAAGGGATCCGAAATATCTGTTCTCAGATTCCACAGAAATAAGGCTAGCAAAGAGATCCACGAAATACAGATGTAAGTCTGGTAGATGAATTAACAGAACACTAAGCAGTTTCTCAGAAAGCTTCTTTCCAGATTTCATCTGAGGATATTTCCTTTTTCACCATAGCCCTCTATGGGCTTCCAAATATCACTTTGCCAATTCCACAAGAACTGTCTTAGCAAAAGGCTTCTTGAGGGGAAACCTGTAACTCTGTGAGATGATTTCACAGAACACAAAGACGTTTCTCAGAAAGCTTCCTTCTCTTTGTTATCGGAGGATATTTCCTTTGGCTTTATAGTCTTCAAAGGGATCCGAAATATCTGTTCTCAGATTCCACAGAAATAAGGCTAGCAAAGAGATCCACGAAATACAGATGTAACTCTGTGAGATGAATTAACAGAACACTAAGCAGTTTCCAAGAAAGCTTCTTTCCAGATTTCATCAGAGGATATTTCCTTTTTCACCATAGCCCTCTAAGGGCTTCCAAATATCACTTTGCCAATTCCACAAGAACTGTCTTAGCGAAAGGCTTCTTGAGGGGAAAGCTGTAACTATGTGAGATGATTTCACAGAACACAAAGAAGTTTCTCAGAAAGCTTCTTTCTCTTTGTTATCGGAGGATATTTCCTTTGGCCCTATAGTCTTCAAAGGGATCCGAAATATCTGTTCTCAGATTCCAGAGAAATACGGCTAGCAAACAGATCCACGAAATACAGATGTAACTCTGTGAGATGAATTAACAGAACACTAAGCAGATTCTAAGAAAGCTTCTTTCCAGATTTCATCTGAGGATATTTCCTTTTTCACCATAGCCCTCTATAGGGTTCCAATTATCACTTTGCCAATTCCACAAGAACTGTCTTAGCGAAAGGCTACTTGAGAGGAAAGCTGTAACTCTGTGAGATGATTTCACAGAACACAAAGAAGTTTCTCAGAAAGCTTCTTTCTCTTTGTTATCGGCGGATTTTTCCTTTGGTCCTATAGTCTTCAAAGGGATCCGAAATATCTGTTCTCAGATTCCACAGAAATAAGGCTAGCAAAGAGATCCACGAAATACAGATGTAACTCTGTGAGATGAATTAACAGGACACTTAGCAGTTTCTAGGAAAGCTTCTTTCCAGATTTCATCTGAGTATATTTCCTTTTTCACCATAGCCCTCTATGGACTTCCAAATATCACTTTGCCAATTCCACAAGAACTGTCTTAGAGAAAGGCTTCTTGAGGGCAAAGCTGTAACTCTGTGAGATGATTACACAGAAGACAAAGAAGTTTCTCAGAAAGCTTCTTTCTCTTTGTTATCGGAGGATATTTCCTTTGGCCCTATAGTCTTCAAAGGGATCCGAAATATCTGTTCTCAGATTCCACAGAAATAAGGCTAGCAAAGAGATCCACGAAATACAGATGTAACTCTCTGAGATGAATTAACAGAACACTAAGCAGTTTCCAAGAAAGCTTCTTTCCTGATTTCATCTGAGGATATTTCCTTTTTTACCATAGCCCTCTATGGGCTTCCAAATATCACTTTGCCAATTCCCCAAGAACTGTCTTAGCGAAAGGCTTCTTGAGGGGAAAGCTGTAACTCTGTGAGAATATTTCACAGAACACAAAGAAGTTTCTCAGAAATCTTCTTTCTCTTTGTTATCGGAGGATATTTCCTTTGGCCCTATAGTCTTCAAAGGGATCCGAAATATCTGTTCTCAGATTCCACGGAAATAAGGCTAGCAAACAGATCCACGAAATACAGATGTAACTCTGTGAGATGAATTAACAGAACACTAAGCAGTTTCTAAGAAAGCTTCTTTCCAGATTTCATCTGAGGATATTTCCTTTTTCACCATAGCCCTCTATGGGCTTCCAAATATCACTTTGCCAATTCCACAAGAACTGTCTTAGCGAAAGGCTTCTCGAGGGGAAAGCTCTAACTCTGTGAGATGATTTCACAGAACACAAAGAAGTTTCTCAGAAAGCTTCTTTCTCTTTGTTATCGGAGGATATTTCCTTTGGCCCTATAGTCTTCAAAGGGATCCGAAATATCTGTTCTCAGATTCCACAGAAATAAGGCTAGCAAAGAGATCCACGAAATACAGATGTAACTCTGTGAGGTGAATTAACAGGACACTTAGCAGTTTCTCAGAAAGCTTCTTTCCAGATTTCATCTGAGGATATTTCCTTTTTCACCATAGCCATCTATGGGCTTCCAAATATCACTTTGCCAATTCCACAAGAACTGTCTTAGCGAAAGGCTTCTTGAGGGGAAAGCTGTAACTCTGAGAGATGATTTCACAGAACAGAAAGAAGTTTCTCAGAAAGCTTCTTTCTCTTTGTTATCGGAGGATATTTCCTTTGGCCCTATAGTCTTCAAAGGGATCCGAAATATCTGTTCTCAGATTCCACAGAAAGAAGGCTAGCAAAGAGATCCACGAAATACAGATATAACTCTGTGAGATGAATTAACAGAACACTAAGTAGTTTTCAAAAAGCTTCTATCCAGATTTCATCTGAGGATATTTCCTTTTTCACCATAGCCCTCTATGGGCTTCCAAATATCACTTTGCCAATTCCACAAGAAATGTCTTAGCGAAAGGCTTCTTGAGGGGAAAGCTGTAACTCTGTGAGATGATTTCACAGAACACAAAGAAGTTTCTCAGAAAGCTTCTTTCTCTTTGTTATCGGAGGATATTTCCTTTGGCTTTATAGTCTTCAAAGGGATCCGAAATATCTGTTCTCAGATTCCACAGAAATAAGGCTAGCAAAGAGATCCACGAAATACAGATGTAACTCTGTGAGATGAATTAACAGAACACTAAGCAGTTTCTCAGAAAGCTTCTTTCCAGATTTCATCTGAGGATATTTCCTTTTTCACCATAGACCTCTATGGGCTTCCAAATATCACTTTTTCAATTCCACAAGAACTGTCTTAGCGAAAGGCTTCTCGAGAGGAAAGCTGTAACTCTGTGAGATGATTTCACAGAACACAAAGAAGTTTCTCAGAAAGCTTCTTTCTCTTTGTTATCGGAGGATATTTCCTTTGGCCCTATAGTCTTCAAAGGGATCCGAAATATCTGTTCTCAGATTCCACAGAAATAAGGCTAGCAAACAGATCCACGAAATACAGATGTAACTCTGTGAGATGAATTAACAGAACACTAAGCAGTTTCTAAGAAAGCTTCTTTCCAGATTTCATCTGAGGATATTTCCTTTTTCACCATAGCCCTCTATGGGCTTCCAAATATCACTTTGCCAACTCCACAAGAACTGTCTTAGCGAAAGGCTTCTCGAGGGGAAAGCTCTAACTCTGTGAGATGATTTCACAGAACACAAAGAAGTTTCTCAGAAAGCTTCTTTCTCTTTGTTATCGGAGGATATTTCCTTTGGCCCTATAGTCTTCAAAGGGATCCGAAATATCTGTTCTCAGATTCCACAGAAATAAGGCTAGCAAAGAGATCCACGAAATACAGATGTAACTCTGTGAGGTGAATTAACAGGACACTTAGCAGTTTCTCAGAAAGCTTCTTTCCAGATTTCATCTGAGGATATTTCCTTTTTCACCATAGCCCTCTATGGGCTTCCAAATATCACTTTGCCAATTCCACAAGAACTGTCTTAGCGAAAGGCTTCTTGAGGGGAAAGCTGTAACTCTGTGAGATGATTTCACAGAACAGAAAGAAGTTTCTCAGAAAGCTTCTTTCTCTTTGTTATCGGAGGATATTTCCTTTGGCCCTATAGTCTTCAAAGGGATCCGAAATATCTGTTCTCAGATTCCACAGAAAGAAGGCTAGCAAAGAGATCCACGAAATACAGATATAACTCTTTGAGATGAATTAACAGAACACTAAGTAGTTTTCAAAAAGCTTCTTTCCAGATTTCATCTGAGGATATTTCCTTTTTCACCATAGCCATCTATGGGCTTCCAAATATCACTTTGCCAATTCCACAAGAACTGTCTTAGCGAAAGGCTTCTTGAGGGGAAAGCTGTAACTCTGTGAGATGATTTCACAGAACACAAAGAAGTTTCTCAGAAAGCTTCTTTCTCTTTGTTATCGGAGGATATTTCCTTTGGCTTTATAGTCTTCAAAGGGATCCGAAATATCTGTTCTCAGATTCCACAGAAATAAGGCTAGCAAAGAGATCCACGAAATACAGATGTAACTCTGTGAGATGAATTAACAGAACACTAAGCAGTTTCCAAGAAAGCTTCTTTCCAGATTTCATCTGAGGATATTTCCTTTTTCACCATAGCCCTCTAAGGGCTTCCAAATATCACTTTGCCAATTCCACAAGAACTGTCTTAGCGAGAGGCTTCTTGAGAGGAAAGCTGTAACTCTGTGAGATGATTTCACAGAACACAAAGAAGTTTCTGAGAAAGCTTCTTTCTCTTTGTTATCGGAGGATATTTCCTTTGGCCCTACAGTCTTCAAAGGGATCCGAAATATCTGTTCTCAGATTCCACAGAAATAAGGCTAGCAAAGAGATCCACGAAATACAGATGTAACTCTGTGAGATGAATTAACAGAACACTAAGCAGTTTCTCAGAAAGCTTCTTTCCAGATTTCATCTGAGGATATTTCCTTTTTCACCATAGCCCTCTATGGGCTTCCAAATATCACTTTGCCAATTCCACAAGAACTGTCTTAGCGAAAGGCTTCTCGAGGGGAAAGCTGTAACTCTGTGAGATGATTTCACAGAACACAAAGAAGTTTCTCAGAAAGCTTCTTTCTCTTTGTTATCGGAGGATATTTCCTTTGGCCCTATAGTCTTCAAAGGGATCCGAAATATCTGTTCTCAGATTCCACAGAAATAAGGCTAGCAAAGAGATCCACGAAATACAGATGTAACTCTCTGAGATGAATTAACAGAACACTAAGCAGTTTCCAAGAAAGCTTCTTTCCTGATTTCATCTGAGGATATTTCCTTTTTCAACATAGCCCTCTATGGGCTTCCAAATATCACTTTGCCAATTCCCCAAGAACTGTCTTAGCGAAAGGCTTCTTGAGGGGAAAGCTGTAACTCTGTGAGAATATTTCACAGAACACAAAGAAGTTTCTCAGAAAGCTTCTTTCTCTTTGTTATCGGAGGATATTTCCTTTGGCCCTATAGTCTTCAAAGGGATCCGAAATATCTGTTCTCAGATTCCACAGAAATAAGGCTAGCAAACAGATCCACGAAATACAGATGTAACTCTGTGAGATGAATTAACAGAACACTAAGCAGTTTCTAAGAAAGCTTCTTTCCAGATTTCATCTGAGGATATTTCCTTTTTCACCATAGCCCTCTATGGGCTTCCAAATATCACTTTGCCAATTCCACAAGAACTGTCTTAGCGAAAGGCTTCTTGAGGGGAAAGCTGTAACTCTGTGAGATGATATCACAGAACACAAAAAAGTTTCTCAGAAAGCTTCTTTCTCTTTGTTATCGGAGGATATTTCCTTTGGCCCTATAGTCTTCAAAGGGATCCGAAATATCTGTTCTCAGATTCCACAGAAATAAGGCTAGCAAAGAGATCCACGAAATACAGATGTAACTCTGTGAGATGAATTAACAGAACACTAAGCAGTTTCTCAGAAAGCTTCTTTCCAGATTTCATCTGAGGATATTTCCTTTTTCACTATAGCCCTCTATGGGCTTCCAAATATCACTTTTTCAATTCCACAAGAACTGTCTTAGCGAAAGGCTTCTCGAGAGGAAAGCTGTAACTCTGTGAGATGATTTCACAGAACACAAAGAAGTTTCTCCGAAAGCTTCTTTCTCTTTGTTATCGGAGGATATTTCCTTTGGCCTTGTAGTCTTCAAAGGGATCCGAAATATCTGTTCTCAGACTTCACAGAAATAAGGCTAGCAAAGAGATCCACGAAATACAGACGTAAGTCTGTGAGATGAGTTAACAGAACACTAAGCAGTTTCTCAGAAAGCTTCTTTCCAGATTTCATCTGAGGATATTTCCTTTTTCACCATAGCCCTCCATGGGCTTCCAAATATCACTTTGCCAATTCCACAAGAACTGTCTTAGCGAAAGGCTTCTTGAGGGGAAAGCTGTAACTCTGTGAGATGATTTCACAGAACCCAAAGACGTTTCTCAGAAACCTTCTTTCTCTTTGTTATCGGAGTATATTTCCCTTGGCCCTATAGGCTTCAAAGGGATCCGAAATATCTGTTCTCAGATTCCACAGAAATAAGGCTAGCAAAGAGATCCACGAAATACAGATGTAAGTCTGTGAGATGAATTAACAGAACACTAAGCAGTTTCCAACAAAGCTTCCTTCCAGATTTCATCTGAGGATATTTCCTTTTTCACCATAGCCCTCTATGGGCTTCCAAATATCACTTTGCGAATTCCACAAGAACTGTCTTAGCGAAAGGCTTCTTGAGGGGAAAGCTGTAACTCTGTGAGATGATTTCACAGAACACAAAGAAGTTTCTCAGAAAGCTTCTTTCTCTTTGTTATCGGAGGATATTTCCTTTGGCCCTATATTCTTCAAAGGGATCGGAAATATCTGTTCTCAGATTCCACAGAAAAATGGCTAGCAAAGAGATCCACGAAATACAGATGTAGCTCTGTGAGATGAATTAACAGAACACTAAGCAGTTTCTCAGAAAGCTTCTTTCCAGATTTCATCTGAGGATATTTCCTTTTTCACCATAGCCCTCTAAGGGCTTCCAAATATCACTTTCCCAATTCCACAAGAACTGTCTTAGAGAAAGGCTTCTTGAGGGCAAAGCTGTAACTCTGTGAGATGATTACACAGAAGACAAAGAAGTTTCTCAGAAAGCTTCTTTCTCTTTGTTATCGGAGGATATTTCCTTTGGCCCTATAGTCTTCAAAGGGATCCGAAATATCTGTTCTCAGATTCCACAGAAATAAGGCTAGCAAAGAGATCCACGAAATACAGATGTAACTCTCTGAGATGAATTAACAGAACACTAAGCAGTTTCCAAGAAAGCTTCTTTCCTGATTTCATCTGAGGATATTTCCTTTTTCACCATAGCCCTCTATGGGCTTCCAAATATCACTTTGCCAATTCCCCAAGAACTGTCTTAGCGAAAGGCTTCTTGAGGGGAAAGCTGTAACTCTGTGAGAATATTTCACAGAACACAAAGAAGTTTCTCAGAAATCTTCTTTCTCTTTGTTATCGGAGGATATTTCCTTTGGCCCTATAGTCTTCAAAGGGATCCGAAATATCTGTTCTCAGATTCCACGGAAATAAGGCTAGCAAACAGATCCACGAAATACAGATGTAACTCTGTGAGATGAATTAACAGAACACTAAGCAGTTTCTAAGAAAGCTTCTTTCCAGATTTCATCTGAGGATATTTCCTTTTTCACCATAGCCCTCTATGGGCTTCCAAATATCACTTTGCCAATTCCACAAGAACTGTCTTAGCGAAAGGCTTCTCGAGGGGAAAGCTCTAACTCTGTGAGATGATTTCACAGAACACAAAGAAGTTTCTCAGAAAGCTTCTTTCTCTTTGTTATCGGAGGATATTTCCTTTGGCCCTATAGTCTTCAAAGGGATCCGAAATATCTGTTCTCAGATTCCACAGAAATAAGGCTAGCAAAGAGATCCACGAAATACAGATGTAACTCTGTGAGGTGAATTAACAGGACACTTAGCAGTTTCTCAGAAAGCTTCTTTCCAGATTTCATCTGAGGATATTTCCTTTTTCACCATAGCCATCTATGGGCTTCCAAATATCACTTTGCCAATTCCACAAGAACTGTCTTAGCGAAAGGCTTCTTGAGGGGAAAGCTGTAACTCTGAGAGATGATTTCACAGAACAGAAAGAAGTTTCTCAGAAAGCTTCTTTCTCTTTGTTATCGGAGGATATTTCCTTTGGCCCTATAGTCTTCAAAGGGATCCGAAATATCTGTTCTCAGATTCCACAGAAAGAAGGCTAGCAAAGAGATCCACGAAATACAGATATAACTCTGTGAGATGAATTAACAGAACACTAAGTAGTTTTCAAAAAGCTTCTATCCAGATTTCATCTGAGGATATTTCCTTTTTCACCATAGCCCTCTATGGGCTTCCAAATATCACTTTGCCAATTCCACAAGAAATGTCTTAGCGAAAGGCTTCTTGAGGGGAAAGCTGTAACTCTGTGAGATGATTTCACAGAACACAAAGAAGTTTCTCAGAAAGCTTCTTTCTCTTTGTTATCGGAGGATATTTCCTTTGGCTTTATAGTCTTCAAAGGGATCCGAAATATCTGTTCTCAGATTCCACAGAAATAAGGCTAGCAAAGAGATCCACGAAATACAGATGTAACTCTGTGAGATGAATTAACAGAACACTAAGCAGTTTCTCAGAAAGCTTCTTTCCAGATTTCATCTGAGGATATTTCCTTTTTCACCATAGCCCTCTATGGGCTTCCAAATATCACTTTTTCAATTCCACAAGAACTGTCTTAGCGAAAGGCTTCTCGAGAGGAAAGCTGTAACTCTGTGAGATGATTTCACAGAACACAAAGAAGTTTCTCAGAAAGCTTCTTTCTCTTTGTTATCGGAGGATATTTCCTTTGGCCGTATAGTCTTCAAAGAGATCCGAAATATCTGTTCTCAGATTCCACAGAAATAAGGCTAGCAAAGAGATCCACGAAATACAGATGTAACTCTGTGAGATGAATTAAAAGAACACTAAGCAGTTTCTCAGAAAGCTTCTTTCCAGATTTCATCTGAGGATATTTCCTTTTTCACCATAGCCCTCTATGGGCTTCCAAATATCACTTTGCCAATTCCACAAGAACTGTCTTAGCGAAAGGCTTCTTGAGGGGAAAGCTGTAACTCTGTGAGAATATTTCACAGAACACAAAGAAGTTTCTCAGAAAGCTTCTTTCTCTTTGTTATCGGAGGATATTTCCTTTGGCCCTATAGTCTTCAAAGGGATCCGAAATATCTGTTCTCAGATTCCACAGAAATAAGGCTAGCAAACAGATCCACGAAATACAGATGTAACTCTGTGAGATGAATTAACAGAACACTAAGCAGTTTCTAAGAAAGCTTCTTTCCAGATTTCATCTGAGGATATTTCCTTTTTCACCATAGCCCTCTATGGGCTTCCAAATATCACTTGGCCAATTCCACAAGAACTGTCTTAGCGAAAGGCTTCTCGAGGGGAAAGCTCTAACTCTGTGAGATGATTTCACAGAACACAAAGAAGTTTCTCAGAAAGCTTCTTTCTCTTTGTTATCGGAGGATATTTCCTTTGGCCCTATAGTCTTCAAAGGGATCCGAAATATCTGTTCTCAGATTCCACAGAAATAAGGCTAGCAAAGAGATCCACGAAATACAGATGTAACTCTGTGAGGTGAATTAACAGGACACTTAGCAGTTTCTCAGAAAGCTTCTTTCCAGATTTCATCTGAGGATATTTCCTTTTTCACCATAGCCCTCTATGGGCTTCCAAATATCACTTTGCCAATTCCACAAGAACTGTCTTAGCGAAAGGCTTCTTGAGGGGAAAGCTGTAACTCTGTGAGATGATTTCACAGAACAGAAAGAAGTTTCTCAGAAAGCTTCTTTCTCTTTGTTATCGGAGGATATTTCCTTTGGCCCTATAGTCTTCAAAGGGATCCGAAATATCTGTTCTCAGATTCCACAGAAAGAAGGCTAGCAAAGAGATCCACGAAATACAGATATAACTCTGTGAGATGAATTAACAGAACACTAAGTAGTTTTCAAAAAGCTTCTTTCCAGATTTCATCTGAGGATATTTCCTTTTTCACCATAGCCATCTATGGGCTTCCAAATATCACTTTGCCAATTCCACAAGAACTGTCTTAGCGAAAGGCTTCTTGAGGGGAAAGCTCTAACTCTGTGAGATGATTTCACAGAACACAAAGAAGTTTCTCAGAAAGCTTCTTTCTCTTTGTTATCGGAGGATATTTCCTTTGGCTTTATAGTCTTCAAAGGGATCCGAAATATCTGTTCTCAGATTCCACAGAAATAAGGCTAGCAAAGAGATCCACGAAATACAGATGTAACTCTGTGAGATGAATTAACAGAACACTAAGCAGTTTCCAAGAAAGCTTCTTTCCAGATTTCATCTGAGGATATTTCCTTTTTCACCATAGCCCTCTAAGGGCTTCCAAATATCACTTTGCCAATTCCACAAGAACTGTCTTAGCGAGAGGCTTCTTGAGAGGAAAGCTGTAACTCTGTGAGATGATTTCACAGAACACAAAGAAGTTTCTCAGAAAGCTTCTTTCTCTTTGTTATCGGAGGATATTTCCTTTGGCCCTACAGTCTTCAAAGGGATCCGAAATATCTGTTCTCAGATTCCACAGAAATAAGGCTAGCAAAGAGATCCACGAAATACAGATGTAACTCTGTGAGATGAATTAACAGAACACTAAGCAGTTTCTCAGAAAGCTTCTTTCCAGATTTCATCTGAGGATATTTCCTTTTTCACCATAGCCCTCTATGGGCTTCCAAATATCACTTTGCCAATTCCACAAGAACTGTCTTAGCGAAAGGCTTCTCGAGGGGAAAGCTGTAACTCTGTGAGATGATTTCACAGAACACAAAGAAGTTTCTCAGAAAGCTTCTTTCTCTTTGTTATCGGAGGATATTTCCTTTGGCCCTATAGTCTTCAAAGGGATCCGAAATATCTGTTCTCAGATTCCACAGAAATAAGGCTAGCAAAGAGATCCACGAAATACAGATGTAACTCTCTGAGATGAATTAACAGAACACTAAGCAGTTTCCAAGAAAGCTTCTTTCCTGATTTCATCTGAGGATATTTCCTTTTTCAACATAGCCCTCTATGGGCTTCCAAATATCACTTTGCCAATTCCCCAAGAACTGTCTTAGCGAAAGGCTTCTTGAGGGGAAAGCTGTAACTCTGTGAGAATATTTCACAGAACACAAAGAAGTTTCTCAGAAAGCTTCTTTCTCTTTGTTATCGGAGGATATTTCCTTTGGCCCTATAGTCTTCAAAGGGATCCGAAATATCTGTTCTCAGATTCCACAGAAATAAGGCTAGCAAACAGATCCACGAAATACAGATGTAACTCTGTGAGATGAATTAACAGAACACTAAGCAGTATCTAAGAAAGCTTCTTTCCAGATTTCATCTGAGGATATTTCCTTTTTCACCATAGCCCTCTATGGGCTTCCAAATATCACTTTGCCAATTCCACAAGAACTGTCTTAGCGAAAGGCTTCTTGAGGGGAAAGCTGTAACTCTGTGAGATGATTTCACAGAACACAAAAAAGTTTCTCAGAAAGCTTCTTTCTCTTTGTTATCGGAGGATATTTCCTTTGGCCCTATAGTCTTCAAAGGGATCCGAAATATCTGTTCTCAGATTCCACAGAAATAAGGCTAGCAAAGAGATCCACGAAATACAGATGTAACTCTGTGAGATGAATTAACAGAACACTAAGCAGTTTCTCAGAAAGCTTCTTTCCAGATTTCATCTGAGGATATTTCCTTTTTCACCATAGCCCTCTATGGGCTTCCAAATATCACTTTTTCAATTCCACAAGAACTGTCTTAGAGAAAGGCTTCTCGAGAGGAAAGCTGTAACTCTGTGAGATGATTTCACAGAACACAAAGAAGTTTCTCCGAAAGCTTCTTTCTCTTTGTTATCGGAGGATATTTCCTTTGGCCTTGTAGTCTTCAAAGGGATCCGAAATATCTGTTCTCAGACTTCACAGAAATAAGGCTAGCAAAGAGATCCACGAAATACAGACGTAAGTCTGTGAGATGAGTTAACAGAACACTAAGCAGTTTCTCAGAAAGCTTCTTTCCAGATTTCATCTGAGGATATTTCCTTTTTCACCATAGCCCTCCATGGGCTTCCAAATATCACTTTGCCAATTCCACAAGAACTGTCTTAGCGAAAGGCTTCTTGAGGGGAAAGCTGTAACTCTGTGAGATGATTTCACAGAACCCAAAGACGTTTCTCAGAAACCTTCTTTCTCTTTGTTATCGGAGGATATTTCCCTTGGCCCTATAGGCTTCAAAGGGATCCGAAATATCTGTTTTCAGATTCCACAGAAATAAGGCTAGCAAAGAGATCCACGAAATACAGATGTAAGTCTGTGAGATGAATTAACAGAACACTAAGCAGTTTCCAACAAAGCTTCTTTCCAGATTTCATCTGAGGATATTTCCTTTTTCACCATAGCCCTCTATGGGCTTCCAAATATCACTTTGCGAATTCCACAAGAACTGTCTTAGCGAAAGGCTTCTTGAGGGGAAAGCTGTAACTCTGTGAGATGATTTCACAGAACACAAAGAAGTTTCTCAGAAAGCTTCTTTCTCTTTGTTATCGGAGGATATTTCCTTTGGCCCTATATTCTTCAAAGGGATCGGAAATATCTGTTCTCAGATTCCACAGAAAAATGGCTAGCAAAGAGATCCACGAAATACAGATGTAGCTCTGTGAGATGAATTAACAGAACACTAAGCAGTTTCTCAGAAAGCTTCTTTCCAGATTTCATCTGAGGATATTTCCTTTTTCACCATAGCCCTCTAAGGGCTTCCAAATATCACTTTGCCAATTCCACAAGAACTGTCTTAGCGAAAGGCTTCTTCAGGGGAAAGCTGTAACTCTGTGAGATGATTTCACAGAACACAAAGAAGTTTCTCAGAAAGCGTCTTTCTCTTTGTTATCGGAGGATATTTCCTTTGGCCCTATAGTCTTCAAAGGGATCCGAAATATCTGTTCTCAGATTCCACAGAAATAAGGCTAGCAAAGAGATCCACGAAATACAGATGTAACTCTGTGAGATGAATTAAAAGAACACTAAGCAGTTTCTCAGAAAGCTTCTTTCCAGATTTCATCTGAGGATATTTCCTTTTTCACCATAGCCCTCTATGGGCTTCCAAATATCACTTTGCCAATTCCACAAGAACTGTCTTAGCGAAAGGCTTCTTGAGGGGAAAGCTGTAACTCTGTGAGAATATTTCACAGAACACAAAGAAGTTTCTCAGAAAGCTTCTTTCTCTTTGTTATCGGAGGATATTTCCTTTGGCCCTATAGTCTTCAAAGGGATCCGAAATATCTGTTCTCAGATTCCACAGAAATAAGGCTAGCAAACAGATCCACGAAATACAGATGTAACTCTGTGAGATGAATTAACAGAACACTAAGCAGTTTCTAAGAAAGCTTCTTTCCAGATTTCATCTGAGGATATTTCCTTTTTCACCATAGCCCTCTATGGGCTTCCAAATATCACTTTGCCAATTCCACAAGAACTGTCTTAGCGAAAGGCTTCTCGAGGGGAAAGCTCTAACTCTGTGAGATGATTTCACAGAACACAAAGAAGTTTCTCAGAAAGCTTCTTTCTCTTTGTTATCGGAGGATATTTCCTTTGGCCCTATAGTCTTCAAAGGGATCCGAAATATCTGTTCTCAGATTCCATAGAAATAAGGCTAGCAAAGAGATCCACGAAATACAGATGTAACTCTGTGAGGTGAATTAACAGGACACTTAGCAGTTTCTCAGAAAGCTTCTTTCCAGATTTCATCTGAGGATATTTCCTTTTTCACCATAGCCCTCTATGGGCTTCCAAATATCACTTTGCCAATTCCACAAGAACTGTCGTAGCGAAAGGCTTCTTGAGGGGAAAGCTGTAACTCTGTGAGATGATTTCACAGAACAGAAAGAAGTTTCTCAGAAAGCTTCTTTCTCTTTGTTATCGGAGGATATTTCCTTTGGCCCTATAGTCTTCAAAGGGATCCGAAATATCTGTTCTCAGATTCCACAGAAAGAAGGCGAGCAAAGAGATCCACGAAATACAGATATAACTCTGTGAGATGAATTAACAGAACACTAAGTAGTTTTCAAAAAGCTTCTTTCCAGATTTCATCTGAGGATATTTCCTTTTTCACCATAGCCCTCTATGGGCTTCCAAATATCACTTTGCCAATTCCACAAGAACTGTCTTAGCGAAAGGCTTCTTGAGGGGAAAGCTGTAACTCTGTGAGATGATTTCACAGAACACAAAGAAGTTTCTCAGAAAGCTTCTTTCTCTTTGTTATCGGAGGATATTTCCTTTGGCTTTATAGTCTTCAAAGGGATCCGAAATATCTGTTCTCAGATTCCACAGAAATAAGGCTAGCAAAGAGATCCACGAAAAACAGATGTAACTCTGTGAGATGAATTAACAGAACACTAAGCAGTTTCCAAGAAAGCTTCTTTCCAGATTTCATCTGAGGATATTTCCTTTTTCACCACAGCCCTCTAAGGGCTTCCAAATATCACTTTGCCAATTCCACAAGAACTGTCTTAGCGAGAGGCTTCTTGAGAGGAAAGCTGTAACTCTGTGAGATGATTTCACAGAACACAAAGAAGTTTCTCAGAAAGCTTCTTTCTCTTTGTTATCGGAGGATATTTCCTTTGGCCCTATAGTCTTCAAAGGGATCCGAAATATCTGTTCTCAGATACCAGAGAAATAAGGCTAGCAAACAGATCCACGAAATACAGATGTAACTCTGTGAGATGAATTAACAGAACACTAAGCAGTTTCCAAGAAAGCTTCTTTCCAGATTTCATCTGAGGATATTTCCTTTTTCACCATAGCCCTCTATAGGCTTCCAATTATCACTTTGCCAATTCCACAAGAACTGTCTTAGCGAAAGGCTACTTGAGAGGAAAGCTGTAACTCTGTGAGATGATTTCACAGAACACAAAGAAGTTTCTCAGAAAGCTTCTTTCTCTTTGTTATCGGAGGATTTTTCCTTTGGCCCTATAGTCTTCAAAGGGATCCGAAATATCTGTTCTCAGATTCCACAGAAATAAGGCTAGCAAAGAGATCCACGAAATACAGATGTAACTCTGTGAGATGAATTAACAGGACACTTAGCAGTTTCTAGGAAAGCTTCTTTCCAGATTTCATCTGAGGATATTTCCTTTTTCACCATAGCCCCCTATGGACTTCCAAATATCACTTTGCCAATTCCACAAGAACTGTCTTAGAGAAAGGCTTCTTGAGGGGAAAGCTGTAACTCTGTGAGATGATTTCACAGAACACAAAGAAGTTTCTCAAAAAGCTTCTTTCTCTTTGTTATCGGAGGATATTTCCTTTGGCTCTATAGTCTTCAAAGAGATCCGAAATATCTGTTCTCAGATTCCACAGAAAGAAGGCTAGCAAAGAGATCCACGAAATACAGATATAACTCTGTGAGATGAATTAACAGAACACTAAGCAGTTTCCAAGAAAGCTTCTTTCCAGATTTCATCTGAGGATATTTCCTTTTTCACCATAGCCCTCTATGGGCTTCCAAATATCACTTTGCCAATTCCACAAGAACTGTCTTAGCGAAAGGCTTCTTGAGGGGAAAGCTGTAACTCTGTGAGTTGATTTCACAGAACACAAAGACGTTTCTCAGAAAGCTTCTTTCTCTTTGTTATCGGAGGATATTTCCTTTGGCCCTGTAGTCTTCAAAGGGATCCGAAATATCTGTTCTCAGATTCCACAGAAATAAGGCTAGCAAAGAGATCCACGAAATACAGATGTAACTCTGTGAGGTGAATTAACAGGACACTTAGCAGTTTCTAGGAAAGCTTCTTTCCAGATTTCATCTGAGGATATTTCCTTTTTCACCATAGCCCTCTATTTGCTTCCAAATATCACTTTGCCAATTCCACAAGAACTGTCTTAGCGAAAGGCTTCTCGAGGGGAAAGCTCTAACTCTGTGAGATGATTTCACAGAACACAAAGAAGTTTCTCAGAAAGCTTCTTTCTCTTTGTTATCGGAGGATATTTCCTTTGGCCCTATAGTCTTCAAAGGGATCCGAAATATCTGTTCTCAGATTCCAGAGAAAAAAGGCTAGCAAAGAGATCCACGAAATACAGATGTAAGTCTGTGAGATGAATTAACAGAACACTAAGCAGTTTCTCAGAAAGCTTCTTTCCAGATTTCATCTGAGGATATTTCCTTTTTCACCATAGCCCTCTATGGCCTTCCAAATATCGCTTTGCCAATTCCACAAGAACTGTCTTAGCGAAAGGCTTCTTGAGGGGAAAGCTGTAACTCTGTGAGATGATTTCACAGAACACAAAGAAGTTTCTCAGAAAGCTTCTTTCTCTTTGTTATCGGAGGATATTTCCTTTGGCCTTATAGTCTTCAAAGGGATCCGAAATATCTGTTCTCAGATTCCAGAGAAATAAGGCTAGCAAAGAGATCCACGAAATACAGATGTAACTCTGTGAGATGAATTAACAGGACACTTAGCAGTTTCTCAGAAATCTTCTTTCCAGATTTCATCTGAGGATATTTCCTTTTTCACCATAGCCCTCTATGGGCTTCCAAATATCACTTTGCCATTTCCACAAGAACTGTCTTAGCGAAAGGCTTCTCGAGGGGAAAGCTGTAACTCTGTGAGTTGATTTCACAGAACACAAAGAAGTTTCTCAGAAAGCTTCTTTCTCTTTGTTATCGGAGGATATTTCCTTTGGCCCTATAGTCTTCAAAGGGATCCGAAATATCTGTTCTCAGATTCCACAGAAATAAGGCTAGCAAAGAGATCCACGAAATACAGATGTAAGTCTGTGAGATGAATTAACAGAACACTAAGCAGTTTCTCAGAAAGCTTCTTCCCAGATTTCATCTGAGGATATTTCCTTTTTCACCATAGCCCTCTATGAGCTTCCAAATATCGCTTTGCCAATTCCACAAGAACTGTCTTAGCGAAAGGCTTCTTGAGGGGAAAGCTGTAACTCTGTGAGATGATTTCACAGAACACAAAGAAGTTTCTCAGAAAGCTTCTTTCTCGTTGTTATCGGAGGATATTTCCTTTGGCCCTATAGTCTTCAAAGGGATCCGAAATATCTGTTGTCAGATTCCAGAGAAATAAGGCTAGCAAAGAGATCCACGAAATACAGATGTAAGTCTGTGAGATGAATTAACAGAACACTAAGCAGTTTCTCAGAAAGCTTCTTTCCAGATTTCATCTGAGGATAGTTCCCTTTTCACCATAGCCCTCTATGGGCTTCCAAATATCACTTTGCCAATTCCACAAGAACTGTCTTAGCGAAAGTCTTCTCGAGAGGAAAGCTGTAACTCTGTGAGATGATTTCACAGAACACAAAGAAGTTTCTCAGAAAGCTTCTTTCTCTTTGTTTTCGGAGGATATTTCCTTTGGCCCTATAGTCTTCAAAGGGATCCGAAATATCTGTTCTCAGATTCCACAGAAATAAGGCTGGCAAAGAGATCCACGAAATACAGATGTAACTCTGTGAGATGAATTAACAGGACACTTAGCAGTTTCTAGGATAGCTTCTTTCCAGATTTCATCTGAGGATATTTCCTTTTTCACCATAGCCCTCTATGGGCTTCCAAATATCACTTTGCCAATTCCACAAGAACTGTCTTAGCGTAAGGCTTCTCGAGGGGAAAGCTGTAACTCTGTGAGATGATTTCACAGAACACAAAGAAGTTTCTCAGAAAGCTTCTTTCTCTTTGTTATCGGAGGATATTTCCTTTGGCCCTATAGTCTTCAAAGGGATCCGAAATATCTGTTCTCAGATTCCACAGAAATAAGGCTAGCAAAGAGATCCACGAAATACAGATGTAACTCTGTGAGATGAATTAACAGAACACTAAGCAGTTTCTCAGAAAGCTTCTTTCCAGATTTCATCTGAGGATATTTCCTTTTTCACCATAGCCCTCTATGGGCTTCCAAATATCACTTTGCCAATTCCACAAGAACTGTCTTAGCGAAAGGCTTCTCGAGGGGAAAGCTGTAACTCTGTGAGATGATTTCACAGAACACAGAGAAGTTTCTCAGAAAGCTTCTTTCTCTTTGTTATCGGAGGATATTTCCTTTGGCCTTATAGTCTTCAAAGGGATCCGAAATATCTGTTCTCAGATTCCAGAGAAATAAGGCTAGCAAAGAGATCCACGAAATACAGATGTAACTCTGTGAGATGAATTAACAGGACACTTAGCAGTTTCTCAGAAATCTTCTTTCCAGATTTCATCTGAGGATATTTCCTTTTTCACCATAGCCCTCTATGGGCTTCCAAATATCACTTTGCCATTTCCACAAGAACTGTCTTAGCGAAAGGCTTCTCGAGGGGAAAGCTGTAACTCTGTGAGTTGATTTCACAGAACACAAAGAAGTTTCTCAGAAAGCTTCTTTCTCTTTGTTATCGGAGGATATTTCCTTTGGCCCTATAGTCTTCAAAGGGATCCGAAATATCTGTTCTCAGATTCCACAGAAATAAGGCTAGCAAAGAGATCCACGAAATACAGATGTAAGTCTGTGAGATGAATTAACAGAACACTAAGCAGTTTCTCAGAAAGCTTCTTCCCAGATTTCATCTGAGGATATTTCCTTTTTCACCATAGCCCTCTATGAGCTTCCAAATATCGCTTTGCCAATTCCACAAGAACTGTCTTAGCGAAAGGCTTCTTGAGGGGAAAGCTGTAACTCTGTGAGATGATTTCACAGAACACAAAGAAGTTTCTCAGAAAGCTTCTTTCTCGTTGTTATCGGAGGATATTTCCTTTGGCCCTATAGTCTTCAAAGGGATCCGAAATATCTGTTGTCAGATTCCAGAGAAATAAGGCTAGCAAAGAGATCCACGAAATACAGATGTAAGTCTGTGAGATGAATTAACAGAACACTAAGCAGTTTCTCAGAAAGCTTCTTTCCAGATTTCATCTGAGGATAGTTCCCTTTTCACCATAGCCCTCTATGGGCTTCCAAATATCACTTTGCCAATTCCACAAGAACTGTCTTAGCGAAAGTCTTCTCGAGAGGAAAGCTGTAACTCTGTGAGATGATTTCACAGAACACAAAGAAGTTTCTCAGAAAGCTTCTTTCTCTTTGTTTTCGGAGGATATTTCCTTTGGCCCTATAGTCTTCAAAGGGATCCGAAATATCTGTTCTCAGATTCCACAGAAATAAGGCTGGCAAAGAGATCCACGAAATACAGATGTAACTCTGTGAGATGAATTAACAGGACACTTAGCAGTTTCTAGGATAGCTTCTTTCCAGATTTCATCTGAGGATATTTCCTTTTTCACCATAGCCCTCTATGGGCTTCCAAATATCACTTTGCCAATTCCACAAGAACTGTCTTAGCGTAAGGCTTCTCGAGGGGAAAGCTGTAACTCTGTGAGATGATTTCACAGAACACAAAGAAGTTTCTCAGAAAGCTTCTTTCTCTTTGTTATCGGAGGATATTTCCTTTGGCCCTATAGTCTTCAAAGGGATCCGAAATATCTGTTCTCAGATTCCACAGAAATAAGGCTAGCAAAGAGATCCACGAAATACAGATGTAACTCTGTGAGATGAATTAACAGAACACTAAGCAGTTTCTCAGAAAGCTTCTTTCCAGATTTCATCTGAGGATATTTCCTTTTTCACCATAGCCCTCTATGGGCTTCCAAATATCACTTTGCCAATTCCACAAGAACTGTCTTAGCGAAAGGCTTCTCGAGGGGAAAGCTGTAACTCTGTGAGATGATTTCACAGAACACAGAGAAGTTTCTCAGAAAGCTTCTTTCTCTTTGTTATCGGAGGATATTTCCTTTGGCCCAATAGTCTTCAAAGGGATCCGAAATATCTGTTCTCAGATTCCAGAGAAATAAGGCTAGCAAAGAGATCCACGAAATACACATGTAAGTCTGTGAGATGAATTAACAGAACACTAAGAAGTTTCTCAGAAAGCTTCTTTCCAGATTTCATCTGAGGATATTTCCTTTTTCACCATAGCCCTCTATGGGATTCCAAATATCGCTTTGCCAATTCCACAAGAACTGTCTTAGCGAAAGGCTTCTTGAGGGGAAAGCTGTAACTCTGTGAGATGATTTCACAGAACACAAAGAAGTTTCTCAGAAAGCTTCTTTCTCGTTGTTATCGGAGGATATTTCCTTTGGCCCTATAGTCTTCAAAGGGATCCGAAATATCTGTTCTCAGATTCCAGAGAAATAAGGCTATCAAAGAGATCCACGAAATACAGATGTAAGTCTGTGAGATGAATTAACAGAACACTAAGCAGTTTCTCAGAAAGCTTCTTTCCAGATTTCATCTGAGGATATTTCCTTTTTCACCATAGCCCTCTATGGACTTCCAAATATCACTTTGCCAATTCCACAAGAACTGTCTTAGAGAAAGGCTTCTTGAGGGCAAAGCTGTAACTCTGTGAGATGATTACACAGAAGACAAAGAAGTTTCTCAGAAAGCTTCTTTCTCTTTGTTATCGGAGGATATTTCCTTTGGCCCTATAGTCTTCAAAGGGATCCGAAATATCTGTTCTCAGATTCCACAGAAATAAGGCTAGCAAAGAGATCCACGAAATACAGATGTAACTCTCTGAGATGAATTAACAGAACACTAAGCAGTTTCCAAGAAAGCTTCTTTCCTGATTTCATCTGAGGATATTTCCTTTTTCACCATAGCCGTCTATGGGCTTCCAAATATCACTTTGCCAATTCCCCAAGAACTGTCTTAGCGAAAGGCTTCTTGAGGGGAAAGCTGTAACTCTGTGAGAATATTTCACAGAACACAAAGAAGTTTCTCAGAAATCTTCTTTCTCTTTGTTATCGGAGGATATTTCCTTTGGCCCTATAGTCTTCAAAGGGATCCGAAATATCTGTTCTCAGATTCCACAGAAAGAAGGCTAGCAAACAGATCCACGAAATACAGATGTAACTCTGTGAGATGAATTAACAGAACACTAAGCAGTTTCTAAGAAAGCTTCTTTCCAGATTTCATCTGAGGATATTTCCTTTTTCACCATAGCCCTCTATGGGCTTCCAAATATCACTTTGCCAATTCCACAAGAACTGTCTTAGCGAAAGGCTTCTCGAGGGGAAAGCTCTAATTCTGTGAGATGATTTCACAGAACACAAAGAAGTTTCTCAGAAAGCTTCTTTCTCTTTGTTATCGGAGGATATTTCCTTTGGCCCTATAGTCTTCAAAGGGATCCGAAATATCTGTTCTCAGATTCCACAGAAATAAGGCTAGCAAAGAGATCCACGAAATACAGATGTAACTCTGTGAGGTGAATTAACAGGACACTTAGCAGTTTCTCAGAAGGCTTCTTTCCAGATTTCATCTGAGGATATTTCCTTTTTCACCATAGCCATCTATGGGCTTCCAAATATCACTTTGCCAATTCCACAAGAACTGTCTTACCGAAAGGCTTCTTGAGGGGAAAGCTGTAACTCTGAGAGATGATTTCACAGAACAGAAAGAAGTTTCTCAGAAAGCTTCTTTCTCTTTGTTATCGGAGGATATTTCCTTTGGCCCTATAGTCTTCAAAGGGATCCGAAATATCTGTTCTCAGATTCCACAGAAAGAAGGCTAGCAAAGAGATCCACGAAATACAGATATAACTCTGTGAGATGAATTAACAGAACACTAAGTAGTTTTCAAAAAGCTTCTATCCAGATTTCATCTGAGGATATTTCCTTTTTCACCATAGCCCTCTATGGGCTTCCAAATATCACTTTGCCAATTCCACAAGAAATGTCTTAGCGAAAGGCTTCTTGAGGGGAAAGCTGTAACTCTGTGAGATGATTTCACAGAACACAAAGAAGTTTCTCAGAAAGCTTCTTTCTCTTTGTTATCGGAGGATATTTCCTTTGGCTTTATAGTCTTCAAAGGGATCCGAAATATCTGTTCTCAGATTCCACAGAAATAAGGCTAGCAAAGAGATCCACGAAATACAGATGTAACTCTGTGAGATGAATTAACAGAACACTAAGCAGTTTCTCAGAAAGCTTCTTTCCAGATTTCATCTGAGGATATTTCCTTTTTCACCATAGCCCTCTATGGGCTTCCAAATATCACTTTTTCAATTCCACAAGAACTGTCTTAGCGAAAGGCTTCTCGAGAGGAAAGCTGTAACTCTGTGAGATGATTTCACAGAACACAAAGAAGTTTCTCAGAAAGCTTCTTTCCCTTTGTTATCGGAGGATATTTCCTTTGGCCGTATAGTCTTCAAAGAGATCCGAAATATCTGTTCTCAGATTCCACAGAAATAAGGCTAGCAAAGAGATCCACGAAATACAGATGTAACTCTGTGAGATGAATTAAAAGAACACTAAGCAGTTTCTCAGAAAGCTTCTTTCCAGATTTCATCTGAGGATATTTCCTTTTTCACCATAGCCCTCTATGGGCTTCCAAATATCACTTTGCCAATTCCACAAGAACTGTCTTAGCGAAAGGCTTCTTGAGGGGAAAGCTGTAACTCTGTGAGAATATTTCACAGAACACAAAGAAGTTTCTCAGAAAGCTTCTTTCTCTTTGTTATCGGAGGATATTTCCTTTGGCCCTATAGTCTTCAAAGGGATCCGAAATATCTGTTCTCAGATTCCACAGAAATAAGGCTAGCAAACAGATCCACGAAATACAGATGTAACTCTGTGAGATGAATTAACAGAACACTAAGCAGTTTCTAAGAAAGCTTCTTTCCAGATTTCATCTGAGGATATTTCCTTTTTCACCATAGCCCTCTATGGGCTTCCAAATATCACTTTGCCAATTCCACAAGAACTGTCTTAGCGAAAGCCTTCTCGAGGGGAAAGCTGTAACTCTGTGAGATGATTTCACAGAACACAAAGAAGTTTCTCAGAAAGCTTCTTTCTCTTTGTTATCGGAGGATATTTCCTTTGGCCCTATAGTCTTCAAAGGGATCCGAAATATCTGTTCTCAGATTCCACAGAAATAAGGCTAGCAAAGAGATCCACGAAATACAGATGTAACTCTGTGAGGTGAATTAACAGGACACTTAGCAGTTTCTCAGAAAGCTTCTTTCCAGATTTCATCTGAGGATATTTCCTTTTTCACCATAGCCCTCTATGGGCTTCCAAATATCACTTTGCCAATTCCACAAGAACTGTCTTAGCGAAAGGCTTCTTGAGGGGAAAGCTGTAACTCTGTGAGATGATTTCACAGAACAGAAAGAAGTTTCTCAGAAAGCTTCTTTCTCTTTGTTATCGGAGGATATTTCCTTTGGCCCTATAGTCTTCAAAGGGATCCGAAATATCTGTTCTCAGATTCCACAGAAAGAAGGCTAGCAAAGAGATCCACGAAATACAGATATAACTCTGTGAGATGAATTAACAGAACACTAAGTAGTTTTCAAAAAGCTTCTTTCCACATTTCATCTGAGGATATTTCCTTTTTCACCATAGCCATCTATGGGCTTCCAAATATCACTTTGCCAATTCCACAAGAACTGTCTTAGCGAAAGGCTTCTTGAGGGGAAAGCTGTAACTCTGTGAGATGATTTCACAGAACACAAAGAAGTTTCTCAGAAAGCTTCTTTCTCTTTGTTATCGGAGGATATTTCCTTTGGCTTTATAGTCTTCAAAGGGATCCGAAATATCTGTTCTCAGATTCCACAGAAATAAGGCTAGCAAAGAGATCCACGAAATACAGATGTAACTCTGTGAGATGAATTAACAGAACACTAAGCAGTTTCCAAGAAAGCTTCTTTCCAGATTTCATCTGAGGATATTTCCTTTTTCACCATAGCCCTCTAAGGGCTTCCAAATATCACTTTGCCAATTCCACAAGAACTGTCTTAGCCAGAGGCTTCTTGAGAGGAAAGCTGTAACTCTGTGAGATGATTTCACAGAACACAAAGAAGTTTCTCAGAAAGCTTCTTTCTCTTTGTTATCGGAGGATATTTCCTTTGGCCCTACAGTCTTCAAAGGGATCCGAAATATCTGTTCTCAGATTCCACAGAAATAAGGCTAGCAAAGAGATCCACGAAATACAGATGTAACTCTGTGAGATGAATTAACAGAACACTAAGCAGTTTCTCAGAAAGCTTTTTTCCAGATTTCATCTGAGGATATTTCCTTTTTCACCATAGCCCTCTATGGGCTTCCAAATATCACTTTGCCAATTCCACAAGAACTGTCTTAGCGAAAGGCTTCTCGAGGGGAAAGCTGTAACTCTGTGAGATGATTTCACAGAACACAAAGAAGTTTCTCAGAAAGCTTCTTTCTCTTTGTTATCGGAGGATATTTCCTTTGGCCCTATAGTCTTCAAAGGGATCCGAAATATCTGTTCTCAGATTCCACAGAAATAAGGCTAGCAAAGAGATCCACGAAATACAGATGTAACTCTCTGAGATGAATTAACAGAACACTAAGCAGTTTCCAAGAAAGCTTCTTTCCTGATTTCATCTGAGGATATTTCCTTTTTCAACATAGCCCTCTATGGGCTTCCAAATATCACTTTGCCAATTCCCCAAGAACTGTCTTAGCGAAAGGCTTCTTGAGGGGAAAGCTGTAACTCTGTGAGAATATTTCACAGAACACAAAGAAGTTTCTCAGAAAGCTTCTTTCTCTTTGTTATCGGAGGATATTTCCTTTGGCCCTATAGTCTTCAAAGGGATCCGAAATATCTGTTCTCAGATTCCACAGAAATAAGGCTAGCAAACAGATCCACGAAATACAGATGTAACTCTGTGAGATGAATTAACAGAACACTAAGCAGTTTCTAAGAAAGCTTCTTTCCAGATTTCATCTGAGGATATTTCCTTTTTCACCATAGCCCTCTATGGGCTTCCAAATATCACTTTGCCAATTCCACAAGAACTGTCTTAGCGAAAGGCTTCTTGAGGGGAAAGCTGTGACTCTGTGAGATGATTTCACAGAACACAAAGAAGTTTCTCAGAAAGCTTCTTTCTCTTTGTTATCGGAGGATATTTCCTTTGGCCCTATAGTCTTCAAAGGGATCCGAAATATCTGTTCTCAGATTCCACAGAAATAAGGCTAGCAAAGAGATCCACGAAATACAGATGTAACTCTGTGAGATGAATTAACAGAACACTAAGCAGTTTCTCAGAAAGCTTCTTTCCAGATTTCATCTGAGGATATTTCCTTTTTCACCATAGCCCTCTATGGGCTTCCAAATATCACTTTTTCAATTCCACAAGAACTGTCTTAGCGAAAGGCTTCTCGAGAGGAAAGCTGTAACTCTGTGAGATGATTTCACAGAACACAAAGAAGTTTCTCCGAAAGCTTCTTTCTCTTTGTTATCGGAGGATATTTCCTTTGGCCTTGTAGTCTTCAAAGGGATCCGAAATATCTGTTCTCAGACTTCACAGAAATAAGGCTAGCAAAGAGATCCACGAAATACAGACGTAAGTCTGTGAGATGAATTAACAGAACACTAAGCAGTTTCTCAGAAAGCTTCTTTCCAGATTTCATCTGAGGATATTTCCTTTTTCACCATAGCCCTCCATGGGCTTCCAAATATCACTTTGCCAATTCCACAAGAACTGTCTTAGCGAAAGGCTTCTTGAGGGGAAAGCTGTAACTCTGTGAGATGATTTCACAGAACCCAAAGACGTTTCTCAGAAACCTTCTTTCTCTTTGTTATCGGAGGATATTTCCCTTGGCCCTATAGGCTTCAAAGGGATCCGAAATATCTGTTCTCAGATTCCACAGAAATAAGGCTAGCAAAGAGATCCACGAAATACAGATGTAAGTCTGTGAGATGAATTAACAGAACACTAAGCAGTTTCCAACAAAGCTTCTTTCCAGATTTCATCTGAGGATATTTCCTTTTTCACCATAGCCCTCTATGGGCTTCCAAATATCACTTTGCGAATTCCACAAGAACTGTCTTAGCGAAAGGCTTCTTGAGGGGAAAGCTGTAACTCTGTGAGATGATTTCACAGAACACAAAGAAGTTTCTCAGAAAGCTTCTTTCTCTTTGTTATCGGAGGATATTTCCTTTGGCCCTATATTCTTCAAAGGGATCGGAAATATCTGTTCTCAGATTCCACAGAAAAATGGCTAGCAAAGAGATCCACGAAATACAGATGTAGCTCTGTGAGATGAATTAACAGAACACTAAGCAGTTTCTCAGAAAGCTTCTTTCCAGATTTCATCTGAGGATATTTCCTTTTTCACCATAGCCCTCTAAGGGCTTCCAAATATCACTTTGCCAATTCCACAAGAACTGTCTTAGCGAAAGGCTTCTTCAGGGGAAAGCTGTAACTCTGTGAGATGATTTCACAGAACACAAAGAAGTTTCTCAGAAAGCGTCTTTCTCTTTGTTATTGGAGGATATTTCCTTTGGCCCTATAGTCTTCAAAGAGATCCGAAATATCTGTTCTCAGATTCCACAGAAATAAGGCTAGCAAAGAGATCCACGAAATACAGATGTAACTCTGTGAGATGAATTAAAAGAACACTAAGCAGTTTCTCAGAAAGCTTCTTTCCAGATTTCATCTGAGGATATTTCCTTTTTCACCATCGCCCTCTATGGGCTTCCAAATATCACTTTGCCAATTCCACAAGAACTGTCTTAGCGAAAGGCTTCTTGAGGGGAAAGCTGTAACTCTGTGAGAATATTTCACAGAACACAAAGAAGTTTCTCAGAAAGCTTCTTTCTCTTTGTTATCGGAGGATATTTCCTTTGGCCCTATAGTCTTCAAAGGGATCCGAAATATCTGTTCTCAGATTCCACAGAAATAAGGCTAGCAAAGAGATCCACGAAATACAGATGTAACTCTGTGAGATGAATTAACAGAACACTAAGCAGTTTCTAAGAAAGCTTCTTTCCAGATTTCATCTGAGGATATTTCCTTTTTCACCATAGCCCTCTATGGGCTTCCAAATATCACTTTGCCAATTCCACAAGAACTGTCTTAGCGAAAGGCTTCTCGAGGGGAAAGCTCTAACTCTGTGAGATGATTTCACAGAACACAAAGAAGTTTCTCAGAAAGATTCTTTCTCTTTGTTATCGGAGGATATTTCCTTTGGCCCTATAGTCTTCAAAGGGATCCGAAATATCTGTTCTCAGATTCCACAGAAATAAGGCTAGCAAAGAGATCCACGAAATACAGATGTAACTCTGTGAGGTGAATTAACAGGACACTTAGCAGTTTCTCAGAAAGCTTCTTTCCAGATTTCATCTGAGGATATTTCCTTTTTCACCATAGCCCTCTATGGGCTTCCAAATATCACTTTGCCAATTCCATAAGAACTGTCTTAGCGAAAGGCTTCTTGAGGGGAAAGCTGTAACTCTGTGAGATGATTTCACAGAACAGAAAGAAGTTTCTCAGAAAGCTTCTTTCTCTTTGTTATTGGAGGATATTTCCTTTGGCCCTATAGTCTTCAAAGGGATCCGAAATATCTGTTCTCAGATTCCAGAGAAAGAAGGCTAGCAAAGAGATCCACGAAATACAGATATAACTCTGTGAGATGAATTAACAGAACACTAAGCAGTTTCCAAGAAAGCTTCTTTCCAGATTTCATCTGAGGATATTTCCTTTTTCACCATAGCCCTCTAAGGGCTTCCAAATATCACTTTGCCAATTCCACAAGAACTGTCTTAGCGAGAGGCTTCTTGAGAGGAAAGCTGTAACTCTGTGAGATGATTTCACAGAACACAAAGAAGTTTCTCAGAAAGCTTCTTTCTCTTTGTTATCGGAGGATATTTCCTTTGGCCCTATAGTCTTCAAAGGGATCCGAAATATCTGTTCTCAGATTCCACAGAAATAAGGCTAGCAAAGAGATCCACGAAATACAGATATAACTCTGTGAGATGAATTAACAGAACACTAAGCAGTTTCTCAGAAAGCTTCTTTCCAGATTTCATCTGAGGATATTTCCTTTTTCACCATAGCCCTCTATGGGCTTCCAAATATCAGTTTGCCAATTCCACAAGAACTGTCTTAGCGAAAGGCTTCTCGAGGGGAAAGCTGTAACTCTGTGAGATGATTTCACAGAACACAAAGAAGTTTCTCAGAAAGCTTCTTTCTCTTTGTTATCGGAGGATATTTCCTTTGGCCCTATAGTCTTCAAAGGGATCCGAAATATCTGTTCTCAGATTCCACAGAAATAAGGCTAGCAAAGAGATCCACGAAATACAGATGTAACTCTCTGAGATGAATTAACAGAACACTAAGCAGTTTCCAAGAAAGCTTCTTTCCTGATTTCATCTGAGGATATTTCCTTTTTCAACATAGCCCTCTATGGGCTTCCAAATATCACTTTGCCAATTCCCCAAGAACTGTCTTAGCGAAAGGCTTCTTGAGGGGAAAGCTGTAACTCTGTGAGAATATTTCACAGAACACAAAGAAGTTTCTCAGAAAGCTTCTTTCTCTTTGTTATCGGAGGATATTTCCTTTGGCCCTATAGTCTTCAAAGGGATCCGAAATATCTGTTCTCAGATTCCACAGAAATAAGGCTAGCAAACAGATCCACGAAATACAGATGTAACTCTGTGAGATGAATTAACAGAACACTAAGCAGTTTCTAAGAAAGCTTCTTTCCAGATTTCATCTGAGGATATTTCCTTTTTCACCATAGCCCTCTATGGGCTTCCAAATATCACTTTGCCAATTCCACAAGAACTGTCTTAGCGAAAGGCTTCTTGAGGGGAAAGCTGTAACTCTGTGAGATGATTTCACAGAACACAAAGAAGTTTCTCAGAAAGCTTCTTTCTCTTTGTTATCGGAGGATATTTCCTTTGGCCCTATAGTGTTCAAAGGGATCCGAAATATCTGTTCTCAGATTCCACAGAAATAAGGCTAGCAAAGAGATCCACGAAATACAGATGTAACTCTGTGAGATGAATTAACAGAACACTAAGCAGTTTCTCAGAAAGCTTCTTTCCAGATTTCATCTGAGGATATTTCCTTTTTCACCATAGCCCTCTATGGGCTTCCAAATATCACTTTGCGAATTCCACAAGAACTGTCTTAGCGAAAGGCTTCTTGAGGGGAAAGCTGTAACTCTGTGAGATGATTTCACAGAACACAAAGAAGTTTCTCAGAAAGCTTCTTTCTCTTTGTTATCGGAGGATATTTCCTTTGGCCCTATATTCTTCAAAGGGATCGGAAATATCTGTTCTCAGATTCCACAGAAAAATGGCTAGCAAAGAGATCCACGAAATACAGATGTAGCTCTGTGAGATGAATTAACAGAACACTAAGCAGTTTCTCAGAAAGCTTCTTTCCAGATTTCATCTGAGGATATTTCCTTTTTCACCATAGCCCTCTAAGGGCTTCCAAATATCACTTTGCCAATTCCACAAGAACTGTCTTAGCGAAAGGCTTCTTCAGGGGAAAGCTGTAACTCTGTGAGATGATTTCACAGAACACAAAGAAGTTTCTCAGAAAGCGTCTTTCTCTTTGTTATCGGAGGATATTTCCTTTGGCCCTATAGTCTTCTAAGGGATGCTAAATATCTGTTCTCAGATTCCACAGAAATAAGGCTAGCAAAGAGATCCACGAAATACAGATGTAAGTCTGTGAGATGAATTAACAGAACACTAAGCAGTTTCTCAGAAAGCTTCTTTCCAGATTTCATCTGAGGATATTTCCTTTTTCACCACAGCCCTCTATGGGCTTCCAAATATCACTTTGCCAATTCCACAAGAACTGTCTTAGCGAAAGGCTTCTTGAGGGGAAAGCTGTAACTCTGTGAGATGATTTCACAGAACACAAAGAAGTTTCTCAGAAAGCTTCTTTCTCTTTGTTATCGGAGGATATTTCCTTTGGCCCTATATTCTTCAAAGGGATCGGAAATATCTGTTCTCAGATTCCACAGAAATATGGCCAGCAAAGAGATCCACGAAATACAGATGTAGCTCTGTGAGATGAATTAACAGAACACTAAGCAGTTTCTCAGAAAGCTTCTTTCCAGATTTCATCTGAGGATATTTCCTTTTTCACCATAGCCCTCTAAGGGCTTCCAAATATCACTTTGCCAATTCCACAAGAACTGTCTTAGCGAAAGGCTTCCCGAGGGGAAAGCTGTAACTCTGTGAGATGATTTCACAGAACACAAAGAAGTTTCTCAGAAACCTTCTTTCTCTTTTTTATCGGAGGATTTTTCCTTTGGCCCTATAGTCTTCAAAGGGATCCGAAATATCTGTTCTCAGATTCCACAGAAATAAGGCTTGCAAAGAGATCCACGAAATACAGATGTAACTCTGTGAGATGAATTAACAGAACACTAAGCAGTTTCTCAGAAAGCTTCTTTCCAGATTTCATCTGAGGATATTTCCTTTTTCACCATAGCCCTCTATGGGCTTCCAAATATCAGTTTGCCAATTCCACAAGAACTGTCTTAGCGAAAGGCTTCTCGAGGGGAAAGCTGTAACTCTGTGAGATGATTTCACAGAACACAAAGAAGTTTCTCAGAAAGCTTCTTTCTCTTTGTTATCGGAGGATATTTCCTTTGGCCCTATAGTCTTCAAAGGGATCCGAAATATCTGTTCTCAGATTCCACAGAAATAAGGCTAGCAAAGAGATCCACGAAATACAGATGTAACTCTCTGAGAGGAATTAACAGAACACTAAGCAGTTTCCAAGAAAGCTTCTTTCCTGATTTCATCTGAGGATATTTCCTTTTTCAACATAGCCCTCTATGGGCTTCCAAATATCACTTTGCCAATTCCCCAAGAACTGTCTTAGCGAAAGGCTTCTTGAGGGGAAAGCTGTAACTCTGTGAGAATATTTCACAGAACACAAAGAAGTTTCTCAGAAAGCTTCTTTCTCTTTGTTATCGGAGGATATTTCCTTTGGCCCTATAGTCTTCAAAGGGATCCGAAATATCTGTTCTCAGATTCCACAGAAATAAGGCTAGCAAACAGATCCACGAAATACAGATGTAACTCTGTGAGATGAATTAACAGAACACTAAGCAGTTTCTAAGAAAGCTTCTTTCCAGATTTCATCTGAGGATATTTCCTTTTTCACCATAGCCCTCTATGGGCTTCCAAATATCACTTTGCCAATTCCACAAGAACTGTCTTAGCGAAAGGCTTCTTGAGGGGAAAGCTGTAACTCTGTGAGATGATTTCACAGAACACAAAGAAGTTTCTCAGAAAGCTTCTTTCTCTTTGTTATCGGAGGATATTTCCTTTGGCCCTATAGTGTTCAAAGGGATCCGAAATATCTGTTCTCAGATTCCACAGAAATAAGGCTAGCAAAGAGATCCACGAAATACAGATGTAACTCTGTGAGATGAATTAACAGAACACTAAGCAGTTTCTCAGAAAGCTTCTTTCCAGATTTCATCTGAGGATATTTCCTTTTTCACCATAGCCCTCTATGGGCTTCCAAATATCACTTTGCGAATTCCACAAGAACTGTCTTAGCGAAAGGCTTCTTGAGGGGAAAGCTGTAACTCTGTGAGATGATTTCACAGAACACAAAGAAGTTTCTCAGAAAGCTTCTTTCTCTTTGTTATCGGAGGATATTTCCTTTGGCCCTATATTCTTCAAAGGGATCGGAAATATCTGTTCTCAGATTCCACAGAAAAATGGCTAGCAAAGAGATCCACGAAATACAGATGTAGCTCTGTGAGATGAATTAACAGAACACTAAGCAGTTTCTCAGAAAGCTTCTTTCCAGATTTCATCTGAGGATATTTCCTTTTTCACCATAGCCCTCTAAGGGCTTCCAAATATCACTTTGCCAATTCCACAAGAACTGTCTTAGCGAAAGGCTTCTTCAGGGGAAAGCTGTAACTCTGTGAGATGATTTCACAGAACACAAAGAAGTTTCTCAGAAAGCGTCTTTCTCTTTGTTATCGGAGGATATTTCCTTTGGCCCTATAGTCTTCTAAGGGATGCTAAATATCTGTTCTCAGATTCCACAGAAATAAGGCTAGCAAAGAGATCCACGAAATACAGATGTAAGTCTGTGAGATGAATTAACAGAACACTAAGCAGTTTCTCAGAAAGCTTCTTTCCAGATTTCATCTGAGGATATTTCCTTTTTCACCACAGCCCTCTATGGGCTTCCAAATATCACTTTGCCAATTCCACAAGAACTGTCTTAGCGAAAGGCTTCTTGAGGGGAAAGCTGTAACTCTGTGAGATGATTTCACAGAACACAAAGAAGTTTCTCAGAAAGCTTCTTTCTCTTTGTTATCGGAGGATATTTCCTTTGGCCCTATATTCTTCAAAGGGATCGGAAATATCTGTTCTCAGATTCCACAGAAATATGGCCAGCAAAGAGATCCACGAAATACAGATGTAGCTCTGTGAGATGAATTAACAGAACACTAAGCAGTTTCTCAGAAAGCTTCTTTCCAGATTTCATCTGAGGATATTTCCTTTTTCACCATAGCCCTCTAAGGGCTTCCAAATATCACTTTGCCAATTCCACAAGAACTGTCTTAGCGAAAGGCTTCCCGAGGGGAAAGCTGTAACTCTGTGAGATGATTTCACAGAACACAAAGAAGTTTCTCAGAAACCTTCTTTCTCTTTTTTATCGGAGGATTTTTCCTTTGGCCCTATAGTCTTCAAAGGGATCCGAAATATCTGTTCTCAGATTCCACAGAAATAAGGCTTGCAAAGAGATCCACGAAATACAGATGTAAGTCTGTGAGATGAATTAACAGAACACTAAGCAGTTTCTCAGAAAGCTTCTTTCCAGATTTCATCTGAGGATATTTCCTTTTTCACCATAGCCCTCTATGGGCTTCCGAATATCACTTTGCCAATTCCACAAGAACTGTCTTAGGGAAAGGCTTCTCGAGGGGAAAGCTGTAACTCTGTGAGACGATTTCACAGAACACAAAGAAGTTTCTCAGAAAGCTTCTTTCTCTTTGTTATCGGAGGATATTTCCTTTGGCCCTATAGTCTTCAAAGGGATCCGAAATATCTGTTCTCAGATTCCACAGAAATAAGGCTAGCAAAGAGATCCACGAAATACAGATATAAGTCTGTGAGATGAATTAACAGAACGCTAAGCAGTTTCTCAGAAAGCTTCTTTACAGATTTCATCTGAGGATATTTCCTTTTTCACCATAGCCCTCTATGGGCTTCCAAATATCACTTTGCCAATTCCACAAGAACTGTCTTAGCGAAAGGCTTCTTCAGGGGAAAGCTGTAACTCTGTGAGATGATTTCACAGAACACAAAGAAGTTTCTCAGAAAGCGTCTTTCTCTTTGTTATCGGAGGATATTTCCTTTGGCCCTATAGTCTTCTAAGGGATGCTAAATATCTGTTCTCAGATTCCACAGAAATAAGGCTAGCAAAGAGATCCACGAAATACGGATGTAAGTCTGTGAGATGAATTAACAGAACACTAAGCAGTTTCTCAGAAAGCTTCTTTCCAGATTTCATCTGAGGATATTTCCTTTTTCACCACAGCCCTCTATGGGCTTCCAAATATCACTTTGCCAATTCCACAAGAACTGTCTTAGAGAAAGGCTTCTTGAGGGGAAAGCTGTAACTCTGTGAGATGATTTCACAGAACACAAAGAAGTTTCTCAGAAAGCTTCTTTCTCTTTGTTATCGGAGGATATTTCCTTTGGCCCTATATTCTTCAAAGGGATCGGAAATATCTGTTCTCAGATTCCACAGAAATATGGCTAGCAAAGAGATCCACGAAATACAGATGTAGCTCTGTGAGATGAATTAACAGAACACTAAGCAGTTTCTCAGAAAGCTTCTTTCCAGATTTCATCTGAGGATATTTCCTTTTTCACCACAGCCCTCTATGGGCTTCCAAATATCACTTTGCCAATTCCACAAGAACTGTCTTAGAGAAAGGCTTCTTGAGGGGAAAGCTGTAACTCTGTGAGATGATTTCACAGAACACAAAGAAGTTTCTCAGAAAGCTTCTTTCTCTTTGTTATCGGAGGATATTTCCTTTGGCCCTATAGTCTTCAAAGGGATCCGAAATATCTGTTCTCAGATTCCACAGAAATAAGGCTAGCAAAGAGATCCACGAAATACAGATATAAGTCTGTGAGATGAATTAACAGAACACTAAGCAGTTTCTCAGAAAGCTTCTTTCCAAATTTCATCTGAGGATATTTTCTTTTTCACCATAGCCCTCTATGGGCTTCCAAATATCACTTTGCCAATTGCACAAGAACTGTCTTAGCGAAAGGCTTCTTCAGGGGAAAGCTGTAACTCTGTGAGATGATTTCACAGAACACAAAGAAGTTTCTCAGAAAGCGTCTTTCTCTTTGTTATCGGAGGATATTTCCTTTGGCCCTATAGTCTTATAAGGGATGCTAAATATCTGTTCTCAGATTCCACAGAAATAAGGCTAGCAAAGAGATCCACGAAATACAGATGTAAGTCTGTGAGATGAATTAACAGGACACTAAGCAGTTTCTAAGAAAGCTTCTTTCCAGATTTCATCTGAGGATATTTCCTTTTTCACCATAGCCCTCTATGGGCTTCCAAATATCACTTTGCCAATTCCACAAGAACTGTCTTAGCGAAAGGCTTCTTGAGGGGAAAGCTGTAACTCTGTGAGATGATTTCACAGAACACAAAGAAGTTTCTCAGAAAGCTTCTTTCTCTTTGTTATCGGAGGATATTTCCTTTGGCCCTATAGTGTTCAAAGGGATCCGAAATATCTGTTCTCAGATTCCACAGAAATAAGGCTAGCAAAGAGATCCACGAAATACAGATGTAACTCTGTGAGATGAATTAACAGAACACTAAGCAGTTTCTCAGAAAGCTTCTTTCCAGATTTCATCTGAGGATATTTCCTTTTTCACCATAGCCCTCTATGTGCTTCCAAATATCACTTTGCGAATTCCACAAGAACTGTCTTAGCGAAAGGCTTCTTGAGGGGAAAGCTGTAACTCTGTGAGATGATTTCACAGAACACAAAGAAGTTTCTCAGAAAGCTTCTTTCTCTTTGTTATCGGAGGATATTTCCTTTGGCCCTATATTCTTCAAAGGGATCGGAAATATCTGTTCTCAGATTCCACAGAAAAATGGCTAGCAAAGAGATCCACGAAATACAGATGTAGCTCTGTGAGATGAATTAACAGAACACTAAGCAGTTTCTCAGAAAGCTTCTTTCCAGATTTCATCTGAGGATATTTCCTTTTTCACCATAGCCCTCTAAGGGCTTCCAAATATCACTTTGCCAATTCCACAAGAACTGTCTTAGCGAAAGGCTTCTTCAGGGGAAAGCTGTAACTCTGTGAGATGATTTCACAGAACACAAAGAAGTTTCTCAGAAAGCGTCTTTCTCTTTGTTATCGGAGGATATTTCCTTTGGCCCTATAGTCTTCTAAGGGATGCTAAATATCTGTTCTCAGATTCCACAGAAATAAGGCTAGCAAAGAGATCCACGAAATACAGATGTAAGTCTGTGAGATGAATTAACAGAACACTAAGCAGTTTCTCAGAAAGCTTCTTTCCAGATTTCATCTGAGGATATTTCCTTTTTCACCACAGCCCTCTATGGGCTTCCAAATATCACTTTGCCAATTCCACAAGAACTGTCTTAGCGAAAGGCTTCTTGAGGGGAAAGCTGTAACTCTGTGAGATGATTTCACAGAACACAAAGAAGTTTCTCAGAAAGCTTCTTTCTCTTTGTTATCGGAGGATATTTCCTTTGGCCCTATATTCTTCAAAGGGATCGGAAATATCTGTTCTCCGATTCCACAGAAATATGGCCAGCAAAGAGATCCACGAAATACAGATGTAGCTCTGTGAGATGAATTAACAGAACACTAAGCAGTTTCTCAGAAAGCTTCTTTCCAGATTTCATCTGAGGATATTTCCTTTTTCACCATAGCCCTCTAAGGGCTTCCAAATATCACTTTGCCAATTCCACAAGAACTGTCTTAGCGAAAGGCTTCCCGAGGGGAAAGCTGTAACTCTGTGAGATGATTTCACAGAACACAAAGAAGTTTCTCAGAAACCTTCTTTCTCTTTTTTATCGGAGGATTTTTCCTTTGGCCCTATAGTCTTCAAAGGGATCCGAAATATCTGTTCTCAGATTCCACAGAAATAAGGCTTGCAAAGAGATCCACGAAATACAGATGTAAGTCTGTGAGATGAATTAACAGAACACTAAGCAGTTTCTCAGAAAGCTTCTTTCCAGATTTCATCTGAGGATATTTCCTTTTTCACCATAGCCCTCTATGGGCTTCCGAATATCACTTTGCCAATTCCACAAGAACTGTCTTAGGGAAAGGCTTCTCGAGGGGAAAGCTGTAACTCTGTGAGATGATTTCACAGAACACAAAGAAGTTTCTCAGAAAGCTTGTTTCTCTTTGTTATCGGAGGATATTTCCTTTGGCCCTATAGTCTTCAAAGGGATCCGAAATATCTGTTCTCAGATTCCACAGAAATAAGGCTAGCAAAGAGATCCACGAAATACAGATATAAGTCTGTGAGATGAATTAACAGAACGCTAAGCAGTTTCTCAGAAAGCTTCTTTACAGATTTCATCTGAGGATATTTCCTTTTTCACCATAGCCCTCTACGGGCTTCCAAATATCACTTTGCCAATTCCACAAGAACTGTCTTAGCGAAAGGCTTCTTCAGGGGAAAGCTGTAACTCTGTGAGATGATTTCACAGAACACAAAGAAGTTTCTCAGAAAGCGTCTTTCTCTTTGTTATCGGAGGATATTTCCTTTGGCCCTATAGTCTTCTAAGGGATGCTAAATATCTGTTCTCAGATTCCACAGAAATAAGGCTAGCAAAGAGATCCACGAAATACAGATGTAAGTCTGTGAGATGAATTAACAGAACACTAAGCAGTTTCTCAGAAAGCTTCTTTCCAGATTTCATCTGAGGATATTTCCTTTTTCACCACAGCCCTCTATGGGCTTCCAAATATCACTTTGCCAATTCCACAAGAACTGTCTTAGCGAAAGGCTTCTTGAGGGGAAAGCTGTAACTCTGTGAGATGATTTCACAGAACACAAAGAAGTTTCTCAGAAAGCTTCTTTCTCTTTGTTATCGGAGGATATTTCCTTTGGCCCTATATTCTTCAAAGGGATCGGAAATATCTGTTCTCAGATTCCACAGAAATATGGCTAGCAAAGAGATCCACGAAATACAGATGTAGCTCTGTGAGATGAATTAACAGAACACTAAGCAGTTTCTCAGAAAGCTTCTTTCCAGATTTCATCTGAGGATATTTCCTTTTTCACCATAGCCCTCTAAGGGCTTCCAAATATCACTTTGCCAATTCCACAAGAACTGTCTTAGCGAAAGGCTTCCCGAGGGGAAAGCTGTAACTCTGTGAGATGATTTCACAGAACACAAAGAAGTTTCTCAGAAACCTTCTTTCTCTTTTTTATCGGAGGATTTTTCCTTTGGCCCTATAGTCTTCAAAGGGATCCGAAATATCTGTTCTCAGATTCCACAGAAATAAGGCTTGCAAAGAGATCCACGAAATACAGATGTAAGTCTGTGAGATGAATTAACAGAACACTAAGCAGTTTCTCAGAAAGCTTCTTTCCAGATTTCATCTGAGGATATTTCCTTTTTCACCATAGCCCTCTATGGGCTTCCGAATATCACTTTGCCAATTTCACAAGAACTGTCTTAGGGAAAGGCTTCTCGAGGGGAAAGCTGTAACTCTGTGAGATGATTTCACAGAACACAAAGAAGTTTCTCAGAAAGCTTCTTTCTCTTTGTTATCGGAGGATATTTCCTTTGGCCCTATAGTCTTCAAAGGGATCCGAAATATCTGTTCTCAGATTCCACAGAAATAAGGCTAGCAAAGAGATCCACGAAATACAGATATAAGTCTGTGAGATGAATTAACAGAACACTAAGCAGTTTCTCAGAAAGCTTCTTTCCAAATTTCATCTGAGGATATTTCCTTTTTCACCATAGCCCTCTATGGGCTTCCAAATATCACATTGCCCATTCCACAAGAACTGTCTTAGCGAAAGGCTTCTTCAGGGGAAAGCTGTAACTCTGTGAGATGATTTCACAGAACACAAAGAAGTTTCTCAGAAAGCGTCTTTCTCTTTGTTATCGGAGGATATTTCCTTTGGCCCTATAGTCTTATAAGGGATGCTAAATATCTGTTCTCAGATTCCACAGAAATAAGGCTAGCAAAGAGATCCACGAAATACAGATGTAAGTCTGTGAGATGAATTAACAGGACACTAAGCAGTTTCTAAGAAAGCTTCTTTCCAGATTTCATCTGAGGATATTTCCTTTTTCACCATAGCCCTCTATGGGCTTCCAAATATCACTTTGCCAATTCCACAAGAACTGTCTTAGCGAAAGGCTTCTTGAGGGGAAAGCTGTAACTCTGTGAGATGATTTCACAGAACACAAAGAAGTTTCTCAGAAACCTTCTTTCTCTTTGTTATCGGGGGATTATTCCTTTGGCCCTATAGTCTTCAAAGGGATCCGAAATATATGTTCTCAGATTCCACAGAAATAAGGCTAGCAAAGAGATCCACGAAATACAGATGTAAGTCTGTGAGATGAATTACCAGAACACTAAGCAGTTTCTCAGAAAGCTTCTTTCCAGATTTCATATGAGGATATTTCCTTTTTCACCATAGCCCTCTATGGGCTTCCAAATATCACTTTGCCAATTCCACAAGAACTGTCTTAGCGAAAGGCTTCTCGAGGGGAAAGCTGTAACTCTGTGAGATGATTTCACAGAACACAAAGAAGTTTCTCAGAAAGCTTCTTTCTCTTTGTTATCGGAGGATATTTCCTTTGGCCCTATAGTCTTCAAAGGGATCCGAAATATCTGTTCTCAGATTCCAGAGAAATAAGGCTAGCAAAGAGATCCACGAAATACAGATGTAAGTCTGTGAGATGAATTAACAGAACACTAAGCAGTTTCTCAGAAAGCTTCTTTCCAGATTTCCTCTGAGGATATTTCCTTTTTCACCATAGCCCTCTATGGGCTTCCAAATATCACTTTTCCAATTCCACAAGAACTGTCTTAGCGAAAGGCTTCTCGAGAGGAAAGCTGTAACTCTGTGAGATGATTTCACAGAACACAAAGAAGTTTCTCAGAAAGCTTCTTTCTCTTTGTTATCGGCGGATATTTCCTTTGGCCCTATAGTCTTCAAAGGGATCCGAAATATCTGTTCTCAGATTCCACAGAAATAAGGCTAGCAAAGAGATCCACGAAATACAGATGTAACTCTGTGAGATGAATTAACAGAACACTAAGCAGTTTCCAAGAAAGCTTCTTTCCAGATTTCATCTGAGGATATTTCCTTTTTCACCATAGCCTTCTATGGGCTTCCAAATATCACTTTGCCAATTCCACAAGAACTGTCTTAGCGAAAGGCTCCTTGAGGATAAAGCTGTAACTCTGTGAGATGATTTCACAGAACACAAAGAAGTTTCTCAGAAAGCTTCTTTCTCTTTGTTATCGGAGGATATTTCCTTATGCCCTATATTCTTCAAAGGGATCCGAAATATCTGTTCTCAGATTCCACAGAAATAAGGCTAGCAAAGAGATCCACGAAATACAGATGTAACTCTGTGAGACGAATTAACAGGACACTTAGCAGTTTCTAGGAAAGCTTCTTTCCAGATTTCATCTCAGGATATTTCCTTTTTCACCATAGCCCTCTAAGGGCTTCCAAATATCACTTTGCCAATTCCACAAGAACTGTCTTAGCAAAAGGCTTCTCGAGGGGAAAGCTGTAACTCTGTGCGATGATTTAACAGAACACAAAGAAGTTTCTCAGAAAGCTTCTTTCTCTTTGTTATCGGAGGATATTTCCTTTGGCCCTATAGTCTTCAAAGGGATCCGAAATATCTTTTCTTAGATTCCACAGAAATAAGGCTAGCGAAGAGATCCACGAAATACAGATGTAACTCTGTGAGATGAATTAACAGAACACTAAGCAGTTTCTCAGAAAGTTTCTTTCCAGATTTCATCTGAGGATATTTCCTTTGTCACCATAGCCCTCTATGGGCTTCCAAATATCACTTTGCCAATTCCACAAGAACTGTCTTAGCGAAAGGCTTCTCGAGGGGAAAGCTGTAATTCTGTGAGATGATTTCACAGAACACAAAGTAGTTTCTCAGAAAGCTTCTTTCTCTTTGTTATCGGAGGATATTTCCTTTGGCCCTATAGTCTTCAAAGGGATCCGAAATATCTGTTCTCAGATTCCAGAGAAATAAGGCTAGCAAAGAGATCCACGAAATACAGATGTAAGTCTGTGTGATGAATTAACAGAACACTAAGCAGTTTCCAAGAAAGCTTCTTTCCTGATTTCATCTGAGGATATTTCCTTTTTCACCATAGCCCTCTATGGGCTTCCAAATATCACTTTGCCAATTCCACAAGAACTGTCTTAGCGAAAGGCATCTTGAGGGGAAAGCTGTAACTCTGTGAGATGATTTCACAGAACACAAAGAAGTTTCTCAGAAAGCTTCTTTCTCTTTGTTATCGGAGGATATTTCCTTTGGCCCTATAGTCTTCAAAGGGATCCGAAATATCTGTTCTCAGATTCCACAGAAATAAGGCTAGCAAAGAGATCCATGAAATACAGACGTAATTCTGTGAGATGAATTAACAGAACACTAAGCAGTTTCTCAGAAAGCTTCTTTCCAGATTTCATCTGAGGATATTTCCTTTTTCACCATAGCCCTCTATGTTCTTCGAAATATCACTTTGCCAATTCCAAAAGAACTGTCTTAGCGAAAGGCTTTTTGAGGGGAAAGCTGAAACTCTGTGAGATGATTTCACAGAACACAAAGAAGTTTCTCAGAAAGCTTCTTTCTCTTTGTTATCGGAGGATATTTCCTTTGGCCCTATAGTCTTCAAAGGGATCCGAAATATCTGTTCTCAGATTCCACAGAAATAAGGCTGGCAAGGAGATCCACGAAATACAGATGTAAGTCTGTGAGATGAATTAACAGAACACTAAGCAGTTTCTCAGAAAGCTTCTTTCCAGATTTCACCTGAGGATATTTCCTTTGTCACCATAGCCCTCTATGGGCTTCCGAATATCACTTTGCCAATTTCACAAGAACTGTCTTAGGGAAAGGCTTCTCGAGGGGAAAGCTGTAACTCTGTGAGATGATTTCACAGAACACAAAGAAGTTTCTCAGAAAGCTTCTTTCTCTTTGTTATCGGAGGATATTTCCTTTGGCCCTATAGTCTTCAAAGGGATCCGAAATATCTGTTCTCAGATTCCACAGAAATAAGGCTAGCAAAGAGATCCACGAAATACAGATATAAGTCTGTGAGATGAATTAACAGAACACTAAGCAGTTTCTCAGAAAGCTTCTTTCCAGATTTCATCTGAGGATATTTCCTTTTTCACCATAGCCCTCTATGGGCTTCCAAATATCACTTTGCCAATTCCACAAGAACTGTCTTAGCGAAAGGCTTCTTCAGGGGAAAGCTGTAACTCTGTGAGATGATTTCACAGAACACAAAGAAGTTTCTCAGAAAGCGTCTTTCTCTTTGTTATCGGAGGATATTTCCTTTGGCCCTATAGTCTTCTAAGGGATGCTAAATATCTGTTCTCAGATTCCACAGAAATAAGGCTAGCAAAGAGATCCACGAAATACAGATGTAAGTCTGTGAGATGAATTAACAGGACACTAAGCAGTTTCTAAGAAAGCTTCTTTCCAGATTTCATCTGAGGATATTTCCTTTTTCACCATAGCCCTCTATGGGCTTCCAAATATCACTTTGCCAATTCCACAAGAACTGTCTTAGCGAAAGGCTTCTTGAGGGGAAAGCTGTAACTCTGTGAGATGATTTCACAGAACACAAAGAAGTTTCTCAGAAACCTTCTTTCTCTTTGTTATCGGAGGATTATTCCTTTGGCCCTATAGTCTTCAAAGGGATCCGAAATATATGTTCTCAGATTCCACAGAAATAAGGCTAGCAAAGAGATCCACGAAATACAGATATAAGTCTGTGAGATGAATTACCAGAACACTAAGCAGTTTCTCAGAAAGCTTCTTTCCAGATTTCATATGAGGATATTTCCTTTTTCACCATAGCCCTCTATGGGCTTCCAAATATCACTTTGCCAATTCCACAAGAACTGTCTTAGCGAAAGGCTTATCGAGGGGAAAGCTGTAACTCTGTGAGATGATTTCACAGAACACAAAGAAGTTTCTCAGAAAGCTTCTTTCTCTTTGTTATCGGAGGATATTTCCTTTGGCCCTATAGTCTTCAAAGGGATCCGAAATATCTGTTCTCAGATTCCAGAGAAATAAGGCTAGCAAAGAGATCCACGAAATACAGATGTAAGTCTGTGAGATGAATTAACAGAACACTAAGCAGTTTCTCAGAAAGCTTCTTTCCAGATTTCCTCTGAGGATATTTCCTTTTTCACCATAGCCCTCTATGGGCTTCCAAATATCACTTTGCCAATTCCACAAGAACTGTCTTAGCGAAAGGCTTCTTGAGGGGAAAGCTGTAACTCTGTGAGATGATTTCACAGAACGCAAAGAAGTTTCTCAGAAAGCTTCTTTCTCTTTGTTAACGGAGGATATTTCCTTTGGCCCTATAGTCTTCAAAGGGATCCGAAATATCTGTTCTCAGATTCCACAGAAATAAGGCTAGCAAAGAGATCCACGAAATACAGATGTAACTCTGTGAGATGAATTAACAGAACACTAAGCAGTTTCCAAGAAAGCTTCTTTCCAGATTTCATCTGAGGACATTTCCTTTTTCACCATAGCCCTCTAAGGGCTTCCAAATATCACTTTGCCAATTCCACAAGAACTGTCTTAGCGAAAGGCTTCTCGAGGGGAAAGCTGTAACTCTGTGAGATGATTTCACAGAACACAAAGACGTTTCTCAGAAAGCTTCTTTCTCTTTGTTATCGGAGGATATTTCCTTTGGCCCTATAGTCTTCAAAGGGATCCGAAATATCTTTTGTTAGATTCCACAAAAATAAGGCTAGCGAAGAGATCCACGAAATACAGATGTAACTCTGTGAGATGAATTAACAGAACACTAAGCAGTTTCCAAGAAAGATTCTTTCCTGATTTCATCAGAGGATATTTCCTTTTTCACCATAGCCCTCTATGGGCTTCCAAATATCACTTTGCCAATTCCACAAGAACTGTCTTAGCGAAAGGCTTCTTGAGGGGAAAGCTGTAACTCTGTGAGATGATTTCACAGAACACAAAGAAGTTTCTCAGAAAGCTTCTTTCTCTTTGTTATCAGAAGATATTTCCTTTGGCCCTCTAGTCTTCAAAGGGATCCGAAATATCTGTTCTCAGATTCCACAGAAATAAGGCTAGCAAAGAGATCCACGAAATACAGATGTAATTCTGTGAGATGAATTAACAGAACACTAAGCAGTTTCTCAGAAAGCTTCTTTCCAGATTTCATCTGAGGATATTTCCTTTTTCACCATAGCCCTCTATGGGCTTCCAAATATCACTTTGCCAATTCCACAAGAACTGTCTTAGCGAAAGGCTTCTCGAGGGGAACGCTGTAACTCTGTGAGGTGATTTCACAGAACACAAAGAAGTTTCTCAGAAAGCTTCTTTCTCTTTGTTATCGGAGGATATTTCCTTTGGCCCTATAGTCTTCAAAGGGATCCGAAATATCTGTTCTCAGATTCCACAGAAATAAGGCTAGCAAAGAGATCCACGAAATACAGATGTAAGTCTGTGAGATGAATTAACAGAGCACTAAGCAGTTTCTCAAAAAGCTTCTTTCCATATTTCATCTGAGGATATTTCCTTTTTCACCATAGCCCTCCATGGGCTTCCAAATATCACTTTGCCAATTCCACAAGAACTGTCTTAGCAAAAGGCTTCTTGAGGGGAAAGCTGTAACTCTGTGAGATGATTTCACAGAACACAAAGAAGTTTCTCAGAAAGCTTCTTTCTCTTTGTTATCGGAGGATATTTCCTTTGGCTCTATAGTCTTCAAAGGGATCCGAAATATCTGTTCTCAGATTCCACAGAAATAAGGCTAGCAAAGAGATCCACGAAATACAGATGTAACTCTGTGAGGTGAATTAACAGGACACTCAGCAGTTTCTAGGAAAGGTTCTTTCCAGATTTCATCTGAGGATATTTCCTTTTTCACCATAGCCCTCTATGGGCTTCCAAATATCACTTTGCCAATTCCACAAGAACTGTCTTAGCGAAAGGCTTCTTGAGGGGAAAGCTGTAACTCTGTGAGATGATTTCACAGAACACAAAGAAGTTTCTCAGAAAGCTTCTTTCTCTTTGTTATCGGAGGATATTTCCTTTGGCCCTATAGTCTTCAAAGGGATGCTAAATATCTGTTCTCAGATTCCACAGAAATAAGGCTAGCAAAGAGATCCACGAAATACAGATGTAACTCTGTGAGATGAATTAACAGAACACTAAGCAGTTTCCAAGAAAGCTTCTTTCCAGATTTCATCTGAGGACATTTCCTTTTTCACCATAGCCCTCTAAGGGCTTCCAAATATCACTTTGCCAATTCCACAAGAACTGTCTTAGCGAAAGGCTTCTCGAGGGGAAAGCTGTAACTCTGTGAGATGATTTCACAGAACACAAAGACGTTTCTCAGAAAGCTTCTTTCTCTTTGTTATCGGAGGATATTTCCTTTGGCCCTATAGTCTTCAAAGGGATCCGAAATATCTTTTGTTAGATTCCACAGAAATAAGGCTAGCGAAGAGATCCACGAAATACAGATGTAATTCTGTGAGATGAATTAACAGAACACTAAGCAGTTTCTCAGAAAGCTTCTTTCCAGATTTCATCTGAGGATATTTCCTTTTTCACCATAGCCCTCTATGGGCTTCCAAATATCACTTTGCCAATTCCACAAGAACTGTCTTAGCGAAAGGCTTCTCGAGGGGAACGCTGTAACTCTGTGAGGTGATTTCACAGAACACAAAGAAGTTTCTCAGAAAGCTTCTTTCTCTTTGTTATCGGAGGATATTTCCTTTGGCCCTATAGTCTTCAAAGGGATCCGAAATATCTGTTCTCAGATTCCACAGAAATAAGGCTAGCAAAGAGATCCACGAAATACAGATGTAAGTCTGTGAGATGAATTAACAGAACACTAAGCAGTTTCTCAAAAAGCTTCTTTCCATATTTCATCTGAGGATATTTCCTTTTTCACCATAGCCCTCCATGGGCTTCCAAATATCACTTTGCCAATTCCACAAGAACTGTCTTAGCAAAAGGCTTCTTGAGGGGAAAGCTGTAACTCTGTGAGATGATTTCACAGAACACAAAGAAGTTTCTCAGAAAGCTTCTTTCTCTTTGTTATCGGAGGATATTTCCTTTGGCTCTATAGTCTTCAAAGGGATCCGAAATATCTGTTCTCAGATTCCAGAGAAATAAGGCTAGCAAAGAGATCCACGAAATACAGATGTAACTCTGTGAGGTGAATTAACAGGACACTCAGCAGTTTCTAGGAAAGGTTCTTTCCAGATTTCATCTGAGGATATTTCCTTTTTCACCATAGCCCTCTATGGGCTTCCAAATATCACTTTGCCAATTCCACAAGAACTGTCTTAGCGAAAGGCTTCTTGAGGGGAAAGCTGTAACTCTGTGAGATGATTTCACAGAACACAAAGAAGTTTCTCAGAAAGCTTCTTTCTCTTTGTTATCGGAGGATATTTCCTTTGGCCCTATAGTCTTCAAAGGGATGCTAAATATCTGTTCTCAGATTCCACAGAAATAAGGCTAGCAAAGAGATCCACGAAATACAGATGTAACTCTGTGAGATGAAGTAACAGAACACTAAGCAGTTTCTCAGAAAGCTTCTTTCCAGATTTCATCTGAGGATATTTCCTTTTTCACCATAGCCCTCTATGGGCTTCCAAATATCACTTTGCCAATACCACAAGAACTGTCTTAGCGAAAGGCTTCTTGAGGGGAAAGCTGTAACTCTGTGAGATGATTTCACAGAACACAAAGAAGTTTCTCAGAAAGTTTCTTTCTCTTTGTTATCGGAGGATATTTCCTTTGGCCCTATAGTCTTCAAAGGGATCCGAAATATCTGTTCTCAGATTCCACAGAAATAAGGCTAGCAAAGAGATCCACGAAATACAGATGTAACTCTGTGAGATGAATTAACAGAACACTAAGCAGTTTCCAAGAAAGCTTCTTTCCAGATTTCATCTGAGGATATTTCCTTTTTCACCTTAGCCATCTAAGGGCTTCCAAATATCACGTTGCCAATTCCACAAGAACTGTCTTAGCGAAAGGCTTCTTGAGGGGAAAGCTGTAACTCTGTGAGATGATTTCACAGAACACAAAGAAGTTTCTCAGAAAGCTTCTTTCTCTTTGTTATCGGAGGATATTTCCTTTGGCCCTATAGTCTTCAAAGGGATCCGAAATATCTGTTCTCAGATTCCACAGAAATAAGGCTAGCAAAGAGATCCACGAAATACAGATGTAACTCTGTGAGATGAATTAACAGGACACTTAGCAGTTTCTAGGAGAGCTTCTTTCCAGATTTCATCTGAGGATATTTCCTTTTTCACCATAGCCCTCTATGGGCTTCCAAATATCACTTTGCCAATTCCACAAGAACTGTCTTAGCGAAAGGCTTCTCGAGGGGAAAGCTGTAACTCTGTGAGATGATTTCACAGAACACAAAGAAGTTTCTCAGAAAGCTTCTTTCTCTTTGTTATCGGAGGATATTTCCTTTGGCCCTATAGTCTTCAAAGGGATCCGAAATATCTGTTCTCAGATTCCAGAGAAATAAGGCTAGCAAAGAGATCCACGAAATACAGATGTAAGTCTGTGAGATGAATTAACAGAACACTAAGCAGTTTCTCAAAAAGCTTCTTTCCATATTTCATCTGAGGATATTTCCTTTTTCACCATAGCCCTCTATGGGCTTCCAAATATCACTTTGCCAATTCCACAAGAACTGTCTTAGCAAAAGGCTTCTTGAGGGGAAAGCTGTAACTCTGTGAGATGATTTCACAGAACACAAAGAAGTTAGTCAGAAAGCTTCCTTCTCTTTGTTATCGGAGGATATTTCCTTTGGCCCTATAGTCTTCAAAGGGATCCGAAATATCTGTTCTCAGATTCCACAGAAATAAGGCTAGCAAAGAGATCCACGAAATACAGATGTAACTCTGTGAGATGAATTAACAGAACACTAAGCAGTTTCTCAGAAAGCTTCTTTCCAGATTTCATCTGAGGATATTTCCTTTTTCACCATAGCCCTCTATGGGCTTCCAAATATCACTTTGCCAATTCCACAAGAACTGTCTTAGCGAAAGGCTTCTTGAGGGGAAAGCTGTAACTCTGTGAGATGATTTCACAGAACACAAAGAAGTTTCATAGAAAGCTTCTTTCTCTTTGTTATCGTAGGATATTTCTTTGGCCCTATAGTCTTCAAAGGGATCCGAAATATCTGTTCTCAGATTCCACAGAAATAAGGCTAGCAAAGAGATCCACGAAATACAGATGTAACTCTGTGAGATGAATTAATAGAACACTAAGCAGTTTCCAAGAAAGCTTCTTTCCAGATTTCATCTGAGGATATTTCCTTTTTCACCATAGCCCTCTATGGGCTTCCAAATATCACTTTGCCAATTCCACAAGAACTGTCTTAGCGAAAGGCTTCTTGAGGGTAAAGCTGTAACTCTGTGAAATGATTTCACAGAACACAAAGAAGTTTGTCAGAAAGCTTCCTTCTGTTTGTTATCGGAGGATATTTCCTTTGGCCTTATAGTCTTCAAAGGGATCCGAAATATCTGTTCTCAGATTCCACAGAAATAAGGCTAGCAAACAGATCCACGAAATAGAGATGTAACTCTGTGAGATGAATTAACAGAACACTAAGCAGTTTCTAAGAAAGCTTCTTTCCAGATTTCATCTGAGGATATTTCCTTTTTCACCATAGCCCTCTATGGTCTTCCATATATCGCTTTGCCAATTCCACAAGAACTGTCTTAGCGAAAGGCTTCTTGAGGGGAAAGCTGTAACTCTGTGAGATGATTTCACAGAACACAAAGAAGTTTCTCAGAAAGCTTCTTTCTCTTTGTTATCGTAGGATATTTCCTTTGGCACTATAGTCTTCAAAGGGATCCGAAATATATGTTCTCAGATTCCAGAGAAATAAGGCTAGCAAAGAGATCCACGAAATACAGATGTAAGTCTGTGAGATGAATTACCAGAACACTAAGCAGTTTCTCAGAAAGCTTCTTTCCAGATTTCATCTGAGGATATTTCCTTTTTAACCATAGCCCTCTATGGGCTTCCAAATATCAGTTTGCCAATACCACAAGAACTGTCTTAGCGAAAGGCTTCTCGAGGGGAAAGCTGTAACTCTGTGAGATGATTTCACAGAACACAAAGAAGTTTCTCAGAAAGCTTCTTTCTCTTTGTTATCGGAGGATATCTCCTTTGGCCCTATAGTCTTCAAAGGGATCCGAAATATCTGTTCTCAGATTCCACAGAAATAAGGCTAGCAAAGAGATCCACGAAATACAGATGTAACTCTGTGAGATGAATTAACAGAACACTAAGCAGTTTCCAAGAAAGCTTCTTTCCAGATTTCATCTGAGGATATTTCCTTTTTCACCTTAGCCTTCTATGGGCTTCCAAATATCACTTTGCCAATTCCACAAGAACTGTCTTAGCGAAAGGCTTCTCGAGGGGAAAGCTGTAACTCTGTGAGATGATTTCACAGAACACAAAGAAGTTTCTCAGAAAGCTTCTTTCTCTTTGTTATCGGAGGATATTTCCTTTGGCCCTATAGTCTTCAAAGGGATCCGAAATATCTGTTCTCAGATTCCACAGAAAAAACGCTAGCAAAGAGATCCACGAAATACAGATGTAACTCTGTGAGATGAATTAACAGAACACTAAGCAGTTTCTCAGAAAGCTTCTTTCCAGATTTCATCTGAGGATATTTCCTTTTTCACCATAGCCCTCTATGGGCTTCCAAATATCACTTTGCCAATTCCACAAGAACTGTCTTAGCAAAAGGCTTCTTGAGGGGAAAGCTGTAACTCTGTGATATGATTTCACAGAACACAAAGAAGTTTCTCAGAAAGCTTCTTTCTCTTTGTTATCGGAGGATATTTCCTTTGGCTCTATAGTCTTCAAAGGGATCCGAAATATCTGTTCTCAGATTCCACAGAAATAAGGCTAGCAAAGAGATCCACGAAATACAGATGTAACTCTGTGAGATGAACTAACAGAACACTAAGCAGTTTCCAAGAAAGCTTCTTTCCAGATTTCATCTGAGGATATTTCCTTTTTCACCATAGCCCTCTATGGGCTTCCAAATATCACTTTGCCAATTCCACAAGAACTGTCTTAGCGAAAGGCTTCTTGAGGGGAAAGCTGTAACTTTGTGAGATGATTACACAGAAGACAAAGAAGTTTCTCAGAAAGCTTCTTTCTCTTTGTTATCGGAGGATATTTCCTTCGGCCGTATACTCTTCAAAGGGATCCGAAATATCTGTTCTCAGATTCCACAGAAATAAGGCTAGCAAAGAGATCCACGAAATACAGATGTAACTCTGTGAGATGAATTAACAGAACACTAAGCAGTTTCCAAGAAAGCTTCTTTCCTGATTTCATCTGAGGATATTTCCTTTTTCACCATAGCCCTCTATGGACTTCTAAATATCATTTTGCCAATTCCACAAGAACTGTCTTAGAGAAAGGCTTCTTGAAGGGAAAGCTGTAACTCTGTGAGATGATTTCACAGAACACAAAGAAGTTTCTCAGAAAGCTTCTTTCTCTTTGTTATCGGAGGATATTTCCTTTGGCCGTATAGTCTTCAAAGAGATCCGAAATATCTGTTCTCAGATTCCACAGAAATAAGGCTAGCAAAGAGATCCACGAAATACAGATGTAACTCTGTGAGATGAATTAAAAGAACACTAAGCAGTTTCTCAGAAAGCTTCTTTCCAGATTTCATCTGAGGATATTTCCTTTTTCACCATAGCCCTCTATGGGCTTCCAAATATCACTTTGCCAATTCCACAAGAACTGTCTTAGCGAAAGGCTTCTTGAGGGGAAAGCTGTAACTCTGTGAGATGATTTCACAGAACACAAAGAAGTTTCTCAGAAAGCTTCTTTCTCTTTGTTAACGGAGGTAATTTCCTTTGGCCCTCTAGTCTTCAAAGGGATCCGAAATATCTGTTCTCAGATTCCACAGAAATAAGGCTAGCAAAGAGATCCACGAAATACAGATGTAACTCTGTGAGATGAATTAACAGAGCACTAAGCAGTTTCTCAGAAAGCTTCTTTCCAGATTTCATCTGAGGATATTTCCTTTTTCAAAATAGCCCTCAATGGGCTTCCAAATATCACTTTGCCAATTCCACAAGAACTGTCTTAGCGAAAGGCTTCTCGAGGGGAAAGCTGTAACTCTGTGAGATGATTACACAGAAGACAAAGAAGTTTCTCAGAAAGCTTCTTTCTCTTTGTTATCGGAGGATATTTCCTTTGGCCCTATAGTCTTCAAAGGTATCCGAAATTTCTGTTCTCAGATTTCAGAGAAATAAGGCTAGCAAAGGGATCCACGAAATACAGATGCAACTATGTGAGATGAATTAACAGAACACTAAGCAGTTTCTCAGAAAGCTTCTTTCCAGATTTCATCTGAGGATATTTCCTTTTTCACCATAGCCCTCTATGGGCTTCCAAATATCACTTTGCCAATTCCACAAGAACTGTCTTAGCGAAAGGCTTCTCGAGGGGAAAGCTGTAACTCTGTGTGATGATTTCACAGAACACAAAGACGTTTCTCAGAAAGCTTCTTTCTCTTTGTTATCGGAGGATATTTCCTTTGGCCCTATAGTCTTCAAAGGGATCCGAAATATCTGTTCTCAGATTCCACAGAAATAAGGCTAGCAAAGAGATCCACGAAATACAGATGTAACTCTGTGAGATGAATTAACAGGACACTTAGCAGTTTCTAGGAAAGCTTCTTTCCAGATTTCACCTGAGGATATTTCCTTTTTCACCATAGCCCTCTATGGGCTTCCAAATATCACTTTGCCAATTCCACAAGAACTGTCTTAGCGAAAGGCTTCTTGAGGGGAAAGCTGTAACTCTGTGAGATGATTTCACAGAACACAAAGAAGTTTCTCAGAAAGCTTCTTTCTCTTTGTTATCGGAGGATATTTCCTTTGGCCCTATAGTCTTCAAAGGGATCTGAAATATCTGTTCTCAGATTCCACAGAAAAAAGGCTAGCAAAGAGATCCACGAAATACAGATGTAACTCTGTGAGATGAATTAACAGAACACTAAGCAGTTTCTCAGAAAGCTTCTTTCCAGATTTCATCTGAGGATATTTCCTTTTTCACCATAGCCCTCTATGGGCTTCCAAATATCACTTTGCCAATTCCACAAGAACTGTCTTAGCGAAAGGCTTCTCGAGGGGAAAGCTGTAACTCTGTGAGATGATTTCACAGAACACAAAGAAGTTTCTCAGAAAGCTTCTTTCTCTTTGTTATCGGAGGATATTTCCTTTGGCCCTATAGTCTTCAAAGGGATCCGAAATATCTGTTCTCAGATTCCACAGAAATAAGGCTAGCAAAGAGATCCACGAAATACAGATGTAAGTCTGGGAGATGAATTAACAGAACACTAAGCAGTTTCTCAGAAAGCTTCTTTCCAGATTTCATCTGAGGATATTTCCTTTTTCACCATAGCCCTCTATGGGCTTCCAAATATCACTTTGCCAATTCCACAAGAACTGTCTTAGCAAAAGGCTTCTTGAGGGGAAAGCTGTAACTCTGTGAGATGATTTCACAGAACACAAAGACGTTTCTCAGAAAGCTTCCTTCTCTTTGTTATCGGAGGATATTTCCTTTGGCTTTATAGTCTTCAAAGGGATCCGAAATATCTGTTCTCAGATTCCACAGAAATAAGGCTGGCAAAGAGATCCACGAAATACAGATGTAACTCTGTGAGATGAATTAACAGAACACTAAGCAGTTTCCAAGAAAGCTTCTTTCCAGATTTCATCAGAGGATATTTCCTTTTTCACCATAGCCCTCTAAGGGCTTCCAAATATCACTTTGCCAATTCCCCAAGAACTGTCTTAGCGAAAGACTTCTTGAGGGGAAAGCTGTAACTCTGTGAGATGATTTCACAGAACACAAAGAAGTTTCTCAGAAAGCTTCTTTCTCTTTGTTATCGGAGGATATTTCCTTTGGCCCTATAGTCTTCAAAGGGATCCGAAATATCTGTTCTCAGATTCCAGAGAAATAAGGCTAGCAAACAGATCCACGAAATACAGATGTAACTCTGTGAGATGAATTAACAGAACACTAAGCAGTTTCTCAGAAAGCTTCTTTCCAGATTTCATCTGAGGATATTTCCTTTTTCACCATAGCCCTCTATGGGCTTCCAAATATCACTTTGCCAATTCCACAAGAACTGTCTTAGCGAAAGGCTTCTCGAGGGGAAAGCTGTAACTCTGTGAGATGATTTCACAGAACACAAAGAAGTTTCTCAGAAAGCTTCTTTCTCTTTGTTATCGGAGGATATTTCCTTTGGCCCTATAGTCTTCAAAGGGATCCGAAATATCTGTTCTCAGATTCCACAGAAATAAGGCTAGCAAACAGATCCACGAAATACAGATGTAAGTCTGGGAGATGAATTAACAGAACACTAAGCAGTTTCTCAGAAAGCTTCTTTCCAGATTTCATCTGAGGATATTTCCTTTTTCACCATAGCCCTCTATGGGCTTCCAAATATCACTTTGCCAATTCCACAAGAACTGTCTTAGCAAAAGGCTTCTTGAGGGGAAAGCTGTAACTCTGTGAGATGATTTCACAGAACACAAAGACGTTTCTCAGAAAGCTTCCTTCTCTTTTTTATCGGAGGATATTTCCTTTGGCTTTATAGTCTTCAAAGGGATCCGAAATATCTGTTCTCAGATTCCACAGAAATAAGGCTAGCAAAGAGATCCACGAAATACAGATGTAACTATGTGAGATGAATTAAGAGAACACTAAGCAGTTTCCAAGAAAGCTTCTTTCCAGATTTCATCAGAGGATATTTCCTTTTTCACCATAGCCCTCTAAGGGCTTCCAAATATCACTTTGCCAATTCCACAAGAACTGTCTTAGCGAAAGGCTTCTTGAGGGGAACGCTGTAACTCTGTGAGATGTTTTCACAGAACACAAAGAAGTTTCTCAGAAAGCTTCTTTCTCTTTGTTATCGGAGGATATTTCCTTTGGCCCTATAGTCTTCAAAGGGATCCGAAATATCTGTTCTCAGATTCCAGAGAAATAAGGCTAGAAAACAGATCCACGAAATACAGATGTAACTCTGTGAGATGAATTAACAGAACACTAAGCAGATTCTAAGAAAGCTTCTTTCCAGATTTCATCTGAGGATATTTCCTTTTTCACCATAGCCCTCTATAGGCTTCCAATTATCACTTTGCCAATTCCACAAGAACTGTCTTAGCGAAAGGCTACTTGAGAGGAAAGCTGTAACTCTGTGAGATGATTTCACAGAACACAAAGAAGTTTCTCAGAAAGCTTCTTTCTCTTTGTTATCGGAGGATTTTTCCTTTGGCCCTATAGTCTTCAAAGGGATCCGAAATATCTGTTCTCAGATTCCACAGAAATAAGGCTAGCAAAGAGATCCACGAAATACAGATGTAACTCTGTGAGATGAATTAACAGGACACTTAGCAGTTTCTAGGAAAGCTTCTTTCCAGATTTCATCTGAGGATATTTCCTTTTTCACCATAGCCCTCTATGGGCTTCCAAATATCACTTTGCCAATTCCACAAGAACTGTCTTAGCGTAAGGCTTCTCGAGGGGAAAGCTGTAACTCTGTGAGATGATTTCACAGAACACAAAGAAGTTTCTCAGAAAGCTTCTTTCTCTTTGTTATCGGAGGATATTTCCTTTGGCCCTATAGTCTTCAAAGGGATCCGAAATATCTGTTCTCAGATTCCACAGAAATAAGGCTAGCAAAGAGATCCACGAAATACAGATGTAACTCTGTGAGATGAATTAACAGAACACTAAGCAGTTTCTCAGAAAGCTTCTTTCCAGATTTCATCTGAGGATATTTCCTTTTTCAACATAGCCCTCTATGGGCTTCCAAATATCACTTTGCCAATTCCACAAGAACTGTCTTAGCGAAAGGCTTCTCGAGGGGAAAGCTGTAACTCTGTGAGATGATTTCACAGAACACAAAGAAGTTTCTCAGAAAGATTCTTTCTCTTTGTTATCGGAGGATATTTCCTTTGGCCCTATAGTCTTCAAAGGGATCCGAAATATCTGTTCTCAGATTCCACAGAAATAAGGCTAGCAAAGAGATCCACGAAATATAGATGTAAGTCTGGGAGATGAATTAACAGAACACTAAGCAGTTTCTCAGAAAGCTTCTTTCCAGATTTCATCTGAGGATATTTCCTTTTTCACCATAGCCCTCTATGGGCTTCCAAATATCACTTTGCCAATTCCACAAGAACTGTCTTAGCAAAAGGCTTCTTGAGGGGAAAGCTGTAACTCTGTGATATGATTTCACAGAACACAAAGAAGTTTCTCAGAAAGCTTCTTTCTCTTTGTTATCGGAGGATATTTCCTTTGGCTCTATAGTCTTCAAAGGGATCCGAAATATCTGTTCTCAGATTCCACAGAAATAAGGCTAGCAAAGAGATCCACGAAATACAGATGTAACTCTGTGAGATGAACTAACAGAACACTAAGCAGTTTCCAAGAAAGCTTCTTTCCAGATTTCATCTGAGGATATTTCCTTTTTCACCATAGCCCTCTATGGGCTTCCAAATATCACTTTGCCAATTCCACAAGAACTGTCTTAGCGAAAGGCTTCTTGAGGGGAAAGCTGTAACTTTGTGAGATGATTACACAGAAGACAAAGAAGTTTCTCAGAAAGCTTCTTTCTCTTTGTTATCGGAGGATATTTCCTTTGGCCCTATACTCTTCAAAGGGATCCGAAATATCTGTTCTCAGATTCCACAGAAATAAGGCTAGCAAAGAGATCCACGAAATACAGATGTAACTCTGTGAGATGAATTAACAGAACACTAAGCAGTTTCCAAGAAAGCTTCTTTCCTGATTTCATCTGAGGATATTTCCTTTTTCACCATAGCCCTCTATGGACTTCTAAATATCATTTTGCCAATTCCACAAGAACTGTCTTAGAGAAAGGCTTCTTGAAGGGAAAGCTGTAACTCTGTGAGATGATTTCACAGAACACAAAGAAGTTTCTCAGAAAGCTTCTTTCTCTTTGTTATCGGAGGATATTTCCTTTGGCCGTATAGTCTTCAAAGAGATCCGAAATATCTGTTCTCAGATTCCACAGAAATAAGGCTAGCAAAGAGATCCACGAAATACAGATGTAACTCTGTGAGATGAATTAAAAGAACACTAAGCAGTTTCTCAGAAAGCTTCTTTCCAGATTTCATCTGAGGATATTTCCTTTTTCACCATAGCCCTCTATGGGCTTCCAAATATCACTTTGCCAATTCCACAAGAACTGTCTTAGCGAAAGGCTTCTTGAGGGGAAAGCTGTAACTCTGTGAGATGATTTCACAGAACACAAAGAAGTTTCTCAGAAAGCTTCTTTCTCTTTGTTAACGGAGGTAATTTCCTTTGGCCCTCTAGTCTTCAAAGGGATCCGAAATATCTGTTCTCAGATTCCACAGAAATAAGGCTAGCAAAGAGATCCACGAAATACAGATGTAACTCTGTGAGATGAATTAACAGAGCACTAAGCAGTTTCTCAGAAAGCTTCTTTCCAGATTTCATCTGAGGATATTTCCTTTTTCAAAATAGCCCTCTATGGGCTTCCAAATATCACTTTGCCAATTCCACAAGAACTGTCTTAGCGAAAGGCTTCTCGAGGGGAAAGCTGTAACTCTGTGAGATGATTACACAGAAGACAAAGAAGTTTCTCAGAAAGCTTCTTTCTCTTTGTTATCGGAGGATATTTCCTTTGGCCCTATAGTCTTCAAAGGGATCCGAAATATCTGTTCTCAGATTTCAGAGAAATAAGGCTAGCAAAGGGATCCACGAAATACAGATGCAACTCTGTGAGATGAATTAACAGAACACTAAGCAGTTTCTCAGAAAGCTTCTTTCCAGATTTCATCTGAGGATATTTCCTTTTTCACCATAGCCCTCTATGGGCTTCCAAATATCACTTTGCCAATTCCACAAGAACTGTCTTAGCGAAAGGCTTCTCGAGGGGAAAGCTGTAACTCTGTGTGATGATTTCACAGAACACAAAGAAGTTTCTCAGAAAGCTTCTTTCTCTTTGTTATCGGAGGATATTTCCTTTGGCCCTATAGTCTTCAAAGGGATCCGAAATATCTGTTCTCAGATTCCACAGAAATAAGGCTAGCAAAGAGATCCACGAAATACAGATGTAACTCTGTGAGATGAATTAACAGGACACTTAGCAGTTTCTAGGAAAGCTTCTTTCCAGATTTCACCTGAGGATATTTCCTTTTTCACCATAGCCCTCTATGGGCTTCCAAATATCACTTTGCCAATTCCACAAGAACTGTCTTAGCGAAAGGCTTCTTGAGGGGAAAGCTGTAACTCTGTGAGATGATTTCACAGAACACAAAGAAGTTTCTCAGAAAGCTTCTTTCTCTTTGTTATCGGAGGATATTTCCTTTGGCCCTATAGTCTTCAAAGGGATCTGAAATATCTGTTCTCAGATTCCACAGAAATAAGGCTAGCAAAGAGATCCACGAAATACAGATGTAACTCTGTGAGATGAATTAACAGAACACTAAGCAGTTTCTCAGAAAGCTTCTTTCCAGATTTCATCTGAGGATATTTCCTTTTTCACCATAGCCCTCTATGGGCTTCCAAATATCACTTTGCCAATTCCAGAAGAACTGTCTTAGCGAAAGGCTTCTCGAGGGGAAAGCTGTAACTCTGTGAGATGATTTCACAGAACACAAAGAAGTTTCTCAGAAAGCTTCTTTCTCTTTGTTATCGGAGGATATTTCCTTTGGCCCTATAGTCTTCAAAGGGATCCGAAATATCTGTTCTCAGATTCCACAGAAATAAGGCTAGCAAAGAGATCCACGAAATACAGATGTAAGTCTGGGAGATGAATTAACAGAACACTAAGCAGTTTCTCAGAAAGCTTCTTTCCAGATTTCATCTGAGGATATTTCCTTTTTCACCATAGCCCTCTATGGGCTTCCAAATATCACTTTGCCAATTCCACAAGAACTGTCTTAGCAAAAGGCTTCTTGAGGGGAAAGCTGTAACTCTGTGAGATGATTTCACAGAACACAAAGACGTTTCTCAGAAAGCTTCCTTCTCTTTGTTATCGGAGGATATTTCCTTTGGCTTTATAGTCTTCAAAGGGATCCGAAATATCTGTTCTCAGATTCCACAGAAATAAGGCTAGCAAAGAGATCCACGAAATACAGATGTAACTCTGTGAGATGAATTAACAGAACACTAAGCAGTTTCCAAGAAAGCTTCTTTCCAGATTTCATCAGAGGATATTTCCTTTTTCACCATAGCCCTCTAAGGGCTTCCAAATATCACTTTGCCAATTCCACAAGAACTGTCTTAGCGAAAGGCTTCTTGAGGGGAAAGCTGTAACTCTGTGAGATGATTTCACAGAACACAAAGAAGTTTCTCAGAAAGCTTCTTTCTCTTTGTTATCGGAGGATATTTCCTTTGGCCCTATAGTCTTCAAAGGGATCCGAAATATCTGTTCTCAGATTCCAGAGAAATCAGGCTAGCAAACAGATCCACGAAATACAGATGTAACTCTGTGAGATGAATTAACAGAACACTAAGCAGTTTCTCAGAAAGCTTCTTTCCAGATTTCATCTGAGGATATTTCCTTTTTCACCATAGCCCTCTATGGGCTTCCAAATATCACTTTGCCAATTCCACAAGAACTGTCTTAGCGAAAGGCTTCTCGAGGGGAAAGCTGTAACTCTGTGAGATGATTTCACAGAACACAAAGAAGTTTCTCAGAAAGCTTCTTTCTCTTTGTTATCGGAGGATATTTCCTTTGGCCCTATAGTCTTCAAAGGGATCCGAAATATCTGTTCTCAGATTCCACAGAAATAAGGCTAGCAAAGAGATCCACGAAATACAGATGTAAGTCTGGGAGATGAATTAACAGAACACTAAGCAGTTTCTCAGAAAGCTTCTTTCCAGATTTCATCTGAGGATATTTCCTTTTTCACCATAGCCCTCTATGGGCTTCCAAATATCACTTTGCCAATTCCACAAGAACTGTCTTAGCAAAAGGCTTCTTGAGGGGAAAGCTGTAACTCTGTGAGATGATTTCACAGAACACAAAGACGTTTCTCAGAAAGCTTCCTTCTCTTTTTTATCGGAGGATATTTCCTTTGGCTTTATAGTCTTCAAAGGGATCCGAAATATCTGTTCTCAGATTCCACAGAAATAAGGCTAGCAAAGAGATCCACGAAATACAGATGTAACTCTGTGAGATGAATTAACAGAACACTAAGCAGTTTCCAAGAAAGCTTCTTTCCAGATTTCATCAGAGGATATTTCCTTTTTCACCATAGCCCTCTAAGGGCTTCCAAATATCACTTTGCCAATTCCACAAGAACTGTCTTAGCGAAAGGCTTCTTGAGGGGAACGCTGTAACTCTGTGAGATGTTTTCACAGAACACAAAGAAGTTTCTCAGAAAGCTTCTTTCTCTTTGTTATCGGAGGATATTTCCTTTGGCCCTATAGTCTTCAAAGGGATCCGAAATATCTGTTCTCAGATTCCAGAGAAATAAGGCTAGCAAAGAGATCCACGAAATACAGATGTAACTCTGTGAGATGAATTAACAGAACACTAAGCAGATTCTAAGAAAGCTTCTTTCCAGATTTCATCTGAGGATATTTCCTTTTTCACCATAGCCCTCTATAGGCTTCCAATTATCACTTTGCCAATTCCACAAGAACTGTCTTAGCGAAAGGCTACTTGAGAGGAAAGCTGTAACTCTGTGAGATGATTTCACAGAACACAAAGAAGTTTCTCAGAAAGCTTCTTTCTCTTTGTTATCGGAGGATTTTTCCTTTGGCCCTATAGTCTTCAAAGGGATACGAAATATCTGTTCTCAGATTCCACAGAAATAAGGCTAGCAAAGAGATCCACGAAATACAGATGTAACTCTGTGAGATGAATTAACAGGACACTTAGCAGTTTCTAGGAAAGCTTCTTTCCAGATTTCATCTGAGGATATTTCCTTTTTCACCATAGCCCTCTATGGGCTTCCAAATATCACTTTGCCAATTCCACAAGAACTGTCTTAGCGAAAGGCTTCTCGAGGGGAAAGCTGTAACTCTGTGAGATGATTTCACAGAACACAAAGAAGTTTCTCAGAAAGCTTCTTTCTCTTTGTTATCGGAGGATATTTCCTTTGGCCCTATAGTCTTCAAAGGGATCCGAAATATCTGTTCTCAGATTCCACAGAAATAAGGCTAGCAAAGAGATCCACGAAATACAGATGTAAGTCTGGGAGATGAATTAACAGAACACTAAGCAGTTTCTCAGAAAGCTTCTTTCCAGATTTCATCTGAGGATATTTCCTTTTTCACCATAGCCCTCTATGGGCTTCCAAATATCACTTTGCCAATTCCCCAAGAACTGTCTTAGCGAAAGGCTTCTTGAGGGGAAAGCTGTAACTCTGTGAGAATATTTCACAGAACACAAAGAAGTTTCTCAGAAAGCTTCTTTCTCTTTGTTATCGGAGGATATTTCCTTTGGCCCTTTAGTCTTCAAAGGGATCCGAAATATCTGTTCTCAGATTCCACAGAAATAAGGCTAGCAAACAGACCCACGAAATACAGATGTAACTCTGTGAGATGAATTAACAGAACACTAAGCAATTTCTAAGATAGCTTCTTTCCAGATTTCATCTGAGGATATTTCCTTTTTCACCATAGCCCTCTATGGGCTTCCAAATATCACTTTGCCAATTCCACAAGAACTGTCTTAGCGAAAGGCTTCTCGAGGGGAAAGCTCTAACTCTGTGAGATGATTTCACAGAACACAAAGAAGTTTCTCAGAAAGCTTCTTTCTCTTTGTTATCGGAGGATATTTCCTTTGGCCCTTTAGTCTTCAAAGGGATCCGAAATATCTGTTCTCAGATTCCACAGAAATAAGGCTAGCAAAGAGATCCACGAAATACAGATATAAGTCTGTGAGATGAATTAACAGAACACTAAGCAGTTTCTCAGAAAGCTTCTTTCCAGATTTCATCTGAGGATATTTCCTTTTTCACCATAGCCCTCTATGGGCTTCCAAATATCACTTTGCCAATTCCACAAGAACTGTCTTAGCGAAAGGCTTCTTCAGGGGAAAGCTGTAACTCTGTGAGATGATTTCACAGAACACAAAGAAGTTTCTCAGAAAGCTTCTTTCTCTTTGTTATCGGAGGATATTTCCTTTGGCCCTATAGTCTTCAAAGGGATCCGAAATATCTGTTCTCAGATTCCACAGAAATAAGGCTAGCAAAGAGATCCACGAAATACAGATGTAACTCTGTGAGGTGAATTAACAGGACACTTAGCAGTTTCTCAGAAAGCTTCTTTCCAGATTTCATCTGAGGATATTTCCTTTTTCACCATAGCCCTCTATGGGCTTCCAAATATCACTTTGCCAATTCTACAAGAACTGTCTTAGCGAACGGGTTCTTGAGGGGAAAGCTGTAACTCTGTGAGATGATTTCACAGAACACAAAGAAGTTTCTCAGAAAGCTTCTTTCTCTTTGTTATCGGAGGATATTTCCTTTGGCCCTATAGTCTTCAAAGGGATCCGAAATATCTGTTCTCAGATTCCACAGAAATAAGGCTAGCAAAGAGATCCACGAAATACAGATGTAAGTCTGGGAGATGAATTAACAGAACACTAAGCAGTTTCTCAGAAAGCTTGTTTCCAGATTTCATCTGAGGATATTTCCTTTTTCACCATAGCCCTCTATGGGCTTCCAAATATCACTTTGCCAATTCCACAAGAACTGTCTTAGCAAAAGGCTTCTTGAGGGGAAAGCTGTAACTCTGTGAGATGATTTCACAGAACACAAAGACGTTTCTCAGAAAGCTTCCTTCTCTTTTTTATCGGAGGATATTTCCTTTGGCTTTATAGTCTTCAAAGGGATCCGAAATATCTGTTCTCAGATTCCACAGAAATAAGGCTAGCAAAGAGATCCACGAAATACAGATGTAACTATGTGAGATGAATTAACAGAACACTAAGCAGTTTCCAAGAAAGCTTCTTTCCAGATTTCATCAGAGGATATTTCCTTTTTCACCATAGCCCTCTAAGGGCTTCCAAATATCACTTTGCCAATTCCACAAGAACTGTCTTAGCGAAAGGCTTCTTGAGGGGAACGCTGTAACTCTGTGAGATGTTTTCACAGAACACAAAGAAGTTTCTCAGAAAGCTTCTTTCTCTTTGTTATCGGAGGATATTTCCTTTGGCCCTATAGTCTTCAAAGGGATCCGAAATATCTGTTCTCAGATTCCAGAGAAATAAGGCTAGCAAAGAGATCCACGAAATACAGATGTAACTCTGTGAGATGAATTAACAGAACACTAAGCAGATTCTAAGAAAGCTTCTTTCCAGATTTCATCTGAGGATATTTCCTTTTTCACCATAGCCCTCTATAGGCTTCCAATTATCACTTTGCCAATTCCACAAGAACTGTCTTAGCGAAAGGCTACTTGAGAGGAAAGCTGTAACTCTGTGAGATGATTTCACAGAACACAAAGAAGTTTCTCAGAAAGCTTCTTTCTCTTTGTTATCGGAGGATATTTCCTTTGGCCCTATAGTCTTCAAAGGGATACGAAATATCTGTTCTCAGATTCCACAGAAATAAGGCTAGCAAAGAGATCCACGAAATACAGATGTAACTCTGTGAGATGAATTAACAGGACACTTAGCAGTTTCTAGGAAAGCTTCTTTCCAGATTTCATCTGAGGATATTTCCTTTTTCACCATAGCCCTCTATGGGCTTCCAAATATCACTTTGCCAATTCCACAAGAACTGTCTTAGCGAAAGGCTTCTCGAGGGGAAAGCTGTAACTCTGTGAGATGATTTCACAGAACACAAAGAAGTTTCTCAGAAAGCTTCTTTCTCTTTGTTATCGGAGGATATTTCCTTTGGCCCTATAGTCTTCAAAGGGATCCGAAATATCTGTTCTCAGATTCCACAGAAATAAGGCTAGCAAAGAGATCCACGAAATACAGATGTAACTCTGTGAGATGAATTAACAGAACATAAGCAGTTTCCAAGAAAGCTTCTTTCCTGATTTCATCTGAGGATATTTCCTTTTTCACCATAGCCCTCTATGGGCTTCCAAATATCACTTTGCCAATTCCCCAAGAACTGTCTTAGCGAAAGGCTTCTTGAGGGGAAAGCTGTAACTCTGTGAGAATATTTCACAGAACACAAAGAAGTTTCTCAGAAAGCTTCTTTCTCTTTGTTATCGGAGGATATTTCCTTTGGCCCTTTAGTCTTCAAAGGGATCCGAAATATCTGTTCTCAGATTCCACAGAAATAAGGCTAGCAAACAGACCCACGAAATACAGATGTAACTCTGTGAGATGAATTAACAGAACACTAAGCAATTTCTAAGATAGCTTCTTTCCAGATTTCATCTGAGGATATTTCCTTTTTCACCATAGCCCTCTATGGGCTTCCAAATATCACTTTGCCAATTCCACAAGAACTGTCTTAGCGAAAGGCTTCTCGAGGGGAAAGCTCTAACTCTGTGAGATGATTTCACAGAACACAAAGAAGTTTCTCAGAAAGCTTCTTTCTCTTTGTTATCGGAGGATATTTCCTTTGGCCCTTTAGTCTTCAAAGGGATCCGAAATATCTGTTCTCAGATTCCACAGAAATAAGGCTAGCAAAGAGATCCACGAAATACAGATATAAGTCTGTGAGATGAATTAACAGAACACTAAGCAGTTTCTCAGAAAGCTTCTTTCCAGATTTCATCTGAGGATATTTCCTTTTTCACCATAGCCCTCTATGGGCTTCCAAATATCACTTTGCCAATTCCACAAGAACTGTCTTAGCGAAAGGCTTCTTCAGGGGAAAGCTGTAACTCTGTGAGATGATTTCACAGAACACAAAGAAGTTTCTCAGAAAGCTTCTTTCTCTTTGTTATCGGAGGATATTTCCTTTGGCCCTATAGTCTTCAAAGGGATCCGAAATATCTGTTCTCAGATTCCACAGAAATAAGGCTAGCAAAGAGATCCACGAAATACAGATGTAACTCTGTGAGGTGAATTAACAGGACACTTAGCAGTTTCTCAGAAAGCTTCTTTCCAGATTTCATCTGAGGATATTTCCTTTTTCACCATAGCCCTCTATGGGCTTCCAAATATCACTTTGCCAATTCCACAAGAACTGTCTTAGCGAACGGGTTCTTGAGGGGAAAGCTGTAACTCTGTGAGATGATTTCACAGAACACAAAGAAGTTTCTCAGAAAGCTTCTTTCTCTTTGTTATCGGAGGATATTTCCTTTGGCCCTATAGTCTTCAAAGGGATCCGAAATATCTGTTCTCAGATTCCACAGAAATAAGGCTAGCAAAGAGATCCACGAAATACAGATATAACTCTGTGAGATGAATTAACAGAACACTAAGTAGTTTTCAAAAAGCTTCTTTCCAGATTTCATCTGAGGATATTTCCTTTTTCACCATAGTCCTCTATGGGCTTCCAAATATCGCTTTGCCAATTCCACAAGAACTGTCTTAGCGAAAGGCTTCTTGAGGGGAAAGCTGTAACTCTGTGAGATGATTTCACAGAACACAAAGAAGTTTCTCAGTAAGCTTCTTTCTCTTTGTTATCGGAGGATATTTCCTTTGGCTTTATAGTCTTCAAAGGGATCCGAAATATCTGTTCTGAGATTCCACAGAAATAAGGCTAGCAAAGAGATCCACGAAATACAGATGTAACTCTGTGAGATGAATTAACAGAACACTAAGCAGTTTCCAAGAAAGCTTCTTTCCAGATTTCATCTGAGGATATTTCCTTTTTCACCATAGCCCTCTACGGACTTCCAAATATCACTTTGCCAATTCCACAAGAACTGTCTTAGCGAGAGGCTTCTTGAGAGGAAAGCTGTAACTCTGTGAGATGATTTCACAGAACACAAAGAAGTTTCTCAGAAAGATTCTTTCTCTTTGTTATCGGAGGATATTTCCTTTGGCCCTATAGTCTTCAAAGGGATCCGAAATATCTGTTCTCAGATTCCAGAGAAATAAGGCTAGCAAACAGATCCACGAAATACAGATGTAACTCTGTGAGATGAATTAACAGAACACTAAGCAGATTCTAAGAAAGCTTCTTTCCAGATTTCATCTGAGGATATTTCCTTTTTCACCATAGCACTCTATAGGCTTCCAATTATCACTTTGCCAATTCCACAAGAACTGTCTTAGCGAAAGGCTACTTGAGAGGAAAGCTGTAACTCTGTGAGATGATTTCAAAGAACACAAAGAAGTTTCTCAGAAAGCTTCTTTCTCTTTGTTATCGGAGGATTTTTCCTTTGGCCCTATAGTCTTCAAAGGGATCCGAAATATCTGTTCTCAGATTCCACAGAAATAAGGCTAGCAAAGAGATCCACGAAATACAGATGTAACTCTGTGAGATGAATTAACAGGACACTTAGCAGTTTCTAGGAAAGCTTCTTTCCAGATTTCATCTGAGGATATTTCCTTTTTCACCATAGCCCTCTATGGACTTCCAAATATCACTTTGCCAATTACACAAGAACTGTCTTAGCGAAAGGCTTCTTGAGGGGAAAGCTGTAACTCTGTGAGATGATTTCACAGAACACAAAGAAGTTTCTCAGAAAGCTTCTTTCTCTTTGTTATCGGAGGATATTTCCTTTGGCGCTATAGTCTTCAAAGGGATCTGAAATATCTGTTCTCAGATTCCACAGAAATAAGGCTAGCAAAGAGATCCACGAAATACAGATGTAAGTCTGGGAGATGAATTAACAGAACACTAAGCAGTTTCTCAGAAAGCTTCTTTCCAGATTTCATCTGAGGATATTTCCTTTTTCACCATAGCCCTCTATGGGCTTCCAAATATCACTTTGCCAATTCCACAAGAACTGTCTTAGCAAAAGGCTTCTTGAGGGGAAAGCTGTAACTCTGTGAGATGATTTCACAGAACACAAAGACGTTTCTCAGAAAGCTTCCTTCTCTTTTTTATCGGAGGATATTTCCTTTGGCTTTATAGTCTTCAAAGGGATCCGAAATATCTGTTCTCAGATTCCACAGAAATAAGGCTAGCAAAGAGATCCACGAAATACAGATGTAACTATGTGAGATGAATTAACAGAACACTAAGCAGTTTCCAAGAAAGCTTCTTTCCAGATTTCATCAGAGGATATTTCCTTTTTCACCATAGCCCTCTACGGACTTCCAAATATCACTTTGCCAATTCCACAAGAACTGTCTTAGCGAAAGGCTTCTTGAGGGGAACGCTGTAACTCTGTGAGATGTTTTCACAGAACACAAAGAAGTTTCTCAGAAAGCTTCTTTCTCTTTGTTATCGGAGGATATTTCCTTTGGCCCTATAGTCTTCAAAGGGATCCGAAATATCTGTTCTCAGATTCCAGAGAAATAAGGCTAGCAAAGAGATCCACGAAATACAGATGTAACTCTGTGAGATGAATTAACAGAACACTAAGCAGATTCTAAGAAAGCTTCTTTCCAGATTTCATCTGAGGATATTTCCTTTTTCACCATAGCCCTCTATAGGCTTCCAATTATCACTTTGCCAATTCCACAAGAACTGTCTTAGCGAAAGGCTACTTGAGAGGAAAGCTGTAACTCTGTGAGATGATTTCACAGAACACAAAGAAGTTTCTCAGAAAGCTTCTTTCTCTTTGTTATCGGAGGATTTTTCCTTTGGCCCTATAGTCTTCAAAGGGATACGAAATATCTGTTCTCAGATTCCACAGAAATAAGGCTAGCAAAGAGATCCACGAAATACAGATGTAACTCTGTGAGATGAATTAACAGGACACTTAGCAGTTTCTAGGAAAGCTTCTTTCCAGATTTCATCTGAGGATATTTCCTTTTTCACCATAGCCCTCTATGGGCTTCCAAATATCACTTTGCCAATTCCACAAGAACTGTCTTAGCGAAAGGCTTCTCGAGGGGAAAGCTGTAACTCTGTGAGATGATTTCACAGAACACAAAGAAGTTTCTCAGAAAGCTTCTTTCTCTTTGTTATCGGAGGATATTTCCTTTGGCCCTATAGTCTTCAAAGGGATCCGAAATATCTGTTCTCAGATTCCACAGAAATAAGGCTAGCAAAGAGATCCACGAAATACAGATGTAACTCTGTGAGATGAATTAACAGAACATAAGCAGTTTCCAAGAAAGCTTCTTTCCTGATTTCATCTGAGGATATTTCCTTTTTCACCATAGCCCTCTATGGGCTTCCAAATATCACTTTGCCAATTCCCCAAGAACTGTCTTAGCGAAAGGCTTCTTGAGGGGAAAGCTGTAACTCTGTGAGAATATTTCACAGAACACAAAGAAGTTTCTCAGAAAGCTTCTTTCTCTTTGTTATCGGAGGATATTTCCTTTGGCCCTTTAGTCTTCAAAGGGATCCGAAATATCTGTTCTCAGATTCCACAGAAATAAGGCTAGCAAACAGACCCACGAAATACAGATGTAACTCTGTGAGATGAATTAACAGAACACTAAGCAATTTCTAAGATAGCTTCTTTCCAGATTTCATCTGAGGATATTTCCTTTTTCACCATAGCCCTCTATGGGCTTCCAAATATCACTTTGCCAATTCCACAAGAACTGTCTTAGCGAAAGGCTTCTCGAGGGGAAAGCTCTAACTCTGTGAGATGATTTCACAGAACACAAAGAAGTTTCTCAGAAAGCTTCTTTCTCTTTGTTATCGGAGGATATTTCCTTTGGCCCTTTAGTCTTCAAAGGGATCCGAAATATCTGTTCTCAGATTCCACAGAAATAAGGCTAGCAAAGAGATCCACGAAATACAGATATAAGTCTGTGAGATGAATTAACAGAACACTAAGCAGTTTCTCAGAAAGCTTCTTTCCAGATTTCATCTGAGGATATTTCCTTTTTCACCATAGCCCTCTATGGGCTTCCAAATATCACTTTGCCAATTCCACAAGAACTGTCTTAGCGAAAGGCTTCTTCAGGGGAAAGCTGTAACTCTGTGAGATGATTTCACAGAACACAAAGAAGTTTCTCAGAAAGCTTCTTTCTCTTTGTTATCGGAGGATATTTCCTTTGGCCCTATAGTCTTCAAAGGGATCCGAAATATCTGTTCTCAGATTCCACAGAAATAAGGCTAGCAAAGAGATCCACGAAATACAGATGTAACTCTGTGAGGTGAATTAACAGGACACTTAGCAGTTTCTCAGAAAGCTTCTTTCCAGATTTCATCTGAGGATATTTCCTTTTTCACCATAGCCCTCTATGGGCTTCCAAATATCACTTTGCCAATTCCACAAGAACTGTCTTAGCGAACGGGTTCTTGAGGGGAAAGCTGTAACTCTGTGAGATGATTTCACAGAACACAAAGAAGTTTCTCAGAAAGCTTCTTTCTCTTTGTTATCGGAGGATATTTCCTTTGGCCCTATAGTCTTCAAAGGGATCCGAAATATCTGTTCTCAGATTCCACAGAAATAAGGCTAGCAAAGAGATCCACGAAATACAGATATAACTCTGTGAGATGAATTAACAGAACACTAAGTAGTTTTCAAAAAGCTTCTTTCCAGATTTCATCTGAGGATATTTCCTTTTTCACCATAGTCCTCTATGGGCTTCCAAATATCGCTTTGCCAATTCCACAAGAACTGTCTTAGCGAAAGGCTTCTTGAGGGGAAAGCTGTAACTCTGTGAGATGATTTCACAGAACACAAAGAAGTTTCTCAGAAAGCTTCTTTCTCTTTGTTATCGGAGGATATTTCCTTTGGCTTTATAGTCTTCAAAGGGATCCGAAATATCTGTTCTGAGATTCCACAGAAATAAGGCTAGCAAAGAGATCCACGAAATACAGATGTAACTCTGTGAGATGAATTAACAGAACACTAAGCAGTTTCCAAGAAAGCTTCTTTCCAGATTTCATCTGAGGATATTTCCTTTTTCACCATAGCCCTCTACGGACTTCCAAATATCACTTTGCCAATTCCACAAGAACTGTCTTAGCGAGAGGCTTCTTGAGAGGAAAGCTGTAACTCTGTGAGATGATTTCACAGAACACAAAGAAGTTTCTCAGAAAGATTCTTTCTCTTTGTTATCGGAGGATATTTCCTTTGGCCCTATAGTCTTCAAAGGGATCCGAAATATCTGTTCTCAGATTCCAGAGAAATAAGGCTAGCAAACAGATCCACGAAATACAGATGTAACTCTGTGAGATGAATTAACAGAACACTAAGCAGATTCTAAGAAAGCTTCTTTCCAGATTTCATCTGAGGATATTTCCTTTTTCACCATAGCACTCTATAGGCTTCCAATTATCACTTTGCCAATTCCACAAGAACTGTCTTAGCGAAAGGCTACTTGAGAGGAAAGCTGTAACTCTGTGAGATGATTTCAAAGAACACAAAGAAGTTTCTCAGAAAGCTTCTTTCTCTTTGTTATCGGAGGATTTTTCCTTTGGCCCTATAGTCTTCAAAGGGATCCGAAATATCTGTTCTCAGATTCCACAGAAATAAGGCTAGCAAAGAGATCCACGAAATACAGATGTAACTCTGTGAGATGAATTAACAGGACACTTAGCAGTTTCTAGGAAAGCTTCTTTCCAGATTTCATCTGAGGATATTTCCTTTTTCACCATAGCCCTCTATGGACTTCCAAATATCACTTTGCCAATTACACAAGAACTGTCTTAGCGAAAGGCTTCTTGAGGGGAAAGCTGTAACTCTGTGAGATGATTTCACAGAACACAAAGAAGTTTCTCAGAAAGCTTCTTTCTCTTTGTTATCGGAGGATATTTCCTTTGGCCCTATAGTCTTCAAAGGGATCTGAAATATCTGTTCTCAGATTCCACAGAAATAAGGCTAGCAAAGAGATCCACGAAATACAGATGTAACTCTGTGAGATGAATTAACAGAACACTAAGCAGTTTCTCAGAAAGCTTCTTTCCAGATTTCATCTGAGGATATTTCCTTTTTCACCATAGCCCTCTATGGGCTTCCAAATATCACTTTGCCAATTCCACAAGAACTGTCTTAGCGAAAGGCTTCTCGAGGGGAAAGCTGTAACTCTGTGAGATGATTTCACAGAACACAAAGAAGTTTCTCAGAAAGCTTCTTTCTCTTTGTTATCGGAGGATATTTCCTTTGGCCCTATAGTCTTCAAAGGGATCCGAAATATCTGTTCTCAGATTCCACAGAAATAAGGCTACCAAAGAGATCCACGAAATACAGATGTAAGTCTGGGAGATGAATTAACAGAACACTAAGCAGTTTCTCAGAAAGCTTCTTTCCAGATTTCATCTGAGGATATTTCCTTTTTCACCATAGCCCTCTATGGGCTTCCAAATATCACTTTGCCAATTCCACAAGAACTGTCTTAGCAAAAGGCTTCTTGAGGGGAAAGCTGTAACTCTGTGAGATGATTTCACAGAACACAAAGACGTTTCTCAGAAAGCTTCCTTCTCTTTGTTATCGGAGGACATTTCCTTTGGCTTTATAGTCTTCAAAGGGATCCGAAATATCTGTTCTCAGATTCCACAGAAATAAGGCTAGCAAAGAGATCCACGAAATACAGATGTAACTCTGTGAGATGAATTAACAGAACACTAAGCAGTTTCCAAGAAAGCTTCTTTCCAGATTTCATCAGAGGATATTTCCTTTTTCACCATAGCCCTCCAAGGGCTTCCAAATATCACTTTGCCAATTCCACAAGAACTGTCTTAGCGAAAGGCTTCTTGAGGGGAAAGCTGTAACTCTGTGAGATGATTTCACAGAACACAAAGAAGTTTCTCAGAAAGCTTCTTTCTCTTTGTTATCGGAGGATATTTCCTTTGGCCCTATAGTCTTCAAAGGGATCCGAAATATCTGTTCTCAGATTCCAGAGAAATAAGGCTAGCAAACAGATCCACGAAATACAGATGTAACTCTGTGAGATGAATTAACAGAACACTAAGCAGATTCTAAGAAAGCTTCTTTCCAGATTTCATCTGAGGATATTTCCTTTTTCACCATAGCCCTCTATAGGCTTCCAATTATCACTTTGCCAATTCCACAAGAACTGTCTTAGCGAAAGGCTACTTGAGAGGAAAGCTGTAACTCTGGGAGATGATTTCACAGAACACAAAGAAGTTTCTCAGAAAGGTTCTTTCTCTTTGTTATCGGAGGATTTTTCCTTTGGCCCTATAGTCTTCAAAGGGATCCGAAATATCTGTTCTCAGATTCCAAGAAATAAGGCTAGCAAAGAGATCCACGAAATACAGATGTAACTCTGTGAGATGAATTAACAGGACACTTAGCAGTTTCTAGGAAAGCTTCTTTCCAGATTTCATCTGAGGATATTTCCTTTTTCACCATAGCCCTCTATGGACTTCCAAATATCAATTTGCCAATTCCACAAGAACTGTCTTAGAGAAAGGCTTCTTGAGGGGAAAGCTGTAACTCTGTGAGATGATTTCACAGAACACAAAGAAGTTTCTCAGAAAGCTTCTTTCTCTTTGTTATCGGAGGATATTTCCTTTGGCCGTATAGTCTTCAAAGAGATCCGAAGTATCTGTTCTCAGATTCCACAGAAATAAGGCTAGCAAAGAGATCCACGAAATACAGATGTAACTCTGTGAGATGAATTAACAGAACATAAGCAGTTTCCAAGAAAGCTTCTTTCCTGATTTCATCTGAGGATATTTCCTTTTTCACCATAGCCCTCTATGGGCTTCCAAATATCACTTTGCCAATTCCCCAAGAACTGTCTTAGCGAAAGGCTTCATGAGGGGAAAGCTGTAACTCTGTGAGAATATTTCACAGAACACAAAGAAGTTTCTCAGAAAGCTTCTTTCTCTTTGTTATCGGAGGATATTTCCTTTGGCCCTTTAGTCTTCAAAGGGATCCGAAATATCTGTTCTCAGATTCCACAGAAATAAGGCTAGCAAACAGACCCACGAAATACAGATGTAACTCTGTGAGATGAATTAACAGAACACTAAGCAGTTTCTAAGAAAGCTTCTTTCCAGATTTCATCTGAGGATATTTCCTTTTTCACCATAGCCCTCTATGGGCTTCCAAATATCACTTTGCCAATTCCACAAGAACTGTCTTAGCGAAAGGCTTCTCGAGGGGAAAGCTGTAACTCTGTGAGATGATTTCACAGAACACAAAGAAGTTTCTCAGAAAGCTTCTTTCTCTTTGTTATCGGAGGATATTTCATTTGGCCCTATAGTCTTCAAAGGGATCCGAAATATCTGTTCTCAGATTCCACAGAAATAAGGCTAGCAAAGAGATCCACGAAATACAGATGTAACTCTGTGAGATGAATTAACAGGACACTTAGCAGTTTCTCAGAAAGCTTCTTTCCAGATTTCATCTGAGGATATTTCCTTTTTCACCATAGCCCTCTATGGGCTTCCAAATATCACTTTGCCAATTCCACAAGAACTGTCTTAGCGAAAGGCTTCTTGAGGGGAAAGCTGTAACTCTGTGAGATGATTTCACAGAACACAAAGAAGTTTCTCAGAAAGCTTCTTTCTCTTTGTTATCGGAGGATATTTCCTTTGGCTTTATAGTCTTCAAAGGGATCCGAAATATCTGTTCTCAGATTCCACAGAAATAAGGCTAGCAAAGAGATCCACGAAATACAGATGTAACTCTGTGAGATGAATTAACAGAACACTAAGCAGTTTCCAAGAAAGCTTCTTTCCAGATTTCATCTGAGGATATTTCCTTTTTCACCATAGCCCTCTAAGGGCTTCCAAATATCACTTTGCCAATTCCACAAGAACTGTCTTAGCGAGAGGCTTCTTGAGAGGAAAGCTGTAACTCTGTGAGATGATTTCACAGAACACAAAGAAGTTTCTCAGAAAGCTTCTTTCTCTTTGTTATCGGAGGATATTTCCTTTGGCCCTATAGTCTTCAAAGGGATCCGAAATATCTGTTCTCAGATTCCAGAGAAATAAGGCTAGCAAACAGATCCACGAAATACAGATGTAACTCTGTGAGATGAATTAACAGAACACTAAGCAGATTCTAAGAAAGCTTCTTTCCAGATTTCATCTGAGGATATTTCCTTTTTCACCATAGCCCTCTATAGGCTTCCAATTATCACTTTGCCAATTCCACAAGAACTGTCTTAGCGAAAGGCTACTTGAGAGGAAAGCTGTAACTCTGTGAGATGATTTCAAAGAACACAAAGAAGTTTCTCAGAAAGCTTCTTTCTCTTTGTTATCGGAGGATTTTTCCTTTGGCCCTATAGTCTTCAAAGGGATCCGAAATATCTGTTCTCAGATTCCACAGAAATAAGGCTAGCAAAGAGATCCACGAAATACAGATGTAACTCTGTGAGATGAATTAACAGGACACTTAGCAGTTTCTAGGAAAGCTTCTTTCCAGATTTCATCTGAGGATATTTCCTTTTTCACCATAGCCCTCTATGGACTTCCAAATATCACTTTGCCAATTACACAAGAACTGTCTTAGCGAAAGGCTTCTTGAGGGGAAAGCTGTAACTCTGTGAGATGATTTCACAGAACACAAAGAAGTTTCTCAGAAAGCTTCTTTCTCTTTGTTATCGGAGGATATTTCCTTTGGCCCTATAGTCTTCAAAGGGATCTGAAATATCTGTTCTCAGATTCCACAGAAATAAGGCTAGCAAAGAGATCCACGAAATACAGATGTAACTCTGTGAGATGAATTAACAGAACACTAAGCAGTTTCTCAGAAAGCTTCTTTCCAGATTTCATCTGAGGATATTTCCTTTTTCACCATAGCCCTCTATGGGCTTCCAAATATCACTTTGCCAATTCCACAAGAACTGTCTTAGCGAAAGGCTTCTCGAGGGGAAAGCTGTAACTCTGTGAGATGATTTCACAGAACACAAAGAAGTTTCTCAGAAAGCTTCTTTCTCTTTGTTATCGGAGGATATTTCCTTTGGCCCTATAGTCTTCAAAGGGATCCGAAATATCTGTTCTCAGATTCCACAGAAATAAGGCTACCAAAGAGATCCACGAAATACAGATGTAAGTCTGGGAGATGAATTAACAGAACACTAAGCAGTTTCTCAGAAAGCTTCTTTCCAGATTTCATCTGAGGATATTTCCTTTTTCACCATAGCCCTCTATGGGCTTCCAAATATCACTTTGCCAATTCCACAAGAACTGTCTTAGCAAAAGGCTTCTTGAGGGGAAAGCTGTAACTCTGTGAGATGATTTCACAGAACACAAAGACGTTTCTCAGAAAGCTTCCTTCTCTTTGTTATCGGAGGACATTTCCTTTGGCTTTATAGTCTTCAAAGGGATCCGAAATATCTGTTCTCAGATTCCACAGAAATAAGGCTAGCAAAGAGATCCACGAAATACAGATGTAACTCTGTGAGATGAATTAACAGAACACTAAGCAGTTTCCAAGAAAGCTTCTTTCCAGATTTCATCAGAGGATATTTCCTTTTTCACCATAGCCCTCCAAGGGCTTCCAAATATCACTTTGCCAATTCCACAAGAACTGTCTTAGCGAAAGGCTTCTTGAGGGGAAAGCTGTAACTCTGTGAGATGATTTCACAGAACACAAAGAAGTTTCTCAGAAAGCTTCTTTCTCTTTGTTATCGGAGGATATTTCCTTTGGCCCTATAGTCTTCAAAGGGATCCGAAATATCTGTTCTCAGATTCCAGAGAAATAAGGCTAGCAAACAGATCCACGAAATACAGATGTAACTCTGTGAGATGAATTAACAGAACACTAAGCAGATTCTAAGAAAGCTTCTTTCCAGATTTCATCTGAGGATATTTCCTTTTTCACCATAGCCCTCTATAGGCTTCCAATTATCACTTTGCCAATTCCACAAGAACTGTCTTAGCGAAAGGCTACTTGAGAGGAAAGCTGTAACTCTGGGAGATGATTTCACAGAACACAAAGAAGTTTCTCAGAAAGGTTCTTTCTCTTTGTTATCGGAGGATTTTTCCTTTGGCCCTATAGTCTTCAAAGGGATCCGAAATATCTGTTCTCAGATTCCAAGAAATAAGGCTAGCAAAGAGATCCACGAAATACAGATGTAACTCTGTGAGATGAATTAACAGGACACTTAGCAGTTTCTAGGAAAGCTTCTTTCCAGATTTCATCTGAGGATATTTCCTTTTTCACCATAGCCCTCTATGGACTTCCAAATATCAATTTGCCAATTCCACAAGAACTGTCTTAGAGAAAGGCTTCTTGAGGGGAAAGCTGTAACTCTGTGAGATGATTTCACAGAACACAAAGAAGTTTCTCAGAAAGCTTCTTTCTCTTTGTTATCGGAGGATATTTCCTTTGGCCGTATAGTCTTCAAAGAGATCCGAAGTATCTGTTCTCAGATTCCACAGAAATAAGGCTAGCAAAGAGATCCACGAAATACAGATGTAACTCTGTGAGATGAATTAACAGAACATAAGCAGTTTCCAAGAAAGCTTCTTTCCTGATTTCATCTGAGGATATTTCCTTTTTCACCATAGCCCTCTATGGGCTTCCAAATATCACTTTGCCAATTCCCCAAGAACTGTCTTAGCGAAAGGCTTCATGAGGGGAAAGCTGTAACTCTGTGAGAATATTTCACAGAACACAAAGAAGTTTCTCAGAAAGCTTCTTTCTCTTTGTTATCGGAGGATATTTCCTTTGGCCCTTTAGTCTTCAAAGGGATCCGAAATATCTGTTCTCAGATTCCACAGAAATAAGGCTAGCAAACAGACCCACGAAATACAGATGTAACTCTGTGAGATGAATTAACAGAACACTAAGCAGTTTCTAAGAAAGCTTCTTTCCAGATTTCATCTGAGGATATTTCCTTTTTCACCATAGCCCTCTATGGGCTTCCAAATATCACTTTGCCAATTCCACAAGAACTGTCTTAGCGAAAGGCTTCTCGAGGGGAAAGCTCTAACTCTGTGAGATGATTTCACAGAACACAAAGAAGTTTCTCAGAAAGCTTCTTTCTCTTTGTTATCGGAGGATATTTCATTTGGCCCTATAGTCTTCAAAGGGATCCGAAATATCTGTTCTCAGATTCCACAGAAATAAGGCTAGCAAAGAGATCCACGAAATACAGATGTAACTCTGTGAGATGAATTAACAGGACACTTAGCAGTTTCTCAGAAAGCTTCTTTCCAGATTTCATCTGAGGATATTTCCTTTTTCACCATAGCCCTCTATGGGCTTCCAAATATCACTTTGCCAATTCCACAAGAACTGTCTTAGCGAAAGGCTTCTTGAGGGGAAAGCTGTAACTCTGTGAGATGATTTCACAGAACACAAAGAAGTTTCTCAGAAAGCTTCTTTCTCTTTGTTATCGGAGGATATTTCCTTTGGCTTTATAGTCTTCAAAGGGATCCGAAATATCTGTTCTCAGATTCCACAGAAATAAGGCTAGCAAAGAGATCCACGAAATACAGATGTAACTCTGTGAGATGAATTAACAGAACACTAAGCAGTTTCCAAGAAAGCTTCTTTCCAGATTTCATCTGAGGATATTTCCTTTTTCACCATAGCCCTCTAAGGGCTTCCAAATATCACTTTGCCAATTCCACAAGAACTGTCTTAGCGAGAGGCTTCTTGAGAGGAAAGCTGTAACTCTGTGAGATGATTTCACAGAACACAAAGAAGTTTCTCAGAAAGCTTCTTTCTCTTTGTTATCGGAGGATATTTCCTTTGGCCCTATAGTCTTCAAAGGGATCCGAAATATCTGTTCTCAGATTCCAGAGAAATAAGGCTAGCAAACAGATCCACGAAATACAGATGTAACTCTGTGAGATGAATTAACAGAACACTAAGCAGATTCTAAGAAAGCTTCTTTCCAGATTTCATCTGAGGATATTTCCTTTTTCACCATAGCCCTCTATAGGCTTCCAATTATCACTTTGCCAATTCCACAAGAACTGTCTTAGCGAAAGGCTACTTGAGAGGAAAGCTGTAACTCTGTGAGATGATTTCACAGAACACAAAGAAGTTTCTCAGAAAGCTTCTTTCTCTTTGTTATCGGAGGATTTTTCCTTTGGCCCTATAGTCTTCAAAGGGATCCGAAATATCTGTTCTCAGATTCCACAGAAATAAGGCTAGCAAAGAGATCCACGAAATACAGATGTAACTCTGTGAGATGTATTAACAGGACACTTAGCAGTTTCTAGGAAAGCTTCTTTCCAGATTTCATCTGAGGATATTTCCTTTTTCACCATAGCCCTCTATGGACTTCCAAATATCACTTTGCCAATTCCACAAGAACTGTCTTAGAGAAAGGCTTCTTGAGGGGAAAGCTGTAACTCTGTGAGATGATTTCACAGAACACAAAGAAGTTTCTCAAAAAGCTTCTTTCTCTTTGTTATCGGAGGATATTTCCTTTGGCTCTATAGTCTTCAAAGAGATCCGAAATATCTCTTCTCAGATTCCACAGAATGAAGGCTAGCAAAGAGATCCACGAAATACAGATATAACTCTGTGAGATGAATTAACAGAACACTAAGCAGTTTCCAAGAAAGCTTCTTTCCAGATTTCATCTGAGGATATTTCCTTTTTCACCATAGCCCTCTATGGGCTTCCAAATATCACTTTGCCAATTCCACAAGAACTGTCTTAGAGAAAGGCTTCTTGAGGGGAAAGCTGTAACTCTGTGAGTTGATTTCACAGAACACAAAGAAGTTTCTCAGAAAGCTTCTTTCTCTTTGTTATCGGAGGATATTTCCTTTGGCCCTGTAGTCTTCAAAGGGATCCGAAATATCTGTTCTCAGATTCCACAGAAATAAGGCTAGCAAAGAGATCCACGAAATACAGATGTAACTCTGTGAGATGAATTAACAGAACACTAAGCAGATTCTAAGAAAGCTTCTTTCCAGATTTCATCTGAGGATATTTCCTTTTTCACCATAGCCCTCTATAGGCTTCCAATTATCACTTTGCCAATTCCACAAGAACTGTCTTAGCGAAAGGCTACGTGAGAGGAAAGCTGTAACTCTGTGAGATGATTTCACAGAACACAAAGAAGTTTCTCAGAAAGCTTCTTTCTCTTTGTTATCGGAGGATTTTTCCTTTGGCCCTATAGTCTTCAAAGGGATCCGAAATATCTGTTCTCAGATTCCACAGAAATAAGGCTAGCAAAGAGATCCACGAAATACAGATGTAACTCTGTGAGATGAATTAACAGGACACTTAGCACTTTCTAGGAAAGCTTCTTTCCAGATTTCATCTGAGGATATTTCCTTTTTCACCATAGCCCTCTATGGACTTCCAAATATCACTTTGCCAATTCCACAAGAACTGTCTTAGAGAAAGGCTTCTTGAGGGGAAAGCTGTAACGCTGTGAGATGATTTCACAGAACACAAAGAAGTTTCTCAGAAAGCTTCTTTCTCTTTGTTATCGGAGGATATTTCCTTTGGCCCTATAGTCTTCAAAGAGATCCGAAGTATCTGTTCTCAGATTCCACAGAAATAAGGCTAGCAAAGAGATCCACGAAATACAGATGTAACTATGTGAGATGAATTAAAAGAACACTAAGCAGTTTCTCAGAAAGCTTCTTTCCAGATTTCATCTGAGGATATTTCCTTTTTCACCATAGCCCTCTATGGGCTTCCAAATATCACTTTGCCAATTCCACAAGAACTGTCTTAGCGAAAGGCTTCTCGAGGGGAAAGCTGTAACTCTGTGAGATGATTTCACAGAACACAAAGAAGTTTCTCAGAAAGCTTCTTTCTCTTTGTTATCGGAGGATATTTCCTTTGGCCCTATAGTCTTCAAAGGGATCCGAAATATCTGTTCTCAGATTCCACAGAAATAAGGCTAGCAAAGAGATCCACGAAATACAGATGTAACTCTGTGAGATGAATTAACAGAACATAAGCAGTTTCCAAGAAAGCTTCTTTCCTGATTTCATCTGAGGATATTTCCTTTTTCACCATAGCCCTCTATGGGCTTCCAAATATCACTTTGCCAATTCCCCAAGAACTGTCTTAGCGAAAGGCTTCTTGAGGGGAAAGCTGTAACTCTGTGAGAATATTTCACAGAACACAAAGAAGTTTCTCAGAAAGCTTCTTTCTCTTTGTTATCGGAGGATATTTCCTTTGGCCCTTTAGTCTTCAAAGGGATCCGAAATATCTGTTCTCAGATTCCACAGAAATAAGGCTAGCAAACAGACCCATGAAATACAGATGTAACTCTGTGAGATGAATTAACAGAACACTAAGCAGTTTCTAAGAAAGCTTCTTTCCAGATTTCATCTGAGGATATTTCCTTTTTCACCATAGCCCTCTATGGGCTTCCAAATATCACTTTGCCAATTCCACAAGAACTGTCTTAGCGAAAGGCTTCTTGAGGGGAAAGCTCTAACTCTGTGAGATGATTTCACAGAACACAAAGAAGTTTCTCAGAAAGCTTCTTTCTCGTTGTTATCGGAGGATATTTCCTTTGGCCCTATAGTCTTCAAAGGGATCCGAAATATCTGTTCTCAGATTCCACAGAAATAAGGCTAGCAAAGAGATCCACGAAATACAGATGTAACTCTGTGAGGTGAATTAACAGGACACTTAGCAGTTTCTCAGAAAGCTTCTTTCCAGATTTCATCTGAGGATATTTCCTTTTTCACGATAGCCCTCTATGGGCTTCCAAATATCACTTTGCCAATTCCACAAGAACTGTCTTAGCGAACGGGTTCTTGAGGGGAAAGCTGTAACTCTGTGAGATGATTTCACAGAACAGAAAGAAGTTTCTCAGAAAGCTTCTTTCTCTTTGTTATCAGAGGATATTTCCTTTGGCCCTATAGTCTTCAAAGGGATCCGAAATATCTGTTCTCAGATTCCACAGAAAGAAGGCTAGCAAAGAGATCCACGAAATACAGATATAACTCTGTTAGATGAATTAACAGAACACTAAGTAGTTTTCAAAAAGCTTCTTTCCAGATTTCATCTGAGGATATTTCCTTTTTCACCATAGCCCTCTATGGGCTTCCAAATATCACTTTGCCAATTCCACAAGAACTGTCTTAGCGAAAGGCTTCTTGAGGGGAAAGCTGTAACTCTGTGAGATGATTTCACAGAACACAAAGAAGTTTCTCAGAAAGCTTCTTTCTCTTTGTTATCGGAGGATATTTCCTTGCGGCTTTATAGTCTTCAAAGGGATCCGAAATATCTGTTCTCAGATTCCACAGAAATAAGGCTAGCAAAGAGATCCACGAAATACAGATGTAACTCTGTGAGATGAATTAACAGAACACTAAGCAGTTTCCAAGAAAGCTTCTTTCCAGATTTCATCTGAGGATATTTCCTTTTTCACCATAGCCCTCTAAGGGCTTCCAAATATCACTTTGCAAATTCCACAAGAACTGTCTTAGCGAGAGGCTTCTTGAGAGGAAAGCTGTAACTCTGTGAGATGATTTCACAGAACACAAAGAAGTTTCTCAGAAAGCTTCTTTCTCTTTGTTATCGGAGGATATTTCCTTTGGCCCTATAGTCTTCAAAGGGATCCGAAATATCTGTTCTCAGATTCCAGAGAAATAAGGCTAGCAAACAGATCCACGAAATACAGATGTAACTCTGTGAGATGAATTAACAGAACATTAAGCAGATTCTAAGAAAGCTTCTTTCCAGATTTCATCTGAGGATATTTCCTTTTTCACCATAGCCCTCTATAGGCTTCCAATTATCACTTTGCCAATTCCACAAGAACTGTCTTAGCGAAAGGCTACTTGAGAGGAAAGCTGTAACTCTGTGAGATGATTTCACAGAACACAAAGAAGTTTCTCAGAAAGCTTCTTTCTCTTTGTTATCGGAGGATATTTCCTTTGGCTCTATAGTCTTCAAAGAGATCCGAAATATCTGTTCTCAGATTCCACAGAAAGAAGGCTAGCAAAGAGATCCACGAAATACAGATATAACTCTGTGAGATGAATTAACAGAACACTAAGCAGTTTCCAAGAAAGCTTCTTTCCAGATTTCATCTGAGGATATTTCCTTTTTCACCATAGCCCTCTATGGGCTTCCAAATATCACTTTGCCAATTCCACAACAACTGTCTTAGCGAAAGGCTTCTTGAGGGGAAAGCTGTAACTCTGTGAGTTGATTTCACAGAACACAAAGACGTTTCTCAGAAAGCTTCTTTCTCTTTGTTATCGGAGGATATTTCCTTTGGCCCTGTGGTCTTCAAAGGGATCCGAAATATCTGTTCTCAGATTCCACAGAAATAAGGCTAGCAAAGAGATCCACGAAATACAGATGTAACTCTGTGAGGTGAATTAACAGGACACTTAGCAGTTTCTAGGAAAGCTTCTTTCCAGATTTCATCTGAGGATATTTCCTTTTTCACCATAGCCCTCTATGGGCTTCCAAATATCACTTTGCCAATTCCACAAGAACTGTCTTAGCGAAAGGCTTCTTGAGGGGAAAGCTGTAACTGTGTGAGATGATTTCACAGAACAAAAAGAAGTTTCTCAGAAAGCTTCTTTCTCTTTGTTATCGGAGGATATTTCCTTTGGCCCTATAGTCTTCAAAGGGATCCGAAATATCTGTTCTCAGATTCCACAGAAATAAGGCTAGCAAAGAGATCCACGAAATACAGATGTAACTCTGTGAGATGAATTAACAGAACACTAAGCAGTTTCTCAGAAAGCTTCTTTCCAGATTTCATCTGAGGATATTTCCTTTTTCACCATAGCCCTCTATGGGCTTCCAAATATCGCTTTGCCAATTCCACAAGAACTGTCTTAGCGAAAGGCTTCTTGAGGGGAAAGCTGTAACTCTGTGAGATGATTTCACAGAACACAAAGAAGTTTCTCAGAAAGCTTCTTTCTCGTTGTTATCGGAGGATATTTCCTTTGGCCTTATAGTCTTCAAAGGGATCCGAAATATCTCTTCTCAGATTTCAGAGAAATAAGGCTAGCAAAGAGATCCACGAAATACAGATGTAACTCTGTGAGATGAATTAACAGGACACTTAGCAGTTTCTCAGAAATCTTCTTTCCAGATTTCATCTGAGGATATTTCCTTTTTCACCATAGCCCTCTATGGGCTTCCAAATATCACTTTGCCAATTCCACAAGAACTGTCTTAGCGAAAGGCTTCTCGAGGGGAAAGCTGTAACTCTGTGAGATGACTTCACAGAACACAAAGAAGTTTCTCAGAAAGCTTCTTTCTCTTTGTTATCGGAGGATATTTCCTTTGGCCCTATAGTCTTCAAAGGGATCCGAAATATCTGTTCTCAGATTCCACAGAAATAAGGCTAGCAAAGAGATCCACGAAATACAGATGTAAGTCTGTGAGATGAATTAACAGAACACTAAGCAGTTTCTCAGAAAGCTTCTTTCCAGATTTCATCTGAGGATATTTCCTTTTTCACCATAGCCCTCTATGAGCTTCCAAATATCGCTTTGCCAATTCCACCAGAACTGTCTTAGCGAAAGGCTTCTTGAGGGGAAAGCTGTAACTCTGTGAGATGATTTCACAGAACACAAAGAAGTTTCTCAGAAAGATTCTTTCTCGTTGTTATCGGAGGATATTTCCTTTGGCCCTATAGTCTTCAAAGGGATCCGAAATATCTGTTCTCAGATTCCAGAGAAATAAGGCTGGCAAAGAGATCCACGAAATACAGATGTAAGTCTGTGAGATGAATTAACAGAACACTAAGCAGTTTCTCAGAAAGCTTCTTTCCAGATTTCATCTGAGGATAGTTCCTTTTTCACCATAGCCCTCTATGGGCTTCCAAATATCACTTTGCCAATTCCACAAGAACTGTCTTAGCGAAAGGCTTCTCGAGAGGAAAGCTGTAACTCTGTGAGATGATTTCACAGAACACAAAGAAGTTTCTCAGAAAGCTTCTTTCTCTTTGTTTTCGGAGGATATTTCCTTTGGCCCTATAGTCTTCAAAGGGATCCGAAATATCTGTTCTCAGATTCCACAGAAATAAGGCTGGCAAAGAGATCCACGAAATACAGATGTAACTCTGTGAGATGAATTAACAGGACACTTAGCAGTTTCTAGGATAGCTTCTTTCCAGATTTCATCTGAGGATATTTCCTTTTTCACCATAGCCCTCTATGGGCTTCCAAATATCACTTTGCCAATTCCACAAGAACTGTCTTAGCGTAAGGCTTCTCGAGGGGAAAGCTGTAACTCTGTGAGATGATTTCACAGAACACAAAGAAGTTTCTCAGAAAGCTTCTTTCTCTTTGTTATCGGAGGATATTTCCTTTGGCCCTATAGTCTTCAAAGGGATCCGAAATATCTGTTCTCAGATTCCACAGAAATAAGGCTAGCAAAGAGATCCACGAAATACAGATGTAACTCTGTCAGATGAATTAACAGAACACTAAGCAGTTTCTCAGAAAGCTTCTTTCCAGATTTCATCTGAGGATATTTCCTTTTTCACCATAGCCCTCTATGGGCTTCCAAATATCACTTTGCCAATTCCACAAGAACTGTCTTAGCGAAAGGCTTCTCGAGGGGAAAGCTGTAACTCTGTGAGATGATTTCACAGAACACAAAGAAGTTTCTCAGAAAGCTTCTTTCTCTTTGTTATCGGAGGATATTTCCTTTGGCCCTATAGTCTTCAAAGGGATCCGAAATATCTGTTCTCAGATTCCACAGAAATAAGGCTAGCAAAGGGATCCACGAAATACAGATGTAACTCTCTGAGATGAATTAACAGAACACTAAGCAGTTTCCAAGAAAGCTTCTTTCCAGATTTCATCTGAGGATATTTCCTTTTTCACCATAGCCCTCTATGGGCTTCCAAATATCACTTTGCCAATTCCCCAAGAACTGTCTTAGCGAAAGGCTTCTTGAGGGGAAAGCTGTAACTCTGTGAGAATATTTCACAGAACACAAAGAAGTTTCTCAGAAAGCTTCTTTCTCTTTGTTATCGGAGGATATTTCCTTTGGCCCTGTAGTCTTCAAAGGGATCCGAAATATCTGTTCTCAGATTCCACAGAAATAAGGCTAGAAAACAGATCCACGAAATACAGATGTAACTCTGTGAGATGAATTAACAGAACACTAAGCAGTTTCTAAGAAAGCTTCTTTCCAGATTTCATCTGAGGATATTTCCTTTTTCACCATAGCCCTCTATGGGCTTCCAAATATCACTTTGCCAATTCCACAAGAACTGTCTTAGCGAAAGGCTTCTCGAGGGGAAAGCTCTAACTCTGTGAGATGATTTCACAGAACACAAAGAAGTTTCTCAGAAAGCTTCTTTCTCTTTGTTATCGGAGGATATTTCCTTTGGCCCTATAGTCTTCAAAGGGATCCGAAATATCTGTTCTCAGATTCCACAGAAATAAGGCTAGCAAAGAGATCCACGAAATACAGATGTAACTCTGTGAGGTGAATTAACAGGACACTTAGCAGTTTCTCAGAAAGCTTCTTTCCAGATTTCATCTGAGGATATTTCCTTTTTCACCATAGCCCTCTATGGGCTTCCAAATATCACTTTGCCAATTCCACAAGAACTGTCTTAGCGAAAGGCTTCTTGAGGGGAAAGCTGTAACTCTGTGAGATGATTTCACAGAACAGAAAGAAGTTTCTCAGAAAGCTTCTTTCTCTTTGTTATCGGAGGATATTTCCTTTGGCCCTATAGTCTTCAAAGGGATCCGAAATATCTGTTCTCAGATTCCACAGAAATAAGGCTAGCAAAGAGATCCACGAAATACAGATATATCTCTGTGAGATGAATTAACAGAACACTAAGTAGTTTTCAAAAAGCTTATTTCCAGATTTCATCTAAGGATATTTCCTTTTTCACCATAGCCCTCTATGGGCTTCCAAATATCACTTTGCCAATTCCACAAGAACTGTCTTAGCGAAAGGCTTCTTGAGGGGAAAGCTGTAACTCTGTGAGATGATTTCACAGAACACAAAGAAGTTTCTCAGAAAGCTTCTTTCTCTTTGTTATCGGAGGATATTTCCTTTGGCTTTATAGTCTTCAAAGGGATCCGAAATATCTGTTCTCAGATTCCACAGAAATAAGGCTAGCAAAGAGATCCACGAAATACAGATGTAACTCTGTGAGATGAATTAACAGAACACTAAGCAGTTTCCAAGAAAGCTTCTTCCAGATTTCATCTGAGGATATTTCCTTTTTCACCACAGCCCTCTAAGGGCTTCCAAATATCACTTTGCCAATTCCACAAGAACTGTCTTAGCGAGAGTCTTCTTGAGAGGAAAGCTGTAACTCTGTGAGATGATTTCACAGAACACAAAGGAGTTTCTCAGAAAGCTTCTTTCTCTTTGTTATCGGAGGATTTTCCTTTGGCCCTATAGTCTTCAAAGGGATCCGAAATATCTGTCCTCAGATTCCAGAGAAATAAGGCTAGCAAAGGGATCCACGAAATACAGATGTAACTCTCTGAGATGAATTAACAGAACACTAAGCAGTTTCCAAGAAAGCTTCTTTCCTGATTTCATCTGAGGATATTTCCTTTTTCACCATAGCCCTCTATGGGCTTCCAAATATCACTTTGCCAATTCCACAAGAACTGTCTTAGCGAAAGGCTTCTTGAGGGGAAAGCTGTAACTCTGTGAGATGATTTCACAGAACACAAAGAAGTTTCTCAGAAAGCTTCTTTCTCTTTGTTATCGGAGGATATTTCCTTTTGGCTTTATAGTATTCAAAGGGATCCGAAATATCTGTTCTCAGATTCCACAGAAATAAGGCTAGCAAAGAGATCCACGAAATACAGATGTAACTCTGTGAGATGAATTAACAGAACACTAAGCAGTTTCCAAGAAAGCTTCTTTCCAGATTTCATCTGAGGATATTTCCTTTTTCACCATAGCCCTCTAAGGGCTTCCAAATATCACTTTGCCAATTCCACAAGAACTGTCTTAGCGAGAGGCTTCTTGAGAGGAAAGCTGTAACTCTGTGAGATGATTTCACAGAACGCAAAGAAGTTTCTCAGAAAGCTTCTTTCTCTTTGTTATCGGAGGATATTTCCTTTGGCCCTATAGTCTTCAAAGGGATCCGAAATATCTGTTCTCAGATTCCAGAGAAATAAGGCTAGCAAACAGATCCACGAAATACAGATGTAACTCTGTGAGATGAATTAACAGAACACTAAGCAGATTCTAAGAAAGCTTCTTTCCAGATTTCATCTGAGGATATTTCCTTTTTCACCATAGCCCTCTATAGGCTTCCAATTATCACTTTGCCAATTCCACAAGAACTGTCTTAGCGAAAGGCTACTTGAGAGGAAAGCTGTAACTCTGTGAGATGATTTCACAGAACACAAAGAAGTTTCTCAGAAAGCTTCTTTCTCTTTGTTATCGGAGGATTTTTCCTTTGGCCCTATAGTCTTCAAAGGGATCCGAAATATCTGTTCTCAGATTCCACAGAAATAAGGCTAGCAAAGAGATCCACGAAATACAGATGTAACTCTGTGAGATGAATTAACAGGACACTTAGCAGTTTCTAGGAAAGCTTCTTTCCAGATTTCATCTGAGGATATTTCCTTTTTCACCATAGCCTTCTATGGACTTCCAAATATCACTTTGCCAATTCCACAAGAACTGTCTTAGAGAAAGGCTTCTTGAGGGGAAAGCTGTAACTCTGTGAGATGATTTCACAGAACACAAAGAAGTTTCTCAAAAAGCTTCTTTCTCTTTGTTATCGGAGGATATTTCCTTTGGCTCTATAGTCTTCAAAGAGATCCGAAATATCTGTTCTCAGATTCCACAGAAAGAAGGCTAGCAAAGAGATCCACGAAATACAGATATAACTCTGTGAGATGAATTAACAGAACACTAAGCAGTTTCCAAGAAAGCTTCTTTCCAGATTTCATCTGAGGATATTTCCTTTTTCACCATAGCCCTCTATGGGCTTCCAAATATCACTTTGCCAATTCCACAAGAACTGTCTTAGCGAAAGGCTTCTTGAGGGGAAAGCTGTAACTCTGTGAGTTGATTTCACAGAACACAAAGACGTTTCTCAGAAAGCTTCTTTCTCTTTGTTATCGGAGGATATTTCCTTTGGCCCTGTAGTCTTCAAAGGGATCCGAAATATCTGTTCTCAGATTCCACAGAAATAAGGCTAGCAAAGAGATCCACGAAATACAGATGTAACTCTGTGAGGTGAATTAACAGGACACTTAGCAGTTTCTAGGAAAGCTTCTTTCCAGATTTCATCTGAGGATATTTCCTTTTTCACCATAGCCCTCTATGGGCTTCCAAATATCACTTTGCCAATTCCACAAGAACTGTCTTAGCGAAAGGCTTCTTGAGGGGAAAGCTGTAACTGTGTGAGATGATTTCACAGAACAAAAAGAAGTTTCTCAGAAAGCTTCTTTCTCTTTGTTATCGGAGGATATTTCCTTTGGCCCTATAGTCTTCAAAGGGATCCGAAATATCTGTTCTCAGATTCCACAGAAATAAGGCTAGCAAAGAGATCCACGAAATACAGATGTAAGTCTGTGAGATGAATTAACAGAACACTAAGCAGCTTCTCAGAAAGCTTCTTTCCAGATTTCATCTGAGGATATTTCCTTTTTCACCATAGCCCTCTATGGGCTTCCAAATATCGCTTTGCCAATTCCACAAGAACACTCTTAGCGAAAGGCTTCTTGAGGGGAAAGCTGTAACTCTGTGAGATGATTTCACAGAACACAAAGAAGTTTCTCAGAAAGCTTCTTTCTCGTTGTTATCGGAGGATATTTCCTTTGGCCTTATAGTCTTCAAAGGGATCCGAAATATCTGTTCTCAGATTTCAGAGAAATAAGGCTAGCAAAGAGATCCACGAAATACAGATGTAACTCTGTGAGATGAATTAACAGGACACTTAGCAGTTTCTCAGAAATCTTCTTTCCAGATTTCATCTGAGGATATTTCCTTTTTCACCATAGCCCTCTATGGGCTTCCAAATATCACTTTGCCAATTCCACAAGAACTGTCTTAGCGAAAGGCTTCTCGAGGGGAAAGCTGTAACTCTGTGAGATGACTTCACAGAACACAAAGAAGTTTCTCAGAAAGCTTCTTTCTCTTTGTTATCGGAGGATATTTCCTTTGGCCCTATAGTCTTCAAAGGGATCCGAAATATCTGTTCTCAGATTCCACAGAAATAAGGCTAGCAAAGAGATCCACGAAATACAGATGTAAGTCTGTGAGATGAATTAACAGAACACTAAGCAGTTTCTCAGAAAGCTTCTTTCCAGATTTCATCTGAGGATATTTCCTTTTTCACCATAGCCCTCTATGAGCTTCCAAATATCGCTTTGCCAATTCCACCAGAACTGTCTTAGCGTAAGGCTTCTCGAGGGGAAAGCTGTAACTCTGTGAGATGATTTTACAGAACACAAAGAAGTTTCTCAGAAAGCTTCTTTCTCTTTGTTATCGGAGGATATTTCCTTTGGCCCTATAGTCTTCAAAGGGATCCGAAATATCTGTTCTCAGATTCCACAGAAATAAGGCTAGCAAAGAGATCCACGAAATACAGATGTAACTCTATGAGATGAATTAACAGAACACTAAGCAGTTTCTCAGAAAGCTTCTTTCCAGATTTCATCTGAGGATATTTCCTTTTTCACCATAGCCCTCTATGGGCTTCCAAATATCACTTTGCCAATTCCACAAGAACTGTCTTAGCGAAAGCCTTCTCGAGGGGAAAGCTGTAACTCTGTGAGATGATTTCACAGAACACAAAGAAGTTTCTCAGAAAGCTTCTTTCTCTTTGTTATCGGAGGATATTTCCTTTGGCCCTATAGTCTTCAAAGGGATCCGAAATATCTGTTCTCAGATTCCACAGAAATAAGGCTAGCAAAGGGATCCACGAAATACAGATGTAACTCTCTGAGATGAATTAACAGAACACTAAGCAGTTTCCAAGAAAGCTTCTTTCCTGATTTCATCTGAGGATATTTCCTTTTTCACCATAGCCCTCTATGGGCTTCCAAATATCACTTTGCCAATTCCCCAAGAACTGTCTTAGCGAAAGGCTTCTTGAGGGGAAAGCTGTAACTCTGTGAGATGATTTCACAGAACACAAAGAAGTTTCTCAGAAACCTTCTTTCTCTTTGTTATCGGAGGATATTTCCTTTGGCCCTATAGTCTTCAAAGGGATCCGAAATATCTGTTCTCAGATTCCACAGAAATAAGGCTAGAAAACAGATCCACGAAATACAGATGTAACTCTGTGAGATGAATTAACAGAACACTAAGCAGTTTCTAAGAAAGCTTCTTTCCAGATTTCATCTGAGGATATTTCCTTTTTCACCATAGCCCTCTATGGGCTTCCAAATATCACTTTGCCAATTCCACAAGAACTGTCTTAGCGAAAGGCTTCTCGAGGGGAAAGCTCTAACTCTGTGAGATGATTTCACAGAACACAAAGAAGTTTCTCAGAAAGCTTCTTTCTCTTTGTTATCGGAGGATATTTCCTTTGGCCCTATAGTCTTCAAAGGGATCCGAAATATCTGTTCTCAGATTCCACAGAAATAAGGCTAGCAAAGAGATCCACGAAATACAGATGTAACTCTGTGAGGTGAATTAACAGGACACTTAGCAGTTTCTCAGAAAGCTTCTTTCCAGATTTCATCTGAGGATATTTCCTTTTTCACCATAGCCCTCTATGGGCTTCCAAATATCACTTTGCCAATTCCACAAGAACTGTCTTAGCGAAAGGCTTCTTGAGGGGAAAGCTGTAACTCTGTGAGATGATTTCACAGAACAGAAAGAAGTTTCTCAGAAAGCTTCTTTCTCTTTGTTATCGGAGGATATTTCCTTAGGCCCTATAGTCTTCAAAGGGATCCGAAATATCTGTTCTCAGATTTCACAGAAAGAAGGCTAGCAAAGAGATCCACGAAATACAGATGTAACTCTGTGAGATGAATTAACAGAACACTAAGCAGTTTCCAAGAAAGCTTCTTCCAGATTTCTTCTGAGGATATTTCCTTTTTCACCATAGCCCTCTATGGACTTCCAAATATCACTTTGCCAATTCCACAAGAACTGTCTTAGCGAGAGTCTTCTTGAGAGGAAAGCTGTAACTCTGTGAGATGATTTCACAGAACACAAAGAAGTTTCTCAGAAAGCTTCTTTCTCTTTGTTATCGGAGGATATTTCCTTTGGCCCTATAGTCTTCAAAGGGATCCGAAATATCTGTTCTCAGATTCCAGAGAAATAAGGCTAGCAAACAGATCCACGAAATACAGATGTAACTCTGTGAGATGAATTAACAGAACACTAAGCAGATTCTAAGAAAGCTTCTTTCCAGATTTCATCTGAGGATATTTCCTTTTTCACCATAGCCCTCTATGGGCTTTCAATTATCACTTTGCCAATTCCACAAGAACTGTCTTAGCGAAAGGCTACTTGTGAGGAAAGCTGTAACTCTGTGAGATGATTTCACAGAACACAAAGAAGTTTCTCAGTAAGCTTCTTTCTCTTTGTTATCGGAGGATTTTTCCTTTGGCCCTATAGTCTTCAAAGGGATCCGAAATATCTGTTCTCAGATTCCACAGAAATAAGGCTAGCAAAGAGATCCACGAAATACAGATGTAACTCTGTGAGATGAATTAACAGGACACTTAGCAGTTTCTAGGAAAGCTTCTTTCCAGATTTCATCTGAGGATATTTCCTTTTTCACCATAGCCCTCTATGGACTTCCAAATATCACTTTGCCAATTCCACAAGAACTGTCTTAGAGAAAGGCTTCTTGAGGGGAAAGCTGTAACTCTGTGAGATGATTTCACAAAACACAAAGAAGTTTCTCAAAAAGCTTCTTTCTCTTTGTTATCGGAGGATATTTCCTTTGGCTCTATAGTCTTCAAAGAGATCCGAAATATCTGTTCTCAGATTCCACAGAAAGAAGGCTAGCAAAGAGATCCACGAAATACAGATATAACTCTGTGAGATGAATTAACAGAACACTAAGGAGTTTCCAAGAAAGCTTCTTTCCAGATTTCATCTGAGGATATTTCCTTTTTCACCATAGCCCTCTATGGGCTTCCAAATATCACTTTGCCAATTCCACAAAAACTGTCTTAGCGAAAGGCTTCTTGAGGGGAAAGCTGTAACTCTGTGAGTTGATTTCACAGAACACAAAGACGTTTCTCAGAAAGCTTCTTTCTCTTTGTTATCGGAGGATATTTCCTTTGGCCCTGTAGTCTTCAAAGGGATCCGAAATATCTGTTCTCAGATTCCACAGAAATAAGGCTAGCAAAGAGATCCACGAAATACAGATGTAACTCTGTGAGGTGAATTAACAGGACACTTAGCAGTTTCTAGGAAAGCTTCTTTCCAGATTTCATCTGAGGATATTTCCTTTTTCACCATAGCCCTCTATGGGCTTCCAAATATCACTTTGCCAATTCCACAAGAACTGTCTTAGCGAAAGGCTTCTTGAGGGGAAAGCTGTAACTGTGTGAGATGATTTCACAGAACAAAAAGAAGTTTCTCAGAAAGCTTCTTTCTCTTTGTTATCGGAGGATATTTCCTTTGGCCCTATAGTCTTCAAAGGGATCCGAAATATCTGTTCTCAGATTCCAGAGAAATAAGGCTAGCAAAGAGATCCACGAAATACAGATGTAAGTCTGTGAGATGAATTAACAGAACACTAAGCAGTTTCTCAGAAAGCTTCTTTCCAGATTTCATCTGAGGATATTTCCTTTTTCACCATAGCCCTCTATGGGCTTCCAAATATCGCTTTGCCAATTCCACAAGAACTGTCTTAGCGAAAGGCTTCTTGAGGGGAAAGCTGTAACTCTGTGAGATGATTTCACAGAACACAAAGAAGTTTCTCAGAAAGCTTCTTTCTCGTTGTTATCGGAGGATATTTCCTTTGGCCTTATAGTCTTCAAAGGGATCCGAAATATCTGTTCTCAGATTCCAGAGAAATAAGGCTAGCAAAGAGATCCACGAAATACAGATGTAACTCTGTGAGATGAATTAACAGGACACTTAGCAGTTTCTCAGAAATCTTCTTTCCAGATTTCATCTGAGGATATTTCCTTTTTCACCATAGCCCTCTATGGGCTTCCAAATATCACTTTGCCAATTCCACAAGAACTGTCTTAGCGAAAGGCTTCTCGAGGGGAAAGCTGTAACCCTGTGAGATGATTTCACAGAACACAAAGAAGTTTCTCAGAAAGCTTCTTTCTCTTTGTTATCGGAGGATATTTCCTTTGGCCCTATAGTCTTCAAAGGGATCCGAAATATCTGTTGTCAGATTCCAGAGAAATAAGGATAGCAAAGAGATCCACGAAATACAGATGTAACTCTGTGAGATGAATTAACAGAACACTAAGCAGTTTCTCAGAAAGCTTCTTTCCAGATTTCATCTGAGGATATTTCCTTTTTCACCATAGCCCTCTATGGGCTTCCAAATATCACTTTGCCAATTCCACAAGAACTGTCTTAGCGAAAGGCTTCTCGAGAGGAAAGCTGTAACTCTGTGAGATGATTTCACAGAACACAAAGAAGTTTCTCAGAAAGCTTCTTTCTCTTTGTATTCGGAGGATATTTCCTTTGGCCCTATAGTCTTCAAAGGGATCCGAAATATCTGTTCTCAGATTCCACAGAAATAAGGCTGGCAAAGAGATCCACGAAATACAGATGTAACCCTGTGAGATGAATTAACAGGACACTTAGCAGTTTCTAGGATAGCTTCTTTCCAGATTTCATCTGAGGATATTTCCTTTTTCACCATAGCCCTCTATGGGCTTCCAAATATCACTTTGCCAATTCCACAAGAACTGTCTTAGCGAAAGGCTTCTTGAGGGGAAAGCTGTAACTCTGTGAGATGATTTCACAGAACACAAAGAAGTTTCTCAGAAAGCTTCTTTCTCGTTGTTATCGCAGGATATTTCCTTTGGCCCTATAGTCTTCAAAGGGATCCGAAATATCTGTTCTCAGATTCCACAGAAATAAGGCTATCAAAGAGATCCACGAAATACAGATGTAACTCTGTGAGATGAATTAACAGAACACTAAGCAGTTTCTCAGAAAGCTTCTTTCCAGATTTCATCTGAGGATATTTCCTTTTTCACCATAGCCCTCTATGGGCTTCCAAATATCACTTTGCCAATTCCACAAGAACTGTCTTAGCGAAAGGCTTCTCGAGAGGAAAGCTGTAACTCTGTGAGATGATTACACAGAAGACAAAGAAGTTTCTCAGAAAGCTTCTTTCTCTTTGTTATCGGAGGATATTTCCTTTGGCCCTATAGTCTTCTAAGGGATCCGAAATATCTGTTCTCAGATTTCAGAGAAATAAGACTAGCAAAGAGATCCACGAAATACAGATGTAACTCTGTGAGATGAATTAACAGAACACTAAGCAGTTTCTCAGAAAGCTTCTTTCCAGATTTCATCTGAGGATATTTACTTTTTCACCATAGCCCTCTATGGGCTTCCAAATATCACTTTGCCAATTCCACAAGAACTGTCTTAGCAAAAGGCTTCTTGAGTGGAAAGCTGTAACTCTGTGAGATAATTTCACAGAACACAAAGAAGTTTCTCAGAAAGCTTCTTTCTCTTTGTTATCGGAGGATATTTCCTTTGGCCCTCTAGTCTTCAAAGGGATCCGAAATATCTGTTCTCAGATTCCACAGAAATAAGGCTAGCAAAGAGATCCACGAAATACAGATGTAACTCTGTGAGATGAATTAACAGAACACTAAGCAGTTTCTCAGAAAGCTTCTTTCCAGATTTCATCTGAGGATATTTCCTTTTTCACCATAGCCCTCTATGGGCTTCCAAATATCACTTTGCCAATTCCACAAGAACTGTCTTAGCGAAAGGCTTCTTGAGGGTAAAGCTGTAACTCTGTGAGATGATTTCACAGAACACAAAGAAGTTTCTCCGAAAGCTTTTTTCTCTTTGTTATCGGAGGATATTTCCTTGGGCCTTGTAGTCTTCAAAGGGATCCGAAATATCTGTTCTCAGACTTCACAGAAATAAGGCTAGCAAAGAGATCCACGAAACACAGATGTAAGTCTGTGAGATGAATTAACAGAACACTAAGCAGTTTCTCAGAAAGCTTCTTTCCAGATTTCATCTGAGGATATTTCCTTTTTCACCATAGCCCTCCATGGGCTTCCAAATATCACTTTGCCAATTCCACAAGATCTGTCTTAGCGAAAGGCTTCTCGAGAGGAAAGCTGTAACTCTGTGAGATGATTACACAGAAGACAAAGAAGTTTCTCAGAAAGCTTCTTTCTCTTTGTTATCGGAGGATATTTCCTTTGGCCCTATAGTCTTCTATGGGATCCGAAATATCTGTTCTCAGATTTCAGAGAAATAAGACTAGCAAAGAGATCCACGAAATACAGATGTAACTCTGTGAGATGAATTAACAGAACACTAAGCAGTTTCTCAGAAAGCTTCTTTCCAGATTTCATCTGAGGATATTTACTTTTTCACCATAGCCCTCTATGGGCTTCCAAATATCACTTTGCCAATTCCACAAGAACTGTCTTAGCAAAAGGCTTCTTGAGTGGAAAGCTGTAACTCTGTGAGATAATTTCACAGAACACAAAGAAGTTTCTCAGAAAGCTTCTTTCTCTTTGTTATCGGAGGATATTTCCTTTGGCCCTCTAGTCTTCAAAGGGATCCGAAATATCTGTTCTCAGATTCCACAGAAATAAGGCTAGCAAAGAGATCCACGAAATACAGATGTAGCTCTGTGAGATGAATTAACAGAACACTAAGCAGTTTCTCAGAAAGCTTCTTTCCAGATTTCATCTGAGGATATTTCCTTTTTCACCATAGCCCTCTATGGGCTTCCAAGTATCACTTTGCCAATTCCACAAGAACTGTCTTAGCGAAAGGCTTCTTGAGGGTAAAGCTGTAACTCTGTGAGTTGATTTCACAGAACACAAAGACGTTTCTCAGAAAGCTTCTTTCTCTTTGTTATCGGAGGATATTTCCTTTGGCCCTGTAGTCTTCAAAGGGATCCGAAATATCTGTTCTCAGATTCCACAGAAATAAGGCTAGCAAAGAGATCCACGAAATACAGATGTAACTCTGTGAGGTGAATTAACAGGACACTTAGCAGTTTCTAGGAAAGCTTCTTTCCAGATTTCATCTGAGGATATTTCCTTTTTCACCATAGCCCTCTATGGGCTTCCAAATATCACTTTGCCAATTCCACAAGAACTGTCTTAGCGAAAGGCTTCTTGAGGGGAAAGCTGTAACTCTGTTAGATGATTTCACAGAACAAAAAGAAGTTTCTCAGAAAGCTTCTTTCTCTTTGTTATCGGAGGATATTTCCTTTGGCCCTATAGTCTTCAAAGGGATTCGAAATATCTGTTCTCAGATTTCAGAGAAATAAGGCTAGCAAAGAGATCCACGAAATACAGATGTAAGTCTGTGAGATGAATTAACAGAACACTAAGTAGTTTCTCAGAAAGCTTCTTTCCAGATTTCATCTGAGGATATTTCCTTTTTCACCATAGCCCTCTATGGGCTTCCAAATATCGCTTTGCCAATTCCACAAGAACTGTCTTAGCTAAAGGCTTCTTGAGGGGAAAGCTGTAACTCTGTGAGATGATTTCACAGAACACAAAGAAGTTTCTCAGAAAGCTTCTTTCTCGTTGTTATCGGAGGATATTTCCTTTGGCCTTATAGTCTTCAAAGGGATCCGAAATATCTGTTCTCAGATTGCAGAGAAATAAGGCTAGCAAAGAGATCCACGAAATACAGATGTAACTCTGTGAGATGAATTAACAGGACACTTTGCAGTTTCTCAGAAATCTTCTTTCCAGATTTCATCTGAGGATATTTCCTTTTTCACCGTAGCCCTCTATGGGCTTCCAAATATCACTTTGCCAATTCCACAAGAACTGTCTTAGCGAAAGGCTTCTCGAGGGGAAAGCTGTAACTCTGTGAGATGATTTCACAGAACACAAAGAAGTTTCTCAGAAAGCTTCTTTCTCTTTGTTATCGGAGGATATTTCCTTTGGCCCTATAGTCTTCAAAGGGATCCGAAATATCTGTTCTCAGATTCCAGAGAAATAAGGCTAGCAAAGAGATCCACGAAATACAGATGTAAGTCTGTGAGATGAATTAACAGAACACTAAGCAGTTTCTCAGAAAGCTTCTTTCCAGATTTCATCGGAGGATATTTCCTTTTTCACCATAGCCCTCTATGGGCTTCCAAATATCACTTTGCCAATTCCACAAGAACTGTCTTAGCAAAGGCTTCTCGAGGGGAAAGCTGTAACTCTGTGAGATGATTTCACAGAACACAGAGAAGTTTCTCAGAAAGCTTCTTTCTCTTTGTTATCGGAGGATATTTCCTTTGGCCCAATAGTCTTCAAAGGGATCCGAAATATCTGTTCTCAGATTCCAGAGAAATAAGGCTAGCAAAGAGATCCACGAAATACACATGTAAGTCTGTGAGATGAATTAACAGAACACTAAGAAGTTTCTCAGAAAGCTTCTTTCCAGATTTCATCTGAGGATATTTCCTTTTTCACCATAGCCCTCTATGGGCTTCCAAATATCACTTTGCCAATTCCACAAGAACTGTCTTAGCGAAAGGCTTCTTGAGGGGAAAGCTGTAACTCTGTGAGATGATTTCACAGAACACAAAGAAGTTTCTCAGAAAGCTTCTTTCTCGTTGTTATCGCAGGATATTTCCTTTGGCCCTATAGTCTTCAAAGGGATCCGAAATATCTGTTCTCAGATTCCACAGAAATAAGGCTATCAAAGAGATCCACGAAATACAGATGTAAGTCTGTGAGATGAATTAACAGAACACTAAGCAGTTTCTCAGAAAGCTTCTTTCCAGATTTCATCTGAGGATATTTCCTTTTTCACCATAGCCCTCTATGGGCTTCCAAATATCACTTTGCCAATTCCACAAGAACTGTCTTAGCGAAAGGCTTCTCGAGAGGAAAGCTGTAACTCTGTGAGATGATTACACAGAAGACAAAGAAGTTTCTCAGAAAGCTTCTTTCTCTTTGTTATCGGAGGATATTTCCTTTGGCCCTATAGTCTTCTAAGGGATCCGAAATATCTGTTCTCAGATTTCAGAGAAATAAGGCTAGCAAAGAGATCCACGAAATACAGATATAACTCTGTGAGATGAATTAACAGAACACTAAGCAGTTTCTCAGAAAGCTTCTTTCCAGATTTCATCTGAGGATATTTACTTTTTCACCATAGCCCTCTATGGGCTTCCAAATATCACTTTGCCAATTCCACAAGAACTGTCTTAGCAAAAGGCTTCTTGAGTGGAAAGCTGTAACTCTGTGAGATAATTTCACAGAACACAAAGAAGTTTCTCAGAAAGCTTCTTTCTCTTTGTTATCGGAGGATATTTCCTTTGGCCCTCTAGTCTTCAAAGGGATCCGAAATATCTGTTCTCAGATTCCACAGAAATAAGGCTAGCAAAGAGATCCACGAAATACAGATGTAGCTCTGTGAGATGAATTAACAGAACACTAAGCAGTTTCTCAGAAAGCTTCTTTCCAGATTTCATCTGAGGATATTTCCTTTTTCACCATAGCCCTCTATGGGCTTCCAAGTATCACTTTGCCAATTCCACAAGAACTGTCTTAGCGAAAGGCTTCTTGAGGGTAAAGCTGTAACTCTGTGAGTTGATTTCACAGAACACAAAGACGTTTCTCAGAAAGCTTCTTTCTCTTTGTTATCGGAGGATATTTCCTTTGGCCCTGTAGTCTTCAAAGGGATCCGAAATATCTGTTCTCAGATTCCACAGAAATAAGGCTAGCAAAGAGATCCACGAAATACAGATGTAACTCTGTGAGGTGAATTAACAGGACACTTAGCAGTTTCTAGGAAAGCTTCTTTCCAGATTTCATCTGAGGATATTTCCTTTTTCACCATAGCCCTCTATGGGCTTCCAAATATCACTTTGCCAATTCCACAAGAACTGTCTTAGCGAAAGGCTTCTTGAGGGGAAAGCTGTAACTCTGTTAGATGATTTCACAGAACAAAAAGAAGTTTCTCAGAAAGCTTCTTTCTCTTTGTTATCGGAGGATATTTCCTTTGGCCCTATAGTCTTCAAAGGGATTCGAAATATCTGTTCTCAGATTTCAGAGAAATAAGGCTAGCAAAGAGATCCACGAAATACAGATGTAAGTCTGTGAGATGAATTAACAGAACACTAAGTAGTTTCTCAGAAAGCTTCTTTCCAGATTTCATCTGAGGATATTTCCTTTTTCACCATAGCCCTCTATGGGCTTCCAAATATCGCTTTGCCAATTCCACAAGAACTGTCTTAGCTAAAGGCTTCTTGAGGGGAAAGCTGTAACTCTGTGAGATGATTTCACAGAACACAAAGAAGTTTCTCAGAAAGCTTCTTTCTCGTTGTTATCGGAGGATATTTCCTTTGGCCTTATAGTCTTCAAAGGGATCCGAAATATCTGTTCTCAGATTGCAGAGAAATAAGGCTAGCAAAGAGATCCACGAAATACAGATGTAACTCTGTGAGATGAATTAACAGGACACTTTGCAGTTTCTCAGAAATCTTCTTTCCAGATTTCATCTGAGGATATTTCCTTTTTCACCGTAGCCCTCTATGGGCTTCCAAATATCACTTTGCCAATTCCACAAGAACTGTCTTAGCGAAAGGCTTCTCGAGGGGAAAGCTGTAACTCTGTGAGATGATTTCACAGAACACAAAGAAGTTTCTCAGAAAGCTTCTTTCTCTTTGTTATCGGAGGATATTTCCTTTGGCCCTATAGTCTTCAAAGGGATCCGAAATATCTGTTCTCAGATTCCAGAGAAATAAGGCTAGCAAAGAGATCCACGAAATACAGATGTAAGTCTGTGAGATGAATTAACAGAACACTAAGCAGTTTCTCAGAAAGCTTCTTTCCAGATTTCATCGGAGGATATTTCCTTTTTCACCATAGCCCTCTATGAGCTTCCAAATATCGCTTTGCCAATTCCACAAGAACTGTCTTAGCGAAAGGCTTCTTGAGGGGAAAGCTGTAACTCTGTGAGATGATTTCACAGAACACAAAGAAGTTTCTCAGAAAGCTTCTTTCTCGTTGTTATCGGAGGATATTTCCTTTGGCCCTATAATCTTCAAAGGGATCCGAAATATCTGTTGTCAGATTCCAGAGAAATAAGGCTAGCAAAGAGATCCACGAAATACAGATGTAAGTCTGTGAGATGAATTAACAGAACACTAAGCAGTTTCTCAGAAAGCTTCTTTCCAGATTTCATCTGAGGATAGTTCCTTTTTCACCATAGCCCTCTATGGGCTTCCAAATATCACTTTGCCAATTCCACAAGAACTGTCTTAGCGAATGGCTTCTCGAGAGGAAAGCTGTAACTCTGTGAGATGATTTCACAGAACACAAAGAAGTTTCTCAGAAAGCTTCTTTCTCTTTGTTTTCGGAGGATATTTCCTTTGGCCCTATAGTCTTCAAAGGGATCCGAAATATCTGTTCTCAGATTCCACAGAAATAAGGCTGGCAAAGAGATCCACGAAATACAGATGTAACTCTGTGAGATGAATTAACAGGACACTTAGCAGTTTCTAGGATAGCTTCTTTCCAGATTTCATCTGAGGATATTTCCTTTTTCACCATAGCCCTCTATGGGCTTCCAAATATCACTTTGCCAATTCCACAAGAACTGTCTTAGCGAAAGGCTTCTCGAGGGGAAAGCTGTAACTCTGTGAGATGATTTCACAGAACACAAAGAAGTTTCTCAGAAAGCTTCTTTCTCTTTGTTATCGGAGGATTTTTCCTTTGGCCCTATAGTCTTCAAAGGGATCCGAAATATCTGTTCTCAGATTCCACAGAAATAAGGCTAGCAAAGAGATCCACGAAATACAGATGTAAGTCTGTGAGATGAATTAACAGAACACTAAGCAGTTTCTCAGAAAGCTTCTTTCCAGATTTCATCTGAGGATATTTCCTTTTTCACCATAGCCCTCTATGGGCTTCCAAATATCACTTTGCCAATTCCACAAGAACTGTCTTAGCGAAAGGCTTCTCGAGGGGAAAGCTGTAACTCTGTGAGATGATTTCACAGAAACAGAGAAGTTTCTCAGAAAGCTTCTTTCTCTTTGTTATCGGAGGATATTTCCTTTGGCCCAATAGTCTTCAAAGGGATCCGAAATATCTGTTCTCAGATTCCAGAGAAATAAGGCTAGCAAAGAGATCCACGAAATACACATGTAAGTCTGTGAGATGAATTAACAGAACACTAAGATGTTTCTCAGAAAGCTTCTTTCCAGATTTCATCTGAGGATATTTCCTTTTTCACCATAGCCCTCTATGGGCTTCCAAATATCGCTTTGCCAATTCCACAAGAACTGTCTTAGCGAAAGGCTTCTTGAGGGGAAAGCTGTAACTCTGTGAGATGATTTCACAGAACACAAAGAAGTTTCTCAGAAAGCTTCTTTCTCTTTGTTATCGCAGGATATTTCCTTTGGCACTATAGTCTTCAAAGGGATCCGAAATATCTGTTCTCAGATTCCAGAGAAATAAGGCTATCAAAGAGATCCACGAAATACAGATGTAAGTCTGTGAGATGAATTAACAGAACACTAAGCAGTTTCTCAGAAATCTTCTTTCCAGATTTCATCTGAGGATATTTCCTTTTTCACCATAGCCCTCTATGGGCTTCCAAATATCACTTTGCCAATTCCACAAGAACTGTCTTAGCGAAAGGCTTCTCGAGAGGAAAGCTGTAACTCTGTGAGATGATTTCACAGAACACAAAGAAATTTCTCAGAAAGCTTCTTTCTCTTTGTTTTCGGAGGATATTTCCTTTGGCCCTATAGTCTTCAAAGGGATCCGAAATATCTGTTCTCAGATTCCACAGAAATAAGGCTGGCAAAGAGATCCACGAAATACAGATGTAACTCTGTGAGATGAATTAACAGAACACTAAGCAGTTTCCACGAAAGCTTCTTTCCAGATTTCATCTGAGGATATTTCCTTTTTCACCATAGCCCTCTATGGGCTTCCAAATATCACTTTGCCAATTCCACAAGAACTGTCTTAGCGAAAGGCTTCTTGAGGGGAAAGCTGTAACTCTGTGAGATGATTTCACAGAACACAAAGAAGTTTCTCAGAAAGCTTCTTTCTCTTTGTTATCGGAGGATATTTCCTTTGGCCCTATAGTCTTCAAAGGGATCCGAAATATCTGTTCTCAGATTCCACAGAAATAAGGCTAGCAAAGAGATCCACGAAATACAGATGTAACTCGGTGAGATGAATTAACAGGACACTTAGCAGTTTCTAGGAAAGATTCTTTCCAGATTTCATCTGAGGATATTTCCTTTTTCACCATAGCCCTTTATGGGCTTCCAAATATCACTTTGCCAATTCCACAAGAACTGTCTTAGCGAAAGGCTTCTCGAGGGGAAAGCTGTAACTCTGTGAGATGATTTCACAGAAAACAAAGAAGTTTCTCAGAAAGCTTCTTTCTCTTTGTTAACGGAGGTAATTTCCTTTGGCCCTATAGTCTTCAAAGGGATCCGAAATATCTTTTCTCAGATTCCACAGAAATAAGGCTAGCAAAGAGATCCACGAAATACAGATGTAACTCTGTGAGATGAATTAACAGAACACTAAGCAGTTTCTCAGAAAGCTTCTTTCCAGATTTCATCTGAGGATATTTCCTTTTTCAAAATAGCCCTCTATGGGCTTCCAAATATCACTTTGCCAATTCCACAAGAACTGTCTTAGCGAAAGGCTTCTCGAGGGGAAAGCTGAAACTCTGTGAGATGATTACACAGAAGACAAAGAAGTTTCCCAGAAAGCTTCTTTCTCTTTGTTATCGGAGGATATTTCATTTGGCCCTATAGTCTTCAAAGGGATCCGAAATATCTGTTCTCAGATTTCAGAGAAATAAGGCTAGCAAAGAGATCCACGAAATACAGATGTAACTCTGTGAGATGAATTAACAGAACACTAAGCAGTTTCTCAGAAAGCTTCTTTCCAGATTTCATCTGAGGATATTTCCTTTTTCACCATAGCCCTCTATGGGCTTCCAAATATCACTTTGCCAATTCCACAAGAACTGTCTTAGCAAAAGGCTTCTTGAGTGGAAAGCTGTAACTCTGTGAGATAATTTCACAGAACACAAAGAAGTTTCTCAGAAAGCTTCTTTCTCTTTGTTATCGGAGGATATTTCCTTTGGCCCTCTAGTCTTCAAAGGGATCCGAAATATCTGTTGTCAGATTCCAGAGAAATAAGGATAGCAAAGAGATCCACGAAATACAGATGTAACTCTGTGAGATGAATTAACAGAACACTAAGCAGTTTCTCAGAAAGCTTCTTTCCAGATTTCATCTGAGGATATTTCCTTTTTCACCATAGCCCTCTATGGGCTTCCAAATATCACTTTGCCAATTCCACAAGAACTGTCTTAGCGAAAGGCTTCTTGAGGGTAAAGCTGTAACTCTGTGAGATGATTTCACAGAACACAAAGAAGTTTCTCCGAAAGCTTCTTTCTCTTTGTTATCGGAGGATATTTCCTTGGGCCTTGTAGTCTTCAAAGGGATCCGAAATATCTGTTCTCAGACTTCACAGAAATAAGGCTAGCAAAGAGATCCACGAAATACAGATGTAAGTCTGTGAGATGAATTAACAGAACACTAAGCAGTTTCTCAGAAAGCTTCTTTCCAGATTTCATCTGAGGATATTTCCTTTTTCACCATAGCCCTCCATGGGCTTCCAAATATCACTTTGCCAATTCCACAAGAACTGTCTTAGCGAAAGGCTTCTTGAGGGGAAAGCTGTAACTCTGTGAGATGATTTCACAGAACACAAAGACGTTTCTCAGAAACCTTCTTTCTCTTTGTTATCGGAGGATATTTCCCTTGGCCCTATAGGCTTCAAAGGGATCCGAAATATCTGTTCTCAGATTCCACAGAAATAAGGCTAGCAAAGAGATCCACGAAATACAGATGTAACTCTGTGAGATGAATTAACAGAACACTAAGCAGTTTCTAAGAAAGCTTCTTTCCAGATTTCATCTGAGGATATTTCCTTTTTCACCATAGCCCTCTAAGGGCTTCCAAATATCACTTTGCCAATTCCACAAGAACTGTCTTAGCGAAAGGCTTCCTTTGGCCCTATAGTCTTCAAAGGGATCCGAAATATCTGTTCTCAGATTCCAGAGAAATAAGGCTAGCAAAGAGATCCACGAAATACAGATGTAAGTCTGGGAGATGAATTAACAGAACACTAAGCAGTTTCTCAGAAAGCTTCTTTCCAGATTTCCTCTGAGGATATTTCCTTTTTCACCAAAGCCCTCTATGGGCTTCCAAATATCACTTTGCCAATTCCACAAGAACTGTCTTAGCGAAAGGCTTCTTGAGGGGAAAGCTGTAACTCTGTGAGTTGATTTCACAGAACACAAAGACGTTTCTCAGAAAGCTTCTTTCTCTTTGTTATCGGAGGATATTTCCTTTGGCCCTGTAGTCTTCAAAGGGATCCGAAATATCTGTTCTCAGATTCCACAGAAATAAGGCTAGCAAAGAGATCCACGAAATACAGATGTAACTCTGTGAGGTGAATTAACAGGACACTTAGCAGTTTCTAGGAAAGCTTCTTTCCAGATTTCATCTGAGGATATTTCCTTTTTCACCATAGCCCTCTATGGGCTTCCAAATATCGCTTTGCCAATTCCACAAGAACTGTCTTAGCGAAAGGCTTCTTGAGGGGAAAGCTGTAACTCTGTGAGATGATTTCACAGAACAAAAAGAAGTTTCTCAGAAAGCTTCTTTCTCTTTGTTATCGGAGGATATTTCCTTTGGCCCTATAGTCTTCAAAGGGATCCGAAATATCTGTTCTCAGATTTCAGAGAAATAAGGCTAGCAAAGAGATCCACGAAATACAGATGTAAGTCTGTGAGATGAATTAACAGAACACTAAGTAGTTTCTCAGAAAGCTTCTTTCCAGATTTCCTCTGAGGATATTTCCTTTTTCACCATAGCCCTCTATGGGCTTCCAAATATCGCTTTGCCAATTCCACAAGAACTGTCTTAGCTAAAGGCTTCTTGAGGGGAAAGCTGTAACTCTGTGAGATGATTTCACAGAACACAAAGAAGTTTGTCAGAAAGCTTCTTTCTCGTTGTTATCGGAGGATATTTCCTTTGGCCTTATAGTCTTCAAAGGGATCCGAAATATCTGTTCTCAGATTCCAGAGAAATAAGGCTAGCAAAGAGATCCACGAAATACAGATGTAACCCTGTGAGATGAATTAACAGGACACTTAGCAGTTTCTAGGATAGCTTCTTTCCAGATTTCATCTGAGGATATTTCCTTTTTCACCATAGCCCTCTATGGGCTTCCAAATATCACTTTGCCAATTCCACAAGAACTGTCTTAGCGTAAGGCTTCTCGAGGAGAAAGCTGTAACTCTGTGAGATGATTTCACAGAACACAAAGAAGTTTCTCAGAAAGCTTCTTTCTCTTTGTTATCGGAGGATATTTCCTTTGGCCGTATAGTCTTCAAAGGGATCCGAAATATCTGTTCTCAGATTCCACAGAAATAAGGCTAGCAAAGAGATCCACGAAATACAGATGTAAGTCTGTGAGATGAATTAACAGAACACTAAGCAGTTTCTCAGAAAGCTTCTTTCCAGATTTCATCTGAGGATATTTCCTTTTTCACCATAGCCCTCTATGGGCTTCCAAATATCACTTTGCCAATTCCACAAGAACTGTCTTAGCAAAGGCTTCTCGAGGGGAAAGCTGTAACTCTGTGAGATGATTTCACAGAACACAGAGAAGTTTCTCAGAAAGCTTCTTTCTCTTTGTTATCGGAGAATATTTCCTTTGGCCCAATAGTCTTCAAAGGGATCCGAAATATCTGTTCTCAGATTCCAGAGAAATAAGGCTAGCAAAGAGATCCACGAAATACACATGTAAGTCTGTGAGATGAATTAACAGAACACTAAGAAGTTTCTCAGAAAGCTTCTTTCCAGATTTCATCTGAGGATATTTCCTTTTTCACCATAGCCCTCTATGGGCTTCCAAATATCACTTTGCCAATTCCACAAGAACTGTCTTAGCGAAAGGCTTCTTGAGGGGAAAGCTGTAACTCTGTGAGATGATTTCACAGAACACAAAGAAGTTTCTCAGAAAGCTTCTTTCTCGTTGTTATCGCAGGATATTTCCTTTGGCCCTATAGTCTTCAAAGGGATCCGAAATATCTGTTCTCAGATTCCACAGAAATAAGGCTATCAAAGAGATCCACGAAATACAGATGTAAGTCTGTGAGATGAATTAACAGAACACTAAGCAGTTTCTCAGAAAGCTTCTTTCCAGATTTCATCTGAGGATATTTCCTTTTTCACCATAGCCCTCTATGGGCTTCCAAATATCACTTTGCCAATTCCACAAGAACTGTCTTAGCGAAAGGCTTCTCGAGAGGAAAGCTGTAACTCTGTGAGATGATTACACAGAAGACAAAGAAGTTTCTCAGAAAGCTTCTTTCTCTTTGTTATCGGAGGATATTTCCTTTGGCCCTATAGTCTTCAAAGGGATCCGAAATATCTGTTCTCAGATTCCAGAGAAATAAGGCTAGCAAACAGATCCACGAAATACAGATGTAACTCTGTGAGATGAATTAACAGAACACTAAGCAGATTCTAAGAAAGCTTCTTTCCAGATTTCATCTGAGGATATTTCCTTTTTCACCATAGCCCTCTATGGGCTTTCAATTATCACTTTGCCAATTCCACAAGAACTGTCTTAGTGAAAGGCTACTTGAAGGAAAGCTGTAACTCTGTGAGATGATTTCACAGAACACAAAGAAGTTTCTCAGTAAGCTTCTTTCTCTTTGTTATCGGAGGATTTTTCCTTTGGCCCTATAGTCTTCAAAGGGATCCGAAATATCTGTTCTCAGATTCCACAGAAATAAGGCTAGCAAAGAGATCCACGAAATACAGATGTAACTCTGTGAGATGAATTAACAGGACACTTAGCAGTTTCTAGGAAAGCTTCTTTCCAGATTTCATCTGAGGATATTTCCTTTTTCACCATAGCCCTCTATGGACTTCCAAATATCACTTTGCCAATTCCACAAGAACTGTCTTAGAGAAAGGCTTCTTGAGGGGAAAGCTGTAACTCTGTGAGATGATTTCACAGAACACAAAGAAGTTTCTCAAAAAGCTTCTTTCTCTTTGTTATCGGAGGATATTTCCTTTAGCTCTATAGTCTTCAAAGAGATCCGAAATATCTGTTCTCAGATTCCACAGAAAGAAGGCTAGCAAAGAGATCCACGAAATACAGATATAACTCTGTGAGATGAATTAACAGAACACTAAGCAGTTTCCAAGAAAGCTTCTTTCCAGATTTCATCTGAGGATATTTCCTTTTTCACCATAGCCCTCTATGGGCTTCCAAATATCACTTTGCCAATTCCACAAAAACTGTCTTAGCGAAAGGCTTCTTGAGGGGAAAGCTGTAACTCTGTGAGTTGATTTCACAGAACACAAAGACGTTTCTCAGAAAGCTTCTTTCTCTTTGTTATCGGAGGATATTTCCTTTGGCCCTGTAGTCTTCAAAGGGATCCGAAATATCTGTTCTCAGATTCCACAGAAATAAGGCTAGCAAAGAGATCCACGAAATACAGATGTAACTCTGTGAGGTGAATTAACAGGACACTTAGCAGTTTCTAGGAAAGCTTCTTTCCAGATTTCATCTGAGGATATTTCCTTTTTCACCATAGCCCTCTATGGGCTTCCAAATATCACTTTGCCAATTCCACAAGAACTGTCTTAGCGAAAGGCTTCTTGAGGGGAAAGCTGTAACTGTGTGAGATGATTTCACAGAACAAAAAGAAGTTTCTCAGAAAGCTTCTTTCTCTTTGTTATCGGAGGATATTTCCTTTGGCCCTATAGTCTTCAAAGGGATCCGAAATATCTGTTCTCAGATTCCACAGAAATAAGGCTAGCAAAGAGATCCACGAAATACAGATGTAAGTCTGTGAGATGAATTAACAGAACACTAAGCAGTTTCTCAGAAAGCTTCTTTCCAGATTTCATCTGAGGATATTTCCTTTTTCACCATAGCCCTCTATGGGCTTCCAAATATCGCTTTGCCAATTCCACAAGAACTGTCTTAGAGAAAGGCTTCTTGAGGGGAAAGCTGTAACTCTGTGAGATGATTTCACAGAACACAAAGAAGTTTCTCAGAAAGCTTCTTTCTCGTTGTTATCGGAGGATATTTCCTTTGGCCTTATAGTCTTCAAAGGGATCCGAAATATCTGTTCTCAGATTCCAGAGAAATAAGGCTAGCAAAGAGATCCACGAAATACAGATGTAACTCTGTGAGATGAATTAACAGGACACTTAGCAGTTTCTCAGAAATCTTCTTTCCAGATTTCATCTGAGGATATTTCCTTTTTCACCATAGCCCTCTATGGGCTTCCAAATATCACTTTGCCAATTCCACAAGAACTGTCTTAGCGAAAGGCTTCTCGAGGGGAAAGCTGTAACCCTGTGAGATGATTTCACAGAACACAAAGAAGTTTCTCAGAAAGCTTCTTTCTCTTTGTTATCGGAGGATATTTCCTTTGGCCCTATAGTCTTCAAAGGGATCCGAAATATCTGTTGTCAGATTCCAGAGAAATAAGGATAGCAAAGAGATCCACGAAATACAGATGTAACTCTGTGAGATGAATTAACAGAACACTAAGCAGTTTCTCAGAAAGCTTCTTTCCAGATTTCATCTGAGGATAGTTCCTTTTTCACCATAGCCCTCTATGGGCTTCCAAATATCACTTTGCCAATTCCACAAGAACTGTCTTAGCGAAAGGCTTCTCGAGAGGAAAGCTGTAACTCTGTGAGATGATTTCACAGAACACAAAGAAGTTTCTCAGAAAGGTTCTTTCTCTTTGTTTTCGGAGGATATTTCCTTTGGCCCTATAGTCTTCAAAGGGATCCGAAATATCTGTTCTCAGATTCCACAGAAATAAGGCTGGCAAAGAGATCCACGAAATACAGATGTAACCCTGTGAGATGAATTAACAGGACACTTAGCAGTTTCTAGGATAGCTTCTTTCCAGATTTCATCTGAGGATATTTCCTTTTTCACCATAGCCCTCTATGGGCTTCCAAATATCACTTTGCCAATTCCACAAGAACTGTCTTAGCGTAAGGCTTCTCGAGGAGAAAGCTGTAACTCTGTGAGATGATTTCACAGAACACAAAGAAGTTTCTCAGAAAGCTTCTTTCTCTTTGTTATCGGAGGATATTTCCTTTGGCCCTATAGTCTTCAAAGGGATCCGAAATATCTGTTCTCAGATTCCACAGAAATAAGGCTAGCAAAGAGATCCACGAAATACAGATGTAAGTCTGTGAGATGAATTAACAGAACACTAAGCAGTTTCTCAGAAAGCTTCTTTCCAGATTTCATCTGAGGATATTTCCTTTTTCACCATAGCCCTCTATGGGCTTCCAAATATCACTTTGCCAATTCCACAAGAACTGTCTTAGCAAAGGCTTCTCGAGGGGAAAGCTGTAACTCTGTGAGATGATTTCACAGAACACAGAGAAGTTTCTCAGAAAGCTTCTTTCTCTTTGTTATCGGAGGATATTTCCTTTGGCCCAATAGTCTTCAAAGGGATCCGAAATATCTGTTCTCAGATTCCAGAGAAATAAGGCTAGCAAAGAGATCCACGAAATACACATGTAAGTCTGTGAGATGAATTAACAGAACACTAAGAAGTTTCTCAGAAAGCTTCTTTCCAGATTTCATCTGAGGATATTTCCTTTTTCACCATAGCCCTCTATGGGCTTCCAAATATCACTTTGCCAATTCCACAAGAACTGTCTTAGCGAAAGGCTTCTTGAGGGGAAAGCTGTAACTCTGTGAGATGATTTCACAGAACACAAAGAAGTTTCTCAGAAAGCTTCTTTCTCTTTGTTATCGGAGGATATTTCCTTTGGCCCTATAGTCTTCAAAGGGATCCGAAATATCTGTTGTCAGATTCCAGAGAAATAAGGATAGCAAAGAGATCCACGAAATACAGATGTAACTCTGTGAGATGAATTAACAGAACACTAAGCAGTTTCTCAGAAAGCTTCTTTCCAGATTTCATCTGAGGATAGTTCCTTTTTCACCATAGCCCTCTATGGGCTTCCAAATATCACTTTGCCAATTCCACAAGAACTGTCTTAGCGAAAGGCTTCTCGAGAGGAAAGCTGTAACTCTGTGAGATGATTTCACAGAACACAAAGAAGTTTCTCAGAAAGCTTCTTTCTCTTTGTTTTCGGAGGATATTTCCTTTGGCCCTATAGTCTTCAAAGGGATCCGAAATATCTGTTCTCAGATTCCACAGAAATAAGGCTGGCAAAGAGATCCACGAAATACAGATGTAACCCTGTGAGATGAATTAACAGGACACTTAGCAGTTTCTAGGATAGCTTCTTTCCAGATTTCATCTGAGGATATTTCCTTTTTCACCATAGCCCTCTATGGGCTTCCAAATATCACTTTGCCAATTCCACAAGAACTGTCTTAGCGTAAGGCTTCTCGAGGAGAAAGCTGTAACTCTGTGAGATGATTTCACAGAACACAAAGAAGTTTCTCAGAAAGCTTCTTTCTCTTTGTTATCGGAGGATATTTCCTTTGGCCCTATAGTCTTCAAAGGGATCCGAAATATCTGTTCTCAGATTCCACAGAAATAAGGCTAGCAAAGAGATCCACGAAATACAGATGTAAGTCTGTGAGATGAATTAACAGAACACTAAGCAGTTTCTCAGAAAGCTTCTTTCCAGATTTCATCTGAGGATATTTCCTTTTTCACCATAGCCCTCTATGGGCTTCCAAATATCACTTTGCCAATTCCACAAGAACTGTCTTAGCAAAGGCTTCTCGAGGGGAAAGCTGTAACTCTGTGAGATGATTTCACAGAACACAGAGAAGTTTCTCAGAAAGCTTCTTTCTCTTTGTTATCGGAGGATATTTCCTTTGGCCCAATAGTCTTCAAAGGGATCCGAAATATCTGTTCTCAGATTCCAGAGAAATAAGGCTAGCAAAGAGATCCACGAAATACACATGTAAGTCTGTGAGATGAATTAACAGAACACTAAGAAGTTTCTCAGAAAGCTTCTTTCCAGATTTCATCTGAGGATATTTCCTTTTTCACCATAGCCCTCTATGGGCTTCCAAATATCACTTTGCCAATTCCACAAGAACTGTCTTAGCGAAAGGCTTCTTGAGGGGAAAGCTGTAACTCTGTGAGATGATTTCACAGAACACAAAGAAGTTTCTCAGAAAGCTTCTTTCTCGTTGTTATCGCAGGATATTTCCTTTGGCCCTATAGTCTTCAAAGGGATCCGAAATATCTGTTCTCAGATTCCACAGAAATAAGGCTATCAAAGAGATCCACGAAATACAGATGTAAGTCTGTGAGATGAATTAACAGAACACTAAGCAGTTTCTCAGAAAGCTTCTTTCCAGATTTCATCTGAGGATATTTCCTTTTTCACCATAGCCCTCTATGGGCTTCCAAATATCACTTTGCCAATTCCACAAGAACTGTCTTAGCGAAAGGCTTCTCGAGAGGAAAGCTGTAACTCTGTGAGATGATTACACAGAAGACAAAGAAGTTTCTCAGAAAGCTTCTTTCTCTTTGTTATCGGAGGATATTTCTTTTGGCCCTATAGTCTTCTAAGGGATCCGAAATATCTGTTCTCAGATTTCAGAGAAATAAGGCTAGCAAAGAGATCCACGAAATACAGATGTAACTCTGTGAGATGAATTAACAGAACACTAAGCAGTTTCTCAGAAAGCTTCTTTCCAGATTTCATCTGAGGATATTTACTTTTTCACCATAGCCCTCTATGGGCTTCCAAATATCACTTTGCCAATTCCACAAGAACTGTCTTAGCAAAAGGCTTCTTGAGTGGAAAGCTATAACTCTGTGAGATAATTTCACAGAACACAAAGAAGTTTCTCAGAAAGCTTCTTTCTCTTTGTTATCGGAGGATATTTCCTTTGGCCCTCTAGTCTTCAAAGGGATCCGAAATATCTGTTCTCAGATTCCACAGAAATAAGGCTAGCAAAGAGATCCACGAAATACAGATGTAACTCTGTGAGATGAATTAACAGAACACTAAGCAGTTTCTCAGAAAGCTTCTTTCCAGATTTCATCTGAGGATATTTCCTTTTTCACCATAGCCCTCTATGGGCTTCCAAATATCACTTTGCCAATTCCACAAGAACTGTCTTAGCGAAAGGCTTCTTGAGGGTAAAGCTGTAACTCTGTGAGATGATTTCACAGAACACAAAGAAGTTTCTCCGAAAGCTTTTTTCTCTTTGTTATCGGAGGATATTTCCTTGGGCCTTGTAGTCTTCAAAGGGATCCGAAATATCTGTTCTCAGACTTCACAGAAATAAGGCTAGCAAAGAGATCCACGAAATACAGATGTAAGTCTGTGAGATGAATTAACAGAACACTAAGCAGTTTCTCAGAAAGCTTCTTTCCAGATTTCATCTGAGGATATTTCCTTTTTCACCATAGCCCTCCATGGGCTTCCAAATATCACTTTGCCAATTCCACAAGATCTGTCTTAGCGAAAGGCTACTTGAGAGGAAAGCTGTAACTCTGTGAGATGATTTCACAGAACACAAAGAAGTTTCTCAGTAAGCTTCTTTCTCTTTGTTATCGGAGGATTTTTCTTTGGCCCTATAGTCTTCAAAGGGATCCGAAATATCTGTTCTCAGATTCCACAGAAATAAGGCTAGCAAAGAGATCCACGAAATACAGATGTTACTCTGTGAGATGAATTAACAGGACACTTAGCAGTTTCTAGGAAAGCTTCTTTCCAGATTTCATCTCAGGATATTTCCTTTTTCACCATAGCCCTCTATGGACTTCCAAATATCACTTTGCCAATTCCACAAGAACTGTCTTAGAGAAAGGCTTCTTGAGGGGAAAGCTGTAACTCTGTGAGATGATTTCACAGAACACAAAGAAGTTTCTCAAAAAGCTTCTTTCTCTTTGTTATCGGAGGATATTTCCTTTGGCTCTATAGTCTTCAAAGAGATCCGAAATATCTGTTCTCAGATTCCACAGAAAGAAGGCTAGCAAAGAGATCCACGAAATACAGATATAACTATGTGAGATGAATTAACAGAACACTAAGCAGTTTCCAAGAAAGCTTCTTTCCAGATTTCATCTGAGGATATTTCCTTTTTCACCATAGCCCTCTATGGGCTTCCAAATATCACTTTGCCAATTCCACAAGAACTGTCTTAGCGAAAGGCTTCTTGAGGGGAAAGCTGTAACTCTGTTAGATGATTTCACAGAACAAAAAGAAGTTTCTCAGAAAGCTTCTTTCTCTTTGTTATCGGAGGATATTTCCTTTGGCCCTATAGTCTTCAAAGGGATCCGAAATATCTGTTCTCAGATTTCAGAGAAATAAGGCTAGCAAAGAGATCCACGAAATACAGATGTAAGTCTGTGAGATGAATTAACAGAACACTAAGTAGTTTCTCAGAAAGCTTCTTTCCAGATTTCATCTGAGGATATTTCCTTTTTCACCATAGCCCTCTATGGGCTTCCAAATATCGCTTTGCCAATTCCACAAGAACTGTCTTAGCTAAAGGCTTCTTGAGGGGAAAGCTGTAACTCTGTGAGATGATTTCACAGAACACAAAGAAGTTTCTCAGAAAGCTTCTTTCTCGTTGTTATCGGAGGATATTTCCTTTGGCCTTATAGTCTTCAAAGGGATCCGAAATATCTGTTCTCAGATTCCAGAGAAATAAGGCTAGCAAAGAGATCCACGAAATACAGATGTAACTCTGTGAGATGAATTAACAGGACACTTTGCAGTTTCTCAGAAATCTTCTTTCCAGATTTCATCTGAGGATATTTCCTTTTTCACCGTAGCCCTCTATGGGCTTCCAAATATCACTTTGCCAATTCCACAAGAACTGTCTTAGCGAAAGGCTTCTCGAGGGGAAAGCTGTAACTCTGTGAGATGATTTCACAGAACACAAAGAAGTTTCTCAGAAAGCTTCTTTCTCTTTGTTATCGGAGGATATTTCCTTTGGCCCTATAGTCTTCAAAGGGATCCGAAATATCTGTTCTCAGATTCCAGAGAAATAAGGCTAGCAAAGAGATCCACGAAATACAGATGTAAGTCTGTGAGATGAATTAACAGAACACTAAGCAGTTTCTCAGAAAGCTTCTTTCCAGATTTCATCTGAGGATATTTCCTTTTTCACCATAGCCCTCTATGAGCTTCCAAATATCGCTTTGCCAATTCCACAAGAACTGTCTTAGCGAAAGGCTTCTTGAGGGGAAAGCTGTAACTCTGTGAGATGATTTCACAGAACACAAAGAAGTTTCTCAGAAAGCTTCTTTCTCGTTGTTATCGGAGGATATTTCCTTTGGCCCTATAGTCTTCAAAGGGATCCGAAATATCTGTTGTCAGATTCCAGAGAAATAAGGCTAGCAAAGAGATCCACGAAATACAGATGTAAGTCTGTGAGATGAATTAACAGAACACTAAGCAGTTTCTCAGAAAGCTTCTTTCCTGATTTCATCTGAGGATAGTTCCTTTTTCACCATAGCCCTCTATGGGCTTCCAAATATCACTTTGCCAATTCCACAAGAACTGTCTTAGCGAAAGGCTTCTCGAGAGGAAAGCTGTAACTCTGTGAGATGATTTCACAGAACACAAAGAAGTTTCTCAGAAAGCTTCTTTCTCTTTGTTTTCGGAGGATATTTCCTTTGGCCCTATAGTCTTCAAAGGGATCCGAAATATCTGTTCTCAGATTCCACAGAAATAAGGCTGGCAAAGAGATCCACGAAATACAGATGTAACTCTGTGAGATGAATTAACAGGACACTTAGCAGTTTCTAGGATAGCTTCTTTCCAGATTTCATCTGAGGATATTTCCTTTTTCACCATAGCCCTCTATGGGCTTCCAAATATCACTTTGCCAATTCCACAAGAACTGTCTTAGCGAAAGGCTTCTCGAGGGGAAAGCTGTAACTCTGTGAGATGATTTCACAGAACACAAAGAAGTTTCTCAGAAAGCTTCTTTCTCTTTGTTATCGGAGGATATTTCCTTTGGCCCTATAGTCTTCAAAGGGATCCGAAATATCTGTTCTCAGATTCCACAGAAATAAGGCTAGCAAAGAGATCCACGAAATACAGATGTAAGTCTGTGAGATGAATTAACAGAACACTAAGCAGTTTCTCAGAAAGCTTCTTTCCAGATTTCATCTGAGGATATTTCCTTTTTCACCATAGCCCTCTATGGGCTTCCAAATATCACTTTGCCAATTCCACAAGAACTGTCTTAGCGAAAGGCTTCTCGAGGGGAAAGCTGTAACTCTGTGAGATGATTTCACAGAAACAGAGAAGTTTCTCAGAAAGCTTCTTTCTCTTTGTTATCGGAGGATATTTCCTTTGGCCCAATAGTCTTCAAAGGGATCCGAAATATCTGTTCTCAGATTCCAGAGAAATAAGGCTAGCAAAGAGATCCACGAAATACACATGTAAGTCTGTGAGATGAATTAACAGAACACTAAGAAGTTTCTCAGAAAGCTTCTTTCCAGATTTCATCTGAGGATATTTCCTTTTTCACCATAGCCCTCTATGGGCTTCCAAATATCGCTTTGCCAATTCCACAAGAACTGTCTTAGCGAAAGGCTTCTTGAGGGGAAAGCTGTAACTCTGTGAGATGATTTCACAGAACACAAAGAAGTTTCTCAGAAAGCTTCTTTCTCTTTGTTATCGCAGGATATTTCCTTTGGCCCTATAGTCTTCAAAGGGATCCGAAATATCTGTTCTCAGATTCCAGAGAAATAAGGCTATCAAAGAGATCCACGAAATACAGATGTAAGCCTGTGAGATGAATTAACAGAACACTAAGCAGTTTCTCAGAAAGCTTCTTTCCAGATTTCATCTGAGGATATTTCCTTTTTCACCATAGCCCTCTATGGGCTTCCAAATATCACTTTGCCAATTCCACAAGAACTGTCTTAGCGAAAGGCTTCTCGAGAGGAAAGCTGTAACTCTGTGAGATGATTTCACAGAACACAAAGAAATTTCTCAGAAAGCTTCTTTCTCTTTGTTTTCGGAGGATATTTCCTTTGGCCCTATAGTCTTCAAAGGGATCCGAAATATCTGTTCTCAGATTCCACAGAAATAAGGCTGGCAAAGAGATCCACGAAATACAGATGTAACTCTGTGAGATGAATTAACAGAACACTAAGCAGTTTCCACGAAAGCTTCTTTCCAGATTTCATCTGAGGATATTTCCTTTTTCACCATAGCCCTCTATGGGCTTCCAAATATCACTTTGCCAATTCCACAAGAACTGTCTTAGCGAAAGGCTTCTTGAGGGGAAAGCTGTAACTCTGTGAGATGATTTCACAGAACACAAAGAAGTTTCTCAGAAAGCTTCTTTCTCTTTGTTATCGGAGGATATTTCCTTTGGCCCTATAGTCTTCAAAGGGATCCGAAATATCTGTTCTCAGATTCCACAGAAATAAGGCTAGCAAAGAGATCCACGAAATACAGATGTAACTCTGTGAGATGAATTAACAGGACACTTAGCAGTTTCTAGGAAAGATTCTTTCCAGATTTCATCTGAGGATATTTCCTTTTTCACCATAGCCCTTTATGGGCTTCCAAATATCACTTTGCCAATTCCACAAGAACTGTCTTAGCGAAAGGCTTCTCGAGGGGAAAGCTGTAACTCTGTGAGATGATTTCACAGAAAACAAAGAAGTTTCTCAGAAAGCTTCTTTCTCTTTGTTAACGGAGGTAATTTCCTTTGGCCCTATAGTCTTCAAAGGGATCCGAAATATCTTTTCTCAGATTCCACAGAAATAAGGCTAGCAAAGAGATCTACGAAATACAGATGTAACTCTGTGAGATGAATTAACAGAACACTAAGCAGTTTCTCAGAAAGCTTCTTTCCAGATTTCATCTGAGGATATTTCCTTTTTCAAAATAGCCCTCTATGGGCTTCCAAATATCACTTTGCCAATTCCACAAGAACTGTCTTAGCGAAAGGCTTCTTGAGGGGAAAGCTGTAACTCTGTGAGATGATTACACAGAAGACAAAGAAGTTTCTCAGAAAGCTTCTTTCTCTTTGTTATCGGAGGATATTTCATTTGGCCCTATAGTCTTCAAAGGGATCCGAAATATCTGTTCTCAGATTTCAGAGAAATAAGGCTAGCAAAGAGATCCACGAAATACAGATGTAACTCTGTGAGATGAATTAACAGAACACTAAGCAGTTTCTCAGAAAGCTTCTTTCCAGATTTCATCTGAGGATATTTCCTTTTTCACCATAGCCCTCTATGGGCTTCCAAATATCACTTTGCCAATTCCACAAGAACTGTCTTAGCAAAAGGCTTCTTGAGTGGAAAGCTGTAACTCTGTGAGATAATTTCACAGAACACAAAGAAGTTTCTCAGAAAGCTTCTTTCTCTTTGTTATCGGAGGATATTTCCTTTGGCCCTCTAGTCTTCAAAGGGATCCGAAATATCTGTTCTCAGATTCCACAGAAATAAGGCTACCAAAAAGATCCACGAAATACAGATGTAACTCTGTGAGATGAATTAACAGAACACTAAGCAGTTTCTCAGAAAGCTTCTTTCCTGATTTCATCTGAGGATATTTCCTTTTTCACCATAGCCCTCTATGGGCTTCCAAATATCACTTTGCCAATTCCACAAGAACTGTCTTAGCGAAAGGCTTCTTGAGGGTAAAGCTGTAACTCTGTGAGATGATTTCACAGAACACAAAGAAGTTTCTCCGAAAGCTTCTTTCTCTTTGTTATCGGAGGATATTTCCTTGGGCCTTGTAGTCTTCAAAGGGATCCGAAATATCTGTTCTCAGACTTCACAGAAATAAGGCTAGCAAAGAGATCCACGAAATACAGATGTAAGTCTGTGAGATGAATTAACAGAACACTAAGCAGTTTCTAAGAAAGCTTCTTTCCAGATTTCATCTGAGGATATTTCCTTTTTCACCATAGCCCTCCATGGGCTTCCAAATATCACTTTGCCAATTCCACAAGAACTGTCTTAGCGAAAGGCTTCTTGAGGGGAAAGCTGTAACTCTGTGAGATGATTTCACAGAACACAAAGACGTTTCTCAGAAACCTTCTTTCTCTTTGTTATCGGAGGATATTTCCCTTGGCCCTATAGGCTTCAAAGGGATCCGAAATATCTGTTCTCAGATTCCACAGAAATAAGGCTAGCAAAGAGATCCACGAAATACAGATGTAACTCTGTGAGATGAATTAACAGAACACTAAGCAGTTTCTAAGAAAGCTTCTTTCCAGATTTCATCTGAGGATATTTCCTTTTTCACCATAGCCCTCTAAGGGCTTCCAAATATCACTTTGCCAATTCCACAAGAACTGTCTTAGCGAAAGGCTTCCTTTGGCCCTATAGTCTTCAAAGGGATCCGAAATATCTGTTCTCAGATTCCAGAGAAATAAGGCTAGCAAAGAGATCCACGAAATACAGATGTAAGTCTGTGAGATGAATTACCAGAACACTAAGCAGTTTCTCAGAAAGCTTCTTTCCAGATTTCCTCTGAGGATATTTCCTTTTTCACCATAGCCCTCTATGGGCTTCCAAATATCACTTTGCCAATTCCACAAGAACTGTCTTAGCGAAAGGCTTCTTGAGGGGAAAGCTGTAACTCTGTGAGTTGATTTCACAGAACACAAAGACGTTTCTCAGAAAGCTTCTTTCTCTTTGTTATCGGAGGATATTTCCTTTGGCCCTGTAGTCTTCAAAGGGATCCGAAATATCTGTTCTCAGATTCCACAGAAATAAGGCTAGCAAAGAGATCCACGAAATACAGATGTAACTCTGTGAGGTGAATTAACAGGACACTTAGCAGTTTCTAGGAAAGCTTCTTTCCAGATTTCATCTGAGGATATTTCCTTTTTCACCATAGCCCTCTATGGGCTTCCAAATATCGCTTTGCCAATTCCACAAGAACTGTCTTAGCGAAAGGCTTCTTGAGGGGAAAGCTGTAACTCTGTGAGATGATTTCACAGAACAAAAAGGAGTTTCTCAGAAAGCTTCTTTCTCTTTGTTATCGGAGGATATTTCCTTTGGCCCTATAGTCTTCAAAGGGATCCGAAATATCTGTTCTCAGATTTCAGAGAAATAAGGCTAGCAAAGAGATCCACGAAATACAGATGTAAGTCTGTGAGATGAATTAACAGAACACTAAGTAGTTTCTCAGAAAGCTTCTTTCCAGATTTCATCTGAGGATATTTCCTTTTTCACCATAGCCCTCTATGGGCTTCCAAATATCGCTTTGCCAATTCCACAAGAACTGTCTTAGCTAAAGGCTTCTTGAGGGGAAAGCTGTAACTCTGTGAGATGATTTCACAGAACACAAAGAAGTTTCTCAGAAAGCTTCTTTCTCGTTGTTATCGGAGGATATTTCCTTTGGCCTTATAGTCTTCAAAGGGATCCGAAATATCTGTTCTCAGATTCCAGAGAAATAAGGCTAGCAAAGAGATCCACGAAATACAGATGTAACTCTGTGAGATGAATTAACAGGACACTTAGCAGTTTCTCAGAAATCTTCTTTCCAGATTTCATCTGAGGATATTTCCTTTTTCACCGTAGCCCTCTATGGGCTTCCAAATATCACTTTGCCAATTCCACAAGAACTGTCTTAGCGAAAGGCTTCTCGAGGGGAAAGCTGTAACTCTGTGAGATGATTTCACAGAACACAAAGAAGTTTCTCAGAAAGCTTCTTTCTCGTTGTTATCGGAGGATAATTCCTTTGGCCCTATAGTCTTCAAAGGGATCCGAAATATCTGTTCTCAGATTCCAGAGAAATAAGGCTAGCAAAGAGATCCACGAAATACAGATGTAACTCTGTGAGATGAATTAAAAGAACACTAAGCAGTTTCTCAGAAAGCTTCTTTCCAGATTTCATCTGAGGATATTTCCTTTTTCACCATAGCCCTCTATGAGCTTCCAAATATCGCTTTGCCAATTCCACAAGAACTGTCTTAGCGAAAGGCTTCTTGAGGGGAAAGCTGTAACTCTGTGAGATGATTTCACAGAACACAAAGAAGTTTCTCAGAAAGCTTCTTTCTCGTTGTTATCGGAGGATATTTCCTTTGGCCCTATACTCTTCAAAGGGATCCGAAATATCTGTTGTCAGATTCCAGAGAAATAAGGCTAGCAAAGAGATCCACGAAATACAGATGTAAGTCTGTGAGATGAATTAACAGAACACTAAGCAGTTTCTCAGAAAGCTTCTTTCCAGATTTCATCTGAGGATAGTTCCTTTTTCACCATAGCCCTCTATGGGCTTCCAAATATCACTTTGCCAATTCCACAAGAACTGTCTTAGCGAAAGGCTTCTCGAGAGGAAAGCTGTAACTCTGTGAGATGATTTCACAGAACACAAAGAAGTTTCTCAGAAAGCTTCTTTCTCTTTGTTTTCGGAGGATATTTCCTTTGGCCCTATAGTCTTCAAAGGGATCCGAAATATCTGTTCTCAGATTCCACAGAAATAAGGCTGGCAAAGAGATCCACGAAATACAGATGTAACTCTGTGAGATGAATTAACAGGACACTTAGCAGTTTCTAGGATAGCTTCTTTCCAGATTTCATCTGAGGATATTTCCTTTTTCACCATAGCCCTCTATGGGCTTCCAAATATCACTTTGCCAATTCCACAAGAACTGTCTTAGCGTAAGGCTTCTCGAGGGGAAAGCTGTAACTCTGTGAGATGATTTCACAGAACACAAAGAAGTTTCTCAGAAAGCTTCTTTCTCTTTGTTATCGGAGGATATTTCCTTTGGCCCTATAGTCTTCAAAGGGATCCGAAATATCTGTTCTCAGATTCCAGAGAAATAAGGCTAGCAAAGAGATCCACGAAATACAGATGTAAGTCTGTGAGATGAATTAACAGAACACTAAGCAGTTTCTCAGAAAGCTTCTTTCCAGATTTCATCTGAGGATATTTCCTTTTTCACCATAGCCCTCTATGGGCTTCCAAATATCACTTTGCCAATTCCACAAGAACTGTCTTAGCGAAAGGCTTCTCGAGGGGAAAGCTGTAACTCTGTGAGATGATTTCACAGAAACAGAGAAGTTTCTCAGAAAGCTTCTTTCTCTTTGTTATCGGAGGATATTTCCTTTGGCCCAATAGTCTTCAAAGGGATCCGAAATATCTGTTCTCAGATTCCAGAGAAATAAGGCTAGCAAAGAGATCCACGAAATACAGATGTAAGTCTGTGAGATGAATTAACAGAACACTAAGAAGTTTCTCAGACAGCTTCTTTCCAGATTTCATCTGAGGATATTTCCTTTTTCACCATAGCCCTCTATGGGCTTCCAAATATCGCTTTGCCAATTCCACAAGAACTGTCTTAGCGAAAGGCTTCTTGAGGGGAAAGCTGTAACTCTGTGAGATGATTTCACAGAACACAAAGAAGTTTCTCCGAAAGCTTCTTTCTCTTTGTTATCGCAGGATATTTCCTTTGGCCCTATAGTCTTCAAAGGGATCCGAAATATCTGTTCTCAGATTCCAGAGAAATAAGGCTATCAAAGAGATCCACGAAATACAGATGTAAGTCTGTGAGATGAATTAACAGAACACTAAGCAGTTTCTCAGAAAGCTTCTTTCCAGATTTCATCTGAGGATATTTCCTTTTTCACCATAGCCCTCCATGGGCTTCCAAATATCACTTTGCCAATTCCACAAGAACTGTCTTAGAGAAAGGCTTCTCGAGAGGAAAGCTGTAACTCTGTGAGATGATTTCACAGAACACAAAGAAATTTCTCAGAAAGCTTCTTTCTCTTTGTTTTCGGAGGATATTTCCTTAGGCCCTATAGTCTTCAAAGGGATCCGAAATATCTGTTCTCAGATTCCACAGAAATAAGGCTGGCAAAGAGATCCACGAAATACAGATGTAACTCTGTGAGATGAATTAACAGAACACTAAGCAGTTTCCACGAAAGCTTCTTTCCAGATTTCATCTGAGGATATTTCCTTTTTCACCATAGCCCTCTATGGGCTTCCAAATATCACTTTGCCAATTCCACAAGAACTCTCTTAGCGAAAGGCTTCTTGAGGGGAAAGCTGTAACTCTGTGAGATGATTTCACAGAACACAAAGAAGTTTCTCAGAAAGCTTCTTTCTCTTTGTTATCGGAGGATATTTCCTTTGGCCCTATAGTCTTCAAAGGGATCCGAAATATCTGTTCTCAGATTCCACAGAAATAAGGCTAGCAAAGAGATCCACGAAATACAGATGTAACTCTGTGAGATGAATTAACAGGACACTTAGCAGTTTCTAGGAAAGATTCTTTCCAGATTTCATCTGAGGATATTTCCTTTTTCACCATAGCCCTTTATGGGCTTCCAAATATCACTTTGCCAATTCCACAAGAACTGTCTTAGCGAAAGGCTTCTCGAGGGGAAAGCTGTAACTCTGTGAGATGATTTCACAGAAAACAAAGAAGTTTCTCAGAAAGCTTCTTTCTCTTTGTTAACGGAGGTAATTTCCTTTGGCCCTATAGTCTTCAAAGGGATCCGAAATATCTTTTCTCAGATTCCACAGAAATAAGGCTAGCAAAGAGATCCACGAAATACAGATGTAACTCTGTGAGATGAATTAACAGAACACTAAGCAGTTTCTCAGAAAGCTTCTTTCCAGATTTCATCTGAGGATATTTCCTTTTTCAAAATAGCCCTCTATGGGCTTCCAAATATCACTTTGCCAATTCCACAAGAACTGTCTTAGCGAAAGGCTTCTTGAGGGGAAAGCTGTAACTCTGTGAGATGATTACACAGAAGACAAAGAAGTTTCTCAGAAAGCTTCTTTCTCTTTGTTATCGGAGGATATTTCCTTTGGCCCTATAGTCTTCAAAGGGATCCGAAATATCTGTTCTCAGATTTCAGAGAAATAAGGCTAGCAAAGAGATCCACGAAATACAGATGTAACTCTGTGAGATGAATTAACAGAACACTAAGCAGTTTCTCAGAAAGCTTCTTTCCATATTTCATCTGAGGATATTTCCTTTTTCACCATAGCCCTCTATGGGCTTCCAAATATCACTTTGCCAATTCCACAAGAACTGTCTTAGCAAAAGGCTTCTTGAGTGGAAAGCTGTAACTCTGTGAGATAATTTCACAGAACACAAAGAAGTTTCTCAGAAAGCTTCTTTCTCTTTGTTATCGGAGGATATTTCCTTTGGCCCTCTAGTCTTCAAAGGGATCCGAAATATCTGTTCTCAGATTCCACAGAAATAAGGCTACCAAAGAGATCCACGAAATACAGATGTAACTCTGTGAGATGAATTAACAGAACACTAAGCAGTTTCTCAGAAAGCTTCTTTCCAGGTTTCATCTGAGGATATTTCCTTTTTCACCATAGCCCTCTATGGGCTTCCAAATATCACTTTGCCAATTCCACAAGAACTGTCTTAGCGAAAGGCTTCTTGAGGGGAAAGCTGTAACTCTGTGAGATGATTTCACAGAACACAAAGAAGTTTCTCCGAAAGCTTCTTTCTCTTTGTTATCGGAGGATATTTCCTTGGGCCTTGTAGTCTTCAAAGGGATCCGAAATATCTGTTCTCAGACTTCACAGAAATAAGGCTAGCAAAGAGATCCACGAAATACAGATGTAAGTCTGTGAGATGAATTAACAGAACACTAAGCAGTTTCTCAGAAAGCTTCTTTCCAGATTTCATCTGAGGATATTTCCTTTTTCAACATAGCCCTCCATGGGCTTCCAAATATCACTTTGCCAATTCCACAAGAACTGTCTTAGCGAAAGGCTTCTTGAGGGGAAAGCTGTAACTCTGTGAGATGATTTCACAGAACACAAAGACGTTTCTCAGAAACCTTCTTTCTCTTTGTTATCGGAGGATATTTCCCTTGGCCCTATAGGCTTCAAAGGGATCCGAAATATCTGTTCTCAGATTCCACAGAAATAAGGCTAGCAAAGAGATCCACGAAATACAGATGTAACTCTGTGAGATGAATTAACAGAACACTAAGCAGTTTCTAAGAAAGCTTCTTTCCAGATTTCATCTGAGGATATTTCCTTTTTCACCATAGCCCTCTAAGGGCTTCCAAATATCACTTTGCCAATTCCACAAGAACTGTCTTAGCGAAAGGCTTCCTTTGGCCCTATAGTCTTCAAAGGGATCCGAAATATCTGTTCTCAGATTCCAGAGAAATAAGGCTAGCAAAGAGATCCACGAAATACAGATGTAAGTCTGTGAGATGAATTACCAGAACACTAAGCAGTTTCTCAGAAAGCTTCTTTCCAGATTTCCTCTGAGGATATTTCCTTTTTCACCATAGCCCTCTACGGGCTTCCAAATATCACTTTTCCAATTCCACAAGAACTGTCTTAGCGAAAGGCTTCTAGAGAGGAAAGCTGTAACTCTGTGAGATGATTTCACAGAACACAAAGAAGTTTCTCAGAAAGCTTCTTTCTCTTTGTTATCGGAGGATATTTCCTTTGGCCCTATAGTCTTCAAAGGGATCCGAAATATCTGTTCTCAGATTCCAGAGAAATAAGGCTAGCAAAGAGATCCACGAAATACAGATGTAAGTCTGTGAGATGAATTAACAGAACACTAAGCAGTTTCTCAGAAAGCTTCTTTCCAGATTTCATTTGAGGATATTTCCTTTTTCACCATAGCCCTCTATGGGCTTCCAAATATCGCTTTGCCAATTCCACAAGAACTGTCTTAGCGAAAGGCTTCTTGAGGGGAAAGCTGTAACTCTGTGAGGTGATTTCACAGAACACAAAGAAGTTTCTCAGAAAGCTTCTTTCTCGTTGTTATCGGAGGATATTTCCTTTGGCCCTATAGTCTTCAAAGGGATCCGAAATATCTGTTCTCAGATTCCAGAGAAATATGGCTAGCAAAGAGATCCACGAAATACAGATGTAAGTCTGTGAGATGAATTAACAGAACACTAAGCAGTTTCTCAGAAAGTTTCTTTCCAGATTTCATCTGAGGATATTTCCTTTTTCACCATAGCCCTCCATGGGCTTCCAAATATCACTTTGCCAATTCCACAAGAACTGTCTTAGCGAAAGGCTTCTTGAGGGGAAAGCTGTAACTCTGTGAGGTGATTTCACAGAACACAAAGACGTTTCTCAGAAACCTTCTTTCGCTTTGTTATCGGAGGATATTTCCCTTGGCCCTATAGGCTTCAAAGGGATCCGAAATATCTGTTCTCAGATTCCACAGAAATAAGGCTAGCAAAGAGATCCACGAAATACAGATGTAAGTCTGTGAGATGAATTAACAGAACACTAAGCAGTTTCCAAGAAAGCTTCTTTCCAGATTTCATCTGAGGATATTTCCTTTTTCACCACAGCCCTCTATGGGCTTCCAAATATCACTTTGCCAATTCCACAAGAACTGTCTTAGCGAAAGGCTTCTTGAGGGGAAAGCTGTAACTCTGTGAGATGATTTCACAGAACACAAAGAAGTTTCTCAGAAAGCTTCTTTCTCTTTGTTATCGGAGGATATTTCCTTTGGCCCTATATTCTTCAAAGGGATCGGAAATATCTGTTCTCAGATTCCACAGAAATATGGCTAGCAAAGAGATCCACGAAATACAGATGTAGCTCTGTGAGATGAATTAACAGAACACTAAGCAGTTTCTCAGAAAGCTTCTTTCCAGATTTCATCTGAGGATATTTCCTTTTTCACCATAGCCCTCTATGGACTTCCAAATATCACTTTGCCAATTCCACAAGAACTGTCTTAGCGAAAGACTTCTTGAGAGGAAAGCTGTAACTCTGTGAGATGATTTCAAAGAACACAAAGAAGTTTTTCAGAAAGATTCTTTCTCTTTGTTATCGGAGGATATTTCCTTTGGCCGTATAGTCTTCAAAGAGATACGAAATATCTGTTCTCAGATTCCACAGAAATAAGGCTAGCAAAGAGATCCACGAAATACAGATGTAACTCTGTGAGATGAATTAAAAGAACACTAAGCAGTCTCTCAGAAAGCTTCTTTCCAGATTTCATCTGAGGATATTTCCTTTTTCACCATAGCCCTCTATGGGCTTCCAAATATCACTTTGCCAATTCCACAAGAACTGTCTTAGCGAAAAGCTTCTCGAGGGGAAAGCTGTAATTCGGTGAGATGATTTCACAGAACACAAAGAAGTTTCTCAGAAAGCTTCTTTCTCTTTGTTATCGGAGGATTTTTCCTTTGGCCCTATAGTCTTCAAAGGGATCCGAAATATATGTTCTCAGATTCCACAGAAATAAGGCTAGCAAAGAGATCCACGAAATACAGATGTAAGTCTGTGAGATGAATTACCAGAACACTAACCAGTTTCTCAGAAAGCTTCTTTCCAGGTTTCATCTGAGGATATTTCCTTTTTCACCATAGCCCTCTATGGGCTTCCAAATATCACTTTGCCAATTCCACAAGAACTGTCTTAGCGAAAGGCTTATCGAGGGGAAAGCTGTAACTCTGTGAGATGATTTCACAGAACACAAAGAAGTTTCTCAGAAAGCTTCTTTCTCTTTGTTATCGGAGGATATTTCCTTTGGCCCTATAGTCTTCAAAGGGATCCGAAATATCTGTTCTCAGATTCCACAGAAATAAGGCTAGCAAAGAGATCCACGAAATACAGATGTAAGTCTGTGAGATGAATTAACAGAACACTAAGCAGTTTCTCAGAAAGCTTCTTTCCAGATTTCATCTGAGGATATTTCCTTTTTCACCATAGCCCTCTATGGGCTTCCAAATATCACTTTTCCAATTCCACAAGAACTGTCTTAGCGAAAGGCTTCTCGAGAGGAAAGCTGTAACTCTGTGAGATGATTTCACAGAACACAAAGAAGTTTCTCAGAAAGCTTCTTTCTCTTTGTTATCGGAGGATATTTCCTTTGGCCCTATAGTCTTCCAAGGGATCCGAAATATCTGTTCTCAGATTCCACAGAAATAAGGCTAGCAAAGAGATCCACGAAATACAGATGAAACTCTGTGAGATGAATTAACAGAACAATAAGGAGTTTCTCAGAAAGCTTCTTTCCAGATTTCATCTGAGGATATTTCCTTTTTCACCATAGCCCTCTATAGGCTTCCAAATATCACTTTGCCAATTCCACAAGAACTGTCTTAGCCAAAGGCTTCTCGAGGGGAAAGCTGTAACTCTGTGAGATGATTTCACAGAACACAGAGAAGTTTCTCAGAAAGCTTCTTTCTCTTTGTTATCGGAGGATATTTCCTTTGGCCCTATAGTCTTCAAAGGGATCCGAAATATCTGTTCTCAGATTCCACAGAAATAAGGCTAGCAAAGAGATCCACGAAATACAGATGTAACTCTGTGAGATGAATTAACAGAACACTAAGCAGTTTCTCAGAAAGCTTCTTTCCAGATTTCATCTGAGGATATTTCCTTTTTCACCATAGCCCTCTATAGGCTTCCAAATATCACTTTGCCAATTCCACAAGAACTGTCTTAGCCAAAGGCTTCTCGAGGGGAAAGCTGTAACTCTGTGAGATGATTTCACAGAACACAGAGAAGTTTCTCAGAAAGCTTCTTTCTCTTTGTTATCGGAGGATATTTCCTTTGGCCCTATAGTCTTCAAAGGGATCCGAAATATCTGTTCTCAGATTCCAGAGAAATAAGGCTAGCAAAGAGATCCACGAAATACAGATGTAACTCTGTGAGATGAATTAACAGAACAATAAGGAGTTTCTCAGAAAGCTTCTTTCCAGATTTCATCTGAGGATATTTCCTTTTTCACCATAGCCCTCTATGGGCTTCCAAATATCACTTTGCCAATTCCACAAGAACTGTCTTAGAGAAAGGCTTCTTGAGAGGAAAGCTGTAACTCTGTGAGATGATTTCAAAGAACACAAAGAAGTTTCTCAGAAAGATTCTTTCTCTTTGTTATCGGAGGATTTTTCCTTTGGCCCTATAGTCTTCACAGGGATCCGAAATATATGTTCTCAGATTCCACAGAAATAAGGCTAGCAAAGAGATCCACGAAATACAGATGTAACTCTGTGAGATGAATTAACAGAACACTAAGCAGTTTCTCAGAAAGCTTCTTTCCAGATTTCATCTGAGGATATTTCCTTTTTCAAAATAGCCCTCTATGGGCTTCCAAATATCACTTTGCCAATTCCACAAGAACTGTCTTAGCGAAAGGCTTCTTGAGGGGAAAGCTGTAACTCTGTGAGATGATTACACAGAAGACAAAGAAGTTTCTCAGAAAGCTTCTTTCTCTTTGTTATCGGAGGATATTTCCTTTGGCCCTATAGTCTTCAAAGGGATCCGAAATATCTTTTCTCAGATTTCAGAGAAATAAGGCTAGCAAAGAGATCCACGAAATACAGATGTAACTCTGTGAGATGAATTAACAGAACACTAAGCAGTTTCTCAGAAAGCTTCTTTCCAGATTTCATCTGAGGATATTTCCTTTTTCACCATAGCCCTCTATGGGCTTCCAAATATCACTTTGCCAAGTCCACAAGAACTGTCTTAGCGAAAGGCTTCTTGAGGGTAAAGCTGTAACTCTGTGAGATGATTTCACAGAACACAAAGAAGTTTCTCCGAAAGCCTCTTTCTCTTTGTTATCGGAGGATATTTCCTTTGGCCTTGTAGTCTTCAAAGGGATCCGAAATATTTGTTCTCAGACTTCACAGAAATAAGGCTAGCAAAGAGATCCACGAAATACAGATGTAAGTCTGTGAGATGAATTAACAGAACACTAAGCAGTTTCTCAGAAAGCTTCTTTCCAGATTTCATCTGAGGATATTTCCTTTTTCACCATAGCCCTCCATGGGCTTCCAAATATCACTTTGCCAATTCCACAAGAACTGTCTTAGCGAAAGGCTTCTTGAGGGGAAAGCTGTAACTCTGTGAGATGATTTCACAGAACACAAAGACGTTTCTCAGAAACCTTCTTTCTCTTTGTTATCGGAGGATATTTCCTTTGGCCCTATAGTCTTCAAAGGGATCCGAAATATCTGTTCTCAGATTCCACAGAAATAAGGCTAGCAAAGAGATCCACGAAATACAGATGTAAGTCTGTGAGATGAATTAACAGAACACTAAGCAGTTTCCAAGAAAGCTTCTTTCCAGATTTCATCTGAGGATATTTCCTTTTTCACCATAGCCCTCTATGGGCTTCCAAATATCACTTTGCCAATTCCACAAGAACTGTCTTAGCGAAAGGCTTCTCGAGGGGAAAGCTGTAACTCTGTGAGATGATTTCACAGAACACAAAGAAGTTTCTCAGAAAGCTTCTTTCTCTTTGTTATCGGAGGATATTTCCTTTGGCCCTATATTCTTCAAAGGGATCGGAAATATCTGTTCTCAGATTCCACAGAAATATGGCTAGCAAAGAGATCCACGAAATACAGATGTAGCTCTGTGAGATGAATTAACAGAACACTAAGCAGTTTCTAAGAAAGCTTCTTTCCAGATTTCATCTGAGGATATTTCCTTTTTCACCATAGCCCTCTAAGGGCTTCCAAATATCACTTTGCCAATTCCACAAGAACTGTCTTAGCGAAAGGCTTCTCGAGGGGAAAGCTGTAACTCTGTGAGATGATTTCACAGAACACAAAGAAGTTTCTCAGAAAGCTTCTTTCTCTTTGTTATCGGAGGATATTTCCTTTGGCCCTATAGTCTTCAAAGGGATCCGAAATATCTGTTCTCAGATTCCAGAGAAATAAGGCTAGCAAAGAGATCCACGAAATACAGATGTAAGTCTGTGAGATGAATTAACAGAACACTAAGCAGTTTCTCAGAAAGCTTCTTTCCAGATTTCATCTGAGGATATTTCCTTTTTCACCATAGCCTTCTATGGGCTTCCAAATATCACTTTTCCAATTCCACAAGAACTGTCATAGCGAAAGGCTTCTCGAGAGGAAAGCTGTAACTCTGTGAGATGATTTCACAGAACACAAAGAAGTTTCTCAGAAAGCTTCTTTCTCTTTGTTATCGGAGGATATTTCCTTTGGCCCTATAGTCTTCAAAGGGATCCGAAATATCTTTTCTCAGATTCCAGAGAAATAAGGCTATCAAAGAGATCCACGAAATACAGATGTAATTCTGTGAGATGAATTAACAGAACACTAAGCAGTTTCCAAGAAAGCTTCTTTCCAGATTTCATCTGAGGATATTTCCTTTTTCACCATAGCCTTCTATGGGCTTCCAAATATCACTTTGCCAATTCCACAAGAACTGTCTTAGCGAAAGGCTTCTTGAGGAGAAAGCTGTAACTCTGTGAGATGATTTCACAGAACACAAAGAAGTTTCTCAGAAAGCTTCTTTCTCTTTGTTAACGGAGGATATTTCCTTTGGCCCTATAGTCTTCAAAGGGATCCGAAATATCTGTTCTCAGATTCCACAGAAATAAGGCTAGCAAAGAAATCCACGAAATACAGATGTAAGTCTGTGAGATGAATTAACAGAACACTAAGCAGTTTCTCAGAAAGCTTCTTTCCAGATTTCATCTGAGGATATTTCCTTTTTCACCATAGCCCTCTATGGGCTTCCAAATATCACTTTGCTAATTCCACAAGAACTGTCTTAGCGAAAGGCTTCTTGAGGGGAAAGCTGTAACTCTGTGAGATGATTTCACAGAACACAAAGAAGTTTCTCAGAAAGCTTCTTTCTCTTTGTTATCGGAGGATATTTCCTTTGGCCCTCTAGTCTTCAGAGGGATCCGAAATATCTGTTCTCAGATTCCACAGAAATAAGGCTAGCAAAGAGATCCACGAAATACAGATGTAACTCTGTGAGATGAATTAACAGAACACTAAGCAGTTTCTAAGAAAGCTTCTTTCCAGATTTCATCTGAGGATATTTCCTTTTTCACCATAGCCCTCTATGGGCTTCCAAATATCACTTTGCCAATTCCACAAGAACTGTCTTAGAGAAAGGCTTCTTGAGGGGAAAGCTGTAACTCTGGGAGATGATTTCAAAGAACACAAAGAAGTTTCTCAGAAAGATTCTTTCTCTTTGTTATCGGAGGATATTTCCTTTGGCCGTATAGTCTTCAAAGAGATACGAAATATCTGTTCTCAGATTCCACAGAAATAAGGCTAGAAAAGAGATCCACGAAATACAGATGTAACTCTGTGAGATGAATTAAAAAAACACTAAGCAGTGTCTCAGAAAGCTTCTTTCCAGATTTCATCTGAGGATATTTCCTTTTTCACCATAGCCCTCTATGGGCTTCCAAATATCACTTTGCCAATTCCACAAGAACTGTCTTAGAGAAAGGCTTCTTGAGAGGAAAGCTGTAACTCTGTGAGATGATTTCAAAGAACACAAAGAAGTTTCTCAGAAAGATTCTTTCTCTTTGTTATCGGAGGATTTTTCCTTTGTCCCTATAGTCTTCAAAGGGATCTGAAATATATGTTCTCAGATTCCACAGAAATAAGGCTAGCAAAGAGATCCACGAAATACAGATGTAAGTCTGTGAGATGAATTACCAGAACACTAACCAGTTTCTCAGAAAGCTTCTTTCCAGATTTCATCTGAGGATATTTCCTTTTTCACCATAGCCCTCTATGGGCTTCCAAATATCACTTTGCCAATTCCACAAGAACTGTCTTAGCGAAAGGCTTCTCGAGGGGAAAGCTGTAACTCTGTGAGATGATTTCACAGAACACAAAGAATTTCTCAGAAAGCTTCTTTCTCTTTGTTATCGGAGGATATTTCCTTTGGCCCTATAGTCTTCAAAGGGATCCGAAATATCTGTTCTCAGATTCCAGAGAAATAAGGCTAGCAAAGAGATCCACGAAATACAGATGTAAGTCTGTGAGATGAATTAACAGAACACTAAGCAGTTTCTCAGAAAGCTTCTTTCCAGATTTCATCTGAGGATATTTCCTTTTTCACCATAGCCTTCTATGGGCTTCCAAATATCACTTTTCCAATTCCACAAGAACTGTCTTAGCGAAAGGCTTCTCGAGAGGAAAGCTGTAACTCTGTGAGATGATTTCACAGAACACAAAGAAGTTTCTCAGAAAGCTTCTTTCTCTTTGTTATCGGAGGATATTTCCCCTGGCCCTATAGTCTTCAAAGGGATCCGAAATATCTGTTCTCAGATTCCAGAGAAATAAGGCTAGCAAAGAGATCCACGAAATACAAATGTAATTCTGTGAGATGAATTAACAGAACACTAAGCAGTTTCTCAGAAAGCTTCTTTCCAGATTTCATCTGAGGATATTTCCTTTTTCAAAATAGCCCTCTATGGGCTTCCAAATATCACTTTGCCAATTCCACAAGAACTGTCTTAGCGAAAGGCTTCTTGAGGGGAAAGCTGTAACTCTGTGAGATGATTACACAGAAGACAAAGAAGTTTCTCAGAAAGCTTCTTTCTCTTTGTTATCGGAGGATATTTCCTTTGGCCCTATAGTCTTCAAAGGGATCCGAAATATCTGTTCTCAGATTTCAGAGAAATAAGGCTAGCAAAGAGATCCACGAAATACAGATGTAACTCTGTGAGATGAATTAACAGAACACTAAGCAGTTTCTCAGAAAGCTTCTTTCCAGATTTCATCTGAGGATATTTCCTTTTTCACCATAGCCCTCTATGGGCTTCCAAATATCACTTTGCCAATTCCACAAGAACTGTCTTAGCGAAAGGCTTCTTGAGGGTAAAGCTGTAACTCTGTGAGATGATTTCACAGAACACAAAGAAGTTTCTCCGAAAGCTTCTTTCTATTTGTTATCGGAGGATATTTCCTTTGGCCTTGTAGTCTTCAAAGGGATCCGAAATATTTGTTCTCAGACTTCACAGAAATAAGGCTAGCAAAGAGATCCACGAAATACAGATGTAAGTCTGTGAGATGAATTAACAGAACACTAAGCAGTTTCTCAGAAAGCTTCTTTCCAGATTTCATCTGAGGATATTTCCTTTTTCACCATAGCCCTCCATGGGCTTCCAAATATCACTTTGCCAATTCCACAAGAACTGTCTTAGCGAAAGGCTTCTTGAGGGGAAAGCTGTAACTCTGTGAGATGATTTCACAGAACACAAAGACGTTTCTCAGAAACCTTCTTTCTCTTTGTTATCGGAGGATATTTCCTTTGGCCCTATAGTCTTCAAAGGGATCCGAAATATCTGTTCTCAGATTCCACAGAAATAAGGCTAGCAAAGAGATCCACGAAATACAGATGTAATTCTGTGAGATGAATTAACAGAACACTAAGCAGTTTCCAAGAAAGCTTCTTTCCAGATTTCATCTGAGGATATTTCCTTTTTCACCATAGCCTTCTATGGGCTTCCAAATATCACTTTGACAATTCCACAAGAACTGTCTTAGCGAAAGGCTTCTTGAGGAGAAAGCTGTAACTCTGTGAGATGATTTCACAGAACACAAAGAAGTTTCTCAGAAAGCTTCTTTCTCTTTGTTAACGGAGGATATTTCCTTTGGCCCTATAGTCTTCAAAGGGATCCGAAATATCTGTTCTCAGATTCCACAGAAATAAGGCTAGCAAAGAGATCCACGAAATACAGATGTAACTCTGTGAGATGAATTAACAGAACACTAAGCAGTTTCTCAGAAAGCTTCTTTCCAGATTTCATCTGAGGATATTTCCTTTTTCACCATAGCCCTCTATAGGCTTCCAAATATCACTTTGCCAATTCCACAAGAACTGTCTTAGCCAAAGGCTTCTCGAGGGGAAAGCTGTAACTCTGTGAGATGATTTCACAGAACACAGAGAAGTTTCTCAGAAAGCTTCTTTCTCTTTGTTATCGGAGGATATTTCCTTTGGCCCTATAGTCTTCAAAGGGATCCGAAATATATGTTCTCAGATTCCACAGAAATAAGGCTAGCAAAGAGATCCACGAAATACAGATGTAAGTCTGTGAGATGAATTACCAGAACACTAACCAGTTTCTCAGAAAGCTTCTTTCCAGATTTCATCTGAGGATATTTCCTTTTTCACCATAGCCCTCTATGGGCTTCCAAATATCACTTTGCCAATTCCACAAGAACTGTCTTAGCGAAAGGCTTCTCGAGGGGAAAGCTGTAACTCTGTGAGATGATTTCACAGAACACAAAGAAGTTTCTCAGAAAGCTTCTTTCTCTTTGTTATCGGAGGATATTTCCTTTGGCCCTATAGTCTTCAAAGGGATCCGAAATATCTGTTCTCAGATTCCACAGAAATAAGGCTAGCAAAGAGATCCACGAAATACAGATGTAAGTCTGTGAGATGAATTAACAGAACACTAAGCAGTTTCTCAGAAAGCTTCTTTCCAGATTTCATCTGAGGATATTTCCTTTTTCACCATAGCCTTCTATGGGCTTCCAAATATCACTTTTCCAATTCCACAAGAACTGTCTTAGCGAAAGGCTTCTCGAGAGGAAAGCTGTAACTCTGTGAGATGATTTCACAGAACACAAAGAAGTTTCTCAGAAAGCTTCTTTCTCTTTGTTATCGGAGGATATTTCCCCTGGCCCTATAGTCTTCAAAGGGATCCGAAATATCTGTTCTCAGATTCCAGAGAAATAAGGCTAGCAAAGAGATCCACGAAATACAAATGTAATTCTGTGAGATGAATTAACAGAACACTAAGCAGTTTCCACGAAAGCTTCTTTCCAGATTTCATCTGAGGATATTTCCTTTTTCACCATAGCCTTCTATGGGCTTCCAAATATCACTTTGCCAATTCCACAAGAACTGTCTTAGCGAAAGGCTTCTTGAGGAGAAAGCTGTAACTCTGTGAGATGATTTCACAGAACACAAAGAAGTTTCTCAGAAAGCTTCTTTCTTTTTTGTTAACGGAGGATATTTCCTTTGGCCCTATAATCTTCAAAGGGATCCGAAATATCTGTTCTCAGATTCCACAGAAATAAGGCTAGCAAAGAGATCCACGAAATACAGATGTAACTCTGTGAGATGAATTAACAGAACACTAAGCAGTTTCTCAGAAAGCTTCTTTCCAGATTTCATCTGAGGATATTTCCTTTTTCACCATAGCCCTCTATGGGCTTCCAAATATCACTTTGCCAATTCCACAAGAACTGTCTTAGCGAAAGGCTTCTCGAGGGGAAAGCTGTAACTCTGTGAGATGATTTCACAGAACACAAAGAAGTTTCTCAGAAAGCTTCTTTCTCTTTGTTAACGGAGGTAATTTCCTTTGGCCCTATAGTCTTCAAAGGGATCCGAAATATCTTTTCTCAGATTCCACAGAAATAAGGCTAGCAAAGAGATCCACGAAATACAGATGTAACTCTGTGAGATGAATTAACAGAACACTAAGCAGTTTCTCAGAAAGCTTCTTTCCAGATTTCATCTGAGGATATTTCCTTTTTCAAAATAGCCCTCTATGGGCTTCCAAATATCACTTTGCCAATTCCACAAGAACTGTCTTAGCGAAAGGCTTCTTGAGGGGAAAGCTGTAACTCTGTGAGATGATTACACAGAAGACAAAGAAGTTTCTCAGAAAGCTTCTTTCTCTTTGTTATCGGAGGATATTTCCTTTGGCCCTATAGTCTTCAAAGGGATCCGAAATATCTGTTCTCAGATTTCAGAGAAATAAGGCTAGCAAAGAGATCCACGAAATACAGATGTAACTCTGTGAGATGAATTAACAGAACACTAAGCAGTTTCTCAGAAAGCTTCTTTCCAGATTTCATCTGAGGATATTTCCTTTTTCACCGTAGCCCTCTATGGGCTTCCAAATATCACTTTGCCAAGTCCACAAGAACTGTCTTAGCGAAAGGCTTCTTGAGGGTAAAGCTGTAACTCTGTGAGATGATTTCACAGAACACAAAGAAGTTTCTCCGAAAGCTTCTTTCTCTTTGTTATCGGAGGATATTTCCTTTGGCCTTGTAGTCTTCAAAGGGATCCGAAATATTTGTTCTCAGACTTCACAGAAATAAGGCTAGCAAAGAGATCCACGAAATACAGATGTAAGTCTGTGAGATGAATTAACAGAACACTAAGCAGTTTCTCAGAAAGCTTCTTTCCAGATTTCATCTGAGGATATTTCCTTTTTCACCATAGCCCTCCATGGGCTTCCAAATATCACTTTGCCAATTCCACAAGAACTGTCTTAGCGAAAGGCTTCTTGAGGGGAAAGCTGTAACTCTGTGAGATGATTTCACAGAACACAAAGACGTTTCTCAGAAACCTTCTTTCTCTTTGTTATCGGAGGATATTTCCTTTGGCCCTATAGTCTTCAAAGGGATCCGAAATATCTGTTCTCAGATTCCACAGAAATAAGGCTAGCAAAGAGATCCACGAAATACAGATGTAAGTCTGTGAGATGAATTAACAGAACACTAAGCAGTTTCCAAGAAAGCTTCTTTCCAGATTTCATCTGAGGATATTTCCTTTTTCACCATAGCCCTCTATGGGCTTCCAAATATCACTTTGCCAATTCCACAAGAACTGTCTTAGCGAAAGGCTTCTTGAGGGGAAAGCTGTAACTCTGTGAGATGATTTCACAGAACACAAAGAAGTTTCTCAGAAAGCTTCTTTCTCTTTGTTATCGGAGGATATTTCCTTTGGCCCTATATTCTTCAAAGGGATCGGAAATATCTGTTCTCAGATTCCACAGAAATATGGCTAGCAAAGAGATCCACGAAATACAGATGTAGCTCTGTGAGATGAATTAACAGAACACTAAGCAGTTTCTAAGAAAGCTTCTTTCCAGATTTCATCTGAGGATATTTCCTTTTTCACCATAGCCCTCTAAGGGCTTCCAAATATCACTTTGCCAATTCCACAAGAACTGTCTTAGCGAAAGGCTTCTCGAGGGGAAAGCTGTAACTCTGTGAGATGATTTCACAGAACACAAAGAAGTTTCTCAGAAAGCTTCTTTCTCTTTGTTATCGGAGGATATTTCCTTTGGCCCTATAGTCTTCAAAGGGATCCGAAATATCTGTTCTCAGATTCCAGAGAAATAAGGCTAGCAAAGAGATCCACGAAATACAGATGTAAGTCTGTGAGATGAATTAACAGAACACTAAGCAGTTTCTCAGAAAGCTTCTTTCCAGATTTCATCTGAGGATATTTCCTTTTTCACCATAGCCTTCTATGGGCTTCCAAATATCACTTTTCCAATTCCACAAGAACTGTCTTAGCGAAAGGCTTCTCGAGAGGAAAGCTGTAACTCTGTGAGATGATTTCACAGAACACAAAGAAGTTTCTCAGAAAGCTTCTTTCTCTTTGTTATCGGAGGATATTTCCTTTGGCCCTATAGTCTTCAAAGGGATCCGAAATATCTTTTCTCAGATTCCAGAGAAATAAGGCTAGCAAAGAGATCCACGAAATACAGATGTAATTCTGTGAGATGAATTAACAGAACACTAAGCAGTTTCCAAGAAAGCTTCTTTCCAGATTTCATCTGAGGATATTTCCTTTTTCACCATAGCCTTCTATGGGCTTCCAAATATCACTTTGCCAATTCCACAAGAACTGTCTTAGCGAAAGGCTTCTTGAGGAGAAAGCTGTAACTCTGTGAGATGATTTCATAGAACACAAAGAAGTTTCTCAGAAAGCTTCTTTCTCTTTGTTAACGGAGGATATTTCCTTTGGCCCTATAGTCTTCAAAGGGATCCGAAATATCTGTTCTCAGATTCCACAGAAATAAGGCTAGCAAAGAAATCCACGAAATACAGATGTAAGTCTGTGAGATGAATTAACAGAACACTAAGCAGTTTCTCAGAAAGCTTCTTTCCAGATTTCATCTGAGGATATTTCCTTTTTCACCATAGCCCTCTATGGGCTTCCAAATATCACTTTGCTAATTCCACAAGAACTGTCTTAGCGAAAGGCTTCTTGAGGGGAAAGCTGTAACTCTGTGAGATGATTTCACAGAACACAAAGAAGTTTCTCAGAAAGCTTCTTTCTCTTTGTTATCGGAGGATATTTCCTTTGGCCCTCTAGTCTTCAGAGGGATCCGAAATATCTGTTCTCAGATTCCACAGAAATAAGGCTAGCAAAGAGATCCACGAAATACAGATGTAACTCTGTGAGATGAATTAACAGAACACTAAGCAGTTTCTAAGAAAGCTTCTTTCCAGATTTCATCTGAGGATATTTCCTTTTTCACCATAGCCCTCTATGGGCTTCCAAATATCACTTTGCCAATTCCACAAGAACTGTCTTAGAGAAAGGCTTCTTGAGGGGAAAGCTGTAACTCTGGGAGATGATTTCAAAGAACACAAAGAAGTTTCTCAGAAAGATTCTTTCTCTTTGTTATCGGAGGATATTTCCTTTGGCCGTATAGTCTTCAAAGAGATACGAAATATCTGTTCTCAGATTCCACAGAAATAAGGCTAGAAAAGAGATCCACGAAATACAGATGTAACTCTGTGAGATGAATTAAAAAAACACTAAGCAGTGTCTCAGAAAGCTTCTTTCCAGATTTCATCTGAGGATATTTCCTTTTTCACCATAGCCCTCTATGGGCTTCCAAATATCACTTTGCCAATTCCACAAGAACTGTCTTAGAGAAAGGCTTCTTGAGAGGAGAGCTGTAACTCTGTGAGATGATTTCAAAGAACACAAAGAAGTTTCTCAGAAAGATTCTTTCTCTTTGTTATCGGAGGATTTTTCCTTTGTCCCTATAGTCTTCAAAGGGATCTGAAATATATGTTCTCAGATTCCACAGAAATAAGGCTAGCAAAGAGATCCACGAAATACAGATGTAAGTCTGTGAGATGAATTACCAGAACACTAACCAGTTTCTCAGAAAGCTTCTTTCCAGATTTCATCTGAGGATATTTCCTTTTTCACCATAGCCCTCTATGGGCTTCCAAATATCACTTTGCCAATTCCACAAGAACTGTCTTAGCGAAAGGCTTCTCGAGGGGAAAGCTGTAACTCTGTGAGATGATTTCACAGAACACAAAGAATTTCTCAGAAAGCTTCTTTCTCTTTGTTATCGGAGGATATTTCCTTTGGCCCTATAGTCTTCAAAGGGATCCGAAATATCTGTTCTCAGATTCCAGAGAAATAAGGCTAGCAAAGAGATCCACGAAATACAGATGTAAGTCTGTGAGATGAATTAACAGAACACTAAGCAGTTTCTCAGAAAGCTTCTTTCCAGATTTCATCTGAGGATATTTCCTTTTTCACCATAGCCTTCTATGGGCTTCCAAATATCACTTTTCCAATTCCACAAGAACTGTCTTAGCGAAAGGCTTCTCGAGAGGAAAGCTGTAACTCTGTGAGATGATTTCACAGAACACAAAGAAGTTTCTCAGAAAGCTTCTTTCTCTTTGTTATCGGAGGATATTTCCCCTGGCCCTATAGTCTTCAAAGGGATCCGAAATATCTGTTCTCAGATTCCAGAGAAATAAGGCTAGCAAAGAGATCCACGAAATACAAATGTAATTCTGTGAGATGAATTAACAGAACACTAAGCAGTTTCTCAGAAAGCTTCTTTCCAGATTTCATCTGAGGATATTTCCTTTTTCAAAATAGCCCTCTATGGGCTTCCAAATATCACTTTGCCAATTCCACAAGAACTGTCTTAGCGAAAGGCTTCTTGAGGGGAAAGCTGTAACTCTGTGAGATGATTACACAGAAGACAAAGAAGTTTCTCAGAAAGCTTCTTTCTCTTTGTTATCGGAGGATATTTCCTTTGGCCCTATAGTCTTCAAAGGGATCCGAAATATCTGTTCTCAGATTTCAGAGAAATAAGGCTAGCAAAGAGATCCACGAAATACAGATGTAACTCTGTGAGATGAATTAACAGAACACTAAGCAGTTTCTCAGAAAGCTTCTTTCCAGATTTCATCTGAGGATATTTCCTTTTTCACCATAGCCCTCTATGGGCTTCCAAATATCACTTTGCCAATTCCACAAGAACTGTCTTAGCGAAAGGCTTCTTGAGGGTAAAGCTGTAACTCTGTGAGATGATTTCACAGAACACAAAGAAGTTTCTCCGAAAGCTTCTTTCTATTTGTTATCGGAGGATATTTCCTTTGGCCTTGTAGTCTTCAAAGGGATCCGAAATATCTGTTCTCAGATTTCACAGAAATAAGGCTAGCAAAGAGATCCACGAAATACAGATGTAAGTCTGTGAGATGAATTAACAGAACACTAAGCAGTTTGCAAGAAAGCTTCTTTCCAGATTTCATCTGAGGATATTTCCTTTTTCACCATAGCCCTCTATGGGCTTCCAAATATCACTTTGCCAATTCCACAAGAACTGTCTTAGCGAAAGGCTTCTTGAGGGGAAAGCTGTAACTCTGTGAGATGATTTCACAGAACACAAAGAAGTTTCTCAGAAAGCTTCTTTCTCTTTGTTATCGGAGGATATTTCCTTTGGCCCTATATTCTTCAAAGGGATCAGAAATATCTGTTCTCAGATTCCACAGAAATATGGCTAGCAAAGAGATCCACGAAATACAGATGTAGCTCTGTGAGATGAATTAACAGAACACTAAACAGTTTCTAAGAAAGCTTCTTTCCAGATTTCATCTGAGGATATTTCCTTTTTCACCATAGCCCTCTAAGGGCTTCCAAATATCACTTTGCCAATTCCACAAGAACTGTCTTAGCGAAAGGCTTCTCGAGGGGAAAGCTGTAACTCTGTGAGATGATTTCACAGAACACAAAGAAGTTTCTCAGAAAGCTTCTTTCTCTTTGTTATCGGAGGATATTTCCTTTGGCCCTATAGTCTTCAAAGGGATCCGAAATATCTGTTCTCAGATTCCAGAGAAATAAGGCTAGCAAAGAGATCCACGAAATACAGATGTAAGTCTGTGAGATGAATTAACAGAACACTAAGCAGTTTCTCAGAAAGCTTCTTTCCAGATTTCATCTGAGGATATTTCCTTTTTCACCATAGCCTTCTATGGGCTTCCAAATATCACTTTTCCAATTCCACAAGAACTGTCTTAGCGAAAGGCTTCTCGAGAGGAAAGCTGTAACTCTGTGAGATGATTTCACAGAACACAAAGAAGTTTCTCAGAAAGCTTCTTTCTCTTTGTTATCGGAGGATATTTCCTTTGGCCCTATAGTCTTCAAAGGGATCCGAAATATCCTTTCTCAGATTCCAGAGAAGTAAGGCTAGCAAAGAGATCCACGAAATACAGATGTAATTCTGTGAGATGAATTAACAGAACACTAAGCAGTTTCCAAGAAAGCTTCTTTCCAGATTTCATCTGAGGATATTTCCTTTTTCACCATAGCCTTCTATGGGCTTCCAAATATCACTTTGCCAATTCCACAAGAACTGTCTTAGCGAAAGGCTTCTTGAGGAGAAAGCTGTAACTCTGTGAGATGATTTCATAGAACACAAAGAAGTTTCTCAGAAAGCTTCTTTCTCTTTGTTAACGGAGGATATTTCCTTTGGCCCTATAGTCTTCAAAGGGATCCGAAATATCTGTTCTCAGATTCCACAGAAATAAGGCTAGCAAAGAGATCCACGAAATACCGATGTAAGTCTGTGAGATGAATTAACAGAACACTAAGCAGTTTCTCAGAAAGCTTCTTTCCAGATTTCATCTGAGGATATTTCCTTTTTCACCATAGCCCTCTATGGGCTTCCAAATATCACTTTGCTAATTCCACAAGAACTGTCTTAGCGAAAGGCTTCTTGAGGGGAAAGCTGTAACTCTGTGAGATGATTTCACAGAACACAAAGAAGTTTCTCAGAAAGCTTCTTTCTCTTTGTTATCGGAGGATATTTCCTTTGGCCCTCTAGTCTTCAGAGGGATCCGAAATATCTGTTCTCAGATTCCACAGAAATAAGGCTAGCAAAGAGATCCACGAAATACAGATGTAACTCTGTGAGATGAATTAACAGAACACTAAGCAGTTTCTAAGAAAGCTTCTTTCCAGATTTCATCTGAGGATATTTCCTTTTTCACCATAGCCCTCTATGGGCTTCCAAATATCACTTTGCCAATTCCACAAGAACTGTCTTAGAGAAAGGCTTCTTGAGGGGAAAGCTGTAACTCTGGGAGATGATTTCAAAGAACACAAAGAAGTTTCTCAGAAAGATTCTTTCTCTTTGTTATCGGAGGATATTTCCTTTGGCCGTATAGTCTTCAAAGAGATACGAAATATCTGTTCTCAGATTCCACAGAAATAAGGCTAGAAAAGAGATCCACGAAATACAGATGTAACTCTGTGAGATGAATTAAAAAAACACTAAGCAGTGTCTCAGAAAGCTTCTTTCCAGATTTCATCTGAGGATATTTCCTTTTTCACCATAGCCCTCTATGGGCTTCCAAATATCACTTTGCCAATTCCACAAGAACTGTCTTAGCGAAAGGCTTCTCGAGGGGAAAGCTGTAACTCTGTGAGATGATTTCACAGAACACAAAGAAGTTTCTCAGAAAGCTTCTTTCTCTTTGTTATCGGAGGATATTTCCTTTGGCCCTATATTCTTCAAAGGGATCGGAAATATCTGTTCTCAGATTCCACAGAAATATGGCTAGCAAAGAGATCCACGAAATACAGATGTAGCTCTGTGAGATGAATTAACAGAACACTAAGCAGTTTCTAAGAAAGCTTCTTTCCAGATTTCATCTGAGGATATTTCCTTTTTCACCATAGCCCTCTAAGGGCTTCCAAATATCACTTTGCCAATTCCACAAGAACTGTCTTAGCGAAAGGCTTCTCGAGGGGAAAGCTGTAACTCTGTGAGATGATTTCACAGAACACAAAGAAGTTTCTCAGAAAGCTTCTTTCTCTTTGTTATCGGAGGATATTTCCTTTGGCCCTATAGTCTTCAAAGGGATCCGAAATATCTGTTCTCAGATTCCAGAGAAATAAGGCTAGCAAAGAGATCCACGAAATACAGATGTAAGTCTGTGAGATGAATTAACAGAACACTAAGCAGTTTCTCAGAAAGCTTCTTTCCAGATTTCATCTGAGGATATTTCCTTTTTCACCATAGCCTTCTATGGGCTTCCAAATATCACTTTTCCAATTCCACAAGAACTGTCATAGCGAAAGGCTTCTCGAGAGGAAAGCTGTAACTCTGTGAGATGATTTCACAGAACACAAAGAAGTTTCTCAGAAAGCTTCTTTCTCTTTGTTATCGGAGGATATTTCCTTTGGCCCTATAGTCTTCAAAGGGATCCGAAATATCTTTTCTCAGATTCCAGAGAAATAAGGCTATCAAAGAGATCCACGAAATACAGATGTAATTCTGTGAGATGAATTAACAGAACACTAAGCAGTTTCCAAGAAAGCTTCTTTCCAGATTTCATCTGAGGATATTTCCTTTTTCACCATAGCCTTCTATGGGCTTCCAAATATCACTTTGCCAATTCCACAAGAACTGTCTTAGCGAAAGGCTTCTTGAGGAGAAAGCTGTAACTCTGTGAGATGATTTCACAGAACACAAAGAAGTTTCTCAGAAAGCTTCTTTCTCTTTGTTAACGGAGGATATTTCCTTTGGCCCTATAGTCTTCAAAGGGATCCGAAATATCTGTTCTCAGATTCCACAGAAATAAGGCTAGCAAAGAAATCCACGAAATACAGATGTAAGTCTGTGAGATGAATTAACAGAACACTAAGCAGTTTCTCAGAAAGCTTCTTTCCAGATTTCATCTGAGGATATTTCCTTTTTCACCATAGCCCTCTATGGGCTTCCAAATATCACTTTGCTAATTCCACAAGAACTGTCTTAGCGAAAGGCTTCTTGAGGGGAAAGCTGTAACTCTGTGAGATGATTTCACAGAACACAAAGAAGTTTCTCAGAAAGCTTCTTTCTCTTTGTTATCGGAGGATATTTCCTTTGGCCCTCTAGTCTTCAGAGGGATCCGAAATATCTGTTCTCAGATTCCACAGAAATAAGGCTAGCAAAGAGATCCACGAAATACAGATGTAACTCTGTGAGATGAATTAACAGAACACTAAGCAGTTTCTAAGAAAGCTTCTTTCCAGATTTCATCTGAGGATATTTCCTTTTTCACCATAGCCCTCTATGGGCTTCCAAATATCACTTTGCCAATTCCACAAGAACTGTCTTAGAGAAAGGCTTCTTGAGGGGAAAGCTGTAACTCTGGGAGATGATTTCAAAGAACACAAAGAAGTTTCTCAGAAAGATTCTTTCTCTTTGTTATCGGAGGATATTTCCTTTGGCCGTATAGTCTTCAAAGAGATACGAAATATCTGTTCTCAGATTCCACAGAAATAAGGCTAGAAAAGAGATCCACGAAATACAGATGTAACTCTGTGAGATGAATTAAAAAAACACTAAGCAGTGTCTCAGAAAGCTTCTTTCCAGATTTCATCTGAGGATATTTCCTTTTTCACCATAGCCCTCTATGGGCTTCCAAATATCACTTTGCCAATTCCACAAGAACTGTCTTAGAGAAAGGCTTCTTGAGAGGAAAGCTGTAACTCTGTGAGATGATTTCAAAGAACACAAAGAAGTTTCTCAGAAAGATTCTTTCTCTTTGTTATCGGAGGATTTTTCCTTTGTCCCTATAGTCTTCAAAGGGATCTGAAATATATGTTCTCAGATTCCACAGAAATAAGGCTAGCAAAGAGATCCACGAAATACAGATGTAAGTCTGTGAGATGAATTACCAGAACACTAAGCAGTTTCTCAGAAAGCTTCTTTCCAGATTTCATCTGAGGATATTTCCTTTTTCACCATAGCCCTCTATGGGCTTCCAAATATCACTTTGCCAATTCCACAAGAACTGTCTTAGCGAAAGGCTTCTCGAGGGGAAAGCTGTAACTCTGTGAGATGATTTCACAGAACACAAAGAATTTCTCAGAAAGCTTCTTTCTCTTTGTTATCGGAGGATATTTCCTTTGGCCCTATAGTCTTCAAAGGGATCCGAAATATCTGTTCTCAGATTCCAGAGAAATAAGGCTAGCAAAGAGATCCACGAAATACAGATGTAAGTCTGTGAGATGAATTAACAGAACACTAAGCAGTTTCTCAGAAAGCTTCTTTCCAGATTTCATCTGAGGATATTTCCTTTTTCACCATAGCCTTCTATGGGCTTCCAAATATCACTTTTCCAATTCCACAAGAACTGTCTTAGCGAAAGGCTTCTCGAGAGGAAAGCTGTAACTCTGTGAGATGATTTCACAGAACACAAAGAAGTTTCTCAGAAAGCTTCTTTCTCTTTGTTATCGGAGGATATTTCCCCTGGCCCTATAGTCTTCAAAGGGATCCGAAATATCTGTTCTCAGATTCCAGAGAAATAAGGCTAGCAAAGAGATCCACGAAATACAAATGTAATTCTGTGAGATGAATTAACAGAACACTAAGCAGTTTCTCAGAAAGCTTCTTTCCAGATTTCATCTGAGGATATTTCCTTTTTCAAAATAGCCCTCTATGGGCTTCCAAATATCACTTTGCCAATTCCACAAGAACTGTCTTAGCGAAAGGCTTCTTGAGGGGAAAGCTGTAACTCTGTGAGATGATTACACAGAAGACAAAGAAGTTTCTCAGAAAGCTTCTTTCTCTTTGTTATCGGAGGATATTTCCTTTGGCCCTATAGTCTTCAAAGGGATCCGAAATATCTGTTCTCAGATTTCAGAGAAATAAGGCTAGCAAAGAGATCCACGAAATACAGATGTAACTCTGTGAGATGAATTAACAGAACACTAAGCAGTTTCTCAGAAAGCTTCTTTCCAGATTTCATCTGAGGATATTTCCTTTTTCACCATAGCCTCTATGGGCTTCCAAATATCACTTTGCCAATTCCACAAGAACTGTCTTAGCGAAAGGCTTCTTGAGGGTAAAGCTGTAACTCTGTGAGATGATTTCACAGAACACAAAGAAGTTTCTCCGAAAGCTTCTTTCTATTTGTTATCGGAGGATATTTCCTTTGGCCTTGTAGTCTTCAAAGGGATCCGAAATATTTGTTCTCAGACTTCACAGAAATAAGGCTAGCAAAGAGATCCACGAAATACAGATGTAAGTCTGTGAGATGAATTAACAGAACACTAAGCAGTTTCTCAGAAAGCTTCTTTCCAGATTTCATCTGAGGATATTTCCTTTTTCACCATAGCCCTCCATGGGCTTCCAAATATCACTTTGCCAATTCCACAAGAACTGTCTTAGCGAAAGGCTTCTTGAGGGGAAAGCTGTAACTCTGTGAGATGATTTCACAGAACACAAAGACGTTTCTCAGAAACCTTCTTTCTCTTTGTTATCGGAGGATATTTCCTTTGGCCCTATAGTCTTCAAAGGGATCCGAAATATCTGTTCTCAGATTCCACAGAAATAAGGCTAGCAAAGAGATCCACGAAATACAGATGTAATTCTGTGAGATGAATTAACAGAACACTAAGCAGTTTCCAAGAAAGCTTCTTTCCAGATTTCATCTGAGGATATTTCCTTTTTCACCATAGCCTTCTATGGGCTTCCAAATATCACTTTGACAATTCCACAAGAACTGTCTTAGCGAAAGGCTTCTTGAGGAGAAAGCTGTAACTCTGTGAGATGATTTCACAGAACACAAAGAAGTTTCTCAGAAAGCTTCTTTCTCTTTGTTAACGGAGGATATTTCCTTTGGCCCTATAGTCTTCAAAGGGATCCGAAATATCTGTTCTCAGATTCCACAGAAATAAGGCTAGCAAAGAGATCCACGAAATACAGATGTAACTCTGTGAGATGAATTAACAGAACACTAAGCAGTTTCTCAGAAAGCTTCTTTCCAGATTTCATCTGAGGATATTTCCTTTTTCACCATAGCCCTCTATAGGCTTCCAAATATCACTTTGCCAATTCCACAAGAACTGTCTTAGCCAAAGGCTTCTCGAGGGGAAAGCTGTAACTCTGTGAGATGATTTCACAGAACACAGAGAAGTTTCTCAGAAAGCTTCTTTCTCTTTGTTATCGGAGGATATTTCCTTTGGCCCTATAGTCTTCAAAGGGATCCGAAATATATGTTCTCAGATTCCACAGAAATAAGGCTAGCAAAGAGATCCACGAAATACAGATGTAAGTCTGTGAGATGAATTACCAGAACACTAACCAGTTTCTCAGAAAGCTTCTTTCCAGATTTCATCTGAGGATATTTCCTTTTTCACCATAGCCCTCTATGGGCTTCCAAATATCACTTTGCCAATTCCACAAGAACTGTCTTAGCGAAAGGCTTCTCGAGGGGAAAGCTGTAACTCTGTGAGATGATTTCACAGAACACAAAGAAGTTTCTCAGAAAGCTTCTTTCTCTTTGTTATCGGAGGATATTTCCTTTGGCCCTATAGTCTTCAAAGGGATCCGAAATATCTGTTCTCAGATTCCACAGAAATAAGGCTAGCAAAGAGATCCACGAAATACAGATGTAAGTCTGTGAGATGAATTAACAGAACACTAAGCAGTTTCTCAGAAAGCTTCTTTCCAGATTTCATCTGAGGATATTTCCTTTTTCACCATAGCCTTCTATGGGCTTCCAAATATCACTTTTCCAATTCCACAAGAACTGTCTTAGCGAAAGGCTTCTCGAGAGGAAAGCTGTAACTCTGTGAGATGATTTCACAGAACACAAAGAAGTTTCTCAGAAAGCTTCTTTCTCTTTGTTATCGGAGGATATTTCCCCTGGCCCTATAGTCTTCAAAGGGATCCGAAATATCTGTTCTCAGATTCCAGAGAAATAAGGCTAGCAAAGAGATCCACGAAATACAAATGTAATTCTGTGAGATGAATTAACAGAACACTAAGCAGTTTCCACGAAAGCTTCTTTCCAGATTTCATCTGAGGATATTTCCTTTTTCACCATAGCCTTCTATGGGCTTCCAAATATCACTTTGCCAATTCCACAAGAACTGTCTTAGCGAAAGGCTTCTTGAGGAGAAAGCTGTAACTCTGTGAGATGATTTCACAGAACACAAAGAAGTTTCTCAGAAAGCTTCTTTCTTTTTTGTTAACGGAGGATATTTCCTTTGGCCCTATAATCTTCAAAGGGATCCGAAATATCTGTTCTCAGATTCCACAGAAATAAGGCTAGCAAAGAGATCCACGAAATACAGATGTAACTCTGTGAGATGAATTAACAGAACACTAAGCAGTTTCTCAGAAAGCTTCTTTCCAGATTTCATCTGAGGATATTTCCTTTTTCACCATAGCCCTCTATGGGCTTCCAAATATCACTTTGCCAATTCCACAAGAACTGTCTTAGCGAAAGGCTTCTCGAGGGGAAAGCTGTAACTCTGTGAGATGATTTCACAGAACACAAAGAAGTTTCTCAGAAAGCTTCTTTCTCTTTGTTAACGGAGGTAATTTCCTTTGGCCCTATAGTCTTCAAAGGGATCCGAAATATCTTTTCTCAGATTCCACAGAAATAAGGCTAGCAAAGAGATCCACGAAATACAGATGTAACTCTGTGAGATGAATTAACAGAACACTAAGCAGTTTCTCAGAAAGCTTCTTTCCAGATTTCATCTGAGGATATTTCCTTTTTCAAAATAGCCCTCTATGGGCTTCCAAATATCACTTTGCCAATTCCACAAGAACTGTCTTAGCGAAAGGCTTCTTGAGGGGAAAGCTGTAACTCTGTGAGATGATTACACAGAAGACAAAGAAGTTTCTCAGAAAGCTTCTTTCTCTTTGTTATCGGAGGATATTTCCTTTGGCCCTATAGTCTTCAAAGGGATCCGAAATATCTGTTCTCAGATTTCAGAGAAATAAGGCTAGCAAAGAGATCCACGAAATACAGATGTAACTCTGTGAGATGAATTAACAGAACACTAAGCAGTTTCTCAGAAAGCTTCTTTCCAGATTTCATCTGAGGATATTTCCTTTTTCACCGTAGCCCTCTATGGGCTTCCAAATATCACTTTGCCAAGTCCACAAGAACTGTCTTAGCGAAAGGCTTCTTGAGGGTAAAGCTGTAACTCTGTGAGATGATTTCACAGAACACAAAGAAGTTTCTCCGAAAGCTTCTTTCTCTTTGTTATCGGAGGATATTTCCTTTGGCCTTGTAGTCTTCAAAGGGATCCGAAATATTTGTTCTCAGACTTCACAGAAATAAGGCTAGCAAAGAGATCCACGAAATACAGATGTAAGTCTGTGAGATGAATTAACAGAACACTAAGCAGTTTCTCAGAAAGCTTCTTTCCAGATTTCATCTGAGGATATTTCCTTTTTCACCATAGCCCTCCATGGGCTTCCAAATATCACTTTGCCAATTCCACAAGAACTGTCTTAGCGAAAGGCTTCTTGAGGGGAAAGCTGTAACTCTGTGAGATGATTTCACAGAACACAAAGACGTTTCTCAGAAACCTTCTTTCTCTTTGTTATCGGAGGATATTTCCTTTGGCCCTATAGTCTTCAAAGGGATCCGAAATATCTGTTCTCAGATTCCACAGAAATAAGGCTAGCAAAGAGATCCACGAAATACAGATGTAAGTCTGTGAGATGAATTAACAGAACACTAAGCAGTTTCCAAGAAAGCTTCTTTCCAGATTTCATCTGAGGATATTTCCTTTTTCACCATAGCCCTCTATGGGCTTCCAAATATCACTTTGCCAATTCCACAAGAACTGTCTTAGCGAAAGGCTTCTTGAGGGGAAAGCTGTAACTCTGTGAGATGATTTCACAGAACACAAAGAAGTTTCTCAGAAAGCTTCTTTCTCTTTGTTATCGGAGGATATTTCCTTTGGCCCTATATTCTTCAAAGGGATCGGAAATATCTGTTCTCAGATTCCACAGAAATATGGCTAGCAAAGAGATCCACGAAATACAGATGTAGCTCTGTGAGATGAATTAACAGAACACTAAGCAGTTTCTAAGAAAGCTTCTTTCCAGATTTCATCTGAGGATATTTCCTTTTTCACCATAGCCCTCTAAGGGCTTCCAAATATCACTTTGCCAATTCCACAAGAACTGTCTTAGCGAAAGGCTTCTCGAGGGGAAAGCTGTAACTCTGTGAGATGATTTCACAGAACACAAAGAAGTTTCTCAGAAAGCTTCTTTCTCTTTGTTATCGGAGGATATTTCCTTTGGCCCTATAGTCTTCAAAGGGATCCGAAATATCTGTTCTCAGATTCCAGAGAAATAAGGCTAGCAAAGAGATCCACGAAATACAGATGTAAGTCTGTGAGATGAATTAACAGAACACTAAGCAGTTTCTCAGAAAGCTTCTTTCCAGATTTCATCTGAGGATATTTCCTTTTTCACCATAGCCTTCTATGGGCTTCCAAATATCACTTTTCCAATTCCACAAGAACTGTCTTAGCGAAAGGCTTCTCGAGAGGAAAGCTGTAACTCTGTGAGATGATTTCACAGAACACAAAGAAGTTTCTCAGAAAGCTTCTTTCTCTTTGTTATCGGAGGATATTTCCTTTGGCCCTATAGTCTTCAAAGGGATCCGAAATATCTTTTCTCAGATTCCAGAGAAATAAGGCTATCAAAGAGATCCACGAAATACAGATGTAATTCTGTGAGATGAATTAACAGAACACTAAGCAGTTTCCAAGAAAGCTTCTTTCCAGATTTCATCTGAGGATATTTCCTTTTTCACCATAGCCTTCTATGGGCTTCCAAATATCACTTTGCCAATTCCACAAGAACTGTCTTAGCGAAAGGCTTCTTGAGGAGAAAGCTGTAACTCTGTGAGATGATTTCATAGAACACAAAGAAGTTTCTCAGAAAGCTTCTTTCTCTTTGTTAACGGAGGATATTTCCTTTGGCCCTATAGTCTTCAAAGGGATCCGAAATATCTGTTCTCAGATTCCACAGAAATAAGGCTAGCAAAGAAATCCACGAAATACAGATGTAAGTCTGTGAGATGAATTAACAGAACACTAAGCAGTTTCTCAGAAAGCTTCTTTCCAGATTTCATCTGAGGATATTTCCTTTTTCACCATAGCCCTCTATGGGCTTCCAAATATCACTTTGCTAATTCCACAAGAACTGTCTTAGCGAAAGGCTTCTTGAGGGGAAAGCTGTAACTCTGTGAGATGATTTCACAGAACACAAAGAAGTTTCTCAGAAAGCTTCTTTCTCTTTGTTATCGGAGGATATTTCCTTTGGCCCTCTAGTCTTCAGAGGGATCCGAAATATCTGTTCTCAGATTCCACAGAAATAAGGCTAGCAAAGAGATCCACGAAATACAGATGTAACTCTGTGAGATGAATTAACAGAACACTAAGCAGTTTCTAAGAAAGCTTCTTTCCAGATTTCATCTGAGGATATTTCCTTTTTCACCATAGCCCTCTATGGGCTTCCAAATATCACTTTGCCAATTCCACAAGAACTGTCTTAGAGAAAGGCTTCTTGAGGGGAAAGCTGTAACTCTGGGAGATGATTTCAAAGAACACAAAGAAGTTTCTCAGAAAGATTCTTTCTCTTTGTTATCGGAGGATATTTCCTTTGGCCGTATAGTCTTCAAAGAGATACGAAATATCTGTTCTCAGATTCCACAGAAATAAGGCTAGAAAAGAGATCCACGAAATACAGATGTAACTCTGTGAGATGAATTAAAAAAACACTAAGCAGTGTCTCAGAAAGCTTCTTTCCAGATTTCATCTGAGGATATTTCCTTTTTCACCATAGCCCTCTATGGGCTTCCAAATATCACTTTGCCAATTCCACAAGAACTGTCTTAGCGAAAGGCTTCTTGAGGGGAAAGCTGTAACTCTGTGAGATGATTTCACAGAACACAAAGAAGTTTCTCAGAAAGCTTCTTTCTCTTTGTTATCGGAGGATATTTCCTTTGGCCCTATATTCTTCAAAGCGATCGGAAATATCTGTTCTCAGATTCCACAGAAATATGGCTAGCAAAGAGATCCACGAAATACAGATGTAGCTCTGTGAGATGAATTAACAGAACACTAAGCAGTTTCTAAGAAAGCTTCTTTCCAGATTTCATCTGAGGATATTTCCTTTTTCACCATAGCCCTCTAAGGGCTTCCAAATATCACTTTGCCAATTCCACAAGAACTGTCTTAGCGAAAGGCTTCTCGAGGGGAAAGCTGTAACTCTGTGAGATGATTTCACAGAACACAAAGAAGTTTCTCAGAAAGCTTCTTTCTCTTTGTTATCGGAGGATATTTCCTTTGGCCCTATAGTCTTCAAAGGGATCCGAAATATCTGTTCTCAGATTCCAGAGAAATAAGGCTAGCAAAGAGATCCACGAAATACAGATGTAAGTCTGTGAGATGAATTAACAGAACACTAAGCAGTTTCTCAGAAAGCTTCTTTCCAGATTTCATCTGAGGATATTTCCTTTTTCACCATAGCCTTCTATGGGCTTCCAAATATCACTTTTCCAATTCCACAAGAACTGTCTTAGCGAAAGGCTTCTCGAGAGGAAAGCTGTAACTCTGTGAGATGATTTCACAGAACACAAAGAAGTTTCTCAGAAAGCTTCTTTCTCTTTGTTATCGGAGGATATTTCCTTTGGCCCTATAGTCTTCAAAGGGATCCGAAATATCTTTTCTCAGATTCCAGAGAAATAAGGCTAGCAAAGAGATCCACGAAATACAGATGTAATTCTGTGAGATGAATTAACAGAACACTAAGCAGTTTCCAAGAAAGCTTCTTTCCAGATTTCATCTGAGGATATTTCCTTTTTCACCATAGCCTTCTATGGGCTTCCAAATATCACTTTGCCAATTCCACAAGAACTGTCTTAGCGAAAGGCTTCTTGAGGAGAAAGCTGTAACTCTGTGAGATGATTTCATAGAACACAAAGAAGTTTCTCAGAAAGCTTCTTTCTCTTTGTTAACGGAGGATATTTCCTTTGGCCCTATAGTCTTCAAAGGGATCCGAAATATCTGTTCTCAGATTCCACAGAAATAAGGCTAGCAAAGAAATCCACGAAATACAGATGTAAGTCTGTGAGATGAATTAACAGAACACTAAGCAGTTTCTCAGAAAGCTTCTTTCCAGATTTCATCTGAGGATATTTCCTTTTTCACCATAGCCCTCTATGGGCTTCCAAATATCACTTTGCTAATTCCACAAGAACTGTCTTAGCGAAAGGCTTCTTGAGGGGAAAGCTGTAACTCTGTGAGATGATTTCACAGAACACAAAGAAGTTTCTCAGAAAGCTTCTTTCTCTTTGTTATCGGAGGATATTTCCTTTGGCCCTCTAGTCTTCAGAGGGATCCGAAATATCTGTTCTCAGATTCCACAGAAATAAGGCTAGCAAAGAGATCCACGAAATACAGATGTAACTCTGTGAGATGAATTAACAGAACACTAAGCAGTTTCTAAGAAAGCTTCTTTCCAGATTTCATCTGAGGATATTTCCTTTTTCACCATAGCCCTCTATGGGCTTCCAAATATCACTTTGCCAATTCCACAAGAACTGTCTTAGAGAAAGGCTTCTTGAGGGGAAAGCTGTAACTCTGGGAGATGATTTCAAAGAACACAAAGAAGTTTCTCAGAAAGATTCTTTCTCTTTGTTATCGGAGGATATTTCCTTTGGCCGTATAGTCTTCAAAGAGATACGAAATATCTGTTCTCAGATTCCACAGAAATAAGGCTAGAAAAGAGATCCACGAAATACAGATGTAACTCTGTGAGATGAATTAAAAAAACACTAAGCAGTGTCTCAGAAAGCTTCTTTCCAGATTTCATCTGAGGATATTTCCTTTTTCACCATAGCCCTCTATGGGCTTCCAAATATCACTTTGCCAATTCCACAAGAACTGTCTTAGAGAAAGGCTTCTTGAGAGGAGAGCTGTAACTCTGTGAGATGATTTCAAAGAACACAAAGAAGTTTCTCAGAAAGATTCTTTCTCTTTGTTATCGGAGGATTTTTCCTTTGTCCCTATAGTCTTCAAAGGGATCTGAAATATATGTTCTCAGATTCCACAGAAATAAGGCTAGCAAAGAGATCCACGAAATACAGATGTAAGTCTGTGAGATGAATTACCAGAACACTAACCAGTTTCTCAGAAAGCTTCTTTCCAGATTTCATCTGAGGATATTTCCTTTTTCACCATAGCCCTCTATGGGCTTCCAAATATCACTTTGCCAATTCCACAAGAACTGTCTTAGCGAAAGGCTTCTCGAGGGGAAAGCTGTAACTCTGTGAGATGATTTCACAGAACACAAAGAATTTCTCAGAAAGCTTCTTTCTCTTTGTTATCGGAGGATATTTCCTTTGGCCCTATAGTCTTCAAAGGGATCCGAAATATCTGTTCTCAGATTCCAGAGAAATAAGGCTAGCAAAGAGATCCACGAAATACAGATGTAAGTCTGTGAGATGAATTAACAGAACACTAAGCAGTTTCTCAGAAAGCTTCTTTCCAGATTTCATCTGAGGATATTTCCTTTTTCACCATAGCCTTCTATGGGCTTCCAAATATCACTTTTCCAATTCCACAAGAACTGTCTTAGCGAAAGGCTTCTCGAGAGGAAAGCTGTAACTCTGTGAGATGATTTCACAGAACACAAAGAAGTTTCTCAGAAAGCTTCTTTCTCTTTGTTATCGGAGGATATTTCCCCTGGCCCTATAGTCTTCAAAGGGATCCGAAATATCTGTTCTCAGATTCCAGAGAAATAAGGCTAGCAAAGAGATCCACGAAATACAAATGTAATTCTGTGAGATGAATTAACAGAACACTAAGCAGTTTCTCAGAAAGCTTCTTTCCAGATTTCATCTGAGGATATTTCCTTTTTCAAAATAGCCCTCTATGGGCTTCCAAATATCACTTTGCCAATTCCACAAGAACTGTCTTAGCGAAAGGCTTCTTGAGGGGAAAGCTGTAACTCTGTGAGATGATTACACAGAAGACAAAGAAGTTTCTCAGAAAGCTTCTTTCTCTTTGTTATCGGAGGATATTTCCTTTGGCCCTATAGTCTTCAAAGGGATCCGAAATATCTGTTCTCAGATTTCAGAGAAATAAGGCTAGCAAAGAGATCCACGAAATACAGATGTAACTCTGTGAGATGAATTAACAGAACACTAAGCAGTTTCTCAGAAAGCTTCTTTCCAGATTTCATCTGAGGATATTTCCTTTTTCACCATAGCCCTCTATGGGCTTCCAAATATCACTTTGCCAATTCCACAAGAACTGTCTTAGCGAAAGGCTTCTTGAGGGTAAAGCTGTAACTCTGTGAGATGATTTCACAGAACACAAAGAAGTTTCTCCGAAAGCTTCTTTCTATTTGTTATCGGAGGATATTTCCTTTGGCCTTGTAGTCTTCAAAGGGATCCGAAATATCTGTTCTCAGATTTCACAGAAATAAGGCTAGCAAAGAGATCCACGAAATACAGATGTAAGTCTGTGAGATGAATTAACAGAACACTAAGCAGTTTGCAAGAAAGCTTCTTTCCAGATTTCATCTGAGGATATTTCCTTTTTCACCATAGCCCTCTATGGGCTTCCAAATATCACTTTGCCAATTCCACAAGAACTGTCTTAGCGAAAGGCTTCTTGAGGGGAAAGCTGTAACTCTGTGAGATGATTTCACAGAACACAAAGAAGTTTCTCAGAAAGCTTCTTTCTCTTTGTTATCGGAGGATATTTCCTTTGGCCCTATATTCTTCAAAGGGATCAGAAATATCTGTTCTCAGATTCCACAGAAATATGGCTAGCAAAGAGATCCACGAAATACAGATGTAGCTCTGTGAGATGAATTAACAGAACACTAAACAGTTTCTAAGAAAGCTTCTTTCCAGATTTCATCTGAGGATATTTCCTTTTTCACCATAGCCCTCTAAGGGCTTCCAAATATCACTTTGCCAATTCCACAAGAACTGTCTTAGCGAAAGGCTTCTCGAGGGGAAAGCTGTAACTCTGTGAGATGATTTCACAGAACACAAAGAAGTTTCTCAGAAAGCTTCTTTCTCTTTGTTATCGGAGGATATTTCCTTTGGCCCTATAGTCTTCAAAGGGATCCGAAATATCTGTTCTCAGATTCCAGAGAAATAAGGCTAGCAAAGAGATCCACGAAATACAGATGTAAGTCTGTGAGATGAATTAACAGAACACTAAGCAGTTTCTCAGAAAGCTTCTTTCCAGATTTCATCTGAGGATATTTCCTTTTTCACCATAGCCTTCTATGGGCTTCCAAATATCACTTTTCCAATTCCACAAGAACTGTCTTAGCGAAAGGCTTCTCGAGAGGAAAGCTGTAACTCTGTGAGATGATTTCACAGAACACAAAGAAGTTTCTCAGAAAGCTTCTTTCTCTTTGTTATCGGAGGATATTTCCTTTGGCCCTATAGTCTTCAAAGGGATCCGAAATATCCTTTCTCAGATTCCAGAGAAGTAAGGCTAGCAAAGAGATCCACGAAATACAGATGTAATTCTGTGAGATGAATTAACAGAACACTAAGCAGTTTCCAAGAAAGCTTCTTTCCAGATTTCATCTGAGGATATTTCCTTTTTCACCATAGCCTTCTATGGGCTTCCAAATATCACTTTGCCAATTCCACAAGAACTGTCTTAGCGAAAGGCTTCTTGAGGAGAAAGCTGTAACTCTGTGAGATGATTTCATAGAACACAAAGAAGTTTCTCAGAAAGCTTCTTTCTCTTTGTTAACGGAGGATATTTCCTTTGGCCCTATAGTCTTCAAAGGGATCCGAAATATCTGTTCTCAGATTCCACAGAAATAAGGCTAGCAAAGAGATCCACGAAATACCGATGTAAGTCTGTGAGATGAATTAACAGAACACTAAGCAGTTTCTCAGAAAGCTTCTTTCCAGATTTCATCTGAGGATATTTCCTTTTTCACCATAGCCCTCTATGGGCTTCCAAATATCACTTTGCTAATTCCACAAGAACTGTCTTAGCGAAAGGCTTCTTGAGGGGAAAGCTGTAACTCTGTGAGATGATTTCACAGAACACAAAGAAGTTTCTCAGAAAGCTTCTTTCTCTTTGTTATCGGAGGATATTTCCTTTGGCCCTCTAGTCTTCAGAGGGATCCGAAATATCTGTTCTCAGATTCCACAGAAATAAGGCTAGCAAAGAGATCCACGAAATACAGATGTAACTCTGTGAGATGAATTAACAGAACACTAAGCAGTTTCTAAGAAAGCTTCTTTCCAGATTTCATCTGAGGATATTTCCTTTTTCACCATAGCCCTCTATGGGCTTCCAAATATCACTTTGCCAATTCCACAAGAACTGTCTTAGAGAAAGGCTTCTTGAGGGGAAAGCTGTAACTCTGGGAGATGATTTCAAAGAACACAAAGAAGTTTCTCAGAAAGATTCTTTCTCTTTGTTATCGGAGGATATTTCCTTTGGCCGTATAGTCTTCAAAGAGATACGAAATATCTGTTCTCAGATTCCACAGAAATAAGGCTAGAAAAGAGATCCACGAAATACAGATGTAACTCTGTGAGATGAATTAAAAAAACACTAAGCAGTGTCTCAGAAAGCTTCTTTCCAGATTTCATCTGAGGATATTTCCTTTTTCACCATAGCCCTCTATGGGCTTCCAAATATCACTTTGCCAATTCCAGAAGAACTGTCTTAGCGAAAGGCTTCTCGAGGGGAAAGCTGTAATTCGGTGAGATGATTTCACAGAACACAAAGAAGTTTCTCAGAAACCTTCTTTCTCTTTGTTATCGGAGGATTTTTCCTTTGGCCCTATAGTCTTCAAAGGGATCCGAAATATATGTTCTCAGATTCCACAGAAATAAGGCTAGCAAAGAGATCCACGAAATACAGATGTAAGTCTGTGAGATGAATTACCAGAACACTAACCAGTTTCTCAGAAAGCTTCTTTCCAGATTTCATCTGAGGATATTTCCTTTTTAACCATAGCCCTCTATGGGCTTCCAAATATCACTTTGCCAATTCCACAAGAACTGTCTTAGCGAAAGGCTTCTCGAGGGGAAAGCTGTAACTCTGTGAGATGATTTCACAGAACACAAAGAAGTTTCTCAGAAAGCTTCTTTCTCTTTGTTATCCGAGGATATTTCCTTTGGCCCTATAGTCTTCAAAGGGATCCGAAATATCTGTTCTCAGATTCCAGAGAAATAAGGGTAGCAAAGAGATCCACGAAATACAGATGTAAGTCTGTGAGATGAATTAACAGAACACTAAGCAGTTTCTCAGAAAGCTTCTTTCCAGATTTCATCTGAGGATATTTCCTTTTTCACCATAGCCCTCTATGGGCTTCCAAATATCACTTTTCCAATTCCACAAGAACTGTCTTAGCGAAAGGCTTCTCGAGAGGAAAGCTGTAACTCTGTGAGATGATTTCACAGAACACAAAGAAGTTTCTCAGAAAGCTTCTTTCTCTTTGTTATCGGAGGATATTTCCTTTGGCCCTATAGTCTTCAAAGGGATCCGAAATATCTGTTCTCAGATTCCACAGAAATAAGGCTAGCAAAGAGATCCACGAAATACAGATGTAATTCTGTGAGATGAATTAACAGAACACTAAGCAGTTTCCAAGAAAGTTTCTTTCCAGATTTCATCTAAGGATATTTCCTTTTTCACCATAGCCTTCTATGGGCTTCCAAATATCACTTTGCCAATTCCACAAGAACTGTCTTAGCGAAAGGCTTCTTGAGGAGAAAGCTGTAACTCTGTGAGATGATTTCACAGAACACAAAGAAGTTTCTCAGAAAGCGTCTTTCTCTTTGTTATCGGAGGATATTTCCTTTGGCCCTATAGTCTTCAAAGGGATCCGAAATATCTGTTCTCAGATTCCACAGAAATAAGGCTAGCAAAGAGATCCACGAAATACAGATGTAACTCTGTGAAATGAATTAACAGAACACTAAGCAGTTTCTCAGAAAGCTTCTTTCCAGATTTCATCTGAGGATATTTCCTTTTTCACCATAGCCCTCTATGGGCTTCCAAATATCACTTTGCCAATTCCACAAGAACTGTCTTAGCGAAAGGCTTCTCGAGGGGAAAGCTGTAACTCTGTGAGATGATTTCACAGAACACAAAGAAGTTTCTCAGAAAGCTTCTTTCTCTTTGTTATCGGAGGATATTTCCTTTGGCCCTATAGTCTTCAAAGGGATCCGAAATATCTGTTCTCAGATTCCAGAGAAATAAGGCTAGCAAAGAGATCCACGAAATACAGATGTAACTCTGTGAGATGAATTAACAGAACACTAAGCAGTTTCTCAGAAAGCTTCTTTCCAGATTTCATCTGAGGATATTTCCTTTTTCACCATAGCCCTCTATGGGCTTCCAAATATCACTTTGCCAATTCCACAAGAACTGTCTTAGCGAAAGGCTTCTCTAGGGGAAAGCTGTAACTCTGTGAGATGATTTCACAGAACACAAAGAAGTTTCTCAGAAAGCTTCTTTCTCTTTGTTATCGGAGGATATTTTCTTTGGCCCTATAGTCTTCAAAGGGATCCGAAATATCTGTTCTCAGATTCCACAGAAATAAGGCTAGCAAAGAGATCCACGAAATACAGATGTAACTCTGTGAGATGAATTAACATAACACTAAGCAGTTTCCAAGAAAGCTTCTTTCCAGATTTCATCTGAGGATATTTCCTTTTTCACCATAGCCTTCTATGGGCTTCCAAATATCAATTTGCCAATTCCACAAGAACTGTCTTAGCGAAAGTCTTCTTGAGGGGAAAGCTGTAACTCTGTGAGATGATTTCACAGAACACAAAGAAGTTTCTCAGAAAGCTTCTTTCTCTTTGTTATCGGAGGATATTTCCTTTGGCCCTATAGTCTTCAAAGGGATCCGAAATATCTATTCTCAGATTCCACAGAAATAAGGCTAGCAAAGAAATCCACGAAATACAGATGTAAGTCTTTGAGATGAATTAACAGAACACTAAGCAGTTTCTCAGAAAGCTTCTTTCCAGATTTCATCTGAGGATATTTCCTTTTTCACCATAGCCCTCTATGGGCTTACAAATATCACTTTGCCAATTCCACAAGAACTGTCTTAGCGAAAGGCTTCTCGAGGGGAAAGCTGTAACTCTGTGAGATGATTTCACAGAACACAAAGAAGTTTCTCAGAAAGCTTCTTTCTCTTTGTTATCGGAGGATATTTCCTTTGGCCCTATAGTCTTCAAAGGGATCCGAAATATCTGTTCTCAGATTCCACAGAAATAAGGCTAGCAAAGAGATCCACGAAATACAGATGTAACTCTGTGAGATGAATTAACAGAAGAATAAGGAGTTTCTCAGAAAGCTTCTTTCCAGATTTCATCTGAGGATATTTCCTTTTTCACCATAGCCCTCTATGGACTTCCAAATATCACTTTGCCAATTCCACAAGAACTGTCTTAGCGAAAGGCTTCTTGAGAGGAAAGCTGTAACTCTGTGAGATGATTTCAAAGAACACAAAGAAGTTTTTCAGAAAGATTCTTTCTCTTTGTTATCGGAGGATATTTCCTTTGGCCGTATAGTCTTCAAAGAGATACGAAATATCTGTTCTCAGATTCCACAGAAATAAGGCTAGCAAAGAGATCCACGAAATACAGATGTAACTCTGTGAGATGAATTAAAAGAACACTAAGCAGTCTCTCAGAAAGCTTCTTTCCAGATTTCATCTGAGGATATTTCCTTTTTCACCATAGCCCTCTATGGGCTTCCAAATATCACTTTGCCAATTCCACAAGAACTGTCTTAGCGAAAAGCTTCTCGAGGGGAAAGCTGTAATTCGGTGAGATGATTTCACAGAACACAAAGAAGTTTCTCAGAAAGCTTCTTTCTCTTTGTTATCGGAGGATTTTTCCTTTGGCCCTATAGTCTTCAAAGGGATCCGAAATATATGTTCTCAGATTCCACAGAAATAAGGCTAGCAAAGAGATCCACGAAATACAGATGTAAGTCTGTGAGATGAATTACCAGAACACTAACCAGTTTCTCAGAAAGCTTCTTTCCAGATTTCATCTGAGGATATTTCCTTTTTCACCATAGCCCTCTATGGGCTTCCAAATATCACTTTGCCAATTCCACAAGAACTGTCTTAGCGAAAGGCTTATCGAGGGGAAAGCTGTAACTCTGTGAGATGATTTCACAGAACACAAAGAAGTTTCTCAGAAAGCTTCTTTCTCTTTGTTATCGGAGGATATTTCCTTTGGCCCTATAGTCTTCAAAGGGATCCGAAATATCTGTTCTCAGATTCCAGAGAAATAAGGCTAGCAAAGAGATCCACGAAATACAGATGTAAGTCTGTGAGATGAATTAACAGAACACTAAGCAGTTTCTCAGAAAGCTTCTTTCCAGATTTCATCTGAGGATATTTCCTTATTCACCATAGCCCTCTATGGGCTTCCAAATATCACTTTTCCAATTCCACAAGAACTGTCTTAGCGAAAGGCTTCTCGAGAGGAAAGCTGTAACTCTGTGAGATGATTTCACATAACACAAAGAAGTTTCTCAGAAAGCTTCTTTCTCGTTGTTATCGGAGGATATTTCCTTTGGCCCTATAGTCTTCAAAGGGATCCGAAATATCTGTTCTCAGATTCCACAGAAATAAGGCTAGCAAAGAGATCCACGAAATACAGATGTAATTCTGTGAGATGAATTAACAGAACACTAAGCAGTTTCCAAGAAAGCTTCTTTCCAGATTTCATCAGAGGATATTTCCCTTTTCACCATAGCCTTCTATGGGCTTCCAAATATCACTTTGCCAATTCCACAAGAACTGTCTTAGCGAAAGGCTTCTTGAGGAGAAAGCTGTAACTCTGTGAGATGATTTCATAGAACACAAAGAAGTTTCTCAGAAAGCTTCTTTCTCTTTGTTAACGGAGGATATTTCCTTTGGCCCTATAGTCTTCAAAGGGATCCGAAATATCTGTTCTCAGATTCCACAGAAATAAGGCTAGAAAAGAAATCCACGAAATACAGATGTAAGTCTGTGAGATGAATTAACAGAACACTAAGCAGTTTCTCAGAAAGCTTCTTTCCAGATTTCATCTGAGGATATTTCCTTTTTCACCATAGCCCTCTATGGGCTTCCAAATATCACTTTGCTAATTCCACAAGAACTGTCTTAGCGAAAGGCTTCTTGAGGGGAAAGCTGTAACTCTGTGAGATGTTTTCACAGAACACAGAGAAGTTTCTCAGAAAGCTTCTTTCTCTTTGTTATCGGAGGATATTTCCTTTGGCCCTATAGTCTTCAAAGGGATCCGAAATATCTGTTCTCAGATTCCACAGAAATAAGGCTAGCAAAGAGATCCACGAAATACAGATGTAACTCTGTGAGATGAATTAACAGAACACTAAGCAGTTTCTAAGAAAGCTTCTTTCCAGATTTCATCTGAGGATATTTCCTTTTTCACCATAGCCCTCTATAGGCTTCCAACTATCACTTTGCCAATTCCACAAGAACTGTCTTAGCGAAAGGCTTCTTGAGGGGAAAGCTGTAACTCTGTGAGATGATTTCACAGAACACAAAGAAGTTTCTCCGAAAGCTTCTTTCTCTTTGTTATCGGAGGATATTTCCTTTGGCCCTATAGTCTTCAAAGGGATCCGAAATATCTGTTCTCAGATTCCACAGAAATAAGGCTAGCAAAGAGATCCACGAAATACAGATGTAACTCTGTGAGATGAATTAACAGAACAATAAGGAGTTTCTCAGAAAGCTTCTTTCCAGATTTCATGTGAGGATATTTCCTTTTTCACCATAGCCCTCTATGGACTTCCAAATATCACTTTGCCAATTCCACAAGAACTGTCTTAGAGAAAGGCTTCTTGAGGGGAAAGCTGTAACTCTGTGAGATGATTTCAAAGAACACAAAGAAGTTTCTCAGAAAGATTCTTTCTCTTTGTTATCGGAGGATATTTCCTTTGGCCGTATAGTCTTCAAAGAGATACGAAATATATGTTCTCAGATTCCACAGAAATAAGGCTAGCAAAGAGATCCACGAAATACAGATGTAAGTCTGTGAGATGAATTACCAGAACACTAACCAGTTTCTCAGAAAGCTTCTTTCCAGATTTCATCTGAGGATATTTCCTTTTTCACCATAGCCCTCTATGGGCTTCCAAATATCACTTTGCCAATTCCACAAGAACTGTCTTAGCGAAAGGCTTCTCGAGGGGAAAGCTGTAACTCTGTGAGATGATTTCACAGAACACAAAGAAGTTTCTCAGAAAGCTTCTTTCTCTTTGTTATCGGAGGATATTTCCTTTGGCCCTATAGTCTTCAAAGGGATCCGAAATATCTGTTCTCAGATTCCACAGAAATAAGGCTAGCAAAGAGATCCACGAAATACAGATGTAAGTCTGGGAGATGAATTAACAGAACACTAAGCAGTTTCTCAGAAAGCTTCTTTCCAGATTTCATCTGAGGATATTTCCTTTTTCACCATAGCCCTCTATGGGCTTCCAAATATCACTTTTCCAATTCCACAAGAACTGTCTTAGCGAAAGGCTTCTCGAGAGGAAAGCTGTAACTCTGTGAGATGATTTCACAGAACACAAAGAAGTTTCTCAGAAAGCTTCTTTCTCTTTGTTATTGGAGGATATTTCCTTTGGCCCTATAGTCTTCAAAGGGATCCGAAATATCTGTTCTCAGATTCCACAGAAATAAGGCTAGCAAAGAGATCCACGAAATACAGATGTAATTCTGTGAGATGAATTAACAGAACACTAAGCAGTTTCCAAGAAAGCTTCTTTCCAGATTTCATCTGAGGATATTTCCTTTTTCACCATAGCCCTCTATGGGCTTCCAAATATCACTTTTCCAATTCCACAAGAACTGTCTTAGCGAAAGGCTTCTCGAGAGGAAAGCTGTAACTCTGTGAGATGATTTCACAGAACACAAAGAAGTTTCTCAGAAAGCTTCTTTCTCTTTGTTATCGGAGGATATTTCCTTTGGCCCTATAGTCTTCAAAGGGATCCGAAATATCTGTTCTCAGATTCCACAGAAATAAGGCTAGCAAAGAAATCCACGAAATACAGATGTAATTCTGTGAGATGAATTAACAGAACACTAAGCAGTTTCCAAGAAAGCTTCTTTCCAGATTTCATCTGAGGATATTTCCTTTTTCACCATAGCCTTCTATGGGCTTCCAAATATCACTTTGCCAATTCCACAAGAACTGTCTTAGCGAAAGGCTTCTTGAGGAGAAAGCTGTAACTCTGTGAGATGATTTCACAGAACACAAAGAAGTTTCTCAGAAAGCTTCTTTCTCTTTGTTAACGGAGGATATTTCCTTTGGCCCTATAGTCTTCAAAGGGATCCGAAATATCTGTTCTCAGATTCCACAGAAATAAGGCTAGCAAAGAGATCCACGAAATACAGATGTAACTCTGTGAGATGAATTAACAGAACACTAAGCAGTTTCTCAGAAAGCTTCTTTCCAGATTTCATCTGAGGATATTTCCTTTTTCACCATAGCCCTCTATAGGCTTCCAAATATCACTTTGCCAATTCCACAAGAACTGTCTTAGCCAAAGGCTTCTCGAGGGGAAAGCTGTAACTCTGTGAGATGATTTCACAGAACACAGAGAAGTTTCTCAGAAAGCTTCTTTCTCTTTGTTATCGGAGGATATTTCCTTTGGCCCTATAGTCTTCAAAGGGATCCGAAATATCTGTTCTCAGATTCCACAGAAATAAGGCTAGCAAAGAGATCCACGAAATACAGATGTAACTCTGTGAGATGAATTAACAGAACACTAAGCAGTTTCTCAGAAAGCTTCTTTCCAGATTTCATCTGAGGATATTTCCTTTTTCACCATAGCCCTCTATAGGCTTCCAAATATCACTTTGCCAATTCCACAAGAACTGTCTTAGCCAAAGGCTTCTCGAGGGGAAAGCTGTAACTCTGTGAGATGATTTCACAGATCACAGAGAAGTTTCTCAGAAAGCTTCTTTCTCTTTGTTTTCGGAGGATATTTCCTTTGGCCCTATAGTCTTCAAAGGGATCCGAAATATCTGTTCTCAGATTCCAGAGAAATAAGGCAAGCAAAGAGATCCACGAAATACAGATGTAACTCTGTGAGATGAATTAAAAGAACAATAAGGAGTTTCTCAGAAAGCTTCTTTCCAGATTTCATCTGAGGATATTTCCTTTTTCACCATAGCCCTCTATGGGCTTCCAAATATCACTTTGCCAATTCCACAAGAACTGTCTTAGAGAAAGGCTTCTTGAGAGGAAAGCTGTAACTCTGTGAGATGATTTCAAAGAACACAAAGAAGTTTCTCAGAAAGATTCTTTCTCTTTGTTATCGGAGGATTTTTCCTTTGGCCCTATAGTCTTCAAAAGGATCCGAAATATATGTTCTCAGATTCCACAGAAATAAGGCTAGCAAAGAGATCCACGAAATACAGATGTAAGTCTGTGAGATGAATTACCAGAACACTAACCAGTTTCTCAGAAAGCTTCTTTCCAGATTTCATCTGAGGATATTTCCTTTTTCACCATAGCCCTCTATGGGCTTCCAAATATCACTTTGCCAATTCCACAAGAACTGTCTTAGCGAAAGGCTTCTCGAGGGGAAAGCTGTAACTCTGTGAGATGATTTCACAGAACACAAAGAAGTTTCTCAGAAAGTTTCTTTCTCTTTGTTATCGGAGGATATTTCCTTTGGCCCTATAGTCTTCAAAGGGATCCGAAATATCTGTTCTCAGATTCCAGAGAAATAAGGCTAGCAAAGAGATCCACGAAATACAGATGTAAGTCTGTGAGATGAATTAACAGAACACTAAGCAGTTTCTCAGAAAGCTTCTTTCCAGATTTCATCTGAGGATATTTCCTTTTTCACCATAGCCTTCTATGGGCTTCCAAATATCACTTTTCCAATTCCACAAGAACTGTCTTAGCGAAAGGCTTCTCGAGAGGAAAGCTGTAACTCTGTGAGATGATTTCACAGAACACAAAGAAGTTTCTCAGAAAGCTTCTTTCTCTTTGTTATCGGAGGATATTTCCCCTGGCCCTATAGTCTTCAAAGGGATCCGAAATATCTGTTCTCAGATTCCAGAGAAATAAGGCTAGCAAAGAGATCCACGAAATACAAATGTAATTCTGTGAGATGAATTAACAGAACACTAAGCAGTTTCCACGAAAGCTTCTTTCCAGATTTCATCTGAGGATATTTCCTTTTTCACCATAGCCTTCTATGGGCTTCCAAATATCACTTTGCCAATTCCAGAAGAACTGTCTTAGCGAAAGGCTTCTTGAGGAGAAAGCTGTAACTCTGTGAGATGATTTCACAGAACACAAAGAAGTTTCTCAGAAAGCTTCTTTCTCTTTGTTAACGGAGGATATTTCCTTTGGCCCTATAATCTTCAAAGGGATCCGAAATATCTGTTCTCAGATTCCACAGAAATAAGGCTAGCAAAGAGATCCACGAAATACAGATGTAACTCTGTGAGATGAATTAACAGAACACTAAGCAGTTTCTCAGAAAGCTTCTTTCCAGATTTCATCTGAGGATATTTCCTTTTTCACCATAGCCCTCTATGGGCTTCCAAATATCACTTTGCCAATTCCACAAAACTGTCTTAGCGAAAGGCTTCTCGAGGGGAAAGCTGTAACTCTGTGAGATGATTTCACAGAACACAAAGAAGTTTCTCAGAAAGCTTCTTTCTCTTTGTTAACGGAGGTAATTTCCTTTGGCCCTATAGTCTTCAAAGGGATCCGAAATATCTTTTCTCAGATTCCACAGAAATAAGGCTAGCAAAGAGATCCACGAAATACAGATGTAACTCTGTGAGATGAATTAACAGAACACTAAGCAGTTTCTCAGAAAGCTTCTTTCCAGATTTCATCTGAGGATATTTCCTTTTTCACCATAGCCCTCTATGGGCTTCCAAATATCACTTTGCCAATTCCACAAGAACTGTCTTAGCGAAAGGCTTCTTGAGGGGAAAGCTGTAACTCTGTGAGATGATTACACAGAAGACAAAGAAGTTTCTCAGAAAGCTTCTTTCTCTTTGTTATCGGAGGATATTTCCTTTGGCCCTATAGTCTTCAAAGGGATCCGAAATATCTGTTCTCAGATTTCAGAGAAATAAGGCTAGCAAAGAGATCCACGAAATACAGATGTAACTCTGTGAGATGAAGTAACAGAACACTAAGCAGTTTCTCAGAAAGCTTCTTTCCAGATTTCATCTGAGGATATTTCCTTTTTCACCATAGCCCTCTATGGGCTTCCAAATATCACTTTGCCAAGTCCACAAGAACTGTCTTAGCGAAAGGCTTCTTGAGGGTAAAGCTGTAACTCTGTGAGATGATTTCACAGAACACAAAGAAGTTTCTCCGAAAGCTTCTTTCTCTTTGTTATCGGAGGATATTTCCTTTGGCCTTGTAGTCTTCAAAGGGATCCGAAATATTTGTTCTCAGACTTCACAGAAATAAGGCTAGCAAAGAGATCCACGAAATACAGATGTAAGTCTGTGAGATGAATTAACAGAACACTAAGGAGTTTCTCAGAAAGCTTCTTTCCAGATTTCATCTGAGGATATTTCCTTTTTCACCATAGCCCTCCATGGGCTTCCAAATATCACTTTGCCAATTCCACAAGAACTGTCTTAGCGAAAGGCTTCTTGAGGGGAAAGCTGTAACTCTGTGAGATGATTTCACAGAACACAAAGACGTTTCTCAGAAACCTTCTTTCTCTTTGTTATCGGAGGATATTTCCTTTGGCCCTATAGTCTTCAAAGGGATCCGAAATATCTGTTCTCAGATTCCACAGAAATAAGGCTAGCAAAGAGATCCACGAAATACAGATGTAAGTCTGTGAGATGAATTAACAGAACACTAAGCAGTTTCCAAGAAAGCTTCTTTCCAGATTTCATCTGAGGATATTTCCTTTTTCACCATAGCCCTCTATGGGCTTCCAAATATCACTTTGCCAATTCCACAAGAACTGTCTTAGCGAAAGGCTTCTTGAGGGGAAAGCTGTAACTCTGTGAGATGATTTCACAGAACACAAAGAAGTTTCTCAGAAAGCTTCTTTCTCTTTGTTATCGGAGGATATTTCCTTTGGCCCTATATTCTTCAAAGGGATCGGAAATATCTGTTCTCAGATTCCACAGAAATATGGCTAGCAAAGAGATCCACGAAATACAGATGTAGCTCTGTGAGATGAATTAACATAACACTAAGCAGTTTCCAAGAAAGCTTCTTTCCAGATTTCATCTGAGGATATTTCCTTTTTCACCATAGCCTTCTATGGGCTTCCAAATATCAATTTGCCAATTCCACAAGAACTGTCTTAGCGAAAGTCTTCTTGAGGGGAAAGCTGTAACTCTGTGAGATGATTTCACAGAACACAAAGAAGTTTCTCAGAAAGCTTCTTTCTCTTTGTTATCGGAGGATATTTCCTTTGGCCCTATAGTCTTCAAAGGGATCCGAAATATCTGTTCTCAGATTCCACAGAAATAAGGCTAGCAAAGAAATCCACGAAATACAGATGTAAGTCTTTGAGATGAATTAACAGAACACTAAGCAGTTTCTCAGAAAGCTTCTTTCCAGATTTCATCTGAGGATATTTCCTTTTTCACCATAGCCCTCTATGGGCTTACAAATATCACTTTGCCAATTCCACAAGAACTGTCTTAGCGAAAGGCTTCTCGAGGGGAAAGCTGTAACTCTGTGAGATGATTTCACAGAACACAAAGAAGTTTCTCAGAAAGCTTCTTTCTCTTTGTTATCGGAGGATATTTCCTTTGGCCCTATAGTCTTCAAAGGGATCCGAAATATCTGTTCTCAGATTCCACAGAAATAAGGCTAGCAAAGAGATCCACGAAATACAGATGTAACTCTGTGAGATGAATTAACAGAAGAATAAGGAGTTTCTCAGAAAGCTTCTTTCCAGATTTCATCTGAGGATATTTCCTTTTTCACCATAGCCCTCTATGGACTTCCAAATATCACTTTGCCAATTCCACAAGAACTGTCTTAGCGAAAGGCTTCTTGAGAGGAAAGCTGTAACTCTGTGAGATGATTTCAAAGAACACAAAGAAGTTTTTCAGAAAGATTCTTTCTCTTTGTTATCGGAGGATATTTCCTTTGGCCGTATAGTCTTCAAAGAGATACGAAATATCTGTTCTCAGATTCCACAGAAATAAGGCTAGCAAAGAGATCCACGAAATACAGATGTAACTCTGTGAGATGAATTAAAAGAACACTAAGCAGTCTCTCAGAAAGCTTCTTTCCAGATTTCATCTGAGGATATTTCCTTTTTCACCATAGCCCTCTATGGGCTTCCAAATATCACTTTGCCAATTCCACAAGAACTGTCTTAGCGAAAAGCTTCTCGAGGGGAAAGCTGTAATTCGGTGAGATGATTTCACAGAACACAAAGAAGTTTCTCAGAAAGCTTCTTTCTCTTTGTTATCGGAGGATTTTTCCTTTGGCCCTATAGTCTTCAAAGGGATCCGAAATATATGTTCTCAGATTCCACAGAAATAAGGCTAGCAAAGAGATCCACGAAATACAGATGTAAGTCTGTGAGATGAATTACCAGAACACTAACCAGTTTCTCAGAAAGCTTCTTTCCAGATTTCATCTGAGGATATTTCCTTTTTCACCATAGCCCTCTATGGGCTTCCAAATATCACTTTGCCAATTCCACAAGAACTGTCTTAGCGAAAGGCTTATCGAGGGGAAAGCTGTAACTCTGTGAGATGATTTCACAGAACACAAAGAAGTTTCTCAGAAAGCTTCTTTCTCTTTGTTATCGGAGGATATTTCCTTTGGCCCTATAGTCTTCAAAGGGATCCGAAATATCTGTTCTCAGATTCCAGAGAAATAAGGCTAGCAAAGAGATCCACGAAATACAGATGTAAGTCTGTGAGATGAATTAACAGAACACTAAGCAGTTTCTCAGAAAGCTTCTTTCCAGATTTCATCTGAGGATATTTCCTTATTCACCATAGCCCTCTATGGGCTTCCAAATATCACTTTTCCAATTCCACAAGAACTGTCTTAGCGAAAGGCTTCTCGAGAGGAAAGCTGTAACTCTGTGAGATGATTTCACAGAACACAAAGAAGTTTCTCAGAAAGCTTCTTTCTCGTTGTTATCGGAGGATATTTCCTTTGGCCCTATAGTCTTCAAAGGGATCCGAAATATCTGTTCTCAGATTCCACAGAAATAAGGCTAGCAAAGAGATCCACGAAATACAGATGTAATTCTGTGAGATGAATTAACAGAACACTAAGCAGTTTCCAAGAAAGCTTCTTTCCAGATTTCATCTGAGGATATTTCCCTTTTCACCATAGCCTTCTATGGGCTTCCAAATATCACTTTGCCAATTCCACAAGAACTGTCTTAGCGAAAGGCTTCTTGAGGAGAAAGCTGTAACTCTGTGAGATGATTTCATAGAACACAAAGAAGTTTCTCAGAAAGCTTCTTTCCCTTTGTTAACGGAGGATATTTCCTTTGGCCCTATAGTCTTCAAAGGGATCCGAAATATCTGTTCTCAGATTCCACAGAAATAAGGCTAGAAAAGAAATCCACGAAATACAGATGTAAGTCTGTGAGATGAATTAACAGAACACTAAGCAGTTTCTCAGAAAGCTTCTTTCCAGATTTCATCTGAGGATATTTCCTTTTTCACCATAGCCCTCTATGGGCTTCCAAATATCACTTTGCTAATTCCACAAGAACTGTCTTAGCGAAAGGCTTCTTGAGGGGAAAGCTGTAACTCTGTGAGATGTTTTCACAGAACACAGAGAAGTTTCTCAGAAAGCTTCTTTCTCTTTGTTATCGGAGGATATTTCCTTTGGCCCTATAGTCTTCAAAGGGATCCGAAATATCTGTTCTCAGATTCCACAGAAATAAGGCTAGCAAAGAGATCCACGAAATACAGATGTAACTCTGTGAGATGAATTAACAGAACACTAAGCAGTTTCTAAGAAAGCTTCTTTCCAGATTTCATCTGAGGATATTTCCTTTTTCACCATAGCCCTCTATAGGCTTCCAACTATCACTTTGCCAATTCCACAAGAACTGTCTTAGCGAAAGGCTTCTTGAGGGGAAAGCTGTAACTCTGTGAGATGATTTCACAGAACACAAAGAAGTTTCTCCGAAAGCTTCTTTCTCTTTGTTATCGGAGGATATTTCCTTTGGCCCTATAGTCTTCAAAGGGATCCGAAATATCTGTTCTCAGATTCCACAGAAATAAGGCTAGCAAAGAGATCCACGAAATACAGATGTAACTCTGTGAGATGAATTAACAGAACAATAAGGAGTTTCTCAGAAAGCTTCTTTCCAGATTTCATGTGAGGATATTTCCTTTTTCACCATAGCCCTCTATGGACTTCCAAATATCACTTTGCCAATTCCACAAGAACTGTCTTAGAGAAAGGCTTCTTGAGGGGAAAGCTGTAACTCTGTGAGATGATTTCAAAGAACACAAAGAAGTTTCTCAGAAAGATTCTTTCTCTTTGTTATCGGAGGATATTTCCTTTGGCCGTATAGTCTTCAAAGAGATACGAAATATATGTTCTCAGATTCCACAGAAATAAGGCTAGCAAAGAGATCCACGAAATACAGATGTAAGTCTGTGAGATGAATTACCAGAACACTAACCAGTTTCTCAGAAAGCTTCTTTCCAGATTTCATCTGAGGATATTTCCTTTTTCACCATAGCCCTCTATGGGCTTCCAAATATCACTTTGCCAATTCCACAAGAACTGTCTTAGCGAAAGGCTTCTCGAGGGGAAAGCTGTAACTCTGTGAGATGATTTCACAGAACACAAAGAAGTTTCTCAGAAAGCTTCTTTCTCTTTGTTATCGGAGGATATTTCCTTTGGCCCTATAGTCTTCAAAGGGATCCGAAATATCTGTTCTCAGATTCCACAGAAATAAGGCTAGCAAAGAGATCCACGAAATACAGATGTAAGTCTGGGAGATGAATTAACAGAACACTAAGCAGTTTCTCAGAAAGCTTCTTTCCAGATTTCATCTGAGGATATTTCCTTTTTCACCATAGCCCTCTATGGGCTTCCAAATATCACTTTTCCAATTCCACAAGAACTGTCTTAGCGAAAGGCTTCTCGAGAGGAAAGCTGTAACTCTGTGAGATGATTTCACAGAACACAAAGAAGTTTCTCAGAAAGCTTCTTTCTCTTTGTTATCGGAGGATATTTCCTTTGGCCCTATAGTCTTCAAAGGGATCCGAAATATCTGTTCTCAGATTCCACAGAAATAAGGCTAGCAAAGAGATCCACGAAATACAGATGTAATTCTGTGAGATGAATTAACAGAACACTAAGCAGTTTCCAAGAAAGCTTCTTTCCAGATTTCATCTGAGGATATTTCCTTTTTCACCATAGCCCTCTATGGGCTTCCAAATATCACTTTTCCAATTCCACAAGAACTGTCTTAGCGAAAGGCTTCTCGAGAGGAAAGCTGTAACTCTGTGAGATGATTTCACAGAACACAAAGAAGTTTCTCAGAAAGCTTCTTTCTCTTTGTTATCGGAGGATATTTCCTTTGGCCCTATAGTCTTCAAAGGGATCCGAAATATCTGTTCTCAGATTCCACAGAAATAAGGCTAGCAAAGAAATCCACGAAATACAGATGTAATTCTGTGAGATGAATTAACAGAACACTAAGCAGTTTCAAGAAAGCTTCTTTCCAGATTTCATCTGAGGATATTTCCTTTTTCACCATAGCCTTCTATGGGCTTCCAAATATCACTTTGCCAATTCCACAAGAACTGTCTTAGCGAAAGGCTTCTTGAGGAGAAAGCTGTAACTCTGTGAGATGATTTCACAGAACACAAAGAAGTTTCTCAGAAAGCTTCTTTCTCTTTGTTAACGGAGGATATTTCCTTTGGCCCTATAGTCTTCAAAGGGATCCGAAATATCTGTTCTCAGATTCCACAGAAATAAGGCTAGCAAAGAGATCCACGAAATACAGATGTAACTCTGTGAGATGAATTAACAGAACACTAAGCAGTTTCTCAGAAAGCTTCTTTCCAGATTTCATCTGAGGATATTTCCTTTTTCACCATAGCCCTCTATAGGCTTCCAAATATCACTTTGCCAATTCCACAAGAACTGTCTTAGCCAAAGGCTTCTCGAGGGGAAAGCTGTAACTCTGTGAGATGATTTCACAGAATACAGAGAAGTTTCTCAGAAAGCTTCTTTCTCTTTGTTATCGGAGGATATTTCCTTTGGCCCTATAGTCTTCAAAGGGATCCGAAATATCTGTTCTCAGATTCCACAGAAATAAGGCTAGCAAAGAGATCCACGAAATACAGATGTAACTCTGTGAGATGAATTAACAGAACACTAAGCAGTTTCTCAGAAAGCTTCTTTCCAGATTTCATCTGAGGATATTTCCTTTTTCACCATAGCCCTCTATAGGCTTCCAAATATCACTTTGCCAATTCCACAAGAACTGTCTTAGCCAAAGGCTTCTCGAGGGGAAAGCTGTAACTCTGTGAGATGATTTCACAGATCACAGAGAAGTTTCTCAGAAAGCTTCTTTCTCTTTGTTTTCGGAGGATATTTCCTTTGGCCCTATAGTCTTCAAAGGGATCCGAAATATCTGTTCTCAGATTCCAGAGAAATAAGGCAAGCAAAGAGATCCACGAAATACAGATGTAACTCTGTGAGATGAATTAAAAGAACAATAAGGAGTTTCTCAGAAAGCTTCTTTCCAGATTTCATCTGAGGATATTTCCTTTTTCACCATAGCCCTCTATGGGCTTCCAAATATCACTTTGCCAATTCCACAAGAACTGTCTTAGAGAAAGGCTTCTTGAGAGGAAAGCTGTAACTCTGTGAGATGATTTCAAAGAACACAAAGAAGTTTCTCAGAAAGATTCTTTCTCTTTGTTATCGGAGGATTTTTCCTTTGGCCCTATAGTCTTCAAAAGGATCCGAAATATATGTTCTCAGATTCCACAGAAATAAGGCTAGCAAAGAGATCCACGAAATACAGATGTAAGTCTGTGAGATGAATTACCAGAACACTAACCAGTTTCTCAGAAAGCTTCTTTCCAGATTTCATCTGAGGATATTTCCTTTTTCACCATAGCCCTCTATGGGCTTCCAAATATCACTTTGCCAATTCCACAAGAACTGTCTTAGCGAAAGGCTTCTCGAGGGGAAAGCTGTAACTCTGTGAGATGATTTCACAGAACACAAAGAAGTTTCTCAGAAAGCTTCTTTCTCTTTGTTATCGGAGGATATTTCCTTTGGCCCTATAGTCTTCAAAGGGATCCGAAATATCTGTTCTCAGATTCCAGAGAAATAAGGCTAGCAAAGAGATCCACGAAATACAGATGTAAGTCTGTGAGATGAATTAACAGAACACTAAGCAGTTTCTCAGAAAGCTTCTTTCCAGATTTCATCTGAGGATATTTCCTTTTTCACCATAGCCTTCTATGGGCTTCCAAATATCACTTTTCCAATTCCACAAGAACTGTCTTAGCGAAAGGCTTCTCGAGAGGAAAGCTGTAACTCTGTGAGATGATTTCACAGAACACAAAGAAGTTTCTCAGAAAGCTTCTTTCTCTTTGTTATCGGAGGATATTTCCCCTGGCCCTATAGTCTTCAAAGGGATCCGAAATATATGTTCTCAGATTCCAGAGAAATAAGGCTAGCAAAGAGATCCACGAAATACAAATGTAATTCTGTGAGATGAATTAACAGAACACTAAGCAGTTTCCACGAAAGCTTCTTTCCAGATTTCATCTGAGGATATTTCCTTTTTCACCATAGCCTTCTATGGGCTTCCAAATATCACTTTGCCAATTCCAGAAGAACTGTCTTAGCGAAAGGCTTCTTGAGGAGAAAGCTGTAACTCTGTGAGATGATTTCACAGAACACAAAGAAGTTTCTCAGAAAGCTTCTTTCTCTTTGTTAACGGAGGATATTTCCTTTGGCCCTATAATCTTCAAAGGGATCCGAAATATCTGTTCTCAGATTCCACAGAAATAAGGCTAGCAAAGAGATCCACGAAATACAGATGTAACTCTGTGAGATGAATTAACAGAACACTAAGCAGTTTCTCAGAAAGCTTCTTTCCAGATTTCATCTGAGGATATTTCCTTTTTCACCATAGCCCTCTATGGGCTTCCAAATATCACTTTGCCAATTCCACAAGAACTGTCTTAGCGAAAGGCTTCTCGAGGGGAAAGCTGTAACTCTGTGAGATGATTTCACAGAACACAAAGAAGTTTCTCAGAAAGCTTCTTTCTCTTTGTTAACGGAGGTAATTTCCTTTGGCCCTATAGTCTTCAAAGGGATCCGAAATATCTTTTCTCAGATTCCACAGAAATAAGGCTAGCAAAGAGATCCACGAAATACAGATGTAACTCTGTGAGATGAATTAACAGAACACTAAGCAGTTTCTCAGAAAGCTTCTTTCCAGATTTCATCTGAGGATATTTCCTTTTTCACCATAGCCCTCTATGGGCTTCCAAATATCACTTTGCCAATTCCACAAGAACTGTCTTAGCGAAAGGCTTCTTGAGGGGAAAGCTGTAACTCTGTGAGATGATTACACAGAAGACAAAGAAGTTTCTCAGAAAGCTTCTTTCTCTTTGTTATCGGAGGATATTTCCTTTGGCCCTATAGTCTTCAAAGGGATCCGAAATATCTGTTCTCAGATTTCAGAGAAATAAGGCTAGCAAAGAGATCCACGAAATACAGATGTAACTCTGTGAGATGAAGTAACAGAACACTAAGCAGTTTCTCAGAAAGCTTCTTTCCAGATTTCATCTGAGGATATTTCCTTTTTCACCATAGCCCTCTATGGGCTTCCAAATATCACTTTGCCAAGTCCACAAGAACTGTCTTAGCGAAAGGCTTCTTGAGGGTAAAGCTGTAACTCTGTGAGATGATTTCACAGAACACAAAGAAGTTTCTCCGAAAGCTTCTTTCTCTTTGTTATCGGAGGATATTTCCTTTGGCCTTGTAGTCTTCAAAGGGATCCGAAATATTTGTTCTCAGACTTCACAGAAATAAGGCTAGCAAAGAGATCCACGAAATACAGATGTAAGTCTGTGAGATGAATTAACAGAACACTAAGGAGTTTCTCAGAAAGCTTCTTTCCAGATTTCATCTGAGGATATTTCCTTTTTCACCATAGCCCTCCATGGGCTTCCAAATATCACTTTGCCAATTCCACAAGAACTGTCTTAGCGAAAGGCTTCTTGAGGGGAAAGCTGTAACTCTGTGAGATGATTTCACAGAACACAAAGACGTTTCTCAGAAACCTTCTTTCTCTTTGTTATCGGAGGATATTTCCTTTGGCCCTATAGTCTTCAAAGGGATCCGAAATATCTGTTCTCAGATTCCACAGAAATAAGGCTAGCAAAGAGATCCACGAAATACAGATGTAAGTCTGTGAGATGAATTAACAGAACACTAAGCAGTTTCCAAGAAAGCTTCTTTCCAGATTTCATCTGAGGATATTTCCTTTTTCACCATAGCCCTCTATGGGCTTCCAAATATCACTTTGCCAATTCCACAAGAACTGTCTTAGCGAAAGGCTTCTTGAGGGGAAAGCTGTAACTCTGTGAGATGATTTCACAGAACACAAAGAAGTTTCTCAGAAAGCTTCTTTCTCTTTGTTATCGGAGGATATTTCCTTTGGCCCTATATTCTTCAAAGGGATCGGAAATATCTGTTCTCAGATTCCACAGAAATATGGCTAGCAAAGAGATCCACGAAATACAGATGTAGCTCTGTGAGATGAATTAACAGAACACTAAGCAGTTTCTAAGAAAGCTTCTTTCCAGATTTCATCTGAGGATATTTCCTTTTTCACCATAGCCCTCTAAGGGCTTCCAAATATCACTTTGCCAATTCCACAAGAACTGTCTTAGCGAAAGGCTTCTCGAGGGGAAAGCTGTAACTCTGTGAGATGATTTCACAGAACACAAAGAAGTTTCTCAGAAAGCTTCTTTCTCTTTGTTATCGGAGGATATTTCCTTTGGCCCTATAGTCTTCAAAGGGATCCGAAATATCTGTTCTCAGATTCCAGAGAAATAAGGCTAGCAAAGAGATCCACGAAATACAGATGTAAGTCTGTGAGATGAATTAACAGAACACTAAGCAGTTTCTCAGAAAGCTTCTTTCCAGATTTCATCTGAGGATATTTCCTTTTTCACCATAGCCTTCTATGGGCTTCCAAATATCACTTTTCCAATTCCACAAGAACTGTCTTAGCGAAAGGATTCTCGAGAGGAAAGCTGTAACTCTGTGAGATGATTTCACAGAACACAAAGAAGTTTCTCAGAAAGCTTCTTTCTCTTTGTTATCGGAGGATATTTCCTTTGGCCCTATAGTCTTCAAAGGGATCCGAAATATCTTTTCTCAGATTCCAGAGAAATAAGGCTAGCAAAGAGATCCACGAAATACAGATGTAATTCTTTGAGATGAATTAACAGAACACTAAGCAGTTTCCAAGAAAGCTTCTTTCCAGATTTCATCTGAGGATATTTCCTTTTTCACCATAGCCTTCTATGGGCTTCCAAATATCACTTTGCCAATTCCACAAGAACTGTCTTAGCGAAAGGCTTCTTGAGGAGAAAGCTGTAACTCTGTGAGATGATTTCATAGAACACAAAGAAGTTTCTCAGAAAGCTTCTTTCTCTTTGTTAACGGAGGATATTTCCTTTGGCCGTATAGTCTTCAAAGAGATACGAAATATCTGTTCTCAGATTCCACAGAAATAAGGCTAGAAAAGAGATCCACGAAATACAGATGTAACTCTGTGAGGTGAATTAAAAAAACACTAAGCAGTGTCTCAGAAAGCTTCTTTCCAGATTTCATCTGAGGATATTTCCTTTTTCACCATAGCCCTCTATGGGCTTCCAAATATCACTTTGCCAATTCCACAAGAACTGTCTTAGAGAAAGGCTTCTTGAGAGGAAAGCTGTAACTCTGTGAGATGATTTCAAAGAACACAAAGAAGTTTCTCAGAAAGATTCTTTCTCTTTGTTATCGGAGGATTTTTCCTTTGTCCCTATAGTCTTCAAAGTAATCTGAAATATATGTTCTCAGATTCCACAGAAATAAGGCTAGCAAAGAGATCCACGAAATACAGATGTAAGTCTGTGAGATGAATTACCAGAACACTAACCAGTTTCTCAGAAAGCTTCTTTCCAGATTTCATCTGAGGATATTTCCTTTTTCACCATAGCCCTCTATGGGCTTCCAAATATCACTTTGCCAATTCCACAAGAACTGTCTTAGCGAAAGGCTTCTCGAGGGGAAAGCTGTAACTCTGTGAGATGATTTCACAGAACAGAAAGAATTTCTCAGAAAGCTTCTTTCTCTTTGTTATCGGAGGATATTTCCTTTGGCCCTATAGTCTTCAAAGGGATCCGAAATATCTGTTCTCAGATTCCAGAGAAATAAGGCTAGCAAAGAGATCCACGAAATACAGATATAAGTCTGTGAGATGAATTAACAGAACACTAAGCAGTTTCTCAGAAAGCTTCTTTCCAGATTTCATCTGAGGATATTTCCTTTTTCACCATAGCCTTCTATGGGCTTCCAAATATCACTTTTCCAATTCCACAAGAACTGTCTTAGCGAAAGGCTTCTCGAGAGGAAAGCTGTAACTCTGTGAGATGATTTCACAGAACACAAAGAAGTTTCTCAGAAAGCTTCTTTCTCTTTGTTATCGGAGGATATTTCCCCTGGCCCTATAGTCTTCAAAGGGATCCGAAATATCTGTTCTCAGATTCCAGAGAAATAAGGCTAGCAAAGAGATCCACGAAATACAAATGTAATTCTGTGAGATGAATTAACAGAACACTAAGCAGTTTCTCAGAAAGCTTCTTTCCAGATTTCATCTGAGGATATTTCCTTTTTCAAAATAGCCCTCTATGGGCTTCCAAATATCACTTTGCCAATTCCACAAGAACTGTCTTAGCGAAAGGCTTCTTGAGGGGAAAGCTGTAACTCTGTGAGATGATTACACAGAAGACAAAGAAGTTTCTCAGAAAGCTTCTTTCTCTTTGTTATCGGAGGATATTTCCTTTGGCCCTATAGTCTTCAAAGGGATCCGAAATATCTGTTCTCAGATTCCAGAGAAATAAGGCTAGCAAAGAGATCCACGAAATACAGATGTAACTCTGTGAGATGAATTAACAGAACACTAAGCAGTTTCTCAGAAAGCTTCTTTCCAGATTTCATCTGAGGATATTTCCTTTTTCACCATAGCCCTCTATGGGCTTCCAAATATCACTTTGCCAATTCCACAAGAACTGTCTTAGCGAAAGGCTTCTTGAGGGTAAAGCTGTAACTCTGTGAGATGATTTCACAGAACACAAAGAAGTTTCTCCGAAAGCTTCTTTCTATTTGTTATCGGAGGATATTTCCTTTGGCCTTGTAGTCTTCAAAGGGATCCGAAATATGTGTTCTCAGACTTCACAGAAATAAGGCTAGCAAAGAGATCCACGAAATACAGATGTAAGTCTGTGAGATGAATTAACAGAACACTAAGCAGTTTCTCAGAAAGCTTCTTTCCAGATTTCATCTGAGGATATTTCCTTTTTCACCATAGCCCTCCATGGGCTTCCAAATATCACTTTGCCAATTCCACAAGAACTGTCTTAGCGAAAGGCTTCTTGAGGGGAAAGCTGTAACTCTGTGAGATGATTTCACAGAACACAAAGACGTTTCTCAGAAACCTTCTTTCTCTTTGTTATCGGAGGATATTTCCTTTGGCCCTATAGTCTTCAAAGGGATCCGAAATATCTGTTCTCAGATTCCACAGAAATAAGGCTAGCAAAGAGATCCACGAAATACAGATGTAAGTCTGTGAGATGAATTAACAGAACACTAAGCAGTTTGCAAGAAAGCTTCCTTCCAGATTTCATCTGAGGATATTTCCTTTTTCACCATAGCCCTCTATGGGCTTCCAAATATCACTTTGCCAATTCCACAAGAACTGTCTTAGCGAAAGGCTTCTTGAGGGGAAAGCTGTAACTCTGTGAGATGATTTCACAGAACACAAAGAAGTTTCTCAGAAAGCTTCTTTCTCTTTGTTATCGGAGGATATTTCCTTTGGCCCTATATTCTTCAAAGGGATCAGAAATATCTGTTCTCAGATTCCACAGAAATATGGCTAGCAAAGAGATCCACGAAATACAGATGTAGCTCTGTGAGATGAATTAACAGAACACTAAACAGTTTCTAAGAAAGCTTCTTTCCAGATTTCATCTGAGGATATTTCCTTTTTCACCATAGCCCTCTAAGGGCTTCCAAATATCACTTTGCCAATTCCACAAGAACTGTCTTAGCGAAAGGCTGCTCGAGGGGAAAGCTGTAACTCTGTGAGATGATTTCACAGAACACAAAGAAGTTTCTCAGAAAGCTTCTTTCTCTTTGTTATCGGAGGATATTTCCTTTGGCCCTATAGTCTTCAAAGGGATCCGAAATATCTGTTCTCAGATTCCACAGAAATAAGGCTAGCAAAGAGATCCACGAAATACAGATGTAAGTCTGTGAGATGAATTAACAGAACACTAAGCAGTTTCTCAGAAAGCTTCTTTCCAGATTTCATCTGAGGATATTTCCTTTTTCACCATAGCCTTCTATGGGCTTCCAAATATCACTTTTCCAATTCCACAAGAACTGTCTTAGCGAAAGGCTTCTCGAGAGGAAAGCTGTAACTCTGTGAGATGATTTCACAGAACACAAAGAAGTTTCTCAGAAAGCTTCTTTCTCTTTGTTATCGGAGGATATTTCCTTTGGCCCTATAGTCTTCAAAGGGATCCGAAATATCTTTTCTCAGATTCCAGAGAAATAAGGCTAGCAAAGAGATCCACGAAATACAGATGTAATTCTGTGAGATGAATTAACAGAACACTAAGCAGTTTCCAAGAAAGCTTCTTTCCAGATTTCATCTGAGGATATTTCCTTTTTCACCATAGCCTTCTATGGGCTTCCAAATATCACTTTGCCAATTCCACAAGAACTGTCTTAGCGAAAGGCTTCTTGAGGAGAAAGCTGTAACTCTGTGAGATGATTTCATAGAACACAAAGAAGTTTCTCAGAAAGCTTCTTTCTCTTTGTTAACGGAGGATATTTCCTTTGGCCCTATAGTCTTCAAAGGGATCCGAAATATCTGTTCTCAGATTCCACAGAAATAAGGCTAGCAAAGAGATCCACGAAATACCGATGTAAGTCTGTGAGATGAATTAGCAGAACACTAAGCAGTTTCTCAGAAAGCTTCTTTCCAGATTTCATCTGAGGATATTTCCTTTTTCACCATAGCCCTCTATGGGCTTCCAAATATCACTTTGCTAATTCCACAAGAACTGTCTTAGCGAAAGGCTTCTTGAGGGGAAAGCTGTAACTCTGTGAGATGATTTCACAGAACACAAAGAAGTTTCTCAGAAAGCTTCTTTCTCTTTGTTATCGGAGGATATTTCCTTTGGCCCTCTAGTCTTCAGAGGGATCCGAAATATCTGTTCTCAGATTCCACAGAAATAAGGCTAGCAAAGAGATCCACGAAATACAGATGTAACTCAGTGAGATGAATTAACAGAACACTAAGCAGTTTCTAAGAAAGCTTCTTTCCAGATTTCATCTGAGGATATTTCCTTTTTCACCATAGCCCTCTATGGGCTTCCAAATATCACTTTGCCAATTCCACAAGAACTGTCTTAGAGAAAGGCTTCTTGAGGGGAAAGCTGTAACTCTGGGAGATGATTTCAAAGAACACAAAGAAGTTTCTCAGAAAGATTCTTTCTCTTTGTTATCGGAGGATATTTCCTTTGGCCGTATAGTCTTCAAAGAGATACGAAATATCTGTTCTCAGATTCCACAGAAATAAGGCTAGAAAAGAGATCCACGAAATACAGATGTAACTCTGTGAGATGAATTAAAAAAACACTAAGCAGTGTCTCAGAAAGCTTCTTTCCAGATTTCATCTGAGGATATTTCCTTTTTCACCATAGCCCTCTAAGGGCTTCCAAATATCACTTTGCCAATTCCAGAAGAACTGTCTTAGAGAAAGGCTTCTCGAGGGGAAAGCTGTAATTCGGTGAGATGATTTCACAGAACACAAAGAAGTTTCTCAGAAACCTTCTTTCTCTTTGTTATCGGAGGATTTTTCCTTTGGCCCTATAGTCTTCAAAGGGATCCGAAATATATGTTCTCAGATTCCACAGAAATAAGGCCAGCAAAGAGATCCACGAAATACAGATGTAAGTCTGTGAGATGAATTACCAGAACACTAAGCAGTTTCTCAGAAAGCTTCTTTCCAGATTTCATCTGAGGATATTTCCTTTTTAACCATAGCCCTCTATGGGCTTCCAAATATCACTTTGCCAATTCCACAAGAACTGTCTTAGCGAAAGGCTTCTCGAGGGGAAAGCTGTAACTCTGTGAGATGATTTCACAGAACACAAAGAAGTTTCTCAGAAAACTTCTTTCTCTTTGTTATCGGAGGATATTTCCTTTGGCCCTATAGTCTTCAAAGGGATCCGAAATATCTGTTCTCAGATTCCAGAGAAATAAGGGTAGCAAAGAGATCCACGAAATACAGATGTAAGTCTGTGAGATGAATTAACAGAACACTAAGCAGTTTCTCAGAAAGCTTCTTTCCAGATTTCATCTGAGGATATTTCCTTTTTCACCATAGCCCTCTATGGGCTTCCAAATATCACTTTTCCAATTCCACAAGAACTGTCTTAGCGAAAGGCTTCTCGAGAGGAAAGCTGGAACTCTGTGAGATGATTCCACAGAACACAAAGAAGTTTCTCAGAAAGCTTCTTTCTCTTTGTTATCGGAGGATATTTCCTTTGGCCCTATAGTCTTCAAAGGGATCCGAAATATCTGTTCTCAGATTCCACAGAAATAAGGCTAGCAAAGAGATCCACGAAATACAGATGTAATTCTGTGAGATGAATTAACAGAACACTAAGCAGTTTCCAAGAAAGTTTCTTTCCAGATTTCATCTAAAGATATTTCCTTTTTCACCATAGCCTTCTATGGGCTTCCAAATATCACTTTGCCAATTCCACAAGAACTGTCTTAGCGAAAGGCTTCTTGAGGAGAAAGCTGTAACTCTGTGAGATGATTTCACAGAACACAAAGAAGTTTCTCAGAAAGCGTCTTTCTCTTTGTTAACGGAGGATATTTCCTTTGGCCCTATAGTCTTCAAAGGGATCCGAAATATCTGTTCTCAGATTCCACAGAAATAAGGCTAGCAAAGAGATCCACGAAATACAGATGTAACTCTGTGAAATGAATTAACAGAACACTAAGCAGTTTCTCAGAAAGCTTCTTTCCAGATTTCATCTGAGGATATTTCCTTTTTCACCATAGCCCTCTATGGGCTTCCAAATATCACTTTGCCAATTCCACAAGAACTGTCTTAGCGAAAGGCTTCTCGAGGGGAAAGCTGTAACTCTGTGAGATGATTTCACAGAACACAAAGAAGTTTCTCAGAAAGCTTCTTTCTCTTTGTTATCGGAGGATATTTCCTTTGGCCCTATAGTCTTCAAAGGGATCCGAAATATCTGTTCTCAGATTCCACAGAAATAAGGCTAGCAAAGAGATCCACGAAATACAGATGTAAGTCTGTGAGATGAATTAACAGAACACTAAGCAGTTTCTCAGAAAGCTTCTTTCCAGATTTCATCTGAGGATATTTCCTTTTTCACCATAGCCCTCTATGGGCTTCCAAATATCGCTTTGCCAATTCCACAAGAACTGTCTTAGCGAAAGGCTTCTTGAGGGGAAAGCTGTAACTCTGTGAGATGATTTCACAGAACACAAAGAAGTTTCTCAGAAAGCTTCTTTCTCGTTGTTATCGGAGGATATTTCCTTTGGCCCTATAGTCTTCAAAGGGATCCGAAATATCTGTTCTCAGATTCCAGAGAAATAAGGCTAGCAAAGAGATCCACGAAATACAGATGTAAGTCTGTGAGATGAATTAACAGAACACTAAGCAGTTTCTCAGAAAGCTTCTTTCCAGATTTCATCTGAGGATATTTCCTTTTTCACCATAGCCCTCTATGGGCTTCCAAATATCACTTTTCCAATTCCACAAGAACTGTCTTAGCGAAAGGCTTCTCGAGAGGAAAGCTGTAACTCTGTGAGATGATTTCACAGAACACAAAGAAGTTTCTCAGAAAGCTTCTTTCTCTTTGTTTTCGGAGGATATTTCCTTTGGCCCTATAGTCTTCAAAGGGATCCGAAATATCTGTTCTCAGATTCCACAGAAATAAGGCTGGCAAAGAGATCTACGAAATACAGATGTAACTCTGTGAGATGAATTTACAGAACACTAAGCAGTTTCCACGAAAGCTTCTTTCCAGATTTCATCTGAGGATATTTCCTTTTTCACCATAGCCTTCTATGGGCTTCCAAATATCACTTTGCCAATTCCACAAGAACTGTCTTAGCGAAAGTCTTCTTGAGGGGAAAGCTGTAACTCTGTGAGATGATTTCACAGAACACAAAGAAGTTTCTCAGAAAGCTTCTTTCTCTTTGTTATCGGAGGATATTTCCTTTGGCCCTATAGTCTTCAAAGGGATCCGAAATATCTGTTCTCAGATTCCAGAGAAATAAGGCTAGCAAAGAGATCCACGAAATACAGATGTAACTCTGTGAGATGAATTAACAGGACACTTAGCAGTTTCTAGGAAATCTTCTTTCCAGATTTCATCTGAGGATATTTCTTTTTTCACCATAGCCCTCTATGGGCTTCCAAATATCACTTTGCCAATTCCACAAGAATTGTCTTAGCGAAAGGCTTATCGAGGGGAAAGCTGTAACTCTGTGAGATGATTTCACAGAACACAAAGAAGTTTCTCAGAAAGCTTCTTTCTCTTTGTTAACGGAGGTAATTTCCTTTGGCCCTATAGTCTTCAAAGGGATCCGAAATATCTTTTCTCAGATTCCACAGAAATAGGGCTAGCAAAGAGATCCACGAAATACAGATGTAACTCTGTGAGATGAATTAACAGAACACTAAGCAGTTTCTCAGAAAGCTTCTTTCCAGATTTCATCTGAGGATATTTCCTTTTTCAAAATAGCCCTCTATGGGCTTCCAAATATCACTTTGCCAATTCCACAAGAACTGTCTTAGCGAAAGGCTTCTTGAGGGGAAAGCTGTAACTCTGTGAGATGATTACACAGAAGACAAAGAAGTTTCTCAGAAAGCTTCTTTCTCTTTGTTATCGGAGGATATTTCCTTTGGCCCTATAGTCTTCAAAGGGATCCGAAATATCTGTTCTCAGATTTCAGAGAAATAAGGCTAGCAAAGAGATCCACGAAATACAGATGTAACTCTGTGAGATGAATTAACAGAACACTAAGCAGTTTCTCAGAAAGCTTCTTTCCAGATTTCATCTGAGGATATTTCCTTTTTCACCATAGCCCTCTATGGGCTTCCAAATATCACTTTGCCAATTCCACAAGAACTGTCTTAGCGAAAGGCTTCTTGAGGGTAAAGCTGTAACTCTGTGAGATGATTTCACAGAACACAAATAAGTTTCTCCAAAAGCTTCTTTCTCTTTGTTATCGGAGGATATTTCCTTTGGCCTTGTAGTCTTCAAAGGGATCCGAAATATCTGTTCTCAGACTTCACAGAAATAAGGCTAGCAAAGAGATCCACGAAATACAGATGTAAGTCTGTGAGATGAATTAACAGAACACTAAGCAGTTTCTCAGAAAGCTTCTTTCCAGATTTCATCTGAGGATATTTCCTTTTTCACCATAGCCCTCTATGGGCTTCCGAATATCACTTTGCCAATTCCACAAGAACTGTCTTAGGGAAAGTCTTCTCGAGGGGAAAGCTGTAACTCTGTGAGATGATTTCACAGATCACAAAGAAGTTTCTCAGAAAGCTTCTTTCTCTTTGTTATCGGAGGATATTTCCTTTGGCCCTATAGTCTTCAAAGGGATCCGAAATATCTGTTCTCAGATTCCACAGAAATAAGGCTAGCAAAGAGATCCACGAAATACAGATGTAAGTCTGTGAGATGAATTAACAGAACACTAAGCAGTTTCTCAGAAAGCTTCTTTCCAGATTTCATCTGAGGATATTTCCTTTTTCACCATAGCCCTCTATGGGCTTCCAAATATCGCTTTGCCAATTCCACAAGAACTGTCTTAGCGAAAGGCTTCTTGAGGGGAAAGCTGTAACTCTGTGAGATGATTTCACAGAACACAAAGAAGTTTCTCAGAAAGCTTCTTTCTCGTTGTTATCGGAGGATATTTCCTTTGGCCCACTAGTCTTCAAAGGGATCCGAAATATCTGTTCTCAGATTCCAGAGAAATAAGGCTAGCAAAGAGATCCACGAAATACAGATGGAAGTCTGTGAGATGAATTAAGAGAACACTAAGCCGTTTCTCAGAAAGCTTCTTTCCAGATTTCATCTGAGGATATTTCCTTTTTCACCATAGCCCTCTATGGGCTTCCAAATAACACTTTGCCAATTCCACAAGAACTGTCTTAGCGAAAGGCTTCTCGAGAGGAAAGCTGTAACTCTGTGAGATGATTTCACAGAACACAAAGAAGTTTCTCAGAAAGCTTCTTTCTCTTTGTTATCGGAGGATATTTTCTTTGGCCCTATAGCCTTCAAAGGGATCCGAAATATCTGTTCTCAGATTCCACAGAAATAAGGCTAGCAAAGAGATCCACGAAATACAGATGTAACTCTGTGAGATGAATTAACATAACACTAAGCAGTTTCCAAGAAAGCTTCTTTCCAGATTTCATCTGAGGATATTTCCTTTTTCACCATAGCCCTCTAGGGGCTTCCAAATATCACTTTGCCAATTCCACAAGAACTGTCTTAGCGAAAGGCTTATTGAGGGGAAAGCTGTAACTCTGTGAGATGATTTCACAGAACACAAAGAAGTTTCTCAGAAAGCTTCTTTCTCTTTGTTATCGGAGGATATTTCCTTTGGCCCTATAGTCTTCAAAGGGATCCGAAATATCTGTTCTCAGATTCCACAGAAATAAGGCTAGCAAAGAGATCCACGAAATACAGATGTAAGTCTGTGAGATGAATTAACAGAACAATAAGGAGTTTCTCAGAAAGCTTCTTTCCAGATTTCATCTGAGGATATTTCCTTTTTCACCATAGCCCTCTATGGACTTCCAAATATCACTTTGCCAATTCCACAAGAACTGTCTTACAGAAAGGCTTCTTGAGGGGAAAGCTGTAACTCTGTGAGATGATTTCACAGAACACAAAGAAGTTTCTCAGAAAGCTTCTTTCTCTTTGTTATCGGAGGATATTTCCTTTGGCCCTATAGTCTTCAAAGGGATCCGAAATATCTGTTCTCAGATTCCACAGAAATAAGGCTAGCAAAGAGATCCACGAAATACAGATGTAAGTCTGTGAGATGAATTAACAGAACACTAAGCAGTTTCTAAGAAAGCTTCTTTCCAGATTTCATCAGAGGATATTTCCTTTTTCACCATAGCCCTCTATGGGCTGCCAAATATCACTTTGCCAATTCCACAAGAACTGTCTTAGCGAAAGGCTTCTTGAGGGGAAAGCTGTAACTCTGTGAGATGATTTCACAGAACACAAAGAAGTTTCACAGAAAGCTTCTTTCTCTTTGTTATCGGAGGATATTTCCTTTGGCCCTATAGTCTTCAAAGGGATCCGAAATATCTGCTCTCAGATTCCACAGAAATAAGGCTAGCAAAGAGATCCACGAAATACAGATGTAAGTCTGTGAGATGAATTAACAGAACACTAAGCAGTTTCCAAGAAAGCTTCTTTCCAGATTTCATCTGAGGATATTTCCTTTTTCACCATAGCCCTCTATGGGCTTCCAAATATCACTTTGCCAATTCCACAAGAACTGTCTTAGCGAAAGGCTTCTCGAGGGGAAAGCTGTAACTCTGTGAGATGATTCACAGAACACAAAGAAGTTTCTCAGAGAGCTTCTTTCTCTTTGTTATCGGAGGATATTTCCTTTGGCCCTATAGTCTTCAAAGGGATCCGAAAAATCTGTTCTCAGATTCCACAGATATAAGGCTAGCAAAGAGATCCACGAAATACAGATGTAACTCTGTGAGATGAATTAACAGAACACTAAGCGGTTTCTAAGAAAGCTTCTTTCCAGATTTCATCTGAGGATATTTCCTTTTTCACCATAGCCCTCTATAGGCTTCCAATTATCACTTTGCCAATTCCACAAGAACTGTCTTAGCGAAAGGCTTCTTGAGAGGAAAGCTGTAACTCTGTGAGATGTTTTCACAGAACACAAAGAAGTTTCTCAGAAAGCTTCTTTCTCTTTGTTATCGGAGGATTTTTCCTTTGGCCCTATAGTCTTCAAAGGGATCCGAAATATCTGTTCTCAGATTCCACAGAAATAAGGCTACCAAAGAGATCCACGAAATACAGATGTAACTCTGTGAGATGAATTAACAGAAAAATAAGGAGTTTCTCAGAAAGCTTCTTTACAGATTTCATCTGAGGATATTTCCTTTTTCACCATATCCCTCTATGGACTTCCAAATATCACTTTGCCAATTCCACAAGAACTGTCTTAGAGAAAGGCTTCTTGAGGGGAAAGCTGTAACTCTGTGAGATGATTTCAAAGAACACAAGGCAGTTTCTCAGAAAGCTTCCTTCTCTTTGTTATCGGAGGATATTTCCTTTGGCCGTATAGTCTTCAAAGGGATCCGAAATATCTGTTCTCAGATTCCACAGAAATAAGGCTAGCAAAGAGATCCACGAAATACAGATGTAACTCTGTGAGATGAATTAACAGAACACTAAGCAGTTTCTCAGAAAGCTTCTTTCCAGATTTCATCTGAGGATATTTCCTTTTTCACCATAGCCCTCTATGGGCTTCCTAATATCACTTTGCCAATTCCACAAGAACTGTCTTAGCGAAAGGCTTCTTGAGGGGAAAGCTGTAACTCTGTGAGATGATTTCACAGAACACAAAGAAGTTTCACAGAAAGCTTCTTTCTCTTTGTTATCGGAGGATATTTCCTTTGGCCCTATAGTCTTCAAAGGGATCCGAAATATCTGCTCTCAGATTCCACAGAAATAAGGCTAGCAAAGAGATCCACGAAATACAGATGTAACTCTGTGAGATGAATTAACAGAACACTAAGCAGTTTCCAAGAAAGCTTCTTTCCAGATTTCATCTGAGGATATTTCCTTTTTCACCATAGCCCTCTATGGGCTTCCAAATATCACTTTGCCAATTCCACAAGAACTGTCTTAGCGAAAGGCTTCTCGAGGGGAAAGCTGTAACTCTGTGAGATGATTTCACAGAACACAAAGAAGTTTCTCAGAAAGCTTCTTTCTCTTTGTTATCGGAGGATATTTCCTTTGGCCCTTTAGTCTTCAAAGGGATCCGAAAAATCTGTTCTCAGATTCCGCAGAAATAAGGCTAGCAAAGAGATCCACGAAATACAGTTGTAACTCTGTGAGATGAATTAACAGAACACTAAGCAGTTTTTAAGAAAGCTTCTTTCCAGATTTCATCTGAGGATATTTCCTTTTTCACCATAGCCCTCTAAGGGCTTCCAAATATCACTTTGCCAATTCCACAAGAACTGTCTTAGCGAAAGGGTTCTCGAGGGGAAAGCTGTAACTCTGTGAGATGATTTCACAGAACACAAAGAAGTTTCTCAGAAACCTTCTTTCTCTTTGTTATCGGAGGATTTTTCCTTTGGCCCTATAGTCTTCAAAGGGATCCGAAATATCTGTTCTCAGATTCCACAGAAATAAGGCTAGCAAAGAGATCCACGAAATACAGCTGTAAGTCTGTGAGATGAATTACCAGAACACTGACCATTTTCTCAGAAAGCTTCTTTCCAGATTTCATCTGAGGATATTTCCTTTTTCACCATAGCCCTCTATGGGCTTCCAAATATCACTTTGCCAATTCCACAAGAACTGTCTTAGCGAAAGGCTTCTAGAGGGGAAAGCTGTAACTCTGTGAGATGATTTCACAGAACACAAAGAAGTTTCTCAGAAAGCTTCTTTCTCTTTGTTATCGGAGGATATTTCCTTTGGCCCTATAGTCTTCAAAGGGATCCGAAATATCTGCTCTCAGATTCCACAGAAATAAGGCTAGCAAAGAGATCCACGAAATACAGATGTAACTCTGTGAGATGAATTAACAGAACACTAAGCAGTTTCCAAGAAAGCTTCTTTCCAGATTTCATCTGAGGATATTTCCTTTGTCACCATAGCCCTCTATGGGCTTCCAAATATCACTTTGCCAATTCCACAAGAACTGTCTTAGCGAAAGGCTTCTCGAGAGGAAAGCTGTAACTCTGTGAGATGATTTCACAGAACACAAAGAAGTTTCTCAGAGAGCTTCTTTCTCTTTGTTATCGTAGGATATTTCCTTTGGCCCTATAGTCTTCAAAAGTATCCGAAAAATCTGTTCTCAGATTCCACAGAAATAAGGCTAGCAAACAGATCCACGAAATACAGATGTAACTCTGTGAGATGAATTAACAGAACACTAAGCAGTTTCTAAGAAAGCTTCTTTCCAGATTTCATCTGAGGATATTTCCTTTTTCACCATAGCCCTCTATAGGCTTCCAATTATCACTTTGCCAATTCCACAAGAACTGTCTTAGCGAAAGGCTTCTTGAGAGGAAAGCTGTAACTCTGTGAGATGACTTCACAGAACACAAAGAAGTTTCTCAGAAAGCTTCTTTCTCTTTGTTAACGGAGGATATTTCCTTTGGGCCTATAGTCTTCAAAGGGATCGGAAATATCTGTTCTCAGATTCCACAGAAATAAGGCTAGCAAAGAGATCCACGAAATACAGATGTAACTCTGTGAGATGAATTAACAGAACACTAAGCAGTTTCCAAGAAAGCTTCTTTCCAGATTTCATCTGAGGATATTTCCTTTTTCACCATAGCCCTCTATGGGCTTCCAAATATCACTTTGCCAATTCCACAAGAACTGTCTTAGCGAAAGGCTTCTTGAGGGGAAAGCTGTAACTCTGTGAGATGATTTCACAGAACACAAAGAAGTTTCTCAGAGAGCTTCTTTCTCTTTGTTATCGGAGGATATTTCCTTTGGCCCTTTAGTCTTCAAAGGGATCCGAAAAATCTGTTCTCAGATTCCACAGAAATAAGGCTAGCAAAGAGATCCACGAAATACAGATGTAACTCTGTGAGATGAATTAACAGAACACTAAGCAGTTTCCAAGAAAGCTTCTTTCCAGATTTCATCTGAGGATATTTCCTTTTTCACCATAGCCCTCTATGGGCTTCCAAATATCACTTTGCCAATTCCACAAGAACTGTCTTAGCGAAAGGCTTCTCGAGGGGAAAGCTGTAACTCTGTGAGATGATTTCACAGATCACAAAGAAGTTTCTCAGAAAGCTTCTTTCTCTTTGTTATCGGAGGATATTTCCTTTGGCCCTATAGTCTTCAAAGGGATCCGAAATATCTGTTCTCAGATTCCACAGAAATAAGGCTAGCAAAGAGATCCACGAAATACAGATGTAAGTCTGTGAGATGAATTAACAGAACACTAAGCAGTTTCTCAGAAAGCTTCTTTCCAGATTTCATCTGAGGATATTTCCTTTTTCACCATAGCCCTCTATGGGCTTCCAAATATCGCTTTGCCAATTCCACAAGAACTGTCTTAGCGAAAGGCTTCTTGAGGGGAAAGCTGTAACTCTGTGAGATGATTTCACAGAACACAAAGAAGTTTCTCAGAAAGCTTCTTTCTCGTTGTTATCGGAGGATATTTCCTTTGGCCCACTAGTCTTCAAAGGGATCCGAAATATCTGTTCTCAGATTCCAGAGAAATAAGGCTAGCAAAGAGACCCACGAAATACAGATGGAAGTCTGTGAGATGAATTGAGAGAACACTAAGCCGTTTCTCAGAAAGCTTCTTTCCAGATTTCATCTGAGGATATTTCCTTTTTCACCATAGCCCTCTATGGGCTTCCAAATAACACTTTGCCAATTCCACAAGAACTGTCTTAGCGAAAGGCTTCTCGAGAGGAAAGCTGTAACTCTGTGAGATGATTTCACAGAACACAAAGAAGTTTCTCAGAAAGCTTCTTTCTCTTTGTTATCGGAGGATATTTTCTTTGGCCCTATAGTCTTCAAAGGGATCCGAAATATCTGTTCTCAGATTCCACAGAAATAAGGCTAGCAAAGAGATCCACGAAATACAGATGTAACTCTGTGAGATGAATTAACATAACACTAAGCAGTTTCCAAGAAAGCTTCTTTCCAGATTTCATCTGAGGATATTTCCTTTTTCACCATAGCCCTCTAGGGGCTTCCAAATATCACTTTGCCAATTCCACAAGAACTGTCTTAGCGAAAGGCTTATTGAGGGGAAAGCTGTAACTCTGTGAGATGATTTCACAGAACACAAAGAAGTTTCTCAGAAAGCTTCTTTCTCTTTGTTATCGGAGGATATTTCCTTTGGCCCTATAGTCTTCAAAGGGATCCGAAATATCTGTTCTCAGATTCCACAGAAATAAGGCTAGCAAAGAGATCCACGAAATACAGATGTAACTCTGTGAGATGAATTAACAGAACAATAAGGAGTTTCTCAGAAAGCTTCTTTCCAGATTTCATCTGAGGATATTTCCTTTTTCACCATAGCCCTCTATGGACTTCCAAATATCACTTTGCCAATTCCACAAGAACTGTCTTACAGAAAGGCTTCTTGAGGGGAAAGCTGTAACTCTGTGAGATGATTTCACAGAACACAAAGAAGTTTCTCAGAAAGCTTCTTTCTCTTTGTTATCGGAGGATATTTCCTTTGGCCCTATAGTCTTCAAAGGGATCCGAAATATCTGTTCTCAGATTCCACAGAAATAAGGCTAGCAAAGAGATCCACGAAATACAGATGTAAGTCTGTGAGATGAATTAACAGAACACTAAGCAGTTTCTAAGAAAGCTTCTTTCCAGATTTCATCAGAGGATATTTCCTTTTTCACCATAGCCCTCTATGGGCTGCCAAATATCACTTTGCCAATTCCACAAGAACTGTCTTAGCGAAAGGCTTCTTGAGGGGAAAGCTGTAACTCTGTGAGATGATTTCACAGAACACAAAGAAGTTTCACAGAAAGCTTCTTTCTCTTTGTTATCGGAGGATATTTCCTTTGGCCCTATAGTCTTCAAAGGGATCCGAAATATCTGCTCTCAGATTCCACAGAAATAAGGCTAGCAAAGAGATCCACGAAATACAGATGTAAGTCTGTGAGATGAATTAACAGAACACTAAGCAGTTTCCAAGAAAGCTTCTTTCCAGATTTCATCTGAGGATATTTCCTTTTTCACCATAGCCCTCTATGGGCTTCCAAATATCACTTTGCCAATTCCACAAGAACTGTCTTAGCGAAAGGCTTCTCGAGGGGAAAGCTGTAACTCTGTGAGATGATTCACAGAACACAAAGAAGTTTCTCAGAGAGCTTCTTTCTCTTTGTTATCGGAGGATATTTCCTTTGGCCCTATAGTCTTCAAAGGGATCCGAAAAATCTGTTCTCAGATTCCACAGATATAAGGCTAGCAAAGAGATCCACGAAATACAGATGTAACTCTGTGAGATGAATTAACAGAACACTAAGCGGTTTCTAAGAAAGCTTCTTTCCAGATTTCATCTGAGGATATTTCCTTTTTCACCATAGCCCTCTATAGGCTTCCAATTATCACTTTGCCAATTCCACAAGAACTGTCTTAGCGAAAGGCTTCTTGAGAGGAAAGCTGTAACTCTGTGAGATGATTTCACAGAACACAAAGAAGTTTCTCAGAAAGCTTCTTTCTCTTTGTTATCGGAGGATTTTTCCTTTGGCCCTATAGTCTTCAAAGGGATCCGAAATATCTGTTCTCAGATTCCACAGAAATAAGGCTACCAAAGAGATCCACGAAATACAGATGTAACTCTGTGAGATGAATTAACAGAAAAATAAGGAGTTTCTCAGAAAGCTTCTTTACAGATTTCATCTGAGGATATTTCCTTTTTCACCATATCCCTCTATGGACTTCCAAATATCACTTTGCCAATTCCACAAGAACTGTCTTAGAGAAAGGCTTCTTGAGGGGAAAGCTGTAACTCTGTGAGATGATTTCAAAGAACACAAGGCAGTTTCTCAGAAAGCTTCTTTCTCTTTGTTATCGGAGGATATTTCCTTTGGCCGTATAGTCTTCAAAGGGATCCGAAATATCTGTTCTCAGATTCCACAGAAATAAGGCTAGCAAAGAGATCCACGAAATACAGATGTAACTCTGTGAGATGAATTAACAGAACACTAAGCAGTTTCTCAGAAAGCTTCTTTCCAGATTTCATCTGAGGATATTTCCTTTTTCACCATAGCCCTCTATGGGCTTCCTAATATCACTTTGCCAATTCCACAAGAACTGTCTTAGCGAAAGGCTTCTTGAGGGGAAAGCTGTAACTCTGTGAGATGATTTCACAGAACACAAAGAAGTTTCACAGAAAGCTTCTTTCTCTTTGTTATCGGAGGATATTTCCTTTGGCCCTATAGTCTTCAAAGGGATCCGAAATATCTGCTCTCAGATTCCACAGAAATAAGGCTAGCAAAGAGATCCACGAAATACAGATGTAACTCTGTGAGATGAATTAACAGAACACTAAGCAGTTTCCAAGAAAGCTTCTTTCCAGATTTCATCTGAGGATATTTCCTTTTTCACCATAGCCCTCTATGGGCTTCCAAATATCACTTTGCCAATTCCACAAGAACTGTCTTAGCGAAAGGCTTCTCGAGGGGAAAGCTGTAACTCTGTGAGATGATTTCACAGAACACAAAGAAGTTTCTCAGAGAGCTTCTTTCTCTTTGTTATCGGAGGATATTTCCTTTGGCCCTTTAGTCTTCAAAGGGATCCGAAAAATCTGTTCTCAGATTCCACAGAAATAAGGCTAGCAAACAGATCCACGAAATACAGATGTAACTCTGTGAGATGAATTAACAGAACACTAAGCAGTTTCTAAGAAAGCTTCTTTCCAGATTTCATCTGAGGATATTTCCTTTTTCACCATAGCCCTCTATAGGCTTCCAATTATCACTTTGCCAATTCCACAAGAACTGTCTTAGCGAAAGGCTTCTTGAGAGGAAAGCTGTAACTCTGTGAGATGATTTCACAGAACACAAAGAAGTTTCTCAGAAAGCTTCTTTCTCTTTGTTATCGGAGGATTTTTCCTTTGGCCCTATAGTCTTCAAAGGGATCCGAAATATCTGTTCTCAGATTCCACAGAAATAAGGCTAGCAAAGAGATCCACGAAATACAGATGTAACTCTGTGAGATGAATTAACAGAACAATAAGGAGTTTCTCAGAAAGCTTCTTTCCAGATTTCATCTGAGGATATTTCCTTTTTCACCATAGCCCTCTATGGACTTCCAAATATCACTTTGCCAATTCCACAAGAACTGTCTTAGCGAAAGGCTTCTCGAGGGGAAAGCTGTAACTCTGTAAGATGATTTCACAGAACACAAAGAAGTTTCTCAGAAAGCTTCTTTCTCTTTGTTATCGGAGGATATTTCCTTTGGGCCTATAGTCTTCAAAGGGATCCGAAATATCTGTTCTCAGATTCCGCAGAAATAAGGCTAGCAAAGAGATCCACGAAATACAGTTGTAACTCTGTGAGATGAATTAACAGAACACTAAGCAGTTTTTAAGAAAGCTTCTTTCCAGATTTCATCTGAGGATATTTCCTTTTTCACCATAGCCCTCTAAGGGCTTCCAAATATCACTTTGCCAATTCCACAAGAACTGTCTTAGCGAAAGGGTTCTCGAGGGGAAAACTGTAACTCTGTGAGATGATTTCACAGAACACAAAGAAGTTTCTCAGAAACCTTCTTTCTCTTTGTTATCGGAGGATTTTTCCTTTGGCCCTATAGTCTTCAAAGGGATCCGAAATATATGTTCTCAGATTCCACAGAAATAAGGCTAGCAAAGAGATCCACGAAATACAGCTGTAAGTCTGTGAGATGAATTACCAGAACACTGACCATTTTCTCAGAAAGCTTCTTTCCAGATTTCATCTGAGGATATTTCCTTTTTCACCATAGCCCTCTATGGGCTTCCAAATATCACTTTGCCAATTCCACAAGAACTGTCTTAGCGAAAGGCTTCTAGAGGGGAAAGCTGTAACTCTGTGAGATGATTTCACAGAACACAAAGAAGTTTCTCAGAAAGCTTCTTTCTCTTTGTTATCGGAGGATATTTCCTTTGGCCCTATAGTCTTCAAAGGGATCCGAAATATCTGCTCTCAGATTCCACAGAAATAAGGCTAGCAAAGAGATCCACGAAATACAGATGTAACTCTGTGAGATGAATTAACAGAACACTAAGCAGTTTCCAAGAAAGCTTCTTTCCAGATTTCATCTGAGGATATTTCCTTTGTCACCATAGCCCTCTATGGGCTTCCAAATATCACTTTGCCAATTCCACAAGAACTGTCTTAGCGAAAGGCTTCTCGAGAGGAAAGCTGTAACTCTGTGAGATGATTTCACAGAACACAAAGAAGTTTCTCAGAGAGCTTCTTTCTCTTTGTTATCGTAGGATATTTCCTTTGGCCCTATAGTCTTCAAAGGTATCCGAAAAATCTGTTCTCAGATTCCACAGAAATAAGGCTAGCAAACAGATCCACGAAATACAGATGTAACTCTGTGAGATGAATTAACAGAACACTAAGCAGTTTCTAAGAAAGCTTCTTTCCAGATTTCATCTGAGGATATTTCCTTTTTCACCATAGCCCTCTATAGGCTTCCAATTATCACTTTGCCAATTCCACAAGAACTGTCTTAGCGAAAGGCTTCTTGAGAGGAAAGCTGTAACTCTGTGAGATGACTTCACAGAACACAAAGAAGTTTCTCAGAAAGCTTCTTTCTCTTTGTTAACGGAGGATATTTCCTTTGGGCCTATAGTCTTCAAAGGGATCGGAAATATCTGTTCTCAGATTCCACAGAAATTAGGCTAGCAAAGAGATCCACGAAATACAGTTGTAATTCTGTGAGATGAATTAACAGAACACTAAGCAGTTTTTAAGAAAGCTTCTTTCCAGATTTCATCTGAGGATATTTTTTTTTCACCATAGCCCTCTAAGGGCTTCCAAATATCACTTTGCCAATTCCACAAGAACTGTCTTAGCGAAAGGCTTCTTGAGGGGAAAACTGTAACTCTGTGAGATGATTTCACAGAACACAAAGAAGTTTCTCAGAAACCTTCTTTCTCTTTGTTATCGGAGGATTTTTCCTTTGGCCCTATAGTCTTCAAAGGGATCCGAAATATCTGCTCTCAGATTCCACAGAAATAAGGCTAGCAAAGAGATCCACGAAATACAGATGTAACTCTGTGAGATGAATTAACAGAACACTAAGCAGTTTCCAAGAAAGCTTCTTTCCAGATTTCATCTGAGGATATTTTCTTTTTCACCATAGCCCTCTATGGGCTTCCAAATATCACTTTGCCAATTCCACAAGAACTGTCTTAGCGAAAGGCTTCTTGAGGGGAAAGCTGTAACTCTGTGAGATGATTTCACAGAACACAAAGAAGTTTCTCAGAGAGCTTCTTTCTCTTTGTTATCGGAGGATATTTCCTTTGGCCCTTTAGTCTTCAAAGGGATCCGAAAAATCTGTTCTCAGATTCCACAGAAATAAGGCTAGCAAAGAGATCCACGAAATACAGATGTAACTCTGTGAGATGAATTAACAGAACACTAAGCAGTTTCCAAGAAAGCTTCTTTCCAGATTTCATCTGAGGATATTTCCTTTTTCACCATAGCCCTCTATGGGCTTCCAAATATCACTTTGCCAATTCCACAAGAACTGTCTTAGCGAAAGGCTTCTCGAGGGGAAAGCTGTAACTCTGTGAGATGATTTCACAGAACACAAAGAAGTTTCTCAGAGAGCTTCTTTCTCTTTGTTATCGGAGGATATTTCCTTTGGCCCTTTAGTCTTCAAAGGGATCCGAAAAATCTGTTCTCAGATTCCACAGAAATAAGGCTAGCAAACAGATCCACGAAATACAGATGTAACTCTGTGAGATGAATTAACAGAACACTAAGCAGTTTCTAAGAAAGCTTCTTTCCAGATTTCATCTGAGGATATTTCCTTTTTCACCATAGCCCTCTATAGGCTTCCAATTATCACTTTGCCAATTCCACAAGAACTGTCTTAGCGAAAGGCTTCTTGAGAGGAAAGCTGTAACTCTGTGAGATGATTTCACAGAACACAAAGAAGTTTCTCAGAAAGCTTCTTTCTCTTTGTTATCGGAGGATTTTTCCTTTGGCCCTATAGTCTTCAAAGGGATCCGAAATATCTGTTCTCAGATTCCACAGAAATAATGCTAGCAAAGAGATCCACGAAATACAGATGTAACTCTGTGAGATGAATTAACAGAACAATAAGGAGTTTCTCAGAAAGCTTCTTTCCAGATTTCATCTGAGGATATTTCCTTTTTCACCATAGCCCTCTATGGACTTCCAAATATCACTTTGCCAATTCCACAAGAACTGTCTTAGCGAAAGGCTTCTCGAGGGGAAAGCTGTAACTCTGTAAGATGATTTCACAGAACACAAAGAAGTTTCTCAGAAAGCTTCTTTCTCTTTGTTATCGGAGGATATTTCCTTTGGGCCTATAGTCTTCAAAGGGATCCGAAATATCTGTTCTCAGATTCCGCAGAAATAAGGCTAGCAAAGAGATCCACGAAATACAGTTGTAACTCTGTGAGATGAATTAACAGAACACTAAGCAGTTTTTAAGAAAGCTTCTTTCCAGATTTCATCTGAGGATATTTCCTTTTTCACCATAGCCCTCTAAGGGCTTCCAAATATCACTTTGCCAATTCCACAAGAACTGTCTTAGCGAAAGGCTTCTCGAGGGGAAAGCTGTAACTCTGTGAGATGATTTCACAGAACACAAAGAAGTTTCTCAGAAACCTTCTTTCTCTTTGTTATCGGAGGATTTTTCCTTTGGCCCTATAGTCTTCAAAGGGATCCGAAATATATGTTCTCAGATTCCACAGAAATAAGGCTAGCAAAGAGATCCACGAAATACAGCTGTAAGTCTGTGAGATGAATTACCAGAACACTGACCATTTTCTCAGAAAGCTTCTTTCCAGATTTCATCTGAGGATATTTCCTTTTTCACCTTAGCCCTCTATGGGCTTCCAAATATCACTTTGCCAATTCCACAAGAACTGTCTTAGCGAAAGGCTTCTAGAGGGGAAAGCTGTAACTCTGTGAGATGATTTCACAGAACACAAAGAAGTTTCTCAGAAAGCTTCTTTCTCTTTGTTATCGGAGGATATTTCCTTTGGCCCTATAGTCTTCAAAGGGATCCGAAATATCTGCTCTCAGATTCCACAGAAATAAGGCTAGCAAAGAGATCCACGAAATACAGATGTAACTCTGTGAGATGAATTAACAGAACACTAAGCAGTTTCCACGAAAGCTTCTTTCCAGATTTCATCTGAGGATATTTCCTTTGTCACCATAGCCCTCTATGGGCTTCCAAATATCACTTTGCCAATTCCACAAGAACTGTCTTAGCGAAAGGCTTCTCGAGAGGAAAGCTGTAACTCTGTGAGATGATTTCACAGAACACAAAGAAGTTTCTCAGAGAGCTTCTTTCTCTTTGTTATCGTAGGATATTTCCTTTGGCCCTATAGTCTTCAAAGGTATCCGAAAAATCTGTTCTCAGATTCCACAGAAATAAGGCTAGCAAACAGATCCACGAAATACAGATGTAACTCTGTGAGATGAATTAACAGAACACTAAGCAGTTTCTAAGAAAGCTTCTTTCCAGATTTCATCTGAGGATATTTCCTTTTTCACCATAGCCCTCTATAGGCTTCCAATTATCACTTTGCCAATTCCACAAGAACTGTCTTAGCGAAAGGCTTCTTGAGAGGAAAGCTGTAACTCTGTGAGATGACTTCACAGAACACAAAGAAGTTTCTCAGAAAGCTTCTTTCTCTTTGTTAACGGAGGATATTTCCTTTGGGCCTATAGTCTTCAAAGGGATCGGAAATATCTGTTCTCAGATTCCACAGAAATAAGGCTAGCAAAGAGATCCACGAAATACAGTTGTAATTCTGTGAGATGAATTAACAGAACACTAAGCAGTTTTTAAGAAAGCTTCTTTCCAGATTTCATCTGAGGATATTTTTTTTTCACCATAGCCCTCTAAGGGCTTCCAAATATCACTTTGCCAATTCCACAAGAACTGTCTTAGCGAAAGGCTTCTTGAGGGGAAAACTGTAACTCTGTGAGATGATTTCACAGAACACAAAGAAGTTTCTCAGAAACCTTCTTTCTCTTTGTTATCGGAGGATTTTTCCTTTGGCCCTATAGTCTTCAAAGGGATCCGAAATATATGTTCTCAGATTCCACAGAAATAAGGCTAGCAAAGAGATCCACGAAATACAGATGTAAGTCTGTGAGATGAATTAACAGAACACTAAGCAGTTTCTCAGAAAGCTTCTTTCCAGATTTCATCTGAGGATATTTCCTTTTTCACAATAGCCCTCTATGGGCTTCCAAATATCACTTTGCCAATTCCACAAGAACTGTCTTAGCGAAAGGCTTCTCGAGGGGAAAGCTGTAACTCTGTGAGATGATTTCACAGAACACAAAGAAGTTTCACAGAAAGCTTCTTTCTCTTTGTTATCGGAGGATATTTCCTTTGGCCCTATAGTCTTCAAAGGGATCCGAAATATCTGCTCTCAGATTCCACAGAAATAAGGCTAGCAAAGAGATCCACGAAATACAGATGTAACTCTGTGAGATGAATTAACAGAACACTAAGCAGTTTCCAAGAAAGCTTCTTTCCAGATTTCATCTGAGGATATTTCCTTTTTCACCATAGCCCTCTATGGGCTTCCAAATATCACTTTGCCAATTCCACAAGAACTGTCTTAGCGAAAGGCTTCTTGAGGGGAAAGCTGTAACTCTGTGAGATGATTTCACAGAACACAAAGAAGTTTCTCAGAGAGCTTCTTTCTCTTTGTTATCGGAGGATATTTCCTTTGGCCCTTTAGTCTTCAAAGGGATCCGAAAAATCTGTTCTCAGATTCCACAGAAATAAGGCTAGCAAACAGATCCACGAAATACAGATGTAACTCTGTGAGATGAATTAACAGAACACTAAGCAGTTTCTAAGAAAGCTTCTTTCCAGATTTCATCTGAGGATATTTCCTTTTTCACCATAGCCCTCTATAGGCTTCCAATTATCACTTTGCCAATTCCACAAGAACTGTCTTAGCGAAAGGCTTCTTGAGAGGAAAGCTGTAACTCTGTGAGATGATTTCACAGAACACAAAGAAGTTTCTCAGAAAGCTTCTTTCTCTTTGTTATCGGAGGATTTTTCCTTTGGCCCTATAGTCTTCAAAGGGATCCGAAATATCTGTTCTCAGATTCCACAGAAATAAGGCTAGCAAAGAGATCCACGAAATACAGATGTAACTCTGTGAGATGAATTAACAGAACAATAAGGAGTTTCTCAGAAAGCTTCTTTCCAGATTTCATCTGAGGATATTTCCTTTTTCACCATAGCCCTCTAAGGGCTTCCAAATATCACTTTGCCAATTCCACAAGAACTGTCTTAGCGAAAGGCTTCTCGAGGGGAAAGCTGTAACTCTGTGAGATGATTTCACAGAACACAGAGAAGTTTCTCAGAAAGCTTCTTTCTCTTTGTTATCGGAGGATATTTCCTTTGGCCCTATAGTCTTCAAAGGGATCCGAAATATCTATTCTCAGATTCCACAGAAATAAGGCTAGCAAAGAAATCCACGAAATACAGATGTAAGTCTTTGAGATAAATTAACAGAACACTAAGCAGTTTCTCAGAAAGCTTCTTTCCAGATTTCATCTGAGGATATTTCCTTTTTCACCATAGCCCTCTATGGGCTTCCAAATATCACTTTGCTAATTCCACAAGAACTGTCTTAGCGAAAGGCTTCTTGAGGGGAAAGCTGTAACTCTGTGAGATGATTTCACAGAACACAAAGAAGTTTCTCAGAAAGCTTCTTTCTCTTTGTTATCGGAGGATATTTCCTTTGGCCCTATAGTCTTCAAAGGGATCCGAAATATCTGTTCTCAGATTCCACAGAAATAAGGCTAGCAAAGAGATCCACGAAATACAGATGTAAGTCTGTGAGACGAATTAACAGAACACTAAACAGTTTCTTTGAAAGCTTCTTTCCAGATTTCATCAGAGGATATTTCCTTTTTCACCATAGCCCTCTATGGGCTTCCAAATATCACTTTGCCAATTCCACAAGAACTGTCTTAGCGAAAGGCTTCTTGAGGGGAAAGCTGTAACTCTGTGAGATGATTTCACAGAACACAAAGAAGTTTCACAGAAAGCTTCTTTCTCTTTGTTATCGGAGGATATTTCCTTTGGCCCTATAGTCTTCAAAGGGATCCGAAATATCTGCTCTCAGATTCCACAGAAATAAGGCTAGCAAAGAGATCCACGAAATACAGATGTAACTCTGTGAGATGAATTAACAGAACACTAAGCAGTTTCCAAGAAAGCTTCTTTCCAGATTTCATCTGAGGATATTTCCTTTTTCACCATAGCCCTCTATGGGCTTCCAAATATCACTTTGCCAATTCCACAAGAACTGTCTTAGCGAAAGGCTTCTTGAGGGGAAAGCTGTAACTCTGTGAGATGATTTCACAGAACACAAAGAAGTTTCTCAGAGAGCTTCTTTCTCTTTGTTATCGGAGGATATTTCCTTTGGCCCTTTAGTCTTCAAAGGGATCCGAAAAATCTGTTCTCAGATTCCACAGAAATAAGGCTAGCAAACAGATCCACGAAATACAGATGTAACTCTGTGAGATGAATTAACAGAACACTAAGCAGTTTCTAAGAAAGCTTCTTTCCAGATTTCATCTGAGGATATTTCCTTTTTCACCATAGCCCTCTATAGGCTTCCAATTATCACTTTGCCAATTCCACAAGAACTGTCTTAGCGAAAGGCTTCTTGAGAGGAAAGCTGTAACTCTGTGAGATGATTTCACAGAACACAAAGAAGTTTCTCAGAAAGCTTCTTTCTCTTTGTTATCGGAGGATTTTTCCTTTGGCCCTATAGTCTTCAAAGGGATCCGAAATATCTGTTCTCAGATTCCACAGAAATAAGGCTAGCAAAGAGATCCACGAAATACAGATGTAACTCTGTGAGATGAATTAACAGAACAATAAGGAGTTTCTCAGAAAGCTTCTTTCCAGATTTCATCTGAGGATATTTCCTTTTTCACCATAGCCCTCTATGGACTTCCAAATATCACTTTGCCAATTCCACAAGAACTGTCTTAGCGAAAGGCTTCTCGAGGGGAAAGCTGTAACTCTGTAAGATGATTTCACAGAACACAAAGAAGTTTCTCAGAAAGCTTCTTTCTCTTTGTTATCGGAGGATATTTCCTTTGAGCCTATAGTCTTCAAAGGGATCCGAAATATCTGTTCTCAGATTCCGCAGAAATAAGGCTAGCAAAGAGATCCACGAAATACAGTTGTAACTCTGTGAGATGAATTAACAGAACACTAAGCAGTTTTTAAGAAAGCTTCTTTCCAGATTTCATCAGAGGATATTTCCTTTTTCACCATAGCCCTCTAAGGGCTTCCAAATATCACTTTGCCAATTCCACAAGAACTGTCTTAGCGAAAGGCTTCTTGAGGGGAAAACTGTAACTCTGTGAGATGATTTCACAGAACACAAAGAAGTTTCTCAGAAACCTTCTTTCTCTTTGTTATCGGAGGATTTTTCCTTTGGCCCTATAGTCTTCAAAGGGATCCGAAATATATGTTCTCAGATTCCACAGAAATAAGGCTAGCAAAGAGATCCACGAAATACAGATGTAAGTCTGTGAGATGAATTAACAGAACACTAAGCAGTTTCTCAGAAAGCTTCTTTCCAGATTTCATCTGAGGATATTTCCTTTTTCACCAAAGCCCTCTATGGGCTTCCAAATATCACTTTGCCAATTCCACAAGAACTGTCTTAGCGAAAGGCTTCTCGAGGGGAAAGCTGTAACTCTGTGAGATGATTTCACAGAACACAAAGAAGTTTCTCAGAAAGCTTCTTTCTATTTGTTATCGGAGGATATTTCCTTTGGCCCTATAGTCTTCAAAGGGATCCGAAATATCTGTTCTCAGATTCCAGAGAAATAAGGCTAGCAAAGAGATCCACGAAATACAGATGTAAGTCTGTGAGATGAATCAACAGAACACTAAGCAGTTTCTCAGAAAGCTTCTTTCCAGATTTCATCTGAGGATATTTCCTTTTTCACCATAGCCCTCTATGGGCTTCCAAATATCACTTTGCCAATTCCACAAGAACTGTCTTAGCGTAAGGCTTCTCGAGGGGAAAGCTGTAAGTCTGTGAGACGATTTCACAGAACACAAAGAAGTTTCTCAGAAAGCTTCTTTCTCTTTGTTATCAGAGGATATTTCCTTTGGCCCTATAGTCTTCAAAGGGATCCGAAATATCTGTTCTCAGATTCCACAGAAATAAGGCTAGCAAAGAGATCCACGAAATACAGATGTAACTCTGTGAGATGAATTAACAGAACACTAAGCAGTTTCTCAGAAAGCTTCTTTCCAGATTTCATCTGAGGATATTTTCTTTTTCACCATAGCCCTCCATGGGCTTCCAAATATCGCTTTGCCAATTCCACAAGAACTGTCTTAGCGAAAGGCTTCTTGAGGGGAAAGCTGTAACTCTGTGAGATGATTTCACAGAACACAAAGAAGTTTTTCAGAAAGCTTCTTTCTCATTGTTATCGGAGGATATTTCCTTTGGCCCTATAGTCTTCAAAGGGATCCGAAATATCTGTTCTCAGATTCCAGAGAAATAAGGCTAGCAAAGAGATCCACGAAATACAGATGTAAGTCTGTGAGATGAATTAACAGAACACTAAGCAGTTTCTCAGAAAGCTTCTTTCCAGATTTCATCTGAGGATATTTCCTTTTTCACCATAGCCCTCTATGGGCTTCCAAATATCACTTTGCCAATTCCACAAGAACTGTCTTAGCGAAAGGCTTCTCGAGAGGAAAGCCGTAACTCTGTGAGATGATTTCACAGAACACAAAGAAGTTTCTCAGAAAGCTTCTTTTTCTTTGTTTTCGGAGGATATTTCTTTTGGCCCTATAGTCTTCAAAGGGATCCGAAATATCTGTTCTCAGATTCCACAGAAATAAGGCTAGCAAAGAGATCCACGAAATACAGATGTAACTCTGTGAGATGAATTAACAGAACAATAAGCAGTTTCTCAGAAAGCTTCTTTCCAGATTTCATCTGAGGATATTTCCTTTTTCACCATAGCCTTCTATGGGCTTCCAAATATCACTTTGCCAATTCCACAAGAACTGTCTTAGCGAAAGGCTTCTTGAGGGGAAAGCTGTAACTCTGTGAGATGATTTCACAGAACACAAAGAAGTTTCTCAGAAAGCTTCTTTCTCTTTGTTATCGGAGGATATTTCCTTTGGCCCTATAGTCTTCAAAGGGATCCGAAATATCTGTTCTCAGATTCCAGAGAAATAAGGCTAGCAAAGAGATCCACGAAATACAGATGTAACTCTGTGAGATGAATTAACAGGACACTTAGCAGTTTCTAGGAAAGCTTCTTTCCAGATTTCATCTGAGGATATTTCCTTTTTCACCATAGCCCTCTATGGGCTTCCAAATATCACTTTGCAAATTCCACAAGAACTCTCTTAGCGAAAGGCTTCTTGAGGGGAAAGCTGTAACTCTGTGAGATGATTTCACAGAACACAAAGAAGTTTCTCAGAAAGCGTCTTTCTCTTTGTTATCTTAGGATATTTCCTTTGGCCCTATAGTCTTCTAAGGGATGCTAAGTATCTGTTCTCAGATTCCACAGAAATAAGGCTAGCAAAGAGATCCACGAAATACAGATGTAACTCTGTGAGATGAATTAACAGAACACTAAGCAGTTTCTAAGAAAGCTTCTTTCCAGATTTCATCTGAGGATATTTCCTTTTTCACCATAGCCCTCTAAGGGCTTCCAAATATCACTTTGCCAATTCCACAAGAACTGTCTTAGCGAAAGGCTTCTTGAGGGGAAAGCTGTAACTCTGTGAGATGATTTCACAGAACACAAAGAAGTTTCTCAGAAAGCTTCTTTCTCTTTGTTATCGGAGGATATTTCCTTTGGCCCTATAGTCTTCAAAGGGATCCGAAATATCTGTTCTCAGATTCCAGAGAAATAAGGCTAGCAAAGAGATTCACGAAATGCAGATGTAAGTCGGTGAGATGAATTTACAGAACACTAAGCAGTTTCTCAGAAAGCTTCTTTCCAGATTTCATCTGAGGATATTTCCTTTTTCACCATAGCCCTCTATGGGCTTCCAAATATCACTTTGCCAATTCCACAAGAACTGTCTTAGTGAAAGGCTTCTCGAGAGGAAAGCTGTAACTCTGTGAGATGATTTCACAGAACACAAAGAAGTTTCTCAGAAAGCTTCTTTCTCTTTGTTTTCGGAGGATATTTCCTTTGGCCCTATAGTCTTCAAAGGGATCCGAAATATCTGTTCTCAGAATCCACAGAAATAAGGCTGGCAAAGAGATCCACGAAATACAGATGTAACTCTGTGAGATGAATTAACAGAACACTAAGCAGTTTCCAAGAAAGCTTCTTTCCAGATTTCATCTGAGGATATTTCCTTTTTCACCATAGCCTTCTATGGGCTTCCAAATATCACTTTGCCAATTCCACAAGAACTGTCTTAGCGAAAGGCTTCTTGAGGGGAAAGCTGTAACTCTGTGAGATGATTTCACAGAACACAAAGAAGTTTCTCAGAAAGCTTCTTTCTCTTTGTTTTCGGAGGATATTTCCTCTGGCCCTATAGTCTTCAAAGGGATCCGAAATATCTTTTCTCAGATTCCACTGAAATAAGGCTAGCAAAGAGATCCACGAAATACAGATGTAACTCTGTGAGATGAATTAACAGAACACGAAGCAGTTTCTCAGAAAGCTTCTCTCCAGATTTCATCTGAGGATATTTCCTTTTTCAAAATAGCCCTCTATGGGCTTCCAAATATCACTTTGCCAATTCCACAAGAACTGTCGTAGCGAAAGGCTTCTTGAGAGGAAAGCTGTAACTCTGTGAGATGATTACACAGAAGACAAAGAAGTTTTTCAGAAACCTTCTTTCTCTTTGTTATCGGAGGATATTTCCTTTGGCCCTATAGTCTTCAAAGGGATCCGAAATATCTGTTCTCAGATTTCAGAGAAATAAGGCTAGCAAAGAGATCCACGAAATACAGATGTAACTCTGTGAGATGAATTAACAGAACACTAAGCAGTTTCTCAGAATGCTTCTTTCCAGATTTCATCTGAGGATATTTCCTTTTTCACCATAGCCCTCTATGGGCTTCCAAATATCACTTTGCCACTTCCACAAGAACTGTCTTAGCAAAAGGCTTCTTGAGGGGAAAGCTGTAACTCTGTGAGATGATTTCACAGAACACAAAGAAGTTTCTCAGAAAGATTCTTTCTCTTTGTTATCGGAGGATATTTCCTTTGGCCCTCTAGTCTTCAAAGGGATCCGAAATATCTGTTCTCAGATTCCACAGAAATAAGGCTAGCAAAGAGATCCACGAAATACAGATGTAACTCTGTGAGATGAATTAACAGAACACTAAGCAGTTTCTCAGAAAGCTTCTTTCCAGATTTCATCTGAGGATATTTCCTTTTTCACCATAGCCCTCTATGGGCTTCCAAATATCACTTTGCCAATTCCACAAGATCTGTCTTAGCGAAAGGCTTCTTGAGGGTAAAGCTGTAACTCTGTGAGATGATTTCACAGAACACAAAGAAGTTTCTCCGAAAGCTTCTTTCTCTTTGTTAACGGAGGATATTTCCTTTGGCCTTATAGTCTTCAAAGGGATCCGAAATATCTGTTCTCAGATTTCTCAGAAATAAGGCTAGCAAAGAGATCCACGAAATACAGATGTAAGTCTGTGAGATGAATTAACAGAACACTAAGCAGTTTCTCAGAAAGCTTCTTTCCAGATTTCATCTGAGGATATTTCCTTTTTCACCATAGCCCTCTATGGGCTTCCAAATATCACTTTGCCAATTCCACAAGAACTGTCTTAGCGAAAGGCTTCTTGAGGGGAAAGCTGTAACTCTGTGAGATGATTTCACAGAACACAAAAACGTTTCTCAGAAACCTTCTTTCTCTTTGTTATCGAAGGATATTTCCTTTGGCCCTATAGTCTTCAAAGGGATCCGAAATATCTGTTCTCAGATTCCACAGAAATAAGGCTAGCAAAGAGATCCACGAAATACAGATGTAACTCTGTGAGATGAATTAACAGAACACTAAGCAGTTTCCAAGAAAGCTTCTTTCCAGATTTCATCTGAGGATATTTCCTTTTTCACCATAGCCCTCTATGGGCTTCCAAATATCACTTTGCCAATTCCACAAGAACTGTCTTATCGAAAGGCTTCTCGAGGGGAAAGCTGTAACTCTGTGAGATGATTTCACAGAACACAAAGAAGTTTCTCAGAAAGCTTCTTTCTCTTTGTTATCGGAGGATATTTCCTTTGGCCCTATATTCTTCAAAGGGATCGGAAATATCTGTTCTCAGATTCCACAGAAATATGGCTAGCAAAGAGATCCATGCAATACAGATGTAGCTCTGTGAGATGAATAAACAGAACACTAAGCAGTTTCTAAGAAAGCTTCTTTCCAGATTTCACCTGAGGATATTTCCTTTTTCACCATAGCCCTCTAAGGGCTTCCAAATATCACTTTGCCAATTCCACAAGAACTGTCTTAGCGAAACGCTTCTTGAGGGGAAAGCTGTAACTCTGTGAGATGATTTCACAGAACACAAAGAAGTTTCTCAGAAACCTTCTTTCTCTTTGTTATCGGAGGATTTTTCCTTTGGCCCTATAGTCTTCAAAGGGATCCGAAATATCTGTTCTCAGATTCCAGAGAAATAAGGCTAGCAAAGAGATCAACGAAATACAGATGTAAGTCTGTGAGATGAATTAACAGAACACTAAGCAGTTTCTCAGAAAGCTTCTTTCCAGATTTCATCTGAGGATATTTCCTTTTTCACCATAGCCCTCTAGGGGCTTCCAAATATCACTTTGCCAATTCCACAAGAACTGTCTTAGGGAAAGGCTTCTCGAGGGGAAAGCTGTAACTCTGTGAGATGATTTCACAGAACACAAAGAAGTTTCTCAGAAAGCTTCTTTCTCTTTGTTATCGGAGGATATTTCCTTTGGCCCTATATTCTTCAAAGGTATCCGAAATATATGTTCTCAGATTCCACAGAAATAAGGCTAGCAAGAGATCCACGAAATACAGATGTAAGTCTGTGAGATGAATTACCAGAACACTAAGCAGTTCTCAGAAAGCTTCTTTCCAGATTTCATCTGAGGATATTTCCTTTTTCACCATAGCCCACTATGGGCTTCCAAATATCACTTTGCCAATTCCAGAAGAACTGTCTTAGCGAAAGGCTTCTCGAGGGGAAAGCTGTAACTCTGTGAGATGATTTCACAGAACACAAAGAAGTTTCTCAGAAAGCTTCTTTCTCTTTGTTATCGGAGGATATTTCCTTTGGCCCTATAGTCTTCAAAGGGATCCGAAATATCTGTTCTCAGATTCCAGAGAAATAAGGCTAGCAAAGAGATCCACGAAATACAGATGTAAGTCTGTGAGATGAATTAACAGAACACTAAGCAGTTTCTAAGAAAGCTTCTTTCCAGATTTCATCTGAGGATATTTCCTTTGTCACCATAGCCCTCTATGGGCTTCCAAATATCACTTTGCCAATTCCACAAGAACTGTCTTAGCGAAAGGCTTCTCAAGAGGAAAGCTGTAACTCTGTGAGATGATTTCACAGAACACAAAGAAGTTTCTCAGAAAGCTTCTTTCTCTTTGTTATCGGAGGATATTTCCTTTAGCCTTATAGTCTTCAAAGGGATCCGAAATATCTGTTCTCAGATTCCACAGAAATAAGGCTAGCAAAGAGATCCACGAAATACAGATGTAACTCTGTGAGATGAATTAACAGAACACTAAGCAGTTTCCAAGAAAGCTTCTTTCCAGATTTCATCTGAGGATATTTCCTTTTTCACCATAGCCTTCTATGGGCTTCCAAATATCACTTTGCCAATTCCACAAGAACTGTCTTAGCGAAAGGCTTCTTGACGGGAATGCTGTAACTCTGTGAGATGATTTCACAGAACACAAAGAAGTTTCTCAGAAAGCTTCTTTCTCTTTGTTAACGGAGGATATTTCCTTTGGCCCTATAGTCTTCAAAGGGATCCGAAATATCTGTTCTCAGATTCCACAGAAATAAGGCTAGCAAAGAGATCCACGAAATACAGATGTAACTCTGTGAGATGAATTAACAGGACACTTAGCAGTTTCTAGGAAAGCTTCATTCCAGATTTCATCTGAGGATATTTCCTTTTTCACCATAGCCCTCTATGGGCTTCCAAATATCACTTTGCCAATTCCACAAGAACTGTCTTAGCGAAAGCCTTCTCGAGGGGAAAGCTGTAACTCTGTGAGATGATTTCACAGAACACAAAGAAGTTTCTGAGAAAGCTTCTTTCTCTTTGTTATCGGAGGATATTTCCTTTGGCCCTATAGTCTTCAAAGGGATCCGAAATATCTGTTCTCAGATTCCAGAGAAATAAGGCTAGCAAAGAGATCCACGAAATACAGATGTAACTCTGTGAGATGAATTAACAGAACACTAAGCAGTTTCTAAGAAAGCTTCTTTCCAGATTTCATCAGAGGATATTTCCTTTTTCACCAGAGCCCTCTATGGGCTTCCAAATATCACTTTGCCAATTCCACAAGAACTGTCTTAGCGAAAGACTTCTTGAGGGGAAAGCTGTAACTCTGTGAGATGATTTCACAGAACACAAAGAAGTTTCACAGAAAGCTTCTTTCTCTTTGTTATCGGAGGATATTTCCTTTGGCCCTATAGTCTTCAAAGGGATCCGAAATATCTGCTCTCAGATTCCACAGAAATAAGGCTAGCAAAGAGATCCATGAAATACAGATGTAACTCTGTGAGATGAATTAACAGACCACTAAGCAGTTTCCAAGAAAACTTCTTTCCAGATTTCATCTGAGGATATTTCCTTTTTCACCATAGCCCTCTATGGGCTTCCAAATATCACTTTGCCAATTCCACAAGAACTGTCTTAGCGAAAGGCTTCTTGAGGGGAAAGCTGTAACTCTGTGAGATGATTTCACAGAACACAAAGAAGTTTCTCAGAGAGCTTCTTTCTCTTTGTTATCGGAGGATATTTCCTTTGGCCCTATAGTCTTCAAAGGGATCCGAAAAATCTGTTCTCAGATTCCACAGAAATAAGGCTAGCAAACAGATCCACGAAATACAGATGTAACTCTGTGAGATGAATTAACAGAACACTAAGCAGTTTCTAAGAAAGCTTCTTTCCAGATTTCATCTGAGGATATTTCCTTTTTCACCATAGCCCTCTATAGGCTTCCAATTATCACTTTGCCAATTCCACAAGAACTGTCTTAGCGAAAGGCTTCTTGAGAGGAAAGCTGTAACTCTGTGAGAGGATTTCACAGAACACAAAGAAGTTTCTCAGAAAGCTTCTTTCTCTTTGTTATCGGAGGATTTTTCCTTTGGCCCTATAGTCTTCAAAGGGATCCGAAATATCTGTTCTCAGATTCCACAGAAATAAGGCTAGCAAAGAGATCCACGAAATACAGAGGTAACTCTGTGAGATGAATTAACAGAACAATAAGGAGTTTCTCAGAAAGCTTCTTTCCAGATTTCATCTGAGGATATTTCCTTTTTCACCATAGCCCTCTATGGGCTTCCAAATATCACATTGCCAATTCCACAAGAACTGTCTTAGCGAAAGGCTTCTCGAGAGGAAAGCTGTAACTCTGTGAGATGATTTCACAGAACACAAAGAAGTTTCTCAGAAAGCTTCTTTCTCTTTGTTATCGGAGGATATTTCCTTTGGCCCTATAGTCTTCAAAGGGATCCGAAATATCTGTTCTCAGATTCCACAGAAATAAGGCTAGCAAAGAGATCCACGAAATACAGATGTAACTCTGTGAGATGAATTAACAGAACACTAAGCAGTTTCCAAGAAAGCTTCTTTCCAGATTTCATCTGAGGATATTTCCTTTTTCACCATAGCCTTCTATGGGCTTCCAAATATCACTTTGCCAATTCCACAAGAACTGTCTTAGCGAAAGGTTTCTTGAGGAGAAAGCTGTAACTCTGTGAGATGATTTCACAGAACACAAAGAAGTTTCTCAGAAAGCTTCTTTCTCTTTGTTATCGGAGGATATTTCCTTTGGCCCTATAGTCTTCAAAGGGATCCGAAATATCTGTTCTCAGATTCCACAGAAATAAGGCTAGCAAAGAGATCCACGAAATACAGATGTAACTCTGTGAGATGAATTAACAGAACACTAAGCAGTTTCTCAGAAAGCTTCTTTCCAGATTTCATCTGAGGATATTTCCTTTTTCACCATAGCCCTCTATGGGCTTCCAAATATCGCTTTGCCAATTCCACAAGAACTGTCTTAGCGAAAGGCTTCTCGAGAGGAAAGCTGTAACTCTGTGAGATGATTTCACAGAACACAAAGAAGTTTCTCAGAAAGCTTCTTTCTCTTTGTTATCGGAGGATATTTCCTTTGGCCCTATAGTCTTCAAAGGGATCCGAAATATCTGTTCTCAGATTCCACAGAAATAAGGCTAGCAAAGAGATCCACGAAATGCAGATGTAACTCTGTGAGATGAATTAACAGGACACTTATCAGTTTCTAGGAAAGCTTCTTTCCAGATTTCATCTGAGGATATTTCCTTTTTCAACATAGCCCTCTATGGGCTTCCAAATATCACTTTGCTAATTCCACAAGAACTGTCTTAGCGAAAGGCTTCTCCAGGGGAAAGCTGTAACTCTGTGAGATGATTTCACAGAACACAAAGAAGTTTCTCAGAAAGCTTCTTTCTCTTTGTTATCGGAGGATATTTCCTGTGGCCATATAGTCTTCAAAGGGATCCGAAATATCTGTTCTCAGATTCCACAGAAATAAGGCTAGCAAAGAGATCCACGAAATACAGATGTAACTCTGTGAGATGAATTAACAGAACACGAAGCAGTTTCTCAGAAAGCTTCTCTCCAGATTTCATCTGAGGATATTTCCTTTTTCAAAATAGCCCTCTATGGGCTTCCAAATATCACTTTGCCAATTCCACAAGAACTGTCTTAGCGAAAGGCTTCTTGAGGGGAAAGCTGTAACTCTGTGAGATGATTACAGAGAAGACAAAGAAGTTTCTCAGAAAGCTTCTTTCTCTTTGTTATCGGAGGATATTTCCTTTGGCCCTATAGTCTTCAAAGGGATCCGAAATATCTGTTCTCAGATTTCAGAGAAATAAGGCTAGCAAAGAGATCCACGAAATACAGATGTAACTCTGTGAGATGAATTAACAGAACACTAAGCAGTTTCTCAGAAAGCTTCTTTCCAGATTTCATCTGAGGATATTTCCTTTTTCACCATAGCCCTCTATGGGCTTCCAAATATCATTTTGCCAATTCCACAAGAACTGTCTTAGCGAAAGGCTTCTTGAGGGTAAAGCTGTAACTCTGTGAGATGATTTCACAGAACACAAAAAAGTTTCTCCGAAAGCTTCTTTCTCTTTGTTAACGGAGGATATTTCCTTTGGCCCTATAGTCTTCAAAGGGATCCGAAATATCTGTTCTCAGATTTCTCAGAAATAAGGCTAGCAAAGAGATCCACGAAATACAGATGTAAGTCTGTGAGATGAATTAACAGAACACTAAGCAGTTTCTCAGAAAGCTTCTTTCCAGATTTCATCTGAGGATATTTCCTTTTTCACCATAGCCCTCTATGGGCTTCCAAATATCACTTTGCCAATTCCACAAGAACTGTCTTAGCGAAAGGCTTCTTGAGGAGAAAGCTGTAACTCTGTGAGATGATTTCACAGAACACAAAGACGTTTCTCAGAAACCTTCTTTCTCTTTGTTATCGGAGGATATTTCCTTTGGCCCTATAGTCTTCAAAGGGATCGGAAATATCTGTTCTCAGATTCCACAGAAATAAGGCTAGCAAAGAGATCCACGAAATACAGATGTAAGTCTGTGAGATGAATTAACAGAACACTAAGCAGTTTCCAAGAAAGCTTCTTTCCAGATTTCATCTGAGGATATTTCCTTTGTCACCATAGCCCTCTATGGGCTTCCAAATATCACTTTGCCAATTCCACAAGAACTGTCTTAGCGAAACGCTTCTTGAGGGGAAAGCTGTAACTCTGTGAGATGATTTCACAGAACACAAAGAAGTTTCTCAGAAACCTTCTTTCTCTTTGTTATCGGAGGATTTTTCCTTTGGCCCTATAGTCTTCAAAGGGATCCGAAATATATGTTCTCAGATTCCACAGAAATAAGGCTAGCAAAGAGATCCACGAAATACAGATGTAAGTCTGGGAGATGAATTAACAGAACACTAAGCAGTTTCTCAGAAAGCTTCTTTCCAGATTTCATCTGAGGATATTTCCTTTTTCACCATAGCCCTCTATGGGCTTCCAAATATCACTTTGCCAATTCCACAAGAACTGTCTTAGGGAAAGGCTTCTAGAGGGGAAAGCTGTAACTCTGTGAGATGATTTCACAGAACACAAAGAAGTTTCTCAGAAAGCTTCTTTCTCTTTGTTATCGGAGGATATTTCCTTTGGCCCTATAGTCTTCAAAGGGATCCGAAATATCTGTTTTCAGATTCCACAGAAATAAGGCTAGCAAAGAGATCCACGAAATACAGATGTAACTCTGTGAGATGAATTAACAGAACACTAAGCAGTTTCTCAGAAAGCTTCTTTCCAGATTTCATCTGAGGATATTTCCTTTTTCACCATAGCCCTCTATGGGCTTCCAAATGTCGCTTTGCCAATTCCACAAGAACTGTCTTAGCGAAAGGCTTCTCGAGAGGAAAGCTGTAACTCTGTTAGATGATTTCACAGAACACAAAGAAGTTTCTCAGAAAGCTTCTTTCTCTTTGTTATCGGAGGATATTTTCTTTGGCCCTATAGTCTTCAAAGGGATCCGAAATATCTGTTCTCAGATTCCACAGAAATAAGGCTAGCAAAGAGATCCACGAAATACAGATGTAACTCTGTGAGATGAATTAACAGAACACTAAGCAGTTTCCAAGAAAGCTTCTTTCCAGATTTCATCTGAGGATATTTCCTTTTTCACCATAGCCTTCTATGGGCTTCCAAATATCACTTTTCCAATTCCACAAGAACTGTCTTAGCGAAAGGCTTCTTGAGGGGAAAGCTGTAACTCTGTGAGATGATTTCACAGAATACAAAGAAGTTTCTCAGAAAGCTTCTTTCTCTTTGTTATCGGAGGATATTTCCTTTGGCCCGATAGTCTTCAAAGGGTTCCGAAATATCTGTTCTCAGATTCCACAGAAATAAGGCTAGGAAAGAGATCCACGAAATACAGATGTAACTCTGTGAGATGAATTAACAGGACACTTAGCAGTTTCTAGGAAAGCTTCTTTCCAGATTTCATCTAAGGATATTTCCTTTTTCACCATAGACCTCTATGGGCTTCCAAATAACACTTTGCCAATTCCAAAAGAACTGTCTTAGCGAAAGGCTTCTCGAGGGGAAAGCTGTAACTCTGTGAGATGATTTCACAGAACACAAAGAAGTTTCTCAGAAAGCTTCTTTCTCTTTGTTATCGGAGGATATTTCCTTTGGCCCTATAGTCTTCAAAGGGATCCGAAATATCTGTTCTCAGATTCCACAGAAATAAGGCTAGCAAAGAGATCCACGAAATACACATGTAACTCTGTGAGATGAATTAACAGGACACTTAGCAGTTTCTAGGAAAGCTTCTTTCCAGATTTCACCTGAGGATATTTCCTTTTTCACCATAGCCCTCTATGGGCTTCCAAATATCACTTTGCCAATTCCACAAGAACTGTCTTAGCGAAAGGCTTCTTGAGGGGAAAGCTGTAACTCTGTGAGATGATTTCACAGAACACAAAGAAGTTTCTCAGAAAGCTTCTTTCTCTTTGTTATCGGAGGATATTTCCTTTGGCCCTATAGTCTTCAAAGGGATCCGAAATATCTGTTCTCAGATTCCAGAGAAATAAGGCTAGCAAAGAGATCCATGAAATACAGATGTAAGTCTGTGAGATGAATTAACAGAACACTAAGCAGTTTCTCAGAAAGCTTCTTTCCAGATTTCATCTGAGGATAATTCCTTTTTCACCATAGCCCTCTATGGGCTTCCAAATATCACTTTTCCAATTCCACAAGAACTCTCTTAGCGAAAGGCTTCTTGAGGGGAAAGCTGTAACTCTGTGAGATGATTTCACAGAACACAAAGAAGTTTCTCAGAAACCTTTCTCTTTGTTATCGGAGGATTTTTCCTTTGGCCCTATATTCTTCAAACGTATCCGAAATATATGTTCTCAGATTCCACAGAAATAAGGCTAGCAAGAGATCCACGAAATACAGATGTAAGTCTGTGAGATGAATTACCAGAACACTAAGCAGTTTCTCAGAAAGCTTCTTTCCAGATTTCATCTGAGGATATTTCCTTTTTCACCATAGCCCTCTATGGGCTTCCAAATATCACTTTGCCAATTCCACAAGAACTGTCTTAGCGAAAGGCTTCTCGAGGGGAAAGCTGTAACTCTGTGAGATGATTTCACAGAACACAAAGAAGTTTCTCAGAAAGCTTCTTTCTCTTTGTTATCGGAGGATATTTCCTTTGGCCCTATAGTCTTCAAAGGGATCCGAAATATCTGTTCTCAGATTCCACAGAAATAAGGCTAGCAAAGAGATCCACGAAATACAGATGTAAGTCTGTGAGATGAATTAACAGAACACTAAGCAGTTTCTCAGAAAGCTTCTTTCGAGATTTCATCTGAGGATATTTCCTTTTTCACCATAGCCCTCTATGGGCTTCCAAATATCACTTTGCCAATTCCACAAGAACTGTCTTAGCGAAAGGCTTCTCGACAGGAAAGCTGTAACTCTGTGAGATGATTTCACAGAACACAAAGAAGTTTCTCAGAAAGATTCTTTCTCTTTGTTATCGGAGGATATTTCCTTTGGCCCTATAGTCTTCAAAGGGATCCGAAATATCTGTTCTCAGATTCCACAGAAATAAGGCTAGCAAAGAGATCCACGAAATACAGATGTAACTCTGTGAGATGAATTAACAGAACACTAAGCAGTTTCCAAGAAAGCTTCTTTCCAGATTTCATCTGAGGATATTTCCTTTTTCACCATAGCCTTCTATGGGCTTCCAAATATTACTTTGCCAATTCCACAAGAACTGTCTTAGCGAAAGGCTTCTTGAGGGGAATGCTGTAACTCTGTGAGATGATTTCACAGAACACAAAGAAGTTTCTCAGAAAGCTTCTTTCTCTTTGTTAACGGAGGATATTTCCTTTGGCCCTATAGTCTTCAAAGGGATCCGAAATATCTGTTCTCAGATTCCACAGAAATAAGGCTAGCAAAGAGATCCACGAAATACAGATGTAACTCTGTGAGATGAATTAACAGGACACTTAGCAGTTTCTAGGAAAGCTTCCTTCCAGATTTCATCTGAGGATATTTCCTTTTTCACCATAGCCCTCTATGGGCTTCCAAATATCACTTTGCCAATTCCACAAGAACTGTCTTAGCGAAAGGCTTCTCGAGGGGAAAGCTGTAACTCTGTGAGATGATTTCACAGAACACAAAGAAGTTTCTCAGAAAGCTTCTTTCTCTTTGTTATCGGAGGATAATTCCTTTGGCCCTATAGTCTTCAAAGGGATCCGAAATATCTGTTCTCAGATTGAACAGAAATAAGGCTAGCAAAGAGATACACGAAATACAGATGTAAGTCTGTGAGATGAATTAACAGAACACTAAGCAGTTTCTCAGAAAGCTTCTTTCCAGATTTCATCTGAGGATATTTCCTTTTTCACCATAGCCCTCTATGGGCTTCCAAATATCGCTTTGCCAATTCCACAAGAACTGTCTTAGCGAAAGGCTTCTTGAGAGGAAAGCTGTAACTCTGTGAGATGATTTCACAGAACACAAAGAAGTTTCTCAGAAAGCTTCTTTCTCTTTGTTATCGGAGGATATTTTCTTTGGCCCTATAGTCTTCAAAGGGATCCGAAATATCTGTTCTCAGATTCCACAGAAATAAGGCTAGCAAAGAGATCCACGAAATACAGATGTAACTCTGTGAGATGAATTAACAGAACACTAAGCAGTTTCCAAGAAAGATTCTTTCCAGATTTCATCTGAGGATATTTCCTTTTTCACCATAGCCTTCTATGGGCTTCCAAATATCACTTTTCCAATTCCACAAGAACTGTCTTAGCGAAAGGCTTCTTGAGGGGAAAGCTGTAACTCTGTGAGATGATTTCACAGAACACAAAGAAGTTTCTCAGAAAGCTTCTTTCTCTTTGTTATCGGAGGATATTTCCTTTGGCCCTATGGTCTTCAAAGGGTTCCGAAATATCTGTTCTCAGATTCCACAGAAATAAGGCTAGCAAAGAGATCCACGAAATACAGATGTAACTCTGTGAGATGAATTAACAGGACACTTAGCAGTTTCTAGGAAAGCTTCCTTCCAGATTTCATCTGAGGATATTTCCTTTTTCACCATAGCCCTCTATGGGCTTCCAAATATCACTTTGCCAATTCCACAAGAACTGTCTTAGCGAAAGGCGTCTCGAGGGGAAAGCTGTAACTCTGTGAGATGATTTCACAGAACACAAAGAAGTTTCTCAGAAAGCTTCTTTCTCTTTGTTATCGGAGGATATTTCCTTTGGCCCTATAGTCTTCAAAGGGATCCGAAATATCTGCTCTCAGATTCCACAGAAATAAGGCTAGCAAAGAGATCCACGAAATAAACATGTAACTCTGTGAGATGAATTAACAGGACACTTAGCAGTTTCTAGGAAAGCTTCTTTCCAGATTTCACCTGAGGATATTTCCTTTTTCACCATAGCCCTCTATGGGCTTCCAAAAATCACTTTGCTAATTCCACAAGAACTGTCTTAGCGAAAGGCTTCTTGAGGGGAAAGCTGTAACTCTGTGAGATGATTTCACAGATCACAAAGAAGTTTCTCAGAAAGCTTCTTTCTCTTTGTTATCGGAGGATATTTCCTTTGGCCCTATAGTCTTGAAAGGGATCCGAAATATCTGTTCTCAGATTCCACAGAAATAAGGCTAGCAAAGAGATCCACGAAATACAGATGTAAGTCTGTGAGATGAATTAACAGAACACTAAGCAGTTTCTCAGAAATCTTCTTTCCAGATTTCATCTGAGGATATTTCCTTTTTCACCATAGCCCTCTATGGGCTTCCAAATATCACTTTGCCAATTCCACAAGAACTGTCTTAGCGAAAGGCTTCTCGAGGGGAAAGCTGTAACTCTGTGAGATGATTTCACAGAACACAAAGAAGTTTCTCCGAAAGCTTCTTTCTCTTTGTTATCGGAGGATTTTTCCTTTGGCCCTATAGTCTTCAAAGGGATCCGAAATATAAGTTCTCAGATTCCACAGAAATAAGGCTAGCAAAGAGATCCACGAAATACCGATGTAAGTCTGTGAGATGAATTACCAGAACACTAAGCAGTTTCTCAGAAAGCCTTTTCAGATTTCATATGAGGATATTTCCTTTTTCACCATAGCCCTCTATGGGCTTCCAAATATCACTTTGCCAATTCCACTAGAACTGTCTTAGCGAAAGGCTTCTCGAGGGGAAAGCTGTAACTCTGTGAGATGATTTCACAGAACACAAAGAAGTTTCTCAGAAAGCTTCTTTCTCTTTGTTATCGGAGGATATTTCCTTTGGCCCTATAGTCTTCAAAGGGATCCGAAATATCTGTTCTCAGATTCCACAAAAATAAGGCTAGCAAAGAGATACACGAAATACAGATGTAAGTCTGTGAGATGAATTAACAGAACACTAAGCAGTTTCTCAGAAAGCTTCTTTCCAGATTTCATCTGAGGATATTTCCTTTTTCACCATAGCCCTCTATGGGCTTCCAAATATCACTTTGCCAATTCCACAAGAACTGTCTTAGCGAACGACTTCTCGAGGGGAAAGCTGTAACTCTGTGAGATGATTTCACAGAACACAAAGAAGTTTCTCAGAAAGCTTCTTTCTCTTTGTTATCGGAGGATATTTCCTTTGGCCCTATAGTCTTCAAAGGGATCCGAAATATCTGTTCTCAGATTCCACAGAAATAAGGCTAGCAAAGAGATCCACGAAATACACGTGTAACTCTGTGAGATGAATTAACAGGACACTTAGCAGTTTCTAGGAAAGCTTATTTCCAGATTTCACCTGAGGATATTTCCTTTTTCACCATAGCCCTCTATGGGCTTCCAAATATCAGTTTGCCAATTCCACAAGAACTGTCTTAGCGAAAGGCTTCTCGAGGGGAAAGCTGTAACTCTGTGAGATGATTTCACAGAACACAAAGAAGTTTCTCAGAAAGCTTCTTTCTCTTTGTTATCGGAGGATATTTCCTTTGGCCCTATAGTCTTCAAAGGGATCCGAAATATCTGTTCTCAGATTTCAGAGAAATAAGGCTAGCAAAGAGATCCACGAAATACAGATGTAAGTCTGTGAGATGAATTAACAGAACACTAAGCAGTTTCTCAGAAAGCTTCTTTCCAGATTTCATCTGAGGATATTTCCTTTTTCACCATAGCCCTCTATGGGCTTCCAAATATCACTTTGCCAATTCCACAAGAACTCTCTTAGCGAAAGCCTTCTTGAGGGGAAAGCTGTAACTCTGTGAGATGATTTCACAGAACGCAAAGAAGTTTCTCAGAAAGAGTCTTTCTCTTTGTTATCTTAGGATATTTCCTTTGGCCCTATAGTCTTCTAAGGGATGCTAAATATCTGTTCTCAGATTCCACAGAATAAGGCTAGCAAAGAGATCCACGAAATACAGATGTAACTCTGTGAGATGAATTAACAGAACACTAAGCAGTTTCTCAGAAAGCTTCTTTCCAGATTTCATATGAGGATATTTCCTTTTTCACCATAGCCCTCTATGGGCTTCCAAATATCACTTTGCCAATTCCACAAGAACTGTCTTAGCGAAAGGCTTCTCGAGGGCAAAGCTGTATATCTGTGAGATGATTTCACAGAACACAAAGAAGTTTCTCAGAAAGCTTCTTTCTCTTTGTTATCGGAGGATATTTCCTTTGGCCCTCTAGTCTTCAAAGGGATCGGAAATATCTGTTCTCAGATTCCACAGAAATAAGTCTAGCAAAGAGATCCACGAAATACAGATGTAACTCTGTGAGATGAATTAACAGAACACTAAGCAATTTCTCAGAAAGCTTCTTTCCAGATTTCATCTGAGGATATTTCCTTTTTCACCATAGCCCTCTATGGGCTTCCAAATATCACTTTGCCAATTCCACAAGAACTGTCTTAGCGAAATGATTCTTGAGGGTAAAGCTGTAACTCTGTGAGATGATTTCACAGAACACAAAGAAGTTTCTCCGAAAGCTTCTTTCTCTTTGTTATCGGAGGATTTTTCCTTTGGCCCTAGAGTATTCAAAGGGATCCGAAATATCTGTTCTCAGATTCCACAGAAATAAGGCTAGCAAAGAGATCCACGAAATACAGATGTAAGTCTGTGAGATGAATTAACAGAACACTAAGCAGTTTCTCAGAAAGCTTCTTTCCAGATTTCATCTGAGGATATTTCCTTTTTCACCATGGCCCTCTATGGGCTTCCAAATATCACTTTGCCAATTCCACAAGAACTGTCTTAGCGAAAGGCTTCTTGAGGGGAAAGCTGTAACTCTGTGAGATGATTTCACAGAACACAAAGAAGTTTCTCAGAAAGCGTCTTTCTCTTTGTTATCTTAGGATATTTCCTTTGGCCCTATAGTCTTCTAAGGGATGCTAAATATCTGTTCTCAGATTCCGCAGAAATAAAGCTAGCAAAGAGATCCACGAAATACAGATGTAAGTCTGTGAGATGAATTAACAGAACACTAAGCAGTTTCTAAGAAAGCTTCTTTCCAGATTTCATCTGAGGATATTTCCTTTTTCACCATAGACCTCTAAGGGCTTCCAAATATCACTTTGCCAATTCCACAAGAACTGTCTTAGCGAAAGGCTTCTTGAGGGGAAAGCTGTAACTCTGTGAGATGATTTCACAGAACACAAAGAAGTTTCTCAGAAAGCTTCTTTCTCTTTGTTATCGGAGGATTTTTCCTTTGGCCCTATAGTCTTCAAAGGGATCCGAAATATCTGTTCTCAGATTCCACAGAAATAAGGCTAGCAAAGAGATCCACGAAATACAGATGTAACTCTGTGAGATGAATTAACAGAACACTAAGCAGTTTCTCAGAAAGCTTCTTTCCAGATTTCATCTGAGGATATTTCCTTTTTCACCATAGCCCTCTATGGGCTTCCAAATATCACTTTGCCAATTCCACAAGAACTGTTTTAGCGAAAGGCTTCTTGAGGGGAAAGCTGTAACTCTGTGAGATGATTTCACAGAACACAAAGAAGTTTCTCAGAAAGCGTCTTTCTCTTTGTTATCTTAGGATATTTCCTTTGGCCTTATAGTCTTCTAAGGGATGCTAAATATCTGTTCTCAGATTCCGCAGAAATAAGGTTAGCAAAGAGATCCACGAAATACAGATGTAACTCTGTGAGATGAATTAACAGAACACTAAGCAGTTTCTAAGAAAGCTTCTTTCCAGATTTCATCTGAGGATATTTCCTTTTTCACCATAGCCCTCTAAGGGCTTCCAAATATCACTTTACCAATTCCACAAGAACTGTCTTAGCGAAAGGCTTCTTGAGGGGAAAGCTGTAACTCTGTGAGATGATTTCACAGAACACAAAGAAGTTTCTCAGAAACCTTCTTTCTCTTTGTTATCGGAGGATTTTTCCTTTGGCCCTATAGTCTTCAAAGGGATCCGAAATATATGTTCTCAGATTCCACAGAAATAAGGCTAGCAAAGAGATCCACGAAATACAGATGTAAGTCTGTGAGATGAATTACCAGAGCACTAAGCAGTTTCTCAGAAAGCTTCTTTCCAGATTTCATATGAGGATATTTCCTTTTTCACCATAGCCCTCTATGGGCTTCCAAATATCACTTTGCCAATTCGACAAGAACTGTCTTAGCGAAAGGTTTCTCGAGGGGAAAGCTGTAACTCTGTGAGATGATTTCACAGAACACAAAGAAGTTTCTCAGAAAGCTTCTTTCTCTTTGTTATCGGAGGATATTTCCTTTGGCCCTATAGTCTTCAAAGGGATCCGAAATATCTGTTCTCAGATTACAGAGAAATAAGGCTAGCAAAGAGATCCACGAAATACAGATGTAAGTCTGTGAGATGAATTAACAGAACACTAAGCAGTTTCTCAGAAAGCTTCTTTCCAGATTTCATCTGAGGATATTTCCTTTTTCACCATAGCCCTCTAGGGGCTTCCAAATATCACTTTGCCAATTCCACAAGAACTGTCTTAGCGAAAGGCTTCTCGAGAGGAAAGCTGTAACTCTGTGAGATGATTTCACAGAACACAAAGAAGTTTCTCAGAAAGCTTCTTTCTCTTTGTTATCGGAGGATATTTCCTTTGGCCCTATAGTCTTCAAAGGGATCCGAAATATCTGTTCTCAGATTCCACCGAAAAAAGGCTAGCAAAGAGATCCACGAAATACAGATGTAACTCTGTGAGATGAATTAACAGAACACTAAGCAGTTTCCAAGAAAGATTCTTTCCAGATTTCATCTGAGGATATTTCCTTTTTCACCATAGCCTTCTATGGGGTTCCAAATATCACTTTGCCAATTCCACAAGAACTGTCTTAGTGAAAGGCTTCTTGAGGGGAAAGCTGTAACTCTGTGAGATGATTTCACAGAACACAAAGAAGTTTCTCAGAAAGCTTCTTTCTCTTTGTTATCGGAGGATATTTCTTGGGCCCTATAGTCTTCAAAGGGATCCGAAATATCTGTTCTCAGATTCCACAGAAATAAGGCTAGCAAAGAGATCCACGAAATACAGATGTAACTGTGTGAGATGAATTAACAGAACACTAAGCAGTTTCTAAGAAAGCTTCTTTCCAGATTTCATCTGAGGATATTTCCTTTTTCACCATAGCCCTCTAAGGGCTTCCAAATATCACTTTGCCAATTCCACAAGAACTGTCTTAGCGAAAGGCTTCTTGAGGGGAAAGCTGTAACTCTGTGAGATGATTTCACAGAACACAAAGAAGTTTCTCAGAAACCTTCTTTCTCTTTGTTATCGGAGGATTTTTCCTTTGGCCCTATAGTCTTCAAAGGGATCTGAAATATATGTTCTCAGATTCCACAGAAATAAGGCTAGCAAAGAGATCCACGAAATACAGATGTAAGTCTGTGAGATGAATTACCAGAGCACTAAGCAGTTTCTCAGAAAGCTTCTTTCCAGATTTCATATGAGGATATTTCCTTTTTCACCATAGCCCTCTATGGGCTTCCAAATATCACTTTGCCAATTCGACAAGAACTGTCTTAGCGAAAGGCTTCTCGAGGGGAAAGCTGTAACTCTGTGAGATGATTTCACAGAACACAAAGAAGTTTCTCAGAAAGCTTCTTTCTCTTTGTTATCGGAGGATATTTCCTTTGGCCCTATAGTCTTCAAAGGGATCCGAAATATCTGTTCTCAGATTCCAGAGAAATAAGGCTAGCAAAGAGATCCACGAAATACACATATAAGTCTGTGAGATGAATTAACAGAACACTAAGCAGTTTCTCAGAAAGCTTCTTTCCAGATTTCATCTGAGGATATTTCCTTTTTCACCATAGCCTTCTATGGGGTTCCAAATATCACTTTGCCAATTCCACAAGAACTGTCTTAGTGAAAGGCTTCTTGAGGGGAAAGCTGTAACTCTGTGAGATGATTTCACAGAACACAAAGAAGTTTCTCAGAAAGCTTCTTTCTCTTTGTTATCGGAGGATATTTCTTTGGCCCTATAGTCTTCAAAGGGATCCGAAATATCTGTTCTCAGATTCCACAGAAATAAGGCTAGCAAAGAGATCCACGAAATACAGATGTAACTGTGTGAGATGAATTAACAGAACACTAAGCAGTTTCTAAGAAAGCTTCTTTCCAGATTTCATCTGAGGATATTTCCTTTTTCACCATAGCCCTCTAAGGGCTTCCAAATATCACTTTGCCAATTCCACAAGAACTGTCTTAGCGAAAGGCTTCTTGAGGGGAAAGCTGTAACTCTGTGAGATGATTTCACAGAACACAAAGAAGTTTCTCAGAAACCTTCTTTCTCTTTGTTATCGGAGGATTTTTCCTTTGGCCCTATAGTCTTCAAAGGGATCCGAAATATATGTTCTCAGATTCCACAGAAATAAGGCTAGCAAAGAGATCCACGAAATACAGATGTAAGTCTGTGAGATGAATTACCAGAGCACTAAGCAGTTTCTCAGAAAGCTTCTTTCCAGATTTCATATGAGGATATTTCCTTTTTCACCATAGCCCTCTATGGGCTTCCAAATATCACTTTGCCAATTCGACAAGAACTGTCTTAGCGAAAGGCTTCTCGAGGGGAAAGCTGTAACTCTGTGAGATGATTTCACAGAACACAAAGAAGTTTCTCAGAAAGCTTCTTTCTCTTTGTTATCGGAGGATATTTCCTTTGGCCCTATAGTCTTCAAAGGGATCCGAAATATCTGTTCTCAGATTCCACAGAAATAAGGCTAGCAAAGAGATCCACGAAATACACATATAAGTCTGTGAGATGAATTAACAGAACACTAACCAGTTTCTCAGAAAGCTTCTTTCCAGATTTCATCTGAGGATATTTCCTTTTTCACCATAGCCCTCTATGGGCTTCCAAATATCACTTTGCCAATTCCACAAGAACTGTCTTAGCGAAAGGCTTCTCGAGAGGAAAGCTGTAACTCTGTGAGATGATTTCACAGAACACAAAGAAGTTTCTCAGAAAGCTTCTTTCTCTTTGTTATCGGAGGATATTTCCTTTGGCCCTATAGTCTTCAAAGGGATCCGAAATATCTGTTCTCAGATTCCACAGAAAAAAGGCTAGCAAAGAGATCCACGAAATACAGATGTAACTCTGTGAGATGAATTAACAGAACACTAAGCAGTTTCCAAGAAAGCTTCTTTCCAGATTTCATCTGAGGATATTTCCTTTTTCACCATAGCCTTCTATGGGATTCCAAATATCACTTTGCCAATTCCACAAGAACTGTCTTAGTGAAAGGCTTCTTGAGGGGAAAGCTGTAACTCTGTGAGATGATTTCACAGAACACAAAGAAGTTTCTCAGAAAGCTTCTTTCTCTTTGTTATCGGAGGATATTTCTTTGGCCCTATAGTCTTCAAAGGGATCCGAAATATCTGTTCTCAGATTCCACAGAAATAAGGCTAGCAAAGAGATCCACGAAATACAGATGTAACTCTGTGAGATGAATTAACAGGACACTTAGCAGTTTCTAGGAAAGCTTCTTTCCAGATTTCATCTGAGGATATTTCCTTTTTCACCATAGCCCTCTATAGGCTTCCAAGTATCACTTTGCCAATTCCACAAGAACTGTCTTAGCGAAAGGCTTCTCGAGAGGAAAGCTGTAACTCTGTGAGATGATTTCACAGAACACAAAGAAGTTTCTCAGAAAGCTTCTTTCTCTTTGTTAACGGAGGTAATTTCCTTTGGCCCTATAGTCTTCAAAGGGATCCGAAATATCTGTTCTCAGATTCCACAGAAATAAGGCTAGCAAAGAGATCCACGAAATACAGATGTAAGTCTGAGAGATGAATTAACAGAACACTAAGCAGTTTCTCAGAAAGCTTCTTTCCAGATTTCATCTGAGGATTTTTCCTTTTTCACCATAGCCCTCTATGGGCTTCCAAATATCACTTTGCCAATTCCACAAGAACTGTCTTAGCGAAAGGCTTCTTGAGGGGAAAGCTGTAACTCTGTGAGATGATTTCACAGAACACAAAGAAGTTTCTCAGAAAGCGTCTTTCTCTTTGTTATCTTAGGATATTTCCTTTGGCCCTATAGTCTTCTAAGGGATGCTAAATATCTGTTCTCAGATTCCACAGAAATAAGGCTAGCAAAGAGATCCACGAAATACAGATGTAACTCTGTGAGATGAATTAACAGAACACTAAGCAGTTTCTAAGAAAGCTTCTTTCCAGATTTCATCTGAGGATATTTCCTTTTTCACCATAGCCCTCTAAGGGCTTCCAAATATCACTTTGCCAATTCCACAAGAACTGTCTTAGCGAAAGGCTTCTCGAGGGGAAAGCTGTAACTCCGTGAGATGATTTCACAGAACACAGAGAAGTTTCTCAGAAAGCTTCTTTGTCTTTGTTATCGGAGGATATTTCCTTTGGCCCTATAGTCTTCAAAGGGATCCGAAATATCTGTTCTCATATTCCAGAGAAATAAGGCTAGCAAAGAGATCCACGAAATACAGATGTAAGTCTGTGAGATGAATTAACAGAACACTAAGCAGTTTCTCAGAAAGCTTCTTTCCAGATTTCATCTGAGGATATTTCCTTTTTCACCATAGCCCTCTATGGGCTTCCAAATATCTCTTTGCCAATTCCACAAGAACAGTCTTAGCGAAAGGCTTCTCGAGGGGAAAGCTGTAACTCTGTGAGATGATTTCACAGAACACAAAGACGTTTCTCAGAAACCTTCTTTCTCTTTGTTATCGGAGGATATTTCCTTTGGCCCTATAGTCTTCAAAGGGATCCGAAATATCTGTTCTCAGATTAAACAGAAATAAGGCTAGCAAAGAGATCCACGAAATACAGATGTAACTCTGTGAGATGAATTAACAGAACACTAAGCAGTTTCCAAGAAAGCTTCTTTCCAGATTTCATCTGAGGATATTTCCTTTTTCACCATAGCCCTCTATGGGCTTCCAAATATCACTTTGCCAATTCCACAAGAACTGTCTTAGCGAAAGGCTTCTTGAGGGGAAAGCTGTAACTCTGTGAGATGATTTCACAGAACACAAAGAAGTTTCTCAGAAAGCTTCTTTCTCTTTGTTATCGGAGGATATTTCCTTTGGCCCTATATTCTTCAAAGGGATCGGAAATATCTGTTCTCAGATTCCACAGAAATATGGCTAGCAAAGAGATCCACGAAATACAGATGTAACTCTGTGAGATGAATTAACAGAACACTAAGCAGTTTCTAAGAAAGCTTCTTTGCAGATTTCATCTGAGGATATTTCCTTTTTCACCATAGCCCTCTAAGGGCTTCCAAATATCACTTTGCCAATTCCACAAGAACTGTCTTAGCGAAACGCTTCTTGAGGGGAAAGCTGTAACTCTGTGAGATGATTTCACAGAACACAAAGAAGTTTCTCAGAAACCTTCTTTCTCTTTGTTATCGGAGGATTTTTCCTTTGGCCCTATAGTCTTCAAAGGGATCCGAAATATCTGTTCTCAGATTCCACATAAATAAGGCTAGCAAAGAGATCCACGAAATACAGATGTAAGTCTGTGAGATGAATTAACAGAACACTAAGCAGTTTCTCAGAAAGCTTCTTTCCAGATTTCATCTGAGGATATTTCCTTTTTCACCATAGCCCTCTATGGGCTTCCAAATATCACTTTGCCAATTCCACAAGAACTGTCTTAGCGAAAGGCTTCTCGAGGGGAAAGCTGTAACTCTGTGAGATGATTTCACAGAACACAAAGAAGTTTCTGAGAAAGCTTCTTTCTCTTTGTTATCGGAGGATATTTCCTTTGGCCCTATAGTCTTCAAAGGGATCCGAAATATCTGTTCTCAGATTCCACAGAAATAAGGCTAGCAAAGAGATCCACGAAATACAGATGTAAGTCTGTGAGATGAATTAACAGAACACTAAGCAGTTTCTCAGAAAGCTTCTTTCCAGATTTCATCTGAGGATATTTCCTTTTTCACCATAGCCCTCTATGGGCTTCCAAATATCACTTTGCCAATTCCACAAGAACTGTCTTAGCGAAAGGCTTCTCGAGGGGAAAGCTGTAACTCTGTGAGATGATTTCACAGAACACAAAGAAGTTTCTCAGAAAGCTTCTTTCTCTTTGTTATCGAAGGATATTTCCTTTGGCCCTATAGTCTTCAAAGGGATCCGAAATATCTGTTCTCAGATTCCACAGAAATAAGGCTAGCAAAGCGATCCATGAAATACAGATATAACTCTGTGAGATGAATTAACAGAACACTAAGCAGTTTCTAAGAAAGCTTCTTTCCAGATTTCATCTGAGGATATTTCCTTTTTCACCTTAGCCCTCTAAGGGCTTCCAAATATCACTTTGCCAATTCCACAAGAACTGTCTTAGCGAAAGGCTTCTTGAGGGGAAAACTGTAACTCTGTGAGATGATTTCACAGAACACAAAGAAGTTTCTCAGAAACCTTCTTTCTCTTTGTTAATTGAGAATTTTTCCTTTGGCCCTATATTCTTCAAAGGTATCCGAAATATATGTTCTCAGATTCCACAGAAATAAGGCTAGCAAGAGATCCACGAAATACAGATGTAAGTCTGTGAGATGAATTACCAGAACGCTAAGCAGTTTCTCAGAAAGCTTCTTTCCAGATTTCATCTGAGGATATTTCCTTTTTCACCATAGCCCTCTATGGGCTTCCAAATATCACTTTGCCAATTCCACAAAAACTGTCTTAGCGAAAGGCTTCTCGAGGGGAAAGCTGTAACTCTGTGAGATGATTTCACAGAACACAAAGAAGTTTCTCAGAAAGCTTCTTTCTCTTTGTTATCGGAGGATATTTCCTTTGGCCCTATAGTCTTCAAAGGGATCCGAAATATCTGTTCTCAGATTCCACAGAAATAAGGCTAGCAAAGAGATCCACGAAATACAGATGTAACTCTGTGAGATGAATTAACAGAACACTAAGCAGTTTCCAAGAAAGCTTCTTTTCAGATTATATCTGAGGATATTTCCTTTTTCACCATAGCCTTCTATGGGCTTCCAGAGATCACTTTGCCAATTCCACAAGAACTGTCTTAGCGAAAGGCTTCTTGAGGGGAATGCTGTAACTCTGTGAGATGATTTCACAGAACACAAAGAAGTTTCTCAGAAAGCTTCTTTCTCTTTGTTAACGGAGGATATTTCCTTTGGCCCTATAGTCTTCAAAGGGATCCGAAATATCTGTTCTCAGATTCCACAGAAATAAGGCTAGCAAAGAGATCCACGAAATACAGATGTAACTCTGTGAGATGAATTAACAGGACACTTAGCAGTTTCTAGGAAAGCTTCCTTCCAGATTTCATCTGAGGATATTTCCTTTTTCACCATAGCCCTCTATGGGCTTCCAAATATCACTTTGCCAATTCCACAAGAACTGTCTTAGCGAAAGGCTTCTCGAGGGGAAAGCTGTAACTCTGTGAGATGATTTCACAGAACACAAAGAAGTTTCTCAGAAAGCTTCTTTCTCTTTGTTATCGGAGGATATTTCCTTTGGCCCTATAGTCTTCAAAGGGATCCGAAATATCTGTTCTCAGATTCCAGAGAAATAAGGCTAGCAAAGAGATCCACGAAATACAGATGTAAGTCTGTGAGATGAATTAACAGAACACTAAGCAGTTTCTCAGAAAGCTGCTTTCCAGATTTCATCTGAGGATATTTCCTTTTTCACCATAGCCCTCTATGGGCTTCCAAATATCGCTTTGCCAATTCCACAAGAACTGTCTTAGCGAAAGGCTTCTTGAGAGAAAAGCTGTAACTCTGTGAGATGATTTCACAGAACACAAAGAAGTTTCTCAGAAAGCTTCTTTCTCTTTGTTATCGGAGGATATTTCCTTTGGCCCTATAGTCTTCAAAGGGATCCGAAATATCTGTTCTCAGATTCCAGAGAAATAAGGCTAGCAAAGAGATCCACGAAATACAGATGTAAGTCTGTGAGATGAATTAACAGAACACTAAGCAGTTTCTCAGAAAGCTTCTTTCCAGATTTCATCTGAGGATATTTCCTTTTTCACCATAGCCCTCTATGGGCTTCCAAATATCACTTTGCCAATTCCACAAGAACTGTCTTAGCGAAAGGCTTCTCGAGAGGAAAGCTGTAACTCTGTGAGATGATTTCACAGAACACAAAGAAGTTTCTCAGAAAGCTTCTTTCTCTTTGTTATCGGAGGATATTTTCTTTGGCCCTATAGTCTTCAAAGGGATCCGAAATATCTGTTCTCAGATTCCACAGAAATAAGGCTAGCAAAGAGATCCACGAAATACAGATGTAACTCTGTGAGATGAATTAACAGAACACTAAGCAGTTTCCAAGAAAGCTTCTTTCCAGATTTCATCTGAGGATATTTCCTTTTTCACCATAGCCTTCTATGGGCTTCCAAATATCACTTTGCCAATTCCACAAGAACTGTCTTATCGAAAGGCTTCTTGAGGGGAAAGCTGTAACTCTGTGAGATGATTTCACAGAACACAAAGAAGTTTCTCAGAAAGCTTCTTTCTCTTTGTTATCGGAGGATATTTCCTTTGGCCCTATTGTCTTCAAAGGGTTCCGAAATATCTGTTCTCAGATTCCAAAGAAATAAGGCTAGCAAAGAGATCCACGAAATACAGATGTAACTCTGTGAGATGAATTAACAGGACACTTAGCAGATTCTAGGAAAGCTCCTTTCCAGATTTCATCTGAGGATATTTCCTTTTTCACCATAGCCCTCTATGGGCTTCCAAATATCACTTTGCCAATTCCACAAGAACTGTCTTAGCGAAAGACTTCTCGAGGGGAAAGCTGGAACTCTGTGAGATGATTTCACAGAACACAAAGAAGTTTCTCAGAAAGCTTCTTTCTCTTTGTTATCGGAGGATATTTCCTTTGGCCCTACAGTCTTCAAAGGGATCCGAAATATCTGTTCTCAGATTCCACAGAAATAAGGCTAGCAAAGAGATCCACGATATACAGATGTAAGTCTGTCAGATGAATTAACAGAACACTAAGCAGTTTCTCAGAAAGCTTCTTTCCAGATGTCATCTGAGGATATTTCCTTTTTCACCATAGCCCTCTATGGGCTTCCAAATATCACTTTGCCAATTCCACAAGAACTGTCTTAGCGAAAGGCTTCTCGAGAGGAAAGCTGTAACTCTGTGAGATGATTTCACAGAACACAAAGAAGTTTCTCAGAAAGATTCTTTCTCTTTGTTATCGGAGGATATTTCCTTTGGCCCTATAGTCTTCAAAGGGATCCGAAATATCTGTTCTCAGATTCCACAGAAATAAGGCTAGCAAAGAGATCCACGAAATACAGATGTAACTCTGTGAGATGAATTAACAGAACACTAAGCAGTTTCCAAGAAAGCTTCTTTCCAGATTTCATCTGAGGATATTTCCTTTTTCACCATAGCCTTCTATGGGCTTCCAAATATTACTTTGCCAATTCCACAAGAACTGTCTTAGCGAAAGGCTTCTTGAGGGGAATGCTGTAACTCTGTGAGATGATTTCACAGAACACAAAGAAGTTTCTCAGAAAGCTTCTTTCTCTTTGTTAACGGAGGATATTTCCTTTGGCCCTATAGTCTTCAAAGGGATCCGAAATATCTGTTCTCAGATTCCACAGAAATAAGGCTAGCAAAGAGATCCACGAAATACAGATGTAACTCTGTGAGATGAATTAACAGGACACTTAGCAGTTTCTAGGAAAGCTTCCTTCCAGATTTCATCTGAGGATATTTCCTTTTTCACCATAGCCCTCTATGGGCTTCCAAATATCACTTTGCCAATTCCACAAGAACTGTCTTAGCGAAAGGCTTCTCGAGGGGAAAGCTGTAACTCTGTGAGATGATTTCACAGAACACAAAGAAGTTTCTCAGAAAGCTTCTTTCTCTTTGTTATCGGAGATTATTTCCTTTGGCCCTATAGTCTTCAAAGGGATCCGAAATATCTGTTCTCAGATTCCACAGAAATAAGGCTAGCAAAGAGATCCACGAAATACAGATGTAACTCTGTGAGATGAATTAACAGAACACTAAGCAGTTTCCAAGAAAGCTTCTTTTCAGATTATATCTGAGGATATTTCCTTTTTCACCATAGCCTTCTATGGGCTTCCAGATATCACTTTGCCAATTCCACAAGAACTGTCTTAGCGAAAGGCTTCTTGAGGGGAATGCTGTAACTCTGTGAGATGATTTCACAGAACACAAAGAAGTTTCTCAGAAAGCTTCTTTCTCTTTGTTAACGGAGGATATTTCCTTTGGCCCTATAGTCTTCAAAGGGATCCGAAATATCTGTTCTCAGATTCCACAGAAATAAGGCTAGCAAAGAGATCCACGAAATACAGATGTAACTCTGTGAGATGAATTAACAGGACACTTAGCAGTTTCTAGGAAAGCTTCCTTCCAGATTTCATCTGAGGATATTTCCTTTTTCACCATAGCCCTCTATGGGCTTCCAAATATCACTTTGCCAATTCCACAAGAACTGTCTTAGCGAAAGGCTTCTCGAGGGGAAAGCTGTAACTCTGTGAGATGATTTCACAGAACACAAAGAAGTTTCTCAGAAAGCTTCTTTCTCTTTGTTATCGGAGGATATTTCCTTTGGCCCTATAGTCTTCAAAGGGATTCGAAATATCTGTTCTCAGATTCCAGAGAAATAAGGCTAGCAAAGAGATCCACGAAATACAGATGTAAGTCTGTGAGATGAATTAACAGAACACTAAGCAGTTTCTCAGAAAGCTGCTTTCCAGATTTCATCTGAGGATATTTCCTTTTTCACCATAGCCCTCTATGGGCTTCCAAATATCGCTTTGCCAATTCCACAAGAACTGTCTTAGCGAAAGGCTTCTTGAGAGAAAAGCTGTAACTCTGTGAGATGATTTCACAGAACACAAAGAAGTTTCTCAGAAAGCTTCTTTCTCGTTGTTATCGGAGGATATTTCCTTTGGCCCTATATTCTTCAAAGGGATCGGAAATATCTGTTCTCAGATTCCACAGAAATATGGCTAGCAAAGAGATCCACGAAATACAGATGTAACTCTGTGAGATGAATTAACAGAACACTAAGCAGTTTCTAAGAAAGCTTCTTTGCAGATTTCATCTGAGGATATTTCCTTTTTCACCATAGCCCTCTAAGGGCTTCCAAATATCACTTTGCCAATTCCACAAGAACTGTCTTAGCGAAACGCTTCTTGAGGGGAAAGCTGTAACTCTGTGAGATGATTTCACAGAACACAAAGAAGTTTCTCAGAAACCTTCTTTCTCTTTGTTATCGGAGGATTTTTCCTTTGGCCCTATAGTCTTCAAAGGGATCCGAAATATCTGTTCTCAGATTCCACATAAATAAGGCTAGCAAAGAGATCCACGAAATACACATGTAAGTCTGTGAGATGAATTAACAGAACACTAAGCAGTTTCTCAGAAAGCTTCTTTCCAGATTTCATCTGAGGATATTTCCTTTTTCACCATAGCCCTCTATGGGCTTCCAAATATCACTTTGCCAATTCCACAAGAACTGTCTTAGCGAAAGGCTTCTCGAGGGGAAAGCTGTAACTCTGTGAGATGATTTCACAGAACACAAAGAAGTTTCTGAGAAAGCTTCTTTCTCTTTGTTATCGGAGGATATTTCCTTTGGCCCTATAGTCTTCAAAGGGATCCGAAATATCTGTTCTCAGATTCCACAGAAATAAGGCTAGCAAAGAGATCCACGAAATACAGATGTAAGTCTGTGAGATGAATTAACAGAACACTAAGCAGTTTCTCAGAAAGCTTCTTTCCAGATTTCATCTGAGGATATTTCCTTTTTCACCATAGCCCTCTATGGGCTTCCAAATATCACTTTGCCAATTCCACAAGAACTGTCTTAGCGAAAGGCTTCTCGAGGGAAAAGCTGTAACTCTGTGAGATGATTTCACAGAACACAAAGAAGTTTCTCAGAAAGCTTCTTTCTCTTTGTTATCGAAGGATATTTCCTTTGGCCCTATAGTCTTCAAAGGGATCCGAAATATCTGTTCTCAGATTCCACAGAAATAAGGCTAGCAAAGCGATCCATGAAATACAGATATAACTCTGTGAGATGAATTAACAGAACACTAAGCAGTTTCTAAGAAAGCTTCTTTCCAGATTTCATCTGAGGATATTTCCTTTTTCACCTTAGCCCTCTAAGGGCTTCCAAATATCACTTTGCCAATTCCACAAGAACTGTCTTAGCGAAAGGCTTCTTGAGGGGAAAACTGTAACTCTGTGAGATGATTTCACAGAACACAAAGAAGTTTCTCAGAAACCTTCTTTCTCTTTGTTAATTGAGAATTTTTCCTTTGGCCCTATATTCTTCAAAGGTATCCGAAATATATGTTCTCAGATTCCACAGAAATAAGGCTAGCAAGAAATCCACGAAATACAGATGTAAGTCTGTGAGATGAATTACCAGAACGCTAAGCAGTTTCTCAGAAAGCTTCTTTCCAGATTTCATCTGAGGATATTTCCTTTTTCACCATAGCCCTCTATGGGCTTCCAAATATCACTTTGCCAATTCCACAAAAACTGTCTTAGCGAAAGGCTTCTCGAGGGGAAAGCTGTAACTCTGTGAGATGATTTCACAGAACACAAAGAAGTTTCTCAGAAAGCTTCTTTCTCTTTGTTATCGGAGGATATTTCCTTTGGCCCTATAGTCTTCAAAGGGATCCGAAATATCTGTTCTCAGATTCCACAGAAATAAGGCTAGCAAAGAGATCCACGAAATACAGATGTAACTCTGTGAGATGAATTAACAGAACACTAAGCAGTTTCCAAGAAAGCTTCTTTTCAGATTATATCTGAGGATATTTCCTTTTTCACCATAGCCTTCTATGGGCTTCCAGAGATCACTTTGCCAATTCCACAAGAACTGTCTTAGCGAAAGGCTTCTTGAGGGGAATGCTGTAACTCTGTGAGATGATTTCACAGAACACAAAGAAGTTTCTCAGAAAGCTTCTTTCTCTTTGTTAACGGAGGATATTTCCTTTGGCCCTATAGTCTTCAAAGGGATCCGAAATATCTGTTCTCAGATTCCACAGAAATAAGGCTAGCAAAGAGATCCACGAAATACAGATGTAACTCTGTGAGATGAATTAACAGGACACTTAGCAGTTTCTAGGAAAGCTTCCTTCCAGATTTCATCTGAGGATATTTCCTTTTTCACCATAGCCCTCTATGGGCTTCCAAATATCACTTTGCCAATTCCACAAGAACTGTCTTAGCGAAAGGCTTCTCGAGGGGAAAGCTGTAACTCTGTGAGATGATTTCACAGAACACAAAGAAGTTTCTCAGAAAGCTTCTTTCTCTTTGTTATCGGAGGATATTTCCTTTGGCCCTATAGTCTTCAAAGGGATCCGAAATATCTGTTCTCAGATTCCAGAGAAATAAGGCTAGCAAAGAGATCCACGAAATACAGATGTAAGTCTGTGAGATGAATTAACAGAACACTAAGCAGTTTCTCAGAAAGCTGCTTTCCAGATTTCATCTGAGGATATTTCCTTTTTCACCATAGCCCTCTATGGGCTTCCAAATATCGCTTTGCCAATTCCACAAGAACTGTCTTAGCGAAAGGCTTCTTGAGAGAAAAGCTGTAACTCTGTGAGATGATTTCACAGAACACAAAGAAGTTTCTCAGAAAGCTTCTTTCTCTTTGTTATCGGAGGATATTTCCTTTGGCCCTATAGTCTTCAAAGGGATCCGAAATATCTGTTCTCAGATTCCAGAGAAATAAGGCTAGCAAAGAGATCCACGAAATACAGATGTAAGTCTGTGAGATGAATTAACAGAACACTAAGCAGTTTCTCAGAAAGCTTCTTTCCAGATTTCATCTGAGGATATTTCCTTTTTCACCATAGCCCTCTATGGGCTTCCAAATATCACTTTGCCAATTCCACAAGAACTGTCTTAGCGAAAGGCTTCTCGAGAGGAAAGCTGTAACTCTGTGAGATGATTTCACAGAACACAAAGAAGTTTCTCAGAAAGCTTCTTTCTCTTTGTTATCGGAGGATATTTTCTTTGGCCCTATAGTCTTCAAAGGGATCCGAAATATCTGTTCTCAGATTCCACAGAAATAAGGCTAGCAAAGAGATCCACGAAATACAGATGTAACTCTGTGAGATGAATTAACAGAACACTAAGCAGTTTCCAAGAAAGCTTCTTTCCAGATTTCATCTGAGGATATTTCCTTTTTCACCATAGCCTTCTATGGGCTTCCAAATATCACTTTGCCAATTCCACAAGAACTGTCTTATCGAAAGGCTTCTTGAGGGGAAAGCTGTAACTCTGTGAGATGATTTCACAGAACACAAAGAAGTTTCTCAGAAAGCTTCTTTCTCTTTGTTATCGGAGGATATTTCCTTTGGCCCTATTGTCTTCAAAGGGTTCCGAAATATCTGTTCTCAGATTCCAAAGAAATAAGGCTAGCAAAGAGATCCACGAAATACAGATGTAACTCTGTGAGATGAATTAACAGGACACTTAGCAGATTCTAGGAAAGCTCCTTTCCAGATTTCATCTGAGGATATTTCCTTTTTCACCATAGCCCTCTATGGGCTTCCAAATATCACTTTGCCAATTCCACAAGAACTGTCTTAGCGAAAGACTTCTCGAGGGGAAAGCTGGAACTCTGTGAGATGATTTCACAGAACACAAAGAAGTTTCTCAGAAAGCTTCTTTCTCTTTGTTATCGGAGGATATTTCCTTTGGCCCTACAGTCTTCAAAGGGATCGGAAATATCTGTTCTCAGATTCCACAGAAATAAGGCTAGCAAAGAGATCCACGATATACAGATGTAAGTCTGTCAGATGAATTAACAGAACACTAAGCAGTTTCTCAGAAAGCTTCTTTCCAGATGTCATCTGAGGATATTTCCTTTTTCACCATAGCCCTCTATGGGCTTCCAAATATCACTTTGCCAATTCCACAAGAACTGTCTTAGCGAAAGGCTTCTCGAGAGGAAAGCTGTAACTCTGTGAGATGATTTCACAGAACACAAAGAAGTTTCTCAGAAAGATTCTTTCTCTTTGTTATCGGAGGATATTTCCTTTGGCCCTATAGTCTTCAAAGGGATCCGAAATATCTGTTCTCAGATTCCACAGAAATAAGGCTAGCAAAGAGATCCACGAAATACAGATGTAACTCTGTGAGATGAATTAACAGAACACTAAGCAGTTTCCAAGAAAGCTTCTTTCCAGATTTCATCTGAGGATATTTCCTTTTTCACCATAGCCTTCTATGGGCTTCCAAATATTACTTTGCCAATTCCACAAGAACTGTCTTAGCGAAAGGCTTCTTGAGGGGAATGCTGTAACTCTGTGAGATGATTTCACAGAACACAAAGAAGTTTCTCAGAAAGCTTCTTTCTCTTTGTTAACGGAGGATATTTCCTTTGGCCCTATAGTCTTCAAAGGGATCCGAAATATCTGTTCTCAGATTCCACAGAAATAAGGCTAGCAAAGAGATCCACGAAATACAGATGTAACTCTGTGAGATGAATTAACAGGACACTTAGCAGTTTCTAGGAAAGCTTCCTTCCAGATTTCATCTGAGGATATTTCCTTTTTCACCATAGCCCTCTATGGGCTTCCAAATATCACTTTGCCAATTCCACAAGAACTGTCTTAGCGAAAGGCTTCTCGAGGGGAAAGCTGTAACTCTGTGAGATGATTTCACAGAACACAAAGAAGTTTCTCAGAAAGCTTCTTTCTCTTTGTTATCGGAGATTATTTCCTTTGGCCCTATAGTCTTCAAAGGGATCCGAAATATCTGTTCTCAGATTCCACAGAAATAAGGCTAGCAAAGAGATCCACGAAATACAGATGTAACTCTGTGAGATGAATTAACAGAACACTAAGCAGTTTCCAAGAAAGCTTCTTTTCAGATTATATCTGAGGATATTTCCTTTTTCACCATAGCCTTCTATGGGCTTCCAGATATCACTTTGCCAATTCCACAAGAACTGTCTTAGCGAAAGGCTTCTTGAGGGGAAAGCTGTAACTCTGTGAGATGATTTCACAGAACACAAAGAAGTTTCTCAGAAAGCTTCTTTCTCTTTGTTAACGGAGGATATTTCCTTTGGCCCTATAGTCTTCAAAGGGATCCGAAATATCTGTTCTCAGATTCCACAGAAATAAGGCTAGCAAAGAGATCCACGAAATACAGATGTAACTCTGTGAGATGAATTAACAGGACACTTAGCAGTTTCTAGGAAAGCTTCCTTCCAGGTTTCATCTGAGGATATTTCCTTTTTCACCATAGCCCTCTATGGGCTTCCAAATATCACTTTGCCAATTCCACAAGAACTGTCTTAGCGAAAGGCTTCTCGAGGGGAAAGCTGTAACTCTGTGAGATGATTTCACAGAACACAAAGAAGTTTCTCAGAAAGCTTCTTTCTCTTTGTTATCGGAGGATATTTCCTTTGGCCCTATAGTCTTCAAAGGGATTCGAAATATCTGTTCTCAGATTCCAGAGAAATAAGGCTAGCAAAGAGATCCACGAAATACAGATGTAAGTCTGTGAGATGAATTAACAGAACACTAAGCAGTTTCTCAGAAAGCTGCTTTCCAGATTTCATCTGAGGATATTTCCTTTTTCACCATAGCCCTCTATGGGCTTCCAAATATCGCTTTGCCAATTCCACAAGAACTGTCTTAGCGAAAGGCTTCTTGAGAGAAAAGCTGTAACTCTGTGAGATGATTTCACAGAACACAAAGAAGTTTCTCAGAAAGCTTCTTTCTCGTTGTTATCGGAGGATATTTCCTTTGGCCCTATAGTCTTCAAAGGGATCCGAAATATCTGTTCTCAGATTCCAGAGAAATAAGGCTAGCAAAGAGATCCACGAAATACAGATGTAACTCTGTGAGATGAATTAACAGAACACTAAGCAGTTTCTCAGAAAGCTTCTTTCCAGATTTCATCTGAGGATATTTCCTTTTTCACCATAGCCCTCTATGGGCTTCCAAATATCACTTTGCCAATTCCACAAGAACTGTCTTAGCGAAAGGCTTCTCAAGAGGAAAGCTGTAACTCTGTGAGATGATTTCACAGAACACAAAGAAGTTTCTCAGAAAGCTTCTTTCTCTTTGTTATCGGAGGATATTTTCTTTGGCCCTATAGTCTTCAAAGGGATCCGAAATATCTGTTCTCAGATTCCACAGAAATAAGGCTAGCAAAGAGATCCACGAAATACAGATGTAACTCTGTGAGATGAATTAACAGAACACTAAGCAGTTTCCAAGAAAGCTTCTTTCCAGATTTCATCTGAGGATATTTCCTTTTTCACCATAGCCTTCTATGGGCTTCCAAATATCACTTTGCCAATTCCACAAGAACTGTCTTAGCGAAAGGCTTCTTGAGGGGAAAGCTGTAACTCTGTGAGATGATTTCACAGAACACAAAGAAGTTTCTCAGAAAGCTTCTTTCTCTTTCTTATCGGAGGATATTTCCTTTGGCCCTATTGTCTTCAAAGGGTTCCGAAATATCTGTTCTCAGATTCCACAGAAATAAGGCTAGCAAAGAGATCCACGAAATACAGATGTAACTCTGTGAGATGAATTAACAGGACACTTAGCAGATTCTAGGAAAGCTCCTTTCCAGATTTCATCTGAGGATATTTCCTTTTTCACCATAGCCCTCTATGGGCTTCCAAATATCACTTTGCCAATTCCACAAGAACTGTCTTAGCGAAAGGCTTCTCGAGAGGAAAGCTGTAACTCTGTGAGATGATTTCACAGAACACAAAGAAGTTTCTCAGAAAGCTTCTTTCTCTTTGTTATCGGAGGATATTTCCTTTGGCCCTATAGTCTTCAAAGGGATCCGAAATATCTGTTCTCAGATTCCACCGAAAAAAGGCTAGCAAAGAGATCCACGAAATACAGATGTAACTCTGTGAGATGAATTAACAGAACACTAAGCAGTTTCCAAGAAAGATTCTTTCCAGATTTCATCTGAGGATATTTCCTTTTTCACCATAGCCTTCTATGGGGTTCCAAATATCACTTTGCCAATTCCACAAGAACTGTCTTAGTGAAAGGCTTCTTGAGGGGAAAGCTGTAACTCTGTGAGATGATTTCACAGAACACAAAGAAGTTTCTCAGAAAGCTTCTTTCTCTTTGTTATCGGAGGATATTTCTTGGGCCCTATAGTCTTCAAAGGGATCCGAAATATCTGTTCTCAGATTCCACAGAAATAAGGCTAGCAAAGAGATCCACGAAATACAGATGTAACTGTGTGAGATGAATTAACAGAACACTAAGCAGTTTCTAAGAAAGCTTCTTTCCAGATTTCATCTGAGGATATTTCCTTTTTCACCATAGCCCTCTAAGGGCTTCCAAATATCACTTTGCCAATTCCACAAGAACTGTCTTAGCGAAAGGCTTCTTGAGGGGAAAGCTGTAACTCTGTGAGATGATTTCACAGAACACAAAGAAGTTTCTCAGAAACCTTCTTTCTCTTTGTTATCGGAGGATTTTTCCTTTGGCCCTATAGTCTTCAAAGGGATCTGAAATATATGTTCTCAGATTCCACAGAAATAAGGCTAGCAAAGAGATCCACGAAATACAGATGTAAGTCTGTGAGATGAATTACCAGAGCACTAAGCAGTTTCTCAGAAAGCTTCTTTCCAGATTTCATATGAGGATATTTCCTTTTTCACCATAGCCCTCTATGGGCTTCCAAATATCACTTTGCCAATTCGACAAGAACTGTCTTAGCGAAAGGCTTCTCGAGGGGAAAGCTGTAACTCTGTGAGATGATTTCACAGAACACAAAGAAGTTTCTCAGAAAGCTTCTTTCTCTTTGTTATCGGAGGATATTTCCTTTGGCCCTATAGTCTTCAAAGGGATCCGAAATATCTGTTCTCAGATTCCAGAGAAATAAGGCTAGCAAAGAGATCCACGAAATACACATATAAGTCTGTGAGATGAATTAACAGAACACTAAGCAGTTTCTCAGAAAGCTTCTTTCCAGATTTCATCTGAGGATATTTCCTTTTTCACCATAGCCTTCTATGGGGTTCCAAATATCACTTTGCCAATTCCACAAGAACTGTCTTAGTGAAAGGCTTCTTGAGGGGAAAGCTGTAACTCTGTGAGATGATTTCACAGAACACAAAGAAGTTTCTCAGAAAGCTTCTTTCTCTTTGTTATCGGAGGATATTTCTTTGGCCCTATAGTCTTCAAAGGGATCCGAAATATCTGTTCTCAGATTCCACAGAAATAAGGCTAGCAAAGAGATCCACGAAATACAGATGTAACTGTGTGAGATGAATTAACAGAACACTAAGCAGTTTCTAAGAAAGCTTCTTTCCAGATTTCATCTGAGGATATTTCCTTTTTCACCATAGCCCTCTAAGGGCTTCCAAATATCACTTTGCCAATTCCACAAGAACTGTCTTAGCGAAAGGCTTCTTGAGGGGAAAGCTGTAACTCTGTGAGATGATTTCACAGAACACAAAGAAGTTTCTCAGAAACCTTCTTTCTCTTTGTTATCGGAGGATTTTTCCTTTGGCCCTATAGTCTTCAAAGGGATCCGAAATATATGTTCTCAGATTCCACAGAAATAAGGCTAGCAAAGAGATCCACGAAATACAGATGTAAGTCTGTGAGATGAATTACCAGAGCACTAAGCAGTTTCTCAGAAAGCTTCTTTCCAGATTTCATATGAGGATATTTCCTTTTTCACCATAGCCCTCTATGGGCTTCCAAATATCACTTTGCCAATTCGACAAGAACTGTCTTAGCGAAAGGCTTCTCGAGGGGAAAGCTGTAACTCTGTGAGATGATTTCACAGAACACAAAGAAGTTTCTCAGAAAGCTTCTTTCTCTTTGTTATCGGAGGATATTTCCTTTCGCCCTATAGTCTTCAAAGGGATCCGAAATATCTGTTCTCAGATTCCACAGAAATAAGGCTAGCAAAGAGATCCACGAAATACACATATAAGTCTGTGAGATGAATTAACAGAACACTAACCAGTTTCTCAGGAAGCTTCTTTCCAGATTTCATCTGAGGATATTTCCTTTTTCACCATAGCCCTCTATGGGCTTCCAAATATCACTTTGCCAATTCCACAAGAACTGTCTTAGCGAAAGGCTTCTCGAGAGGAAAGCTGTAACTCTGTGAGATGATTTCACAGAACACAAAGAAGTTTCTCAGAAAGCTTCTTTCTCTTTGTTATCGGAGGATATTTCCTTTGGCCCTATAGTCTTCAAAGGGATCCGAAATATCTGTTCTCAGATTCCACAGAAAAAAGGCTAGCAAAGAGATCCACGAAATACAGATGTAACTCTGTGAGATGAATTAACAGAACACTAAGCAGTTTCCAAGAAAGCTTCTTTCCAGATTTCATCTGAGGATATTTCCTTTTTCACCATAGCCTTCTATGGGATTCCAAATATCACTTTGCCAATTCCACAAGAACTGTCTTAGTGAAAGGCTTCTTGAGGGGAAAGCTGTAACTCTGTGAGATGATTTCACAGAACACAAAGAAGTTTCTCAGAAAGCTTCTTTCTCTTTGTTATCGGAGGATATTTCTTTGGCCCTATAGTCTTCAAAGGGATCCGAAATATCTGTTCTCAGATTCCACAGAAATAAGGCTAGCAAAGAGATCCACGAAATACAGATGTAACTCTGTGAGATGAATTAACAGGACACTTAGCAGTTTCTAGGAAAGCTTCTTTCCAGATTTCATCTGAGGATATTTCCTTTTTCACCATAGCCCTCTATAGGCTTCCAAGTATCACTTTGCCAATTCCACAAGAACTGTCTTAGCGAAAGGCTTCTCGAGAGGAAAGCTGTAACTCTGTGAGATGATTTCACAGAACACAAAGAAGTTTCTCAGAAAGCTTCTTTCTCTTTGTTAACGGAGGTAATTTCCTTTGGCCCTATAGTCTTCAAAGGGATCCGAAATATCTGTTCTCAGATTCCACAGAAATAAGGCTAGCAAAGAGATCCACGAAATACAGATGTAAGTCTGAGAGATGAATTAACAGAACACTAAGCAGTTTCTCAGAAAGCTTCTTTCCAGATTTCATCTGAGGATTTTTCCTTTTTCACCATAGCCCTCTATGGGCTTCCAAATATCACTTTGCCAATTCCACAAGAACTGTCTTAGCGAAAGGCTTCTTGAGGGGAAAGCTGTAACTCTGTGAGATGATTTCACAGAACACAAAGAAGTTTCTCAGAAAGCGTCTTTCTCTTTGTTATCTTAGGATATTTCCTTTGGCCCTATAGTCTTCTAAGGGATGCTAAATATCTGTTCTCAGATTCCACAGAAATAAGGCTAGCAAAGAGATCCACGAAATACAGATGTAACTCTGTGAGATGAATTAACAGAACACTAAGCAGTTTCTAAGAAAGCTTCTTTCCAGATTTCATCTGAGGATATTTCCTTTTTCACCATAGCCCTCTAAGGGCTTCCAAATATCACTTTGCCAATTCCACAAGAACTGTCTTAGCGAAAGGCTTCTCGAGGGGAAAGCTGTAACTCCGTGAGATGATTTCACAGAACACAGAGAAGTTTCTCAGAAAGCTTCTTTGTCTTTGTTATCGGAGGATATTTCCTTTGGCCCTATAGTCTTCAAAGGGATCCGAAATATCTGTTCTCATATTCCAGAGAAATAAGGCTAGCAAAGAGATCCACGAAATACAGATGTAAGTCTGTGAGATGAATTAACAGAACACTAAGCAGTTTCTCAGAAAGCTTCTTTCCATATTTCATCTGAGGATATTTCCTTTTTCACCATAGCCCTCTATGGGCTTCCAAATATCACTTTGCCAATTCCACAAGAACTGTCTTAGCGAAAGGCTTCTCGAGGGGAAAGCTGTAACTCTGTGAGATGATTTCACAGAACACAAAGACGTTTCTCAGAAACCTTCTTTCTCTTTGTTATCGGAGGATATTTCCTTTGGCCCTATAGTCTTCAAAGGGATCCGAAATATCTGTTCTCAGATTAAACAGAAATAAGGCTAGCAAAGAGATCCACGAAATACAGATGTAAGTCTGTGAGATGAATTAACAGAACACTAAGCAGTTTCCAAGAAAGCTTCTTTCCAGATTTCATCTGAGGATATTTCCTTTTTCACCATAGCCCTCTATGGGCTTCCAAATATCACTTTGCCAATTCCACAAGAACTGTCTTAGCGAAAGGCTTCTTGAGGGGAAAGCTGTAACTCTGTGAGATGATTTCACAGAACACAAAGAAGTTTCTCAGAAAGCTTCTTTCTCTTTGTTATCGGAGGATATTTCCTTTGGCCCTATATTCTTCAAAGGGATCGGAAATATCTGTTCTCAGATTCCACAGAAATATGGCTAGCAAAGAGATCCACGAAATACAGATGTAACTCTGTGAGATGAATTAACAGAACACTAAGCAGTTTCTAAGAAAGCTTCTTTGCAGATTTCATCTGAGGATATTTCCTTTTTCACCATAGCCCTCTAAGGGCTTCCAAATATCACTTTGCCAATTCCACAAGAACTGTCTTAGCGAAACGCTTCTTGAGGGGAAAGCTGTAACTCTGTGAGATGATTTCACAGAACACAAAGAAGTTTCTCAGAAACCTTCTTTCTCTTTGTTATCGGAGGATTTTTCCTTTGGCACTATAGTCTTCAAAGGGATCCGAAATATCTGTTCTCAGATTCCACATAAATAAGGCTAGCAAAGAGATCCACGAAATACAGATGTAAGTCTGTGAGATGAATTAACAGAACACTAAGCAGTTTCTCAGAAAGCTTCTTTCCAGATTTCATCTGAGGATATTTCCTTTTTCACCATAGCCCTCTATGGGCTTCCAAATATCACTTTGCCAATTCCACAAGAACTGTCTTAGCGAAAGGCTTCTCGAGGGGAAAGCTGTAACTCTGTGAGATGATTTCACAGAACACAAAGAAGTTTCTGAGAAAGCTTCTTTCTCTTTGTTATCGGAGGATATTTCCTTTGGCCCTATAGTCTTCAAAGGGATCCGAAATATCTGTTCTCAGATTCCACAGAAATAAGGCTAGCAAAGAGATCCACGAAATACAGATGTAAGTCTGTGAGATGAATTAACAGAACACTAAGCAGTTTCTCAGAAAGCTTCTTTCCAGATTTCATCTGAGGATATTTCCTTTTTCACCATAGCCCTCTATGGGCTTCCAAATATCACTTTGCCAATTCCACAAGAACTGTCTTAGCGAAAGGCTTCTCGAGGGGAAAGCTGTAACTCTGTGAGATGATTTCACAGAACACAAAGAAGTTTCTCAGAAAGCTTCTTTCTCTTTGTTATCGAAGGATATTTCCTTTGGCCCTATAGTCTTCAAAGGGATCCGAAATATCTGTTCTCAGATTCCACAGAAATAAGGCTAGCAAAGCGATCCATGAAATACAGATATAACTCTGTGAGATGAATTAACAGAACACTAAGCAGTTTCTAAGAAAGCTTCTTTCCAGATTTCATCTGAGGATATTTCCTTTTTCACCTTAGCCCTCTAAGGGCTTCCAAATATCACTTTGCCAATTCCACAAGAACTGTCTTAGCGAAAGGCTTCTTGAGGGGAAAACTGTAACTCTGTGAGATGATTTCACAGAACACAAAGAAGTTTCTCAGAAACCTTCTTTCTCTTTGTTAATTGAGAATTTTTCCTTTGGCCCTATATTCTTCAAAGGTATCCGAAATATATGTTCTCAGATTCCACAGAAATAAGGCTAGCAAGAGATCCACGAAATACAGATGTAAGTCTGTGAGATGAATTACCAGAACGCTAAGCAGTTTCTCAGAAAGCTTCTTTCCAGATTTCATCTGAGGATATTTCCTTTTTCACCATAGCCCTCTATGGGCTTCCAAATATCACTTTGCCAATTCCACAAAAACTGTCTTAGCGAAAGGCTTCTCGAGGGGAAAGCTGTAACTCTGTGAGATGATTTCACAGAACACAAAGAAGTTTCTCAGAAAGCTTCTTTCTCTTTGTTATCGGAGGATATTTCCTTTGGCCCTATAGTCTTCAAAGGGATCCGAAATATCTGTTCTCAGATTCCACAGAAATAAGGCTAGCAAAGAGATCCACGAAATACAGATGTAACTCTGTGAGATGAATTAACAGAACACTAAGCAGTTTCCAAGAAAGCTTCTTTTCAGATTATATCTGAGGATATTTCCTTTTTCACCATAGCCTTCTATGGGCTTCCAGATATCACTTTGCCAATTCCACAAGAACTGTCTTAGCGAAAGGCTTCTTGAGGGGAATGCTGTAACTCTGTGAGATGATTTCACAGAACACAAAGAAGTTTCTCAGAAAGCTTCTTTCTCTTTGTTAACGGAGGATATTTCCTTTGGCCCTATAGTCTTCAAAGGGATCCGAAATATCTGTTCTCAGATTCCACAGAAATAAGGCTAGCAAAGAGATCCACGAAATACAGATGTAACTCTGTGAGATGAATTAACAGGACACTTAGCAGTTTCTAGGAAAGCTTCCTTCCAGATTTCATCTGAGGATATTTCCTTTTTCACCATAGCCCTCTATGGGCTTCCAAATATCACTTTGCCAATTCCACAAGAACTGTCTTAGCGAAAGGCTTCTCGAGGGGAAAGCTGTAACTCTGTGAGATGATTTCACAGAACACAAAGAAGTTTCTCAGAAAGCTTCTTTCTCTTTGTTATCGGAGGATATTTCCTTTGGCCCTATAGTCTTCAAAGGGATCCGAAATATCTGTTCTCAGATTCCAGAGAAATAAGGCTAGCAAAGAGATCCACGAAATACAGATGTAAGTCTGTGAGATGAATTAACAGAACACTAAGCAGTTTCTCAGAAAGCTGCTTTCCAGATTTCATCTGAGGATATTTCCTTTTTCACCATAGCCCTCTATGGGCTTCCAAATATCGCTTTGCCAATTCCACAAGAACTGTCTTAGCGAAAGGCTTCTTGAGAGAAAAGCTGTAACTCTGTGAGATGATTTCACAGAACACAAAGAAGTTTCTCAGAAAGCTTCTTTCTCTTTGTTATCGGAGGATATTTCCTTTGGCCCTATAGTCTTCAAAGGGATCCGAAATATCTGTTCTCAGATTCCAGAGAAATAAGGCTAGCAAAGAGATCCACGAAATACAGATGTAAGTCTGTGAGATGAATTAACAGAACACTAAGCAGTTTCTCAGAAAGCTTCTTTCCAGATTTCATCTGAGGATATTTCCTTTTTCACCATAGCCCTCTATGGGCTTCCAAATATCACTTTGCCAATTCCACAAGAACTGTCTTAGCGAAAGGCTTCTCGAGAGGAAAGCTGTAACTCTGTGAGATGATTTCACAGAACACAAAGAAGTTTCTCAGAAAGCTTCTTTCTCTTTGTTATCGGAGGATATTTTCTTTGGCCCTATAGTCTTCAAAGGGATCCGAAATATCTGTTCTCAGATTCCACAGAAATAAGGCTAGCAAAGAGATCCACGAAATACAGATGTAACTCTGTGAGATGAATTAACAGAACACTAAGCAGTTTCCAAGAAAGCTTCTTTCCAGATTTCATCTGAGGATATTTCCTTTTTCACCATAGCCTTCTATGGGCTTCCAAATATCACTTTGCCAATTCCACAAGAACTGTCTTATCGAAAGGCTTCTTGAGGGGAAAGCTGTAACTCTGTGAGATGATTTCACAGAACACAAAGAAGTTTCTCAGAAAGCTTCTTTCTCTTTGTTATCGGAGGATATTTCCTTTGGCCCTATTGTCTTCAAAGGGTTCCGAAATATCTGTTCTCAGATTCCAAAGAAATAAGGCTAGCAAAGAGATCCACGAAATACAGATGTAACTCTGTGAGATGAATTAACAGGACACTTAGCAGATTCTAGGAAAGCTCCTTTCCAGATTTCATCTGAGGATATTTCCTTTTTCACCATAGCCCTCTATGGGCTTCCAAATATCACTTTGCCAATTCCACAAGAACTGTCTTAGCGAAAGACTTCTCGAGGGGAAAGCTGGAACTCTGTGAGATGATTTCACAGAACACAAAGAAGTTTCTCAGAAAGCTTCTTTCTCTTTGTTATCGGAGGATATTTCCTTTGGCCCTACAGTCTTCAAAGGGATCCGAAATATCTGTTCTCAGATTCCACAGAAATAAGGCTAGCAAAGAGATCCACGATATACAGATGTAAGTCTGTCAGATGAATTAACAGAACACTAAGCAGTTTCTCAGAAAGCTTCTTTCCAGATGTCATCTGAGGATATTTCCTTTTTCACCATAGCCCTCTATGGGCTTCCAAATATCACTTTGCCAATTCCACAAGAACTGTCTTAGCGAAAGGCTTCTCGAGAGGAAAGCTGTAACTCTGTGAGATGATTTCACAGAACACAAAGAAGTTTCTCAGAAAGATTCTTTCTCTTTGTTATCGGAGGATATTTCCTTTGGCCCTATAGTCTTCAAAGGGATCCGAAATATCTGTTCTCAGATTCCACAGAAATAAGGCTAGCAAAGAGATCCACGAAATACAGATGTAACTCTGTGAGATGAATTAACAGAACACTAAGCAGTTTCCAAGAAAGCTTCTTTCCAGATTTCATCTGAGGATATTTCCTTTTTCACCATAGCCTTCTATGGGCTTCCAAATATTACTTTGCCAATTCCACAAGAACTGTCTTAGCGAAAGGCTTCTTGAGGGGAATGCTGTAACTCTGTGAGATGATTTCACAGAACACAAAGAAGTTTCTCAGAAAGCTTCTTTCTCTTTGTTAACGGAGGATATTTCCTTTGGCCCTATAGTCTTCAAAGGGATCCGAAATATCTGTTGTCAGATTCCACAGAAATAAGGCTAGCAAAGAGATCCACGAAATACAGATGTAACTCTGTGAGATGAATTAACAGGACACTTAGCAGTTTCTAGGAAAGCTTCCTTCCAGATTTCATCTGAGGATATTTCCTTTTTCACCATAGCCCTCTATGGGCTTCCAAATATCACTTTGCCAATTCCACAAGAACTGTCTTAGCGAAAGGCTTCTCGAGGGGAAAGCTGTAACTCTGTGAGATGATTTCACAGAACACAAAGAAGTTTCTCAGAAAGCTTCTTTCTCTTTGTTATCGGAGATTATTTCCTTTGGCCCTATAGTCTTCAAAGGGATCCGAAATATCTGTTCTCAGATTCCACAGAAATAAGGCTAGCAAAGAGATCCACGAAATACAGATGTAACTCTGTGAGATGAATTAACAGAACACTAAGCAGTTTCCAAGAAAGCTTCTTTTCAGATTATATCTGAGGATATTTCCTTTTTCACCATAGCCTTCTATGGGCTTCCAGATATCACTTTGCCAATTCCACAAGAACTGTCTTAGCGAAAGGCTTCTTGAGGGGAATGCTGTAACTCTGTGAGATGATTTCACAGAACACAAAGAAGTTTCTCAGAAAGCTTCTTTCTCTTTGTTAACGGAGGATATTTCCTTTGGCCCTATAGTCTTCAAAGGGATCCGAAATATCTGTTCTCAGATTCCACAGAAATAAGGCTAGCAAAGAGATCCACGAAATACAGATGTAACTCTGTGAGATGAATTAACAGGACACTTAGCAGTTTCTAGGAAAGCTTCCTTCCAGATTTCATCTGAGGATATTTCCTTTTTCACCATAGCCCTCTATGGGCTTCCAAATATCACTTTGCCAATTCCACAAGAACTGTCTTAGCGAAAGGCTTCTCGAGGGGAAAGCTGTAACTCTGTGAGATGATTTCACAGAACACAAAGAAGTTTCTCAGAAAGCTTCTTTCTCTTTGTTATCGGAGGATATTTCCTTTGGCCCTATAGTCTTCAAAGGGATTCGAAATATCTGTTCTCAGATTCCAGAGAAATAAGGCTAGCAAAGAGATCCACGAAATACAGATGTAAGTCTGTGAGATGAATTAACAGAACACTAAGCAGTTTCTAAGAAAGCTGCTTTCCAGATTTCATCTGAGGATATTTCCTTTTTCACCATAGCCCTCTATGGGCTTCCAAATATCGCTTTGCCAATTCCACAAGAACTGTCTTAGCGAAAGGCTTCTTGAGAGAAAAGCTGTAACTCTGTGAGATGATTTCACAGAACACAAAGAAGTTTCTCAGAAAGCTTCTTTCTCGTTGTTATCGGAGGATATTTCCTTTGGCCCTATAGTCTTCAAAGGGATCCGAAATATCTGTTCTCAGATTCCAGAGAAATAAGGCTAGCAAAGAGATCCACGAAATACAGATGTAAGTCTGTGAGATGAATTAACAGAACACTAAGCAGTTTCTCAGAAAGCTTCTTTCCAGATTTCATCTGAGGATATTTCCTTTTTCACCATAGCCCTCTATGGGCTTCCAAATATCACTTTGCCAATTCCACAAGAACTGTCTTAGCGAAAGGCTTCTCAAGAGGAAAGCTGTAACTCTGTGAGATGATTTCACAGAACACAAAGAAGTTTCTCAGAAAGCTTCTTTCTCTTTGTTATCGGAGGATATTTTCTTTGGCCCTATAGTCTTCAAAGGGATCCGAAATATCTGTTCTCAGATTCCACAGAAATAAGGCTAGCAAAGAGATCCACGAAATACAGATGTAACTCTGTGAGATGAATTAACAGAACACTAAGCAGTTTCCAAGAAAGCTTCTTTCCAGATTTCATCTGAGGATATTTCCTTTTTCACCATAGCCTTCTATGGGCTTCCAAATATCACTTTGCCAATTCCACAAGAACTGTCTTAGCGAAAGGCTTCTTGAGGGGAAAGCTGTAACTCTGTGAGATGATTTCACAGAACACAAAGAAGTTTCTCAGAAAGCTTCTTTCTCTTTGTTATCGGAGGATATTTCCTTTGGCCCTATTGTCTTCAAAGGGTTCCGAAATATCTGTTCTCAGATTCCACAGAAATAAGGCTAGCAAAGAGATCCACGAAATACAGATGTAACTCTGTGAGATGAATTAACAGGACACTTAGCAGATTCTAGGAAAGCTCCTTTCCAGATTTCATCTGAGGATATTTCCTTTTTCACCATAGCCCTCTATGGGCTTCCAAATATCACTTTGCCAATTCCACAAGAACTGTCTTAGCGAAAGACTTCTCGAGGGGAAAGCTGGAACTCTGTGAGATGATTTCACAGAACACAAAGAAGTTTCTCAGAAAGCTTCTTTCTCTTTGTTATCGGAGGATATTTCCTTTGGCCCTATAGTCTTCAAAGGGATCCGAAATATCTGTTCTCAGATTCCACAGAAATAAGGCTAGCAAAGAGATCCACGAAATACACATGTAACTCTGTGAGATGAATTAACAGGACACTTAGCAGTTTCAAGGAAAGCTTCTTTCCAGATTTCACCTGAGGATATTTCCTTTTTCACCATAGCCCTCTATGGGCTTCCAAATATCACTTTGCCAATTCCACAAGAACTGACTTAGCGAAAGGCTTCTCGAGGGGAAAGCTGTAACTCTGTGAGATGATTTCACAGAACACAAAGAAGTTTCTCAGAAAGCGTCTTTCTCTTTGTTATCTTAGGATATTTCCTTTGGCCCTATAGTCTTCTAAGGGATGCTAAATATCTGTTCTCAGATTCCACAGAAATAAGGCTAGCAAAGAGATCCACGAAATACAGATGTAACTCTGTGAGATGAATTAACAGAACACTAAGCAGTTTCTAAGAAAGCTTCTTTCCAGATTTCATCTGAGGATATTTCCTTTTTCACCATAGCCCTCTAAGGGCTTCCAAATATCACTTTGCCAATTCCACAAGAACTGTCTTAGCGAAAGGCTTCTTGAGGGGAAAGCTGTAACTCTGTGAGATGATTTCACAGAACACAAAGAAGTTTCTCAGAAACCTTCTTTCTCTTTGTTATCGGAGGATATTTCCTTTGGCCCTATAGTCTTCAAAGGGATCCGAAATATATGTTCTCAGATTCCACAGAAATAAGGCTAGCAAAGAGATCCACGAAATACAGATGTAACTCTGTGAGATGAATTACCAGAACACTAAGCAGTTTCTCAGAAAGCTTCTTTCCAGATTTCATATGAGGATATTTCCATTTTCACCATAGCGCTCTATGGGCTTCCAAATATCACTTTGCCAATTCCACAAGAACTGTCTTAGCGAAAGGCTTCTCGAGGGCAAAGCTGTAACTCTGTGAGATGATTTCACAGAACACAAAGAAGTTTCTCAGAAAGCTTCTTTCTCTTTGTTATCGGAGGATATTTCCTTTGGCCCTATAGTCTTCAAAGGGATCCGAAATATCTGTTCTCAGATTCCAGAGAAATAAGGCTAGCAAAGAGATCCACGAAATACAGATGTAAGTCTGTGAGATGAATTAACAGAACACTAAGCAGTTTCTCAGAAAGCTTCTTTCCAGATTTCATCTGAGGATATTTCCTTTTTCACCATAGCCCTCTATGGGCTTCCAAATATCACTTTGCCAATTCCACAAGAACTGTCTTAGCGAAAGGCTTCTCGAGAGGAAAGCTGTAACTCTGTGAGATGATTTCACAGAACACAAAGAAGTTTCTCAGAAAGCTTCTTTCTCTTTGTTATCGGAGGATATTTCCTTTCGCCCTATAGTCTTCAAAGGGATCCGAAATATCTGTTCTCAGATTCCAGAGAAATAAGGCTAGCAAAGAGATCCACGAAATACAGATGTAACTCTGTGAGATGAATTAACAGGACACTTAGCAGATTCTAGGAAAGCTTCTTTCCAGATTTCATCTGAGGATATTTCCTTTTTCACCATAGCCCTCTATGGGCTTCCAAATATCACTTTGCCAATTCCACAAGAACTGTCTTAGCGAAAGACTTCTCGAGGGGAAAGCTGTAACTCTGTGAGATGATTTCACAGAACACAAAGAAGTTTCTCAGAAAGCTTCTTTCTCTTTGTTATCGGAGGATATTTCCTTTGGCCCTATAGTCTTCAAAGGGATCCGAAATATCTGTTCTCAGATTCCACAGAAATAAGGCTAGCAAAGAGATCCACGAAATACAGATGTAACTCTGTGAGATGAATTAACAGGACACTTAGCAGTTTCTAGGAAAGCTTCTTTCCAGATTTCACCTGAGGATATTTCCTTTTTCACCATAGCCCTCTATGGGCTTCCAAATATCACTTTGCCAATTCCACAAGAACTGTCTTAGCGAAAGGCTTCTCGAGGGGAAAGCTGTAACTCTGTGAGATGATTTCACAGAACACAAAGAAGTTTCTCAGAAAGCGTCTTTCTCTTTGTTATCTTAGGATATTTCCTTTGGCCCTATAGTCTTCTAAGGGATGCTAAATATCTGTTCTCAGATTCCACAGAAATAAGGCTAGCAAAGAGATCCACGAAATACAGATGTAACTCTGTGAGATGAATTAACAGAACACTAAGCAGTTTCTATGAAAGCTTCTTTCCAGATTTCATCTGAGGATATTTCCTTTTTCACCATAGCCCTCTAAGGGCTTCCAAATATCACTTTGCCAATTCCACAAAAACTGGCTTAGCGAAAGGCTTCTTGAGGGGAAAGCTGTAACTCTGTGAGATGATTTCACAGAACACAAAGAAGTTTCTCAGAAACCTTCTTTCTCTTTGTTATCGGAGGATTTTTCCTTTGGCCCTATAGTCTTCAAAGGGATCCGAAATATATGTTCTCAGATTCCACAGAAATAAGGCTAGCAAAGAGATCCACGAAATACAGATGTAACTCTGTGAGATGAATTACCTGAACACTAAGCAGTTTCTCAGAAAGCTTCTTTCCAGATTTCATATGAGGATATTTCCTTTTTCACCATAGCCCTCTATGGGCTTCCAAATATCACTTTGCCAATTCCACAAGAACTGTCTTAGCGAAAGGCTTCTCGAGGGGAAAGCTGTAACTCTGTGAGATGATTTCACAGAACACAAAGAAGTTTCTCAGAAAGCTTCTTTCTCTTTGTTATCGGAGGATATTTCCTTTGGCCCTATAGTCTTCAAAGGGATCCGAAATATCCGTTCTCAGATTCCAGAGAAATAAGGCTAGCAAAGAGATCCACGAAATACAGATGTAAGTCTGTGAGATGAATTAACAGAACACTAAGCAGTTTCTCAGAAAGCTTCTTTCCAGATTTCATCTGAGGATATTTCCTTTTTCACCATAGCCCTCTATGGGCTTCCAAATATCACTTTGCCAATTCCACAAGAACTGTCTTAGCGAAAGGCTTCTCGAGAGGAAAGCTGTAACTCTGTGAGATGATTTCACAGAACACAAAGAAGTTTCGCAGAAAGCTTCTTTCTCTTTGTTATCGGAGGATATTTCCTTTGGCCCTATAGTCTTCAAAGGGATCCGAAATATCTGTTCTCAGATTCCACAGAAAAAAGGCTAGCAAAGAGATCCACGAAATACAGATGTAACTCTGTGAGATGAATTAACAGAACACTAAGCAGTTTCCAAGAAAGCTTCTTTCCAGATTTCATCTGAGGATATTTCCTTTTTCACCATAGCCTTCTATGGGCTTCCAAATATCACTTTGCCAATTCCACAAGAACTGTCTTAGCGAAAGGCTTCTCGAGGGGAAAGCTGTAACTCTGTGAGATGATTTCACAGAACACAAAGAAGTTTCTCAGAAAGCTTCTTTCTCTTTGTTATCGGAGGATATTTCCTTTCGCCCTATAGTCTTCAAAGAGATCCGAAATATCTGTTCTCAGATTCCACAGAAATAAGGCTAGCAAAGAGATCCACGAAATACAGATGTAACTCTGTGAGATGAATTAACAGGACACTTAGCAGTTTCTAGGAAAGCTTCCTTCCAGATTTCATCTGAGGATATTTCCTTTTTCACCATAGCCCTCTATGGGCTTCCAAATATCACTTTGCCAATTCCACAAGAACTGTCTAAGCGAAAGTCTTCTCGAGGGGAAAGCTGTAACTCTGTGAGATGATTTCACAGAACACAAAGAAGTTTCTCAGTAAGCTTCTTTCTCTTTGTTATCGAAGGATATTTCCTTTGGCCCTATAGTCTTAAAAGGAATCCGAAATATCTGTTCTCAGATTCCACAGAAATAAGGCTAGCAAAGAGATCCATGAAATACAGATGTAACTCTGTGAGATGAATTAACAGAACACTAAGCAGTTTCTAAGAAAGCTTCTTTCCAGATTTCATCTGAGGATATTTCCTTTTTCACCATAGCCCTCTAAGGGCTTCCAAATATCACTTTGCCAATTCCAGAAGAACTGTCTTAGCGAAAGGCTTCTTGAGGGGAAAACTGTATCTCTGTGAGATGATTTCACAGAACACAAAGAAGTTTCTCAGAAACCTTCTTTCTCTTTGTTATCGGAGTATTTTTCCTTTGGCCCTATAGTCTTCAAAGGGATCCGAAATATATGTTCTCAGATTCCACAGAAATAAGGCTAGCAAGAGATCCACGAAATACAGATGTAAGTCTGTGAGATGAATTACCAGAACACTAAGCAGTTTCTCAGAAAGCTTCTTTCCAGATTTCATCTGAGGATATTTCCTTTTTCACCATAGCCCTCTATGGGCTTCCAAATATCACTTTGCCAATTCCACAAGAACTGTCTTAGCGAAAGGCTTCTCGAGGGGAAAGCTGTAACTCTGTGAGATGATTTCACAGAACACAAAGAAGTTTCTCAGAAAGCTTCTTTCTCTTTGTTATCGAAGGATATTTCCTTTGGCCCTATAGTCTTCAAAGGGATCCGAAATATCTGTTCTCAGATTCCAGAGAAATAAGGCTAGCAAAGAGATCCACGAAATACAGATGTAAGTCTGTGAGATGAATTAACAGAACACTAAGCAGTTTCTCAGAAAGCTTCTTTCCAGATTTCATCTGAGGATATTTCCTTTTTCACCATAGCCCTCTATGGGCTTCCAAATATCACTTTGCCAATTCCACAAGAACTGTCTTAGCGAAAGGCTTCTCGAGAGGAAAGCTGTAACTCTGTGAGATGATTTCACAGAACACAAAGAAGTTTCTCAGAAAGCTTCTTTCTCTTTGTTATCGGAGGATATTTCCTTTGGCCCTATAGTCTTCAAAGGGATCCGAAATATCTGTTCTCAGATTCCACAGAAATAAGGCTAGCAAAGAGATCCACGAAATACAGATGTAACTCTGTGAGATGAATTAACAGAACACTAAGCAGTTTCCAAGAAAGCTTCTTTCCAGATTTTATCTGAGGATATTTCCTTTTTCACCATAGCCCTCTATGGGCTTCCAAATATCACTTTGCCAATTCCACAAGAACTGTCTTAGCGAAAGGCTTCTCGAGAGGAAAGCTGTAACTCTGTGAGATGATTTCACAGAACACAAAGAAGTTTCTCAGAAAGCTTCTTTCTCTTTGTTATCGGAGGATATTTCCTTTGGCCCTATAGTCTTCAAAGGGATCCGAACTATCTGTTCTCAGATTCCACAGAAATAAGGCTAGCAAAGAGATCCACGAAATACACATGTAACTCTGTGAGATGAATTAACAGGACACTTAGCAGTTTCTAGGAAAGCTTCTTTCCAGATTTCACCTGAGGATATTTCCTTTTTCACCATAGCCCTCTATGGGCTTCCAAATATCACTTTGCCAATTCCACAAGAACTGCCTTAGCGAAAGGCTTCTCGAGGGGAAAGCTGTAACTCTGTGAGATGATTTCACAGAACACAAAGAAGTTTCTCAGAAAGCGTCTTTCTCTTTGTTATCTTAGGATATTTCCTTTGGCCCTATAGTCTTCTTCTAAATATCTGTTCTCAGATTCCACAGAAATAAGGCTAGCAAAGAGATCCACGAAATACAGATGTAACTCTGTGAGATGAATTAACAGAACACTAAGCAGTTTCTAAGAAAGCTTCTTTCCAGATTTCATCTGAGGATATTTCCTTTTTCACCATAGCCCTCTAAGGGCTTTCAAATATCACTTTTCCAATTCCACAAGAACTGTCTTAGCGAAAGGCTTCTTGAGGGGAAAGCTGTAACTCTGTGAGATGATTTCACAGAACACAAAGAAGTTTCTCAGAAACCTTCTTTCTCTTTGTTATCGGAGGATTTTTCCTTTGGCCCTATAGTCTTCAAAGGGATCCGAAATATATGTTCTCAGATTCCACAGAAATAAGGCTAGCAAAGAGATCCACGAAATACACATGTAATTCTGTGAGATGAATTAACAGGACACTTAGCAGTTTCTAGGAAAGCTTCTTTCCAGATTTCATCTGAGGATATTTCCTTTTTCACCATAGCCCTCTATGGGCTTCCAAATATCACTTTGCCAATTCCACAAGAACTGTCTTAGCGAAAGGCTTCTCGAGGGGAAAGCTGTAACTCTGTGACACGATTTCACAGAACACAAAGAAGTTTCTCAGAAAGCTTCTTTCTCTTTGTTATCGAAGGATATTTCCTTTGGCCCTATAGTCCTCAAAGGGATCCGAAATATCTGTTCTCAGATTCCAGAGAAATAAGGCTACCAAAGAGATCCACGAAATACAGATGTAAGTCTGTGAGATGAATTAACAGAACACTAAGCAGTTTCTCAGAAAGCTTCTTTCCAGATTTCATCTGAGGATATTTCCTTTTTCACCATAGCCCTCTACGGGCTTCCAAATATCGCTTTACCAATTCCAAAAGAACTGTCTTAGCGAAAGGCTTTTTGAGGGGAAAGCTGTAACTCTGTGAGATGATTTCACAGAACACAAAGAAGTTTCTCAGAAACCTTCTTTCTCGTTGTTATCGGAGGATATTTCCTTTGGCCCTATAGTCTTCAAAGGGATCCGAAATATCTGTTCTCAGATTCCAGAAAATAAGGCTAGCAAAGAGATACACGAAATACAGATGTAAGTCTGTGAGATGAATTAACAGAACAGTAAGCAGTTTCTCAGAAATCTTCTTTCCAGATTTCATCTGAGGATATTTCCTTTTTCACCATAGCCCTCTAAGGTCTTCCAAATATCACTTTGCCAATTCCACAAGAACTGTCTTAGCGAAAGGCTTCTCGAGAGGAAAGCTGTAACTCTGTGAGATGATTTCACAGAACACAAAGAAGTTTCTCAGAAAGCTTCTTTCTCTTTGTTATCGGAGGATATTTCCTTTGGCTGTATAGTCTTCAAAGGGATCCGAAATATCTGTTCTCAGATTCCACAGAAATAAGGCTAGCAAAGAGATCCACGAAATACAGATGTAACTCTGTGAGATGAATTAACAGAACACTAAGCAGTTTCCAAAAAGCGTCTTCCCAGATTTCATCTGAGGATATTTCCTTTTTCACCATAGACTTCTATGGGCTTCCAAATATCACTTTGCCAATTCCACAAGAACTGTCTTAGCGAAAGGCTTCTTGTGGGGAAAGCTGTAACTCTGTGAGATGATTTCACAGAACACAAAGAAGTTTCTCAGAAAGCTTCTTTCTCTTTGTTATCGGAGGATATTTCCTTTGGCCCTATTGTCTTCAAAGGGTTCCGAAATATCTGTTCTCAGATTCCACAGAAATAAGGCTAGCAAAGAGATCCACGAAATACAGATGTAACTCTGTGAGATGAATTAACAGGACACTTAGCAGATTCTAGGAAAGCTTCTTTCCAGATTTCATCTGAGGATATTTCCTTTTTCACCATAGCCCTATATGGGCTTCCAAATATCACTTTGCCAATTCCACAAGAACTGTCTTAGCGAAAGATTTCTGGAGGGGAAAGCTGTAACTCTGTGAGATTATTTCACAGAACACAAAGAAGTTTCTCAGAAAGCTTCTTTCTCTTTGTTATCGGAGGATATTTCCTTTGGCCCTATAGTCTTCAAAGGGATCCGAAATATCTGTTCTCAGATTCCACAGAAATAAGGCTAGCAAAGAGATCCACGAAATACACATGTAACTCTGTGAGATGAATTAACAGGACACTTAGCAGTTTCTAGGAAAGCTTCCTTCCAGATTTCATCTGAGGATATTTCCTTTTTCACCATAGCCCTCTATGGGCTTCCAAATATCACTTTGCCAATTCCACAAGAACTGTCTTAGCGAAAGGCTTCTCGAGGGGAAAGCTGTAACTCTGTGAGATGATTTCACAGAACACAAAGAAGTTTCTCAGAAAGCGTCTTTCTCTTTGTTATCTTAGGATATTTCCTTTGGCCCTATAGTCTTCTAAGGGATGCTAAATATCTGTTCTCAGATTCCACAGAAATAAGGCTAGCAAAGAGATCCACGAAATACAGATGTAACTCTGTGAGATGAATTAACAGAACACTAAGCAGTTTCTAAGAAAGCTTCTTTCCAGATTTCATCTGAGGATATTTCCTTTTTCACCATAGCCCTCTAAGGGCTTCCAAATATCACCTTGCCAATTCGACAAAAACTGTCTTAGCGAAAGTCTTCTTGAGGGGAAAGCTGTAACTCTGTGAGATGATTTCACAGAACACAAAGAAGTTTCTCAGAAACCTTCTTTCTCTTTGTTATCGGAGGATTTTTCCTTTGGCCCTATAGTCTTCAAAGGGATCCGAAATATATGTTCTCAGATTCCACAGAAATAAGGCTAGCAAAGAGATCCACGAAATACAGATGTAACTCTGTGAGATGAATTAACAGAACACTAAGCAGTTTCCAAGAAAGCTTCTTTTCAGATTATATCTGAGGATATTTCCTTTTTCACCATAGCCTTCTATGGGCTTCCAGATATCACTTTGCCAATTCCACAAGAACTGTCTTAGCGAAAGGCTTCTTGAGGGGAATGCTGTAACTCTGTGAGATGATTTCACAGAACACAAAGAAGTTTCTCAGAAAGCTTCTTTCTCTTTGTTAACGGAGGATATTTCCTTTGGCCCTATAGTCTTCAAAGGGATCCGAAATATCTGTTCTCAGATTCCACAGAAATAAGGCTAGCAAAGAGATCCACGAAATACAGATGTAACTCTGTGAGATGAATTAACAGGACACTTAGCAGTTTCTAGGAAAGCTTCCTTCCAGATTTCATCTGAGGATATTTCCTTTTTCACCATAGCCCTCTATGGGCTTCCAAATATCACTTTGCCAATTCCACAAGAACTGTCTTAGCGAAAGGCTTCTCGAGGGGAAAGCTGTAACTCTGTGAGATGATTTCACAGAACACAAAGAAGTTTCTCAGAAAGCTTCTTTCTCTTTGTTATCGGAGGATATTTCCTTTGGCCCTATAGTCTTCAAAGGGATCCGAAATATCTGTTCTCAGATTCCAGAGAAATAAGGCTAGCAAAGAGATCCACGAAATACAGATGTAAGTCTGTGAGATGAATTAACAGAACACTAAGCAGTTTCTCAGAAAGCTGCTTTCCAGATTTCATCTGAGGATATTTCCTTTTTCACCATAGCCCTCTATGGGCTTCCAAATATCGCTTTGCCAATTCCACAAGAACTGTCTTAGCGAAAGGCTTCTTGAGAGAAAAGCTGTAACTCTGTGAGATGATTTCACAGAACACAAAGAAGTTTCTCAGAAAGCTTCTTTCTCGTTGTTATCGGAGGATATTTCCTTTGGCCCTATAGTCTTCAAAGGGATCCGAAATATCTGTTCTCAGATTCCAGAGAAATAAGGCTAGCAAAGAGATCCACGAAATACAGATGTAAGTCTGTGAGATGAATTAACAGAACACTAAGCAGTTTCTCAGAAAGCTTCTTTCCAGATTTCATCTGAGGATATTTCCTTTTTCACCATAGCCCTCTATGGGCTTCCAAATATCACTTTGCCAATTCCACAAGAACTGTCTTAGCGAAAGGCTTCTCGAGAGGAAAGCTGTAACTCTGTGAGATGATTTCACAGAACACAAAGAAGTTTCTCAGAAAGCTTCTTTCTCTTTGTTATCGGAGGATATTTTCTTTGGCCCTATAGTCTTCAAAGGGATCCGAAATATCTGTTCTCAGATTCCACAGAAATAAGGCTAGCAAAGAGATCCACGAAATACAGATGTAACTCTGTGAGATGAATTAACAGAACACTAAGCAGTTTCCAAGAAAGCTTCTTTCCAGATTTCATCTGAGGATATTTCCTTTTTCACCATAGCCTTCTATGGGCTTCCAAATATCACTTTGCCAATTCCACAAGAACTGTCTTAGCGAAAGGCTTCTTGAGGGGAAAGCTGTAACTCTGTGAGATGATTTCACAGAACACAAAGAAGTTTCTCAGAAAGCTTCTTTCTCTTTGTTATCGGAGGATATTTCCTTTGGCCCTATTGTCTTCAAAGGGTTCCGAAATATCTGTTCTCAGATTCCACAGAAATAAGGCTAGCAAAGAGATCCACGAAATACAGATGTAACTCTGTGAGATGAATTAACAGGACACTTAGCAGATTCTAGGAAAGCTCCTTTCCAGATTTCATCTGAGGATATTTCCTTTTTCACCATAGCCCTCTATGGGCTTCCAAATATCACTTTGCCAATTCCACAAGAACTGTCTTAGCGAAAGACTTCTCGAGGGGAAAGCTGGAACTCTGTGAGATGATTTCACAGAACACAAAGAAGTTTCTCAGAAAGCTTCTTTCTCTTTGTTATCGGAGGATATTTCCTTTGGCCCTATAGTCTTCAAAGGGATCCGAAATATCTGTTCTCAGATTCCACAGAAATAAGGCTAGCAAAGAGATCCACGAAATACACATGTAACTCTGTGAGATGAATTAACAGGACACTTAGCAGTTTCTAGGAAAGCTTCTTTCCAGATTTCACCTGAGGATATTTCCTTTTTCACCATAGCCCTCTATGGGCTTCCAAATATCACTTTGCCAATTCCACAAGAACTGTCTTAGCGAAAGGCTTCTCGAGGGGAAAGCTGTAACTCTGTGAGATGATTTCACAGAACACAAAGAAGTTTCTCAGAAAGCGTCTTTCTCTTTGTTATCTTAGGATATTTCCTTTGGCCCTATAGTCTTCTAAGGGATGCTAAATATCTGTTCTCAGATTCCACAGAAATAAGGCTAGCAAAGAGATCCACGAAATACAGATGTAACTCTGTGAGATGAATTAACAGAACACTAAGCAGTTTCTAAGAAACTTCTTTCCAGATTTCATCTGAGGATATTTCCTTTTTCACCATAGCCCTCTAAGGGCTTCCAAATATCACTTTGCCAATTCCACAAGAACTGTCTTAGCGAAAGGCTTCTTGAGGGGAAAGCTGTAACTCTGTGAGATGATTTCACAGAACACAAAGAAGTTTCTCAGAAACCTTCTTTCTCTTTGTTATCGGAGGATATTTCCTTTGGCCCTATAGTCTTCAAAGGGATCCGAAATATATGTTCTCAGATTCCACAGAAATAAGGCTAGCAAAGAGATCCATGAAATACAGATGTAACTCTGTGAGATGAATTACCAGAACACTAAGCAGTTTCTCAGAAAGCTTCTTTCCAGATTTCATATGAGGATATTTCCATTTTCACCATAGCGCTCTATGGGCTTCCAAATATCACTTTGCCAATTCCACAAGAACTGTCTTAGCGAAAGGCTTCTCGAGGGGAAAGCTGTAACTCTGTGAGATGATTTCACAGAACACAAAGAAGTTTCTCAGAAAGCTTCTTTCTCTTTGTTATCGGAGGATATTTCCTTTGGCCCTATAGTCTTCAAAGGGATCCGAAATATCTGTTCTCAGATTCCAGAGAAATAAGGCTAGCAAAGAGATCCACGAAATACAGATGTAACTCTGTGAGATGAATTAACAGGACACTTAGCAGATTCTAGGAAAGCTTCTTTCCAGATTTCATCTGAGGATATTTCCTTTTTCACCATAGCCCTCTATGGGCTTCCAAATATCACTTTGCCAATTCCACAAGAACTGTCTTAGCGAAAGACTTCTCGAGGGGAAAGCTGTAACTCTGTGAGATGATTTCACAGAACACAAAGAAGTTTCTCAGAAAGCTTCTTTCTCTTTGTTATCGGAGGATATTTCCTTTGGCCCTATAGTCTTCAAAGGGATCCGAAATATCTGTTCTCAGATTCCACAGAAATAAGGCTAGCAAAGAGATCCACGAAATACAGATGTAACTCTGTGAGATGAATTAACAGGACACTTAGCAGTTTCTAGGAAAGCTTCTTTCCAGATTTCACCTGAGGATATTTCCTTTTTCACCATAGCCCTCTATGGGCTTCCAAATATCACTTTGCCAATTCCACAAGAACTGTCTTAGCGAAAGGCTTCTCGAGGGGAAAGCTGTAACTCTGTGAGATGATTTCACAGAACACAAAGAAGTTTCTCAGAAAGCGTCTTTCTCTTTGTTATCTTAGGATATTTCCTTTGGCCCTATAGTCTTCTAAGGGATGCTAAATATCTGTTCTCAGATTCCACAGAAATAAGGCTAGCAAAGAGATCCACGAAATACAGATGTAACTCTGTGAGATGAATTAACAGAACACTAAGCAGTTTCTATGAAAGCTTCTTTCCAGATTTCATCTGAGGATATTTCCTTTTTCACCATAGCCCTCTAAGGGCTTCCAAATATCACTTTGCCAATTCCACAAAAACTGGCTTAGCGAAAGGCTTCTTGAGGGGAAAGCTGTAACTCTGTGAGATGATTTCACAGAACACAAAGAAGTTTCTCAGAAACCTTCTTTCTCTTTGTTATCGGAGGATTTTTCCTTTGGCCCTATAGTCTTCAAAGGGATCCGAAATATATGTTCTCAGATTCCACAGAAATAAGGCTAGCAAAGAGATCCACGAAATACAGATGTAACTCTGTGAGATGAATTACCTGAACACTAAGCAGTTTCTCAGAAAGCTTCTTTCCAGATTTCATATGAGGATATTTCCTTTTTCACCGTAGCCCTCTATGGGCTTCCAAATATCACTTTGCCAATTCCACAAGAACTGTCTTAGCGAAAGGCTTTTTGAGGGGAAAGCTGTAACTCTGTGAGATGATTTCACAGAACACAAAGAAGTTTCTCAGAAAGCTTCTTTCTCTTTGTTATCGGAGGATATTTCCTTTGGCCCTATAGTCTTCAAAGGGATCCGAAATATCCGTTCTCAGATTCCAGAGAAATAAGGCTAGCAAAGAGATCCACGAAATACAGATGTAAGTCTGTGAGATGAATTAACAGAACACTAAGCAGTTTCTCAGAAAGCTTCTTTCCAGATTTCATCTGAGGATATTTCCTTTTTCACCATAGCCCTCTATGGGCTTCCAAATATCACTTTGCCAATTCCACAAGAACTGTCTTAGCGAAAGGCTTCTCGAGAGGAAAGCTGTAACTCTGTGAGATGATTTCACAGAACACAAAGAAGTTTCGCAGAAAGCTTCTTTCTCTTTGTTATCGGAGGATATTTCCTTTGGCCCTATAGTCTTCAAAGGGATCCGAAATATCTGTTCTCAGATTCCACAGAAAAAAGGCTAGCAAAGAGATCCACGAAATACAGATGTAACTCTGTGAGATGAATTAACAGAACACTAAGCAGTTTCCAAGAAAGCTTCTTTCCAGATTTCATCTGAGGATATTTCCTTTTTCACCATAGCCTTCTATGGGCTTCCAAATATCACTTTGCCAATTCCACAAGAACTGTCTTAGCGAAAGGCTTCTCGAGGGGAAAGCTGTAACTCTGTGAGATGATTTCACAGAACACAAAGAAGTTTCTCAGAAAGCTTCTTTCTCTTTGTTATCGGAGGATATTTCCTTTCGCCCTATAGTCTTCAAAGAGATCCGAAATATCTGTTCTCAGATTCCACAGAAATAAGGCTAGCAAAGAGATCCACGAAATACAGATGTAACTCTGTGAGATGAATTAACAGGACACTTAGCAGTTTCTAGGAAAGCTTCTTTCCAGATTTCATCTGAGGATATTTCCTTTTTCACCATAGCCCTCTATGGGCTTCCAAATATCACTTTGCCAATTCCACAAGAACTGTCTAAGCGAAAGTCTTCTCGAGGGGAAAGCTGTAACTCTGTGAGATGATTTCACAGAACACAAAGAAGTTTCTCAGAAAGCTTCTTTCTCTTTGTTATCGAAGGATATTTCCTTTGGCCCTATAGTCTTAAAAGGAATCCGAAATATCTGTTCTCAGATTCCACAGAAATAAGGCTAGCAAAGAGATCCATGAAATACAGATGTAACTCTGTGAGATGAATTAACAGAACACTAAGCAGTTTCTAAGAAAGCTTCTTTCCAGATTTCATCTGAGGATATTTCCTTTTTCACCATAGCCCTCTAAGGGCTTCCAAATATCACTTTGCCAATTCCAGAAGAACTGTCTTAGCGAAAGGCTTCTTGAGGGGAAAACTGTATCTCTGTGAGATGATTTCACAGAACACAAAGAAGTTTCTCAGAAACCTTCTTTCTCTTTGTTATCGGAGTATTTTTCCTTTGGCCCTATAGTCTTCAAAGGGATCCGAAATATATGTCCTCAGATTCCACAGAAATAAGGCTAGCAAGAGATCCACGAAATACAGATGTAAGTCTGTGAGATGAATTACCAGAACACTAAGCAGTTTCTCAGAAAGCTTCTTTCCAGATTTCATCTGAGGATATTTCCTTTTTCACCAAAGCCCTCTATGGGCTTCCAAATATCACTTTGCCAATTCCACAAGAACTGTCTTAGCGAAAGGCTTCTCGAGGGGAAAGCTGTAACTCTGTGAGATGATTTCACAGAACACAAAGAAGTTTCTCAGAAAGCTTCTTTCTCTTTGTTATCGAAGGATATTTCCTTTGGCCCTATAGTCTTCAAAGGGATCCGAAATATCTGTTCTCAGATTGCAGAGAAATAAGGCTAGCAAAGAGATCCACGAAATACAGATGTAAGTCTGTGAGATGAATTAACAGAACACTAAGCAGTTTCTCAGAAAGCTTCTTTCCAGATTTCATCTGAGGATATTTCCTTTTTCACCATAGCCCTCTATGGGCTTCCAAATATCACTTTGCCAATTCCACAAGAACTGTCTTAGCGAAAGGCTTCTCGAGAGGAAAGCTGTAACTCTGTGAGATGATTTCACAGAACACAAAGAAGTTTCTCAGAAAGCTTCTTTCTCTTTGTTATCGGAGGATATTTCCTTTGGCCCTATAGTCTTCAAAGGGATCCGAAATATCTGTTCTCAGATTCCACAGAAATAAGGCTAGCAAAGAGATCCACGAAATACAGATGTAACTCTGTGAGATGAATTAACAGAACACTAAGCAGTTTCCAAGAAAGCTTCTTTCCAGATTTTATCTGAGGATATTTCCTTTTTCACCATAGCCCTCTATGGGCTTCCAAATATCACTTTGCCAATTCCACAAGAACTGTCTTAGCGAAAGGCTTCTCGAGAGGAAAGCTGTAACTCTGTGAGATGATTTCACAGAACACAAAGAAGTTTCTCAGAAAGCTTCTTTCTCTTTGTTATCGGAGGATATTTCCTTTGGCCCTATAGTCTTCAAAGGGATCCGAAATATCTGTTCTCAGATTCCACAGAAATAAGGCTAGCAAAGAGATCCACGAAATACACATGTAACTCTGTGAGATGAATTAACAGGACACTTAGCAGTTTCTAGGAAAGCTTCTTTCCAGATTTCAGCTGAGGATATTTCCTTTTTCACCATAGCCCTCTATGGGCTTCCAAATATCACTTTGCCAATTCCACAAGAACTGTCTTAGCGAAAGGCTTCTCGAGGGGAAAGCTGTAACTCTGTGAGATGATTTCACAGAACACAAAGAAGTTTCTCAGAAAGCGTCTTTCTCTTTGTTATCTTAGGATATTTCCTTTGGCCCTATAGTCTTCTTCTAAATATCTGTTCTCAGATTCCACAGAAATAAGGCTAGCAAAGAGATCCACGAAATACAGATGTAACTCTGTGAGATGAATTAACAGAACACTAAGCAGTTTCTAAGAAAGCTTCTTTCCAGATTTCATCTGAGGATATTTCCTTTTTCACCATAGCCCTCTAAGGGCTTTCAAATATCACTTTTCCAATTCCACAAGAACTGTCTTAGCGAAAGGCTTCTTGAGGGGAAAGCTGTAACTCTGTGAGATGATTTCACAGAACACAAAGAAGTTTCTCAGAAACCTTCTTTCTCTTTGTTATCGGAGGATTTTTCCTTTGGCCCTATAGTCTTCAAAGGGATCCGAAATATATGTTCTCAGATTCCACAGAAATAAGGCTAGCAAAGAGATCCACGAAATACACATGTAACTCTGTGAGATGAATTAACAGGACACTTAGCAGTTTCTAGGAAAGCTTCTTTCCAGATTTCATCTGAGGATATTTCCTTTTTCACCATAGCCCTCTATGGGCTTCCAAATATCACTTTGCCAATTCCACAAGAACTGTCTTAGCGAAAGGCTTCTCGAGGGGAAAGCTGTAACTCTGTGACACGATTTCACAGAACACAAAGAAGTTTCTCAGAAAGCTTCTTTCTCTTTGTTTTCGAAGGATATTTCCTTTGGCCCTATAGTCTTCAAAGGGATCCGAAATATCTGTTCTCAGATTCCAGAGAAATAAGGCTACCAAAGAGATCCACGAAATACAGATGTAAGTCTGTGAGATGAATTAACAGAACACTAAGCAGTTTCTCAGAAAGCTTCTTTCCAGATTTCATCTGAGGATATTTCCTTTTTCACCATAGCCCTCTACGGGCTTCCAAATATCGCTTTACCAATTCCAAAAGAACTGTCTTAGCGAAAGGCTTTTTGAGGGGAAAGCTGTAACTCTGTGAGATGATTTCACAGAACACAAAGAAGTTTCTCAGAAACCTTCTTTCTCGTTGTTATCGGAGGATATTTCCTTTGGCCCTATAGTCTTCAAAGGGATCCGAAATATCTGTTCTCAGATTCCACAGAAATAAGGCTAGCAAAGAGATCCACGAAATACAGATGTAAGTCTGTGAGATGAATTAACAGAACAGTAAGCAGTTTCTCAGAAATCTTCTTTCCAGATTTCATCTGAGGATATTTCCTTTTTCACCATAGCCCTCTAAGGTCTTCCAAATATCACTTTGCCAATTCCACAAGAACTGTCTTAGCGAAAGGCTTCTCGAGAGGAAAGCTGTAACTCTGTGAGATGATTTCACAGAACACAAAGAAGTTTCTCAGAAAGCTTCTTTCTCTTTGTTATCGGAGGATATTTCCTTTGGCTGTATAGTCTTCAAAGGGATCCGAAATATCTGTTCTCAGATTCCACAGAAATAAGGCTAGCAAAGAGATCCACGAAATACAGATGTAACTCTGTGAGATGAATTAACAGAACACTAAGCAGTTTCCAAAAAGCTTCTTTCCAGATTTCATCTGAGGATATTTCCTTTTTCACCATAGCCCTATATTGGCTTCCAAATATCACTTTGCCAATTCCACAAGAACTGTCTTAGCGAAAGGCTTCTTGTGGGGAAAGCTGTAACTCTGTGAGATGATTTCACAGAACACAAAGAAGTTTCTCAGAAAGCTTCTTTCTCTTTGTTATCGGAGGATATTTCCTTTGGCCCTATTGTCTTCAAAGGGTTCCGAAATATCTGTTCTCAGATTCCACAGAAATAAGGCTAGCAAAGAGATCCACGAAATACAGATGTAACTCTGTGAGATGAATTAACAGGACACTTAGCAGATTCTAGGAAAGCTTCTTTCCAGATTTCATCTGAGGATATTTCCTTTTTCACCATAGCCCTATATGGGCTTCCAAATATCACTTTGCCAATTCCACAAGAACTGTCTTAGCGAAAGATTTCTGGAGGGGAAAGCTGTAACTCTGTGAGATGATTTCACAGAACACAAAGAAGTTTCTCAGAAAGCTTCTTTCTCTTTGTTATCGGAGGATATTTCCTTTGGCCCTATAGTCTTCAAAGGGATCCGAAATATCTGTTCTCAGATTCCACAGAAATAAGGCTAGCAAAGAGATCCACGAAATACACATGTAACTCTGTGAGATGAATTAACAGGACACTTAGCAGTTTCTAGGAAAGCTTCCTTCCAGATTTCATCTGAGGATATTTCCTTTTTCACCATAGCCCTCTATGGGCTTCCAAATATCACTTTGCCAATTCCACAAGAACTGTCTTAGCGAAAGGCTTCTCGAGGGGAAAGCTGTAACTCTGTGAGATGATTTCACAGAACACAAAGAAGTTTCTCAGAAAGCGTCTTTCTCTTTGTTATCTTAGGATATTTCCTTTGGCCCTATAGTCTTCTAAGGGATGCTAAATATCTGTTCTCAGATTCCACAGAAATAAGGCTAGCAAAGAGATCCACGAAATACAGATGTAACTCTGTGAGATGAATTAACAGAACACTAAGCAGTTTCTAAGAAAGCTTCTTTCCAGATTTCAACTGAGGATATTTCCTTTTTCACCACAGCCCTCTAAGGGCTTCCAAATATCACCTTGCCAATTCGACAAAAACTGTCTTAGCGAAAGTCTTCTTGAGGGGAAAGCTGTAACTCTGTGAGATGATTTCACAGAACACAAAGAAGTTTCTCAGAAACCTTCTTTCTCTTTGTTATCGGAGGATTTTTCCTTTGGCCCTATAGTCTTCAAAGGGATCCGAAATATATGTTCTCAGATTCCACAGAAATAAGGCTAGCAAAGAGATCCACGAAATACAGATGTAACTCTGTGAGATGAATTACCAGAACACTAAGCAGTTTCTCAGAAAGCTTATTTCCAGATTTCATCTGAGGATATTTCCTTTTTCACCATAGCCCTCTATGGGCTTCCAAATATCACTTTGCCAATTCCACAAGAACTGTCTTAGCGAAAGGCTTCTTGAGGGGAAAACTGTATCTCTGTGAGATGATTTCACAGAACGCAAAGAAGTTTCTCAGAAAGCTTCTTTCTCTTTGTTATCGGAGGATTTTTCCTTTGGCCCTATAGTCTTCAAAGGGATCCGAAATATATGTTCTCAGATTCCACAGAAATAAGGCTAGCAAGAGATCCACGAAATACAGATGTAAGTCTGTGAGATGAATTACCAGAACACTAAGCAGTTTCTCAGAAAGCTTCTTTCCAGATTTCATCTGAGGATATTTACTTTTTCACCATAGCCCTCTATGGGCTTCCAAATATCACTTTGCCAATTCCACAAGAACTGTCTTAGCGAAAGGCTTCTCGAGGGGAAAGCTGTAACTCTGTGAGATGATTTCACAGAACACAAAGAAGTTTCTCAGAAAGCTTCTTTCTCTTTGTTATCGGAGGATATTTCCTTTGGCCCTATAGTCTTCAAAGGGATCCGAAATATCTGTTCTCAGATTCCAGAGAAATAAGGCTAGCAAAGAGATCCACGAAATACGGATGTAAGTCTGTGAGATGAATTAACAGAACACTAAGCAGTTTCTCAGAAAGCTTCTTTCCAGATTTCATCTGAGGATATTTCCTTTTTCACCATAGCCCTCTATGGGCTTCCAAATATCACTTTGCAAATTCCACAAGAACTGTCTTAGCGAAAGACTTCTGGAGGGGAAAGCTGTAACTCTGTGAGATGATTTCACAGAACACAAAGAAGTTTCTCAGAAAGCTTCTTTCTCTTTGTTATCGGAGGATATTTCCTTTGGCCCTATAGTCTTCTAAGGGATCCGAAATATCTGTTCTCAGATTCCACAGAAATAAGGCTAGCAAAGAGATCCACGAAATACACATGTAACTCTGTGAGATGAATTAACAGGACACTTAGCAGTTTCTAGGAAAGCTTCTTTCCAGATTTCACCTGAGGATATTTCCTTTTTCACCATAGCCCTCTATGGGCTTCCAAATATCACTTTGCCAATTCCACAAGAACTGTGTTAGCGAAAGGCTTCTCGAGGGGAAAGCTGTAACTCTGTGAGATGATTTCACAGAACACAAAGAAGTTTCTCAGAAAGCGTCTTTCTCTTTGTTATCTTAGGATATTTCCTTTGGCCCTATAGTCTTCTAAGGGATGCTAAATATCTGTTCTCAGATTCCACAGAAATAAGGCTAGCAAAGAGATCCACGAAATACAGATGTAACTCTGTGAGATGAATTAACAGAACACTAAGCAGTTTCTAAGAAAGCTTCTTTCCAGATTTCATCTGAGGATATTTCCTTTTTCACCATAGCCCTCTAAGGGCTTCCAAATATCACCTTGCCAATTCCACAAAAACTGTCTTAGCGAAAGGCTTCTTGAGGGGAAAGCTGTAACTCTGTGAGATGATTTCACAGAACACAAAGAAGTTTCTCAGAAACCTTCTTTCTCTTTGTTATCGGAGGATTTTTCCTTTGGCCCTATAGTCTTCAAAGGCATCCGAAATATATGTTCTCAGATTCCACAGAAATAAGGCTAGCAAAGAGATCCACGAAATACAGATGTAACTCTGTGAGATGAATTACCAGAACACTAAGCAGTTTCTCAGAAAGCTTCTTTCCAGATTTCATATGAGGATATTTCCTTTTTCACCATAGCCCTCTATGGGCTTCCAAATATCACTTTGCCAATTCCACAAGAACTTTCTTAGCGAAAGGCTTCTCGAGGGGAAAGCTGTAACTCTGTGTGATGATTTCACAGAACACAAAGAAGTTTCTCAGAAAGCTTCTTTCTCTTTGTTATCGGAGGATATTTCCTTTGGCCCTATAGTCTTCAAAGGGATCCGAAATATCTGTTCTCAGATTCCACAGAAATAAGGCTAGCAAAGAGATCCACGAAATACAGATGTAACTCTGTGAGATGAATTAACAGAACACTAAGCAGTTTCTCAGAAAGCTTCTTTCCAGATTTCATCTGAGGATATTTCCTTTTTCACCATAGCCCTCTATGGGCTTCCAAATATCACTTTGCCAATTCCACAAGAACTGTCTTAGCGAAAGGCTTCTCGAGAGGAAAGCTGTAACTCTGTGAGATGATTTCACAGAACACAAAGAAGTTTCTCAGAAAGCTTCTTTCTCTTTGTTATCGGAGGATATTTCCTTTGGCCCTATAGTCTTCAAAGGGATCCGAAATATCTGTTCTCAGATTCCACAGAAAAAAGGCTAGCAAAGAGATCCACGAAATACAGATGTAACTCCGTGAGATGAATTAACAGAACACTAAGCAGTTTCCAAGAAAGCTTCTTTCCAGATTTCATCTGAGGATATTTCCTTTTTCACCATAGCCTTCTATGGGCTTCCAAATATCACTTTGCCAATTAAACAAGAACTGTCTTACCGAAAGGCTTCTTGAGGGGAAAGCTGTAACTCTGTGAGATGATTTCACAGAACACAAAGAAGTTTCTCAGAAAGCTTCTTTCTCTTTGTTATCGGAGGATATTTCCTTTGGCCCTATAGTCTTCAAAGGGATCCGAAATATCTGTTCTCAGATTCCACAGAAATAAGGCTAGCAAAGAGATCCACGAAATACAGATGTAACTCTGTGAGATGAATTAACAGGACACTTAGCAGTTTCTAGGAAAGCTTCTTTCCAGATTTCATCTGAGGATATTTCCTTTTTCACCATAGCCCTCTATGGGCTTCCAAATATCACTTTGCCAATTCCACAAGAACTGTCTTAGCGAAAGGCTTCTCGAGGGGAAAGCTGTAACTCTGTGAGATGATTTCACAGAACACAAAGAAGTTTCTCAGAAAGCTTCTTTCTCTTTGTTATCGAAGGATATTTCCTTTGGCCCTATAGTCTTAAAAGGAATCCGAAATATCTGTTCTCAGATTCCACAGAAATAAGGCTAGCAAAGAGATCCAGGAAATACAGATGTAACTCTGTGAGATGAATTAACAGAACACTAAGCAGTTTCTAAGAAAGCTTCTTTCCAGATTTCATCTGAGGATATTTCCTTTTTCACAGTAGCCCTCTAAGGGCTTCCAAATATCACTTTGCCAATTCCACAAGAACTGTCTTAGCGAAAGGCTTCTCGAGGGGAAAGCTGTAACTCTGTGAGATGATTTCACAGAATACAAAGAAGTTTCTCAGAAAGCTTCTTTCTCTTTGTTATCGGAGGATATTTCCTTTGGCCCTATAGTCTACAAAGGGATCCGAAATATCGGTTCTCAGATTCCAGAGAAATAAGGCTAGCAAAGAGATCCACGAAATACAGATGTCAGTCTGTGAGATGAATTAACAGAACACTAAGCAGTTTCTCAGAAAGCTTCTTTCCAGATTTCATCTGAGGATATTTCCTTTTTCACCATAGCCCTCTATGGGCTTCCAAATATCACTTTGCCAATTCCACAAGAACTGTCTTAGCGAAAGGCTTCTCGAGAGGGAAGCTGTAACTCTGTGAGATGATTTCACAGAACACAAAGAAGTTTCTCAGAAAGCTTCTTTCTCTTTGTTATCGGAGGATATTTCCTTTGGCCCTATAGTCTTCAAAGGGATCCGAAATATCTGTTCTCAGATTCCACAGAAAAAAGGCTAGCAAAGAGATCCACGAAATACAGATGTAACTCTGTGAGATGAATTAACAGAACACTAAGCAGTTTCCAAGAAAGCTTCTTTCCAGATTTCATCTGAGGATATTTCCTTTTTCACCATAGCCCTCTATGGGCTTCCAAATATCGCTTTGCCAATTCCACAAGAACTGTCTTAGCGAAAGGCTTCTTGAGGGGAAAGCTGTAACTCTGTGAGATGATTTCACAGAACACAAAGAAGTTTCTCAGAAAGCTTCTTTCTCTTTGTTATCGGAGGATATTTCCTTTGGCCCTATAGTCTTCAAAGGGTTCCGAAATATCTGTTCTCAGATTCCACAGAAATAAGGCTAACAAAGAGATCCACGAAATACAGATGTAACTCTGTGAGATGAATTAACAGGACACTTAGCAGATTCTATTAAAGCTTCTTTCCAGATTTCATCTGAGGATATTTCCTTTTTCACCATAGCCCTCTATGGGCTTCCAAATATCACTTTGCCAATTCCACAAGAACTGTCTTAGCGAAAGACTTCTCGAGGGGAAAGCTGTAACTCTGTGAGATGATTTCACAGAACACAAAGAAGTTTCTCAGAAAGCTTCTTTCTCTTTGTTATCGGAGGATATTTCCTTTGGCCCTATGGTCTTCAAAGGGATCCGAAATATCTGTTCTCAGATTCCACAGAAATAAGGCTAGCAAAGAGATCCACGAAATACAGATGTAACTCTGTGAGATGAATTAACAGGACACTTAGCAGTTTCTAGGAAAGCTTCTTTCCAGATTTCACCTGAGGATATTTCCTTTTTCACCATAGCCCTCTATGGGCTTCCAAATATCACTTTGCCAATTCCACAAGAACTGTCTTAGCGAAAAGCTTCTCGAGGGGAAAGCTGTAACTCTGTGAGATGATTTCACAGAACACAAAGAAGTTTCTCAGAAAGCGTCTTTCTCTTTGTTATCTTAGGATATTTCCTTTGGCCCTATAGTCTTCTTCTAAATATCTGTTCTCAGATTCCACAGAAATAAGGCTAGCAAAGAGATCCACGAAATACAGATGTAACTCTGTGAGATGAATTAACAGAACACTAAGCAGTTTCTAAGAAAGCTTCTTTCCAGATTTCATCTGAGGATATTTCCTTTTTCACCATAGCCCTCTAAGGGCTTTCAAATATCACTTTTCCAATTCCACAAGAACTGTCTTAGCGAAAGGCTTCTTGAGGGGAAAGCTGTAACTCTGTGAGATGATTTCACAGAACACAAAGAAGTTTCTCAGAAACCTTCTTTCTCTTTGTTATCGGAGGATTTTTCCTTTGGCCCTATAGTCTTCAAAGGGATCCGAAATATATGTTCTCAGATTCCACAGAAATAAGGCTAGCAAAGAGATCCACGAAATACACATGTAACTCTGTGAGATGAATTAACAGGACACTTAGCAGTTTCTAGGAAAGCTTCTTTCCAGATTTCATCTGAGGATATTTCCTTTTTCACCATAGCCCTCTATGGGCTTCCAAATATCACTTTGCCAATTCCACAAGAACTGTCTTAGCGAAAGGCTTCTCGAGGGGAAAGCTGTAACTCTGTGACACGATTTCACAGAACACAAAGAAGTTTCTCAGAAAGCTTCTTTCTCTTTGTTTTCGAAGGATATTTCCTTTGGCCCTATAGTCTTCAAAGGGATCCGAAATATCTGTTCTCAGATTCCACAGAAATAAGGCTACCAAAGAGATCCACGAAATACAGATGTAAGTCTGTGAGATGAATTAACAGAACACTAAGCAGTTTCTCAGAAAGCTTCTTTCCAGATTTCATCTGAGGATATTTCCTTTTTCACCATAGCCCTCTACGGGCTTCCAAATATCGCTTTACCAATTCCAAAAGAACTGTCTTAGCGAAAGGCTTTTTGAGGGGAAAGCTGTAACTCTGTGAGATGATTTCACAGAACACAAAGAAGTTTCTCAGAAACCTTCTTTCTCGTTGTTATCGGAGGATATTTCCTTTGGCCCTATAGTCTTCAAAGGGATCCGAAATATCTGTTCTCAGATTCCACAGAAATAAGGCTAGCAAAGAGATCCACGAAATACAGATGTAAGTCTGTGAGATGAATTAACAGAACAGTAAGCAGTTTCTCAGAAATCTTCTTTCCAGATTTCATCTGAGGATATTTCCTTTTTCACCATAGCCCTCTAAGGTCTTCCAAATATCACTTTGCCAATTCCACAAGAACTGTCTTAGCGAAAGGCTTCTCGAGAGGAAAGCTGTAACTCTGTGAGATGATTTCACAGAACACAAAGAAGTTTCTCAGAAAGCTTCTTTCTCTTTGTTATCGGAGGATATTTCCTTTGGCTGTATAGTCTTCAAAGGGATCCGAAATATCTGTTCTCAGATTCCACAGAAATAAGGCTAGCAAAGAGATCCACGAAATACAGATGTAACTCTGTGAGATGAATTAACAGAACACTAAGCAGTTTCCAAAAAGCTTCTTTCCAGATTTCATCTGAGGATATTTCCTTTTTCACCATAGACTTCTACGGGCTTCCAAATATCACTTTGCCAATTCCACAAGAACTGTCTTAGCGAAAGGCTTCTTGTGGGGAAAGCTGTAACTCTGTGAGATGATTTCACAGAACACAAAGAAGTTTCTCAGAAAGCTTCTTTCTCTTTGTTATCGGAGGATATTTCCTTTGGCCCTATTGTCTTCAAAGGGTTCCGAAATATCTGTTCTCAGATTCCACAGAAATAAGGCTAGCAAAGAGATCCACGAAATACAGATGTAACTCTGTGAGATGAATTAACAGGACACTTAGCAGATTCTAGGAAAGCTTCTTTCCAGATTTCATCTGAGGATATTTCCTTTTTCACCATAGCCCTATATGGGCTTCCAAATATCACTTTGCCAATTCCACAAGAACTGTCTTAGCGAAAGATTTCTGGAGGGGAAAGCTGTAACTCTGTGAGATGATTTCACAGAACACAAAGAAGTTTCTCAGAAAGCTTCTTTCTCTTTGTTATCGGAGGATATTTCCTTTGGCCCTATAGTCTTCAAAGGGATCCGAAATATCTGTTCTCAGATTCCACAGAAATAAGGCTAGCAAAGAGATCCACGAAATACACATGTAACTCTGTGAGATGAATTAACAGGACACTTAGCAGTTTCTAGGAAAGCTTCCTTCCAGATTTCATCTGAGGATATTTCCTTTTTCACCATAGCCCTCTATGGGCTTCCAAATATCACTTTGCCAATTCCACAAGAACTGTCTTAGCGAAAGGCTTCTCGAGGGGAAAGCTGTAACTCTGTGAGATGATTTCACAGAACACAAAGAAGTTTCTCAGAAAGCGTCTTTCTCTTTGTTATCTTAGGATATTTCCTTTGGCCCTATAGTCTTCTAAGGGATGCTAAATATCTGTTCTCAGATTCCACAGAAATAAGGCTAGCAAAGAGATCCACGAAATACAGATGTAACTCTGTGAGATGAATTACCAGAACACTAAGCAGTTTCTCAGAAAGCTTCTTTCCAGATTTCATCTGAGGATATTTCCTTTTTCACCATAGCCCTCTATGGGCTTCCAAATATCACTTTGCCAATTCCACAAGAACTGTCTTAGCGAAAGGCTTCTTGAGGGGAAAACTGTATCTCTGTGAGATGATTTCACAGAACGCAAAGAAGTTTCTCAGAAAGCTTCTTTCTCTTTGTTATCGGAGGATTTTTCCTTTGGCCCTATAGTCTTCAAAGGGATCCGAAATATATGTTCTCAGATTCCACAGAAATAAGGCTAGCAAGAGATCCACGAAATACAGATGTAAGTCTGTGAGATGAATTACCAGAACACTAAGCAGTTTCTCAGAAAGCTTCTTTCCAGATTTCATCTGAGGATATTTACTTTTTCACCATAGCCCTCTATGGGCTTCCAAATATCACTTTGCCAATTCCACAAGAACTGTCTTAGCGAAAGGCTTCTCGAGGGGAAAGCTGTAACTCTGTGAGATGATTTCACAGAACACAAAGAAGTTTCTCAGAAAGCTTCTTTCTCTTTGTTATCGGAGGATATTTCCTTTGGCCCTATAGTCTTCAAAGGGATCCGAAATATCTGTTCTCAGATTCCAGAGAAATAAGGCTAGGAAAGAGATCCACGAAATACGGATGTAAGTCTGTGAGATGGATTAACAGAACACTAAGCAGTTTCTCAGAAAGCTTCTTTCCAGATTTCATCTGAGGATATTTCCTTTTTCACCATAGCCCTCTATGGGCTTCCAAATATCACTTTGCAAATTCCACAAGAACTGTCTTAGCGAAAGACTTCTGGAGGGGAAAGCTGTAACTCTGTGAGATGATTTCACAGAACACAAAGAAGTTTCTCAGAAAGCTTCTTTCTCTTTGTTATCGGAGGATATTTCCTTTGGCCCTATAGTCTTCTAAGGGATCCGAAATATCTGTTCTCAGATTCCACAGAAATAAGGCTAGCAAAGAGATCCACGAAATACAGATGTAACTCTGTGAGATGAATTAACAGAACACTAAGCAGTTTCTAAGAAAGCTTCTTTCCAGATTTCATCTGAGGATATTTCCTTTTTCACCATAGCCCTCTAAGGGCTTCCAAATATCACCTTGCCAATTCCACAAAAACTGTCTTAGCGAAAGGCTTCTTGAGGGGAAAGCTGTAACTCTGTGAGATGATTTCACAGAACACAAAGAAGTTTCTCAGAAACCTTCTTTCTCTTTGTTATCGGAGGATTTTTCCTTTGGCCCTATAGTCTTCAAAGGCATCCGAAATATATGTTCTCAGATTCCACAGAAATAAGGCTAGCAAAGAGATCCACGAAATACAGATGTAACTCTGTGAGATGAATTACCAGAACACTAAGCAGTTTCTCAGAAAGCTTCTTTCCAGATTTCATATGAGGATATTTCCTTTTTCACCATAGCCCTCTATGGGCTTCCAAATATCACTTTGCCAATTCCACAAGAACTTTCTTAGCGAAAGGCTTCTCGAGGGGAAAGCTGTAACTCTGTGTGATGATTTCACAGAACACAAAGAAGTTTCTCAGAAAGCTTCTTTCTCTTTGTTATCGGAGGATATTTCCTTTGGCCCTATAGTCTTCAAAGGGATCCGAAATATCTGTTCTCAGATTCCACAGAAATAAGGCTAGCAAAGAGATCCACGAAATACAGATGTAACTCTGTGAGATGAATTAACAGAACACTAAGCAGTTTCTCAGAAAGCTTCTTTCCAGATTTCATCTGAGGATATTTCCTTTTTCACCATAGCCCTCTATGGGCTTCCAAATATCACTTTGCCAATTCCACAAGAACTGTCTTAGCGAAAGGCTTCTCGAGAGGAAAGCTGTAACTCTGTGAGATGATTTCACAGAACACAAAGAAGTTTCTCAGAAAGCTTCTTTCTCTTTGTTATCGGAGGATATTTCCTTTGGCCCTATAGTCTTCAAAGGGATCCGAAATATCTGTTCTCAGATTCCACAGAAAACAGGCTAGCAAAGAGATCCACGAAATACAGATATAACTCCGTGAGATGAATTAACAGAACACTAAGCAGTTTCCAAGAAAGCTTCTTTCCAGATTTCATCTGAGGATATTTCCTTTTTCACCATAGCCTTCTATGGGCTTCCAAATATCACTTTGCCAATTAAACAAGAACTGTCTTACCGAAAGGCTTCTTGAGGGGAAAGCTGTAACTCTGTGAGATGATTTCACAGAACACAAAGAAGTTTCTCAGAAAGCTTCTTTCTCTTTGTTATCGGAGGATATTTCCTTTGGCCCTATAGTCTTCAAAGGGATCCGAAATATCTGTTCTCAGATTCCACAGAAATAAGGCTAGCAAAGAGATCCACGAAATACAGATGTAACTCTGTGAGATGAATTAACAGGACACTTAGCAGTTTCTAGGAAAGCTTCTTTCCAGATTTCATCTGAGGATATTTCCTTTTTCACCATAGCCCTCTATGGGCTTCCAAATATCACTTTGCCAATTCCACAAGAACTGTCTTAGCGAAAGGCTTCTCGAGGGGAAAGCTGTAACTCTGTGAGATGATTTCACAGAACACAAAGAAGTTTCTCAGAAAGCTTCTTTCTCTTTGTTATCGAAGGATATTTCCTTTGGCCCTATAGTCTTAAAAGGAATCCGAAATATCTGTTCTCAGATTCCACAGAAATAAGGCTAGCAAAGAGATCCAGGAAATACAGATGTAACTCTGTGAGATGAATTAACAGAACACTAAGCAGTTTCTAAGAAAGCTTCTTTCCAGATTTCATCTGAGGATATTTCCTTTTTCACAGTAGCCCTCTAAGGGCTTCCAAATATCACTTTGCCAATTCCACAAGAACTGTCTTAGCGAAAGGCTTCTCGAGGGGAAAGCTGTAACTCTGTGAGATGATTTCACAGAATACAAAGAAGTTTCTCAGAAAGCTTCTTTCTCTTTGTTATCGGAGGATATTTCCTTTGGCCCTATAGTCTACAAAGGGATCCGAAATATCGGTTCTCAGATTCCAGAGAAATAAGGCTAGCAAAGAGATCCACGAAATACAGATGTAAGTCTGTGAGATGAATTAACAGAACACTAAGCAGTTTCTCAGAAAGCTTCTTTCCAGATTTCATCTGAGGATATTTCCTTTTTCACCATAGCCCTCTATGGGCTTCCAAATATCACTTTGCCAATTCCACAAGAACTGTCTTAGCGAAAGGCTTCTCGAGAGGGAAGCTGTAACTCTGTGAGATGATTTCACAGAACACAAAGAAGTTTCTCAGAAAGCTTCTTTCTCTTTGTTATCGGAGGATATTTCCTTTGGCCCTATAGTCTTCAAAGGGATCCGAAATATCTGTTCTCAGATTCCACAGAAAAAAGGCTAGCAAAGAGATCCACGAAATACAGATGTAAGTCTGTGAGATGAATTAACAGAACACTAAGCAGTTTCCAAGAAAGCTTCTTTCCAGATTTCATCTGAGGATATTTCCTTTTTCACCATAGCCCTCTATGGGCTTCCAAATATCACTTTGCCAATTCCACAAGAACTGTCTTAGCGAAAGGCTTCTTGAGGGGAAAGCTGTAACTCTGTGAGATGATTTCACAGAACACAAAGAAGTTTCTCAGAAAGCTTCTTTCTCTTTGTTATCGGAGGATATTTCCTTTGGCCCTATAGTCTTCAAAGGGTTCCGAAATATCTGTTCTCAGATTCCACAGAAATAAGGCTAACAAAGAGATCCACGAAATACAGATGTAACTCTGTGAGATGAATTAACAGGACACTTAGCAGATTCTATTAAAGCTTCTTTCCAGATTTCATCTGAGGATATTTCCTTTTTCACCGTAGCCCTCTATGGGCTTCCAAATATCACTTTGCCAATTCCACAAGAACTGTCTTAGCGAAAGACTTCTCGAGGGGAAAGCTGTAACTCTGTGAGATGATTTCACAGAACACAAAGAAGTTTCTCAGAAAGCTTCTTTCTCTTTGTTATCGGAGGATATTTCCTTTGGCCCTATGGTCTTCAAAGGGATCCGAAATATCTGTTCTCAGATTCCACAGAAATAAGGCTAGCAAAGAGATCCACGAAATACAGATGTAACTCTGTGAGATGAATTAACAGGACACTTAGCAGTTTCTAGGAAAGCTTCTTTCCAGATTTCACCTGAGGATATTTCCTTTTTCACCATAGCCCTCTATGGGCTTCCAAATATCACTTTGCCAATTCCACAAGAACTGTCTTAGTGAAAGGCTTCTCGAGGGGAAAGCTGTAACTCTGTGAGATGATTTCACAGAACACAAAGAAGTTTCTCAGAAAGCTTCTTTCTCTTTGTTATCGGAGGATATTTCCTTTGGCCCTATAGTCTTCAAAGGGATCCGAAATATCTGTTATCAGATTCCACAGAAATACGGCTAGCAAAGAGATCCACGAAATACAGATGTAACTCTGTGAGATGAATTACCAGAACACTAAGCAGTTTCTCAGAAAGCTTCTTTCCAGATTTCATATGAGGATATTTCCTTTTTCACCATAGCCCTCTATGGGCTTCCAAATATCACTTTGCCAATTCCACAAGAACTGTCTTAGCGAAAGGCTTCTCGAGGGGAAAGCTGTAACTCTTTGAGATGATTTCACAGAACACAAAGAAGTTTCTCAGAAAGCTTCTTTCTCTTTGTTATCGGAGGATATTTCCTTTGGCCCTATAGTCTTCAAAGGGATCCGAAATATCTGTTCTCAGATTCCAGAGAAATAAGGCTAGCAAAGAGATCCACGAAATACAGATGTAAGTCTGTGAGATGAATTAACAGAACACTAAGCAGTTTCTCAGAAAGCTTCTTTCCAGATTTCATCTGAGGATATTTCCTTTTTCACCATAGCCCTCTATGGGCTTCCAAATATCACTTTGCCAATTCCACAAGAACTGTCTTAGCGAAAGGCTTCTCGAGAGGAAAGCTGTAACTCTGTGAGATGATTTCACAGAACACAAAGAAGTTTCTCAGAAAGCTTCTTTCTCTTTGTTATCGGAGGATATTTCCTTTGGCCCTATAGTCTTCAAAGGGATCCGAAATATCTGTTCTCAGATTCCACAGAAAAAAGGCTAGCAAAGAGATCCACGAAATACAGATGTAACTCTGTGAGATGAATTAACAGAACACTAAGCAGTTTCCAAGAAAGCTTCTTTCCAGATTTCATCTGAGGATATTTCCTTTTTCACCATAGCCCTCTATGGGCTTCCAAATATCACTTTGCCAATTCCACAAGAACTGTCTTAGCGAAAGGCTTCTTGAGGGGAAAGCTGTAACTCTGTGAGATGATTTCACAGAACACAAAGAAGTTTCTCAGAAAGCTTCTTTCTCTTTGTTATCGGAGGATATTTCCTTTGGCCCTATAGTCTTCAAAGGGATCCGAAATATCTGTTCTCAGATTCCACAGAAATAAGGCTAGCAAAGAGATCCACGAAATACAGATGTAACTCTGTGAGATGAATTAACAGAACACTAAGCAGTTTCCAACAAAGCTTCTTTCCAGATTTCATCTGAGGATATTTCCTTTTTCACCATAGCCTTCTATGGGCTTCCAAATATCACTTTGCCAATTCCACAAGAACTGTCCTAGCGAAAGGCTTCTTGAGGGGAATGCTGTAACTCTGTGAGATGATTTCACAGAACACAAAGAAGTTTCTCAGAAAGCTTCTTTCTCTTTGTTATCGGAGGATATTTCCTTTGGCCCTATAGTCTTCAAAGGGATCCGAAATATCTGTTCTCAGATTCCACAGAAATAAGGCGAGCAAAGAGATCCACGAAATACAGATGTAACTCTGTGAGATGAATTAATAGGACACTTAGCAGTTTCTAGGAAAGCTTCCTTCCAGATTTCATCTGAGGATATTTCCTTTTTCACCATAGCCCTCTATGGGCTTCCAAATATCACTTTGCCAATTCCACAAGAACTGTCTTAGCGAAAGGCTTCTCGAGGGGAAAGCTGTAACTCTGTGCGATGATTTCACAGAATACAAAGAAGTTTCGCAGAAAGCTTCTTTCTCTTTGTTATCGGAGGATATTTCCTTTGGCCCTATAGTCTACAAAGGGATCCGAAATATCGGTTCTCAGATTCCAGAGAAATAAGGCTAGCAAAGAGATCCACGAAATACAGATGTAAGTCTGTGAGATGAATTAACAGAACACTAAGCAGTTTCTCAGAAAGCTTCTTTCCAGATTTCATCTGAGGATATTTCCTTTTTCACCATAGCCCTCTATGGGCTTCCAAATATCGCTTTGCCAATTCCACAAGAACTGTCTTAGCGAAAGGCTTCTTGAGGGGAAAGCTGTAACTCTGTGAGATGATTTCACAGAACACAAAGAAGTTTCTCAGAAAACTTCTTTCTCGTTGTTATCGGAGGATATTTCCTTTGGCCCTATAGTCTTCAAAGGGATCCGAAATATCTGTTCTCAGATTCCAGAGAAATAAGGCTAGCAAAGAGATCCACGATATACAGATGTAAGTCTGTGAGATGAATTAACAGAACACTAAGCAGTTTCTCAGAAAGCTTCTTACCAAATTTCATCTGAGGATATTTCCTTTTTCACCATAGCCCTCTATGGGCTTCCAAATATCACTTTGCCAATTCCACAAGAACTGTCTTAGCGAAAGGTTTCTCGAGAGGAAAGCTGTAACTCTGTGAGATGATTTCACAGAACACAAAGAAGTTTCTCAGAAAGCTTCTTTCTCTTTGTTATCGGAGGATATTTTCTTTGGCCCTATAGTCTTCAAAGGGATCCGAAATATCTCTTCTCAGATTCCACAGAAATAAGGCTAGCAAAGAGATTCACGAAATACAGATGTAAGTCTGTGAGATGAATTACCAGAACACTAAGCAGTTTCCAAGAAAGCTTCTTTCCAGATTTCATCTGAGGATATTTCCTTTTTCACCATAGCCTTCTATGGGCTTCCAAATATCACTTTGCCAATTCCACAAGAACTGTCTTAGCGAAAGGCTTCTTGAGGGGAAAGCTGTAACTCTGTGAGATGATTTCACAGAACACAAAGAAGTTTCTCAGAAAGCTTCTTTCTCTTTGTTATCGGAGGATATTTCCTTTGGCCCTATAGTCTTCAAAGGGATCCGAAATATCTGTTCTCAGATTCCACAGAAATAAGGCTAGCAAAGAGATCCACGAAATACAGATGTAACTCTGTGAGATGAATTAACAGAACACTAAGCAGTTTCCAAGAAAGCTTCTTTCCAGATTTCATCTGAGGATATTTCCTTTTTCACCATAGCCTTCTATGGGCTTCCAAATATCACTTTGCCAATTCCACAAGAACTGTCTTAGCGAAAGGCTTCTTGAGGGGAATGCTGTAACTCTGTGAGATGATTTCACAGAACACAAAGAAGTTTCTCAGAAAGCTTCTTTCTCTTTGTTATCGGAGGATATTTCCTTTGGCCCTATAGTCTTCAAAGGGATCCGAAATATCTGTTCTCAGATTCCACAGAAATAAGGCGAGCAAAGAGATCCACGAAATACAGATGTAACTCTGTGAGATGAATTAATAGGACACTTAGCAGTTTCTAGGAAAGCTTCCTTCCAGATTTCATCTGAGGATATTTCCTTTTTCACCATAGCCCTCTATGGGCTTCCAAATATCACTTTGCCAATTCCACAAGAACTGTCTTAGCGAAAGGCTTCTCGAGGGGAAAGCTGTAACTCTGTGCGATGATTTCACAGAATACAAAGAATTTTCTCAGAAAGCTTCTTTCTCTTTGTTATCGGAGGATATTTCCTTTGGCCCTATAGTCTACAAAGGGATCCGAAATATCGATTCTCAGATTCCAGAGAAATAAGGCTAGCAAAGAGATCCACGAAATACAGATGTAAGTCTGTGAGATGAATTAACAGAACACTAAGCAGTTTCTCAGAAAGCTTCTTTCCAGATTTCATCTGAGGATATTTCCTTTTTCACCATAGCCCTCTATGGGCTTCCAAATATCGCTTTGCCAATTCCACAAGAACTGTCTTAGCGAAAGGCTTCTTGAGGGGAAAGCTGTAACTCTGTGAGATGATTTCACAGAACACAAAGAAGTTTCTCAGAAAACTTCTTTCTCGTTGTTATCGGAGGATATTTCCTTTGGCCCTATAGTCTTCAAAGGGATCCGAAATATCTGTTCTCAGATTCCAGAGAAATAAGGCTAGCAAAGAGATCCACGATATACAGATGTAAGTCTGTGAGATGAATTAACAGAACACTAAGCAGTTTCTCAGAAAGCTTCTTACCAAATTTCATCTGAGGATATTTCCTTTTTCACCATAGCCCTCTATGGGCTTCCAAATATCACTTTGCCAATTCCACAAGAACTGTCTTAGCGAAAGGTTTCTCGAGAGGAAAGCTGTAACTCTGTGAGATGATTTCACAGAACACAAAGAAGTTTCTCAGAAGGCTTCTTTCTCTTTGTTATCGGAGGATATTTTCTTTGGCCCTATAGTCTTCAAAGGGATCCGAAATATCTCTTCTCAGATTCCACAGAAATAAGGCTAGCAAAGAGATTCACGAAATACAGATGTAAGTCTGTGAGATGAATTACCAGAACACTAAGCAGTTTCCAAGAAAGCTTCTTTCCAGATTTCATCTGAGGATATTTCCTTTTTCACCATAGCCTTCTATGGGCTTCCAAATATCACTTTGCCAATTCCACAAGAACTGTCTTAGCGAAAGGCTTCTTGAGGGGAAAGCTGTAACTCTGTGAGATGATTTCACAGAACACAAAGAAGTTTCTCAGAAAGCTTCTTTCTCTTTGTTATCGGAGGATATTTCCTTTGGCCCTATAGTCTTCAAAGGGTTCCGAAATATCTGTTCTCAGATTCCACAGAAATAAGGCTAACAAAGAGATCCACGAAATACAGATGTAACTCTGTGAGATGAATTAACAGGACACTTAGCAGATTCTAGGAAAGCTTCTTTCCAGATTTCATATGAGGATATTTCCTTTTTCACCATAGCCCTCTATGGGCTTCCAAATATCACTTTGCCAATTCCACAAGAACTGTCTTAGCGAAAGACTTCTCGAGGGGAAAGCTGTAACTCTGTGAGATGATTTCACAGAACACAAAGAAGTTTCTCAGAGCTTCTTTCTCTTTGTTATCGGAGGATATTTCCTTTGGCCCTATATTCTTCAAAGGGATCCGAAATATCTGTTCTCAGATTCCACAGAAATAAGGCTAGCAAAGAGATCCACGAAATACAGATGTAACTCTGTGAGATGAATTAACAGGACACTTAGCAGTTTCTAGGAAAGCTTCTTTCCAGATTTCACCTGAGGATATTTCCTTTTTCACCATAGCCCTCTATGGGCTTCCAAATATCACTTTGCCAATTCCACAAGAACTGTCTTAGCGAAAGGCTTCTCGAGGGGAAAGCTGTAACTCTGTGAGATGATTTCACAGAACACAAAGAAGTTTCTCAGAAACCTTCTTTCTCTTTGTTATCGGAGGATATTTCCTTTTCCCCTATAGTCTTCAAAGGGATCCGAAATATCTGTTCTCAGATTCCACAGAAATACGGCTAGCAAAGAGATCCACGAAATACAGATGTAACTCTGTGAGATGAATTACCAGAACACTAAGCAGTTTCTCAGAAAGCTTCTTTCCAGATTTCATATGAGGATATTTCCTTTTTCACCATAGCCCTCTATGGGCTTCCAAATATCACTTTGCCAATTCCACAAGAACTGTCTTAGCGAAAGGCTTCTCGAGGGGAAAGCTGTAACTCTGTGAGATGATTTCACAGAACACAAAGAAGTTTCTCAGAAAGCTTCTTTCTCTTTGTTATCGGAGGATATTTCCTTTGGCCCTATAGTCTTCAAAGGGATCCGAAATATCTGTTCTCAGATTCCAGAGAAATAAGGCTAGCAAAGAGATCCACGAAATACAGATGTAAGTCTGTGAGATGAATTAACAGAACACTAAGCAGTTTCTCAGAAAGCGTCTTTCCAGATTTCATCTGAGGATATTTCCTTTTTCACCATAGCCCTCTATGGGCTTCCAAATATCACTTTGCCAATTCCACAAGAACTGTCTTAGCGAAAGGCTTCTCGAGAGGAAAGCTGTAACTCTGTGAGATGATTGCAGAGAACACAAAGAAGTTTCTCAGAAAGCTTCTTTCTCTTTGTTATCGGAGGATATTTCCTTTGGCCCTATAGTCTTCAAAGGGATCCGAAATATCTGTTCTCAGATTCCACAGAAAAAAGGCTAGCAAAGAGATGCACGAAATACAGATGTAACTCTGTGAGATGAATTAACAGAACACTAAGCAGTTTCCAAGAAAGCTTCTTTCCAGATTTCATCTGAGGATATTTCCTTTTTCACCATAGCCTTCTATGGGCTTCCAAATATCACTTTGCCAATTCCACAAGAACTGTCTTAGCGAAAGGCTTCTTGAGGGGAAAGCTGTAACTCTGTGAGATGATTTCACAGAACACAAAGAAGTTTCTCAGAAAGCTTCTTTCTCTTTGTTATCGGAGGATATTTCCTTTGGCCCTATAGTCTTCAAAGGGATCCGAAATATCTGTTCTCAGATTCCACAGAAATAAGGCTAGCAAAGAGATCCACGAAATACAGATGTAACTCTGTGAGATGAATTAACAGGACACTTAGCAGTTTCTAGGAAAGCTTCTTTCCAGATTTCATCTGAGGATATTTCCTTTTTCACCATAGCCCTCTATGGGCTTCCAAATATCACTTTGCCAATTCCACAAGAACTGTCTTAGCGAAAGGCTTCTCGAGGGGAAAGCTGTAACTCTGTGAGATGATTTCACAGAACACAAAGAAGTTTCTCAGAAAGCTTCTTTCTCTTTGTTATCGAAGGATATTTCCTTTGGCGCTATAGTCTTAAAAGGAATCCGAAATATCTGTTCTCAGATTCCACAGAAATAAGGCTAGCAAAGAGATCCAGGAAATACAGATGTAACTCTGTGAGATGAATTAACAGAACACTAAGCAGTTTCTAAGAAAGCTTCTTTCCAGATTTCATCTGAGGATATTTCCTTTTTCACCGTAGCCCTCTAAGGGCTTCCAAATATCACTTTGCCAATTCCACAAGAACTGTCTTAGCGAAAGGCTTCTTGAGGGGAAAACTGTAACTCTGTGAGATGATTTCACAGAACACAAAGAAGTTTCTCAGAAACCTTCTTTCTCTTTGTTATCGGAGGATTTTTCCTTTGGACCTATAGTCCTCAAAGGGATCCGAAATATATGTTCTCAGATTCCACAGAAATAAGGCTAGCAAGAGATCCACGAAATACAGATGTAAGTCTGTGAGATGAATTACCAGAACACTAAGCAGTTTCTCAGAAAGCTTCTTTCCAGATTTCATCTGAGGATATTTCCTTTTTCACCATAGCCCTCTATGGGCTTCCAAATATCACTTTGCCAATTCCACAAGAACTGTCTTAGCGAAAGGCTTCTCGAGGGGAAAGCTGTAACTCTGTGAGATGATTTCACAGAACACAAAGAAGTTTCTCAGAAAGCTTCTTTCTCTTTGTTATCGGATGATATTTCCTTTGGCCCTATAGTCTTCAAAGGGATCCGAAATATCTGTTCTCAGATTCCAGAGAAATAAGGCTAGCAAAGAGATCCACGAAATACAGATGTAAGTCTGTGAGATGAATTCACAGAACACTAAGCAGTTTCTCAGAAAGCTTCTTTCCAGATTTCATCTGAGGATATTTCCTTTTTCACCATAGCCCTCTATGGGCTTCCAAATATCACTTTGCCAATTCCACAAGAACTGTCTTAGCGAAAGGCTTCTCGAGAGGAAAGCTGTAACTCTGTGAGATGATTTCACAGAACACAAAGAAGTTTCTCAGAAAGCTTCTTTCTCTTTGTTATCGGAGGATATTTCCTTTGGCCCTATAGTCTTCAAAGGGATCCGAAATATCTGTTCTCAGATTCCACAGAAATAAGGCTAGCAAAGAGATCCACGAAATACAGATGTAAGTCTGTGAGATGAATTAACAGAGCACTAAGCAGTTTCTCAGAAATCGTCTTTCCAGATTTCATCTGAGGATATTTCCTATTTCACCATAGCCCTCTATGGGCTTCCAAATATCACTTTGCCAATTCCACAAGAACTGTCTTAGCGAAAGACTTCTCGAGAGGAAAGCTGTAACTCTGTGAGATGATTTCACAGAACACAAAGAAGTTTCTCAGAAAGCTTCTTTCTCTTTGTTATCGGAGGATATTTCCTTTGGCCCTATAGTCTTCAAAGGGATCCGAAATATCTGTTCTCAGATTCCACAGAAATAAGGCTAGCAAAGAGATCCACGAAATACAGATGTAACTCTGTGAGATGAATTAACAGAACACTAAGCAGTTTCCAAGAAAGCTTCTTTCCAGATTTCATCTGAGGATATTTCCTTTTTCACCATAGCCTTCTATGGGCTTCCAAATATCACTTTGCCAATTCCACAAGAACTGTCTTAGCGAAAGGCTTCTTGAGGGGAATGCTGTAACTCCGTGAGATGATTTCACAGAACACAAAGAAGTTTCTCAGAAAGCTTCTTTCTCTTTGTTATCGGAGGATATTTCCTTTGGCCCTATAGTCTTCAAAGGGATCCGAAATATCTGTTCTCAGATTCCAGAGAAATAAGGCTAGCAAAGAGATCCACGATATACAGATGTAAGTCTGTGAGATGAATTAACAGAACACTAAGCAGTTTCTCAGAAAGCTTCTTTCCAAATTTCATCTGAGGATATTTCCTTTTTCACCATAGCCCTCTATGGGCTTCCAAATATCACTTTGCCAATTCCACAAGAACTGTCTTAGCGAAAGGCTTCTCGAGAGGAAAGCTGTAACTCTGTGAGATGATTTCACAGAACACAAAGAAGTTTCTCAGAAAGCTTCTTTCTCTTTGTTATCGGAGGATATTTTCTTTGGCCCTATAGTCTTCAAAGGGATCCGAAATATCTGTTCTCAGATTCCACAGAAATAAGGCTAGCAAAGAGATCCACGAAATACAGATGTAACTCTGTGAGATGAATTAACAGAACACTAAGCAGTTTCCAAGAAAGCTTCTTTCCAGATTTCATCTGAGGATATTTCCTTTTTCACCATAGCCTTCTATGGGCTTCCAAATATCACTTTGCCAATTCCACAAGAACTGTCTTAGCGAAAGGCTTCTTGGGGGGAATGCTGTAACTCTGTGAGATGATTTCACAGAACACAAAGAAGTTTCTCAGAAAGCTTCTTTCTCTTTGTTATCGGAGGATATTTCCTTTGGCCCTATAGTCTTCAAAGGGATCCGAAATATCTGTTCTCAGATTCCACAGAAATAAGGCTAGCAAAGAGATCCACGAAATACAGATGTAACTCTGTGAGATGAATTAACAGGACACTTAGCAGTTTCTAGGAAAGCTTCCTTCCAGATTTCATCTGAGGATATTTCCTTTTTCACCATAGCCCTCTATGGGCTTCCAAATATCACTTTGCCAATTCCACAAGAAGTGTCTTAGCGAGAGGCTTCTCGAGGGGAAAGCTGTAACTCTGTGAGATGATTTCACAGAATACAAAGAAGTTTCTCAGAAAGCTTCTTTCTCTTTGTTATCGGAGGATATTTCCTTTGGCCCTATAGTCTACAAAGGGATCCGAAATATCGGTTCTCAGATTCCAGAGAAATAAGGCTAGCAAAGAGATCCACGAAATACAGATGTAAGTCTGTGAGATGAATTAACAGAACACTAAGCAGTTTCTCAGAAAGCTTCTTTCCAGATTTCATCTGAGGATATTTCCTTTTTCACCATAGCCCTCTATGGGCTTCCAAATATCGCTTTGCCAATTCCACAAGAACTGTCTTAGCGAAAGGCTTCTTGAGGGGAAAGCTGTAACTCTGTGAGATGATTTCACAGAACACAAAGAAGTTTCTCAGAAAACTTCTTTCTCGTTGTTATCGGAGGATATTTCCTTTGGCCCTATAGTCTTCAAAGGGATCCGAAATATCTGTTCTCAGATTCCAGAGAAATAAGGCTAGCAAAGAGATCCACGATATACAGATATAAGTCTGTGAGATGAATTAACAGAACACTAAGCAGTTTCTCAGAAAGCTTCTTTCCAAATTTCATCTGAGGATATTTCCTTTTTCACCATAGCCCTCTATGGGCTTCCAAATATCACTTTTCCAATTCCACAAGAACTGTCTTAGCGAAAGGCTTCTCGAGAGGAAAGCTGTAACTCTGTGAGATGATTTCACAGAACACAAAGAAGTTTCTCGGAAAGCTTCTTTCTCTTTGTTATCGGAGGATATTTTCTTTGGCCCTATAGTCTTCAAAGGGATTCGAAATATCTGTTCTCATATTCCACAGAAATACGGCTAGCAAAGAGATCCACGAAATACAGATGTAACTCTGTGAGATGAATTACCAGAACACTAAGCAGTTTCTCAGAAAGCTTTTTTCCAGATTTCATATGAGGATATTTCCTTTTTCACCATAGCCCTCTATGGGCTTCCAAATATCACTTTGCCAATTCCACAAGAACAGTCTTAGCGAAAGGCTTCTCGAGGGGAAAGCTGTAACTCTGTGAGATGATTTCACAGAACACAAAGAAGTTTCTCAGAAAGCTTCTTTCTCTTTGTTATCGGAGGATATTTCCTTAGGCCCTATAGTCTTCAAAGGGATCCGAAATATCTGTTCTCAGATTCCAGAGAAATAAGGCTAGCAAAGAGATCCACGAAATACAGATGTAAGTCTGTGAGATGAATTAACAGAACACTAAGCAGTTTCTCAGAAGGCTTCTTTCCAGATTTCATCTGAGGATATTTCCTTTTTCACCATAGCCCTCTATGGGCTTCCAAATATCACTTTGCCAATTCCACAAGAACTGTCTTAGCGAAAGGCTTCTCGAGAGGAAAGCTGTAACTCTGTGAGATGATTTCACAGAACACAAAGAAGTTTCTCAGAAAGCTTCTTTCTCTTTGTTATCGGAGGATATTTCCTTTGGCCCTATAGTCTTCAAAGGGATCCGAAATATCTGTTCTCAGATTCCACAGAAAAAAGGCTAGCAAAGAGATCCACGAAATACAGATGTAACTCTGTGAGATGAATTAACAGAACACTAAGCAGTTTCCAAGAAAGCTTCTTTCCAGATTTCATCTGAGGATATTTCCTTTTTCACCATAGCCCTCTATGGGCTTCCAAATATCACTTTGCCAATTCCACAAGAACTGTCTTAGCGAAAGGCTTCTTGAGGGGAAAGCTGTAACTCTGTGAGATGATTTCACAGAACACAAAGAAGTTTCTCAGAAAGCTTCTTTCTCTTTGTTATCGGAGGATATTTCCTTTGGCCCTATAGTCTTCAAAGGGATCCGAAATATCTGTTCTCAGATTCCACAGAAATAAGGCTAGCAAAGAGATCCACGAAATACAGATGTAACTCTGTGAGATGAATTAACAGAACACTAAGCAGTTTCCAAGAAAGCTTCTTTCCAGATTTCATCTGAGGATATTTCCTTTTTCACCATAGCCTTCTATGGGCTTCCAAATATCACTTTGCCAATTCCACAAGAACTGTCTTAGCGAAAGGCTTCTTGAGGGGAAAGCTGTAACTCTGTGAGATGATTTCACAGAACACAAAGAAGTTTCTCAGAAAGCTTCTTTCTCTTTGTTATCGGAGGATATTTCCTTTGGCCCTATAGTCTTCAAAAGGATCCGAAATATCTGTTCTCAGATTCCACAGAAATAAGGCTAGCAAAGAGATCCACGAAATACAGATGTAACTCTGTGAGATGAATTAACAGGACACTTAGCAGTTTCTAGGAAAGCTTCCTTCCAGATTTCATCTGAGGATATTTCCTTTTTCACCATAGCCCTCTATGGGCTTCCAAATATCACTTTGCCAATTCCACAAGAAGAGTCTTAGCGAAAGGCTTCTCGAGGGGAAAGCTGTAACTCTGTGAGATGATTTCACAGAATACAAAGAAGTTTCTCAGAAAGCTTCTTTCTCTTTGTTATCGGAGGATATTTCCTTTGGCCCTATAGTCTACAAAGGGATCCGAAATATCGGTTCTCAGATTCCAGAGAAATAAGGCTAGCAAAGAGATCCACGAAATACAGATGTAAGTCTGTGAGATGAATTAACAGAACACTAAGCAGTTTCTCAGAGAGCTTCTTTCCAGATTTCATCTGAGGATATTTCCTTTTTCACCATAGCCCTCTATGGGCTTCCAAATATCGCTTTGCCAATTCCACAAGAACTGTCTTAGCGAAAGGCTTCTTGAGGGGAAAGCTGTAACTCTGTGAGATGATTTCACAGAACACAAAGAAGTTTCTCAGAAAACTTCTTTCTCGTTGTTATCGGAGGATATTTCCTTTGGCCCTATAGTCTTCAAAGGGATCCGAAATATCTGTTCTCAGATTCCAGAGAAATAAGGCTAGCAAAGAGATCCACGATATACAGATGTAAGTCTGTGAGATGAATTAACAGAACACTAAGCAGTTTCTCAGAAAGCTTCTTTCCAAATTTCATCTGAGGATATTTCCTTTTTCACCATAGCCCTCTATGGGCTTCCAAATATCACTTTGCCAATTCCACAAGAACTGTCTTAGCGAAAGACTTCTCGAGAGGAAAGCTGGAACTCTGTGAGATGATTTCACAGAACACAAAGAAGTTTCTCAGAGCTTCTTTCTCTTTGTTATCGGAGGATATTTCCTTTGGCCCTATAGTCTTCAAAGGGATCCGAAATATCTGTTCTCAGATTCCACAGAAATAAGGCTAGCAAAGAGATCCACGAAATACAGATGTAACTCTGTGAGATGAATTAACAGGACACTTAGCAGTTTCTAGGAAAGCTTCTTTCCAGATTTCACCTGAGGATATTTCCTTTTTCACCATAGCCCTCTATGGGCTTCCAAATATCACTTTGCCAATTCCACAAGAACTGTGTTAGCGAAAGGCTTCTCGAGGGGAAAGCTGTAACTCTGTGAGATGATTTCACAGAACACAAAGAAGTTTCTCAGAAAGCTTCTTTCTCTTTGTTATCGGAGGATATTTCCTTTGGCCCTATAGTCTTCAAAGGGATCCGAAATATCTGTTCTCAGATTCCACAGAAATACGGCTAGCAAAGAGATCCACGAAATACAGATGTAACTCTGTGAGATGAATTACCAGAACACTAAGCAGATTCTAAGAAAGCTTCTTTCCAGATTTCATCTGAGGATATTTCCTTTTTCACCATAGCCCTCTATGGGCTTCCAAATATCACTTTGCCAATTCCACAAGAACTGTCTTAGCGAAAGGCTTCTTGAGGGGAAAGCTGTAACTCTGTGAGATGATTTCACACAACACAAAGAAGTTTCTCAGAAAGCTTCTTTCTCTTTGTTATCGGAGGATATTTCCTTTGGCCCTATAGCCTTCAAAGGGATCCGAAATATCTGTTCTCAGATTCCACAGAAATAAGGCTAGCAAAGAGATCCATGAAATACAGATGTAACTCTGTGAGATGAATTAACAGAACACTAAGCAGTTTCTCAGAAAGCTTCTTTCCAGATTTCATCTGAGGATATTTCCTCTTTCACCATAGCCCTCTATGGGCTTCCAAATATCACTTTGCCAATTCCACAAGAACTGTCTTAGCGAAAGGCTTCTTGAGGGGAAAGCTGTAACTCTGTGAGATGATTTCACAGAACACAAAGAAGTTTCTCAGAAAGCTTCTTTCTCTTTGTTATCGGAGGATATTTCCTTTGGCCCTATAGTCTTCAAAGGGATCCGAAATATCTGTTCTCAGATTCCACAGAAATAAGGCTAGCAAAGAGATCCACGAAATACAGATGTAACTCTGTGAGATGAATTAACAGAACACTAAGCAGTTTCCAAGAAAGCTTCTTTCCAGATTTCATCTGAGGATATTTCCTTTTTCACCATAGCCTTCTATGGGCTTCCAAATATCACTTTGCCAATTCCACAAGAACTGTCTTAGCGAAAGGCTTCTTGAGGGGAATGCTGTAACTCTGTGAGATGATTTCACAGAACACAAAGAAGTTTCTCAGAAAGCTTCTTTCTCTTTGTTATGGGAGGATATTTCCTTTGGCCCTATAGTCTTCAAAAGGATCCGAAATATCTGTTCTCAGATTCCACAGAAATAAGGCTAGCAAAGAGATCCACGAAATACAGATGTAACTCTGTGAGATGAATTAACAGGACACTTAGCAGTTTCTAGGAAAGCTTCCTTCCAGATTTCATCTGAGGATATTTCCTTTTTCACCATAGCCCTCTATGGGCTTCCAAATATCACTTTGCCAATTCCACAAGAAGTGTCTTAGCGAAAGGCTTCTCGAGGGGAAAGCTGTAACTCTGTGAGATGATTTCACAGAATACAAAGAAGTTTCTCAGAAAGCTTCTTTCTCTTTGTTATCGGAGGATATTTCCTTTGGCCCTATAGTCTACAAAGGGATCCGAAATATCGGTTCTCAGATTCCAGAGAAATAAGGCTAGCAAAGAGATCCACGAAATACAGATGTAAGTCTGTGAGATGAATTAACAGAACACTAAGCAGTTTCTCAGAAAGCTTCTTTCCAGATTTCATCTGAGGATATTTCCTTTTTCACCATAGCCCTCTATGGGCTTCCAAATATCGCTTTGCCAATTCCACAAGAACTGTCTTAGCGAAAGGCTTCTTGAGGGGAAAGCTGTAACTCTGTGAGATGATTTCACAGAACACAAAGAAGTTTCTCAGAAAACTTCTTTCTCGTTGTTATCGGAGGATATTTCCTTTGGCCCTATAGTCTTCAAAGGGATCCGAAATATCTGTTCTCAGATTCCAGAGAAATAAGGCTAGCAAAGAGATCCACGATATACAGATGTAAGTCTGTGAGATGAATTAACAGAACACTAAGCAGTTTCTCAGAAAGCTTCTTTCCAGATTTCATCTGAGGATATTTCCTTTTTCACCATAGCCCTCTATGGGCTTCCAAATATCACTTTTCCAATTCCACAAGAACTGTCTTAGCGAAAGGCTTCTCGAGAGGAAAGCTGTAACTCTGTGAGATGATTTCACAGAACACAAAGAAGTTTCTCAGAAAGCTTCTTTCTCTTTGTTATCGGAGGATATTTTCTTTGGCCCTATAGTCTTCAAAGGGATCCGAAATATCTGTTCTCAGATTCCACAGAAATAAGGCTAGCAAAGAGATCCACGAAATACAGATGTAAGTCTGTGAGATGAATTACCAGAACACTAAGCAGTTTCCAAGAAAGCTTCTTTCCAGATTTCATCTGAGGATATTTCCTTTTTCACCATAGCCTTCTATGGGCTTCCAAATATCACTTGGCCACTTCCACAAGAACTGTCTTAGCGAAAGGCTTCTTGAGGGGAAAGCTGTAACTCTGTGAGATGATTTCACAGAACACAAAGAAGTTTCTCAGAAAGCTTCTTTCTCTTTGTTATCGGAGGATATTTCCTTTGGCCCTATAGTCTTCAAAGGGTTCCGAAATATCTGTTCTCAGATTCCACAGAAATAAGGCTAACAAAGAGATCCACGAAATACAGATGTAACTCTGTGAGATGAATTAACAGGACACTTAGCAGATTCTAGGAAAGCTTCTTTCCAGATTTCATCTGAGGATATTTCCTTTTTCACCATAGCCCTCTATGGGCTTCCAAATATCACTTTGCCAATTCCACAAGAACTGTCTTAGCGAAAGACTTCTCGAGGGGAAAGCTGTAACTCTGTGAGATGATTTCACAGAACACAAAGAAGTTTCTCAGAGCTTCTTTCTCTTTGTTATCGGAGGATATTTCCTTTGGCCCTATAGTCTTCAAAGGGATCCGAAATATCTGTTCTCAGATTCCACAGAAATAAGGCTAGCAAAGAGATCCACGAAATACAGATGTAACTCTGTGAGATGAATTAACAGGACACTTAGCAGTTTCTAGGAAAGCTTCTTTCCAGATTTCACCTGAGGATATTTCCTTTTTCACCATAGCCCTCTATGGGCTTCCAAATATCACTTTGCCAATTCCACAAGAACTGTGTTAGCGAAAGGCTTCTCGAGGGGAAAGCTGTAACTCTGTGAGATGATTTCACAGAACACAAAGAAGTTTCTCAGAAAGCTTCTTTCTCTTTGTTATCGGAGGATATTTCCTTTGGCCCTATAGTCTTCAAAGGGATCCGAAATATCTGTTCTCAGATTCCACAGAAATACGGCTAGCAAAGAGATCCACGAAATACAGATGTAACTCTGTGAGATGAATTACCAGAACACTAAGCAGTTTCTCAGAAAGCTTCTTTCCAGATTTCATATGAGGATATTTCCTTTTTCACCATAGCCCTCTATGGGCTTCCAAATATCACTTTGCCAATTCCACAAGAACTGTCTTAGCGAAAGGGTTCTCGAGGGGAAAGCTGTAACTCTGTGAGATGATTTCACAGAACACAAAGAAGTTTCTCAGAAAGCTTCTTTCTCTTTGTTATCGGAGGATATTTCCTTTGGCCCTATAGTCTTCAAAGGGATCCGAAATATCTGTTCTCAGATTCCAGAGAAATAAGGCTAGCAAAGAGATCCACGAAATACAGATGTAAGTCTGTGAGATGAATTAACAGAACACTAAGCAGTTTCTCAGAAAGCGTCTTTCCAGATTTCATCTGAGGATATTTCCTTTTTCACCATAGCCCTCTATGGGCTTCCAAATATCACTTTGCCAATTCCACAAGAACTGTCTTAGCGAAAGGCTTCTCGAGAGGAAAGCTGTAACTCTGTGAGATGATTTCAGAGAACACAAAGAAGTTTCTCAGAAAGCTTCTTTCTCTTTGTTATCGGAGGATATTTCCTTTGGCCCTATAGTCTTCAAAGGGATCCGAAATATCTGTTCTCAGATTCCACAGAAAAAAGGCTAGCAAAGAGATGCACGAAATACAGATGTAACTCTGTGAGATGAATTAACAGAACACTTAGCAGTTTCCAAGAAAGCTTCTTTCCAGATTTCATCTGAGGATATTTCCTTTTTCACCATAGCCTTCTATGGGCTTCCAAATATCACTTTGCCAATTCCACAAGAACTGTCTTAGCGAAAGGCTTCTTGAGGGGAAAGCTGTAACTCTGTGAGATGATTTCACAGAACACAAAGAAGTTTCTCAGAAAGCTTCTTTCTCTTTGTTATCGGAGGATATTTCCTTTGGCCCTATAGTCTTCAAAGGGATCCGAAATATCTGTTCTCAGATTCCACAGAAATAAGGCTAGCAAAGAGATCCACGAAATACAGATGTAACTCTGTGAGATGAATTAACAGGACACTTAGCAGTTTCTAGGAAAGCTTCTTTCCAGATTTCATCTGAGGATAATTCCTTTTTCACCATAGCCCTCTATGGGCTTCCAAATATCACTTTGCCAATTCCACAAGAACTGTCTTAGCGAAAGGCTTCTCGAGGGGAAAGCTGTAACTCTGTGAGATGATTTCACAGAACACAAAGAAGTTTCTCAGAAAGCTTCTTTCTCTTTGTTATCGAAGGATATTTCCTTTGGCCCTATAGTCTTAAAAGGAATCCGAAATATCTGTTCTCAGATTCCACAGAAATAAGGCTAGCAAAGAGATCCAGGAAATACAGATGTAACTCTGTGAGATGAATTAACAGAACACTAAGCAGTTTCTAAGAAAGCTTCTTTCCAGATTTCATCTGAGGATATTTCCTTTTTCACCGTAGCCCTCTAAGGGCTTCCAAATATCACTTTGCCAATTCCACAAGAACTGTCTTAGCGAAAGGCTTCTTGAGGGGAAAACTGTAACTCTGTGAGATGATTTCACAGAACACAAAGAAGTTTCTCAGAAACCTTCTTTCTCTTTGTTATCGGAGGATTTTTCCTTTGGACCTATAGTCGTCAAAGGGATCCGAAATATATGTTCTCAGATTCCACAGAAATAAGGCTAGCAAGAGATCCACGAAATACAGATGTAAGTCTGTGAGATGAATTACCAGAACACTAAGCAGTTTCTCAGAAAGCTTCTTTCCAGATTTCATCTGAGGATATTTCCTTTTTCACCATAGCCCTCTATGGGCTTCCAAATATCACTTTGCCAATTCCACAACAACTGTCTTAGCGAAAGGCTTCTCGAGGGGAAAGCTGTAACTCTGTGAGATGATTTCACAGAACACAAAGAAGTTTCTCAGAAAGCTTCTTTCTCTTTGTTATCGGAGGATATTTCCTTTGGCCCTATAGTCTTCAAAGGGATCCGAAATATCTGTTCTCAGATTCCAGAGAAATAAGGCTAGCAAAGAGATCCACGAAATACAGATGTAAGTCTGTGAGATGAATTCACAGAACACTAAGCAGTTTCTCAGAAAGCTTCTTTCCAGATTTCATCTGAGGATATTTCCTTTTTCACCATAGCCCTCTATGGGCTTCCAAATATCACTTTGCCAATTCCACAAGAACTGTCTTAGCGAAAGGCTTCTCGAGGGGAAAGCTGTAACTCTGTGAGATGATTTCACAGAACACAAAGAAGTTTCTCAGAAAGCTTCTTTCTCTTTGTTATCGGAGGATATTTCCTTTGGCCCTATAGTCTTCAAAGGGATCCGAAATATCTGTTCTCAGATTCCACAGAAATAAGGCTAGCAAAGAGATCCACGAAATACAGATGTAAGTCTGTGAGATGAATTAACAGAACACTAAGCAGTTTCTCAGAAATCGTCTTTCCAGATTTCATCTGAGGATATTTCCTTTTTCACCATAGCCCTCTATGGGCTTCCAAATATCACTTTGCCAATTCCACAAGAACTGTCTTAGCGAAAGGCTTCTCGAGAGGAAAGCTGTAACTCTGTGAGATGATTTCACAGAACACAAAGAAGTTTCTCAGAAAGCTTCTTTCTCTTTGTTATCGGAGGATATTTCCTTTGGCCCTATAGTCTTCAAAGGGATCCGAAATATCTGTTCTCAGATTCCACAGAAAAAAGGCTAGCAAAGAGATCCACGAAATACAGATGTAACTCTGTGAGATGAATTAACAGAACACTAAGCAGTTTCCAAGAAAGCTTCTTTCCAGATTTCATCTGAGGATATTTCCTTTTTCACCATAGCCTTCTATGGGCTTCCAAATATCACTTTGCCAATTCCACAAGAACTGTCTTAGCGAAAGGCTTCTTGAGGGGAAAGCTGTAACTCTGTGAGATGATTTCACAGAACACAAAGAAGTTTCTCAGAAAGCTTCTTTCTCTTTGTTATCGGAGGATATTTCCTTTGGCCCTATAGTCTTCAAAGGGATCCGAAATATCTGTTCTCAGATTCCACAGAAATAAGGCTAGCAAAGAGATCCACGAAATACAGATGTAACTCTGTGAGATGAATTAACAGGACACTTAGCAGTTTCTAGGAAAGCTTCTTTCCAGATTTCATCTGAGGATATTTCCTTTTTCACCATAGCCCTCTATGGGCTTCCAAATATCACTTTGCCAATTCCACAAGAACTGTCTTAGCGAAAGGCTTCTCGAGAGGAAAGCTGTAACTCTTTGAGATGATTTCACAGAACACAAAGAAGTTTCTCAGAAAGCTTCTTTCTCTTTGTTATCGAAGGATATTTCCTTTGGCCCTATAGTCTTAAAAGGAATCCGAAATATCTGTTCTCAGATTCCACAGAAATAAGGCTAGCAAAGAGATCCAGGAAATACAGATGTAACTCTGTGAGATGAATTAACAGAACACTAAGCAGTTTCTAAGAAAGCTTCTTTCCAGATTTCATCTGAGGATATTTCCTTTTTCACCGTAGCCCTCTAAGGGCTTCCAAATATCACTTTGCCAATTCCACAAGAACTGTCTTAGCGAAAGGCTTCTTGAGGGGAAAACTGTAACTCTGTGAGATGATTTCACAGAACACAAAGAAGTTTCTCAGAAACCTTCTTTCTCTTTGTTATCGGAGGATTTTTCCTTTGGACCTATAGTCCTCAAAGGGATCCGAAATATATGTTCTCAGATTCCACAGAAATAAGGCTAGCAAGAGATCCACGAAATACAGATGTAAGTCTGTGAGATGAATTACCAGAACACTAAGCAGTTTCTCAGAAAGCTTCTTTCCAGATTTCATCTGAGGATATTTCCTTTTTCACCATAGCCCTCTATGGGCTTCCAAATATCACTTTGCCAATTCCACAAGAACTGTCTTAGCGAAAGGCTTCTTGAGGGGAATGCTGTAACTCTGTGAGATGATTTCACAGAACACAAAGAAGTTTCTCAGAAAGCTTCTTTCTCTTTGTTATCGGAGGATATTTCCTTTGGCCCTATAGTCTTCAAAGGGATCCGAAATATCTGTTCTCAGATTCCAGAGAAATAAGGCTAGCAAAGAGATCCACGATATACAGATGTAAGTCTGTGAGATGAATTAACAGAACACTAAGCAGTTTCTCAGAAAGCTTCTTTCCAGATTTCATCTGAGGATATTTCCTTTTTCACCATAGCCTTCTATGGGCTTCCAAATATCACTTTGCCAATTCCACAAGAACTGTCTTCGCGAAAGGCTTCTTGAGGGGAAAGCTGTAACTCTGTGAGATGATTTCACAGAACACAAAGAAGTTTCTCAGAAAGCTTCTTTCTCTTTGTTATCGGAGGATATTTCCTTTGGCCCTATAGTCTTCAAAGGGTTCCGAAATATCTGTTCTCAGATTCCACAGAAATAAGGCTAACAAAGAGATCCACGAAATACAGATGTAACTCTGTGAGATGAATTAACAGGACACTTAGCAGATTCTAGGAAAGCTTCTTTCCAGATTTCATCTGAGGATATTTCCTTTTTCACCATAGCCCTCTATGGGCTTCCAAATATCACTTTGCCAATTCCACAAGAACTGTCTTAGCGAAAGACTTCTCGAGGGGAAAGCTGTAACTCTGTGAGATGATTTCACAGAACACAAAGAAGTTTCTCAGAGCTTCTTTCTCTTTGTTATCGGAAGATATTTCCTTTGGCCCTATAGTCTTCAAAGGGATCCGAAATATCTGTTCTCAGATTCCACAGAAATAAGGCTAGCAAAGAGATCCACGAAATACAGATGTAAGTCTGTGAGATGAATTAACAGGACACTTAGCAGTTTCTAGGAAAGCTTCTTTCCAGATTTCACCTGAGGATATTTCCTTTTTCACCATAGCCCTCTATGGGCTTCCAAATATCACTTTGCCAATTCCACAAGAACTGTCTTAGCGAAAGGCTTCTCGAGGGGAAAGCTGTAACTCTGTGAGATGATTTCACAGAACACAAAGAAGTTTCTCAGAAAGCTTCTTTCTCTTTGTTATCGGAGGATATTTCCTTTGGCCCTATAGTCTTCAAAGGGATCCGAAATATCTGTTCTCAGATTCCACAGAAATACGGCTAGCAAAGAGATCCACGAAATACAGATGTAACTCTGTGAGATGAATTACCAGAACACTAAGCAGTTTCTCAGAAAGCTTCTTTCCAGATTTCATATGAGGATATTTCCTCTTTCACCATAGCCCTCTATGGGCTTCCAAATATCACTTTGCCAATTCCGCAAGAACTGTCTTAGCGAAAGGCTTCTCGAGGGGAAAGCTGTAACTCTGTGAGATGATTTCACAGAACACAAAGAAGTTTCTCAGAAAGCTTCTTTCTCTTTGTTATCGGAGGATATTTCCTTTGGCCCTATAGTCTTCAAAGCGATCCGAAATATCTGTTCTCAGATTCCAGAGAAATAAGGCTAGCAAAGAGATCCACGAAATATAGATGTAAGTCTGTGAGATGAATTAACAGAACACTAAGCAGTTTCTCAGAAAGCGTCTTTCCAGATTTCATCTGAGGATATTTCCTTTTTCACCATAGCCCTCTATGGGCTTCCAAATATCACTTTGCCAATTCCACAAGAACTGTCTTAGCGAAAGGCTTCTCGAGAGGAAAGCTGTAACTCTGTGAGATGATTTCACAGAACACAAAGAAGTTTCTCAGAAAGCTTCTTTCTCTTTGTTATCGGAGGATATTTCCTTTGGCCCTATAGTCTTCAAAGGGATCCGAAATATCTGTTCTCAGATTCCACAGAAAAAAGGCTAGCAAAGAGATCCACGAAATACAGATGTAACTCTGTGAGATGAATTAACAGAACACTAAGCAGTTTCCAAGAAAGCTTCTTTCCAGATTTCATCTGAGGATATTTCCTTTTTCACCATAGCCCTCTATGGGCTTCCAAATATCACTTTGCCAATTCCACAAGAACTGTCTTAGCGAAAGGCTTCTCGAGGGGAAAGCTGTAACTCTGTGAGATGATTTCACAGAACACAAAGAAGTTTCTCAGAAAGCTTCTTTCTCTTTGTTATCGGAGGATATTTCCTTAGGCCCTATAGTCTTCAAAGGGATCCGAAATATCTGTTCTCAGATTCCAGAGAAATAAGGCTAGCAAAGAGATCCACGAAATACTGATGTAAGTCTGTGAGATGAATTCACAGAACACTAAGCAGTTTCTCAGAAAGCTTCTTTCCAGATTTCATCTGAGGATATTTCCTTTTTCACCATAGCCCTCTATGGGCTTCCAAATATCACTTTGCCAATTCCACAAGAACTGTCTTAGCGAAAGGCTTCTCGAGAGGAAAGCTGTAACTATGTGAGATGATTTCACAGAACACAAACAAGTTTCTCAGAAAGCTTCTTTCTCTTTGTTATCGGAGGATATTTCCTTTGGCCCTATAGTCTTCAAAGGGATCCGAAATATCTGTTCTCAGATTCCACAGAAATAAGGCTAGCAAAGAGATCCACCAAATACAGATGTAACTCTGTGAGATGAATTAACAGAACACTAAGCAGTTTCCAAGAAAGCTTCTTTCCAGATTTCATCTGAGGATATTTCCTTTTTCACCATAGCCTTCTATGGGCTTCCAAATATCACTTTGCCAATTCCACAAGAACTGTCTTAGCGAAAGGCTTCTTGGGGGGAATGCTGTAACTCTGTGAGATGATTTCACAGAACACAAAGAAGTTTCTCAGAAAGCTTCTTTCTCTTTGTTATCGGAGGATATTTCCTTTGGCCCTATAGTCTTCAAAGGGATCCGAAATATCTGTTCTCAGATTCCACAGAAATAAGGCTAGCAAAGAGATCCACGAAATACAGATGTAACTCTGTGAGATGAATTAACAGGACACTTAGCAGTTTCTAGGAAAGCTTCCTTCCAGATTTCATCTGAGGATATTTCCTTTTTCACCATAGCCCTCTATGGGCTTCCAAATATCACTTTGCCAATTCCACAAGAACTGTCTTAGCGAAAGGCTTCTCGAGGGGAAAGCTGTAACTCTGTGAGATGATTTCACAGAATACAAAGAAGTTTCTCAGAAAGCTTCTTTCTCTTTGTTATCGGAGGATATTTCCTTTGGCCCTATAGTCTACAAAGGGATCCGAAATATCGGTTCTCAGATTCCAGAGAAATAAGGCTAGCAAAGAGATCCACGAAATACAGATGTAAGTCTGTGAGATGAATTAACAGAACACTAAGCAGTTTCTCAGAAAGCTTCTTTCCAGATTTCATCTGAGGATATTTCCTTTTTCACCATAGCCCTCTATGGGCTTCCAAATATCGCTTTGCCAATTCCACAAGAACTGTCTTAGCGAAAGGCTTCTTGAGGGGAAAGCTGTAACTCTGTGAGATGATTTCACAGAACACAAAGAAGTTTCTCAGAAAACTTCTTTCTCGTTGTTATCGGAGGATATTTCCTTTGGCCCTATAGTCTTCAAAGGGATCCGAAATATCTGTTCTCAGATTCCAGAGAAATAAGGCTAGCAAAGAGATCCACGATATACAGATGTAAGTCTGTGAGATGAATTAACAGAACACTAAGCAGTTTCTCAGAAAGCTTCTTTCCAAATTTCATCTGAGGATATTTCCTTTTTCACCATAGCCCTCTATGGGCTTCCAAATATCACTTTGCCAATTCCACAAGAACTGTCTTAGCGAAAGGCTTCTCGAGAGGAAAGCTGTAACTCTGTGAGATGATTTCACAGAACACAAAGAAGTTTCTCAGAAAGCTTCTTTCTCTTTGTCATCGGAGGATATTTTCTTTGGCCCTATAGTCTTCAAAGGGATCCGAAATATCTGTTCTCAGATTCCACAGAAATAAGGCTAGCAAAGAGATCCACGAAATACAGATGTAAGTCTGTGAGATGAATTACCAGAACACTAAGCAGTTTCCAAGAAAGCTTCTTTCCAGATTTCATCTGAGGATATTTCCTTTTTCACCATAGCCCTCTATGGGCTTCCAAATATCACTTTGCCAATTCCACAAGAACTGTCTTAGCGAAAGGCTTCTCGAGGGGAAAGCTGTAACTCTGTGAGATGATTTCACAGAACACAAAGAAGTTTCTCAGAAAGCTTCTTTCTCTTTGTTATCGGAGGATATTTCCTTTGGCCCTATAGTCTTCAAAGGGTTCCGAAATATCTGTTCTCAGATTCCACAGAAATAAGGCTAACAAGGAGATCCACGACATACAGATGTAACTCTGTGAGATGAATTAACAGGACACTTAGCAGATTCTAGGAAAGCTTCTTTCCAGATTTCATCTGAGGATATTTCCTTTTTCACCATAGCCCTCTATGGGCTTCCAAATATCACTTTGCCAATTCCACAAGAACTGTCTTAGCGAAAGAGTTCTCGAGGGGAAAGCTGTAACTCTGTGAGATGATTTCACAGAACACAAAGAAGTTTCTCAGAGCTTCTTTCTCTTTGTTATCGGAGGATATTTCCTTTGGCCCTATAGTCTTCAAAGGGATCCGAAATATCTGTTCTCAGATTCCACAGAAATAAGGCTATCAAAGAGATCCACGAAATACAGATGTAACTCTGTGAGATGAATTAACAGGACACTTAGCAGTTTCTAGGAAAGCTTCTTTCCAGATTTCACCTGAGGATATTTCCTTTTTCACCATAGCCCTCTATGGGCTTCCAAATATCACTTTGCCAATTCCACAAGAACTGTCTTAGCGAAAGGCTTCTTGAGGGGAAAGCTGTAACTCTGTGAGATGATTTCACAGAACACAAAGAAGTTTCTCAGAAAGCTTCTTTCTCTTTGTTATCGGAGGATATTTCCTTTGGCCCTATAGTCTTCAAAGGGATCCGAAATATCTGTTCTCATATTCCACAGAAATACGGCTAGCAAAGAGATCCACGAAATACAGATGTAACTCTGTGAGATGAATTACCAGAACACTAAGCAGTTTCTCAGAAAGCTTTTTTCCAGATTTCATATGAGGATATTTCCTTTTTCACCATAACCCTCTATGGGCTTCCAAATATCACTTTGCCAATTCCACAAGAACTGTCTTAGCGAAAGGCTTCTCGAGGGGAAAGCTGTAACTCTGTGAGATGATTTCACAGAACACAAAGAAGTTTCTCAGAAAGCTTCTTTCTCTTTGTTATCGGAGGATATTTCCTTAGGCCCTATAGTCTTCAAAGGGATCCAAAATATCTGTTCTCAGATTCCAGAGAAATAAGGCTAGCAAAGAGATCCACGAAATACAGATGTAAGTCTGTGAGATGAATTAACAGAACACTAAGCAGTTTCTCAGAAGGCTTCTTTCCAGATTTCATCTGAGGATATTTCCTTTTTCACCATAGCCCTCTATGGGCTTCCAAATATCACTTTGCCAATTCCACAAGAACTGTCTTAGCGAAAGGCTTCTCGAGAGGAAAGCTGTAACTCTGTGAGATGATTTCACAGAACACAAAGAAGTTTCTCAGAAAGCTTCTTTCTCTTTGTTATCGGAGGATATTTCCTTTGGCCCTATAGTCTTCAAAGGGATCCGAAATATCTGTTCTCAGATTCCACAGAAAAAAGGCTAGCAAAGAGATCCACGAAATACAGATGTAACTCTGTGAGATGAATTAACAGAACACTAAGCAGTTTCCAAGAAAGCTTCTTTCCAGATTTCATCTGAGGATATTTCCTTTTTCACCATAGCCCTCTATGGGCTTCCAAATATCACTTTGCCAATTCCACAAGAACTGTCTTAGCGAAAGGCTTCTTGAGGGGAAAGCTGTAACTCTGTGAGATGATTTCACAGAACACAAAGAAGTTTCTCAGAAAGCTTCTTTCTCTTTGTTATCGGAGGATATTTCCTTTGGCCCTATAGTCTTCAAAGGGATCCGAAATATCTGTTCTCAGATTCCACAGAAATAAGGCTAGCAAAGAGATCCACGAAATACAGATGTAACTCTGTGAGATGAATTAACAGAACACTAAGCAGTTTCCAAGAAAGCTTCTTTCCAGATTTCATCTGAGGATATTTCCTTTTTCACCATAGCCTTCTATGGGCTTCCAAATATCACTTTGCCAATTCCACAAGAACTGTCTTAGCGAAAGGCTTCTTGAGGGGAATGCTGTAACTCTGTGAGATGATTTCACAGAACACAAAGAAGTTTCTCAGAAAGCTTCTTTCTCTTTGTTATCGGAGGATATTTCCTTTGGCCCTATAGTCTTCAAAAGGATCCGAAATATCTGTTCTCAGATTCCACAGAAATAAGGCTAGCAAAGAGATCCACGAAATACAGATGTAACTCTGTGAGATGAATTAACAGGACACTTAGCAGTTTCTAGGAAAGCTTCCTTCCAGATTTCATCTGAGGATATTTCCTTTTTCACCATAGCCCTCTATGGGCTTCCAAATATCACTTTGCCAATTCCACAAGAAGTGTCTTAGCGAAAGGCTTCTCGAGGGGAAAGCTGTAACTCTGTGAGATGATTTCACAGAATACAAAGAAGTTTCTCAGAAAGCTTCTTTCTCTTTGTTATCGGAGGATATTTCCTTTGGCCCTATAGTCTACAAAGGGATCCGAAATATCGGTTCTCAGATTCCAGAGAAATAAGGCTAGCAAAGAGATCCACGAAATACAGATGTAACTCTGTGAGATGAATTACCAGAACACTAAGCAGTTTCTCAGAAAGCTTTTTTCCAGATTTCATATGAGGATATTTCCTTTTTCACCATAGCCCTCTATGGGCTTCCAAATATCACTTTGCCAATTCCACAAGAACTGTCTTAGCGAAAGGCTTCTCGAGGGGAAAGCTGTAACTCTGTGAGATGATTTCACAGAACACAAAGAAGTTTCTCAGAAAGCTTCTTTCTCTTTGTTATCGGAGGATATTTCCTTAGGCCCTATAGTCTTCAAAGGGATCCGAAATATCTGTTCTCAGATTCCAGAGAAATAAGGCTAGCAAAGAGATCCACGAAATACAGATGTAAGTCTGTGAGATGAATTAACAGAACACTAAGCAGTTTCTCAGAAGGCTTCTTTCCAGATTTCATCTGAGGATATTTCCTTTTTCACCATAGCCCTCTATGGGCTTCCAAATATCACTTTGCCAATTCCACAAGAACTGTCTTAGCGAAAGGCTTCTCGAGAGGAAAGCTGTAACTCTGTGAGATTATTTCACAGAACACAAAGAAGTTTCTCAGAAAGCTTCTTTCTCTTTGTTATCGGAGGATATTTCCTTTGGCCCTATAGTCTTCAAAGGGATCCGAAATATCTGTTCTCAGATTCCACAGAAAAAAGGCTAGCAAAGAGATCCACGAAATACAGATGTAACTCTGTGAGATGAATTAACAGAACACTAAGCAGTTTCCAAGAAAGCTTCTTTCCAGATTTCATCTGAGGATATTTCCTTTTTCACCATAGCCCTCTATGGGCTTCCAAATATCACTTTGCCAATTCCACAAGAACTGTCTTAGCGAAAGGCTTCTTGAGGGGAAAGCTGTAACTCTGTGAGATGATTTCACAGAACACAAAGAAGTTTCTCAGAAAGCTTCTTTCTCTTTGTTATCGGAGGATATTTCCTTTGGCCCTATAGTCTTCAAAGGGATCCGAAATATCTGTTCTCAGATTCCACAGAAATAAGGCTAGCAAAGAGATCCACGAAATACAGATGTAACTCTGTGAGATGAATTAACAGAACACTAAGCAGTTTCCAAGAAAGCTTCTTTCCAGATTTCATCTGAGGATATTTCCTTTTTCACCATAGCCTTCTATGGGCTTCCAAATATCACTTTGCCAATTCCACAAGAACTGTCTTAGCGAAAGGCTTCTTGAGGGGAATGCTGTAACTCTGTGAGATGATTTCACAGAACACAAAGAAGTTTCTCAGAAAGCTTCTTTCTCTTTGTTATCGGAGGATATTTCCTTTGGCCCTATAGTCTTCAAAGGGATCCGAAATATCTGTTCTCAGATTCCAGAGAATAAGGCTAGCAAAGAGATCCACGATATACAGATGTAAGTCTGTGAGATGAATTAACAGAACACTAAGCAGTTTCTCAGAAAGCTTCTTTCCAAATTTCATCTGAGGATATTTCCTTTTTCACCATAGCCCTCTATGGGCTTCCAAATATCACTTTTCCAATTCCGCAAGAACTGTCTTAGCGAAAGGCTTCTCGAGAGGAAAGCTGTAACTCTGTGAGATGATTTCACAGAACACAAAGAAGTTTCTCAGAAAGCTTCTTTCTCTTTGTTATCGGAGGATATTTTCTTTGGCCCTATAGTCTTCAAAGGGATCCGAAATATCTGTTCTCAGATTCCACAGAAATAAGGCTAGCAAAGAGATCCACGAAATACAGATGTAAGTCTGTGAGATGAATTACCAGAACACTAAGCAGTTTCCAAGAAAGCTTCTTTCCAGATTTCATCTGAGGATATTTCCTTTTTCACCATAGCCTTCTATGGGCTTCCAAATATCACTTTGCCAATTCCACAAGAACTGTCTTAGCGAAAGACTTCTCGAGGGGAAAGCTGTAACTCTGTGAGATGATTTCACAGAACACAAAGAAGTTTCTCAGAGCTTCTTTCTCTTTGTTATCGGAGGATATTTCCTTTGGCCCTATAGTCTTCAAAGGGTTCCGAAATATCTGTTTTCAGATTCCACAGAAATAAGGCTAACAAAGAGATCCACGAAATACAGATGTAACTCTGTGAGATGAATTAACAGGACACTTAGCAGATTCTAGGAAAGCTTCTTTCCAGATTTCATCTGAGGATATTTCCTTTTTCACCATAGCCCTCTATGGGCTTCCAAATATCACTTTGCCAATTCCACAAGAACTGTCTTAGCGAAAGACTTCTCGAGGGGAAAGCTGTAACTCTGTGAGATGATTTCACAGAACACAAAGAAGTTTCTCAGAGCTTCTTTCTCTTTGTTATCGGAGGATATTTCCTTTGGCCCTATAGTCTTCAAAGGGATCCGAAATATCTGTTCTCAGATTCCACAGAAATAAGGCTAGCAAAGAGATCCACGAAATACAGATGTAACTCTGTGAGATGAATTAACAGGACACTTAGCAGTTTCTAGGAAAGCTTCTTTCCAGATTTCACCTGAGGATATTTCCTTTTTCACCATAGCCCTCTATGGGCTTCCAAATATCACTTTGCCAATTCCACAAGAACTGTCTTAGCGAAAGGCTTCTCGAGGGGAAAGCTGTAACTCTGTGAGATGATTTCACAGAACACAAAGAAGTTTCTCAGAAAGCTTCTTTCTCTTTGTTATCGGAGGATATTTCCTTTGGCCCTATAGTCTTCAAAGGGATCCGAAATATCTGTTCTCAGATTCCACAGAAATACGGCTAGCAAAGAGATCCACGAAATACAGATGTAACTCTGTGAGATGAATTACCAGAACACTAAGCAGTTTCTCAGAAAGCTTCTTTCCAGATTTCATATGAGGATATTTCCTTTTTCACCATAGCCCTCTATGGGCTTCCAAATATCACTTTGCCAATTCCACAAGAACTGTCTTAGCGAAAGGCTTCTCGAGGGGAAAGCTGTAACTCTGTGAGATGATTTCACAGAACACAAAGAAGTTTCTCAGAAAGCTTCTTTCTCTTTGTTATCGGAGGATATTTCCTTTGGCCCTATAGTCTTCAAAGGGATCCGAAATATCTGTTCTCAGATTCCAGAGAAATAAGGCTAGCAAAGAGATCCACGAAATACAGATGTAAGTCTGTGAGATGAATTAACAGAACACTAAGCAGTTTCTCAGAAAGCTTCTTTCCAGATTTCATCTGAGGATATTTCCTTTTTCACCATAGCCCTCTAAGGGCTTCCAAATATCACTTTGCCAATTCCACAAGAACTGTCTTAGCGAAAGGCTTCTCGAGAGGAAAGCTGTAACTCTGTGAGATGATTTCACAGAACACAAAGAAGTTTCTCAGAAAGCTTCTTTCTCTTTGTTATCGGAGGATATTTCCTTTGGCCCTATAGTCTTCAAAGGGATCCGAAATATCTGTTCTCAGATTCCACAGAAAAAAAGGCTAGCAAAGAGATCCACGAAATACAGATGTAACTCTGTGAGATGAATTAACAGAACACTAAGCAGTTTCCAAGAAAGCTTCTTTCCAGATTTCATCTGAGGATATTTCCTTTTTCACCATAGCCTTCTATGGGCTTCCAAATATCACTTTGCCAATTCCACAAGAACTGTCTTAGCGAAAGGCTTCTTGAGGGGAAAGCTGTAACTCTGTGAGATGATTTCACAGAACACAAAGAAGTTTCTCAGAAAGCTTCTTTCTCTTTGTTATCGGAGGATATTTCCTTTGGCCCTATAGTCTTCAAAGGGATCCGAAATATCTGTTCTCAGATTCCAGAGAAATAAGGCTAGCAAAGAGATCCACGAAATACAGATGTAACTCTGTGAGATGAATTAACAGGACACTTAGCAGTTTCTAGGAAAGCTTCTTTCCAGATTTCATCTGAGGATATTTCCTTTTTCACCATAGCCCACTATGGGCTTCCAAATATCACTTTGCCAATTCCACAAGAACTGTCTTAGCGAAAGGCTTCTCGAGGGGAAAGCTGTAACTCTGTGAGATGATTTCACAGAACACAAAGAAGTTTCTCAGAAAGCTTCTTTCTCTTTGTTATCGAAGGATATTTCCTTTGGCCCTATAGTCTTAAAAGGAATCCGAAATATCTGTTCTCAGATTCCACAGAAATAAGGCTAGCAAATCGATCCAGGAAATACAGATGTAACTCTGTGAGATGAATTAACAGAACACTAAGCAGTTTCTAAGAAAACTTCCTTCCAGATTTCATCTGAGGATATTTCCTTTTTCACCGTAGCCCTCTAAGGGCTTCCAAATATCACTTTGCCAATTCCACAAGAACTGTCTTAGCGAAAGGCTTCTTGAGGGGAAAACTGTAACTCTGTGAGATGATTTCACAGAACACAAAGAAGTTTCTCAGAAACCTTCTTTCTCTTTGTTATCGGAGGATTTTTCCTTTGGACCTATAGTCGTCAAAGGGATCCGAAATATATGTTCTCAGATTCCACAGAAATAAGGCTAGCAAGAGATCCACGAAATACAGATGTAAGTCTGTGAGATGAATTACCAGAACACTAAGCAGTTTCTCAGAAAGCTTCTTTCCAGATTTCATCTGAGGATATTTCCTTTTTCACCATAGACCTCTATGGGCTTCCAAATATCACTTTGCCAATTCCACAAGAACTGTCTTAGCGAAAGGCTTCTCGAGGGGAAAGCTGTAACTCTGTGAGATGATTTCACAGAACACAAAGAAGTTTCTCAGAAAGCTTCTTTCTCTTTGTTATCGGAGGATATTTCCTTTGGCCCTATAGTCTTCAAAGGGATCCGAAATATCTGTTCTCAGATTGCAGAGAAATAAGGCTAGCAAAGAGATCCACGAAATACAGATGTAAGTCTGTGAGATGAATTAACAGAACACTAAGCAGTTTCTCAGAAAGCTTCTTTCCAGATTTCATCTGAGGATATTTCCTTTTTCACCAAAGCCCTCTATGGGCTTCCAAATATCACTTTGCCAATTCCACAAGAACTGTCTTAGCGAAAGGCTTCTCGAGAGGAAAGCTGTAACTCTGTGAGATGATTTCACAGAACACAAAGAAGTTTCTCAGAAAGCTTCTTTCTCTTTGTTATCGGAGGATATTTCCTTTGGCCCTATAGTCTTCAAAGGGATCCGAAATATCTGTTCTCAGATTCCACAGAAATAAGGCTAGCAAAGAGATCCACGAAATACAGATGTAACTCTGTGAGATGAATTAACAGAACACTAAGCAGTTTCCAAGAAAGCTTCTTTCCAGATTTCATCTGAGGATATTTCCTTTTTCACCATAGCCTTCTATGGGCTTCCAAATATCACTTTGCCAATTCCACAAGAACTGTCTTAGCGAAAGGCTTCTCGAGGGGAATGCTGTAACTCTGTGAGATGATTTCACAGAACACAAAGAAGTTTCTCAGAAAGCTTCTTTCTCTTTGTTATCGGAGGATATTTTCTTTGGCCCTATAGTCTTCAAAGGGATCCGAAATATCTGTTCTCAGATTCCACAGAAATAAGGCTAGCAAAGAGATCCACGAAATACAGATGTAACTCTGTGAGAAGAATTAACAGGACACTTAGCAGATTCTAGGAAAGCTTCTTTCCAGATTTCATCTGAGGATATTTCCTTTTTCACCATAGCCCTCTATGGGCTTCCAAATATCACTTTGCCAATTCCACAAGAACTGTCTTAGCGAAAGAATTCTCGGGGGGAAAGCTGTAACTCTGTGAGATGATTTCACAGAACACAAAGAAGTTTCTCAGAGCTTCTTTCTCTTTGTTATCGGAGGATATTTCCTTTGGCCCTATAGTCTTCAAAGGGATCCGAAATATCTGTTCTCAGATTCCACAGAAATAAGGCTAGCAAAGAGATTCACGAAATACAGATGTAACTCTGTGAGATGAATTAACAGGACACTTAGCAGTTTCTAGGAAAGCTTCTTTCCAGATTTCACCTGAGGATATTTCCTTTTTCACCATAGCCCTCTATGGGCTTCCAAATATCACTTTGCCAATTCCACAAGAACTGTGTTAGCGAAAGGCTTCTCGAGGGGAAAGCTGTAACTCTGTGAGATGATTTCACAGAACACAAAGAAGTTTCTCAGAAAGCTTCTTTCTCTTTGTTATCGGAGGATATTTCCTTTGGCCCTATAGTCTTCAAAGGGATCCGAAATATCTGTTCTCAGATTCCACAGAAATACGGCTAGCAAAGAGATCCACGAAATACAGATGTAACTCTGTGAGATGAATTACCAGAACACTAAGCAGTTTCTCAGAAAGCTTCTTTCCAGATTTCATATGAGGATATTTCCTTTTTCACCATAGCCCTCTATGGGCTTCCAAATATCACTTTGCCAATTCCACAAGAACTGTCTCAGCGAAAGGCTTCTCGAGGGGAAAGCTGTAACTCTGTGAGATGATTTCACAGAACACAAAGAAGTTTCTCAGAAAGCTTCTTTCTCTTTGTTATCGGAGGATATTTCCTTTGGCCCTATAGTCTTCAAAGGGATCCGAAATATCTGTTCTCAGATTCCACAGAAATAAGGCTAGCAAAGAGATCCACGAAATACAGATGTAAGTCTGTGAGATGAATTAACAGAACACTAAGCAGTTTCTCAGAAAGCTTCTTTCCAGATTTCATCTGAGGATATTTCCTTTTTCACCATAGCCCTCTATGGGCTTCCAAATATCACTTTGCCAATTCCACAAGAACTGTCTTAGCGAAAGGCTTCTCGAGAGGAAAGCTGTAACTCTGTGAGATGATTTCACAGAACACAAAGAAGTTTCTCAGAAAGCTTCTTTCTCTTTGTTATCGGAGGATATTTCCTTTGGCCCTATAGTCTTCAAAGGGATCCGAAATATCTGTTCTCAGATTCCACAGAAAAAAGGCTAGCAAAGAGATCCACGAAATACAGATGTAACTCTGTGAGAGGAATTAACAGAACACTAAGCAGTTTCCAAGAAAGCTTCTTTCCAGATTTCATCTGAGGATATTTCCTTTTTCACCATAGCCTTCTATGGGCTTCCAAATATCACTTTGCCAATTCCACAAGAACTGTCTTAGCGAAAGGCTTCTTGAGGGGAAAGCTGTAACTCTGTGAGATGATTTCACAGAACACAAAGAAGTTTCTCAGAAAGCTTCTTTCTCTTTGTTATCGGAGGATATTTCCTTTGGCCCTATAGTCTTCAAAGGGATCCGAAATATCTGTTCTCAGATTCCACAGAAATAAGGCTAGCAAAGAGATCCACGAAATACAGATGTAACTCTGTGAGATGAATTAACAGGACACTTAGCAGTTTCTAGGAAAGCTTCTTTCCAGATTTCATCTGAGGATATTTCCTTTTTCACCATAGCCCACTATGGGCTTCCAAATATCACTTTGCCAATTCCACAAGAACTGTCTTAGCGAAAGGCTTCTCGAGGGGAAAGCTGTAACTCTGTGAGATGATTTCACAGAACACAAAGAAGTTTCTCAGAAAGCTTCTTTCTCTTTGTTATCGAAAGATATTTCCTTTGGCCCTATAGTCTTAAAAGGAATCCGAAATATCTGTTCTCAGATTCCACAGAAATAAGGCTAGCAAAGAGATCCAGGAAATACAGATGTAACTCTGTGAGATGAATTAACAGAACACTAAGCAGTTTCTAAGAAAGCTTCTTTCCAGATTTCATCTGAGGATATTTCCTTTTTCACCGTAGCCCTCTAAGGGCTTCCAAATATCACTTTGCCAATTCCACAAGAACTGTCTTAGCGAAAGGCTTCTTGAGGGGAAAACTGTAACTCTGTGAGATGATTTCACAGAACACAAAGAAGTTTCTCAGAAACCTTCTTTCTCTTTGTTATCGGAGGATTTTTCCTTTGGACCTATAGTCCTCAAAGGGATCCGAAATATATGTTCTCAGATTCCACAGAAATAAGGCTAGCAAGAGATCCACGAAATACAGATGTAAGTCTGTGAGATGAATTACCAGAACACTAAGCAGTTTCTCAGAAAGCTTCTTTCCAGATTTCATCTGAGGATATTTCCTTTTTCACCATAGCCCTCTATGGGCTTCCAAATATCACTTTGCCAATTCCACAAGAACTGTCTTAGCGAAAGGCTTCTCGAGGGGAAAGCTGTAACTCTGTGAGATGATTTAACACAACACAAAGAAGTTTCTCAGAAAGCTTCTTTCTCTTTGTTATCGGAGGATATTTCCTTTGGCCCTATAGTCTTCAAAGGGATCCGAAATATCTGTTCTCAGATTGCAGAGAAATAAGGCTAGCAAAGAGATCCACGAAATACAGATGTAAGTCTGTGAGATGAATTAACAGAACACTAAGCAGTTTCTCAGAAAGCTTCTTTCCAGATTTCATCTGAGGATATTTCCTTTTTCACCAAAGCCCTCTATGGGCTTCCAAATATCACTTTGCCAATTCCACAAGAACTGTCTTAGCGAAAGGCTTCTCGAGAGGAAAGCTGTAACTCTGTGAGATGATTTCACAGAACACAAAGAAGTTTCTCAGAAAGCTTCTTTCTCTTTGTTATCGGAGGATATTTCCTTTGGCCCTATAGTCTTCAAAGGGATCCGAAATATCTGTTCTCAGATTCCACAGAAATAAGGCTAGCAAAGAGATCCACGAAATACAGATGTAACTCTGTGAGATGAATTAACAGAACACTAAGCAGTTTCCAAGAAAGCTTCTTTCCAGATTTCATCTGAGGATATTTCCTTTTTCACCATAGCCTTCTATGGGCTTCCAAATATCACTTTGCCAATTCCACAAGAACTGTCTTAGCGAAAGGCTTCTCGAGGGGAATGCTGTAACTCTGTGAGATGATTTCACAGAACACAAAGAAGTTTCTCAGAAAGCTTCTTTCTCTTTGTTATCGGAGGATATTTCCTTTGGCCCTATAGTCTTCAAAGGGATCCGAAATATCTGTTCTCAGACTCCAGAGAAATAAGGCTAGCAAAGAGATCCACGAAATACAGATGTAACTCTGTGAGGTGAATTAACAGGACACTTAGCAGTTTCTAGGAAAGCTTCCTTCCAGATTTCATCTGAGGATATTTCCTTTTTCACCATAGCCCTCTATGGGCTTCCAAATATCACTTTGCCAATTCCACAAGAACTGTCTTAGCGAAAGGCTTCTCGAGGGGAAAGCTGTAACTCTGTGAGATGATTTCACAGAATACAAAGAAGTTTCTCAGAAAGCTTCTTTCTCTTTGTTATCGGAGGATATTTCCTTTGGCCCTATAGTCTACAAAGGGATCCGAAATATCGGTTCTCAGATTCCAGAGAAATAAGGCTAGCAAAGAGATCCACGAAATACAGATGTAAGTCTGTGAGATGAATTAACAGAACACTAAGCAGTTTCTCAGAAAGCTTCTTTCCAGATTTCATCTGAGGATATTTCCTTTTTCACCATAGCCCTCTATGGGCTTCCAAATATCACTTTGCCAATTCCACAAGAACTGTCTTAGCGAAAGGCTTCTCGAGAGGAAAGCTGTAACTCTGTGAGATGATTTCACAGAACACAAAGAAGTTTCTCAGAAAGCTTCTTTCTCTTTGTTATCGGAGGATATTTTCTTTGGCCCTATAGTCTTCAAAGGGATCCGAAATATCTGTTCTCAGATTCCACAGAAATAAGGCTAGCAAAGAGATCCACGAAATACAAATGTAAGTCTGTGAGATGAATTACCAGAACACTAAGCAGTTTCCAAGAAAGCTTCTTTCCAGATTTCATCTGAGGATATTTCCTTTTTCACCATAGCCTTCTATGGGCTTCCAAATATCACTTTGCCAATTCCACAAGAACTGTCTTAGCGAAAGGCTTCTTGAGGGGAAAGCTGTAACTCTGTGAGATGATTTCACAGAACACAAAGAAGTTTCTCAGAAAGCTTCTTTCTCTTTGTTATCGGAGGATATTTCCTTTGGCCCTATAGTCTTCAAAGGGTTCCGAAATATCTGTTCTCAGATTCCACAGAAATAAGGCTAACAAAGAGATCCACGAAATACAGACGTAACTCTGTGAGATGAATTAACAGGACACTTAGCAGATTCTAGGAAAGCTTCTTTCCAGATTTCATCTGAGGATATTTCCTTTTTCACCATAGCCCTCTATGGGCTTCCAAATATCACTTTGCCAATTCCACAAGAACTGTCTTAGCGAAAGACTTCTCTAGGGGAAAGCTGTAACTCTGTGAGATGATTTCACAGAACACAAAGAAGTTTCTCAGAGCTTCTTTCTCTTTGTTATCGGAGGATATTTCCTTTGGCCCTATAGTCTTCAAAGGGATCCGAAATATCTGTTCTCAGATTCCACAGAAATAAGGCTAGCAAAGAGATCCACGAAATACAGATGTAACTCTGTGAGATGAATTAACAGGACACTTAGCAGTTTCTAGGAAAGCTTCTTTCCAGATTTCACCTGAGGATATTTCCTTTTTCACCATAGCCCTCTATGGGCTTCCAAATATCACTTTGCCAATTCCACAAGAACTGTCTTAGCGAAAGGCTTCTCGAGGGGAAAGCTGTAACTCTGTGAGATGATTTCACAGAACACAAAGAAGTTTCTCAGAAAGCTTCTTTCTCTTTGTTATCGGAGGATATTTCCTTTGGCCCTATAGTCTTCAAAGGGATCCGAAATATCTGTTCTCAGATTCCACAGAAATACGGCTAGCAAAGAGATCCACGAAATACAGATGTAAGTCTGGGAGATGAATTATCAGAACACTAAGCAGTTTCTCAGAAAGCTTCTTTCCAGATTTCATCTGAGGATATTTCCTTTTTCACCATAGCCCTCTATGGGCTTCCAAATATCACTTTGCCAATTCCACAAGAACTGTCTTAGCAAAAGGCTTCTTGAGGGGAAAGCTGTAACTCTGTGAGATGATTTCACAGAACACAAAGAAGTTTCTCAGAAAGCTTCTTTCTCTTTGTTATCGGAGGATATTTCCTTTGGCTCTATAGTCTTCAAAGGGATCCGAAATATCTGTTCTCAGATTCCACAGAAATAAGGCTAGCAAAGAGATCCACGAAATACAGATGTAACTCTGTGAGATGAATTAACAGAACACTAAGCAGTTTCCAAGAAAGCTTCTTTCCAGATTTCATCTGAGGATATTTCCTTTTTCACCATAGCCCTCTATGGGCTTCCAAATATCACTTTGCCAATTCCACAAGAACTGTCTTAGCGAAAGGCTTCTTGAGGGGAAAGGTGTAACTCTGTGAGTTGATTTCACAGAACACAAAGAAGTTTCTCAGATAGCTTCTTTCTCTTTGTTATCGGAGGATATTTCCTTTGGCCCTATAGTCTTCAAAGGGATCCGAAATATCTGTTCTCAGATTCCACAGAAATAAGGCTAGCAAAGAGATCCACGAAATACAGATGTAAGTCTGTGAGATGAATTACCAGAACACTAAGCAGTTTCTCAAAAAGCTTCTTTCCAGATTTCATCTGAGGATATTTCCTTTTTCACCATAGCCCTCTATGGGCTTCCAAATATCACTTTGCCAATTCCACAAGAACTGTCTTAGCAAAAGGCTTCTTGAGGGGAAAGCTGTAACTCTGTGAGATGATTTCACAGAACAAAAAGAAGTTTCTCAGAAAGCTTCTTTCTCTTTGTTATCGGAGGATATTTCCTTTGGCCCTTTAGTCTTCAAAGGGATCCGAAATATCTGTTCTCAGATTTCAGAGAAATAAGGCTAGCAAAGAGATCCACGAAATACAGATGTAACTCTGTGAGATGAATTAACAGAACACTAAGCAGTTTCTCAGAAAGCTTCTTTCCAGATTTCATATGAGGATATTTCCTTTTTCACCATAGCCCTCTATGGGCTTCCAAATATCACTTTGCCAATTCCACAAGAACTGTCTTAGCGAAAGGCTTCTTGAGGGGAAAGCTGTAACTCTGTGAGATGATTTCACAGAACACAAAGAAGTTTCTCAGAAAGCTTCTTTCTCTTGGTTATCGGAGGATATTTCCTTTGGCCCTATAGTCTTCAAAGGGATCCGAAATATCTGTTCTCAGATTCCACAGAAATAAGGCTAGCAAAGAGATCCACGAAATACAGATGTAACTCTGTGAGATGAATTAACAGAACACTAAGCAGTTTCTAAGAAAGCTTCTTTCCATATTTCATCGGAGGATATTTCCTTTTTCACCATAGCCCTCTAAGGGCTTCCAAATATCACTTTGCCAATTCCACAAGAACTGTCTTAGCGAAAGGCTTCTCGAGGGGAAAGCTGTAACTCTGTGAGATGATTTCACAGAACACAAAGAAGTTTCTCAGAAACCTTCTTTCTCTTTGTTATCGGAGGATTTTTCCTTTGGCCCTATAGTCTTCAAAGGGATCCGAAATATCTGTTCTCAGATTCCACAGAAATAAAGCTAGCAAAGAGATCCACGAAATACAGATATAAGTCTGTGAGATGAATTACCAGAACACTAAGCAGTTTCTCAGAAATCTTCTTTCCGGATTTCATCTGAGGATATTTCCTTTTTCACCATAGCCCTCTATGGGCTTCCAAATATCACTTTGCCAATTCCACAAGAACTGTCTTAGCGAAAGGCTTCTTGAGGGGAAAGCTGTAACTCTGTGAGATGATTTCACAGAACACAAAGAAGTTTCTCAGAAAGCTTCTTTCTCTTTGTTATCGGAGGATATTTCCTTTGGCCCTATAGTCTTCAAAGGGATCCGAAATATCTGTTCTCAGATTCCACAGAAATAAGGCTAGCAAAGAGATCCACGAAATACAGATGTAAGTCTGTGAGATTAATTAACAGAACACTAAGCAGTTTCTCAGAAAGCTTCTTTCCAGATTTCATCTGAGGATATTTCCTTTTTCACCATAGCCCTCTATGGGCTTCCAAATATCACTTTGCCAATTCCACAAGAACTGTCTTAGCGAAAGGCTTCTCGAGAGGAAAGCTGTAACTCTGTGAGATGATTTCACAGAACACAAAGAAGTTTCTCAGAAAGCTTCTTTCTCTTTGTTATCGGAGGATATTTCCTTTGGCCCTATAGTCTTCAAAGGGATCCGAAATATCTGTTCTCAGATTCCACAGAAATAAGGCTAGCAAAGAGATCCACGAAATACAGATGTAACTCTGTGAGATGAATTAACAGGACACTTAGCAGTTTCTAGGAAAGCTTCTTTCCAGATTTCATCTGAGGATATTTCCTTTTTCACCATAGCCCTCTATGGGCTTCCAAATATCACTTTGCCAATTCCACAAGAACTGTCTTAGCGAAAGGCTTCTTGAGGGGAAAGCTGTAACTCTGTGAGATGATTTCACAGAACACAAAGAAGTTTCTTAGAAAGCTTCTTTCTCTTTGTTATCGGAGGATATTTCCTTTGGCCCTATAGTCTTCAAAGGGATCCGAAATATCTGTTCTCAGATTCCAGAGAAATAAGGCTAGCAAAGAGATCCACGAAATACAGATGTAAGTCTGTGAGATGAATTAACAGAACACTAAGCAGTTTCTCAGAAAGCTTCTTTCCAGATTTCATCTGAGGATATTTCCTTTTTCACCATAGCCCTCTATGGGCTTCCAAATATCGCTTTGCCAATTCCACAAGAACTGTCTTAGCGAAAGGCTTCTTGAGGGGAAAGCTGTAACTCTGTGAGATGATTTCACAGAACACAAAGAAGTTTCTCAGAAAGCTTCTTTCTCGTTGTTATCGGAGGATATTTCCTTTGGCCCTATAGTCTTCAAAGGGATCCGAAATATCTGTTATCAGATTCCAGAGAAATAAGGCTAGCAAAGAGATCCACGAAATACAGATGTAAGTCTGTGAGATGAATTAACAGAACACTCAGCAGTTTATCAGAAAGCTTTTTTCCAGATTTCTTCTGAGGATATTTCCTTTTTCACCATAGACCTTTATGGGCTTCCAAATATGACTTTGCCAATTCCACAAGAACTGTCTTAGCGAAAGGCTTCTCGAGAGGAAAGCTGTAACTCTGTGAGATGATTTCACAGAACACAAAGAAGTTTCTCAGAAAGCTTCTTTCTCTTTGTTATCGGAGGATATTTCCTTTGGCCCTATAGTCTTCAAAGGGATCCGAAATATCTGTTCTCAGAATCCAGAGAAATAAGGCTAGCAAAGAGATCCACGAAATACAGATGTAACTCTGTTAGGTGAATTAACAGAACACTAAGCAGTTTCCAAGAAAGCTTCTTTCCAGATTTCATCTGAGGATATTTCCTTTTTCACCATAGCCCTCTAAGGGCTTCCAAATATCACTTTGCCAATTCCACAAGAACTGTCTTAGCGAAAGGCTTCTTGAGGGTAAAGCTGTAACTCTGTGAGATGATTTCACAGAACACAAAGAAGTTTCTGCGAAACCTTCTTTCTCTTTGTTATCGGAGGATTTTTCCTTTGGCCCTATAGACTTCAAAGGGATCCGAAATATCTGTTCTCAGATTCCACAGAAATAAGGCTAGCAAAGAGATCCACGAAATACAGATGTAAATCTGTGAGATGAATTAACAGAACACTAAGCAGTTTCTCAGAAAGCTTCTTTCCAGATTTCATCTGAGGATATTTCCTTTTTCACTATAGCCCTCTATGGGCTTCCAAATATCACTTTGCCAATTCCAGAAGAACTGTCTTAGGGAAAGGCTTCTCGAGGGGAAAGCTGTAACTCTGTGAAATGATTTCACAGAACACAAAGAAGTTTCTCAGAAAGCTTCTTTCTCTTTGTTATCGGAGGATATTTCCTTTGGCCCTCTAGTCTTCAAAGGGATCCGAAATATCTGTTCTCAGATTCCACAGAAATAAGGCTAGCAAAGAGATCCACGAAATACAGATGTAACTCTGTGAGTTGAATTAACAGAACACTAAGCAGTTTCTCAGAAAGCTTCTTTCCAGATTTCCTCTGAGGATATTTCCTTTTTCACCATAGCCCTCTATGGGCTTCCAAATATCACTTTGCCAATTCCACAAGAACTGTCTTAGCGAAAGGCTTCTTGAGGGGAAAGCTGTAACTCTGTGAGATGATTTCACAGAACACAAAGAAGTTTCTCAGAAAGCTTCTTTCTCTTTGTTATCGGAGGATATTTCCTTTGGCCCTATAGTCTTCAAAGGGATCCGAAATATCTGTTCTCAGATTCCACAGAAATAAGGCTAGCAAAGAGATCCACGAAATACAGATGTAAGTCTGTGAGATGAATTAACAGAACACTAAGCAGTTTCTAAGAAAGCTTCTTTCCAGATTTCATCTGAGGATATTTCCTTTTTCACCATAGCCCTCTATGGGCTTCCAAATATCACTTTGCCAATTCCACAAGAACTGTCTTAGCGAAAGGCTTCTCGAGAGGAAAGCTGTAACTCTGTGAGATGATTTCACAGAACACAAAGAAGTTTCTCAGAAAGCTTCTTTCTCTTTGTTATCGGAGGATATTTCCTTTGGCCCTATAGTCTTCAAAGGGATCCGAAATATCTGTTCTCAGATTCCACAGAAATAAGGCTAGCAAAGAGATCCACGAAATACAGATGTAACTCTGTGAGATGAATTAACAGAACACTAAGCAGTTTCCAAGAAAGCTTCTTTCCAGATTTCATCTGAGGATATTTCCTTTTTCACCATAGCCCTCTATGGGCTTCCAAATATCACTTTGCCAATTCCACAAGAACTGTCTTAGGGAAAGGCTTCTTGAGGGGAAAGCTGTAACTCTGTGAGATGATGTCACAGAACACAAAGAAGTTTCTCAGAAAGCTTCTTTCTCTTTCTTAACGGAGGATATTTCCTTTGGCCCTATAGTCTTCAAAGGGATCCGAAATATCTGTTCTCAGATTCCACAGAAATAAGGCTAGCAAAGAGATCCACGAAACACAGATGTAACTCTGTGAGATGAATTAACAGGACACTAAGCAGTTTCCAAGAAAGCTTCTTTACAGATTTCATCTGAGGATATTTCCTTTTTCACCATAGCCCTCTATGGGCTTCCAAATATCACTTTGCCAATTCCACAAGAACTGTCTTAGCGAAAGGCTTCTCGAGGGGAAAGCTGTAACTCTGTGAGATGATTTCACAGAACACAAAGAAGTTTCTCAGAAAGCTTCTTTCTCTTTGTTATCGGAGGATATTTCCTTTGGGCCTATAGTCTTCAAAGGGATCCGAAATATCTGTTCTCAGATTCCAGAGAAATAAGGCTAGCAAAGAGATCCATGAAATACAGATGTAACTCTGTGAGATGAATTAACGGAACACTAAGCAGTTTCTAAGAAAGCTTCTTTCCAGATTTCATCTGAGGATATTTCCTTTTTCACCATAGCCCTCTATGGGCTTCCAAATATCACTTTGCCAATTCCACAAGAACTGTCTTAGCGTAAGGCTTCTCGAGGGGAAAGCTGTAACTCTGTGAGATGATTTCACAGAACACAAAGAAGTTTCTCAGAAACCTTCTTTCTCTTTGTTATCGGAGGATTTTTCCTTTGGCCCTATAGTCTTCAAAGGGATCCGAAATATCTGTTCTCAGATTCCACAGAAATAAGGCTAGCAAAGAGATCCACGAAATACAGATGTTAGTCTGTGAGATGAATTACCAGAACACTAAGCAGTTTCTCAGAAAGCTTCTTTCCAGATTTCATCTGAGGATATTTCCTTTTTCACCATAGCCCTCTATGGGCTTCCAAATATAACTTTTCCAATTCCACAAGAACTGTCTTAGCGAAAGGCTTCTCGAGGGGAAAGCTGTAACTCTGTGAGATGATTTCACAGAACACAAAGAAGTTTCTCAGAAAGCTTCTTTCTCTTTGTTATCGGAGGATATTTCCTTTGGCCCTCTAGTCTTCAAAGGGATCCGAAATATCTGTTCTCAGATTCCAGAGAAATAAGGCTAGCAAAGAGATCCACGAAATACAGATGTAAGTCTGTGAGATGAATTAACAGGACACTTAGCAGTTTCTAGGAAAGCTTCTTTCCAGATTTCATCTGAGGATATTTCCTTTTTCACCATAGCCCTCTATGGGCTTCCAAATATCACTTTGCCAATTCCACAAGAACTGTCTTAGCGAAATGCTTCTCGAGGGGAAAGCTGTAACTCTGTGAGATGATTTCACAGAACACAAAGAAGTTTCTCAGAAACCTTCCTTCTCTTTGTTATCGGAGGATATTTCCTTTGGCCCTATAGTCTTCAAAGGGATCCGAAATATCTGTTCTCAGATTCCAGAGAAATAAGGCTAGCAAAGAGATCCACGAATAACAGATGTAACTCTGTGAGATGAATTAACAGAACACTAAGCAGTTTCCAAGAAAGCTTCTTTCCAGATTTCATCTGAGGATATTTACTTTTTCACCATAGCCTTCTATGGGCTTCCAAATATCACTTTGCCAATTCCACAAGAACTGTCTTAGCGAAAGGCTTCTTGAGGGGAAAGCTGTAACTCTGTGAGATGATTTCACAGAACACAAAGAAGTTTCTCAGAAAGCTTCTTTCTCTTTGTTAACGGAGGATATTTCCTTTGGCCCTATAGTCTTCAAAGGGATCCGAAATATCTGTTCTCAGATTCCACAGAAATAAGGCTAGCAAAGAGATCCACGAAATACAGATGTAACTCTGTGAGATGAATTAACAGGACACTTAGCAGTTTCTAGGAAAGCTTCTTTCCAGATTTCATCTGAGGATATTTCCTTTTTCACCATAGCCCTCTATGGGCTTCCAAATATCACTTTGCCAATTCCACAAGAACTGTCTTAGCGAAAGGCTTCTCGAGGGGAAAGCTGTAACTCTGTGAGATGATTTCACAGAACACAAAGAAGTTTCTCAGAAACCTTCCTTCTCTTTGTTATCGGAGGATATTTCCTTTGGCCCTATAGTCTTCAAAGGGATCCGAAATATCTGTTCTCAGATTCCAGAGAAATAAGGCTAGCAAAGAGATCCACGAAATACAGATGTAACTCTGTGAGATGAATTAACAGAACACTAAGCAGTTTCCAAGAAAGCTTCTTTCCAGATTTCATCTGAGGATATTTCCTTTTTCACCATAGCCTTCTATGGGCTTCCAAATATCACTTTGCCAATTCCACAAGAACTGTCTTAGCGAAAGGCTTCTTGAGGGGAAAGCTGTAACTCTGTGAGATGATTTCACAGAACACAAAGAAGTTTCTCAGAAAGCTTCTTTCTCTTTGTTAACGGAGGATATTTCCTTTGGCCCTATAGTCTTCAAAGGGATCCGAAATATCTGTTCTCAGATTTCACAGAAATAAGGCTAGCAAAGAGATCCACGAAATACAGATGTAAGTCTGTGAGATGAATTAACAGGACACTTAGGCGTTTCTAGGAAAGCTTCTTTCCAGATTTCATCTGAGGATATTTCCTTTTTCACCATAGCCCTCTATGGGCCTCCAAATATCACTTTGCGAATTCCACAAGAACTGTCTTAGCGAAAGGCTTCTCGAGGGGAAAGCTGTAACTCTGTGAGATGATTTCACAGAACACAAAGAAGTTTCTCAGAAAGCTTCTTTCTCTTTGTTATCGGAGGATATTTCCTTTGGCTGTATAGTCTTCAAAGGGAACCGAAATATCTGTTCTCAGATTCCACAGAAATAAGGCTAGCAAAGAGATCCACGAAATACAGATGTAACTCTGTGAGATGAATTAACAGAACACTAAGCAGTTTCCAAGAAATCTTCCTTCCAGATTTCTTCTGAGGACATTTCCTTTTTCACCATAGCCCTCTATGGGCTTCCAAATATCACTTTTCCAATTCCACAAGAACTGTCTTAGCGAAAGGCTTCTCGAGAGGAAAGCTGTAACTCTGTGAGATGATTTCACAGAACACAAAGAAGTTTCTCAGAAAGCTTCTTTCTCTTTGTTATCGGAGGATATTTCCTTTGGCCCTATAGTCTTCAAAGGGATCCGAAATATCTGTTCTCAGATTCCACAGAAATAAGGCTAGCAAGGAGATCCACGAAATACAGATGTAACTCTGTGAGATGAATTAACAGAACACTAAGCAGTTTCCAAGAAAGCTTCTTTCCAGATTTCATCTGAGGATATTTCCTTTTTCACCATAGCCTTCTATGGGCTTCCAAATATCACTTTGCCAATTCCACAAGAACTGTCTTAGCGAAAGGCTTCTTGAGGGGAAAGCTGTAACTCTGTGAGATGATTTCACAGAACACAAAGGAGTTTCTCAGAAAGCTTCTTTCTCTTTGTTAACGGAGGATATTTCCTTTGGCCCTATAGTCTTCAAAGGGATCCGAAATATCTGTTCTCAGATTCCACAGAAATAAGGCTAGCAAAGAGATCCACGAAATACAGATGTAACTCTGTGAGATGAATTATCAGGACACTTAGCTGTTTCTAGGAAAGCTTCTTTCTAGATTTCATCTGAGGATATTTCCTTTTTCACCTTAGCCCTCTATGGGCTTCCAAATATCATTTTGCCAATTCCACAAGAACTGTCTTAGCGAAAGGCTTCTCGAAGGGAAAGCTGTAACTCTGTGAGATGATTTCACAGAACACAAAGAAGTTTCTCAGAAAGCTTCTTTCTCTTTGTTATCGGAGGATATTTCCTTTGGCCCTATAGTCTTCAAAGGGATGCGAAATATCTGTTCTCAGATTCCAGAGAAATAAGGCTAGCAAAGAGATCCACGAAATACAGATGTAAGTCTGTGAGATGAATTAACAGAACACTAAGCAGTTTCTCAGAAAGCTTCTTTCCAGATTTCATCTGAGGATATTTCCTTTTTCACCATAGCCCTCTATGGGCTTCCAAATATCACTTTTCCAATTCCACAAGAACTGTCTTAGCGAAAGGCTTCCCGAGAGGAAAGCTGTAACTCTGTGAGATGATTTCACAGAACAAAAGAAGTTTCTCAGAAAGCTTCTTTCTCTTTGTTATCGGAGGATATTTCCTTTGGCCCTATAGTCTTCAAAGGGATCCGAAATATCTGTTCTCAGATTCCACAGAAATAAGGCTAGCAAAGAGATCGACGAAATACAGATGTAACTCTGTGAGATGAATTAACAGAACACTAAGCAGTTTCCAAGAAAGCTTCTTTCCAGATTTCATCTGAGGATATTTCCTTTTTCACCATAGCCTTCTATGGGCTTCCAAATATCACTTTGCCAATTCCACAGGAACTGTCTTAGCGAAAGGCTTCTTGAGGGGAAAGCTGTAACTCTGTGAGATGATTTCACAGAACACAAAGAAGTTTCTCAGAAAGCTTCTTTCTCTTTGTTAACGGAGGATATTTCCTTTGGCCCTATAGTCTTCAAAGGGATCCGAAATATCTGTTCTCAGATTCCAGAGAAATAAGGCTAGCAAAGAGATTCACGAAATACAGATGTAACTCTGTGAGATGAATTAACAGAACACTAAGCAGTTTCCAAGAAAGCTTCTTTTCAGATTTCATCTGAGGATTTTTCTTTTTCACCATAGCCTTCTATGGGCTTCCAAATATCACTTTGCCAATTCCACAAGAACTGTCTTAGCGAAAGGCTTCTTGTGGGGAAAGCTGTACCTCTGTGAGATGATTTCACAGAACACAAAGAAGTTTCTCAGAAAGCTTCTTTCTCTTTGTTAACGGAGGATATTTCCTTTGGCCCTATAGTCTTCAAAGGGATCCGAAATATCTGTTCTCAGATTCCACAGAAATAAGGCTAGCAAAGAGATCCACGAAATACAGATGTAACTCTGTGAGATGAATTAACAGGACACTTAGCAGTTTCTAAGAAAGCTTCTTTCCAGATTTCATCTGAGGATATTTCCTTTTTCACCATAGCGCTCTATGGGCTTCCAAATATCACTTTGCCAATTCCACAAGAACTGTCTTAGCGAAAGGCTTCTTGAGGGGAAAGCTGTAACTCTGTGAGATGATTTCACAGAACACAAAGAAGTTTCTCAGAAACCTTCTTTCTCTTTGTTATCGGAGGATATTTCCTTTGGCCCTATAGTCTTCAAAGGGATCCGAAATATCAGTTCTCAGATTCCAGAGAAATAAGGCTAGCAAAGAGATCCACGAAATACAGATGTAACTCTGTGAGATGAATTAACAGAACACTAAGCAGTTTCCAAGAAAGCTTTTTTCCAGATTTCATCTGAGGATATTTCCTTTTTCACCATAGCCTTCTGTGGGCTTCCAAATATCACTTTGCCAATTCCACAAGAACTGTCTTAGCGAAAGGCTTCTTGAGGGGAAAGCTGTAACTCTGTGAGATGATTTCACAGAACACAAAGAAGTTTCTCAGAAAGCTTCTTTCTCTTTTTTATCGGAGGATATTTCCTTTGGCCCTATAGTCTTCAAAGGGATGCGAAATATCTGTTCTCAGATTCCAGAGAAATAAGGCTAGCAAAGAGATCCACGAAATACAGATGTAAGTCTGTGAGATGAATTAACAGAACACTAAGCAGTTTCTCAGAAAGCTTCTTTCCAGATTTCATCTGAGGATATTTCCTTTTTCACCATAGCCCTCTATGGGCTTCCAAATATCACTTTGCCAATTCCACAAGAACTGTCTTAGCGAAAGGCTTCCCGAGAGGAAAGCTGTAACTCTGTGAGATGATTTCACAGAACAAAAGAAGTTTCTCAGAAAGCTTCTTTCTCTTTGTTATCGGAGGATATTTCCTTTGGCCCTATAGTCTTCAAAGGGATCCGAAATATCTGTTCTCAGATTGCACAGAAATAAGGCTAGCAAAGAGATCGACGAAATACAGATGTAACTCTGTGAGATGAATTAACAGAACACTAAGCAGTTTCCAAGAAAGCTTCTTTTCAGATTTCATCTGAGGATTTTTCCTTTTTCACCATAGCCTTCAATGGGCTTCCAAATATCACTTTGCCAATTCCACAAGAACTGTCTTAGCGAAAGGCCTCTTGAGGGGAAAGGTGTACCTCTGTGAGATGATTTCACAGAACACAAAGAAGTTTCTCAGAAAGCTTCTTTCTCTTTGTTAACGGAGGATATTTCCTTTGGCCCTATAGTCTTCAAAGGGATCCGAAATATCTGTTCTCAGATTCCACAGAAATAAGGCTAGCAAAGAGATCCACGAAATACAGATGTAACTCTGTGAGATGAATTAACAGGACACTTAGCAGTTTCTAAGAAAGCTTCTTTCCAGATTTCATCTGAGGATATTTCCTTTTTCACCATAGTCATCTATGGGCTTCCAAATATCACTTTGCCAATTCCACAAAAACTGTCTTAGCGAAAGGCTTCTCGAGGGGAAAGCTGTAACTCTGTGAGATGATTTCAGAGAACACAAAGAAGTTTCTCAGAAACCTTCTTTCTCTTTGTTATCGGAGGATATTTCCTTTGGCCCTATAGTCTTCAAAGGGATCCGAAATATCTGTTCTCAGATTCCAGAGAAATAAGGCTAGCAAAGAGATCCACGAAATACAGATGTAACTCTGTGAGATGAATTAACAGAACACTAAGCAGTTTCCAAGAAAGCTTTTTTCCAGATTTCATCTGAGGATATTTCCTTTTTCAGCATAGCCTTCTATGGGCTTCCAAATATCACTTTGCCAATTCCACAAGAACTGTCTTAGCGAAAGGCTTCTTGAGGGGAAAGCTGTAACTCTGTGAGATGATTTCACAGAACACAAAGAAGTTTCTCAGAAAGCTTCTTTCTCTTTGTTAACGGAGGATATTTCCTTTGGCCCTATAGTCTTCAAAGGGATCCGAAATATCTGTTCTCAGATTTCACAGAAATAAGGCTAGCAAAGAGATGCACGAAATACGGATGTAACTCTGTGAGATGAATTAACAGGACACTTAGAAGTTTCTAGGAAAGCTTCTTTCCAGATTTCATCTGAGGATATTTCCTTTTTCACCATAGCCTTCTATGGGCTTCCAAATATCACTTTGCCAATTCCACAAGAACTGTCTTAGCGAAAGGCTTCTTGAGGGGAAAGCTGTAACTCTGTGAGATGACTTCACAGAACACAAAGAAGTTTCTCAGAAAGCTTCTTCCTCTTTGTTAACGGAGGATATTTCCTTTGGCCCTATAGTCTTCAAAGGGATCCGAAATATCTGTTCTCAGATTCCACAAAAATAAGGCTAGCAAAGAGATCCACGAAATACAGATGTAACTCTGTGAGATGAATTAACAGAACACTAAGCAGTTTCCAAGAAAGCTTCTTTCCAGATTTCACCTGAGGATATTTCCTTTTTCACCATAGCCCTCTATGGGCTTCCAAATATCACTTTGCCAATTCCACAAGAACTGTCTTAGCGAAAGGCTTCTCGAGGGGAAAGCTGTAACTCTGTGAGATGATTTCACAGAACACAAAGAAGTTTCTCAGAAAGCTTCTTTCTCTGTGTTATCGGAGGATATTTCCTTTGGCCCTATAGTCTTCAAAGGGATCCGAAATATCTGTTCTCAGATTCCAGAGAAATAAGGCTAGCAAAGAGATCCACGAAATACAGATGTAACTCTGTGAGATGAATTAACAGAACACTAAGCAGTTTCTCAGAAAGCTTCTTTCCAGATTTCATCTGAGGATATTTCCTTTTTCACCATAGCCCTCTATGGGCTTCCAAATATCGCTTTGCCAATTCCACAAGAACTGTCTTAGCGAAAGGCTTCTTGAGGGGAAAGCTGTAACTCTGTGAGATGATTTCACAGAACACAAAGAAGTTTCTCAGAAAGCATCTTTCTCTTTGTTATCGGAGGATTTTTCCTTTGGCCCTATAGTCTTCAAAGGGATCCGAAATATATGTTCTCAGATTACACAGAAATAAGGCTAGCAAAGAGATCCACGAAATACAGATGTAAGTCTGTGAGATGAATTACCAGAACACTAAGCAGTTTCTCAGAAAGCTTCTTTCCAGATTTCATCTGAGGATATTTCCTTTTTCAGCATAGCCCTCTATGGGCTTCCAAATATCACTTTGCCAATTCCACAAGAACTGTCTTAGCGTAAGGCTTCTTGAGGGGAAAGCTGTAACTCTGTGAGATGATTTCACAGAACACAAAGAAGTTTCTCAGAAAGCTTCTTTCTCTTTGTTATCGGAGGATATTTCCTTTGGCCCTATAGTCTTCAAAGGGATGCGAAATATCTGTTCTCAGATTCCAGAGAAATAAGGCTAGCAAAGAGATCCACGAAATACAGATGTAAGTCTGTGAGATGAATTAACAGAACACTAAGCAGTTTCTCAGAAAGCTTCTTTCCAGATTTCATCTGAGGATATTTCCTTTTTCACCATAGCCCTCTATGGGCTTCCAAATATCACTTTTCCAATTCCACAAGAACTGTCTTAGCGAAAGGCTTCCCGAGAGGAAAGCTGTAACTCTGTGAGATGATTTCACAGAACAAAAGAAGTTTCTCAGAAAGCTTCTTTCTCTTTGTTATCGGAGGATATTTCCTTTGGCCCTATAGTCTTCAAAGGGATCCGAAATATCTGTTCTCAGATTCCACAGAAATAAGGCTAGCAAAGAGATCGACGAAATACAGATGTAACTCTGTGAGATGAATTAACAGAACACTAAGCAGTTTCCAAGAAAGCTTCTTTCCAGATTTCATCTGAGGATATTTCCTTTTTCACCATAGCCTTCTATGGGCTTCCAAATATCACTTTGCCAAATCCACAAGAACTGTCTTAGCGAAAGGCTTCTTGAGGGAAAAGCTGTAACTCTGTGAGATGATTTCACAGAACTCAAAGAAGTTTCTCAGAAAGTTTCTTTCTCTTTGTTAACGGAGGATATTTCCTTTGGCCCTATAGTCTTCAAAGGGATCCGAAATATCTGTTCTCAGATTCCACAGAAATAAGGCTAGCAAAGAGATCCACGAAATACAGATGTAACCCTGTGAGATGAATTAACAGGACACTTAGCAGTTTCTGGGAAAGCTTCTTTCCAGATTTCATCTGAGGATATTTCCTTTTTCACCATAGCCCTCTATGGGCTTCCAAATATCACTTTGCCAATTCCACAAGAACTGTCTTAGCGAAAGGCTTCTCGAGGGGAAAGCTGTAACTCTGTGAGATGATTTCACAGAACACAAAGAAGTTTCTCAGAAACATTCTTTCTCTTTGTTATCGGAGGATATTTCCTTTGGCCCTATAGTCTTCAAAGGGATCCGAAATATCAGTTCTCAGATTCCAGAGAAATAAGGCTAGCAAAGAGATCCACGAAATACAGATGTAAGTCTGTGAGATGAATTACCAGAACACTAAGCAGTTTCTCAGAAAGCTTCTTTCCAGATTTCATCTGAGCATATTTCCTTTTTCACCATAGCCCTCTATGGGCTTCCAAATATCACTTTTCCAATTCCACAAGAACTGTCTTAGGGAAAGGCTTCTCGAGAGGAAAGCTGTATCTCTGTGAGATGATTTCACAGAACACAAAGAAGTTTCTCAGAAAGCTTCTTTCTCTTTGTTATCGGAGGATATTTCCTTTGGCCCTATAGTCTTCAAAGGGATCCGAAATATCTGTTCTCAGATTCCACAGAAATAAGGCTAGCAAAGAGATCCACGAAATACAGATGTAACTCTGTGAGATGAATTAACAGAACACTAAGCAGTTTCCAAGAAAGCTTCTTTCCAGATTTCATCTGAGGATATTTCCTTTTTCACCATAGCCCTCTATGGGCTTCCAAATATCACTTTGCCAATTCCACAAGAACTGTCTTAGCGAAAGGCTTCTCGAGGGGAAAGCTGTAACTCTGTGAGATGATTTCACAGAACACAAAGAAGTTTCTCAGAAAGCTTCTTTCTCTTTGTTATCGGAGGATATTTCCTTTGGCCCTATAGTCTTAAAGGGATCCGAAATATCTGTTCTCAGATTCCAGAGAAATAAGGCTAGCAAAGAGATCCACGAAATACAGATGTAACTCTGTGAGATGAATTAACAGAACACTAAGCAGTTTCTCAGAAAGCTTCTTTCCAGATTTCATCTGAGGATATTTCCTTTTTCACCATAGCCCTCTATGGGCTTCCAAATATCGCTTTGCCAATTCCACAAGAACTGTCTTAGCGAAAGGCTTCTTGAGGGGAAAGCTGTAACTCTGTGAGATGATTTCACAGAACACAAAGAAGTTTCTCAGAAAGCTTCTTTCTCTGTGTTATCGGAGGATATTTCCTTTGGCTGTATAGTCTTCAAAGGGATCCGAAATATCTGTTCTCAGATTCCACAGAAATAAGGCTAGCAAAGAGATCCACGAAATACAGATGTAACTCTGTGAGATGAATTAACAGAACACTAAGCAGTTTCTCAGAAAGCTTCTTGCCAGATTTCATCTGAGGATATTTCCTTTTTCACCATAGCCCTCTATGGGCTTCCAAATATCGCTTTGCCAATTCCACAAGAACTGTCTTAGCGAAAGGCTTCTTGAGGGGAAAGCTGTAACTCTGTGAGATGATTTCACAGAACACAAAGAAGTTTCTCAGAAAGCTTCTTTCTCTTTGTTATCGGAGGATTTTTCCTTTGGCCCTATAGTCTTCAAAGGGATCCGAAATATATGTTCTCAGATTACACAGAAATAAGGCTAGCAAAGAGATCCACGAAATACAGATGTAAGTCTGTGAGATGAATTACCAGAACACTAAGCAGTTTCTCAGAAAGCTTCTTTCCAGATTTCATCTGAGGATATTTCCATTTTCAGCATAGCCCTCTATGGGCTTCCAAATATCACTTTGCCAATTCCACAAGAACTGTCTTAGCGAAAGGCTTCTTGAGGGGAAAGCTGTAACTCTGTGAGATGATTTCACAGAACACAAAGAAGTTTCTCAGAAAGCTTCTTTCTCTTTGTTATCGGAGGATATTTCCTTTGGCCCTATAGTCTTCAAAGGGATGCGAAATATCTGTTCTCAGATTCCAGAGAAATAAGGCTAGCAAAGAGATCCACGAAATACAGATGTAAGTCTGTGAGATGAATTAACAGAACACTAAGCAGTTTCTCAGAAAGCTTCTTTCCAGATTTCATCTGAGGATATTTCCTTTTTCACCATAGCCCTCTATGGGCTTCCAAATATCACTTTTCCAATTCCACAAGAACTGTCTTAGCGAAAGGCTTCCCGAGAGGAAAGCTGTAACTCTGTGAGATGATTTCACAGAACAAAAGAAGTTTCTCAGAAAGCTTCTTTCTCTTTGTTATCGGAGGATATTTCCTTTGGCCCTATAGTCTTCAAAGGGATCCGAAATATCTGTTCTCAGATTCCACAGAAATAAGGCTAGCAAAGAGATCGACGAAATACAGATGTAACTCTGTGAGATGAATTAACAGAACACTAAGCAGTTTCCAAGAAAGCTTCTTTCCAGATTTCATCTGAGGATATTTCCTTTTTCACCATAGCCTTCTATGGGCTTCCAAATATCACTTTGCCAAATCCACAAGAACTGTCTTAGCGAAAGGCTTCTTGAGGGAAAAGCTGTAACTCTGTGAGATGATTTCACAGAACTCAAAGAAGTTTCTCAGAAAGCTTCTTTCTCTTTGTTAACGGAGGATATTTCCTTTGGCCCTATAGTCTTCAAAGGGATCCGAAATATCTGTTCTCAGATTCCACAGAAATAAGGCTAGCAAAGAGATCCACGAAATACAGATGTAACCCTGTGAGATGAATTAACAGGACACTTAGCAGTTTCTAGGAAAGCTTCTTTCCAGATTTCATCTGAGGATATTTCCTTTTTCACCATAGCCCTCTATGGGCTTCCAAATATCACTTTGCCAATTCCACAAGAACTGTCTTAGCGAAAGGCTTCTCGAGGGGAAAGCTGTAACTCTGTGAGATGATTTCACAGAACACAAAGAAGTTTCTCAGAAACATTCTTTCTCTTTGTTATCGGAGGATATTTCCTTTGGCCCTATAGTCTTCAAAGGGATCCGAAATATCAGTTCTCAGATTCCAGAGAAATAAGGCTAGCAAAGAGATCCACGAAATACAGATGTAAGTCTGTGAGATGAATTACCAGAACACTAAGCAGTTTCTCAGAAAGCTTCTTTCCAGATTTCATCTGAGCATATTTCCTTTTTCACCATAGCCCTCTATGGGCTTCCAAATATCACTTTTCCAATTCCACAAGAACTGTCTTAGGGAAAGGCTTCTCGAGAGGAAAGCTGTATCTCTGTGAGATGATTTCACAGAACACAAAGAAGTTTCTCAGAAAGCTTCTTTCTCTTTGTTATCGGAGGATATTTCCTTTGGCCCTATAGTCTTCAAATGGATCCGAAATATCTGTTCTCAGATTCCACAGAAATAAGGCTAGCAAAGAGATCCACGAAATACAGATGTAACTCTGTGAGATGAATTAACAGAACACTAAGCAGTTTCCAAGAAAGCTTCTTTCCAGATTTCATCTGAGGATATTTCCTTTTTCACCATAGCCCTCTATGGGCTTCCAAATATCACTTTGCCAATTCCACAAGAACTGTCTTAGCGAAAGGCTTCTCGAGGGGAAAGCTGTAACTCTGTGAGATGATTTCACAGAACACAAAGAAGTTTCTCAGAAAGCTTCTTTCTCTTTGTTATCGGAGGATATTTCCTTTGGCCCTATAGTCTTAAAGGGATCCGAAATATCTGTTCTCAGATTCCAGAGAAATAAGGCTAGCAAAGAGATCCACGAAATACAGATGTAACTCTGTGAGATGAATTAACAGAACACTAAGCAGTTTCTCAGAAAGCTTCTTTCCAGATTTCATCTGAGGATATTTCCTTTTTCACCATAGCCCTCTATGGGCTTCCAAATATCGCTTTGCCAATTCCACAAGAACTGTCTTAGCGAAAGGCTTCTTGAGGGGAAAGCTGTAACTCTGTGAGATGATTTCACAGAACACAAAGAAGTTTCTCAGAAAGCTTCTTTCTCTGTGTTATCGGAGGATATTTCCTTTGGCTGTATAGTCTTCAAAGGGATCCGAAATATCTGTTCTCAGATTCCACAGAAATAAGGCTAGCCAAGAGATCCACGAAATACAGATGTAACTCTGTGAGATGAATTAACAGAACACTAAGCAGTTTCCAAGAAAGCTTCTTTCCAGATTTCATCTGAGGATATTTCCTTTTTCACCATAGCCCTCTATGGGCTTCCAAATAATACTTTGCCAATTCCACAAGAACTGTCTTAGCGAAAGGCTTCTCGAGGGGAAATCTGTAACTCTGTGAGATGATTTCACAGAACACAAAGAAGTTTCTCAGAAAGCTTCTTTCTCTTTGTTATCGGAGGATATTTCCTTTGGGCCTATAGTCTTCAAAGGGATCCGAAATATCTGTTCTCAGATTCCAGAGAAATAAGGCTAGCAAAGAGATCCATGAAATACAGATGTAACTCTGTGAGATGAATTAACAGAACACTAAGCAGTTTCTAAGAAAGCTTCTTTCCAGATTTCATCCGAGGATATTTCCTTTTTCACCATAGCCCTCTAAGGGCTTCCAAATATCACTTTGCCAATTCCACAAGAACTGTCTTAGCGAAAGGCTTCTTGAGGGGAAAACTATAACTCTGTGAGATGATTTCACAGAACACAAAGAAGTTTCTCAGAAACCTTCTTTCTCTTTGTTATCGGAGGATTTTTCCTTTGGCCCTATAGTCTTCAAAGGGATCCGAAATATATGTTCTCAGATTACACAGAAATAAGGCTAGCAAAGAGATCCACGAAATACAGATGTAAGTCTGTGAGATGAATTACCAGAACACTAAGCAGTTTCTCAGAAAGCTTCTTTCCAGATTTCATCTGAGGATATTTCCTTTTTCAGCATAGCCCTCTATGGGCTTCCAAATATCACTTTGCCAATTCCACAAGAACTGTCTTAGCGAAAGGCTTCTTGAGGGGAAAGCTGTAACTCTGTGAGATGATTTCACAGAACACAAAGAAGTTTCTCAGAAAGCTTCTTTCTCTTTGTTAACGGAGGATATTTCCTTTGGCCCTATAGTCTTCAAAGGGATCCGAAATATCTGTTCTCAGATTCCACAGAAATAAGGCTAGCAAAGAGATCCACGAAATACAGATGTAACTCTGTGAGATGAATTAACAGGACACTTAGCAGTTTCTAGGAAAGCTTCTTTCCAGATTTCATCTGAGGATATTTCCTTTTTCACCATAGCCCTCTATGGGCTTCCAAATATCACTTTGCCAATTCCACAAGAACTGTCTTAGCGAAAGGCTTCTCGAGGGGAAAGCTGTAACTCTGTGAGATGATTTCACAGAACACAAAGAAGTTTCTCAGAATGCTTCTTTCTCTTTGTTATCGGAGGATATTTCCTTTGGCCCTATAGTCTTCAAAGGTATCTGAAATATCTGTTCTCAGATTCCACAGAAATAAGGCTAGCAAAGAGATCCACGAAATACAGATGTAACTCTGTGAGATGAATTACCAGAACACTAAGCAGTTTCACAGAAAGCTTCTTTCCAGATTTCATCTGAGGACATTTCCTTTTTCACCATAGCCCTCTATGGGCTTCCAAATATCACTTTGCCAATTCCACAAGAACTGTCTTAGCGAAAGGCTTCTCCAGGGGAAAGCTGTAACTCTGTGAGATGATTTCACAGAACACAAAGAAGTTTCTCAGAAAGCTTCTTTCTCTTTGTTATCGGAGGATATTTCCTTTGGCCCTATAGTCTTCAAAGGGATCGGAAATATCTGTTCTCAGATTCCACAGAAATAAGGCTAGCAAAGAGATCCACGAAATACAGATGTAACTCTGTGAGATGAATGAACAGAACACTAAGCAGTTTCTCAGAAAGCTTCTTTCCAGATTTCATCTGAGGATATTTCCTTTTTCACCATAGCCCTCCATGGGATTCCAAATATCACTTTGCCAATTCCACAAGAACTGTCTTAGCGAAAGGCTTCTCGAGGGGAAAGCTGTAACTCTGTGAGATGATTTCACAGAACACAAAGAAGTTTCTCAGAAAGCTTCTTTCTCTTTCTTATCGGAGGATATTTCCTTTGGCCCTATAGTCTTCAAAGGGATCTGAAATATCTGTTCTCAGATTCCACAGAAATAAGGCTAGCTAAGAGATCCACGAAATACAGATGTAAGTCTGTGAGATGAATTAACAGAACACTAAGCAGTTTCTCAGAAAGCTTCTTTCCAGATTTCATCTGAGGATATTTCCTTTTTCACCATAGCCTTCTATGGGCTTCCAAATATCACTTTGCCAATTCCACAAGAACTGTCTTAGCGAAAGGCTTCTTGAGGGGAAAGCTGTAACTCTGTGAGATGATTTCACAGAACACAAAGAAGTTTCTCAGAAAGCTTCTTTCTCTTTGTTAACGGAGGATATTTCCTTTGGCCCTATAGTCTTCAAAGGGATCCGAAATATCTGTTCTCAGATTCCACAGAAATAAGGCTAGCAAAGAGATCCACGAAATACAGATGTAACTCTGTGAGATGAATTAACAGGACACTTAGCAGTTTCTAGGAAAGCTTCTTTCCAGATTTCATCTGAGGATATTTCCTTTTTCACCATAGCCCTCTATGGGCTTCCAAATATCACTTTGCCAATTCCACAAGAACTGTCTTAGCGAAAGGCTTCCCGAGGGGAAAGCTGTAACTCTGTGAGATGATTTCACAGAACACAAAGAAGTTTCTCAGAAAGCTTCTTTCTCTTTGTTATCGGAGGATATTTCCTTTGGCTGTATAGTCTTCAAAGGGATCCGAAATATCTGTTCTCAGATTCCACAGAAATAAGGCTAGCAAAGAGATCCACGAAATACAGATGTAACTCTGTGAGATGAATTAACAGAACACTAAGCAGTTTCCAAGAAAGCTTCTTTCCAGATTTCATCTGAGGATATTTCCTTTTTCACCATAGCCCTCTATGGGCTTCCAAATAATACTTTGCCAATTCCACAAGAACTGTCTTAGCGAAAGGCTTCTCGAGGGGAAATCTGTAACTCTGTGAGATGATTTCACAGAACACAAAGAAGTTTCTCAGAAAGCTTCTTTCTCTTTGTTATCGGCGGATATTTCCTTTGGGCCTATAGTCTTCAAAGGGATCCGAAATATCTGTTCTCAGATTCCACAGAAATAAGGCTAGCAAAGAGATCCATGAAATACAGATATAACTCTGTGAGATGAATTAACAGAACACTAAGCAGTTTCTAAGAAAGCTTCTTTCCAGATTTCATCTGAGGATATTTCCTTTTTCAGCATAGCCCTCTATGGGCTTCCAAATATCACTTTGCCAATTCCACAAGAACTGTCTTAGCGAAAGGCTTCTTGAGGGGAAAGCTGTAACTCTGTGAGATGATTTCACAGAACACAAAGAAGTTTCTCAGAAACCTTCTTTCTCTTTGTTAACGGAGGATATTTCCTTTGGCCCTATAGTCTTCAAAGGGATCCGAAATATCTGTTCTCAGATTCCACAGAAATAAGGCTAGCAAAGAGATCCACGAAATACAGATGTAACTCTGTGAGATGAATTAACAGGACACTTAGCAGTTACTAGGAAAGCTTCTTTCCAGATTTCATCTGAGGATATTTCCTTTTTCACCATAGCCCTCTATGGGCTTCCAAATATCACTTTGCCAATTCCACAAGAACTGTCTTAGCGAAAGGCTTCTCGAGGGGAAAACTGTAACTCTGTGAGATGATTTCACAGAACACAAAGAAGTTTCTCAGAAAGCTTCTTTCTCTTTGTTATCGGAGGATATTTCCTTTGGCCCTATAGTCTTCAAAGGGATCGGAAATATCTGATCTCAGATTCCACAGAAATAAGGCTAGCTAAGAGATCCAGGAAATACAGATGTAAGTCTGTGAGATGAATTAACAGAACACTAAGCAGTTTCTCAGAAAGCTTCTTTCCAGATTTCATCTGAGGATATTTCCTTTTTCACCATAGCCCTCTAAGGGCTTCCAAATATCACTTTTCCAATTCCACAAGAACTGTCGTAGCGAAAGGCTTCTCGAGAGGAAAGCTGTAACTCTGTGAGATGATTTCACAGAACACAAAGAAGTTTCTCAGAAAGCTTCTTTCTCTTTGTTAACGGAGGATATTTCCTTTGGCCCTATAGTCTTCAAAGGGATCCGAAATATCTGTTCTCAGATTCCACAGAAATAAGGCTAGCAAAGAGATCCACGAAATACAGATGTAACTCTGTGAGATGAATTAACAGAACACTAAGCAGTTTCCAAGAAAGCTTCTTTCCAGATTTCATCTGAGGATATTTCCTTTTTCACCATAGCCTTCTGTGGGCTTCCAAATATCACTTTGCCAATTCCACAAGAACTGTCTTAGCGAAAGGCTTCTTGAGGGGAAAGCTGTAACTCTGTGAGATGATTTCACAGAACAAAAAGAAGTTTCTCAGAAAGCTTCTTTCTCTTTGTTAACGGAGGATATTTCCTTTGGCCCTATAGTCTTCAAAGGGATCCGAAATATCTGTTCTCAGATTCCACAGAAATAAGGCTAGCAAAGAGATCCACGAAATACAGATGTAACTCTGTGAGATGAATTAACAGGACACTTAGCAGTTTCTAGGAAAGCTTCTTTCCAGATTTCATCTGAGGATATTTCCTTTTTCACCATAGCCCTCTATGGGCTTCCAAATATCACTTTGCCAATTCCACAAGAACTGTCTTAGCGAAAGGCTTCTCGAGGGGAAAGCTGTAACTCTGTGAGATGATTTCACAGAACACAAAGAAGTTTCTCAGAAAGCTTCTTTCTCTTTGTTATCGGAGGATATTTCCTTTGGCCCTATAGTCTTCAAAGGGATCCGAAATATCAGTTCTCAGATTCCAGAGAATTAAGGCTAGCAAAGAGATCCACGAAATAAAGACGTAAGTCTGTGAGATGAATTATCAGAACACTAAGCAGTTTCTCAGAAAGCTTCTTTCCAGATTTCATCTGAGCATATTTCCTTTTTCACCGTAGCCCTCTATGGGCTTCCAAATATCACTTTTCCAATTCCACAAGAACTGTCTTAGCGAAAGGCTTCTCGAGAGGAAAGCTGTAACTCTGTGAGATGATTTCACAGAACACAAAGAAGTTTCTCAGAAAGCTTCTTTCTCTTTGTTATCGGAGGATATTTCCTTTGGCTGTATAGTCTTCAAAGGGATCCGAAATATCTGTTCTCAGATTCCACAGAAATAAGGCTAGCAAAGAGATCCACGAAATACAGATGTAACTCTGTGAGATGAATTAACAGAACACTAAGCAGTTTCCAAGAAAGCTTCTTTCCAGATTTCATCTGAGGATATTTCCTTTTTCACCATAGCCCTCTATGGGCTTCCAAATAATACTTTGCCAATTCCACAAGAACTGTCTTAGCGAAAGGCTTCTCTAGGGGAAATCTGTAACTCTGTGAGATGATTTCACAGAACACAAAGAAGTTTCTCAGAAAGCTTCTTTCTCTTTGTTATCGGCGGATATTTCCTTTGGGCCTATAGTCTTCAAAGGGATCCGAAATATCTGTTCTCAGATTCCACAGAAATAAGGCTAGCAAAGAGATCCATGAAATACAGATGTAACTCTGTGAGATGAATTACCAGAACACTAAGCAGTTTCTCAGAAAGCTTCTTTCCAGATTTCATCTGAGGATATTTCCTTTTTCAGCATAGCCCTCTATGGGCTTCCAAATATCACTTTGCCAATTCCACAAGAACTGTCTTAGCGAAAGGCTTCTTGAGGGGAAAGCTGTAACTCTGTGAGATGATTTCACAGAACACAAAGAAGTTTCTCAGAAAGCTTCTTTCTCTTTGTTAACGGAGGATATTTCCTTTGGCCCTATAGTCTTCAAAGGGATCCGAAATATCTGTTCTCAGATTCCACAGAAATAAGGCTAGCAAAGAGATCCACGAAATACAGATGTAACTCTGTGAGATGAATTAACAGGACACTTAGCAGTTTCTAGGAAAGCTTCTTTCCAGATTTCATCTGAGGATATTTCCTTTTTCACCATAGCCCTCTATGGGCTTCCAAATATCACTTTGCCAATTCCACAAGAACTGTCTTAGCGAAAGGCTTCTCGAGGGGAAAGCTGTAACTCTGTGAGATGATTTCACAGAACACAAAGAAGTTTCTCAGAATGCTTCTTTCTCTTTGTTATCGGAGGATATTTCCTTTGGCCCTATAGTCTTCAAAGGGATCTGAAACATCTGTTCTCAGATTCCAAAGAAATAAGGCTAGCAAAGAGATCCACGAAATACAGATGTAACTCTGTGAGATGAATTAACAGAACACTAAGCAGTTTCCAAGAAAGCTTCTTTCCAGATTTCATCTGAGGACATTTCCTTTTTCAACTTAGCCCTCTATGGGCTTCCAAATATCACTTTGCCAATTCCACAAGAACTGTCTTAGCGAAAGGCTTCTCGAGGGGAAAGCTGTAACTCTGTGAGATGATTTCACAGAACACAAAGAAGTTTCTCAGAAAGCTTCTTTCTCTTTGTTATCGGAGGATATTTCCTTTGGCCCTATAGTCTTCAAAGGGATCGGAAATATCTGTTCTCAGATTCCACAGAAATAAGGCTAGCAAAGAGATCCACGAAATACAGATGTAACTCTGTGAGATGAATTAACAGAACACTAAGCAGTTTCTCAGAAAGTTTCTTTCCAGATTTCATCTGAGGATATTTCCTTTTTCACCATTGCCCTCTATGGGCTTCCAAATATCACTTTGGCAATTCCACAAGAACTGTCTTAGCGAAAGGTTTCTCGAGGGGAAAGCTGTAACTCTGTGAGATGATTTCACAGAACACAAAGAAGTTTCTCAGAAAGCTTCTTTCTCTTTGTTATCGGAGGATATTTCCTTTGGCCCTATAGTCTTCAAAGGGATCCGAAATATATGTTCTCAGATTCCACAGAAATAAGGCTAGCAAAGAGATCCACGAAATACAGATGTAACTCTGTGAGATGAATTAACAGAACACTAAGCAGTTTCCAAGAAAGCTTCTTTCCTGATTTCATCTGAGGATATTTCCTTTTTCAAAATAGCCCTCTATGGGCTTCCAAATATCACTTTGCCAAATCCTCAAGAACTGTCTTAGCGAAAGGCTTCTTGAGGGGAAAGCTGTAACTCTGTGAGAATATTTCACAGAACACAAAGAAGTTTCTCAGAAAGCTTCTTTCTCTTTGTTATCGGAGGATATTTCCTTTGGCCCTATAGTCTTCAAAGGGATCCGAAATATCTGTTCTCAGATTCCACAGAAATAAGGCTAGCAAAGAGATCCACGAAATACAGATGTAACTCTGTGAGATGAATTAACAGAACACTAAGCAGTTTCTCAGAAAACTTCTTTCCAGATATCATCTGAGGATATTTCCTTTTTCACCATAGCCCTCCATGTGCTTCCAAATATCACTTTGCCAATTCCACAAGAACTGTCTTAGCGAAAGGCTTCTCGAGGGGAAAGCTGTAACTCTGTGAGATGATTTCACAGAACACAAAGAAGTTTCTCAGAAAGCTTCTTTCTCTTTGTTATCGGAGGATATTTCCTTTGGCCCTATAGTCTTCAAAGGGATCGGAAATATCTGTTCTCAGATTCCACAGAAATAAGGCTAGCTAAGAGATCCACGAAATACAGATGTAAGTCTGTGAGATGAATTAACAGAACACTAAGCAGTTTCTCAGAAAGCTTCTTTCCAGATTTCATCTGAGGATATTTTCTTTTTCACCATAGCCCTCTAAGGGCTTCCAAATATCACTTTTCCAATTCCACAAGAACTGTCTTAGCGAAAGGCTTCTCGAGAGGAAAGCTGTAACTCTGTGAGATGATTTCACAGAACACAAAGAAGTTTCTCAGAAAGCTTCTTTCTCTTTGTTAACGGAGGATATTTCCTTTGGCCCTATAGTCTTCAAAGGGATCCGAAATATCTGTTCTCAGATTCCACAGAAATAAGGCTAGCAAAGAGATCCACGAAATACAGATGTAACTCTGTGAGATGAATTAACAGAACACTAAGCAGTTTCCAAGAAAGCTTCTTTCCAGATTTCATCTGAGGATATTTCCTTTTTCACCATAGCCTTCTATGGGCTTCCAAATATCACTTTGCCAATTCCACAAGAACTGTCTTAGCGAAAGGCTTCTTGAGGGGAAAGCTGTAACTCTGTGAGATGATTTCACAGAACACAAAGAAGTTTCTCAGAAAGCTTCTTTCTCTTTGTTAACGGAGGATATTTCCTTTGGCCCTATAGTCTTCAAAGGGATCCGAAATATCTGTTCTCAGATTCCACAGAAATAAGGCTAGCAAAGAGATCCACGAAATACAGATGTAACTCTGTGAGATGAATTAACAGGACACTTAGCAGTTTCTAGGAAAGCTTCTTTCCAGATTTCATCTGAGGATATTTCCTTTTTCACCATAGCCCTCTATGGGCTTCCAAATATCACTTTGCCAATTCCACAAGAACTGTCTTAGCGAAAGGCTTCTCGAGGGGAAAGCTGTAACTCTGTGAGATGATTTCACAGAACACAAAGAAGTTTCTCAGAAAGCTTCTTTCTCTTTGTTATCGGAGGATATTTCCTTTGGCCCTATAGTCTTCAAAGGGATCCGAAATATCAGTTCTCAGATTCCAGAGAATTAAGGCTAGCAAAGAGATCCACGAAATACAGATGTAAGTCTGTGAGATGAATTAACAGAATACTAAGCAGTTTCTCAGAAAGCTTCTTTCCAGATTTCATCTGAGCATATTTCCTTTTTCACCATAGCCCTCTATGGGCTTCCAAATATCACTTTTCCAATTCCACAAGAACTGTCTTAGCGAAAGGCTTCTCGAGAGGAAAGCTGTAACTCTGTGAGATGATTTCACAGAACACAAAGAAGTTTCTCAGAAAGCTTCTTTCTCTTTGTTATCGGAGGATATTTCCTTTGGCTGTATAGTCTTCAAAGGGATCCGAAATATCTGTTCTCAGATTCCACAGAAATAAGGCTAGCAAAGAGATCCACGAAATACAGATGTAACTCTGTGAGATGAATTAACAGAACACTAAGCAGTTTCCAAGAAAGCTTCTTTCCAGATTTCATCTGAGGATATTTCCTTTTTCACCATAGCCCTCTATGGGCTTCCAAATAATACTTTGCCAATTCCACAAGAACTGTCTTAGCGAAAGGCTTCTCGAGGGGAAATCTGTAACTCTGTGAGATGATTTCACAGAACACAAAGAAGTTTCTCAGAAAGCTTCTTTCTCTTTGTTATCGGCGGATATTTCCTTTGGGCCTATAGTCTTCAAAGGGATCCGAAATATCTGTTCTCAGATTCCGCAGAAATAAGGCTAGCAAAGAGATCCATGAAATACAGATGTAACTCTGTGAGATGAATTACCAGAACACTAAGCAGTTTCTCAGAAAGCTTCTTTCCAGATTTCATCTGAGGATATTTCCTTTTTCAGCATAGCCCTCTATGGGCTTCCAAATATCACTTTGCCAATTCCACAAGAACTGTCTTAGCGAAAGGCTTCTTGAGGGGAAAGCTGTAACTCTGTGAGATGATTTCACAGAACACAAAGAAGTTTCTCAGAAAGCTTCTTTCTCTTTGTTAACGGAGGATATTTCCTTTGGCCCTATAGTCTTCAAAGGGATCCGAAATATCTGTTCTCAGATTCCACAGAAATAAGGCTAGCAAGGAGATCCACGAAATACAGATGTAACTCTGTGAGATGAATTAACAGGACACTTAGCAGTTTCTAGGAAAGCTTCTTTCCAGATTTCATCTGAGGATATTTCCTTTTTCACCATAGCCCTCTATGGGCTTCCAAATATCACTTTGCCAATTCCACAAGAACTGTCTTAGCGAAAGGCTTCTCGAGGGGAAAGCTGTAACTCTGTGAGATGATTTCACAGAACACAAAGAAGTTTCTCAGAATGCTTCTTTCTCTTTGTTATCGGAGGATATTTCCTTTGGCCCTATAGTCTTCAAAGGGATCTGAAATATCTGTTCTCAGATTCCAAAGAAATAAGGCTAGCAAAGAGATCCACGAAATACAGATGTAACTCTGTGAGATGAATTAACAGAACACTAAGCAGTTTCCAAGAAAGCTTCTTTCCAGATTTCATCTGAGGACATTTCCTTTTTCAACTTAGCCCTCTATGGGTTTCCAAATATCACTTTGCCAATTCCACAAGAACTGTCTTAGCGAAAGGCTTCTCGAGGGGAAAGCTGTAACTCTGTGAGATGATTTCACAGAACACAAAGAAGTTTCTCAGAAAGCTTCTTTCTCTTTGTTATCGGAGGATATTTCCTTTGGCCCTATAGTCTTCAAAGGGATCCGAAATATCTGTTCTCAGATTCCACAGAAATAAGGCTAGCAAAGTGATCCACGAAATACAGATGTAACTCTGTGAGATGAATTAACAGAACACTAAGCAGTTTCTCAGAAAGCTTCTTTCCAGATATCATCTGAGGATATTTCCTTTTTCACCATAGCCCTCTATGGGCTTCCAAATATCACTTTTCCAATTCCACAAGAACTGTCTTAGCGAAAGGCTTCTCGAGGGGAAAGCTGTAACTCTGTGAGATGATTTCACAGAACACAAAGAAGTTTCTCAGAAAGCTTCTTTCTCTTTGTTCTCGGAGGATATTTCCTTTGGCCCTATAGTCTTCAAAGGGATCCGAAATATCTGTTCTCGGATTCCACAGAAATAAGGCTAGCAAAGAGATCCACGAAATACAGATATAACTCTGTGAGATGAATTAACAGAACACTAAGCAGTTTCTCAAAAAGCTTCTTTCCAGATTTCATCTGAGGTTATTTCCTTTTTCACCATAGCCCTCTATGGGCTTCGAAATACCACTTTGCCAATTCCACAAGAACTGTCTCAGCAAAAGGCTTCTTGAGGGGAAAGCTGTAACTCTGTGAGATGATTTCACAGAACACAAAGAAGTTTCTCAGAAAGCTTCTTTCTCTTTGTTATCGGAGGATATTTCCTTTGGCCCTATAATCTTCAAAGGGATCCGAAATATCTGTTCTCAGATTCCACAGAAATAAGGCTAGCAAAGAGATCCACGAAATACAGCTGTAACTCTGTGAGTTGAATTAACAGAACACTAAGCAGTTTCCAAGAAAGCTTCTTTCCAGATTTCACCTGAGGATATTTCCTTTTTCACCATAGCCCTCTATGGGCTTCCAAATATCACTTTGCCAATTCCACAAGAGCTGTCTTAGCGAAAGGCTTCTTGACGGGAAAGCTGTAACTCTGTTAGATGATTTCACAGAACACAAAGAAGTTTCTCAGAAAGCTTCTTTCTCTTTGTTATGGGAGGATATTTCCTTTGGCCCTATAGTCTTCAAAGGGATCCGAAATATCTGTTCTCAGATTCCACAGAAATAAGGCTAGCAAAGAGATCCACGAAATACAGATGTAAATCTGTGAGGTGAATTAACAGGACACTTAGCAGTTTCTAGGAAAGCTTCTTTCCAGATTTCACCTGAGGATATTTCCTTCTTCACCATAGCCCTCTATGGGCTTCCAAATATCACTTTGCCAATTCCACAAGAGCTGTCTTAGCGAAAGGCTTCTAGAGGGGAAAGCTGTAACTCTGTGAGATGATTTCACAGAACACAAAGAAGTTTCTCAGAAAGCTTCTTTCTCTTTGTTATCGGAGGATATTTCCTTTGGCCCTATAGTCTTCAAAGGGATCCGAAATATCTGTTCTCAGATTCCACAGAAATAAGGCTAGCAAAGAGATCCACGAAATACAGATGTAACTCTGTGAGATGAATTAACAGAACACTAAGCAGTTTCCAAGAAAGCTTCTTTCCAGATTTCATCTGAGGATATTTCCTTTTTCACCATAGCCTTCTATGGGCTTCCAAATATCACTTTGCCAATTCCACAAGAACTGTCTCAGCGAAAGGCTTCTTGAGGGGAAAGCTGTAACTCTGTGAGATGATTTCACAGAACACAAAGAAGTTTCTCAGAAAGCTTCTTTCTCTTTGTTAACGGAGGATATTTCCTTTGGCCCTATAGTCTTCAAAGGGATCCGAAATATCTGTTCTCAGATTCCACAGAAATAAGGCTAGCAAAGAGATCCACGAAATACAGATGTAACTCTGTGAGATGAATTAACAGGACACTTAGCAGTTTCTAGGAAAGCTTCTTTCCAGATTTCATCTGAGGATATTTCCTTTTTCACCATAGCCCTCTATGGGCTTCCAAATATCACTTTGCCAATTCCACAAGAACTGTCTTAGCGAAAGGCTTCTCGAGGGGAAAGCTGTAACTCTGTGAGATGATTTCACAGAACACAAAGAAGTTTCTCAGAAAGCTTCTTTCTCTTTGTTATCGGAGGATATTTCCTTTGGCCCTATAGTCTTCAAAGGGATCCGAAATATCAGTTCTCAGATTCCAGAGAATTAAGGCTAGCAAAGAGATCCACGAAATACAGATGTAAGTCTGTGAGATGAATTAACAGAACACTAAGCAGTTTCTCAGAAAGCTTCTTTCCAGATTTCATCTGAGCATATTTCCTTTTTCACCATAGCCCTCTATGGGCTTCCAAATATCACTTTTCCAATTCCACAAGAACTGTCTTAGCGAAAGGCTTCTCGAGAGGAAAGCTGTAACTCTGTGAGATGATTTCACAGAACACAAAGAAGTTTCTCAGAAAGCTTCTATCTCTTTGTTATCGGAGGATATTTCCTTTGGCTGTATAGTCTTCAAAGGGATCCGAAATATCTGTTCTCAGATTCCACAGAAATAAGGCTAGCAAAGAGATCCACGAAATACAGATGTAACTCTGTGAGATGAATTAACAGAACACTAAGCAGTTTCCAAGAAAGCTTCTTTCCAGATTTCATCTGAGGATATTTCCTTTTTCACCATAGCCCTCTATGGGCTTCCAAATAATACTTTGCCAATTCCACAAGAACTGTCTTAGCGAAAGGCTTCTCGAGGGGAAATCTGTAACTCTGTGAGATGATTTCACAGAACACAAAGAAGTTTCTCAGAAAGCTTCTTTCTCTTTGTTATCGGCGGATATTTCCTTTGGGCCTATAGTCTTCAAAGGGATCCGAAATATCTGTTCTCAGATTCCGCAGAAATAAGGCTAGCAAAGAGATCCATGAAATACAGATATAACTCTGTGAGATGAATTAACAGAACACTAAGCAGTTTCTCAGAAAGCTTCTTTCCAGATTTCATCTGAGGATATTTCCTTTTTCACCATAGCCCTCTAAGGGCTTCCAAATATCACTTTGCCAATTCCACAAGAACTGTCTTAGCGAAAGGCTTCTTGAGGGGAAAACTGTATCTCTGTGAGATGATTTCACAGAACACAAAGAAGTTTCTCAGAAACCTTCTTTCTCTTTGTTATCGGAGGATTTTTCCTTTGGCCCTATAGTCTTCAAAGGGATCCGAAATATATGTTCTCAGATTACACAGAAATAAGGCTAGCAAAGAGATCCACGAAATACAGATGTAACTCTGTGAGATGAATTAACAGGACACTTAGCACTTTCTAGGAAAGCTTCTTTCCAGATTTCATCTGAGGATATTTCCTTTTTCACCCTAGCCCTCTATGGGATTCCAAATATCACTTTGCCAATTCCACAAGAACTGTCTTAGCGAAAGGCTTCTCGAGGGGAAAGGTGTAACTCTGTGAGATGATTTCACAGAACACAAAGAAGTTTCTCAGAAAGCTTCTTTCTCTTTGTTATCGGAGGATATTTCCTTTGGCCCTATAGTCTTCAAAGGGATCGGAAATATCTGTTCTCAGATTCCACAGAAATAAGGCTAGCTAAGAGATCCACGAAATACAGATGTAAGTCTGTGAGATGAATTAACAGAACACTAAGCAGTTTCTCAGAAAGCTTCTTTCCAGATTTCATCTGAGGATATTTCCTTTTTCACCATAGCCCTCTAAGGGCTTCCAAATATCACTTTTCCAATTCCACAAGAACTGTCTTAGCGAAAGGCTTCTCGAGAGGAAAGCTGTAACTCTGTGAGATGATTTCACAGAACACAAAGAATTTCTCAGAAAGCTTCTTTCTCTTTGTTAACGGAGGATATTTCCTTTGGCCCTATAGTCTTCAAAGGGATCCGAAATATCTGTTCTCAGATTCCACAGAAATAAGGCTAGCAAAGAGATCCACGAAATACAGATGTAACTCTGTGAGATGAATTAACAGAACACTAAGCAGTTTCCAAGAAAGCTTCTTTCCAGATTTCATCTGAGGATATTTCCTTTTTCACCATAGCCTTCTATGGGCTTCCAAATATCACTTTGCCAATTCCACAAGAACTGTCTTAGCGAAAGGCTTCTCGAGGGGAAAGCTGTAACTCTGTGAGATGATTTCACAGAACACAAAGAAGTTTCTCAGAAAGCTTCTTTCTCTTTGTTAACGGAGGATATTTCCTTTGGCCCTATAGTCTTCAAAGGGATCCGAAATATCTGTTCTCAGATTCCACAGAAATAAGGCTAGCAAAGAGATCCACGAAATACAGATGTAACTCTGTGAGATGAATTAACAGGACACTTAGCAGTTTCTAGGAAAGCTTCTTTCCAGATTTCATCTGAGGATATTTCCTTTTTCACCATAGCCCTCTATGGGCTTCCAAATATCACTTTGCCAATTCCACAAGAACTGCCTTAGCGAAAGGCTTCTCGAGGGGAAAGCTGTAACTCTGTGAGATGATTTCACAGAACACAAAGAAGTTTCTCAGAAAGCTTCTTTCTCTTTGTTATCGGAGGATATTTCCTTTGGCCCTATAGTCTTCAAAGGGATCCGAAATATCAGTTCTCAGATTCCAGAGAATTAAGGCTAGCAAAGAGATCCACGAAATAAAGATGTAAGTCTGTGAGATGAATTATCAGAACACTAAGCAGTTTCTCAGAAAGCTTCTTTCCAGATTTCATCTGAGCATATTTCCTTTTTCACCATAGCCCTCTATGGGCTTCCAAATATCACTTTTCCAATTCCACAAGAACTGTCTTAGCGAAAGGCTTCTCGAGAGGAAAGCTGTAACTCTGTGAGATGATTTCACAGAACACAAAGAAGTTTCTCAGAAAGCTTCTTTCTCTTTGTTATCGGAGGATATTTCCTTTGGCTGTATAGTCTTCAAAGGGAACCGAAATATCTGTTCTCAGATTCCACAGAAATAAGGCTAGCAAAGAGATCCACGAAATACAGATGTAACTCTGTGAGATGAATTAACAGAACACTAAGCAGTTTCCAAGAAAGCTTCTTTCCAGATTTCATCTGAGGATATTTCCTTTTTCACCATAGCCCTCTATGGGCTTCCAAATATCACTTTGCCAATTCCACAAGAACTGTCTTAGCGAAAGGCTTCTTGAGGGGAAAGCTGTAACTCTGTGAGATGATTTCACAGAACACAAAGAAGTTTCTCAGAAAGCTTCTTTCTCTTTGTTAACGGAGGATATTTCCTTTGGCCCTATAGTCTTCAAAGGGATCCGAAATATCTGTTCTCAGATTCCACAGAAATAAGGCTAGCAAAGAGATCCACGAAATACAGATGTAACTCTGTGAGATGAATTAACAGGACAATTAGCAGTTTCTAGGAAAGCTTCTTTCCAGATTTCATCTGAGGATATTTCCTTTTTCACCATAGCCCTCTATGGGCTTCCAAATATCACTTTGCCAATTCCACAAGAACTGTCTTAGCGAAAGGCTTCTCGAGGGGAAAGCTGTAACTCTGTGAGATGATTTCACAGAACACAAAGAAGTTTCTCAGAATGCTTCTTTCTCTTTGTTATCGGAGGATATTTCCTTTGGCCCTATAGTCTTCAAAGGGATCTGAAATATCTGTTCTCAGATTCCAAAGAAATAAGGCTAGCAAAGAGATCCACGAAATACAGATGTAACTCTGTGAGATGAATTAACAGAACACTAAGCAGTTTCCAAGAAAGCTTCTTTCCAGATTTCATCTGAGGACATTTCCTTTTTCAACTTAGCCCTCTATGGGCTTCCAAATATCACTTTGCCAATTCCACAAGAACTGTCTTAGCGAAAGGCTTCTCGAGGGGAAAGCTGTAACTCTGTGAGATGATTTCACAGAACACAAAGAAGTTTCTCAGAAAGCTTCTTTCTCTTTTTTATCGGAGGATATTTCCTTTGGCCCTATAGTCTTCAAAGGGATCGGAAATATCTGTTCTCAGATTCCACAGAAATAAGGCTAGCAAAGAGATCCACGAAATACAGATGTAACTCTGTGAGATGAATTAACAGAACACTAAGCAGTTTCTCAGAAAGTTTCTTTCCAGATTTCATCTGAGGATATTTCCTTTTTCACCATTGCCCTCTATGGGCTTCCAAATATCACTTTGGCAATTCCACAAGAACTGTCTTAGCGAAAGGTTTCTCGAGGGGAAAGCTGTAACTCTGTGAGATGATTTCACAGAACACAAAGAAGTTTCTCAGAAAGCTTCTTTCTCTTTGTTATCGGAGGATATTTCCTTTGGCCCTATAGTCTTCAAAGGGATCCGAAATATATGTTCTCAGATTCCACAGAAATAAGGCTAGCAAAGAGATCCACGAAATACAGATGTAACTCTGTGAGATGAATTAACAGAACACTAAGCAGTTTCCAAGAAAGCTTCTTTCCTGATTTCATCTGAGGATATTTCCTTTTTCACCATAGCCCTCTATGGGCTTCCAAATATCACTTTGCCAATTCCTCAAGAACTGTCTTAGCGAAAGGCTTCTTGAGGGGAAAGCTGTAACTCTGTGAGAATATTTCACAGAACACAAAGAAGTTTCTCAGAAAGCTGCTTGCTCTTTGTTATCGGAGGATATTTCCTTTGGCCCTATAGTCTTCAAAGGGATCCGAAATATCTGTTCTCAGATTCCACAGAAATAAGGCTAGCAAAGAGATCCACGAAATACAGATGTAGCTCTGTGAGATGAATTAACAGAACACTAAGCAGTTTCTCAGAAAGCTTCTTTCCAGATATCATCTGAGGATATTTCCTTTTTCACCATAGCCCTCTATGGGCTTCCAAATATCACTTTTCCAATTCCACAAGAACTGTCTTAGCGAAAGGCTTCTCGAGGGGAAAGCTGTAACTCTGTGAGATGATTTCACAGAACACAAAGAAGTTTCTCAGAAAGCTTCTTTCTCTTTGCTATCGGAGGATATTTCCTTTGGCCCTATAGTCTTCAAAGGGATCGGAAATATCTGTTCTCAGATTCCAGAGAAATAAGGCTAGCAAAGAGATCCACGAAATACAGATGTAAGCCTGTGAGATGAATTAACAGAACACTAAGCAGTTTCTCAGAAAGCTTCTTTCCAGATTTCATCTGAGGATATTTCCTTTTTCACCATAGCCCTCTAAGGGCTTCCAAATATCACTTTTCCAATTCCACAAGAACTGTCTTAGCGAAAGGCTTCTCGAGAGGAAAGCTGTAACTCTGTGACATGATTTCACAGAACACAAAGAAGTTTCTCAGAAAGCTTCTTTCTCTTTGCTATCGGAGGATATTTCCTTTGGCCCTATAGTCTTCAAAGGGATCCGAAATATCTGTTCTCAGATTCCACAGAAATAAGGCTAGCAAAGAGATCCACGAAATACAGATGTAACTCTGTGAGATGAATTAACAGAACACTAAGCAGTTTCCAAGAAAGCTTCTTTCCAGATTTCATCTGAGGATATTTCCTTTTTCACCATAGCCTTCTAAGGGCTTCCAAATATCACTTTGCCAATTCCACAAGAACTGTCTTAGCGAAAGGCTTCTTGAGGGGAAAGCTGTAACTCTGTGAGATGATTTCACAGAACACAAAGAAGTTTCTCAGAAAGCTTCTTTCTCTTTGTTAACGGAGGATATTTCCTTTGGCCCTATAGTCTTCAAAGGGATCCGAAATATCTGTTCTCAGATTCCACAGAAATAAGGCTAGCAAAGAGATCCACGAAATACAGATGTAACTCTGTGAGATGAATTAACAGGACACTTAGCAGTTTCTAGGAAAGCTTCTTTCCAGATTTCATCTGAGGATATTTCCTTTTTCACCATAGCCCTCTATGGGCTTCCAAATATCACTTTGCCAATTCCACAAGAACTGTCTTAGCGAAAGGCTTCTCGAGGGGAAAGCTGTAACGCTGTGAGATGATTTCACAGAACACAAAGAAGTTTCTCAGAAAGCTTCTTTCTCTTGGTTATCGGAGGATATTTCCTTTGGCCCTATAGTCTTCAAAGGGATCCGAAATATCAGTTCTCAGATTCCAGAGAATTAAGGCTAGCAAAGAGATCCACGAAATACAGATGTAAGTCTGTGAGATGAATTAACAGAACACTAAGCAGTTTCTCAGAAAGCTTCTTTCCAGATTTCATCTGAGCATATTTCCTTTTTCACCATAGCCCTCTATGGGCTTCCAAATATCACTTTTCCAATTCCACAAGAACTGTCTTAGCGAAAGGCTTCTCGAGAGGAAAGCTGTAACTCTGTGACATGATTTCACAGAACACAAAGAAGTTTCTCAGAAACCTTCTTTCTCTTTGTTATCGGAGGATATTTCCTTTGGCCCTATAGCCTTCAAAGGGATCCGAAATATCTGTTCTCAGATTCCACAGAAATAAGGCTAGCAAAGAGATCCACGAAATACAGATGTAACTCTGTGAGATGAATTAACAGAACACTAAGCAGTTTCCAAGAAAGCTTCTTTCCAGATTTCATCTGAGGATATTTCCTTTTTCACCATTGCCCTCTATGGGCTTCCAAATATCACTTTGCCAATTCCACAAGAACTGTCTTAGCGAAAGGCTTCTTGAGGGGAAAGCTGTAACTCTGTGAGATGATTTCACAGAACACAAAGAAGTTTCTCAGAAAGCTTCTTTCTCTTTGTTAACGGAGGATATTTCCTTTGGCCCTATAGTCTTCAAAGGGATCCGAAATATCTGTTCTCAGATTCCACAGAAATAAGGCTAGCAAAGAGATCCACGAAATACAGATGTAACTCTGTGAGATGAATTAACAGGACACTTAGCAGTTTCCAGGAAAGCTTCTTTCCAGATTTCATCTGAGGATATTTCCTTTTTCACCATAGCCCTCTATGGGCTTCCAAATATCACTTTGCCAATTCCACAAGAACTGTCTTATCGAAAGGCTTCTCGAGGTGAAAGCTGTAACTCTGTGAGATGATTTCACAGAACACAAAGAAGTTTCTCAGAAAGCTTCTTTCTCTTTGTTATCGGAGGATATTTCCTTTGGCCCTATAGTCTTCAAAGGGATCCGAAATATCAGTTCTCAGATTCCAGAGAATTAAGGCTAGCAAAGAGATCCACGAAATACAGATTTAAGTCTGTGAGATGAATTAACAGAACACTAAGCAGTTTCTCAGAAAGCTTCTTTCCAGATTTCATCTGAGCATATTTCCTTTTTCACCATAGCCCTCTATGGGCTTCCAAATATCACTTTGCCAATTCCACAAGAACTGTCTTAGCGAAAGGCTTCTCGAGAGGAAAGCTGTAACTCTGTGAGATGATTTCACAGAACACAAAGAAGTTTCTCAGAAAGCTTCTTTCTCTTTGTTATCGGAGGATATTTCCTATGGCCCTATAGTCTTCAAAGGGATCCGAAATATCTGTTCTCAGATTCCACAGATATAAGGCTAGCAAAGAGATCCACGAAATACAGATGTAACTCTGTGAGATGAATTAACAGAACACTAAGCAGTTTCCAAGAAAGCTTCTTTCCAGATTTCATCTGAGGATATTTCCTTTTTCACCATAGCCCTCTATGGGCTTCCAAATATCACTTTGCCTATTCCACAAGAACTGTCTTAGCGAAAGGCTTCTCGAGGGGAAAGCTGTAACTCTGTGAGATGATTTCACAGAACACAAAGAAGTTTCTCAGAAAGCTTCTTTCTCTTTGTTATCGGAGGATATTTCCTTTGGCCCTATAGTCTTCAAAGGGATCCGAAATATCTGTTCTCAGATTCCACAGAAATAAGGCTAGCAAAGTGATCCACGAAATACAGATGTAACTCTGTGAGATGAATTAACAGAACACTAAGCAGTTTCTCAGAAAGCTTCTTTCCAGATATCATCTGAGGATATTTCCTTTTTCACCATAGCCCTCTATGGGCTTCCAAATATCACTTTTCCAATTCCACAAGAACTGTCTTAGCGAAAGGCTTCTCGAGGGGAAAGCTGTAACTCTGTGAGATGATTTCACAGAACACAAAGAAGTTTCTCAGAAAGCTTCTTTCTCTTTGTTCTCGGAGGATATTTCCTTTGGCCCTATAGTCTTCAAAGGGATCCGAAATATCTGTTCTCGGATTCCACAGAAATAAGGCTAGCAAAGAGATCCACGAAATACAGATATAACTCTGTGAGATGAATTAACAGAACACTAAGCAGTTTCTCAAAAAGCTTCTTTCCAGATTTCATCTGAGGTTATTTCCTTTTTCACCATAGCCCTCTATGGGCTTCGAAATACCACTTTGCCAATTCCACAAGAACTGTCTCAGCAAAAGGCTTCTTGAGGGGAAAGCTGTAACTCTGTGAGATGATTTCACAGAACACAAAGAAGTTTCTCAGAAAGCTTCTTTCTCTTTGTTATCGGAGGATATTTCCTTTGGCCCTATAATCTTCAAAGGGATCCGAAATATCTGTTCTCAGATTCCACAGAAATAAGGCTAGCAAAGAGATCCACGAAATACAGCTGTAACTCTGTGAGTTGAATTAACAGAACACTAAGCAGTTTCCAAGAAAGCTTCTTTCCAGATTTCACCTGAGGATATTTCCTTTTTCACCATAGCCCTCTATGGGCTTCCAAATATCACTTTGCCAATTCCACAAGAGCTGTCTTAGCGAAAGGCTTCTTGACGGGAAAGCTGTAACTCTGTTAGATGATTTCACAGAACACAAAGAAGTTTCTCAGAAAGCTTCTTTCTCTTTGTTATCGGAGGATATTTCCTTTGGCCCTATAGTCTTCAAAGGGATCCGAAATATCTGTTCTCAGATTCCACAGAAATAAGGCTAGCAAAGAGATCCACGAAATACAGATGTAAATCTGTGAGGTGAATTAACAGGACACTTAGCAGTTTCTAGGAAAGCTTCTTTCCAGATTTCACCTGAGGATATTTCCTTCTTCACCATAGCCCTCTATGGGCTTCCAAATATCACTTTGCCAATTCCACAAGAGCTGTCTTAGCGAAAGGCTTCTAGAGGGGAAAGCTGTAACTCTGTGAGATGATTTCACAGAACACAAAGAAGTTTCTCAGAAAGCTTCTTTCTCTTTGTTATCGGAGGATATTTCCTTTGGCCCTATAGTCTTCAAAGGGATCCGAAATATCTGTTCTCAGATTCCACAGAAATAAGGCTAGCAAAGAGATCCACGAAATACAGATATAACTCTGTGAGATGAATTAACAGAACACTAAGCAGTTTCTCAAAAAGCTTCTTTCCAGATTTCATCTGAGGTTATTTCCTTTTTCACCATAGCCCTCTATGGGCTTCGAAATACCACTTTGCCAATTCCACAAGAACTGTCTCAGCAAAAGGCTTCTTGAGGGGAAAGCTGAAACTCTGTGAGATGATTTCACAGAACACAAAGAAGTTTCTCAGAAAGCTTCTTTCTCTTTGTTAACGGAGGATATTTCCTTTGGCTCTATAGTCTTCAAAGGGATCCGAAATATCTGTTCTCAGATTCCACAGAAATAAGGCTAGCAAAGAGATCCACGAAATACAGATGTAACTCTGTGAGGTGAATTAACAGGACACTTAGCAGTTTCTAGGAAAGCTTCTTTGCAGATTTCATCTGAGGATATTTCCTTTTTCACCATAGCCCTCTATGGGCTTCCAAATATCACTTTGCCAATTCCACAAGAACTGTCTTAGCGAAAGGCTTCTCGAGGGGAAAGCTGTAACTCTGTGAGATGATTTCACAGAACACAAAGAAGTTTCTCAGAAAGCTTCTTTCTCTTTGTTATCGGAGGATATTTCCTTTGGCCCTATAGTCTTCAAAGGGATCCGAAATATCAGTTCTCAGATTCCAGAGAATTAAGGCTAGCAAAGAGATCCACGAAATACAGATGTAAGTCTGTGAGATGAATTAACAGAACACTAAGCAGTTTCTCAGAAAGCTTCTTTCCAGATTTCATCTGAGCATATTTCCTTTTTCACCATAGCCCTCTATGGGCTTCCAAATATCACTTTTCCAATTCCACAAGAACTGTCTTAGCGAAAGGCTTCTCGAGAGGAAAGCTGTAACTCTGTGAGATGATTTCACAGAACACAAAGAAGTTTCTCAGAAAGCTTCTATCTCTTTGTTATCGGAGGATATTTCCTTTGGCTGTATAGTCTTCAAAGGGATCCGAAATATCTGTTCTCAGATTCCACAGAAATAAGGCTAGCAAAGAGATCCACGAAATACAGATGTAACTCTGTGAGATGAATTAACAGAACACTAAGCAGTTTCCAAGAAAGCTTCTTTCCAGATTTCATCTGAGGATATTTCCTTTTTCACCATAGCCCTCTATGGGCTTCCAAATAATACTTTGCCAATTCCACAAGAACTGTCTTAGCGAAAGGCTTCTCGAGGGGAAATCTGTAACTCTGTGAGATGATTTCACAGAACACAAAGAAGTTTCTCAGAAAGCTTCTTTCTCTTTGTTATCGGCGGATATTTCCTTTGGGCCTATAGTCTTCAAAGGGATCCGAAATATCTGTTCTCAGATTCCGCAGAAATAAGGCTAGCAAAGAGATCCATGAAATACAGATATAACTCTGTGAGATGAATTAACAGAACACTAAGCAGTTTCTCAGAAAGCTTCTTTCCAGATTTCATCTGAGGATATTTCCTTTTTCACCATAGCCCTCTAAGGGCTTCCAAATATCACTTTGCCAATTCCACAAGAACTGTCTTAGCGAAAGGCTTCTTGAGGGGAAAACTGTAACTCTGTGAGATGATTTCACTGAACACAAAGAAGTTTCTCAGAAACCTTCTTTCTCTTTGTTATCGGAGGATTTTTCCTTTGGCCCTATAGTCTTCAAAGGGATCCGAAATATATGTTCTCAGATTACACAGAAATAAGGCTAGCAAAGAGATCCACGAAATACAGATGTAACTCTGTGAGATGAATTAACAGGACACTTAGCAGTTTCTAGGAAAGCTTCTTTCCAGATTTCATCTGAGGATATTTCCTTTTTCACCATAGCCCTCTATGGGATTCCAAATATCACTTTGCCAATTCCACAAGAACTGTCTTAGCGAAAGGCTTCTCGAGGGGAAAGGTGTAACTCTGTGAGATGATTTCACAGAACACAAAGAAGTTTCTCAGAAAGCTTCTTTCTCTTTGTTATCGGAGGATATTTCCTTTGGCCCTATAGTCTTCAAAGGGATCGGAAATATCTGTTCTCAGATTCCACAGAAATAAGGCTAGCTAAGAGATCCACGAAATACAGATGTAAGTCTGTGAGATGAATTAACAGAACACTAAGCAGTTTCTCAGAAAGCTTCTTTCCAGATTTCATCTGAGGATATTTCCTTTTTCACCATAGCCCTCTAAGGGCTTCCAAATATCACTTTTCCAATTCCACAAGAACTGTCTTAGCGAAAGGCTTCTCGAGAGGAAAGCTGTAACTCTGTGAGATGATTTCACAGAACACAAAGAATTTCTCAGAAAGCTTCTTTCTCTTTGTTAACGGAGGATATTTCCTTTGGCCCTATAGTCTTCAAAGGGATCCGAAATATCTGTTCTCAGATTCCACAGAAATAAGGCTAGCAAAGAGATCCACGAAATACAGATGTAACTCTGTGAGATGAATTAACAGAACACTAAGCAGTTTCCAAGAAAGCTTCTTTCCAGATTTCATCTGAGGATATTTCCTTTTTCACCATAGCCTTCTATGGGCTTCCAAATATCACTTTGCCTATTCCACAAGAACTGTCTTAGCGAAAGGCTTCTTGAGGGGAAAGCTGTAACTCTGTGAGATGATTTCACAGAACACAAAGAAGTTTCTCAGAAAGCTTCTTTCTCTTTGTTAACGGAGGATATTTCCTTTGGCCCTATAGTCTTCAAAGGGATCCGAAATATCTGTTCTCAGATTCCACAGAAATAAGGCTAGCAAAGAGATCCACGAAATACAGATGTAACTCTGTGAGATGAATTAACAGGACACTTAGCAGTTTCTAGGAAAGCTTCTTTCCAGATTTCATCTGAGGATATTTCCTTTTTCACCATAGCCCTCTATGGGCTTCCAAATATCACTTTGCCAATTCCACAAGAACTGTCTTAGCGAAAGGCTTCTCGAGGGGAAAGCTGTAACTCTGTGAGATGATTTCACAGAACACAAAGAAGTTTCTCAGAAAGCTTCTTTCTCTTTGTTATCGGAGGATATTTCCTTTGGCCCTATAGTCTTCAAAGGGATCCGAAATATCAGTTCTCAGATTCCAGAGAATTAAGGCTAGCAAAGAGATCCACGAAATAAAGATGTAAGTCTGTGAGATGAATTATCAGAACACTAAGCAGTTTCTCAGAAAGCTTCTTTCCAGATTTCATCTGAGCATATTTCCTTTTTCACCATAGCCCTCTATGGGCTTCCAAATATCACTTTTCCAATTCCACAAGAACTGTCTTAGCGAAAGGCTTCTCGAGAGGAAAGCTGTAACTCTGTGAGATGATTTCACAGAACACAAAGAAGTTTCTCAGAAAGCTTCTTTCTCTTTGTTATCGGAGGATATTTCCTTTGGCTGTCTAGTCTTCAAAGGGAACCGAAATATCTGTTCTCAGATTCCACAGAAATAAGGCTAGCAAAGAGATCCACGAAATACAGATGTAACTCTGTGAGATGAATTAACAGAACACTAAGCAGTTTCCAAGAAAGCTTCTTTCCAGATTTCATCTGAGGATATTTCCTTTTTCACCATAGCCCTCTATGGGCTTCCAAATATCACTTTGCCAATTCCACAAGAACTGTCTTAGCGAAAGGCTTCTTGAGGGGAAAGCTGTAACTCTGTGAGATGATTTCACAGAACACAAAGAAGTTTCTCAGAAAGCTTCTTTCTCTTTGTTAACGGAGGATATTTCCTTTGGCCCTATAGTCTTCAAAGGGATCCGAAATATCTGTTCTCAGATTCCACAGAAATAAGGCTAGCAAAGAGATCCACGAAATACAGATGTAACTCTGTGAGATGAATTAACAGGACAATTAGCAGTTTCTAGGAAAGCTTCTTTCCAGATTTCATCTGAGGATATTTCCTTTTTCACCATAGCCCTCTATGGGCTTCCAAATATCACTTTGCCAATTCCACAAGAACTGTCTTAGCGAAAGGCTTCTCGAGGGGAAAGCTGTAACTCTGTGAGATGATTTCACAGAACACAAAGAAGTTTCTCAGAATGCTTCTTTCTCTTTGTTATCGGAGGATATTTCCTTTGGCCCTATAGTCTTCAAAGGGATCTGAAATATCTGTTCTCAGATTCCAAAGAAATAAGGCTAGCAAAGAGATCCACGAAATACAGATGTAACTCTGTGAGATGAATTAACAGAACACTAAGCAGTTTCCAAGAAAGCTTCTTTCCAGATTTCATCTGAGGACATTTCCTTTTTCAACTTAGCCCTCTATGGGCTTCCAAATATCACTTTGCCAATTCCACAAGAACTGTCTTAGCGAAAGGCTTCTCGAGGGGAAAGCTGTAACTCTGTGAGATGATTTCACAGAACACAAAGAAGTTTCTCAGAAAGCTTCTTTCTCTTTGTTATCGGAGGATATTTCCTTTGGCCCTATAGTCTTCAAAGGGATCGGAAATATCTGTTCTCAGATTCCACAGAAATAAGGCTAGCAAAGAGATCCACGAAATACAGATGTAACTCTGTGAGATGAATTAACAGAACACTAAGCAGTTTCTCAGAAAGTTTCTTTCCAGATTTCATCTGAGGATATTTCCTTTTTCACCATTGCCCTCTATGGGCTTCCAAATATCACTTTGGCAATTCCACAAGAACTGTCTTAGCGAAAGGTTTCTCGAGGGGAAAGCTGTAACTCTGTGAGATGATTTCACAGAACACAAAGAAGTTTCTCAGAAAGCTTCTTTCTCTTTGTTATCGGAGGATATTTCCTTTGGCCCTATAGTCTTCAAAGGGATCCGAAATATATGTTCTCAGATTCCACAGAAATAAGGCTAGCAAAGAGATCCACGAAATACAGATGTAACTCTGTGAGATGAATTAACAGAACACTAAGCAGTTTCCAAGAAAGCTTCTTTCCTGATTTCATCTGAGGATATTTCCTTTTTCACCATAGCCCTCTATGGGCTTCCAAATATCACTTTGCCAATTCCTCAAGAACTGTCTTAGCGAAAGGCTTCTTGAGGGGAAAGCTGTAACTCTGTGAGAATATTTCACAGAACACAAAGAAGTTTCTCAGAAAGCTGCTTGCTCTTTGTTATCGGAGGATATTTCCTTTGGCCCTATAGTCTTCAAAGGGATCCGAAATATCTGTTCTCAGATTCCACAGAAATAAGGCTAGCAAAGAGATCCACGAAATACAGATGTAGCTCTGTGAGATGAATTAACAGAACACTAAGCAGTTTCTCAGAAAGCTTCTTTCCAGATATCATCTGAGGATATTTCCTTTTTCACCATAGCCCTCTATGGGCTTCCAAATATCACTTTTCCAATTCCACAAGAACTGTCTTAGCGAAAGGCTTCTCGAGGGGAAAGCTGTAACTCTGTGAGATGATTTCACAGAACACAAAGAAGTTTCTCAGAAAGCTTCTTTCTCTTTGCTATCGGAGGATATTTCCTTTGGCCCTATAGTCTTCAAAGGGATCGGAAATATCTGTTCTCAGATTCCAGAGAAATAAGGCTAGCAAAGAGATCCACGAAATACAGATGTAAGCCTGTGAGATGAATTAACAGAACACTAAGCAGTTTCTCAGAAAGCTTCTTTCCAGATTTCATCTGAGGATATTTCCTTTTTCACCATAGCCCTCTAAGGGCTTCCAAATATCACTTTTCCAATTCCACAAGAACTGTCTTAGCGAAAGGCTTCTCGAGAGGAAAGCTGTAACTCTGTGAGATGATTTCACAGAACACAAAGAAGTTTCTCAGAAAGCTTCTTTCTCTTTGCTATCGGAGGATATTTCCTTTGGCCCTATAGTCTTCAAAGGGATCCGAAATATCTGTTCTCAGATTCCACAGAAATAAGGCTAGCAAAGAGATCCACGAAATACAGATGTAACTCTGTGAGATGAATTAACAGAACACTAAGCAGTTTCCAAGAAAGCTTCTTTCCAGATTTCATCTGAGGATATTTCCTTTTTCACCATAGCCTTCTATGGGCTTCCAAATATCACTTTGCCAATTCAACAAGAACTGTCTTAGCGAAAGGCTTCTTGAGGGGAAAGCTGTAACTCTGTGAGATGATTTCACAGAACACAAAGAAGTTTCTCAGAAAGCTTCTTTCTCTTTGTTAACGGAGGATATTTCCTTTGGCCCTATAGTCTTCAAAGGGATCCGAAATATCTGTTCTCAGATTCCACAGAAATAAGGCTAGCAAAGAGATCCACGAAATACAGATGTAACTCTGTGAGATGAATTAACAGGACACTTAGCAGTTTCTAGGAAAGCTTCTTTCCAGATTTCATCTGAGGATATTTCCTTTTTCACCATAGCCCTCTATGGGCTTCCAAATATCACTTTGCCAATTCCACAAGAACTGTCTTAGCGAAAGGCTTCTCGAGGGGAAAGCTGTAACTCTGTGAGATGATTTCACAGAACACAAAGAAGTTTCTCAGAAAGCTTCTTTCTCTTGGTTATCGGAGGATATTTCCTTTGGCCCTATAGTCTTCAAAGGGATCCGAAATATCAGTTCTCAGATTCCAGAGAATTAAGGCTAGCAAAGAGATCCACGAAATACAGATGTAAGTCTGTGAGATGAATTAACAGAACACTAAGCAGTTTCTCAGAAAGCTTCTTTCCAGATTTCATCTGAGCATATTTCCTTTTTCACCATAGCCCTCTATGGGCTTCCAAATATCACTTTTCCAATTCCACAAGAACTGTCTTAGCGAAAGGCTTCTCGAGAGGAAAGCTGTAACTCTGTGACATGATTTCACAGAACACAAAGAAGTTTCTCAGAAACCTTCTTTCTCTTTGTTATCGGAGGATATTTCCTTTGGCCCTATAGCCTTCAAAGGGATCCGAAATATCTGTTCTCAGATTCCACAGAAATAAGGCTAGCAAAGAGATCCACGAAATACAGATGTAACTCTGTGAGATGAATTAACAGAACACTAAGCAGTTTCCAAGAAAGCTTCTTTCCAGATTTCATCTGAGGATATTTCCTTTTTCACCATTGCCCTCTATGGGCTTCCAAATATCACTTTGCCAATTCCACAAGAACTGTCTTAGCGAAAGGCTTCTTGAGGGGAAAGCTGTAACTCTGTGAGATGATTTCACAGAACACAAAGAAGTTTCTCAGAAAGCTTCTTTCTCTTTGTTAACGGAGGATATTTCCTTTGGCCCTATAGTCTTCAAAGGGATCCGAAATATCTGTTCTCAGATTCCACAGAAATAAGGCTAGCAAAGAGATCCACGAAATACAGATGTAACTCTGTGAGATGAATTAACAGGACACTTAGCAGTTTCCAGGAAAGCTTCTTTCCAGATTTCATCTGAGGATATTTCCTTTTTCACCATAGCCCTCTATGGGCTTCCAAATATCACTTTGCCAATTCCACAAGAACTGTCTTATCGAAAGGCTTCTCGAGGTGAAAGCTGTAACTCTGTGAGATGATTTCACAGAACACAAAGAAGTTTCTCAGAAAGCTTCTTTCTCTTTGTTATCGGAGGATATTTCCTTTGGCCCTATAGTCTTCAAAGGGATCCGAAATATCAGTTCTCAGATTCCAGAGAATTAAGGCTAGCAAAGAGATCCACGAAATACAGATTTAAGTCTGTGAGATGAATTAACAGAACACTAAGCAGTTTCTCAGAAAGCTTCTTTCCAGATTTCATCTGAGCATATTTCCTTTTTCACCATAGCCCTCTATGGGCTTCCAAATATCACTTTGCCAATTCCACAAGAACTGTCTTAGCGAAAGGCTTCTCGAGAGGAAAGCTGTAACTCTGTGAGATGATTTCACAGAACACAAAGAAGTTTCTCAGAAAGCTTCTTTCTCTTTGTTATCGGAGGATATTTCCTATGGCCCTATAGTCTTCAAAGGGATCCGAAATATCTGTTCTCAGATTCCACAGATATAAGGCTAGCAAAGAGATCCACGAAATACAGATGTAACTCTGTGAGATGAATTAACAGAACACTAAGCAGTTTCCAAGAAAGCTTCTTTCCAGATTTCATCTGAGGATATTTCCTTTTTCACCATAGCCCTCTATGGGCTTCCAAATATCACTTTGCCTATTCCACAAGAACTGTCTTAGCGAAAGGCTTCTCGAGGGGAAAGCTGTAACTCTGTGAGATGATTTCACAGAACACAAAGAAGTTTCTCAGAAAGCTTCTTTCTCTTTGTTATCGGAGGATATTTCCTTTGGCCCTATAGTCTTCAAAGGGATCCGAAATATCTGTTCTCAGATTCCACAGAAATAAGGCTAGCAAAGTGATCCACGAAATACAGATGTAACTCTGTGAGATGAATTAACAGAACACTAAGCAGTTTCTCAGAAAGCTTCTTTCCAGATATCATCTGAGGATATTTCCTTTTTCACCATAGCCCTCTATGGGCTTCCAAATATCACTTTTCCAATTCCACAAGAACTGTCTTAGCGAAAGGCTTCTCGAGGGGAAAGCTGTAACTCTGTGAGATGATTTCACAGAACACAAAGAAGTTTCTCAGAAAGCTTCTTTCTCTTTGTTCTCGGAGGATATTTCCTTTGGCCCTATAGTCTTCAAAGGGATCCGAAATATCTGTTCTCGGATTCCACAGAAATAAGGCTAGCAAAGAGATCCACGAAATACAGATATAACTCTGTGAGATGAATTAACAGAACACTAAGCAGTTTCTCAAAAAGCTTCTTTCCAGATTTCATCTGAGGTTATTTCCTTTTTCACCATAGCCCTCTATGGGCTTCGAAATACCACTTTGCCAATTCCACAAGAACTGTCTCAGCAAAAGGCTTCTTGAGGGGAAAGCTGTAACTCTGTGAGATGATTTCACAGAACACAAAGAAGTTTCTCAGAAAGCTTCTTTCTCTTTGTTATCGGAGGATATTTCCTTTGGCCCTATAATCTTCAAAGGGATCCGAAATATCTGTTCTCAGATTCCACAGAAATAAGGCTAGCAAAGAGATCCACGAAATACAGCTGTAACTCTGTGAGTTGAATTAACAGAACACTAAGCAGTTTCCAAGAAAGCTTCTTTCCAGATTTCACCTGAGGATATTTCCTTTTTCACCATAGCCCTCTATGGGCTTCCAAATATCACTTTGCCAATTCCACAAGAGCTGTCTTAGCGAAAGGCTTCTTGACGGGAAAGCTGTAACTCTGTTAGATGATTTCACAGAACACAAAGAAGTTTCTCAGAAAGCTTCTTTCTCTTTGTTATCGGAGGATATTTCCTTTGGCCCTATAGTCTTCAAAGGGATCCGAAATATCTGTTCTCAGATTCCACAGAAATAAGGCTAGCAAAGAGATCCACGAAATACAGATGTAAATCTGTGAGGTGAATTAACAGGACACTTAGCAGTTTCTAGGAAAGCTTCTTTCCAGATTTCACCTGAGGATATTTCCTTCTTCACCATAGCCCTCTATGGGCTTCCAAATATCACTTTGCCAATTCCACAAGAGCTGTCTTAGCGAAAGGCTTCTAGAGGGGAAAGCTGTAACTCTGTGAGATGATTTCACAGAACACAAAGAAGTTTCTCAGAAAGCTTCTTTCTCTTTGTTATCGGAGGATATTTCCTTTGGCCCTATAGTCTTCAAAGGGATCCGAAATATCTGTTCTCAGATTCCACAGAAATAAGGCTAGCAAAGAGATCCACGAAATACAGATATAACTCTGTGAGATGAATTAACAGAACACTAAGCAGTTTCTCAAAAAGCTTCTTTCAAGATTTCATCTGAGGTTATTTCCTTTTTCACCATAGCCCTCTATGGGCTTCGAAATACCACTTTGCCAATTCCACAAGAACTGTCTCAGCAAAAGGCTTCTTGAGGGGAAAGCTGAAACTCTGTGAGATGATTTCACAGAACACAAAGAAGTTTCTCAGAAAGCTTCTTTCTCTTTGTTAACGGAGGATATTTCCTTTGGCTCTATAGTCTTCAAAGGGATCCGAAATATCTGTTCTCAGATTCCACAGAAATAAGGCTAGCAAAGAGATCCACGAAATACAGATGTAACTCTGTGAGGTGAATTAACAGGACACTTAGCAGTTTCTAGGAAAGCTTCTCTCCAGATTTCATCTCAGGATATTTCCTTTTTTACCATAGCCCTCTATGGGCTTCCAAATATCACTTTGCCAATTCCACAAGAACTGTCTTAGCGAAAGGCTTCTTGAGGGGAAAGCTGTAACTCTGTGAGATGATTTCACAGAACACAAAGAAGTTTCTCAGAAAGCTTCTTTGTCTTTGTTATCGGAGGATATTTCCTTTGGCCCTATAGTCTTCAAAGGGATCCGAAATATCTGTTCTCAGATTCCATAGAAATAAGGCTAGCAAAGAGATCCACGAAATACAGATGTAAGTCTGTGAGATGAATTAACAGAACACTAAGCAGTTTCTCAAAAAGCTTCTTTCCAGATTTCATCTGAGGATATTTCCTTTTTCACCATAGCCCTCTATGGGCTTCCAAATATCACTTTGCCAATTCCACAGAAACTGACTTAGCGAAAGGCTTCTTGAGGGGAAAGCTGTAACTCTGTGAGATGATTTCACAGAACACAAAGAAGTTTCTCAGAAAGCTTCTTTCTCTTTGTTATCGGAGGATATTTCCTTTGGCCCTATAGTCTTCAAAGGGATCCGAAATATCTGTTCTCAGATTCCACAGAAATAAGGCTAGCAAAGAGATCCACGAAATACAGATGTAACTCTGTGAGATGAATTAACAGGACACTTAGCAGTTTCTAGGAAAGCTTCTTTCCAGATTTCATCTGAGGATATTTCCTTTTTCACCATAGCCCCCTATGGGCTTCCAAATATCACTTTGCCAATTCCACAAGAACTGTCTTAGCGAAAGGCTTCTCTAGGGGAAAGCTGTAACTCTGTGAGATGATTTCACAGAACACAAAGAAGTTTCTCAGAAGGCTTCTTTCTCTTTGTTATAGGAGGATATTTCCTTTGGCCCTATAGTCTTCAAAGGGATCCGAAATATCTGTTCTCAGATTCCACAGAAATAAGTCTAGCAAAGAGATCCACGAAATACAGATGTAACTCTGTGAGATGAATTAGCAGAACACTAAGCAGTTTCCAAGAAAGCTTCTTTCCAGATTTCATCTGAGGATATTTCCTTTTTCACCATAGCCCTCTATGGGCTTCCAAATATCACTTTGCCAATTCCACAAGAACTGTCTTAGCGAAAGGATTCTTGAGGGAAAAGCTGTAACTCTGTGAGATGATTTCACACAACACAAAGAAGTTTCTCAGAAAGCTTCTTTCTCTTTGTTATCGGAGGATGTTTCCTTTGGCTCTATAGCCTTCAAAGGGATCCGAAATATCTGTTCTCAGATTCCACAGAAATAAGGCTAGCAAAGAGATCCATGAAATACAGATGTAACTCTGTGAGATGAATTAACAGAACACTAAGCAGTTTCTCCGAAAGCTTCTTTCCAGATTTCATCTGAGGATATTTCCTCTTTCACCATAGCCCTCTATGGGCTTCCAAATATCACTTTGCCAATTCCACAAGAACTGTCTTAGCGAAAGGCTTCTTGAGGGGAAAGCTGTAACTCTGTGAGATGATTTCACAGAACACAAAGAAGTTTCTCAGAAAGCTTCTTTCTCTTTGTTATCTGAGGATATTTCCTTTGGCCCTATAGTCTTCAAAGGGATCCGAAATATCTGTTCTCAGATTCCACAGAAATAAGGCTAGCAAAGAGATCCACGAAATACAGATGTAACTCTGTGAGATGAATTTACAGAACACTAAGGATTTTCTAATAAAGCTTCTATCCAGATTTCATCTGAGGATATTTCCTTTTTCACCATAGCCCTGTATGGGCTTCCAAATATCACTTTGCCAATTCCACAAGAACTGTCTTAGCGAAAGGCTTCTTGAGGGGAAAGCTGTAACTTTGCGAGATGATTTCACAGAACACAAAGAAGTTTCTCAGAAAGCTTCTTTCTCTTTGTTATCGGAGGATATATCCTTAGGCCCTATAGTCTTCAAAGGGATCCGAAATACCTGTTCTCAGTTTCCACAGAAATAAGTCTAGCAAAGAGATCCACGAAATACAGATGTAACTCTGTGAGATGAATTAACAGAACACTAAGCAGTTTCCAAGAAAGCTTCTTTCCAGATTTCATCTGAGGATATTTCCTTTTTCACCATAGCCCTCTATGGGCTTCCAAATATCACTTTGCCAATTCCACAAGAACTGTCTTAGCGAAAGGCTTCTTGAGGGGAAAGCTGTAACTCTGTGAGATGATTTCACACAACACAAAGAAGTTTCTCAGAAAGCTTCTTTCTCTTTGTTATCGGAGGATATTTCCTTTGGCCCTGTAGCCTTCAAAGGGATCCGAAATATCTGTTCTCAGATTCCACAGAAATAAGGCTAGCAAAGAGATCCATGAAATACAGATGTAACTCTGTGAGATGAATTAACAGAACACTAAGCAGTTTCTCAGAAAGCTTCTTTCCAGATTTCATCTGAGGATATTTCCTCTTTCACCATAGCCCTCTATGGGGTTCCAAATATCACTTTTCCAATTCCACAAGAACTGTCTTAGCGAAAGGCTTCTTGAGGGGAAAGCTGTAACTCTGTGAGATGATTTCACAGAACACAAAGAAGTTTCTCAGGAAGCTTCTTTCTCTTTGTTATCGGAGGATATTTCCTTTGGCCCTATAGTCTTCAAAGGGATCCGAAATATCTGTTCTCAGATTCCACAGAAATAAGGCTAGAAAAGAGATCCACGAAATACAGATGTAACTCTGTGAGATGAATTTACAGAACACTAAGGATTTTCTAATAAAGCTTCTTTCCTGATTTCATCTGAGGATATTTCCTTTTTCACCATAGCCCTCTATGGGCTTCCAAATATCACTTTGCCAATTCCACAAGAACTGTCTTAGCGAAAGGATTCTTGAGAGGAAAGCTGTAACTTTGCGAGATGATTTCACAGAACACAAAGAAGTTTCTCAGAAAGCTTCTTTCTCTTTGTTATCGGAGGATATATCCTTAGGCCCTATAGTCTTCAAAGGGATCCGAAATATCTATTCTAAGATTACACAGAAATAAGGCTAGCAAAGAGATCCAAGGAATTCAGATGTAACTCTCTGAGATGAATTAACAGAACACTAAGCAGTTTCTAAGAAAGCTTCTTTCCAGATTTCATCTGAGGATATTTCCTTTTTCACCATAGCCCTCTATGGGCTTCCAAATATCACTTTGCCCATTCCACAAGAACTGTCTTAGCGAAAGGCTTCTTGAGGGGAAAGCTGTAACTCTGTGAGATTATTTCACAGAATACAAAGAAGTTTCTCAGAAAGCTTCTTTCTCTTTGTTATCGGAGGATATTTCCTTTGGCCCTCTAGTCTTCAAAGGGATCCGAAATATCTGTTCTCAGATTCCACAGAAATAAGGCTAGCAAAGAGATCCACGAAATACAGATGTAACTCTGTGAGATGAATTAACAGAACACTAAGTAGTTTCTCAGAAAGCTTCTTTCCAGATTTCATCTGAGGATATTTTCTTTTTCACCATAGCCCTCTAAGGGCTTCCAAATATCACTTTGCCAATTCCACAAGAACAGTCTTAGCGAAAGGCTTCTTGAGGGGAAAGCTGTAACTCTGTGAGATGACTTCACAGAACACAAAGAAGTTTCTCAGAAAGCTTCTTTCTCTTTGTTATCGGAGGATATTTCCTTTGGCCCTATAGTCTTCAAAGGGATCCGAAATATCTGTTCTCAGATTCCACAGAAATAAGGCTAGCAAAGAGATCCACGAAATACAGATGTAACTCTGTGAGATGAATTAACAGGACACTAAGCAGTTTCTCAGAAAGCTTCTTTCCAGATTTCATCTGAGGATATTTCCTTTTTCACCATAGCCCTCTATGGGCTTCCAAATATCACTTTGCCAATTCCACAAGAACTGTCTTAGCGAAAGGCTTCTTGAGGGGAAAGCTGTAACTCTGTGAGATGATTTCACACAACACAAAGAAGTTTCTCAGAAAGCTTCTTTCTCTTTGTTATCGGAGGATATTTCCTTTGGCCCTATAGCCTTCAAAGGGATCCGAAATATCTGTTCTCAGATTCCACAGAAATAAGGCTAGCAAAGAGATCCATGAAATACAGATGTAACTCTGTGAGATGAATTAACAGAACACTAAGCAGTTTCTCAGAAAGCTTCTTTCCAGATTTCATCTGAGGATATTTCCTCTTTCACCATAGCCCTCTATGGGCTTCCAAATATCACTTTGCCAATTCCACAAGAACTGTCTTAGCGAAAGGCTTCTTGAGGGGAAAGCTGTAACTCTGTGAGATGATTTCACAGAACACAAAGAAGTTTCTCAGAAATCTTCTTTCTCTTTGTTATCGGAGGATATTTCCTTTGGCCCTATAGTCTTCAAAGGGATCCGAAATATCTGTTCTCAGATTCCACAGAAATAAGGCTAGCAAAGAGATCCACGAAATACAGATGTAACTCTGTGAGATGAATTTACAGAACACTAAGGATTTTCTAATAAAGCTTCTATCCAGATTTCATCTGAGGATATTTCCTTTTTCACCATAGCCCTGTATGGGCTTCCAAATATCACTTTGCCAATTCCACAAGAACTGTCTTAGCGAAAGGCTTCTTGAGGGGAAAGCTGTAACTTTGCGAGATGATTTCACAGAACACAAAGAAGTTTCTCAGAAAGCTTCTTTCTCTTTGTTATCGGAGGATATATCCTTAGGCCCTATAGTCTTCAAAGGGATCCGAAATATCTGTTCTCAGATTCCACAGAAATAAGTCTAGCAAAGAGATCCACGAAATACAGATGTAACTCTGTGAGATGAATTAACAGAACACTAAGCAGTTTCCAAGAAAGCTTCTTTCCAGATTTCATCTGAGGATATTTCCTTTTTCACCATAGCCCTCTATGGGCTTCCAAATATCACTTTGCCAATTCCACAAGAACTGTCTTAGCGAAAGGCTTCTTGAGGGGAAAGCTGTAACTCTGTGAGATGATTTCACACAACACAAAGAAGTTTCTCAGAAAGCTTCTTTCTCTTTGTTATCGGAGGATATTTCCTTTGGCCCTATAGCCTTCAAAGGGATCCGAAATATCTGTTCTCAGATTCCACAGAAATAAGGCTAGCAAAGAGATCCATGAAATACAGATGTAACTCTGTGAGATGAATTAACAGAACACTAAGCAGTTTCTCAGAAAGCTTCTTTCCAGATTTCATCTGAGGATATTTCCTCTTTCACCATAGCCCTCTATGGGCTTCCAAATATCACTTTGCCAATTCCACAAGAACTGTCTTAGCGAAAGGCTTCTTGAGGTGAAAGCTGTAACTCTGTGAGATGATTTCACAGAACACAAAGAAGTTTCTCAGAAAGCTTCTTTCTCTTTGTTATCGGAGGATATTTCCTTTGGCCCTATAGTCTTCAAAGGGATCCGAAATATCTGTTCTCAGATTCCACAGAAATAAGGCTAGCAAAGAGATCCACGAAATACAGATGTAACTCTGTGAGATGAATTTACAGAACACTAAGGATTTTCTAATAAAGCTTCTTTCCTGATTTCATCTGAGGATATTTCCTTTTTCACCATAGCCCTCTATGGGCTTCCAAATATCACTTTGCCAATTCCACAAGAACTGTCTTAGCGAAAGGCTTCTTGAGAGGAAAGCTGTAACTTTGCGAGATGATTTCACAGAACACAAAGAAGTTTCTCAGAAAGCTTCTTTCTCTTTGTTATCGGAGGATATATCCTTAGGCCCTATAGTCTTCAAAGGGATCCGAAATATCTATTCTAAGATTACACAGAAATAAAGCTAGCAAAGAGATCCAAGAAATTCAGATGTAACTCTCTGAGATGAATTAACAGAACACTAAGCAGTTTCTCAGAAAGCTTCTTTCCAGATTTCATCTGAGGATATTTCCTTTTTCACCATAGCCCTCTATGGGCTTCCAAATATCACTTTGCCCATTCCACAAGAACTGTCTTAGCGAAAGGCTTCTTGAGGGGAAAGCTGTAACTCTGTGAGATTATTTCACAGAATACAAAGAAGTTTCTCAGAAAGCTTCTTTTCTTTGTTATCGGAGGATATTTCCTTTGGCCCTCTAGTCTTCAAAGGGATCCGAAATATCTGTTCTCAGATTCCACAGAAATAAGGCTAGCAAAGAGATCCACGAAATACAGATGTAACTCTGTGAGATGAATTAACAGAACACTAAGCAGTTTCTCAGAAAGCTTCTTTCCAGATTTCATATGAGGATATTTTCTTTTTCACCATAGCCCTCTAAGGGCTTCCAAATATCACTTTGCCAATTCCACAAGAACTGTCTTAGCGAAAGGCTTCTTGAGGGGAAAGCTGTAACTCTGTGAGATGATTTCACAGAACACAAAGTAGTTTCTCAGAAAGCTTCTTTCTCTTTGTTATCGGAGGATATTTCCTTTGGCCCTATAGTCTTCAAAGGGATCCGAAATATCTGTTCTCAGATTCCACAGAAATAAGGCTGGCAAAGAGATCCACGAAATACACATGTAACTCTGTGAGATGAATTACCAGAACACTAAGCAGTTTCTCAGAAAGCTTCTTTCCAGATTTCATCTGAGGATATTTCCTTTTTCACCATAGCCCTCTATGGGCTTCCAAATATCACTTTGCCAATTCCACACGAACAGTCTTAGCGAAAGGCTTCTTGAGGGGAAAGCTGTAACTCTGTGAGATGATTTCACAGAACACAAAGAAGTTTCTCAGAAAGCTTCTTTCTCTTTGTTATCGGAGGATATTTCCTTTGGCCCTATAGTCTTCAAAGGGATCCGAAATATCTATTCTCAGATTCCACAGAAAGAAGGCTAGCAAAGAGATCCAAGAAATTCAGATGTAACTCTCTAAGATGAATTAGCAGAACACTAAGCAGTTTCTCAGAAAGCTTCTTTCCAGATTTTATCTGAGGAGATTTCCTTTTTCACCAGAGCCCTCTAAGGGCTTCCAAATATCACTTTGCCAATTCCACAAGAACTGTCTTAGCGAAAGGCTTCTTGAGGGGAAAACTGTAACTCTGTGAGATGATTTCACAGAACACAAAGAAGTTTCTCAGAAGGCTTCTTTCTCTTTGTTATCGGAGGATTTTTCCTTTGGCCCTATAGTCTTCAAAGGGATCCGATATATATGTTCTCAGATTCCACAGAAATAAGGCTAGCAAAGAGATCCACGAAATACAGATGTAACTCTGTGAAATGAATTACCAGAACACTAAGCAGTTTCTCAGAAAGCTTCTTTCCAGATTTCATCTGAGGATATTTCCTTTTTCACCATAGCCCTCTATGGGCTTCCAAATATCACTTTGCCAATTCCACAAGAACTGTCTTAGCGAAAGGCTTCTCGAGGGGAAAGCTGTAACTCTGTGAGATGATTTCACAGAACACAAAGAAGTTTCTCAGAAAGCTTCTTTCTCTTTGTTATCGGAGGATATTTCCTTTGGCCCTATAGTCTTCAAAGGGATCCGAAATATCTGTTCTCAGATTCCAGAGAAATAAGGCTAGCAAAGAGATCCACGAAATACAGATGTAAGTCTGTGAGATGAATTAACAGAACACTAAGCAGTTTCTCCGAAAGCTTCTTTCCAGATTTCATCTGAGGATATTTCCTTTTTCACCATAGCCCTCTATGGGCTTCCAAATATCACTTTTCCAATTCCACAAGAACTGTCTTAGCGAAAGGCTTCTCGAGAGGAAAGCTGTAACTCTGTGAGATGATTTCACAGAACACAAAGAAGTTTCTCAGAAAGCTTCTTTCTCTTTGTTATCGGAGGATATTTCCTTTGGCCCTATAGTCTTCAAAGGGATCCGAAATATCTGTTCTCAGATTCCACAGAAATAAGGCTAGCAAAGAGATCCACGAAATACAGATGTAACTCTGTGAGATGAATTAACAGAACACTAAGCAGTTTCCAAGAAAGCTTCTTTCCAGATTTCATCTGAGGATATTTCCTTTTTCACCATAGCCCTCTAAGGGCTTCCAAATATCACTTTGCCAATTCCACAAGAACTGTCTTTGCGAAAGGCTTCTTGAGGGGAAAGCTGTAACTGTGTGAGATGATTTCACAGAACACAAAGAAGTTTCTCAGAAAGCTTCTTTCTCTTTGTTATCGGAGGATATTTCCTTTGGGCCTATAGTCTTCAAAGGGATCCGAAATATCTGTTCTCAGATTCCACAGAAATAAGGCTAGCAAAGAGATCCACGAAATACAGATGTAACTCTGTGAGATGAATTAACAGAACACTAAGCAGTTTCTCAGAAAGCTTCTTTCCAGATTTCATCTGAGGATATTTCCTTTTTCACCATAGCCCTCTAAGGGCTTCCAAATATCACTTTGCCAATTCCACAAGAACTGTCTTAGCGAAAGGCTTCTTGAGGGGAAAGCTGTAACTCTGTGAGATGATTTCACACAACACAAAGAAGTTTCTCAGAAAGCTTCTTTCTCTTTGTTATCGGAGGATATTTCCTTTGGCCCTATAGCCTTCAAAGGGATCCGAAATATCTGTTCTCAGATTCCACAGAAATAAGGCTAGCAAAGAGATCCATGAAATACAGATGTAACTCTGTGAGATGAATTAACAGAACACTAAGCAGTTTCTCAGAAAGCTTCTTTCCAGATTTCATCTGAGGATATTTCCTCTTTCACCATAGCCCTCTATGGGCTTCCAAATATCACTTTGCCAATTCCACAAGAACTGTCTTAGCGAAAGGCTTCTTGAGGTGAAAGCTGTAACTCTGTGAGATGATTTCACAGAACACAAAGAAGTTTCTCAGAAAGCTTCTTTCTCTTTGTTATCGGAGGATATTTCCTTTGGCCCTATAGTCTTCAAAGGGATCCGAAATATCTGTTCTCAGATTCCACAGAAATAAGGCTAGCAAAGAGATCCACGAAATACAGATGTAACTCTGTGAGATGAATTTACAGAACACTAAGGATTTTCTAATAAAGCTTCTTTCCTGATTTCATCTGAGGATATTTCCTTTTTCACCATAGCCCTCTATGGGCTTCCAAATATCACTTTGCCAATTCCACAAGAACTGTCTTAGCGAAAGGCTTCTTGAGAGGAAAGCTGTAACTTTGCGAGATGATTTCACAGAACACAAAGAAGTTTCTCAGAAAGCTTCTTTCTCTTTGTTATCGGAGGATATATCCTTAGGCCCTATAGTCTTCAAAGGGATCCGAAATATCTATTCTAAGATTACACAGAAATAAGGCTAGCAAAGAGATCCAAGAAATTCAGATGTAACTCTCTGAGATGAATTAACAGAACACTAAGCAGTTTCTCAGAAAGCTTCTTTCCAGATTTCATCTGAGGATATTTCCTTTTTCACCATAGCCCTCTATGGGCTTCCAAATATCACTTTGCCCATTCCACAAGAACTGTCTTAGCGAAAGGCTTCTTGAGGGGAAAGCTGTAACTCTGTGAGATTATTTCACAGAATACAAAGAAGTTTCTCAGAAAGCTTCTTTTCTTTGTTATCGGAGGATATTTCCTTTGGCCCTCTAGTCTTCAAAGGGATCCGAAATATCTGTTCTCAGATTCCACAGAAATAAGGCTAGCAAAGAGATACACGAAATACAGATGTAACTCTGTGAGATGAATTAACAGAACACTAAGCAGTTTCTCAGAAAGCTTCTTTCCAGATTTCATCTGAGGATATTTTCTTTTTCACCATAGCCCTCTAAGGGCTTCCAAATATCACTTTGCCAATTCCACAAGAACTGTCTTAGCGAAAGGCTTCTTGAGGGGAAAGCTGTAACTCTGTGAGATGATTTCACAGAACACAAAGTAGTTTCTCAGAAAGCTTCCTTCTCTTTGTTATCGGAGGATATTTCCTTTGGCCCTATAGTCTTCAAAGGGATCCGAAATATCTGTTCTCAGATTCCACAGAAATAAGGCTAGCAAAGAGATCCACGAAATACACATGTAACTCTGTGAGATGAATTAACAGAACACTAAGCAGTTTCTCAGAAAGCTTCTTTCCAGATTTCATCTGAGGATATTTCCTTTTTCACCATAGCCCTCTATGGGCTTCCAAATATCACTTTGCCAATTCCACACGAACAGTCTTAGCGAAAGGCTTCTTGAGGGGAAAGCTGTAACTCTGTGAGATGATTTCACAGAACACAAAGAAGTTTCTCAGAAAGCTTCTTTCTCTTTGTTATCGGAGGATATTTCCTTTGGCCCTATAGTCTTCAAAGGGATCCGAAATATCTGTTCTCAGATTCCACAGAAATAAGGCTAGCAAAGAGATCCACGAAATACAGATGTAAGTCTGTGAGATGAATTAACAGAACACTAAGCAGTTTCTCAGAAAGCTTCTTTCCAGATTTTATCTGAGGAGATTTCCTTTTTCACCAGAGCCCTCTAAGGGCTTCCAAATATCACTTTGCCAATTCCACAAGAACTGTCTTAGCGAAAGGCTTCTTGAAGGGAAAACTGTAACTCTGTGAGATGATTTCACAGAACACAAAGAAGTTTCTCAGAAGGCTTCTTTCTCTTTGTTATCGGAGGATTTTTCCTTTGGCCCTATAGTCTTCAAAGGGATCCGATATATATGTTCTCAGATTCCACAGAAATAAGGCTAGCAAAGAGATCCACGAAATACAGATGTAACTCTGTGAAATGAATTACCAGAACACTAAGCAGTTTCTCAGAAAGCTTCTTTCCAGATTTCATCTGAGGATATTTCCTTTTTCACCATAGCCCTCTATGGGCTTCCAAATATCACTTTGCCAATTCCACAAGAACTGTCTTAGCGAAAGGCTTCTCGAGGGGAAAGCTGTAACTCTGTGAGATGATTTCACAGAACACAAAGAAGTTTCTCAGAAAGCTTCTTTCTCTTTGTTATCGGAGGATATTTCCTTTGGCCCTATAGTCTTCAAAGGGATCCGAAATATCTGTTCTCAGATTCCAGAGAAATAAGGCTAGCAAAGAGATCCACGAAATACAGATGTAAGTCTGTGAGATGAATTAACAGAACACTAAGCAGTTTCTCCGAAAGCTTCTTTCCAGATTTCATCTGAGGATATTTCCTTTTTCACCATAGCCCTCTATGGGCTTCCAAATATCACTTTACCAGTTCCACAAGAACTGTCTTAGCGAAAGGCTTCTCGAGAGGAAAGCTGTAACTCTGTGAGATGATTTCACAGAACACAAAGAAGTTTCTCAGAAAGCTTCTTTCTCTTTGTTATCGGAGGATATTTCCTTTGGCCCTATAGTCTTCAAAGGGATCCGAAATATCTGTTCTCAGATTCCACAGAAATAAGGCTAGCAAAGAGATCCACGAAATACAGATGTAACTCTGTGAGATGAATTAACAGAACACTAAGCAGTTTCCAAGAAAGCTTCTTTCCAGATTTCATCTGAGGATATTTCCTTTTTCACCATAGCCCTCTAAGGGCTTCCAAATATCACTTTGCCAATTCCACAAGAACTGTCTTTGCGAAAGGCTTCTTGAGGGGAAAGCTGTAACTGTGTGAGATGATTTCACAGAACACAAAGAAGTTTCTCAGAAAGCTTCTTTCTCTTTGTTATCGGAGGATATTTCCTTTGGGCCTATAGTCTTCAAAGGGATCCGAAATATCTGTTCTCAGATTCCACAGAAATAAGGCTAGCAAAGAGATCCACGAAATACAGATGTAACTCTGTGAGATGAATTAACAGAACACTAAGCAGTTTCTCAGAAAGCTTCTTTCCAGATTTCATCTGAGGATATTTCCTTTTTCACCATAGCCCTCTAAGGGCTTCCAAATATCACTTTGCCAATTCCACAAGAACTGTCTTAGCGAAAGGCTTCTTGAGGTGAAAGCTGTAACTCTGTGAGATGACTTCACAGAACACAAAGAAGTTTCTCAGAAAGCTTCTTTCTCTTTGTTATCAGAGGATATTTCCTTTGGCCCTATAGTCTTCAAAGGGATCCGAAATATCTGTTCTCAGATTCCACAGAAATAAGGCTAGCAAAGAGATCCACGAAATACAGATGTAAGTCTGTGAGACGAATTAACAGAACACTAAGCAGTTTCTCAGAAAGCTTCTTTCCAGATTTCATCTGAGGATATTTCCTTTTTCACCATAGCCCTCTATGGGCTTCCAAATATCACTTTGCCAATTCCACAAGAACTGTCTTAGCGAAAGGCTTCTTGAGGGGAAAGCTGTAACTCTGTGAGATGATTTCACAGAACACAAAGAAGTTTCTCAGAAAGCTTCTTTCTCTTTGTTATCGGAGGATATTTCCTTTGGCCCTATAGACTTCAAAGGGATCCGAAATATCTGTTCTCAGATTCCACAGAAATAAGGCTAGCAAAGAGATCCACGAAATACAGATGTAACTCTGTGAGATGAATTAACAGAACACTAAGCAGTTTCTAAGAAAGCTTCTTTCCAGATTTCATCTGAGGATATTTCCTTTTTCACCATAGCCCTCTAAGGGCTTCCAAATATCACTTTGCCAATTCCACAAGAACTGTCTTAGCGAAAGGCTTCTTGAGGGGAAAACTGTAACTCTGTGAGATGATTTCACAGAACACAAAGAAGTTTCTCAGAAAGCTTCTTTCTCTTTGTTATCGGAGTATTTTTCCTTTGGCCCTATAGTCTTCAAAGGGATCCGATATATATGTTCTCAGATTCCACAGAAATAAGGCTAGCAAAGAGATCCACGAAATACAGATGTAACTCTGTGAAATGAATTACCAGAACACTAAGCAGTTTCTCAGAAAGCTTCTTTCCAGATTTCATCTGAGGATATTTCCTTTTTCACCATAGCCCTCTATGGGCTTCCAAATATCACTTTGCCAATTCCACAAGAACTGTCTTAGCGAAAGGCTTCTCGAGGGGAAAGCTGTAACTCTGTGAGATGATTTCACAGAACACAAAGAAGTTTCTCAGAAAGCTTCTTTCTCTTTGTTATCGGAGGATATTTCCTTTGGCCCTATAGTCTTCAAAGGGATCCGAAATATCTGTTCTCAGATTCCAGAGAAATAAGGCTAGCAAAGAGATCCACGAAATACAGATGTAAGTCTGTGAGATGAATTAACAGAACACTAAGCAGTTTCTCAGAAAGCTTCTTTCCATATTTCATCTGAGGATATTTCCTTTTTCACCATAGCCCTCTATGGGCTTCCAAATATCACTTTTCCAATTCCACAAGAACTGTCTTAGCGAAAGGCTTCTCGAGAGGAAAGTTGTAACTCTGTGAGATGATTTCACAGAACACAAAGAAGTTTCTCAGAAAGCTTCTTTCTCTTTGTTATCGGAGGATATTTCCTTTGGCCCTATAGTCTTCAAAGGGATCCGAAATATCTGTTCTCAGATTCCACAGAAATAAGGCTAGCAAAGAGATCCACGAAATACATCCACGAAATACAGTTACAGATGTAACTCTGTGAGATGAATTAACAGAACACTAAGCAGTTTCCAAGAAAGCTTCTTTCCAGATTTCATCTGAGGATATTTCCTTTTTCAACATAGCCCTCTAAGGGCTTCCAAATATCACTTTGCCAATTCCACAAGAACTGTCTTAGCGAAAGGCTTCTTGAGGGGAAAGCTGTAACTCTGTGAGATGATTTCACAGAACACAAAGAAGTTTCTCAGAAAGCTTCTTTCTCTTTGTTATCGGAGGATATTTCCTTTGGCCCTATAGTCTTCAAAGGGATCCGAAATATCTGTTCTCAGATTCCACAGAAATAAGGCTAGCAAAGAGATCCACGAAATACAGATGTAAGTCTGTGAGACGAATTAACAGAACACTAAGCAGTTTCTAAGAAAGCTTCTTTCCAGATTTCATCTGAGGATATTTCCTTTTTCACCATAGCCCTCTATGGGCTTCCAAATATCACTTTGCCAATTCCACAAGAACTGTCTTAGCGAAAGGCTTCTTGAGGGGAAAGCTGTAACTCTGTGAGATGATTTCACAGAACACAAAGAAGTTTCTCAGAAAGCTTCTTTCTCTTTGTTATCGGAGGATATTTCCTTTGGCCCTATAGACTTCAAAGGGATCCGAAATATCTGTTCTCAGATTCCACAGAAATAAGGCTAGCAAAGAGATCCACGAAATACAGATGTAACTCTGTGAGATGAATTAACAGAACACTAAGCAGTTTCTAAGAAAGCTTCTTTCCAGATTTCATCTGAGGATATTTCCTTTTTCACCATAGCCCTCTAAGGGCTTCCAAATATCACTTTGCCAATTCCACAAGAACTGTCTTAGCGAAAGGCTTCTTGAGGGGAAAACTGTAACTCTGTGAGATGATTTCACAGAACACAAAGAAGTTTCTCAGAAAGCTTCTTTCTCTTTGTTATCGGAGTATTTTTCCTTTGGCCCTATAGTCTTCAAAGGGATCCGATATATATGTTCTCAGATTCCACAGAAATAAGGCTAGCAAAGAGATCCACGAAATACAGATATAACTCTGTGAAATGAATTACCAGAACACTAAGCAGTTTCTCAGAAAGCTTCTTTCCAGATTTCATCTGAGGATATTTCCTTTTTCACCATAGCCCTCTATGGGCTTCCAAATATCACTTTGCCAATTCCACAAGAACTGTCTTAGCGAAAGGCTTCTCGAGGGGAAAGCTGTAACTCTGTGAGATGATTTCACAGAACACAAAGAAGTTTCTCAGAAAGCTTCTTTCTCTTTGTTATCGGAGGATATTTCCTTTGGCCCTATAGTCTTCAAAGGGATACGAAATATCTGTTCTCAGATTCCAGAGAAATAAGGCTAGCAAAGAGATCCACGAAATACAGATGTAAGTCTGTGAGATGAATTAACAGAACACTAAGCAGTTTCTCAGAAAGCTTCTTTCCATATTTCATGTGAGGATATTTCCTTTTTCACCATAGCCCTCTATGGGCTTCCAAATATCACTTTTCCAATTCCACAAGAACTGTCTTAGCGAAAGGCTTCTCGAGAGGAAAGTTGTAACTCTGTGAGATGATTTCACAGAACACAAAGAAGTTTCTCAGAAAGCTTCTTTCTCTTTGTTATCGGAGGATATTTCCTTTGGCCCTATAGTCTTCAAAGGGATCCGAAATATCTGTTCTCAGATTCCACAGAAATAAGGCTAGCAAAGAGATCCACGAAATACATCCACGAAATACAGTTACAGATGTAACTCTGTGAGATGAATTAACAGAACACTAAGCAGTTTCCAAGAAAGCTTCTTTCCAGATTTCATCTGAGGATATTTCCTTTTTCAACATAGCCCTCTAAGGGCTTCCAAATATCACTTTGCCAATTCCACAAGAACTGTCTTAGCGAAAGGCTTCTTGAGGGGAAAGCTGTAACTCTGTGAGATGATTTCACAGAACACAAAGAAGTTTCTCAGAAAGCTTCTTTCTCTTTGTTATCGGAGGATATTTCCTTTGGCCCTATAGTCTTCAAAGGGATCCGAAATATCTGTTCTCAGATTCCACAGAAATAAGGCTAGCAAAGAGATCCACGAAATACAGATGTAAGTCTGTGAGACGAATTAACAGAACACTAAGCAGTTTCTAAGAAAGCTTCTTTCCAGATTTCATCTGAGGATATTTCCTTTTTCACCATAGCCCTCTATGGGCTTCCAAATATCACTTTGCCAATTCCACAAGAACTGTCTTAGCGAAAGGCTTCTTGAGGGGAAAGCTGTAACTCTGTGAGATGATTTCACAGAACACAAAGAAGTTTCTCAGAAAGCTTCTTTCTCTTTGTTATCGGAGGATATTTCCTTTGGCCCTATAGACTTCAAAGGGATCCGAAATATCTGTTCTCAGATTCCACAGAAATAAGGCTAGCAAAGAGATCCACGAAATACAGATGTAACTCTGTGAGATGAATTAACAGAACACTAAGCAGTTTCTAAGAAAGCTTCTTTCCAGATTTCATCTGAGGATATTTCCTTTTTCACCATAGCCCTCTAAGGGCTTCCAAATATCACTTTGCCAATTCCACAAGAACTGTCTTAGCGAAAGGCTTCTTGAGGGGAAAACTGTAACTCTGTGAGATGATTTCACAGAACACAAAGAAGTTTCTCAGAAAGCTTCTTTCTCTTTGTTATCGGAGTATTTTTCCTTTGGCCCTATAGTCTTCAAAGGGATCCGATATATATGTTCTCAGATTCCACAGAAATAAGGCTAGCAAAGAGATCCACGAAATACAGATGTAACTCTGTGAAATGAATTACCAGAACACTAAGCAGTTTCTCAGAAAGCTTCTTTCCAGATTTCATCTGAGGATATTTCCTTTTTCACCATAGCCCTCTATGGGCTTCCAAATATCACTTTGCCAATTCCACAAGAACTGTCTTAGCGAAAGGCTTCTCGAGGGGAAAGCTGTATCTCTGTGAGATGATTTCACAGAAGACAAAGAAGTTTCTCAGAAAGCTTCTTTCTCTTTGTTATCGGAGGATATTTCCTTTGGCCCTATAGTCTTCAAAGGGATCCGAAATATCTGTTCTCAGATTCCAGAGAAATAAGGCTAGCAAAGAGATCCACGAAATACAGATGTAAGTCTGTGAGATGAATTAACAGAACACTAAGCAGTTTCTCAGAAAGCTTCTTTCCATATTTCATCTGAGGATATTTCCTTTTTCACCATAGCCCTCTATGGGCTTCCAAATATCACTTTTCCAATTCCACAAGAACTGTCTTAGCGAAAGGCTTCTCGAGAGGAAAGTTGTAACTCTGTGAGATGATTTCACAGAACACAAAGAAGTTTCTCAGAAAGCTTCTTTCTCTTTGTTATCGGAGGATATTTCCTTTGGCCCTATAGTCTTCAAAGGGATCCGAAATATCTGTTCTCAGATTCCACAGAAATAGGGCTAGCAAAGAGATCCACGAAATACATCCACGAAATACAGTTACAGATGTAACTCTGTGAGATGAATTAACAGAACACTAAGCAGTTTCCAAGAAAGCTTCTTTCCAGATTTCATCTGAGGATATTTCCTTTTTCAACATAGCCCTCTAAGGGCTTCCAAATATCACTTTGCCAATTCCACAAGAACTGTCTTAGCAAAAGGCTTCTTGAGGGGAAAGCTGTAACTGTGTGAGATGATTTCACAGAACACAAAGAAGTTTCTCAGAAAGCTTCTTTCTCTTTGTTATCGGAGGATATTTCCTTTGGCCCTATAGTCTTCAAAGGGATCCGAAATATCTGTTCTCAGATTCCACAGAAATAAGGCTAGCAAAGAGATCCACGAAATACAGATGTAACTCTGTGAGATGAATTAACAGAACACTAAGCAGTTTCCAAGAAAGCTTCTTTCCAGAATTCATCTGAGGATATTTCCTTTTTCACCATAGCCCTCTAAGGGCTTCCAAATATCACTTTGCCAATTCCACAAGAACTGTCTTAGCTAAAGGCTTCTTGAGGGGAAAGCTGTAACTCTGTGAGATGATTTCACAGAACACAAAGAAGTTTCTCAGAAAGCTTTTTTCTCTTTGTTATCGGAGGATATTTCCTTTGGCCCACTAGTCTTCAAAGGGATCCGAAATATCTGTTCTCAGATTCCACAGAAATAAGGCTAGCAAAGAGATCCACGAAATACAGATGTAACTCTGTGAGATGAATTAACAGAACACTAAGCAGTTTCCAAGAAAGCTTCTTTCCAGATTTCATCTGAGGATATTTCCTTTTTCACCATAGCCTTCTATGGGCCTCCAAATATCACTTTGCCAATTCCACAAGAACTGTCTTAGCGAAAGGCTTCTTGAGGGGAAAGCTGTAACTCTGTGAGATGATTTCACAGAACACAAGGAAGTTTCTCAGAAAGCTTCTTTTTTTTGTTAACGGAGGATATTTCCTTTGGCCCTATAGTCTTCAAAGGGATCCGAAATATCTCTTCTCATATTCCACAGAAATAAGGCTAGCAAAGAGATCCACGAAATACAGATGTAATTCTGTGAGATGAATTAACAGGACAATTAGCAGTTTCTAGGAAAGCTTCTTTCCAGATTTCATCTGAGGATATTTCCTTTTTCACCATAGCCCTCTATGGGCTTCCAAATATCACTTTGCCAATTCCACAAGAACTGTCTTAGCGAAAGGCTTCTCGAGGGGAAAGCTGTAACTCTCTGAGATGATTTCACAGAACACAAAGAAGTTTCTCAGAAAGCTTCTCTCTCTTTGTTATCGGAGGATATTTCCTTTGGCCCTATAGACTTCAAAGGGATCCGAAATATCTGTTCTCAGATTCCACAGAAATAAGGCTAGCAAAGAGATCCACGAAATACAGATGTAACTCTGTGAGATGAATTAACAGAACACTAAGCAGTTTCTAAGAAAGCCTCTTTCCAGATTTCATCTGAGGATATTTCCTTTTTCACCTTAGCCCTCTAAGGGCTTCCAAATATCACTTTGCCAATTCCACAAGAACTGTCTTAGCGAAAGGCTTCTTGAGGGGAAAACTGTAACTCTGTGAGATGATTTCACAGAACACAAAGAAGTTTCTCAGAAAGCTTCTTTCTCTTTGTTATCGAAGGATATTTCCTTTGGCCCTATAGTCTTCAAAGGGATCCGATATATATGTTCTCAGATTCCACAGAAATAAGGCTAGCAAAGAGATCCACGAAATACAGATGTAAGTCTGTGAGATGAATTAACAGAACACTAAGCAGTTTCTCAGAAAGCTTCTTTCCAGATTTCATCTGAGGATATTTCCTTTTTCACCATAGCCCTCTATGGGCTTCCAAATATCGCTTTGCCAATTCCACAAGAACTGTCTTAGCGAAAGGCTTCTCAAGGGGAAAGCTGTAACTCTGTGAGATGATTTCACAGAACACAAAGAAGTTTCTCAGAAAGCTTCTTTCTCTTTGTTATCGGAGGATATTTCCTTTGGCCCTATAGTCTTCAAAGGGATCCGAATTATCTGTTCTCAGATTCCAGAGAAATAAGGCTAGCAAAGAGATCCACGAAATACAGATGTAAGTCTGTGAGATGAATTAACAGAACACTAAGCAGTTTCTCAGAAAGCTTCTTTCCAGATTTCATCTGAGGATATTTCCTTTTTCACCATAGCCCTCTATGGGCTTCCAAATATCACTTTTCCAATTCCACAAGAACTGTCTTAGCGAAAGGCTTCTCGAGAGGAAAGCTGTAACTCTGTGAGATGATTTCACAGAACACAAAGAAGTTTCTCAGAAAGCTTCTTTCTCGTTATTATCGGAGGATATTTCCTTTGGCCCTACAGTCTTCAAAGGGATCCGAAATATCTGTTCTCAGATTCCAGAGAAATAAGGCTAGCAAAGAGATCCACGAAATACAGATGTAAGTCTGTGAGATGAATTAACAGAACACTAAGCAGTTTCTCAGAAAGCTTCTTTCCAGATTTCTTCTGAGGATATTTCCTTTTTCTCCATAGCCCTCTATGGGCTTCCAAATATCACTTTGCCAATTCCACACGAACTGTCTTAGCAAAAGGCTTCTTGAGGGGAAAGCTGTAACTTTGTGAGATGATTTCACAGAACACAAAGAAGTTTCTCAGAAAGCTTCTTTCTCTTTGTTATCGGAGGATATTTCCTTTGGCCCAATAGTCTTCAAAGGGATCCGAAATATCTGTTCTCAGATTCCACGGAAATAAGGCTAGCAAAGAGATCCACGAAATACAGATGTACGTCTGTGAGATGAATTAACAGAACACTAAGCAGTTTCTCAGAAAGCTTCTTTCCAGATTTCATTTGAGGATATTTCCTTTTTCACCATAGCCCTCTAAGGGCTTCCAAATATCACTTTGCGAATTCCACAAGAACTGTCTTAGCGAAAGGCTTCTTGAGGTGAAAGCTGTAACTCTGTGAGATGATTTCACAGAACACAAAGAAGTTTCTCAGAAAGCTTCTTTCTCTTTGTTATCGGAGGATATATCCTTTGGCCCTAGGGTCTTCAAAGGGATCCGAAATATCTATTCTCAGATTCCACAGAAATAAGGCTAGCAAAGAGATCCACGAAATACAGATGTAAGTCTGTGAGATGAATTAACAGAACACTAAGCAGTTTCTCAGAAAGCTTCTTTCCAGATTTCATCTGAGGATATTTCCTTTTTCACCATAGCCCTCTATGGGCTTCCAAATATCACTTTGCCAATTCCACAAGAACTGTCTTAGCGAAAGGCTTCTTGAGGGGAAAGCTGTAACTCTGTGAGATGATTTCACAGAACACAAAGAATTTTCTCAGAAAGCTTCTTTCTCTTTGTTATCGGAGGATATTTCCTTTGGCCCTCTAGTCTTCAAAGGGATCTGAAATATCTGTTCTCAGATTCCACAGAAATAAGGCTAGCAAAGAGATCCACGAAATACAGATATAACTCTGTGAGATGAATTAACAGAACACTAAGCAGTTTCTCAGAAAGCTTCTTTCTAGATTTCATCTGAGGATATTTCATTTTTTACCATAGCCCTCTAAGGGCTTCCAAATATCACTTTGCCAATTCCACAAGAACTGTCTTAGCGAAAGGCTTCTTGAGGGGAATGCTGTAACTCTGTGAGATGATTTCACAGAACACAAAGAAGTTTCTCAGAAAGCTTCTTTCTCTTTGTTATCGGAGGATATTTCCTTTGGCCCTATAGTCTTCAAAGGGATCCGAAATATCTGTTCTCAGATTCCACAGAAATAAGGCTAGCAAAGAGATCCACGAAATACAGATGTAAGTCTGTGAGATGAATTAACAGAACACTAAGCAGTTTCTCAGAAAGCTTCTTTCCAGATTTCATTTGAGGATATTTCCTTTTTCACCATAGCCCTCTAAGGGCTTCCAAATATCACTTTGCCAATTCCACAAGAACTGTCTTAGCGAAAGGCTTCTTGAGGTGAAAGCTGTAACTCTGTGAGATGACTTCACAGAACACAAAGAAGTTTCTCAGAAAGCTTCTTTCTCTTTGTTATCGGAGGATATTTCCTTTGGCCCTATAGTCTTCAAAGGGATCCGAAATATCTGTTCTCAGATTCCACAGAAATAAGGCTAGCAAAGAGATCCACGAAATACAGATGTAAGTCTGTGAGATGAATTAACAGAACACTAAGCAGTTTCTAAGAAAGCTTCTTTGCAGATTTCATCTGAGGATATTTCCTTTTTCACCATAGCCCTCTATTGGCTTCCAAATATCACTTTGCCAATTCCACAAGAACTGTCTTAGCTAAAGGCTTCTTGAAGGGAAAGCTGTAACTCTGTGAGATGATTTCACAGAACACAAAGAAGTTTCTCAGAAAGCTTCTTTCTCTTTGTTATCGGAGGATATTTCCTTTGGCCCTATAGACTTCAAAGGGATCCGAAATATCTGTTCTCAGATTCCACAGAAATAAGGCTAGCAAAGAGATCCACGAAATACAGATGTAACTCTGTGAGATGAATTAACAGAACACTAAGCAGTTTCTAAGAAAGTCTCTTTCCAGATTTCATCTGAGGATATTTCCTTTTTCACCATAGCCCTCTAAGGGCTTCCAAATATCACTTTTCCAATTCCACAAGAACTGTCTTAGCGAAAGGCTTCTTGAGGGGAAAACTGTAACTCTGTGAGATGATTTCACAGAACACAAAGAAGTTTCTCAGAAACCTTCTTTCTCTTTGTTATCGGAGGATATTTCCTTTGGCCCTATAGTCTTCAAAGGGATCCGATATATATGTTCTCAGATTCCACAGAAATAAGGCTAGCAAAGAGATCCACGAAATACAGATGTAAGTCTGTGAGATGAATTACCAGAACACTAAGCAGTTTCTCAGAAAGCTTCTTTCCAGATTTCATCTGAGGATATTTCCTTTTTCACCATAGCCCTCTATGGGCTTCCAAATATCACTTTGCCAATTCCACAAGAACTGTCTTAGCGAAAGGCTTCTCGAGGGGAAAGCTGTAACTCTGTGAGATGATTTCACAGAACACAAAGAAGTTTCTCAGAAAGCTTCTTTCTCTTTGTTATCGGAGGATATTTCCTTTGGCCCTATAGTCTTCAAAGGGATCCGAATTATCTGTTCTCAGATTCCAGAGAAATAAGGCTAGCAAACAGATCCACGAAATACAGATGTAAGTCTGTGAGATGAATTAACAGAACACTAAGCAGTTTCTCAGAAAGCTTCTTTCCAGATTTCATCTGAGGATATTTCCTTTTTCACCAAGGCCTCTATGGGCTTCCAAATATCACTTTTCCAATTCCACAAGAACTGTCTTAGCGAAAGGCTTCTCGAGAGGAAAGCTGTAACTCTGTGAGATGATTTCACAGAACACAAAGAAGTTTCTCAGAAAGCTTCTTTCTCTTTGTTATCGGAGGATATTTCCTTTGGCCCTATAGTCTTCAAAGGGATCCGAAATATCTGTTCTCAGATTCCACAGAAATAAGGCTAGCAAAGAGATCCACGAAATACAGATGTAAGTCTGTGAGATGAATTAACAGAACACTAAGCAGTTTCTCAGAAAGCTTCTTTCCAGATTTCTTCTGAGGATATTTCCTTTTTCTCCATAGACCTCTATGGGCTTCCAAATATCACTTTTCCAATTCCACAAGAACTGTCTTAGCGAAAGGCTTCTCGAGAGGAAAGCTGTAACTCTGTGAGATGATTTCACAGAACACAAAGAAGTTTCTCAGAAAGCTTCTTTCTCTTTGTTATCGGAGGATATTTCCTTTGGCCCTATAGTCTTCAAAGGGATCCGAAATATCTGTTCTCAGATTCCACAGAAATAAGGCTAGCAAAGAGATCCACGAAATACAGATATAAGTCTGTGAGATGAATTACCAGAACACTAAGCAGTTTCTCAGAAAGCTTCTTTCCAGATTTCATCTGAGGATATTTCCTTTTTCACCATAGCCCTCTATGGGCTTCCAAATATCACTTTGCCAATTCCACACGAACTGTCTTAGCAAAAGGCTTCTTGAGGGGAAAGCTGTAACTTTGTGAGATGATTTCACAGAACACAAAGAAGTTTCTCAGAAAGCTTCTTTCTCTTTGTTATCGGAGGATATTTCCTTTGGCCCAATAGTCTTCAAAGGGATCCGAAATATCTGTTCTCAGATTCCACGGAAATAAGGCTAGCAAAGAGATCCACGAAATACAGATGTAAGTCTGTGAGATGAATTAACAGAACACTAAGCAGTTTCTCAGAAACCTTCTTTCCAGATTTCATTTGAGGATATTTCCTTTTTCACCGTAGCCCTCTAAGGGCTTCCAAATATCACTTTGCCAATTCCACAAGAACTGTCTTAGCGAAAGGCTTCTTGAGGTGAAAGCTGTAACTCTGTGAGATGACTTCACAGAACACAAAGAAGTTTCTCAGAAAGCTTCTTTCTCTTTGTTATCGGAGGATATTTCCTTTGGCCCTATAGTCTTCAAAGGGATCCGAAATATCTGTTCTCAGATTCCACAGAAATAAGGCTAGCAAAGAGATCCACGAAATACAGATGTAAGTCTGTGAGATGAATTAACAGAACACTAAGCAGTTTCTAAGAAAGCTTCTTTGCAGATTTCATCTGAGGATATTTCCTTTTTCACCATAGCCTTCTATGGGCTTCCAAATATCACTTTGCCAATTCCACAAGAACTGTCTTAGCGAAAGGCTTCTTGAGGGGAAAGCTGTAACTCTGTGAGATGATTTCACAGAACACAAAGAAGTTTCTCAGAAAGCTTCTTTCTCTTTGTTAACGGAGGATATTTCCTTTGGCCCTATAGTCTTCAAAGGGATCCGAAATATCTGTTCTCAGATTCCACAGAAATAAGGCTAGCAAAGAGATCCACGAAATACAGATGTAACTCTGTGAGACGAATTAACAGGACACTTAGCAGTTTCTAGGAAAGCTTCTTTCCAGATTTCATCTGAGGATATTTCCTTTTTCACCATAGCGCTCTATGGGCTTCCAAATATCACTTTGCCAATTCCACAAGAACTTTCTTAGCGAAAGGCTTCTCGATGGGAAAGCTGTAACTCTGTGAGATGATTTCACAGAACCCAAAGAAGTTTCTCAGAAAGCTTCTTTCTCTTTGTTATCGGAGGATTTTTCCTTTGGCCCTATAGTCTTCAAAGGGATCCGATATATATGTTATCAGATTCCACAGAAATAAGGCTAGCAAAGAGATCCACGAAATACAGATGTAAGTCTGTGAGATGAATTACCAGAACACTAAGCAGTTTCTCAGAAAGCTTCTTTCCAGATTTCATCTGAGGATATTTCCTTTTTCACCATAGCCCTCTATGGGCTTCCAAATATCACTTTGCCAATTCCACAAGAACTGTCTTAGCGAAAGGCTTCTCGAGGGGAAAGCTGTAACTCTGTGAGATGATTTCACAGAACACAAAGAAGTTTCACAGAAAGCTTCTTTCTCTTTGTTATCGGAGGATACTTCCTTTGGCCCTATAGTCTTCAAAGGGATCCGAAATATCTGTTCTCAGATTCCAGAGAAATAAGGCTAGCAAAGAGATCCGCGAAATAAAGATGTAAGTCTGTGAGATGAATTAACAGAACACTAAGCAGTTTCTCAGAAAGCTTCTTTCCAGATTTCATCTGAGGATATTTCCTTTTTCACCATAGACCTCTATGGGCTTCCAAATATCACTTTGCCAATTCCACAAGAACTGTCTTAGCGAAAGGCTTCTTGAGGGGAAAGCTGTAACTCTGTGAGATGATTTCACAGAACACAAAGAAGTTTCTCAGAAAGCTTCTTTCTCTTTGTTAACGGAGGATATTTCCTTTGGCCCTATAGTCTTCAAAGGGATCCGAAATATCTGTTCTCAGATTCCACAGAAATAAGGCTAGCAAAGAGATCCACGAAATACAGATGTAACTCTGTGAGATGAATTAACAGGACAATTAGCAGTTTCTCGGAAAGCTTCTTTCCAGATTTCATCTGAGGATATTTCCTTTTTCACCATAGCCCTCTATGGGCTTCCAAATATCACTTTGCCAATTCCACAAGAACTGTCTTAGCGAAAGGCTTCTCGAGGGGAAAGCTGTAACTCTGTGAGATGATTTCACAGAACACAAAGAAGTTTCTCAGAAAGCTTCTTTCTCTTTGTTATCGGAGGATATTTCCTTTGGCCCTATAGTCTTCAAAGGGATCCAAAATATCTGTTCTCAGATTCCACAGAAATAAGGCTAGCAAAGAGATCCACGAAATACAGATGTAACTCTGTGAGATGAATTAACAGAACACTAAGCAGTTTCCAAGAAAGCTTCTTTCCAGATTTCATCTGAGGATATTTCCTTTTTCACCATAGCCTTCTATGGGCTTCCAAATATCACTATGCCAATTCCACAAGAACTGTCTTAGCGAAAGGCTTCTTGAGGGGAAAGCTGTAACTCTGTGAGATGATTTCACAGAAAACAAAGAAGTTTCTCAGAAAGCTTCTTTCTCTTTGTTAACGGAGGATATTTCCTTTGGCCCTATAGTCTTCAAAGGGATCCGAAATATCTGTTCTCAGATTCCACAGAAATAAGGCTAGCAAAGAGATCCACGAAATACAGATGTAACTCTGTGAGATGAATTAACAGGACACTTAGCAGTTTCTAGGAAAGCTTCTTTCCAGATTTCATCTGAGGATATTTCCTTTTTCACCATAGCCCTCTATGGGCTTCCAAATATCACTTTGCCAATTCCACAAGAACTGTCTTAGTGAAAGGCTTCTCGAGGGGAAAGCTGTAACTCTGTGAGATGATTTCACAGAACACAAAGAAGTTTCTCAGAAAGCTTCTTTCTCTTTGTTATCGGAGGATATTTCCTTTGGCCCTATAGTCTTCAAAGGGATCCGAAATATCTGTTCTCAGATTCCAGAGAAATAAGGCTAGCAAAGAGATCCACGAAATACAGATGTAAGTCTGTGAGATGAATTAACAGAACACTAAGCAGTTTCTCAGAAAGCTTCTTTCCAGATTTCTTCTGAGGATATTTCCTTTTTCACCATAGCACTCTATGGGCTTCCAAATATCACTTTGCCAATTCCAAAAGAACTGTCTTAGCGAAAGGCTTCTCGAGAGGAAAGCTGTAACTCTGTGAGATGTTTTCACAGAACACAAAGAAGTTTCTCAGAAAGCTTCTTTCTCTTTGTTATCGGAGGATATTTCCTTTGGCCCTATAGTCTTCAAAGGTATCCGAAATATCTGTTCTCAGATTCCACAGAAATAAGGCTAGCAAAGAGATCCACGAAATACAGATGTAACTCTGTGAGATGAATTAACAGGACAATTAGCAGTTTCTCGGAAAGCTTCTTTCCAGATTTCATCTGAGGATATTTCCTTTTTCACCATAGCCCTCTATGGGCTTCCAAATATCACTTTGCCAATTCCACAAGAACTGTCTTAGCGAAAGGCTTCTCGAGAGGAAAGCTGTAACTCTGTGAGATGATTTCACAGAACACAAAGAAGTTTCTCAGAAAGCTTCTTTCTCTTTGTTATCGGAGGATATTTCCTTTGGCCCTATAGTCTTCAAAGGGATCCGAAATATCTGTTCTCAGATTCCACAGAAATAAGGCTAGCAAAGAGATCCACGAAATACAGATGTAACTCTGTGAGATGAATTAACAGAACACTAAGCAGTTTCCAAGAAAGCTTCTTTCCAGATTTCATCTGAGGATATTTCCTTTTTCACCATAGCCTTCTATGGGCTTCCAAATATCACTTTGCCAATTCCACAAGAACTGTCTTAGCGAAAGGCTTCTTGAGGGGAAAGCTGTAACTCTGTGAGATGATTTCACAGAAAACAAAGAAGTTTCTCAGAAAGCTTCTTTCTCTTTGTTAACGGAGGATATTTCCTTTGGCCCTATAGTCTTCAAAGGGATCCGAAATATCTGTTCTCAGATTCCACAGAAATAAGGCTATCAAAGAGATCCACGAAATACAGATGTAACTCTGTGAGATGAATTAACAGGACACTTAGCAGTTTCTAGGAAAGCTTCTTTCCAGATTTCATCTGAGGATATTTCCTTTTTCACCATAGCCCTCTATGGGCTTCCAAATATCACTTTGCCAATTCCACGAGAACTGTCTTAGTGAAAGGCTTCTCGAGGGGAAAGCTGTAACTCTGTGAGATGATTTCACAGAACACAAAGAAGTTTCTCAGAAAGCTTCTTTCTCTTTGTTATCGGAGGATATTTCCTTTGGCCCTATAGTCTTCAAAGGGATCCGAAATATCTGTTCTCAGATTCCAGAGAAATAAGGCTAGCAAAGAGATCCACGAAATACAGATGTAAGTCTGTGAGATGAATTAACAGAACACTAAGCAGTTTCTCAGAAAGCTTCTTTCCAGATTTCATCTGAGGATATTTCCTTTTTCACCATAGCCCTCTATGGGCTTCTAAATATCGCTTTGCCAATTCCACAAGAACTGTCTTAGCGAAAGGCTTCTTGAGGGGAAAGCTGTAACTCTGTGAGATGATTTCACAGAACACAAAGAAGTTTCTCAGAAAGCTTCTTTCTCTTTGTTATCGGAGGATATTTCCTTTGGCCCTATAGTCTTCAAAGGGATCCGAAATATCTGTTCTCAGATTCCAGAAAAATAAGGCTAGCAAAGAGATCCACGAAATACAGATGTAAGTCTGTGAGATGAATTAACAGAACACTAAGCAGTTTCTCAGAAAGCTTCTTTCCAGATTTCTTCTGAGGATATTTCCTTTTTCACCATAGCACTCTATGGGCTTCCAAATATCACTTTGCCAATTCCACAAGAACTGTCTTAGCGAAAGGCTTCTCGAGAGGAAAGCTGTAACTCTGTGAGATGATTTCACAGAACACAAAGAAGTTTCTCAGAAAGCTTCTTTCTCTTTGTTATCGGAGGATATTTCCTTTGGCCCTATAGTCTTCAAAGGTATCCGAAATATCTGTTCTCAGATTCCACAGAAATAAGGCTAGCAAAGAGATCCACGAAATACAGATGTAACTCTGTGAGATGAATTAACAGAACACTAAGCAGTTTCTCAGAAAGCTTCTTTCCAGATTTCATCTGAGGATATTTCCTTTTTCACCATAGCCCTCTAAGGGCTTCCAAATATCACTTTGCCAATTCCACAAGAACTGTCTTAGTGAAAGGCTTCTCGAGGGGAAAGCTGTAACTCTGTGAGATGATTTCACAGAACACAAAGAAGTTTCTCAGAAAGCTTCTTTCTCTTTGTTATCGGAGGATATTTCCTTTGGCCCTATACTCTTCAAAGGGATCCGAAATATCTGTTCTCAGATTCCAGAGAAATAAGGCTAGCAAAGAGATCCACGAAATACAGATGTAAGTCTGTGAGATGAATTGACAGAACACTAAGCAGTTTCTCAGAAAGCTTCTTTCCAGATTTCATCTGAGGATATTTCCTTTTTCACCATAGCCCTCTATGGGCTTCCAAATATCACTTTTCCAATTCCACAAGAACTGTCTTAGCGAAAGGCTTCTCGAGAGGAAACTGTAACTCTGTGAGATGATTTCACAGAACACAAAGAAGTTTCTCAGAAAGCTTCTTTCTCTTTGTTATCGGAGGATATTTCCTTTGGCCCTATAGCCTTCAAAGGGATCCGAAATATCTGTTCTCAGATTCCACAGAAATAAGGCTAGCAAAGAGATCCACGAAATACAGATGTAACTCTGTGAGATGAATTAACAGAACACTAAGCAGTTTCCAAGAAAGCTTCTTTCCAGATTTCATCTGAGGATATTTCCTTTTTCACCATAGCCTTCTATGGGCTTCCAAATATCACTTTGCCAATTCCACATGAACTGTCTTAGCGAAAGGCTTCTTGAGGGGAAAGCTGTAACTCTGTGAGATGATTTCACAGAACACAAAGAAGTTTCTCAGAAAGCTTCTTTCTCTTTGTTAACGGAGGATATTTCCTTTGGCCCTATAGTCTTCAAAGGGATCCGAAATATCTGTTCTCAGATTCCACAGAAATAAGGCTAGCAAAGAGATCCACGAAATACAGATGTAACTCTGTGAGATGAATTAACAGGACACTAAGCAGTTTCTAGGAAAGCTTCTTTCCAGATTTCATCTGAGGATATTTCCTTTTTCACCATAGCCCTCTAGGGGCTTCCAAATATCACTTTGCCAATTCCACAAGAACTGTCTTAGTGAAAGGCTTCTCGAGGGGAAAGCTGTAACTCGGTGAGATGATTTCACAGAACACAAAGAAGTTTCTCAGAAAGCTTCTTTCTCTTTGTTATCGGAGGATATTTCCTTTGGCCTATAGTCTTCAAAGGGATCCGAATTATCTGTTCTCAGATTCCAGAGAAATAAGGCTAGCAAAGAGATCCACGAAATACAGATGTAAGTCTGTGAGATGAATTAACAGAACACTAAGCAGTTTCTCAGAAAGCTTCTTTCCAGATTTCATCTGAGGATATTTCCTTTTTCACCATAGCCCTCTATGGGCTTCCAAATATCGCTTTGCCAATTCCACAAGAACTGTCTTAGCGAAAGGCTTCTTGAGGGGAAAGCTGTAACTCTGTGAGATGATTTCACAGAACACAAAGAAGTTTCTCAGAAAGCTTCTTTCTCTTTGTTAACGGAGGATATTTCCTTTGGCCCTATAGTCTTCAAAGGGATCCGAAATATCTGTTCTCAGATTCCAGAAAAATAAGGCTAGCAAAGAGATCCATGAAATACAGATGTAAGTCTGTGAGATGAATTAACAGAACACTAAGCAGTTTCTCAGAAAGCTTCTTTCCAGATTTCTTCTGAGGATATTTCCTTTTTCACCATAGACCTCTATGGGCTTCCAAATATCACTTTGCCAATTCCACAAGAACTGTCTTAGCGAAAGGCTTCTCGAGAGGAAAGCTGTAACTCTGTGAGATGATTTCACAGAACACAAAGAAGTTTCTCAGAAAGCTTCTTTCTCTTTGTTATCGGAGGATATTTCCTTTGGCCCTATAGTCTTCAAAGGTATCCGAAATATCTGTTCTCAGATTCCACAGAAATAAGGCTAGCAAAGAGATCCACGAAATACAGATGTAACTCTGTGAGATGAATTAACAGAACACTAAGCAGTTTCTCAGAAAGCTTCTTTCCAGATTTCATCTGAGGATATTTCCTTTTTCACCATAGCCCTCTAAGGGCTTCCAAATATCACTTTGCCAATTCCACAAGAACTGTCTTAGCGAAAGGCTTCTCGAGGGGAAAGCTGTAACTCTGTGAGATGATTTCACAGAACACAAAGAAGTTTCTCAGAAAGCTTCTTTCTCTTTGTTATCGGAGGATATTTCCTTTGGCCCTATACTCTTCAAAGGGATCCGAAATATCTGTTCTCAGATTCCAGAGAAATAAGGCTAGCAAAGAGATCCACGAAATACAGATGTAAGTCTGTGAGATGAATTAACAGAACACTAAGCAGTTTCTCAGAAAGCTTCTTTCCAGATTTCATCTGAGGATATTTCCTTTTTCACCATAGCCCTCTATGGGCTTCCAAATATCACTTTTCCAATTCCACAAGAACTGTCTTAGCGAAAAGCTTCTCGAGAGGAAAGCTGTAACTCTGTGAGATGATTTCACAGAACACAAAGAAGTTTCTCAGAAAGCTTCTTTCTCTTTGTTATCGGAGGATATTTCCTTTGGCCCTATAGCCTTCAAAGGGATCCGAAATATCTGTTCTCAGATTCCACAGAAATAAGGCTAGCAAAGAGATCCACGAAATACAGATGTAACTCTGTGAGATGAATTAACAGAACACTAAGCAGTTTCCAAGAAAGCTTCTTTCCAGATTTCATCTGAGGATATTTCCTTTTTCACCATAGCCTTCTATGGGCTTCCAAATATCCCTTTGCCAATTCCACAAGAACTGTCTTAGCGAAAGGCTTCTTGAGGGGAAAGCTGTAACTCTGTGAGATGATTTCACAGAACACAAAGAAGTTTCTCAGAAAGCTTCTTTCTCTTTGTTAACGGAGGATATTTCCTTTGGCCCTATAGTCTTCAAAGGGATCCGAAATATCTGTTCTCAGATTCCACAGAAATAAGGCTAGCAAAGAGATCCACGAAATACAGATGTAACTCTGTGAGACGAATTAACAGGACACTTAGCAGTTTCTAGGAAAGCTTCTTTCCAGATTTCATCTGAGGATATTTCCTTTTTCACCATAGCACTCTATGGGCTTCCAAATATCACTTTGCCAATTCCACAAGAACTGTCTTAGCGAAAGGCTTCTCGAGGGGAAAGCTGTAACTCTGTGAGATGATTTCACAGAACACAAAGAAGTTTCTCAGAAAGCTTCTTTCTCTTAGTTATCGAGGATTTTTCCTTTGGCCCTAGAGTCTTCAAAGGGATCCGATATATATGTTCTCAGATTCCACAGAAATAAGGCTAGCAAAAAGATCCACGAAATACAGATGTAAGTCTGTGAGATGAATTACCAGAACACTAAGCAGATTCTCAGAAAGCTTCTTTCCAGATTTCATCTGAGGATATTTCCTTTTTCACCATAGCCCTCTATGGGCTTCCAAATATCACTTTGCCAATTCCACAAGAACTGTCTTAGCGAAAGGCTTCTCGAGGGGAAAGCTGTAACTCTGTGAGATGATTTCACAGAACACAAAGAAGTTTCACAGAAAGCTTCTTTCTCTTTGTTATCGGAGGATACTTCCTTTGGCCCTATAGTCTTCAAAGGGAACCGAAATATCTGTTCTCAGATTCCAGAGAAATAAGCCTAGCAAAGAGATCCACGAAATACAGATGTAACTCTGTGAGATGAATTAACAGGACAATTAGCAGTTTCTAGGAAAGCTTCTTTCCAGATTTCATCTGAGGATATTTCCTTTTTCACCATAGCCCTCTATGGGCTTCCAAATATCACTTTGCCAATTCCACAAGAACTGTCTTAGCGAAAGGCTTCTCGAGGGGAAAGCTGTAACTCTGTGAGATGATTTCACAGAACACAAAGAAGTTTCTCAGAAAGCTTCTTTCTCTTTGTTATCGGAGGATATTTCCTTTGGCCCTATAGTCTTCAAAGGGATCCGAAATATCTGTTCTCAGATTCCAGAGAAATAAGGCTAGCAAAGATATCCACTAAATACAGATGTAACTCTGTGAGATGAATTAACAGGACAATTAGCAGTTTCTAGGAAAGCTTCTTTCCAGATTTCATCTGAGGATATTTCCTTTTTCACCATAGCCCTCTATGGGCTTCCAAATATCACTTTGCCAATTCCACAAGAACTGTCTTAGCGAAAGGCTTCTCGAGGGGAAAGCTGTAACTCTGTGAGATGATTTCACAGAACACAAAGAAGTTTCTCAGAAAGCTTCTTTCTCTTTGTTATCGGAGGATATTTCCTTTGGCCCTATAGTCTTCAAAGGGATCCGAAATATCTGTTCTCAGATTCCACAGAAATAAGGCTAGCAAAGAGATCCACGAAATACAGATGTAACTCTGTGAGATGAATTAACAGAACACTAAGCAGTTTCCAAGAAAGCTTCTTTCCAGATTTCATCTGAGGATATTTCCTTTTTCACCATAGCCTTCTATGGGCTTCCAAATATCACATTGCCAATTCCACAAGAACTGTCTTAGCGAAAGGATTCTTGAGAGGAAAGCTGTAACTCTGTGAGATGATTTCACAGAACACAAAGAAGTTTCTCAGAAAGCTTCTTTCTCTTTGTTAACGGAGGATATTTCCTTTGGCCCTATAGTCTTCAAAGGGATCCGAAATATCTGTTCTCAGATTCCACTAAATAAGGCTAGCAAAGAGATCCACGAAATACAGATGTAACTCTGTGAGATGAATTAACAGGACACTTAGCAGTTTCTAGGAAAGCTCCTTTCCAGATTTCATCTGAGGATATTTCCTTTTTCACCATAGCCCTCTATGGGCTTCCAAATATCACTTTGCCAATTACACAAGAACTGTCTTAGTGAAAGGCTTCTTGAGGGGAAAGCTGTAACTCTGTGAGATGATATCACAGAACACAAAGAAGTTTCTCAGAAAGCTTCTTTCTCTTTGTTATCGGAGGATATTTCCTTTGGCCCACTAGTCTTCAAAGGGATCCGAAATATCTGTTCTCAGATTCCAGAGAAATAAGGCTAGCAAAGAGATCCACGAAATACAGATGTAAGTCTGTGAGATGAATTAACAGAACACTAAGCAGTTTCTCAGAAAGCTTCTTTCCAGATTTCATCTGAGGATATTTTCTTTTTCACCATAGCCCTCTATGGGCTTCCAAATATCGCTTTGCCAATTCCACAAGAACTGTCTTAGCGAAAGGCTTCTTGAGGGGAAAGCTGTAACTCTGTGAGATGATTTCACAGAACACAAAGACGTTTCTCAGAAAGCTTCTTTCTCTTTGTTATCGGAGGATATTTCCTTTGGCCCTATAGTCTTCAAAGGGATCCGAAATATCTGTTCTCAGATTCCACAGAAATAAGGCTAGCAAAGAGATCCACGAAATACAGATGTAACTCTGTGAGATGAATTAACAGAACACTAAGGATTTTCTAATAAAGCTTCTATCCAGATTTCATCTGAGGATATTTCCTTTTTCACCATAGCCCTCTATGGGCTTCCAAATATCACTTTGCCAATTCCACAAGAACTGTCTTAGCGAAAGGCTTCTTGAGGGGAAAGCTGTAACTTTGCGAGATGATTTCACAGAACACAAAGAAGTTTCTCAGAAAGCTTCTTTCTCTTTGTTATCGGAGGATATATCCTTAGGCCCTATAGTCTTCAAAGGGATCCGAAATATCTATTCTAAGATTCCACAGAAATAAGGCTAGCAAAGAGATCCAAGAAATTCAGATGTAATTCTCTGAGATGAATTAACAGAACACTAAGCAGTTTCTAAGAAAGCTTCTTTCCAGATTTCATCTGAGGATATTTCCTTTTTCACCATAGCCCTCAATGGGCTTCCAAATATCACTTTGCCCATTCCACAAGAACTGACTTAGCGAAAGGCTTCTTGAGGGGAAAGCTGTAACTCTGTGAGATGATTTCACAGAATACAAAGAAGTTTCTCAGAAAGCTTCTTTCTCTTTGTTATCGGAGGATATTTCCTTTGGCCCTATAGTCTTCAAAGGGATCCGAAATATCTGTTCTCAGATTCCACAGAAATAAGGCTAGCAAAGAGATCCACGAAATACAGATGTAACTCTGTGAGACGAATTAACAGGACACTTAGCAGTTTCTAGGAAAGCTTCTTTCCAGATTTCATCTGAGGATATTTCCTTTTTCACCATAGCACTCTATGGGCTTCCAAATATCACTTTGCCAATTCCACAAGAACTGTCTTAGCGAAAGGCTTCTCGAGGGGAAAGCTGTAACTCTGTGAGATGATTTCACAGAACACAAAGAAGTTACTCAGAAATCTTCTTTCTCTTTGTTATCGGAGGATTTTTCCTTTGGCCCTATAGTCTTCAAAGGGATCCGATATATATGTTCTCAGATTCCACAGAAATAACGCTAGCAAAGAGATCCACGAAATACAGATGTAAGTCTGTGAGATGAATTACCAGAACACTAAGCAGTTTCTCAGAAAGCTTCTTTCCAGATTTCATCTGAGGATATTTCCTTTTTCACCATAGCCCTCTATGGGCTTCCAAATTTCACTTTGCCAATTCCACAAGAACTGTCTTAGCGAAAGGATTCTCGAAGGGAAAGCTGTAACTCTGTGAGATGATTTCACAGAACACAAAGAAGTTTCTCAGAAAGCTTCTTTCTCTTTGTTATCGGAGGATATTTCCTTTGGCCCTATAGTCTTCAAAGGGATCCGAAATATCTGTTCTCAGATTCCACAGAAATAAGGCTAGCAAAGAGATCCACGAAATACAGATGTAAGTCTGTGAGATGAATTAACAGAACACTAAGCAGTTTCTCAGAAAGCTTCTTTCCAGATTTCATCTGAGGATATTTCCTTTTTCACCATAGCCCTCTATGGGCTTCCAAGTATCGCTTTGCCAATTCCACAAGAACTGTCTTAGCGAAAGGCTTCTTGAGGGGAAAGCTGTAACTCTGTGAGATGATTTCACAGAACGCAAAGAAGTTTCTCAGAAAGCTTCTTTCTCTTTGTTATCGGAGGATATTTCCTTTGGCCCTATAGTCTTCAAAGGGATCCGAAATATCTGTTCTCAGATTCCAGAAAAATAAGGCTAGCAAAGAGATCCACGAAATACAGATGTAAGTCTGTGAGATGAATTAACAGAACACTAAGCAGTTTCTCAGAAAGCTTCTTTCCAGATTTCATCTGAGGATATTTCCTTTTTCACCATAGCCCTCTAAGGGCTTCCAAATATCACTTTGCCAATTCCACAAGAACTGTCTTAGCGAAAGGCTTCTCGAGGGGAAAGCTGTAACTCTGTGAGATGATTTCACAGAACACAAAGAAGTTTCTCAGAAAGCTTCTTTCTCTTTGTTATCGGAGGATATTTCCTTTGGCCCTATACTCTTCAAAGGGATCCGAAATATCTGTTCTCAGATTCCAGAGAAATAAGGCTAGCAAAGAGATCCACGAAATACAGATGTAAGTCTGTGAGATGAATTAACAGAACACTAAGCAGTTTCTCAGAAAGCTTCTTTCCAGATTTCATCTGAGGATATTTCCTTTTTCACCATAGCCCTCTATGGGCATCCAAATATCACTTTTCCAATTCCACAAGAACTGTCTTAGCGAAAGGCTTCTCGAGAGGAAAGATGTAACTCTGTGAGATGATTTCACAGAACACAAAGAAGTTTCTCAGAAAGCTTCTTTCTCTTTGTTATCGGAGGATATTTCCTTTGGCCCTATAGCCTTCAAAGGGATCCGAAATATCTGTTCTCAGATTCCACAGAAATAAGGCTAGCAAAGAGATCCATGAAATACAGATGTAACTCTGTGAGATGAATTAACAGAACACTAAGCAGTTTCCAAGAAAGCTTCTTTCCAGATTTCATCTGAGGATATTTCCTTTTTCACCATAGCCTTCTATGGGCTTCCAAATATCACTTTGCCAATTCCACAAGAACTGTCTTAGCGAAAGGCTTCTTGAGGGGAAAGCTGTAACTCTGTGAGATGATTTCACAGAACACAAAGAAGTTTCTCAGAAAGCTTCTTTCTCTTTGTTAACGGAGGATATTTCCTTTGGCCCTATAGTCTTCAAAGGGATCCGAAATATCTGTTCTCAGATTCCACAGAAATAAGGCTGGCAAAGAGATCCACGAAATACAGATGTAACTCTGTGAGACGAATTAACAGGACACTTAGCAGTTTCTAGGAAAGCTTCTTTCCAGATTTCATCTGAGGATATTTCCTTTTTCACCATAGCACTCTATGGGCTTCCAAATATCACTTTGCCAATTCCACAAGAACTGTCTTAGCGAAAGGCTTCTCGAGGGGAAAGCTGTAACTCTGTGAGATGATTTCACAGAACACAAAGAAGTTTCTCAGAAAGCTTCTTTCTCTTAGTTATCGGAGGATTTTTCCTTTGGCCCTATAGTCTTCAAAGGGATCCGATATATATGTTCTCAGATTCCACAGAAATAAGGCTAGCAAAGAGATCCACGAAATACAGATGTAAGTCTGTGAGATGAATTACCAGAACACTAAGCAGTTTCTCAGAAAGCTTCTTTCCAGATTTCATCTGAGGATATTTCCTTTTTCACCATAGCCCTCTATGGGCTTCCAAATATCACTTTGCCAATTCCACAAGAACTGTCTTAGCGAAAGGCTTCTCGAGGGGAAAGCTGTAACTCTGTGAGATGATTTCACAGAACACAAAGAAGGTTCACAGAAAGCTTCTTTCTCTTTGTTATCGGAGGATACTTCCTTTGGCCCTATAGTCTTCAAAGGGAACCGAAATATCTGTTCTCAGATTCCAGAGAAATAAGCCTAGCAAAGAGATCCACGAAATACAGATGTAACTCTGTGAGATGAATTAACAGGACAATTAGCAGTTTCTAGGAAAGCTTCTTTCCAGATTTCATCTGAGGATATTTCCTTTTTCACCATAGCCCTCTATGGGCTTCCAAATATCACTTTGCCAATTCCACAAGAACTGTCTTAGCGAAAGGCTTCTCGAGGGGAAAGCTGTAACTCTGTGAGATGATTTCACAGAACACAAAGAAGTTTCTCAGAAAGCTTCTTTCTCTTTGTTATCGGAGGATATTTCCTTTGGCCCTATAGTCTTCAAAGGGATCCGAAATATCTGTTCTCAGATTCCACAGAAATAAGGCTAGCAAAGAGATCAACGAAATACAGATGTAACGTTGTGAGATGAATTAACAGAACACTAAGCAGTTTCTAAGAAAGCCTCTTTCCAGATTTCATCTGAGGATATTTCCTTTTTCACCATAGCCCTCTAAGGGCTTCCAAATATCACTTTGCCAATTCCACAAGAACTGTCTTAGCGAAAGGCTTCTTGAGGGGAAAACTGTAACTCTGTGACATGATTTCACAGAACACAAAGAAGTTTCTCAGAAACCTTCTTTCTCTTTGTTATCGGAGGATATTTCCTTTGGCCCTATAGTCTTCAAAGGGATCCGATATATATGTTCTCAGATTCCACAGAAATAAGGCTAGCAAAGAGATCCACGAAATACAGATGTAAGTCTGTGAGATGAATTACCAGAACACTAAGCAGTTTCTCAGAAAGCTTCTTTCCAGATTTCATCTGAGGATATTTCCTTTTTCACCATAGCCCTCTATGGGCTTCCAAATATCACTTTGCCAATTCCACAAGAACTGTCTTAGCGAAAGGCTTCTCGAGGGGAAACTGTAACTCTGTGAGATGATTTCACAGAACACAAAGAAGTTTCTCAGAAAGCTTCTTTCTCTTTGTTATCGGAGGATATTTCCTTTGGCCCTATAGTCTTCAAAGGGATCCGAATTATCTGTTCTCAGATTCCAGAGAAATAAGGCTAGCAAAGAGATCCACGAAATACAGATGTAAGTCTGTGAGATGAATTAACAGAACACTAAGCAGTTTCTCAGAAAGCTTCTTTCCAGATTTCATCTGAGGATATTTCCTTTTTCACCATAGCCCTCGATGGGCTTCCAAATATCACTTTTCCAATTCCACAAGAACTGTCTTAGCGAAAGGCTTCTCGAGAAGAAAGCTGTAACTCTGGGAGATGAGTTCACAGAACACAAAGAAGTTTCTCAGAAAGCTTCTTTCTCGTTGTTATCGGAGGATATTTCCTTTGGCCCTATAGTCTTCAAAGGGATCCGAAATATCTGTTCTCAGATTCCAGAGAAATAAGGCTAGCAAAGAGATCCACGAAATACAGATGTAAGTCTGTGAGATGAATTAACAGAACACTAAGCAGTTTCTTAGAAAGCTTCTTTCCAGATTTCTTCTGAGGATATTTCCTTTTTCTCCATAGCCCTCTATGGGCTTCCAAATATCACTTTGACAATTCCACACGAACTGTCTTAGCAAAAGGCTTCTTGAGGGGAAAGCTGTAACTTTGTGAGATGATTTCACAGAACACAAAGAAGTTTCTCAGAAAGCTTCTTTCTCTATGTTATCGGAGGATATTTCCTTTGGCCCAATAGTCTTCAAAGGGATCCGAAATATCTGTTCTCAGATTCCACGGAAATAAGGCTAGCAAAGAGATCCACGAAATACAGATGTAAGTCTGTGAGATGAATTAACAGAACACTAAGCAGTTTCTCAGAAAGCTTCTTTCCAGATTTCATTTGAGGATATTTCCTTTTTCACCATAGCCCTCTAAGGGCTTCCAAATATCACTTTGCGAATTCCACAAGAACTGTCGTAGCGAAAGGCTTCTTGAGGTGAAAGCTGTAACTCTGTGAGATGACTTCACAGAACACAAAGAAGTTTCTCAGAAAGCTTCTTTCTCTTTGTTATCGGAGGATATATCCTTTGGCCCTAGGGTCTTCAAAGGGATCCGAAATATCTATTCTCAGATTCCACAGAAATAAGGCTAGCAAAGAGATCCAAGAAATTCAGATGTAACTCTCTAAGATGAATTAACAGAACACTAAGCAGTTTCTCAGAAAGCTTCTTTCCAGATTTCATCTGAGGATATTTCCTTTTTCACCATAGCCCTCTATGGGCTTCCAAATATCACTTTGCCAATTCCACAAGAACTGTCTTAGCGAAAGGCTTCTTGAGGGGAAAGCTGTAACTCTTTGAGATGATTTCACAGAACACAAAGAAGTTTCTCAGAAAGCTTCTTTCTCTTTGTTATCGGAGGATATTTCCTTTGGCCCTCTAGTCTTCAAAGGGATCTGAAATATCTGTTCTCAGATTCCACAGAAATAAGACTAGCAAAGAGATCCACGAAATACAGATATAACTCTGTGAGATGAAATAACAGAACACTAAGCAGTTTCTCAGAAAGCTTCTTTCCAGATTTCATCTGAGGATATTTCCTTTTTCACCATAGCCCTCTAAGGGCTTCCAAATATCACTTTGCCAATTCCACAAGAAATGTCTTAGCGAAAGGCTTCTTGAGGGGAAAGCTGTAACTCTGTGAGATGATTTCACAGAACACAAAGAAGTTTCTCAGAAAGCTTCTTTCTCTTTGTTGTCGGAGGATATTTCCTTTGGCCCTATAGTCTTCAAAGGGATCCGAAATATCTGTTCTCAGATTCCACAGAAATAAGGCTAGCAAAGAGATCCACGAAATACAGATGTAAGTCTGTGAGATGAATTAACAGAACACTAAGCAGTTTCTCAGAAAGCTTCTTTCCAGATTTCATTTGAGGATATTTCCTTTTTCACCATAGCCCTCTAAGGGCTTCCAAATATCACTTTGCCAATTCCACAAGAACTGTCTTAGCGAAAGGCTTCTTGAGGTGAAAGCTGTAACTCTGTGAGATGACTTCACAGAACACAAAGAAGTTTCTCAGAAAGCTTCTTTCTCTTTGTTATCGGAGGATATTTCCTTTGGCCCTATAGTCTTCAAAGGGATCCGAAATATCTGTTCTCAGATACCACAGAAATAAGGCTAGCAAAGAGATCCACGAAATACAGATGTAAGTCTGTGAGATGAATTAACAGAACACTAAGCAGTTTCTCAGAAAGCTTCTTTGCAGATTTCATCTGAGGATATTTCCTTTTTCACCATAGCCCTCTATTGGCTTCCAAATATCACTTTGCCAATTCCACAAGAACTGTCTTAGCTAAAGGCTTCTTGAAGGGAAAGCTGTAACTCTGTGAGATGATTTCACAGAACACAAAGAAGTTTCTCAGAAAGCTTCTTTCTCTTTGTTATCGTAGGATATTTCCTTTGGCCCTATAGACTTCAAAGGGATCCGAAATATCTGTTCTCAGATTCCACAGAAATAAGGCTAGCAAAGAGATCCACGAAATACAGATGTAACTCTGTGAGATGAATTAACAGAACACTAAGCAGTTTCTAAGAAAGTCTCTTTCCAGATTTCATCTGAGGATATTTCCTTTTTCACCATAGCACTCTATGGGCTTCCAAATATCACTTTGCCAATTCCACAAGAACTGTCTTAGCGAAAGGCTTCTCGAGGGGAAAGCTGTAACTCTGTGAGATGATTTCACAGAACACAAAGAAGTTTCTCAGAAAGCTTCTTTCTCTTAGTTATCGAGGATTTTTCCTTTGGCCCTAGAGTCTTCAAAGGGATCCGATATATATGTTCTCAGATTCCACAGAAATAAGGCTAGCAAAAAGATCCACGAAATACAGATGTAAGTCTGTGAGATGAATTACCAGAACACTAAGCAGTTTCTCAGAAAGCTTCTTTCCAGATTTCATCTGAGGATATTTCCTTTTTCACCATAGCCCTCTATGGGCTTCCAAATATCACTTTGCCAATTCCACAAGAACTGTCTTAGCGAAAGGCTTCTCGAGGGGAAAGCTGTAACTCTGTGAGATGATTTCACAGAACACAAAGAAGTTTCACAGAAAGCTTCTTTCTCTTTGTTATCGGAGGATACTTCCTTTGGCCCTATAGTCTTCAAAGGGAACCGAAATATCTGTTCTCAGATTCCAGAGAAATAAGCCTAGCAAAGAGATCCACGAAATACAGATGTAACTCTGTGAGATGAATTAACAGGACAATTAGCAGTTTCTAGGAAAGCTTCTTTCCAGATTTCATCTGAGGATATTTCCTTTTTCACCATAGCCCTCTATGGGCTTCCAAATATCACTTTGCCAATTCCACAAGAACTGTCTTAGCGAAAGGCTTCTCGAGGGGAAAGCTGTAACTCTGTGAGATGATTTCACAGAACACAAAGAAGTTTCTCAGAAAGCTTCTTTCTCTTTGTTATCGGAGGATATTTCCTTTGGCCCTATAGTCTTCAAAGGGATCCGAAATATCTGTTCTCAGATTCCAGAGAAATAAGGCTAGCAAAGATATCCACTAAATACAGATGTAACTCTGTGAGATGAATTAACAGGACAATTAGCAGTTTCTAGGAAAGCTTCTTTCCAGATTTCATCTGAGGATATTTCCTTTTTCACCATAGCCCTCTATGGGCTTCCAAATATCACTTTGCCAATTCCACAAGAACTGTCTTAGCGAAAGGCTTCTCGAGGGGAAAGCTGTAACTCTGTGAGATGATTTCACAGAACACAAAGAAGTTTCTCAGAAAGCTTCTTTCTCTTTGTTATCGGAGGATATTTCCTTTGGCCCTATAGTCTTCAAAGGGATCCGAAATATCTGTTCTCAGATTCCACAGAAATAAGGCTAGCAAAGAGATCCACGAAATACAGATGTAACTCTGTGAGATGAATTAACAGAACACTAAGCAGTTTCCAAGAAAGCTTCTTTCCAGATTTCATCTGAGGATATTTCCTTTTTCACCATAGCCTTCTATGGGCTTCCAAATATCACATTGCCAATTCCACAAGAACTGTCTTAGCGAAAGGATTCTTGAGAGGAAAGCTGTAACTCTGTGAGATGATTTCACAGAACACAAAGAAGTTTCTCAGAAAGCTTCTTTCTCTTTGTTAACGGAGGATATTTCCTTTGGCCCTATAGTCTTCAAAGGGATCCGAAATATCTGTTCTCAGATTCCACTAAATAAGGCTAGCAAAGAGATCCACGAAATACAGATGTAACTCTGTGAGATGAATTAACAGGACACTTAGCAGTTTCTAGGAAAGCTCCTTTCCAGATTTCATCTGAGGATATTTCCTTTTTCACCATAGCCCTCTATGGGCTTCCAAATATCACTTTGCCAATTCCACAAGAACTGTCTTAGTGAAAGGCTTCTTGAGGGGAAAGCTGTAACTCTGTGAGATGATTTCACAGAACACAAAGAAGTTTCTCAGAAAGCTTCTTTCTCTTAGTTATCGAGGATTTTTCCTTTGGCCCTAGAGTCTTCAAAGGGATCCGATATATATGTTCTCAGATTCCACAGAAATAAGGCTAGCAAAAAGATCCACGAAATACAGATGTAAGTCTGTGAGATGAATTACCAGAACACTAAGCAGTTTCTCAGAAAGCTTCTTTCCAGATTTCATCTGAGGATATTTCCTTTTTCACCATAGCCCTCTATGGGCTTCCAAATATCACTTTGCCAATTCCACAAGAACTGTCTTAGCGAAAGGCTTCTCGAGGGGAAAGCTGTAACTCTGTGAGATGATTTCACAGAACACAAAGAAGTTTCACAGAAAGCTTCTTTCTCTTTGTTATCGGAGGATACTTCCTTTGGCCCTATAGTCTTCAAAGGGAACCGAAATATCTGTTCTCAGATTCCAGAGAAATAAGCCTAGCAAAGAGATCCACGAAATACAGATGTAACTCTGTGAGATGAATTAACAGGACAATTAGCAGTTTCTAGGAAAGCTTCTTTCCAGATTTCATCTGAGGATATTTCCTTTTTCACCATAGCCCTCTATGGGCTTCCAAATATCACTTTGCCAATTCCACAAGAACTGTCTTAGCGAAAGGCTTCTCGAGGGGAAAGCTGTAACTCTGTGAGATGATTTCACAGAACACAAAGAAGTTTCTCAGAAAGCTTCTTTCTCTTTGTTATCGGAGGATATTTCCTTTGGCCCTATAGTCTTCAAAGGGATCCGAAATATCTGTTCTCAGATTCCAGAGAAATAAGGCTAGCAAAGATATCCACTAAATACAGATGTAACTCTGTGAGATGAATTAACAGGACAATTAGCAGTTTCTAGGAAAGCTTCTTTCCAGATTTCATCTGAGGATATTTCCTTTTTCACCATAGCCCTCTATGGGCTTCCAAATATCACTTTGCCAATTCCACAAGAACTGTCTTAGCGAAAGGCTTCTCGAGGGGAAAGCTGTAACTCTGTGAGATGATTTCACAGAACACAAAGAAGTTTCTCAGAAAGCTTCTTTCTCTTTGTTATCGGAGGATATTTCCTTTGGCCCTATAGTCTTCAAAGGGATCCGAAATATCTGTTCTCAGATTCCACAGAAATAAGGCTAGCAAAGAGATCCACGAAATACAGATGTAACTCTGTGAGATGAATTAACAGAACACTAAGCAGTTTCCAAGAAAGCTTCTTTCCAGATTTCATCTGAGGATATTTCCTTTTTCACCATAGCCTTCTATGGGCTTCCAAATATCACATTGCCAATTCCACAAGAACTGTCTTAGCGAAAGGATTCTTGAGAGGAAAGCTGTAACTCTGTGAGATGATTTCACAGAACACAAAGAAGTTTCTCAGAAAGCTTCTTTCTCTTTGTTAACGGAGGATATTTCCTTTGGCCCTATAGTCTTCAAAGGGATCCGAAATATCTGTTCTCAGATTCCACTAAATAAGGCTAGCAAAGAGATCCACGAAATACAGATGTAACTCTGTGAGATGAATTAACAGGACACTTAGCAGTTTCTAGGAAAGCTCCTTTCCAGATTTCATCTGAGGATATTTCCTTTTTCACCATAGCCCTCTATGGGCTTCCAAATATCACTTTGCCAATTCCACAAGAACTGTCTTAGTGAAAGGCTTCTTGAGGGGAAAGCTGTAACTCTGTGAGATGATTTCACAGAACACAAAGAAGTTTCTCAGAAAGCTTCTTTCTCTTTGTTATCGGAGGATATTTCCTTTGGCCCACTAGTCTTCAAAGGGATCCGAAATATCTGTTCTCAGATTCCAGAGAAATAAGGCTAGCAAAGAGATCCACGAAATACAGATGTAAGTCTGTGAGATGAATTAACAGAACACTAAGCAGTTTCTCAGAAAGCTTCTTTCCAGATTTCATCTGAGGATATTTTCTTTTTCACCATAGCCCTCTATGGGCTTCCAAATATCGCTTTGCCAATTCCACAAGAACTGTCTTAGCGAAAGGCTTCTTGAGGGGAAAGCTGTAATTCTGTGAGATGATTTCACAGAACACAAAGACGTTTCTCAGAAAGCTTCTTTCTCTTTGTTATCGGAGGATATTTCCTTTGGCCCTATAGTCTTCAAAGGGATCCGAAATATCTGTTCTCAGATTCCACAGAAATAAGGCTAGCAAAGAGATCCACGAAATACAGATGTAACTCTGTGAGATGAATTTACAGAACACTAAGGATTTTCTAATAAAGCTTCTATCCAGATTTCATCTGAGGATATTTCCTTTTTCACCATAGCCCTCTATGGGCTTCCAAATATCACTTTGCCAATTCCACAAGAACTGTCTTAGCGAAAGGCTTCTTGAGGGGAAAGCTGTAACTTTGCGAGATGATTTCACAGAACACAAAGAAGTTTCTCAGAAAGCTTCTTTCTCTTTGTTATCGGAGGATATATCCTTAGGCCCTATAGTCTTCAAAGGGATCCGAAATATCTATTCTAAGATTCCACAGAAATAAGGCTAGCAAAGAGATCCAAGAAATTCAGATGTAATTCTCTGAGATGAATTAACAGAACACTAAGCAGTTTCTAAGAAAGCTTCTTTCCAGATTTCATCTGAGGATATTTCCTTTTTCACCATAGCCCTCAATGGGCTTCCAAATATCACTTTGCCCATTCCACAAGAACTGACTTAGCGAAAGGCTTCTTGAGGGGAAAGCTGTAACTCTGTGAGATGATTTCACAGAATACAAAGAAGTTTCTCAGAAAGCTTCTTTCTCTTTGTTATCGGAGGATATTTCCTTTGGCCCTATAGTCTTCAAAGGGATCCGAAATATCTGTTCTCAGATTACACAGAAATAAGGCTAGCAAAGAGATCCACGAAATACAGATGTAACTCTGTGAGACGAATTAACAGGACACTTAGCAGTTTCTAGGAAAGCTTCTTTCCAGATTTCATCTGAGGATATTTCCTTTTTCACCATAGCACACTATGGGCTTCCAAATATCACTTTGCCAATTCCACAAGAACTGTCTTAGCGAAAGGCTTCTCGAGGGGAAAGCTGTAACTCTGTGAGATGATTTCACAGAATACAAAGAAGTTACTCAGAAATCTTCTTTCTCTTTGTTATCGGAGGATTTTTCCTTTGGCCCTATAGTCTTCAAAGGGATCCGATATATATGTTCTCAGATTCCACAGAAATAACGCTAGCAAAGAGATCCACGAAATACAGATGTAAGTCTGTGAGATGAATTACCAGAACACTAAGCAGTTTCTCAGAAAGCTTCTTTCCAGATTTCATCTGAGGATATTTCCTTTTTCACCATAGCCCTCTATGGGCTTCCAAATTTCACTTTGCCAATTCCACAAGAACTGTCTTAGCGAAAGGATTCTCGAAGGGAAAGCTGTAACTCTGTGAGATGATTTCACAGAACACAAAGAAGTTTCTCAGAAAGCTTCTTTCTCTTTGTTATCGGAGGATATTTCCTTTGGCCCTATAGTCTTCAAAGGGATCCGAAATATCTGTTCTCAGATTCCACAGAAATAAGGCTAGCAAAGAGATCCACGAAATACAGATGTAAGTCTGTGAGATGAATTAACAGAACACTAAGCAGTTTCTCAGAAAGCTTCTTTCCAGATTTCATCTGAGGATATTTCCTTTTTCACCATAGCCCTCTATGGGCTTCCAAATATCGCTTTGCCAATTCCACAAGAACTGTCTTAGCGAAAGGCTTCTTGAGGGGAAAGCTGTAACTCTGTGAGATGATTTCACAGAACACAAAGAAGTTTCTCAGAAAGCTTCTTTCTCTTTGTTATCGGAGGATATTTCCTTTGGCCCTATAGTCTTCAAAGGGATCCGAAATATCTGTTCTCAGATTCCAGAAAAATAAGGCTAGCAAAGAGATCCACGAAATACAGATGTAAGTCTGTGAGATGAATTAACAGAACACTAAGCAGTTTCTCAGAAAGCTTCTTTCCAGATTTCTTCTGAGGATATTTCCTTTTTCACCATAGACCTCTATGGGCTTCCAAATATCACTTTGCCAATTCCACAAGAACTGTCTTAGCGAAAGGCTTCTCGAGAGGAAAGCTGTAACTCTGTGAGATGATTTCACAGAACACAAAGAAGTTTCTCAGAAAGCTTCTTTCTCTTTGTTATCGGAGGATATTTCCTTTGGCCCTATAGTCTTCAAAGGGATCCGAAATATCTGTTCTCAGATACCACAGAAATAAGGCTAGCAAAGAGATCCACGAAATACAGATGTAACTCTGTGAGATGAATTAACAGAACACTAAGCAGTTTCTCAGAAAGCTTCTTTCCAGATTTCATCTGAGGATATTTCCTTTTTCACCATAGCCCTCTAAGGGCTTCCAAATATCACTTTGCCAATTCCACAAGAACTGTCTTAGCGAAAGGCTTCTCGAGGGGAAAGCTGTAACTCTGTGAGATGATTTCACAGAACACAAAGAAGTTTCTCAGAAAGCTTCTTTCTCTTTGTTATCGGAGGATATTTCCTTTGGCCCTATAGCCTTCAAAGGGATCCGAAATATCTGTTCTCAGATTCCACAGAAATAAGGCTAGCAAAGAGATCCATGAAATACAGATGTAACTCTGTGAGATGAATTAACAGAACACTAAGCAGTTTCCAAGAAAGCTTCTTTCCAGATTTCATCTGAGGATATTTCCTTTTTCACCATAGCCTTCTATGGGCTTCCAAATATCACTTTGCCAATTCCACAAGAACTGTCTTAGCGAAAGGCTTCTTGAGGGGAAAGCTGTAACTCTGTGAGATGATTTCACAGAACACAAAGAAGTTTCTCAGAAAGCTTTTTTCTCTTTGTTAACGGAGGATATTTCCTTTGGCCCTATAGTCTTCAAAGGGATCCGAAATATCTGTTCTCAGATTCCACAGAAATAAGGCTGGCAAAGAGATCCACGAAATACAGATGTAACTCTGTGAGACGAATTAAGAGGACACTTAGCAGTTTCTAGGAAAGCTTCTTTCCAGATTTCATCTGAGGATATTTCCTTTTTCACCATAGCACTCTATGGGCTTCCAAATATCACTTTGCCAATTCCACAAGAACTGTCTTAGCGAAAGGCTTCTCGAGGGGAAAGCTGTAACTCTGTGAGATGATTTCACAGAACACAAAGAAGTTTCTCAGAGAGCTTCTTTCTCTTAGTTATCGGAGGATTTTTCCTTTGGCCCTATAGTCTTCAAAGGGATCCGATATATATGTTCTCAGATTCCACAGAAATAAGGCTAGCAAAGAGATCCACGAAATACAGATGTAAGTCTGTGAGATGAATTACCAGAACACTAAGCAGTTTCTCAGAAAGCTTCTTTCCAGATTTCATCTGAGGATATTTCCTTTTTCACCATAGCCCTCTATGGGCTTCCAAATATCACTTTGCCAATTCCACAAGAACTGTCTTAGCGAAAGGCTTCTCGAGGGGAAAGCTGTAACTCTGTGAGATGATTTCACAGAACACAAAGAAGGTTCACAGAAAGCTTCTTTCTCTTTGTTATCGGAGGATACTTCCTTTGGCCCTATAGTCTTCAAAGGGAACCGAAATATCTGTTCTCAGATTCCAGAGAAATAAGCCTAGCAAAGAGATCCACGAAATACAGATGTAACTCTGTGAGATGAATTAACAGGACAATTAGCAGTTTCTAGGAAAGCTTCTTTCCAGATTTCATCTGAGGATATTTCCTTTTTCACCATAGCCCTCTATGGGCTTCCAAATATCACTTTGCCAATTCCACAAGAACTGTCTTAGCGAAAGGCTTCTCGAGGGGAAAGCTGTAACTCTGTGAGATGATTTCACAGAACACAAAGAAGTTTCTCAGAAAGCTTCTTTCTCTTTGTTATCGGAGGATATTTCCTTTGGCCCTATAGTCTTCAAAGGGATCCGAAATATCTGTTCTCAGATTCCACAGAAATAAGGCTAGCAAAGAGATCAACGAAATACAGATGTAACCTTGTGAGATGAATTAACAGAACACTAAGCAGTTTCTAAGAAAGCCTCTTTCCAGATTTCATCTGAGGATATTTCCTTTTTCACCATAGCCCTCTAAGGGCTTCCAAATATCACTTTGCCAATTCCACAAGAACTGTCTTAGCGAAAGGCTTCTTGAGGGGAAAACTGTAACTCTGTGACATGATTTCACAGAACACAAAGAAGTTTCTCAGAAACCTTCTTTCTCTTTGTTATCGGAGGATATTTCCTTTGGCCCTATAGTCTTCAAAGGGATCCGATATATATGTTCTCAGATTCCACAGAAATAAGGCTAGCAAAGAGATCCACGAAATACAGATGTAAGTCTGTGAGATGAATTACCAGAACACTAAGCAGTTTCTCAGAAAGCTTCTTTCCAGATTTCATCTGAGGATATTTCCTTTTTCACCATAGCCCTCTATGGGCTTCCAAATATCACTTTGCCAATTCCACAAGAACTGTCTTAGCGAAAGGCTTCTCGAGGGGAAACTGTAACTCTGTGAGATGATTTCACAGAACACAAAGAAGTTTCTCAGAAAGCTTCTTTCTCTTTGTTATCGGAGGATATTTCCTTTGGCCCTATAGTCTTCAAAGGGATCCGAATTATCTGTTCTCAGATTCCAGAGAAATAAGGCTAGCAAAGAGATCCACGAAATACAGATGTAAGTCTGTGAGATGAATTAACAGAACACTAAGCAGTTTCTCAGAAAGCTTCTTTCCAGATTTCATCTGAGGATATTTCCTTTTTCTCCATTGCCCTCGATGGGCTTCCAAATATCACTTTGCCAATTCCACAAGAACTGTCTTAGCGAAAGGCTTCTCGAGAGGAAAGCTGTAACTCTGGGAGATGAGTTCACAGAACACAAAGAAGTTTCTCAGAAAGCTTCTTTCTCGTTGTTATCGGAGGATATTTCCTTTGGCCCTATAGTCTTCAAAGGGATCCGAAATATCTGTTCTCAGATTCCAGAGAAATAAGGCTAGCAAAGAGATCCACGAAATACAGATGTAAGTCTGTGAGATGAATTAACAGAACACTAAGCAGTTTCTAAGAAAGCTTCTTTCCAGATTTCTTCTGAGGATATTTCCTTTTTCTCCATAGCCCTCTATGGGCTTCCAAATATCACTTTGACAATTCCACACGAACTGTCTTAGCAAAAGGCTTCTTGAGGGGAAAGCTGTAACTTTGTGAGATGATTTCACAGAACACAAAGAAGTTTCTCAGAAAGCTTCTTTCTCTTTGTTATCGGAGGATATTTCCTTTGGCCCAATAGTCTTCAAAGGGATCCGAAATATCTGTTCTCAGATTCCACGGAAATAAGGCTAGCAAAGAGATCCACGAAATACAGATGTAAGTCTGTGAGATGAATTAACAGAACACTAAGCAGTTTCTCAGAAAGCTTCTTTCCAGATTTCATTTGAGGATATTTCCTTTTTCACCATAGCCCTCTAAGGGCTTCCAAATATCACTTTGCGAATTCCACAAGAACTGTCTTAGCGAAAGGCTTCTTGAGGTGAAAGCTGTAACTCTGTGAGATGACTTCACAGAACACAAAGAAGTTTCTCAGAAAGCTTCTTTCTCTTTGTTATCGGAGGATATATCCTTTGGCCCTAGGGTCTTCAAAGGGATCCGAAATATCTATTCTCAGATTCCACAGAAATAAGGCTAGCAAAGAGATCCAAGAAATTCAGATGTAACTCTCTAAGATGAATTAACAGAACACTAAGCAGTTTCTCAGAAAGCTTCTTTCCAGATTTCATCTGAGGATATTTCCTTTTTCACCATAGCCCTCTATGGGCTTCCAAATATCACTTTGCCAATTCCACAAGAACTGTCTTAGCGAAAGGCTTCTTGAGGGGAAAGCTGTAACTCTGTGAGATGATTTCACAGAACACAAAGAAGTTTCTCAGAAAGCTTCTTTCTCTTTGTTATCGGAGGATATTTCCTTTGGCCCTCTAGTCTTCAAAGGGATCTGAAATATCTGTTCTCAGATTCCACAGAAATAAGGCTAGCAAAGAGATCCACGAAATACAGATATAACTCTGTGAGATGAATTAACAGAACACTAAGCAGTTTCTCAGAAAGCTTCTTTCCAGATTTCATCTGAGGATATTTCCTTTTTCACCATAGCCCTCTAAGGGCTTCCAAATATCACTTTGCCAATTCCACAAGAAATGTCTTAGCGAAAGGCTTCTTGAGGGGAAAGCTGTAACTCTGTGAGATGATTTCACAGAACACAAAGAAGTTTCTCAGAAAGCTTCTTTCTCTTTGTTGTCGGAGGATATTTCCTTTGGCCCTATAGTCTTCAAAGGGATCCGAAATATCTGTTCTCAGATTCCACAGAAATAAGTCTAGCAAAGAGATCCACGAAATACAGATGTAAGTCTGTGAGATGAATTAACAGAACACTAAGCAGTTTCTCAGAAAGCTTCTTTCCAGATTTCATTTGAGGATATTTCCTTTTTCACCATAGCCCTCTAAGGGCTTCCAAATATCACTTTGCCAATTCCACAAGAACTGTCTTAGCGAAAGGCTTCTTGAGGTGAAAGCTGTAACTCTGTGAGATGACTTCACAGAACACAAAGAAGTTTCTCAGAAAGCTTCTTTCTCTTTGTTATCGGAGGATATTTCCTTTGGCCCTATAGTCTTCAAAGGGATCCGAAATATCTGTTCTCAGATACCACAGAAATAAGGCTAGCAAAGAGATCCACGAAATACAGATGTAAGTCTGTGAGATGAATTAACAGAACACTAAGCAGTTTCTCAGAAAGCTTCTTTGCAGATTTCATCTGAGGATATTTCCTTTTTCACCATAGCCCTCTATTGGCTTCCAAATATCACTTTGCCAATTCCACAAGAACTGTCTTAGCTAAAGGCTTCTTGAAGGGAAAGCTGTAACTCTGTGAGATGATTTCACAGAACACAAAGAAGTTTCTCAGAAAGCTTCTTTCTCTTTGTTATCGTAGGATATTTCCTTTGGCCCTATAGACTTCAAAGGGATCCGAAATATCTGTTCTCAGATTCCACAGAAATAAGGCTAGCAAAGAGATCCACGAAATACAGATGTAACTCTGTGAGATGAATTAACAGAACACTAAGCAGTTTCTAAGAAAGTCTCTTTCCAGATTTCATCTGAGGATATTTCCTTTTTCACCATAGCCCTCTAAGGGCTTCCAAATATCACTTTGCCAATTCCACAAGAACTGTCTTAGCGAAAGGCTTCTTAAGGGGAAAACTGTAACTCTGTGAGATGATTTCAAAGAACACAAAGAAGTTTCTCAGAAACCTTCTTTCTCTTTGTTATCGGAGGATATTTCCTTTGGCCCTATAGTCTTCAAAGGGATCCGATATATATGTTCTCAGATTCCACAGAAATAAGGCTAGCAAAGAGATCCACGAAATACAGATGTAAGTCTGTGAGATGAATTACCAGAACACTAAGCAGTTTCTCAGAAAGCTTCTTTCCAGATTTCATCTGAGGATATTTCCTTTTTCACCATAGCCCTCTAAGGGCTTCCAAATATCACTTTGCCAATTCCACAAGAACTGTCTTAGCGAAAGGCTTCTCGAGGGGAAAGCTGTAACTCTGTGAGATGATTTCACAGAACACAAAGAAGTTTCTCAGAAAGCTTCTTTCTCTTTGTTATCGGAGGATATTTCCTTTGGCCCTATAGTCTTCAAAGGGATCCGAAATATCTGTTCTCAGATTCCAGAGAAATAAGGCTAGCAAAGAGATCCACGAAATACAGATGTAACTCTGTGAGATGAATTAACAGGACAATTAGCAGTTTCTAGGAAAGCTTCTATCCAGATTTCATCTGAGAATATTTCCTTTTTCACCATAGCCCTCTATGGGCTTCCAAATATCACTTTGCCAATTCCACAAGAACAGTCTTAGCGAAAGGCTTCTTGAGGGGAAAGCTGTAACTTTGCGAGATGATTTCACAGAACACAAAGAAGTTTCTCAGAAAGCTTCTTTCTCTTTGTTATCGGAGGATATATCCTTAGGCCCTATAGTCTTCAAAGGGATCCGAAATATCTATTCTAAGATTCCACAGAAATAAGGCTAGCAAAGAGATCCAAGAAATTCAGATGTAATTCTCTGAGATGAATTAACAGAACACTAAGCAGTTTCTCAGAAAGCTTCTTTCCAGATTTCATCTGAGGATATTTACTTTTTCACCATAGCCCTATATGGGCTTCCAAATATCACTTTTCCAATTCCACAAGAACTGTCTTAGCGAAAGGCTTCTCGAGAGGAAAGCTGTAACTCTGTGAGATGATTTCACAGAACACAAAGAAGTTTCTCAGAAAGCTTCTTTCTCGTTGTTATCGGAGGATATTTCCTTTGGCCCTATAGCCTTCAAAGGGATCCGAAATATCTGTTCTCAGATTCCACAGAAATAAGGCTAGCAAAGAGATCCACGAAATACAGATGTAACTTTGTGAGATGAATTAACAGGACACTTAGCAGTTTCTAGGAAAGGTTCTTTCCAGATTTCATCTGAGGATATTTCCTTTTTCACCATAGCCCTCTATGGGCTTCCAAATATCACTGTGCCAATTCCACAAGAACTGTCTTAGCGAAAGGCTTCTCTAGGGGAAAGCTGTAACTCTGTGAGATGATTTCACAGAACACAAAGAAGTTTCTCAGAAGGCTTCTTTCTCTTTGTTATAGGAGGATATTTCCTTTGGCCCTATAGTCTTCAAAGGGATCCGAAATATCTGTTCTCAGATTCCACAGAAATAAGGCTAGCAAAGAGATCCACGAAACACAGATGTAACTCTGTGAGATGAATTAACAGAACACTAAGCAGTTTCCAAGAAAGCTTCTTTCCAGATTTCATCTGAGGATATTTCCTTTTTCACCATAGCCCTCTCTGGGCTTCCAAATATCACATTGCCAATTCAACAAGAACTGTCTTAGCGAAAGGCTCCTTGAGGGGAAAGTTGTAACTCTGCGAGATGATTTCTCACAACACAAAGAAGTTTCTCAGAAAGTTTCTTTCTCTTTGTTATCGGAGGATATTTCCTTTGGCCCTATAGCCTTCAAAGGGATCGGAAATATCTGTTCTCAGATTCCACAGAAATAAGGCTAGCAAAGAGATCCATGAAATACAGATGTAACTCTGTGAGATGAATTACCAGAACACTAAGCAGTTTCTCAGAAAGCTTCTTTCCAGATTTCATCTGAGGATATTTGCTTTTTCACCATAGCCCTCTATGGGCTTCCAAATATCACTTTGCCAATTCCACAAGAACTGTCTTAGCGAAAGGCTTCTTGAGGGGAAAGCTGTAACTCTGTGAGATGATTTCACAGAACACAAAGAAGTTTCTCAGAAATCTTCTTTCTCTTTGTTATCGGAGGATATTTACTTTGGCCCTATAGTCTTCAAAGGGATCCGAAATATCTGTTCTCAGATTCCACAGAAATAAGGCTAGCAAAGAGATCCACGAAATACAGCTGTAACTCTGTGAGATGAAATTACCGAACACTAAGGATTTTCTAATAAAGCTTCTATCCAGATTTCATCTGAGGATATTTCCTTTTTCACCATAGCCCTCTATGGGCTTCCAAATATCACTTTGCCAATTCCACAAGAACTGTCTTAGCGAAAGGCTTCTTGAGGGGAAAGCTGTAACTCTGCGAAATGATTTCACACAACACAAAGAAGTTTCTCAGAAAGCTTCTTTCTCTTTGTTATCGGAGGATATTTCCTTTGGCCCTATAGTCTTCAAAGGGATCCGAAATATCTATTCTCAGATTCCACAGAAAGAAGGCTAGCAAAGATATCCAAGAAATTCAGATGTAACTCTCTAAGATGAATTAACAGAACACTAAGCAGTTTCTAAGAAAGCTTCTTTCCAGATTTCATCTGAGGATATTTCCTTTTTCACCATAGCCCTCTATGGGCTTCCAAATATCACTTTGCCAATGCCACAAGAACTGTCTTAGCGAAAGGCTTCTTGAGGGGAAAGCTGTAACTCTGTGAGATGATTTCACAGAACACAAAGAAGTTTCTCAGAAAGCTTCTTTCTCTTTGTTATCGTAGGATATTTCCTTTGGCCCTATAGACTTCAAAGGGATCCGAAATATCTGTTCTCAGATTCCACAGAAATAAGGCTAGCAAAGAGATCCACGAAATACAGATGTAACTCTGTGAGATGAATTAACAGAACACTAAGCAGTTTCCAAGAAAGCTTCTTTCCTGATTTCATCTGAGGATATTTCCTTTTTCACCATAGCCCTCTATGGACTTCTAAATATCATTTTGCCAATTCCACAAGAACTGTCTTAGAGAAAGGCTTCTTGAAGGGAAAGCTGTAACTCTGTGAGATGATTTCACAGAACACAAAGAAGTTTCTCAGAAACCTTCTTTCTCTTTGTTATCGGAGGATATTTCCTTTGGCCCTATAGTCTTCAAAGGGATCCGATATATATGTTCTCAGATTCCACAGAAATAAGGCTAGCAAAGAGATCCACGAAATACAGATGTAAGTCTGTGAGATGAATTACCAGAACACTAAGCAGTTTCTCAGAAAGCTTCTTTGCAGATTTCATCTGAGGATATTTCCTTTTTCACCATAGCCCTCTATGGGCTTCCAAATATCACTTTGCCAATTCCACAAGAACTGTCTTAGCGAAAGGCTTCTCGAGGGGAAAGCTGTAATTCTGTGAGATGATTTCACAGAACACAAAGAAGTTTCTCAGAAAGCTTCTTTCTCTTTGTTATCGGAGGATATTTCCTTTGGCCCTATAGTCTTGAAAGGGATCCGAAATATCTGTTCTCAGATTCCAGAGAAATAAGGCTAGCAAAGAGATCCACGAAATACAGATGTAAGTCTGTGAGATGAATTAACAGAACACTAAGCAGTTTCTCAGAAAGCTTCTTTCCAGATTTCATCTGAGGATATTTCCTTTTTCACCATAGCCCTCTATGGGCTTCCAAATATCACTTTTCCAATTCCACAAGAACTGTCTTAGCGAAAGGCTTCTCGAGAGGAAAGCTGTAACTGTGTGAGATGATTTCACAGAACACAAAGAAGTTTCTCAGAAAGCTTCTTTCTCTTTGTTATCGGAGGATATTTCCTTTGGCCCTATAGTCTTCAAAGGGATCCGAAATATCTGTTCTCAGATTCCACAGAAATAAGGCTAGCACAGAGATCCACGAAATACAGATGTAACTCTGTGAGATGAATTAACAGAACACTAAGCAGTTTCCAAGAAAGCTTCTTTCCAGATTTCATCTGAGGATAGTTCCTTTTTCACCATAGCCTTCTATGGGCTTCCAAATATCACTTTGCCAATTCCACAAGAACTGTCTTAGCGAAAGGCTTCTTGAGGGGAAAGCTGTAACTCTGTGAGATGATTTCACAGAACACAAAGAAGTCTCTCAGAAAGCTTCTTTCTCTTTGTTAACGGAGGATATTTCCTTTGGCCCTCTAGTCTTCAAAGGGATCCGAAATATCTGTTCTCAGATTCCACAGAAATAAGGCTAGCAAAGAGATCCACGAAATACAGATATAACTCTGTGAGACGAATTAACAGGACACTTAGCAGTTTCTAGGAAAGCTTCTTTCCAGATTTCATCTGAGGATATTTCCTTTTTCACCATAGCGCTCTATGGGCTTCCAAATATCACTTTGCCAATTCCACAAGAACTGTCTTAGCGAAAGGCTTCTCGAGTGGAAAGCTGTAACTCTGTGAGATGATTTCACAGAACACAAAGAAGTTTCTCAGAAAGCTTCTTTCTCTTTGTTATCGGAGGATTTTTCCTTTGGCCCTATAGTCTTCAAAGGGATCCGATATATATGTTCTCAGATTCCACAGAAATAAGGCTAGCAAAGAGATCCACGAAATACAGATGTAAGTCTGTGAGATGAATTACCAGAACACTAAGCAGTTTCTCAGAAAGCTTCTTTCCAGATTTCATCTGAGGATATTTCCTTTTTCACCATAGCCCTCTATGGGCTTCCAAATATCACTTTTCCAATTCCACAAGAACTGTCTTAGCGAAAGGCTTCTCGAGAGGAAAGCTGTAACTCTGTGAGATGATTTCACAGAACACATAGAAGTTTCTCAGAAAGCTTCTTTCTCTTTGTTATCGGAGGATATTTCCTTTGGCCCTATAGTCTTCAAAGGGATCCGAAATATCTGTTCTCAGATTCCACAGAAATAAGGCTAGCAAAGAGATCCACGAAATACAGATGTAACTCTGTGAGATGAATTCACAGAACACTAAGCAGTTTCCAAGAAAGCTTCTTTCCATATTTCATCTGAGGATATTTCCTTTTTCACCATAGCCTTCTATGGGCTTCCAAATATCACTTTGCCAATTCCACAAGAACTGTCTTAGCGAAAGGCTTCTTGAGGGGAAAGCTGTAACTCTGTGAGATGATTTCACAGAACACAAGGAAGTTTCTCAGAAAGCTTCTTTTTTTTGTTAAAGGAGGATATTTCCTTTGGCCCTCTAGTCTTCAAAGGGATCCGAAATATCTGTTCTCATATTCCACAGAAATAAGGCTAGCAAAGAGATCCACGAAATACAGATGTAACTCTGTGAGATGAATTAACAGGACAATTAGCAGTTTCTAGGAAAGCTTCTTTCCAGATTTCATCTGAGGATATTTCCTTTTTCACCATAGCCCTCTATGGGCTTCCAAATATCACTTTGCCAATTCCACAAGAACTGTCTTAGCGAAAGGCTTTTCGAGGGGAAAGCTGTAACTCTGTGAGATGATTTCACAGAACACAAAGAAGTTTCTCAGAAAGCTTCTCTCTCTTTGTTATCGGAGGATATTTCCTTTGGCCCTATAGACTTCAAAGGGATCCGAAATATCTGTTCTCAGATTCCACAGAAATAAGGCTAGCAAAGAGATCAACGAAATACAGATGTAACTCTGTGAGATGAATTAACAGAACACTAAGCAGTTTCTAAGAAAGCCTCTTTCCAGATTTCATCTGAGGATATTTCCTTTTTCACCATAGCCCTCGATGGGCTTCCAAATATCACTTTTCCAATTCCACAAGAACTGTCTTAGGGAAAGGCTTCTCGAGAGGAAAGCTGTAACTCTGGGAGATGAGTTCACAGAACACAAAGAAGTTTCTCAGAAAGCTTCTTTCTCGTTGTTATCGGAGGATATTTCCTTTGGCCCTATAGTCTTCAAAGGGATCCGAAATATCTGTTCTCAGATTCCAGAGAAATAAGGCTAGCAAAGAGATCCACGAAATACAGATGTAAGTCTGTGAGATGAATTAACAGAACACTAAGCAGTTTCTAAGAAAGCTTCTTTCCAGATTTCTTCTGAGGATATTTCCTTTTTCTCCATAGCCCTCTATGGGCTTCCAAATATCACTTTGACAATTCCACACGAACTGTCTTAGCAAAAGGCTTCTTGAGGGGAAAGCTGTAACTTTGTGAGATGATTTCACAGAACACAAAGAAGTTTCTCAGAAAGCTTCTTTCTCTTTGTTATCGGAGGATATTTCCTTTGGCCCAATAGTCTTCAAAGGGATCCGAAATATCTGTTCTCAGATTCCACGGAAATAAGGCTAGCAAAGAGATCCACGAAATACAGATGTAAGTCTGTGAGATGAATTAACAGAACACTAAGCAGTTTCTCAGAAAGCTTCTTTCCAGATTTCATTTGAGGATATTTCCTTTTTCACCATAGCCCTCTAAGGGCTTCCAAATATCACTTTGCGAATTCCACAAGAACTGTCTTAGCGAAAGGCTTCTTGAGTTGAAAGCTGTAACTCTGTGAGATGACTTCACAGAACACAAAGAAGTTTCTCAGAAAGCTTCTTTCTCTTTGTTATCGGAGGATATATCCTTTGGCCCTAGGGTCTTCAAAGGGATCCGAAATATCTATTCTCAGATTCCACAGAAATAAGGCTAGCAAAGAGATCCAAGAAATTCAGATGTAACTCTCTAAGATGAATTAACAGAACACTAAGCAGTTTCTCAGAAAGCTTCTTTCCAGATTTCATCTGAGGATATTTCCTTTTTCACCATAGCCCTCTATGGGCTTCCAAATATCACTTTGCCAATTCCACAAGAACTGTCTTAGCGAAAGGCTTCTGGAGGGGAAAGCTGTAACTCTGTGAGATGATTTCACAGAACACAAAGAAGTTTCTCAGAAAGCTTCTTTCTCTTTGTTATCGGAGGATATTTCCTTTGGCCCTCTAGTCTTCAAAGGGATCTGAAATATCTGTTCTCAGATTCCACAGAAATAAGGCTAGCAAAGAGATCCACGAAATACAGATATAACTCTGTGAGATGAATTAACAGAACACTAAGCAGTTTCTCAGAAAGCTTCTTTCCAGATTTCATCTGAGGATATTTCCTTTTTCACCATAGCCCTCTAAGGGCTTCCAAATATCACTTTGCCAATTCCACAAGAAATGTCTTAGCGAAAGGCTTCTTGAGGGGAAAGCTGTAACTCTGTGAGATGATTTCACAGAACACAAAGAAGTTTCTCAGAAAGCTTCTTTCTCTTTGTTGTCGGAGGATATTTCCTTTGGCCCTATAGTCTTCAAAGGGATCCGAAATATCTGTTCTCAGATTCCACAGAAATAAGGCTAGCAAAGAGATCCACGAAATACAGATGTAAGTCTGTGAGATGAATTAACAGAACACTAAGCAGTTTCTCAGAAAGCTTCTTTCCAGATTTCATTTGCGGATATTTCCTTTTTCACCATAGCCCTCTAAGGGCTTCCAAATATCACTTTGCCAATTCCACAAGAACTGTCTTAGCGAAAGGCTTCTTGAGGTGAAAGCTGTAACTCTGTGAGATGACTTCACAGAACACAAAGAAGTTTCTCAGAAAGCTTCTTTCTCTTTGTTATCGGAGGATATTTCCTTTGGCCCTATAGTCTTCAAAGGGATCCGAAATATCTGTTCTCAGATTCCACAGAAATAAGGCTAGCAAAGAGATCCACGAAATACAGATGTAAGTCTGTGAGATGAATTAACAGAACACTAAGCAGTTTCTCAGAAAGCTTCTTTGCAGATTTCATCTGAGGATATTTCCTTTTTCACCGTAGCCCTCTATTGGCTTCCAAATATCACTTTGCCAATTCCACAAGAACTGTCTTAGCTAAAGGCTTCTTGAAGGGAAAGCTGTAACTCTGTGAGATGATTTCACAGAACACAAAGAAGTTTCTCAGAAAGCTTCTTTCTCTTTGTTATCGTAGGATATTTCCTTTGGCCCTATAGACTTCAAAGGGATCCGAAATATCTGTTCTCAGATTCCAGAGAAATAAGGCTAGCAAAGAGATCCACGAAATACAGATGTAACTCTGTGAGATGAATTAACAGAACACTAAGCAGTTTCTAAGAAAGTCTCTTTCCAGATTTCATCTGAGGATATTTCCTTTTTCACCATAGCCCTCTAAGGGCTTCCAAATATCACTTTGCCAATTCCACAAGAACTGTCTTAGCGAAAGGCTTCTTGAGGGGAAAACTGTAACTCTGTGAGATGATTTCAAAGAACACAAAGAAGTTTCTCAGAAACCTTCTTTCTCTTTGTTATCGGAGGATATTTCCTTTGGCCCTATAGTCTTCAAAGGGATCCGATATATATTTTCTCAGATTCCACAGAAATTAGGCTAGCAAAGAGATCCATGAAATACAGATGTAAGTCTGTGAGATGAATTACCAGAACACTAAGCAGTTTCTCAGAAAGCTTCTTTCCAGATTTCATCTGAGGATATTTCCTTTTTCACCATAGCCCTCTATGGGCTTCCAAATATCACTTTGCCATTTCCACAAGAACTGTCTTAGCGAAAGGCTTCTTGAGGGGAAAGCTGTAATTCTGTGAGATGATTTCACAGAACACAAAGAAGTTTCTCAGAAAGCTTCTTTCTCTTTGTTATCGGAGGATATTTCCTTTGGCCCTATAGTCTTCAAAGGGATCCGAATTATCTGTTCTCAGATTCCAGAGAAATAAGGCTAGCAAAGAGATCCACGAAATACAGATGTAACTCTGTGACATGAATTAACAGGACAATTAGCAGTTTCTAGGAAAGCATCTTTCCAGATTTCATCTGAGGATATTTCCTTTTTCACCATAGCCCTCTATGGGCTTCCAAATATCACTTTGCCAATTCCACAAGAACTGTCTTAGCGAAAGGCTTCTGGAGGGGAGAGCTGTAACTCTGTGAGATGATTTCACAGAACACAAAGAAGTTTCACAGAAAGCTTCTTTCTCTTTGTTATTGGAGGATACTTCCTTTGGCCCTATAGTCTTCAAAGGGATCCGAAATATCTGTTCTCAGATTCCAGAGAAATAAGGCTAGCAAAGAGATCCACGAAACGCAGATGTAAGTCTGTGAGATGAATTAACAGAACACTAAGCAGTTTCTCAGAAAGCTTCTTTCCAGATTTCATCTGAGGATATTTCCTTTTTCACCATAGCGCTCTATGGGCTTCCAAATATCACTTTGCCAATTCCACAAGAACTGTCTTAGCGAAAGGCTTCTCGAGAGGAAAGCTGTAACTCTGTGAGATGATTTCACAGAACACAAAGAAGTTTCTCAGAAAGCTTCTTTCTCTTTGTTATCGGAGGATATTTCCTTTGGCCCTATAGTCTTCAAAGGGATCCGAAATATCTGTTCTCAGATTCCACAGAAATAAGGCTAGCAAAGAGATCCACGAAATACAGATGTAACTCTGTGAGATGAATTAACAGAACACTAAGCAGTTTCCAAGAAAGCTTCTTTCCAGATTTCATCTGAGGATATTTCCTTTTTCACCATAGCCTTCTATGGGTTTCCAAATATCACTTTGCCAATTCCACAAGAACTGTCTTAGCGAAAGGCTTCTTGAGGGGAAAGCTGTAACTCTGTGAGATGATTTCACAGAAAACAAAGAAGTTTCTCAGAAAGCTTCTTTCTCTTTGTTAACGGAGGATATTTCCTTTGGCCCTATAATCTTCAAAGGGATCCGAAATATCTGTTCTCAGATTCCACAGAAATAAGGCTAGCAAAGAGATCCACGAAATACAGATGTAACTCTGTGAGATGAATTAACAGGACACTTAGCAGTTTCTAGGAAAGCTTCTTTCCAGATTTCATCTGAGGATATTTCCTTTTTCACCATAGCCCTCTATGGGCTTCCAAATATCAGTTGGCCAATTCCACAAGAACTGTCTTAGTGAAAGGCTTCTCGAGGGTAAAGCTGTAACTCTGTGAGATGATTTCACAGAACACAAAGAAGTTTCTCAGAAAGCTTCTTTCTCTTTGTTATCGGAGGATATTTCCTTTGGCCCTATAGTCTTCAAAGGGATCCGAATTATCTGTTCTGAGATTCCACAGAAATAAGGCTAGCAAAGAGATCCACGAAATACAGATGTAAGTCTGTGAGATGAATTAACAGAACACTAAGCAGTTTCTCAGAAAGCTTCTTTCCAGATTTCATCTGAGGATATTTCCTTTTTCACCATAGCCCTCTATGGGCTTCCAAATATCGCTTTGCCAATTCCACAAGAACTGTCTTAGCGAAAGGCTTCTTGAGGGGAAAGCTGTAACTCTGTGAGATGATTTCACAGAACACAAAGAAGTTTCTCAGAAAGATTCTTTCTCTTTGTTATCGGAGGATATTTCCTTTGGCCCTATAGACTTCAAAGGGATCCGAAATATCTGTTCTCAGATTCCACAGAAATAAGGCTAGCAAAGAGATCCACGAAATACAGATGTAACTCTGTGAGATGAATTAACAGAACACTAAGCAGTTTCTAAAAAAGCCTCTTTCCAGATTTCATCTGAGGATATTTCCTTTTTCACCATAGCCCTCTAAGGGCTTCCAAATATCACTTTTCCAATTCCACAAGAACTGTCTTAGCGAAAGGCTTCTTGAGGGGAAAACTGTAACTCTGTGAGATGATTTCACAGAACACAAAGAAGTTTCTCAGAAACCTTCTTTCTCTTTGTTATCGGAGGATATTTCCTTTGGCCCTACAGTCTTCAAAGGGATCCGATATATATGTTCTCAGATTCCACAGAAATAAGGCTAGCAAAGAGATCCACGAAATACAGATGTAAGTCTGTGAGATGAATTACCAGAACACTAAGCAGTTTCTAGGAAAGCTTCTTTCCAGATTTCATCTGAGGATATTTCCTTTTTCACCATGGCCCTCTATGGGCTTCCAAATATCACTTTGCCAATTCCACAAGAACTGTCTTAGCGAAAGGCTTCTCGAGGGGAAAGCTGTAACTCTGTGAGATGATTTCACAGAACACAAAGAAGTTTCTCAGAAAGCTTCTTTCTCTTTGTTATTGGAGGATATTTCCTTTGGGCCTATAGTCTTCAAAGGGATCCGAAATATCTGTTCTCAGATTCCACAGAAATAAGGCTAGCAAAGAGATCCACGAAATACAGATGTAACTCTGTGAGATGAATTAACAGAGCACTAAGCAGTTTCCAAGAAAGCTTCTTTCCAGATTTCATCTGAGGATATTTCCTTTTTCACCATAGCCTTCTATGGGCTTCCAAATATCACTTTGCCAATTCCACAAGAACTGTCTTAGCGAAAGGATTCTTGAGAGGAAAGCTGTAACTCTGTGAGATGATTTCACAGAACACAAAGAAGTTTCTCAGAAAGCTTCTTTCTCTTTGTTAACGGAGGATATTTCCTTTGGCCCTATAGTCTTCAAAGGGATCCGAAATATCTGTTCTCAGATTCCACAGAAATAAGGCTAGCAAAGAGATCCACGAAATACAGATGTAACTCTGTGAGATGAATTAACAGGACACTTAGCAGTTTCTAGGAAAGCTTCTTTCCAGATTTCATCTGAGGATATTTCCTTTTTCACCATAGCCCTCTATGGGCTTCCAAATATCACTTTGCCAATTCCACAAGAACTGTCTAAGTGAAAGGCTTCTTGAGGGGAAAGCTGTAACTCTGTGAGATGATTTCACAGAACACAAAGAAGTTTCTCAGAAAGCTTCTTTCTCTTTGTTATCGGAGGATATTTCCTTTGGCCCACTAGTCTTCAAAGGGATCCGAAATATCTGTTCTCAGATTCCAGAGAAAAAAGGCTAGCAAAGAGATCCACGAAATACAGATGTAAGTCTGTGAGATGAATTAACAGAACACTAAGCAGTTTCTCAGAAAGCTTCTTTCCAGATTTCATCTGAGGATATTTCCTTTTTCACCATAGCCCTCTATGGGCTTCCAAATATCACTTTGCCAATTCCACAAGAACTGTCTTAGCGAAAGGCTTCTTGAGGGGAAAGCTGTAACTCTGTGAGATGATTTCACAGAACACAAAGACGTTTCTCAGAAAGCTTCTTTCTCTTTGTTATCGGAGGATATTTCCTTTGGCCCTATAGTCTTCAAAGGGATCCGAAATATCTGTTCTCAGATTCCACAGAAATAAGGCTAGCAAAGAGATCCACGAAATACAGATGTAACTCTGTGAGATGAATTTACAGAACACTAAGCAGTTTCTAAGAAAGCCTCTTTCCAGATTTCATCTGAGGATATTTCCTTTTTCACCATAGCCCTCTATGGGCTTCCAAATATCACTTTGCCAATTCCACAAGAACTGTCTTAGCGAAAGGCTTCTCGAGGGGAAAGCTGTAACTTTGCGAGATGATTTCACAGAACACAAAGAAGTTTCTCAGAAAGCTTCTTTCTCTTTGTTATCGGAGGATATATCCTTAGGCCCTATAGTCTTCAAAGGGATCCGAATTATCTATTCTAAGATTCCACAGAAATAAGGCTAGCAAAGAGATCCAAGAAATTCAGATGTAACTCTCTGAGATGAATTAACAGAACACTAAGCAGTTTCTAAGAAAGCTTCTTTCCAGATTTCATCTGAGGATATTTCCTTTTTCACCATAGCCCTCTATGGGCTTCCAAATATCACTTTGCCCATTCCACAAGAACTGACTTAGCGAAAGGCTTCTTGAGGGGAAAGCTGTAACTCTGTGAGATGATTTCACAGAATACAAAGAAGTTTCTCAGAAAGCTTCTTTCTCTTTGTTATCGGAGGATATTTCCTTTGGCCCTCTAGTCTTCAAAGGGATCCGAAATATCTGTTCTCAGATTCCACAGAAATAAGGCTAGCAAAGAGATCCACGAAATACAGATGTAAGTCTGTGAGATGAATTAACAGAACACTAAGCAGTTTCTCAGAAAGCTTCTTTCCAGATTTCATCTGAGGATATTTCCTTTTTCACCATAGCCCTCTAAGGGCTTCCAAATATCACATTGCCAATTCCACAAGAACTGTCTTAGCGAAAGGCTTCTTGAGGGGAAAGCTGTAACTCTGTGAGATGATTTCACAGAACACAAAGAAGTTTCTCAGAAAGCTTCTTTCTCTTTGTTATCGGAGGATATTTCCTTTGGCCCTATAGTCTTCAAAGGGATCCGAAATATCTGATCTCAGATTCCACAGAAATAAGGCTAGCAAAGAGATCCACGAAATACAGATGTAAGTCTGTGAGATGAATTAACACAACACTAAGCAGTTTCTCAGAAAGCTTCTTTCCAGATTTCATCTGAGGATATTTCCTTTTTCACCATAGCCCTCTATGGGCTTCCAAATATCACTTTGCCAATTCCACACGAACTGTCTTAGTGAAAGGCTTCTTGAGGGGAAAGCTGTAACTCTGTGAGATGATTTCACAGAACACAAAGAAGTTTCTCAGAAAGCTTCTTTCTCTTTTTTATCGGAGGATATTTCCTTTGGCCCTATAGTCTTCAAAGGGATCCGAAATATCTGTTCTCAGATTCCACAGAAATAAGGCTAGCAAAGAGATCCACGAAATACAGATGTAAGTCTGTAAGATGAATTAACAGAACACTAAGCAGTTTCTCAGAAAGCTTCTTTCCAGAATCATCTGAGGATATTTCCTTTTTCACCATAGCCCTCTAAGGGCTTCCAAATATCTCTTTGCCAATTCCACAAGAACTGTCTTAGTGAAAGGCTTCTTGAGGTGAAAGCTGTAACTCTGTGAGATGACTTCACAGAACACAAAGAAGTTTCTCAGAAAGCTTCTTTCTCTTTGTTATCGGAGGATATTTCCTTTGGGCCTATAGTCTTCAAAGGGATCCGAAATATCTGTTCTGAGATTCCACAGAAATAAGGCTAGCAAAGAGATCCACGAAATACAGATGTAAGTCTGTGAGATGAATTAACAGAACACTAAGCAGTTTCTCAGAAAGCTTCTTTCCAGATTTCATCTGAGGATATTTCCTTTTTCACCATAGCCCTCTATGGGCTTCCAAATATCACTTTGCCAATTCCACAAGAACTGTCTTAGCGAAAGGCTTCTCAAGGGGAAAGCTGTAACTCTGTGAGATGATTTCACAGAACACAAAGAAGTTTCTCAGAAAGCTTCTTTCTCTTTGTTATCGGAGGATATTTCCTTTGGCCCACTAGTCTTCAAAGGGATCCGAAATATCTGTTCTCAGATTCCACAGAAATAAGGCTAGCAAAGAGATCCACGAAATACAGATGTAAGTCTGTGAGATGAATTAACAGAACACTAAGCAGTTTCTCAGAAAGCTTCTTTCCAGATTTCATCTGAGGATATTTCCTTTTTCACCGTAGCCCTCTATGGGCTTCCAAATATCGCTTTGCCAATTCCACAAGAACTGTCTTAGCGAAAGGCTTCTTGAGGGGAAAGGTGTAACTCTGTGAGATGATTTCACAGAACACAAAGACGTTTCTCAGAAAGCTTCTTTCTCTTTGTTATCGGAGGATATTTCCTTTGGCCCTATAGTCTTCAAAGGGATCCGAAATATCTGTTCTCAGATTCCACAGAAATAAGGCTAGCAAAGAGATCCACGAAATACAGATGTAACTCTGTGAGATGAATTTACAGAACACTAAGGATTTTCTAATAAAGCTTCTATCCAGATTTCATCTGAGGATATTTCCTTTTTCACCATAGCCCTCTATGGGCTTCCAAATATCACTTTGCCAATTCCACAAGAACTGTCTTAGCGAAAGGCTTCTTGAGGGGAAAGCTGTAACTTTGAGAGATGATTTCACAGAACACAAAGAAGTTTCACAGAAAGCTTCTTTCTCTTTGTTATCGGAGGATATTTCCTTTGGCCCTATAGTCTTCAAAGGGATCCGAAATATCTGTTCTCAGATTCCACAGAAATAAGGCTAGCACAGAGATCCACGAAATACAGATGTAACTCTGTGAGATGAATTAACAGAACACTAAGCAGTTTCCAAGAAAGCTTCTTTCCAGATTTCATCTGAGGATAGTTCCTTTTTCACCATAGCCTTCTATGGGCTTCCAAATATCACTTTGCCAATTCCACAAGAACTGTCTTAGCGAAAGGCTTCTTGAGGGGAAAGCTGTAACTCTGTGAGATGATTTCACAGAACACAAAGAAGTCTCTCAGAAAGCTTCTTTCTCTTTGTTAACGGAGGATATTTCCTTTGGCCCTCTAGTCTTCAAAGGGATCCGAAATATCTGTTCTCAGATTCCACAGAAATAAGGCTAGCAAGGAGATCCACGAAATACAGATATAACTCTGTGAGACGAATTAACAGGACACTTAGCAGTTTCTAGGAAAGCTTCTTTCCAGATTTCATCTGAGGATATTTCCTTTTTCACCATAGCGCTCTATGGGCTTCCAAATATCACTTTGCCAATTCCACAAGAACTGTCTTAGCGAAAGGCTTCTCGAGTGGAAAGCTGTAACTCTGTGAGATGATTTCACAGAACACAAAGAAGTTTCTCAGAAAGCTTCTTTCTCTTTGTTATCGGAGGATTTTTCCTTTGGCCCTATAGTCTTCAAAGGGATCCGATATATATGTTCTCAGATTCCACAGAAATAAGGCTAGCAAAGAGATCCACGAAATACAGATGTAAGTCTGTGAGATGAATTACCAGAACACTAAGCAGTTTCTCAGAAAGCTTCTTTCCAGATTTCATCTGAGGATATTTCCTTTTTCACCATAGCCCTCTATGGGCTTCCAAATATCACTTTTCCAATTCCACAAGAACTGTCTTAGCGAAAGGCTTCTCGAGAGGAAATCTGTAACTCTGTGAGATGATTTCACAGAACACATAGAAGTTTCTCAGAAAGCTTCTTTCTCTTTGTTATCGGAGGATATTTCCTTTGGCCCTATAGTCTTCAAAGGGATCCGAAATATCTGTTCTCAGATTCCACAGAAATAAGGCTAGCAAAGAGATCCACGAAATACAGATGTAACTCTGTGAGATGAATTCACAGAACACTAAGCAGTTTCCAAGAAAGCTTCTTTCCATATTTCATCTGAGGATATTTCCTTTTTCACCATAGCCTTCTAAGGGCTTCCAAATATCACTTTGCCAATTCCACAAGAACTGTCTTAGCGAAAGGCTTCTTGAGGGGAAAGCTGTAACTCTGTGAGATGATTTCACAGAACACAAGGAAGTTTCTCAGAAAGCTTCTTTTTTTGTTAAAGGAGGATATTTCCTTTGGCCCTCTAGTCTTCAAAGGGATCCGAAATATCTGTTCTCATATTCCACAGAAATAAGGCTAGCAAAGAGATCCACGAAATACAGATGTAACTCTGTGAGATGAATTAACAGGACAATTAGCAGTTTCTAGGAAAGCTTCTTTCCAGATTTCATCTGAGGATATTTCCTTTTTCACCATAGCCCTCTATGGGCTTCCAAATATCACTTTGCCAATTCCACAAGAACTGTCTTAGCGAAAGGCTTTTCGAGGGGAAAGCTGTAACTCTGTGAGATGATTTCACAGAACACAAAGAAGTTTCTCAGAAAGCTTCTCTCTCTTTGTTATCGGAGGATATTTCCTTTGGCCCTATAGACTTCAAAGGGATCCGAAATATCTGTTCTCAGATTCCACAGAAATAAGGCTAGCAAAGAGATCAACGAAATACAGATGTAACTCTGTGAGATGAATTAACAGAACACTAAGCAGTTTCTAAGAAAGCCTCTTTCCAGATTTCATCTGAGGATATTTCCTTTTTCACCATAGCCCTCGATGGGCTTCCAAATATCACTTTTCCAATTCCACAAGAACTGTCTTAGGGAAAGGCTTCTCGAGAGGAAAGCTGTAACTCTGGGAGATGAGTTCACAGAACACAAAGAAGTTTCTCAGAAAGCTTCTTTCTCGTTGTTATCGGAGGATATTTCCTTTGGCCCTATAGTCTTCAAAGGGATCCGAAATATCTGTTCTCAGATTCCAGAGAAATAAGGCTAGCAAAGAGATCCACGAAATACAGATGTAAGTCTGTGAGATGAATTAACAGAACACTAAGCAGTTTCTAAGAAAGCTTCTTTCCAGATTTCTTCTGAGGATATTTCCTTTTTCTCCATAGCCCTCTATGGGCTTCCAAATATCACTTTGACAATTCCACACGAACTGTCTTAGCAAAAGGCTTCTTGAGGGGAAAGCTGTAACTTTGTGAGATGATTTCACAGAACACAAAGAAGTTTCTCAGAAAGCTTCTTTCTCTTTGTTATCGGAGGATATTTCCTTTGGCCCAATAGTCTTCAAAGTGATCCGAAATATCTGTTCTCAGATTCCACGGAAATAAGGCTAGCAAAGAGATCCACGAAATACAGATGTAAGTCTGTGAGATGAATTAACAGAACACTAAGCAGTTTCTCAGAAAGCTTCTTTCCAGATTTCATTTGAGGATATTTCCTTTTTCACCATAGCCCTCTAAGGGCTTCCAAATATCACTTTGCGAATTCCACAAGAACTGTCTTAGCGAAAGGCTTCTTGAGTTGAAAGCTGTAACTCTGTGAGATGACTTCACAGAACACAAAGAAGTTTCTCAGAAAGCTTCTTTCTCTTTGTTATCGGAGGATATATCCTTTGGCCCTAGGGTCTTCAAAGGGATCCGAAATATCTATTCTCAGATTCCACAGAAATAAGGCTAGCAAAGAGATCCAAGAAATTCAGATGTAACTCTCTAAGATGAATTAACAGAACACTAAGCAGTTTCTCAGAAAGCTTCTTTCCAGATTTCATCTGAGGATATTTCCTTTTTCACCATAGCCCTCTATGGGCTTCCAAATATCACTTTGCCAATTCCACAAGAACTGTCTTAGCGAAAGGCTTCTTGAGGGGAAAGCTGTAACTCTGTGAGATGATTTCACAGAACACAAAGAAGTTTCTCAGAAAGCTTCTTTCTCTTTGTTATCGGAGGATATTTCCTTTGGCCCTATAGACTTCAAAGGGATCCGAAATATCTGTTCTCAGATTCCACAGAAATAAGGCTAGCAAAGAGATCCACGTAATACAGATGTAACTCTGTGAGATGAATTAACAGAACACTAAGCAGTTTCTAAGAAAGCTTCTTTCCATATTTCATCTGAGGATATTTCCTTTTTCACCATAGCCCTTTAAGGGCTTCCAAATATCACTTTGCCAATTCCACAAGAACTGTCTTAGCGAAAGGCTTCTTGAGGGGAAAACTGTAACTCTGTGAGATGATTTCACAGAACACAAAGAAGTTTCTCAGAAAGCTTCTTTCTCTTTGTTATCGGAGGATTTTTCCTTTGGCCCTATAGTCTTCAAAGGGATCCGATATATATGTTCTCAGATTCCACAGAAATAAGGCTAGCAAAGAGATCCACGAAATACAGATGTAAGTCTGTGAGATGAATTACCAGAACACTAAGCAGTTTCTCAGAAAGCTTCTTTCCAGATTTCATCTGAGGATATTTCCTTTTTCACCATAGCCATCTATGGGCTTCCAAATATCACTTTGCCAATTCCAAAAGAACTGACTTAGCGAAAGGCTTCTCGAGTGGAAAGCTGTAACTCTGTGAGCTGATTTCACAGAACACAAAGAAGTTTCTCAGAAAGCTTCTTTCTCTTTGTTATCGGAGGATATTTCCTTTGGCCCTATAGTCTTCAAAGGGATCCGAAATATCTGTTCTCAGATTCCACAGAAATAAGGCTAGCAAAGAGATCCACGAAATACAGATGTAACTCTGTGAGATGAATTAACAGGACACTTAGCAGTTTCTAGGAAAGCTTCTTTCCAGATTTCATCTGAGGATATTTCCTTTTTCACCATAGCCCTCTATGGGCTTCCAAATATCACTTTTCCAATTCCACAAGAACTGTCTTAGCGAAAGGCTTCTCGAGAGGAAAGCTGTAACTCTGTGAGATGATTTCACAGAACACAAAGAAGTTTCTCAGAAAGCTTCTTTCTCTTTGTTATCGGAGGATATTTCCTTTGGCTGTATAGTCTTCAAACGATCCGAAATATCTGTTCTCAGATTCCACAGAAATAAGGCTAGCAAAGAGATCCACGAAATACAGATGTAACTCTGTGAGATGAATTAACAGAACACTAAGCAGTTTCCAGGAAAGCTTCTTTCCAGATTTCATCTGAGGATATTTCCTTTTTCACCATAGCCTTCTGTGGGCTTCCAAATATCACTTTGCCAATTCCACAAGAACTGTCTTAGCGAAAGGCTTCTTGAGGGGAAAGCTGTAACTCTGTGAGATGATTTCACAGAACACAAAGAAGTTTCTCAGAAAGCTTCTTTCTCTTTGTTAACCGAGGATATTTCCTTTGGCCCTATAATCTTCAAAGGGATCCGAAATATATGTTCTCAGATTCCACAGAAATAAGGCTATCAAAGAGATCCACGAAATACAGATGTAACTCTGTGAGGTGAATTAACAGGACACTTAGCAGTTTCTAGGAAAGCTTCTTTCCAGATTTTATCTGAGGATATATCCTTTTTCACCGTAGCCCTCTAAGGGCTTCCAAATATCACTTTTCCAATTCCACAAGAACTGTCTTAGCGAAAGGATTCTCGAGAGGAAAGCTGTAACTGTGTGAGATGATTTCACAGAACACAAAGAATTTTCTCAGAAAGCTTCTTTCTCTTTGTTATCGGAGGATTTTTCCTTTGGCCCTATAGTCTTCAAATGGATCCGATATATATGTTCTCAGATTCCACAGAAATAAGGCTAGCAAAGAGATCCACGAAATACAGATGTAAGTCTGTGAGATGAATTACCAGAACACTAAGCAGTTTCTCAGAAAGTTTCTTTCCAGATTTCATCTGAGGATATTTCCTTTTTCACCATAGCCCTCTAAGGGCTTCCAAATATCACTTTGCCAATTCCACAAGAACTGTCTTAGCGAAAGGCTTCTCGAGGGGAAAGCTGTAACTCTGTGAGATGATTTCACAGAACACAAAGAAGTTTCTCAGAAAGCTTCTTTCTCTTTGTTATCGGAGGATATTTCCTTTGGCCCTATAGTCTTCAAAGGGATCCGAAATATCTGTTCTCATATTCCACAGAAATAAGGCTAGCAAAGAGATCCACGAAATACAGATGTAAGTCTGTGAGATGAATTAACAGAACACTAAGCAGTTTCCAAGAAAGCTTCTTTCCAGATTTCATCTGAGGATATTTCCTTTTTCACCATAGCCCTCCAAGGGCTTCCAAATATCACTTTGCCAATTCCACAAGAACTGTCTTAGCGAAAGGCTTCTTGAGGGGAAAGCTGTAACTTTGTGAGATGATTTCACAGAACACAAAGAAGTTTCTCAGAAAGCTTCTTTCTCTTTGTTATCGGAGGATATTTCCTTTGGCCCTATAGTCTTCAAAGGGATCCGAAATATCTGTTCTCAGATTCCACAGAAATAAGGCTAGCAAAGAGATCCACGAAATACAGATGTAACTCTGTGAGATGAATTAACAGGACACTTAGCAGTTTCTAGGAAAGCTTCTTTCCAGATTTCATCTGAGGATATTTCCTTTTTCACCATAGCCCTCTATGGGCTTCCAAATATCACTGTGCCAATTCCACAAGAACTGTCTTAGCGAAAGGCTTCTCTAGGGGAAAGCTGTAACTCTGTGAGATGATTTCACAGAACACAAAGAAGTTTCTCAGAAAGCTTCTTTCTCTTTGTTATAGGAGGATATTTCCTTTGGCCCTATAGTCTTCAAATGGATCCGAAATATCTGTTCTCAGATTCCACAGAAATAAGGCTAGCAAAGAGATCCACGAAATACAGATGTAACTCTGTGAGATGAATTAACAGAACACTAAGCAGTTTCCAAGAAAGCTTCTTTCCAGATTTCATCTGAGGATATTTCCTTTTTCACCATAGCCCTCTATGGGCTTCCAAATATCACTTTGCCAATTCCACAAGAACTGTCTTAGCGAAAGGCTTCTTGAGGGGAAAGCTGTAACTCTGTGAGATGATTTCACAGAACACAAAGAAGTTTCTCAGAAAGCTTCTTTCTCTTTGTTAACGGAGGATATTTCCTTTGGCCCTATAGTCTTCAAAGGGATCCGAAATATCTGTTCTCAGATTCCACTAAATACGGCTAGCAAAGAGATCCACGAAATACAGATGTAACTCTGTGAGATGAATTAACAGGACACTTAGCAGTTTCTAGGAAAGCTCCTTTCCAGATTTCATCTGAGGATATTTCCTTTTTCACCATAGCCCTCTATGGGCTTCCAAATATCACTTTGCCAATTCCACAAGAACTGTCTTAGTGAAAGGCTTCTTGAGGGGAAAGCTGTAACTCTGTGAGATGATTTCACAGAACACAAAGAAGTTTCTCAGAAAGCTTCTTTCTCTTTGTTATCGGAGGATATTTCCTTTGGCCCACTAGTCTTCAAAGGGATCCGAAATATCTGTTCTCAGATTCCAGAGAAATAAGGCTAGCAAAGAGATCCACGAAATACAGATGTAAGTCTGTGAGATGAATTAACAGAACACTAAGCAGTTTCTCAGAAAGCTTCTTTCCAGATTTCATCTGAGGATATTTCCTTTTTCACCATAGCCCTCTATGGGCTTCCAAATATCGCTTTGCCAATTCCACAAGAACTGTCTTAGCGAAAGGCTTCTTGAGGGGAAAGCTGTAACTCTGTGAGATGATTTCACAGAACACAAAGAAGTTTCTCAGAAAGCTTCTTTCTCTTTGTTATCGGAGGATATTTCCTTTGGCCCTATAGTCTTCAAAGGGATCCGAAATATCTGTTCTCAGATTCCACAGAAATAAGGCTAGCAAAGAGATCCACGAAATACAGATGTAACTCTTTGAGATGAATTTACAGAACACTAAGGATTTTCTAATAAAGCTTCTATCCAGATTTCATCTGAGGATATTTCCTTTTTCACCATAGCCCTCTATGGGCTTCCAAATATCACTTTGCCAATTCCACAAGAACTGTCTTAGCGAAAGGCTTCTTGAGGGGAAAGCTGTAACTTTGCGAGATGATTTCACAGAACACAAAGAAGTTTCTCAGAAAGCTTCTTTCTCTTTGTTATCGGAGGATATATCCTTAGGCCCTATAGTCTTCAAAGGGATCCGAAATATCTATTCTAAGATTCCACAGAAATAAGGCTAGCAAAGAGATCCAAGAAATTCAGATGTAACTCTCTGAGATGAATTAACAGAACACTAAGCATTTTCTAAGAAAGCTTCTTTCCAGATTTCATCTGAGGATATTTCCTTTTTCACCATAGCCCTCTATGGGCTTCCAAATATCACTTTGCCCATTCCACAAGAACTGACTTAGCGAAAGGCTTCTTGAGGGGAAAGCTGTAACTCTGTGAGATGATTTCACAGAATACAAAGAAGTTTCTCAGAAAGCTTCTTTCTCTTTGTTATCGGAGGATATTTCCTTTGGCCCTCTAGTCTTCAAAGGGATCCGAAATATCTGTTCTCAGATTCCACAGAAATAAGGCTAGCAAAGAGATCCACGAAATACAGATGTAAGACTGTGAGATGAATTAACAGAACACTAAGCAGTTTCTCAGAAAGCTTCTTTCCAGATTTCATTTGAGGATATTTCCTTTTTCACCACAGCCCTCTAAGGGCTTCCAAATATCACTTTGCCAATTCCACAAGAACTGTCTTAGCGAAAGGCTTCTTGAGGGGAAAGCTGTAACTCTGTGAGATGATTTCACAGAACACAAAGAAGTTTCTCAGAAAGCTTCTTTCTCTTTGTTATCGGAGGATATTTCCTTTGGCCCTATAGTCTTCAAAGGGATCCGAAATATCTGTTCTCAGATTCCACAGAAATAAGGCTAGCAAAGAGATCCACGAAATACAGATGTAAGTCTGTGAGATGAATTAACAGAACACTAAGCAGTTTCTCAGAAAGCTTCTTTCCAGATTTCATCTGAGGATATTTCCTTTTTCACCATAGCCCTCTAAGGGCTTCCAAATATCTCTTTGCCAATTCCACAAGAACTGTCTTAGCGAAAGGCTTCTCGAGAGGAAAGCTGTAACTCTGTGAGATGATTTCACAGAACACAAAGAAGTTTCTCAGAAAGCTTCTTTCTCTTTGTTATCGGAGGATATTTCCTTTGGCCCTATAGTCTTCAAAGGGATCCGAAATATCTGTTCTCAGATTCCAGAGAAATAAGGCTAGCAAAGAGATCCACGAAATACAGATGTAACTCTGTGAGATGAATTAACAGGACACTTAGCAGTTTCTAGGAAAGCTTCTTTCCAGATTTCATCTGAGGATATTTCCTTTTTCACCATAGCCCTCTATGGGCTTCCAAATATCACTGTGCCAATTCCACAAGAACTGTCTTAGCGAAAGGCTTCTCTAGGGGAAAGCTGTAACTCTGTGAGATGATTTCACAGAACACAAAGAAGTTTCTCAGAAGTCTTCTTTCTCTTTGTTATAGGAGGATATTTCCTTTGGCCCTATAGTCTTCAAAGGGATCCGAAATATCTGTTCTCAGATACCACAGAAATAAGGCTAGCAAAGAGATCCACGAAATACAGATGTAACTCTGTGAGATGAATTAACAGAACACTAAGCAGTTTCCAACAAAGCTTCTTTCCAGATTTCATCTGAGGATATTTCCTTTTTCACCATAGCCCTCTATGGGCTTCCAAATATCATTTTGCCAATTCCAAAAGAACTGTCTTAGCGAAAGGCTTCTTGAGGGGAAAGCTGTAACTCTGCGAGATGATTTCACAGAACACAAAGAAATTTCTCAGAAAGCTTCTTTCTCTTTGTTATCGGAGGATATTTCCTTTGGCCCTATAGTCTTCAAAGGGATCCGAAATATCTATTCTCAGATTCCACAGAAAGAAGGCTAGCAAAGAGATCCAAGAAATTCAGATGTAACTCTCTAAGATGAATTAGCAGAACACTAAGCAGTTTCTAAGAAAGCTTCTTTCCAGATTTCATCTGAGGATATTTCCTTTTTCACCATAGCCCTCTATGGGCTTCCAAATATCACTTTGCCAATTCCACAAGAACTGTCTTAGCGAAAGGCTTCTTGAGGGGAAAGCTGTAACTCTGTGAGATGATTTCACAGAACACAAAGAAGTTTCTCAGAAAGCTTCTTTCTCTTTGTTATCGGAGGATATTTCCTTTGGCCCTCTAGTCTTCAAAGGGATCCGAAATATCTGTTCTCAGATTCCACAGAAATAAGGCTAGCAAAGAGATCCACGAAATACAGATATAACTCTGTGAGATGAATTAACAGAACACTAAGCAGTTTCTCAGAAAGCTTCTTTCCAGATTTCATCTGAGGATATTTCCTTTTTCACCATAGCCCTCTAAGGGCTTCCAAATATCACTTTGCCAATTCCACAAGAACTGTCTTAGCTAAAGGCTTCTTGAGGGGAAAGCTGTAACTCTGTGAGATGATTTCACAGAACACAAAGAAGTTTCTCAGAAAGCTTCTTTCTCTTTGTTATCGCAGGATATTTCCTTTGGCCCTATAGACTTCAAAGGGATCCGAAATATCTGTTCTCAGATTCCACAGAAATAAGGCTAGCAAAGAGATCCACGAAATACAGATGTAACTCTGTGAGATGAATTAATAGAACACTAAGCAGTTTCTCAGAAAGCTTCTTTCCAGATTTCATCTGAGGATATTTCCTTTTTCAACATAGACCTCTATGGGCTTCCAAATATCACCTTTCCAATTCCACAAGAACTGTCTTAGCAAAAGGCTTCTCGAGAGGAAAGCTGTAACTCTGTGAGATGATTTCACAGAACACAAAGAAGTTTCTCAGAAAGCTTCTTTCTCTTTGTTATCGGAGGATATTTCCTTTGGCCCTATAGTCTTCAAAGGGATCCGAAATATCTGTTCTCAGATTCCACAGAAATAAGGCTAGCAAAGAGATCCACGAAATACAGATGTAACTCTGTGAGATGAATTAACAGAACACTAAGCAGTTTCCAAGAAAGCTTCTTTCCAGATTTCATCTGAGAATACTTCCTTTTTCACCATAGCCTTCTATGGGCTTCCAAATATCACTTTGCCAATTCCACAAGAACTGTCTTAGCGAAAGGCTTCTTGAGGGGAAAGCTGTAACTCTGTGAGATGATTTCACAGAACACAAAGAAGTTTCTCAGAAAGCTTCTTTCTCTTTGTTAACCGATGATATTTCCTTTGGCCCTATAGTCTTCAAAGGGATCCGAAATATCTGTTCTCAGATTCCACAGAAATAAGGCTAGCAAAGAGATCCACGAAATACAGATGTAACTCTGTGAGACGAATTAACAGGACACTTAGCAGTTTCTAGGAAAGCTTCCTTCCAGATTTCATCTGAGGATATTTCCTTTTTCACCATAGCGCTCTAGGGGCTTCCAAATATCACTTTGCCAATTCCACAAGAACTGTCTTAGCGAAAGGCTTCTCGAGGGGAAAGCTGTTACTCTGTGAGATGATTTCACAGAACACAAAGAAGTTTCTCAGAAAGCTTCTTTCTCTTTGTTATCGGAGGATTTTTCCTTTGGCCCTATAATCTTCAAAGGGATCCGATATATATGTTCTCAGATTCCACAGAAATAAGGCTAGCAAAGAGTTCCACGAAATACAGATATAAGTCTGTGAGATGAATTACCAGAACACTAAGCAGTTTCTCAGAAAGCTTCTTTCCAGATTTCATCTGAGGATATTTCCTTTTTCACCATAGCCCTCTATGGGCTTCCAAATATCACTTTTCCAATTCCACAAGAACTGTCTTAGCGAAAGGCTTCTCGAGTGGAAAGCTGTAACTCTGTGAGCTGATTTCACAGAACACAAAGAAGTTTCTCAGAAAGCTTCTTTCTCTTTGTTATCGGAGGATATTTCCTTTGGCCCTATAGTCTTCAAAGGGATCCGAAATATCTGTTCTCAGATTCCAGAGAAATAAGGCTAGCAAAGAGATCCACGAAATACAGATGTAAGTCTGTGAGATGAATTAACAGAACACTAAGCAGTTTCTCAGAAAGCTTCTTTCCAGATTTCATCTGAGGATATTTCCTTTTTCACCATAGCCCTCTATGGGCTTCCAAATATCACTTTTCCAATTCCACAAGAACTGTCTTAGCGAAAGGCTTCTCGAGAGGAAAGCTGTAACTCTGTGAGATGATTTCACAGAACACAAAGAAGTTTCTCAGAAAGCTTCTTTCTCTTTGTTATCGGAGGATATTTCCTTTGGCCCTATAGTCTTCAAAGGGATCCGAAATATCTGTTCTCAGATTCCAGAGAAATAAGGCTAGCAAAGAGATCCACGAAATACACATGTAACTCTGTGAGATGAATTAACAGGACACTTAGCAGTTTCTAGGAAAGCTTCTTTCCAGATTTCATCTGAGGATATTTCCTTTTTCACCATAGCCCTCTATGGGCTTCCAAATATCAATGTGCCAATTCCACAAGAACTGTCTTAGCGAAAGGCTTCTCTAGGGGAAAGCTGTAACTCTGTGAGATGATTTCACAGAACACAAAGAAGTTTCTCAGAAGTCTTCTTTCTCTTTGTTATAGGAGGATATTTCCTTTGGCCCTATAGTCTTCAAAGGGATCCGAAATATCTGTTCTCAGATTCCACAGAAATAAGGCTAGCAAAGAGATCCACGAAATACAGATGTAACTCTGTGAGATGAATTAACAGAACACTAATCAGTTTCCAACAAAGCTTCTTTCCAGATTTCATCTGAGGATATTTCCTTTTTCACCATAGCCCTCTATGGGCTTCCAAATATCACTTTGCCAATTCCACAAGAACTGTCTTAGCGAAAGGCTTCTTGAGGGGAAAGCTGTAACTCTGCGAGATGATTTCACAGAACACAAAGAAGTTTCTCAGAAAGCTTCTTTCTCTTTGTTATCGGAGGATATTTCCTTTGGCCCTATAGTCTTCAAAGGGATCCGAAATATCTATTCTCAGATTCCACAGAAAGAAGGCTAGCAAAGAGATCCAAGAAATTCAGATGTAACTCTCTAAGATGAATTAGCAGAACACTAAGCAGTTTCTAAGAAAGCTTCTTTCCAGATTTCATCTGAGGATATTTCCTTTTTCACCATAGCCCTCTATGGGCTTCCAAATATCACTTTGCCAATTCCACAAGAACTGTCTTAGCGAAAGGCTTCTTGAGGGGAAAGCTGTAACTCTGTGAGATGATTTCACAGAACACAAAGAAGTTTCTCAGAAAGCTTCTTTCTCTTTGTTATCGGAGGATATTTCCTTTGGCCCTCTAGTCTTCAAAGGGATCCGAAATATCTGTTCTCAGATTCCACAGAAATAAGGCTAGCAAAGAGATCCACGAAATACAGATATAACTCTGTGAGATGAATTAACAGAACACTAAGCAGTTTCTCAGAAAGCTTCTTTCCAGATTTCATCTGAGGATATTTCCTTTTTCACCATAGCCCTCTAAGGGCTTCCAAATATCACTTTGCCAATTCCACAAGAACTGTCTTAGCTAAAGGCTTCTTGAGGGGAAAGCTGTAACTCTGTGAGATGATTTCACAGAACACAAAGAAGTTTCTCAGAAAGCTTCTTTCTCTTTGTTATCGGAGGATATTTCCTTTGGCCCTATAGACTTCAAAGGGATCCGAAATATCTGTTCTCAGATTCCACAGAAATAAGGCTAGCAAAGAGATCCACGAAATACAGATGTAACTCTGTGAGATGAATTAACAGAACACTAAGCAGTTTCTCAGAAAGCTTCTTTCCAGATTTCATCTGAGGATATTTCCTTTTTCAACATAGACCTCTATGGGCTTCCAAATATCACTTTTCCAATTCCACAAGAACTGTCTTAGCGAAAGGCTTCTCGAGAGGAAAGCTGTAACTCTGTGAGATGATTTCACAGAACACAAAGAAGTTTCTCAGAAAGCTTCTTTCTCTTTGTTATCGGAGGATATTTCCTTTGGCCCTATAGTCTTCAAAGGGATCCGAAATATCTGTTCTCAGATTCCACAGAAATAAGGCTAGCAAAGAGATCCACGAAATACAGATGTAACTCTGTGAGATGAATTAACAGAACACTAAGCAGTTTCCAAGAAAGCTTCTTTCCAGATTTCATCTGAGAATACTTCCTTTTTCACCATAGCCTTCTATGGGCTTCCAAATATCACTTTGCCAATTCCACAAGAACTGTCTTAGCGAAAGGCTTCTTGAGGGGAAAGCTGTAACTCTGTGAGATGATTTCACAGAACACAAAGAAGTTTCTCAGAAAGCTTCTTTCTCTTTGTTAACGGATGATATTTCCTTTGGCCCTATAGTCTTCAAAGGGATCCGAAATATCTGTTTTCAGATTCCACAGAAATAAGGCTAGCAAAGAGATCCACGAAATACAGATGTAAATCTGTGAGACGAATTAACAGGACACTTAGCAGTTTCTAGGAAAGCTTCTTTCCAGATTTCATCTGAGGATATTTCCTTTTTCACCATAGCGCTCTAGGGGCTTCCAAATATCACTTTGCCAATTCCACAAGAACTGTCTTAGCGAAAGGCTTCTCGAGGGGAAAGCTGTTACTCTGTGAGATGATTTCACAGAACACAAAGAAGTTTCTCAGAAAGCTTCTTTCTCTTTGTTATCGGAGGATTTTTCCTTTGGCCCTATAATCTTCAAAGGGATCCGATATATATGTTCTCAGATTCCACAGAAATAAGGCTAGCAAAGAGTTCCACGAAATACAGATGTAAGTCTGTGAGATGAATTACCAGAACACTAAGCAGTTTCTCAGAAAGCTTCTTTCCAGATTTCATCTGAGGATATTTCCTTTTTCACCATAGCCCTCTATGGGCTTCCAAATATCACTTTTCCAATTCCACAAGAACTGTCTTAGCGAAAGGCTTCTCGAGAGGAAAGCTGTAACTCTGTGAGATGATTTCACAGAACACATAGAAGTTTCTCAGAAAGCTTCTTTCTCTTTGTTATCGGAGGATATTTCCTTTGGCCCTATAGTCTTCAAAGGGATTCGAAATATCTGTTCTCAGATTCCACAGAAATAAGGCTAGCAAAGAGATCCACGAAATACAGATGTAACTCTGTGAGATGAATTAACAGAACACTAAGCAGTTTCCAAGAAAGCTTCTTTCCAGATTTCATCTCAGGATATTTCCTTTTTCACCATAGCCTTCTATGGGCTTCCAAATATCACTTTGCCAATTCCACAAGAACTGTCTTAGCGAAAGGCTTCTTGAGGGGAAAGCTGTAACTCTGTGAGATGATTTCACAGAACACAAAGAAGTTTCTCAGAAAGCTTCTTTTCTTTGTTAACGGAGGATATTTCCTTTGGCCCTATAGTCTTCAAAGGGATCCGAAATATCTGTTCTCAGATTCCACAGAAATAAGGCTAGCAAAGAGATCCACGAAATACAGATGTAACTCTGTGAGACGAATTAACAGGACACTTAGCAGTTTCTAGGAAAGCTTCCTTCCAGATTTCATCTGAGGATATTTCCTTTTTCACCATAGCGCTCTAGGGGCTTCCAAATATCACTTTGCCAATTCCACAAGAACTGTCTTAGCGAAAGGCTTCTCGAGGGGAAAGCTGTTACTCTGTGAGATGATTTCACAGAACACAAAGAAGTTTCTCAGAAAGCTTCTTTCTCTTTGTTATCGGAGGATTTTTCCTTTGGCCCTATAATCTTCAAAGGGATCCGATATATATGTTCTCAGATTCCACAGAAATAAGGCTAGCAAAGAGTTCCACGAAATACAGATATAAGTCTGTGAGATGAATTACCAGAACACTAAGCAGTTTCTCAGAAAGCTTCTTTCCAGATTTCATCTGAGGATATTTCCTTTTTCACCATAGCCCTCTATGGGCTTCCAAATATCACTTTTCCAATTCCACAAGAACTGTCTTAGCGAAAGGCTTCTCGAGTGGAAAGCTGTAACTCTGTGAGCTGATTTCACAGAACACAAAGAAGTTTCTCAGAAAGCTTCTTTCTCTTTGTTATCGGAGGATATTTCCTTTGGCCCTATAGTCTTCAAAGGGATCCGAAATATCTGTTCTCAGATTCCAGAGAAATAAGGCTAGCAAAGAGATCCACGAAATACAGATGTAAGTCTGTGAGATGAATTAACAGAACACTAAGCAGTTTCTCAGAAAGCTTCTTTCCAGATTTCATCTGAGGATATTTCCTTTTTCACCATAGCCCTCTATGGGCTTCCAAATATCACTTTTCCAATTCCACAAGAACTGTCTTAGCGAAAGGCTTCTCGAGAGGAAAGCTGTAACTCTGTGAGATGATTTCACAGAACACAAAGAAGTTTCTCAGAAAGCTTCTTTCTCTTTGTTATCGGAGGATATTTCCTTTGGCCCTATAGTCTTCAAAGGGATCCGAAATATCTGTTCTCAGATTCCAGAGAAATAAGGCTAGCAAAGAGATCCACGAAATACAGATGTAACTCTGTGAGATGAATTAACAGGACACTTAGCAGTTTCTAGGAAAGCTTCTTTCCAGATTTCATCTGAGGATATTTCCTTTTTCACCATAGCCCTCTATGGGCTTCCAAATATCAATGTGCCAATTCCACAAGAACTGTCTTAGCGAAAGGCTTCTCTAGGGGAAAGCTGTAACTCTGTGAGATGATTTCACAGAACACAAAGAAGTTTCTCAGAAGTCTTCTTTCTCTTTGTTATAGGAGGATATTTCCTTTGGCCCTATAGTCTTCAAAGGGATCCGAAATATCTGTTCTCAGATTCCACAGAAATAAGGCTAGCAAAGAGATCCACGAAATACAGATGTAACTCTGTGAGATGAATTAACAGAACACTAATCAGTTTCCAACAAAGCTTCTTTCCAGATTTCATCTGAGGATATTTCCTTTTTCACCATAGCCCTCTATGGGCTTCCAAATATCACTTTGCCAATTCCACAAGAACTGTCTTAGCGAAAGGCTTCTTGAGGGGAAAGCTGTAACTCTGCGAGATGATTTCACAGAACACAAAGAAGTTTCTCAGAAAGCTTCTTTCTCTTTGTTATCGGAGGATATTTCCTTTGGCCCTATAGTCTTCAAAGGGATCCGAAATATCTATTCTCAGATTCCACAGAAAGAAGGCTAGCAAAGAGATCCAAGAAATTCAGATGTAACTCTCTAAGATGAATTAGCAGAACACTAAGCAGTTTCTAAGAAAGCTTCTTTCCAGATTTCATCTGAGGATATTTCCTTTTTCACCATAGCCCTCTATGGGCTTCCAAATATCACTTTGCCAATTCCACAAGAACTGTCTTAGCGAAAGGCTTCTTGAGGGGAAAGCTGTAACTCTGTGAGATGATTTCACAGAACACAAAGAAGTTTCTCAGAAAGCTTCTTTCTCTTTGTTATCGGAGGATATTTCCTTTGGCCCTCTAGTCTTCAAAGGGATCCGAAATATCTGTTCTCAGATTCCACAGAAATAAGGCTAGCAAAGAGATCCACGAAATACAGATATAACTCTGTGAGATGAATTAACAGAACACTAAGCAGTTTCTCAGAAAGCTTCTTTCCAGATTTCATCTGAGGATATTTCCTTTTTCACCATAGCCCTCTAAGGGCTTCCAAATATCACTTTGCCAATTCCACAAGAACTGTCTTAGCTAAAGGCTTCTTGAGGGGAAAGCTGTAACTCTGTGAGATGATTTCACAGAACACAAAGAAGTTTCTCAGAAAGCTTCTTTCTCTTTGTTATCGGAGGATATTTCCTTTGGCCCTATAGACTTCAAAGGGATCCGAAATATCTGTTCTCAGATTCCACAGAAATAAGGCTAGCAAAGAGATCCACGAAATACAGATGTAACTCTGTGAGATGAATTAACAGAACACTAAGCAGTTTCTCAGAAAGCTTCTTTCCAGATTTCATCTGAGGATATTTCCTTTTTCAACATAGACCTCTATGGGCTTCCAAATATCACTTTTCCAATTCCACAAGAACTGTCTTAGCGAAAGGCTTCTCGAGAGGAAAGCTGTAACTCTGTGAGATGATTTCACAGAACACAAAGAAGTTTCTCAGAAAGCTTCTTTCTCTTTGTTATCGGAGGATATTTCCTTTGGCCCTATAGTCTTCAAAGGGATCCGAAATATCTGTTCTCAGATTCCACAGAAATAAGGCTAGCAAAGAGATCCACGAAATACAGATGTAACTCTGTGAGATGAATTAACAGAACACTAAGCAGTTTCCAAGAAAGCTTCTTTCCAGATTTCATCTGAGAATACTTCCTTTTTCACCATAGCCTTCTATGGGCTTCCAAATATCACTTTGCCAATTCCACAAGAACTGTCTTAGCGAAAGGCTTCTTGAGGGGAAAGCTGTAACTCTGTGAGATGATTTCACAGAACACAAAGAAGTTTCTCAGAAAGCTTCTTTCTCTTTGTTAACGGATGATATTTCCTTTGGCCCTATAGTCTTCAAAGGGATCCGAAATATCTGTTCTCAGATTCCACAGAAATAAGGCTAGCAAAGAGATCCACGAAATACAGATGTAAATCTGTGAGACGAATTAACAGGACACTTAGCAGTTTCTAGGAAAGCTTCTTTCCAGATTTCATCTGAGGATATTTCCTTTTTCACCATAGCGCTCTAGGGGCTTCCAAATATCACTTTGCCAATTCCACAAGAACTGTCTTAGCGAAAGGCTTCTCGAGGGGAAAGCTGTTACTCTGTGAGATGATTTCACAGAACACAAAGAAGTTTCTCAGAAAGCTTCTTTCTCTTTGTTATCGGAGGATTTTTCCTTTGGCCCTATAATCTTCAAAGGGATCCGATATATATGTTCTCAGATTCCACAGAAATAAGGCTAGCAAAGAGTTCCACGAAATACAGATGTAAGTCTGTGAGATGAATTACCAGAACACTAAGCAGTTTCTCAGAAAGCTTCTTTCCAGATTTCATCTGAGGATATTTCCTTTTTCACCATAGCCCTCTATGGGCTTCCAAATATCACTTTTCCAATTCCACAAGAACTGTCTTAGCGAAAGGCTTCTCGAGAGGAAAGCTGTAACTCTGTGAGATGATTTCACAGAACACATAGAAGTTTCTCAGAAAGCTTCTTTCTCTTTGTTATCGGAGGATATTTCCTTTGGCCCTATAGTCTTCAAAGGGATTCGAAATATCTGTTCTCAGATTCCACAGAAATAAGGCTAGCAAAGAGATCCACGAAATACAGATGTAACTCTGTGAGATGAATTAACAGAACACTAAGCAGTTTCCAAGAAAGCTTCTTTCCAGATTTCATCTCAGGATATTTCCTTTTTCACCATAGCCTTCTATGGGCTTCCAAATATCACTTTGCCAATTCCACAAGAACTGTCTTAGCGAAAGGCTTCTTGAGGGGAAAGCTGTAACTCTGTGAGATGATTTCACAGAACACAAAGAAGTTTCTCAGAAAGCTTCTTTTCTTTGTTAACGGAGGATATTTCCTTTGGCCCTATAGTCTTCAAAGGGATCCGAAATATCTGTTCTCATATTCCACAGAAATAAGGCTAGCAAAGAGATCCACGAAATACAGATGTAACTCTGTGAGATGAATTAACAGGACAATTAGCAGTTTCTAGGAAAGCTTCTTTCCTGATTTCATCTGAGGATATTTCCTTTTTCACCATAGCCCTCTATGGGCTTCCAAATATCACTTTGCCAATTCCACAAGAACTGTATTAGCGAAAGGCTTCTCGAGGGGAAAGCTGTAACTCTGTGAGATGATTTCACAGAACACAAAGAAGTTTCTCAGAAAGCTTCTTTCTCTTTGTTATCGGAGGATATTTCCTTTGGCCCTATAGTCTTCAAAGGGATCCGAAATATCTGTTCTCAGATTCCACAGAAATAAGGCTAGCAAAGAGATCCACGAAATACAGATGTAACTCTGTGAGATGAATTAACAGAACACTAAGGAGTTTCCAAGAAACTTCTTTCCAGATTTCATCTGAGGATATTTCCTTTTTCACCATAGCCTTCTATGGGCTTCCAAATATCACTTTGCCAATTCCACAAGAACTCTCTTAGCGAAAGGCTTCTTGAGGGGAAAGCTGTAACTCTGTGAGATGATTTCACAGAACACAAAGAAGTTTCTCAGAAAGCTTCTTTCTCTTTGTTATCGGAGGATATTTCCTTTGGCCCTATAGTCTTCAAAGGGATCCGAAATATCTGTTCTCAGATTCCACAGAAATAAGGCTAGCAAAGAGATCCACGAAATACAGATGTAAGTCTGTGAGATGAATTAACAGAACACTAAGCAGTTTCTCAGAAAGCTTCTTTCCAGATTTCATCTGAGGATATTTCCTTTTTCACCATAGCCCTCTAAGGGCTTCCAAATATCACTTTGCCAATTCCACAAGAACTGTCGTAGCGAAAGGCTTCTTGAGGTGAAAGCTGTAACTCTGTGAGATGACTTCACAGAACACAAAGAAGTTTCTCAGAAAGCTTCTTTCTCTTTGTTATCGGAGGATATTTCCTTTGGCCCTATAGTCTTCAAAGGGATCCGAAATATCTGTTCTCAGATTCCACAGAAATAAGGCTAGCAAAGAGATCCACGAAATACAGATGTAAGTCTGTGAGATGAATTAACAGAACACTAAGCAGTTTCTAAGAAAGCTTCTTTTCAGATTTCATCTGAGGATATTTCCTTTTTCACCATAGCCCTCTATGGGCTTCCAAATATCACTTTGCCAATTCCACAAGAACTGTCTTAGCGAAAGGCTTCTTGAGGGGAAAGCTGTAACTCTGTGAGATGATTTCACAGAACACAAAGAAGTTTCTCAGAAACCTTCTTTCTCTTTGTTATCGGAGGATTTTTCCTTTGGCCTTCAAAGGGTCTTCAAAGGGATCCGATATATATGTTCTCAGATTCCACAGAAATAGGGCTAGCAAAGAGATCCACGAAATACAGATGTAAGTCTGTGAGATGAATTACCAGAACACTAAGCAGTTTCTCAGAAAGCTTCTTTCCAGATTTCATCTGAGGATATTTCCTTTTTCACCATAGCCCTCTATGGGCTTCCAAATATCACTTTGCCAATTCCACAAGAACTGTCTTAGCGAAAGGCTTCTAGAGGGGAAAGCTGTAACTCTGTGAGCTGATTTCACAGAACACAAAGAAGTTTCTCAGAAAGCTTCTTTCTCTTTGTTATCTGAGGATTTTTCCTTTGGCCCTATTGTCTTCAAAGGGATCCGATATATATGTTCTCAGATTCCAGAGAAATAAGGCTAGCAAAGAGATCCACGAAATACAGATGTAAGTCTGTGAGATGAATTACCAGAACACCAAGCAGTTTCTCAGAAAGCTACTTTCCAGATTTCATCTGAGGATATTTCCTTTTTAACCATAGCCCTCTATGGGTTTCCAAATATCACTTTGCCAATTCCACAAGAACTGTCTTAGCGAAAGGCTTCTTGAGGGGAAAGCTGTAACTCTGTGAGATGATTTCACAGAACACAAAGATGTTTCTCAGAAAGTTTCTTTCTCTTTGTTATCGGAGGATATTTCCTTTGGCCCTCTAGTCTTCAAAGGGATCCGAAATATCTGTTCTCAGATTCCACAGAAATAAGGCTAGCAAAGAGATACACGAAATACAGATATAACTCTGTGAGATGAATTAACAGAACACTAAGCAGTTTCTCAGAAAGCTTCTTTCCAGATTTCATCTGAGGATATTTCCTTTTTCACCATCGCGCTCTATGGGCTTCCAAATATCACTTTGCCAATTCCACAAGAACTGTCTTAGCGAAAGGCTTCTCGAGGGGAAAGCTGTAACTCTGTGAGATGATTTCACAGAACACAAAGAAGTTTCTCAGAAAGCTTCTTTCTCTTTGTTATCGGAGGATTTTTCCTTTGGCCCTATAGTCTTCAAAGGGATCCGATATATATGTTCTCAGATTCCACAGAAATAAGGCTAGCAAAGAGATCCACGAAATACAGATGTAACTCTGTGAGATGAATTAACAGGACACTTAGCAGTTTCTAGGAAAGCTTCTTTCCAGATTTCATCTGAGGATATTTCCTTTTTCACCATAGCCCTCTATGGGCTTCCAAATATCAATGTGCCAATTCCACAAGAACTGTCTTAGCGAAAGGCTTCTCTAGGGGAAAGCTGTAACTCTGTGAGATGATTTCACAGAACACAAAGAAGTTTCTCAGAAGTCTTCTTTCTCTTTGTTATAGGAGGATATTTCCTTTGGCCCTATAGTCTTCAAAGGGATCCGAAATATCTGTTCTCAGATTCCACAGAAATAAGGCTAGCAAAGAGATCCACGAAATACAGATGTAAGTCTGTGAGATGAATTAACAGAACACTAATCAGTTTCCAACAAAGCTTCTTTCCAGATTTCATCTGAGGATATTTCCTTTTTCACCATAGCCCTCTATGGGCTTCCAAATATCACTTTGCCAATTCCACAAGAACTGTCTTAGCGAAAGGATTCTTGAGGGGAAAGTTGTAACTCTGCGAGATGATTTCACACAACACAAAGAAGTTTCTCAGAAAGCTTCTTTCTCTTTGTTATCGGAGGATATTTCCTTTGGCCCTATAGCCTTCAAAGGGATCCGATATATCTGTTCTCAGATTACACAGAAATAAGGCTAGCAAAGAGATCCATGAAATACAGATGTAACTCTGTGAGATGAATTACCAGAACACTAAGCAGTTTCTCAGAAAGCTTCTTTCCAGATTTCATCTGAGGATATTTCCTTTTTCACCATAGCCCTCTATGGGCTTCCAAATATCACTTTGCCAATTCCACAAGATCTGTCTTAGCGAAAGGCTTCTTGAGGGGAAAGCTGTAACTCTGTGAGATGATTTCACAGAACACAAAGAAGTTTCTCAGAAAGCTTCTTTCTCTTTGTTATCGGAGGATATTTCCTTTGGCCCTCTAGTCTTCAAAGGGATCCGAAATATCTGTTCTCAGATTCCACAGAAATAAGGCTAGCAAAGAGATCCACGAAATACAGATATAACTCTGTGAGATGAATTAACAGAACACTAAGCAGTTTCTCAGAAAGCTTCTTTCCATATTTCAACTGAGGATATTTCCTTTTTCACCATAGCCCTCTAAGGGCTTCCAAATATCACTTTGCCAATTCCACAAGAACTGTCTTAGCTAAAGGCTTCTTGAGGGGAAAGCTGTAACTCTGTGAGATGATTTCACAGAACACAAAGAAGTTTCTCAGAAAGCTTCTTTCTCTTTGTTATCGGAGGATATTTCCTTTGGCCCTATAGACTTCAAAGGGATCCGAAATATCTGTTCTCAGATTCCACAGAAATAAGGCTAGCAAAGAGATCCACGAAATACAGATGTAACTCAGTGAGATGAATTAACAGAACACTAAGCAGTTTCTCAGAAAGCTTCTTTCCAGATTTCATCTGAGGATATTTCCTTTTTCAACATAGACCTCTATGGGCTTCCAAATATCACTTTTCCAATTCCACAAGAACTGTCTTAGCGAAAGGCTTCTCGAGAGGAAAGCTGTAACTCTGTGAGATGATTTCACAGAACACAAAGAAGTTTCTCAGAAAGCTTCTTTCTCTTTGTTATCGGAGGATATTTCCTTTGGCCCTATAGTCTTCAAAGGGATCCGAAATATCTGTTCTCAGATTCCACAGAAATAAGGCTAGCAAAGAGATCCACGAAATACAGATGTAACTCTGTGAGATGAATTAACAGAACACTAAGCAGTTTCCAAGAAAGCTTCTTTCCAGATTTCATCTGAGAATACTTCCTTTTTCACCATAGCCTTCTATGGGCTTCCAAATATCACTTTGCCAATTCCACAAGAACTGTCTTAGCGAAAGGCTTCTTGAGGGGAAAGCTGTAACTCTGTGAGATGATTTCACAGAACACAAAGAAGTTTCTCAGAAAGCTTCTTTCTCTTTGTTAACGGATGATATTTCCTTTGGCCCTATAGTCTTCAAAGGGATCCGAAATATCTGTTCTCAGATTCCACAGAAATAAGGCTAGCAAAGAGATCCACGAAATACAGATGTAAATCTGTGAGACGAATTAACAGGACACTTAGCAGTTTCTAGGAAAGCTTCTTTCCAGATTTCATCTGAGGATATTTCCTTTTTCACCATAGCGCTCTATGGGCTTCCAAATATCACTTTGCCAATTCCACAAGAACTGTCTTAGCGAAAGGCTTCTCGAGGGGAAAGCTGTTACTCTGTGAGATGATTTCACAGAACACAAAGAAGTTTCTCAGAAAGCTTCTTTCTCTTTGTTATCGGAGGATTTTTCCTTTGGCCCTATAATCTTCAAAGGGATCCGATATATATGTTCTCAGATTCCACAGAAATAAGGCTAGCAAAGAGTTCCACGAAATACAGATGTAAGTCTGTGAGATGAATTACCAGAACACTAAGCAGTTTCTCAGAAAGCTTCTTTCCAGATTTCATCTGAGGATATTTCCTTTTTCACCATAGCCCTCTATGGGCTTCCAAATATCACTTTTCCAATTCCACAAGAACTGTCTTAGCGAAAGGCTTCTCGAGAGGAAAGCTGTAACTCTGTGAGATGATTTCACAGAACACATAGAAGTTTCTCAGAAAGCTTCTTTCTCTTTGTTATCGGAGGATATTTCCTTTGGCCCTATAGTCTTCAAAGGGATCCGAAATATCTGTTCTCAGATTCCACAGAAATAAGGCTAGCAAAGAGATCCACGAAATACAGATGTAACTCTGTGAGATGAATTAACAGAACACTAAGCAGTTTCCAAGAAAGCTTCTTTCCAGATTTCATCTGAGGATATTTCCTTTTTCACCATAGCCTTCTATGGGCTTCCAAATATCACTTTGCCAATTCCACAAGAACTGTCTTAGCGAAAGGCTTCTTGAGGGGAAAGCTGTAACTCTGTGAGATGATTTCACAGAACACAAAGAAGTTTCTCAGAAAGCTTCTTTTCTTTGTTAACGGAGGATATTTCCTTTGGCCCTATAGTCTTCAAAGGGATCCGAAATATCTGTTCTCATATTCCACAGAAATAAGGCTAGCAAAGAGATCCACGAAATACAGATGTAACTCTGTGAGATGAATTAACAGGACAATTAGCAGTTTCTAGGAAAGCTTCTTTCCAGATTTCATCTGAGGATATTTCCTTTTTCACCATAGCCCTCTATGGGCTTCCAAATATCACTTTGCCAATTCCACAAGAACTGTATTAGCGAAAGGCTTCTCGAGGTGAAAGCTGTAACTCTGTGAGATGATTTCACAGAACACAAAGAAGTTTCTCAGAAAGCTTCTTTCTCTTTGTTATCGGAGGATATTTCCTTTGGCCCTATAGTCTTCAAAGGGATCCGAAATATCTGTTCTCAGATTCCACAGAAATAAGGCTAGCAAAGAGATCCACGAAATACAGATGTAACTCTGTGAGATGAATTAACAGAACACTAAGGAGTTTCCAAGAAAGCTTCTTTCCAGATTTCATCTGAGGATATTTCCTTTTTCACCATAGCCTTCTATGGGCTTCCAAATATCACTTTGCCAATTCCACAAGAACTGTCTTAGCGAAAGGCTTCTTGAGGGGAAAGCTGTAACTCTGTGAGATGATTTCACAGAACACAAAGAAGTTTCTCAGAAAGCTTCTTTCTCTTTGTTATCGGAGGATATTTCCTTTGGCCCTACAGTCTTCAAAGGGATCCGAAATATCTGTTCTCAGATTCCACAGAAATAAGGCTAGCAAAGAGATACACGAAATACAGATGTAAGTCTGTGAGATGAATTAACAGAACACTAAGCAGTTTCTCAGAAAGCTTCTTTCCAGATTTCATCTGAGGATATTTCCTTTTTCACCATAGCCTCTATGGGCTTCCAAATATCACTTTGCCAATTCCACACGAACTGTCTTAGCGAAAGGCTTCTTGAGGGAAAAGCTGTAACTCTGTGAGATGATTTCACAGAACACAAAGAAGTTTCTCAGAAAGCTTCTTTCTCTTTGTTATCGGAGGATTTTTCCTTTGGCCCTATAGTCTTCAAAGGGATCCGAAATATCTGTTCTCAGATTCCACAGAAATAAGGCTAGCAAAGAGATCCACGAAATACAGATGTAAGTCTGTGAGATGAATTAACAGAACACTAAGCAGTTTCTCAGAAAGCTTCTTTCCAGATTTCATCTGAGGATATTTCCTTTTTCACCATAGCCCTCTAAGGGCTTCCAAATATCACTTTGCCAATTCCACAAGAACTGTCTTAGCGAAAGGCTTCTTGAGGTGAAAGCTGTAACTCTGTGAGATGACTTCACAGAACACAAAGAAGTTTCTCAGAAAGCTTCTTTCTCTTTGTTATCGGAGGATATTTCCTTTGGCCCTATAGTCTTCAAAGGGATCCGAAATATCTGTTCTCAGATTCCACAGAAATAAGGCTAGCAAAGAGATCCACGAAATACAGATGTAAGTCTGTGAGATGAATTAACAGAACACTAAGCAGTTTCTAAGAAAGCTTCTTTTCAGATTTCATCTGAGGATATTTCCTTTTTCACCATAGCCCTCTATTGGCTTCCAAATATCACTTTGCCAATTCCACAAGAACTGTCTTAGCGAAAGGCTTCTTGAGGGGAAAGCTGTAACTCTGTGAGATGATTTCACAGAACACAAAGAAGTTTCTCAGAAAGCTTCTTTCTCTTTGTTATCGGAGGATATTTCCTTTGGCCCTCTAGTCTTCAAAGGGATCCGAAATATCTGTTCTCAGATTCCACAGAAATAAGGCTAGCAAAGAGATCCACGAAATACAGATGTAACTCTGTGAGATGAATTAACAGAACACTAAGCAGTTTCTAAGAAAGCTTCTTTCCAGATTTCATCTGAGGATATTTCCTTTTTCACCATAGCCCTCTAAGGGCTTCGAAATATCACTTTGCCAATTCCACAAGAACTGTCTTAGCGAAAGGCTTCTTGAGGCAAAAACTGTAACTCTGTGAGATGATTTCACAGAACACAAAGAAGTTTCTCAGAAACCTTCTTTCTCTTTGTTATCGGAGGATTTTTCCTTTGGCCCTATGGTCTTCAAAGGGATCCGATATATATGTTCTCAGATTCCACAGAAATAGGGCTAGCAAAGAGATCCACGAAATACAGATGTAAGTCTGTGAGATGAATTACCAGAACACTAAGCAGTTTCTCAGAAAGCTTCTTTCCAGATTTCATCTGAGGATATTTCCTTTTTCACCATAGCCCTCTATGGGCTTCCAAATATCACTTTGCCAATTCCACAAGAACTGTCTTAGCGAAAGGCTTCTAGAGGGGAAAGCTGTAACTCTGTGAGCTGATTTCACAGAACACAAAGAAGTTTCTCAGAAAGCTTCTTTCTCTTTGTTATCGGAGGATATTTCCTTTGGCCCTATAGTCTTCAAAGGGATCCGAAATATCTGTTCTCAGATTCCAGAGAAGTAAGGCTAGCAAAGAGATCCACGAAATACAGATGTAAGTCTGTGAGATGAATTAACAGAACACTAAGCAGTTTCTCAGAAAGCTTCTTTCCAGATTTCATCTGAGGATATTTCCTTTTTCACCATAGCCCTCTATGGGCTTCCAAATATCACTTTTCCAATTCCACAAGAACTGTCTTAGCGAAAGGCTTCTCGAGAGGAAAGCTGTAACTCTGTGAGATGATTTCACAGAACACAAAGAAGTTTCTCAGAAAGCTTCTTTCTCTTTGTTATCGGAGGATATTTCCTTTGGCCCTATAGTCTTCAAAGGGATCCGAAATATCTGTTCTCAGATTCCACAGAAATAAGGCTAGCAAGGAGATCCACGAAATACAGATGTAACTCTGTGAGATGAATTAACAGAACACTAAGCAGTTTCCAAGAAAGCTTCTTTCCAGATTTCATCTGAGGATATTTCCTTTTTCACCATAGCCTTCTGTGGGCTTCCAAATATCACTTTGCCAATTCCACAAGAACTGTCTTAGCGAAAGGCTTCTTGAGGGGAAAGCTGTAACTCTGTGAGATGATTTCACAGAACACAAAGAAGTTTCTCAGAAAGCTTCTTTCTCTTTGTTATCGGAGGATATTTCCTTTGGCCCTATAATCTTCAAAGGGATCCGAAATATCTGTTCTCAGATTCCACAGAAATAAGGCTAGCAAAGAGATCCACGAAATACAGATGTAACTCTGTGAGATGAATTAACAGGACACTTAGCAGTTTCTAGGAAAGCTTCTTTCCAGATTTCATCTGAGGATATTTCCTTTTTCACCATAGCCCTCTAAGGGCTTCCAAATATCACTTTGCCAATTCCACAAGAACTGTCTTAGCGAAAGGCTTCTCGAGGGGAAAGCTGTAACTCTGTGAGATGATTTCACAGAACACAAAGAAGTTTCTCAGAAAGCTTCTTTCTCTTTGTTATCGGAGGATTTTTCCTTTGGCCCTATTGTCTTCAAAGGGATCCGATATATATGTTCTCAGATTCCAGAGAAATAAGGCTAGCAAAGAGATCCACGAAATACAGATGTAAGTCTGTGAGATGAATTACCAGAACACCAAGCAGTTTCTCAGAAAGCTTCTTTCCAGATTTCATCTGAGGATATTTCCTTTTTAACCATAGCCCTCTATGGGCTTCCAAATATCACTTTGCCAATTCCACAAGAACTGTCTTAGCGAAAGGCTTCTTGAGGGGAAAGCTGTAACTCTGTGAGATGATTTCACAGAACACAAAGATGTTTCTCAGAAAGTTTCTTTCTCTTTGTTATCGGAGGATATTTCCTTTGGCCCTCTAGTCTTCAAAGGGATCCGAAATATCTGTTCTCAGATTCCACAGAAATAAGGCTAGCAAAGAGATACACGAAATACAGATATAACTCTGTGAGATGAATTAACAGAACACTAAGCAGTTTCTCAGAAAGCTTCTTTCCAGATTTCATCTGAGGATATTTCCTTTTTCACCATCGCGCTCTATGGGCTTCCAAATATCACTTTGCCAATTCCACAAGAACTGTCTTAGCGAAAGGCTTCTCGAGGGGAAAGCTGTAACTCTGTGAGATGATTTCACAGAACACAAAGAAGTTTCTCAGAAAGCTTCTTTCTCTTTGTTATCGGAGGATTTTTCCTTTGGCCCTATAGTCTTCAAAGGGATCCGATATATATGTTCTCAGATTCCACAGAAATAAGGCTAGCAAAGAGATCCACGAAATACAGATGTAAGTCTGTGAGATGAATTACCAGAACACTAAGCAGTTTCTCAGAACGCTTCTTTCCAGATTTCATCTGAGGATATTTCCTTTTTCACCATAGCCCTCTATGGGCTTCCAAATATCACTTTGCCAATTCCACAAGAACTGTCTTAGCGAAAGGCTTCTCGAGGGGAAAGCTGTAACTCTGTGAGATGATTTCACAGAACACAAAGAAGTTTCACAGAAAGCTTCTTTCTCTTTGTTATCGGAGGATACTTCCTTTGGCCCTATAGTCTTCAAAGGGATCCGAAATATCTGTTCTCAGATTCCAGAGAAATAAGGCTAGCAAAGAGATCCACGAAATACAGATGTAAGTCTGTGAGATGAATTAACAGAACACTAAGCAGTTTCCAAGAAAGCTTCTTTCCAGATTTCATCTGAGGATATTTCCTTTTTCACCATAGCCTTCTGTGGGCTTCCAAATATCACTTTGCCAATTCCACAAGAACTGTCTTAGCGAAAGGCTTCTTGAGGGGAAAGCTGTAACTCTGTGAGATGATTTCACAGAACACAAAGAAGTTTCTCAGAAAGCTTCTTTCTCTTTGTTATCGGAGGATATTTCCTTTGGCCCTATAATCTTCAAAGGGATCCGAAATATCTGTTCTCAGATTCCACAGAAATAAGGCTAGCAAAGAGATCCACGAAATACAGATGTAACTCTGTGAGATGAATTAACAGGACACTTAGCAGTTTCTAGGAAAGCTTCTTTCCAGATTTCATCTGAGGATATTTCCTTTTTCACCATAGCCCTCTAAGGGCTTCCAAATATCACTTTGCCAATTCCACAAGAACTGTCTTAGCGAAAGGCTTCTCGAGGGGAAAGCTGTAACTCTGTGAGATGATTTCACAGAACACAAAGAAGTTTCTCAGAAAGCTTCTTTCTCTTTGTTATCGGAGGATTTTTCCTTTGGCCCTATTGTCTTCAAAGGGATCCGATATATATGTTCTCAGATTCCAGAGAAATAAGGCTAGCAAAGAGATCCACGAAATACAGATGTAAGTCTGTGAGATGAATTGCCAGAACACCAAGCAGTTTCTAAGAAAGCTTCTTTCCAGATTTCATCTGAGGATATTTCCTTTTTAACCATAGCCCTCTATGGGCTTCCAAATATCACTTTGCCAATTCCACAAGAACTGTCTTAGCGAAAGGCTTCTTGAGGGCAAAGCTGTAACTCTGTGAGATGATTTCACAGAACACAAAGATGTTTCTCAGAAAGCTTCTTTCTCTTTGTTATCGGAGGATATTTCCTTTGGCCCTCTAGTCTTCAAAGGGATCCGAAATATCTGTTCTCAGATTCCACAGAAATAAGGCTAGCAAAGAGATCCACGAAATACAGATATAACTCTGTGAGATGAATTAACAGAACACTAAGCAGTTTCTCAGAAAGCTTCTTTCCAGATTTCATCTGATGATATTTCCTTTTTCACCATAGCGCTCTATGGGCTTCCAAATATCACTTTGCCAATTCCACAAGAACTGTCTTAGCGAAAGGCTTCTCGAGGGGAAAGCTGTAACTCTGTGAGGTGATTTCACAGAACACAAAGAAGTTTCTCAGAAAGCTTCTTTCTCTTTGTTATCGGAGGATATTTCCTTTGGCCCTCTAGTCTTCAAAGGGATCCGAAATATCTGTTCTCAGATTCCACAGAAATAAGGCTAGCAAAGAGATCCACGAAATACAGATGTAACTCTGTGAGATGAATTAACAGAACACTAAGCAGTTTCTAAGAAAGCTTCTTTCCAGATTTCATCTGAGGATATTTCCTTTTTCACCATAGCCCTCTAAGGGCTTCGAAATATCACTTTGCCAATTCCACAAGAACTGTCTTAGCGAAAGGCTTCTTGAGGCAAAAACTGTAACTCTGTGAGATGATTTCACAGAACACAAAGAAGTTTCTCAGAAAGCTTCTTTCTCTTTGTTATCGGAGGATTTTTCCTTTGGCCCTATAGTCTTCAAAGGGATCCGAAATATCTGTTCTCAGATTCCACAGAAATAAGGCTAGCAAAGAGATCCACGAAATACAGATGTAAGTCTGTGAGATGAATTAACAGAACACTAAGCAGTTTCTCAGAAAGCTTCTTTCCAGATTTCATCTGAGGATATTTCCTTTTTCACCATAGCCCTCTAAGGGCTTCCAAATATCACTTTGCCAATTCCACAAGAACTGTCTTAGCGAAAGGCTTCTTGAGGTGAAAGCTGTAACTCTGTGAGATGACTTCACAGAACACAAAGAAGTTTCTCAGAAAGCTTCTTTCTCTTTGTTATCGGAGGATATTTCCTTTGGCCCTATAGTCTTCAAAGGGATCCGAAATATCTGTTCTCAGATTCCACAGAAATAAGGCTAGCAAAGAGATCCACGAAATACAGATGTAAGTCTGTGAGATGAATTAACAGAACACTAAGCAGTTTCTAAGAAAGCTTCTTTTCAGATTTCATCTGAGGATATTTCCTTTTTCACCATAGCCCTCTATTGGCTTCCAAATATCACTTTGCCAATTCCACAAGAACTGTCTTAGCGAAAGGCTTCTTGAGGGGAAAGCTGTAACTCTGTGAGATGATTTCACAGAACACAAAGAAGTTTCTCAGAAAGCTTCTTTCTCTTTGTTATCGGAGGATATTTCCTTTGGCCCTCTAGTCTTCAAAGGGATCCGAAATATCTGTTCTCAGATTCCACAGAAATAAGGCTAGCAAAGAGATCCACGAAATACAGATGTAACTCTGTGAGATGAATTAACAGAACACTAAGCAGTTTCTAAGAAAGCTTCTTTCCAGATTTCATCTGAGGATATTTCCTTTTTCACCATAGCCCTCTAAGGGCTTCGAAATATCACTTTGCCAATTCCACAAGAACTGTCTTAGCGAAAGGCTTCTTGAGGCAAAAACTGTAACTCTGTGAGATGATTTCACAGAACACAAAGAAGTTTCTCAGAAACCTTCTTTCTCTTTGTTATCGGAGGATTTTTCCTTTGGCCCTATGGTCTTCAAAGGGATCCGATATATATGTTCTCAGATTCCACAGAAATAGGGCTAGCAAAGAGATCCACGAAATACAGATGTAAGTCTGTGAGATGAATTACCAGAACACTAAGCAGTTTCTCAGAAAGCTTCTTTCCAGATTTCATCTGAGGATATTTCCTTTTTCACCATAGCCCTCTATGGGCTTCCAAATATCACTTTGCCAATTCCACAAGAACTGTCTTAGCGAAAGGCTTCTAGAGGGGAAAGCTGTAACTCTGTGAGCTGATTTCACAGAACACAAAGAAGTTTCTCAGAAAGCTTCTTTCTCTTTGTTATCGGAGGATATTTCCTTTGGCCCTATAGTCTTCAAAGGGATCCGAAATATCTGTTCTCAGATTCCAGAGAAGTAAGGCTAGCAAAGAGATCCACGAAATACAGATGTAAGTCTGTGAGATGAATTAACAGAACACTAAGCAGTTTCTCAGAAAGCTTCTTTCCAGATTTCATCTGAGGATATTTCCTTTTTCACCATAGCCCTCTATGGGCTTCCAAATATCACTTTTCCAATTCCACAAGAACTGTCTTAGCGAAAGGCTTCTCGAGAGGAAAGCTGTAACTCTGTGAGATGATTTCACAGAACACAAAGAAGTTTCTCAGAAAGCTTCTTTCTCTTTGTTATCGGAGGATATTTCCTTTGGCCCTATAGTCTTCAAAGGGATCCGAAATATCTGTTCTCAGATTCCACAGAAATAAGGCTAGCAAGGAGATCCACGAAATACAGATGTAACTCTGTGAGATGAATTAACAGAACACTAAGCAGTTTCCAAGAAAGCTTCTTTCCAGATTTCATCTGAGGATATTTCCTTTTTCACCATAGCCTTCTGTGGGCTTCCAAATATCACTTTGCCAATTCCACAAGAACTGTCTTAGCGAAAGGCTTCTTGAGGGGAAAGCTGTAACTCTGTGAGATGATTTCACAGAACACAAAGAAGTTTCTCAGAAAGCTTCTTTCTCTTTGTTATCGGAGGATATTTCCTTTGGCCCTATAATCTTCAAAGGGATCCGAAATATCTGTTCTCAGATTCCACAGAAATAAGGCTAGCAAAGAGATCCACGAAATACAGATGTAACTCTGTGAGATGAATTAACAGGACACTTAGCAGTTTCTAGGAAAGCTTCTTTCCAGATTTCATCTGAGGATATTTCCTTTTTCACCATAGCCCTCTAAGGGCTTCCAAATATCACTTTGCCAATTCCACAAGAACTGTCTTAGCGAAAGGCTTCTCGAGGGGAAAGCTGTAACTCTGTGAGATGATTTCACAGAACACAAAGAAGTTTCTCAGAAAGCTTCTTTCTCTTTGTTATCGGAGGATTTTTCCTTTGGCCCTATTGTCTTCAAAGGGATCCGATATATATGTTCTCAGATTCCAGAGAAATAAGGCTAGCAAAGAGATCCACGAAATACAGATGTAAGTCTGTGAGATGAATTACCAGAACACCAAGCAGTTTCTCAGAAAGCTTCTTTCCAGATTTCATCTGAGGATATTTCCTTTTTAACCATAGCCCTCTATGGGCTTCCAAATATCACTTTGCCAATTCCACAAGAACTGTCTTAGCGAAAGGCTTCTTGAGGGGAAAGCTGTAACTCTGTGAGATGATTTCACAGAACACAAAGATGTTTCTCAGAAAGTTTCTTTCTCTTTGTTATCGGAGGATATTTCCTTTGGCCCTCTAGTCTTCAAAGGGATCCGAAATATCTGTTCTCAGATTCCACAGAAATAAGGCTAGCAAAGAGATACACGAAATACAGATATAACTCTGTGAGATGAATTAACAGAACACTAAGCAGTTTCTCAGAAAGCTTCTTTCCAGATTTCATCTGAGGATATTTCCTTTTTCACCATCGCGCTCTATGGGCTTCCAAATATCACTTTGCCAATTCCACAAGAACTGTCTTAGCGAAAGGCTTCTCGAGGGGAAAGCTGTAACTCTGTGAGATGATTTCACAGAACACAAAGAAGTTTCTCAGAAAGCTTCTTTCTCTTTGTTATCGGAGGATTTTTCCTTTGGCCCTATAGTCTTCAAAGGGATCCGATATATATGTTCTCAGATTCCACAGAAATAAGGCTAGCAAAGAGATCCACGAAATACAGATGTAAGTCTGTGAGATGAATTACCAGAACACTAAGCAGTTTCTCAGAACGCTTCTTTCCAGATTTCATCTGAGGATATTTCCTTTTTCACCATAGCCCTCTATGGGCTTCCAAATATCACTTTGCCAATTCCACAAGAACTGTCTTAGCGAAAGGCTTCTCGAGGGGAAAGCTGTAACTCTGTGAGATGATTTCACAGAACACAAAGAAGTTTCACAGAAAGCTTCTTTCTCTTTGTTATCGGAGGATACTTCCTTTGGCCCTATAGTCTTCAAAGGGATCCGAAATATCTGTTCTCAGATTCCAGAGAAATAAGGCTAGCAAAGAGATCCACGAAATACAGATGTAAGTCTGTGAGATGAATTAACAGAACACTAAGCAGTTTCCAAGAAAGCTTCTTTCCAGATTTCATCTGAGGATATTTCCTTTTTCACCATAGCCTTCTGTGGGCTTCCAAATATCACTTTGCCAATTCCACAAGAACTGTCTTAGCGAAAGGCTTCTTGAGGGGAAAGCTGTAACTCTGTGAGATGATTTCACAGAACACAAAGAAGTTTCTCAGAAAGCTTCTTTCTCTTTGTTATCGGAGGATATTTCCTTTGGCCCTATAATCTTCAAAGGGATCCGAAATATCTGTTCTCAGATTCCACAGAAATAAGGCTAGCAAAGAGATCCACGAAATACAGATGTAACTCTGTGAGATGAATTAACAGGACACTTAGCAGTTTCTAGGAAAGCTTCTTTCCAGATTTCATCTGAGGATATTTCCTTTTTCACCATAGCCCTCTAAGGGCTTCCAAATATCACTTTGCCAATTCCACAAGAACTGTCTTAGCGAAAGGCTTCTCGAGGGGAAAGCTGTAACTCTGTGAGATGATTTCACAGAACACAAAGAAGTTTCTCAGAAAGCTTCTTTCTCTTTGTTATCGGAGGATTTTTCCTTTGGCCCTATTGTCTTCAAAGGGATCCGATATATATGTTCTCAGATTCCAGAGAAATAAGGCTAGCAAAGAGATCCACGAAATACAGATGTAAGTCTGTGAGATGAATTGCCAGAACACCAAGCAGTTTCTAAGAAAGCTTCTTTCCAGATTTCATCTGAGGATATTTCCTTTTTAACCATAGCCCTCTATGGGCTTCCAAATATCACTTTGCCAATTCCACAAGAACTGTCTTAGCGAAAGGCTTCTTGAGGGCAAAGCTGTAACTCTGTGAGATGATTTCACAGAACACAAAGATGTTTCTCAGAAAGCTTCTTTCTCTTTGTTATCGGAGGATATTTCCTTTGGCCCTCTAGTCTTCAAAGGGATCCGAAATATCTGTTCTCAGATTCCACAGAAATAAGGCTAGCAAAGAGATCCACGAAATACAGATATAACTCTGTGAGATGAATTAACAGAACACTAAGCAGTTTCTCAGAAAGCTTCTTTCCAGATTTCATCTGATGATATTTCCTTTTTCACCATAGCGCTCTATGGGCTTCCAAATATCACTTTGCCAATTCCACAAGAACTGTCTTAGCGAAAGGCTTCTCGAGGGGAAAGCTGTAACTCTGTGAGGTGATTTCACAGAACACAAAGAAGTTTCTCAGAAAGCTTCTTTCTCTTTGTTATCGGAGGATATTTCCTTTGGCCCTCTAGTCTTCAAAGGGATCCGAAATATCTGTTCTCAGATTCCACAGAAATAAGGCTAGCAAAGAGATCCACGAAATACAGATGTAACTCTGTGAGATGAATTAACAGAACACTAAGCAGTTTCTAAGAAAGCTTCTTTCCAGATTTCATCTGAGGATATTTCCTTTTTCACCATAGCCCTCTAAGGGCTTCGAAATATCACTTTGCCAATTCCACAAGAACTGTCTTAGCGAAAGGCTTCTTGAGGCAAAAACTGTAACTCTGTGAGATGATTTCACAGAACACAAAGAAGTTTCTCAGAAACCTTCTTTCTCTTTGTTATCGGAGGATTTTTCCTTTGGCCCTATGGTCTTCAAAGGGATCCGATATATATGTTCTCAGATTCCACAGAAATAGGGCTAGCAAAGAGATCCACGAAATACAGATGTAAGTCTGTGAGATGAATTACCAGAACACTAAGCAGTTTCTCAGAAAGCTTCTTTCCAGATTTCATCTGAGGATATTTCCTTTTTCACCATAGCCCTCTATGGGCTTCCAAATATCACTTTGCCAATTCCACAAGAACTGTCTTAGCGAAAGGCTTCTAGAGGGGAAAGCTGTAACTCTGTGAGCTGATTTCACAGAACACAAAGAAGTTTCTCAGAAAGCTTCTTTCTCTTTGTTATCGGAGGATATTTCCTTTGGCCCTATAGTCTTCAAAGGGATCCGAAATATCTGTTCTCAGATTCCAGAGAAGTAAGGCTAGCAAAGAGATCCACGAAATACAGATGTAAGTCTGTGAGATGAATTAACAGAACACTAAGCAGTTTCTCAGAAAGCTTCTTTCCAGATTTCATCTGAGGATATTTCCTTTTTCACCATAGCCCTCTATGGGCTTCCAAATATCACTTTTCCAATTCCACAAGAACTGTCTTAGCGAAAGGCTTCTCGAGAGGAAAGCTGTAACTCTGTGAGATGATTTCACAGAACACAAAGAAGTTTCTCAGAAAGCTTCTTTCTCTTTGTTATCGGAGGATATTTCCTTTGGCCCTATAGTCTTCAAAGGGATCCGAAATATCTGTTCTCAGATTCCACAGAAATAAGGCTAGCAAAGAGATCCACGAAATACAGATGTAACTCTGTGAGATGAATTAACAGAACACTAAGCAGTTTCCAAGAAAGCTTCTTTCCAGATTTCATCTGAGGATATTTCCTTTTTCACCATAGCCTTCTGTGGGCTTCCAAATATCACTTTGCCAATTCCACAAGAACTGTCTTAGCGAAAGGCTTCTTGAGGGGAAAGCTGTAACTCTGTGAGATGATTTCACAGAACACAAAGAAGTTTCTCAGAAAGCTTCTTTCTCTTTGTTATCGGAGGATATTTCCTTTGGCCCTATAATCTTCAAAGGGATCCGAAATATCTGTTCTCAGATTCCACAGAAATAAGGCTAGCAAAGAGATCCACGAAATACAGATGTAACTCTGTGAGATGAATTAACAGGACACTTAGCAGTTTCTAGGAAAGCTTCTTTCCAGATTTCATCTGAGGATATTTCCTTTTTCACCATAGCCCTCTAAGGGCTTCCAAATATCACTTTGCCAATTCCACAAGAACTGTCTTAGCGAAAGGCTTCTCGAGGGGAAAGCTGTAACTCTGTGAGATGATTTCACAGAACACAAAGAAGTTTCTCAGAAAGCTTCTTTCTCTTTGTTATCGGAGGATTTTTCCTTTGGCCCTATTGTCTTCAAAGGGATCCGATATATATGTTCTCAGATTCCAGAGAAATAAGGCTAGCAAAGAGATCCACGAAATACAGATGTAAGTCTGTGAGATGAATTACCAGAACACCAAGCAGTTTCTCAGAAAGCTTCTTTCCAGATTTCATCTGAGGATATTTCCTTTTTAACCATAGCCCTCTATGGGCTTCCAAATATCACTTTGCCAATTCCACAAGAACTGTCTTAGCGAAAGGCTTCTTGAGGGGAAAGCTGTAACTCTGTGAGATGATTTCACAGAACACAAAGATGTTTCTCAGAAAGTTTCTTTCTCTTTGTTATCGGAGGATATTTCCTTTGGCCCTCTAGTCTTCAAAGGGATCCGAAATATCTGTTCTCAGATTCCACAGAAATAAGGCTAGCAAAGAGATACACGAAATACAGATATAACTCTGTGAGATGAATTAACAGAACACTAAGCAGTTTCTCAGAAAGCTTCTTTCCAGATTTCATCTGAGGATATTTCCTTTTTCACCATCGCGCTCTATGGGCTTCCAAATATCACTTTGCCAATTCCACAAGAACTGTCTTAGCGAAAGGCTTCTCGAGGGGAAAGCTGTAACTCTGTGAGATGATTTCACAGAACACAAAGAAGTTTCTCAGAAAGCTTCTTTCTCTTTGTTATCGGAGGATTTTTCCTTTGGCCCTATAGTCTTCAAAGGGATCCGAAATATCTGTTCTCAGATTCCACAGAAATAAGGCTAGCAAAGAGATCCACGAAATACAGATGTAAGTCTGTGAGATGAATTACCAGAACACTAAGCAGTTTCTCAGAACGCTTCTTTCCAGATTTCATCTGAGGATATTTCCTTTTTCACCATAGCCCTCTATGGGCTTCCAAATATCACTTTGCCAATTCCACAAGAACTGTCTTAGCGAAAGGCTTCTCTAGGGGAAAGCTGTAACTCTGTGAGATGATTTCACAGAACACAAAGAAGTTTCACAGAAAGCTTCTTTCTCTTTGTTATCGGAGGATACTTCCTTTGGCCCTATAGTCTTCAAAGGGATCCGAAATATCTGTTCTCAGATTCCAGAGAAATAAGGCTAGCAAAGAGATCCACGAAATACAGATGTAAGTCTGTGAGATGAATTAACAGAACACTAAGCAGTTTCCAAGAAAGCTTCTTTCCAGATTTCATCTGAGGATATTTCCTTTTTCACCATAGCCTTCTGTGGGCTTCCAAATATCACTTTGCCAATTCCACAAGAACTGTCTTAGCGAAAGGCTTCTTGAGGGGAAAGCTGTAACTCTGTGAGATGATTTCACAGAACACAAAGAAGTTTCTCAGAAAGCTTCTTTCTCTTTGTTATCGGAGGATATTTCCTTTGGCCCTATAATCTTCAAAGGGATCCGAAATATCTGTTCTCAGATTCCACAGAAATAAGGCTAGCAAAGAGATCCACGAAATACAGATGTAACTCTGTGAGATGAATTAACAGGACACTTAGCAGTTTCTAGGAAAGCTTCTTTCCAGATTTCATCTGAGGATATTTCCTTTTTCACCATAGCCCTCTAAGGGCTTCCAAATATCACTTTGCCAATTCCACAAGAACTGTCTTAGCGAAAGGCTTCTCGAGGGGAAAGCTGTAACTCTGTGAGATGATTTCACAGAACACAAAGAAGTTTCTCAGAAAGCTTCTTTCTCTTTGTTATCGGAGGATTTTTCCTTTGGCCCTATTGTCTTCAAAGGGATCCGATATATATGTTCTCAGATTCCAGAGAAATAAGGCTAGCAAAGAGATCCACGAAATACAGATGTAAGTCTGTGAGATGAATTGCCAGAACACCAAGCAGTTTCTAAGAAAGCTTCTTTCCAGATTTCATCTGAGGATATTTCCTTTTTAACCATAGCCCTCTATGGGCTTCCAAATATCACTTTGCCAATTCCACAAGAACTGTCTTAGCGAAAGGCTTCTTGAGGGCAAAGCTGTAACTCTGTGAGATGATTTCACAGAACACAAAGATGTTTCTCAGAAAGCTTCTTTCTCTTTGTTATCGGAGGATATTTCCTTTGGCCCTCTAGTCTTCAAAGGGATCCGAAATATCTGTTCTCAGATTCCACAGAAATAAGGCTAGCAAAGAGATCCACGAAATACAGATATAACTCTGTGAGATGAATTAACAGAACACTAAGCAGTTTCTCAGAAAGCTTCTTTCCAGATTTCATCTGATGATATTTCCTTTTTCACCATAGCGCTCTATGGGCTTCCAAATATCACTTTGCCAATTCCACAAGAACTGTCTTAGCGAAAGGCTTCTCGAGGGGAAAGCTGTAACTCTGTGAGGTGATTTCACAGAACACAAAGAAGTTTCTCAGAAAGCTTCTTTCTCTTTGTTATCGGAGGATTTTTCCTTTGGCCCTATAGTCTTCAAAGGGATCCGATATATATGTTCTCAGATTCCACAGAAATAAGGCTAGCAAAGAGATCCACGAAATACAGATGTAAGTCTGTGAGATGAATTACCAGAACACTAAGCAGTTTCTCAGAACGCTTCTTCCCAGATTTCATCTGAGGATATTTCCTTTTTCACCATAGCCCTCTATGGGCTTCCAAATATCACTTTGCCAATTCCACAAGAACTGTCTTAGCGAAAGGCTTCTCGAGGGGAAAGCTGTAACTCTGTGAGATGATTTCACAGAACACAAAGAAGTTTCACAGAAGGCTTCTTTCTCTTTGTTATCGGAGGATACTTCCTTTGGCCCTATAGTCTTCAAAGGGATCCGAAATATCTGTTCTCAGATTCCAGAGAAATAAGGCTAGCAAAGAGATCCACGAAATACAGATGTAAGTCTGTGAGATGAATTAACAGAACACTAAGCAGTTTCTCAGAAAGCTTCTTTCCAGATTTCATCTGAGGATATTTCCTTTTTCACCATAGCCCTCTATGGGCTTCCAAATATCACTTTGCCAATTCCACAAGAACTGTCTTAGCGAAAGGCTTCTTGAGGGGAAAGCTGTAACTCTGTGAGATGATTTCACAGAACACAAAGAAGTTTCTCAGAAAGCTTCTTTCTCTTTGTTATCGGAGGATATTTCCTTTGGCCCTCTAGTCTTCAAAGGGATCCGAAATATCTGTTCTCAGATTCCACAGAAATAAGGCTAGCAAAGAGATCCACGAAATACAGATATAACTCTGTGAGATGAATTAACAGAACACTAAGCAGTTTCTCAGAAAGCTTCTTTCCAGATTTCATCTGAGGATATTTCCTTTTTCACCATAGCCCTCTAAGGGCTTCCAAATATCACTTTGCCAATTCCACAAGAACTGTCTTAGCTAAAGGCTTCTTGAGGGGAAAGCTGTAACTCTGTGAGATGATTTCACAGAACACAAAGAAGTTTCTCAGAAAGCTTCTTTCTCTTTGTTATCGCAGGATATTTCCTTTGGCCCTATAGACTTCAAAGGGATCCGAAATATCTGTTCTCAGATTCCACAGAAATAAGGCTAGCAAAGAGATCCACGAAATACAGATGTAACTCTGTGAGATGAATTAACAGAACACTAAGCAGTTTCTCAGAAAGCTTCTTTCCAGATTTCATCTGAGGATATTTCCTTTTTCAACATAGACCTCTATGGGCTTCCAAATATCACCTTTCCAATTCCACAAGAACTGTCTTAGCAAAAGGCTTCTCGAGAGGAAAGCTGTACTCTGTGAGATGATTTCACAGAACACAAAGAAGTTTCTCAGAAAGCTTCTTTCTCTTTGTTATCGGAGGATATTTCCTTTGGCCCTATAGTCTTCAAAGGGATCCGAAATATCTGTTCTCAGATTCCACAGAAATAAGGCTAGCAAAGAGATCCACGAAATACAGATGTAACTCTGTGAGATGAATTAACAGAACACTAAGCAGTTTCCAAGAAAGCTTCTTTCCAGATTTCATCTGAGAATACTTCCTTTTTCACCATAGCCTTCTATGGGCTTCCAAATATCACTTTGCCAATTCCACAAGAACTGTCTTAGCGAAAGGCTTCTTGAGGGGAAAGCTGTAACTCTGTGAGATGATTTCACAGAACACAAAGAAGTTTCTCAGAAAGCTTCTTTCTCTTTGTTAACGGATGATATTTCCTTTGGCCCTATAGTCTTCAAAGGGATCCGAAATATCTGTTCTCAGATTCCACAGAAATAAGGCTAGCAAAGAGATCCACGAAATACAGATGTAACTCTGTGAGACGAATTAACAGGACACTTAGCAGTTTCTAGGAAAGCTTCTTTCCAGATTTCATCTGAGGATATTTCCTTTTTCACCATAGCGCTCTAGGGGCTTCCAAATATCACTTTGCCAATTCCACAAGAACTGTCTTAGCGAAAGGCTTCTAGAGGGGAAAGCTGTTACTCTGTGAGATGATTTCACAGAACACAAAGAAGTTTCTCAGAAAGCTTCTTTCTCTTTCTTATCGGAGGATTTTTCCTTTGGCCCTATAATCTTCAAAGGGATCCGATATATATGTTCTCAGATTCCACAGAAATAAGGATAGCAAAGAGTTCCACGAAATACAGATGTAAGTCTGTGAGATGAATTACCAGAACACTAAGCAGTTTCTCAGAAAGCTTCTTTCCAGATTTCATCTGAGGATATTTCCTTTTTCACCATAGCCCTCTATGGGCTTCCAAATATCACTTTTCCAATTCCACAAGAACTGTCTTAGCGAAAGGCTTCTCGAGTGGAAAGCTGTAACTCTGTGAGCTGATTTCACAGAACACAAAGAAGTTTCTCAGAAAGCTTCTTTCTCTTTGTTATCGGAGGATATTTCCTTTGGCCCTATAGTCTTCAAAGGGATCCGAAATATCTGTTCTCAGATTCCAGAGAAATAAGGCTAGCAAAGAGATCCACGAAATACAGATGTAAGTCTGTGAGATGAATTAACAGAACACTAAGCAGTTTCTCAGAAAGCTTCTTTCCAGATTTCATCTGAGGATATTTCCTTTTTCACCATAGCCCTCTATGGGCTTCCAAATATCACTTTTCCAATTCCACAAGAACTGTCTTAGCGAAAGGCTTCTCGAGAGGAAAGCTGTAACTCTGTGAGATGATTTCACAGAACACAAAGAAGTTTCTCAGAAAGCTTCTTTCTCTTTGTTATCGGAGGATATTTCCTTTGGCCCTATAGTCTTCAAAGGGATCCGAAATATCTGTTCTCAGATTCCAGAGAAATAAGGCTAGCAAAGAGATCCACGAAATACAGATGTAACTCTGTGAGATGAATTAACAGGACACTTAGCAGTTTCTAGGAAAGCTTCTTTCCAGATTTCATCTGAGGATATTTCCTTTTTCACCATAGCCCTCTATGGGCTTCCAAATATCAATGTGCCAATTCCACAAGAACTGTCTTAGCGAAAGGCTTCTCTAGGGGAAAGCTGTAACTCTGTGAGATGATTTCACAGAACACAAAGAAGTTTCTCAGAAGTCTTCTTTCTCTTTGTTATAGGAGGATATTTCCTTTGGCCCTATAGTCTTCAAAGGGATCCGAAATATCTGTTCTCAGATTCCACAGAAATAAGGCTAGCAAAGAGATCCACGAAATACAGATGTAACTCTGTGAGATGAATTAACAGAACACTAATCAGTTTCCAACAAAGCTTCTTTCCAGATTTCATCTGAGGATATTTCCTTTTTCACCATAGCCCTCTATGGGCTTCCAAATATCACTTTGCCAATTCCACAAGAACTGTCTTAGCGAAAGGATTCTTGAGGGGAAAGTTGTAACTCTGCGAGATGATTTCACACAACACAAAAAAGTTTCTCAGAAAGCTTCTTTCTCTTTGTTATCGGAGGATATTTCCTTTGGCCCTATAGCCTTCAAAGGGATCCGATATATCTGTTCTCAGATTCCACAGAAATAAGGCTAGCAAAGAGATCCACGAAATACAGATGTAACTCTGTGAGATGAATTACCAGAACACTAAGCAGTTTCTCAGAAAGCTTCTTTCCAGATTTCATCTGAGGATATTTCCTTTTTCACCATAGCCCTCTATGGGCTTCCAAATATCACTTTGCCAATTCCACAAGATCTGTCTTAGCGAAAGGCTTCTTGAGGAGAAAGCTGTAACTCTGTGAGATGATTTCACAGAACACAAAGAAGTTTCTCAGAAAGCTTCTTTCTCTTTGTTATCGGAGGATATTTCCTTTGGCCCTCTAGTCTTCAAAGGGATCCGAAATATCTGTTCTCAGATTCCACAGAAATAAGGCTAGCAAAGAGATCCACGAAATACAGCTGTAACTCTGTGAGATGAAATTACCGAACACTAAGGATTTTCTAATAAAGCTTCTATCAAGATTTCATCTGAGGATATTTCCTTTTTCACCATAGCCCTCTATGGGCTTCCAAATATCATTTTGCCAATTCCAAAAGAACTGTCTTAGCGAAAGGCTTCTTGAGGGGAAAGCTGTAACTCTGCGAGATGATTTCACAGAACACAAAGAAGTTTCTCAGAAAGCTTCTTTCTCTTTGTTATCGGAGGATATTTCCTTTGGCCCTATAGTCTTCAAAGGGATCCGAAATATCTATTCTCAGATTCCACAGAAAGAAGGCTAGCAAAGAGATCCAAGAAATTCAGATGTAACTCTCTAAGATGAATTAGCAGAACACTAAGCAGTTTCTAAGAAAGCTTCTTTCCAGATTTCATCTGAGGATATTTCCTTTTTCACCATAGCCCTCTATGGGCTTCCAAATATCACTTTGCCAATTCCACAAGAACTGTCTTAGCGAAAGGCTTCTTGAGGGGAAAGCTGTAACTCTGTGAGATGATTTCACAGAACACAAAGAAGTTTCTCAGAAAGCTTCTTTCTCTTTGTTATCGGAGGATATTTCCTTTGGCCCTCTAGTCTTCAAAGGGATCCGAAATATCTGTTCTCAGATTCCACAGAAATAAGGCTAGCAAAGAGATCCACGAAATACAGATGTAAATCTGTGAGACGAATTAACAGGACACTTAGCAGTTTCTAGGAAAGCTTCTTTCCAGATTTCATCTGAGGATATTTCCTTTTTCACCATAGCGCTCTAGGGGCTTCCAAATATCACTTTGCCAATTCCACAAGAACTGTCTTAGCGAAAGGCTTCTCGAGGGGAAAGCTGTTACTCTGTGAGATGATTTCACAGAACACAAAGAAGTTTCTCAGAAAGCTTCTTTCTCTTTGTTATCGGAGGATTTTTCCTTTGGCCCTATAATCTTCAAAGGGATCCGATATATATGTTCTCAGATTCCACAGAAATAAGGCTAGCAAAGAGTTCCACGAAATACAGATGTAAGTCTGTGAGATGAATTACCAGAACACTAAGCAGTTTCTCAGAAAGCTTCTTTCCAGATTTCATCTGAGGATATTTCCTTTTTCACCATAGCCCTCTATGGGCTTCCAAATATCACTTTTCCAATTCCACAAGAACTGTCTTAGCGAAAGGCTTCTTGAGGGGAAAGCTGTAACTCTGTGAGATGATTTCACAGAACACAAAGAAGTTTCTCAGAAAGCTTCTTTCTCTTTGTTATCGGAGGATATTTCCTTTGGCCCTATAGTCTTCAAAGGGATCCGAAATATCTGTTCTCAGATTCCACAGAAATAAGGCTAGCAAAGAGATACACGAAATACAGATGTAAGTCTGTGAGATGAATTAACAGAACACTAAGCAGTTTCTCAGAAAGCTTCTTTCCAGATTTCATCTGAGGATATTTCCTTTTTCACCATAGCCTCTATGGGCTTCCAAATATCACTTTGCCAATTCCACACGAACTGTCTTAGCGAAAGGCTTCTTGAGGGAAAAGCTGTAACTCTGTGAGATGATTTCACAGAACACAAAGAAGTTTCTCAGAAAGCTTCTTTCTCTTTGTTATCGGAGGATTTTTCCTTTGGCCCTATAGTCTTCAAAGGGATCCGAAATATCTGTTCTCAGATTCCACAGAAATAAGGCTAGCAAAGAGATCCACGAAATACAGATGTAAGTCTGTGAGATGAATTAACAGAACACTAAGCAGTTTCTCAGAAAGCTTCTTTCCAGATTTCATCTGAGGATATTTCCTTTTTCACCATAGCCCTCTAAGGGCTTCCAAATATCACTTTGCCAATTCCACAAGAACTGTCTTAGCGAAAGGCTTCTTGAGGTGAAAGCTGTAACTCTGTGAGATGACTTCACAGAACACAAAGAAGTTTCTCAGAAAGCTTCTTTCTCTTTGTTATCGGAGGATATTTCCTTTGGCCCTATAGTCTTCAAAGGGATCCGAAATATCTGTTCTCAGATTCCACAGAAATAAGGCTAGCAAAGAGATCCACGAAATACAGATGTAAGTCTGTGAGATGAATTAACAGAACACTAAGCAGTTTCTAAGAAAGCTTCTTTTCAGATTTCATCTGAGGATATTTCCTTTTTCACCATAGCCCTCTATTGGCTTCCAAATATCACTTTGCCAATTCCACAAGAACTGTCTTAGCGAAAGGCTTCTTGAGGGGAAAGCTGTAACTCTGTGAGATGATTTCACAGAACACAAAGAAGTTTCTCAGAAACCTTCTTTCTCTTTGTTATCGGAGGATTTTTCCTTTGGCCCTATGGTCTTCAAAGGGATCCGATATATATGTTCTCAGATTCCACAGAAATAGGGCTAGCAAAGAGATCCACGAAATACAGATGTAAGTCTGTGAGATGAATTACCAGAACACTAAGCAGTTTCTCAGAAAGCTTCTTTCCAGATTTCATCTGAGGATATTTCCTTTTTCACCATAGCCCTCTATGGGCTTCCAAATATCACTTTGCCAATTCCACAAGAACTGTCTTAGCGAAAGGCTTCTAGAGGGGAAAGCTGTAACTCTGTGAGCTGATTTCACAGAACACAAAGAAGTTTCTCAGAAAGCTTCTTTCTCTTTGTTATCGGAGGATATTTCCTTTGGCCCTATAGTCTTCAAAGGGATCCGAAATATCTGTTCTCAGATTCCAGAGAAGTAAGGCTAGCAAAGAGATCCACGAAATACAGATGTAAGTCTGTGAGATGAATTAACAGAACACTAAGCAGTTTCTCAGAAAGCTTCTTTCCAGATTTCATCTGAGGATATTTCCTTTTTCACCATAGCCCTCTATGGGCTTCCAAATATCACTTTTCCAATTCCACAAGAACTGTCTTAGCGAAAGGCTTCTCGAGAGGAAAGCTGTAACTCTGTGAGATGATTTCACAGAACACAAAGTAGTTTCTCAGAAAGCTTCTTTCTCTTTGTTATCGGAGGATATTTCCTTTGGCCCTATAGTCTTCAAAGGGATCCGAAATATCTGTTCTCAGATTCCACAGAAATAAGGCTAGCAAAGAGATCCACGAAATACAGATGTAACTCTGTGAGATGAATTAACAGAACACTAAGCAGTTTCCAAGAAAGCTTCTTTCCAGATTTCATCTGAGGATATTTCCTTTTTCACCATAGCCTTCTGTGGGCTTCCAAATATCACTTTGCCAATTCCACAAGAACTGTCTTAGCGAAAGGCTTCTTGAGGGGAAAGCTGTAACTCTGTGAGATGATTTCACAGAACACAAAGAAGTTTCTCAGAAAGCTTCTTTCTCTTTGTTATCGGAGGATATTTCCTTTGGCCCTATAATCTTCAAAGGGATCCGAAATATCTGTTCTCAGATTCCACAGAAATAAGGCTAGCAAAGAGATCCACGAAATACAGATGTAACTCTGTGAGATGAATTAACAGGACACTTAGCAGTTTCTAGGAAAGCTTCTTTTCAGATTTCATCTGAGGATATTTCCTTTTTCACCATAGCCCTCTAAGGGCTTCCAAATATCACTTTGCCAATTCCACAAGAACTGTCTTAGCGAAAGGCTTCTCGAGGGGAAAGCTGTAACTCTGTGAGATGATTTCACAGAACACAAAGAAGTTTCTCAGAAAGCTTCTTTCTCTTTGTTATCGGAGGATTTTTCCTTTGGCCCTATTGTCTTCAAAGGGATCCGATATATATGTTCTCAGATTCCAGAGAAATAAGGCTAGCAAAGAGATCCACGAAATACAGATGTAAGTCTGTGAGATGAATTACCAGAACACCAAGCAGTTTCTCGGAAAGCTTCTTTCCAGATTTCATCTGAGGATATTTCCTTTTTAACCATAGCCCTCTATGGGCTTCCAAATATCACTTTGCCAATTCCACAAGAACTGTCTTAGCGAAAGGCTTCTTGAGGGGAAAGCTGTAACTCTGTGAGATGATTTCACAGAACACAAAGATGTTTCTCAGAAAGTTTCTTTCTCTTTGTTATCGGAGGATATTTCCTTTGGCCCTCTAGTCTTCAAAGGGATCCGAAATATCTGTTCTCAGATTCCACAGAAATAAGGCTAGCAAAGAGATACACGAAATACAGATATAACTCTGTGAGATGAATTAACAGAACACTAAGCAGTTTCTCAGAAAGCTTCTTTCCAGATTTCATCTGAGGATATTTCCTTTTTCACCATCGCGCTCTATGGGCTTCCAAATATCACTTTGCCAATTCCACAAGAACTGTCTTAGCGAAAGGCTTCTCGAGGGGAAAGCTGTAACTCTGTGAGATGATTTCACAGAACACAAAGAAGTTTCTCAGAAAGCTTCTTTCTCTTTGTTATCGGAGGATTTTTCCTTTGGCCCTATAGTCTTCAAAGGGATCCGATATATATGTTCTCAGATTCCACAGAAATAAGGCTAGCAAAGAGATCCACGAAATACAGATGTAACTCTGTGAGATGAATTAACAGGACACTTAGCAGTTTCTAGGAAAGCTTCTTTCCAGATTTCATCTGAGGATATTTCCTTTTTCACCATAGCCCTCTATGGGCTTCCAAATATCAATGTGCCAATTCCACAAGAACTGTCTTAGCGAAAGGCTTCTCTAGGGGAAAGCTGTAACTCTGTGAGATGATTTCACAGAACACAAAGAAGTTTCTCAGAAGTCTTCTTTCTCTTTGTTATAGGAGGATATTTCCTTTGGCCCTATAGTCTTCAAAGGGATCCGAAATATCTGTTCTCAGATTCCACAGAAATAAGGCTAGCAAAGAGATCCACGAAATACAGATGTAACTCTGTGAGATGAATTAACAGAACACTAATCAGTTTCCAACAAAGCTTCTTTCCAGATTTCATCTGAGGATATTTCCTTTTTCACCATAGCCCTCTATGGGCTTCCAAATATCACTTTGCCAATTCCACAAGAACTGTCTTAGCGAAAGGATTCTTGAGGGGAAAGTTGTAACTCTGCGAGATGATTTCACACAACACAAAGAAGTTTCTCAGAAAGCTTCTTTCTCTTTGTTATCGGAGGATATTTCCTTTGGCCCTATAGCCTTCAAAGGGATCCGATATATCTGTTCTCAGATTCCACAGAAATAAGGCTAGCAAAGAGATCCATGAAATACAGATGTAACTCTGTGAGATGAATTACCAGAACACTAAGCAGTTTCTCAGAAAGCTTCTTTCCAGATTTCATCTGAGGATATTTCCTTTTTCACCATAGCCCTCTATGGGCTTCCAAATATCACTTTGCCAATTCCACAAGATCTGTCTTAGCGAAAGGCTTCTTGAGGGGAAAGCTGTAACTCTGTGAGATGATTTCACAGAACACAAAGAAGTTTCTCAGAAAGCTTCTTTCTCTTTGTTATCGGAGGATATTTCCTTTGGCCCTCTAGTCTTCAAAGGGATCCGAAATATCTGTTCTCAGATTCCACAGAAATAAGGCTAGCAAAGAGATACACGAAATACAGCTGTAACTCTGTGAGATGAAATTACCGAACACTAAGGATTTTCTAATAAAGCTTCTATCAAGATTTCATCTGAGGATATTTCCTTTTTCACCATAGCCCTCTATGGGCTTCCAAATATCATTTTGCCAATTCCAAAAGAACTGTCTTAGCGAAAGGCTTCTTGAGGGGAAAGCTGTAACTCTGCGAGATGATTTCACAGAACACAAAGAAGTTTCTCAGAAAGCTTCTTTCTCTTTGTTATCGGAGGATATTTCCTTTGGCCCTATAGTCTTCAAAGGGATCCGAAATATCTATTCTCAGATTCCACAGAAAGAAGGCTAGCAAAGAGATCCAAGAAATTCAGATGTAACTCTCTAAGATGAATTAGCAGAACACTAAGCAGTTTCTAAGAAAGCTTCTTTCCAGATTTCATCTGAGGATATTTCCTTTTTCACCATAGCCCTCTATGGGCTTCCAAATATCACTTTGCCAATTCCACAAGAACTGTCTTAGCGAAAGGCTTCTTGAGGGGAAAGCTGTAACTCTGTGAGATGATTTCACAGAACACAAAGAAGTTTCTCAGAAAGCTTCTTTCTCTTTGTTATCGGAGGATATTTCCTTTGGCCCTCTAGTCTTCAAAGGGATCCGAAATATCTGTTCTCAGATTCCACAGAAATAAGGCTAGCAAAGAGATCCACGAAATACAGATATAACTCTGTGAGATGAATTAACAGAACACTAAGCAGTTTCTCAGAAAGCTTCTTTCCAGATTTCATCTGAGGATATTTCCTTTTTCACCATAGCCCTCTAAGGGCTTCCAAATATCACTTTGCCAATTCCACAAGAACTGTCTTAGCTAAAGGCTTCTTGAGGGGAAAGCTGTAACTCTGTGAGATGATTTCACAGAACACAAAGAAGTTTCTCAGAAAGCTTCTTTCTCTTTGTTATCGGAGGATATTTCCTTTGGCCCTATAGACTTCAAAGGGATCCGAAATATCTGTTCTCAGATTCCACAGAAATAAGGCTAGCAAAGAGATCCACGAAATACAGATGTAACTCTGTGAGATGAATTAACAGAACACTAAGCAGTTTCTCAGAAAGCTTCTTTCCAGATTTCATCTGAGGATATTTCCTTTTTCAACATAGACCTCTATGGGCTTCCAAATATCACTTTTCCAATTCCACAAGAACTGTCTTAGCGAAAGGCTTCTCGAGAGGAAAGCTGTAACTCTGTGAGATGATTTCACAGAACACAAAGAAGTTTCTCAGAAAGCTTCTTTCTCTTTGTTATCGGAGGATATTTCCTTTGGCCCTATAGTCTTCAAAGGGATCCGAAATATCTGTTCTCAGATTCCACAGAAATAAGGCTAGCAAAGAGATCCACGAAATACAGATGTAACTCTGTGAGATGAATTAACAGAACACTAAGCAGTTTCCAAGAAAGCTTCTTTCCAGATTTCATCTGAGAATACTTCCTTTTTCACCATAGCCTTCTATGGGCTTCCAAATATCACTTTGCCAATTCCACAAGAACTGTCTTAGCGAAAGGCTTCTTGAGGGGAAAGCTGTAACTCTGTGAGATGATTTCACAGAACACAAAGAAGTTTCTCAGAAAGCTTCTTTCTCTTTGTTAACGGATGATATTTCCTTTGGCCCTATAGTCTTCAAAGGGATCCGAAATATCTGTTCTCAGATTCCACAGAAATAAGGCTAGCAAAGAGATCCACGAAATACAGATGTAAATCTGTGAGACGAATTAACAGGACACTTAGCAGTTTCTAGGAAAGCTTCTTTCCAGATTTCATCTGAGGATATTTCCTTTTTCACCATAGCGCTCTAGGGGCTTCCAAATATCACTTTTCCAATTCCACAAGAACTGTCTTAGCGAAAGGCTTCTCGAGGGGAAAGCTGTTACTCTGTGAGATGATTTCACAGAACACAAAGAAGTTTCTCAGAAAGCTTCTTTCTCTTTGTTATCGGAGGATTTTTCCTTTGGCCCTATAATCTTCAAAGGGATCCGATATATATGTTCTCAGATTCCACAGAAATAAGGCTAGCAAAGAGTTCCACGAAATACAGATGTAAGTCTGTGAGATGAATTACCAGAACACTAAGCAGTTTCTCAGAAAGCTTCTTTCCAGATTTCATCTGAGGATATTTCCTTTTTCACCATAGCCCTCTATGGGCTTCCAAATATCACTTTTCCAATTCCACAAGAACTGTCTTAGCGAAAGGCTTCTCGAGAGGAAAGCTGTAACTCTGTGAGATGATTTCACAGAACACATAGAAGTTTCTCAGAAAGCTTCTTTCTCTTTGTTATCGGAGGATATTTCCTTTGGCCCTATAGTCTTCAAAGGGATCCGAAATATCTGTTCTCAGATTCCACAGAAATAAGGCTAGCAAAGAGATCCACGAAATACAGATGTAACTCTGTGAGATGAATTAACAGAACACTAAGCAGTTTCCAAGAAAGCTTCTTTCCAGATTTCATCTGAGGATATTTCCTTTTTCACCATAGCCTTCTATGGGCTTCCAAATATCACTTTGCCAATTCCACAAGAACTGTCTTAGCGAAAGGCTTCTTGAGGGGAAAGCTGTAACTCTGTGAGATGATTTCACAGAACACAAAGAAGTTTCTCAGAAAGCTTCTTTTCTTTGTTAACGGAGGATATTTCCTTTGGCCCTATAGTCTTCAAAGGGATCCGAAATATCTGTTCTCATATTCCACAGAAATAAGGCTAGCAAAGAGATCCACGAAATACAGATGTAACTCTGTGAGATGAATTAACAGGACAATTAGCAGTTTCTAGGAAAGCTTCTTTCCAGATTTCATCTGAGGATATTTCCTTTTTCACCATAGCCCTCTATGGGCTTCCAAATATCACTTTGCCAATTCCACAAGAACTGTATTAGCGAAAGGCTTCTCGAGGTGAAAGCTGTAACTCTGTGAGATGATTTCACAGAACACAAAGAAGTTTCTCAGAAAGCTTCTTTCTCTTTGTTATCGGAGGATATTTCCTTTGGCCCTATAGTCTTCAAAGGGATCCGAATTATCTGTTCTCAGATTCCACAGAAATAAGGCTAGCAAAGAGATCCACGAAATACAGATGTAACTCTGTGAGATGAATTAACAGAACACTAAGGAGTTTCCAAGAAAGCTTCTTTCCAGATTTCATCTGAGGATATTTCCTTTTTCACCATAGCCTTCTATGGGCTTCCAAATATCACTTTGCCAATTCCACAAGAACTGTCTTAGCGAAAGGCTTCTTGAGGGGAAAGCTGTAACTCTGTGAGATGATTTCACAGAACACAAAGAAGTTTCTCAGAAAGCTTCTTTCTCTTTGTTATCGGAGGATATTTCCTTTGGCCCTACAGTCTTCAAAGGGATCCGAAATATCTGTTCTCAGATTCCACAGAAATAAGGCTAGCAAAGAGATACACGAAATACAGATGTAAGTCTGTGAGATGAATTAACAGAACACTAAGCAGTTTCTCAGAAAGCTTCTTTCCAGATTTCATCTGAGGATATTTCCTTTTTCACCATAGCCTCTATGGGCTTCCAAATATCACTTTGCCAATTCCACACGAACTGTCTTAGCGAAAGGCTTCTTGAGGGAAAAGCTGTAACTCTGTGAGATGATTTCACAGAACACAAAGAAGTTTCTCAGAAAGCTTCTTTCTCTTTGTTGTCGGAGGATTTTTCCTTTGGCCCTATAGTCTTCAAAGGGATCCGAAATATCTGTTCTCAGATTCCACAGAAATAAGGCTAGCAAAGAGATCCACGAAATACAGATGTAAGTCTGTGAGATGAATTAACAGAACACTAAGCAGTTTCTCAGAAAGCTTCTTTCCAGATTTCATCTGAGGATATTTCCTTTTTCACCATAGCCCTCTAAGGGCTTCCAAATATCACTTTGCCAATTCCACAAGAACTGTCTTAGCGAAAGGCTTCTTGAGGTGAAAGCTGTAACTCTGTGAGATGACTTCACAGAACACAAAGAAGTTTCTCAGAAAGCTTCTTTCTCTTTGTTATCGGAGGATATTTCCTTTGGCCCTATAGTCTTCAAAGGGATCCGAAATATCTGTTCTCAGATTCCACAGAAATAAGGCTAGCAAAGAGATCCACGAAATACAGATGTAAGTCTGTGAGATGAATTAACAGAACACTAAGCAGTTTCTAAGAAAGCTTCTTTTCAGATTTCATCTGAGGATATTTCCTTTTTCACCATAGCCCTCTATTGGCTTCCAAATATCACTTTGCCAATTCCACAAGAACTGTCTTAGCGAAAGGCTTCTTGAGGGGAAAGCTGTAACTCTGTGAGATGATTTCACAGAACACAAAGAAGTTTCTCAGAAAGCTTCTTTCTCTTTGTTATCGGAGGATATTTCCTTTGGCCCTCTAGTCTTCAAAGGGATCCGAAATATCTGTTCTCAGATTCCACAGAAATAAGGCTAGCAAAGAGATCCACGAAATACAGATGTAACTCTGTGAGATGAATTAACAGAACACTAAGCAGTTTCTAAGAAAGCTTCTTTCCAGATTTCATCTGAGGATATTTCCTTTTTCACCATAGCCCTCTAAGGGCTTCGAAATATCACTTTGCCAATTCCACAAGAACTGTCTTAGCGAAAGGCTTCTTGAGGCAAAAACTGTAACTCTGTGAGATGATTTCACAGAACACAAAGAAGTTTCTCAGAAACCTTCTTTCTCTTTGTTATCGGAGGATTTTTCCTTTGGCCCTATGGTCTTCAAAGGGATCCGATATATATGTTCTCAGATTCCACAGAAATAGGGCTAGCAAAGAGATCCACGAAATACAGATGTAAGTCTGTGAGATGAATTATCAGAACACTAAGCAGTTTCTCAGAAAGCTTCTTTCCAGATTTCATCTGAGGATATTTCCTTTTTCACCATAGCCCTCTATGGGCTTCCAAATATCACTTTGCCAATTCCACAAGAACTGTCTTAGCGAAAGGCTTCTAGAGGGGAAAGCTGTAACTCTGTGAGCTGATTTCACAGAACACAAAGAAGTTTCTCAGAAAGCTTCTTTCTCTTTGTTATCGGAGGATATTTCCTTTGGCCCTATAGTCTTCAAAGGGATCCGAAATATCTGTTCTCAGATTCCAGAGAAGTAAGGCTAGCAAAGAGATCCACGAAATACAGATGTAAGTCTGTGAGATGAATTAACAGAACACTAAGCAGTTTCTCAGAAAGCTTCTTTCCAGATTTCATCTGAGGATATTTCCTTTTTCACCATAGCCCTCTATGGGCTTCCAAATATCACTTTTCCAATTCCACAAGAACTGTCTTAGCGAAAGGCTTCTCGAGAGGAAAGCTGTAACTCTGTGAGATGATTTCACAGAACACAAAGAAGTTTCTCAGAAAGCTTCTTTCTCTTTGTTATCGGAGGATATCTCCTTTGGCCCTCTAGTCTTCAAAGAGATCCGAAATATCTGTTCTCAGATTCCACAGAAATAAGGCTAGCAAAGAGATCCACGAAATACAGATGTAACTCTGTGAGATGAATTAACAGAACACTAAGCAGTTTCCAAGAAAGCTTCTTTCCAGATTTCATCTGAGGATATTTCCTTTTTCACCATAGCCTTCTGTGGGCTTCCAAATATCACTTTGCCAATTCCACAAGAACTGTCTTAGCGAAAGGCTTCTTGAGGGGAAAGCTGTAACTCTGTGAGATGATTTCACAGAACACAAAGAAGTTTCTCAGAAAGCTTCTTTCTCTTTGTTATCGGAGGATATTTCCTTTGGCCCTATAATCTTCAAAGGGATCCGAAATATCTGTTCTCAGATTCCACAGAAATAAGGCTAGCAAAGAGATCCACGAAATACAGATGTAACTCTGTGAGATGAATTAACAGGACACTTAGCAGTTTCTAGGAAAGCTTCTTTCCAGATTTCATCTGAGGATATTTCCTTTTTCACCATAGCCCTCTAAGGGCTTCCAAATATCACTTTGCCAATTCCACAAGAACTGTCTTAGCGAAAGGCTTCTCGAGGGGAAAGCTGTAACTCTGTGAGATGATTTCACAGAACACAAAGAAGTTTCTCAGAAAGCTTCTTTCTCTTTGTTATCGGAGGATTTTTCCTTTGGCCCTATTGTCTTCAAAGGGATCCGATATATATGTTCTCAGATTCCAGAGAAATAAGGCTAGCAAAGAGATCCACGAAATACAGATGTAAGTCTGTGAGATGAATTACCAGAACACCAAGCAGTTTCTCAGAAAGCTTCTTTCCAGATTTCATCTGAGGATATTTCCTTTTTAACCATAGCCCTCTATGGGCTTCCAAATATCACTTTGCCAATTCCACAAGAACTGTCTTAGCGAAAGGCTTCTTGAGGGGAAAGCTGTAACTCTGTGAGATGATTTCACAGAACACAAAGATGTTTCTCAGAAAGTTTCTTTCTCTTTGTTATCGGAGGATATTTCCTTTGGCCCTCTAGTCTTCAAAGGGATCCGAAATATCTGTTCTCAGATTCCACAGAAATAAGGCTAGCAAAGAGATACACGAAATACAGATATAACTCTGTGAGATGAATTAACAGAACACTAAGCAGTTTCTCAGAAAGCTTCTTTCCAGATTTCATCTGAGGATATTTCCTTTTTCACCATCGCGCTCTATGGGCTTCCAAATATCACTTTGCCAATTCCACAAGAACTGTCTTAGCGAAAGGCTTCTCGAGGGGAAAGCTGTAACTCTGTGAGATGATTTCACAGAACACAAAGAAGTTTCTCAGAAAGCTTCTTTCTCTTTGTTATCGGAGGATTTTTCCTTTGGCCCTATAGTCTTCAAAGGGATCCGATATATATGTTCTCAGATTCCACAGAAATAAGGCTAGCAAAGAGATCCACGAAATACAGATGTAAGTCTGTGAGATGAATTACCAGAACACTAAGCAGTTTCTCAGAACGCTTCTTTCCAGATTTCATCTGAGGATATTTCCTTTTTCACCATAGCCCTCTATGGGCTTCCAAATATCACTTTGCCAATTCCACAAGAACTGTCTTAGCGAAAGGCTTCTCGAGGGGAAAGCTGTAACTCTGTGAGATGATTTCACAGAACACAAAGAAGTTTCACAGAAAGCTTCTTTCTCTTTATTATCGGAGGATACTTCCTTTGGCCCTATAGTCTTCAAAGGGATCCGAAATATCTGTTCTCAGATTCCAGAGAAATAAGGCTAGCAAAGAGATCCACGAAATACAGATGTAAGTCTGTGAGATGAATTAACAGAACACTAAGCAGTTTCCAAGAAAGCTTCTTTCCAGATTTCATCTGAGGATATTTCCTTTTTCACCATAGCCTTCTGTGGGCTTCCAAATATCACTTTGCCAATTCCACAAGAACTGTCTTAGCGAAAGGCTTCTTGAGGGGAAAGCTGTAACTCTGTGAGATGATTTCACAGAACACAAAGAAGTTTCTCAGAAAGCTTCTTTCTCTTTGTTATCGGAGGATATTTCCTTTGGCCCTATAATCTTCAAAGGGATCCGAAATATCTGTTCTCAGATTCCACAGAAATAAGGCTAGCAAAGAGATCCACGAAATACAGATGTAACTCTGTGAGATGAATTAACAGGACACTTAGCAGTTTCTAGGAAAGCTTCTTTCCAGATTTCATCTGAGGATATTTCCTTTTTCACCATAGCCCTCTAAGGGCTTCCAAATATCACTTTGCCAATTCCACAAGAACTGTCTTAGCGAAAGGCTTCTCGAGGGGAAAGCTGTAACTCTGTGAGATGATTTCACAGAACACAAAGAAGTTTCTCAGAAAGCTTCTTTCTCTTTGTTATCGGAGGATTTTTCCTTTGGCCCTATTGTCTTCAAAGGGATCCGATATATATGTTCTCAGATTCCAGAGAAATAAGGCTAGCAAAGAGATCCACGAAATACAGATGTAAGTCTGTGAGATGAATTGCCAGAACACCAAGCAGTTTCTAAGAAAGCTTCTTTCCAGATTTCATCTGAGGATATTTCCTTTTTAACCATAGCCCTCTATGGGCTTCCAAATATCACTTTGCCAATTCCACAAGAACTGTCTTAGCGAAAGGCTTCTTGAGGGCAAAGCTGTAACTCTGTGAGATGATTTCACAGAACACAAAGATGTTTCTCAGAAAGCTTCTTTCTCTTTGTTATCGGAGGATATTTCCTTTGGCCCTCTAGTCTTCAAAGGGATCCGAAATATCTGTTCTCAGATTCCACAGAAATAAGGCTAGCAAAGAGATCCACGAAATACAGATGTAAGTCTGTGAGATGAATTACCAGAACACTAAGCAGTTTCTCAGAACGCTTCTTTCCAGATTTCATCTGAGGATATTTCCTTTTTCACCATAGCCCTCTATGGGCTTCCAAATATCACTTTGCCAATTCCACAAGATCTGTCTTAGCGAAAGGCTTCTTGAGGGGAAAGCTGTAACTCTGTGAGATGATTTCACAGAACACAAAGAAGTTTCTCAGAAAGCTTCTTTCTCTTTGTTATCGGAGGATATTTCCTTTGGCCCTCTAGTCTTCAAAGGGATCCGAAATATCTGTTCTCAGATTCCACAGAAATAAGGCTAGCAAAGAGATACACGAAATACAGCTGTAACTCTGTGAGATGAAATTACCGAACACTAAGGATTTTCTAATAAAGCTTCTATCAAGATTTCATCTGAGGATATTTCCTTTTTCACCATAGCCCTCTATGGGCTTCCAAATATCATTTTGCCAATTCCAAAAGAACTGTCTTAGCGAAAGGCTTCTTGAGGGGAAAGCTGTAACTCTGCGAGATGATTTCACAGAACACAAAGAAGTTTCTCAGAAAGCTTCTTTCTCTTTGTTATCGGAGGATATTTCCTTTGGCCCTATAGTCTTCAAAGGGATCCGAAATATCTATTCTCAGATTCCACAGAAAGAAGGCTAGCAAAGAGATCCAAGAAATTCAGATGTAACTCTCTAAGATGAATTAGCAGAACACTAAGCAGTTTCTAAGAAAGCTTCTTTCCAGATTTCATCTGAGGATATTTCCTTTTTCACCATAGCCCTCTATGGGCTTCCAAATATCACTTTGCCAATTCCACAAGAACTGTCTTAGCGAAAGGCTTCTTGAGGGGAAAGCTGTAACTCTGTGAGATGATTTCACAGAACACAAAGTAGTTTCTCAGAAAGCTTCTTTCTCTTTGTTATCGGAGGATATTTCCTTTGGCCCTCTAGTCTTCAAAGGGATCCGAAATATCTGTTCTCAGATTCCACAGAAATAAGGCTAGCAAAGAGATCCACGAAATACAGATATAACTCTGTGAGATGAATTAACAGAACACTAAGCAGTTTCTCAGAAAGCTTCTTTCCAGATTTCATCTGAGGATATTTCCTTTTTCACCATAGCCCTCTAAGGGCTTCCAAATATCACTTTGCCAATTCCACAAGAACTGTCTTAGCTAAAGGCTTCTTGAGGGGAAAGCTGTAACTCTGTGAGATGATTTCACAGAACACAAAGAAGTTTCTCAGAATGCTTCTTTCTCTTTGTTATCGGAGGATATTTCCTTTGGCCCTATAGACTTCAAAGGGATCCGAAATATCTGTTCTCAGATTCCACAGAAATAAGGCTAGCAAAGAGATCCACGAAATACAGATGTAACTCTGTGAGATGAATTAACAGAACACTAAGCAGTTTCTCAGAAAGCTTCTTTCCAGATTTCATCTGAGGATATTTCCTTTTTCAACATAGACCTCTATGGGCTTCCAAATATCACTTTTCCAATTCCACAAGAACTGTCTTAGCGAAAGGCTTCTCGAGAGGAAAGCTGTAACTCTGTGAGATGATTTCACAGAACACAAAGAAGTTTCTCAGAAAGCTTCTTTCTCTTTGTTATCGGAGGATATTTCCTTTGGCCCTATAGTCTTCAAAGGGATCCGAAATATCTGTTCTCAGATTCCACAGAAATAAGGCTAGCAAAGAGATCCACGAAATACAGATGTAACTCTGTGAGATGAATTAACAGAACACTAAGCAGTTTCCAAGAAAGCTTCTTTCCAGATTTCATCTGAGAATACTTCCTTTTTCACCATAGCCTTCTATGGGCTTCCAAATATCACTTTGCCAATTCCACAAGAACTGTCTTAGCGAAAGGCTTCTTGAGGGGAAAGCTGTAACTCTGTGAGATGATTTCACAGAACACAAAGAAGTTTCTCAGAAAGCTTCTTTCTCTTTGTTAACGGATGATATTTCCTTTGGCCCTATAGTCTTCAAAGGGATCCGAAATATCTGTTCTCAGATTCCACAGAAATAAGGCTAGCAAAGAGATCCACGAAATACAGATGTAAATCTGTGAGACGAATTAACAGGACACTTAGCAGTTTCTAGGAAAGCTTCTTTCCAGATTTCATCTGAGGATATTTCCTTTTTCACCATAGCGCTCTAGGGGCTTCCAAATATCACTTTTCCAATTCCACAAGAACTGTCTTAGCGAAAGGCTTCTCGAGGGGAAAGCTGTTACTCTGTGAGATGATTTCACAGAACACAAAGAAGTTTCTCAGAAAGCTTCTTTCTCTTTGTTATCGGAGGATTTTTCCTTTGGCCCTATAATCTTCAAAGGGATCCGATATATATGTTCTCAGATTCCACAGAAATAAGGCTAGCAAAGAGTTCCACGAAATACAGATGTAAGTCTGTGAGATGAATTACCAGAACACTAAGCAGTTTCTCAGAAAGCTTCTTTCCAGATTTCATCTGAGGATATTTCCTTTTTCACCATAGCCCTCTATGGGCTTCCAAATATCACTTTTCCAATTCCACAAGAACTGTCTTAGCGAAAGGCTTCTCGAGAGGAAAGCTGTAACTCTGTGAGATGATTTCACAGAACACATAGAAGTTTCTCAGAAAGCTTCTTTCTCTTTGTTATCGGAGGATATTTCCTTTGGCCCTATAGTCTTCAAAGGGATCCGAAATATCTGTTCTCAGATTCCACAGAAATAAGGCTAGCAAAGAGATCCACGAAATACAGATGTAACTCTGTGAGATGAATTAACAGAACACTAAGCAGTTTCCAAGAAAGCTTCTTTCCAGATTTCATCTGAGGATATTTCCTTTTTCACCATAGCCTTCTATGGGCTTCCAAATATCACTTTGCCAATTCCACAAGAACTGTCTTAGCGAAAGGCTTCTTGAGGGGAAAGCTGTAACTCTGTGAGATGATTTCACAGAACACAAAGAAGTTTCTCAGAAAGCTTCTTTTCTTTGTTAACGGAGGATATTTCCTTTGGCCCTATAGTCTTCAAAGGGATCCGAAATATCTGTTCTCATATTCCACAGAAATAAGGCTAGCAAAGAGATCCACGAAATACAGATGTAACTCTGTGAGATGAATTAACAGGACAATTAGCAGTTTCTAGGAAAGCTTCTTTCCAGATTTCATCTGAGGATATTTCCTTTTTCACCATAGCCCTCTATGGGCTTCCAAATATCACTTTGCCAATTCCACAAGAACTGTATTAGCGAAAGGCTTCTCGAGGTGAAAGCTGTAACTCTGTGAGATGATTTCACAGAACACAAAGAAGTTTCTCAGAAAGCTTCTTTCTCTTTGTTATCGGAGGATATTTCCTTTGGCCCTATAGTCTTCAAAGGGATCCGAAATATCTGTTCTCAGATTCCACAGAAATAAGGCTAGCAAAGAGATCCACGAAATACAGATGTAACTCTGTGAGATGAATTAACAGAACACTAAGGAGTTTCCAAGAAAGCTTCTTTCCAGATTTCATCTGAGGATATTTCCTTTTTCACCATAGCCTTCTATGGGCTTCCAAATATCACTTTGCCAATTCCACAAGAACTGTCTTAGCGAAAGGCTTCTTGAGGGGAAAGCTGTAACTCTGTGAGATGATTTCACAGAACACAAAGAAGTTTCTCAGAAAGCTTCTTTCTCTTTGTTATCGGAGGATATTTCCTTTGGCCCTACAGTCTTCAAAGGGATCCGAAATATCTGTTCTCAGATTCCACAGAAATAAGGCTAGCAAAGAGATACACGAAATACAGATGTAAGTCTGTGAGATGAATTAACAGAACACTAAGCAGTTTCTCAGAAAGCTTCTTTCCAGATTTCATCTGAGGATATTTCCTTTTTCACCATAGCCTCTATGGGCTTCCAAATATCACTTTGCCAATTCCACACGAACTGTCTTAGCGAAAGGCTTCTTGAGGGAAAAGCTGTAACTCTGTGAGATGATTTCACAGAACACAAAGAAGTTTCTCAGAAAGCTTCTTTCTCTTTGTTATCGGAGGATTTTTCCTTTGGCCCTATAGTCTTCAAAGGGATCCGAAATATCTGTTCTCAGATTCCACAGAAATAAGGCTAGCAAAGAGATCCACGAAATACAGATGTAAGTCTGTGAGATGAATTAACAGAACACTAAGCAGTTTCTCAGAAAGCTTCTTTCCAGATTTCATCTGAGGATATTTCCTTTTTCACCATAGCCCTCTAAGGGCTTCCAAATATCACTTTGCCAATTCCACAAGAACTGTCTTAGCGAAAGGCTTCTTGAGGTGAAAGCTGTAACTCTGTGAGATGACTTCACAGAACACAAAGAAGTTTCTCAGAAAGCTTCTTTCTCTTTGTTATCGGAGGATATTTCCTTTGGCCCTATAGTCTTCAAAGGGATCCGAAATATCTGTTCTCAGATTCCACAGAAATAAGGCTAGCAAAGAGATCCACGAAATACAGATGTAAGTCTGTGAGATGAATTAACAGAACACTAAGCAGTTTCTAAGAAAGCTTCTTTTCAGATTTCATCTGAGGATATTTCCTTTTTCACCATAGCCCTCTATTGGCTTCCAAATATCACTTTGCCAATTCCACAAGAACTGTCTTAGCGAAAGGCTTCTTGAGGGGAAAGCTGTAACTCTGTGAGATGATTTCACAGAACACAAAGAAGTTTCTCAGAAAGCTTCTTTCTCTTTGTTATCGGAGGATATTTCCTTTGGCCCTCTAGTCTTCAAAGGGATCCGAAATATCTGTTCTCAGATTCCACAGAAATAAGGCTAGCAAAGAGATCCACGAAATACAGATGTAACTCTGTGAGATGAATTAACAGAACACTAAGCAGTTTCTAAGAAAGCTTCTTTCCAGATTTCATCTGAGGATATTTCCTTTTTCACCATAGCCCTCTAAGGGCTTCGAAATATCACTTTGCCAATTCCACAAGAACTGTCTTAGCGAAAGGCTTCTTGAGGCAAAAACTGTAACTCTGTGAGATGATTTCACAGAACACAAAGAAGTTTCTCAGAAACCTTCTTTCTCTTTGTTATCGGAGGATTTTTCCTTTGGCCCTATGGTCTTCAAAGGGATCCGATATATATGTTCTCAGATTCCACAGAAATAGGGCTAGCAAAGAGATCCACGAAATACAGATGTAAGTCTGTGAGATGAATTACCAGAACACTAAGCAGTTTCTCAGAAAGCTTCTTTCCAGATTTCATCTGAGGATATTTCCTTTTTCACCATAGCCCTCTATGGGCTTCCAAATATCACTTTGCCAATTCCACAAGAACTGTCTTAGCGAAAGGCTTCTAGAGGGGAAAGCTGTAACTCTGTGAGCTGATTTCACAGAACACAAAGAAGTTTCTCAGAAAGCTTCTTTCTCTTTGTTATCGGAGGATATTTCCTTTGGCCCTATAGTCTTCAAAGGGATCCGAAATATCTGTTCTCAGATTCCAGAGAAGTAAGGCTAGCAAAGAGATCCACGAAATACAGATGTAAGTCTGTGAGATGAATTAACAGAACACTAAGCAGTTTCTCAGAAAGCTTCTTTCCAGATTTCATCTGAGGATATTTCCTTTTTCACCATAGCCCTCTATGGGCTTCCAAATATCACTTTTCCAATTCCACAAGAACTGTCTTAGCGAAAGGCTTCTCGAGAGGAAAGCTGTAACTCTGTGAGATGATTTCACAGAACACAAAGAAGTTTCTCAGAAAGCTTCTTTCTCTTTGTTATCGGAGGATATCTCCTTTGGCCCTCTAGTCTTCAAAGGGATCCGAAATATCTGTTCTCAGATTCCACAGAAATAAGGCTAGCAAAGAGATCCACGAAATACAGATGTAACTCTGTGAGATGAATTAACAGAACACTAAGCAGTTTCCAAGAAAGCTTCTTTCCAGATTTCATCTGAGGATATTTCCTTTTTCACCATAGCCTTCTGTGGGCTTCCAAATATCACTTTGCCAATTCCACAAGAACTGTCTTAGCGAAAGGCTTCTTGAGGGGAAAGCTGTAACTCTGTGAGATGATTTCACAGAACACAAAGAAGTTTCTCAGAAAGCTTCTTTCTCTTTGTTATCGGAGGATATTTCCTTTGGCCCTATAATCTTCAAAGGGATCCGAAATATCTGTTCTCAGATTCCACAGAAATAAGGCTAGCAAAGAGATCCACGAAATACAGATGTAACTCTGTGAGATGAATTAACAGGACACTTAGCAGTTTCTAGGAAAGCTTCTTTCCAGATTTCATCTGAGGATATTTCCTTTTTCACCATAGCCCTCTAAGGGCTTCCAAATATCACTTTGCCAATTCCACAAGAACTGTCTTAGCGAAAGGCTTCTCGAGGGGAAAGCTGTAACTCTGTGAGATGATTTCACAGAACACAAAGAAGTTTCTCAGAAAGCTTCTTTCTCTTTGTTATCGGAGGATTTTTCCTTTGGCCCTATTGTCTTCAAAGGGATCCGATATATATGTTCTCAGATTCCAGAGAAATAAGGCTAGCAAAGAGATCCACGAAATACAGATGTAAGTCTGTGAGATGAATTACCAGAACACCAAGCAGTTTCTCAGAAAGCTTCTTTCCAGATTTCATCTGAGGATATTTCCTTTTTAACCATAGCCCTCTATGGGCTTCCAAATATCACTTTGCCAATTCCACAAGAACTGTCTTAGCGAAAGGCTTCTTGAGGGGAAAGCTGTAACTCTGTGAGATGATTTCACAGAACACAAAGATGTTTCTCAGAAAGTTTCTTTCTCTTTGTTATCGGAGGATATTTCCTTTGGCCCTCTAGTCTTCAAAGGGATCCGAAATATCTGTTCTCAGATTCCACAGAAATAAGGCTAGCAAAGAGATACACGAAATACAGATATAACTCTGTGAGATGAATTAACAGAACACTAAGCAGTTTCTCAGAAAGCTTCTTTCCAGATTTCATCTGAGGATATTTCCTTTTTCACCATCGCGCTCTATGGGCTTCCAAATATCACTTTGCCAATTCCACAAGAACTGTCTTAGCGAAAGGCTTCTCGAGGGGAAAGCTGTAACTCTGTGAGATGATTTCACAGAACACAAAGAAGTTTCTCAGAAAGCTTCTTTCTCTTTGTTATCGGAGGATTTTTCCTTTGGCCCTATAGTCTTCAAAGGGATCCGATATATATGTTCTCAGATTCCACAGAAATAAGGCTAGCAAAGAGATCCACGAAATACAGATGTAAGTCTGTGAGATGAATTACCAGAACACTAAGCAGTTTCTCAGAACGCTTCTTTCCAGATTTCATCTGAGGATATTTCCTTTTTCACCATAGCCCTCTATGGGCTTCCAAATATCACTTTGCCAATTCCACAAGAACTGTCTTAGCGAAAGGCTTCTCGAGGGGAAAGCTGTAACTCTGTGAGATGATTTCACAGAACACAAAGAAGTTTCACAGAAAGCTTCTTTCTCTTTATTATCGGAGGATACTTCCTTTGGCCCTATAGTCTTCAAAGGGATCCGAAATATCTGTTCTCAGATTCCAGAGAAATAAGGCTAGCAAAGAGATCCACGAAATACAGATGTAAGTCTGTGAGATGAATTAACAGAACACTAAGCAGTTTCCAAGAAAGCTTCTTTCCAGATTTCATCTGAGGATATTTCCTTTTTCACCATAGCCTTCTGTGGGCTTCCAAATATCACTTTGCCAATTCCACAAGAACTGTCTTAGCGAAAGGCTTCTTGAGGGGAAAGCTGTAACTCTGTGAGATGATTTCACAGAACACAAAGAAGTTTCTCAGAAAGCTTCTTTCTCTTTGTTATCGGAGGATATTTCCTTTGGCCCTATAATCTTCAAAGGGATCCGAAATATCTGTTCTCAGATTCCACAGAAATAAGGCTAGCAAAGAGATCCACGAAATACAGATGTAACTCTGTGAGATGAATTAACAGGACACTTAGCAGTTTCTAGGAAAGCTTCTTTCCAGATTTCATCTGAGGATATTTCCTTTTTCACCATAGCCCTCTAAGGGCTTCCAAATATCACTTTGCCAATTCCACAAGAACTGTCTTAGCGAAAGGCTTCTCGAGGGGAAAGCTGTAACTCTGTGAGATGATTTCACAGAACACAAAGAAGTTTCTCAGAAAGCTTCTTTCTCTTTGTTATCGGAGGATTTTTCCTTTGGCCCTATTGTCTTCAAAGGGATCCGATATATATGTTCTCAGATTCCAGAGAAATAAGGCTAGCAAAGAGATCCACGAAATACAGATGTAAGTCTGTGAGATGAATTGCCAGAACACCAAGCAGTTTCTAAGAAAGCTTCTTTCCAGATTTCATCTGAGGATATTTCCTTTTTAACCATAGCCCTCTATGGGCTTCCAAATATCACTTTGCCAATTCCACAAGAACTGTCTTAGCGAAAGGCTTCTTGAGGGCAAAGCTGTAACTCTGTGAGATGATTTCACAGAACACAAAGATGTTTCTCAGAAAGCTTCTTTCTCTTTGTTATCGGAGGATATTTCCTTTGGCCCTCTAGTCTTCAAAGGGATCCGAAATATCTGTTCTCAGATTCCACAGAAATAAGGCTAGCAAAGAGATCCACGAAATACAGATGTAAGTCTGTGAGATGAATTACCAGAACACTAAGCAGTTTCTCAGAACGCTTCTTCCCAGATTTCATCTGAGGATATTTCCTTTTTCACCATAGCCCTCTATGGGCTTCCAAATATCACTTTGCCAATTCCACAAGAACTGTCTTAGCGAAAGGCTTCTCGAGGGGAAAGCTGTAACTCTGTGAGATGATTTCACAGAACACAAAGAAGTTTCACAGAAGGCTTCTTTCTCTTTGTTATCGGAGGATACTTCCTTTGGCCCTATAGTCTTCAAAGGGATCCGAAATATCTGTTCTCAGATTCCAGAGAAATAAGGCTAGCAAAGAGATCCACGAAATACAGATGTAAGTCTGTGAGATGAATTAACAGAACACTAAGCAGTTTCTCAGAAAGCTTCTTTCCAGATTTCATCTGAGGATATTTCCTTTTTCACCATAGCCCTCTATGGGCTTCCAAATATCACTTTTCCAATTCCACAAGAACTGTCTTAGCGAAAGGCTTCTCGAGAGGAAAGCTGTAACTCTGTGAGATGATTTCACAGAACACAAAGAAGTTTCTCAGAAAGCTTCTTTCTCTTTTTTATCGGAGGATATTTCCTTTGGCCCTATAGTCTTCAAAGGGATCCGAAATATCTGTTCTCAGATTCCACAGAAATAAGGCTAGCAAAGAGATCCACGAAATACAGATGTAACTCTGTGAGATGAATTAACAGAACACTAAGCAGTTTCCAAGAAAGCTTCTTTCCAGATTTCATCTGAGGATATTTCCTTTTTCACCATAGCCTTCTATGGGCTTCCAAATATCACTTTGCCAATTCCACAAGAACTGTCTTAGCGAAAGGCTTCTTGAGGGGAAAGCTGTAACTCTGTGAGATGATTTCACAGAACACAAAGAAGTTTCTCAGAAAGCTTCTTTCTCTTTGTTAACGGATGATATTTCCCTTGGCCATATAGTCTTCAAAGGGATCCGAAATATCTGTTCTCAGATTCCACAGAAATAAGGCTAGCAAAGAGATCCACGAAATACAGATGTAACTCTGTGAGACGAATTAACAGGACACTTAGCAGTTTCTAGGAAAGCTTCTTTCCAGATTTCATCTGAGGATATTTCCTTTTTCACCATAGCGCTCTAGGGGCTTCCAAATATCACTTTGCCAATTCCACAAGAACTGTCTTAGCGAAAGGCTTCTCGAGGGGAAAGCTGTTACTCTGTGAGATGATTTCACAGAACACAAAGAAGTTTCTCAGAAAGCTTCTTTCTCTTTGTTATCGGAGGATTTTTCCTTTGGCCCTATAATCTTCAAAGGGATCCGATATATATGTTCTCAGATTTCACAGAAATAAGGCTAGCAAAGAGTTCCACGAAATGCAGATGTAAGTCTGTGAGATGAATTACCAGAACACTAAGCAGTTTCTCAGAAAGCTTCTTTCCAGATTTCATCTGAGGATATTTCCTTTTTCACCATAGCCCTCTATGGGCTTCCAAATATCACTTTGCCAATTCCACAAGAACTGTCTTAGCGAAAGGCTTCTCGAGAGGAAAGCTGTAACTCTGTGAGATGATTTCACAGAACACATAGAAGTTTCTCAGAAAGCTTCTTTCTCTTTGTTATCGGAGGATATTTCCTTTGGCCCTATAGTCTTCAAAGGGATCCGAAATATCTGTTCTCAGATTCCACAGAAATAAGGCTAGCAAAGAGATCCACGAAATACAGATGTAACTCTGTGAGATGAATTAACAGAATACTAAGCAGTTTCCAAGAAAGCTTCTTTCCAGATTTCATCTGAGGATATTTCCTTTTTCACCATAGCCTTCTATGGGCTTCCAAATATCACTTTGCCAATTCCACAAGAACTGTCTTAGCGAAAGGCTTCTTGAGGGGAAAGCTGTAACTCTGTGAGTTGATTTCACAGAACACAAAGAAGTTTCTCAGAAAGCTTCTTTTCTTTGTTAACGGAGGATATTTCCTTTGGCCCTATAGTCTTCAAAGGGATCCGAAATATCTGTTCTCAGATTCCACAGAAATAAGGCTAGCAAAGAGATCCACGAAATACAGATGTAACTCTGTGAGATGAATTAACAGGACAATTAGCAGTTTCTAGGAAAGCTTCTTTCCAGATTTCATCTGAGGATATTTCCTTTTTCACCATAGCCCTCTATGGGCTTCCAAATATCACTTTGCCAATTCCACAAGAACTGTCTTAGGGAACGGCTTCTCGAGGGGAAAGCTGTAACTCTGTGAGATGATTTCACAGAACACAAAGAAGTTTCTCAGAAAGCTTCTTTCTCTTTGTTATCGGAGGATATTTCCTTTGGCCCTATAGTCTTCAAAGGGATCCGAAATATCTGTTCTCAGATTCCACAGAAATAAGGCTAGCAAAGAGATCCACGAAATACAGATGTAACTCTGTGAGATGAATTAACAGAACACTAAGCAGTTTCCAAGAAAGCTTCTTTCCAGATTTCATCTGAGGATATTTCCTTTTTCACCATAGCCTTCTATGGGCTTCCAAATATCACTTTGCCAATTCCACAAGAACTGTCTTAGCGAAAGGCTTCTTGAGGGGAAAGCTGTAACTCTGTGAGATGATTTCACAGAACACAAAGAAGTTTCTCAGAAAGCTTCTTTCTCTTTGTTATCGGAGGATATTTCCTTTGGCCCTATAGTCTTCAAAGGGATCCGAAATATCTGTTCTCAGATTCCACAGAAATAAGGCTAGCAAAGAGATACACGAAATACAGATGTAAGTCTGTGAGATGAATTAACAGAACACTAAGCACTTTCTCAGAAAGCTTCTTTCCAGATTTCATCTGAGGATATTTCCTTTTTCACCATAGCCTCTATGGGCTTCCAAATATCACTTTGCCAATTCCACACGAACTGTCTTAGCGAAAGGCTTCTTGAGGGAAAAGCTGTAACTCTGTGAGATGATTTCACAGAACACAAAGAAGTTTCTCAGAAAGCTTCTTTCTCTTTCTTATCGGAGGATTTTTCCTTTGGCCCTATAGTCTTCAAAGGGATCCGAAATATCTGTTCTCAGATTCCACAGAAATAAGGCTAGCAAAGAGATCCACGAAATACAGATGTAAGTCTGTGAGATGAATTAACAGAACACTAAGCAGTTTCTCAGAAAGCTTCTTTCCAGATTTCATCTGAGGATATTTCCTTTTTCACCATAGCCCTCTAAGGGCTTCCAAATATCACTTTGCCAATTCCACAAGAACTGTCTTAGCGAAAGGCTTCTTGAGGTGAAAGCTGTAACTCTGTGAGATGACTTCACAGAACACAAAGAAGTTTCTCAGAAAGCTTCTTTCTCTTTGTTATCGGAGGATATTTCCTTTGGCCCTATAGTCTTCAAAGGGATCCGAAATATCTGTTCTCAGATTCCACAGAAATAAGGCTAGCAAAGAGATCCACGAATTACAGATGTAAGTCTGTGAGATGAATTAACAGAACACTAAGCAGTTTCTAAGAAAGCTTCTTTCCAGATTTCATCTGAGGATATTTCCTTTTTCACCATAGCCCTCTATTGGCTTCCAAATATCACTTTGCCAATTCCACAAGAACTGTCTTAGCGAAAGGCTTCTTGAGGGGAAAGCTGTAACTCTGTGAGATGATTTCACAGAACACAAAGAAGTTTCTCAGAAAGCTTCTTTCTCTTTGTTATCGGAGGATATTTCCTTTGGCCCTATAGACTTCAAAGGGATCCGAAATATCTGTTCTCAATTCCACAGAAATAAGGCTAGCAAAGAGATCCACGAAATACAGATGTAACTCTGTGAGATGAATTAACAGAACACTAAGCAGTTTCTAAGAAAGCTTCTTTCCAGATTTCATCTGAGGATATTTCCGTTTTCACCATAGCCCTCTAAGGGCTTCCAAATATCACTTTGCCAATTCCACAAGAACTGTCTTAGCGAAAGGCTTCTTGAGGCAAAAACTGTAACTCTGTGAGATGATTTCACAGAACACAAAGAAGTTTCTCAGAAACCTTCTTACTCTTTGTTATCGGAGGATTTTTCCTTTGGCCCTATAGTCTTCAAAGGGATCCGATATATATGTTCTCAGATTCCACAGAAATAGGGCTAGCAAAGAGATCCACGAAATACAGATGTAAGTCTGTGAGATGAATTACCAGAACACTAAGCAGTTTTTCAGAAAGCTTCTTTCCAGATTTCATCTGAGGATATTTCCTTTTTCACCATAGCCCTCTATGGGCTTCCAAATATCACTTTGCCAATTCCACAAGAACTGTCTTAGCGAAAGGCTTCTAGAGGGGAAAGCTGTAACTCTGTGAGCTGATTTCACAGAACACAAAGAAGTTTCTCAGAAAGCTTCTTTCTCTTTGTTATCGGAGGATATTTCCTTTGGCCCTATAGTCTTCAAAGGGATCCGAAATATCTGTTCTCAGATTCCAGAGAAGTAAGGCTAGCAAAGAGATCCACGAAATACAGATGTAAGTCTGTGAGATGAATTAACAGAACACTAAGCAGTTTCTCAGAAAGCTTCTTTCCAGATTTCATCTGAGGATATTTCCTTTTTCACCATAGCCCTCTATGGGCTTCCAAATATCACTTTTCCAATTCCACAAGAACTGTCTTAGCGAAAGGCTTCTCGAGAGGAAAGCTGTAACTCTGTGAGATGATTTCACAGCACACAAAGAAGTTTCTCAGAAAGCTTCTTTCTCTTTGTTATCGGAGGATATTTCCTTTGGCCCTATAGTCTTCAAAGGGATCCGAAATATCTGTTCTCAGATTCCACAGAAATAAGGCTAGCAAAGAGATCCACGAATTACAGATGTAACTCTGTGAGATGAATTAACAGAACACTAAGCAGTTTCCAAGAAAGCTTCTTTCCAGATTTCATCTGAGGATATTTCCTTTTTCAACATAGCCTTCTATGGGCTTCCAAATATCACTTTGCCAATTCCACAAGAACTGTCTTAGCGAAAGGCGTCTTGAGGGGAAAGCTGTAACTCTGTGAGATGATTTCACAGAACACAAAGAAGTTTCTCAGAAAGCTTCTTTCTCTTTGTTAACGGAGGATATTTCCTTTGGCCCTATAGTCTTCAAAGGGATCCGAAATATCTGTTCTCAGATTCCACAGAAATAAGGCTAGCAAAGATATCCACGAAATACAGATGTAACTCTGTGACATGAATTAAGAGGACAATTAGCAGTTTCTAGGAAAGCATCTTTCCAGATTTCATCTGAGGATATTTCCTTTTTCACCATAGCCCTCTATGGGCTTCCAAATTTCACTTTGCCAATTCCACAAGAACTGTCTTAGCGAAAGGCTTCTCGAGGGGAAAGCTGTAACTCTGTGAGATGATTTCACAGAACACAAAGAAGTTTCTCAGAAAGCTTCTTTCTCTTTGTTATCGGAGGATATTTCCTTTGGCCCTATAGTCTTCAAAGGGATCCGAAATATCTGTTCTCAGATTCCACAGAAATAAGGCTAGCAAAGAGATCCACGAAATACAGATGTAACTCTGTGAGATGAATTAACAGAACACTAAGCAGTTTCCAAGAAAGCTTCTTTCCAGATTTCATCTGAGGATATTTCCTTTTTAACCATAGCCCTCTATGGGCTTCCAAATATCACTTTGCCAATTCCACAAGAACTGTCTTAGCGAAAGGCTTCTTGAGGGGAAAGCTGTAACTCTGTGAGATGATTTCACAGAAAACAAAGATGTTTCTCAGAAAGTTTCTTTCTCTTTGTTATCGGAGGATATTTCCTTTGGCCCTCTAGTCTTCAAAGGGATCCGAAATATCTGTTCTCAGATTCCACAGAAATAAGGCTAGCAAAGAGATCCACGAAATACAGATGTAAGTCTGTGAGATGAATTACCAGAACACTAAGCAGTTTCTCAGAAAGCTTCTTTCCAGATTTCATCTGAGGATATTTCCTTTTTAACCATAGCCCTCTATGGGCTTCCAAATATCACTTTGCCAATTCCACAAGAACTGTCTTAGCGAAAGGCTTCTTGAGGGGAAAGCTGTAACTCTGTGAGATGATTTCACAGAAAACAAAGATGTTTCTCAGAAAGTTTCTTTCTCTTTGTTATCGGAGGATATTTCCTTTGGCCCTCTAGTCTTCAAAGGGATCCGAAATATCTGTTCTCAGATTCCACAGAAATAAGGCTAGCAAAGAGATCCACGAAATACAGATATAACTCTGTGAGATGAATTAACAGAACACTAAGCAGTTTCTCAGAAAGCTTCTTTCCAGATTTCATCTGAGGATATTTCCTTTTTCACCATAGCGCTCTATGGGCTTCCAAATATCACTTTGCCAATTCCACAAGAACTGTCTTAGCGAAAGGCTTCTCGAGGGGAAAGCTGTAACTCTGTGAGATGATTTCACAGAACACAAAGAAGTTTCTCAGAAAGCTTCTTTCTCTTTGTTATCGGAGGATTTTTCCTTTGGCCCTATAGTCTTCAAAGGGATCCGATATATATGTTCTCAGATTCCACAGAAATAAGGCTAGCAAAGAGATCCACGAAATACAGATGTAAGTCTGTGAGATGAATTACCAGAACACTAAGCAGTTTCTCAGAACGCTTCTTTCCAGATTTCATCTGAGGATATTTCCTTTTTCACCATAGCCCTCTATGGGCTTCCAAATATCACTTTGCCAATTCCACAAGAACTGTCTTAGCGAAAGGCTTCTCGAGGGGAAAGCTGTAACTCTGTGAGATGATTTCACAGAACACAAAGAAGTTTCACAGAAAGCTTCTTTCTCTTTGTTATCGGAGGATACTTCCTTTGGCCCTATAGTCTTCAAAGGGATCCGAAGTATCTGTTCTCAGATTCCAGAGAAATAAGGCTAGCAAAGAGATCCACGAAATACAGATGTAAGTCTGTGAGATGAATTAACAGAACACTAAGCAGTTTCCAAGAAAGCTTCTTTCCAGATTTCATCTGAGGATATTTCCTTTTTCACCATAGCCTTCTGTGGGCTTCCAAATATCACTTTGCCAATTCCACAAGAACTGTCTTAGCGAAAGGCTTCTTGAGGGGAAAGCTGTAACTCTGTGAGATGATTTCACAGAACACAAAGAAGTTTCTCAGAAAGCTTCTTTCTCTTTGTTATCGGAGGATATTTCCTTTGGCCCTATAATCTTCAAAGGGATCCGAAATATCTGTTCTCAGATTCCACAGAAATAAGGCTAGCAAAGAGATCCACGAAATACAGATGTAACTCTGTGAGATGAATTAACAGGACACTTAGCAGTTTCTAGGAAAGCTTCTTTCCAGATTTCATCTGAGGATATTTCCTTTTTCACCATAGCCCTCTAAGGGCTTCCAAATATCACTTTGCCAATTCCACAAGAACTGTCTTAGCGAAAGGCTTCTCGAGGGGAAAGCTGTAACTCTGTGAGATGATTTCACAGAACACAAAGAAGTTTCTCAGAAAGCTTCTTTCTCTTTGTTATCGGAGGATTTTTCCTTTGGCCCTATTGTCTTCAAAGGGATCCGATATATATGTTCTCAGATTCCAGAGAAATAAGGCTAGCAAAGAGATCCACGAAATACAGATGTAAGTCTGTGAGATGAATTACCAGAACACCAAGCAGTTTCTCAGAAAGCTTCTTTCCAGATTTCATCTGAGGATATTTCCTTTTTAACCATAGCCCTCTATGGGCTTCCAAATATCACTTTGCCAATTCCACAAGAACTGTCTTAGCGAAAGGCTTCTTGAGGGCAAAGCTGTAACTCTGTGAGATGATTTCACAGAACACAAAGATGTTTCTCAGAAAGCTTCTTTCTCTTTGTTATCGGAGGATATTTCCTTTGGCCCTCTAGTCTTCAAAGGGATCCGAAATATCTGTTCTCAGATTCCACAGAAATAAGGCTAGCAAAGAGATCCACGAAATACAGATATAACTCTGTGAGATGAATTAACAGAACACTAAGCAGTTTCTCAGAAAGCTTCTTTCCAGTTTTCATCTGAGGATATTTCCTTTTTCACCATAGCGCTCTATGGGCTTCCAAATATCACTTTGCCAATTCCACAAGAACTGTCTTAGCGAAAGGCTTCTCGAGGGGAAAGCTGTAACTCTGTGAGATGATTTCACAGAACACAAAGAAGTTTCTCAGAAAGCTTCTTTCTCTTTGTTATCGGAGGATTTTTCCTTTGGCCCTATAGTCTTCAAAGGGATCCGATATATATGTTCTCAGATTCCACAGAAATAAGGCTAGCAAAGAGATCCACGAAATACAGATGTAAGTCTGTGAGATGAATTACCAGAACACTAAGCAGTTTCTCAGAACGCTTCTTTCCAGATTTCATCTGAGGATATTTCCTTTTTCACCATAGCCCTCTATGGGCTTCCAAATATCACTTTGCCAATTCCACAAGAACTGTCTTAGCGAAAGGCTTCTCGAGGGGAAAGCTGTAACTCTGTGAGATGATTTCACAGAACACAAAGAAGTTTCACAGAAGGCTTCTTTCTCTTTGTTATCGGAGGATACTTCCTTTGGCCCTATAGTCTTCAAAGGGATCCGAAATATCTGTTCTCAGATTCCAGAGAAATAAGGCTAGCAAAGAGATCCACGAAATACAGATGTAAGTCTGTGAGATGAATTAACAGAACACTAAGCAGTTTCTCAGAAAGCTTCTTTCCAGATTTCATCTGAGGATATTTCCTTTTTCACCATAGCCCTCTATGGGCTTCCAAATATCACTTTTCCAATTCCACAAGAACTGTCTTAGCGAAAGGCTTCTCGAGAGGAAAGCTGTAACTCTGTGAGATGATTTCACAGAACACAAAGAAGTTTCTCAGAAAGCTTCTTTCTCTTTTTTATCGGAGGATATTTCCTTTGGCCCTATAGTCTTCAAAGGGATCCGAAATATCTGTTCTCAGATTCCACAGAAATAAGGCTAGCAAAGAGATCCACGAAATAGAGATGTAACTCTGTGAGATGAATTAACAGAACACTAAGCAGTTTCCAAGAAAGCTTCTTTCCAGATTTCATCTGAGGATATTTCCTTTTTCACCATAGCCTTCTATGGGCTTCCAAATATCACTTTGCCAATTCCACAAGAACTGTCTTAGCGAAAGGCTTCTTGAGGGGAAAGCTGTAACTCTGTGAGATGATTTCACAGAACACAAAGAAGTTTCTCAGAAAGCTTCTTTCTCTTTGTTAACGGAGGATATTTCCTTTGGCCCTATAGTCTTCAAAGGGATCCGAAATATCTGTTCTCAGATTCCACAGAAATAAGGCTAGCAAAGATATCCACGAAATACAGATGTAACTCTGTGAAATGAATTAACAGGACAATTAGCAGTTTCTCGGAAAGCTTCTTTCCAGATTTCATCTGAGGATATTTCCTTTTTCACCATAGCCCTCTATGGGCTTCCAAATATCACTTTGCCAATTCCACAAGAACTGTCTTAGCGAACGGCTTCTCGAGGGGAAAGCTGTAACTCTGTGAGATGATTTCACAGAACACAAAGAAGTTTCTCAGAAAGCTTCTTTCTCTTTGTTATCGGAGGATATTTCCTTTGGCCCTATTGTCTTCAAAGGGATCCGAAATATCTGATCTCAGATTCCACAGAAATAAGGCTAGCAAAGAGATCCACGAAATACAGATGTAACTCTGTGAGATGAATTAACAGAACACTAAGCAGTTTCCAAGAAAGCTTCTTTCCAGATTTCATCTGAGGATATTTTCTTTTTCACCATAGCCTTCTACGGGCTTCCAAATATCACTTTGCCAATTCCACAAGAACTGTCTTAGCGAAAGGCTTCTTGAGAGGAAAGCTGTAACTCTGTGATATGATTTCACAGAACACAAAGAAGTTTCTCAGAAAGCTTCTTTCTCTTTGTTATCGGAGGATATTTCCTTTGGCCCTATAGTCTTCAAAGGGATCCGAAATATCTGTTCTCAGATTCCACTAAATAAGGCTAGCAAAGAGATCCACGAAATACAGATGTAACTCTGTGAGATGAATTAACAGGACACTTAGCAGTTTCTAGGAAAGCTTCTTTCCAGATTTCATCTGAGGATATTTCCTTTTTCACCATAGCCCTCTATGGGCTTCCAAATATCACTTTGCCAATTCCACAAGAACTGTCTTAGCGAAAGGCTTCTCGAGAGGAAAGCTGTAACTCTGTGAGATGATTTCACAGAACACAAAGAAGTTTCTCAGAAAGCTTCTTTCTCTTTGTTATCGGAGGATTTTTCCTTTGGCCCTATAGTCTTCAAAGGGATCCGATATATATGTTCTCAGATTCCACAGAAATAAGGCTAGCAAAGAGATCCACGAAATACAGATGTAAGTCTGTGAGATGAATTACCAGAACACTAAGCAGTTTCTCAGAACGCTTCTTTCCAGATTTCATCTGAGGATATTTCCTTTTTCACCATAGCCCTCTATGGGCTTCCAAATATCACTTTGCCAATTCCACAAGAACTGTCTTAGCGAAAGGCTTCTCGAGGGGAAAGCTGTAACTCTGTGAGATGATTTCACAGAACACAAAGAAGTTTCACAGAAGGCTTCTTTCTCCTTGTTATCGGAGGATACTTCCTTTGGCCCTATAGTCTTCAAAGGGATCCGAAATATCTGTTCTCAGATTCCAGAGAAATAAGGCTAGCAAAGAGATCCACGAAATACAGATGTAAGTCTGTGAGATGAATTAACAGAACACTAAGCAGTTTCTCAGAAAGCTTCTTTCCAGATTTCATCTGAGGATATTTCCTTTTTCACCATAGCCCTCTATGGGCTTCCAAATATCACTTTGCCAATTCCACAAGAACTGTCTTAGCGAAAGGCTTCTCGAGAGGAAAGCTGTAACTCTGTGAGATGATTTCACAGAACACAAAGAAGTTTCTCAGAAAGCTTCTTTCTCTTTTTTATCGGAGGATATTTCCTTTGGCCCTATAGTCTTCAAAGGGATCCGAAATATCTGTTCTCAGATTCCACAGAAATAAGGCTAGCAAAGAGATCCACGAAATAGAGATGTAACTCTGTGAGATGAATTAACAGAACACTAAGCAGTTTCCAAGAAAGCTTCTTTCCAGATTTCATCTGAGGATATTTCCTTTTTCACCATAGCCTTCTATGGGCTTCCAAATATCACTTTGCCAATTCCACAAGAACTGTCTTAGCGAAAGGCTTCTTGAGGGGAAAGCTGTAACTCTGTGAGATGATTTCACAGAACACAAAGAAGTTTCTCAGAAAGCTTCTTTCTCTTTGTTAACGGAGGATATTTCCTTTGGCCCTATAGTCTTCAAAGGGATCCGAAATATCTGTTCTCAGATTCCACAGAAATAAGGCTAGCAAAGATATCCACGAAATACAGATGTAAGTCTGTGAGATGAATTAACAGGACAATTAGCAGTTTCTCGGAAAGCTTCTTTCCAGATTTCATCTGAGGATATTTCCTTTTTCACCATAGCCCTCTATGGGCTTCCAAATATCACTTTGCCAATTCCACAAGAACTGTCTTAGCGAAAGGCTTCTCGAGGGGAAAGCTGTAACTCTGTGAGATGATTTCACAGAACACAAAGAAGTTTCTCAGAAAGCTTCTTTCTCTTTGTTATCGGAGGATATTTCCTTTGGCCCTATTGTCTTCAAAGGGATCCGCAATATCTGTTCTCAGATTCCACAGAAATAAGGCTAGCAAAGAGATCCACGAAATACAGATGTAACTCTGTGAGATGAATTAACAGAACACTAAGCAGTTTCCAAGAAAGCTTCTTTCCAGATTTCATCTGAGGATATTTTCTTTTTCACCATAGCCTTCTACGGGCTTCCAAATATCACTTTGCCAATTCCACAAGAACTGTCTTAGCGAAAGGCTTCTTGAGAGGAAAGCTGTAACTCTGTGAGATGATTTCACAGAACACAAAGAAGTTTCTCAGAAAGCTTCTTTCTCTTTGTTAACGGAGGATATTCCCTTTGGCCCTATAGTCTTCAAAGGGATCCGAAATATCTGTTCTCAGATTCCACTAAATAAGGCTAGAAAAGAGATCCACGAAATACAGATGTAACTCTGTGAGATGAATTAACAGGACACTTAGCAGTTTCTAGGAAAGCTTCTTTCCAGATTTCATCTGAGGATATTTCCTTTTTCACCATAGCCCTCTATGGGCTTCCAAATATCACTTTGCCAATTCCACAAGAACAGTCTTAGTGAAAGGCTTCTCGAGGGGAAAGCTGTAACTCTGTGAGATGATTTCACAGAACACAAAGAAGTTTCTCAGAAAGCTTCTTTCTCTTTGTTATCGGAGGATATTTCCTTTGGCCCACTAGTCTTCAAAGGGATCCGAAATATCTGTTCTCAGATTCCAGAGAAATAAGGCTAGCAAAGAGATCCACGAAATACAGATGTAAGTCTGTGAGATGAATTAACAGAACACTAAGCAGTTTCTCAGAAAACTTCTTTCCAGATTTCATCTGAGGATATTTCCTTTTTCACCATAGCCCTCTATGGGCTTCCAAATATCGCTTTGCCAATTCCACAAGAACTGTCTTAGCGAAAGGCTTCTTGAGGTGAAAGCTGTAACTCTGTGAGATGATTTCACAGAACACAAAGAAGTTTCTCAGAAAGCTTCTTTCTCGTTGTTATCGGAGGATATTTCCTTTGGCCCTATAGTCTTCAAAGGGATCCGAAATATCTCTTCTCAGATTCCATAGAAATAAGGCTAGCAAAGAGATCCACGAAATACAGATGTAAGTCTGTGAGATGAATTAACAGAACACTAAGCAGTTTCTCAGAAAGCTTCTTTCCAGATTTCTTCTGAGGATATTTCCTTTTTCACCATAGCCCTCTATGGGCTTCCAAATATCACTTTGCCAATTCCACAAGAACTGTCTTAGCGAAACGCTTCTTTAGTGGAAAGGTGTAACTCTGTGAGATGATTTCACAGAACACAAAGAAGTTTCTCCGAAACCTTCTTTCTCTTTGTTATCGGAGGATTTTTCCTTTGGCCCTATAGTCTTCAAAGGGATCCGAAATATCTGTTCTCAGATTCTACAGAAATAAGGCTAGCAAAGACATCCACGAAATACAGATGTAAGTCTGTGAGATGAATTACCAGAACACTAAGCAGTTTCTCAGAAAGCTTCTTTCCAGATTTCATCTGAGGATATTTCCTTTTTCACCATAGCCCTCTATGGGCTTCCAAATATCACTTTGCCAATTCCACAAGAACTGTCTTAGGGAACGGCTTCTCGAGGGGAAAGCTGTAACTCTGTGAGATGATTTCACAGAACACAAAGAAGTTTCTCAGAAAGCTTCTTTCTCTTTGTTATCGGAGGATATTTCCTTTGGCCCTCTAGTCTTCAAAGGGATCCGAAATATCTGTTCTCAGATTCCACAGAAATAAGGCTAGCAAAGAGATCCACGAAATACAAATGTAAGTCTGTGAGATGAATTAACAGAACACTAAGCAGTTTCTCAGAAAGCTTCTTTCCAGATTTCCTCTGAGGATATTTCCTTTTTCACCATAGCCCTCTATGGTCTTCCAAATATCACTTTGCCAATTCCACAAGAACTGTCTTAGCGAAAGGCTTCTTGAGGGGAAAGCTGTAACTCTGTGAGATGATTTCACAGAACACAAAGAAGTTTCTCAGAAAGCTTCTTTCTCTTTGTTATCGGAGGATATTTCCTTTGGCCCTAGAGTCTTCAAAGGGATCCGAAATATCTGTTCTCAGATTCCAGAGAAATAAGGCTAGCAAAGAGATCCACGAAATACAGATGTAAGTCTGTGAGATGAATTAACAGAACACTAAGCAGTTTCTCAGAAAGCTTCTTTCCAGATTTCATCTGAGGATATTTCCTTTTTCACCATAGCCCTCTATGGGCTTCCAAATATCACTTTGCCAATTCCACACGAACTGTCTTAGCGAAAGGCTTCTTGAGGGGAAAGCTGTAACTCTGTGAGATGATTTCACAGAACACAAAGAAGTTTCTCAGAAAGCTTCTTTCTCTTTGTTATCGGAGGATATTTCTTTTGGCCCTATAGTCTTCAAAGGGATCCGAAATATCTGTTCTCAGATTCCACAGAAATAAGGCTAGCAAAGAGATCCACGAAATACAGATGTAACTCTGTGAGATGAATTAACAGAACACTAAGCAGTTTCCAAGAAAGCTTCTTTCCAGATTTCATCTGAGGATATTTCCTTTTTCACCATAGCCTTCTATGGGCTTCCAAATATCACTTTGCCAATTCCACAAGAACTGTCTTAGCGAAAGGCTTCTTGAGGGGAAAGCTGTAACTCTGTGAGACGATTTCACAGAACACAAAGAAGTTTCTCAGAAAGCTTCTTTCTCTTTGTTATCGGAGGATATTTCCTTTGGCCCTATAGTCTTCAAAGGGATCCGAAATATCTGTTCTCAGATTCCACAGAAATAAGACTAGCAAAGAGATCCACGAAATACAGATGTAACTCTGTGAGACGAATTAATAGGACACTTAGCAGTTTCTAGGAAAGCTTCTTTCCAGATTTCATCTGAGGATATTTCCTTTTTCACCATAGCGCTCTATGGGCTTCCAAATATCACTTTGCCAATTCCACAAGAACTGTCTTAGCGAAAGGCTTCTCGAGGGGAAAGCTGTAACTCTGTGAGTTGATTTCACAGAACACAAAGAAGTTTCTCAGAAAGCTTCTTTCTCTTTGTTATCGGAGGATTTTTCCTTTGGCCCTATAGACTTCAAAGGGATCCGATATATATGTTCTCAGATTCCAAAGAAATAAGGCTAGCAAAGAGATCCACGAAATACAGATGTAAGTCTGTGAGATGAATTACCAGAACACTAAGCAGTTTCTCAGAAAGCTTCTTTCCAGATTTCATCTGGGGATATTTCCTTTTCCACCATAGCCCTCTATGGGCTTCCAAATATCACTTTGCCAATTCCACAAGAACTGTCTTAGCGAAAGGCTTCTTGAGGGGAAAGCTGTAACTCTGTGAGATGATTTCACAGAACACAAAGAAGTTTCACAGAAAGCTTCTTTCTCTTTGTTATCGGAGGATATTTCCTTTGGCCCTATAGTCTTCAAAGGGATCCGAAATATCTGTTCTCAGATTCCAGAGAAATAAGGCTAGCAAAGAGATCCACGAAATATAGATGTAAGTCTGTGAGATGAATTAACAAAACACTAAGCAGTTTCTCAGAAAGCTTCTTTCCAGATTTCATCTGAGGATATTTCCTTTTTCACCGTAGCCCTCTATGGGCTTCCAAATATCACTTTGCCAATTCCACAAGAACTGTCTTAGCGAAAGGCTTCTCGAGGGGAAAGCTGTAACTCTGTGAGATGATTTCACAGAACGCAAAGAAGTTTCTCAGAAAGCTTCTTTCTCTTTGTTATCAGAGGATATTTCCTTTGGCCCTATAGTTTTCAAAGGGATCCGAAATATCTGTTCTCAGATTCCACAGAAATAAGGCTAGCAAAGAGATCCACGAAATACAGATGTAACTCTGTGAGATGAATTAACAGAACACTAAGCAGTTTCCAAGAAAGCTTCTTTCCAGATTTCATCTGAGGATATTTCCTTTTTCACCATAGCCTTCTATGGGCTTCCAAATATCACTTTGCCAATTCCACAAGAACTGTCTTAGCGAAAGGCTTCTCGAGGAGAAAGCTGTAACTCTGTGAGATGATTTCACAGAACACAAAGAAGTTTCTCAGAAAGCTTCTTTCTCTTTGTTAACGGAGGATATTTCCTTTGGCCCTATAGTCTTCAAAGGGATCCGAAATATCTGTTCTCAGATCCCACAGAAATAAGGCTAGCAAAGAGATCCACGAAATACAGATGTAACTCTGTGAGATGAATTAACAGGACACTTAGCAGTTTCTAGGAAAGCTTCTTTCCAGATTTCATCTGAGGATATTTCCTTTTTCACCATAGCCCTCTATGGGCTTCCAAATATCACTTTGCCAATTCCACAAGAACTGTCTTAGCGAAAGGCTTCTCGAGGGGAAAGCTGTAACTCTGTGAGATGATTTCACAGAACACAAAGAAGTTTCTCAGAAAGCTTCTTTCTCTTTGTTATCGGAGGATATTTCCTTTGGCCCTATAGTCTTCAAAGGGATCCGAAATATCTGTTCTCAGATTCCAGAGAAGTAAGGCTAGCAAAGAGATCCACGAAATACAGATGTAAGTCTGTGAGATGAATTAACAGAACACCAAGCAGTTTCTCAGAAAGCTTCTTTCCAGATTTCATCTGAGGATATTTCCTTTTTCACCATAGCCCTCTATGGGCTTCCAAATATCACTTTGCCAATTCCACAAGAACTGTCTTAGCGAAAGGCTTCTTGAGGGGAAAGCTGTAACTCTGTGAGATGATTTCACAGAACACAAAGAAGTTTCTCAGAAAGCTTCTTTCTCGTTGTTATTGGAGGATATTTCCTTTGGCCCTATAGTCTTCAAAGGCATCCGAAATATCTGTTCTCAGATTCCAGAGAAATAAGGCTAGCAAAGAGATCCACGAAATACAGATGTAAGTCTGTGAGATGAATTGACAGAACACTAAGCAGTTTCTCAGAAAGCTTCTTTCCAGATTTCTTCTGAGGATATTTCCTTTTTCACCATAGACCTCTATGGGCTTCCAAATATCACTTTTCCAATTCCACAAGAACTGTATTAGCGAAAGGCTTCTCGAGAGGAAAGCTGTAACTCTGTGAGATGATTTCACAGAACACAAAGAAGTTTCTCAGAAAGCTTCTTTCTCTTTTTTATCGGAGGATATTTCCTTTGGCCCTATAGTCTTCAAAGGGATCCGAAATATCTGTTCTCAGATTCCACAGAAATAAGGCTAGCAAAGAGATCCACGAAATACAGATGTAACTCTGTAAGATGAATTAACAGAACACTAAGCAGTTTCCAAGAAAACTTCTTTCCAGATTTCTTCTGAAGATATTTCCTTTTTCACCATAGCCCTCTAAGGGCTTCCAAATATCACTTTGCCAATTCCACAAGAACTTTCTTAGCGAAACGTTTCTTGAGGGGAAAGCTGTAACTCTGTGAGATGATTTCACAGAACACAAAGAAGTTTCTCCGAAACCTTCTTTCTATTTGTTATCGGAGGATTTTTCCTTTGGCCCTATAGTCTTCAAAGGGATCCGATATATATGTTCTCAGATTCCACAGAAATAAGGCTAGCAAAGAGATCCACGAAATACAGATGTAAGTCTGTGAGATGAATTACCAGAACACTAAGCAGTTTCTCAGAAAGCTTCTTTCCAGATTTCATCTGAGGATATTTCCTTTTCCACCATAGCCCTCTATGGGCTTCCAAATATCACTTTGCCAATTCCACAAGAACTGTCTTAGCGAAAGGCTTCTCGAGGGGAAAGCTGTAACTCTGTGAGATGGTTTCACAGAACACAAAGAAGTTTCTCAGAAAGCTTCTTTCTCTTTGTTATCGGAGGATATTTCCTTTGGCCCTATAGTCTTCAAAGGGATCCGAAATATCTGTTCTCAGATTCCAGAGAAGTAAGGCTAGCAAAGAGATCCACGAAATACAGATGTAAGTCTGTGAGATGAATTAACAGAACACTAAGCAGTTTCTCAGAAAGCTTCTTTCCAGATTTCATCTGAGGATATTTCCTTTTTCACCATAGCCCTCTATGGGCTTCCAAATATCGCTTTGTCAATTCCACAAGAACTGTCTTAGCGAAAGGCTTCTTGAGGGGAAAGCTGTAACTCTGTGAGATGATTTCACAGAACACAAAGAAGTTTCTCAGAAAGCTTCTTTCTCGTTGTTATTGGAGGATATTTGTTTGGCCCTATAGTCTTCAAAGGGATCCGAAATATCTGTTCTCAGATTCCAGAGAAATAAGGCTAGCAAAGAGATCCACGAAATACAGATGTAAGTCTGTGAGATGAATTGACAGAACACTAAGCAGTTTCTCAGAAAGCTTCTTTCCAGATTTCTTCTGAGGATATTTCCTTTTTCACCATAGACCTCTATGGGCTTCCAAATATTACTTTTCCAATTCCACAAGAACTGTATTAGCGAAAGGCTTCTCGAGAGGAAAGCTGTAACTCTGTGAGATGATTTCACAGAACACAAAGAAGTTTCTCAGAAAGCTTCTTTCTCTTTTTTATCGGAGGATATTTCCTTTGGCCCTATAGTCTTCAAAGGGATCCGAAATATCTGTTCTCAGATTCCACAGAAATAAGGCTAGCAAAGAGATCCACGAAATACAGATGTAACTCTGTGAGATGAATTAACAGAACACTAAGCAGTTTCCAAGAAAGCTTCTTTCCAGATTTCTTCTGAAGATATTTCCTTTTTCACCATAGCCCTCTAAGGGCTTCCAAATATCACTTTGCCAATTCCACAAGAACTTTCTTAGCGAAACGTTTCTTGAGGGGAAAGCTGTAACTCTGTGAGATGATTTCACAGAACACAAAGAAGTTTCTCCGAAACCTTCTTTCTCTTTGTTATCCGAGGATATTTCCTTTGGCCCTATAGTCTTCAAAGGGATCCGAAATATCTGTTCTCAGATTCCACAGAAATAAGGCTAGCAAAGACATCCACGAAATACAGATGTAAGTCTGTGAGATGAATTAACAGAACACTAAGCAGTTTCTCAGAAAGCTTCTTTCCAGATTTCATCTGAGGATATTTCCTTTTTCACCATAGCCCTCTATGGGCTTCCAAATATCACTTTGCCAATTCCACAAGAACTGTCTTAGGGAACGGCTTCTCGAGGGGAAAGCTGTAACTCTGTGAGATGATTTCACAGAACACAAAGAAGTTTCTCAGAAAGCTTCTTTCTCTTTGTTATCGGAGGATTTTTCCTTTGGCCCACTAGTCTTCAAAGGGATCCGAAATATCTGTTCTCAGATTCCACAGAAATAAGGCTAGCAAAGAGATCCACGAAATACAGATGTAAGTCTGTGAGATGAATTAACAGAACACTAAGCAGTTTCTCAGAAAGCTTCTTTCCAGATTTCCTCTGAGGATATTTCCTTTTTCAACATAGCCCTCTATGGGCTTCCAAATATCACTTTGCCAATTCCACAAGAACTGTCTTAGCGAAAGGCTTCTTGAGGGGAAAGCTGTAACTCTGTGAGATGATTTCACAGAACACAAAGAAGTTTCTCAGAAAGCTTCTTTCTCTTTGTTATCGGAGGATTTTTCCTTTGGCCCTATAGTCTTCAAAGGGATCCGAAATATCTGTTCTCAGATTCCACAGAAATAAGGCTAGCAAAGAGATCCACGAAATACAGATGTAAGTCTGTGAGATGAATTAACAGAACACTAAGCAGTTTCTCAGAAAGCTTGTTTCCAGGTTTCATCTGAGGATATTTCCTTTTTCACCATAGCCCTCTATGGGCTTCCAAATATCACTTTTCCAATTCCACAAGAACTGTCTTAGCGAAAGGCTTCTCGAGAGGAAAGCTGTAACTCTGTGAGATGATTTCACAGAACACAAAGAAGTTTCTCAGAAAGCTTCTTTCTCTTTGTTATCGGAGGATATTTCCTTTGGCCCTATAGTCTTCAAAGGGATCCGAAATATCTGTTCTCCGATTCCAGAGAAATAAGGCTAGCAAAGAGATCCACGAAATACAGATGTAACTCTGTGAGATGAATTAAGAGAACACTAAGCAGTTTCCAAGAAAGCTTCTTTCCAGATTTCATCTGAGGATATTTCCTTTTTCACCATAGCCTTCTATGGGCTTCCAAATATCACTTTGCCAATTCCACAAGAACTGTCTTAGCGAAAGGCTTCTTGAGGGGAAAGCTGTTACTCTGTGAGATGATTTCACAGAACACAAAGAAGTTTCTCAGAAAGCTTCTTTCTCTTTGTTAACGGAGGATATTTCCTTTGGCCCTATAGTCTTCAAAGGGATCCGAAATATCTGTTCTCAGATTCCACAGAAATAATGCTAGCAAAGAGATCCACGAAATACAGATGTAACTCTGTGAGACGAATTAACAGGACACTTAGGAGTTTCTAGGAAAGCTTCTTTCCAGATTTCATCTGAGGATATTTCCTTTTTCACCATAGCGCTCTATGGGCTTCCAAATATCACTTTGCCAATTCCACAAGAACTGTCTTAGCGAAAGGCTTCTCGAGGGGAAAGCTGTAACTCTGTGAGATGATTTCACAGAACACAAAGAAGTTTCTCAGAAAGCTTCTTTCTCTTTGTTATCGGAGGATTTTTCCTTTGGCCCTATAGTCTTCAAAGGGATCCGATATATATGTTCTCAGATTCCACAGAAATAAGGCTAGCAAAGAGATCCACGAAATACAGATGTAAGTCTGTGAGATGAATTACCAGAACACTAAGCAGTTTCTCAGAAAGCTTCTTTCCAGATTTCATCTGAGGAAATTTCCTTTTCCACCATAGCCCTCTATGGGCTTCCAAATATCACTTTTCCAATTCCACAAGAACTGTCTTAGCGAAAGGCTTCTCGAGAGGAAAGCTGTAACTCTGTGAGATGATTTCACAGAACACAAAGAAGTTTCTCAGAAAGCATCTTTCTCTTTGTTATCGGAGGATATTTCCTTTGGCCCTATAGTCTTCAAAGGGATCCGAAATATCTGTTCTCAGATTCCAGAGAAATAAGGCTAGCAAAGAGATCCACGAAATACAGATGTAAGTCTGTGAGATGAATTAACAGAACACTAAGCAGTTTCTCAGAAAGCTTGTTTCCAGGTTTCATCTGAGGATATTTCCTTTTTCACCATAGTCCTCTATGGGCTTCCAAATATCACTTTTCCAATTCCACAAGAACTGTCTTAGCGAAAGGCTTCTCGAGAGGAAAGCTGTAACTCTGTGAGATGATTTCACAGAACACAAAGAAGTTTCTCAGAAAGCTTCTTTCTCTTTGTTATCGGAGGATATTTCCTTTGGCCCTATAGTCTTCAAAGGGATCCGAAATATCTGTTCTCAGATTCCAGAGAAGTAAGGCTAGCAAAGAGATCCACGAAATACAGATGTAACTCTGTGAGATGAATTAACAGGACGATTAGCAGTTTCTAGGAAAGCTTCTTTCCAGATTTCATCTGAGGATATTTCCTTTTTCACCATAGCCCTCTATGGGCTTCCAAATATCACTTTGCCAATTCCACAAGAACTGTCTTAGCGAAAGGCTTCTCGAGGGGAAAGCTGTAACTCTGTGAGATGATTTCACAGAACACAAAGAAGTTTCTCAGAAAGCTTCTTTCTCTTTGTTACCGGAGGATATTTCCTTTGGCCCTATAGTCTTCAAAGGGATCTGAAATATCTGTTCTCAGATTCCACAGAAATAAGGCTAGCAAAGAGATCCACGAAATACAGATGTAACTCTGTGAGATGAATTAACAGAACACTAAGCAGTTTCCAAGAAAGCTTCTTTCCAGATTTCATCTGAGGATATTTCCTTTTTAACCATAGCCTTCTATGGGCTTCCAAATATCACTTTGCCAATTCCACAAGAACTGTCTTAGCGAAAGGCTTCTTGAGGGGAAAGCTGTAACTCTGTGAGATGATTTCACAGAACACAAAGACGTTTCTCAGAAAGCTTCTTTCTCTTTGTTAACGGAGGATATTTCCTTTGGCCCTATAGTCTACAAAGGGATCCGAAATATCTGTTCTCAGATTCCACAGAAATAAGGCTAGCAAAGAGATCCACGAAATACAGATGTAACTCTGTGAGATGAATTAACAGAACACTAAGCAGTTTCTAGGAAAGCTTCTTTCCAGATTTCATCTGAGGATATTTCCTTTTTCACCATAGCCCTCTATGGGCTTCCAAATATCACTTTGCCAATTCCACAAGAACTGTCTTAGTGAAAGGCTTCTCGAGGGGAAAGCTGTAACTCCGTGAGATGATTTCACAGAACACAAAGAAGTTTCTCAGAAAGCTTCTTTCTCTTTGTTATCGGAGGATATTTCCTTTGGCCCTATAGTCTTCAAAGGGATCCGAAATATCTGTTCTCAGATTCCAGAGAAATAAGGCTAGCAAAAAGATCCACGAAATACAGATGTAAGTCTGTGAGATGAATTAACAGAACACTAAGCAGTTTCCAAGAAAGCTTCTTTCCAGATTTCATCTGAGGATATTTCCTTTTTCACCATAGCCCTCTAAGGGCTTCCAAATATCGCTTTGCCAATTCCACAAGAACTGTCTTAGCGAAACGCTTCTTGAGGGGAGAGCTGTAACTCTGTGAGAATATTTCACAGAACACAAAGAAGTTTCTCCGAAACCTTCTTTCTCTTTGTTATCGGAGGATTTTTCCTTTGACCCTATAGTCTTCAAAGGGATCCGAAATATCTGTTCTCAGATTCCACAGAAATAAGGCTAGCAAAGACATCCACGAAATACAGATGTAAGTCTGTGAGATGAATTAACAGAACACTAAGCAGTTTCTCAGAAAGCTTCTTTCCAGATTTCATCTGAGGATATTTCCTTTTTCACCATAGCCCTCTATGGGCTTCCAAATATCACTTTGCCAATTCCACAAGAACTGTCTTAGGGAACGGCTTCTCGAGGGGAAAGCTGTAACTCTGTGAGATGATTTCACAGAACACAAAGAAGTTTCTCAGAAAGCTTCTTTCTCTTTGTTATCGGAGGATATTTCCTTTGGCCCTCTAGTCTTCAAAGGGATCCGAAATATCTGTTCTCAGATTCCAGAGAAACAAGGCTAGCAAAGAGATCCACGAAATACAGATGTAAGTCTGTGAGATGAATTAACAGAACACTAAGCAGTTTCTCAGAAAGCTTCTTTCCAGATTTCCTCTGAGGATATTTCCTTTTTCACCATAGCCCTCTATGGGCTTCCAAATATCACTTTGCCAATTCCACAAGAACTGTCTTAGCGAAAGGCTTCTTGAGGAGAAAGCTGTAACTCTGTGACATGATTTCACAGAACACAAAGAAGTTTCTCAGAAAGCTTCTTTCTCTTTGTTATCGGAGGATATTTCCTTTGGCCCTATAGTCTTCAAAGGGATCCGAAATATCTGTTCTCAGATTCCACAGAAATAAGGCTAGCAAAGAGATCCACGAAATACAGATGTAACTCTGTGAGATGAATTAACAGAACACTAAGCAGTTTCTCAGAAAGCTTCTTTCCAGATTTCATCTGAGGATATTTCCTTTTTCACCATAGCCCTCTAAGGGCTTCCAAATATCACTTTTCCAATTCCACAAGAACTGTCTTAGCGAAAGGCTTCTCGAGAGGAAAGCTGTAACTCTGTGAGATGATTTCACAGAACACAAAGAAGTTTCTCAGAAAGCTTCTTTCTCTTTGTTATCGGAGGATATTTCCTTTGGCCCTATAGTCTTCAAAGGGATCCGAAATATCTGTTCTCAGATTCCAGAGAAATAAGGCTAGCAAAGATATCCACGAATTACAGATGTAACTCTGTGAGATGAATTAACAGAACACTAAGCAGTTTCCAAGAAAGCTTCTTTCCAGATTTCATCTGAGGATATTTCCTTTTTCACCATAGCCTTCTATGGGCTTCCAAATATCACTTTGCCAATTCCACAAGAACTGTCTTAGCGAAAGGCTTCTTGAGGGGAAAGCTGTAACTCTGTGAGATGATTTCACAGAACACAAAGAAGTTTCTCAGAAAGCTTCTTTCTCTTTGTTAACGGAGGATATTTCCTTTGGCCCTATAGTCTTCAAAGGGATCCGAAATATCTGTTCTCAGATTCCACAGAAATAAGGCTAGCAAAGATATCCACGAAATACAGATGTAACTCTGTGAGATGAATTAACAGGACGATTAGCAGTTTCTAGGAAAGCTTCTTTCCAGATTTCATCTGAGGATATTTCCTTTTTCACCATAGCCCTCTATGGGCTTCCAAATATCACTTTGCCAATTCCACAAGAACTGTCTTAGCGAAAGGCTTCTCGAGGGGAAAGCTGTAACTCTGTGAGATGATTTCACAGAACACAAAGAAGTTTCTCAGAAAGCTTCTTTCTCTTTGTTACCGGAGGATATTTCCTTTGGCCCTATAGTCTTCAAAGGGATCCGAAATATCTGTTCTCAGATTCCACAGAAATAAGGCTAGCAAAGAGATCCACGAAATACAGATGTAACTCTGTGAGATGAATTAACAGAACACTAAGCAGTTTCCAAGAAAGCTTCTTTCCAGATTTCATCTGAGGATATTTCCTTTTTCACCATAGCCTTCTACGGGCTTCCAAATATCACTTTGCCAATTCCACAAGAACTGTCTTAGCGAAAGGCTTCTTGAGGGGAAAGCTGTAACTCTGTGAGATGATTTCACAGAACACAAAGAAGTTTCTCAGAAAGCTTCTTTCTCTTTGTTAACGGAGGATATTTCCTTTGGCCCTATAGTCTTCAAAGGGATCCGAAATATCTGTTCTCAGATTCCACAGAAATAAGGCTAGCAAAGAGATCCACGAAATACAGATGTAACTCTGTGAGATGAATTAACAGGACACTTAGCAGTTTCTAGGAAAGCTTCTTTCCAGATTTCATCTGAGGATATTTCCTTTTTCACCATAGCCCTCTATGGGCTTCCAAATATCACTTTGCCAATTCCACAAGAACTGTCTTAGTGAAAGGCTTCTCGAGGGGAAAGCTGTAACTCCGTGAGATGATTTCACAGAACACAAAGAAGTTTCTCAGAAAGCTTCTTTCTCTTTGTTATCGGAGGATATTTCCTTTAGCCCTATAGTCTTCAAAGGGATCCGAAATATCTGTTCTCAGATTCCAGAGAAATAAGGCTAGCAAAGAGATCCACGAAATACAGATGTAACTCTGTGAGATGAATTAACAGAACACTAAGCAGTTTCCAAGAAAGCTTCTTTCCAGATTTCATCTGAGGATATTTCCTTTTTCACCATAGCCCTCTAAGGGCCTCCAAATATCGCTTTGCCAATTCCACAAGAACTGTCTTAGCGAAACGCTTCTTGAGGGGAGAGCTGTAACTCTGTGAGAATATTTCACAGAACACAAAGAAGTTTCTCCGAAACCTTCTTTCTCTTTGTTATCGGAGGATATTTCCTTTGGCCCTATAGTCTTCAAAGGGATCCGAAATATCTGTTCTCAGATTCCACAGAAATAAGGCTAGCAAAGACATCCACGAAATACAGATGTAAGTCTGTGAGATGAATTAACAGAACACTAAGCAGTTTCTCAGAAAGCTTCTTTCCAGATTTCATCTGAGGATATTTCCTTTTTCACCATAGCCCTCTATGGGCTTCCAAATATCACTTTGCCAATTCCACAAGAACTGTCTTAGGGAACGGCTTCTCGAGGGGAAAGCTGTAACTCTGTGAGATGATTTCACAGAACACAAAGAAGTTTCTCAGAAAGCTTCTTTCTCTTTGTTATCGGAGGATATTTCCTTTGGCCCTCTAGTCTTCAAAGGGATCCGAAATATCTGTTCTCAGATTCCAGAGAAACAAGGCTAGCAAAGAGATCCACGAAATACAGATGTAAGTCTGTGAGATGAATTAACAGAACACTAAGCAGTTTCTCAGAAAGCTTCTTTCCAGATTTCCTCTGAGGATATTTCCTTTTTCACCATAGCCCTCTATGGGCTTCCAAATATCACTTTGCCAATTCCACAAGAACTGTCTTAGCGAAAGGCTTCTTGAGGGGAAAGCTGTAACTCTGTGACATGATTTCACAGAACACAAAGAAGTTTCTCAGAAAGCTTCTTTCTCTTTGTTATCGGAGGATATTTCCTTTGGCCCTATAGTCTTCAAAGGGATCCGAAATATCTGTTCTCAGATTCCACAGAAATAAGGCTAGCAAAGAGATCCACGAAATACAGATGTAACTCTGTGAGATGAATTAACAGAACACTAAGCAGTTTCTCAGAAAGCTTCTTTCCAGATTTCATCTGAGGATATTTCTTTTTCACCATAGCCCTCTAAGGGCTTCCAAATATCACTTTGCCAATTCCACAAGAACTGTCTTAGCGAAAGGCTTCTTGAGGGGAAAGCTGTAACTCTATGAGATGATTTCACAGAACACAAAGAAGTTTCTCAGAAAGCTTCTTTCTCTTTGTTATCGGAGGATATTTCCTTTGGCCCTATAGTCTTCAAAGGGATCCGAAATATCTGTTCTCAGATTCCAGAGAAATAAGGCTAGCAAAGAGATCCACGAAATACAGATGTAAGTCTGTGAGATGAATTAACAGAACACTAAGCAGTTTCTCAGAAAGCTTCTTTCCAGATTTCATCTGAGGATATTTCCTTTTTCACCATAGCCCTCTATGGGCTTCCAAATATCACTTTGCCAATTCCACAAGAACTGTCTTAGGGAACGGCTTCTCGAGGGGAAAGCTGTAACTCTGTGAGATGATTTCACAGAACACAAAGAAGTTTCTCAGAAAGCTTCTTTCTCTTTGTTATCGGAGGATATTTCCTTTGGCCCTCTAGTCTTCAAAGGGATCCGAAATATCTGTTCTCAGATTCCAGAGAAACAAGGCTAGCAAAGAGATCCACGAAATACAGATGTAAGTCTGTGAGATGAATTAACAGAACACTAAGCAGTTTCTCAGAAAGCTTCTTTCCAGATTTCCTCTGAGGATATTTCCTTTTTCACCATAGCCCTCTATGGGCTTCCAAATATCACTTTGCCAATTCCACAAGAACTGTCTTAGCGAAAGGCTTCTTGAGGGGAAAGCTGTAACTCTGTGACATGATTTCACAGAACACAAAGAAGTTTCTCAGAAAGCTTCTTTCTCTTTGTTATCGGAGGATATTTCCTTTGGCCCTCTAGTCTTCAAAGGGATCCGAAATATCTGTTCTCAGATTCCACAGAAATAAGGCTAGCAAAGAGATCCACGAAATACAGATGTAACTCTGTGAGATGAATTAACAGAACACTAAGCAGTTTCTCAGAAAGCTTCTTTCCATATTTCCTCTGAGGATATTTCCTTTTTCACCTTAGCCCTCTATGGGCTTCCAAATATCACTTTGCCAATTCCACAAGAACTGTCTTAGCGAAAGGCTTCTTGAGGGGAAAGCTGTAACTCTGTGACATGATTTCACAGAACACAAAGAAGTTTCTCAGAAAGCTTCTTTCTCTTTGTTATCGGAGGATATTTCCTTTGGCCCTCTAGTCTTCAAAGGGATCCGAAATATCTGTTCTCAGATTCCAGAGAAATAAGGCTAGCAAAGAGATCCACGAAATACAGATGTAAGTCTGTGAGATGAATTAACAGAACACTAAGCAGTTTCTCAGAAAGCTTCTTTCCAGAATTCCTCTGAGGATATTTCCTTTTTCACCATAGCCCTCTATGGGCTTCCAAATATCACTTTGCCAATTCCACAAGAACTGTCTTAGCGAAAGGCTTCTTGAGGGGAAAGCTGTAACTCTGTGAGATGATTTCACAGAACACAAAGAAGTTTCTCAGAAAGCTTCTTTCTCTTTGTTATCGGAGGATATTTCCTTTGGCCCTATAGTCTTCAAAGGGATCCGAAATATCTGTTCTCAGATTCCACAGAAATAAGGCTAGGAAAGAGATCCACGAAATACAGATGTAACTCTGTGAGATGAATTAACAGAACACTAAGCAGTTTCTCAAAAAGCTTCTTTCCAGATTTCATCTGAGGATATTTCCTTTTTCACCATAGCCCTCTAAGGGCTTCCAAATATCACTTTGCCAATTCCACAAGAACTGTCTTAGCGAAAGGCTTCTTGAGGGGAAAGCTGTAACTCTATGAGATGATTTCACAGAACACAAAGAAGTTTCTCAGAAAGCTTCTTTCTCTTTGTTATCGGAGGATATTTCCTTTGGCCCTATAGTCTTCAAAGGGATCCGAAATATCTGTTCTCAGATTCCACAGAAATAAGGCTAGCAAAGATATCCACGAAATACCGATGTAAGTCTGTGAGATGAATTAACAGAACACTAAGCAGTTTCTCAGAAAGCTTCTTTCCAGATTTCATCTGAGGATATTTCCTTTTTCACCATAGCCCTCTATGGGCTTCCAAATATCACTTTGCCAATTCCACACGAACTGTCTTAGCGAAAGGCTTCTTGAGGGGAAAGCTGTAACTCTGTGAGATGATTTCACAGAACACAAAGAAGTTTCTCAGAAAGCTTCTTTCTCTTTGTTATCGGAGGATATTTCCTTTGGCCCTATAGTCTTCAAAGGGATCCGAAATATCTGTTCTCAGATTCCACAGAAATAAGGCTAGCAAAGAGATCCACGAAATACAGATGCAACTCTGTGAGACGAATTAACAGGACACTTAGCAGTTTCTAGGAAAGCTTCTTTCCGGAATTCATCTCAGGATATTTCCTTTTTCACCTTAGCGCTCTATGGGCTTCCAAATATCACTTTGCCAATTCCACAAGAACTGTCTTAGCGAAAGGCTTCTCGAGGGGAAAGCTGTAACTCTGTGAGATGATTTCACAGAACACAAAGAAGTTTCTCAGAAAGCTTCTTTCTCTTTGTTATCGGAGGATTTTTCATTTGGCCCTATAGTCTTCAAAGGGATCCGATATATATGTTCTCAGATTCCACAGAAATAAGGCTAGCAAAGAGATCCACGAAATACAGATGTAAGTCTGTGAGATGAATTACCAGAACACTAAGCAGTTTCTCAGAAAGCTTCTTTCCAGATTTCATCTGAGGATATTTCCTTTTTCACCATAGCCCTCTATGGGCTTCCAAATATCACTTTGCCAATTCCACAAGAACTGTCTTAGCGAAAGGCTTCTCGAGGGGAAAGCTGTAACTCTGTGAGATGATTTCACAGAACACAAAGAAGTTTCACAGAAAGCTTCTTTCTCTTTGTTATCGGAGGATACTTCCTTTGGCCCTATAGTCTTCAAAGGGAACCGAAATATCTGTTCTCAGATTCCAGAGAAATAAGGCTAGCAAAGAGATCCACGAAATACAGATGTAAGTCTGTGAGATGAATTAACAGAACACTAAGCAGTTTCTCAGAAAGCTTCTTTCCAGATTTCATCTGAGGATATTTCCTTTTTCACCATATCCCTCTATGGGCTTCCAAATATCACTTTGCCAATTCCACAAGAACTGTCTTAGCGAAAGGCTTCTCGAGAGGAAAGCTGAAACTCTGTGAGATGATTTCACAGAACACAAAGAAGTTTCTCAGAAAGCTTCTTTCTCTTTGTTATCGGAGGATATTTCCTTTGGCCCTATAGTCTTCAAAGGGATCCGAAATATCTGTTCTCAGATTCCACAGAAATAAGGCTAGCAAAGAGATCCACGAATTACAGATGTAACTCTGTGAGATGAATTAAGAGAACACTAAGCAGTTTCCAAGAAAGCTTCTTTCCAGATTTCATCTGAGGATATTTCCTTTTTCACCATAGCCTTCTATGGGCTTCCAAATATCACTTTGCCAATTCCACAAGAACTGTCTTAGCGAAAGGCTTCTTGAGGGGAAAGCTGTAACTCTGTGAGATGATTTCACAGAACACAAAGAAGTTTCTCAGAAAGCTTCTTTCTCTTTGTTAACGGAGGATATTTCCTTTGGCCCTATAGTCTTCACAGGGATCCGAAATATCTGTTCTCAGATTCCACAGAAATAAGGCTAGCAAAGATATCCACGAAATACAGATGTAACTCTGTGAGATGAATTAACAGGACAATTAGCAGTTTCTAGGAAAGCATCTTTCCAGATTTCATCTGAGGATATTTCCTTTTTCACCATAGCCCTCTATGGGCTTCCAAATATCACTTTGCCAATTCCACAAGAACTGTCTTAGCGAAAGGCTTCTCGAGGGGAAAGCTGTAACTCTGTGAGATGATTTCACAGAACACAAAGAAGTTTCTCAGAAAGCTTCTTTCTCTTTGTTATCGGAGGATATTTCCTTTGGGCCTATAGTCTTCAAAGGGATCCGAAATATCTGTTCTCAGATTCCACAGAAATAAGGCTAGCAAAGAGATCCACGAAATACAGATGTAACTCTGTGAGATGAATTAACAGGACACTTAGCAGTTTCTAGGAAAGCTTCTTTCCAGATTTCATCTGAGGATATTTCCTTTTTCACCATAGCCCTCTATGGGCTTCCAAATATCACTTTGCCAATTCCACAAGAACTGTCTTAGTGAAAGGCTTCTCGAGTGGAAAGCTGTAACTCTGTGAGATGATTTCACAGAACACAAAGAAGTTTCTCAGAAAGCTTCTTTCTCTTTGTTATCGGAGGATATTTCCTTTGGCCTTATAGTCTTCAAAGGGATCCGAAATATCTGTTCTCAGATTCCAGAGAAATAAGGCTAGCAAAGAGATCCACGAAATACAGATGTAAGTCTGTGAGATGAATTAACAGAACACTAAGCAGTTTCTCAGAAAGCTTCTTTCCAGATTTCTTCTGAGGATATTTCCTTTTTCAACATAGACCTCTTTGGGCTTCCAAATATCACTTTGCCAATTCCACAAGAACTGTCTTAGCGAAAGGCTTCTCGAGAGGAAAGCTGTAACTCTGTGAGATGATTTCACAGAACACGAAGAAGTTTCTCAGAAAGCTTCTTTCTCTTTGTTATCGGAGGATATTTCCTTTGGCCCTATAGTCTTCAAAGGGATCCGAAATATCTGTTCTCAGATTCCACAGAAATAAGGCTAGCAAAGATATCCACGAAATACAGATGTAACTCTGTGAGATGAATTAACAGGACAATTAGCACTTTCTAGGAAAGCATCTTTCCAGATTTCATCTGAGGATATTTCCTTTTTCACCATAGCCCTCTATGGGCTTCCAAATATCACTTTGCCAATTCCACAAGAACTGTCTTAGCGAAAGGCTTCTCGAGGGGAAAGCTGTAACTCTGTGAGATGATTTCACAGAACACAAAGAAGTTTCTCAGAAAGCTTCTTTCTCTTTGTTATCGGAGGATATTTCCTTTGGGCCTATAGTCTTCAAAGGGATCCGAAATATCTGTTCTCAGATTCCACAGAAATAAGGCTAGCAAAGAGATCCACGAAATACAGATGTAACTCTGTGAGATGAATTAACAGAACACTAAGCAGTTTCCAAGAAAGCTCCTTTCCAGATTTCATCTGAGGATATTTCCTTTTTCACCTTAGCCTTCTATGGGCTTCCAAATATCACTTTGCCAATTCCACAAGAACTGTCTTAGCGAAAGGCTTCTTGTGGGGAAAGCTGTAACTCTGTGAGATGATTTCACAGAACACAAAGAAGTTTCTCAGAAAGCTTCTTTCTCTTTGTTAACGGAGGATATTTCCTTTGGCCCTATAGTCTTCAAAGGGATCCGAAATATCTGTTCTCAGATTCCACAGAAATAAGGCTAGCAAAGAGATCCACGAAATACAGATGTAACTCTGTGAGATGAATTAACAGGACACTTAGCAGTTTCTAGGAAAGCTTCTTTCCAGATTTCATCTGAGGATATTTCCTTTTTCACCATAGCCCTCTATGGGCTTCCAAATATCACTTTGCCAATTCGACAAGAACTGTCTTAGCGAAAGGTTTCTCGAGGGGAAAGCTGTAACTCTGTGAGATGATTTCACAGAACACAAAGAAGTTTCTCAGAAAGCTTCTTTCTCTTTGTTATCGGAGGATATTTCCTTTGGCCCTATAGTCTTCAAAGGGATCCGAAATATCTGTTCTCAGATTCCAGAGAAATAAGGCTAGCAAAGAGATCCACGAAATACAGATGTAAGTCTGTGAGATGAATTAACAGAACACTAAGCAGTTTCTCAGAAAGCTTCTTTCCAGATTTCTTCTGAGGATATTTCCTTTTTCACCATAGACCTCTTTGGGCTTCCAAATATCACTTTGCCAATTCCACAAGAACTGTCTTAGCGAAAGACTTCTCGAGAGGAAAGCTGTAACTCTGTGAGATGATTTCACAGAACACAAAGAAGTTTCTCAGAAAGCTTCTTTCTCTTTGTTATCGGAGGATATTTCCTTTGGCCCTATAGTCTTCAAAGGGATCCGAAATATCTGTTCTCAGATTCCACAGAAATAAGGCTAGCAAAGAGATCCACGAAATACAGATGTAACTCTGTGAGATGAATTAACAGAACACTAAGCAGTTTCCAAGAAAGCTTCTTTCCAGATTTCATCTGAGGATATTTCCTTTTTCAGCATAGCCCTCTAAGGGCTTCCAAATATCACTTTGCCAATTCCACAAGAACTGTCTTAGCGAAACGTTTCTTGAGGGGAGAGCTGTAACTCTGTGAGAATATTTCACAGAACACAAAGAAGTTTCTCTGAAATTTCTTTCTCTTTGTTATCGGAGGATTTTTCCTTTGGCCCTATAGTCTTCAAAGGGATCCGAAATATCTGTTCTCAGATTCCACAGAAATAAGGCTAGCAAAGACATCCACGAAATACAGATGTAAGACTGTGAGATGAATTAACAGAACACTAAGCAGTTTCTCAGAAAGCTTCTTTCCAGATTTCATCTGAGGATATTTCCTTTTTCACCATAGCCCTATATGGGCTTCCAAATATCACTTTGCCAATTCCACAAGAACTGTCTTAGGGAACGGCTTCTCGAGGGGAAAGCTGTAACTCTGTGAGATGATTTCACAGAACACAAAGAAGTTTCTCAGAAAGCTTCTTTCTCTTTGTTATCGGAGGATATTTCCTTTGGCCCTCTAGTCTTCAAAGGGATCCGAAATATCTGTTCTCAGATTCCAGAGAAATAAGGCTAGCAAAGAGATCCACGAAATACAGATGTAAGTCTGTGAGATGAATTAACAGAACACTAAGCAGTTTCCAAGAAAGCTTCTTTCCAGATTTCATCTGAGGATATTTCCTTTTTCACCATAGCCTTCTATGGGCTTCCAAATATCACTTTGCCAATTCCACAAGAACTGTCTTAGCGAAAGGCTTCTTGAGGGGAAAGCTGTTACTCTGTGAGATGATTTCACAGAACACAAAGAAGTTTCTCAGAAAGCTTCTTTCTCTTTTTTAACGGAGGATATTTCCTTTGGCCCTATAGTCTTCAAAGGGATCCGAAATATCTGTTCTCAGATTCCACAGAAATAAGGCTAGCAAAGAGATCCACGAAATACAGATGTAACTCTGTGAGACGAATTAACAGGACACTTAGCAGTTTCTAGGAAAGCTTCTTTCCAGATTTCATCTGAGGATATTTCCTTTTTCACCATAGCGCTCTATGGGCTTCCAAATATCACTTTGCCAATTCCACAAGAACTGTCTTAGCGAAAGGCTTCTCGAGGGGAAAGCTGTAACTCTTTGAGATGATTTCACAGAACACAAAGAAGTTTCTCAGAAAGCTTCTTTCTCTTTGTTATCGGAGGATTTTTCCTTTGGCCCTATAGTCTTCAAAGGGATCCGATATATATGTTCTCAGATTCCACAGAAATAAGGCTAGCAAAGAGATCCACGAAATACAGATGTAAGTCTGTGAGATGAATTACCAGAACACTAAGCAGTTTCTCAGAAAGCTTCTTTCCAGATTTCATCTGAGGATATTTCCTTTTCCACCATAGCCCTCTATGGGCTTCCAAATGTCACTTTGCCAATTCCACAAGAACTGTCTTAGCGAAAGCCTTCCCGAGGGGAAAGCTGTAACTCTGTGAGATGATTTCACAGAACACAAAGAAGTTTCACAGAAAGCTTCTTTCTCTTTGTTATCGGAGGATATTTCCTTTGGCCCTATAGTCTTCAAAGGGATCCGAAATATCTGTTCTCAGATTCCAGAGAAATAAGGCTAGCAAAGAGATCCACGAAATACACATGTAACTCTGTGAGATGAATTAACAGAACACTAAGCAGTTTCTCAGAAAGCTTCTTTCCAGATTTCATCTGAGGATATTTCCTTTTTCACCATAGCCCTCTATGGGCTTCCAAATATCACTTTTCCAATTCCACAAGAACTGTCTTAGCGAAAGGCTTCTCGAGAGGAAAGCTGTAACTCTGTGAGATGATTTCACAGAACACAAAGAAGTTTCTCAGAAAGCTTCTTTCTCTTTGTTATCGGAGGATATTTCCTTTGGCCCTATAGTCTTCAAAGGGATCCGAAATATCTGTTCTCAGATTCCAGAGAAATAAGGCTAGCAAAGAGATCCACGAAATACAGATGTAACTCTGTGAGATGAATTAACAGAACACTAAGCAGTTTCCAAGAAAGCTTCTTTCCAGATTTCATCTGAGGATATTTCCTTTTTCACCATAGCCTTCTATGGGCTTCCAAATATCACTTTGCCAATTCCACAAGAACTGTCTTAACGAAAGGCTTCTTGAGGGGAAAGCTGTAACTCTGTGAGATGATTTCACAGAACACAAAGAAGTTTCTCAGAAAGCTTCTTTCTCTTTGTTGACGGAGGATATTTCCTTTGGCCCTATAGTCTTCAAAGGGATCCGAAATATCTGTTCTCAGATTCCACAGAAATAAGGCTAGCAAAGATATCCACGAAATACAGATGTAATTCTGTGAGATGAATTAACAGGACAATTAGCAGTTTCTAGGAAAGCTTCTTTCCAGATTTCATCTGAGGATATTTCCTTTTTCACCATAGCCCTCTATGGGCTTCCAAATATCACTTTGCCAATTCCACAAGAACTGTGTTAGCGAAAGGCTCCTCGAGGGGAAAGCTGTAACTCTGTGAGATGATTTCACAGAACACAAAGAAGTTTCTCAGAAAGCTTCTTTCTCTTTGTTATCGGAGGATATTTCTTTGGCCCTATAGTTTTCAAAGGGATCCGAAATATCTGTTCTCAGATTCCACCGAAATAAGGCTAGCAAAGAGATCCACGAAATACAGATGTAACTCTGTGAGATGAATTAACAGAACACTAAGCAGTTTCCAAGAAAGCTTCTTTCCAGATTTTATCTGAGGATATTTCCTTTTTCACCATAGCCTTCTATGGGCTTCCAAATATCACTTTGCCAATTCCACAAGAACTGTCTTAGCGAAAGGCTTCTTGAGGGGAAAGCTGTAACTCTGTGAGATGATTTCACAGAACACAAAGAAGTTTCTCAGAAAGCTTCTTTCTCTTTGTTATCGGAGGATATTTCCTTTGGCCCTATAGTCTTCAAAGGGATCCGAAATATCTTTTCTCAGATTCCAGAGAAATAAGGCTAGCAAAGAGATCCACGAAATACAGATGTAACTCTGTGAGATGAATTAACAGAACACTAAGCAGTTTCCAAGAAAGCTTCTTTCCAGATTTCATCTGAGGATATTTCCTTTTTCACCATAGCCTTCTATGGGCTTCCAAATATCACTTTGCCAATTCCACAAGTACTGTCTTAGCGAAAGGCTTCTTGCGGGGAAAGCTGTTACTCTGTGAGATGATTTCACAGAACACAAAGAAGTTTCTCAGAAAGCTTCTTTCTCTTTGTTAACGGAGGATATTTCCTTTGGCCCTATAGTCTTCAAAGGGATCCGAAATATCTGTTCTCAGATTCCAGAGAAATAAGGCTAGCAAAGAGATCCACGAAATACAGATGTAACTCTGTGAGACGAATTAACAGGACACTTAGCAGTTTCTAGGAGAGCTTCTTTCCGGATTTCATCTGAGGATATTTCCTTTTTCACCATAGCGCTCTATGAGCTTCCAAATATCACTTTGCCAATTCCACAAGAACTGTCTTAGCGAAAGGCTTCTAGAGGGGAAAGCTGTAACTCTGTGAGATGATTTCACAGAACACAAAGAAGTTTCTCAGAAAGCTTCTTTCTCTTTGTTATCGGAGGATTTTTCCTTTGGCCCTATAGTCTTCAAAGGGATCCGATATATATATCCTCAGATTCCAAAGAAATAAGGCTAGCAAAGAGATCCACGAAATACAGATGTAAGTCTTTGAGATGAATTACCAGAACACTAAGCAGTTTCTCAGAAAGCTTCTTTCCAGATTTCATCTGAGGATATTTCCTTTTTCACCATAGCCCTCTATGGGCTTCTAAATATCACTTTGCCAATTCCACAAGAACTGTCTTAGCGAAAGGCTTCTCGAGGTGAAAGCTGTAACTCTGTGAGATGATTTCACAGAACACAAAGAAGTTTCACAGAAAGCTTCTTTCTCTTTGTTATCGGAGGATACTTCCTTTGGCCCTATAGTCTTCAAAGGGAACCGAAATATCTGTTCTCAGATTCCAGAGAAATAAGGCTAGCAAAGAGATCCACGAAATACAGATGTAAGTCTGTGAGATGAATTAACAGAACACTAAGCAGTTTCTCAGAAAGCTTCTTTCCAGATTTCATCTGAGGATATTTCCTTTTTCACCATAGCCCTCTATGGGCTTCCAAATATCACTTTGCCAATTCCACAAGAACTGTCTTAGCGAAAGGCTTCTCGAGAGGAAAGCTGTAACTCTGTGAGATGATTTCACAGCACACAAAGAAGTTTCTCAGAAAGCTTCTTTCTCTTTGTTATCGGAGGATATTTCCTTTGGCCCTATAGTCTTCAAAGGGATCCGAAATATCTGTTCTCAGATTCCACAGAAATAAGGCTAGCAAAGAGATCCACGAATTACAGATGTAACTCTGTGAGATGAATTAACAGAACACTAAGCAGTTTCCAAGAAAGCTTCTTTCCAGATTTCATCTGAGGATATTTCCTTTTTCAACATAGCCTTCTATGGGCTTCCAAATATCACTTTGCCAATTCCACAAGAACTGTCTTAGCGAAAGGCGTCTTGAGGGGAAAGCTGTAACTCTTTGAGATGATTTCACAGAACACAAAGAAGTTTCTCAGAAAGCTTCTTTCTCTTTGTTAACGGAGGATATTTCCTTTGGCCCTATAGTCTTCAAAGGGATCCGAAATATCTGTTCTCAGATTCCACAGAAATAAGGCTAGCAAAGATATCCACGAAATACAGATGTAACTCTGTGACATGAATTAACAGGACAATTAGCAGTTTCTAGGAAAGCATCTTTCCAGATTTCATCTGAGGATATTTCCTTTTTCACCATAGCCCTCTATGGGCTTCCAAATTTCACTTTGCCAATTCCACAAGAACTGTCTTAGCGAAAGGCTTCTCGAGGGGAAAGCTGTAACTCTGTGAGATGATTTCACAGAACACAAAGAAGTTTCTCAGAAAGCTTCTTTCTCTTTGTTAACGGAGGATATTTCCTTTGGCCCTATAGTCTTCAAAGGGATCCGAAATATCTGTTCTCAGATTCCACAGAAATAAGGCTAGCAAAGAGATCCACGAAATACAGATGTAACTCTGTGAGATGAATTAACAGAACACTAAGCAGTTTCCAAGAAAGCTTCTTTCCAGATTTCATCTGAGGATATTTCCTTTTTCACCATAGCCCTCTAAGGGCTTCAAATATCACTTTGCCAATTCCACAAGAACTGTCTTAGCGAAACGCTTCTTGAGGGGAGAGCTGTAACTCTGTGAGAATATTTCACAGAACACAAAGAAGTTTCTCCGAAACCTTCTTTCTCTTTGTTATCGGAGGATTTTTCCTTTGGCCCTATAGTCTTCAAAGGGATCCGAAATATCTGTTCTCAGATTCCACAGAAATAAGGCTAGCAAAGAGATCCACGAAATACAGATGTAAGTCTGTGAGATGAATTAACAGAACACTAAGCAGTTTCTCAGAAAGCTTCTTTCCAGATTTCATCTGAGGATATTTCCTTTTTCACCATAGCCCTCTATGGGCTTCCAAATATCACTTTGCCAATTCCACAAGAACTGTCTTAAGGAACGGCTTCTCGAGGGGAAAGCTGTAACTCTGTGAGATGATTTCACAGAACACAAAGAAGTTTCTCAGAAAGCTTCTTTCTCTTTGTTATCGGAGGATATTTCCTTTGGCCCTATAGTCTTCAAAGGGATCCGAAATATCTGTTCTCAGATTCCACAGAAATAAGGCTAGCAAAGAGATCCACGAAATACAGATGTAAGTCTGTGAGATGAATTAACAGAACACTAAGCAGTTTCTCAGAAAGCTTCTTTCCAGATTTCCTCTGAGGATATTTCCTTTTTCACCTTAGCCCTCTATGGGCTTCCAAATATCACTTTGCCAATTCCACAAGAACTGTCTTAGCGAAAGGCTTCTTGAGGGGAAAGCTGTAACTCTGTGACATGATTTCACAGAACACAAAGAAGTTTCTCAGAAAGCTTCTTTCTCTTTGTTATCGGAGGATATTTCCTTTGGCCCTCTAGTCTTCAAAGGGATCCGAAATATCTGTTCTCAGATTCCAGAGAAATAAGGCTAGCAAAGAGATCCACGAAATACAGATGTAAGTCTGTGAGATGAATTAACAGAACACTAAGCAGTTTCTCAGAAAGCTTCTTTCCAGAATTCCTCTGAGGATATTTCCTTTTTCACCATAGCCCTCTATGGGCTTCCAAATATCACTTTGCCAATTCCACAAGAATTGTCTTAGCGAAAGGCTTCTTGAGGGGAAAGCTGTAACTCTGTGACATGATTTCACAGAACACAAAGAAGTTTCTCAGAAAGCTTCTTTCTCTTTGTTATCGGAGGATATTTCCTTTGGCCCTATAGTCTTCAAAGGGATCCGAAATATCTGTTCTCAGATTCCACAGAAATAAGGCTAGGAAAGAGATCCACGAAATACAGATGTAACTCTGTGAGATGAATTAACAGAACACTAAGCAGTTTCTCAAAAAGCTTCTTTCCAGATTTCATCTGAGGATATTTCCTTTTTCACCATAGCCCTCTAAGGGCTTCCAAATATCACTTTGCCAATTCCACAAGAACTGTCTTAGCGAAAGGCTTCTTGAGCGGAAAGCTGTAACTCTATGAGATGATTTCACAGAACACAAAGAAGTTTCTCAGAAAGCTTCTTTCTCTTTGTTATCGGAGGATATTTCCTTTGGCCCTATAGTCTTCAAAGGGATCCGAAATATCTGTTCTCCGATTCCACAGAAATAAGGCTAGCAAAGATATCCACGAAATACAGATGTAAGTCTGTGAGATGAATTAACAGAACACTAAGCAGTTTCTCAGAAAGCTTCTTTCCAGATTTCATCTGAGGATATTTCCTTTTTCACCATAGCCCTCTATGGGCTTCCAAATATCACTTTGCCAATTCCACACGAACTGTCTTAGCGAAAGGCTTCTTGAGGGGAAAGCTGTAACTCTGTGAGATGATTTCACAGAACACAAAGAAGTTTCTCAGAAAGCTTCTTTCTCTTTGTTATCGGAGGATATTTCCTTTGGCCCTATAGTCTTCAAAGGGATCCGAAATATCTGTTCTCAGATTCCACAGAAATAAGGCTAGCAAAGAGATCCACGAAATACAGATGCAACTCTGTGAGACGAATTAACAGGACACTTAGCAGTTTCTAGGAAAGCTTCTTTCCGGAATTCATCTGAGGATATTTCCTTTTTCACCATAGCGCTCTATGGGCTTCCAAATATCACTTTGCCAATTCCACAAGAACTGTCTTAGCGAAAGGCTTCTCGAGGGGAAAGCTGTAACTCTGTGAGATGATTTCACAGAACACAAAGAAGTTTCTCAGAAAGCTTCTTTCTCTTTGTTATCGGAGGATTTTTCCTTTGGCCCTATAGTCTTCAAAGGGATCCGATATATATGTTCTCAGATTCCACAGAAATAAGGCTAGCAAAGAGATCCACGAAATACAGATGTAAGTCTGTGAGATGAATTACCAGAACACTAAGCAGTTTCTCAGAAAGCTTCTTTCCAGATTTCATCTGAGGATATTTCCTTTTTCACCATAGCCCTCTATGGGCTTCCAAATATCACTTTGCCAATTCCACAAGAACTGTCTTAGCGAAAGGCTTCTCGAGGGGAAAGCTGTAACTCTGTGAGATGATTTCACAGAACACAAAGAAGTTTCACAGAAAGCTTCTTTCTCTTTGTTATCGGAGGATACTTCCTTTGGCCCTATAGTCTTCAAAGGGAACCGAAATATCTGTTCTCAGATTCCAGAGAAATAAGGCTAGCAAAGAGATCCACGAAATACAGATGTAAGTCTGTGAGATGAATTAACAGAACACTAAGCAGTTTCTCAGAAAGCTTCTTTCCAGATTTCATCTGAGGATATTTCCTTTTTCACCATATCCCTCTATGGGCTTCCAAATATCACTTTGCCAATTCCACAAGAACTGTCTTAGCGAAAGGCTTCACGAGAGGAAAGCTGAAACTCTGTGAGATGATTTCACAGAACACAAAGAAGTTTCTCAGAAAGCTTCTTTCTCTTTGTTATCGGAGGATATTTCCTTTGGCCCTATAGTCTTCAAAGGGATCCGAAATATCTGTTCTCAGATTCCACAGAAATAAGGCTAGCAAAGAGATCCACGAATTACAGATGTAACTCTGTGAGATGAATTAAGAGAACACTAAGCAGTTTCCAAGAAAGCTTCTTTCCAGATTTCATCTGAGGATATTTCCTTTTTCACCATAGCCTTCTATGGGCTTCCAAATATCACTTTGCCAATTCCACAAGAACTGTCTTAGCGAAAGGCTTCTTGAGGGGAAAGCTGTAACTCTGTGAGATGATTTCACAGAACACAAAGAAGTTTCTCAGAAAGCTTCTTTCTCTTTGTTAACGGAGGATATTTCCTTTGGCCCTATAGTCTTCACAGGGATCCGAAATATCTGTTCTCAGATTCCACAGAAATAAGGCTAGCAAAGATATCCACGAAATACAGATGTAACTCTGTGAGATGAATTAACAGGACAATTAGCAGTTTCTAGGAAAGCATCTTTCCAGATTTCATCTGAGGATATTTCCTTTTTCACCATAGCCCTCTATGGGCTTCCAAATATCACTTTGCCAATTCCACAAGAACTGTCTTAGCGAAAGGCTTCTCGAGGGGAAAGCTGTAACTCTGTGAGATGATTTCACAGAACACAAAGAAGTTTCTCAGAAAGCTTCTTTCTCTTTGTTATCGGAGGATATTTCCTTTGGGCCTATAGTCTTCAAAGGGATCCGAAATATCTGTTCTCAGATTCCACAGAAATAAGGCTAGCAAAGAGATCCACGAAATACAGATGTAACTCTGTGAGATGAATTAACAGAACACTAAGCAGTTTCCAAGAAAGCTCCTTTCCAGATTTCATCTGAGGATATTTCCTTTTTCACCTTAGCCTTCTATGGGCTTCCAAATATCACTTTGCCAATTCCACAAGAACTGTCTTAGCGAAAGGCTTCTTGTGGGGAAAGCTGTAACTCTGTGAGATGATTTCACAGAACACAAAGAAGTTTCTCAGAAAGCTTCTTTCTCTTTGTTAACGGAGGATATTTCCTTTGGCCCTATAGTCTTCAAAGGGATCCGAAATATCTGTTCTCAGATTCCACAGAAATAAGGCTAGCAAAGAGATCCACGAAATACAGATGTAACTCTGTGAGATGAATTAACAGGACACTTAGCAGTTTCTAGGAAAGCTTCTTTCCAGATTTCATCTGAGGATATTTCCTTTTTCACCATAGCCCTCTATGGGCTTCCAAATATCACTTTGCCAATTCGACAAGAACTGTCTTAGCGAAAGGTTTCTCGAGGGGAAAGCTGTAACTCTGTGAGATGATTTCACAGAACACAAAGAAGTTTCTCAGAAAGCTTCTTTCTCTTTGTTATCGGAGGATATTTCCTTTGGCCCTATAGTCTTCAAAGGGATCCGAAATATCTGTTCTCAGATTCCAGAGAAATAAGGCTAGCAAAGAGATCCACGAAATACAGATGTAAGTCTGTGAGATGAATTAACAGAACACTAAGCAGTTTCTCAGAAAGCTTCTTTCCAGATTTCTTCTGAGGATATTTCCTTTTTCACCATAGACCTCTTTCGGCTTCCAAATATCACTTTGCCAATTCCACAAGAACTGTCTTAGCGAAAGACTTCTCGAGAGGAAAGCTGTAACTCTGTGAGATGATTTCACAGAACACAAAGAAGTTTCTCAGAAAGCTTCTTTCTCTTTGTTATCGGAGGATATTTCCTTTGGCCCTATAGTCTTCAAAGGGATCCGAAATATCTGTTCTCAGATTCCACAGAAATAAGGCTAGCAAAGAGATCCACGAAATACAGATGTAACTCTGTGAGATGAATTAACAGAACACTAAGCAGTTTCCAAGAAAGCTTCTTTCCAGATTTCATCTGAGGATATTTCCTTTTTCAGCATAGCCCTCTAAGGGCTTCCAAATATCACTTTGCCAATTCCACAAGAACTGTCTTAGCGAAACGCTTCTTGAGGGGAGAGCTGTAACTCTGTGAGAATATTTCACAGAACACAAAGAAGTTTCTCTGAAACCTTCTTTCTCTTTGTTATCGGAGGATTTTTCCTTTGGCCCTATAGTCTTCAAAGGGATCCGAAATATCTGTTCTCAGATTCCACAGAAATAAGGCTAGCAAAGACATCCACGAAATACAGATGTAAGACTGTGAGATGAATTAACAGAACGCTAAGCAGTTTCTCAGAAAGCTTCTTTCCAGATTTCATCTGAGGATATTTCCTTTTTCACCATAGCCCTCTATGGGCTTCCAAATATCACTTTGCCAATTCCACAAGAACTGTCTTAGGGAACGGCTTCTCGAGGGGAAAGCTGTAACTCTGTGAGATGATTTCACAGAACACAAAGAAGTTTCTCAGAAAGCTTCTTTCTCTTTGTTATCGGAGGATATTTCCTTTGGCCCTCTAGTCTTCAAAGGGATCCGAAATATCTGTTCTCAGATTCCAGAGAAATAAGGCTAGCAAAGATATCCACGAAATACAGATGTAAGTCTGTGAGATGAATTAACAGAACACTAAGCAGTTTCTCAGAAAGCTTCTTTCCAGATTTCCTCTGAGGATATTTCCTTTTTCACCATAGCCCTCTATGGGCTTCCAAATATCACTTTGCCAATTCCACAAGAACTGTCTTAGCGAAAGGCTTCTTGAGGGGAAAGCTGTAACTCTGTGACATGATTTCACAGAACACAAAGAAGTTTCTCAGAAAGCTTCTTTCTCTTTGTTATCGGAGGATATTTCCTTTGGCCCTATAGTCTTCAAAGGGATCCGAAATATCTGTTCTCAGATTCCACAGAAATAAGGCTAGCAAAGAGATCCACGAAATACAGATGTAACTCTGTGAGATGAATTAACAGAACACTAAGCAGTTTCTCAGAAAGCTTCTTTCCAGATTTCATCTGAGGATATTTCCTTTTTCACCATAGCCCTCTAAGGACTTCCAAATATCACTTTGCCAATTCCACAAGAACTGTCTTAGCGAAAGGCTTCTTGAGGGGAAAGCTGTAACTCTGTGAGATGATTTCACAGAACACAAAGAAGTTTCTCAGAAAGCTTCTTTCTCTTTGTTATCGGAGGATATTTCCTTTGGCCCTATAGTCTTCAAAGGGATCCGAAATATCTGTTCTTAGATTCCACAGAAATAAGGCTAGCAAAGAGATCCACGAAATACAGATGTAAGTCTGTGAGATGAATTAACAGAACACTAAGCAGTTTCTCAGAAAGCTTCTTTCCAGATTTCATCTGAGGATATTTCCTTTTTCACCATAGCCCTCTATGGGCTTCCAAATATCACTTTGCCAATTCCACACGAACTGTCTTAACGAAAGGCTTCTTGAGGGGAAAGCTGTAACTCTGTGAGATGATTTCACAGAACACAAAGAAGTTTCTCAGAAAGCTTCTTTCTCTTTGTTATCGGAGGATATTTCCTTTGGCCCTATAGTCTTCAAAGGGATCCGAAATATCTGTTCTCAGATTCCACAGAAATAAGGCTAGCAAAGAGATCCACGAAATACAGATGTAACTCTGTGAGATGAATTAACAGAACACTAAGCAGTTTCCAAGAAAGCTTCTTTCCAGATTTCATCTGAGGATATTTCCTTTTTCACCATAGCCTTCTATGGGCTTCCAAATATCACTTTGCCAATTCCACAAGAACTGTCTTAGCGAAAGGCTTCTTGAGGGGAAAGCTGTTACTCTGTGAGATGATTTCACAGAACACAAAGAAGTTTCTCAGAAAGCTTCTTTCTCTTTTTTAACGGAGGATATTTCCTTTGGCCCTATAGTCTTCAAAGGGATCCGAAATATCTGTTCTCAGATTCCACAGAAATAAGGCTAGCAAAGAGATCCACGAAATACAGATGTAACTCTGTGAGACGAATTAACAGAACACTAAGCAGTTTCTCAGAAAGCTTCTTTCCAGATTTCATCTGAGGATATTTCCTTTTTCACCATAGCCCTCTATGGGCTTCCAAATATCACTTTGCCAATTCCACAAGAACTGTCTTAGCGAATGGCTTCTTGAGGGGAAAGCTGTAACTCTGTGAGATGATTTCACAGAACACAAAGAAGTTTCTCAGAAAGCTTCTTTCTCTTTGTTATCGGAGGATTTTTCCTTTGGCCCTATAGTCTTCAAAGGGATCCGAAATATCTGTTCTCAGATTCCACAGAAATAAGGCTAGCAAAGAGATCCACGAAATACAGATGTAAGTCTGTGAGATGAATTAACAGAACACTAAGCAGTTTCTCAGAAAACTTCTTTCCAGATTTCATCTGAGGATATTTCCTTTTTCACCATAGCCCTCTATGGGCTTCCAAATATCACTTTGCCAATTCCACAAGAACTGTCTTAGCGAAAGGTTTCTCGAGGGGAAAGCTGTAACTCTGTGAAATGATTTCACAGAACACAAAGAAGTTTCTCAGAAAGCTTCTTTCTCTTTGTTATCGGAGGATATTTCCTTTGGCCCTAGAGTCTTCAAAGGGATCCGAAATATCTGTTCTCAGATTCCAGAGAAATAAGGCTAGCAAAGAGATCCACGAAATACAGATGTAAGTCTGTGAGATGAATTAACAGAACACTAAGCAGTTTCTCAGAAAGCTTCTTTCCAGATTTCATCTGAGGATATTTCCTTTTTCACCATAGCCCTCTATGGGCTTCCAAATATCACTTTGCCAATTCCACAAGAACTGTCTTAGCGAAAGGCTTCTCGAGAGGAAAGCTGTAACTCTGTGAGATGATTTCACAGAACACAAAGAAGTTTCTCAGAAAGCTTCTTTCTCTTTGTTATCGGAGGATATTTCCTTTGGCCCTATAGTCTTCAAAGGGATCCGAAATATCTGTTCTCAGATTCCACAGAAATAAGGCTAGCAAAGAGATCCACGAAATACAGATGTAACTCTGTGAGATGAATTAACAGAACACTAAGCAGTTTCCAAGAAATCTTCTTTCCAGATTTCATCTGAGGATATTTCCTTTTTCACCATAGCCTTCTATGGGCTTCCAAATATCACTTTGCCAATTCCACAAGAACTGTCTTAGCGAAAGGCTCCTTGAGGGGAAAGCTGTAACTCTGTGAGATGATTTCACAGAACACAAAGAAGTTTCTCAGAAAGCTTCTTTCTCTTTGTTATCGGAGGATATTTCCTTTGGCCCTACAGTCTTCAAAGGGATCCGAAATATCTGTTCTCAGATTCCACAGAAATAAGGCTAGCAAAGAGATCCACGAAATACAGATGTAAGTCTGTGCGATCAATTACCAGAACACTAAACAGTTTCTCAGAAAGCTTCTTTCCAGATTTCATCTGAGGATATTTCCTTTTTCACCATAGCCCTCTATGGGCTTCCAAATATCACTTTGGCAATTCCACAAGAACTGTCTTAGCGAAAGGCTTCTCGAGAGGAAAGCTGTAACTCTGTGAGATGATTTCACAGAACACAAAGAAGTTTCTCAGAAAGCTTCTTTCTCGTTGTTATCGGAGGATATTTCCTTTGGCCCTATAGTCTTCAAAGGGATCGGAAATATCTGTTCTCAGATTCCACAGAAATAAGGCTAGCAAAGAGATCCACGAAATACAGATGTAAGTCTGGGAGATGAATTAACAGAACACTAAGCAGTTTCTCAGAAAGCTTCTTTCCAGATTTCCTCTGAGGATATTTCCTTTTTCACCATAGCCCTCTAAGGGCTTCCAAATATCACTTTGCCAATTCCACAAGAACTGTCTTAGCGAAAGACTTCTCGAGGGGAAAGCTGTAACTCTGTGAGATGATTTCACAGAACACAAAGAAGTTTCTCAGAAAGCTTCTTTCTCTTTGTTATCGGAGGATATTTCCTTTGGGCCTATAGTCTTCAAAGGGATCCGAAATATCTGTTCTCAGATACCACAGAAATAAGGCTAGCAAAGAGATCCACGAATTACAGATGTAACTCTGTGAGATGAATTAACAGAACACTAAGCAGTTTCCAAGAAAGCTTCTTTCCAGATTTCATCTGAGGATATTTCCTTTTTCACCATAGCCTTCTATGGGCTTCCAAATATCACTTTTCCAATTCCACAAGAACTGTCTTAGCGAAAGGCTTCTTGAGGGGAAAGCTGTAACTCTGTGAGATGATTTCACAGAACACAAAGAAGTTTCTCAGAAAGCTTCTTTCTCTTTGTTAACGGAGGATATTTCCTTTGGCCCTATAGTCTTCAAAGGGATCCGAAATATCTGTTCTCAGATTCCACAGAAATAAGGCTAGCAAAGATATCCACGAAATACAGATGTAACTCTGTGAGATGAATTAACAGGACGATTAGCAGTTTCTAGGAAAGCTTCTTTCCAGATTTCATCTGAGGATATTTCCTTTTTCACCATAGCCCTCTATGGGCTTCCAAATATCACTTTGCCAATTCCACAAGAACTGTCTTAGCGAAAGGCTTCTCGAGGGGAAAGCTGTAACTCTGTGAGATGATTTCACAGAACACAAAGAAGTTTCTCAGAAAGCTTCTTTCTCTTTGTTATCGGAGGATATTTCCTTTGGGCCTATAGTCTTCAAAGGGATCGGAAATATCTGTTCTCAGATTCCACAGAAATAAGGCTAGCAAAGAGATCCACGAAATACAGATGTAACTCTGTGAGATGAATTAACAGAACACTAAGCAGTTTCCAAGAAAGCTTCTTTCCAGATTTCATCTGAGGATATTTCCTTTTTCACCATAGCCTTCTATGGGCTTCCAAATATCACTTTGCCAATTCCACAAGAACTGTCTTAGCGAAAGGCTGCTCGAGGGGAAAGCTTTAACTCTGTGAGATGATTTCACAGAACACAAAGAAGTTTCTCAGAAAGCTTCTTTCTCTTTGTTAACGGAGGATATTTCCTTTGGCCCTATAGTCTTCAAAGGGATCCGAAATATCTGTTCTCAGATTCCACAGAAATAAGGCTAGCAAAGAGATCCACGAAATACAGATGTAACTCTGTGAGATGAATTAACAGGACACTTAGCAGTTTCTAGGAAATCTTCTTTCCAGATTTCATCTGAGGATATTTCCTTTTTCACCATAGCCCTCTATGGGCTTCCAAATATCACTTTGCCAATTCCACAAGAACTGTCTTAGTGAAAGGCTTCTCGAGGGGAAAGCTGTAACTCCGTGAGATGATTTCACAGAACACAAAGAAGTTTCTCAGAAAGCTTCTTTCTCTTTGTTATCGGAGGATATTTCCTTTGGCCCTATAGTCTTCAAAGGGATCCGAAATATCTGTTCTCAGATTCCAGAGAAATAAGGCTAGCAAAGAGATCCACGAAATACAGATGTAAGTCTGTGAGATGAATTAACAGAACACTAAGCAGTTTCTCAGAAAGCTTCTTTCCAGATTTCTTCTGAGGATATTTCCTTTTTCAACATAGACCTCTTTGGGCTTCCAAATATCACTTTGCCAATTCCACAAGAACTGTCTTAGCGAAAGGCTTCTCGAGAGGAAAGCTGTAACTCTGTGAGATGATTTCACAGAACACGAAGAAGTTTCTCAGAAAGCTTCTTTCTCTTTGTTATCGGAGGATATTTCCTTTGGCCCTATAGTCTTCAAAGGGATCCGAAATATCTGTTCTCAGATTCCACAAAATAAGGCTAGCAAAGATATCCACGAAATACAGATGTAACTCTGTGAGATGAATTAACAGGACAATTAGCAGTTTCTAGGAAAGCATCTTTCCAGATTTCATCTGAGGATATTTCCTTTTTCACCATAGCCCTCTATGGGCTTCCAAATATCACTTGGCCAATTCCACAAGAACTGTCTTAGCGAAAGGCTTCTCGAGGGGAAAGCTGTAACTCTGTGAGATGATTTCACAGAACACAAAGAAGTTTCTCAGAAAGCTTCTTTCTCTTTGTTATCAGAGGATATTTCCTTTGGGCCTATAGTCTTCAAAGGGATCCGAAATATCTGTTCTCAGATTCCACAGAAATAAGGCTAGCAAAGAGATCCACGAAATACAGATGTAACTCTGTGAGATGAATTAACAGAACACTAAGCAGTTTCCAAGAAAGCTCCTTTCCAGATTTCATCTGAGGATATTTCCTTTTTCACCATAGCCTTCTATGGGCTTCCAAATATCACTTTGCCAATTCCACAAGAACTGTCTTAGCGAAAGGCTTCTTGTGGGGAAAGCTGTAACTCTGTGAGATGATTTCACAGAACACAAAGAAGTTTCTCAGAAAGCTTCTTTCTCTTTGTTAACGGAGGATATTTCCTTTGGCCCTATAGTCTTCAAAGGGATCCGAAATATCTGTTCTCAGATTCCACAGAAATAAGGCTAGCAAAGAGATCCACGAAATACAGATGTAACTCTGTGAGATGAATTAACAGGACACTTAGCAGTTTCTAGGAAAGCTTCTTTCCAGATTTCATCTGAGGATATTTCCTTTTTCACCATAGCCCTCTATGGGCTTCCAAATATCACTTTGCCAATTCCACAAGAACTGTCTTAGCGAAAGGTTTCTCGAGGGGAAAGCTGTAACTCTGTGAGATGATTTCATAGAACACAAAGAAGTTTCTCAGAAAGCTTCTTTCTCTTTGTTATCGGAGGATATTTCCTTTGGCCCTATAGTCTTCAAAGGGATCCGAAATATCTGTTCTCAGATTCCAGAGAAATAAGGCTAGCAAAGAGATCCACGAAATACAGATGTAAGTCTGTGAGATGAATTAACAGAACACTAAGCAGTTTCTCAGAAAGCTTCTTTCCAGATTTCTTCTGAGGATATTTCCTTTTTCACCATAGACCTCTTTGGGCTTCCAAATATCACTTTGCCAATTCCACAAGAACTGTCTTAGCGAAAGACTTCTCGAGAGGAAAGCTGTAACTCTGTGAGATGATTTCACAGAACACAAAGAAGTTTCTCAGAAAGCTTCTTTCTCTTTGTTATCGGAGGATATTTCCTTTGGCCCTATAGTCTTCAAAGGGATCCGAAATATCTGTTCTCAGATTCCACAGAAATAAGGCTAGCAAAGAGATTCACGAAATACAGATGTAACTCTGTGAGATGAATTAACAGAACACTAAGCAGTTTCCAAGAAAGCTTCTTTCCATATTTCATCTGAGGATATTTCCTTTTTCAGCATAGCCCTCTAAGGGCTTCCAAATATCACTTTGCCAATTCCACAAGAACTGTCTTAGCGAAACGCTTCTTGAAGGGAGAGCTGTAACTCTGTGAGAATATTTCACAGAACACAAAGAAGTTTCTCCGAAACCTTCTTTCTCTTTGTTATCGGAGGATTTTTCCTTTGGCCCTATAGTCTTCAAAGGGATCCGAAATATCTGTTCTCAGATTCCACAGAAATAAGGCTAGCAAAGACATCCACGAAATACAGATGTAAGACTGTGAGATGAATTAACAGAACACTAAGCAGTTTATCAGAAAGCTTCTTTCCAGATTTCATCTGAGGATATTTCCTTTTTCACCATAGCCCTCTATGGGCTTCCAAATATCACTTTGCCAATTCCACAAGAACTGTCTTAGGGAACGGCTTCTCGAGGGGAAAGCTGTAACTCTGTGAGATGATTTCACAGAACACAAAGAAGTTTCTCAGAAAGCTTCTTTCTCTTTGTTATCGGAGGATATTTCCTTTGGCCCTCTAGTCTTCAAAGGGATCCGAAATATCTGTTCTCAGATTCCACAGAAATAAGGCTAGCAAAGAGATCCACGAAATACAGATGTAAGTCTGTGAGATGAATTAACAGAACACTAAGCAGTTTCTCAGAAAGCTTCTTTCCAGATTTCCTCTGAGGATATTTCCTTTTTCACCATAGCCCTCTATGGGCTTCCAAATATCACTTTGCCAATTCCTCAAGAACTGTCTTAGCGAAAGGCTTCTTGAGGGGAAAGCTGTAACTCTGTGACATGATTTCACAGAACACAAAGAAGTTTCTCAGAAAGCTTCTTTCTCTTTGTTATCGGAGGATATTTCCTTTGGCCCTATAGTCTTCAAAGGGATCCGAAATATCTGTTCTCAGATTCCACAGAAATAAGGCTAGCAAAGAGATCCACGAAATACAGATGTAACTCTGTGAGATGAATTAACAGAACACTAAGCAGTTTCTCAGAAAGCTTCTTTCCAGATTTCATCTGAGGATATTTCCTTTTTCACCATAGCCCTCTAAGGACTTCCAAATATCACTTTGCCAATTCCACAAGAACTGTCTTAGCGAAAGGCTTCTTGAGGGGAAAGCTGTAACTCTGTGAGATGATTTCACAGAACACAAAGAAGTTTCTCAGAAAGCTTCTTTCTCTTTGTTATCGGAGGATATTTCCTTTGGCCCTATAGTCTTCAAAGGGATCCGAAATATCTGTTCTTAGATTCCACAGAAATAAGGCTAGCAAAGAGATCCACGAAATACAGATGTAAGTCTGTGAGATGAATTAACAGAACACTAAGCAGTTTCTCAGAAAGCTTCTTTCCAGATTTCATCTGAGGATATTTCCTTTTTCACCATAGCCCTCTATGGGCTTCCAAATATCACTTTGCCAATTCCACACGAACTGTCTTAACGAAAGGCTTCTTGAGGGGAAAGCTGTAACTCTGTGAGATGATTTCACAGAACACAAAGAAGTTTCTCAGAAAGCTTCTTTCTCTTTGTTATCGGAGGATATTTCCTTTGGCCCTATAGTCTTCAAAGGGATCCGAAATATCTGTTCTCAGATTCCACAGAAATAAGGCTAGCAAAGAGATCCACGAAATACAGATGTAACTCTGTGAGATGAATTAACAGAACACTAAGCAGTTTCCAAGAAAGCTTCTTTCCAGATTTCATCTGAGGATATTTCCTTTTTCACCATAGCCTTCTATGGGCTTCCAAATATCACTTTGCCAATTCCACAAGAACTGTCTTAGCGAAAGGCTTCTTGAGGGGAAAGCTGTTACTCTGTGAGATGATTTCACAGAACACAAAGAAGTTTCTCAGAAAGCTTCTTTCTCTTTTTTAACGGAGGATATTTCCTTTGGCCCTATAGTCTTCAAAGGGATCCGAAATATCTGTTCTCAGATTCCACAGAAATAAGGCTAGCAAAGAGATCCACGAAATACAGATGTAACTCTGTGAGACGAATTAACAGGACACTTAGCAGTTTCTAGGAAAGCTTCTTTCCAGATTTCATCTGAGGATATTTCCTTTTTCACCATAGCGCTCTATGGGCTTCCAAATATCACTTTGCCAATTCCACAAGAACTGTCTTAGCGAAAGGCTTCTCGAGGGGAAAGCTGTAACTCTTTCAGATGATTTCACAGAACACAACGAAGTTTCTCAGAAAGCTTCTTTCTCTTTGTTATCGGAGGATTTTTCCTTTGGCCCTATAGTCTTCAAAGGGATCTGATATATATGTTCTCAGATTCCACAGAAATAAGGCTAGCAAAGAGATCCACGAAATACAGATGTAAGTCTGTGAGATGAATTACCAGAACACTAAGCAGTTTCTCAGAAAGCTTCTTTCCAGATTTCATCTGAGGATATTTCCTTTTTCACCATAGCCCTCTACGGGCTTCCAAATATCACTTTGCCAATTCCACAAGAACTGTCTTAGCGAAAGGCTTCTTGAGGGGAAAGCTGTAACTCTGTGACATGATTTCACAGAACACAAAGAAGTTTCTCAGAAAGCTTCTTTCTCTTTGTTATCGGAGGATATTTCCTTTGGCCCTATAGTCTTCAAAGGGATCCGAAATATCTGTTCTCAGATTCCACAGAAATAAGGCTAGCAAAGAGATCCACGAAATACAGATGTAACTCTGTGAGATGAATTAACAGAACACTAAGCAGTTTCTCAGAAAGCTTCTTTCCAGATTTCATCTGAGGATATTTCCTTTTTCACCATAGCCCTCTAAGGGCTTCCAAATATCACTTTGCCAATTCCACAAGAACTGTCTTAGCGAAAGGCTTCTTGAGGGGAAAGCTGTAACTCTGTGAGATGATTTCACAGAACACAAAGAAGTTTCTCAGAAAGCTTCTTTCTCTTTGTTATCGGAGGATATTTCCTTTGGCCCTATAGTCTTCAAAGGGATCCGAAATATCTGTTCTCAGATTCCACAGAAATAAGGCTAGCAAAGAGATCCACGAAATACAGATGTAAGTCTGTGAGATGAATTAACAGAACACTAAGCAGTTTCTCAGAAAGCTTCTTTCCAGATTTCATCTGAGGATATTTCCTTTTTCACCATAGCCCTCTATGGGCTTCCAAATATCACTTTGCCAATTCCACAAGAACTGTCTTAACGAAAGGCTTCTTGAGGGGAAAGCTGTAACTCTGTGAGATGATTTCACAGAACACAAAGAAGTTTCTCAGAAAGCTTCTTTCTCTTTGTTATCGGAGGATATTTCCTTTGGCCCTATAGTCTTCAAAGGGATCCGAAATATCTGTTCTCAGATTCCACAGAAATAAGGCTAGCAAAGAGATCCACGAAATACAGATGTAACTCTGTGAGACGAATTAACAGGACACTTAGCAGTTTCTAGGAAAGCTTCTTTCCAGATTTCATCTGAGGATATTTCCTTTTTCACCATAGCGCTCTATGGGCTTCCAAATATCACTTTGCCAATTCCACAAGAACTGTCTTAGCGAAAGGCTTCTCGAGGGGAAAGCTGTAACTCTTTGAGATGATTTCACAGAACACAAAGAAGTTTCTCAGAAAGCTTCTTTCTCTTTGTTACCGGAGGATTTTTCCTTTGGCCCTATAGTCTTCAAAGGGATCCGATATATATGTTCTCAGATTCCACAGAAATAAGGCTAGCAAAGAGATCCACGAAATACAGATGTAAGTCTGTGAGATGAATAACCAGAACACTAGGCAGTTTCTCAGAAAGCTTCTTTCCAGATTTCATCTGAGGATATTTCCTTTTCCACCATAGCCCTCTATGGGCTTCCAAATGTCACTTTGCCAATTCCACAAGAACTGTCTTAGCGAAAGGCTTCCCGAGGGGAAAGCTGTAACTCTGTGAGATGATTTCACAGAACACAAAGAAGTTTCACAGAAAGCTTCTTTCTCTTTGTTATCGGAGGATATTTCCTTTGGCCCTATAGTCTTCAAAGGGATCCGAAATATCTGTTCTCAGATTCCAGAGAAATAAGGCTAGCAAAGAGATCCACGAAATACACATGTAACTCTGTGAGATGAATTAACAGAACACTAAGCAGTTTCTCAGAAAGCTTCTTTCCAGATTTCATCTGAGGATATTTCCTTTTTCACCATAGCCCTCTATGGGCTTCCAAATATCACTTTTCCAATTCCACAAGAACTGTCTTAGCGAAAGGCTTCTCGAGAGGAAAGCTGTAACTCTGTGAGATGATTTCACAGAACACAAAGAAGTTTCTCAGAAAGCTTCTTTCTCTTTGTTATCGGAGGATATTTCCTTTGGCCCTATAGTCTTCAAAGGGATCCGAAATATCTGTTCTCAGATTCCAGAGAAATAAGGCTAGCAAAGAGATCCACGAAATACAGATGTAACTCTGTGAGATGAATTAACAGAACACTAAGCAGTTTCCAAGAAAGCTTCTTTCCAGATTTCATCTGAGGATATTTCCTTTTTCACCATAGCCTTCTATGGGCTTCCAAATATCACTTTGCCAATTCCACAAGAACTGTCTTAACGAAAGGCTTCTTGAGGGGAAAGCTGGAACTCTGTGAGATGATTTCACAGAACACAAAGAAGTTTCTCAGAAAGCTTCTTTCTCTTTGTTGACGGAGGATATTTCCTTTTGCCCTATAGTCTTCAAAGGGATCCGAAATATCTGTTCTCAGATTCCACAGAAATAAGGCTAGCAAAGATATCCACGAAATACAGATGTAACTCTGTGAGATGAATTAACAGGACAATTAGCAGTTTCTAGGAAAGCTTCTTTCCAGATTTCATCTGAGGATATTTCCTTTTTCACCATAGCCCTCTATGGGCTTCCAAATATCACTTTGCCAATTCCACAAGAACTGTGTTAGCGAAAGGCTTCTCGAGGGGAAAGCTGTAACTCTGTGAGATGATTTCACAGAACACAAAGAAGTTTCTCAGAAAGCTTCTTTCTCTTTGTTATCGGAGGATATTTCTTTGGCCCTATAGTTTTCAAAGGGATCCGAAATATCTGTTCTCAGATTCCACCGAAATAAGGCTAGCAAAGAGATCCACGAAATACAGATGTAACACTGTGAGATGAATTAACAGAACACTAAGCAGTTTCCAAGAAAGCTTCTTTCCAGATTTCATCTGAGGATATTTCCTTTTTCACCATAGCCCTCTATGGGCTTCCAAATATCACTTTGCCAATTCCACAAGAACTGTCTTAGCGAAAGGCTTCTCGAGGGGAAAGCTGTAACTCTGTGAGATGATTTCACAGAACACAAAGAAGTTTCTCAGAAAGCTTCTTTCTCTTTGTTATCGGAGGATATTTCCTTTGGCCCTATAGTCTTCAAAGGGATCCGAAATATCTGTTCTCAGATTCCACAGAAATAAGGCTAGCAAAGAGATCCACGAAATACAGATGTAACTCTGTGAGATGAATTAACAGAACACTAAGCAGTTTCTCAGAAAGCTTCTTTCCAGATTTCATCTGAGGATATTTCCTTTTTCACCATAGCCCTCTAAGGGCTTCCAAATATCACTTTGCCAATTCCACAAGAACTGTCTTAGCGAAAGGCTTCTTGAGGGGAAAGCTGTAACTCTGTGAGATGATTTCACAGAGCACAAAGAAGTTTCTCAGAAAGCTTCTTTCTCTTTGTTATCGGAGGATATTTCCTTTGGCCCTATAGTCTTCAAAGGGATCCGAAATATCTGTTCTCAGATTCCACAGAAATAAGGCTAGCAAAGAGATCCACGAAATACAGATGTAACTCTGTGAGATGACTTAACAGAACACTAAGCAGTTTCCAAGAAAGCTTCTTTCCAGATTTCATCTGAGGATATTTCCTTTTTCACCATAGCCTTCTATGGGCTTCCAAATATCACTTTGCCAATTCCACAAGAACTGTCTTAGCGAAAGGCTTCTTGAGGGGAAAGCTGTAACTCTGTGAGATGATTTCACAGAACACAAAGAAGTTTCTCCGAAAGCTTCTTTCTCTTTTTTAACGGAGGATATTTCCTTTGGCCCTATAGTCTTCAAAGGGATCCGAAATATCTATTCTCAGATTCCACAGAAATAAGGCTAGCAAAGAGATCCACGAAATACAGATGTAACTCTGTGAGACGAATTAAGAGGACACTTAGCCGTTTCTAGGAAAGCTTCTTTCCAGATTTCATCTGAGGATATTTCCTTTTTCACCATAGCCTTCTATGGGCTTCCAAATATCACTTTGCCAATTCCACAAGAACTGTCTTAGCGAAAGGCTTCTCGAGGGGAAAGCTGTAACTCTGTGAGATGATTTCACAGAACACAAAGAAGTTTCTCAGAAAGCTTCTTTCTCTTTGTTAACGGAGGATATTTCCTTTGGCCCTATAGTCTTCAAAGGGATCCGAAGTATCTGTTCTCAGATTCCACAGAAATAAGGCTAGCAAAGAGATCCACGAAATACAGATGTAACTCTGTGAGATGAATTAACAGAACACTAAGCAGTTTCCAAGAAAGCTTCTTTCCAGATTTCATCTGAGGATATTTCCTTTTTCACCATAGCCTTCTATGGGCTTCCAAATATCACTTTGCCAATTCCACAAGAACTGTCTTAGCGAAAGGCTTCTTGAGGGGAAAGCTGTTACTCTGTGAGATGATTTCACAGAACACAAAGAAGTTTCTCAGAAAGCTTCTTTCTCTTTTTTAACGGAGGATATTTCCTTTGGCCCTATAGTCTTCAAAGGGATCCGAAATATCTGTTCTCAGATTCCACAGAAATAAGGCTAGCAAAGAGATCCACGAAATACAGATGCAACTCTGTGAGACGAATTAACAGGACACTTAGCAGTTTCTAGGAAAGCTTCTTTCCGGATTTCATCTGAGGATATTTCCTTTTTCACCATAGCGCTCTATGGGCTTCCAAATATCACTTTGCCAATTCCACAAGAACTGTCTTAGCGAAAGGCTTCTCGAGGGGAAAGCTGTAACTCTGTGAGATGATTTCACAGAACACAAAGAAGTTTCTCAGAAAGCTTCTTTCTCTTTGTTATCGGAGGATTTTTCCTTTGGCCCTATAGTCTTCAAAGGGATCCGATATTTATGTTCTCAGATTCCACAGAAATAAGGCTATCAAAGAGATCCCCGAAATACAGATGTAAGCCTGTGAGATGAATTACCAGAACACTAAGCAGTTTCTCAGAAAGCTTCTTTCCAGATTTCATCTGAGGATATTTCCTTTTTCACCATAGCCCTCTATGGGCTTCCAAATATCACTTTGCCAATTCCACAAGAACTGTCTTAGCGAAAGACTTCTCGAGGGGAAAGCTGTAACTCTGTGAGATGATTTCACAGAACACAAAGAAGTTTCTCAGAAAGCTTCTTTCTCTTTGTTATCGGAGGATATTTCCTTTGGCCCTATAGTCTTCAAAGGGATCCGAAATATCTGTTCTCAGATTCCACAGAAATAAGGCTAGCAAAGAGATCCACGAAATACAGATGTAACTCTGTGAGATGAATTAACAGAACACTAAGCAGTTTCTCAGAAAGCTTCTTTCCAGATTTCATCTGAGGATATTTCCTTTTTCACCATAGCCCTCTAAGGGCTTCCAAATATCACTTTGCCAATTCCACAAGAACTGTCTTAGCGAAAGGCTTCTTGAGGGGAAAGCTGTAACTCTGTGAGATGATTTCACAGAACACAAAGAAGTTTCTCAGAAAGCTTCTTTCTCTTTGTTATCGGAGGATATTTCCTTTGGCCCTATAGTCTTCAAAGGGATCCGAAATATCTTTTCTCAGATTCCACAGAAATAAGGCTAGCAAAGAGATCCACGAAATACAGATGTAAGTCTGTGAGATGAATTAACAGAACACTAAGCAGTTTCTCAGAAAGCTTCTTTCCAGATTTCATCTGAGGATATTTCCTTTTTCACCATAGCCCTCTATGGGCTTCCAAATATCACTTTGCCAATTCCACACGAACTGTCTTAACGAAAGGCTTCTTGAGGGGAAAGCTGTAACTCTGTGAGATGATTTCACAGAACACAAAGAAGTTTCTCAGAAAGCTTCTTTCTCTTTTTTAACGGAGGATATTTCCTTTGGCCCTATAGTCTTCAAAGGGATCCGAAATATCTGTTCTCAGATTCCACAGAAATAAGGCTAGCAAAGAGATCCACGAAATACAGATGTAACTCTGTGAGACGAATTAACAGGACCCTTAGCAGTTTCTAGGAAAGCTTCTTTCCAGATTTCATCTGAGGATATTTCCTTTTTCACCATAGCGCTCTATGGGCTTCCAAATATCACTTTGCCAATTCCACAAGAACTGTCTTAGCGAAAGGCTTCTCGAGGGGAAAGCTGTAACTCTTTGAGATGATTTCACAGAACACAAAGAAGTTTCTCAGAAAGCTTCTTTCTCTTTGTTATCGGAGGATTTTTCCTTTGGCCCTATAGTCTTCAAAGGGATCCGATATATATGTTCTCAGATTCCACAGAAATAAGGCTAGCAAAGAGATCCACGAAATACAGATGTAAGTCTGTGAGATGAATTAACAGAACACTAAGCAGTTTCTCAGAAAGCTTCTTTCCAGATTTCATCTGAGGATATTTCCTTTTCCACCATAGCCCTCTATGGGCTTCCAAATATCACTTTGCCAATTCCACAAGAACTGTCTTAGCGAAAGGCTTCCCGAGGGGAAAGCTGTAACTCTGTGAGATGATTTCACAGAACACAAAGAAGTTTCACAGAAAGCTTCTTTCTCTTTGTTATCGGAGGATATTTCCTTTGGCCCTATAGTCTTCAAAGGGATCCGAAATATCTGTTCTCAGATTCCAGAGAAATAAGGCGAGCAAAGAGATCCACGAAATACAGATGTAAGTCTTTCAGATGAATTAACAGAACACTAAGCAGTTTCTCAGAAAGCTTCTTTCCAGATTTCATCTGAGGATATTTCCTTTTTCACCATAGCCCTCTATGGGCTTCCAAATATCACTTTTCCAATTCCACAAGAACTGTCTTAGCGAAAGGCTTCTCGAGAGGAAAGCTGTAACTCTGTGAGATGATTTAACAGAACACAAAGAAGTTTCTCAGAAAGCTTCTTTCTCTTTGTTATCGGAGGATATTTCCTTTGGCCCTATAGTCTTCAAAGGGATCCGAAATATCTGTTCTCAGATTCCACAGAAATAAGGCTAGCAAAGAGATCCACGAAATACAGATGTAACTCTGTGAGATGAATTAACAGAACACTAAGCAGTTTCCATGAAAGCTTCTTCCCAGATTTCATCTGAGGATATTTCCTTTTTCACCATAGCCTTCTATGGGCTTCCAAATATCACTTTGCCAATTCCACAAGAACTGTCTTAACGAAAGGCTTCTTGAGGGGAAAGCTGTAACTCTGTGAGATGATTTCACAGAACACAAAGAAGTTTCTCAGAAAGCTTCTTTCTCTTTGTTAACGGAGGATATTTCCTTTGGCCCTATAGTCTTCAAAGGGATCCGAAATATCTGTTCTCAGATTCCACAGAAATAAGGCTAGCAAAGAGATCCACGAAATACAGATGTAACTCTGTGAGATGAATTAACAGGACAATTAGCAGTTTCTAGGAAAGCTTCTTTCCAGATTTCATCTGAGGATATTTCCTTTTTCACCATAGCCCTCTATGGGCTTCCAAATATCACTTTGCCAATTCCACAAGAACTGTCTTAGCGAAAGGCTTCTCGAGGGGAAAGCTGTAACTCTGTGAGATGATTTCACAGAACACAAAGAAGTTTCTCAGAAAGCTTCTTTCTCTTTGTTATCGGAGGATATTTCCTTTGGCCCTATAGTCTTCAAAGGGATCCGAAATATCTGTTCTCAGATTCCACAGAAATAAGGCTAGCAAAGAGATCCACGAAATACAGATGTAACTCTGTGAGATGAATTAACAGGACAATTAGCAGTTTCTAGGAAAGCTTCTTTCCAGATTTCATCTGAGGATATTTCCTTTTTCACCATAACCCTCTATGGGCTTCCAAATATCACTTTGCCAATTCCACAAGAACTGTCTTAGCGAAAGGCTTCTCGAGGGGAAAGCTGTAACTCTGTGAGATGATTTCACAGAACACAAAGAAGTTTCTCAGAAAGCTTCTTTCTCTTTGTTATCGGAGGATATTTCCTTTGGCCCTATAGTTTTCAAAGGGATCCGAAATATCTGTTCTCAGATTCCACAGAAATAAGGCTAGCAAAGAGATCCACGAAATACAGATGTAACTCTGTGAGATGAATTAACAGAACACTAAGCAGTTTCCAAGAAAGCTTCTTTCCAGATTTCATCTGAGGATATTTCCTTTTTCACCATAGCCTTCTATGGGCTTCCAAATATCACTTTGCCAATTCCACAAGAACTGTCTTAGCGAAAGGCTTCTTGAGGGGAAAGCTGTAACTCTGTGAGATGATTTCACAGAACACAAAGAAGTTTCTCAGAAAGCTTCTTTCTCTTTGTTAACGGAGGATATTTCCTTTGGCCCTATAGTCTTCAAAGGGATCCGAAATATCTGTTCTCAGATTCCACAGAAATAAGGCTAGCAAAGAGATCCACGAAATACAGATGTAACTCTGTGAGATGAATTAACAGGACACTTAGCAGTTTCTAGGAAAGCTTCTTTCCAGATTTCATCTGAGGATATTTCCTTTTTCACCATAGCCCTCTATGGGCTTCCAAATATCACTTTGCCAATTCCACAAGAACTGTCTTAGCGAAAGGCTTCTTGAGGGGAAAGCTGTAACTCTGTGAGATGATTTCACAGAACACAAAGAAGTTTCTCAGAAAGCTTCTTTCTCTTTGTTATCGGAGGATATTTCCTTTGGCCCTATAGTCTTCAAAGGGATCCGAAATATCTGTTCTCAGATTCCAGAGAAGTAAGGCTAGCAAAGAGATCCACGAAATACAGATATAAGTCTATGAGATGAATTAACAGAACACTAAGCAGTTTCTCAGAAAGCTTCTTTCCAGATTTCATCTGAGGATATTTCCTTTTTCACCATAGCCCTCTATGGGCTGCCAAATATCACTTTGCCAATTCCACAAGAACTGTCTTAGCGAAAGGCTTCTTGAGGGGAAAGCTGTAATTCTGTGAGATGATTTCACAGAACACAAAGAAGTTTCTCAGAAAGCTTCTTTCTCTTTGTTATTGGAGGATATTTCCTTTGGCCCACTAGTCTTCAAAGGGATCCGAAATATCTGTTCTCAGATTCCACAGAAATAAGGCTAGCAAAGAGATCCACGAAATACAGATGTAACTCTGTGAGATGAATTAACAGAACACTAAGCAGTTTCTCAGAAAGCTTCTTTCCAGATTTCCTCTGAGAATATTTCCTTTTTCACCATAGCCCTCTATGGGCTTCCAAATATCACTTTGCCAATTCCACAAGAACTGTCTTAGCGAAAGGCTTCTTGAGGGGAAAGCTGTAACTCTGTGAGATGATTTCACAGAACACAAAGAAGTTTCTCAGAAAGCTTCTTTCTCTTTGTTATCGGAGGATTTTTCCTTTGGCCCTATAGTCTTCAAAGGGATCCGAAATATCTGTTCTCAGATTCCAGAGAAATAAGGCTAGCAAAGAGATCCACGAAATACAGATGTAAGTCTGTGAGATGAATTACCAGAACACTAAGCAGTTTCTCAGAAAGCTTCTTTCCAGATTTCATCTGAGGATATTTCCTTTTTCACCATAGCCCTCTATGGGCTTCCAAATATCACTTTGCCAATTCCACAAGAACTGTCTTAGCGAAAGGCTTCTCGAGGGGAAAGCTGTAACTCTGTGAGATGATTTCACAGAACACAAAGAAGTTTCTCAGAAAGCTTCTTTCTCTTTGTTATCGGAGGATATTTCCTTTGGCCCTATAGTCTTCAAAGGGATCCGAAATATCTGTTCTCAGATTCCAGAGAAATAAGGCTAGCAAAGAGATCCACGAAATACAGATGTAAGTCTGTGAGATGAATTAACAGAACACTAAGCAGTTTCTCAGAAAGCTTCTTTCCAGATTTCATCTGAGGATATTTCCTTTTTCACCATAGCCCTCTATGGGCTTCCAAATATCACTTTGCCAATTCCACAAGAACTGTCTTAGCTAAAGGCTTCTCGAGAGGAAAGCTGTAACTCTGTGAGATGATTTCACAGAACACAAAGAAGTTTCTCAGAAAGCTTCTTTCTCTTTGTTATCGGAGGATATTTCCTTTGGCCCTATAGTCTTCAAAGGGATCCGAAATATCTGTTCTCAGATTCCACAGAAATAAGGCTAGCAAAGAGATCCACGAAATACAGATGTAACTCTGTGAGATGAATTAACAGAACACTAAGCAGTTTCCAAGAAAGCTTCTTTCCAGATTTCATCTGAGGATATTTCCTTTTTCACCATAGCCTTCTATGGGCTTCCAAATATCACTTTGCCAATTCCACAAGAACTGTCTTAGCGAAAGGCTCCTTGAGGGGAAAGCTGTAACTCTGTGAGATGATTTCACAGAACACAAAGAAGTTTCTCAGAAAGCTTCTTTCTCTTTGTTATCGGAGGATATTTCCTTTGGCCCTGTAGTCTTCAAAGGGATCCGAAATATCTGTTCTCAGTTTCCACAGAAATAAGGCTAGCAAAGAGATCCACGAAATACCGATGTAACTCTCTGAGATGAATTAACAGGACACTTAGCAGTTTTAGGAAAGCTTCTTTCCAGATTTCATCTGAGGATATTTCCTTTTTCACCATAGCCCTCTTTGGGGTTCCAAATATCACTTTGCCAATTCCACAAGAACTGTCTTAGCGAAAGACTTCTCGAGGGGAAAGATGTAACTCTGTGAGATGATTTCACAGAACACAAAGAAGTTTCTCAGAAAGATTCTTTCTCTTTGTTATCGGAGGATATTTCCTTTGGGCCTATAGTCTTCAAAGGGATCCGAAATATCTGTTCTCAGATTCCACAGAAATAAGGCTAGCAAAGAGATCCACGAAATACAGATGTAACTCTGTGAGATGAATTAACAGAACACTAAGCAGTTTCTACGAAACCTTCTTTCCAGATTTCATCTGAGGATATTTCCTTTTTCACCATAGCCCTCTAAGGGCTTCCAAATATCACTTTGCCAATTCCACAAGAACTGTCTTAGCGAAAGGCTTTTGAGGGGAAAACTGTAACTCTGTGAGATGATTTCACAGAACTCAAAGAAGTTTCTCAGAAACCTTCTTTCTCTTTGTTATCGGAGGATTTTTCCTTTGGCCCTATAGTCTTCAAAGGGATCCGAAATATCTGTTCTCAGATTCCACAGAAATAAGGCTAGCAAAGAGATCCACGAAATACAGATGTAAGTCTGTGAGATGAATTACCAGAACACTAAACAGTTTCTCAGAAAGCTTCTTTCCAGATTTCATCTGAGGATATTTCCTTTTTCACCCTAGCCCTCTATGGGCTTCCAAATATCACTTTGCCAATTCCACAAGAACTGTCTTAGCGAAAGGCTTCTCGAGAGGAAAGCTGTAACTCTGTGAGATGATTTCACAGAACACAAAGAAGTTTCTCAGAAAGCTTCTTTCTCTTTGTTATCGGAGGATATTTCCTTTGGCCCTATAGTCTTCAAAGGGATCCGAAATATCTGTTCTCAGATTCCACAGAAATAAGGCTAGCAAAGAGATCCACGAAATACAGATGTAACTCTGTGAGATGAATTAACAGAACACTAAGCAGTTTCCAAGAAAGCTTCTTTCCAGATTTCATCTGAGGATATTTCCTTTTTCAACATAGCCTTCTATGGGCTTCCAAATATCACTTTGCCAATTCCACAAGAACTGTCTTAGCGAAAGGCTCCTTGAGGGGAAAGCTGTAACTCTGTGAGATGATTTCACAGAACACAAAGAAGTTTTTCAGAAAGCTTCTTTCTCTTTGTTATCGGAGGATTTTTCCTTTGGCCCTATAGTCTTCAAAGGGATCCGAAATATCTGTTCTCAGATTCCACAGAAATAAGGCTAGCAAAGAGATCCACGAAATACAGATGTAACTCTGTGAGATGAATTAACAGGACACTTAGCAGTTTCTAGGAAAGCTTCTTTCCAGATTTCATCTGAGGATATTTCCTTTTTCACCATAGCCCTCTATGGGCTTCCAAATATCACTTTGCCAATTCCACAAGAACTGTCTTAGCGAAAGACTTCTGAGGGGAAAGCTGTAACTCAGTGAGATGATTTCACAGAACACAAAGAAGTTTCTCAGAAAGCTTCTTTCTCTTTGTTATCGGAGGATATTCCCTTTGGGCCTATAGTCTTCAAAGGGATCCGAAATATCTGTTCTCAGATTCCACAGAAATAAGGCTAGCAAAGAGATCCACGAAATACAGATGTAACTCTGTGAGACGAATTAACAGGACACTTAGCAGTTTCTAGGAAAGCTTCTTTCCAGATTTCATCTGAGGATATTTCCTTTTTCACCATAGCGCTCTATGGGCTTCCAAATATCACTTTGCCAATTCCACAAGAACTGTCTTAGCGAAAGGCTTCTCGAGGGGAAAGCTCTAACTCTGTGAGATGATTTCACAGAACACAAAGAAGTTTCTCAGAAAGCTTCTTTCCCTTTGTTATCGGAGGATATTTCCTTTGGCCCTATAGTCTTCAAAGGGATCCGAAATATCTGTTCTCAGATTCCAGAGAAATAAGGATAGCAAAGAGATCCACGAAATACAGATGTAAGTCTGTGAGATGAATTAACAGAACACTAAGCAGTTTCTCAGAAAGCTTCTTTCCAGATTTCTTCTGAGGATATTTCCTTTTTCACTATAGACCTCTATGGGCTTCAAAATATCACTTTTCCAATTCCACAAGAACTGTCTTAGCGAAAGGCTTCTCGAGAGGAAAGCTGTAACTCTGTGAGATGATTTCACAGAACACAAAGAAGTTTCTCAGAAAGCTTCTTTCTCTTTGTTATCGGAGGATATTTCCTTTGGCCCTATAGTCTTCAAAGGGATCCGAAATATCTGTTCTCAGATTCCACAGAAATAAGGCTAGCAAAGAGATCCACGAAATACAGATGTAACTCTGTGAGATGAATTAACAGAACACTAAGCAGTTTCCAAGAAAGCTTCTTTCCAGATTTCATCTGAGGATATTTCCTTTTTCACCATAGCCCTCTATGGGCTTCCAAATATCACTTTGTCATTTCCACAAGAACTGTCTTAGGGAACGGCTTCTCGAGGGGAAAGCTGTACCTCTGTGAGATGATTTCACAGAACACGAAGAAGTTTCTCAGAAAGCTTCTTTCTCTTTGTTATCGGAGGATATTTCCTTTGGCCCACTAGTCTTCAAAGGGATCCGAAATATCTGTTCTCAGATTCCACAGAAATAAGGCTAGCAAAGAGATCCACGAAATACAGATGTAACTCTGTGAGATGAATTAACAGAACACTAAGCAGTTTCTCAGAAAGCTTCTTTCCAGATTTCCTCTGAGGATATTTCCTTTTTCACCATAGCCCTCTATGGGCTTCCAAATATCACTTTGCCAATTCCACAAGAACTGTCTTAGCGAAAGGCTTCTTGAGGGGAAAGCTGTAACTCTGTGAGATGATTTCACAGAACACAAAGAAGTTTCTCAGAAAGCTTCTTTCTCTTTGTTATCGGAGGATTTTTCCTTTGGCCCTATAGTCTTCAAAGGGATCCGAAATATCTGTTCTCAGATTCCAGAGAAATAAGGCTAGCAAAGAGATCCACGAAATACAGATGTAAGTCTGTGAGATGAATTACCAGAACACTAAGCAGTTTCTCAGAAAGCTTCTTTCCAGATTTCATCTGAGGATATTTCCTTTTTCACCATAGCCCTCTATGGGCTTCCAAATATCACTTTGCCAATTCCACAAGAACTGTCTTAGCGAAAGGCTTCTCGAGGGGAAAGCTGTAACTCTGTGAGATGAATTAACAGAACACAAAGAAGTTTCTCAGAAAGCTTCCTTCTCTTTGTTATCGGAGGATATTTCCTTTGGCCCTATAGTCTTCAAAGGGATCCGAAATATCTGTTCTCAGATTCCACAGAAATAAGGCTAGCAAAGAGATCCACGAAATACAGATGTAAGTCTGTGAGATGAATTAACAGAACACTAAGCAGTTTCTCAGAAAGCTTCTTTCCAGATTTCATCTGAGGATATTTCCTTTTTCACCATAGCCCTCTATGGGCTTCCAAATATCACTTTGCCAATTCCACAAGAACTGTCTTAGCGAAAGGCTTCTCGAGAGGAAAGCTGTAACTCTGTGAGATGATTTCACAGAACACAAAGAAGTTTCTCAGAAAGCTTCTTTCTCTTTGTTATCGGAGGATATTTCCTTTGGCCCTATAGTCTTCAAAGGGATCCGAAATATCTGTTCTCAGATTCCACAGAAATAAGGCTAGCAAAGAGATCCACGAAATACAGATGTAACTCTGTGAGATGAATTAACAGAACACTAAGCAGTTTCCAAGAAAGCCTCTTTCCAGATTTCATCTGAGGATATTTCCTTTTTCACCATAGCCCTCTATGGGCTTCCAAATATCACTTTGCCAATTCCACAAGAACTGTCTTAGCGAAAGGCTCCTTGAGGGGCAAGCTGTAACTCTGTGAGATGATTTCACAGAACACAAAGAAGTTTCTCAGAAAGCTTCTTTCTCTTTGTTATCGGAGGATATTTCCTTTGGCCCACTAGTCTTCAAAGGGATCCGAAATATCTGTTCTCAGATTCCACAGAAATAAGGCTAGCAAAGAGATCCACGAAATACAGATGTAACTCTGTGAGATGAATTAACAGAACACTAAGCAGTTTCTCAGAAAGCTTCTTTCCAGATTTCCTCTGAGGATATTTCCTTTTTCACCATAGCCCTCTATGGGCTTCCAAATATCACTTTGCCAATTCCACAAGAACTGTCTTAGCGAAAGGCTTCTTGAGGGGAAAGCTGTAACTCTGTGAGATGAATTAACAGAACACAAAGAAGTTTCTCAGAAAGCTTCCTTCTCTTTGTTATCGGAGGATATTTCCTTTGGCCCTATAGTCTTCAAAGGGATCCGAAATATCTGTTCTCAGATTCCACAGAAATAAGGCTAGCAAAGAGATCCACGAAATACAGATGTAAGTCTGTGAGATGAATTAACAGAACACTAAGCAGTTTCTCAGAAAGCTTCTTTCCAGATTTCATCTGAGGATATTTCCTTTTTCACCATAGCCCTCTATGGGCTTCCAAATATCACTTTGCCAATTCCACAAGAACTGTCTTAGCGAAAGGCTTCTCGAGAGGAAAGCTGTAACTCTGTGAGATGATTTCACAGAACACAAAGAAGTTTCTCAGAAAGCTTCCTTCTCTTTGTTATCGGAGGATATTTCCTTTGGCCCTATAGTCTTCAAAGGGATCCGAAATATCTGTTCTCAGATTCCACAGAAATAAGGCTAGCAAAGAGATCCACGAAATACAGATGTAAGTCTGTGAGATGAATTAACAGAACACTAAGCAGTTTCTCAGAAAGCTTCTTTCCAGATTTCATCTGAGGATATTTCCTTTTTCACCATAGCCTTCTATGGGCTTCCAAATATCACTTTGCCAATTCCACAAGAACTGTCTTAGCGAAAGGCGCCTTGAGGGGAAAGCTGTAACTCTGTGAGATGATTTCACAGAACACAAAGAAGTTTTTCAGAAAGCTTCTTTCTCTTTGTTATCGGAGGATTTTTCCTTTGGCCCTATAGTCTTCAAAGGGATCCGAAATATCTGTTCTCAGATTCCACAGAAATAAGGCTAGCAAAGAGATCCACGAAATACAGATGTAACTCTGTGAGATGAATAAACAGGACACTTAGCAGTTTCTAGGAAAGCTTCTTTCCAGATTTCATCTGAGGATATTTCCTTTTTCACCATAGCCCTCTATGGGCTTCCAAATATCACTTTGCCAATTCCACAAGAACTGTCTTAGCGAAAGACTTCTGAGGGGAAAGCTGTAACTCTGTGAGATGATTTCACAGAACACAAAGAAGTTTCTCAGAAAGCTTCTTTCTCTTTGTTATCGGAGGATATTTCCTTTGGGCCTATAGTCTTCAAAGGGATCCGAAATATCTGTTCTCAGATTCCACAGAAATAAGGCTAGCAAAGAGATCCACGAAATACAGATGTAACTCTGTGAGACGAATTAACAGGACACTTAGCAGTTTCTAGGAAAGCTTCTTTCCAGATTTCATCTGAGGATATTTCCTTTTTCACCATAGCGCTCTATGGGCTTCCAAATATCACTTTGCCAATTCCACAAGAACTGTCTTAGCGAAAGGCTTCTCGAGGGGAAAGCTGTAACTCTGTGAGATGATTTCACAGAACACAAAGAAGTTTCTCAGAAAGCTTCTTTCTCTTTGTTATCGGAGGATTTTTCCTTTGGCCCTATAGTCTTCAAAGGGATCCGATATATATGTTCTCAGATTCCACAGAAATAAGGCTAGCAAAGAGATCCACGAAATACAGATGTAAGTCTGTGAGATGAATTACCAGAACACTAAGCAGTTTCTCAGAAAGCTTCTTTCCAGATTTCATCTGAGGATATTTCCTTTTCCACCATAGCCTTCTATGGGCTTCCAAATATCACTTTGCCAATTCCACAAGAACTGTCTTAGCGAAAGGCTTCTCGAGGGGAAAGCTGTAACTCTGTGAGATGATTTCACAGAACACAAAGAAGTTTCACAGAAAGCTTCTTTCTCTTTGTTATCGGAGGATATTTCCTTTGGCCCTATAGTCTTCAAAGGGATCCGAAATATCTGTTCTCAGATTCCAGAGAAATAAGGCTAGCAAAGAGATCCACGAAATACAGATGTAAGTCTGTGAGATGAATTAACAGAACACTAAGCAGTTTCTCAGAAAGCTTCTTTCCAGATTTCATCTGAGGATATTTCCTTTTTCACCATAGCCCTCTATGGGCTTCCAAATATCACTTTGCCAATTCCACAAGAACTGTCTTAGCGAAAGGCTTCTCGAGAGGAAAGCTGTAACTCTGTGAGATGATTTCACAGAACACAAAGAAGTTTCTCAGAAAGCTTCTTTCTCTTTGTTATCGGAGGATATTTCCTTTGGCCCTATAGTCTTCAAAGGGATCCGAAATATCTGTTCTCAGATTCCACAGAAAGAAGGCTAGCAAAGAGATCCACGAAATACAGATGTAAGTCTGTGAGATGAATTAACAGAACACTAAGCAGTTTCCAAGAAAGCTTCTTTCCAGATTTCATCTGAGGATATTTCCTTTTTCACCATAGCCTTCTATGGGCTTCCAAATATCACTTTGCCAATTCCACAAGAACTGTCTTAGCGAAAGGCTTCTTGAGGGGAAAGCTGTAACTCTGTTAGATGATTTCACAGAACACAAAGAAGTTTCTCAGAAAGCTTCTTTCTCTTTGTTAACGGAGGATATTTCCTTTTGCCCTAGAGTCTTCAAAGGGATCCGAAATATCTGTTCTCAGATTCCACAGAAATAAGGCTAGCAAAGAGATCCACGAAATACAGATGTAACTCTGTGAGATGAATTAACAGGACAATTAGCAGTTTCTAGGAAAGCTTCTTTCCAGATTTCATCTGAGGATATTTCCTTTTTCACCATAGCCCTCTATGGGCTTCCAAATATCACTTTGCCAATTCCACAAGAACTGTCTTAGCGAAAGGCTTCTCGAGGGGAAAGCTGTAACTCTGTGAGATGATTTCACAGAACACAAAGAAGTTTCTCAGAAAGCTTCTTTCTCTTTGTTATCGGAGGATATTTCCTTTGGCCCTATAGTTTTCAAAGGGATCCGAAATATCTGTTCTCAGATTCCACAGAAATAAGGCTAGCAAAGAGATCCACGAAATACAGATGTAACTCTGTGAGATGAATTAACAGAACACTAAGCAGTTTCCAAGAAAGCTTCTTTCCAGATTTCATCTGAGGATATTTCCTTTTTCACCATAGCCTTCTATGGGCTTCCAAATATCACTTAGCCAATTCCACAAGAACTGTCTTAGCGAAAGGCTTCTCGAGGGGAAAGCTGTAACTCTGTGAGATGATTTCACAGAACACAAAGAAATTTCTCAGAAAGCTTCTTTCTCTTTGTTAACGGAGGATATTTCCTTTGGCCCTATAGTCTTCAAAGGGATCCGAAATATCTGTTCTCAGATTCCACAGAAATAAGGCTAGCAAAGAGATCCACGAAATACAGATGTAACTCTGTGAGATGAATTAACAGGACACTTAGCAGTTTCTAGGAAAGCTTCTTTCCAGATTTCATCTGAGGATATTTCCTTTTTCAACATAGCCCTCTATGGGCTTCCAAATATCACTTTGCCAATTCCACAAGAACTGTCTTAGCGAAAGGCTTCTCGAGGGGAAAGCTGTAACTCTGTGAGATGATTTCACAGAACACAAAGAAGTTTCTCAGAAAGCTTCTTTCTCTTTGTTATCAGAGGATATTTCCTTTGGCCCTATAGTCTTCAAAGGGATCCGAAATATCTGTTCTCAGATTCCACAGAAATAAGGCTAGCAAAGAGATCCACGAAATACAGATGTAACTCTGTGAGATGAATTAACAGAACACTAAACAGTTTCTCAGAAAGCTTCTTTCCAGATTTCATCTGAGGATATTTCCTTTTCCCCATAGCCCTCTAAGGGCTTCCAAATATCACTTTGCCAATTCCACAAGAACTGTCTTAGCGAAAGTCTTCTTGAGGGGAAAGCTGTAACTCTGTGAGATGATTTCACAGAGCACAAAGAAGTTTCTCAGAAAGCTTCTTAGTCTTTGTTATCGGAGGATATTTCCTTTGGCCCTATAGTCTTCAAAGGGATCCGAAATATCTGTTCTCAGATTCCACAGAAATAAGGCTAGCAAAGAGATCCACGAAATACAGATGTAACTCTGTGAGATGAATTAACAGAACACTAAGCAGTTTCTCAGAAAGCTTCTTTCCAGATTTCATCTGAGGATATTTCCTTTTTCACCATAGCCCTCTATGGGCTTCCAAATATCATTTTGCCAATTCCACACGAACTGTCTTAGCGAAAGGCTTCTTGAGGGGAAAGCTGTAACTCTGTGAGATGATTTCACAGAACACAAAGAAGTTTCTCAGAAAGCTTCTTTCTCTTTGTTATCGGAGGATATTTCCTTTGGCCCTATAGTCTTCAAAGGGATCCGAAATATCTGTTCTCAGATTCCACAGAAATAAGGCTAGCAAAGAGATCCACGAAATACAGATGTAACTCTGTGAGATGAATTAACAGAACACTAAGCAGTTTACAAGAAAGCTTCTTTCCAGATTTCATCTGAGGATATTTCCTTTTTCACCATAGCCTTCTATGGGCTTCCAAATATCACTTTGCCAATTCCACAAGAACTGTCTTAGCGAAAGGCTTCTTGAGGGGAAAGCTGTAACTCTGTGAGATGATTTCACAGAACACAAAGAAGTTTCTCAGAAAGCTTCTTTCTCTTTTTTAACGGAGGATATTTCCTTTGGCCCTATAGTCTTCAAAGGGATCCGAAATATCTGTTCTCAGATTCCACAGAAATAAGGCTAGCAAAGAGATCCACGAAATACAGATGTAACTCTGTGAGACGAATTAACAGGACACTTAGCAGTTTCTAGGAAAGCTTCTTTCCAGATTTCATCTGAGGATATTTCCTTTTTCACCATAGCGCTCTATGGGCTTCCATATATCACTTTGCCAATTCCACAAGAACTGTCTTAGCGAAAGGCTTCTCGAGGGGAAAGCTGTAACTCTGTGAGATGATTTCACAGAACACAAAGAAGTTTCTCAGAAAGCTTCTTTCTCTTTGTTATCGGAGGATTTTTCCTTTGGCCCTATAGTCTTCAAAGGGATCCGATATATATGTTCTCAGATTACACAGAAATAAGGCTAGCAAAGAGATTCACGAAATACAGATGTAAGTCTGTGAGATGAATTACCAGAACACTAAGCAGTTTCTCAGAAAGCTTCTTTCCAGATTGCATCTGAGGATATTTCCTTTTCCACCATAGCCCTCTATGGGCTTCCAAATATCACTTTGCCAATTCCACAAGAACTGTCTTAGCGAAAGGCTTCTTGAGGGGAAAGCTGTAACTCTGTGAGATGATTTCACAGAACACAAAGAAGTTTCTCAGAAAGCTTCTTTCTCTTTGTTATCGGAGGATATTTCCTTTGGCCCTATAGTTTTCAAAGGGATCCGAAATATCTGTTCTCAGATTCCACAGAAATAAGGCTAGCAAAGAGATCCACGAAATACAGATGTAACTCTGTGAGATGAATTAACAGAACACTAAGCAGTTTCCAAGAAAGCTTCTTTCCAGATTTCATCTGAGGATATTTCCTTTTTCACCATAGCCTTCTATGGGCTTCCAAATATCACTTTGCCAATTCCACAAGAACTGTCTTAGCGAAAGGCTTCTTGAGGGGAAAGCTGTAACTCTGTGAGATGATTTCACAGAACACAAAGAAGTTTCTCAGAAAGCTTCTTTCTCTTTGTTAACGGAGGATATTTCCTTTGGCCCTATAGTCTTCAAAGGGATCCGAAATATCTGTTCTCAGATTCCACAGAAATAAGGCTAGCAAAGAGATCCACGAAATACAGATGTAACTCTGTGAGATGAATTAACAGGACACTTAGCAGTTTCTAGGAAAGCTTCTTTCCAGATTTCATCTGAGGATATTTCCTTTTTCACCATAGCCCTCTATGGGCTTCCAAATATCACTTTGCCAATTCCACAAGAACTGTCTTAGCGAAAGGCTTCTCCAGGGGAAAGCTGTAACTCTGTGAGATGATTTCACAGAACACAAAGAAGTTTCTCAGAAAGCTTCTTTCTCTTTGTTATCGGAGGATATTTCCTTTGGCCCTATAGTCTTCAAAGGGATCCGAAATATCTGTTCTCAGATTCCAGAGAAGTAAGGCTAGCAAAGAGATCCACGAAATACAGATATAAGTCTGTGAGATGAATTAACAGAACACTAAGCAGTTTCTCAGAAAGCTTCTTTCCAGATTTCATCTGAGGATATTTCCTTTTTCACCATAGCCCTCTATGGGCTTCCAAATATCGCTTTGCCAATTCCACAAGAACTGTCTTAGCGAAAGGCTTCTTGAGGGGAAAGCTGTAATTCTGTGAGATGATTTCACAGAACACAAAGAAGTTTCTCAGAAAGCTTCTTTCTCTTTGTTATCGGAGGATATTTCCTTTGGCCCACTAGTCTTCAAAGGGATCCGAAATATCTGTTCTCAGATTCCACAGAAATAAGGCTAGCAAAGAGATCCACGAAATACAGATGTAACTCTGTGAGATGAATTAACAGAACACTAAGCAGTTTCTACGAAACCTTCTTTCCAGATTTCATCTGAGGATATTTCCTTTTTCACCATAGCCCTCTAAGGGCTTCCAAATATCACTTTGCCAATACCACAAGAACTGTCTTAGCGAAAGGCTTTTGAGGGGAAAACTGTAACTCTGTGAGATGATTTCACAGAACACAAAGAAGTTTCTCAGAAACCTTCTTTCTCTTTGTTATCGGAGGATTTTTCCTTTGGCCCTATAGTCTTCAAAGGGATCCGAAATATCTGTTCTCAGATTCCACAGAAATAAGGCTAGCAAAGAGATCCACGAAATACAGATGTAAGTCTGTGAGATGAATTACCAGAACACTAAACAGTTTCTCAGAAAGCTTCTTTCCAGATTTCATCTGAGGATATTTCCTTTTTCACCCTAGCCCTCTATGGGCTTCCAAATATCACTTTGCCAATTCCACAAGAACTGTCTTAGCGAAAGGCTTCTCGAGAGGAAAGCTGTAACTCTGTGAGATGATTTCACAGAACACAAAGAAGTTTCTCAGAAAGCTTCTTTCTCTTTGTTATCGGAGGATATTTCCTTTGGCCCTATAGTCTTCAAAGGGATCCGAAATATCTGTTCTCAGATTCCACAGAAATAAGGCTAGCAAAGAGATCCACGAAATACAGATGTAACTCTGTGAGATGAATTAACAGAACACTAAGCAGTTTCCAAGAAAGCTTCTTTCCAGATTTCATCTGAGGATATTTCCTTTTTCAACATAGCCTTCTATGGGCTTCCAAATATCACTTTGCCAATTCCACAAGAACTGTCTTAGCGAAAGGCTCCTTGAGGGGAAAGCTGTCACTCTGTGAGATGATTTCACAGAACACAAAGAAGTTTTTCAGAAAGCTTCTTTCTCTTTGTTATCGGAGGATTTTTCCTTTGGCCCTATAGTCTTCAAAGGGATCCGAAATATCTGTTCTCAGATTCCACAGAAATAAGGCTAGCAAAGAGATCCACGAAATACAGATGTAACTCTGTGAGATGAATTAACAGGACACTTAGCAGTTTCTAGGAAAGCTTCTTTCCAGATTTCATCTGAGGATATTTCCTTTTTCACCATAGCCCTCTATGGGCTTCCAAATATCACTTTGCCAATTCCACAAGAACTGTCTTAGCGAAAGACTTCTGAGGGGAAAGCTGTAACTCAGTGAGATGATTTCACAGAACACAAAGAAGTTTCTCAGAAAGCTTCTTTCTCTTTGTTATCGGAGGATATTCCCTTTGGGCCTATAGTCTTCAAAGGGATCCGAAATATCTGTTCTCAGATTCCACAGAAATAAGGCTAGCAAAGAGATCCACGAAATACAGATGTAACTCTGTGAGACGAATTAACAGGACACTTAGCAGTTTCTAGGAAAGCTTCTTTCCAGATTTCATCTGAGGATATTTCCTTTTTCACCATAGCGCTCTATGGGCTTCCAAATATCACTTTGCCAATTCCACAAGAACTGTCTTAGCGAAAGGCTTCTCGAGGGGAAAGCTCTAACTCTGTGAGATGATTTCACAGAACACAAAGAAGTTTCTCAGAAAGCTTCTTTCCCTTTGTTATCGGAGGATTTTTCCTTTGGCCCTATAGTCTTCAAAGGGATCCGAAATATCTGTTCTCAGATTCCAGAGAAATAAGGATTGCAAAGAGATCCACGAAATACAGATGTAAGTCTGTGAGATGAATTAACAGAACACTAAGCAGTTTCTCAGAAAGCTTCTTTCCAGATTTCTTCTGAGGATATTTCCTTTTTCACTATAGACCTCTATGGGCTTCCAAATATCACTTTTCCAATTCCACAAGAACTGTCTTAGCGAAAGGCTTCTCGAGAGGAAAGCTGTAACTCTGTGAGATGATTTCACAGAACACAAAGAAGTTTCTCAGAAAGCTTCTTTCTCTTTGTTATCGGAGGATATTTCCTTTGGCCCTATAGTCTTCAAAGGGATCCGAAATATCTGTTCTCAGATTCCACAGAAATAAGGCTAGCAAAGAGATCCACGAAATACAGATGTAACTCTGTGAGATGAATTAACAGAACACTAAGCAGTTTCCAAGAAAGCTTCTTTCCAGATTTCTTCTGAGGATATTTCCTTTTTCACCATAGCCCTCTAAGGGCTTCCAAATATCACTTTGCCAATTCCACAAGAACTGTCTTAACGAAACGCTTCTTGAGGGGAAAGCTGTAACTCTGTGAGATGATTTCACAGAACACAAAGAAGTTTCTCCGAAACCTTCTTTCTCTTTGTTATCGGAGGATTTTTCCTTTGGCCCTATAGTCTTCAAAGGGATCCGAAATATCTGTTCTCAGATTCCACAGAAATAAGGCTAGCAAAGAGATCCACGAAATACAGATGTAGCTCTGTGAGATGAATTAACAGAACACTAAGCAGTTTCTCAGAAAGCTTCTTTCCAGATTTCATCTGAGGATATTTCCTTTTTCACCATAGCCCTCTATGGGCTTCCAAATATCACTTTGCCAATTCCACAAGAACTGTCTTAGGGAACGGCTTCTCGAGGGGAAAGCTGTAACTCTGTGAGATGATTTCACAGAACACAAAGAAGTTTCTCAGAAAGCTTCTTTCTCTTTGTTATCGGAGGATATTTCCTTTGGCCCACTAGTCTTCAAAGGGATCCGAAATATCTGTTCTCAGATTCCACAGAAATAAGGCTAGCAAAGAGATCCACGAAATACAGATGTAACTCTGTGAGATGAATTAACAGAACACTAAGCAGTTTCTCAGAAAGCTTCTTTCCAGATTTCCTCTGAGGATATTTCCTTTTTCACCATAGCCCTCTATGGGCTTCCAAATATCACTTTGCCAATTCCACAAGAACTGTCTTAGCGAAAGGCTTCTTGAGGGGAAAGCTGTAACTCTGTGAGATGATTTCACAGAACACAAAGAAGTTTCTCAGAAAGCTTCTTTCTCTTTGTTATCGGAGGATTTTTCCTTTGGCCCTATAGTCTTCAAAGGGATCCGAAATATCTGTTCTCAGATTCCAGAGAAATAAGGCTAGCAAAGAGATCCACGAAATACAGATGTAAGTCTGTGAGATGAATTACCAGAACACTAAGCAGTTTCTCAGAAAGCTTCTTTCCAGATTTCATCTGAGGATATTTCCTTTTTCACCATAGCCCTCTATGGGCTTCCAAATATCACTTTGCCAATTCCACAAGAACTGTCTTAGCGAAAGGCTTCTCGAGGGGAAAGCTGTAACTCTGTGAGATGAATTCACAGAACACAAAGAAGTTTCTCAGAAAGCTTCTTTCTCTTTGTTATCGGAGGATATTTCCTTTGGCCCTATAGTCTTCAAAGGGATCCGAAATATCTGTTCTCAGATTCCACAGAAATAAGGCTAGCAAAGAGATCCACGAAATACAGATGTAAGTCTGTGAGATGAATTAACAGAACACTAAGCAGTTTCTCAGAAAGCTTCTTTCCAGATTTCATCTGAGGATATTTCCTTTTTCACCGTAGCCCTCTATGGGCTTCCAAATATCACTTTGCCAATTCCACAAGAACTGTCTTAGCGAAAGGCTTCTCGAGAGGAAAGCTGTAACTCTGTGAGATGATTTCACAGAACACAAAGAAGTTTCTCAGAAAGCTTCTTTCTCTTTGTTATCGGAGGATATTTCCTTTGGCCCTATAGTCTTCAAAGGGATCCGAAATATCTGTTCTCAGATTCCACAGAAATAAGGCTAGCAAAGAGATCCACGAAATACAGATGTAACTCTGTGAGATGAATTAACAGAACACTAAGCAGTTTCCAAGAAAGCTTCTTTCCAGATTTCATCTGAGGATATTTCCTTTTTCACCATAGCCCTCTATGGGCTTCCAAATATCACTTTGCCAATTCCACAAGAACTGTCTTAGCGAAAGGCTCCTTGAGGGGCAAGCTGTAACTCTGTGAGATGATTTCACAGAACACAAAGAAGTTTCTCAGAAAGCTTCTTTCTCTTTGTTATCGGAGGATATTTCCTTTGGCCCTGTAGTCTTCAAAGGGATCCGAAATATCTGTTCTCAGATTCCACAGAAATAAGGCTAGCAAAGAGATCCACGAAATACCGATGTAACTCTCTGAGATGAATTAACAGGACACTTAGCAGTTTTAGTAAAGCTTCTTTCCAGATTTCATCTGAGGATATTTCCTTTTTCACCATAGCCTTCTATGGGCTTCCAAATATCACTTTGCCAATTCCACAAGAACTGTCTTAGCGAAAGGCGCCTTGAGGGGAAAGCTGTAACTCTGTGAGATGATTTCACAGAACACAAAGAAGTTTTTCAGAAAGCTTCTTTCTCTTTGTTATCGGAGGATTTTTCCTTTGGCCCTATAGTCTTCAAAGGGATCCGAAATATCTGTTCTCAGATTCCACAGAAATAAGGCTAGCAAAGAGATCCACGAAATACAGATGTAACTCTGTGAGATGAATTAACAGGACACTTAGCAGTTTCTAGGAAAGCTTCTTTCCAGATTTCATCTGAGGATATTTCCTTTTTCACCATAGCCCTCTATGGGCTTCCAAATATCACTTTGCCAATTCCACAAGAACTGTCTTAGCGAAAGACTTCTGAGGGGAAAGCTGTAACTCTGTGAGATGATTTCACAGAACACAAAGAAGTTTCTCAGAAAGCTTCTTTCTCTTTGTTATCGGAGGATATTTCCTTTGGGCCTATAGTCTTCAAAGGGATCCGAAATATCTGTTCTCAGATTCCACAGAAATAAGGCTAGCAAAGAGATCCACGAAATACAGATGTAACTCTGTGAGACGAATTAACAGGACACTTAGCAGTTTCTAGGAAAGCTTCTTTCCAGATTTCATCTGAGGATATTTCCTTTTTCACCATAGCGCTCTATGGGCTTCCAAATATCACTGTGCCAATTCCACAAGAACTGTCTTAGCGAAAGGCTTCTCGAGGGGAAAGCTGTAACTCTGTGAGATGATTTCACAGAACACAAAGAAGTTTCTCAGAAAGCTTCTTTCTCTTTGTTATCGGAGGATTTTTCCTTTGGCCCTATAGTCTTCAAAGGGATCCGATATATATGTTCTCAGATTCCACAGAAATAAGGCTAGCAAAGAGATCCACGAAATACAGATGTAAGTCTGTGAGATGAATTACCAGAACACTAAGCAGTTTCTCAGAAAGCTTCTTTCCAGATTTCATCTGAGGATATTTCCTTTTCCACCATAGCCTTCTATGGGCTTCCAAATATCACTTTGCCAATTCCACAAGAACTGTCTTAGCGAAAGGCTTCTCGAGGGGAAAGCTGTAACTCTGTGAGATGATTTCACAGAACACAAAGAAGTTTCACAGAAAGCTTCTTTCTCTTTGTTATCGGAGGATATTTCCTTTGGCCCTATAGTCTTCAAAGGGATCCGAAATATCTGTTCTCAGATTCCAGAGAAATAAGGCTAGCAAAGAGATCCACGAAATACAGATGTAAGTCTGTGAGATGAATTAACAGAACACTAAGCAGTTTCTCAGAAAGCTTCTTTCCAGATTTCATCTGAGGATATTTCCTTTTTCACCATAGCCCTCTATGGGCTTCCAAATATCACTTTGCCAATTCCACAAGAACTGTCTTAGCGAAAGGCTTCTCGAGAGGAAAGCTGTAACTCTGTGAGATGATTTCACAGAACACAAAGAAGTTTCTCAGAAAGCTTCTTTCTCTTTGTTATCGGAGGATATTTCCTTTGGCCCTATAGTCTTCAAAGGGATCCGAAATATCTGTTCTCAGATTCCACAGAAATAAGGCTAGCAAAGAGATCCACGAAATACAGATGTAAGTCTCTGAGATGAATTAACAGAACACTAAGCAGTTTCCAAGAAAGCTTCTTTCCAGATTTCATCTGAGGATATTTCCTTTTTCACCATAGCCTTCTATGGGCTTCCAAATATCACTTTGCCAATTCCACAAGAACTGTCTTAGCGAAAGGCTTCTTGAGGGGAAAGCTGTAACTCTGTTAGATGATTTCACAGAACACAAAGAAGTTTCTCAGAAAGCTTCTTTCTCTTTGTTAACGGAGGATATTTCCTTTGGCCCACTAGTCTTCAAAGGGATCCGAAATATCTGTTCTCAGATTCCACAGAAATAAGGCTAGCAAAGAGAACCACGAAATACAGATGTAACTCTGTGAGATGAATTAACAGAACACTAAGCAGTTTCTCAGAAAGCTTCTTTCCAGATTTCCTCTGAGGATATTTCCTTTTTCTCCATAGCCCTCTATGGGCTTCCAAATATCACTTTGCCAATTCCACAAGAACTGTCTTAGCGAAAGGCTTCTTGAGGGGAAAGCTGTAACTCTGTGAGATGATTTCACAGAACACAAAGAAGTTTCTCAGAAAGCTTCTTTCTCTTTGTTATCGGAGGATTTTTCCTTTGGCCCTATAGTCTTCAAAGGGATCCGAAATATCTGTTCTCAGATTCCAGAGAAATAAGGCTAGCAAAGAGATCCACGAAATACAGATGTAAGTCTGTGAGATGAATTACCAGAACACTAAGCAGTTTCTCAGAAAGCTTCTTTCCAGATTTCATCTGAGGATATTTCCTTTTTCACCATAGCCCTCTATGGGCTTCCAAATATCACTTTGCCAATTCCACAAGAACTGTCTTAGCGAAAGGCTTCTCGAGGGGAAAGCTGTAACTCTGTGAGATGAATTCACAGAACACAAAGAAGTTTCTCAGAAAGCTTCTTTCTCTTTGTTATCGGAGGATATTTCCTTTGGCCCTATAGTCTTCAAAGGGATCCGAAATATCTGTTCTCAGATTCCACAGAAATAAGGCTAGCAAAGAGATCCACGAAATACAGATGTAACTCTGTGAGATGAATTAACAGGACAATTAGCAGTTTCTAGGAAAGCTTCTTTCCAGATTTCATCTGAGGATATTTCCTTTTTCACCATAGCCCTCTAGGGGCTTCCAAATATCACTTTGCCAATTCCACAAGAACTGTCTTAGCGAAAGGCTTCTCGAGGGGAAAGCTGTAACTCTGTGAGATGATTTCACAGAACACAAAGAAGTTTCTCAGAAAGCTTCTTTCTCTTTGTTATCGGAGGATATTTCCTTTGGCCCTATAGTCTTCAAAGGGATCCGAAATATCTGTTCTCAGATTCCACAGAAATAAGGCTAGCAAAGAGATCCACGAAATACAGATGTAACTCTGTGAGATGAATTAACAGAACACTAAACAGTTTCTCAGAAAGCTTCTTTCCAGATTTCATCTGAGGATATTTCCTTTTTCACCATAGCCCTCTAAGGGCTTCCAAATATCACTTTGCCAATTCCACAAGGACTGTCTTAGCGAAAGGCTTCTTGAGGGGAAAGCTGTAACTCTGTGAGATGATTTCACAGAGCACAAAGAAGTTTCTCAGAAAGCTTCTTAGTCTTTGTTATCGGAGGATATTTCCTTTGGGCCTATAGTCTTCAAAGGGATCCGAAATATCTGTTCTCAGATTCCACAGAAATAAGGCTAGCAAAGAGATCCACGAAATACAGATGTAACTCTGTGAGACGAATTAACAGGACACTTAGCAGCTTCTAGGAAAGCTTCTTTCCAGATTTCATCTGAGGATATTTCCTTTTTCACCATAGCGCTCTATGGGCTTCCAAATATCACTGTGCCAATTCCACAAGAACTGTCTTAGCGAAAGGCTTCTCGAGGGGAAAGCTGTAACTCTGTGAGATGATTTCACAGAACACAAAGAAGTTTCTCAGAAAGCTTCTTTCTCTTTGTTATCGGAGGATTTTTCCTTTGGCCCTATAGTCTTCAAAGGGATCCGATATATATGTTCTCAGATTCCACAGAAATAAGGCTAGCAAAGAGATCCACGAAATACAGATGTAAGTCTGTGAGATGAATTACCAGAACACTAAGCAGTTTCTCAGAAAGCTTCTTTCCAGATTTCATCTGAGGATATTTCCTTTTCCACCATAGCCTTCTATGGGCTTCCAAATATCACTTTGCCAATTCCACAAGAACTGTCTTAGCGAAAGGCTTCTCGAGGGGAAAGCTGTAACTCTGTGAGATGATTTCACAGAACACAAAGAAGTTTCACAGAAAGCTTCTTTCTCTTTGTTATCGGAGGATATTTCCTTTGGCCCTATAGTCTTCAAAGGGATCCGAAATATCTGTTCTCAGATTCCAGAGAAATAAGGCTAGCAAAGAGATCCACGAAATACAGATGTAAGTCTGTGAGATGAATTAACAGAACACTAAGCAGTTTCTCAGAAAGCTTCTTTCCAGATTTCATCTGAGGATATTTCCTTTTTCACCATAGCCCTCTATGGGCTTCCAAATATCACTTTGCCAATTCCACAAGAACTGTCTTAGCGAAAGGCTTCTCGAGAGGAAAGCTGTAACTCTGTGAGATGATTTCACAGAACACAAAGAAGTTTCTCAGAAAGCTTCTTTCTCTTTGTTATCGGAGGATATTTCCTTTGGCCCTATAGTCTTCAAAGGGATCCGAAATATCTGTTCTCAGATTCCACAGAAATAAGGCTAGCAAAGAGATCCACGAAATACAGATGTAAGTCTGTGAGATGAATTAACAGAACACTAAGCAGTTTCCAAGAAAGCTTCTTTCCAGATTTCATCTGAGGATATTTCCTTTTTCACCATAGCCTTCTATGGGCTTCCAAATATCACTTTGCCAATTCCACAAGAACTGTCTTAGCGAAAGGCTTCTTGAGGGGAAAGCTGTAACTCTGTTAGATGATTTCACAGAACACAAAGAAGTTTCTCAGAAAGCTTCTTTCTCTTTGTTAACGGAGGATATTTCCTTTGGCCCACTAGTCTTCAAAGGGATCCGAAATATCTGTTCTCAGATTCCACAGAAATAAGGCTAGCAAAGAGAACCACGAAATACAGATGTAACTCTGTGAGATGAATTAACAGAACACTAAGCAGTTTCTCAGAAAGCTTCTTTCCAGATTTCCTCTGAGGATATTTCCTTTTTCACCATAGCCCTCTATGGGCTTCCAAATATCACTTTGCCAATTCCACAAGAACTGTCTTAGCGAAAGGCTTCTTGAGGGGAAAGCTGTAACTCTGTGAGATGATTTCACAGAACACAAAGAAGTTTCTCAGAAAGCTTCTTTCTCTTTGTTATCGGAGGATTTTTCCTTTGGCCCTATAGTCTTCAAAGGGATCCGAAATATCTGTTCTCAGATTCCAGAGAAATAAGGCTAGCAAAGAGATCCACGAAATACAGATGTAAGTCTGTGAGATGAATTACCAGAACACTAAGCAGTTTCTCAGAAAGCTTCTTTCCAGATTTCATCTGAGGATATTTCCTTTTTCACCATAGCCCTCTATGGGCTTCCAAATATCACTTTGCCAATTCCACAAGAACTGTCTTAGCGAAAGGCTTCTCGAGGGGAAAGCTGTAACTCTGTGAGATGAATTCACAGAACACAAAGAAGTTTCTCAGAAAGCTTCTTTCTCTTTGTTATCGGAGGATATTTCCTTTGGCCCTATAGTCTTCAAAGGGATCCGAAATATCTGTTCTCAGATTCCACAGAAATAAGGCTAGCAAAGAGATCCACGAAATACAGATGTAACTCTGTGAGATGAATTAACAGGACAATTAGCAGTTTCTAGGAAAGCTTCTTTCCAGATTTCATCTGAGGATATTTCCTTTTTCACCATAGCCCTCTAGGGGCTTCCAAATATCACTTTGCCAATTCCACAAGAACTGTCTTAGCGAAAGGCTTCTCGAGGGGAAAGCTGTAACTCTGTGAGATGATTTCACAGAACACAAAGAAGTTTCTCAGAAAGCTTCTTTCTCTTTGTTATCGGAGGATATTTCCTTTGGCCCTATAGTCTTCAAAGGGATCCGAAATATCTGTTCTCAGATTCCACAGAAATAAGGCTAGCAAAGAGATCCACGAAATACAGATGTAACTCTGTGAGATGAATTAACAGAACACTAAACAGTTTCTCAGAAAGCTTCTTTCCAGATTTCATCTGAGGATATTTCCTTTTTCACCATAGCCCTCTAAGGGCTTCCAAATATCACTTTGCCAATTCCACAAGGACTGTCTTAGCGAAAGGCTTCTTGAGGGGAAAGCTGTAACTCTGTGAGATGATTTCACAGAGCACAAAGAAGTTTCTCAGAAAGCTTCTTAGTCTTTGTTATCGGAGGATATTTCCTTTGGCCCTATAGTCTTCAAAGGGATCCGAAATATCTGTTCTCAGATTCCACAGAAATAAGGCTAGCAAAGAGATCCACGAAATACAGATGTAACTCTGTGAGATGAATTAACAGAACACTAAGCAGTTTCTCAGAAAGCTTCTTTCCAGATTTCATCTGAGGATATTTCCTTTTTCACCATAGCCCTCTATGGGCTTCCAAATATCATTTTGCCAATTCCACACGAACTGTCTTAGCGAAAGGCTTCTTGAGGGGAAAGCTGTAACTCTGTGAGATGATTTCACAGAACACAAAGAAGTTTCTCAGAAAGCTTCTTTCTCTTTGTTATCGGAGGATATTTCCTTTGGCCCTATAGTCTTCAAAGGGATCCGAAATATCTGTTCTCAGATTCCACAGAAATAAGGCTAGCAAAGAGATCCACGAAATACAGATGTAACTCTGTGAGATGAATTAACAGAACACTAAGCAGTTTCCAAGAAAGCTTCTTTCCAGATTTCATCTGAGGATATTTCCTTTTTCACCATAGCCTTCTATGGGCTTCCAAATATCACTTTGCCAATTCCACAAGAACTGTCTTAGCGAAAGGCTTCTTGAGGGGAAAGCTGTAACTCTGTGAGATGATTTCACAGAACACAAAGAAGTTTCTCAGAAAGCTTCTTTCTCTTTTTTAACGGAGGATATTTCCTTTGGCCCTATAGTCTTCAAAGGGATCCGAAATATCTGTTCTCAGATTCCACAGAAATAAGGCTAGCAAAGAGATCCACGAAATACAGATGTAACTCTGTGAGACGAATTAACAGGACACTTAGCAGTTTCTAGGAAAGCTTCTTTCCAGATTTCATCTGAGGATATTTCCTTTTTCACCATAGCGCTCTATGGGCTTCCATATATCACTTTGCCAATTCCACAAGAACTGTCTTAGCGAAAGGCTTCTCGAGGGGAAAGCTGTAACTCTGTGAGATGATTTCACAGAACACAAAGAAGTTTCTCAGAAAGCTTCTTTCTCTTTGTTATCGGAGGATTTTTCCTTTGGCCCTATAGTCTTCAAAGGGATCCGATATATATGTTCTCAGATTACACAGAAATAAGGCTAGCAAAGAGATTCACGAAATACAGATGTAAGTCTGTGAGATGAATTACCAGAACACTAAGCAGTTTCTCAGAAAGCTTCTTTCCAGATTGCATCTGAGGATATTTCCTTTTCCACCATAGCCCTCTATGGGCTTCCAAATATCACTTTGCCAATTCCACAAGAACTGTCTTAGCGAAAGGCTTCTTGAGGGGAAAGCTGTAACTCGGTGAGATGATTTCACAGAACACAAAGAAGTTTCTCGGAAAGCTTCTTTCTCTTTGTTAACGGAGGGTATTTCCTTTGGCCCTATAGTCTTCAAAGGGATCCGAAATATCTGTTCTCAGATTCCACAGAAATAAGGCTAGCAAAGAGATCCACGAAATACAGATGTAACTCTGTGAGATGAATTAACAGGACAATTAGCAGTTTCTAGGAAAGCTTCTTTCCAGATTTCATCTGAGGATATTTCCTTTTTCACCATAGCCCTCTATGGGCTTCCAAATATCACTTTGCCAATTCCACAAGAACTGTCTTAGCGAAAGGCTTCTCGAGGGGAAAGCTGTAACTCTGTGAGATGATTTCAAAGAACACAAAGAAGTTTCTCAGAAAGCTTCTTTCTCTTTGTTATCGGAGAATATTTCCTTTGGCCCTATAGTTTTCAAAGGGATCCGAAATATCTGTTCTCAGATTCCACAGAAATAAGGCTAGCAAAGAGATCCACGAAATACAGATGTAAGTCTGTGAGATGAATTAACAGAACACTAAGCAGTTTCCAAGAAAGCTTCTTTCCAGATTTCATCTGAGGATATTTCCTTTTTCACCATAGCCTTCTATGGGCTTCCAAATATCACTTTGCCAATTCCACAAGAACTGTCTTAGCGAAAGGCTTCTTGAGGGGAAAGCTGTAACTCTGTGAGGTGATTTCACAGAACACAAAGAAGTTTCTGAGAAAGCTTCTTTCTCTTTGTTAACGGAGGATATTTCCTTTGGCCCTATAGTCTTCAAAGGGATCCGAAATATCTGTTCTCAGATTCCACAGAAATAAGGCTAGCAAAGAGATCCACGAAATACAGATGTAACTCTGTGAGATGAATTAACAGGACACTTAGCAGTTTCTAGGAAAGCTTCTTTCCAGATTTCATCAGAGGATATTTCCTTTTTCACCGTAGCCCTCTATGGGCTTCCAAATATCACTTTGCCAATTCCACAAGAACTGTCTTAGCGAAAGGCTTCTCGAGGGGAAAGCTGTAACTCTGTGAGATGATTTCACAGAACACAAAGAAGTTTCTCAGAAAGCTTCTTTCTCTTTGTTATCGGAGGATATTTCCTTTGGCCCTATAGTCTTCAAAGGGATCCGAAATATCTGTTCTCAGATTCCACAGAAATAAGGCTAGCAAAGAGATCCACGAAATACAGATGTAACTCTGTGAGATGAATTAACAGAACACTAAGCAGTTTCTCAGAAAGCTTCTTTCCAGATTTCATCTGAGGATATTTCCTTTTTCACCATAGCCCTCTATGGGCTTCCAAATATCGCTTTGCCAATTCCACAAGAACTGTCTTAGCGAAAGGCTTCTTGAGGGGAAAGCTGTAACTCTGTGAGATGATTTCACAGAACACAAAGAAGTTTCTCAGAAAGCTTCTTTCTCGTTGTTATCGGAGGATTTTTCCTTTGGCCCTATAGTCTTCAAAGGGATCCGATATATATGTTCTCAGATTCCACAGAAATAAGGCTAGCAAAGAGATCCACGAAATACAGATGTAAGTCTGTGAGATGAATTACCAGAACACTAAGCAGTTTCTCAGAAAGCTTCTTTCCAGATTTCATCTGAGGATATTTCCTTTTCCACCATAGCCTTCTATGGGCTTCCAAATATCACTTTGCCAATTCCACAAGAACTGTCTTAGCGAAAGGCTTCTCGAGGGGAAAGCTGTAACTCTGTGAGATGATTTCACAGAACACAAAGAAGTTTCACAGAAAGCTTCTTTCTCTTTGTTATCGGAGGATATTTCCTTTGGCCCTATAGTCTTCAAAGGGATCCGAAATATCTGTTCTCAGATTCCAGAGAAATAAGGCTAGCAAAGAGATCCACGAAATACAGATGTAAGTCTGTGAGATGAATTAACAGAACACTAAGCAGTTTCTCAGAAAGCTTCTTTCCAGATTTCATCTGAGGATATTTCCTTTTTCACCATAGCCCTCTATGGGCTTCCAAATATCACTTTGCCAATTCCACAAGAACTGTCTTAGCGAAAGGCTTCTCGAGAGGAAAGCTGTAACTCCGTGAGATGATTTCACAGAACACAAAGAAGTTTCTCAGAAAGCTTCTTTCTCTTTGTTATCGGAGGATATTTCCTTTGGCCCTATAGTCTTCAAAGGGATCCGAAATATCTGTTCTCAGATTCCACAGAAATAAGGCTAGCAAAGAGATCCACGAAATACAGATGTAAGTCTGTGAGATGAATTAACAGAACACTAAGCAGTTTCCAAGAAAGCTTCTTTCCAGATTTCATCTGAGGATATTTCCTTTTTCACCATAGCCTTCTATGGGCTTCCAAATATCACTTTGCCAATTCCACAAGAACTGTCTTAGCGAAAGGCTTCTTGAGGGGAAAGCTGTAACTCTGTTAGATGATTTCACAGAACACAAAGAAGTTTCTCAGAAAGCTTCTTTCTCTTTGTTAACGGAGGATATTTCCTTTGGCCCACTAGTCTTCAAAGGGATCCGAAATATCTGTTCTCAGATTCCACAGAAATAAGGCTAGCAAAGAGAACCACGAAATACAGATGTAACTCTGTGAGATGAATTAACAGAACACTAAGCAGTTCCTCAGAAAGCTTCTTTCCAGATTTCCTCTGAGGATATTTCCTTTTTCACCATAGCCCTCTATGGGCTTCCAAATATCACTTTGCCAATTCCACAAGAACTGTCTTAGCGAAAGGCTTCTTGAGGGGAAAGCTGTAACTCTGTGAGATGATTTCACAGAACACAAAGAAGTTTCTCAGAAAGCTTCTTTCTCTTTGTTATCGGAGGATTTTTCCTTTGGCCCTATAGTCTTCAAAGGGATCCGAAATATCTGTTCTCAGATTCCAGAGAAATAAGGCTAGCAAAGAGATCCACGAAATACAGATGTAAGTCTGTGAGATGAATTACCAGAACACTAAGCAGTTTCTCAGAAAGCTTCTTTCCAGATTTCATCTGAGGATATTTCCTTTTTCACCATAGCCCTCTATGGGCTTCCAAATATCACTTTGCCAATTCCACAAGAACTGTCTTAGCGAAAGGCTTCTCGAGGGGAAAGCTGTAACTCTGTGAGATGAATTCACAGAACACAAAGAAGTTTCTCAGAAAGCTTCTTTCTCTTTGTTATCGGAGGATATTTCCTTTGGCCCTATAGTCTTCAAAGGGATCCGAAATATCTGTTCTCAGATTCCACAGAAATAAGGCTAGCAAAGAGATCCACGAAATACAGATGTAACTCTGTGAGATGAATTAACAGGACAATTAGCAGTTTCTAGGAAAGCTTCTTTCCAGATTTCATCTGAGGATATTTCCTTTTTCACCATAGCCCTCTAGGGGCTTCCAAATATCACTTTGCCAATTCCACAAGAACTGTCTTAGCGAAAGGCTTCTCGAGGGGAAAGCTGTAACTCTGTGAGATGATTTCACAGAACACAAAGAAGTTTCTCAGAAAGCTTCTTTCTCTTTGTTATCGGAGGATATTTCCTTTGGCCCTATAGTCTTCAAAGGGATCCGAAATATCTGTTCTCAGATTCCACAGAAATAAGGCTAGCAAAGAGATCCACGAAATACAGATGTAACTCTGTGAGATGAATTAACAGAACACTAAACAGTTTCTCAGAAAGCTTCTTTCCAGATTTCATCTGAGGATATTTCCTTTTTCACCATAGCCCTCTAAGGGCTTCCAAATATCACTTTGCCAATTCCACAAGGACTGTCTTAGCGAAAGGCTTCTTGAGGGGAAAGCTGTAACTCTGTGAGATGATTTCACAGAGCACAAAGAAGTTTCTCAGAAAGCTTCTTAGTCTTTGTTATCGGAGGATATTTCCTTTGGCCCTATAGTCTTCAAAGGGATCCGAAATATCTGTTCTCAGATTCCACAGAAATAAGGCTAGCAAAGAGATCCACGAAATACAGATGTAACTCTGTGAGATGAATTAACAGAACACTAAGCAGTTTCTCAGAAAGCTTCTTTCCAGATTTCATCTGAGGATATTTCCTTTTTCACCATAGCCCTCTATGGGCTTCCAAATATCATTTTGCCAATTCCACACGAACTGTCTTAGCGAAAGGCTTCTTGAGGGGAAAGCTGTAAATCTGTGAGATGATTTCACAGAACACAAAGAAGTTTCTCAGAAAGCTTCTTTCTCTTTGTTATCGGAGGATATTTCCTTTGGCCCTATAGTCTTCAAAGGGATCCGAAATATCTGTTCTCAGATTCCACAGAAATAAGGCTAGCAAAGAGATCCACGAAATACAGATGTAACTCTGTGAGATGAATTAACAGAACACTAAGCAGTTTCCAAGAAAGCTTCTTTCCAGATTTCATCTGAGGATATTTCCTTTTTCACCATAGCCTTCTATGGGCTTCCAAATATCACTTTGCCAATTCCACAAGAACTGTCTTAGCGAAAGGCTTCTTGAGGGGAAAGCTGTAACTCTGTGAGATGATTTCACAGAACACAAAGAAGTTTCTCAGAAAGCTTCTTTCTCTTTTTTAACGGAGGATATTTCCTTTGGCCCTATAGTCTTCAAAGGGATCCGAAATATCTGTTCTCAGATTCCACAGAAATAAGGCTAGCAAAGAGATCCACGAAATACAGATGTAACTCTGTGAGACGAATTAACAGGACAGTTAGCAGTTTCTAGGAAAGCTTCTTTCCAGATTTCATCTGAGGATATTTCCTTTTTCACCATAGCGCTCTATGGGCTTCCATATATCACTTTGCCAATTCCACAAGAACTGTCTTAGCGAAAGGCTTCTCGAGGGGAAAGCTGTAACTCTGTGAGATGATTTCACAGAACACAAAGAAGTTTCTCAGAAAGCTTCTTTCTCTTTGTTATCGGAGGATTTTTCCTTTGGCCCTATAGTCTTCAAAGGGATCCGATATATATGTTCTCAGATTACACAGAAATAAGGCTAGCAAAGAGATTCACGAAATACAGATGTAAGTCTGTGAGATGAATTACCAGAACACTAAGCAGTTTCTCAGAAAGCTTCTTTCCAGATTGCATCTGAGGATATTTCCTTTTCCACCATAGCCCTCTATGGGCTTCCAAATATCACTTTGCCAATTCCACAAGAACTGTCTTAGCGAAAGGCTTCTTCAGGGGAAAGCTGTAACTCGGTGAGATGATTTCACAGAACACAAAGAAGTTTCTCGGAAAGCTTCTTTCTCTTTGTTAACGGAGGGTATTTCCTTTGGCCCTATAGTCTTCAAAGGGATCCGAAATATCTGTTCTCAGATTCCACAGAAATAAGGCTAGCAAAGAGATCCACGAAATACAGATGTAACTCTGTGAGATGAATTAACAGGACAATTAGCAGTTTCTAGGAAAGCTTCTTTCCAGATTTCATCTGAGGATATTTCCTTTTTCACCATAGCCCTCTATGGGCTTCCAAATATCACTTTGCCAATTCCACAAGAACTGTCTTAGCGAAAGGCTTCTCGAGGGGAAAGCTGTAACTCTGTGAGATGATTTCAAAGAACACAAAGAAGTTTCTCAGAAAGCTTCTTTCTCTTTGTTATCGGAGAATATTTCCTTTGGCCCTATAGTTTTCAAAGGGATCCGAAATATCTGTTCTCAGATTCCACAGAAATAAGGCTAGCAAAGAGATCCACGAAATACAGATGTAAGTCTGTGAGATGAATTAACAGAACACTAAGCAGTTTCCAAGAAAGCTTCTTTCCAGATTTCATCTGAGGATATTTCCTTTTTCACCATAGCCTTCTATGGGCTTCCAAATATCACTTTGCCAATTCCACAAGAACTGTCTTAGCGAAAGGCTTCTTGAGGGGAAAGCTGTAACTCTGTGAGGTGATTTCACAGAACACAAAGAAGTTTCTGAGAAAGCTTCTTTCTCTTTGTTAACGGAGGATATTTCCTTTGGCCCTATAGTCTTCAAAGGGATCCGAAATATCTGTTCTCAGATTCCACAGAAATAAGGCTAGCAAAGAGATCCACGAAATACAGATGTAACTCTGTGAGATGAATTAACAGGACACTTAGCAGTTTCTAGGAAAGCTTCTTTCCAGATTTCATCTGAGGATATTTCCTTTTTCACCGTAGCCCTCTATGGGCTTCCAAATATCACTTTGCCAATTCCACAAGAACTGTCTTAGCGAAAGGCTTCTAGAGGGGAAAGCTGTAACTCTGTGAGATGATTTCACAGAACACAAAGAAGTTTCTCAGAAAGCTTCTTTCTCTTTGTTATCGGAGGATATTTCCTTTGGCCCTATAGTCTTCAAAGGGATCCGAAATATCTGTTCTCAGATTCCACAGAAATAAGGCTAGCAAAGAGATCCACGAAATACAGATGTAACTCTGTGAGATGAATTAACAGAACACTAAGCAGTTTCTCAGAAAGCTTCTTTCCAGATTTCATCTGAGGATATTTCCTTTTTCACCATAGCCCTCTATGGGCTTCCAAATATCGCTTTGCCAATTCCACAAGAACTGTCTTAGCGAAAGGCTTCTTGAGGGGAAAGCTGTAACTCTGTGAGATGATTTCACAGAACACAAAGAAGTTTCTCAGAAAGCTTCTTTCTCGTTGTTATCGGAGGATATTTCCTATGGCCCTATAGTCTTCAAAGGGATCCGAAATATCTGTTCTCAGATTCCAGAGAAATAAGGATAGCAAAGAGATCCACGAAATACAGATGTAAGTCTGTGAGATGAATTAACAGAACACTAAGCAGTTTCTCAGAAAGCTTCTTTCCAGATTTCTTCTGAGGATATTTCCTTTTTCACCATAGACCTCTATGGGCTTCCAAATATCACTTTTCCAATTCCCCAAGAACTGTCTTAGCGAAAGGCTTCTCGAGAGGAAAGCTGTAACTCTGTGAGATGATTTCACAGAACACAAAGAAGTTTCTCAGAAAGCTTCTTTCTCTTTGTTATCGGAGGATTTTTCCTTTGGCCCTATAGTCTTCAAAGGGATCCGAAATATCTGTTCTCAGATTCCACAGAAATAAGGCTAGCAAAGAGATCCACGAAACACAGATGTAAGTCTGTGAGATGAATTAACAGGACACTTAGCAGTTTCTAGGAAAGCTTCTTTCCAGATTTCATCTGAGGATATTTCCTTTTTCACCATAGCCCTCTATGGGCTTCCAAATATCACTTTGCCAATTCCACAAGAACTGTCTTAGCGAAAGGCTTCTCGAGGGGAAAGCTGTAACTCTGTGAGATGATTTCACAGAACACAAAGAAGTTTCTCAGAAAGCTTCTTTCTCGTTGTTATCGGAGGATATTTCCTTTGGCCCTATAGTCTTCAAAGGGATCCGAAATATCTGTTCTCAGATTCCACAGAAATAAGGCTAGCAAAGAGATCCACGAAATACAGATGTAAGTCTGTGAGATGAATTAACAGAACACTAAGTAGTTTCTCAGAAAGCTTCTTTCCAGATTTCATCTGAGGATATTTCCTTTTTCACCATAGCCCTCTATGGGCTTCCAAATATCACTTTGCCAATTCCACAAGAACTGTCTTAGCGAAAGGCTTCTCGAGAGGAAAGCTGTAACTCTGTGAGATGATTTCACAGAACACAAAGAAGTTTCTCAGAAAGCTTCTTTCTCTTTGTTATCGGAGGATATTTCCTTTGGCCCACTAGTCTTCAAAGGGATCCGAAATATCTGTTCTCAGATTCCACAGAAATAAGGCTAGCAAAGAGATCCACGAAATACAGATGTAACTCTGTGAGATGAATTAACAGAACACTAAGCAATTTCCAAGAAAGCTTCTTTCCAGATTTCATCTGAGGATATTTCCTTTTTCACCGTAGCCCTCTATGGGCTTCCAAATATCACTTTGCCAATTCCACAAGAACTGTCTTAGCGAAAGGCTCCTTGAGGGGAAAGCTGTAACTCTGTGAGATGATTTCACAGAACACAAAGAAGTTTCTCAGAAAGCTTCTTTCTCTTTGTTATCGGAGGATTTTTCCTTTGGCCCTATACTCTTCAAAGGGATCCGATATATATGTTCTCAGATTCCACAGAAATAAGGCTAGCAAAGAGATCCACGAAATACAGATGTAAGTCTGTAAGATGAATTACCAGAACACTAAGCAGTTTCTCAGAAAGCTTCTTTCCAGATTTCATCTGAGGATATTTCCTTTTCCACCATAGCCCTCTATGGGCTTCCAAATATCACTTTGCCAATTCCACAAGAACTGTCTTAGCGAAAGGCTTCTTGAGGGGAAAGCTGTAACTCTGTGAGATGATTTCACAGAACACAAAGAAGTTTCACAGAAAGCTTCTTTCTCTTTGTTATCGGAGGATATTTCCTTTGGCCCTAGAGTCTTCAAAGGGTTCCGAAATATCTGTTCTCAGATTCCAGAGAAATAAGGCTAGCAAAGAGATCCACGAAATACAGATGTAAGTCTGTGAGACAAATTAACAGAACACTAAGCAGTTTCTCAGAAAGCTTCTTTCCAGATTTCATCTGAGGATATTTCCTTTTTCACCATAGCCCTCTATGGGCTTCCAAATATCACTTTTCCAATTCCGCAAGAACTGTCTTAGCGAAAGGCTTCTCGAGAGGAAAGCTGTAACTCTGTGAGATGATTTCACAGAACACAAAGAAGTTTCTCAGAAAGCTTCTTTCTCTTTGTTATCGGAGGATATTTCCTTTGGCCCTATAGTCTTCAAAGGGATCCGAAATATCTGTTCTCAGATTCCACAGAAATAAGGCTAGCAAAGAGATCCACGAAATACAGATGTAACTCTGTGAGATGAATTTACAGAACACTAAGCAGTTTCTCAGAAAGCTTCTTTCCAGATTTCATCTGAGGATATTTCCTTTTTCACCATAGCCCTCTATGGGCTTCCAAATATCACTTTTTCAATTCCACAAGAACTGTCTTAGCGAAAGGCTTCTCGAGAGGAAAGCTGTAACTCTGTGAGATGATTTCACAGAACACAAAGAAGTTTCTCAGAAAGCTTCTTTCTCTTTGTTATCGGAGGATATTTCCTTTGGCCCTATAGTCTTCAAAGGGATCCGAAATATCTGTTCTCAGATTCCAGAGAAGTAAGGCTAGCAAAGAGATCCAGGAAATACAGATGTAAGTCTGTGAGATGAATTAACAGAACACTAAGCAGTTTCTCAGAAAGCTTCTTTCCAGATTTCATCTGAGGATATTTCCTTTTTCAACATAGCCCTCTATGGGCTTCCAAATATCGCTTTGCCAATTCCACAAGAACTGTCTTAGCGAAAGGCTTCTTGAGGGGAAAGCTGTAACTCTGTGAGATGATTTCACAGAACACAAAGAAGTTTCTCAGAAAGCTTCTTTCTCGTTGTTATCGGAGGATATTTCCTTTTGCCCTATAGTCTTCAAAGGGATCCGAAATATCTGTTCTCAGATTCCAGAGAAATAAGGATAGCAAAGAGATCCACGAAATACAGATGTAAGTCTGTGAGATGAATTAACAGAACACTAAGCAGTTTCTCAGAAAGCTTCTTTCCAGATTTCTTCTGAGGATATTTCCTTTTTCACCATAGACCTCTATGGGCTTCCAAATATCACTTTTCCAATTCCACAAGAACTGTCTTAGCGAAAGGCTTCTCGAGGGGAAAGCTGTAACTCTGTGAGATGATTTCACAGAACACAAAGAAGTTTCTCAGAAAGCTTCTTTCTCTTTGTTATCGGAGGATATTTCCTTTGGCCCTATAGTCTTCAAAGGGATCCGAAATATCTGTTCTCAGATTCCACAGAAATAAGGCTAGCAAAGAGATCCACGAAATACAGATGTAACTCTGTGAGATGAATTAACAGAACACTAAGCAGTTTCCAAGAAAGCTTCTTTCCAGATTTCTTCTGAGGATATTTCCTTTTTCATCATAGCCCTCTAAGGGCTTCCAAATATCACTTTGCCAATTCCACAAGAACTGTCTTAGCGAAACGCTTCTTGAGGGGAAAGCTGTAACTCTGTGAGATGATTTCACAGAACACAAAGAAGTTTCTCCGAAACCTTCTTTCTCTTTGTTATCGGAGGATTTTTCCTTTGGCCCTATAGTCTTCAAAGGGATCCGAAATATCTGTTCTCAGATTCCACAGAAATAAGGCTAGCAAAGAGATCCACGAAATACAGATGTAAGTCTGTGAGATGAATTAACAGGACACTTAGCAGTTTCTAGGAAAGCTTCTTTCCAGATTTCATCTGAGGATATTTCCTTTTTCACCATAGCCCTCTATGGGCTTCCAAATATCACTTTGCCAATTCCACAAGAACTGTCTTAGCGAAAGGCTTCTCGAGGGGAAAGCTGTAACTCTGTGAGATGATTTCACAGAACACAAAGAAGTTTCTCAGAAAGCTTCTTTCTCTTTGTTATCGGAGGATAATTCCTTTGGACCTATAGTCTTCAAAGGGATCGGAAATATCTGTTCTCAGATTCCACAGAAATAAGGCTAGCAAAGAGATCCACGAAATACAGATGTAAGTCTGTGAGATGAATTAACAGAACACTAAGCAGATTCTCAGAAAGCTTCTTTCCAGATTTCATCTGAGGATATTTCCTTTTTCACCATAGCCCTCTATGGGCTTCCAAATATCACTTTGACAATTCCACAAGAACTGTCTTAGCGAAAGGCTTCTCGAGGGGAAAGCTGTAACTCTGTGAGATGATTTCACAGAACACAAAGAAGTTTCTCAGAAAGCTTCTTTCTCTTTGTTATCGGAGGATATTTCCTTTGGGCCTATAGTCTTCAAAGGGATCCGAAATATCTGTTCTCAGATTCCACAGAAATAAGGCTAGCAAAGAGATCCACGAAATACAGATGTAACTCTGTGAGATGAATTAACAGAACACTAAGCAGTTTCTAAGAAACCTTCTTTCCAGATTTCATCTGAGGATATTTCCTTTTTCACCATAGCCCTCTAAGGGCTTCCAAATATCACTTTGCCAATTCCACAAGAACTGTCTTAGCGAAAGGCTTCTTGAGGGGAAAACTGTAACTCTGTGAGATGATTTCACAGAACACAAAGAAGTTTCTCAGAAACCTTCTTTCTCTTTGTTATCGGAGGATTTTTCCTTTGGCCCTATAGTCTTCAAAGGGATCCGAAATATCTGTTCTCAGATTCCACAGAAATAAGGCTAGCAAAGAGATCCACGAAATACAGATGTAAGTCTGTGAGATGAATTACCAGAAAACTAAACAGTTTCTCAGAAAGCTTCTTTCCAGATTTCATCTGAGGATATTTCCTTTTTCACCATAGCCCTCTATGGGCTTCCAAATATCACTTTGCCAATTCCACAAGAACTGTCTTAGCGAAAGGCTTCTCGAGGGGAAAGCTGTAACTCTGTGAGATGATTTCACAGAACACAAAGAAGTTTCTCAGAAAGCTTCTTTCTCTTTGTTATCGGAGGATATTTCCTTTGTCCCTATCGTCTTCAAAGGGATCCGAAATATCTGTTCTCAGATTCCAGAGAAATAAGGCTAGCAAAGAGATCCACGAAGTACAGATGTAAGTCTGTGAGATGAATTAACAGAACACTAAGTAGTTTCTCAGAAAGCTTCTTTCCAGATTTCATCTGAGGATATTTCCTTTTTCACCATAGCCCTCTATGGGCTTCCAAATATCACTTTGCCAATTCCACAAGAATTGTCTTAGCGAAAGGCTTCTCGAGAGGAAAGCTGTAACTCTGTGAGATGATTTCACAGAACACAAAGAAGTTTCTCAGAAAGCTTCTTTCTCTTTGTTATCGGAGGATATTTCCTTTGGCCCTATAGTCTTCAAAGGGATCCGAAATATCTGTTCTCAGATTCCACAGAAATAAGGCTAGCAAAGAGATCCACGAAATACAGATGTAACTCTGTGAGATGAATTAACAGAACACTAAGCAATTTCCAAGAAAGCTTCTTTCCAGATTTCATCTGAGGATATTTCCTTTTTCACCATAGCCTTCTATGGGCTTCCAAATATCACTTTGCCAATTCCACAAGAACTGTCTTAGCGAAAGGCTCCTTGAGGGGAAAGCTGTAACTCTGTGAGATGATTTCACAGAACACAAAGAAGTTTCTCAGAAAGCTTCTTTCTCTTTGTTATCGGAGGATTTTTCCTTTGGCCCTATAGTCTTCAAAGGGATCCGATATATATGTTCTCAGATTCCACAGAAATAAAGCTAGCAAAGAGATCCACGAAATACAGATGTAAGTCTGTGAGATGAATTACCAGAACACTAAGCAGTTTCTCAGAAAGCTTCTTTCCAGATTTCATCTGAGGATATTTCCTTTTCCACCATAGCCCTCTATGGGCTTCCAAATATCACTTTGCCAATTCCACAAGAACTGTCTTAGCGAAAGGCTTCTCGAGGGGAAAGCTGTAACTCTGTGAGATGATTTCACAGAACACAAAGAAGTTTCACAGAAAGCTTCTTTCTCTTTGTTATCGGAGGATATTTCCTTTGGCCCTATAGTCTTCAAAGGGATCCGAAATATCTGTTCTCAGATTCCACAGAAATAAGGGTAGCAAAGAGATCCACGAAATACAGATGTAAGTCTGTGAGATGAATTAACAGAACACTAAGCAGTTTCTCAGAAAGCTTCTTTCCAGATTTCATCTGAGGATATTTCCTTTTTCACCATAGCCCTCTATGGGCTTCCAAATATCACTTTTCCAATTCCACAAGAACTGTCTTAGCGAAAGGCTTCTCGAGAGGAAAGCTGTAACTCTGTGAGATGATTTCACAGAACACAAAGAAGTTTCTCAGAAAGCTTCTTTCTCTTTGTTATCGGAGGATATTTCCTTTGGCCCTATAGTCTTCAAAGGGATCCGAAATATCTGTTCTCAGATTCCACAGAAATAAGGCTAGCAAAGAGATCCACGAAATACAGATGTAACTCTGTGAGATGAATTAACAGAACACTAAGCAGTTTCCAAGAAAGCTTCTTTCCAGATTTCATCTGAGGATATTTCCTTTTTCACCATAGCCTTCTATGGGCTTCCAAATATCACATTGCCAATTCCACAAGAACTGTCTTAGCGAAAGGCTTCTTGAGGGGAAAGCTGTAACTCTGTGAGATGATTTCACAGAACACAAAGAAGTTTCTCAGAAAGCTTCTTTCTCTTTGTTAACGGAGGATATTTCCTTTGGCCCTATAGTCTTCAAAGGGATCCGAAATATCTGTTCTCAGATTCCACAGAAATAAGGCTAGCAAAGAGATCCACGAAATACAGATGTAACTCTGTGAGATGAATTAACAGGACGATTAGCATTTTCTAGGAAAGCTTCTTTCCAGATTTCATCTGAGGATATTTCCTTTTTCACCATAGCCCTCTATGGGCTTCCAAATATCACTTTGCCAATTCCACAAGAACTGTCTTAGCGAAAGGCTTCTAGAGGGGAAAGCTGTAACTCTGTGAGATGATTTCAAAGAACACAAAGAAGTTTCTCAGAAAGCTTCTTTCTCTTTGTTATCGGAGGATATTTCCTTTGGCCCTATAGTTTTCAAAGGGATCCGAAATATCTGTTCTCAGATTCCACAGAAATAAGGCTAGCAAAGAGATCCACGAAATACAGATGTAACTCTGTGAGATGAATTAACAGAACACTAAGCAGTTTCCAAGAAAGCTTCTTTCCAGATTTCATCTGAGGATATTTCCTTTTTCACCATAGCCTTCTATGGGCTTCCAAATATCACTTTGCCAATTCCACAAGAACTGTCTTAGCGAAAGTCTTCTCGAGGGGAAAGCTGTAACTCTGTGAGATGATTTCACAGAACACAAAGAAGTTTCTCAGAAAGCTTCTTTCTCTTTGTTATCGGAGGATATTTCCTTTGGCCCTATCGTCTTCAAAGGGATCCGAAATATCTGTTCTCAGATTCCAGAGAAATAAGGCTAGCAAAGAGATCCACGAAGTACAGATGTAAGTCTGTGAGATGAATTAACAGAACACTAAGTAGTTTCTCAGAAAGCTTCTTTCCAGATTTCATCTGAGGATATTTCCTTTTTCACCATAGCCCTCTATGGGCTTCCAAATATCACTTTGCCAATTCCACAAGAATTGTCTTAGCGAAAGGCTTCTCGAGAGGAAAGCTGTAACTCTGTGAGATGATTTCACAGAACACAAAGAAGTTTCTCAGAAAGCTTCTTTCTCTTTGTTATCGGAGGATATTTCCTTTGGCCCTATAGTCTTCAAAGGGATCCAAAATATCTGTTCTCAGATTCCACAGAAATAAGGCTAGCAAAGAGATCCACGAAATACAGATGTAACTCTGTGAGATGAATTAACAGAACACTAAGCAATTTCCAAGAAAGCTTCTTTCCAGATTTCATCTGAGGATATTTCCTTTTTCACCATAGCCTTCTATGGGCTTCCAAATATCACTTTGCCAATTCCACAAGAACTGTCTTAGCGAAAGGCTCCTTGAGGGGAAAGCTGTAACTCTGTGAGATGATTTCACAGAACACAAAGAAGTTTCTCAGAAAGCTTCTTTCTCTTTGTTATAGGAGGATTTTTCCTTTGGCCCTATAGTCTTCAAAGGGATCCGATATATATGTTCTCAGATTCCACAGAAATAAGGCTAGCAAAGAGATCCACGAAATACAGATGTAAGTCTGTGAGATGAATTACCAGAACACTAAGCAGTTTCTCAGAAAGCTTCTTTCCAGATTTCATCTGAGGATATTTCCTTTTCCACCATAGCCCTCTATGGGCTTCCAAATATCACTTTGCCAATTCCACAAGAACTGTCTTAGCGAAAGGCTTCTCGAGGGGAAAGCTGTAACTCTGTGAGATGATTTCACAGAACACAAAGAAGTTTCACAGAAAGCTTCTTTCTCTTTGTTATCGGAGGATATTTCCTTTGGCCCTATAGTCTTCAAAGGGATCCGAAATATCTGTTCTCAGATTCCACAGAAATAAGGCTAGCAAAGAGATCCACGAAATACAGATGTAACTCTGTGAGATGAATTAACAGGACACTTAGCAGTTTCTAGGAAAGCTTCTTTCCAGATTTCATCTGAGGATATTTCCTTTTTCACCGTAGCCCTCTATGGGCTTCCAAATATCACTTTGCCAATTCCACAAGAACTGTCTTAGCGAAAGGCTTCTCGAGGGGAAAGCTGTAACTCTGTGAGATGATTTCACAGAACTCAAAGAAGTTTCTCAGAAAGCTTCTTTCTCTTTGTTATCGGAGGATATTTCCTTTGGCCCTATAGTCTTCAAAGGGATCCGAAATATCTGTTCTCAGATTCCACAGAAATAAGGCTAGCAAAGAGATCCACGAAATACAGATGTAGCTCTGTGAGATGAATTAACAGAACACTAAGCAGTTTCTCAGAAAGCTTCTTTCCAGATTTCATCTGAGGATATTTCCTTTTTCACCATAGCCCTCTATGGGCTTCCAAATATCGCTTTGCCAATTCCACAAGAACTGTCTTAGCGAAAGGCTTCTTGAGGGGAAAGCTGTAACTCTGTGAGATGATTTCACAGAACACAAAGAAGTTTCTCAGAAAGCTTCTTTCTCGTTGTTATCGGAGGATATTTCCTTTGGCCCTATAGTCTTCAAAGGGATCCGAAATATCTGTTCTCAGATTCCAGAGAAATAAGGATAGCAAAGAGATCCACGAAATACAGATGTAAGTCTGTGAGATGAATTAACAGAACACTAAGCAGTTTCTCAGAAAGCTTCTTTCCAGATTTCTTCTGAGGATATTTCCTTTTTCACCATAGACCTCTATGGGCTTCCAAATATCACTTTTCCAATTCCCCAAGAACTGTCTTAGCGAAAGGCTTCTCGAGAGGAAAGCTGTAACTCTGTGAGATGATTTCACAGAACACAAAGAAGTTTCTCAGAAAGCTTCTTTCTCTTTGTTATCGGAGGATTTTTCCTTTGGCCCTATAGTCTTCAAAGGGATCCGAAATATCTGTTCTCAGATTCCACAGAAATAAGGCTAGCAAAGAGATCCACGAAACACAGATGTAAGTCTGTGAGATGAATTAACAGGACACTTAGCAGTTTCTAGGAAAGCTTCTTTCCAGATTTCATCTGAGGATATTTCCTTTTTCACCATAGCCCTCTATGGGCTTCCAAATATCACTTTGCCAATTCCACAAGAACTGTCTTAGCGAAAGGCTTCTCGAGGGGAAAGCTGTAACTCTGTGAGATGATTTCACAGAACACAAAGAAGTTTCTCAGAAAGCTTCTTTCTCGTTGTTATCGGAGGATATTTCCTTTGGCCCTATAGTCTTCAAAGGGATCCGAAATATCTGTTCTCAGATTCCACAGAAATAAGGCTAGCAAAGAGATCCACGAAATACAGATGTAAGTCTGTGAGATGAATTAACAGAACACTAAGTAGTTTCTCAGAAAGCTTCTTTCCAGATTTCATCTGAGGATATTTCCTTTTTCACCATAGCCCTCTATGGGCTTCCAAATATCACTTTGCCAATTCCACAAGAACTGTCTTAGCGAAAGGCTTCTCGAGAGGAAAGCTGTAACTCTGTGAGATGATTTCACAGAACACAAAGAAGTTTCTCAGAAAGCTTCTTTCTCTTTGTTATCGGAGGATATTTCCTTTGGCCCACTAGTCTTCAAAGGGATCCGAAATATCTGTTCTCAGATTCCACAGAAATAAGGCTAGCAAAGAGATCTACGAAATACAGATGTAACTCTGTGAGATGAATTAACAGAACACTAAGCAATTTCCAAGAAAGCTTCTTTCCAGATTTCATCTGAGGATATTTCCTTTTTCACCATAGCCCTCTATGGGCTTCCAAATATCACTTTGCCAATTCCACAAGAACTGTCTTAGCGAAAGGCTCCTTGAGGGGAAAGCTGTAACTCTGTGAGATGATTTCACAGAACACAAAGAAGTTTCTCAGAAAGCTTCTTTCTCTTTGTTATCGGAGGATTTTTCCTTTGGCCCTATAGTCTTCAAAGGGATCCGATATATATGTTCTCAGATTCCACAGAAATAAGGCTAGCAAAGAGATCCACGAAATACAGATGTAAGTCTGTGAGATGAATTACCAGAACACTAAGTAGTTTCTCAGAAAGCTTCTTTCCAGATTTCATCTGAGGATATTTCCTTTTCCACCATAGCCCTCTATGGGCTTCCAAATATCACTTTTCCAATTCCGCAAGAACTGTCTTAGCGAAAGGCTTCTCGAGAGGAAAGCTGTAACTCTGTGAGATGATTTCACAGAACACAAAGAAGTTTCTCAGAAAGCTTCTTTCTCTTTGTTATCGGAGGATATTTCCTTTGGCCCTATAGTCTTCAAAGGGATCCGAAATATCTGTTCTCAGATTCCACAGAAATAAGGCTAGCAAAGAGATCCACGAAATACAGATGTAACTCTGTGAGATGAATTTACAGAACACTAAGCAGTTTCTCAGAAAGCTTCTTTCCAGATTTCATCTGAGGATATTTCCTTTTTCACCATAGCCCTCTATGGGCTTCCAAATATCACTTTTTCAATTCCACAAGAACTGTCTTAGCGAAAGGCTTCTCGAGAGGAAAGCTGTAACTCTGTGAGATGATTTCACAGAACACAAAGAAGTTTCTCAGAAAGCTTCTTTCTCTTTGTTAACGGAGGATATTTCCTTTGGCCCTATAGTCTTCAAAGGGATCCGAAATATCTGTTCTCAGATTCCACAGAAATAAGGCTAGCAAAGAGATCTACGAAATACAGATGTAACTGTGTGAGATGAATTAACAGGACAATTAGCAGTTTCTAGGAAAGCTTCTTTCCAGATTTCATCTGAGGATATTTCCTTTTTCACCATAGCCCTCTATGGGCTTCCAAATATCACTTTGCCAATTCCACAAGAACTGTCTTAGCGAAAGACTTCTCGAGGGGAAAGCTGTAACTCTGTGAGATGATTTCACAGAACACAAAGAAGTTTCTCAGAAAGCTTCTTTCTCTTTGTTATCGGAGGATATTTCCTTTGGCCCTATAGTTTTCAAAGGGATCCGAAATATCTGTTCTCAGATTCCACAGAAATAAGGCTAGCAAAGAGATCCACGAAATACAGATGTAACTCTGTGAGATGAATTAACAGAACACTAAGCAGTTTCCAAGAAAGCTTCTTTGCAGATTTCATCTGAGGATATTTCCTTTTTCACCATAGCCTTCTATGGGCTTCCAAATATCACTTTGCCAATTCCACAAGAACTGTCTTAGCGAAAGGCTTCTTGAGGGGAAAGCTGTAACTCTGTGAGATGATTTCACAGAACACAAAGAAGTTTCTCAGAAAGCTTCTTTCTCTTTGTTAACGGAGGATATTTCCTTTGGCCCTATAGTCTTCAAAGGGATCCGAAATATCTGTTCTCAGATTCCACAGAAATAAGGCTAGCAAAGAGATCCACGAAATACAGATGTAACTCTGTGAGATGAATTAACAGGACACTTAGCAGTTTCTAGGAAAGCTTCTTTCCAGATTTCATCTGAGGATATTTCCTTTTTCACCGTAGCCCTCTATGGGCTTCCAAATATCACTTTGCCAATTCCACAAGAACTGTCTTAGCGAAAGGCTTCTCGAGGGGAAAGCTGTAACTCTGTGAGATGATTTCACAGAACACAAAGAAGTTTCTCAGAAAGCTTCTTTCTCTTTGTTATCGGAGGATATTTCCTTTGGCCCTATAGTCTTCAAAGGGATCCGAAATATCTGTTCTCAGATTCCAGAGAAGTAAGGCTAGCAAAGAGATCCAGGAAATACAGATGTAAGTCTGTGAGATGAATTAACAGAACACTAAGCAGTTTCTCAGAAAGCTTCTTTCCAGATTTCATCTGAGGATATTTCCTTTTTCAACATAGCCCTCTATGGGCTTCCAAATATCCCTTTGCCAATTCCACAAGAACTGTCTTAGCGAAAGGCTTCTTGAGGGGAAAGCTGTAACTCTGTGAGATGATTTCACAGAACACAAAGAAGTTTCTCAGAAAGCTTCTTTCTCGTTGTTATCGGAGGATATTTCCTTTTGCCCTATAGTCTTCAAAGGGATCCGAAATATCTGTTCTCAGATTCCAGAGAAATAAGGATAGCAAAGAGATCCACGAAATACAGATGTAACTCTGTGAGATGAATTAACAGAACACTAAGCAGTTTCCAAGAAAGCTTCTTTCCAGATTTCTTCTGAGGATATTTCCTTTTTCATCATAGCCCTCTAAGGGCTTCCAAATATCACTTTGCCAATTCCACAAGAACTGTCTTAGCGAAACGCTTCTTGAGGGGAAAGCTGTAACTCTGTGAGATGATTTCACAGAACACAAAGAAGTTTCTCCGAAACCTTCTTTCTCTTTGTTATCGGAGGATTTTTCCTTTGGCCCTATAGTCTTCAAAGGGATCCGAAATATCTGTTCTCAGATTCCACAGAAATAAGGCTAGCAAAGAGATCCACGAAATACAGATGTAAGTCTGTGAGATGAATTAACAGGACACTTAGCAGTTTCTAGGAAAGCTTCTTTCCAGATTTCATCTGAGGATATTTCCTTTTTCACCATAGCCCTCTATGGGCTTCCAAATATCACTTTGCCAATTCCACAAGAACTGTCTTAGCGAAAGGCTTCTCGAGGGGAAAGCTGTAACTCTGTGAGATGATTTCACAGAACACAAAGAAGTTTCTCAGAAAGCTTCTTTCTCTTTGTTATCGGAGGATAATTCCTTTGGCCCTATAGTCTTCAAAGGGATCGGAAATATCTGTTCTCAGATTCCACAGAAATAAGGCTAGCAAAGAGATCCACGAAATACAGATGTAAGTCTGTGAGATGAATTAACAGAACACTAAGCAGATTCTCAGAAAGCTTCTTTCCAGATTTCATCTGAGGATATTTCCTTTTTCACCATAGCCCTCTATGGGCTTCCAAATATCACTTTGACAATTCCACAAGAACTGTCTTAGCGAAAGGCTTCTCGAGGGGAAAGCTGTAACTCTGTGAGATGATTTCACAGAACACAAAGAAGTTTCTCAGAAAGCTTCTTTCTCTTTGTTATCGGAGGATATTTCCTTTGGGCCTATAGTCTTCAAAGGGATCCGAAATATCTGTTCTCAGATTCCACAGAAATAAGGCTAGCAAAGAGATCCACGAAATACAGATGTAACTCTGTGAGATGAATTAACAGAACACTAAGCAGTTTCTAAGAAACCTTCTTTCCAGATTTCATCTGAGGATATTTCCTTTTTCACCATAGCCCTCTAAGGGCTTCCAAATATCACTTTGCCAATTCCACAAGAACTGTCTTAGCGAAAGGCTTCTTGAGGGGAAAACTGTAACTCTGTGAGATGATTTCACAGAACACAAAGAAGTTTCTCAGAAACCTTCTTTCTCTTTGTTATCGGAGGATTTTTCCTTTGGCCCTATAGTCTTCAAAGGGATCCGAAATATCTGTTCTCAGATTCCACAGAAATAAGGCTAGCAAAGAGATCCACGAAATACAGATGTAAGACTGTGAGATGAATTACCAGAAAACTAAACAGTTTCTCAGAAAGCTTCTTTCCAGATTTCATCTGAGGATATTTCCTTTTTCACCATAGCCCTCTATGGGCTTCCAAATATCACTTTGCCAATTCCACAAGAACTGTCTTAGCGAAAGGCTTCTCGAGGGGAAAGCTGTAACTCTGTGAGATGATTTCACAGAACACAAAGAAGTTTCTCAGAAAGCTTCTTTCTCTTTGTTATCGGAGGATATTTCCTTTGGCCCTATCGTCTTCAAAGGGATCCGAAATATCTGTTCTCAGATTCCAGAGAAATAAGGCTAGCAAAGAGATCCACGAAGTACAGATGTAAGTCTGTGAGATGAATTAACAGAACACTAAGTAGTTTCTCAGAAAGCTTCTTTCCAGATTTCATCTGAGGATATTTCCTTTTTCACCATAGCCCTCTATGGGCTTCCAAATATCACTTTGCCAATTCCACAAGAATTGTCTTAGCGAAAGGCTTCTCGAGAGGAAAGCTGTAACTCTGTGAGATGATTTCACAGAACACAAAGAAGTTTCTCAGAAAGCTTCTTTCTCTTTGTTATCGGAGGATATTTCCTTTGGCCCTATAGTCTTCAAAGGGATCCGAAATATCTGTTCTCAGATTCCACAGAAATAAGGCTAGCAAAGAGATCCACGAAATACAGATGTAACTCTGTGAGATGAATTAACAGAACACTAAGCAATTTCCAAGAAAGCTTCTTTCCAGATTTCATCTGAGGATATTTCCTTTTTCACCATAGCCTTCTATGGGCTTCCAAATATCACTTTGCCAATTCCACAAGAACTGTCTTAGCGAAAGGCTCCTTGAGGGGAAAGCTGTAACTCTGTGAGATGATTTCACAGAACACAAAGAAGTTTCTCAGAAAGCTTCTTTCTCTTTGTTATCGGAGGATTTTTCCTTTGGCCCTATAGTCTTCAAAGGGATCCGATATATATGTTCTCAGATTCCACAGAAATAAGGCTAGCAAAGAGATCCACGAAATACAGATGTAAGTCTGTGAGATGAATTACCAGAACACTAAGCAGTTTCTCAGAAAGCTTCTTTCCAGATTTCATCTGAGGATATTTCCTTTTCCACCATAGCCCTCTATGGGCTTCCAAATATCACTTTGCCAATTCCACAAGAACTGTCTTAGCGAAAGGCTTCTCGAGGGGAAAGCTGTAACTCTGTGAGATGATTTCACAGAACACAAAGAAGTTTCACAGAAAGCTTCTTTCTCTTTGTTATCGGAGGATATTTCCTTTGGCCCTATAGTCTTCAAAGGGATCCGAAATATCTGTTCTCAGATTCCACAGAAATAAGGGTAGCAAAGAGATCCACGAAATACAGATGTAAGTCTGTGAGATGAATTAACAGAACACTAAGCAGTTTCTCAGAAAGCTTCTTTCCAGATTTCATCTGAGGATATTTCCTTTTTCACCATAGCCCTCTATGGGCTTCCAAATATCACTTTTCCAATTCCACAAGAACTGTCTTAGCGAAAGGCTTCTCGAGAGGAAAGCTGTAACTCTGTGAGATGATTTCACAGAACACAAAGAAGTTTCTCAGAAAGCTTCTTTCTCTTTGTTATCGGAGGATATTTCCTTTGGCCCTATAGTCTTCAAAGGGATCCGAAATATCTGTTCTCAGATTCCACAGAAATAAGGCTAGCAAAGAGATCCACGAAATACAGATGTAACTCTGTGAGATGAATTAACAGAACACTAAGCAGTTTCCAAGAAAGCTTCTTTCCAGATTTCATCTGAGGATATTTCCTTTTTCACCATAGCCTTCTATGGGCTTCCAAATATCACATTGCCAATTCCACAAGAACTGTCTTAGCGAAAGGCTTCTTGAGGGGAAAGCTGTAACTCTGTGAGATGATTTCACAGAACACAAAGAAGTTTATCAGAAAGCTTCTTTCTCTTTGTTAACGGAGGATATTTCCTTTGGCCCTATAGTCTTCAAAGGGATCCGAAATATCTGTTCTCAGATTCCACAGAAATAAGGCTAGCAAAGAGATCCACGAAATACAGATGTAACTCTGTGAGATGAATTAACAGGACGATTAGCATTTTCTAGGAAAGCTTCTTTCCAGATTTCATCTGAGGATATTTCCTTTTTCACCATAGCCCTCTATGGGCTTCCAAATATCACTTTGCCAATTCCACAAGAACTGTCTTAGCGAAAGGCTTCTCGAGGGGAAAGCTGTAACTCTGTGAGATGATTTCAAAGAACACAAAGAAGTTTCTCAGAAAGCTTCTTTCTCTTTGTTATCGGAGGATATTTCCTTTGGCCCTATAGTTTTCAAAGGGATCCGAAATATCTGTTCTCAGATTCCACAGAAATAAGGCTAGCAAAGAGATCCACGAAATACAGATGTAACTCTGTGAGATGAATTAACAGAACACTAAGCAGTTTCCAAGAAAGCTTCTTTCCAGATTTCATCTGAGGATATTTCCTTTTTCACCATAGCCTTCTAAGGGCTTCCAAATATCACTTTGCCAATTCCACAAGAACTGTCTTAGCGAAAGTCTTCTCGAGGGGAAAGCTGTAACTCTGTGAGATGATTTCACAGAACACAAAGAAGTTTCTCAGAAAGCTTCTTTCTCTTTGTTATCGGAGGATATTTCCTTTGGCCCTATCGTCTTCAAAGGGATCCGAAATATCTGTTCTCAGATTCCAGAGAAATAAGGCTAGCAAAGAGATCCACGAAGTACAGATGTAAGTCTGTGAGATGAATTAACAGAACACTAAGTAGTTTCTCAGAAAGCTTCTTTCCAGATTTCATCTGAGGATATTTCCTTTTTCACCATAGCCTTCTATGGGCTTCCAAATATCACTTTGCCAATTCCACAAGAACTGTCTTAGCGAAAGGCTCCTTGAGGGGAAAGCTGTAACTCTGTGAGATGATTTCACAGAACACAAAGAAGTTTCTCAGAAAGCTTCTTTCTCTTTGTTATCGGAGGATTTTTCCTTTGGCCCTATAGTCTTCAAAGGGATCCGATATATATGTTCTCAGATTCCACAGAAATAAGGCTAGCAAAGAGATCCACGAAATACAGATGTAAGTCTGTGAGATGAATTACCAGAACACTAAGCAGTTTCTCAGAAAGCTTCTTTCCAGATTTCATCTGAGGATATTTCCTTTTCCACCATAGCCCTCTATGGGCTTCCAAATATCACTTTGCCAATTCCACAAGAACTGTCTTAGCGAAAGGCTTCTCGAGGGGAAAGCTGTAACTCTGTGAGATGATTTCACAGAACACAAAGAAGTTTCACAGAAAGCTTCTTTCTCTTTGTTATCGGAGGATATTTCCTTTGGCCCTATAGTCTTCAAAGGGATCCGAAATATCTGTTCTCAGATTCCACAGAAATAAGGGTAGCAAAGAGATCCACGAAATACAGATGTAACTCTGTGAGATGAATTAACAGGACGATTAGCATTTTCTAGGAAAGCTTCTTTCCAGATTTCATCTGAGGATATTTCCTTTTTCACCATAGCCCTCTATGGGCTTCCAAATATCACTTTGCCAATTCCACAAGAACTGTCTTAGCGAAAGGCTTCTCGAGGGGAAAGCTGTAACTCTGTGAGATGATTTCAAAGAACACAAAGAAGTTTCTCAGAAAGCTTCTTTCTCTTTGTTATCGGAGGATATTTCCTTTGGCCCTATAGTTTTCAAAGGGATCCGAAATATCTGTTCTCAGATTCCACAGAAATAAGGCTAGCAAAGAGATCCACGAAATACAGATGTAAGTCTGTGAGATGAATTAACAGAACACTAAGCAGTTTCCAAGAAAGCTTCTTTCCAGATTTCATCTGAGGATATTTCCTTTTTCACCATAGCCTTCTATGGGCTTCCAAATATCACTTTGCCAATTCCACAAGAACTGTCTTAGCGAAAGTCTTCTCGAGGGGAAAGCTGTAACTCTGTGAGATGATTTCACAGAACACAAAGAAGTTTCTCAGAAAGCTTCTTTCTCTTTGTTAACGGAGGATATTTCCTTTGGCCCTATAGTCTTCAAAGGGATCCGAAATATCTGTTCTCAGATTCCACAGAAATAAGGCTAGCAAAGAGATCCACGAAATACAGATGTAACTCTGTGAGATGAATTAACAGGACACTTAGCAGTTTCTAGGAAAGCTTCTTTCCAGATTTCATCTGAGGATATTTCCTTTTTCACCATAGCCCTCTATGGGCTTCCAAATATCACTTTGCCAATTCCACAAGAACTGTCTTAGCGAAAGGCTTCTCGAGGGGAAAGCTGTAACTCTGTGAGATGATTTCACAGAACACAAAGAAGTTTCTCAGAAAGCTTCTTTCTCTTTGTTATCGGAGGATATTTCCTTTGGCCCTATAGTCTTCAAAGGGATCCGAAATATCTGTTCTCAGATTCCACAGAAATAAGGCTAGCAAAGAGATCCACGAAATACAGATGTAACTCTGTGAGATGAATTAACAGAACACTAAGCAGTTTCTCAGAAAGCTTCTTTCCAGATTTCATCTGAAGATATTTCCTTTTTCACCATAGCCCTCTAAGGGCTTCCAAATATCACTTTTCCAATTCCACAAGAACTGTCTTAGCGAAAGGCTTCTTGAGGGGAAAGCTGTAACTCTGTGAGATGATTTCACAGAGCACAAAGAAGTTTCTCAGAAAGCTTCTTTCTCTTTGTTATCGGAGGATATTTCCTTTGGCCCTATAGTCTTCAAAGGGATCCGAAATATCTGTTCTCAGATTCCACAGAAATAAGGCTAGCAAAGAGATCCACGAAATACAGATGTAACTCTGTGAGATGAATTAACAGAACACTAAGCAGTTTCCAAGAAAGCTTCTTTCCAGATTTCATCTGAGGATATTTCCTTTTTCACCATAGCCCTCGATGGGCTTCCAAATATCACTTTGCCAATTCCACAAGAACTGTCTTAGCGAAAGGCTTCTTGAGGGGAAAGCTGTAACACTGTGAGATGATTTCACAGAACACAAAGAAGTTTCTCAGAAAGCTTCTTTCTCTTTTTTAACGGAGGATATTTCCTTTGGCCCTATAGTTTCAAAGGGATCCGAAATATCTGTTCTCAGATTCCACAGAAATAAGGCTAGCAAAGAGATCCACGAAATACAGATGTAACTCTGTGAGACGAATTAACAGGACACTTAGCAGTTTCTAGGAAAGCTTCTTTCCAGATTTCATCTGAGGATATTTCCTTTTTCACCATAGCCCTCTATGGGCTTCCAAATATCACTTTGCCAATTCCACAAGAACTGTCTTAGCGAAAGGCTTCTCGAGGGGAAAGCTGTAACTCTGTGAGATGATTTCACAGAACACAAAGAAGTTTCTCAGAAAGCTTCTTTCTCTTTGTTATCGGAGGATTTTTCCTTTGGCCCTATAGTCTTCAAAGGGATCCGATATATATGTTCTCAGATTCCACAGAAATAAGGCTAGCAAAGAGATCCACGAAATACAGATGTAACTCTGTGAGATGAATTACCAGAACACTAAGCAGTTTCTCAGAAAGCTTCTTTCCAGATTGCATCTGAGGATATTTCCTTTTCCACCATAGCCCTCTATGGGCTTCCAAATATCACTTTGCCAATTCCACAAGAACTGTCTTAGCGAAAGGCTTCTCGAGGGGAAAGCTGTAACTCTGTGAGATGATTTCACAGAACACGAAGAAGTTTCACAGAAAGCTTCTTTCTCTTTGTTATCGGAGGATATTTCCTTTGGCCCTATAGTCTTCAAAGGGATCCGAAATATCTGTTCTCAGTTTCCAGAGAAAAAAGGCTAGCAAAGAGATCCACGAAATACAGATGTAAGTCTGTGGGATGAATTAACAGAACACTAAGCAGTTTCTCAGAAAGCTTCTTTCCAGATTTCATCTGAGGATATTTCCTTTTTCACCATAGCCCTCTATGGGCTTCCAAATATCACTTTTTCAATTCCACAAGAACTGTCTTAGCGAAAGGCTTCTCGAGAGGAAAGCTGTAACTCTGTGAGATGATTTCACAGAACACAAAGAAGTTTCTCAGAAAGCTTCTTTCTCTTTGTTATCGGAGGATATTTCCTTTGGCCCTATAGTCTTCAAAGGGATCCGAAATATCTGTTCTCAGATTCCACAGAAATAAGGCTAGCAAAGAGATCCACGAAATACAGATGTAACTCTGTGAGATGAATTAACAGAACACTAAGCAGTTTCCATGAAAGCTTCTTTCCAGATTTCATCTGAGGATATTTCCTTTTTCACCATAGCCTTCTATGGGCTTCCAAATATCACTTTGCCAATTGCACAAGAACTGTCTTAGCGAAAGGCTTCTTGAGGGGAAAGCTGTAACTCTGTGAGATGATTTCACAGAACACAAAGAAGTTTCTCAGAAAGCTTCTTTCTCTTTGTTAACGGAGGATATTTCCTTTGGCCCTATAGTCTTCAAAGGGATCCGAAATATCTGTTCTCAGATTCCACAGAAATAAGGCTAGCAAAGAGATCCACGAAATACAGATGTAACTCTGTGAGATGAATTAACAGGACACTTAGCAGTTTCTAGGAAAGCTTCTTTCCAGATTTCATCTGAGGATATTTCCTTTTTCACCGTAGCCCTCTATGGGCTTCGAAATATCACTTTTCCAATTCCACAAGAAATGTCTTAGCGAAAGGCTTCTCGAGGGGAAAGCTGTAACTCTGTGAGATGATTTCACAGAACACAAAGAAGTTTCTCAGAAAGCTTCTTTCTCGTTGTTATCGGAGGATATTTCCTTTGGCCCTATAGTCTTCAAAGGGATCCGAAATATCTGTTCTCAGATTCCACAGAAATAAGGCTAGCAAAGAGATCCACGAAATACAGATGTAACTCTGTGAGATGAATTAACAGAACACTAAGCAATTTCCAAGAAAGCTTCTTTCCAGATTTCATCTGAGGATATTTCCTTTTTCACCATAGCCTTCTATGGGCTTCCAAATATCACTTTGCCAATTCCACAAGAACTGTCTTAGCGAAAGGCTCCTTGAGGGGAAAGCTGTAACTCTGTGAGATGATTTCACAGAACACAAAGAAGTTTCTCAGAAAGCTTCTTTCTCTTTGTTATCGGAGGATTTTTCCTTTGGCCCTATAGTCTTCAAAGGGATCCGATATATATGTTCTCAGATTCCACAGAAATAAGGCTAGCAAAGAGATCCACGAAATACAGATGTAAGTCTGTGAGATGAATTACCAGAACACTAAGCAGTTTCTCAGAAAGCTTCTTTCCAGATTTCATCTGAGGATATTTCCTTTTCCACCATAGCCCTCTATGGGCTTCCAAATATCACTTTGCCAATTCCACAAGAACTGTCTTAGCGAAAGGCTTCTCGAGAGGAAAGCTGTAACTCTGTGAGATGATTTCACAGAACACAAAGAAGTTTCTCAGAAAGCTTCTTTCTCTTTGTTATCGGAGGATATTTCCTTTGGCCCTATAGTCTTCAAAGGGATCCGAAATATCTGTTCTCAGATTCCACAGAAATAAGGCTAGCAAAGAGATCCACGAAATACAGATGTAACTCTGTGAGATGAATTAACAGAACACTAAGCAGTTTCCAAGAAAGCTTCTTTCCAGATTTCATCTGAGGATATTTCCTTTTTCACCATAGCCTTCTATGGGCTTCCAAATATCACATTGCCAATTCCACAAGAACTGTCTTAGCGAAAGGCTTCTTGAGGGGAAAGCTGTAACTCTGTGAGATGATTTCACAGAACACAAAGAAGTTTCTCAGAAAGCTTCTTTCTCTTTGTTAACGGAGGATATTTCCTTTGGCCCTATAGTCTTCAAAGGGATCCGAAATATCTGTTCTCAGATTCCACAGAAATAAGGCTAGCAAAGAGATCCACGAAATACAGATGTAACTCTGTGAGATGAATTAACAGGACGATTAGCATTTTCTAGGAAAGCTTCTTTCCAGATTTCATCTGAGGATATTTCCTTTTTCACCATAGCCCTCTATGGGCTTCCAAATATCACTTTGCCAATTCCACAAGAACTGTCTTAGCGAAAGGCTTCTCGAGGGGAAAGCTGTAACTCTGTGAGATGATTTCAAAGAACACAAAGAAGTTTCTCAGAAAGCTTCTTTCTCTTTGTTATCGGAGGATATTTCCTTTGGCCCTATAGTTTTCAAAGGGATCCGAAATATCTGTTCTCAGATTCCACAGAAATAAGGCTAGCAAAGAGATCCACGAAATACAGATGTAACTCTGTGAGATGAATTAACAGAACACTAAGCAGTTTCCAAGAAAGCTTCTTTCCAGATTTCATCTGAGGATATTTCCTTTTTCACCATAGCCTTCTAAGGGCTTCCAAATATCACTTTGCCAATTCCACAAGAACTGTCTTAGCGAAAGTCTTCTCGAGGGGAAAGCTGTAACTCTGTGAGATGATTTCACAGAACACAAAGAAGTTTCTCAGAAAGCTTCTTTCTCTTTGTTATCGGAGGATATTTCCTTTGGCCCTATCGTCTTCAAAGGGATCCGAAATATCTGTTCTCAGATTCCAGAGAAATAAGGCTAGCAAAGAGATCCACGAAGTACAGATGTAAGTCTGTGAGATGAATTAACAGAACACTAAGTAGTTTCTCAGAAAGCTTCTTTCCAGATTTCATCTGAGGATATTTCCTTTTTCACCATAGCCCTCTATGGGCTTCCAAATATCACTTTGCCAATTCCACAAGAATTGTCTTAGCGAAAGGCTTCTCGAGAGGAAAGCTGTAACTCTGTGAGATGATTTCACAGAACACAAAGAAGTTTCTCAGAAAGCTACTTTCTCTTTGTTATCGGAGGATATTTCCTTTGGCCCTATAGTCTTCAAAGGGATCCGAAATATCTGTTCTCAGATTCCACAGAAATAAGGCTAGCAAAGAGATCCACGAAATACAGATGTAACTCTGTGAGATGAATTAACAGAACACTAAGCAATTTCCAAGAAAGCTTCTTTCCAGATTTCATCTGAGGATATTTCCTTTTTCACCATAGCCTTCTATGGGCTTCCAAATATCACTTTGCCAATTCCACAAGAACTGTCTTAGCGAAAGGCTCCTTGTGGGGAAAGCTGTAACTCTGTGAGATGATTTCACAGAACACAAAGAAGTTTCTCAGAAAGCTTCTTTCTCTTTGTTATCGGAGGATTTTTCCTTTGGCCCTATAGTCTTCAAAGGGATCCGATATATATGTTCTCAGATTCCACAGAAATAAGGCTAGCAAAGAGATCCACGAAATACAGATGTAAGTCTGTGAGATGAATTACCAGAACACTAAGCAGTTTCTCAGAAAGCTTCTTTCCAGATTTCATCTGAGGATATTTCCTTTTCCACCATAGCCCTCTATGGGCTTCCAAATATCACTTTGCCAATTCCACAAGAACTGTCTTAGCGAAAGGCTTCTCGAGGGGAAAGCTGTAACTCTGTGAGATGATTTCACAGAACACAAAGAAGTTTCACAGAAAGCTTCTTTCTCTTTGTTATCGGAGGATATTTCCTTTGGCCCTATAGTCTTCAAAGGGATCCGAAATATCTGTTCTCAGATTCCACAGAAATAAGGGTAGCAAAGAGATCCACGAAATACAGATGTAACTCTGTGAGATGAATTAACAGGACGATTAGCATTTTCTAGGAAAGCTTCTTTCCAGATTTCATCTGAGGATATTTCCTTTTTCACCATAGCCCTCTATGGGCTTCCAAATATCACTTTGCCAATTCCACAAGAACTGTCTTAGCGAAAGGCTTCTCGAGGGGAAAGCTGTAACTCTGTGAGATGATTTCAAAGAACACAAAGAAGTTTCTCAGAAAGCTTCTTTCTCTTTGTTATCGGAGGATATTTCCTTTGGCCCTATAGTTTTCAAAGGGATCCGAAATATCTGTTCTCAGATTCCACAGAAATAAGGCTAGCAAAGAGATCCACGAAATACAGATGTAACTCTGTGAGATGAATTAACAGAACACTAAGCAGTTTCCAAGAAAGCTTCTTTCCAGATTTCATCTGAGGATATTTCCTTTTTCACCATAGCCTTCTATGGGCTTCCAAATATCACTTTGCCAATTCCACAAGAACTGTCTTAGCGAAAGTCTTCTCGAGGGGAAAGCTGTAACTCTGTGAGATGATTTCACAGAACACAAAGAAGTTTCTCAGAAAGCTTCTTTCTCTTTGTTAACGGAGGATATTTCCTTTGGCCCTATAGTCTTCAAAGGGATCCGAAATATCTGTTCTCAGATTCCACAGAAATAAGGCTAGCAAAGAGATCCACGAAATACAGATGTAACTCTGTGAGATGAATTAACAGGACACTTAGCAGTTTCTAGGAAAGCTTCTTTCCAGATTTCATCTGAGGATATTTCCTTTTTCACCATAGCCCTCTATGGGCTTCCAAATATCACTTTGCCAATTCCACAAGAACTGTCTTAGCGAAAGGCTTCTCGAGGGGAAAGCTGTAACTCTGTGAGATGATTTCACAGAACACAAAGAAGTTTCTCAGAAAGCTTCTTTCTCTTTGTTATCGGAGGATATTTCCTTTGGCCCTATAGTCTTCAAAGGGATCCGAAATATCTGTTCTCAGATTCCACAGAAATAAGGCTAGCAAAGAGATCCACGAAATACAGATGTAACTCTGTGAGATGAATTAACAGAACACTAAGCAGTTTCTCAGAAAGCTTCTTTCCAGATTTCATCTGAAGATATTTCCTTTTTCACCATAGCCCTCTAAGGGCTTCCAAATATCACTTTTCCAATTCCACAAGAACTGTCTTAGCGAAAGGCTTCTTGAGGGGAAAGCTGTAACTCTGTGAGATGATTTCACAGAGCACAAAGAAGTTTCTCAGAAAGCTTCTTTCTCTTTGTTATCGGAGGATATTTCCTTTGGCCCTATAGTCTTCAAAGGGATCCGAAATATCTGTTCTCAGATTCCACAGAAATAAGGCTAGCAAAGAGATCCACGAAATACAGATGTAACTCTGTGAGATGAATTAACAGAACACTAAGCAGTTTCCAAGAAAGCTTCTTTCCAGATTTCATCTGAGGATATTTCCTTTTTCACCATAGCCCTCGATGGGCTTCCAAATATCACTTTGCCAATTCCACAAGAACTGTCTTAGCGAAAGGCTTCTTGAGGGGAAAGCTGTAACACTGTGAGATGATTTCACAGAACACAAAGAAGTTTCTCAGAAAGCTTCTTTCTCTTTTTTAACGGAGGATATTTCCTTTGGCCCTATAGTTTCAAAGGGATCCGAAATATCTGTTCTCAGATTCCACAGAAATAAGGCTAGCAAAGAGATCCACGAAATACAGATGTAACTCTGTGAGACGAATTAACAGGACACTTAGCAGTTTCTAGGAAAGCTTCTTTCCAGATTTCATCTGAGGATATTTCCTTTTTCACCATAGCCCTCTATGGGCTTCCAAATATCACTTTGCCAATTCCACAAGAACTGTCTTAGCGAAAGGCTTCTCGAGGGGAAAGCTGTAACTCTGTGAGATGATTTCACAGAACACAAAGAAGTTTCTCAGAAAGCTTCTTTCTCTTTGTTATCGGAGGATTTTTCCTTTGGCCCTATAGTCTTCAAAGGGATCCGATATATATGTTCTCAGATTCCACAGAAATAAGGCTAGCAAAGAGATCCACGAAATACAGATGTAACTCTGTGAGATGAATTACCAGAACACTAAGCAGTTTCTCAGAAAGCTTCTTTCCAGATTGCATCTGAGGATATTTCCTTTTCCACCATAGCCCTCTATGGGCTTCCAAATATCACTTTGCCAATTCCACAAGAACTGTCTTAGCGAAAGGCTTCTCGAGGGGAAAGCTGTAACTCTGTGAGATGATTTCACAGAACACGAAGAAGTTTCACAGAAAGCTTCTTTCTCTTTGTTATCGGAGGATATTTCCTTTGGCCCTATAGTCTTCAAAGGGATCCGAAATATCTGTTCTCAGTTTCCAGAGAAAAAAGGCTAGCAAAGAGATCCACGAAATACAGATGTAAGTCTGTGGGATGAATTAACAGAACACTAAGCAGTTTCTCAGAAAGCTTCTTTCCAGATTTCATCTGAGGATATTTCCTTTTTCACCATAGCCCTCTATGGGCTTCCAAATATCACTTTTTCAATTCCACAAGAACTGTCTTAGCGAAAGGCTTCTCGAGAGGAAAGCTGTAACTCTGTGAGATGATTTCACAGAACACAAAGAAGTTTCTCAGAAAGCTTCTTTCTCTTTGTTATCGGAGGATATTTCCTTTGGCCCTATAGTCTTCAAAGGGATCCGAAATATCTGTTCTCAGATTCCACAGAAATAAGGCTAGCAAAGAGATCCACGAAATACAGATGTAACTCTGTGAGATGAATTAACAGAACACTAAGCAGTTTCCATGAAAGCTTCTTTCCAGATTTCATCTGAGGATATTTCCTTTTTCACCATAGCCTTCTATGGGCTTCCAAATATCACTTTGCCAATTCCACAAGAACTGTCTTAGCGAAAGGCTTCTTGAGGGGAAAGCTGTAACTCTGTGAGATGATTTCACAGAACACAAAGAAGTTTCTCAGAAAGCTTCTTTCTCTTTGTTAACGGAGGATATTTCCTTTGGCCCTATAGTCTTCAAAGGGATCCGAAATATCTGTTCTCAGATTCCACAGAAATAAGGCTAGCAAAGAGATCCACGAAATACAGATGTAACTCTGTGAGATGAATTAACAGGACACTTAGCAGTTTCTAGGAAAGCTTCTTTCCAGATTTCATCTGAGGATATTTCCTTTTTCACCGTAGCCCTCTATGGGCTTCGAAATATCACTTTTCCAATTCCACAAGAAATGTCTTAGCGAAAGGCTTCTCGAGGGGAAAGCTGTAACTCTGTGAGATGATTTCACAGAACACAAAGAAGTTTCTCAGAAAGCTTCTTTCTCGTTGTTATCGGAGGATATTTCCTTTGGCCCTATAGTCTTCAAAGGGATCCGAAATACCTGTTCTCAGATTCCAGAGAAATAAGGATAGCAAAGAGATCCACGAAATACAGATGTAAGTCTGTGAGATGAATTAACAGAACACTAAGCAGTTTCTCAGAAAGCTTCTTTCCAGATTTCTTCTGAGGATATTTACTTTTTCACCATAGACCTCTATGGGCTTCCAAATATCACTTTTCCAATTCCACAAGAACTGTCTTAGCGAAAGGCTTCTCGAGAGGAAAGCTGTAACTCTGTGAGATGATTTCACAGAACACAAAGAAGTTTCTCAGAAAGCTTCTTTCTCTTTGTTATCGGAGGATATTTCCTTTGGCTCTATAGTCGTCAAAGGGATCCGAAATATCTGTTCTCAGATTCCACAGAAATAAGGCTAGCAAAGAGATCCACGAAATACAGATGTAACTCTGTGAGATGAATTAACAGAACACTAAGCAGTTTCCAAGAAAGCTTCTTTCCAGATTTCTTCTGAGGATATTTCCTTTTTCACCATAGCCCTCTAAGGGCTTCCAAATATCACTTTGCCAATTCCACAAGAACTGTCTTAGCGAAACGCTTCTTGAGGGGAAAGCTGTAACTCTGTGAGATGATTTCACAGAACACAAAGAAGTTTCTCCGAAACCTTCTTTCTCTTTGTTATCGGAGGATTTTTCCTTTGGCCCTATAGTCTTCAAAGGGATCCGAAATATCTGTTCTCAGATTCCACAGAAATAAGGCTAGCAAAGAGATCCACGAAATACAGATGTAAGTCTGTGAGATGAATTAACAGAACACTAAGCAGTTTCTCAGAAAGCTTCTTTCCAGATTTCATCTGAGGATATTTCCTTTTTCACCATAGCCCTCTATGGGCTTCCAAATATCACTTTGCCAATTCCGCAAGAACTGTCTTAGGTAACGGCTTCTCGAGGGGAAAGCTGTAACTCTGTGAGATGATTTCACAGAACACAAAGAAGTTTCTCAGAAAGCTTCTTTCTCTTTGTTATCGGAGGATATTTCCTTTGGCCCACTAGTCTTCAAAGGGATCCGAAATATCTGTTCTCAGATTCCACAGAAATAAGGCTAGCAAAGAGATCCACGAAATACAGATGTAACTCTGTGAGATGAATTAACAGAACACTAAGCAGTTTCTCAGAAAGCTTCTTTCCAGATTTCCTCTGAGGATATTTCCTTTTTCACCATAGCCCTCTATGGGCTTCCAAATATCACTTTGCCAATTCCACAAGAACTGTCTTAGCGAAAGGCTTCTCGAGGGGAAAGCTGTAACTCTGTGAGATGATTTCACAGAACACAAAGAAGTTTCTCAGAAAGCTTCTTTCTCTTTGTTATCGGAGGATTTTTCCTTTGGCCCACTAGTCTTCAAAGGGATCCGAAATATCTGTTATCAGATTCCACAGAAATAAGGCTAGCAAAGAGATCCACGAAATACAGATGTAAGTCTGTGAGATGAATTACCAGAACACTAAACAGTTTCTCAGAAAGCTTCTTTCCAGATTTCATCTGAGGATATTTCCTTTTTCACCATAGCCCTCTATGGGCTTCCAGATATCACTTTGCCAATTCCACAAGAACTGTCTTAGCGAAAGGCTTCTCGAGGGGAAAGCTGTAACTCTGTGAGATGATTTCACAGAACACAAAGAAGTTTCTCAGAAAGATTCTTTCTCTTTGTTATCGGAGGATATTTCCTTTGGCCCTATAGTCTTCAAAGGGATCCGAAATATCTGTTCTCAGATTCCAGAGAAATAAGGCTAGCAAAGAGATCCACGAAATACAGATGTAAGTCTGTGAGATGAATTAACAGAACACTAAGCAGTTTCTCAGAAAGCTTCTTTCCAGATTTCATCTGAGGATATTTCCTTTTTCACCGTAGCCCTCTATGGGCTTCCAAATATCACTTTGCCAATTCCACAAGAACTGTCTTAGCGAAAGGCTTCTCGAGAGGAAAGCTGTAACTCTGTGAGATGATTTCACAGAACACAAAGAAGTTTCTCAGAAAGCTTCTTTCTCTTTGTTATCGGAGGATATTTCCTTTGGCCCTATAGTCTTCAAAGGGATCCGAAATATCTGTTCTCAGATTCCACAGAAATAAGGCTAGCAAAGAGATCAACGAAATACAGATGTAAGTCTGTGAGATGAATTAACAGAACACTAAGCAGTTTCCAAGAAAGCTTCTTTCCAGATTTCATCTGAGGATATTTCCTTTTTCACCATAGCCTTCTATGGGCTTCCAAATATCACTTTGCCAATTCCACAAGAACTGTCTTAGCGAAAGGCTTCTTGAGGGGAAAGCTGTAACTCTGTGAGATGATTTCACAGAACACAAAGAAGTTTCTCAGAAAGCTTCTTTCTCTTTTTTAACGGAGGATATTTCCTTTGGCCCTATAGTCTTCAAAGGGATCCGAAATATCTGTTCTCAGATTCCACAGAAATAAGGCTAGCAAAGAGATCCACGAAATACAGATGTAACTCTGTGAGACGAATTAACAGGACACTTAGCAGTTTCTAGGAAAGCTTCTTTCCAGATTTCATCTGAGGATATTTCCTTTTTCACCATAGCGCTCTATGGGCTTCCAAATATCACTTTGCCAATTCCACAAGAACTGTCTTAGCGAAAGGCTTCTCGAGGGGAAAGCTGTAACTCTGTGAGATGATTTCACAGAACACAAAGAAGTTTCTCAGAAAGCTTCTTTCTCTTTGTTATCGGAGGATTTTTCCTTTGGCCCTATAGTCTTCAAAGGGAACCGATATATATGTTCTCAGATTCCACAGAAATAAGGCTAGCAAAGAGATCCACGAAATACAGATGTAAGTCTGTGAGATGAATTACCAGAACACTAAGCAGTTTCTCAGAAAGCTTCTTTCCAGATTTCATCTGAGGATATTTCCTTTTTCACCATAGCCCTCTATGGGCTTCCAGATATCACTTTGCCAATTCCACAAGAACTGTCTTAGCGAAAGGCTTCTCGAGGGGAAAGCTGTAACTCTGTGAGATGATTTCACAGAACACAAAGAAGTTTCTCAGAAAGATTCTTTCTCTTTGTTATCGGAGGATATTTCCTTTGGCCCTATAGTCTTCAAAGGGATCCGAAATATCTGTTCTCAGATTCCAGAGAAATAAGGCTAGCAAAGAGATCCACGAAATACAGATGTAAGTCTGTGAGATGAATTAACAGAACACTAAGCAGTTTCTCAGAAAGCTTCTTTCCAGATTTCATCTGAGGATATTTCCTTTTTCACCATAGCCCTCTATGGGCTTCCAAATATCACTTTGCCAATTCCACAAGAACTGTCTTAGCGAAAGGCTTCTCGAGAGGAAAGCTGTAACTCTGTGAGATGATTTCACAGAACACAAAGAAGTTTCTCAGAAAGCTTCTTTCTCTTTGTTATCGGAGGATATTTCCTTTGGCCCTATAGTCTTCAAAGGGATCCGAAATATCTGTTCTCAGATTCCACAGAAATAAGGCTAGCAAAGAGATCAACGAAATACAGATGTAACTCTGTGAGATGAATTAACAGAACACTAAGCAGTTTCCAAGAAAGCTTCTTTCCAGATTTCATCTGAGGATATTTCCTTTTTCACCATAGCCTTCTATGGGCTTCCAAATATCACTTTGCCAATTCCACAAGAACTGTCTTAGCGAAAGGCTTCTTGAGGGGAAAGCTGTAACTCTGTGAGATGATTTCACAGAACACAAAGAAGTTTCTCAGAAAGCTTCTTTCTCTTTTTTAACGGAGGATATTTCCTTTGGCCCTATAGTCTTCAAAGAGATCCGAAATATCTGTTCTCAGATTCCACAGAAATAAGGCTAGCAAAGAGATCCACGAAATACAGATGTAACTCTGTGAGACGAATTAACAGGACACTTAGCAGTTTCTAGGAAAGCTTCTTTCCAGATTTCATCTGAGGATATTTCCTTTTTCACCATAGCGCTCTATGGGCTTCCAAATATCACTTTGCCAATTCCACAAGAACTGTCTTAGCGAAAGGCTTCTCGAGGGGAAAGCTGTAACTCTGTGAGATGATTTCACAGAACACAAAGAAGTTTCTCAGAAAGCTTCTTTCTCTTTGTTATCGGAGGATTTTTCCTTTGGCCCTATAGTCTTCAAAGGGATCCGATATATATGTTCTCAGATTCCACAGAAATAAGGCTAGCAAAGAGATCCACGAAATACAGATGTAAGTCTGTGAGATGAATTACCAGAACACTAAGCAGTTTCTCAGAAAGCTTCTTTCCAGATTGCATCTGAGGATATTTCCTTTTCCACCATAGCCCTCTATGGGCTTCCAAATATCACTTTGCCAATTCCACAAGAACTGTCTTAGCGAAAGGCTTCTCGAGGGGAAAGCTGTAACTCTGTGAGATGATTTCACAGAACACAAAGAAGTTTCACAGAAAGCTTCTTTCTCTTTGTTATCGGAGGATATTTCCTTTGGCCCTATAGTCTTCAAAGGGATCCGAAATATCTGTTCTCAGATTCCAGAGAAATAAGGCTAGCAAAGAGATCCACGAAATACAGATGTAAGTCTGTGGGATGAATTAACAGAACACTAAGCAGTTTCTCAGAAAGCTTCTTTCCAGATTTCATCTGAGGATATTTCCTTTTTCACCATAGCCCTCTATGGGCTTCCAAATATCACTTTTTCAATTCCACAAGAACTGTCTTAGCGAAAGGCTTCTCGAGAGGAAAGCTGTAACTCTGTGAGATGATTTCACAGAACACAAAGAAGTTTCTCAGAAAGCTTCTTTCTCTTTGTTATCGGAGGATATTTCCTTTGGCCCTATAGTCTTCAAAGGGATCCGAAATATCTGTTCTCAGATTCCACAGAAATAAGGCTAGCAAAGAGATCCACGAAATACAGATGTAACTCTGTGAGATGAATTAACAGAACACTAAGCAGTTTCCAAGAAAGCTTCTTTCCAGATTTCATCTGAGGATATTTCCTTTTTCACCATAGCCTTCTATGGGCTTCCAAATATCACTTTGCCAATTCCACAAGAACTGTCTTAGCGAAAGGCTTCTTGAGGGGAAAGCTGTAACTCTGTGAGATGATTTCACAGAACACAAAGAAGTTTCTCAGAAAGCTTCTTTCTCTTTGTTAACGGAGGATATTTCCTTTGGCCCTATAGTCTTCAAAGGGATCCGAAATATCTGTTCTCAGATTCCACAGAAATAAGGCTAGCAAAGAGATCCACGAAATACAGATGTAACTCTGTGAGATGAATTAACAGGACACTTAGCAGTTTCTAGGAAAGCTTCTTTCCAGATTTCATCTGAGGATATTTCCTTTTTCACCGTAGCCCTCTATGGGCTTCCAAATATCACTTTGCCAATTCCACAAGAACTGTCTTAGCGAAAGGCTTCTCGAGAGGAAAGCTGTAACTCTGTGAGATGATTTCACAGAACACAAAGAAGTTTCTCAGAAAGCTTCTTTCTCTTTGTTATCGGAGGATATTTCCTTTGGCCCTATAGTCTTCAAAGGGATCCGAAATATCTGTTCTCAGATTCCAGAGAAGTAAGGCTAGCAAAGAGATCCACGAAATACAGATGTAAGTCTGTGAGATGAATTAACAGAACACTAAGCAGTTTCTCAGAAAACTTCTTTCCAGATTTCATCTGAGGATATTTCCTTTTTCACCATAGCCCTCTATGGGCTTCCAAATATCGCTTTGCCAATTCCACAAGAACTGCCTTAGCGAAAGGCTTCTTGAGGGGAAAGCTGTAACTCTGTGAGATGATTTCACAGAACACAAAGAAGTTTCTCAGAAAGCTTCTTTCTCGTTGTTATCGGAGGATATTTCCTTTGGCCCTATAGTCTTCAAAGGGATCCGAAATATCTGTTCTCAGATTCCAGAGAAATAAGGATAGCAAAGAGATCCACGAAATACAGATGTAAGTCTGTGAGATGAATTAACAGAACACTAAGCAGTTTCTCAGAAAGCTTCTTTCCAGATTTCTTCTGAGGATATTTCCTTTTTCACCATAGACCTCTATGGGCTTCCAAATATCACTTTTCCAATTCCACAAGAACTGTCTTAGCGAAAGGCTTCTCGAGAGGAAAGCTGTACCTGTGTGAGATGATTTCACAGAACACAAAGAAGTTTCTCAGAAAGCTTCTTTCTCTTTGTTATCGGAGGATATTTCCTTTGGCCCTATAGTCTTCAAAGGGATCCGAAATATCTGTTCTCAGATTCCACAGAAATAAGGCTAGCAAAGAGATCCACGAAATACAGATGTAACTCTGTGAGATGAATTAACAGAACACTAAGCAGTTTTCAAGAAAGCTTCTTTCCAGATTTCATCTGAGGATATTTCCTTTTTCACCATAGCCCTCTAAGGGCTTCCAAATATCACTTTGCCAATTCCACAAGAACTGTCTTAGCGAAACGCTTCTTGAGGGGAAAGCTGTAACTCTGTGAGATGATTTCACAGAACACAAAGAAGTTTCTCAGAAAGCTTCTTTCTCTTTGTTATCGGGGGATTTTTCCTTTGGCCCTATAGTCTTCAAAGGGATCCGAAATATCTGTTCTCAGATTCCACAGAAATAAGGCTAGCAAAGAGATCCACGAAATACAGATGTAAGTCTGTGAGATGAATTAACAGAACACTAAGCAGTTTCTCAGAAAGCTTCTTTCCAGATTTCATCTGAGGATATTTCCTTTTTCACCATAGCCCTCTATGGGCTTCCAAATATCACTTTGCCAATTCCACAAGAACTGTCTAAGGAACGGCTTCTCGAGGGGAAAGCTGTAACTCTGTGAGATGATTTCACAGAACACAAAGAAGTTTCTCAGAAAGCTTCTTTCTCTTTGTTATCGGAGGATATTTCCTTTGGCCCACTAGTCTTCAAAGGGATCCGAAATATCTGTTCTCAGATTCCACAGAAATAAGGCTAGCAAAGAGATCCACGAAATACAGATGTAAGTCTGTGAGATGAATTAACAGAACACTAAGCAGTTTCTCAGAAAGCTTCTTTCCAGATTTCCTCTGAGGATATTTCCTTTTTCACCATAGCCCTCTATGGGCTTCCAAATATCACTTTGCCAATTCCACAAGAACTGTCTTAGCGAAAGGCTTCTTGAGGGGAAAGCTGTAACTCTGTGAGATGATTTCACAGAACACAAAGAAGTTTCTCAGAAAGCTTCTTTCTCTTTGTTATCGGAGGATTTTTCCTTTGGCCCACTAGTCTTCAAAGGGATCCGAAATATCTGTTCTCAGATTCCAGAGAAATAAGGCTAGCAAAGAGATCCACGAAATACAGATGTAAGTCTGTGAGATGAATTACCAGAACACTAAGCAGTTTCTCAGAAATCTTCTTTCCAGATTTCATCTGAGGATATTTCCTTTTTCACCATAGCCCTCTATTGGCTTCCAAATATCACTTTGCCAATTCCACAAGAACTGTCTTAGTGAAAGACTTCTCGAGGGGAAAGCTGTAACTCTGTGAGATGATTTCACAGAACACAAAGAAGTTTCTCAGAAAGCTTCTTTCTCGTTGTTATCGGAGGATATTTCCTTTGGCCCTATAGTCTTCAAAGGGATCGGAAATATCTGTTCTCAGATTCCACAGAAATAAGGCTAGCAAAGAGATCCACGAAATACAGATGTAAGTCTGTGAGATGAATTAACAGAACACTAAGCAGTTTCTCAGAAAGCTTCTTTCCAGATTTCTTCTGAGGATATTTCCTTTTTCACCATAGCCCTCTAAGGGCTTCCAAATATCACTTTGCCAATTCCACAAGAACTGTCTTAGCGAAACGCTTCTTGAGGGGAAAGCTGAAACTCTGTGAGATGATTTCACAGAACACAAAGAAGTTTCTCCGAAACCTTCTTTCTCTTTGTTATCGGAGGATTTTTCCTTTGGCCCTATAGTCTTCAAAGGGATCCGAAATATCTGTTCTCAGATTCCACAGAAATAAGGCTAGCAAAGTGATCCACGAAATACAGATGTAAGTCTGTGAGATGAATTAACAGAACACTAAGCAGTTTCTCAGAAAGCTTCTTTCCAGATTTCATCTGAGGATATTTCCTTTTTCACCATAGCCCTCTATGGGCTTCCAAATATCACTTTGCCAATTCCACAAGAACTGTCTTAGGGAACGGCTTCTCGAGGGGAAAGCTGTAACTCTGTGAGATGATTACACAGAACACAAAGAAGTTCCTCAGAAAGCTTTTTTCTCTTTGTTATCGGAGGATATTTCCTTTGGCCCACTTGTCTTCAAAGGGATCCGAAATATCTGTTCTCAGATTCCACAGAAATAAGGCTAGCAAAGAGATCCACGAAATACAGATGTATGTCTGTGAGATGAATTAACAGAACACTAAGCAGTTTCTCAGAAGGCTTCTTTCCAGATTTCCTCTGAGGATATTTCCTTTTTCACCATAGCCCTCTATGGGCTTCCAAATATCACTTTGCCAATTCCACAAGAACTGTCTTAGCGAAAGGCTTCTTGAGGGGAAAGCTGTAACTCTGTGAGATGATTTCACAGAACACAAAGAAGTTTCTCAGAAAGCTTCTTTCTCTTTGTTATCGGAGGATTTTTCCTTTGGCCCACTAGTCTTCAATGGGATCCGAAATATCTGTTCTCAGATTCCACAAAAATAAGGCTAGCAAAGAGATCCACGAAATACAGATGTAAGTCTGTGAGATGAATTACCAGAACACTAAGCAGTTTCTCAGAAAGCTTCTTTCCAGATTTCATCTGAGGATATTTCCTTTTTCACCATAGCCCTCTATGGGCTTCCAAATATCACTTTGCCAATTCCACAAGAACTGTCTTAGCGAAAGGCTTCTCGAGGGGAAAGCTGTAACTCTGTGAGATGATTTCACAGAACACAAAGAAGTTTCTCAGAAAGCTTCTTTCTCTTTGTTATCGGAGGATATTTCCTTTGGCCCTATAGTCTTCAAAGGGATCCGAAATATCTGTTCTCAGATTCCACAGAAATAAGGCTAGCAAAGAGATCCACGAAATACAGATGTAAGTCTGTGAGATGAATTAACAGAACACTAAGCAGTTTCTCAGAAAGCTTCTTTCCAGATTTCATCTGAGGATATTTCCTTTTTCACCATAGCCCTCTATGGGCTTCCAAATATCACTTTGCCAATTCCACAAGAACTGTCTTAGCGAAAGGCTTCTCGAGAGGAAAGCTGTAACTCTGTGAGATGATTTCACAGAACACAAAGAAGTTTCTCAGAAAGCTTCTTTCTCTTTGTTATCGGAGGATATTTCCTTTGGCCCTATAGTCTTCAAAGGGATCCGAAATATCTGTTCTCAGATTCCACAGAAATAAGGCTAGCAAAGAGATCCACGAAATACAGATGTAACTCTGTGAGATGAATTAACAGAACACTAAGCAGTTTCCAAGAAAGCTTCTTTCCAGATTTCATCTGAGGATATTTCCTTTTTCACCATAGCCTTCTATGGGCATCCAAATATCACTTTGCCAATTCCACAAGAACTGTCTTAGCGAAAGGCTTCTTGAGGGGAAAGCTGTAACTCTGTGAGATGATTTCACAGAACACAAAGAAGTTTCTCAGAAAGCTTCTTTCTCTTTGTTAATGGAGGATATTTCCTTTGGCCCTATAGTCTTCAAAGGGATCCGAAATATCTGTTCTCAGATTCCACAGAAATAAGGCTAGCAAAGAGATCCACGAAATACAGATGTAACTCTGTGAGATGAATTAACAGGACACTTAGCAGTTTCTAGGAAAGCTTCTTTCCAGATTTCTTCTGAGGATATTTCCTTTTTCACCATAGACCTCTATGGGCTTCCAAATATCACTTTTCCAATTCCACAAGAACTGTCTTAGCGAAAGGCTTCTCGAGAGGAAAGCTGTAACTCTGTGACATGATTTCACAGAACACAAAGAAGTTTCTCAGAAAGCTTCTTTCTCTTTGTTATCGGAGGATATTTCCTTTGGCCCTATAGTCTTCAAAGGGATCCGAAATATCTGTTCTCAGATTCCACAGAAATAAGGCTAGCAAAGAGATATACGAAATACAGATGTAACTCTGTGAGATGAATTAACAGAACACTAAGCAGTTTTCAAGAAAGCTTCTTTCCAGATTTCATCTGAGGATATTTCCTTTTTCACCATAGCCCTCTAAGGGCTTCCAAATATCACTTTGCCAATTCCACAAGAACTGTCTTAGCGAAACGCTTCTTGAGGGGAAAGCTGTAACTCTGTGAGATGATTTCACAGAACACAAAGAAGTTTCTCAGAAAGCTTCTTTCTCTTTGTTATCGGGGGATTTTTCCTTTGGCCCTATAGTCTTCAAAGGGATCCGAAATATCTGTTCTCAGATTCCACAGAAATAAGGCTAGCAAAGAGATCCACGAAATACAGATGTAAGTCTGTGAGATGAATTACCAGAACACTAAGCAGTTTCTCAGAAAGCTTCTTTCCAGATTTCATCTGAGGATATTTCCTTTTTCACCATAGCCCTCTATGGGCTTCCAAATATCACTTTGCCAATTCCACAAGAACTGTCTTAGGGAACGGCTTCTCGAGGGGAAAGCTGTAACTCTGTGAGATGATTTCACAGAACACAAATAAGTTTCTCAGAAAGCTTCTTTCTCTTTGTTATCGGAGGATATTTCCTTTGGCCCACTAGTCTTCAAAGGGATCCGAAATATCTGTTCTCAGATTCCACAGAAATAAGGCTAGCAAAGAGATCCACGAAATACAGATGTAAGTCTATGAGATGAATTAACAGAACACTAAGCAGTTTCTCAGAAAGCTTCTTTCCAGATTTCCTCTGAGGATATTTCCTTTTTCACCATAGCCCTCTATGGGCTTCCAAATATCACTTTACCAATTCCACAAGAACTGTCTTAGCGAAAGGCTTCTTGAGGGGAAAGCTGTAACTCTGTGAGATGATTTCACAGAACACAAAGAAGTTTCTCAGAAAGCTTCTTTCTCTTTGTTATCGGAGGATTTTTCCTTTGGCCCACTAGTCTTCAAAGGGATCCGAAATATCTGTTCTCAGATTCCAGAGAAATAAGGCTAGCAAAGAGATCCACGAAATACAGATGTAAGTCTGTGAGATGAATTACCAGAACACTAAGCAGTTTCTCAGAAAGCTTCTTTCCAGATTTCATCTGAGGATATTTCCTTTTTCACCATAGCCCTCTATGGGCTTCCAAATATCACTTTGCCAATTCCACAAGAACTGTCTTAGCGAAAGGCTTCTCGAGGGGAAAGCTGTAACTCTGTGAGATGATTTCACAGAACACAAAGAAGTTTCTCAGAAAGCTTCTTTCTCGTTGTTATCGGAGGATATTTCCTTTGGCCCTATAGTCTTCAAAGGGATCCGAAATATCTGTTCTCAGATTCCACAGAAATAAGGCTAGCAAAGAGATCCACGAAATACAGATGTAAGTCTGTGAGATGAATTAACAGAACACTAAGCCGTTTCTCAGAAAGCTTCTTTCCAGATTTCTTCTGAGGATATTTCCTTTTTCACCATAGCCCTCTAAGGGCTTCCAAATATCACTTTGCCAATTCCACAAGAACTGTCTTAGCGAAACGCTTCTTGAGGGGAAAGCTGAAACTCTGTGAGATGATTTCACAGAACACAAAGAAGTTTCTCCGAAACCTTCTTTCTCTTTGTTATCGGAGGATTTTTCCTTTGGCCCTATAGTCTTCAAAGGGATCCGAAATATCTGTTCTCAGATTCCACAGAAATAAGGCTAGCAAAGAGATCCACGAAATACAGATGTAAGTCTGTGAGATGAATTAACAGAACACTAAGCAGTTTCTCAGAAAGCTTCTTTCCAGATTTCATCTGAGGATATTTCCTTTTTCACCATAGCCCTCTATGGGCTTCCAAATATCACTTTGCCAATTCCACAAGAACTGTCTTAGGGAACGGCTTCTCGAGGGGAAAGCTGTAACTCTGTGAGATGATTTCACAGAACACAAAGAAGTTTCTCAGAAAGCTTTTTTCTCTTTGTTATCGGAGGATATTTCCTTTGGCCCACTTGTCTTCAAAGGGATCCGAAATATCTCTTCTCAGATTCCACAGAAATAAGGCTAGCAAAGAGATCCACGAAATACAGATGTAAGTCTGTGAGATGAATTAACAGAACACTAAGCAGTTTCTCAGAAGGCTTCTTTCCAGATTTCCTCTGAGGATATTTCCTTTTTCACCATAGCCCTCTATGGGCTTCCAAATATCACTTTGCCAATTCCACAAGAACTGTCTTAGCAAAAGGCTTCTTGAGGGGAAAGCTGTAACTCTGTGAGATGATTTCACAGAACACAAAGAAGTTTCTCAGAAAGCTTCTTTCTCTTTGTTATCGGAGGATTTTTCCTTTGGCCCACTAGTCTTCAATGGGATCCGAAATATCTGTTCTCAGATTCCACAAAAATAAGGCTAGCAAAGAGATCCACGAAATACAGATGTAAGTCTGTGAGATGAATTTCCAGAACACTAAGCAGTTTCTCAGAAAGCTTCTTTCCAGATTTCATCTGAGGATATTTCCTTTTTCACCATAGCCCTCTATGGGCTTCCAAATATCACTTTGCAAATTCCACAAGAACTGTCTTAGCGAAAGGCTTCTCGAGGGGAAAGCTGTAACTCTGTGAGATGATTTCACAGAACACAAAGAAGTTTCTCAGAAAGCTTCTTTCTCTTTGTTATAGGAGGATATTTCCTTTGGCCCTATAGTCTTCAAAGGGATCCGAAATATCTGTTCTCAGATTCCACAGAAATAAGGCTAGCAAAGAGATCCACGAAATACAGATGTAAGTCTGTGAGATGAATTAACAGAACACTAAGCAGTTTCTCAGAAAGCTTCTTTCCAGATTTCATCTGAGGATATTTCCTTTTTCACCATAGCCCTCTATGGGCTTCCAAATATCACTTTGCCAATTCCACAAGAACTGTCTTAGCGAAAGGCTTCTCGAGAGGAAAGCTGTAACTCTGTGAGATGATTTCACAGAACACAAAGAAGTTTCTCAGAAAGCTTCTTTCTCTATGTTATCGGAGGATATTTCCTTTGGCCCTATAGTCTTCAAAGGGATCCGAAATATCTGTTCTCAGATTCCACAGAAATAAGGCTAGCAAAGAGATCCACGAAATACAGATGTAACTCTGTGAGATGAATTAACAGAACACTAAGCAGTTTCCAAGAAAGCTTCTTTACAGATTTCATCTGAGGATATTTCCTTTTTCACCATAGCCCTCTATGGGCTTCCAAATATCACTTTGCCAATTCCACAAGAACTGTCTTAGCGAAAGGCTCCTTGAGGGGAAAGCTGTAACTCTGTGAGATGATTTCACAGAACACAAAGAAGTTTCTCAGAAAGCTTCTTTCTCTTTGTTATCGGAGGATTTTTCCTTTGGCCCACTTGTCTTCAAAGGGATCCGAAATATCTGTTCTCAGATTCCACAGAAATTAGGCTAGCAAAGAGATCCACGAAATACAGATGTAAGTCTGTGAGATGAATAAACAGAACACTAAGCAGTTTCTCAGAAAGCTTCTTTCCAGATTTCACCTGAGGATATTTCCTTTTTCACCATAGCCCTCTATGGGCTTCCAAATATCACTTTGCCAATTCCACAAGAACTGTCTTAGCGAAAGGCTTCTCGAGGGGAAAGCTGTAACTCTGTGAGATGATTTCACAGAACACAAAGAAGTTTCTCAGAAAGCTTCTTTCTCTTTGTTATCGGAGGATATTTCCTTTGGCCCTATAGTCTTCAAAGGGATCCGAAATGTCTGTTCTCAGATTCCAGAGAAATAAGGCTAGCAAAGAGATCCACGAAATACAGATGTAAGTCTGTGAGATGAATTAACAGAACACTAAGCAGTTTCTCAGAAAGCTTCTTTCCAGATTTCATCTGAGGATATTTCCTTTTTCACCATAGCCCTCTATGGGCTTCCAAATATCACTTTGCCAATTCCACAAGAACTGTCTTAGCAAAAGGCTTCTCGAGAGGAAAGATGTAACTCTGTGAGATGATTTCACAGAACACAAAGAAGTTTCTCAGAAAGCTTCTTTCTCTTTGTTATCGGAGGATATTTCCTTTGGCCCTATAGTCTTCAAAGGGATCCGAAATATCTGTTCTCAGATTCCACAGAAATAAGGCTAGCAAAGAGATCCACGAAATACAGATGTAACTCTGTGAGATGAATTAACAGAACACTAAGCAGTTTCCAAGAAAGCTTCTTTACAGATTTCATCTGAGGATATTTCCTTTTTCACCATAGCTTTCTATGGGCTTCCAAATATCACTTTGCCAATTCCACAAGAACTGTCTTAGCGAAAGGCTCCTTGAGGGGAAAGCTGTAACTCTGTGAGATGATTTCACAGAACACAAAGAACTTTCTCAGAAAGCTTCTTTCTCTTTGTTATCGGAGGATATTTCCTTTGGCCCTATAGTCTTCAAAGGGATCCGAAATATCTGTTCTCAGATTCCACAGAAATAAGGCTAGCAAAGAGATCCACGAAATACCGATGTAACTCTCTGAGATGAATTAACAGGACACTTAGCAGTTTCTAGGAAATCTTCTTTCCAGATTTCATCTGAGGATATTTCCTTTTTCACCATAGCCCTCTATGGGCTTCCAAATATCACTTTGCCAATTCCACAAGAACTGTCTTAGCGAAAGGCTTCTCGAGGGGAAAGCTGTAACTCTGGGAGATGATTTCACAGAACACAAAGAAGTTTCTCAGAAAGCTTCTTTCTCGTTGTTATCGGAGGATATTTCCTTTGGCCCTATAGTCTTCAAAGGGATCGGAAATATCTGTTCTCAGATTCCACAGAAATAAGGCTAGCAAAGAGATCCACGAAATACAGATGTAAGTCTGTGAGATGAATTAACAGAACACTAAGCAGTTTCTCAGAAAGCTTCTTTCCAGATTTCTTCTGAGGATATTTCCTTTTTCACCATAGCCCTCTAAGGGCTTCCAAATATCACTTTGCCAATTCCACAAGAACTGTCTTAGCGAAACGCTTCTTGAGGGGAAAGCTGAAACTCTGTGAGATGATTTCACAGAACACAAAGAAGTTTCTCCGAAACCTTGTTTCTCTTTGTTATCGGAGGATTTTTCCTTTGGCCCTATAGTCTTCAAAGGGATCCGAAATATCTGTTCTCAGATTCCACAGAAATAAGGCTAGCAAAGAGATCCACGAAATACAGATGTAAGTCTGTGAGATGAATTAACAGAACACTAAGCAGTTTCTCAGAAAGCTTCTTTCCAGATTTCATCTGAGGATATTTCCTTTTTCACCATAGCCCTCTATGGGCTTCCAAATATCACTTTGCCAATTCCACAAGAACTGTCTTAGGGAACGGCTTCTCGAGGGGAAAGCTGTAACTCTGTGAGATGATTTCACAGAACACAAAGAAGTTTCTCAGAAAGCTTTTTTCTCTTTGTTATCGGAGGATATTTCCTTTGGCCCACTAGTCTTCAAAGGGATCCGAAATATCTGTTCTCAGATTCCACAGAAATAAGGCTAGCAAAGAGATCCACGAAATACAGATGTAAGTCTGTGAGATGAATTAACAGAACACTAAGCAGTTTCTCAGAAGGCTTCTTTCCAGATTTCCTCTGAGGATATTTCCTTTTTCACCATAGCCCTCTATGGGCTTCCAAATATCACTTTGCCAATTCCACAAGAACTGTCTTAGCGAAAGGCTTCTTGAGGGGAAAGCTGTAACTCTGTGAGATGATTTCACAGAACACAAAGAAGTTTCTCAGAATGCTTCTTTCTCTTTGTTATCGGAGGATTTTTCCTTTGGCCCACTAGTCTTCAATGGGATCCGAAATATCTGTTCTCAGATTCCACAGAAATAAGGCTAGCAAAGAGATCCACGAAATACAGATGTAAGTCTGTGAGATGAATTACCAGAACACTAAGCAGTTTCTCAGAAAGCTTCTTTCCAGATTTCATCTGAGGATATTTCCTTTTTCACCATAGCCCTCTATGGGCTTCCAAATATCACTTTGCCAATTCCACAAGAACTGTCTTAGCGAAAGGCTTCTCGAGGGGAAAGCTGTAACTCTGTGAGATGATTTCACAGAACACAAAGAAGTTTCTCAGAAAGCTTCTTTCTCTTTGTTATCGGAGGATATTTCCTTTGGCCCTATAGTCTTCAAAGGGATCCGAAATATCTGTTCTCAGATTCCAGAGAAATAAGGCTAGCAAAGAGATCCACGAAATACAGATGTAAGTCTGTGAGATGAATTAACAGAACACTAAGCAGTTTCCAAGAAAGCTTCTTTCCAGATTTCATCTGAGGATATTTCCTTTTTCACCATAGCCCTCTATGGGCTTCCAAATATCACTTTGCCAATTCCACAAGAACTGTCTTAGCGAAAGGCTTCTCGAGAGGAAAGCTGTAACTCTGTGAGATGATTTCACAGAACACAAAGAAGTTTCTCAGAAAGCTTCTTTCTCTTTGTTATCGGAGGATATTTCCTTTGGCCCTATAGTATTCAAAGGGATCAGAAATATCTGTTCTCAGATTCCACAGAAATAAGGCTAGCAAAGAGATCCACGAAATACAGATGTAACTCTGTGAGATGAATTAACAGAACACTAAGCAGTTTCCAAGAAAGCTTCTTTCCAGATTTCATCTGAGGATATTTACTTTTTCACCATAGCCTTCTATGGGCTTCCAAATATCACTTTGCCAATTCCACAAGAACTGTCTTAGCGAAAGGCTTCTTGAGGGGAAAGCTGTAACTCTGTGAGATGATTTCACAGAACACAAAGAAGTTTCTCAGAAAGCTTCTTTCTCTTTGTTAACGGAGGATATTTCCTTTGGCCCTATAGTCTACAAAGGGATCCGAAATATCTGTTCTCAGATTCCACAGAAATAAGGCTAGCAAAGAGATCCACGAAATACAGATGTAACTCTGTGAGATGAATTAACAGGACACTTAGCAGTTTCTAGGAAAGCTTCTTTCCAGATTTCTTCTGAGGATATTTCCTTTTTCACCATAGACCTCTATGGGCTTCCAAATATCACTTTTCCAATTCCACAAGAACTGTCTTAGCGAAAGGCTTCTCGAGAGGAAAGCTGTAACTCTGTGAGATGATTTCACAGAACACAAAGAAGTTTCTCAGAAAGCTTCTTTCTCTTTGTTATCGGAGGATATTTCCTTTGGCCCTATAGTCTTCAAAGGGATCCGAAATATCTGTTCTCAGATTCCACAGAAATAAGGCTAGCAAAGAGATATACGAAATACAGATGTAACTCTGTGAGATGAATTAACAGAACACTAAGCAGTTTTCAAGAAAGCTTCTTTCCAGATTTCATCTGAGGATATTTCCTTTTTCACCATAGCCCTCTAAGGGCTTCCAAATATCACTTTGCCAATTCCACAAGAACTGTCTTAGCGAAACGCTTCTTGAGGGGAAAGCTGTAACTCTGTGAGATGATTTCACAGAACACAAAGAAGTTTCTCAGAAAGCTTCTTTCTCTTTGTTATCGGGGGATTTTTCCTTTGGCCCTATAGTCTTCAAAGGGATCCGAAATATCTGTTCTCAGATTCCACAGAAATAAGGCTAGCAAAGAGATCCACGAAATACAGATGTAAGTCTGTGAGATGAATTACCAGAACACTAAGCAGTTTCTCAGAAAGCTTCTTTCCAGATTTCATCTGAGGATATTTCCTTTTTCACCATAGCCCTCTATGGGCTTCCAAATATCACTTTGCCAATTCCACAAGAACTGTCTTAGGGAACGGCTTCTCGAGGGGAAAGCTGTAACTCTGTGAGATGATTTCACAGAACACAAAGAAGTTTCTCAGAAAGCTTCTTTCTCTTTGTTATCGGAGGATATTTCCTTTGGCCCACTAGTCTTCAAAGGGATCCGAAATATCTGTTCTCAGATTCCACAGAAATAAGGCTAGCAAAGAGATCCACGAAATACAGATGTAAGTCTGTGAGATGAATTAACAGAACACTAAGCAGTTTCTCAGAAAGCTTCTTTCCAGATTTCCTCTGAGGATATTTCCTTTTTCACCATAGCCCTCTATGGGCTTCCAAATATCACTTTACCAATTCCACAAGAACTGTCTTAGCGAAAGGCTTCTTGAGGGGAAAGCTGTAACTCTGTGAGATGATTTCACAGAACACAAAGAAGTTTCTCAGAAAGCTTCTTTCTCTTTGTTATCGGAGGATTTTTCCTTTGGCCCACTAGTCTTCAAAGGGATCCGAAATATCTGTTCTCAGATTCCAGAGAAATAAGGCTAGCAAAGAGATCCACGAAATACAGATGTAAGTCTGTGAGATGAATTACCAGAACACTAAGCAGTTTCTCAGAAAGCTTCTTTCCAGATTTCATCTGAGGATATTTCCTTTTTCACCATAGCCCTCTATGGGCTTCCAAATATCACTTTGCCAATTCCACAAGAACTGTCTTAGCGAAAGGCTTCTCGAGGGGAAAGCTGTAACTCTGTGAGATGATTTCACAGAACACAAAGAAGTTTCTCAGAAAGCTTCTTTCTCGTTGTTATCGGAGGATATTTCCTTTGGCCCTATAGTCTTCAAAGGGATCGGAAATATCTGTTCTCAGATTCCACAGAAATAAGGCTAGCAAAGAGATCCACGAAATACAGATGTAAGTCTGTGAGATGAATTAACAGAACACTAAGCCGTTTCTCAGAAAGCTTCTTTCCAGATTTCTTCTGAGGATATTTCCTTTTTCACCATAGCCCTCTAAGGGCTTCCAAATATCACTTTGCCAATTCCACAAGAACTGTCTTAGCGAAACGCTTCTTGAGGGGAAAGCTGAAACTCTGTGAGATGATTTCACAGAACACAAAGAAGTTTCTCCGAAACCTTCTTTCTCTTTGTTATCGGAGGATTTTTCCTTTGGCCCTATAGTCTTCAAAGGGATCCGAAATATCTGTTCTCAGATTCCACAGAAATAAGGCTAGCAAAGAGATCCACGAAATACAGATGTAAGTCTGTGAGATGAATTAACAGAACACTAAGCAGTTTCTCAGAAAGCTTCTTTCCAGATTTCATCTGAGGATATTTCCTTTTTCACCATAGCCCTCTATGGGCTTCCAAATATCACTTTGCCAATTCCACAAGAACTGTCTTAGGGAACGGCTTCTCGAGGGGAAAGCTGTAACTCTGTGAGATGATTTCACAGAACACAAAGAAGTTTCTCAGAAAGCTTTTTTCTCTTTGTTATCGGAGGATATTTCCTTTGGCCCACTTGTCTTCAAAGGGATCCGAAATATCTGTTCTCAGATTCCACAGAAATAAGGCTAGCAAAGAGATCCACGAAATACAGATGTAAGTCTGTGAGATGAATTAACAGAACACTAAGCAGTTTCTCAGAAGGCTTCTTTCCAGATTTCCTCTGAGGATATTTCCTTTTTCACCATAGCCCTCTATGGGCTTCCAAATATCACTTTGCCAATTCCACAAGAACTGTCTTAGCGAAAGGCTTCTTGAGGGGAAAGCTGTAACTCTGTGAGATGATTTCACAGAACACAAAGAAGTTTCTCAGAAAGCTTCTTTCTCTTTGTTATCGGAGGATTTTTCCTTTGGCCCACTAGTTTTCAATGGGATCCGAAATATCTGTTCTCAGATTCCACAAAAATAAGGCTAGCAAAGAGATCCACGAAATACAGATGTAAGTCTGTGAGATGAATTTCCAGAACACTAAGCAGTTTCTCAGAAAGCTTCTTTCCAGATTTCATCTGAGGATATTTCCTTTTTCACCATAGCCCTCTATGGGCTTCCAAATATCACTTTGCAAATTCCACAAGAACTGTCTTAGCGAAAGGCTTCTCGAGGGGAAAGCTGTAACTCTGTGAGATGATTTCACAGAACACAAAGAAGTTTCTCAGAAAGCTTCTTTCACTTTGTTATCGGAGGATATTTCCTTTGGCCCTATAGTCTTCAAAGGGATCCGAAATATCTGTTCTCAGATTCCACAGAAATAAGGCTAGCAAAGAGATCCACGAAATACAGATGTAAGTCTGTGAGATGAATTAACAGAACACTAAGCAGTTTCTCAGAAAGCTTCTTTCCAGATTTCATCTGAGGATATTTCCTTTTTCACCATAGCCCTCTATGGGCTTCCAAATATCACTTTGCCAATTCCACAAGAACTGTCTTAGCGAAAGGCTTCTCGAGAGGAAAGCTGTAACTCTGTGAGATGATTTCACAGAACACAAAGAAGTTTCTCAGAAAGCTTCTTTCTCTATGTTATCGGAGGATATTTCCTTTGGCCCTATAGTCTTCAAAGGGATCCGAAATATCTGTTCTCAGATTCCACAGAAATAAGGCTAGCAAAGAGATCCACGAAATACAGATGTAACTCTGTGAGATGAATTAACAGAACACTAAGCAGTTTCCAAGAAAGCTTCTTTACAGATTTCATCTGAGGATATTTCCTTTTTCACCATAGCCTTCTATGGGCTTCCAAATATCACTTTGCCAATTCCACAAGAACTGTCTTAGCGAAAGGCTCCTTGAGGGGAAAGCTGTAACTCTGTGAGATGATTTCACAGAACACAAAGAAGTTTCTCAGAAAGCTTCTTTCTCTTTGTTATCGGAGGATTTTTCCTTTGGCCCACTTGTCTTCAAAGGGATCCGAAATATCTGTTCTCAGATTCCACAGAAATTAGGCTAGCAAAGAGATCCACGAAATACAGATGTAAGTCTGTGAGATGAATAAACAGAACACTAAGCAGTTTCTCAGAAAGCTTCTTTCCAGATTTCATCTGAGGATATTTCCTTTTTCACCATAGCCCTCTATGGGCTTCCAAATATCACTTTGCCAATTCCACAAGAACTGTCTTAGCGAAAGGCTTCTCGAGGGGAAAGCTGTAACTCTGTGAGATGATTTCACAGAACACAAAGAAGTTTCTCAGAAAGCTTCTTTCTCTTTGTTATCGGAGGATATTTCCTTTGGCCCTATAGTCTTCAAAGGGATCCGAAATGTCTGTTCTCAGATTCCAGAGAAATAAGGCTAGCAAAGAGATCCACGAAATACAGATGTAAGTCTGTGAGATGAATTAACAGAACACTAAGCAGTTTCTCAGAAAGCTTCTTTCCAGATTTCATCCGAGGATATTTCCTTTTTCACCATAGCCCTCTATGGGCTTCCAAATATCACTTTGCCAATTCCACAAGAACTGTCTTAGCAAAAGGCTTCTCGAGAGGAAAGATGTAACTCTGTGAGATGATTTCACAGAACACAAAGAAGTTTCTCAGAAAGCTTCTTTCTCTTTGTTATCGGAGGATATTTCCTTTGGCCCTATAGTCTTCAAAGGGATCCGAAATATCTGTTCTCAGATTCCACAGAAATAAGGCTAGCAAAGAGATCCACGAAATACAGATGTAACTCTGTGAGATGAATTAACAGAACACTAAGCAGTTTCCAAGAAAGCTTCTTTACAGATTTCATCTGAGGATATTTCCTTTTTCACCATAGCTTTCTATGGGCTTCCAAATATCACTTTGCCAATTCCACAAGAACTGTCTTAGCGAAAGGCTCCTTGAGGGGAAAGCTGTAACTCTGTGAGATGATTTCACAGAACACAAAGAACTTTCTCAGAAAGCTTCTTTCTCTTTGTTATCGGAGGATATTTCCTTTGGCCCTATAGTCTTCAAAGGGATCCGAAATATCTGTTCTCAGATTCCACAGAAATAAGGCTAGCAAAGAGATCCACGAAATACCGATGTAACTCTCTGAGATGAATTAACAGGACACTTAGCAGTTTCTAGGAAAGCTTCTTTCCAGATTTCATCTGAGGATATTTCCTTTTTCACCATAGCCCTCTATGGGCTTCCAAATATCACTTTGCCAATTCCACAAGAACTGTCTTAGCGAAAGGCTTCTCGAGGGGAAAGCTGTAACTCTGGGAGATGATTTCACAGAACACAAAGAAGTTTCTCAGAAAGCTTCTTTCTCGTTGTTATCGGAGGATATTTCCTTTGGCCCTATAGTCTTCAAAGGGATCGGAAATATCTGTTCTCAGATTCCACAGAAATAAGGCTAGCAAAGAGATCCACGAAATACAGATGTAAGTCTGTGAGATGAATTAACAGAACACTAAGCAGTTTCTCAGAAAGCTTCTTTCCAGATTTCATCTGAGGATATTTCCTTTTTCAGCATAGCCCTCTAAGGGCTTCCAAATATCACTTTGCCAATTCCACAAGAACTGTCTTAGCGAAAGGCTTCTTGAGGGGAAAGCTGTAACTCTGTGAGATGATTTCACAGAACACAAAGAAGTTTGTCAGAAAGCTTCCTTCTCTTTGTTATCGGAGGATATTTCCTTTGGCCCTATCGTCTTCAAAGGGATCCGAAATATCTGTTCTCAGATTCCACAGAAATAAGGCTAGCAAAGAGATCCACGAAATACAGATGTAACTCTGTGACATGAATTAACAGAACACTAAGCAGTTTCTCAGAAAGCTTCTTTCCAGATTTCATCTGAGGATATTTCCTTTTTCACCATAGCCCTCTATGGGCTTCCAAATATCACTTTTCCAATTCCACAAGAAGTGTCTTAGCGAAAGGCTTCTTGAGGGGAAAACTGTAACTCTGTGAGATGATTTCACAGAACACAAAGAAGTTTCTCAGAAAGCTTCTTTCTCTTTGTTATCGGAGGATATTTCCTTTGGCCCTATAGTCTTCAAAGGGATCCGAAATATCTGTTCTCAGATTCCACAGAAATAAGGCTAGCAAAGAAATCCACGAAATACAGATGTAAGTCTGTGAGATGAATTAACAGAACACTAAGCGGTTTCTCAGAAAGCTTCTTTCCAGATTTCATCTGAGGATATTTCCTTTTTCACCATAGCCCTCTATGGGCTTCCAAATATCACTTTCCCAATTCCACAAGAACTGTCTTAGCGAAAGTCTTCTCGAGGGGAAAGTTGTAACTCTGTGAGATGATTTCACAGAACACAAAGAAGTTTCTCAGAAAGCTTCTATCTCTTTGTTATCGGAGGATATTTCCTTTGGCCCTATCGTCTTCAAAGGGATCCGAAATATCTGTTCTCAGATTCTAGAGAAATAAGGCTAGCAAAGAGATCCACGAAATACAGATGTAAGTCTGTGAGATGAATTAACAGAACACTAAGTAGTTTCTCAGAAAGCTTCTTTCCAGATTTCATCTGAGGATATTTCCTTTTTCACCATAGCCCTCTATGGGCTTCCAAATATCACTTTGCCAATTCCACAAGAACTGTCTTAGCGAAAGGCTTCTCGAGAGGAAAGCTGTAACTCTGGGAGATGATTTCACAGAACACAAAGAAGTTTCTCAGAAAGCTTCTTTCTCTTTGTTATCGGAGGATATTTCCTTTGGCCCTATAGTCTTCAAAGGGATCCGAAATATCTGTTCTCAGATTCCACAGAAATAAGGCTAGCAAAGAGATCCACGAAATACAGATGTAACTCTGTGAGATGAATTAACAGGACACTAAGCAGTTTCCAAGAAAGCTTCTTTCCAGATTTCATCTGAGGATATTTCCTTTTTCACCATAGCCTTCTATGGGCTTCCAAATATCACTTTGCCAATTCCACAAGAACTGTCTTAGCGAAAGGCTCCTTGAGAGGAAAGCTGTAACACTGTGAGATGATTTCACAGAACACAAAGAAGTTTTTCAGAAAGCTTCTTTCTCTTTGTTAACGGAGGATATTTCCTTTGGCCCTATAGTCTTCAAAGGGATCCGAAACATCTGTTCTCAGATTCCACAGAAATAAGGTTAGCAAAGAGATCCACGAAATACAGATGTAACTCTGTGAGATGAATTAACAGGACACTTAGCAGTTTCTAGGAAAGCTTCTTTCCAGATTTCATCTGAGGATATTTCCTTTTTCACCATAGCCCTCTATAGGCTTCCAAATATCACTTTGCCAATTCCACAAGAACTGTCTTAGCGAAAGGCTTCTCGAGGGGAAAGCTGTAACTCTGTGAGATGATTTCACAGAACACAAAGAAGTTTCTCAGAAAGCTTCTTTCTCGTTGTTATCGGAGGATTTTTCCTTTGGCCCTATAGTCTTCAAAGGGATCGGAAATATCTGTTCTCAGATTCCAGAGAAATAAGGCTAGCAAAGAGATCCACGAAATACAGATGTAAGTCTGTGAGATGAATTAACAGAACACTAAGCAGATTCTCAGAAAGCTTCTTTCCAGATTTCATCTGAGGATATTTCCTTTTTCACCATAGCCCTCTATGGGCTTCCAAATATCACTTTGCCAATTCCACAAGAACTGTCTTAGCGAAAGGCTTCTCGAGGGGAAAGCTGTAACTCTGTGAGATGATTTCACAGAACACAAAGAAGTTTCTCAGAAAGCTTCTTTCTCTTTGTTATCGGAGGATATTTCCTTTGGGCCTATAGTCTTCAAAGGGATCCGAAATATCTGTTCTCAGATTCCACAGAAATAAGGCTAGCAAAGAGATCCATGAAATACAGATGTAACTCTGTGAGATGAATTAACAGAACACTAAGCAGTTTCTAAGAAACCTTCTTTCCAGATTTCATCTGAGGATATTTCCTTTTTCACCATAGCCCTCTAAGGGCTTCCAAATATCACTTTGCAAATTCCACAAGAACTGTCTTAGCGAAAGGCTTCTTTAGGGGAAAACTGTAACTCTGTGAGATGATTTCACAGAACACAAAGAAGTTTCTCAGAAACCTTCTTTCTCTTTGTTATCGGAGGATTTTTCCTTTGGCCCTATAGTCTTCAAAGGGATCCGATATATATGTTCTCAGATTCCACAGAAATAAGGCTAGCAAAGAGATCCACGAAATACAGATGTAAGTCTGTGAGATGAATTACCAGAACACTAAACAGTTTCTCAGAAAGCTTCTTTCCAGATTTCATCTGAGGATATTTCCTTTTTCAAAATAGCCCTCTATGGGCTTCCAAATATCACTTTGCCAATTCCACAAGAACTGTCTTAGCGAAAGGCTTCTTGAGGGGAAAGCTGTAACTCTGTGAGATGATTTCACAGAACACAAAGAAGTTTGTCAGAAAGCTTCCTTCTCTTTGTTATCGGAGGATATTTCCTTTGGCCCTATCGTCTTCAAAGGGATCCGAAATATCTGTTCTCAGATTCCACAGAAATAAGGCTAGCAAAGAGATCCACGAAATACAGATGTAACTCTGTGAGATGAATTAACAGAACACTAAGCAGTTTCTCAGAAAGCTTCTTTCCAGATTTCATCTGAGGATATTTCCTTTTTCACCATAGCCCTCTATGGGCTTCCAAATATCACTTTTCCAATTCCACAAGAAGTGTCTTAGCGAAAGGCTTCTTGAGGGGAAAACTGTAACTCTGTGAGATGATTTCACAGAACACAAAGAAGTTTCTCAGAAAGCTTCTTTCTCTTTGTTATCGGAGGATATTTCCTTTGGCCCTATAGTCTTCAAAGGGATCCGAAATATCTGTTCTCAGATTCCACAGAAATAAGGCTAGCAAAGAAATCCACGAAATACAGATGTAAGTCTGTGAGATGAATTAACAGAACACTAAGCAGTTTCTCAGAAAGCTTCTTTCCAGATTTCATCTGAGGATATTTCCTTTTTCACCATAGCCCTCTATGGGCTTCCAAATATCACTTTCCCAATTCCACAAGAACTGTCTTAGCGAAAGGCTTCTCGAGGGGAAAGTTGTAACTCTGTGAGATGATTTCACAGAACACAAAGAAGTTTCTCAGAAAGCTTCTTTCTCTTTGTTATCGGAGGATATTTCCTTTGGCCCTATCGTCTTCAAAGGGATCCGAAATATCTGTTCTCAGATTCTAGAGAAATAAGGCTAGCAAAGAGATCCACGAAATACAGATGTAAGTCTGTGAGATGAATTAACAGAACACTAAGTAGTTTCTCAGAAAGCTTCTTTCCAGATTTCATTTGAGGATATTTCCTTTTTCACCATAGCCCTCTATGGGCTTCCAAATATCACTTTGCCAATTCCACAAGAACTGTCTTAGCGAAAGGCTTCTCGAGAGGAAAGCTGTAACTCTGTGAGATGATTTCACAGAACACAAAGAAGTTTCTCAGAAAGCTTCTTTCTCTTTGTTATCGGAGGATATTTCCTTTGGCCCTATAGTCTTCAAAGGGATCCGAAATATCTGTTCTCAGATTCCACAGAAATAAGGCTAGCAAAGAGATCCACGAAATACAGATGTAACTCTGTGAGATGAATTAACAGGACACTAAGCAGTTTCCAAGAAAGCTTCTTTCCAGATTTCATCTGAGGATATTTCCTTTTTCACCATAGCCTTCTATGGGCTTCCAAATATCACTTTGCCAATTCCACAAGAACTGTCTTAGCGAAAGGCTCCTTGAGAGGAAAGCTGTAACACTGTGAGATGATTTCACAGAACACAAAGAAGTTTTTCAGAAAGCTTCTTTCTCTTTGTTAACGGAGGATATTTCCTTTGGCCCTATAGTCTTCAAAGGGATCCGAAACATCTGTTCTCAGATTCCACAGAAATAAGGTTAGCAAAGAGATCCACGAAATACAGATGTAACTCTGTGAGATGAATTAAAAGGACACTTAGCAGTTTCTAGGAAAGCTTCTTTCCAGATTTCATCTGAGGATATTTCCTTTTTCACCATAGCCCTCTATAGGCTTCCAAATATCACTTTGCCAATTCCACAAGAACTGTCTTAGCGAAAGGCTTCTCGAGGGGAAAGCTGTAACTCTGTGAGATGATTTCACAGAACACAAAGAAGTTTCTCAGAAAGCTTCTTTCTCGTTGTTATCAGAGGATTTTTCCTTTGGCCCTATAGTCTTCAAAGGGATCGGAAATATCTGTTCTCAGATTCCAGAGAAATAAGGCTAGCAAAGAGATCCACGAAATACAGATGTAAGTCTGTGAGATGAATTAACAGAACACTAAGCAGATTCTCAGAAAGCTTCTTTCCAGATTTCATCTGAGGATATTTCCTTTTTCACCATAGCCCTCTATGGGCTTCCAAATATCACTTTGCCAATTCCACAAGAACTGTCTTAGCGAAAGGCTTCTCGAGGGGAAAGCTGTAACTCTGTGAGATGATTTCACAGAACACAAAGAAGTTTCTCAGAAAGCTTCTTTCTCTTTGTTATCGGAGGATATTTCCTTTGGGCCTATAGTCTTCAAAGGGATCCGAAATATCTGTTCTCAGATTCCACAGAAATAAGGCTAGCAAAGAGATCCATGAAATACAGATGTAACTCTGTGAGATGAATTAACAGAACACTAAGCAGTTTCTAAGAAACCTTCTTTCCAGATTTCATCTGAGGATATTTCCTTTTTCACCATAGCCCTCTAAGGGCTTCCAAATATCACTTTGCAAATTCCACAAGAACCGTCTTAGCGAAAGGCTTCTTTAGGGGAAAACTGTAACTCTGTGAGATGATTTCACAGAACACAAAGAAGTTTCTCAGAAACCTTCTTTCTCTTTGTTATCGGAGGATTTTTCCTTTGGCCCTATAGTCTTCAAAGGGATCCGATATATATGTTCTCAGATTCCACAGAAATAAGGCTAGCAAAGAGATCCACGAAATACAGATGTAAGTCTGTGAGATGAATTACCAGAACACTAAACAGTTTCTCAGAAAGCTTCTTTCCAGATTTCATCTGAGGATATTTCCTTTTCACCATTGCCCTCTATGGGCTTCCAAATATCACTTTTCCAATTCCACAAGAACTGTCTTAGCGAAAGGCTTCTCGAGAGGAAAGCTGTAACTCTGTGAGATGATTTCACAGAACACAAAGAAGTTTCTCAGAAAGCTTCTTTCTCTTTGTTATCGGAGGATATTTCCTTTGGCCCTATAGTCTTCAAAGGGATCCGAAATATCTGTTCTCAGATTCCAGAGAAATAAGGCTAGCAAAGAGATCCACGAAATACAGATGTAAGTCTGTGAGATGAATTAACAGAACACTAAGCAGTTTCTCAGAAAGCTTCTTTCCAGATTTCATCTGAGGATATTTCCTTTTTCACCATAGCCCTCTATGGGCTTCCAAATATCACTTTGCCAATTCCACAAGAACTGTCTTAGCGAAAGGCTTCTTGAGGGGAAAGCTGTAACTCTGTGAGATGATTTCACAGAACACAAAGAAGTTTCACAGAAAGCTTCTTTCTCTTTGTTTTCGGAGGATATTTCCTTTGGGCCTATAGTCTTCAAAGGGATCCGAAATATCTGTTCTCAGATTCCACAGAAATAAGGCTAGCAAAGAGATCCATGAAATACAGATGTAACTCTGTGAGATGAATTAACAGAACACTAAGCAGTTTCCAAGAAAGCTTCTTTCCAGATTTCATCTGAGGATATTTCCTTTTTCACCAAAGCCCTCTATGGGCTTCCAAATATCACTTTGCCAATTCCACAAGAACTGTCTTAGCGAAAGGCTTCTCGAGGGGAAAGCTGTAACTCTGTGAGATGATTTCACAGAACACAAAGAAGTTTCTCAGAAAGCTTCTTTCTCTTTGTTATCGGAGGATATTTCCTTTGGCCCTATAGTCTTCAAAGGGATCCGAAATATCTCTTCTCAGATTCCACAGAAATAAGGCTAGCAAAGAGATCCAAGAAATACAGATGTAACTCTGTGAGATGAATTAACAGAACACTAAGCAGTTTCCAAGAAAGCTTCTTTCCAGATTTCATCTGAGGATATTTCCTCTTTCACCATAGCCTTCTATGGGCTTCCAAATATCACTTTGCCAATTCCACAAGAACTGTCTTAGCGAAAGGCTTCTTGAGGAGAAAGCTGTAACTCTGTGAGATGATTTCACAGAACACAAAGAAGTTTCTCAGAAAGCTTCTTTCTCTTTGTTAAAGGATGATATTTCCTTTGGCCCTATAGTCTTCAAAGGGATCCGAAATATCTGTTCTCAGATTACACAGAAATTAGGCTAGCAAAGAGATCCACGAAATACAGATGTAACTCTGAGAGATGAATTAACAGGACACTTAGCAGTTTCTAGGAAAGCTTCTTTCCAGATTTCATCTGAGGATATTTCCTTTTTCACCATAGCCCTCTATGGGCTTCCAAATATCACTTTGCCAATTCCACAAGAACTGTCTTAGCGTAAGGCTTCTCGAGGGGAAAGCTGTAACTCTGTGAGATGATTTCACAGAACACAAAGAAGTTTCTCAGAAAGCTTCTTTCTCGTTGTTATCGGAGGATATTTCCTTTGGCCCTATAGTCTTCAAAGGGATCCGAAATATCTGTTCTCAGATTCCAGAGAAATAAGGCTAGCAAAGAGATCCACGAAATACAGATGTAAGTCTGTGAGATGAATTAACAGGACACTTAGCAGTTTCTCAGAAAGCTTCTTTCCAGATTTCATCTGAGGATATTTCCTTTTTCTCCATAGCCCTCTATGGGCTTCCAAATATCACTTTGCCAATTCCACAAGAACTGTCTTAGCGAAAGGCTTCTCGAGGGGAAAGCTGTAACTCTGTGAGATGATTTCACAGAACACAAAGAAGTTTCTCATAAAGCTTTTTTCTCTTTGTTATCGGAGGATATTTCCTTTGGGCCTATAGTCTTCAAAGGGATCCGAAATATCTGTTCTCAGATTCCACAGAAATAAGGCTAGCAAAGAGATCCATGAAATACAGATGTAACTCTGTGAGATGAATTAACAGAACACTAAGCAGTTTCTAAGAAACCTTCTTTCCAGATTTCATCTGAGGATATTTCCTTTTTCACCATAGCCCTCTAAGGGCTTCCAAATATCACTTTGCAAATTCCACAAGAACCGTCTTAGCGAAAGGCTTCTTTAGGGGAAAACTGTAACTCTGTGAGATGATTTCACAGAACACAAAGAAGTTTCTCAGAAACCTTCTTTCTCTTTGTTATCGGAGGATTTTTCCTTTGGCCCTATAGTCTTCAAAGGGATCCGATATATATGTTCTCAGATTCCACAGAAATAAGGCTAGCAAAGAGATCCACGAAATACAGATGTAAGTCTGTGAGATGAATTACCAGAACACTAAACAGTTTCTCAGAAAGCTTCTTTCCAGATTTCATCTGAGGATATTTCCTTTTTCACCATAGCCCTCTATGGGCTTCCAAATATCACTTTGCCAATTCCACAAGAACTGTCTTAGCGAAAGGCTTCTCGAGGGGAAAGCTGTAACTCTGTGAGATGATTTCACAGAACACAAAGAAGTTTCTCAGAAAGGTTCTTTCTCTTTGTTATCGGAGGATATTTCCTTTGGCCCTATAGTCTTCAAAGGGATCCGAAATATCTGTTCTCAGATTCCAGAGAAATAAGGCTAGCAAAGAGATCCACGAAATACAGATGTAAGTCTGTGAGATGAATTAACAGAACACTAAGCAGTTTCTCAGAAAGCTTCTTTCCAGATTTCATCTGAGGATATTTCCTTTTTCACCATAGCCATCTATGGGCTTCCAAATATCACTTTTCCAATTCCACATGAACTGTCTTAGCGAAAGGCTTCTCGAGAGGAAAGCTGTAACTCTGTGAGATGATTTCACAGAACACAAAGAAGTTTCTCAGAAAGCTTCTTTCTCTTTGTTATCGGAGGATATTTCCTTTGGCCCTATAGTCTTCAAAGGGATCCGAAATATCTGTTCTCAGATTCCACAGAAATAAGGCTAGCAAAGAAATCCACGAAATACAGATGTAAGTCTGTGAGATGAATTTACAGAACACTAAGCAGTTTCTCAGAAAGCTTCTTTCCAGATTTCATCTGAGGATATTTCCTTTTTCACCATAGCCCTCTATGGAATTCCAAATATCACTTTGCCAATTCCACAAGAACTGTCTTAGCGAAAGGCTTCTTGAGGAGAAAGCTGTAACTCTGTGAGATGATTTCACAGAACACAAAGAAGTTTGTCAGAAAGCTTCCTTCTCTTTGTTATCGGAGGATATTTCCTTTGGCCCTATCGTCTTCAAAGGGATCCGAAATATGTGTTCTCAGATTCCACAGAAATAAGGCTAGTAAAGAGATCCACGAAATACAGATGTAACTCTGTGAGATGAATTAACAGAACACTAAGCAGTTTCTCAGAAAGCTTCTTTCCAGATTTCATCTGAGGATATTTCCTTTTCACCATAGCCCTCTATGGGCTTCCAAATATCACTTTTCCAATTCCACAAGAACTGTCTTAGCGAAAGGCTTCTCGAGAGGAAAGCTGTAACTCTGTGAGATGATTTCACAGAACACAAAGAAGTTTCTCAGAAAGCTTCTTTCTCTTTGTTATCGGAGGATATTTCCTTTGGCCCTATAGTCTTCAAAGGGATCCGAAATATCTGTTCTCAGATTCCTCAGAAATAAGGCTAGCAAAGAAATCCACGAAATACAGATGTAAGTCTGTGAGATGAATTAACAGAACACTAAGCAGTTTCTCAGAAAGCTTCTTTCCAGATTTCATCTGAGGATATTTCCTTTTTCACCATAGCCCTCTATGGGCTTCCAAATATCACTTTTCCAATTCCACAAGAACTGTCTTAGCGAAAGGCTTCTCGAGAGGAAAGCTGTAACTCTGTGAGATGATTTCACAGAACACAAAGAAGTTTCTCAGAAAGCTTCTTTCTCTTTGTTATCGGAGGATATTTCCTTTGGCCCTATAGTCTTCAAAGGGATCCGAAATATCTGTTCTCAGATTCCAGAGAAATAAGGCTAGCAAAGAGATCCACGAAATACAGATGTAAGTCTGTGAGATGAATTAACAGAACACTAAGCAGTTTCTCAGAAAGCTTCTTTCCAGATTTCATCTGAGGATATTTCCTTTTTCACCATAGCCCTCTATGGGCTTCCAAATATCACTTTGCCAATTCCACAAGAACTGTCTTAGCGAAAGGCTTCTTGAGGGGAAAGCTGTAACTCTGTGAGATGATTTCACAGAACACAAAGAAGTTTCACAGAAAGCTTCTTTCTCTTTGTTTTCGGAGGATATTTCCTTTGGGCCTATAGTCTTCAAAGGGATCCGAAATATCTGTTCTCAGATTCCAGAGAAATAAGGCTAGCAAAGAGATCCATGAAATACAGATGTAACTCTGTGAGATGAATTAACAGAACACTAAGCAGTTTCCAAGAAAGCTTCTTTCCAGATTTCATCTGAGGATATTTCCTTTTTCACCAAAGCCCTCTATGGGCTTCCAAATATCACTTTGCCAATTCCACAAGAACTGTCTTAGCGAAAGGCTTCTCGAGGGGAAAGCTGTAACTCTGTGTGATGATTTCACAGAACACAAAGAAGTTTCTCAGAAAGCTTCTTTCTCTTTGTTATCGGAGGATATTTCCTTTGGCCCTATAGTCTTCAAAGGGATCCGAAATATCTCTTCTCAGATTTCACAGAAATAAGGCTAGCAAAGAGATCCAAGAAATACAGATGTAACTCTGTGAGATGAATTAACAGAACACTAAGCAGTTTCCAAGAAAGCTTCTTTCCAGATTTCATCTGAGGATATTTCCTCTTTCACCATAGCCTTCTATGGGCTTCCAAATATCACTTTGCCAATTCCACAAGAACTGTCTTAGCGAAAGGCTTCTTGAGGAGAAAGCTGTAACTCTGTGAGATGATTTCACAGAACACAAAGAAGTTTCTCAGAAAGCTTCTTTCTCTTTGTTAAAGGATGATATTTCCTTTGGCCCTATAGTCTTCAAAGGGATCCGAAATATCTGTTCTCAGATTACACAGAAATTAGGCTAGCAAAGAGATCCACGAAATACAGATGTAACTCTGAGAGATGAATTAACAGGACACTTAGCAGTTTCTAGGAAAGCTTCTTTCCAGATTTCATCTGAGGATATTTCCTTTTTCACCATAGCCCTCTATGGGCTTCCAAATATCACTTTGCCAATTCCACAAGAACTGTCTTAGCGTAAGGCTTCTCGAGGGGAAAGCTGTAACTCTGTGAGATGATTTCACAGAACACAAAGAAGTTTCTCAGAAAGCTTCTTTCTCGTTGTTATCGGAGGATATTTCCTTTGGCCCTATAGTCTTCAAAGGGATCCGAAATATCTGTTCTCAGATTCCAGAGAAATAAGGCTAGCAAAGAGATCCACGAAATACAGATGTAAGTCTGTGAGATGAATTAACAGGACACTTAGCAGTTTCTCAGAAAGCTTCTTTCCAGATTTCATCTGAGGATATTTCCTTTTTCTCCATAGCCCTCTATGGGCTTCCAAATATCACTTTGCCAATTCCACAAGAACTGTCTTAGCGAAAGGCTTCTCGAGGGGAAAGCTGTAACTCTGTGAGATGATTTCACAGAACACAAAGACGTTTCTCAGAAAGCTTCTTTCTCTTTGTTATCGGAGGATATTTCCTTTGGCCCTATAATCTTCAAAGGGATCCGAAATATCTGTTCTCAGATTCCAGAGAAAGAAGGCTAGCAAAGAGATCCACGAAATACAGATGTAAGTCTGTGAGATGAATTAACAGAACACTAAGCAGTTTCTCAGAAAGCTTCTTTCCAGATTTCATCTGAGGATATTTCCTTTTTCACCATAGCCCTCTATGGGCTTCCAAATATCACTTTGCCAATTCCACAAGAACTGTCTTAGCGAAAGGCTTCTCGAGGGGAAAGCTGTAACTCTGTGAGATGATTTCACAGAACACAAAGAAGATTCTCAGAAAGCTTCTTTCTCTTTGTTAACGAAGGTAATTTCTTTGGGCCTATAGTCTTCAAAGGGATCCGAAATATCTTTTCTCGGATTCCACAGAAATAAGGCTAGCAAAGAGATCCACGAAATACAGATGTAACTCTGTGAGATGAATTAACAGAACACTAAGCAGTTTCTCAGAAAGCTTCTTTCCAGATTTCATCTGAGGATATTTCCTTTTTCACCATAGCCCTCTAAGGGCTTCCAAATATCACTTGGCCAATTCCACAAGAACTGTCTTAGCGGAAGGCTTCTTAAGGGGAAAACTGTAACTCTGTGAGATGATTTCACAGAACACAAAGAAGATTCTCAGAAAGCTTCTTTCTCTTTGTTATCGGAGGATTTTTCCTTTGGCCCTATAGTCTTCAAAGGGATCCGAAATATCTGTTCTCAGATTCCACAGAAATAAGGCTAGCAAAGAGATCCACGAAATACAGATGTAAGTCTGTGAGATGAATTACCAGAACACTAAGCAGTTTCTCAGAAAGCTTCTTTCCAGATTTCATCTGAGGATATTTCCTTTTTCACCAAAGCCCTCTATGGGCTTCCAAATATCACTTTGCCAATTCCACAAGAACTGTCTTAGCGAAAGGCTTCTCGAGGGGAAAGCTGTAACTCTGTGAGATGATTTCACAGAACACAAAGAAGTTTCTCAGAAAGCTTCTTTCTCTTTGTTATCGGAGGATATTTCCTTTGGCCCTATAGTCTTCAAAGGGATCCGAAATATCTGTTCTCAGATTCCACAGAAATAAGGCTAGCAAAGAGATCCACGAAATACAGATGTAACTCTGTGAGATGAATTAACAGAACACTAAGCAGTTTCCAAGAAAGCTTCTTTCCAGATTTCACCTGAGGATATTTCCTCTTTCACCATAGCCTTCTATGGGCTTCCAAATATCACTTTGCCAATTCCACAAGAACTGTCTTAGCGAAAGGCTTCTTGAGGAGAAAGCTGTATCTCTGTGAGATGATTTCACAGAACACAAAGAAGTTTCTCAGAAAGCTTCTTTCTCTTTGTTAAAGGATGATATTTCCTTTGGCCCTATAGTCTTCAAAGGGATCCGAAATATCTGTTCTCAGATTCCACAGAAATAAGGCTAGCAAAGAGATCCACGAAATACAGATGTAAATCTGTGAGATGAATTAACAGGACACTTAGCAGTTTCTAGGAAAGCTTCTTTCCAGATTTCATCTGAGGATATTTCCTTTTTCACCATAGCCCTCTATGGGCTTCCAAATATCACTTTGCCAATTCCACAAGAACTGTCTTAGCGTAAGGCTTCTCGAGGGGAAAGCTGTAACTCTGTGAGATGATTTCACAGAACACAAAGAAGTTTCTCAGAAAGCTTCTTTCTCGTTGTTATCGGAGGATATTTCCTTTGGCCCTATAGTCTTCAAAGGGATCCGAAATATCTGTTCTCAGATTCCAGAGAAATAAGGCTAGCAAAGAGATCCACGAAATACAGATGTAAGTCTGTGAGATGAATTAACAGGACACTTAGCAGTTTCTCAGAAAGCTTCTTTCCAGATTTCATCTGAGGATATTTCCTTTTTCTCCATAGCCCTCTATGGGCTTCCAAATATCACTTTGCCAATTCCACAAGAACTGTCTTAGCGAAAGGCTTCTCGAGGGGAAAGCTGTAACTCTGTGAGATGATTTCACAGAACACAAAGAAGTTTCTCAGAAAGCTTCTTTCTCTTTGTTATCGGAGGATATTTCCTTTGGCCCTATAATCTTCAAAGGGATCCGAAATATCTGTTCTCAGATTCCAGAGAAAGAAGGCTAGCAAAGAGATCCACGAAATACAGATGTAAGTCTGTGAGATGAATTAACAGAACACTAAGCAGTTTCTCAGAAAGCTTCTTTCCAGATTTCATCTGAGGATATTTCCTTTTTCACCATAGTCCTCTATGGGCTTCCATATATCGCTTTGCCAATTCAACAAGAACTGTCTTAGCGAAAGGCTTCTTGAGGGGAAAGCTGTAACTCTGTGAGATGATTTCACATAACACAAAGAAGTTTCTCAGAAAGCTTCTTTCTCGTTGTTATCGTAAGATATTTCCTTTGGCCCTATAGTCTTCAAAGGGATCCGAAATATCTGTTCTCAGATTCCAGAGAAATAAGGCTAGCAAAGAGATCCACGAAATACAGATGTAAGTCGGTGAGATGAATTAACAGAACACTAAGCAGTTTCTCAGAAAGCTTCTTTCCAGATTTCATCTGAGGATATTTCCTTTTTCACCATAGCCCTCTCTATGGGCTTCCAAATATCACTTTGCCAATTCCACAAGAACTGTCTTAGCCAAAGGCTTCTCGAGGGGAAAGCTGTAACTCTGTGAGATGATTTCACAGAACACAAAGAAGTTTCTCAGAAAGCTTCTTTCTCTTTGTTAACGGAGGTAATTTCCTTTGGGCCTATAGTCTTCAAAGGGATCCGAAATATCTTTTCTCAGATTCCACAGAAATAAGGCTAGCAAAGAGATCCACGAAATACAGATGTAACTCTGTGAGATGAATTAACAGAACACTAAACAGTTTCTCAGAAAGCTTCTTTCCAGATTTCATCTGAGGATATTTCCTTTTTCAAAATAGCCCTCTATGGGCTTCCAAATATCACTTTGCCAATTCCACAAGAACTGTCTTAGCGAAAGGCTTCTTGAGGGGAAAGCTGTAACTCTGTGAGATGATTACACAGAAGACAAAGAAGTTTCTCAGAAAGCTTCTTTCTCTTTGTTAACGGAGGATATTTCCTTTGGCCCTATAGTCTTCAAAGGGATCCGAAATATCTGTTCTCAGATTTCAGAGAAATAAGGCTAGCAAAGAGATCCACGAAATACAGATGTGACTCTGTGAGATGAATTAACAGAACACTAAGCAGTTTCTCAGAAAGCTTCTTTCCAGATTTCATCTGAGGATATTTCCTTTTTCACCATAGCCCTCTATGGGCTTCCAAATATCACTTTGCCAATTCCACAAGAACTGTCTAAGCAAAAGGCTTCTTGAGGGGAAAGCTGTAACTCTGTGAGATAATTTCACAGAAAACAAAGAAGTTTCTCAGAAAGCTTCTTTCTCTTTGTTATCGGAGGATATTTCCTTTGGCCCTCTAGTCTTCAAAGGGATCCGAAATATAAGTTCTCAGATTCCACAGAAATAAGGCTAGCAAAGAGATCCACGAAATACAGATGTAAGGCTGTTAGATGAATTACCAGAACACTAAGCAGTTTCTCAGAAAGCTTCTTTCCAGATTTCATCTGAGGATATTTCCTTTTTCACCATAGCCCTCTATGGGCTTCCAAATATCACTTTGCCAATTCCACAAGAACTGTCTTAGCGAAAGGCTTCTCGAGGGGAAAGCTGTAACTCTGTGAGATGATTTCACAGAACACAAAGAAGTTTCTCAGAAAGCTTCTTTCTCTTTGTTATCGGAGGATATTTCCTTTGGGCCTGTAGTCTTCAAAGGGATCCGAAATATCTGTTCTCAGATTCCACAGAAATAAGGCTAGCAAAGAGATCCATGAAATACAGATGTAACTCTGTGAGATAAATTAACAGAACACTAAGCAGTTTCTAAGAAAGCTTCTTTCCAGATTTCATCTGAGGATATTTCCTTTTTCACCATAGCCCTCTAAGGGCTTCCAAATATCACTTTGCCAATTCCACAAGAACTGTCTTAGCGAAAGACTTCTTAAGGGGAAAACTGTAACTCTGTGAGATGATTTCACAGAACACAAAGAAGTTTCTCAGAGAGCTTCTTTCTCTTTGTTATCGGAGGATTTTTCCTTTGGCCCTGTAGTCTTCAAAGGGATCCGAAATATATGTTCTCAGATTCCACAGAAATAAGGCAAGCAAAGAGATCCACGAAATACAGATGTAAGTCTGTGAGATGAATTACCAGAACACTAAGCAGTTTCTCAGAAAGCTTCTTTCCAGATTTCATCTGAGGATATTTCCTTTTTCACCATAGCCCTCTATGGGCTTACAAATATCACTTTGACAATTCCACAAGAACTGTCTTAGAGAAAGGCTTCTCGAGGGGAAAGCTGTAACTCTGTGAGATGATTTCACAGAACACAAAGAAGTTTCTCAGAAAGCTTCTTTCTCTTTGTTATCGGAGGATATCTCCTTTGGCCCTATAGTCTTCAAAGGGATCCGAAATATCTGTTCTCAGATTCCAGAGAAATAAGGCTAGCAAAGAGATCCACGAAATACAGATGTAACTCTGTGAGATGAATTAGCAGGACACTTAGCAGTTTCTAAGAAAGCTTCTTTCCAGATTTCATCTGAGGATATTTCCTTTTTCACCATAGCCCTCTATGGGCTTCCAAATATCACTTTGCCAATTCCACAAGAACTGTCTTAGCGTAAGGCTTCTCGAGGGGAAAGCTGTAACTCTGTGAGATGATTTCACAGAACACAAAGAAGTTTCTCAGAAAGCTTCTTTCTCTTTGTTATCGGAGGATATTTCCTTTGGCCCTATAGTCTTCAAAGGGATCCGAAATATCTGTTCTTAGATTCCACAAAAATAAGGCCAGCAAAGAGATCCACGAAATACAGAAGTAACTCTGTGAGATGAATTAACAGAACACTAAGCAGTTTCTCAGAAAGCTTCTTTCCAGATTTCATCTGAGGATATTTCCTTTTTCACCATAGCCCTCTATGGGCTTCCAAATATCGCTTTGCCAATTCCACAAGAACTGTCTTAGCGAAATGCTTCTTGAGGGGAAAGCTGTAACTCTGTGAGATGATTTCACAGAACACAAAGAAGTTTCTCAGAAAGCTTCTTTCTCGTTGTTATCGGAGGATATTTCCTTTGGCACTATAGTCTTCAAAGGGATCCGAAATATCTGTTCTCAGATTCCAGAGAAATAAGGCTAGCAAAGAGATCCACGAAATACAGATGTAAGTCTGTGAGATGAATTAACAGGACACTTAGCAGTTTCTCAGAAAGCTTCTTTCCAGATTTCATCTGAGGATATTTCCTTTTTCTCCATAGCCCTCTAAGGGCCTCCAAATATCACTTTGCCAATTCCACAAGAACTGTCTTAGCGAAAGGCTTCTCGAGGGGAAAGCTGTAACTCTGTGAGATGATTTCACAGAACACAAAGAAGTTTCTCAGAATGCTTCTTTCTCTTTGTTATCGGAGGATATTTCCTTTGGCCCTATAATCTTCAAAGGGATCCGAAATATCTGTTCTCAGATTCCAGAGAAATAAGGCTAGCAAAGAGATCCACGAAATACAGATGTAAGTCTGTGAGATGAATTAACAGAACACTAAGCAGTTTCTCAGAAAGCTTCTTTCCAGATTTCATCTGAGGATATTTCCTTTTTCACCATAGCCCTCTATGGTCTTCCAAATATCGCTTTGCCAATTCCACAAGAACTGTCTAAGCGAAAGGCTTCTTGAGGGGAAAGCTGTAACTCTGTGAGATGATTTCACAGAACACAAAGAAGTTTCTCAGAAAGCTTCTTTCTCGTTGTTATCGTAGGATATTTCCTTTGGCCCTATAGTCTTCAAAGGGATCCGAAATATCTGTTCTCAGATTCCAGAGAAATAAGGCTAGCAAAGAGATCCACGAAATACAGATGTAAGTCTGTGAGATGAATTAACAGAACACTAAGCAGTTTCTCAGAAAGCTTCTTTCCAGATTTCATCTGAGGATATTTCCTTTTTCACCATAGCCCTCTATGGGCTTCCAAATATCACTTTGCAAATTCCACAAGAACTGTCTTAGCGAAAGGCTTCTCGAGGGGAAAGCTGTAACTCTGTGAGATGATTTCACAGAACACAAAGAAGTTTCTCAGAAAGCTTCTTTCTCTTTGTTAACGGAGGTAATTTCCTTTGGCCCTATAGTCTTCAAAGGGATCCGAAATATCTTTTCTCAGATTCCACAGAAATAAGGCTAGCAAAGAGATCCACGAAATACAGATGTAACTCTGTGAGATGAATTAACAGAACACTAAGCAGTTTCTCAGAAAGCTTCTTTCCAGATTTCATCTGAGGATATTTCCTTTTTCACCATAGCCCTCTATGGGCTTCCAAATATCACTTTGCCAATTCCACAAGAACTGTCTTAGCAAAAGGCTTCTTGAGGGGAAAGTTGTAACTCTGTGAGATAATTTCACAGAACACAAAGAAGTTTCTCAGAAAGCTTCTTTCTCTTTGTTAACGGAGGATATTTCCTTTGGCCCTCTAGTCTTCAAAGGGATCCGAAATATATGTTCTCAGATTCCACAGAAATAAGGCTAGCAAAGAGATCCACGAAATACAGATGTAAGGCTGTTAGATGAATTACCAGAACACTAAGCAGTTTCTCAGAAAGCTTCTTTCCAGATTCCATATGAGGATATTTCCTTTTTCACCATAGCCCTATATGGGCTTCCAAATATCACTTTGCCAATTCCACAAGAACTGTCTTAGCGAAAGGCTTCTCGAGGGGAAAGCTGTAACTCTGTGAGATGATTTCACAGAACACAAAGAAGTTTCTCAGAAAGCTTCTTTCTCTTTGTTATCGGAGGATATTTCCTTTGGCCCTATAGTCTTCAAAGGGATCCGAAATATCTGTTCTCAGATTCCAGAGAAATAAGGCTAGCAAAGAGATTCGCGAAATACAGATGTAAGTCTGTGAGATGAATTAACAGAACACTAAGCAGTTTCTCAGAAAGCTTCTTTCCAGATTTCATCTGAGGATATTTCCTTTTTCACCATAGCCCTCTATGGGCTTCCAAATATCACTTTGCCAATTCCACAAGAACTGTCTTAGCGAAAGGCTTCTCGAGAGGAAAGCTGTAACTCTGTGAGATGATTTCACAGAACACAAAGAAGTTTCTCAGAAAGCTTCTTTCTCTTTGTTATCGGAGGATATTTCCTTTGGCCCTATAGTCTTCAAAGGGATCCGAAATATCTGTTCTCAGATTCCACAGAATAAAGGCTAGCAAAGAGATCCACGAAATACAGATGTAACTCTGTGAGATGAATTAACAGAACACTAAGCAGTTTCCAAGATAGCTTCTTTCCAGATTTCATCTGAGGATATTTCCTTTTTCACCTTAGCCTTCTATGGGCTTCCAAATATCACTTTGCCAATTCCACAAGAACTGTCTTAGCGAAAGGCGTCTTGAGGGGAAAGCTGTAACTCTGTGAGATGATTTCACAGAACACAAAGAAGTTTCTCAGAAAGCTTCTTTCTCTTTGTTATCGGAGGATATTTCCTTTGGCCCTATAGTCTTCAAAGGGATCCGAAATATCTGTTCTCAGATTCCACAGAAATAAGGCTAGCAAAGAGATCCACGAAATACAGATGTAAGTCTGTGAGATGAATTAACAGGACACTTAGCAGTTTCTAGGAAAGCTTCTTTCCAGATTTCATCTGAGGATATTTCCTTTTTCACCATAGCCCTCTACGGGCTTCCAAATATCACTTTGCCAATTCCACAAGAACTGTCTTAGCGAAAGGCTTCTCGAGGGGAAAGCTGTAACTCTGTGAGATGATTTCACAGAACACAAAGAAGTTTCTCAGAAAGCTTCTTTCTCTTTGTTAACGGAGGTAATTTCCTTTGGACCTATAGTCTTCAAAGGGATCCGAAATATCTTTTCTCAGATTCCACAGAAATAAGGCTAGCAAAGAGATCCACGAAATACAGATGTAACTCTGTGAGATGAATTAACAGAACACTAAGCAGTTTCTCAGAAAGCTTCTTTCCAGATTTCATCTGAGGATATTTCCTTTTTCACCATAGCCCTCTATGGGCTTCCAAATATCACTTTGCCAATTCCACAAGAACTGTCTTAGCGAAAGACTTCTCGAGGGGAAAGCTGTAACTCTGTGAGATGATTTCACAGAACACAAAGAAGTTTCTCAGAAAGCTTCTTTCTCTTTGTTATCGGAGGATATTTCCTTTGGCCCTATAGTCTTCAAAGGGATCCGAAATATCTGTTCTCAGATTCCAGAGAAATAAGGCTAGCAAAGAGATCCACGAAATACAGATGTAAGTCTGTGAGATGAATTAACAGAACACTAAGCAGTTTCTCAGAAAGCTTCTTTCCAGATTTCATCTGAGGATATTTCCTTTTTCACCATAGCCCTCTATGGGCTTCCAAATATCACTTTGCCAATTCCACAAGAACTGTCTTAGCGAAAGGCTTCTCGAGAGGAAAGCTGTAACTCTGTGAGATGATTTCACAGAACACAAAGAAGTTTCTCAGAAAGCTTCTTTCTCTTTGTTATCGGAGGATATTTCCTTTGGCCCTATAGTCTTCAAAGGGATCCGAAATATCTGTTCTCAGATTCCACAGAATAAAGGCTAGCAAAGAGATCCACGAAATACAGATGTAACTCTGTGAGATGAATTAACAGAACACTAAGCAGTTTCCAAGAAAGCTTCTTTCCAGATTTCATCTGAGGATATTTCCTTTTTCACCTTAGCCTTCTATGGGCTTCCAAATATCACTTTGCCAATTCCACAAGAACTGTCTTAGCGTAAGGCTTCTTGAGGGGAAAGCTGTAACTCTGTGAGATGATTTCACAGAACACAAAGAAGTTTCTCAGAAAGCTTCTTTCTCTTTGTTATCGGAGGATATTTCCTTTGGCCCTATAGTCTTCAAAGGGATCCGAAATATCTGTTCTCAGATTCCACAGAAATAAGGCTAGCAAAGAGATCCACGAAATACAGATGTAACTCTGTGAGATGAATTAACAGGACACTTAGCAGTTTCTAGGAAAGCTTCTTTCCAGATTTCATCTGAGGATATTTCCTTTTTCACCATAGCCCTCTATGGGCTTCCAAATATCACTTTGCCAATTCCACAAGAACTGTCTTAGCGAAAGGCTTCTTGAGGGGAAAACTGTAACTCTGTGAGATGATTTCACAGAACACAAAGAAGTTTCTCAGAAAGCTTCTTTCTCTTTGTTATCGGAGGATTTTTCCTTTGGCCCTATAGTCTTCAAAGGGATCCGAAATATATGTTCTCAGATTCCACAGAAATAAGGCTAGCAAAGAGATCCATGAAATACAGATGTAACTCTGTGAGATGAATTAACAGAACACTAAACAGTTTCTCAGAAAGCTTCTTTCCAGATTTCATCTGAGGATATTTCCTTTTTCACCATAGCCCTCTATGGGCTTCCAAATATCACTTTGCCAATTCCACAAGAACTGTCTTAGCGAAAGGCTTCTCGAGGGGAAAGCTGTAACTCTGTGAGATGATTTCACAGAACACAAAGAAGTTTCTCAGAAAGCTTCTTTCTCTTTGTTATCGGAGGATATCTCCTTTGGCCCTATAGTCTTCAAAGGGATCCGAAATATCTGTTCTCAGATTCCACAGAAATAAGGCTAGCAAAGAGATCCACGAAATACAGATGTAACTCTGTGAGATGAATTAACAGAACACTAAGCAGTTTCCAAGAAAGCTTCTTTCCAGATTTCATCTGAGGATATTTCCTTTTTCACCATAGCCTTCTATGGGCTTCCAAATATCACTTTGCCAATTCCACAAGAACTGTCTTAGCGAAAGGCTTCTTGAGGAGATAGCTGTAACTCTGTGAGATGATTTCACAGAACACAAAGAAGTTTCTCAGAAAGCTTCTTTCTCTTTGTTAACGGATGATATTTCCTTTGGCCCTATAGTCTTCAAAGGGATCCGAAATATCTGTTCTCAGATTCCACAGAAATAAGGCTAGCAAAGAGATCCACGAAATACAGATGTAAGGCTGTTAGATGAATTACCAGAACACTAAGCAGTTTCTCAGAAAGCTTCTTTCCAGATTCCATATGAGGATATTTCCTTTTTCACCATAGCCCTATATGGGCTTCCAAATATCACTTTGCCAATTCCACAAGAACTGTCTTAGCGAAAGGCTTCTCGAGGGGAAAGCTGTAACTCTGTGAGATGATTTCACAGAACACAAAGAAGTTTCTCAGAAAGCTTCTTTCTCTTTGTTATCGGAGGATATTTCCTTTGGCCCTATAGTCTTCAAAGGGATCCGAAATATCTGTTCTCAGATTCCAGAGAAATAAGGCTAGCAAAGAGATTCGCGAAATACAGATGTAAGTCTGTGAGATGAATTAACAGAACACTAAGCAGTTTCTCAGAAAGCTTCTTTCCAGATTTCATCTGAGGATATTTCCTTTTTCACCATAGCCCTCTATGGGCTTCCAAATATCACTTTGCCAATTCCACAAGAACTGTCTTAGCGAAAGGCTTCTCGAGAGGAAAGCTGTAACTCTGTGAGATGATTTCACAGAACACAAAGAAGTTTCTCAGAAAGCTTCTTTCTCTTTGTTATCGGAGGATATTTCCTTTGGCCCTATAGTCTTCAAAGGGATCCGAAATATCTGTTCTCAGATTCCACAGAATAAAGGCTAGCAAAGAGATCCACGAAATACAGATGTAACTCTGTGAGATGAATTAACAGAACACTAAGCAGTTTCCAAGATAGCTTCTTTCCAGATTTCATCTGAGGATATTTCCTTTTTCACCTTAGCCTTCTATGGGCTTCCAAATATCACTTTGCCAATTCCACAAGAACTGTCTTAGCGAAAGGCGTCTTGAGGGGAAAGCTGTAACTCTGTGAGATGATTTCACAGAACACAAAGAAGTTTCTCAGAAAGCTTCTTTCTCTTTGTTATCGGAGGATATTTCCTTTGGCCCTATAGTCTTCAAAGGGATCCGAAATATCTGTTCTCAGATTCCACAGAAATAAGGCTAGCAAAGAGATCCACGAAATACAGATGTAAGTCTGTGAGATGAATTAACAGGACACTTAGCAGTTTCTAGGAAAGCTTCTTTCCAGATTTCATCTGAGGATATTTCCTTTTTCACCATAGCCCTCTACGGGCTTCCAAATATCACTTTGCCAATTCCACAAGAACTGTCTTAGCGAAAGGCTTCTCGAGGGGAAAGCTGTAACTCTGTGAGATGATTTCACAGAACACAAAGAAGTTTCTCAGAAAGCTTCTTTCTCTTTGTTAACGGAGGTAATTTCCTTTGGACCTATAGTCTTCAAAGGGATCCGAAATATCTTTTCTCAGATTCCACAGAAATAAGGCTAGCAAAGAGATCCACGAAATACAGATGTAACTCTGTGAGATGAATTAACAGAACACTAAGCAGTTTCTCAGAAAGCTTCTTTCCAGATTTCATCTGAGGATATTTCCTTTTTCACCATAGCCCTCTATGGGCTTCCAAATATCACTTTGCCAATTCCACAAGAACTGTCTTAGCGAAAGACTTCTCGAGGGGAAAGCTGTAACTCTGTGAGATGATTTCACAGAACACAAAGAAGTTTCTCAGAAAGCTTCTTTCTCTTTGTTATCGGAGGATATTTCCTTTGGCCCTATAGTCTTCAAAGGGATCCGAAATATCTGTTCTCAGATTCCAGAGAAATAAGGCTAGCAAAGAGATCCACGAAATACAGATGTAAGTCTGTGAGATGAATTAACAGAACACTAAGCAGTTTCTCAGAAAGCTTCTTTCCAGATTTCATCTGAGGATATTTCCTTTTTCACCATAGCCCTCTATGGGCTTCCAAATATCACTTTGCCAATTCCACAAGAACTGTCTTAGCGAAAGGCTTCTCGAGAGGAAAGCTGTAACTCTGTGAGATGATTTCACAGAACACAAAGAAGTTTCTCAGAAAGCTTCTTTCTCTTTGTTATCGGAGGATATTTCCTTTGGCCCTATAGTCTTCAAAGGGATCCGAAATATCTGTTCTCAGATTCCACAGAATAAAGGCTAGCAAAGAGATCCACGAAATACAGATGTAACTCTGTGAGATGAATTAACAGAACACTAAGCAGTTTCCAAGAAAGCTTCTTTCCAGATTTCATCTGAGGATATTTCCTTTTTCACCTTAGCCTTCTATGGGCTTCCAAATATCACTTTGCCAATTCCACAAGAACTGTCTTAGCGTAAGGCTTCTTGAGGGGAAAGCTGTAACTCTGTGAGATGATTTCACAGAACACAAAGAAGTTTCTCAGAAAGCTTCTTTCTCTTTGTTATCGGAGGATATTTCCTTTGGCCCTATAGTCTTCAAAGGGATCCGAAATATCTGTTCTCAGATTCCACAGAAATAAGGCTAGCAAAGAGATCCACGAAATACAGATGTAACTCTGTGAGATGAATTAACAGGACACTTAGCAGTTTCTAGGAAAGCTTCTTTCCAGATTTCATCTGAGGATATTTCCTTTTTCACCATAGCCCTCTATGGGCTTCCAAATATCACTTTGCCAATTCCACAAGAACTGTCTTAGCGAAAGGCTTCTTGAGGGGAAAACTGTAACTCTGTGAGATGATTTCACAGAACACAAAGAAGTTTCTCAGAAAGCTTCTTTCTCTTTGTTATCGGAGGATTTTTCCTTTGGCCCTATAGTCTTCAAAGGGATCCGAAATATATGTTCTCAGATTCCACAGAAATAAGGCTAGCAAAGAGATCCATGAAATACAGATGTAACTCTGTGAGATGAATTAACAGAACACTAAACAGTTTCTCAGAAAGCTTCTTTCCAGATTTCATCTGAGGATATTTCCTTTTTCACCATAGCCCTCTATGGGCTTCCAAATATCACTTTGCCAATTCCACAAGAACTGTCTTAGCGAAAGGCTTCTCGAGGGGAAAGCTGTAACTCTGTGAGATGATTTCACAGAACACAAAGAAGTTTCTCAGAAAGCTTCTTTCTCTTTGTTATCGGAGGATATCTCCTTTGGCCCTATAGTCTTCAAAGGGATCCGAAATATCTGTTCTCAGATTCCACAGAAATAAGGCTAGCAAAGAGATCCACGAAATACAGATGTAACTCTGTGAGATGAATTAACAGAACACTAAGCAGTTTCCAAGAAAGCTTCTTTCCAGATTTCATCTGAGGATATTTCCTTTTTCACCATAGCCTTCTATGGGCTTCCAAATATCACTTTGCCAATTCCACAAGAACTGTCTTAGCGAAAGGCTTCTTGAGGAGATAGCTGTAACTCTGTGAGATGATTTCACAGAACACAAAGAAGTTTCTCAGAAAGCTTCTTTCTCTTTGTTAACGGATGATATTTCCTTTGGCCCTATAGTCTTCAAAGGGATCCGAAATATCTGTTCTCAGATTCCACAGAAATAAGGCTAGCAAAGAGATCCACGAAATACAGATGTAACTCTGTGAGATGAATTAACAGGACACTTAGCAGTTTCTAGGAAAGCTTCTTTCCAGATTTCATCTGAGGATATTTCCTTTTTCACCATAGCCCTCTATGGGCTTCCAAATATCACTTTGCCAATTCCACAAGAACTGTCTTAGCGAAAGGCTACTGGAGATGAAAGCTGTAACTCTGTGAGATGATTTCACAGATCACAAAGAAGTTTCTCAGAATGCTTCTTTCTCTTTGTTATCGGAGGATATTTCCTTTGGCCCTATAGTCTTCAAAGGGATCCGAAATATCTGTTCTCAGATTCCACAGAAATAAGGCTAGCAAAGAGATCCACGAAATACAGATGTAAGTCTGTGAGATGAATTAACAGAACACTAAGCAGTTTCTCAGAAAGTTTCTTTCCAGATTTCATCTGAGGATATTTCCTTTTTCACCATAGCCCTCTATGGGCTTCCAAATATCACTTTGCCAATTCCACAAGAACTGTCTTAGCGAAAGGCTTCTTGAGGGGAAAGCTGAAACTCTGTGAGATGATTTCACAGAACACAAAGAAGTTTCACAGAAAGCTTCTTTCTCTTTGTTATCGTAGGATATTTCTTTTGGCCCTATAGTCTTCAAAGGGATCCGAAATATCTGTTCTCAGATTCCACAGAAATAAGGCTAGCAAAGAGATCCACGAAATACAGATGTAACTCTGTGAGATGAATTAACAGAACACTAAGCAGTTTCCAAGAAAGCTTCTTTCCAGATTTCATCTGAGGATATTTCCTTTTTCACCATAGCCCTCTATGGGCTTGCAAATATCACTTTGCCAATTCCACAAGAACTGTCTTAGCGAAAGGCTTCTCGAGAGGAAAGCTGTAACTCTGTGAGATGATTTCACAGAACACAAAGAAGTTTCTCAGAAAGCTTCTTTCTCTTTGTTATCGGAGGATATTTCCTTTGGCCCTATAGTCTTCAAAGGGATCCGAAATATCTGTTCTCAGATTCCACAGAAATAAGGCTAGCAAAGAAATCCACGAAATACAGATGTAAGTCTGTGAGATGAATTAACAGAACACTAAGCAGTTTCTCAGAAAGCTTCTTTCCAGATTTCATCTAAGGATATTTCCTTTTTCACCATAGCCCTCTATGGGCTTCCAAATATCACTTTTCCAATTCCACAAGAACTGTCTTAGCGAAAGGCTTCTCGAGAGGAAAGCTGTAACTCTGTGAGATGATTTCACAGAACACAAAGAAGTTTCTCAGAAAGCTTCTTTCTCTTTGTTAACGGAGGATATTACTTTTGGCCCTATAGTCTTCAAAGGGATCCGAAATATCTGTTCTCAGATTCCACAGAAATAGGGCTAGCAAAGAAATCCACGAAATACAGATGTAAGTCTGTGAGATGAATTAACAGAACACTAAGCAGTTTCTCAGAAAGCTTCTTTCCAGATTTCATCTGAGGATATTTCCTTTTTCACCATAGCCCTCTATGGGCTTCCAAATATCACTTTGCCAATTCCACAAGAACTGTCTTAGCGAAAGGCTTCTTGAGGGGAAAGCAGTAACTCTGTGAGATGATTTCACAGAACACAAAGAAGTTTGTCAGAAAGCTTCCTTCTCTTTGTTATCGGAGGATATTTCCTTTGGCCCTATAGTCTTCAAAGGGATCCGAAATATCTGTTCTAAGATTCCACAGAAATAAGGCTAGCAAAGAGATCCACGAAATACAGATGTAAGTCTGTGAGATGAATTAACAGAACACTAAGCAGTTTCTCAGAAAGCTTCTTTCCAGATTTCATCTGAGGATATTTCCTTTTTCACCATAGCCCTCTATGGGCTTCCAAATATCACTTTGCCAATTCCACAAGAACTGTCTTAGCGAAAGGCTTCTTGAGGGGAAAGCTGTAACTCTGTGAGATGATTTCACAGAACACAAAGAAGTTTCACAGAAAGCTTCTTTCTCTTTGATATCGTAGGATATTTCTTTTGGCCCTATAGTCTTCAAAGGGATCCGAAATATCTGTTCTCAGATTCCACAGAAATAAGGCTAGCAAACAGATCCACGAAATAGAGATGTAACTCTGTGAGATGAATTAACAGAACACTAAGCAGTTTCTAAGAAAGCTTCTTTCCAGATTTCATCTGAGGATATTTCCTTTTTCACCATAGCCCTCTATAGGCTTCCAATTATCTCTTTGCCAATTCCACAAGAACTGTCTTAGCGAAAGCCTTCTCGAGAGGAAAGCTGTAACTCTGTGAGATGATTTCACAGAACACAAAGAAGTTTCTCAGAAAGCTTCTTTCTCTTTGTTATCGGAGGATATTTACTTTGGCCCTATAGTCTTCAAAGGGATCCGAAATATCTGTTCTCAGATTCCACAGAAATAAGGCTAGCAAAGAGATCCACGAAATACAGATGTAAGGCTGTTAGATGAATTACCAGAACACTAAGCAGTTTCTCAGAAAGCTTCTTTCCAGATTTCATCTGAGGATATTTCCTTTTTCACCATAGCCCTCTATGGGCTTCCAAATATCACTTTGCCAATTCCACAAGAACTGTCTTAGCGAAAGGCTTCTCGAGGGGAAAGCTGTAACTCTGTGAGATGATTTCACAGAACACAAAGAAGTTTCTCAGAAAGCTTCTTTCTCTTTGTTATCAGAGGATATTTCCTTTGGGCCTATAGTCTTCAAAGGGATCCGAAATATCTGTTCTCAGATTCCACAGAAATAAGGCTAGCAAAGAGATCCATGAAATACAGATGTAACTCTGTGAGATAAATTAACAGAACACTAAGCAGTTTCTAAGAAAGCTTCTTTCCAGATTTCATCTGAGGATATTTCCTTTTTCACCATAGCCCTCTAAGGGCTTCCAAATATCACTTTGCCAATTCCACAAGAACTGTCTTAGCGAAAGGATTCTTAAGGGGAAAACTGTAACTCTGTGAGATGATTTCACAGAACACAAAGAAGTTTCTCAGAAAGCTTCTTTCTCTTTGTTATCGGAGGATTTTTCCTTTGGCCCTATAGTCTTCAAAGGGATCCGAATTATATGTTCTCAGATTCCACAGAAATAAGGCTAGCAAAGAGATCCACGAAATACAGATGTAAGACTGTGAGATGAATTACCAGAACACTAAGCAGTTTCTCAGAAAGCTTCTTTCCAGATTTCATCTGAGGATATTTCCTTTTTCACCATAGCCCTCTATGGGCTTCCAATTATCACTTTGCCAATTCCACAAGAACTGTCTTAGCCAAAGGCTTCTTGAGAGAAAAGCTGTAACTCTGTGAGATGATTTCACAGAACACAAAGAAGTTTCTCAGAAAGCTTCTTTCTCTTTGTTATCGGAGGATATTTCCTTTGGCCCTATAGTCTTCAAAGGGATCCGAAATATCTGTTCTCAGATTCCACAGAAATAAGGCTAGCAAAGAGATCCATGAAATACAGATGTAACTCTGTGAGATGAATTAACGGAACACTAAGCAGTTTCTCAGAAAGCTTCTTTCCAGATTTCATCTGAGGATATTTCCTTTTTCACCATAGCCCTCTATGGGCTTCCAAATATCACTTTGCCAATTCCACAAGAACTGTCTTAGCAAAAGGCTTCTTGAGGGGAAAGTTGTAACTCTGTGAGATAATTTCACAGAACACAAAAAAGTTTCTCAGAAAGCTTCTTTCTCTTTGTTAACGGAGGATATTTCCTTTGGCCCTCTAGTCTTCAAAGGGATCCGAAATATATGTTCTCAGATTCCACAGAAATAAGGCTAGCAAAGATTCCACGAAATACAGATGTAAGGCTGTTAGATGAATTACCAGAACACTAAGCAGTTTCTCAGAAAGCTTCTTTCCAGATTTCATATGAGGATATTTCCTTTTTCACCATAGCCCTCTATGGGCTTCCAAATATCACTTTGCCAATTCCACAAGAACTGTCTTAGCGAAAGGCTTCTCGAGAGGAAAGCTGTAACTCTGTGAGATGATTTCACAGAACACAAAGAAGTTTCTCAGAAAGCTTCTTTCTCTTTGTTATCGGAGGATATTTCCTTTGGCCCTATAGTCTTCAAAGGGATCGGAAATATCTGTTCTCAGATTCCACAGAAAAAAGGCTAGCAAAGAGATCCACGAAATACAGATGTAACTCTGTGAGATGAACTAACAGAACACTAAGCAGTTTCCAAGAAAGCTTCTTTCCAGATTTCATCTGAGGATATTTCCTTTTTCACCTTAGCCTTCTATGGGCTTCCAAATATCACTTTGCCAATTCCACAAGAACTGTCTTAGCGAAAGGCTTCTTGAGGGGAAAGCTGTAACTCTGTGAGATGATTTCACAGAACACAAAGAAGTTTCTCAGAAAGCTTCTTTCTCTTTGTTATCGGAGGATATTTCCTTTGGCCCTATAGTCTTCAAAGGGATCCGAAATATCTGTTCTCAGATTCCACAGAAATAAGGCTAGCAAAGAGATCCACGAAATACAGATGTAACTCTGTGAGATGAATTAACAAAACACTAAGCAGTTTCTCAGAAAGCTTCTTTCCAGATTTCATCTGAGGATATTTCCTTTTTCACCATAGCCCTCTATGGGCTTCCAAATATCACTTTGCCAATTCCACAAGAACTGTCTTAGCGAAAGGCTTCTTGAGGGGAAAGCTGTAACTCTGTGAGATGATTTCACAGAACACAAAGAAGTTTCTCAGAAAGATTCTTTCTCTTTGTTATCGGAGGATATTTCCTTTGGCCCTATAGTCTTCAAAGGGATCCGAAATATCTGTTCTCAGATTCCAGAGAAATAAGGCTAGCAAAGAGATCCACGAAATACAGATGTAAGTCTGGGAGATGAATTAACAGAACACTAAGCAGTTTCTCAGAAAGCTTCTTTCCAGATTTCATCTGAGGATATTTCCTTTTTCACCATAGCCCTCTATGGGCTTCCAAATATCACTTTGCCAATTCCACAAGAACTGTCTTAGCAAAAGACTTCTTGAGGGGAAAGCTGTAACTCTGTGAGATGATTTCACAGAACACAAAGAAGTTTCTCAGAAAGCTTCTTTCTCTTTGTTATCGGAGGATATTTTCTTTGGCTCTATAGTCTTCAAAGGGATCCGAAATATCTGTTCTCAGATTCCACAGAAATAAGGCTAGCAAAGAGATCCACGAAATACAGATGTAACTCTGTGAGATGAACTAACAGAACACTAATCAGTTTCCAAGAAAGCTTCTTTCTAGATTTCATCTGAGGATATTTCCTTTTTCACCATAGCCCTCTATGGGCTTCCAAATATCACTTTGCCAATTCCACAAGAACTGTCTTAGCGAAAGTCTTCTTGAGAGGAAAGCTGTAACTCTGTGAGATGATTTCACAGAACACAAAGAAGTTTCTCAGAAAGCTTCTTTCTCTTTGTTATCGGAGGATTTTTCCTTTGGCCCTATAGTCTTCAAAGGGATCCGAAATATCTGTTCTCAGATTCCACAGAAATAAGGCTAGCAAAGAGATCCACGAAATACAGATGTAACTCTGTGAGGTGAATTAACAGGACACTCAGCAGTTTCTAGGAAAGCTTCTTTCCAGATTTCATCTGAGGATATTTCCTTTTTCACCACAGCCCTCTATGGGCTTCCAAATATCACTTTGCCAATTCCACAAGAACTGTCTAACGAAAGGCTTCTTGAGGGGAAAGCTGTAACTCTGTGAGATGATTTCACCAAACACCAAGAAGTTTCTCAGATAGCTTCTTTCTCTTTGTTATCGGAGGATATTTCCTTTGGCCCTATAGTCTTCAAAGGGATCCGAAATATCTGTTCTCATATTCCACAGAAATAAGGCTAGCAAAGAGATCCACGAAATACAGATGTAAGTCTGTGAGATGAATTAACAGAACACTAAGCAGTTTCTCAAAAAGCTTCTTTTCAGATTTCATCTGAGGATATTTCCTTTTTCACCATAGCCCTCTATGGGCTTCTAAATATCACTTTGCCAATTCCACAAGAACTGTCTTAGCAAAAGGCTTCTTGAGGGGAAAGCTGTAACTCTGTGAGATGATTTCACAGAACACAAAGACGTTTCTCAGAAAGCTTCTTTCTCTTTGTTATCGGAGGATATTTCCTTTGGCTTTATAGTCTTCAAAGGGATCCGAAATATCTGTTCTCAGATTCCACAGAGATAAGGCTAGCAAAGAGATCCACGAAATACTGATGTAACTCTGTGAGATGAATTAACAGAACACTAAGCAGTTTCCAAGAAAGCTTCTTTCCAGATTTCATCTGAGGATATTTCCTTTTTCACCATAGTCCTCTAAGAGCTTCCAAATATCACTTTGCCAATTCCACAAGAACTGTCTTAGCGAAAGGCTTCTTGAGGGGAAAGATGTAACTCTGTGAGATGATTTCACAGAACACAAAGAAGTTTCTCAGAAAGCTTCTTTCTCTTTGTTATCGGAGGATATTTCCTTTGGCCCTATAGTCTTCAAAGGGATCCGAAATATCTGTTCTCAGATTCCACAGAAATAAGGCTAGCAAACAGATCCACGAAATACAGATGTAACTCTGTGAGATGAATTAACAGAACACTAAGCAGTTTCTAAGAAAGCTTCTTTCCAGATTTCATCTGAGGATATTTCCTTTTTCACCATAGCCCTCTAAGGCTTCCAATTATCACTTTGCCAATTCCACAAGAACTGTCTTAGCGAAAGGCTACTTGAGAGGAAAGCTGTAATTCTGTGAGATGATTTCAGAGAACACAAAGAAGTTTCTCAGAAATCTTCTTTCTCTTTGTTATCGGAGGATTTTTCCTTTGGCCCTATAGTCTTCAATGGGATCCGAAATATCTGTCCTCAGATTCCAGAGAAATAAGGCTAGCAAAGAGATCCACGAAATACAGATGTAACTCTGTGAGATGAATTAACAGAACAATAAGGAGTTTCTCAGAAAGCTTCTTTCCAGTTTTCATCTGAGGATATTTCCTTTTTCACCATAGCCCTCTATGGACTTCCAAATATCACTTTGCCAATTCCATAAGAACTGTCTTAGAGAAAGGCTTCTTGAGGGGAAAGCTGTAACTCTGTGAGATGATTTCACAGAACACAAAGAAGTTTCTCAGAAAGCTTCTTTCTCTTTGTTATCGGAGGATATTTCCATTGGCCGTATAGTCTTCAAAGAGATCCGAAATATCTGTTCTCAGATTCCACAGAAATAAGGCTAGCAAAGAGATCCACGAAATACAGATGTAACTCTGTGAGATGAATTAAAAGAACACTAAGCAGTTTCTCAGAAAGCTTCTTTCCAGATTTCATCTGAGGATATTTCCTTTTTCACCATAGCCCTCTATGGGCTTCCAAATATCACTTTGCCAATTCCACAAGAACTGTCTTAGCGAAAGGCTTCTTGAGGGGAAAGCTCTAACTCTGTGAGATGATTTCACAGAACACAAAGAAGTTTCTCAGAAAGCTTCTTTCCAGATTTCATCTGAGGATATTTCCTTTTTCACCATAGCCCTCTATGGGCTTCCAAATATCACTTTGCCAATTCCACAAGAACTGTCTTAGCGAAAGGCTTCTTGAGGGGAAAGCTCTAACTCTGTGAGATGATTTCACAGAACACAAAGAAGTTTCTCAGAAAGCTTCTTTCTCTTTGTTATCGGAGGTAATTTCCTTTGGCCCTATAGTCTTCCAAGGGATCCGAAATAACTTTTCTCAGATTCCACAGAAATAAGGCTAGCAAAGAGATCCACGAAATACAGATGTAACTCTGTGAGATGAATTAACAGAGCACTAAGCAGTTTCTCAGAAAGCTTCTTTTCTGATTTCATCTGAGGATATTTCCGTTTTCACCATAGCCCTCTATGGGCTTCCAAATATCACTTTGCCAATTCCACAAGAACTGTCTTAGCGAAAGGCTTCTTGAGGGGAAAGCTGTAACTCTATGAGAATATTTCACAGAACACAAAGAAGTTTCTCAGAAAGCTTCTTTCTCTTTGTTATCGGAGGATATTTCCTTTGGCCCTATAGTCTTCAAAGGGATCCGAAATATCTGTTCTCAGATTCCACAGAAATAAGGCTAGCAAACAGATCCACGAAATACAGATGTAAGTCTGTGAGATGAATTAACAGAACACTAAGCAGTTTCTCAGAAAGCTTCTTTCCAGATTTCATCTGAGGATATTTCCTTTTTCAGCATAGCCCTCTATAGGCTTCCAATTATCACTTTGCCAATTCCACAAGAACTGTCTTAGCGAAAGGCTTCTTGAGAGGAAAGATGTAACTCTGTGAGATGATTTCACAGAACACAAAGAAGTTTCTCAGAAAGCTTCTTTCTCTTTGTTATCTGAGGATATTTCCTTTGGCCCTATAGTCTTCAACGGGATCCGAAATATCTGTTCTCAGATTCCACAGAAATAAGGCTAGCAAAGAGATCCACGAAATACAGATGTAACTCTGTGAGATAAATTAACAGAACACTAAGCAGTTTCCAAGAAAGCTTCTTTCCAGATTTCATCTGAGGATATTTCCTTTTTCACCATAGCCCTCTATGGGCTTCCAAATATCACTTTGCCAATTCCACAAGAACTGTCTTAGCGAAAGGCTTCTTGAGGGGAAAGCTGTAACTCTGTGAGATGATTTCACAGAACACAAAGACGTTTCTCAGTAACCTTCTTTCTCTTTGTTATCGGAGGATATTTCCTTTGGCCCTATAGTCTTCAAAGGGATCCGAAAAATCTGTTCTCAGTTTCCACAGAAATAAGGCTAGCAAACAGATCCACGAAATAGAGATGTAACTCTGTGAGATGAATTAACAGAACACTAAGCAGTTTCTAAGAAAGCTTCTTTCCAGATTTCATCTGAGGATATTTCCTTTTTCACCATAGCCCTCTATAGGCTTCCAATTATCACTTTGCCAATTCCACAAGAACTGTCTTAGCGAAAGGCTTCTTGAGAGGAAAGCTGTAACTCTGTGAGATGATTTTACAGAACACAAAGAAGTTTCTCAGAAAGCTTCTTTCTCTTTGTTATCGGAGGATATTTCCTTTGGCCCTATAGTCTTCAAAGGGATCTGAAATATCTGTTCTCAGATTCCACAGAAATAAGGCTAGCAAAGAGATCCACGAAATACAGATGTAACTCTGTGAGATGAATTAACAGAACACTAAGCAGTTTCTCAGAAAGCTTCTTTCCAGATTTCATCTGAGGATATTTCCTTTTTCACCATAGCCCTCTATGGGCTTCCAAATATCACTTTGCCAATTCCACAAGAACTGTCTTAGCAAAAGGCTTCTTGAGGGGAAAGTTGTAACTCTGTGAGATAATTTCACAGAACACAAAAAAGTTTCTCAGAAAGCTTCTTTCTCTTTGTTAACGGAGGATATTTCCTTTGGCCCTCTAGTCTTCAAAGGGATCCGAAATATATGTTCTCAGATTCCACAGAAATAAGGCTAGCAAAGAGATCCACGAAATACAGATGTAAGGCTGTTAGATGAATTACCAGAACACTAAGCAGTTTCTCAGAAAGCTTCTTTCCAGATTTCATCTGAGGATATTTCCTTTTTCACCATAGCCCTCTATGGGCTTCCAAATATCACTTTGCCAATTCCACAAGAACTGTCTTAGCAAAAGGCTTCTTGAGGGGAAAGTTGTAACTCTGTGAGATAATTTCACAGAACACAAAAAAGTTTCTCAGAAAGCTTCTTTCTCTTTGTTAACGGAGGATATTTCCTTTGGCCCTCTAGTCTTCAAAGGGATCCGAAATATATGTTCTCAGATTCCACAGAAATAAGGCTAGCAAAGAGATCCACGAAATACAGATGTAAGGCTGTTAGATGAATTACCAGAACACTAAGCAGTTTCTCAGAAAGCTTCTTTCCAGATTTCATCTGAGGATATTTCCTTTTTCACCATAGCCTTCTATGGGCTTCCAAATATCACTTTGCCAATTCCACAAGAACTGTCTTAGCGAAAGCCTTCTCGAGAGGAAAGCTGTAACTCTGTGAGATGATTTCACAGAACACAAAGAAGTTTCTCAGAAAGCTTCTTTCTCTTTGTTATCGGAGGATATTTCCTTTGGCCCTATAGTCTTCAAAGGGATCCGAAATATCTGTTCTCAGATTCCACAGAAAAAAGGCTAGCAAAGAGATCCACGAAATACAGATGTAACTCTGTGAGATGAATTAACAGAACACTAAGCAGTTTCCAAGAAAGCTTCTTTCCAGATTTCATCTGAGGATATTTCCTTTTTCACCTTAGCCTTCCATGGGCTTCCAAATATCACTTTGCCAATTCCACAAGAACTGTCTTCGCGAAAGGCTTCTTGAGGGGAAAGCTGTAACTCTGTGAGATGATTTCACAGAACACAAAGAAGTTTCTCAGAAAGCTTCTTTCTCTTTGTTATCGGAGGATATTTCCTTTGGCCCTATAGTCTTCAAAGGGATCCGAAATATCTGTTCTCAGATTCCACAGAAATAAGGCTAGCAAAGAGATCCACGAAATACAGATGTAACTCGGTGAAATGAATTAACAAAACACTAAGCAGTTTCTCAGAAAGCTTCTTTCCAGATTTCATCTGAGCATATTTCCTTTTTCACCATAGCCCTCTATGGGCTTCCAAATATCACTTTGCCAATTCCACAAGAACTGTCTTAGCGAAAGGCTTCTCGAGGGGAAAGCTGTAACTCTGTTAGATGATTTCACAGAACACAAAGAAGTTTCTCAGAAAGATTCTTTCTCTTTGTTATCGGAGGATATTTCCTTTGGCCCTATAGTCTTCAAAGGGATCCGAAATATCTGTTCTCAGATTCCACAGAAATAAGGCTAGCAAAGAGATCCACGAAATACAGATGTAAGTCTGGGAGATGAATTAACAGAACACTAAGCAGTTTCTCAGAAAGCTTCTTTCCAGATTTCATCTGAGGATATTTCCTTTTTCACCATAGCCCTCTATGGGCTTCCAAATATCACTTTGCCAATTCCACAAGAACTGTCTTAGCAAAAGGCTTCTTGAGGGGAAAGCTGTAACTCTGTGAGATGATTTCACAGAACACAAAGAAGTTTCTCAGAAAGCTTCTTTCTCTTTGTTATCGGAGGATATTTCCTTTGGCTCTATAGTCTTCAAAGGGATCCGAAATATCTGTTCTCAGATTCCACAGAAATAAGGCTAGCAAAGAGATCCACGAAATACAGATGTAACTCTGTGAGATGAACTAACAGAACACTAAGCAGTTTCCAAGAAAGCTTCTTTCTAGATTTCATCTGAGGATATTTCCTTTTTCACCATAGCCCTCTATGGGCTTCCAAATATCACTTTGCCAATTCCACAAGAACTGTCTTAGCGAAAGGCTTCTTGAGACGAAAGCTGTAACTCTGTGAGATGATTTCACAGAACACAAAGAAGTTTCCCAGAAAGCTTCTTTCTCTTTGTTATCGGAGGATTTTTCCTTTGGCCCTATAGTCTTCAAAGGGATCCGAAATATTTGTTCTCAGATTCCACAGAAATAAGGCTAGCAAAGAGATCCACGAAATACAGATGTAAGTCTGTGAGATGAATTAACAGAACACTAAGCAGTTTCTCAAAAAGCTTCTTTCCAGATTTCATCTGAGGATATTTCCTTTTTCACCATAGCCCTCTATGGGCTTCCAAATATCACTTTGCCAATTCCACAAGAACTGTCTTAGCAAAAGGCTTCTTGAGTGGAAAGCTGTAACTCTGTGAGATGATTTCACAGAACACAAAGACGTTTCTCAGAAAGCTTCTTTCTCTTTGTTATCGGAGGATATTTCCTTTGGCTTTATAGTCTTCAAAGGGATCCGAAATATCTGTTCTCAGATTCCACAGAAATAAGGCTAGCAAAGAGATCCACGAAATACTGATGTAATTCTGTGAGATGAATTAACAGAACACTAAGCAGTTTCCAAGAAAGCTTCTTTCCAGATTTCATCTGAGGATATTTCCTTTTTCACCATAGTCCTCTAAGGGCTTCCAAATATCACTTTGCCAATTCCACAAGAACTGTCTTAGCGAAAGGCTTCTTGAGGGGAAAGATGTAACTCTGTGAGATGATTTCTCAGAACACAAAGAAGTTTCTCAGAAAGCTTCTTTCTCTTTGTTATCGGAGGATATTTCCTTTGGCCCTATAGTCTTCAAAGGGATCCGAAATATCTGTTCTCAGATTCCACAGAAATAAGGCTAGCAAACAGATCCACGAAATACAGATGTAACTCTGTGAGATGAATTAACAGAACACTAAGCACTTTCTAAGAAAGCTTCTTTCCAGATTTCATCTGAGGATATTTCCGTTTTCACCATAGCCCTCTATAGGCTTCCAATTATCACTTTGCCAATTCCACAAGAACTGTCTTAGCGAAAGGCTACTTAAGAGGAAAGCTGTAATTCGGTGAGATGATTTCACAGAACACAAAGAAGTTTCTCAGAAAGCTTCTTTCTCTTTGTTATCGGAGGATTTTTCCTTTGGCCCTATAGTCTTCAAAGTGATCCGAAATATCTGTTCTCAGATTCCACAGAAATAAGGCTAGCAAAGAGATCCACGAAATACAGATGTAACTCTGTGAGATGAATTAACAGAACAATAAGTAGTTTCTCAGAAAGCTTCTTTCCAGATTTCATCTGAGGATATTTCCTTTTTCACCATAGTCCTCTATGGACTTCCAAATATCACTTTGCCAATTCCATAAGAACTGTCTTAGAGAAAGGCTTCTTGAGGGGAAAGCTGTAACTCTGTGAGATGATTTCACAGAACACAAAGAAGTTTCTCAGAAAGCTTCTTTCTCTTTGTTATCTGAGGATATTTCCTTTGGCCCTATAGTCTTCAAAGGGATCCGAAATATCTGTTCTCAGATTCCACAGAAATAAGGCTAGCAAAGAGATCCACGAAATACAGATGTAACTCTGTGAGATGAATTAACAGAACACTAAGCAGTTTCCAAGAAAGCTTCTTTCCAGATTTCATCTGAGGATATTTCCTTTTTCACCATAGCCCTCTATGGGCTTCCAAATATCACTTTGCCAATTCCACAAGAACTGTCTTAGCGAAAGGCTTCTTGAGGGGAAAGCTGTATCTCTGTGAGATGATTTCACAGAACACAAAGACGTTTCTCAGTAACCTTCTTTCTCTTTGTTATCGGAGGATATTTCCTTTGGCCCTATAGTCTTCAAAGGGATCCGAAAAATCTGTTCTCAGTTTCCACAGAAATAAGGCTAGCAAACAGATCCACGAAATAGAGAAGTAACTCTGTGAGATGAATTAACAGAAGACTAAGCAGTTTCTAAGAAAGCTTCTTTCCAGATTTCATCTGAGGATATTTCCTTTTTCACCATAGCCCTCTATAGGCTTCCAATTATCACTTTGCCAATTCCACAAGAACTGTCTTAGCGAAAGGCTTCTTGAGAGGAAAGCTGTAACTCTGTGAGATGATTTCACAGAACACAAAGAAGTTTCTCAGAAAGCTTCTTTCTCTTTGTTATCGGAGGATATTTCCTTTGGCCCTTTAGTCTTCAAAGGGATCTGAAATATCTGTTCTCAGATTCCACAGAAATAAGGCTAGCAAAGAGATCCACGAAATACAGAAATAACTCTGTGAGATGAATTAACAGAACACTAAGCAGTTTCTCAGAAAGCTTCTTTCCAGATTTCATCTGAGGATATTTCCTTTTTCACCATAGCCCTCTATGGGCTTCCAAATATCACTTTGCCAATTCCACAAGAACTGTCTTAGCAAAAGGCTTCTTGAGGGGAAAGTTGTAACTCTGTGAGATAATTTCACAGAACACAAAAAAGTTTCTCAGAAAGCTTCTTTCTCTTTGTTAACGGAGGATATTTCCTTTGGCCCTCTAGTCTTCAAAGGGATCCGAAATATATGTTCTCAGATTCCACAGAAATAAGGCTAGCAAAGAGATCCACGAAATACAGATGTAAGGCTGTTAGATGAATTACCAGAACACTAAGCAGTTTCTCAGAAAGCTTCTTTCCAGATTTCATATGAGGATATTTCCTTTTTCACCATAGCCCTCTATGGGCTTCCAAATATCACTTTGCCAATTCCACAAGAACTGTCTTAGCGAAAGGCTTCTCGAGGGGAAAGCTGTAACTCTGTGAGATGATTTCACAGAACACAAAGAAGTTTCTCAGAAAGCTTCTTTCTCTTTGTTATCGGAGGATATTTCCTTTGGCCCTATAGTCTTCAAAGGGATCCGAAATATCTGTTCTCAGATTCCAGAGAAATAAGGCTAGCAAAGAGATCCACGAAATACAGATGTACGTCTTTGAGATGAATTAACAGAACACTAAGCAGTTTCTCAGAAAGCTTCTTACCAGATTTCATCTGAGGATATTTCCTTTTTCACCATAGCCCTCTATGGGCTTCCAAATATCACTTTGCCAATTCCACAAGAACTGTCTTAGCGAAAGGCTTCTCGAGAGGAAACCTGTAACTCTGTGAGATGATTTCACAGAACACAAAGAAGTTTCTCAGAAAGCTTCTTTCTCTTTGTTATCGGAGGATATTTCCTTTGGCCCTATAGTCTTCAAAGGGATCGGAAATATCTGTTCTCAGATTCCACAGAAAAAAGGCTAGCAAGGAGATCCACGAAATACAGATGTTACTCTGTGAGATGAATTAACAGAACACTAAGCAGTTTCCAAGAAAGCTTCTTTCCAGATTTCATCTGAGGATATTTCCTTTTTCACCTTAGCCTTCTATGGGCTTCCTAATATCACTTTGCCAATTCCACAAGAACTGTCTTCGCGAAAGGCTTCTTGAGGGGAAAGCTGTAACTCTGTGAGATGATTTCACAGAACACAAAGAAGTTTCTCAGAAAGCTTCTTTCTCTTTGTTATCGGAGGATATTTCCTTTGGCCCTATAGTCTTCAAAGGGATCCGAAATATCTGTTCTCAGATTCCACAGAAATAAGGCTAGCAAAGAGATCCACGAAATACAGATGTAACTCTGTGAAATGAATTAACAAAACACTAAGCAGTTTCTCAGAAAGCTTCTTTCCAGATTTCATCTGAGCATATTTCCTTTTTCACCATAGCCCTCTATGGGCTTCCAAATATCACTTTGCCAATTCCACAAGAACTGTCTTAGCGAAAGGCTTCTCGAGGGGAAAGCTGTAACTCTGTGAGATGATTTCACAGAACACAAAGAAGTTTCTCAGAAAGATTCTTTCTCTTTGTTATCGGAGGATATTTCCTTTGGCCCTATAGTCTTCAAAGGGATCCGAAATATCTGTTCTCATATTCCACAGAAATAAGGCTAGCAAAGAGATCCACGAAATACAGATGTAAGTCTGGGAGATGAATTAACAGAACACTAAGCAGTTTCTCAGAAAGCTTCTTTCCAGATTTCATCTGAGGATATTTCCTTTTTCACCATAGCCCTCTATGGGCTTCCAAATATCACTTTGCCAATTCCACAAGAACTGTCTTAGCAAAAGGCTTCTTGAGGGGAAAGTTGTAACTCTGTGAGATAATTTCACAGAACACAAAAAAGTTTCTCAGAAAGCTTCTTTCTCTTTGTTAACGGAGGATATTTCCTTTGGCCCTCTAGTCTTCAAAGGGATCCGAAATATATGTTCTCAGATTCCACAGAAATAAGGCTAGCAAAGAGATCCACGAAATAAAGATGTAAGGCTGTTAGATGAATTACCAGAACACTAAGCAGTTTCTCAGAAAGCTTCTTTCCAGATTTCATATGAGGATATTTCCTTTTTCACCATAGCCCTCTATGGGCTTCCAAATATCACTTTGCCAATTCCACAAGAACTGTCTTAGCGAAAGGCTTCTCGAGGGGAAAGCTGTAACTCTGTGAGATGATTTCACAGAACACAAAGAAGTTTCTCAGAAAGCTTCTTTCTCTTTGTTATCGGAGGATATTTCCTTTGGCCCTATAGTCTTCTAAGGGATCCGAAATATCTGTTCTCAGATTCCAGAGAAATAAGGCTAGCAAAGAGATCCACGAAATACAGATGTACGTCTTTGAGATGAATTAACAGAACACTAAGCAGTTTCTCAGAAAGCTTCTTACCAGATTTCATCTGAGGATATTTCCTTTTTCACCATAGCCCTCTATGGGCTTCCAAATATCACTTTGCCAATTCCACAAGAACTGTCTTAGTGAAAGGCTTCTCGAGAGGAAAGCTGTAACTCTGTGAGATGATTTCACAGAACACAAAGAAGTTTCTCAGAAAGCTTCTTTCTCTTTGTTATCGGAGGATATTTCCTTTGGCCCTATAGTCTTCAAAGGGATCCGAAATATCTGTTCTCAGATTCCACAGAAAAAAGGCTAGCAAAGAGATCCACGAAATACAGATGTAACTCTGTGAGATGAATTAACAGAACACTAAGCAGTTTCCAAGAAAGCTTCTTTCCAGATTTCATCTGAGGATATTTCCTTTTTCACCTTAGCCTTCTATGGGCTTCCAAATATCACTTTGCCAATTCCACAAGAACAGTCTTCGCGAAAGGCTTCTTGAGGGGAAAGCTGTAACACTGTGAGATGATTTCACAGAACACAAAGAAGTTTCTCAGAAAGCTTCTTTCTCTTTGTTATCGGAGGATATTTCCTTTGGCCCTATAGTCTTCAAAGGGATCCGAAATATCTGTTCTCAGATTCCACAGAAATAAGGCTAGCAAACAGATCCACGAAATACAGATGTAACTCTGTGAGATGAATTAACAGAACACTAAGCACTTTCTAAGAAAGCTTCTTTCCAGATTTCATCTGAGGATATTTCCGTTTTCACCATAGCCCTCTATAGGCTTCCAATTATCACTTTGCCAATTCCACAAGAACTGTCTTAGCGAAAGGCTACTTAAGAGGAAAGCTGTAATTCGGTGAGATGATTTCACAGAACACAAAGAAGTTTCTCAGAAAGCTTCTTTCTCTTTGTTATCGGAGGATTTTTCCTTTGGCCCTATAGTCTTCAAAGTGATCCGAAATATCTGTTCTCAGATTCCACAGAAATAAGGCTAGCAAAGAGATCCACGAAATACAGATGTAACTCTGTGAGATGAATTAACAGAACAATAAGTAGTTTCTCAGAAAGCTTCTTTCCAGATTTCATCTGAGGATATTTCCTTTTTCACCATAGTCCTCTATGGACTTCCAAATATCACTTTGCCAATTCCATAAGAACTGTCTTAGAGAAAGGCTTCTTGAGGGGAAAGCTGTAACTCTGTGAGATGATTTCACAGAACACAAAGAAGTTTCTCAGAAAGCTTCTTTCTCTTTGTTATCTGAGGATATTTCCTTTGGCCCTATAGTCTTCAAAGGGATCCGAAATATCTGTTCTCAGATTCCACAGAAATAAGGCTAGCAAAGAGATCCACGAAATACAGATGTAACTCTGTGAGATGAATTAACAGAACACTAAGCAGTTTCCAAGAAAGCTTCTTTCCAGATTTCATCTGAGGATATTTCCTTTTTCACCATAGCCCTCTATGGGCTTCCAAATATCACTTTGCCAATTCCACAAGAACTGTCTTAGCGAAAGGCTTCTTGAGGGGAAAGCTGTAACTCTGTGAGATGATTTCACAGAACACAAAGACGTTTCTCAGTAACCTTCTTTCTCTTTGTTATCGGAGGATATTTCCTTTGGCCCTATAGTCTTCAAAGGGATCCGAAAAATCTGTTCTCAGTTTCCACAGAAATAAGGCTAGCAAACAGATCCACGAAATAGAGAAGTAACTCTGTGAGATGAATTAACAGAAGACTAAGCAGTTTCTAAGAAAGCTTCTTTCCAGATTTCATCTGAGGATATTTCCTTTTTCACCATAGCCCTCTATAGGCTTCCAATTATCACTTTGCCAATTCCACAAGAACTGTCTTAGCGAAAGGCTTCTTGAGAGGAAAGCTGTAACTCTGTGAGATGATTTCACAGAACACAAAGAAGTTTCTCAGAAAGCTTCTTTCTCTTTGTTATCGGAGGATATTTCCTTTGGCCCTTTAGTCTTCAAAGGGATCTGAAATATCTGTTCTCAGATTCCACAGAAATAAGGCTAGCAAAGAGATCCACGAAATACAGAAATAACTCTGTGAGATGAATTAACAGAACACTAAGCAGTTTCTCAGAAAGCTTCTTTCCAGATTTCATCTGAGGATATTTCCTTTTTCACCATAGCCCTCTATGGGCTTCCAAATATCACTTTGCCAATTCCACAAGAACTGTCTTAGCAAAAGGCTTCTGGAGGGGAAAGTTGTAACTCTGTGAGATAATTTCACAGAACACAAAAAAGTTTCTCAGAAAGCTTCTTTCTCTTTGTTAACGGAGGATATTTCCTTTGGCCCTCTAGTCTTCAAAGGGATCCGAAATATATGTTCTCAGATTCCACAGAAATAAGGCTAGCAAAGAGATCCACGAAATACAGATGTAAGGCTGTTAGATGAATTACCAGAACACTAAGCAGTTTCTCAGAAAGCTTCTTTCCAGATTTCATATGAGGATATTTCCTTTTTCACCATAGCCCTCTATGGGCTTCCAAATATCACTTTGCCAATTCCACAAGAACTGTCTTAGCGAAAGGCTTCTCGAGGGGAAAGCTGTAACTCTGTGAGATGATTTCACAGAACACAAAGAAGTTTCTCAGAAAGCTTCTTTCTCTTTGTTATCGGAGGATATTTCCTTTGGCCCTATAGTCTTCAAAGGGATCCGAAATATCTGTTCTCAGATTCCAGAGAAATAAGGCTAGCAAAGAGATCCACGAAATACAGATGTACGTCTTTGAGATGAATTAACAGAACACTAAGCAGTTTCTCAGAAAGCTTCTTACCAGATTTCATCTGAGGATATTTCCTTTTTCACCATAGCCCTCTATGGGCTTCCAAATATCACTTTGCCAATTCCACAAGAACTGTCTTAGCGAAAGGCTTCTCGAGAGGAAACCTGTAACTCTGTGAGATGATTTCACAGAACACAAAGAAGTTTCTCAGAAAGCTTCTTTCTCTTTGTTATCGGAGGATATTTCCTTTGGCCCTATAGTCTTCAAAGGGATCGGAAATATCTGTTCTCAGATTCCACAGAAAAAAGGCTAGCAAGGAGATCCACGAAATACAGATGTTACTCTGTGAGATGAATTAACAGAACACTAAGCAGTTTCCAAGAAAGCTTCTTTCCAGATTTCATCTGAGGATATTTCCTTTTTCACCTTAGCCTTCTATGGGCTTCCTAATATCACTTTGCCAATTCCACAAGAACTGTCTTCGCGAAAGGCTTCTTGAGGGGAAAGCTGTAACTCTGTGAGATGATTTCACAGAACACAAAGAAGTTTCTCAGAAAGCTTCTTTCTCTTTGTTATCGGAGGATATTTCCTTTGGCCCTATAGTCTTCAAAGGGATCCGAAATATCTGTTCTCAGATTCCACAGAAATAAGGCTAGCAAAGAGATCCACGAAATACAGATGTAACTCTGTGAAATGAATTAACAAAACACTAAGCAGTTTCTCAGAAAGCTTCTTTCCAGATTTCATCTGAGCATATTTCCTTTTTCACCATAGCCCTCTATGGGCTTCCAAATATCACTTTGCCAATTCCACAAGAACTGTCTTAGCGAAAGGCTTCTCGAGGGGAAAGCTGTAACTCTGTGAGATGATTTCACAGAACACAAAGAAGTTTCTCAGAAAGATTCTTTCTCTTTGTTATCGGAGGATATTTCCTTTGGCCCTATAGTCTTCAAAGGGATCCGAAATATCTGTTCTCATATTCCACAGAAATAAGGCTAGCAAAGAGATCCACGAAATACAGATGTAAGTCTGGGAGATGAATTAACAGAACACTAAGCAGTTTCTCAGAAAGCTTCTTTCCAGATTTCATCTGAGGATATTTCCTTTTTCACCATAGCCCTCTATGGGCTTCCAAATATCACTTTGCCAATTCCACAAGAACTGTCTTAGCAAAAGGCTTCTTGAGGGGAAAGTTGTAACTCTGTGAGATAATTTCACAGAACACAAAAAAGTTTCTCAGAAAGCTTCTTTCTCTTTGTTAACGGAGGATATTTCCTTTGGCCCTCTAGTCTTCAAAGGGATCCGAAATATATGTTCTCAGATTCCACAGAAATAAGGCTAGCAAAGAGATCCACGAAATACAGATGTAAGGCTGTTAGATGAATTACCAGAACACTAAGCAGTTTCTCAGAAAGCTTCTTTCCAGATTTCATATGAGGATATTTCCTTTTTCACCATAGCCCTCTATGGGCTTCCAAATATCACTTTGCCAATTCCACAAGAACTGTCTTAGCGAAAGGCTTCTCGAGGGGAAAGCTGTAACTCTGTGAGATGATTTCACAGAACACAAAGAAGTTTCTCAGAAAGCTTCTTTCTCTTTGTTATCGGAGGATATTTCCTTTGGCCCTATAGTCTTCTAAGGGATCCGAAATATCTGTTCTCAGATTCCAGAGAAATAAGGCTAGCAAAGAGATCCACGAAATACAGATGTACGTCTTTGAGATGAATTAACAGAACACTAAGCAGTTTCTCAGAAAGCTTCTTACCAGATTTCATCTGAGGATATTTCCTTTTTCACCATAGCCGTCTATGGGCTTCCAAATATCACTTTGCCAATTCCACAAGAACTGTCTTAGTGAAAGGCTTCTCGAGAGGAAAGCTGTAACTCTGTGAGATGATTTCACAGAACACAAAGAAGTTTCTCAGAAAGCTTCTTTCTCTTTGTTATCGGAGGATATTTCCTTTGGCCCTATAGTCTTCAAAGGGATCCGAAATATCTGTTCTCAGATTCCACAGAAAAAAGGCTAGCAAAGAGATCCACGAAATACAGATGTAACTCTGTGAGATGAATTAACAGAACACTAAGCAGTTTCCAAGAAAGCTTCTTTCCAGATTTCATCTGAGGATATTTCCTTTTTCACCTTAGCCTTCTATGGGCTTCCAAATATCACTTTGCCAATTCCACAAGAACTGTCTTCGCGAAAGGCTTCTTGAGGGGAAAGCTGTAACTCTGTGAGATGATTTCACAGAACACAAAGAAGTTTCTCAGAAAGCTTCTTTCTCTTTGTTATCGGAGGATATTTCCTTTGGCCCTATAGTCTTCAAAGGGATCCGAAATATCTGTTCTCAGATTCCACAGAAATAAGGCTAGCAAAGAGATCCACGAAATACAGATGTAACTCTGTGAAATGAATTAACAAAACACTAAGCAGTTTCTCAGAAAGCTTCTTTCCAGATTTCATCTGAGCATATTTCCTTTTTCACCATAGCCCTCTATGGGCTTCCAAATATCACTTTGCCAATTCCACAAGAACTGTCTTAGCGAAAGGCTTCTCGAGGGGAAAGCTGTAACTCTGTGAGATGATTTCACAGAACACAAAGAAGTTTCTCAGAAAGATTCTTTCTCTTTGTTATCGGAGGATATTTCCTTTGGCCCTATAGTCTTCAAAGGGATCCGAAATATCTGTTCTCCTATTCCACAGAAATAAGGCTAGCAAAGAGATCCACGAAATACAGATGTAAGTCTGGGAGATGAATTAACAGAACACTAAGCAGTTTCTCAGAAAGCTTCTTTCCAGATTTCATCTGAGGATATTTCCTTTTTCACCATAGCCCTCTATGGGCTTCCAAATATCACTTTGCCAATTCCACAAGAACTGTCTTAGCAAAAGGCTTCTTGAGGGGAAAGCTGTAACTCTGTGAGATGATTTCACAGAACACAAAGAAGTTTCTCAGAAAGATTCTTTCTCTTTGTTATCGGAGGATATTTCCTTTGGCTCTATAGTCTTCAAAGGGATCCGAAATATCTGTTCTCAGATTCCACAGAAATAAGGCTAGCAAAGAGATCCACGAAATACAGATGTAACTCTGTGAGATGAACTAACAGAACACTAAGCAGTTTCCAAGAAAGCTTCTTTCTAGATTTCATCTGAGGATATTTCCTTTTTCACCATAGCCCTCTATGGGCTTCCAAATATCACTTTGCCAATTCCACAAAAACTGTCTTAGCGAAAGGCTTCTTGAGAGGAAAGCTGTAACTCTGTGAGATGATTTCACAGAACACTAAGAAGTTTCCCAGAAAGCTTCTTTCTCTTTGTTATCGGAGGATTTTTCCTTTGGCCCTATAGTCTTCAAAGGGATCCGAAATATATGTTCTCAGATTCCACAGAAATAAGGCTAGCAAAGAGATCCACGAAATGCAGACGTAACTCTGTGAGGTGAATTAACAGGACACTCAGCAGTTTCTAGGAAAGCTTCTTTCCAGATTTCATCTGAGGATATTTCCTTTTTCACCTTAGCCTTCTATGGGCTTCCTAATATCACTTTGCCAATTCCACAAGAACTGTCTTCGCGAAAGGCTTCTTGAGGGGAAAGCTGTAACTCTGTGAGATGATTTCACAGAACACAAAGAAGTTTCTCAGAAAGCTTCTTTCTCTTTGTTATCGGAGGATATTTCCTTTGGCCCTATAGTCTTCAAAGGGATCCGAAATATCTGTTCTCAGATTCCACAGAAATAAGGCTAGCAAAGAGATCCACGAAATACAGATGTAACTCTGTGAAATGAATTAACAAAACACTAAGCAGTTTCTCAGAAAGCTTCTTTCCAGATTTCATCTGAGCATATTTCCTTTTTCACCATAGCCCTCTATGGGCTTCCAAATATCACTTTGCCAATTCCACAAGAACTGTCTTAGCGAAAGGCTTCTCGAGGGGAAAGCTGTAACTCTGTGAGATGATTTCACAGAACACAAAGAAGTTTCTCAGAAAGATTCTTTCTCTTTGTTATCGGAGGATATTTCCTTTGGCCCTATAGTCTTCAAAGGGATCCGAAATATCTGTTCTCATATTCCACAGAAATAAGGCTAGCAAAGAGATCCACGAAATACAGATGTAAGTCTGGGAGATGAATTAACAGAACACTAAGCAGTTTCTCAGAAAGCTTCTTTCCAGATTTCATCTGAGGATATTTCCTTTTTCACCATAGCCCTCTATGGGCTTCCAAATATCACTTTGCCAATTCCACAAGAACTGTCTTAGCAAAAGGCTTCTTGAGGGGAAAGTTGTAACTCTGTGAGATAATTTCACAGAACACAAAAAAGTTTCTCAGAAAGCTTCTTTCTCTTTGTTAACGGAGGATATTTCCTTTGGCCCTCTAGTCTTCAAAGGGATCCGAAATATATGTTCTCAGATTCCACAGAAATAAGGCTAGCAAAGAGATCCACGAAATACAGATGTAAGGCTGTTAGATGAATTACCAGAACACTAAGCAGTTTCTCAGAAAGCTTCTTTCCAGATTTCATATGAGGATATTTCCTTTTTCACCATAGCCCTCTATGGGCTTCCAAATATCACTTTGCCAATTCCACAAGAACTGTCTTAGCGAAAGGCTTCTCGAGGGGAAAGCTGTAACTCTGTGAGATGATTTCACAGAACACAAAGAAGTTTCTCAGAAAGCTTCTTTCTCTTTGTTATCGGAGGATTTTTCCTTTGGCCCTATAGTCTTCAAAGTGATCCGAAATATCTGTTCTCAGATTCCACAGAAATAAGGCTAGCAAAGAGATCCACGAAATACAGATGTAACTCTGTGAGATGAATTAACAGAACAATAAGTAGTTTCTCAGAAAGCTTCTTTCCAGATTTCATCTGAGGATATTTCCTTTTTCACCATAGTCCTCTATGGACTTCCAAATATCACTTTGCCAATTCCATAAGAACTGTCTTAGAGAAAGGCTTCTTGAGGGGAAAGCTGTAACTCTGTGAGATGATTTCACAGAACACAAAGAAGTTTCTCAGAAAGCTTCTTTCTCTTTGTTATCTGAGGATATTTCCTTTGGCCCTATAGTCTTCAAAGGGATCCGAAATATCTGTTCTCAGATTCCACAGAAATAAGGCTAGCAAAGAGATCCACGAAATACAGATGTAACTCTGTGAGATGAATTAACAGAACACTAAGCAGTTTCCAAGAAAGCTTCTTTCTAGATTTCATCTGAGGATATTTCCTTTTTCACCATAGCCCTCTATGGGCTTCCAAATATCACTTTGCCAATTCCACAAGAACTGTCTTAGCGAAAGGCTTCTTGAGGGGAAAGCTGTAACTCTGTGAGATGATTTCACAGAACACAAAGACGTTTCTCAGTAACCTTCTTTCTCTTTGTTATCGGAGGATATTTCCTTTGGCCCTATAGTCTTCAAAGGGATCCGAAAAATCTGTTCTCAGTTTCCACAGAAATAAGGCTAGCAAACAGATCCACGAAATAGAGAAGTAACTCTGTGAGATGAATTAACAGAAGACTAAGCAGTTTCTAAGAAAGCTTCTTTCCAGATTTCATCTGAGGATATTTCCTTTTTCACCATAGCCCTCTATAGGCTTCCAATTATCACTTTGCCAATTCCACAAGAACTGTCTTAGCGAAAGGCTTCTTGAGAGGAAAGCTGTAACTCTGTGAGATGATTTCACAGAACACAAAGAAGTTTCTCAGAAAGCTTCTTTCTCTTTGTTATCGGAGGATATTTCCTTTGGCCCTTTAGTCTTCAAAGGGATCTGAAATATCTGTTCTCAGATTCCACAGAAATAAGGCTAGCAAAGAGATCCACGAAATACAGAAATAACTCTGTGAGATGAATTAACAGAACACTAAGCAGTTTCTCAGAAAGCTTCTTTCCAGATTTCATCTGAGGATATTTCCTTTTTCACCATAGCCCTCTATGGGCTTCCAAATATCACTTTGCCAATTCCACAAGAACTGTCTTAGCAAAAGGCTTCTTGAGGGGAAAGTTGTAACTCTGTGAGATAATTTCACAGAACACAAAAAAGTTTCTCAGAAAGCTTCTTTCTCTTTGTTAACGGAGGATATTTCCTTTGGCCCTCTAGTCTTCAAAGGGATCCGAAATATATGTTCTCAGATTCCACAGAAATAAGGCTAGCAAAGAGATCCACGAAATACAGATGTAAGGCTGTTAGATGAATTACCAGAACACTAAGCAGTTTCTCAGAAAGCTTCTTTCCAGATTTCATATGAGGATATTTCCTTTTTCACCATAGCCCTCTATGGGCTTCCAAATATCACTTTGCCAATTCCACAAGAACTGTCTTAGCGAAAGGCTTCTCGAGGGGAAAGCTGTAACTCTGTGAGATGATTTCACAGAACACAAAGAAGTTTCTCAGAAAGCTTCTTTCTCTTTGTTATCGGAGGATATTTCCTTTGGCCCTATAGTCTTCAAAGGGATCCGAAATATCTGTTCTCAGATTCCAGAGAAATAAGGCTAGCAAAGAGATCCACGAAATACAGATGTACGTCTTTGAGATGAATTAACAGAACACTAAGCAGTTTCTCAGAAAGCTTCTTACCAGATTTCATCTGAGGATATTTCCTTTTTCACCATAGCCCTCTTTGGGCTTCCAAATATCACTTTGCCAATTCCACAAGAACTGTCTTAGCGAAAGGCTTCTCGAGAGGAAACCTGTAACTCTGTGAGATGATTTCACAGAACACAAAGAAGTTTCTCAGAAAGCTTCTTTCTCTTTGTTATCGGAGGATATTTCCTTTGGCCCTATAGTCTTCAAAGGGATCGGAAATATCTGTTCTCAGATTCCACAGAAAAAAGGCTAGCAAGGAGATCCACGAAATACAGATGTTACTCTGTGAGATGAATTAACAGAACACTAAGCAGTTTCCAAGAAAGCTTCTTTCCAGATTTCATCTGAGGATATTTCCTTTTTCACCTTAGCCTTCTATGGGCTTCCTAATATCACTTTGCCAATTCCACAAGAACTGTCTTCGCGAAAGGCTTCTTGAGGGGAAAGCTGTAACTCTGTGAGATGATTTCACAGAACACAAAGAAGTTTCTCAGAAAGCTTCTTTCTCTTTGTTATCGGAGGATATTTCCTTTGGCCCTATAGTCTTCAAAGGGATCCGAAATATCTGTTCTCAGATTCCACAGAAATAAGGCTAGCAAAGAGATCCACGAAATACAGATGTAACTCTGTGAAATGAATTAACAAAACACTAAGCAGTTTCTCAGAAAGCTTCTTTCCAGATTTCATCTGAGCATATTTCCTTTTTCACCATAGCCCTCTATGGGCTTCCAAATATCACTTTGCCAATTCCACAAGAACTGTCTTAGCGAAAGGCTTCTCGAGGGGAAAGCTGTAACTCTGTGAGATGATTTCACAGAACACAAAGAAGTTTCTCAGAAAGATTCTTTCTCTTTGTTATCGGAGGATATTTCCTTTGGCCCTATAGTCTTCAAAGGGATCCGAAATATCTGTTCTCATATTCCACAGAAATAAGGCTAGCAAAGAGATCCACGAAATACAGATGTAAGTCTGGGAGATGAATTAACAGAACACTAAGCAGTTTCTCAGAAAGCTTCTTTCCAGATTTCATCTGAGGATATTTCCTTTTTCACCATAGCCCTCTATGGGCTTCCAAATATCACTTTGCCAATTCCACAAGAACTGTCTTAGCAAAAGGCTTCTTGAGGGGAAAGTTGTAACTCTGTGAGATAATTTCACAGAACACAAAAAAGTTTCTCAGAAAGCTTCTTTCTCTTTGTTAACGGAGGATATTTCCTTTGGCCCTCTAGTCTTCAAAGGGATCCGAAATATATGTTCTCAGATTCCACAGAAATAAGGCTAGCAAAGAGATCCACGAAATACAGATGTAAGGCTGTTAGATGAATTACCAGAACACTAAGCAGTTTCTCAGAAAGCTTCTTTCCAGATTTCATATGAGGATATTTCCTTTTTCACCATAGCCCTCTATGGGCTTCCAAATATCACTTTGCCAATTCCACAAGAACTGTCTTAGCGAAAGGCTTCTCGAGGGGAAAGCTGTAACTCTGTGAGATGATTTCACAGAACACAAAGAAGTTTCTCAGAAAGCTTCTTTCTCTTTGTTATCGGAGGATATTTCCTTTGGCCCTATAGTCTTCTAAGGGATCCGAAATATCTGTTCTCAGATTCCAGAGAAATAAGGCTAGCAAAGAGATCCACGAAATACAGATGTACGTCTTTGAGATGAATTAACAGAACACTAAGCAGTTTCTCAGAAAGCTTCTTACCAGATTTCATCTGAGGATATTTCCTTTTTCACCATAGCCCTCTATGGGCTTCCAAATATCACTTTGCCAATTCCACAAGAACTGTCTTAGTGAAAGGCTTCTCGAGAGGAAAGCTGTAACTCTGTGAGATGATTTCACAGAACACAAAGAAGTTTCTCAGAAAGCTTCTTTCTCTTTGTTATCGGAGGATATTTCCTTTGGCCCTATAGTCTTCAAAGGGATCCGAAATATCTGTTCTCAGATTCCACAGAAAAAAGGCTAGCAAAGAGATCCACGAAATACAGATGTAACTCTGTGAGATGAATTAACAGAACACTAAGCAGTTTCCAAGAAAGCTTCTTTCCAGATTTCATCTGAGGATATTTCCTTTTTCACCTTAGCCTTCTATGGGCTTCCAAATATCACTTTGCCAATTCCACAAGAACTGTCTTCTCGAAAGGCTTCTTGAGGGGAAAGCTGTAACTCTGTGAGATGATTTCACAGAACACAAAGAAGTTTCTCAGAAAGCTTCTTTCTCTTTGTTATCGGAGGATATTTCCTTTGGCCCTATAGTCTTCAAAGGGATCCGAAATATCTGTTCTCAGATTCCACAGAAATAAGGCTAGCAAACAGATCCACGAAATACAGATGTAACTCTGTGAGATGAATTAACAGAACACTAAGCACTTTCTAAGAAAGCTTCTTTCCAGATTTCATCTGAGGATATTTCCGTTTTCACCATAGCCCTCTATAGGCTTCCAATTATCACTTTGCCAATTCCACAAGAACTGTCTTAGCGAAAGGCTACTTAAGAGGAAAGCTGTAATTCGGTGAGATGATTTCACAGAACACAAAGAAGTTTCTCAGAAAGCTTCTTTCTCTTTGTTATCGGAGGATTTTTCCTTTGGCCCTATAGTCTTCAAAGTGATCCGAAATATCTGTTCTCAGATTCCACAGAAATAAGGCTAGCAAAGAGATCCACGAAATACAGATGTAACTCTGTGAGATGAATTAACAGAACAATAAGTAGTTTCTCAGAAAGCTTCTTTCCAGATTTCATCTGAGGATATTTCCTTTTTCACCATAGTCCTCTATGGACTTCCAAATATCACTTTGCCAATTCCATAAGAACTGTCTTAGAGAAAGGCTTCTTGAGGGGAAAGCTGTAACTCTGTGAGATGATTTCACAGAACACAAAGAAGTTTCTCAGAAAGCTTCTTTCTCTTTGTTATCTGAGGATATTTCCTTTGGCCCTATAGTCTTCAAAGGGATCCGAAATATCTGTTCTCAGATTCCACAGAAATAAGGCTAGCAAAGAGATCCACGAAATACAGATGTAACTCTGTGAGATGAATTAACAGAACACTAAGCAGTTTCCAAGAAAGCTTCTTTCCAGATTTCATCTGAGGATATTTCCTTTTTCACCATAGCCCTCTATGGGCTTCCAAATATCACTTTGCCAATTCCACAAGAACTGTCTTAGCGAAAGGCTTCTTGAGGGGAAAGCTGTAACTCTGTGAGATGATTTCACAGAACACAAAGACGTTTCTCAGTAACCTTCTTTCTCTTTGTTATCGGAGGATATTTCCTTTGGCCCTATAGTCTTCAAAGGGATCCGAAAAATCTGTTCTCAGTTTCCACAGAAATAAGGCTAGCAAACAGATCCACGAAATAGAGAAGTAACTCTGTGAGATGAATTAACAGAAGACTAAGCAGTTTCTAAGAAAGCTTCTTTCCAGTTTTCATCTGAGGATATTTCCTTTTTCACCATAGCCCTCTATAGGCTTCCAATTATCACTTTGCCAATTCCACAAGAACTGTCTTAGCGAAAGGCTTCTTGAGAGGAAAGCTGTAACTCTGTGAGATGATTTCACAGAACACAAAGAAGTTTCTCAGAAAGCTTCTTTCTCTTTGTTATCGGAGGATATTTCCTTTGGCCCTTTAGTCTTCAAAGGGATCCGAAATATCTGTTCTCATATTCCACAGAAATAAGGCTAGCAAAGAGATCCACGAAATACAGATGTAAGTCTGGGAGATGAATTAACAGAACACTAAGCAGTTTCTCAGAAAGCTTCTTTCCAGATTTCATCTGAGGATATTTCCTTTTTCACCATAGCCCTCTATGGGCTTCCAAATATCACTTTGCCAATTCCACAAGAACTGTCTTAGCAAAAGGCTTCTTGAGGGGAAAGTTGTAACTCTGTGAGATAATTTCACAGAACACAGAAAAGTTTCTCAGAAAGCTTCTTTCTCTTTGTTAACGGAGGATATTTCCTTTGGCCCTCTAGTCTTCAAAGGGATCCGAAATATATGTTCTCAGATTCCACAGAAATAAGGCTAGCAAAGAGATCCACGAAATACAGATGTAAGGCTGTTAGATGAATTACCAGAACACTAAGCAGTTTCTCAGAAAGCTTCTTTCCAGATTTCATATGAGGATATTTCCTTTTTCACCATAGCCCTCTATGGGCTTCCAAATATCACTTTGCCAATTCCACAAGAACTGTCTTAGCGAAAGGCTTCTCGAGGGGAAAGCTGTAACTCTGTGAGATGATTTCACAGAACACAAAGAAGTTTCTCAGAAAGCTTCTTTCTCTTTGTTATCGGAGGATATTTCCTTTGGCCCTATAGTCTTCTAAGGGATCCGAAATATCTGTTCTCAGATTCCAGAGAAATAAGGCTAGCAAAGAGATCCACGAAATACAGATGTACGTCTTTGAGATGAATTAACAGAACACTAAGCAGTTTCTCAGAAAGCTTCTTACCAGATTTCATCTGAGGATATTTCCTTTTTCACCATAGCCGTCTATGGGCTTCCAAATATCACTTTGCCAATTCCACAAGAACTGTCTTAGTGAAAGGCTTCTCGAGAGGAAAGCTGTAACTCTGTGAGATGATTTCACAGAACACAAAGAAGTTTCTCAGAAAGCTTCTTTCTCTTTGTTATCGGAGGATATTTCCTTTGGCCCTATAGTCTTCAAAGGGATCCGAAATATCTGTTCTCAGATTCCACAGAAAAAAGGCTAGCAAAGAGATCCACGAAATACAGATGTAACTCTGTGAGATGAATTAACAGAACACTAAGCAGTTTCCAAGAAAGCTTCTTTACAGATTTCATCTGAGGATATTTCCTTTTTCACCTTAGCCTTCTATGGGCTTCCAAATATCACTTTGCCAATTCCACAAGAACTGTCTTCGCGAAAGGCTTCTTGAGGGGAAAGCTGTAACTCTGTGAGATGATTTCACAGAACACAAAGAAGTTTCTCAGAAAGCTTCTTTCTCTTTGTTATCGGAGGATATTTCCTTTGGCCCTATAGTCTTCAAAGGGATCCGAAATATCTGTTCTCAGATTCCACAGAAATAAGGCTAGCAAAGAGATCCACGAAATACAGATGTAACTCTGTGAAATGAATTAACAAAACACTAAGCAGTTTCTCAGAAAGCTTCTTTCCAGATTTCATCTGAGCATATTTCCTTTTTCACCATAGCCCTCTATGGGCTTCCAAATATCACTTTGCCAATTCCACAAGAACTGTCTTAGCGAAAGGCTTCTCGAGGGGAAAGCTGTAACTCTGTGAGATGATTTCACAGAACACAAAGAAGTTTCTCAGAAAGATTCTTTCTCTTTGTTATCGGAGGATATTTCCTTTGGCCCTATAGTCTTCAAAGGGATCCGAAATATCTGTTCTCATATTCCACAGAAATAAGGCTAGCAAAGAGATCCACGAAATACAGATGTAAGTCTGGGAGATGAATTAACAGAACACTAAGCAGTTTCTCAGAAAGCTTCTTTCCAGATTTCATCTGAGGATATTTCCTTTTTCACCATAGCCCTCTATGGGCTTCCAAATATCACTTTGCCAATTCCACAAGAACTGTCTTAGCAAAAGGCTTCTTGAGGGGAAAGCTGTAACTCTGTGAGATGATTTCACAGAACACAAAGAAGTTTCTCAGAAAGATTCTTTCTCTTTGTTATCGGAGGATATTTCCTTTGGCTCTATAGTCTTCAAAGGGATCCGAAATATCTGTTCTCAGATTCCACAGAAATAAGGCTAGCAAAGAGATCCACGAAATACAGATGTAACTCTGTGAGATGAACTAACAGAACACTAAGCAGTTTCCAAGAAAGCTTCTTTCTAGATTTCATCTGAGGATATTTCCTTTTTCACCATAGCCCTCTATGGGCTTCCAAATATCACTTTGCCAATTCCACAAAAACTGTCTTAGCGAAAGGCTTCTTGAGAGGAAAGCTGTAACTCTGTGAGATGATTTCACAGAACACTAAGAAGTTTCCCAGAAAGCTTCTTTCTCTTTGTTATCGGAGGATTTTTCCTTTGGCCCTATAGTCTTCAAAGGGATCCGAAATATCTGTTCTCAGATTCCACAGAAATAAGGCTAGCAAAGAGATCCACGAAATGCAGACGTAACTCTGTGAGGTGAATTAACAGGACACTCAGCAGTTTCTAGGAAAGCTTCTTTCCAGATTTCATCTGAGGATATTTCCTTTTTCACCTTAGCCTTCTATGGGCTTCCTAATATCACTTTGCCAATTCCACAAGAACTGTCTTCGCGAAAGGCTTCTTGAGGGGAAAGCTGTAACTCTGTGAGATGATTTCACAGAACACAAAGAAGTTTCTCAGAAAGCTTCTTTCTCTTTGTTATCGGAGGATATTTCCTTTGGCCCTATAGTCTTCAAAGGGATCCGAAATATCTGTTCTCAGATTCCACAGAAATAAGGCTAGCAAAGAGATCCACGAAATACAGATGTAACTCTGTGAAATGAATTAACAAAACACTAAGCAGTTTCTCAGAAAGCTTCTTTCCAGATTTCATCTGAGCATATTTCCTTTTTCACCATAGCCCTCTATGGGCTTCCAAATATCACTTTGCCAATTCCACAAGAACTGTCTTAGCGAAAGGCTTCTCGAGGGGAAAGCTGTAACTCTGTGAGATGATTTCACAGAACACAAAGAAGTTTCTCAGAAAGATTCTTTCTCTTTGTTATCGGAGGATATTTCCTTTGGCCCTATAGTCTTCAAAGGGATCCGAAATATCTGTTCTCATATTCCACAGAAATAAGGCTAGCAAAGAGATCCACGAAATACAGATGTAAGTCTGGGAGATGAATTAACAGAACACTAAGCAGTTTCTCAGAAAGCTTCTTTCCAGATTTCATCTGAGGATATTTCCTTTTTCACCATAGCCCTCTATGGGCTTCCAAATATCACTTTGCCAATTCCACAAGAACTGTCTTAGCGAAAGGCTTCTCGAGGGGAAAGCTGTAACTCTGTGAGATGATTTCACAGAACACAAAGAAGTTTCTCAGAAAGCTTCTTTCTCTTTGTTATCGGAGGATATTTCCTTTGGCCCTATAGTCTTCTAAGGGATCCGAAATATCTGTTCTCAGATTCCAGAGAAATAAGGCTAGCAAAGAGATCCACGAAATACAGATGTACGTCTTTGAGATGAATTAACAGAACACTAAGCAGTTTCTCAGAAAGCTTCTTACCAGATTTCATCTGAGGATATTTCCTTTTTCACCATAGCCCTCTATGGGCTTCCAAATATCACTTTGCCAATTCCACAAGAACTGTCTTAGTGAAAGGCTTCTCGAGAGGAAAGCTGTAACTCTGTGAGATGATTTCACAGAACACAAAGAAGTTTCTCAGAAAGCTTCTTTCTCTTTGTTATCGGAGGATATTTCCTTTGGCCCTATAGTCTTCAAAGGGATCGGAAATATCTGTTCTCAGATTCCACAGAAAAAAGGCTAGCAAAGAGATCCACGAAATACAGATGTAACTCTGTGAGATGAATTAACAGAACACTAAGCAGTTTCCAAGAAAGCTTCTTTCCAGATTTCATCTGAGGACATTTCCTTTTTCACCTTAGCCTTCTATGGGCTTCCAAATATCACTTTGCCAATTCCACAAGAACTGTCTTCGCGAAAGGCTTCTTGAGGGGAAAGCTGTAACTCTGTGAGATGATTTCACAGAACACAAAGAAGTTTCTCAGAAAGCTTGTTTCTCTTTGTTATCGGAGGATATTTCCTTTGGCTTTATAGTCTTCAAAGGGATCCGAAATATCTGTTCTCAGATTCCACAGAAATAAGGCTAGCAAAGAGATCCACGAAATACTGATGTACCTCTGCGCGATGAATTAACAGAACACTAAGCAGTTTCCAAGAAAGCTTCTTTCCAGATTTCATCTGAGGATATTTCCTTTTTCACCATAGTCCTCTAAGGGCTTCCAAATATCACTTTGACAATTCCACAAGAACTGTCTTACGAAAGGCTTCTTGAGGGGAAAGATGTAATTCTGTGAGATGATTTCACAGAACACAAAGAAGTTTCTCAGAAAGCTTCTTTCTCTTTGTTATCGGAGGATATTTCCTTTGGCCCTATAGTCTTCAAAGGGATCCGAAATATCTGTTCTCAGATTCCACAGAAATAAGGCTAGCAAACAGATCCACGAAATACAGATGTAACTCTGTGAGATGAATTAACAGAACACTAAGCAGTTTCTAAGAAAGCTTCTTTCCAGATTTCATCTGAGGATATTTCCTTTTTCACCATAGCCCTCTATAGGCTTCCAATTATCACTTTGCCAATTCCACAAGAACTGTCTTAGCGAAAGGCTACTTGAGAGGAAAGCTGTAATTCTGTGAGATGATTTCACAGAACACAAAGAAGTTTCTCAGAAAGCTTCTTTCTCTTTGTTATCGGAGGATTTTTCCTTTGGCCCTATAGTCTTCAAAGGGATCCGAAATATCTGTTCTCAGATTCCACAGAAATAAGGCTAGCAAAGAGATCCACGAAATACAGATGTAACTCTGTGAGATGAAGTAACAGAACAATAAGTAGTTTCTCAGAAAGCTTCTTTCCAGATTTCATCTGAGGATATTTCCTTTTTCACCATAGCCCTCTATGGACTTCCAAATATCACTTTGCCAATTCCATAAGAACTGTCTTAGAGAAAGGCTTCTTGAGGGGAAAGCTGTAACTCTGTGAGATGATTTCACAGAACACAAAGAAGTTTCTCAGAAAGCTTCTTTCTCTTTGTTATCGGAGGATATTTCCTTTGGCCCTATAGTCTTCAAAGGGATCCAAAATATCTGTTCTCAGATTCCACAGAAATAAGGCTAGCAAAGAGATCCACGAAATACAGATGTAACTCTGTGAGATGAATTAAAAGAACACTAAGCAGTTTCTCAGAAAGCTTCTTTCCAGATTTCATCTGAGGATATTTCCTTTTTCACCATAGCCCTCTAAGGGCTTCCAAATATCACTTTGCCAATTCCACAAGAACTGTCTTAGCGAAAGGCTTCTTAAGGGGAAAACTGTAACTCTGTGAGATGATTTCACAGAACACAAAGAAGTTTCTCAGAAAGCTTCTTTCTCTTTGTTATCGGAGGATTTTTCCTTTGGCCCTATAGTCTTCAAAGGGATCCGAAATATATGTTCTCAGATTCCACAGAAATAAGGCTAGCAAAGAGATCCACGAAATACAGATGTAACTCTGTGAGATGAATTAACAGAACACTAAGCAGTTTCTCAGAAAGCTTCTTTCCAGATTTCATCTGAGGATATTTCCTTTTTCACCATAGCCCTCTATGGGCTTCCAAATATCACTTTGCCAATTCCACAAGAACTGTCTTAGCAAAAGGCTTCTTGAGGGGAAAGTTGTAACTCTGTGAGATAATTTCACAGAACACAAAAAAGTTTCTCAGAAAGCTTCTTTCTCTTTGTTAACGGAGGATATTTCCTTTGGCCCTCTAGTCTTCAAAGGGATCCGAAATATATGTTCTCAGATTCCACAGAAATAAGGCTAGCAAAGAGATCCACGAAATACAGATGTAAGGCTGTTAGATGAATTACCAGAACACTAAGCAGTTTCTCAGAAAGCTTCTTTCCAGATTTCATATGAGGATATTTCCTTTTTCACCATAGCCCTCTATGGGCATCCAAATATCACTTTGCCAATTCCACAAGAACTGTCTTAGCGAAAGGCTTCTCGAGGGGAAAGCTGTAACTCTGTGAGATGATTTCACAGAACACAAAGAAGTTTCTCAGAAAGCTACTTTCTCTTTGTTATCGGAGGATATTTCCTTTGGCCCTATAGTCTTCAAAGGGATCCGAAATATCTGTTCTCAGATTCCAGAGAAATAAGGCTAGCAAAGAGATCCACGAAATACAGATGTACGTCTGTGAGATGAATTAACAGAACACTAAGCAGTTTCTCAGAAAGCTTCTTTCCAGATTTCATCTGAGGATATTTCCTTTTTCACCATAGCCCTCTATGGGCTTCCAAATATCACTTTGCCAATTCCACAAGAACTGTCTTAGCGAAAGGCTTCTCGAGAGGAAAGCTGTAACTCTGTGAGATGATTTCACAGAACACAAAGAAGTTTCTCAGAAAGCTTCTTTCTCTTTGTTATCGGAGGATATTTCCTTTGGCCCTATAGTCTTCAAAGGGATCGGAAATATCTGTTCTCAGATTCCACAGAAAAAAGGCTAGCAAAGAGATCCACGAAATACAGATGTAACTCTGTGAGATGAATTAACAGAACACTAAGCAGTTTCCAAGAAAGCTTCTTTCCAGATTTCATCTGAGGATATTTCCTTTTTCACCTTAGCCTTCTATGGGCTTCCAAATATCACTTTGCCAATTCCACAAGAACTGTCTTAGCGACAGGCTTCTTGAGGGGAAAGCTGTAACTCTGTGAGATGATTTCACAGAACACAAAGAAGTTTCTCAGAAAGCTTCTTTCTCTTTGTTATCGGAGGATATTTCCTTTGGCCCTATAGTCTTCAAAGGGATCCGAAATATCTGTTCTCAGATTCCAGAGAAATAAGGCTAGCAAAGAGATCCACGAAATACAGATGTAAGTCTGGGAGATGAATTAACAGAACACTAAGCAGTTTCTCAGAAAGCTTCTTTCCAGATTTCATCTGAGGATATTTCCTTTTTCACCATAGCCCTCTATGGGCTTCCAAATATCACTTTGCCAATTCCACAAGAACTGTCTTAGCAAAAGGCTTCTTGAGGGGAAAGCTGTAACTCTGTGAGATGATTTCACAGAACACAAAGAAGTTTCTCAGAAAGCTTCTTTCTCTTTGTTATCGGAGGATGTTTCCTTTGGCTCTATAGTCTTCAAAGGGATCCGAAATATCTGTTCTCAGATTCCACAGAAATAAGGCTAGCAAAGAGATCCACGAAATACAGATGTAACTCTGTGAGATGAACTAACAGAACACTAAGCAGTTTCCAAGAAAGCTTCTTTCTAGATTTCATCTGAGGATATTTCCTTTATCACCATAGCCCTCTATGGGCTTCCAAATATCACTTTGCCAATTCCACAAGAACTGTCTTAGCGAAAGGCTTCTTGAGAGGAAAGCTGTAACTCTGTGAGATGATTTCACAGAACACAAAGAAGTTTCTCAGAAAGCTTCTTTCTCTTTGTTATCGGAGGATTTTTCCTTTGGCCCTATAGTCTTCAAAGGGATCCGAAATATCTGTTCTCAGATTCCACAGAAATAAGGCTAGCAAAGAGATCCACGAAATACAGATGTAACTCTGTGAGGTGAATTAACAGTACACTCAGCAGTTTCTAGGAAAGCTTCTTTCCAGATTTCATCTGAGGATATTTCCTTTTTCACCATAGCCCTCTATGGGCTTCCAAATATCACTTTGCCAATTCCACAAGAACTGTCTTAGCGAAAGGCTTCTTGAGGGGAAAGCTGTAACTCTGTGAGATGATTTCACCAAACACAAAGAAGTTTCTCAGATAGCTTCTTTCTCTTTGTTATCGGAGGATATTTCCTTTGGCCCTATAGTCTTCAAAGGGATCCGAAATATCTGTTCTCAGATTCCACAGAAATAAGGCTAGCAAAGAAATCCACGAAATACAGATGTAAGTCTGTGAGATGAATTAACAGAACACTAAGCAGTTTCTCAAAAAGCTTCTTTCCAGATTTCATCTGAGGATATTTCCTTTTTCACCATAGCCCTCTATGGGCTTCCAAATATCACTTTGCCAATTCCACAAGAACTGTCTTAGCAAAAGGCTTCTTGAGGGGAAAGCTGTAACTCTGTGAGATGATTTCACAGAACACAAAGACGTTTCTCAGAAAGCTTCTTTCTCTTTGTTATCGGAGGATATTTCCTTTGGCTTTATAGTCTTCAAAGGGATCCGAAATATCTGTTCTCAGATTCCACAGAAATAAGGCTAGCAAAGAGATCCACGAAATACTGATGTAACTCTGTGAGATGAATTAACAGAACACTAAGCAGTTTCCAAGAAAGCTTCTTTCCAGATTTCATCTGAGGATATTTCCTTTTTCACCATAGCCCTCTATGGGCTTCCAATTATCACTTTGCCAATTCCACAAGAACTGTCTTAGCGAAAGGCTTCTTGAGAGAAAAGCTGTAACTCTGTGAGATGATTTCACAGAACACAAAGAAGTTTCTCATAAAGCTTCTTTCTCTTTGTTATCGGAGGATATTTCCTTTGGCCCTATAGTCTTCAAAGGGATCCGAAATATCTGTTCTCAGATTCCACAGAAATAAGGCTAGCAAAGAGATCCACGAAATACAGATGTAACTCTGTGAGATGAATTAACACAACACTAAGCAGTTTCTCAGAAAGCTTCTTTCCAGATTTCATCTGAGGATATTTCCTTTTTCACCATAGCCCTCTATGGGCTTCCAAATATCACTTTGCCAATTCCACAAGAACTGTCTTAGCAAAAGGCTTCTTGAGGGGAAAGTTGTAACTCTGTGAGATAATTTCACAGAACACAAAAAAGTTTCTCAGAAAGCTTCTTTCTCTTTGTTAACGGAGGATATTTCCTTTGGCCCTCTAGTCTTCAAAGGGATCCGAAATATATGTTCTCAGATTCCACAGAAATAAGGCTAGCAAAGAGATCCACGAAATACAGATGTAAGGCTGTTAGATGAATTACCAGAACACTAAGCAGTTTCTCAGAGGGCTTCTTTCCAGATTTCATCTGAGGATATTTCCTTTTTCACCATAGCCCTCTATGGGCTTCCAAATATCACTTTGCCAATTCCACAAGAACTGTCTTAGCGAAAGGCTTCTCTAGAGGAAAGCTGTAACTCTGTGAGATGATTTCACAGAACACAAAGAAGTTTCTCAGAAAGCTTCTTTCTCTTTGTTATCGGAGGATATTTCCTTTGGCCCTATAGTCTTCAAAGGGATCGGAAATATCTGTTCTCAGATTCCACAGAAAAAAGGCTAGCAAAGAGATCCACGAAATACAGATGTAACTCTTTGAGATGAATTAACAGAACACTAAGCAGTTTCCAAGAAAGCTTCTTTCCAGATTTCATCTGAGGATATTTCCTTTTTCACCTTAGCCTTCTATGGGCTTCCAAATATCACTTTGCCAATTCCACAAGAACTGTCTTAGCGAAAGGCTTCTTGAGGGGAAAGCTGTAACTCTGTGAGATGATTTCACAGAACACAAAGAAGTTTCTCAGAAAGCTTCTTTCTCTTTGTTATCGGAGGATATTTCCTTTGGCCCTATAGTCTTCAAAGGGATCCGAAATATCTGTTCTCAGATTCCACAGAAATAAGGCTAGCAAAGAGATCCACGAAATACAGATGTAACCCTGTGAGATGAATTAACAAAACACTAAGCAGTTTCTCAGAAAGCTTCTTTCCAGATTTCATCTGAGGATATTTCCTTTTTCACCATAGCCCTCTATGGGCTTCCAAATATCACTTTGCCAATTCCACAAGAACTGTCTTAGCGAAAGGCTTCTCGAGGGGAAAGCTGTAACTCTGTGAGATGATTTCACAGAACACAAAGAAGTTTCTCAGAAAGATTCTTTCTCTTTGTTATCGGAGGATATTTCCTTTGGCCCTATAGTCTTCAAAGGGATCCGAAATATCTGTTCTCAGATTCCAGAGAAATAAGGCTAGCAAAGAGATCCACGAAATACAGATGTAAGTCTGGGAGATGAATTAACAGAACACTAAGCAGTTTCTAAGAAAGCTTCTTTCCAGATTTCATCTGAGGATATTTCCTTTTTCACCATAGCCCTCTATGGGCTTCCAAATATCACTTTGCCAATTCCACAAGAACTGTCTTAGCAAAAGGCTTCTTGAGGGGAAAGCTGTAACTCTGTGAGATGATTTCACAGAACACAAAGAAGTTTCTCAGAAAGCTTCTTTCTCTTTGTTATCGGAGGATATTTCCTTTGGCTCTATAGTCTTCAAAGGGATCCGAAATATCTGTTCTCAGATTCCACAGAAATAAGGCTAGCAAAGAGATCCACGAAATACAGATGTAACTCTGTGAGATGAACTAACAGAACACTAAGCAGTTTCCAAGAAAGCTTCTTTCTAGATTTCATCTGAGGATATTTCCTTTTTCACCATAGCCCTCTATGGGCTTCCAAATATCACTTTGCCAATTCCACAAGAACTGTCTTAGCGAAAGGCTTCTTGAGGGGAAAGCTGTAACACTGTGAGATGATTTCACCAAACACAAAGAAGTTTCTCAGATAGCTTCTTTCTCTTTGTTATCGGAGGATTTTTCCTTTGGCCCTATAGTCTTCAAAGGGATCCGAAATATCTGTTCTCAGATTCCACAGAAATAAGGCTAGCAAAGAGATCCACGAAATACAGATGTAACTCTGTGAGGTGAATTAACAGGACACTCAGCAGTTTCTAGGAAAGCTTCTTTCCAGATTTCATCTGAGGATATTTCCTTTTTCACCATAGCCCTCTATGGGCTTCCAAATATCACTTTGCCAATTCCACAAGAACTGTCTTAGCGAAAGGCTTCTTGAGGGGAAAGCTGTAACACTGTGAGATGATTTCACCAAACACAAAGAAGTTTCTCAGATAGCTTCTTTCTCTTTGTTATCGGAGGATATTTCCTTTGGCCCTATAGTCTTCAAAGGGATCCGAAATATCTGTTCTCAGATTCCACAGAAATAAGGCTAGCAAAGAGATCCACGAAATACAGATGTAAGTCTGTGAGATGAATTAACAGAACACTAAGCAGTTTCTCAAAAAGCTTCTTTCCAGATTTCATCTGAGGATATTTCCTTTTTCACCATAGCCCTCTATGGGCTTCCAAATATCACTTTGCCAATTCCACAAGAACTGTCTTAGCAAAAGGCTTCTTGAGGGGAAAGCTGTAACTCTGTGAGATGATTTCACAGAACACAAAGACGTTTCTCAGAAAGCTTCTTTCTCTTTGTTATCGGAGGATATTTCCTTTGGCTTTATAGTCTTCAAAGGGATCCGAAATATCTGTTCTCAGATTCCACAGAAATAAGGCTAGCAAAGAGATCCACGAAATACTGATGTAACTCTGTGAGATGAATTAACAGAACACTAAGCAGTTTCTCAGAAAGCTTCTTTCCAGATTTCATCTGAGGATATTTCCTTTTTCACCATAGTCCTCTAAGGGCTTCCAAATATCACTTTGCCAATTCCACAAGAACTGTCTTAGCGAAAGGCTTCTTGAGGGGAAAGATGTAACTCTGTGAGATGATTTCACAGAACACAAAGAAGTTTCTCAGAAAGCTTCTTTCTCTTTGTTATCGGAGGATATTTCCTTTGGCCCTATAGTCTTCAAAGGGATCCGAAATATCTGTTCTCAGATTCCACAGAAATAAGGCTAGCAAACAGATCCACGAAATACAGATGTAACTCTGTGAGATGAATTAACAGAACACTAAGCAGTTTCTAAGAAAGCTTCTTTCCAGATTTCATCTGAGGATATTTCCTTTTTCACCATAGCCCTCTATAGGCTTCCAATTATCACTTTGCCAATTCCACAAGAACTGTCTTAGCGAAAGGCTACGTGAGAGGAAAGCTGTAATTCTGTGAGATGATTTCACAGAACACAAAGAAGTTTCTCAGAAAGCTTCTTTCTCTTTGTTATCGGAGGATTTTTCCTTTGGCCCTATAGTCTTCAATGGGATCCGAAATATCTGTTCTCAGATTCCATAGAAATAAGGCTAGCAAAGAGATCCACGAAATACAGATGTAACTCTGTGAGATGAATTAACAGAACAATAAGGAGTTTCTCAGAAAGCTTCTTTCCAGATTTCATCTGAGGATATTTCCTTTTTCACCATAGCCCTCTATGGACTTCCAAATATCACTTTGCCAATTCCATAAGAACTGTCTTAGAGAAAGGCTTCTTGAGGGGAAAGCTGTAACTCTGTGAGATGATTTCACAGAACACAAAGAAGTTTCTCAGAAAGCTTCTTTCTCTTTGTTATCGGAGGATATTTCCTTTGGCCGTATAGTCTTCAAAGAGATCCGAAATATCTGTTCTCAGATTCCACAGAAATAAGGCTAGCAAAGAGATCCACGAAATACAGATGTAACTCCGTGAGATGAATTAAAAGAACACTAAGCAGTTTCTCAGAAAGCTTCTTTCCAGATTTCATCTGAGGATATTTCCTTTTTCAAAATAGCCCTCTATGGGCTTCCAAATATCACTTTGCCAATTCCACAAGAACTGTCTTAGCGAAAGGCTTCTTGAGGGGAAAGCTGTAACTTTGTGAGATGATTACACAGAAGACTAAGAAGTTTCTCAGAAAGCTTCTTTCTCTTTGTTATCGGAGGATATTTCCTTTGGCCCTATAGTCTTCAAAGGGATCCGAAATATCTGTTCTCAGATTCCACAGAAATAAGGCTAGCAAAGAGATCCACGAAATACAGATGTAACTCTGTGAGATGAATTAACAGAACACTAAGCAGTTTCCAAGAAAGCTTCTTTCCTGATTTCATCTGAGGATATTTCCGTTTTCACCATAGCCCTCTATGGGCTTCCAAATATCACTTTTCCAATTCCACAAGAACTGTCTTAGCGAAAGGCTTCTTGAGGGGGAAGCTGTATCTCTATGAGAATATTTCACAGAACACAAAGAAGTTTCTCAGAAAGCTTCTTTCTCTTTGTTATCGGAGGATATTTCCTTTGGCCCTATACTCTTCAAAGGGATCCGAAATATCTGTTCTCAGATTCCACAGAAATAAGGCTAGCAAACAGATCCACGAAATAGAGACGTAACTCTGTGAGATGAATTAACAGAACACTAAGCAGTTTCTAAGAAAGCTTCTTTCCAGATTTCATCTGAGGATATTTCCTTTTTCACCATAGCCCTCTATAGGCTTCCAATTATCACTTTGCCAATTCCACAAGAACTGTCTTAGCGAAAGGCTTCTTGAGAGGAAAGCTGTAACTCTGTGAGATGATTTCACAGAACACAAAGAAGTTTCTCAGAAAGCTTCTTTCTCTTTGTTATCGGAGGATATTTCCTTTGGCCCTATAGTCTTCAAAGGGATCCGAAATATCTGTTCTCAGATTCCAGAGAAATAAGGCTAGCAAAGAGATCCACGAAATACAGATGTAACTCTGTGAGATGAATTAACAGAACACTAAGCAGTTTCTCAGAAAGCTTCTTACCAGATTTCATCTGAGGATATTTCCTTTTTCACCATAGCCCTCTATGGGCTTCCAAATATCACTTTGCCAATTCCACAAGAACTGTCTTAGCGAAAGGCTTCTCGAGAGGAAAGCTGTAACTCTGTGAGATGATTTCACAGAACACAAAGAAGTTTCTCAGAAAGCTTCTTTCTCTTTGTTATCGGAGGATATTTCCTTTGGCCCTATAGTCTTCAAAGGGATCGGAAATATCTATTCTCAGATTCCACAGAAAAAAGGCTAGCAAAGAGATCCACGAAATACAGATGTAACTCTGTGAGATGAATTAACAGAACACTAAGCAGTTTCCAAGAAAGCTTCTTTCCAGATTTCATCTGAGGATATTTCCTTTTTCACCTTAGCCTTCTATGGGCTTCCAAATATCACTTTGCCAATTCCACAAGAACTGTCTTCGCGAAAGGCTTCTTGAGGGGAAAGCTGTAACTCTGTGAGATGATTTCACAGAACACAAAGAAGTTTCTCAGAAAGCTTCTTTCTCTTTGTTATCGGAGGATATTTCCTTTGGCCCTATAGTCTTCAAAGGGATCCGAAATATCTGTTCTCAGATTCCAGAGAAATAAGGCTAGCAAAGAGATCCACCAAATACAGATGTAACTCTGTGAAATGAATTAACAAAACACTAAGCAGTTTCTCAAAAAGCTTCTTTCCAGATTTCATCTGAGCATATTTCCTTTTTCACCATAGCCCTCTATGGGCTCCCAAATATCACTTTGCCAATTCCACAAGAACTGTCTTAGCGAAAGGCTTCTCGAGGGGAAAGCTGTAACTCTGTGAGATGATTTCACAGAACACAAAGAAGTTTCTCAGAAAGATTCTTTCTCTTTGTTATCGGAGGATATTTCCTTTGGCCCTATAGTCTTCAAAGGGATCCGAAATATCTGTTCTCAGATTCCACAGAAATAAGGCTAGCAAAGAGATCCACGAAATACAGATGTAAGTCTGGGAGATGAATTAACGGAACACTAAGCAGTTTCTCAGAAAGCTTCTTTCCAGATTTCATCTGAGGATATTTCCTTTTTCACCATAGCCCTCTATGGGCTTCCAAATATCACTTTGCCAATTCCACAAGAACTGTCTTAGCAAAAGGCTTCTTGAGGGGAAAGCTGTAACTCTGTGAGATGATTTCACAGAACACAAAGAAGTTTCTCAGAAAGCTTCTTTCTCTTTGTTTCGGAGGATATTTCCTTTGGCCCTATAGTCTTCAAAGGGATCCGAAATATCTGTTCTCAGATTCCACAGAAATAAGGCTAGCAAAGAGATCCACGAAATACAGATGTAACTCTGTGAGATGAACTAACAGAACACTAAGCAGTTTCCAAGAAAGCTTCTTTCTAGATTTCATCTGAGGATATTTCCATTTTCACCATAGCCCTCTATGGGCTTCCAAATATCACTTTGCCAATTCCACAAGAACTGTCTTAGCGAAAGGCTTCTTGAGAGGAAAGCTGTAACTCTGTGAGATGATTTCACAGAACACAAAGAAGTTTCTCAGAAAGCTTCTTTCTCTTTGTTATCGGAGGATTTTTCCTTTGGCCCTATAGTCTTCAAAGGGATCCGAAATATCTGTTCTCAGATTCCACAGAAATAAGGCTAGCAAAGAGATCCACGAAATACAGACGTAACTCTGTGAGGTGAATTAACAGGACACTCAGCAGTTTCTAAGAAAGATTCTTTCCAGATTTCATCTGAGGATATTTCCTTTTTCACCATAGCCCTCTATGGGCTTCCAAATATCACTTTGCCAATTCCACAAGAACTGTCTTAGCGAAAGGCTTCTTGAGGGGAAAGCTGTAACTCTATGAGATGATATCACCAAACACAAAGAAGTTTCTCAGAAAGCTTCTTTCTCTTTGTTATCGGAGGATTTTTCCTTTGGCCCTATAGTCTTCAAAGGGATCCGAAATATCTGTTCTCAGATTCCACAGAAATAAGGCTAGCAAAGAGATCCACGAAATACAGATGTAACTCTGTGAGATGAATTAACAGAACAATAAGGAGTTTCTCAGAAAGCTTCTTTCCAGATTTCATCTGAGGATATTTCCTTTTTCACCATAGCCCTCTATGGACTTCCAAATATCACTTTGCCAATTCCATAAGAACTGTCTTAGAGAAAGGCTTCTTGAGGGGAAAGCTGTAACTCTGTGAGATGATTTCACAGAACACAAAGAAGTTTCTCAGAAAGCTTCTTTCTCTTTGTTATCGGAGGATATTTCCTTTGGCCGTATAGTCTTCAAAGAGATCCGAAATATCTGTTCTCAGATTCCACAGAAATAAGGCTAGCAAAGAGATCCACGAAATACAGATGTAACTCTGTGAGATGAATTAAAAGAACACTAAGCAGTTTTTCAGAAAGCTTCCTTCCAGATTTCATCTGAGGATATTTCCTTTTTCACCATAGCCCTCTATGGGCTTCCAAATATCACTTTGCCAATTCCACAAGAACTGTCTTAGCGAAAGGCTTCTTGAGGGGAAAGCTGTAACTCTGTGAGATGATTTCACAGAACACAAAGAAGTTTCTCAGAAAGCTTCTTTCTCTTTGTTAACGGAGGTAATTTCCTTTGGCCCTATAGTCTTCAAAGGGATCCGAAATAACTTTTCTCAGATTCCACAGAAATAAGGCTAGCAAAGAGATCCACGAAATACAGATGTAACTCTGTGAGATGAATTAACAGAACACTAAGCAGTTTCTCAGAAAGCTTCTTTCCAGATTTCATCTGAGGATATTTCCTTTTTCACCATAGCCCTCTATGGACTTCCAAATATCATTTTGCCAATTCCACAAGAACTGTCTTAGAGAAAGGCTTCTTGAGGGGAAAGCTGTAACTCTGTGAGATGATTTCACAGAACACAAAGAAGTTTCTCAGAAAGCTTCTTTCTCTTTGTTATCGGAGGATATTTCCTTTGGCCGTATAGTCTTCAAAGAGATCCGAAATATCTGTTCTCAGATTCCACAGAAATAAGGCTAGCAAAGAGATCCACGAAATACAGATATAACTCTGTGAGATGAATTAAAAGAACACTAAGCAGTTTCTCAGAAAGCTTCTTTCCAGATTTCATCTGAGGATATTTCCTTTTTCACCATAGCCCTCTAAGGGCTTCCAAATATCACTTTGCCAATTCCACAAGAACTGTCTTAGCGAAAGGCTTCTTGAGGGGAAAGCTGTAACTCTGTGAGATGATTTCACAGAACACAAAGAAGTTTCTCAGAAAGCTTCTTTCTCTTTGTTAACGGAGGTAATTTCCTTTGGCCCTATAGTCTTCAAAGGGATCCGAAATATCTTTTCTCAGATTCCACAGAAATAAGGCTAGCAAAGAGATCCACGAAATACAGATGTAACTCTGTGAGATGAATTAACATAGCACTAAGCAGTTTCTCAGAAAGCTTCTTTCCAGATTTCATCAGAGGATATTTCCTTTTTCAAAATAGCCCTCTATGGGCTTCCAAATATCACTTTGCCAATTCCACAAGAACTGTCTTAGCGAAAGGCTTCTTGAGGCTAAAGCTGTAACTCTGTGAGATGATTACACAGAAGACAAAGAAGTTTCTCAGAAAGCTTCTTTCTCTTTGTTATCGGAGGATATTTCCTTTGGCCCTATAGTCTTCAAAGGGATCCGAAATATCTGTTCTCAGATTTCAGAGAAATAAGGCTAGCAAAGAGATCCACGAAATACAGATGTAACTCTGTGAGATGAATTAACAGAACTCTAAGCAGTTTCTCAGAAAGCTTCTTTCCAGATTTCATCTGAGGATATTCCTTTTTTCACCATAGCCCTCTAGGGGCTTCCAAATATCACTTTGCCAATTCCACAAGAACTGTTTTAGCGAAAGGCTTCTCGAGGGGAAAGCTGTAACTCTGTGAGATGATTTCACAGAACACAAAGAAGTTTCTCAGAAAGCTTCTTTCTCTTTGTTATCGGAGGATATTTCCTGTGGCCCTATAGTCTTCAAAGGGATCCGAAATATCTGTTCTCAGATTCCACAGAAATAAGGCTAGCAAAGAGATCCACGAAATACAGATGTAACTCTGTGAGATGAATTAACAGAACACTAAGCAGTTTCCAAGAAAGCTTCTTTCCTGATTTCATCTGAGGATATTTCCGTTTTCACCATAGCCGTCTATGGGCTTCCAAATATCACTTTGCCAATTCCACAAGAACTGTCTTAGCGAAAGGCTTCTTGAGGGGAAAGCTGTAACTCTGTGAGATGATTTCACAGAACACAAAGAAGTTTCTCAGAAACCTTCTTTCTCTTTGTTATCGGAGGATATTTCCTTTGGCCCTATAGTCTTCAAAGGGATCAGAAATATCTGTTCTCAGATTCCACAGAAATAAGGCTAGCAAACAGATCCACGAAATACAGATGTAACTCTGTGAGATGAATTAACAGGACACTTAGCAGTTTCTAGGAAAGCTTCTTTCCAGATTTCATCTGAGGATATTTCCTTTTTCACCATAGCCCTCTATGGGCTTCCAAATATCACTCTGCCAATTCCACAAGAACTGTCTTAGCGAAAGGCTTCTCGAGGGGAAAGCTGTAACTCTGTGTGATGATTTCACAGAACACAAAGAAGTTTCTCAGAAAGCTTCTTTCTCTTTGTTAACGGAGGTAATTTCCTTTGGCCCTATAGTCTTCAAAGGGATCCGAAATATCTTTTCTCAGATTCCACAGAAATAAGGCTAGCAAAGAGATCCAAGAAATACAGATGTAACTCTGTGAGATGAATTAACAGAGCACTAAGCAGTTTCTCAGAAAGCTTCTTTCCAGATTTCATCTGAGGATATTTCCTTTTTCAAAATAGCCCTCTATGGGCTTCCAAATATCACTTTGCCAATTCCACAATAACTGTCTTAGCGAAAGGCTTCTTGAGGGGAAAGCTGTAACTCTGTGAGATGATTACACAGAAGACAAAGAAGTTTCTCAGAAAGCTTCTTTCTCTTTGTTATCGGAGGATATTTCCTTTGGCCCTATAGTCTTCAAAGGGATCCGAAATATCTGTTCTCAGATTTCAGAGAAATAAGGCTAGCAAAGAGATCCACGAAATACAGATGTAACTCTGTGAGATGAATTAACAGAACTCTAAGCAGTTTCTCAGAAAGCTTCTTTCCAGATTTCATCTGAGGATATTCCCTTTTTCACCATAGCCCTCTATGGGCTTCCAAATATCACTTTGCCAATTCCACAAGAACTGTTTTAGCGAAAGGCTTCTCATGGGGAAAGCTGTAACTCTGTGAGATGATTTCACAGAACACAAAGAAGTTTCTCAGAAAGCTTCTTTCTCTTTGTTATCGGAGGATATTTCCTGTGGCCCTATAGTCTTCAAAGGGATCCGAAATATCTGTTCTCAGATTCCACAGAAATAAGGCTAGCAAAGAGATCCACGAAATACACATGTAACTCTGTGAGATGAATTAACAGGACACTTAGCAGTTTCTAGGAAAGCTTCTTTCCAGATTTCACCTGAGGATATTTCCTTTTTCACCATAGCCCTCTATGGGCTTCCAAATATCACTTTGCCAATTCCACAAGAACTGTCTTAGCGAAAGGCTTCTTGAGGGGAAAGCTGTAACTTTGTGAGATGATTTCACAGAACACAAAGAAGTTTCTCAGAAAGCTTCTTTCTCTTTGTTATCGGAGGATATTTCCTTTGGCCCTATAGTCTTCAAAGGGATCCAAAATATCTGTTCTCAGATTCCACAGAAATAAGGCTAGCAAAGAGATCCACGAAATACAGATGTAACTCTGTGAGATGAATTAACAGAACACTAAGCAGTTTCTCAGAAAGCTTCTTTCCAGATTTCATCTGAGGATATTTCCTTTTTCACCATAGCCCTCTATGGGCTTCCAAATATCACTTTGCCAATTCCACAAGAACTGTCTTAGCGAAAGGCTTCTCGAGGGGAAAGCTGTAACTCTGTGAGATGATTTCACAGAACACAAAGAAGTTTCTCAGAAAGCTTCTTTCTCTTTGTTATCGGAGGATATTTCCTTTGGCCCTATAGTCTTCAAAGGGATCCGAAATATCTGTTCTCAGATTCCACAGAAATAAGGCTAGCAAAGAGATCCACGAAATACAGATGTAAGTCTGGGAGATGAATTAACAGAACACTAAGCAGTTTCCAAGAAAGCTTCTTTCCAGATTTCATCTGAGGATATTTCCTTTTTCACCATAGCCCTCTATGGGCTTCCAAATATCACTTTGCCAATTCCACAAGAACTGTCTTAGCAAAAGGATTCTTGAGGGGAAAGCTGTAACTCTGTGAGATGATTTCACAGAACACAAAGAAGTTTCTCAGAAAGCTTCTTTCTCTTTGTTATCGGAGGATATTTCCTTTGGCCCTATAGTCTTCAAAGGGATCCGAAATATCTGTTCTCAGATTCCACAGAAATAAGGCTAGCAAAGAGATCCACGAAATACAGATGTAACTCTGTGAGGTGAATTAACAGGACACTTAGCAGTTTCTAGGAAAGCTTCTTTCCAGATTTCATCTGAGGATATTTCCTTTTTCAAAATAGCCCTCTATGGGCTTCCAAATATCACTTTGCCAATTCCACAAGAACTGTCTTAGCGAAAGGCTTCTTTAGGGGAAAGCTGTAACTTTGTGAGATGATTACACAGAAGACAAAGAAGTTTCTCAGAAAGCTTCTTTCTCTTTGTTATCGGAGGATATTTCCTTTGGCCCTATAGTCTTCAAAGGGATCCGAAATATCTGTTCTCAGATTCCACAGAAATAAGGCTAGCAAAGAGATCCACGAAATACAGATGTAACTCTGTGAGATGAATTAACAGAACACTAAGCAGTTTCCAAGAAAGCTTCTTTCCTGATTTCATCTGAGGATATTTCCGTTTTCACCATAGCCCTCTATGGGCTTCCAAATATCACTTTGCCAATTCCACAAGAACTGTCTTAGCGAAAGGCTTCTTGAGGGGAAAGCTGTAACTCTGTGAGATGATTTCACAGAACACAAAGAAGTTTCTCAGAAAGCTTCTTTCTCTTTGTTAACGGAGGTAATTTCCTTTGGCCCTATAGTCTTCAAAGGGATCCGAAATATCTTTTCTCAGATTCCACAGAAATAAGGCTAGCAAAGAGATCCACGAAATACAGATGTAACTCTGTGAGATGAATTAACATAGCACTAAGCAGTTTCTCAGAAAGCTTCTTTCCAGATTTCATCAGAGGATATTTCCTTTTTCAAAATAGCCCTCTATGGGCTTCCAAATATCACTTTGCCAATTCCACAAGAACTGTCTTAGCGAAAGGCTTCTTGAGGCTAAAGCTGTAACTCTGTGAGATGATTACACAGAAGACAAAGAAGTTTCTCAGAAAGCTTCTTTCTCTTTGTTATCGGAGGATATTTCCTTTGGCCCTATAGTCTTCAAAGGGATCCGAAATATCTGTTCTCAGATTTCAGAGAAATAAGGCTAGCAAAGAGATCCACGAAATACAGATGTAACTCTGTGAGGTGAATTAACAGAACTCTAAGCAGTTTCTCAGAAAGCTTCTTTCCAGATTTCATCTGAGGATATTCCTTTTTTCACCATAGCCCTCTAGGGGCTTCCAAATATCACTTTGCCAATTCCACAAGAACTGTTTTAGCGAAAGGCTTCTCGAGGGGAAAGCTGTAACTCTGTGAGATGATTTCACAGAACACAAAGAAGTTTCTCAGAAAGCTTCTTTCTCTTTGTTATCGGAGGATATTTCCTGTGGCCCTATAGTCTTCAAAGGGATCCGAAATATCTGTTCTCAGATTCCACAGAAATAAGGCTAGCAAAGAGATCCACGAAATACAGATGTAACTCTGTGAGATGAATTAACAGAACACTAAGCAGTTTCCAAGAAAGCTTCTTTCCTGATTTCATCTGAGGATATTTCCGTTTTCACCATAGCCGTCTATGGGCTTCCAAATATCACTTTGCCAATTCCACAAGAACTGTCTTAGCGAAAGGCTTCTTGAGGGGAAAGCTGTAACTCTGTGAGATGATTTCACAGAACACAAAGAAGTTTCTCAGAAACCTTCTTTCTCTTTGTTATCGGAGGATATTTCCTTTGGCCCTATAGTCTTCAAAGGGATCAGAAATATCTGTTCTCAGATTCCACAGAAATAAGGCTAGCAAACAGATCCACGAAAAACAGATGTAACTCTGTGAGATGAATTAACAGGACACTTAGCAGTTTCTAGGAAAGCTTCTTTCCAGATTTCATCTGAGGATATTTCCTTTTTCACCATAGCCCTCTATGGGCTTCCAAATATCACTCTGCCAATTCCACAAGAACTGTCTTAGCGAAAGGCTTCTCGAGGGGAAAGCTGTAACTCTGTGTGATGATTTCACAGAACACAAAGAAGTTTCTCAGAAAGCTTCTTTCTCTTTGTTAACGGAGGTAATTTCCTTTGGCCCTATAGTCTTCAAAGGGATCCGAAATATCTTTTCTCAGATTCCACAGAAATAAGGCTAGCAAAGAGATCCAAGAAATACAGATGTAACTCTGTGAGATGAATTAACAGAGCACTAAGCAGTTTCTCAGAAAGCTTCTTTCCAGATTTCATCTGAGGATATTTCCTTTTTCAAAATAGCCCTCTATGGGCTTCCAAATATCACTTTGCCAATTCCACAAGAACTGTCTTAGCGAAAGGCTTCTTGAGGGGAAAGCTGTAACTCTGTGAGATGATTACACAGAAGACAAAGAAGTTTCTCAGAAAGCTTCTTTCTCTTTGTTATCGGAGGATATTTCCTTTGGCCCTATAGTCTTCAAAGGGATCCGAAATATCTGTTCTCAGATTTCAGAGAAATAAGGCTAGCAAAGAGATCCACGAAATACAGATGTAACTCTGTGAGATGAATTAACAGAACTCTAAGCAGTTTCTCAGAAAGCTTCTTTCCAGATTTCATCTGAGGATATTCCCTTTTTCACCATAGCCCTCTAGGGGCTTCCAAATATCACTTTGCCAATTCCACAAGAACTGTTTTAGCGAAAGGCTTCTCATGGGGAAAGCTGTAACTCTGTGAGATGATTTCACAGAACACAAAGAAGTTTCTCAGAAAGCTTCTTTCTCTTTGTTATCGGAGGATATTTCCTGTGGCCCTATAGTCTTCAAAGGGATCCGAAATATCTGTTCTCAGATTCCACAGAAATAAGGCTAGCAAAGAGATCCACGAAATACACATGTAACTCTGTGAGATGAATTAACAGGACACTTAGCAGTTTCTAGGAAAGCTTCTTTCCAGATTTCACCTGAGGATATTTCCTTTTTCACCATAGCCCTCTATGGGCTTCCAAATATCACTTTGCCAATTCCACAAGAACTGTCTTAGCGAAAGGCTTCTTGAGGGGAAAGCTGTAACTTTGTGAGATGATTTCACAGAACACAAAGAAGTTTCTCAGAAAGCTTCTTTCTCTTTGTTATCGGAGGATATTTCCTTTGGCCCTATAGTCTTCAAAGGGATCCAAAATATCTGTTCTCAGATTCCACAGAAATAAGGCTAGCAAAGAGATCCACGAAATACAGATGTAACTCTGTGAGATGAATTAACAGAACACTAAGCAGTTTCTCAGAAAGCTTCTTTCCAGATTTCATCTGAGGATATTTCCTTTTTCACCATAGCCCTCTATGGGCTTCCAAATATCACTTTGCCAATTCCACAAGAACTGTCTTAGCGAAAGGCTTCTCGAGGGGAAAGCTGTAACTCTGTGAGATGATTTCACAGAACACAAAGAAGTTTCTCAGAAAGCTTCTTTCTCTTTGTTATCGGAGGATATTTCCTTTGGCCCTATAGTATTCAAAGGGATCCGAAATATCTGTTCTCAGATTCCACAGAAATAAGGCTAGCAAAGAGATCCACGAAATACAGATGTAAGTCTGGGAGATGAATTAACAGAACACTAAGCAGTTTCCAAGAAAGCTTCTTTCCAGATTTCATCTGAGGATATTTCCTTTTTCACCATAGCCCTCTATGGGCTTCCAAATATCACTTTGCCAATTCCACAAGAACTGTCTTAGCAAAAGGATTCTTGAGGGGAAAGCTGTAACTCTGTGAGATGATTTCACAGAACACAAAGAAGTTTCTCAGAAAGCTTCTTTCTCTTTGTTATCGGAGGATATTTCCTTTGGCCCTATAGTCTTCAAAGGGATCCGAAATATCTGTTCTCAGATTCCACAGAAATAAGGCTAGCAAAGAGATCCACGAAATACAGATGTAACTCTGTGAGGTGAATTAACAGGACACTTAGCAGTTTCTAGGAAAGCTTCTTTCCAGATTTCATCTGAGGATATTTCCTTTTTCAAAATAGCCCTCTATGGGCTTCCAAATATCACTTTGCCAGTTCCACAAGAACTGTCTTAGCGAAAGGCTTCTTGAGGGGAAAGCTGTAACTTTGTGAGATGATTACACAGAAGACAAAGAAGTTTCTCAGAAAGCTTCTTTCTCTTTGTTATCGGAGGATATTTCCTTTGGCCCTATAGTCTTCAAAGGGATCCGAAATATCTGTTCTCAGATTCCACAGAAATAAGGCTAGCAAAGAGATCCACGAAATACAGATGTAACTCTGTGAGATGAATTAACAGAACACTAAGCAGTTTCCAAGAAAGCTTCTTTCCTGATTTCATCTGAGGATATTTCCGTTTTCACCATAGCCCTCTATGGGCTTCCAAATATCACTTTGCCAATTCCACAAGAACTGTCTTAGCGAAAGGCTTCTTGAGGGGAAAGCTGTAACTCTGTGAGAATATTTCACAGAACACAAAGAAGTTTCTCAGAAAGCTTCTTTCTCTTTGTTATCGGAGGATATTTCCTTTGGCCCTATAGTCTTCAAAGGGATCCGAAATATCTGTTCTCAGATTCCACAGAAATAAGGCTAGCAAACAGATCCACGAAAAACAGATGTAACTCTGTGAGATGAATTAACAGAACACTAAGCAGTTTCTCAGAAAGCTTCTTTCCAGATCTCATCTGAGGATATTTCCTTTTTCACCATAGCCCTCTATAGGCTTCCAATTATCACTTTGCCAATTCCACAAGAACAGTCTTAGCGAAAGGCTACTTCAGAGGAAAGCTGTAACTCTGTGAGATGATTTCACAGAACACAAAGAAGTTTCTCAGAAAGCTTCTTTCTCTTTGTTATCAGAGGATTTTTCCTTTGGCCCTATAGTCTTCAAAGGGATCCGAAATATCTGTTCTCAGATTCCACAGAAATAAGGCTAGCAAAGAGATCCACGAAATACAGATGTAACTCTGTGAGATGAATTAACAGAACAATAAGGAGTTTCTCAGAAAGCTTCTTTCCAGATTTCATCTGAGGATATTTCCTTTTTCACCCTAGCCCTCTATGGACTTCCAAATATCATTTTGCCAATTCCACAAGAACTGTCTTAGAGAAAGGCTTCTTGAGGGGAAAGCTGTAACTCTGTGAGATGATTTCACAGAACACAAAGAAGTTTCTCAGAAAGCTTCTTTCTCTTTGTTATCGGAGGATATTTCCTTTGGCCGTATAATCTTCAAAGAGATCCGAAATATCTGTTCTCAGATTCCACAGAAATAAGGCTAGAAAAGAGATCCACGAAATACAGATGTAACTCTGTGAGGTGAATTAAAAGAACACTAAGCAGTTTCTCAGAAAGCTTCTTTCCAGATTTCATCTGAGGATATTTCCTTTTTCACCATAGCCCTCTATGGGCTTCCAAATATCACTTTGCCAATTCCACAAGAACTGTCTTAGCGAAAGGCTTCTTGAGGGGAAAGCTGTAACTTTGTGAGATGATTACACAGAAGACAAAGAAGTTTCTCAGAAAGCTTCTTTCTCTTTGTTATCGGAGGATATTTCCTTTGGCCCTATAGTCTTCAAAGGGATCCGAAATATCTGTTCTCAGATTCCACAGAAATAAGGCTAGCAAAGAGATCCACGAAATACAGATGTAACTCTGTGAGATGAATTAACAGAACACTAAGCAGTTTCCAAGAAAGCTTCTTTCCTGATTTCATGAGGATATTTCCGTTTTCACCATAGCCCTCTATGGGCTTCCAAATATCACTTTGCCAATTCCACAAGAACTGTCTTCGCGAAAGGCTTCTTGAGGGGAAAGCTGTATCTCTGTGAGAATATTTCACAGAACACAAAGAAGTTTCTCAGAAAGCTTCTTTCTCTTTGTTATCGGAGGATATTTCCTTTGGCCCTATAGTCTTCAAAGGGATCCGAAATATCTGTTCTCAGATTCCACAGAAATAAGGCTAGCAAAGAGATCCACGAAATACAGATGTAACTCTGTGAGATGAATTAACAGAACACTAAGCAGTTTCTAAGAAAGCTTCTTTCCAGATTTCATCTGAGGATATTTCCTTTTTCACCGTAGCCCTCTATAGGCTTCCAATTATCACTTTGCCAATTCCACAAGAACTGTCTTAGCGAAAGGCTACTTGAGAGGAAAGCTGTAACTCTGTGAGATGATTTCACAGAACACAAAGAAGTTTCTCAGAAAGCTTCTTTCTCTTTGGTATCGGAGGATTTTTCCTTTGGCCCTATAGTCTTCAAAGGGATCCGAAATATCTGTTCTCAGATTCCACAGAAATAAGGCTAGCAAAGAGATCCACGAAATACAGATGTAACTCTGTGAGATGAATTAACAGAACAATAAGGAGTTTCTCAGAAAGCTTCTTTCCAGATTTCATCTGAGGATATTTCCTTTTTCACCATAGCCCTCTATGGACTTCCAAATATCATTTTTCCAATTCCACAAGAACTGTCTTAGAGAAAGGCTTCTTGAGGGGAAAGCTGTAACTCTGTGAGATGATTTCACAGAACACAAAGAAGTTTCTCAGAAAGCTTCTTTCTCTTTGTTATCGGAGGATATTTCCTTTGGCCGTATAGTCTTCAAAGAGATCCGAAATATCTGTTCTCAGATTCCACAGAAATAAGGCTAGCAAAGAGATCCACGAAATACAGATATAACTCTGTGAGATGAATTAAAAGAACACTAAGCAGTTTCTCAGAAAGCTTCTTTCCAGATTTCATCTGAGGATATTTCATTTTTCACCATAGCCCTCTAAGGGCTTCCAAATATCACTTTGCCAATTCCACAAGAACTGTCTTAGCGAAAGGCTTCTTGAGGGGAAAGCTGTAACTCTGTGAGATGATTTCACAGAACACAAAGAAGTTTCTCAGAAAGCTTCTTTCTCTTTGTTAACGGAGGTAATTTCCTTTGGCCCTATAGTCTTCAAAGGGATCCGAAATATCTTTTCTCAGATTCCACAGAAATAAGGCTAGCAAAGAGATCCACGAAATACAGATGTAACTCTGTGAGATGAATTAACATAGCACTAAGCAGTTTCTCAGAAAGCTTCTTTCCAGATTTCATCAGAGGATATTTCCTTTTTCAAAATAGCCCTCTATGGGCTTCCAAATATCACTTTGCAAATTCCACAAGAACTGTCTTAGCGAAAGGCTTCTTGAGGCTAAAGCTGTAACTCTGTGAGATGATTACACAGAAGACAAAGAAGTTTCTCAGAAAGCTTCTTTCTCTTTGTTATCGGAGGATATTTCCTTTGGCCCTATAGTCTTCAAAGGGATCCGAAATATCTGTTCTCAGATTTCAGAGAAATAAGGCTAGCAAAGAGATCCACGAAATACAGATGTAACTCTGTGAGATGAATTAACAGAACTCTAAGCAGTTTCTCAGAAAGCTTCTTTCCAGATTTCATCTGAGGATATTCCTTTTTTCACCATAGCCCTCTAGGGGCTTCCAAATATCACTTTGCCAATTCCACAAGAACTGTTTTAGCGAAAGGCTTCTCGAGGGGAAAGCTGTAACTCTGTGAGATGATTTCACAGAACACAAAGAAGTTTCTCAGAAAGCTTCTTTCTCTTTGTTATCGGAGGATATTTCCTGTGGCCCTATAGTCTTCAAAGGGATCCGAAATATCTGTTCTCAGATTCCACAGAAATAAGGCTAGCAAAGAGATCCACGAAATACAGATGTAACTCTGTGAGATGAATTAACAGAACACTAAGCAGTTTCCAAGAAAGCTTCTTTCCTGATTTCATCTGAGGATATTTCCGTTTTCACCATAGCCGTCTATGGGCTTCCAAATATCACTTTGCCAATTCCACAAGAACTGTCTTAGCGAAAGGCTTCTTGAGGGGAAAGCTGTAACTCTGTGAGATGATTTCACAGAACACAAAGAAGTTTCTCAGAAACCTTCTTTCTCTTTGTTATCGGAGGATATTTCCTTTGGCCCTATAGTCTTCAAAGGGATCAGAAATATCTGTTCTCAGATTCCACAGAAATAAGGCTAGCAAACAGATCCACGAAATACAGATGTAACTCTGTGAGATGAATTAACAGGACACTTAGCAGTTTCTAGGAAAGCTTCTTTCCAGATTTCATCTGAGGATATTTCCTTTTTCACCATAGCCCTCTATGGGCTTCCAAATATCACTCTGCCAATTCCACAAGAACTGTCTTAGCGAAAGGCTTCTCGAGGGGAAAGCTGTAACTCTGTGTGATGATTTCACAGAACACAAAGAAGTTTCTCAGAAAGCTTCTTTCTCTTTGTTAACGGAGGTAATTTCCTTTGGCCCTATAGTCTTCAAAGGGATCCGAAATATCTTTTCTCAGATTCCACAGAAATAAGGCTAGCAAAGAGATCCAAGAAATACAGATGTAACTCTGTGAGATGAATTAACAGAGCACTAAGCAGTTTCTCAGAAAGCTTCTTTCCAGATTTCATCTGAGGATATTTCCTTTTTCAAAATAGCCCTCTATGGGCATCCAAATATCACTTTGCCAATTCCACAAGAACTGTCTTAGCGAAAGGCTTCTTGAGGGAAAAGCTGTAACTCTGTGAGATGATTACACAGAAGACAAAGAAGTTTCTCAGAAAGCTTCTTTCTCTTTGTTATCGGAGGATATTTCCTTTGGCCCTATAGTCTTCAAAGGGATCCGAAATATCTGTTCTCAGATTTCAGAGAAATAAGGCTAGCAAAGAGATCCACGAAATACAGATGTAACTCTGTGAGATGAATTAACAGAACTCTAAGCAGTTTCTCAGAAAGCTTCTTTCCAGATTTCATCTGAGGATATTCCCTTTTTCACCATAGCCCTGTATGGGCTTCCAAATATCACTTTGCCAATTCCACAAGAACTGTTTTAGCGAAAGGCTTCTCATGGGGAAAGCTGTAACTCTGTGAGATGATTTCACAGAACACAAAGAAGTTTCTCAGAAAGCTTCTTTCTCTTTGTTATCGGAGGATATTTCCTGTGGCCCTATAGTCTTCAAAGGGATCCGAAATATCTGTTCTCAGATTCCACAGAAATAAGGCTAGCAAAGAGATCCACGAAATACACATGTAACTCTGTGAGATGAATTAACAGGACACTTAGCAGTTTCTAGGAAAGCTTCTTTCCAGATTTCACCTGAGGATATTTCCTTTTTCACCATAGCCCTCTATGGGCTTCCAAATATCACTTTGCCAATTCCACAAGAACTGTCTTAGCGAAAGGCTTCTTGAGGGGAAAGCTGTAACTTTGTGAGATGATTTCACAGAACACAAAGAAGTTTCTCAGAAAGCTTCTTTCTCTTTGTTATCGGAGGATATTTCCTTTGGCCCTATAGTCTTCAAAGGGATCCAAAATATCTGTTCTCAGATTCCACAGAAATAAGGCTAGCAAAGAGATCCACGAAATACAGATGTAACTCTGTGAGATGAATTAACAGAACACTAAGCAGTTTCTCAGAAAGCTTCTTTCCAGATTTCATCTGAGGATATTTCCTTTTTCACCATAGCCCTCTATGGGCTTCCAAATATCACTTTGCCAATTCCACAAGAACTGTCTTAGCGAAAGGCTTCTCGAGGGGAAAGCTGTAACTCTGTGAGATGATTTCACAGAACACAAAGAAGTTTCTCAGAAAGCTTCTTTCTCTTTGTTATCGGAGGATATTTCCTTTGGCCCTATAGTATTCAAAGGGATCCGAAATATCTGTTCTCAGATTCCACAGAAATAAGGCTAGCAAAGAGATCCACGAAATACAGATGTAAGTCTGGGAGATGAATTAACAGAACACTAAGCAGTTTCCAAGAAAGCTTCTTTCCAGATTTCATCTGAGGATATTTCCTTTTTCACCATAGCCCTCTATGGGCTTCCAAATATCACTTTGCCAATTCCACAAGAACTGTCTTAGCAAAAGGATTCTTGAGGGGAAAGCTGTAACTCTGTGAGATGATTTCACAGAACACAAAGAAGTTTCTCAGAAAGCTTCTTTCTCTTTGTTATCGGAGGATATTTCCTTTGGCCCTATAGTCTTCAAAGGGATCCGAAATATCTGTTCTCAGATTCCACAGAAATAAGGCTAGCAAAGAGATCCACGAAATACAGATGTAACTCTGTGAGGTGAATTAACAGGACACTTAGCAGTTTCTAGGAAAGCTTCTTTCCAGATTTCATCTGAGGATATTTCCTTTTTCAAAATAGCCCTCTATGGGCTTCCAAATATCACTTTGCCAATTCCACAAGAACTGTCTTAGCGAAAGGCTTCTTTAGGGGAAAGCTGTAACTTTGTGAGATGATTACACAGAAGACAAAGAAGTTTCTCAGAAAGCTTCTTTCTCTTTGTTATCGGAGGATATTTCCTTTGGCCCTATAGTCTTCAAAGGGATCCGAAATATCTGTTCTCAGATTCCACAGAAATAAGGCTAGCAAAGAGATCCACGAAATACAGATGTAACTCTGTGAGATGAATTAACAGAACACTAAGCAGTTTCCAAGAAAGCTTCTTTCCTGATTTCATCTGAGGATATTTCCGTTTTCACCATAGCCCTCTATGGGCTTCCAAATATCACTTTGCCAATTCCACAAGAACTGTCTTAGCGAAAGGCTTCTTGAGGGGAAAGCTGTAACTCTGTGAGATGATTTCACAGAACACAAAGAAGTTTCTCAGAAAGCTTCTTTCTCTTTGTTAACGGAGGTAATTTCCTTTGGCCCTATAGTCTTCAAAGGGATCCGAAATATCTTTTCTCAGATTCCACAGAAATAAGGCTAGCAAAGAGATCCACGAAATACAGATGTAACTCTGTGAGATGAATTAACATAGCACTAAGCAGTTTCTCAGAAAGCTTCTTTCCAGATTTCATCTGAGGATATTTCCTTTTTCACCATAGCCCTCTATGGGCTTCCAAATATCACTTTGCCAATTCCACAAGAACTGTCTTAGCGAAAGGCTTCTTGAGGCTAAAGCTGTAACTCTGTGAGATGATTACACAGAAGACAAAGAAGTTTCTCAGAAAGCTTCTTTCTCTTTGTTATCGGAGGATATTTCCTTTGGCCCTATAGTCTTCAAAGGGATCCGAAATATCTGTTCTCAGATTTCAGAGAAATAAGGCTAGCAAAGAGATCCACGAAATACAGATGTAACTCTGTGAGATGAATTAACAGAACTCTAAGCAGTTTCTCAGAAAGCTTCTTTCCAGATTTCATCTGAGGATATTCCTTTTTTCACCATAGCCCTCTAGGGTCTTCCAAATATCACTTTGCCAATTCCACAAGAACTGTTTTAGCGAAAGGCTTCTCGAGGGGAAAGCTGTAACTCTGTGAGATGATTTCACAGAACACAAAGAAGTTTCTCAGAAAGCTTCTTTCTCTTTGTTATCGGAGGATATTTCCTGTGGCCCTATAGTCTTCAAAGGGATCCGAAATATCTGTTCTCAGATTCCACAGAAATAAGGCTAGCAAAGAGATCCACGAAATACAGATGTAACTCTGTGAGATGAATTAACAGAACACTAAGCAGTTTCCAAGAAAGCTTCTTTCCTGATTTCATCTGAGGATATTTCCGTTTTCACCATAGCCGTCTATGGGCTTCCAAATATCACTTTGCCAATTCCACAAGAACTGTCTTAGCGAAAGGCTTCTTGAGGGGAAAGCTGTAACTCTGTGAGATGATTTCACAGAACACAAAGAAGTTTCTCAGAAAGCTTCTTTCTCTTTGTTATCGGAGGATATTTCCTGTGGCCCTATAGTCTTCAAAGGGATCCGAAATATCTGTTCTCAGATTCCACAGAAATAAGGCTAGCAAAGAGATCCACGAAATACACATGTAACTCTGTGAGATGAATTAACAGGACACTTAGCAGTTTCTAGGAAAGCTTCTTTCCAGATTTCACCTGAGGATATTTCCTTTTTCACCATAGCCCTCTATGGGCTTCCAAATATCACTTTGCCAATTCCACAAGAACTGTCTTAGCGAAAGGCTTCTTGAGGGGAATGCTGTAACTTTGTGAGATGATTTCACAGAACACAAAGAAGTTTCTCAGAAAGCTTCTTTCTCTTTGTTATCGGAGGATATTTCCTTTGGCCCTATAGTCTTCAAAGGGATCCAAAATATCTGTTCTCAGATTCCACAGAAATAAGGCTAGCAAAGAGATCCACGAAATACAGATGTAACTCTGTGAGATGAATTAACAGAACACTAAGCAGTTTCTCAGAAAGCTTCTTTCCAGATTTCATCTGAGGATATTTCCTTTTTCACCATAGCCCTCTATGGGCTTCCAAATATCACTTTGCCAATTCCACAAGAACTGTCTTAGCGAAAGGCTTCTCGAGGGGAAAGCTGTAACTCTGTGAGATGATTTCACAGAACACAAAGAAGTTTCTCAGAAAGCTTCTTTCTCTTTGTTATCGGAGGATATTTCCTTTGGCCCTATAGTATTCAAAGGGATCCGAAATATCTGTTCTCAGATTCCACAGAAATAAGGCTAGCAAAGAGATCCACGAAATACAGATGTAAGTCTGGGAGATGAATTAACAGAACACTAAGCAGTTTCCAAGAAAGCTTCTTTCCAGATTTCATCTGAGGATATTTCCTTTTTCACCATAGCCCTCTATGGTCTTCCAAATATCACTTTGCCAATTCCACAAGAACTGTCTTAGCAAAAGGATTCTTGAGGGGAAAGCTGTAACTCTGTGAGATGATTTCACAGAACACAAAGAAGTTTCTCAGAAAGCTTCTTTCTCTTTGTTATCGGAGGATATTTCCTTTGGCCCTATAGTCTTCAAAGGGATCCGAAATATCTGTTCTCAGATTCCACAGAAATAAGGCTAGCAAAGAGATCCACGAAATACAGATGTAACTCTGTGAGGTGAATTAACAGGACACTTAGCAGTTTCTAGGAAAGCTTCTTTCCAGATTTCATCTGAGGATATTTCCTTTTTCAAAATAGCCCTCTATGGGCTTCCAAATATCACTTTGCCAATTCCACAAGAACTGTCTTAGCGAAAGGCTTCTTGAGGGGAAAGCTGTAACTTTGTGAGATGATTACACAGAAGACAAAGAAGTTTCTCAGAAAGCTTCTTTCTCTTTGTTATCGGAGGATATTTCCTTTGGCCCTATAGTCTTCAAAGGGATCCGAAATATCTGTTCTCAGATTCCACAGAAATAAGGCTAGCAAAGAGATCCACGAAATACAGATGTAACTCTGTGAGATGAATTAACAGAACACTAAGCAGTTTCCAAGAAAGCTTCTTTCCTGATTTCATCTGAGGATATTTCCGTTTTCACCATAGCCCTCTATGGGCTTCCAAATATCACTTTGCCAATTCCACAAGAACTGTCTTAGCGAAAGGCTTCTTTAGGGGAAAGCTGTAACTCTGTGAGAATATTTCACAGAACACAAAGAAGTTTCTCAGAAAGCTTCTTTCTCTTTGTTATCGGAGGATATTTCCTTTGGCCCTATAGTCTTCAAAGGGATCCGAAATATCTGTTCTCAGATTCCACAGAAATAAGGCTAGCAAACAGATCCACGAAATACAGATGTAACTCTGTGAGATGAATTAACAGAACACTAAGCAGTTTCTCAGAAAGCTTCTTTCCAGATTTCATCTGAGGATATTTCCTTTTTCACCATAGCCCTCTATAGGCTTCCAATTATCACTTTGCCAATTCCACAAGAACAGTCTTAGTGAAAGGCTACTGCAGAGGAAAGCTGTAACTCTGTGAGATGATTTCACAGAACACAAAGAAGTTTCTCAGAAAGCTTCTTTCTCTTTGTTATCAGAGGATTTTTCCTTTGGCCCTATAGTCTTCAAAGGGATCCGAAATATCTGTTCTCAGATTCCACAGAAATAAGGCTAGCAAAGAGATCCACGAAATACAGATGTAACTCTGTGAGATGAATTAACAGAACAATAAGGAGTTTCTCAGAAAGCTTCTTTCCAGATTTCATCTGAGGATATTTCCTTTTTCACCCTAGCCCTCTATGGACTTCCAAATATCATTTTGCCAATTCCACAAGAACTGTCTTAGAGAAAGGCTTCTTGAGGGGAAAGCTGTAACTCTGTGAGATGATTTCACAGAACACAAAGAAGTTTCTCAGAAAGCTTCTTTCTCTTTGTTATCGGAGGATATTTCCTTTGGCCGTATAATCTTCAAAGAGATCCGAAATATCTGTTCTCAGATTCCACAGAAATAAGGCTAGAAAAGAGATCCACGAAATACAGATGTAACTCTGTGAGGTGAATTAAAAGAACACTAAGCAGTTTCTCAGAAAGCTTCTTTCCAGATTTCATCTGAGGATATTTCCTTTTTCACCATAGCCCTCTATGGGCTTCCAAATATCACTTTTCCAATTCCACAAGAACTGTCTTAGCGAAAGGCTTCTTGAGGGGAAAGCTGTAACTCTGTGAGTTGATTTCACAGAACACAAAGAAGTTTCTCAGAAAGCTTCTTTCTCTTTGTTAACGGAGGTAATTTCCGTTGGCCCTATAGTCTTCAAAGGGATCCGAAATATCTTTTCTCAGATTCCACAGAAATAAGGCTAGCAAAGAGATCCACGAAATACAGAAGTAACTCTGTGAGATGAATTAACAGAGCACTAAGCAGTTTCTCAGAAAGCTTCTTTCCAGATTTCATCTGAGGATATTTCCTTTTTCAAAATAGCCCTCTATGGGCTTCCAAATATCACTTTGCCAATTCCACAAGAACTGTCTTAGCGAAAGGCTTCTTGAGGGGAAAGCTGTAACTCTGTGAGATGATTACACAGAAGACAAAGAAGTTTCTCAGAAAGCTTCTTTCTCTTTGTTATCGGAGGATATTTCCTTTGGCCCTATAGTCTTCAAAGGGATCCGAAATATCTGTTCTCAGATTTCAGAGAAATAAGGCTAGCAAAGAGATCCACGAAATACAGATGTAACTCTGTGAGATGAATTAACAGAACACTAAGCAGTTTCTCAGAAAGCTTCTTTCCAGATTTCATCTGAGGATATTCCCTTTTTCACCATAGCCCTCTATGGGCTTCCAAATATCACTTTGCCAATTCCACAAGAACTGTCTTAGCGAAAGGCTTCTCGAGGGGAAAGCTGTAACACTGTGAGATGATTTCACAGAACACAAAGAAGTTTCTCAGAAAGCTTCTTTCTCTTTGTTATCGGAGGATATTTCCTGTGGCCCTATAGTCTTCAAAGGGATCCGAAATATCTGTTCTCAGATTCCACAGAAATAAGGCTAGCAAAGAGATCCACGACATACAGATGTAACTCTGTGAGATGAATTAACAGAACACTAAGCAGTTTTCAAGAAAGCTTCTTTCCTGATTTCATCTGAGGATATTTCCGTTTTCACCATAGCCCTCTATGGGCTTCCAAATATCACTTTGCCAATTCCACAAGAACTGTCTTAGCGAAAGGCTTCTTGAGGGGAAAGCTGTAACTCTGTGAGATGATTTCACAGAACACAAAGAAGTTTCTCAGAAACCTTCTTTCTCTTTGTTATCGGAGGATATTTCCTTTGGCCCTATAGTCTTCAAAGGGATCCGAAATATCTGTTCTCAGATTCCACAGAAATAAGGCTAGCAAACAGATCCACGAAATACAGATGTAACTCTGTGAGATGAATTAACAGGACACTTAGCAGTTTCTAGGAAAGCTTCTTTCCAGATTTCATCTGAGGATATTTCCTTTTTCACCATAGCCCTCTATGGGCTTCCAAATATCACTTTGCCAATTCCACAAGAACTGTCTTAGCGAAAGGCTTCTCGAGGGGAAAGCTGTAACTCTGTGTGATGATTTCACAGAACACAAAGAAGTTTCTCAGAAAGCTTCTTTCTCTTTGTTATCGGAGGATATTTCCTTTGGCCCTATAGTCTTCAAAGGGATCCGAAATATCTGTTCTCAGATTCCACAGAAATAAGGCTAGCAAAGAGATCCACGAAATACACATGTAACTCTGTGAGATGAATTAACAGGACACTTAGCAGTTTCTAGGAAAGCTTCTTTCCAGATTTCACCTGAGGATATTTCCTTTTTCACCATAGCCCTCTATGGGCTTCCAAATATCACTTTGCCAATTCCACAAGAACTGTCTTAGCGAAAGGCTTCTTGAGGGGAAAGCTGTAACTCTGTGAGATGATTTCACAGAACACAAAGAAGTTTCTCAGAAAGCTTCTTTCTCTTTGTTATCGGAGGATATTTCCTGTGGCCCTATAGTCTTCAAAGGGATCCGAAATATCTGTTCTCAGATTCCACAGAAATAAGGCTAGCAAAGAGATCCACGAAATACAGATGTAACTCTGTGAGATGAATTAACAGAACACTAAGCAGTTTCTCAGAAAGCTTCTTTCCAGATTTCATCTGAGGATATTTCCTTTTTCACCATAGCCCTCTATGGGCTTCCAAATATCACTTTGCCAATTCCACAAGAACTGTCTTAGCGAAAGGCTTCTCGAGGGGAAAGCTGTAACTCTGTGAGATGATTTCACAGAACACAAAGAAGTTTCTCAGAAAGCTTCTTTCTCTTTGTTATCGGAGGATATTTCCTTTGGCCCTATAGTCTTCAAAGGGATCCGAAATATCTGTTCTCAGATTCCACAGAAATAAGGCTAGCAAAGAGATCCACGAAATACAGATGTAAGTCTGGGAGATGAATTAACAGAACACTAAGCAGTTTCTCAGAAAGCTTCTTTCCAGATTTCATCTGAGGATATTTCTTTTTCACCATAGCCCTCTATGGGCTTCCAAATATCACTTTGCCAATTCCACAAGAACTGTCTTAGCAAAAGGCTTCTTGAGGGGAAAGCTGTAACTCTGTGAGATGATTTCACAGAACACAAAGAACTTTCTCAGAAAGCTTCTTTCTCTTTGTTATCGGAGGATATTTCCTTTGGCCCTATAGTCTTCAAAGGGATCCGAAATATCTGTTCTCCGATTCCACAGAAATAAGGCTAGCAAAGAGATCCACGAAATACAGATGTAACTCTGTGAAGTGAATTAACAGGACACTTAGCAGTTTCTAGGAAAGCTTCTTTCCAGATTTCATCTGAGGATATTTCCTTTTTCACCATAGCCCTCTATGGGCTTCCAAATATCACTTTGCCAATTACACAAGAACTGTCTTAGCGAAAGGCTTCTTGAGGGGAAAGCTGTAACTCTGTGAGTTGATTTCACAGAACACAAAGAAGTTTCTCAGAAAGCTTCTTTCTCTTTGTTAACGGAGGTAATTTCCGTTGGCCCTATAGTCTTCAATGGGATCCGAAATATCTTTTCTCAGATTCCACAGAAATAAGGCTAGCAAAGAGATCCACGAAATACAGAAGTAACTCTGTGAGATGAATTAACAGAGCACTAAGCAGTTTCTCAGAAAGCTTCTTTCCAGATTTCATCTGAGGATATTTCCTTTTTCAAAATAGCCCTCTATGGGCTTCCAAATATCACTTTGCCAATTCCACAAGAACTGTCTTAGCAAAAGGCTTCTTGAGGGGAAAGCTGTAACTCTGTGAGATGATTACACAGAAGACAAAGAAGTTTCTCAGAAAGCTTCTTTCTCTTTGTTATCGGAGGATATTTCCTTTGGCCCTATAGTCTTCAAAGGGATCCGAAATATCTGTTCTCAGATTTCAGAGAAATAAGGCTAGCAAAGAGATCCACGAAATACAGATGTAACTCTGTGAGATGAATTAACAGAACACTAAGCAGTTTCTCAGAAAGCTTCTTTCCAGATTTCATCTGAGGATATTCCCTTTTTCACCATAGCCCTCTATGGGCTTCCAAATATCACTTTGCCAATTCCACAAGAACTGTCTTAGCGAAAGGCTTCTCGAGGGGAAAGCTGTAACTCTGTGAGATGATTTCACAGAACACAAAGAAGTTTCTCAGAAAGCTTCTTTCTCTTTGTTATCGGAGGATATTTCCTGTGGCCCTATAGTCTTCAAAGGGATCCGAAATATCTGTTCTCAGATTCCACAGAAATAAGGCTAGCAAAGAGATCCACGAAATACAGATGTAACTCTGTGAGATGAATTAACAGAACACTAAGCAGTTTTCAAGAAAGCTTCTTTCCTGATTTCATCTGAGGATATTTCCGTTTTCACCATAGCCCTCTATGGGCTTCCAAATATCACTTTGCCAATTCCACAAGAACTGTCTTAGCGAAAGGCTTCTTGAGGGGAAAGCTGTAACTCTGTGAGATGATTTCACAGAACACAAAGAAGTTTCTCAGAAACCTTCTTTCTCTTTGTTATCGGAGGATATTTCCTTTGGCCCTATAGTCTTCAAAGGGATCCGAAATATCTGTTCTCAGATTCCACAGAAATAAGGCTAGCAAACAGATCCACGAAATACAGATGTAACTCTGTGAGATGAATTAACAGGACACTTAGCAGTTTCTAGGAAAGCTTCTTTCCAGATTTCACCTGAGGATATTTCCTTTTTCACCATAGCCCTCTATGGGCTTCCAAATATCACTTTGCCAATTCCACAAGAACTGTCTTAGCGAAAGGCTTCTCGAGGGGAAAGCTGTAACTCTGTGTGATGATTTCACAGAACACAAAGAAGTTTCTCAGAAAGCTTCTTTCTCTTTGTTATCGGAGGATATTTCCTTTGGCCCTATAGTCTTCAAAGGGATCCGAAATATCTGTTCTCAGATTCCACAGAAATAAGGCTAGCAAAGAGATCCACGAAATACACATGTAACTCTGTGAGATGAATTAACAGGACACTTAGCAGTTTCTAGGAAAGCTTCTTTCCAGATTTCACCTGAGGATATTTCCTTTTTCACCATAGCCCTCTATGGGCTTCCAAATATCACTTTGCCAATTCCACAAGAACTGTCTTAGCGAAAGGCTTCTTGAGGGGAAAGCTGTAACTCTGTGAGATGATTTCACAGAACACAAAGAAGTTTCTCAGAAAGCTTCTTTCTCTTTGTTATCGGAGGATATTTCCTTTGGCCCTATAGTCTTCAAAGGGATCCGAAATATCTGTTCTCAGATTCCACAGAAATAAGGCTAGCAAAGAGATCCACGAAATACAGATGTAACTCTGTGAGATGAATTAACAGAACACTAAGCAGTTTCTCAGAAAGCTTCTTTCCAGATTTCATCTGAGGATATTTCCTTTTTCACCATAGCCCTCTATGGGCTTCCAAATATCACTTTGCCAATTCCACAAGAACTGTCTTAGCGAAAGGCTTCTCGAGGGGAAAGCTGTAACTCTGTGAGATGATTTCACAGAACACAAAGAAGTTTCTCAGAAAGTTTCTTTCTCTTTGTTATCGGAGGATATTTCCTTTGGCCCTGTAGTCTTCAAAGGGATCCGAAATATCTGTTCTCAGATTCCACAGAAATAAGGCTAGCAAAGGGATCCACGAAATACAGATGTAAGTCTGGGAGATGAATTAACAGAACACTAAGCAGTTTCTCAGAAAGCTTCTTTCCAGATTTCATCTGAGGATATTTCTTTTTCACCATAGCCCTCTATGGGCTTCCAAATATCACTTTGCCAATTCCACAAGAACTGTCTTAGCAAAAGGCTTCTTGAGGGGAAAGCTGTAACTCTGTGAGATGATTTCACAGAACACAAAGAACTTTCTCAGAAAGCTTCTTTCTCTTTGTTATCGGAGGATATTTCCTTTGGCCCTATAGTCTTCAAAGGGATCCGAAATATCTGTTCTCCGATTCCACAGAAATAAGGCTAGCAAAGAGATCCACGAAATACAGATGTAACTCTGTGAAGTGAATTAACAGGACACTTAGCAGTTTCTAGGAAAGCTTCTTTCCAGATTTCATCTGAGGATATTTCCTTTTTCACCATAGCCCTCTATGGGCTTCCAAATATCACTTTGCCAATTCCACAAGAACTGTCTTAGCGAAAGGCTTTTTGAGGGGAAAGCTGTAACTCTGTGAGATGATTACACAGAAGACAAAGAAGTTTCTCAGAAACCTTCTTTCTCTTTGTTATCGGAGGATATTTCCTTTGGCCCTATAGTCTTCAAAGGGATCCGAAATATCTGTTCTCAGATTTCAGAGAAATAAGGCTAGCAAAGAGATCCACGAAATACAGATGTAACTTTGTGAGATGAATTAACAGAACTCTAAGCAGTTTCTCAGAAAGCTTCTTTCCAGATTTCATCTGAGGATATTCCTTTTTTCACCATAGCCCTCTAGGGGCTTCCAAATATCACTTTGCCAATTCCACAAGAACTGTTTTAGCGAAAGGCTTCTTGAGGGGAAAGCTGTAACTCTGTGAGATGATTTCACAGAACACAAAGAAGTTTCTCAGAAACCTTCTTTCTCTTTGTTATCGGAGGATATTTCCTTTGGCCCTATAGTCTTCAAAGGGATCCGAAATATCTGTTCTCAGATTCCACAGAAATAAGGCTAGCAAACAGATCCACGAATACAGATGTAACTCTGTGAGATGAATTAACAGGACACTTAGCAGTTTCTAGGAAAGCTTCTTTCCAGATTTCATCTGAGGATATTTCCTTTTTCATCATAGCCCTCTATGGGCTTCCAAATATCACTTTGCCAATTCCACAAGAACTGTCTTAGCGAAAGGCTTCTCGAGGGGAAAGCTGTAACTCTGTGTGATGATTTCACAGAACACAAAGAAGTTTCTCAGAAAGCTTCTTTCTCTTTGTTATCGGAGGATATTTCCTTTGGCCCTATAGTCTTCAAAGGGATCCGAAATATCTGTTCTCAGATTCCACAGAAATAAGGCTAGCAAAGAGATCCACGAAATACACATGTAACTCTGTGAGATGAATTAACAGGACACTTAGCAGTTTCTAGGAAAGCTTCTTTCCAGATTTCACCTGAGGATATTTCCTTTTTCACCATAGCCCTCTATGGGCTTCCAAATATCACTTTGCCAATTCCACAAGAACTGTCTTAGCGAAAGGCTTCTTGAGGGGAAAGCTGTAACTCTGTGAGATGATTTCACAGAACACAAAGAAGTTTCTCAGAAAGCTTCTTTCTCGTTGTTATCGGAGGATATTTCCTTTGGCCCTATAGTCTTCAAAGGGATCCGAAATATCTGTTCTCAGATTCCACAGAAATAAGGCTAGCAAAGAGATCCACGAAATACAGATGTAACTCTGTGAGATGAATTAACAGAACACTAAGCAGTTTCTCAGAAAGCTTCTTTCCAGATTTCATCTGAGGATATTTCCTTTTTCACCATAGCCCTCTATGTGCTTCCAAATATCACTTTGCCAATTCCACAAGAACTGTCTTAGCGAAAGGCTTCTCGAGGGGGAAAGCTGTAACTCTGTGAGATGATTTCACAGAACACAAAGAAGTTTCTCAGAAAGCTTCTTTCTCTTTGTTATCGGAGGATATTTCCTTTGGCCCTATAGTCTTCAAAGGGATCCGAAATATCTGTTCTCAGATTCCACAGAAATAAGGCTAGCAAAGAGATCCACGAAATACAGATGTAAGTCTGGGAGATGAATTAACAGAACACTAAGCAGTTTCTCAGAAAGCTTCTTTCCAGATTTCATCTGAGGATATTTCTTTTTCACCATAGCCCTCTATGGGCTTCCAAATATCACTTTGCCAATTCCACAAGAACTGTCTTAGCAAAAGGCTTCTTGAGGGGAAAGCTGTAACTCTGTGAGATGATTTCACAGAACACAAAGAACTTTCTCAGAAAGCTTCTTTCTCTTTGTTATCGGAGGATATTTCCTTTGGCCCTATAGTCTTCAAAGGGATCCGAAATATCTGTTCTCCGATTCCACAGAAATAAGGCTAGCAAAGAGATCCACGAAATACAGATGTAACTCTGTGAAGTGAATTAACAGGACACTTAGCAGTTTCTAGGAAAGCTTCTTTCCAGATTTCATCTGAGGATATTTCCTTTTTCACCATAGCCCTCTATGGGCTTCCAAATATCACTTTGCCAATTCCACAAGAACTGTCTTAGCGAAAGGCTTCTTGAGGGGAAAGCTGTAACTCTGTGAGTTGATTTCACAGAACACAAAGAAGTTTCTCAGAAAGCTTCTTTCTCTTTGTTAACGGAGGTAATTTCCGTTGGCCCTATAGTCTTCAAAGGGATCCGAAATATCTTTTCTCAGATTCCACAGAAATAAGGCTAGCAAAGAGATCCACGAAATACAGAAGTAACTCTGTGAGATGAATTAACAGAGCACTAAGCAGTTTCTCAGAAAGCTTCTTTCCAGATTTCATCTGAGGATATTTCCTTTTTCAAAATAGCCCTCTATGGGCTTCCAAATATCACTTTGCCAATTCCACAAGAACTGTCTTAGCGAAAGGCTTCTTGAGGGGAAAGCTGTAACTCTGTGAGATGATTACACAGAACACAAAGAAGTTTCTCAGAAAGCTTTCTCTTTGTTATCGGAGGATATTTCCTTTGGCCCTATAGTCTTCAAAGGGATCCGAAATATCTGTTCTCAGATTTCAGAGAAATAAGGCTAGCAAAGAGATACACGAAATACAGATGTAACTCTGTGAGATGAATTAACAGAACACTAAGCAGTTTCTCAGAAAACTTCTTTCCAGATTTCATCTGAGGATATTCCCTTTTTCACCATAGCCCTCTATGGGCTTCCAAATATCACTTTGCCAATTCGACAAGAACTGTCTTAGCGAAAGGCTTCTCGAGGGGAAAGCTGTAACTCTGTGAGATGATTTCACAGAACACAAAGAAGTTTCTCAGAAAGCTTCTTTCTCTTTGTTATCGGAGGATATTTCCTGTGGCCCTATAGTCTTCAAAGGGATCCGAAATATCTGTTCTCAGATTCCACAGAAATAAGGCTAGCAAAGAGATCCACGAAATACAGATGTAACTCTGTGAGATGAATTAACAGAACACTAAGCAGTTTTCAAGAAAGCTTCTTTCCTGATTTCATCTGAGGATATTTCCGTTTTCACCATAGCCCTCTATGGGCTTCCAAATATCACTTTGCCAATTCCACAAGAACTGTCTTAGCGAAAGGCTTCTTGAGGGGAAAGCTGTAACTCTGTGAGATGATTTCACAGAACACAAAGAAGTTTCTCAGAAACCTTCTTTCTCTTTGTTATCGGAGGATATTTCCTTTGGCCCTATAGTCTTCAAAGGGATCCGAAATATCTGTTCTCAGATTCCACAGAAATAAGGCTAGCAAACAGATCCACGAAATACAGATGTAACTCTGTGAGATGAATTAACAGGACACTTAGCAGTTTCTAGGAAAGCTTCTTTCCAGATTTCATCTGAGGATATTTCCTTTTTCACCATAGCCCTCTATGGGCTTCCAAATATCACTTTGCCAATTCCACAAGAACTGTCTTAGCGAAAGGCTTCTCGAGGGGAAAGCTGTAACTCTGTGTGATGATTTCACAGAACACAAAGAAGTTTCTCAGAAAGCTTCTTTCTCTTTGTTATCGGAGGATATTTCCTTTGGCCCTATAGTCTTCAAAGGGATCCGAAATATCTGTTCTCAGATTCCACAGAAATAAGGCTAGCAAAGAGATCCACGAAATACACATGTAACTCTGTGAGATGAATTAACAGGACACTTAGCAGTTTCTAGGAAAGCTTCTTTCCAGATTTCACCTGAGGATATTTCCTTTTTCACCATAGCCCTCTATGGGCTTCCAAATATCACTTTGCCAATTCCACAAGAACTGTCTTAGCGAAAGGCTTCTTGAGGGGAAAGCTGTAACTCTGTGAGATGATTTCACAGAACACAAAGAAGTTTCTCAGAAAGCTTCTTTCTCTTTGTTATCGGAGGATATTTCCTTTGGCCCTATAGTCTTCAAAGGGATCCGAAATATCTGTTCTCAGATTCCACAGAAATAAGGCTAGCAAACAGATCCACGAAATACAGATGTAACTCTGTGAGATGAATTAACAGAACACTAAGCAGTTTCTCAGAAAGCTTCTTTCCAGATTTCATCTGAGGATATTTCCTTTTTCACCATAGCCCTCTATGGGCTTCCAAATATCACTTTGCCAATTCCACAAGAACTGTCTTAGCGAAAGGCTTCTCGAGGGGAAAGCTGTAACTCTGTGAGATGATTTCACAGAACACAAAGAAGTTTCTCAGAAAGCTTCTTTCTCTTTGTTATCGGAGGATATTTCCTTTGGCCCTATAGTCTTCAAAGGGATCCGAAATATCTGTTCTCAGATTCCACAGAAATAAGGCTAGCAAAGAGATCCACGAAATACAGATGTAAGTCTGGGAGATGAATTAACAGAACACTAAGTAGTTTCTCAGAAAGCTTCTTTCCAGATTTCATCTGAGGATATTTCTTTTTCACCATAGCCCTCTATGGGCTTCCAAATATCACTTTGCCAATTCCACAAGAACTGTCTTAGCAAAAGGCTTCTTGAGGGGAAAGCTGTAACTCTGTGAGATGATTTCACAGAACACAAAGAACTTTCTCAGAAAGCTTCTTTCTCTTTGTTATCGGAGGATATTTCCTTTGGCCCTATAGTCTTCAAAGGGATCCGAAATATCTGTTCTCCGATTCCACAGAAATAAGGCTAGCAAAGAGATCCACGAAATACAGATGTAACTCTGTGAAGTGAATTAACAGGACACTTAGCAGTTTCTAGGAAAGCTTCTTTCCAGATTTCATCTGAGGATATTTCCTTTTTCACCATAGCCCTGTATGGGTTTCCAAATATCACTTTGCCAATTCCACAAGAACTGTCTTAGCGAAAGGCTTTTTGAGGGGAAAGCTGTAACTCTGTGAGATGATTACACAGAAGACAAAGAAGTTTCTCAGAAACCTTCTTTCTCTTTGTTATCGGAGGATATTTCCTTTGGCCCTATAGTCTTCAAAGGGATCCGAAATATCTGTTCTCAGATTTCAGAGAAATAAGGCTAGCAAAGAGATCCACGAAATACAGATGTAACTTTGTGAGATGAATTAACAGAACTCTAAGCAGTTTCTCAGAAAGCTTCTTTCCAGATTTCATCTGAGGATATTCCTTTTTTCACCATAGCCCTCTAGGGGCTTCCAAATATCACTTTGCCAATTCCACAAGAACTGTTTTAGCAAAAGGCTTCTCGAGGGGAAAGCTGTAACTCTGTGAGATGATTTCACAGAACACAAAGAAGTTTCTCAGAAAGCTTCTTTCTCTTTGTTATCGGAGGATATTTCCTGTGGCCCTATAGTCTTCAAAGGGATCCGAAATATCTGTTCTCAGATTCCACAGAAATAAGGCTAGCAAAGAGATCCACGAAATACAGATGTAACTCTGTGAGATGAATTAACAGAACACTAAGCAGTTTCCAAGAAAGCTTCTTTCCTGATTTCATCTGAGGATATTTCCGTTTTCACCATAGCCGTCTATGGGCTTCCAAATATCACTTTGCCAATTCCACAAGAACTGTCTTAGCGAAAGGCTTCTTGAGGGGAAAGCTGTAACTCTGTGAGATGATTTCACAGAACACAAAGAAGTTTCTCAGAAACCTTCTTTCTCTTTGTTATCGGAGGATATTTCCTTTGTCCCTATAGTCTTCAAAGGGATCCGAAATATCTGTTCTCAGATTCCACAGAAATAAGGCTAGCAAACAGATCCACGAAATACAGATGTAACTCTGTGAGATGAATTAACAGGACACTTAGCAGTTTCTAGGAAAGCTTCTTTCCAGATTTCATCTGAGGATATTTCCTTTTTCACCATAGCCCTCTATGGGCTTCCAAATATCACTTTGCCAATTCCACAAGAACTGTCTTAGCGAAAGGCTTCTCGAGGGGAAAGCTGTAACTCTGTGTGATGATTTCACAGAACACAAAGAAGTTTCTCAGAAAGCTTCTTTCTCTTTGTTAACGGAGGTAATTTCCTTTGGCCCTATAGTCTTCAAAGGGATCCGAAATATCTTTTCTCAGATTCCACAGAAAGAAGGCTAGCAAAGAGATCCAAGAAATACAGATGTAACTCTGTGAGATGAATTAACAGAGCACTAAGCAGTTTCTCAGAAAGCTTCTTTCCAGATTTCATCTGAGGATATTTCCTTTTTCAAAATAGCCCTCTATGGGCTTCCAAATATCACTTTGCCAATTCCACAAGAACTGTCTTAGCGAAAGGCTTCTTGAGGGGAAAGCTGTAACTCTGTGAGATGATTACACAGAAGACAAAGAAGTTTCTCAGAAAGCTTCTTTCTCTTTGTTATCGGAGGATATTTCCTTTGGCCCTATAGTCTTCAAAGGGATCCGAAATATCTGTTCTCAGATTTCAGAGAAATAAGGCTAGCAAAGAGATCCACGAAATACAGATGTAACTCTGTGAGATGAATTAACAGAACTCTAAGCAGTTTCTCAGAAAGCTTCTTTCCAGATTTCATCTGAGGATATTCCCTTTTTCACCATAGCCCTCTATGGGCTTCCAAATATCACTTTGCCAATTCCACAAGAACTGTTGTAGCGAAAGGCTTCTCATGGGGAAAGCTGTAACTCTGTGAGATGATTTCACAGAACACAAAGAAGTTTCTCAGAAAGCTTCTTTCTCTTTGTTATCGGAGGATATTTCCTGTGGCCCTATAATCTTCAAAGGGATCCGAAATATCTGTTCTCAGATTCCACAGAAATAAGGCTAGCAAAGAGATCCACGAAATACAGATGTAACTCTGTGAGATGAATTAACAGAACACTAAGCAGTTTCCAAGAAAGCTTCTTTCCTGATTTCATCTTAGGATATATCCGTTTTCAACATAGCCCTCTATGGGCTTCCAAATATCACTTTGCCAATTCCACAAGAACTGTCTTAGCGAAAGGCTTCTCGAGGGGAAAGCTGTAACTCTGTGTGATGATTTCACAGGACACAAAGAAGTTTCTCAGAAAGCTTCTTTCTCTTTGTTATCGGAGGATATTTCCTTTGGCCCTATAGTCTTCAAAGGGATCCGAAATATCTGTTCTCAGATTCCACAGAAATAAGGCTAGCAAAGATATCCACGAAATACACATGTAACTCTGTGAGATGAATTAACAGGACACTTAGCAGTTTCTAGGAAAGCTTCTTTCCAGATTTCACCTGAGGATATTTCCTTTTTCACCATAGCCCTCTATGGGCTTCCAAATATCACTTTGCCAATTCCACAAGAACTGTCTTAGCGAAAGGCTTCTTGAGGGGAAAGCTGTAACTTTGTGAGATGATTTCACAGAACACAAAGAAGTTTCTCAGAAAGCTTCTTTCTCTTTGATATCGGAGGATATTTCCTTTGGCCCTATAGTCTTCAAAGGGATCCAAAATATCTGTTCTCAGATTCCACAGAAATAAGGCTAGCAAAGAGATCCACGAAATACAGATGTAACTCTGTGAGATGAATTACCAGAACACTAAGCAGTTTCTCAGAGAGCTTCTTTCCAGATTTCATCTGAGGATATTTCCTTTTACACCATAGCCCTCTATGGGCTTCCAAATATCACTTTGCCAATTCCACAAGAACTGTCTTAGCGAAAGGCTTCTCGAGGGGAAAGCTGTAACTCTGTGAGATGATTTCACAGAACACAAAGAAGTTTCTCAGAAAGCTTCTTTCTCTTTGTTATCGGAGGATATTTCCTTTGGCCCTATAGTATTCAAAGGGATCCGAAATATCTGTTCTCAGATTCCACAGAAATAAGGCTAGCAAAGAGATCCACGAAATACAGATGTAAGTCTGGGAGATGAATTAACAGAACACTAAGCAGTTTCCAAGAAAGCTTCTTTCCAGATTTCATCTGAGGATATTTCCTTTTTCACCATAGCCCTCTATGGGCTTCCAAATATCACTTTGCCAATTCCACAAGAACTGTCTTAGCAAAAGGCTTCTTGAGGGGAAAGCTGTAACTCTGTGAGATGATTTCACAGAACACAAAGAAGTTTCTCAGAAAGCTTCTTTCTCTTTGTTATCGGAGGATATTTCCTTTGGCCCTATAGTCTTCAAAGGGATCCGAAATATCTGTTCTCAGATTCCACAGAAATAAGGCTAGCAAAGAGATCCACGAAATACAGATGTAACTCTGTGAGGTGAATTAACAGGACACTTAGCAGTTTCTAGGAAAGCTTCTTTCCAGATTTCATCTGAGAATATTTCCTTTTTCAAAATAGCCCTCTATGGGCTTCCAAATATCACTTTGCCAATTCCACAAGAACTGTCTTAGCGAAAGGCTTCTTTAGGGGAAAGCTGTAACTTTGTGAGATGATTACACAGAAGACAAAGAAGTTTCTCAGAAAGCTTCTTTCTCTTTGTTATCGGAGGATATTTCCTTTGGCCCTATAGTCTTCAAAGGGATCCGAAATATCTGTTCTCAGATTCCACAGAAATAAGGCTAGCAAAGAGATCCACGAAATACAGATGTAACTCTGTGAGATGAATTAACAGAACACTAAGCAGTTTCCAAGAAAGCTTCTTTCCTGATTTCATCTGAGGATATTTCCGTTTTCACCATAGCCCTCTATGGGCTTCCAAATATCACTTTGCCAATTCCACAAGAACTGTCTTAGCGAAAGGCTTCTTGAGGGGAAAGCTGTAACTCTGTGAGATGATTTCACAGAACACAAAGAAGTTTCTCAGAAAGCTTCTTTCTCTTTGTTATCGGAGGATATTTCCTTTGGCCCTATAGTATTCAAAGGGATCCGAAATATCTGTTCTCAGATTCCACAGAAATAAGGCTAGCAAAGAGATCCACGAAATACAGATGTAAGTCTGGGAGATGAATTAACAGAACACTAAGCAGTTTCCAAGAAAGCTTCTTTCCAGATTTCATCTGAGGATATTTCCTTTTTCACCATAGCCCTCTATGGGCTTCCAAATATCACTTTGCCAATTCCACAAGAACTGTCTTAGCAAAAGGCTTCTTGAGGGGAAAGCTGTAACTCTGTGAGATGATTTCACAGAACACAAAGAAGTTTCTCAGAAAGCTTCTTTCTCTTTGTTATCGGAGGATATTTCCTTTGGCCCTATAGTCTTCAAAGGGATCCGAAATATCTGTTCTCAGATTCCACAGAAATAAGGCTAGCAAAGAGATCCACGAAATACAGATGTAACTCTGTGAGGTGAATTAACAGGACACTTAGCAGTTTCTAGGAAAGCTTCTTTCCAGATTTCATCTGAGAATATTTCCTTTTTCAAAATAGCCCTCTATGGGCTTCCAAATATCACTTTGCCAATTCCACAAGAACTGTCTTAGCGAAAGGCTTCTTTAGGGGAAAGCTGTAACTTTGTGAGATGATTACACAGAAGACAAAGAAGTTTCTCAGAAAGCTTCTTTCTCTTTGTTATCGGAGGATATTTCCTTTGGCCCTATAGTCTTCAAAGGGATCCGAAATATCTGTTCTCAGATTCCACAGAAATAAGGCTAGCAAAGAGATCCACGAAATACAGATGTAACTCTGTGAGATGAATTAACAGAACACTAAGCAGTTTCCAAGAAAGCTTCTTTCCTGATTTCATCTGAGGATATTTCCGTTTTCACCATAGCCCTCTATGGGCTTCCAAATATCACTTTGCCAATTCCACAAGAACTGTCTTAGCGAAAGGCTTCTTGAGGGGAAAGCTGTAACTCTGTGAGAATATTTCACAGAACACAAAGAAGTTTCTCAGAAAGCTTCTTTCTCTTTGTTATCGGAGGATATTTCCTTTGGCCCTATAGTCTTCAAAGGGATCCGAAATATCTGTTCTCAGATTCCACAGAAATAAGGCTAGCAAACAGATCCACGAAATACAGATGTAACTCTGTGAGATGAATTAACAGAACACTAAGCAGTTTCTCAGAAAGCTTCTTTCCAGATTTCATCTGAGGATATTTCCTTTTTCACCATAGCCCTCTATAGGCTTCCAATTATCACTTTGCCAATTCCACAAGAACAGTCTTAGCGAAAGGCTACTTGAGAGGAAAGCTGTAACTCTGTGAGATGATTTCACAGAACACAAAGAAGTTTCTCAGAAAGCTTCTTTCTCTTTGTTATCAGAGGATTTTTCCTTTGGCTCTATAGTCTTCAAAGGGATCCGAAATATCTGTTCTCAGATTCCACAGAAATAAGGCTAGCAAAGAGATCCACGAAATACAGATGTAACTCTGTAAGATGAATTAACAGAACAATAAGGAGTTTCTCAGAAAGCTTCTTTCCAGATTTCATCTGAGGATATTTCCTTTTTCACCCTAGCCCTCTATGGACTTCCAAATATCATTTTGCCAATTCCACAAGAACTGTCTTAGAGAAAGGCTTCTTGAGGGGAAAGCTGTAACTCTGTGAGATGATTTCACAGAACACAAAGAAGTTTCTCAGAAAGCTTCTTTCTCTTTGTTATCGGAGGATATTTCCTTTGGACGTATAATCTTCAAAGAGATCCGAAATATCTGTTCTCAGATTCCACAGAAATAAGGCTAGCAAAGAGATCCACGAAATACAGATGTAACTCTGTGAGATGAATTAAAAGAACACTAAGCAGTTTCTCAGAAAGCTTCTTTCCAGATTTCATCTGAGGATATTTCCTTTTTCACCATAGCCCTCTATGGGCTTCCAAATATCACTTTTCCAATTCCACAAGAACTGTCTTAGCGAAAGGCTTCTTGAGGGGAAAGCTGTAACTCTGTGAGATGATTTCACAGAACACAAAGAAGTTTCTCAGAAAGCTTCTTTCTCTTTGTTAACGGAGGTAATTTCCGTTGGCCCTATAGTCTTCAAAGGGATCCGAAATATCTTTTCTCAGATTCCACAGAAATAAGGCTAGCAAAGAGATCCACGAAATACAGAAGTAACTCTGTGAGATGAATTAACAGAGCACTAAGCAGTTTCTCAGAAAGCTTCTTTCCAGATTTCATCTGAGGATATTTCCTTTTTCAAAATAGCCCTCTATGGGCTTCCAAATATCACTTTGCCAATTCCACAAGAACTGTCTTAGCGAAAGGCTTCTTGAGGGGAAAGCTGTAACTCTGTGAGATGATTACACAGAAGACAAAGAAGTTTCTCAGAAAGCTTCTTTCTCTTTGTTATCGGAGGATATTTCCTTTGGCCCTATAGTCTTCAAAGGGATCCGAAATATCTGTTCTCAGATTTCAGAGAAATAAGGCTAGCAAAGAGATCCACGAAATACAGATGTAACTCTGTGAGATGAATTAACAGAACACTAAGCAGTTTCTCAGAAAGCTTCTTTCCAGATTTCATCTGAGGATATTCCCTTTTTCACCATAGCCCTCTATGGGCTTCCAAATATCACTTTGCCAATTCCACAAGAAGAGTCTTAGCGAAAGGCTTCTTGAGGGGAAAGCTGTAACTCTGTGAGATGATTTCACAGAACACAAAGAAGTTTCTCAGAAAGCTTCTTTCTCTTTGTTATCGGAGGATATTTCCTTTGGCCCTATAGTCTTCAAAGGGATCTGAAATATCTGTTCTCAGATTCCACAGAAATAAGGCTAGCAAAGAGATCCACGAAATACAGATGTAACTCTGTGAGATGAATTAACAGAACACTAAGCAGTTTCTCAGAAAGCTTCTTTCCAGATTTCATCTGAGGATATTTCCTTTTTCACCATAGCCCTCTATGGGCTTCCAAATATCACTTTGCCAATTCCACAAGAACTGTCTTAGCGAAAGGCTTCTCGAGGGGAAAGCTGTAACTCTGTGAGATGATTTCACAGAACACAAAGAAGTTTCTCAGAAAGCTTCTTTCTCTTTGTTATCGGAGGATATTTCCTTTGGCCCTATAGTCTTCAAAGGGATCCGAAATATCTGTTCTCAGATTCCACAGAAATAAGGCTAGCAAAGAGATCCACGAAATACAGATGTAAGTCTGGGAGATGAATTAACAGAACACTAAGCAGTTTCTCAGAAAGCTTCTTTCCAGATTTCATCTGAGGATATTTCCTTTTTCACCATAGCCCTCTATGGGCTTCCAAATATCACTTTGCCAATTCCACAAGAACTTTCTTAGCAAAAGGCTTCTTGAGGGGAAAGCTGTAACTCTGTGAGATGATTTCACAGAACACAAAGAAGTTTCTCAGAAAGCTTCTTTCTCTTTGTTATCGGAGGATATTTCCTTTGGCCCTATAGTCTTCAAAGGGATCCGAAATATCTGTTCTCAGATTCCACAGAAATAAGGCTAGCAAAGAGATCCACGAAATACAGATGTAACTCTGTGAAGTGAATTAACAGGACACTTAGCAGTTTCTCAGAAAGCTTCTTTCCAGATTTCATCTGAGGATATTTCCTTTTTCACCATAGCCCTCTATGGGCTTCCAAATATCACTTTGCCAATTCCACAAGAACTGTCTTAGCGAAAGGCTTCTCGAGGGGAAAGCTGTAACTCTGTGAGATGATTTCACAGAACACAAAGAAGTTTCTCAGAAAGCTTCTTTCTCTTTGTTATCGGAGGATATTTCCTTTGGCCCTATAGTCTTCAAAGGGATCCGAAATATCTGTTCTCAGATTCCACAGAAATAAGGCTAGCAAAGAGATCCACGAAATACAGATGTAACTCTGTGAGATGAATTAACAGAACACTAAGCAGTTTCCAAGAAAGCTTCTTTCCTGATTTCATCTGAGGATATTTCCTTTTTCACCATAGCCCTCTATGGGCTTCCAAATATCACTTTGCCAATTCCCCAAGAACTGTCTTAGCGAAAGGCTTCTTGAGCGAAAGCTGTAACTCTGTGAGAATATTTCACAGAACACAAAGAAGTTTCTCAGAAAGCTTCTTTCTCTTTGTTATCGGAGGATATTTCCTTTGGCCCTATAGTCTTCAAAGGGATCCGAAATATCTGTTCTCAGATTCCACAGAAATAAGGCTAGCAAACAGATCCACGAAATACAGATGTAACTCTGTGAGATGAATTAACAGAACACTAAGCAGTTTCTCAGAAAGCTTCTTTCCAGATTTCATCTGAGGATATTTCCTTTTTCACCATAGCCCTCTATGGGCTTCCAAATATCACTTTGCCAATTCCACAAGAACTGTCTTAGCGAAAGGCTTCTCGAGGGGAAAGCTGTAACTCTGTGAGATGATTTCACAGAACACAAAGAAGTTTCTCAGAAAGCTTCTTTCTCTTTGTTATCGGAGGATATTTCCTTTGGCCCTATAGTCTTCAAAGGGATCCGAAATATCTGTTCTCAGATTCCACAGAAATTAGGCTAGCAAAGAGATCCACGAAATACAGATGTAAGTCTGGGAGATGAATTAACAGAACACTAAGCAGTTTCTCAGAAAGCTTCTTTCCAGATTTCATCTGAGGATATTTCCTTTTTCACCATAGCCCTCTATGGGCTTCCAAATATCACTTTGCCAATTCCACAAGAACTGTCTTAGCAAAACGCTTCTTGAGGGGAAAGCTGTAACTCTGTGAGATGATTTCACAGAACACAAAGAAGTTTCTCAGAAAGCCTCTTTCTCTTTGTTATCGGAGGACATTTCCTTTGGCCCTATAGTCTTCAAAGGGATCCGAAATATCTGTTCTCAGATTCCACAGAAATAAGGCTAGCAAAGAGATCCACGAAATACAGATGTAACTCTGTGAGGCGAATTAACAGGACACTTAGCAGTTTCTAGGAAAGCTTCTTTCCAGATTTCATCTGAGGATATTTCCTTTTTCAAAATAGCCCTCTATGGGCTTCCAAATATCACTTTGCCAATTCCACAAGAACTGTCTTAGCGAAAGGCTTCTTGAGGGGAAAGCTGTAACTTTGTGAGATGAATACACAGAAGACAAAGAAGTTTCTCAGAAAGCTTCTTTCTCTTTGTTATCGGAGGATATTTCCTTTGGCCCTATAGTCTTCAAAGGGATCCGAAATATCTGTTCTCAGATTCCACAGAAATAAGGCTAGCAAACAGATCCACGAAATACAGATGTAACTCTGTGAGATGAATTAACAGAACACTAAGCAGTTTCTAAGAAAGCTTCTTTCCAGATTTCATCTGAGGATATTTCCTTTTTCACCATAGCCCTCTATAGGCTTCCAATTATCACTTTGCCAATTCCACAAGAACTGTCTTAGCGAAAGGCTACTTGAGAGGAAAGCTGTAACTCTGTGAGATGATTTCACAGAACACAAGGAAGTTTCTCAGAAAGCTTCTTTCTCTTTGTTATCGGAGGATTTTTCCTTTGGCCCTATAGTCTTCAAAGGGATCCGAAATATCTGTTCTCAGATTCCACAGAAATAAGGCTAGCAAAGAGATCCACGAAATACAGATGTAACTCTGTGAGATGAATTAACAGAACAATAAGGATTTTCTCAGAAAGCTTCTTTCCAGATTTCATCTGAGGATATTTCCTTTTTCACCATAGCCCTCTATGGACTTCCAAATATCATTTTGCCAATTCCACAAGAACTGTCTTAGAGAAAGGCTTCTTGAGGGGAAAGCTGTAACTCTGTGAGATGATTTCACAGAACACAAAGAAGTTTCTCAGAAAGCTTCTTTCTCTTTGTTATCGGAGGATATTTCCTGTGGCCCTATATCTTCAAAGGGATCTGAAATATCTGTTCTCAGATTCCACAGAAATAAGGCTAGCAAAGAGATCCACGAAATACAGATGTAACTCTGTGAGATGAATTAACAGAACACTAAGCAGTTTCCAAGAAAGCTTCTTTCCTGATTTCATCTGAGGATATTTCCGTTTTCACCATAGCCCTCTATGGGCTTCCAAATATCACTTTGCCAATTCCACAAGAACTGTCTTAGCGAAAGGCTTCTTGAGGGGAAAGCTGTAACTCTGTGAGATGATTTCACAGAACACAAAGAAGTTTCTCAGAAACCTTCTTTCTCTTTGTTATCGGAGGATATTTCCTTTGGCCCTATAGTCTTCAAAGGGATCCGAAATATCTGTTCTCAGATTCCACAGAAATAAGGCTAGCAAACAGATCCATGAAATACAGATGTAACTCTGTGAGATGAATTAACAGGACACTTAGCAGTTTCTAGGAAAGCTTCTTTCCAGATTTCATCTGAGGATATTTCCTTTTTCACCATAGCACTCTATGGGCTTCCAAATATCACTTTGCCAATTCCACAAGAACTGTCTTAGCGAAAGGCTTCTAGAGGGGAAAGCTGTAACTCTGTGTGATGATTTCACAGAACACAAAGAAGTTTCTCAGAAAGCTTCTTTCTCTTTGTTATCGGAGGATATTTCCTTTGGCCCTATAGTCTTCAAAGGGATCCGAAATATCTGTTCTCAGATTCGACAGAAATAAGGCTAGCAAAGAGATCCACGAAATACACATGTAACTCTGTGAGATGAATAAAAAGGACACTTAGCAGTTTCTAGGAAAGCTTCTTTCCAGATTTCACCTGAGGATATTTCCTTTTTCACCATAGCCCTCTATGGGCTTCCAAATATCACTTTGCCAATTCCACAAGAACTGTCTTAGCGAAAGGCTTCTTGAGGGGAAAGCTGTAACTCTGTGAGATGATTTCACAGAACACAAAGAAGTTTCTCAGAAAGCTTCTTTCTCTTTGTTATCGGAGGATATTTCCTTTGGCCCTATAGTCTTCAAAGGGATCTGAAATATCTGTTCTCAGATTCCACAGAAATAAGGCTAGCAAAGAGATCCACGAAATACAGATGTAACTCTGTGAGATGAATTAACAGAACACTAAGCAGTTTCTCAGAAAGCTTCTTTCCAGATTTCATCTGAGGATATTTCCTTTTTCACCATGGCCCTCTATGGGCTTCCAAATATCACTTTGCCAATTCCACAAGAACTGTCTTAGCGAAAGGCTTCTCGAAGGGAAAGCTGTAACTCTGTGAGATGATTTCACAGAACACAAAGAAGTTTCTCAGAAAGCTTCTTTCTCTTTGTTATCGGAGGATATTTCCTTTGGCCCTATAGTCTTCAAAGGGATCCGAAATATCTGTTCTCAGATTCCACAGAAATAAGGCTAGCAAAGAGATCCACGAAATACAGATGTAACTCTGTGAGGTGAATTAACAGGACACTTAGCAGTTTCAAGGAAAGCTTCTTTCCAGTTTTCATCTGAGGATATTTCCTTTTTCACCATAGCCCTCTATGGGCTTCCAAATATCACTTTTCCAATTCCACAAGAACTGTCTTAGCGAAAGGCTTTTTGAGGGGAAAGCTGTAACTCTGTGAGATGATTTCACAGAACACAAAGAAGTTTCTCAGAAACCTTCTTTCTCTTTGTTATCGGAGGATATTTCCTTTGGCCCTATAGTCTTCAAAGGGATCCGAAATATCTGTTCTCAGATTCCACAGAAATAAGGCTAGCAAAGAGATCCACGAAATACACATGTAACTCTGTGAGATGAATAAAAAGGACACTTAGCAGTTTCTAGGAAAGCTTCTTTCCAGATTTCACCTGAGGATATTTCCTTTTTCACCATAGCCCTCTATGGGCTTCCAAATATCACTTTGCCAATTCCACAAGAACTGTCTTAGCGAAAGGCTTCTTGAGGGGAAAGCTGTAACTCTGTGAGATGATTTCACAGAACACAAAGAAGTTTCTCAGAAAGCTTCTTTCTCTTTGTTATCGGAGGATATTTCCTTTGGCCCTATAGTCTTCAAAGGGATCTGAAATATCTGTTCTCAGATTCCACAGAAGTAAGGCTAGCAAAGAGATCCACGAAATACAGATGTAACTCTGTGAGATGAATTAACAGAACACTAAGCAGTTTCTCAGAAAGCTTCTTTCCAGATTTCATCTGAGGATATTTCCTTTTTCACCATAGCCCTCTATGGGCTTCAAAATATCACTTTGCCAATTCCACAAGAACTGTCTTAGCGAAAGGCTTCTCGAGGGGAAAGCTGTAACTCTGTGAGATGATTTCACAGAACACAAAGAAGTTTCTCAGAAAGCTTCTTTCTCTTTGTTATCGGAGGATATTTCCTTTGGCCCTATAGTCTTCAAAGGGATCCGAAATATCTGTTCTCAGATTCCACAGAAATAAGGCTAGCAAAGAGATCCACGAAATACAGATGTAAGTCTGGGAGATGAATTAACAGAACACTAAGCAGTTTCTCAGAAAGCTTCTTTCCAGATTTCATCTGAGGATATTTCCTTTTTCACCATAGCCCTCTATGGGCTTCCAAATATCACTTTGCCAATTCCACAAGAACTGTCTTAGCAAAAGGCTTCTTGAGGGGAAAGCTGTAACTCTGTGAGATGATTTCACAGAACACAAAGAAGTTTCTCAGAAAGCTTCTTTCGCTTTGTTATCGGAGGATATTTCCTTTGGCCCTATAGTCTTCAAAGGGATCCGAAATATCTGTTCTCAGATTCCACAGAAATAAGGCTAGCAAAGAGATCCACGAAATACAGATGTAACTCTGTGAAGTGAATTAACAGGACACTTAGCAGTTTCTAGGAAGCTTCTTTCCAGATTTCATCTGAGGTTATTTCCTTTTTCACCATAGCCCTCTATGGGCTTCCAAATATCACTTTGCCAATTCCACAAGAACTGTCTTAGCGAAAGGCTTTTTGAGGGGAAAGCTGTAACTCTGTGAGATGATTTCACAGAACACAAAGAAGTTCCTCAGAAACCTTCTTTCTCTTTGTTATCGGAGGATATTTCCTTTGGCCCTATAGTCTTCAAAGGGATCCGAAATATCTGTTCTCAGATTCCACAGAAATAAGGCTAGCAAAGAGATCCACGAAATACAGATGAAAGTCTGTGAGATGAATTAACAGAACACTAAGCAGTTTCTCAAAAAGCTTCTTTCCAGATTTCATCTGAGGATATTTCCTTTTTCACCATAGCCCTCTATGGGCTTCCAAATATCACTTTGCCAATTCCACAAGAACTGTCTTAGCAAAAGGCTTCTTGAGGGGAAAGCTGTAACACTGTGTGATGATTTCACAGAACATAAAGACGTTTCTCAGAAAGCTTCCTTCTCTTTGTTATCGGAGGATATTTCCTTTGGCTTTATAGTCTTCAAAGGGATCCGAAATATCTGTTCTCAGATTCCACAGAAATAAGGCTAGCAAAGAGATCCACGAAATACAGATGTAACTCTGTGAGATGAATTAACAGAACACTAAGCAGTTTCCAAGAAAGCTTCTTTCCAGATTTCATCTGAGGATATTTCCTTTTTCACCATAGCCCTCTAAGGGCTTCCAAATATCACTTTGCCAATTCCACAAGAACTGTCTTAGCGAAAGGCTTCTTGAGGAGAAAGCTGTAACTCTGTGAGATGATTTCACAGAACACAAAGAAGTTTCTCAGAAAGCTTCTTTCTCTTTGTTATCGGAGGATATTTCCTTTGGCCCTATAGTCTTCAAAGGGATCCGAAATATCTGTTCTCAGATTCCAGAGAAATAAGGCTAGCAAACAGATCCACGAAATACAGATGTAACTCTGTGAGATGAATTAACAGAACACTAAGCAGATTCTTATAAAGCTTCTTTCCAGATTTCATCTGAGGATATTTCCTTTTTCACCATAGCCCTCTATAGGCTTCCAATTATCACTCTGCCAATTCCACAAGAACTGTCTTAGCGAAAGGCTACTTGAGAGGAAAGCTGTAACTCTGTGAGATGATTTCACAGAACACAAAGAAGTTTCTCAGAAAGCTTCTTTCTCTTTGTTATCGGAGGATTTTTCCTTTGGCCCTATAGCCTTCAAAGGGATCCGAAATATCTGTTCTCAGATTCCACAGAAATAAGGCTAGCAAAGAGATCCACGAAATACAGATGTAACTCTGTGAGATGAATTAACAGGACACTTAGCAGTTTCTAGGAAAGCTTCTTTCCAGATTTCATCTGAGGATATTTCCTTTTTCACCATAGCCCTCTATGGACTTCCAAATATCACTTTGCCAATTCCACAAGAACTGTCTTAGAGAAAGGCTTCTTGAGGGGAAAGCTGTAACTCTGTGAGATGATTTCACAGAACACAAAGAAGTTTCTCAGAAAGCTTCTTTCTCTTTGTTATCGGAGGATATTTCCTTTGGCCGTATAGTCTTCAAAGAGATCCGAAATATCTGTTCTCAGAATCCACAGAAATAAGGCTAGCAAAGAGATCCACGAAATACAGATGTAACTCTGTGAGATGAATTAACAGAACACTAACCAGTTTCTCAGAAAGCTTCTTTCCAGATTTCATCTGAGGATATTTCCTTTTTCACCATAGCCCTCTATGGGCTTCCAAATATCACTTTGCCAATTCCACAAGAACTGTCTTAGCGAAAGGCTTCTTGAGGGGAAAGCTGTAACTCTGTGAGATGATTTCACAGAACACAAAGAAGTTTCTCAGAAAGCTTCTTTCTCTTTGTTAACGGAGGTAATTTCCTTTGGCCCTATAGTCTTCAAAGGGATCCGAAATATCTTTTCTCAGATTCCACAGAAATAAGGCTAGCAAAGAGATCCACGAAATACAGATGTAACTCTGTGAGATGAATTAACAGAGCACTAAGCAGTTTCTCAGAAAGCTTCTTTCCAGATTTCATCTGAGGATATTTCCTTTTTCAAAATAGCCCTCTATGGGCTTCCAAATATCACTTTGCCAATTCCACAAGAACTGTCTTAGCGAAAGGCTTCTTGAGGGGAAAGCTGTAACTCTGTGAGATGATTACACAGAAGACAAAGAAGTTTCTCAGAAAGCTTCTTTCTCTTTGTTATCGGAGCATATTTCCTTTGGCCCTATAGTCTTAAAAGGGATCCGAAATATCTGTTCTCAGATTTCAGAGAAATAAGGCTAGCAAAGAGATCCACGAAATACAGATGTAACTTTGTGAGATGAATTAACAGAACACTAAGCAGTTTCTCAGAAAGCTTCTTTCCAGATTTCATCAGAGGATATTTCCTTTTTCACCCTAGCCCTCTATGGGCTTCCAAATATCACTTTGCCAATTCCACAAGAACTGTCTTAGCGAAAGGCTTCTCGAGGGGAAAGCTGTAACTCTGTGAGATGATTTCACAGAACACAAAGAAGTTTCTCAGAAAGCTTCTTTCTCTTTGTTATCGGAGGATATTTCCTTTGGCCCTATAGTCTTCAAAGGGATCCGAAATATCTGTTCTCAGATTCCACAGAAATAAGGCTAGCAAACAGATCCACGAAATACAGATGTAACTCTGTGAGATGAATTAACAGAACACTAAGCAGTTTCTCAGAAAGCTTCTTTCCAGATTTCATCTGAGGATATTTCCTTTTTCACCATAGCCCTCTATGGGCTTCCAAATATCACTTTGCCAATTCCACAAGAACTGTCTTAGCGAAAGTCTTCTCGAGGGGAAAGCTGTAACTCTGTGAGATGATTTCACAGAACACAAAGAAGTTTCTCAGAAAGCTTCTTTCTCTTTGTTATCGGAGGATATTTCCTTTGGCCCTATAGTCTTCAAAGGGATCCGAAATATCTGTTCTCAGATTCCACAGAAATAAGGCTAGCAAAGAGATCCACGAAATACAGATGTAAGTCTGGGAGATGAATTAACAGAACACTAAGCAGTTTCTCAGAAAGCTTCTTTCCAGATTTCATCTGAGGATATTTCCTTTTTCACCATAGTCCTCTATGGGCTTCCAAATATCACTTTGCCAATTCCACAAGAACTGTCTTAGCAAAACGCTTCTTGAGGGGAAAGCTGTAACTCTGTGAGATGATTTCACAGAACACAAAGAAGTTTCTCAGAAAGCTTCTTTCTCTTTGTTATCGGAGGATATTTCCTTTGGCCCTATAGTCTTCAAAGGGATCCGAAATATCTGTTCTCAGATTCCACAGAAATAAGGCTAGCAAAGAGATCCACGAAATACAGATGTAACTCTGTGAGGCGAATTAACAGGACACTTAGCAGTTTCTAGGAAAGCTTCTTTCCAGATTTCATCTGAGGATATTTCCTTTTTCAAAATAGCCCTCTATGGGCTTCCAAATATCACTTTGCCAATTCCACAAGAACTGTCTTAGCAAAAGGCTTCTTGAGGGGAAAGCTGTAACTTTGTGATATGAATACACAGAAGACAAAGAAGTTGCTCAGAAAGCTTCTTTCTCTTTGTTATCGGAGGATATTTCCTTTGGCCCTATAGTCTTCAAAGGGATCCGAAATATCTGTTCTCAGATTCCACAGAAATAAGGCTAGCAAACAGATCCACGAAATACAGATGTAACTCTGTGAGGTGAATTAACAGAACACTAAGCAGTTTCTAAGAAAGCTTCTTTCCAGATTTCATCTGAGGATATTTCCTTTTTCACCATAGCCCTCTATAGGCTTCCAATTATCACTTTGCCAATTCCACAAGAACTGTCTTAGCGAAAGGCTACTTGAGAGGAAAGCTGTAACTCTGTGAGATGATTTCACAGAACACAAAGAAGTTTCTCAGAAAGCTTCTTTCTCTTTGTTATCGGAGGATTTTTCCTTTGGCCCTATAGTATTCAAAGGGATCCGAAATATCTGTTCTCAGATTCCACAGAAATAAGGCTAGCAAAGAGATCCACGAAATACAGATGTAACTCTGTGAGATGAATTAACAGAACAATAAGGAGTTTCTCAGAAAGCTTCTTTCCAGATTTCATCTGAGGATATTTCCTTTTTCACCATAGCCCTCTATGGACTTCCAAATATCATTTTGCCAATTCCACAAGAACTGTCTTAGAGAAAGGCTTCTTGAGGGGAAAGCTGTAACTCTGTGAGATGATTTCACAGAACACAAAGAAGTTTCTCAGAAAGCTTCTTTCTCTTTGTTATCGGAGCATATTTCCTTTGGCCCTATAGTCTTCAAAGAGATCCGAAATATCTGTTCTCAGATTCCACAGAAATAAGGCTAGCAAAGAGATCCACGAAATACAGATGTAACTCTGTGAGATGAATTAAAAGAACACTAAGCAGTTTCTCAGAAAGCTTCTTTCCAGATTTCATCTGAGGATATTTCCTTTTTCACCATAGCCCTCTATGGGCTTCCAAATATCACTTTGCCAATTCCACAAGAACTGTCTTAGCGAAAGGCTTCTTGAGGGGAAAGCTGTAACTCTGTGAGATGATTTCACAGAACACAAAGAAGTTTCTCAGAAAGCTTCTTTCTCTTTGTTAACGGAGGTAATTTCCTTTGGCCCTAGAGTCTTCAAAGGGATCCGAAATATCTGTTCTCAGATTCCACAGAAATAAGGCTAGCAAAGAGATCCACGAAATACAGATGTAACTCTGTGAAATGAATTAACAGAGCACTAAGCAGTTTCTCAGGAAGCTTCTTTCCAGATTTCATCTGAGGATATTTCCTTTTTCAAAATAGCCCTCTATGGGCTTACAAATATCACTTTGCCAATTCCACAAGAACTGTCTTAGCGAAAGGCTTCTTGAGGGGAAAGCTGTAACTCTGTGAGATGATTACACAGAAGACAACGAAGTTTCTCAGAAAGCTTCTTTCTCTTTGTTATCGGAGGATATTTCCTTTGGCCCTATAGTCTTCAAAGGGATCCGAAATATCTGTTCTCAGATTTCAGAGAAATAAGGCTAGCAAAGAGATCCACGAAATACAGATGTAACTCTGTGAGATGAATTAACAGAACACTAAGCAGTTACTCAGAAAGCTTCTTTCCAGATTTCATCTGAGGATATTCCCTTTTTCACCATAGCCCTCTATGGGCTTCCAAATATCACTTTGCCAATTCCACAAGAACTGTCTTAGCGAAAGGCTTCTCGAGGGGAAAGCTGTAACTCTGTGAGATGATTTCACAGAACACAAAGAAGTTTCTCAGAAAGCTTCTTTCTCTTTGTTATCGGAGGATATTTCCTTTGGCCCTATAGTCTTCAAAGGGATCCGAAATATCTGTTCTCAGATTCCACAGAAATAAGGCTAGCAAAGAGATCCACGAAATACAGATGTAACTCTGTGAGATGAATTAACAGAACACTAAGCAGTTTCTCAGAAAGCTTCTTTCCAGATTTCATCTGAGGATATTTCCTTTTTCACCATAGCCCTCTATGGGCTTCCAAATATCACTTTGCCAATTCCACAAGAACTGTCTTAGCGAAAGTATTCTCGAGGGGAAAGCTGTAACTCTGTGAGATGATTTCACAGAACACAAAGAAGTTTCTCAGAAAGCTTCTTTCTCTTTGTTATCGGAGGATATTTCCTTTGGCCCTATAGTCTTCAAAGGGATCCGAAATATCTGTTCTCAGATTCCACAGAAATAAGGCTAGCAAAGAGATCCACGAAATACAGATATAAGTCTGGGAGATGAATTAACAGAACACTAAGCAGTTTCTCAGAAAGCTTCTTTCCAGATTTCATCTGAGGATATTTCCTTTTTCACCATAGTCCTCTATGGGCTTCCAAATATCACTTTGCCAATTCCACAAGAACTGTCTTAGCAAAACGCTTCTTGAGGGGAAAGCTGTAACTCTGTGAGATGATTTCACAGAACACAAAGAAGTTTCTCAGAAAGCTTCTTTCTCTTTGTTATCGGAGGATATTTCCTTTGGCCCTATAGTCTTCAAAGGGATCCGAAATATCTGTTCTCAGATTCCACAGAAATAAGGCTAGCAAAGAGATCCACGAAATACAGATGTAACTCTGTGAGGCGAATTAACAGGACACTTAGCAGTTTCTAGGAAAGCTTCTTTCCAGATTTCATCTGAGGATATTTCCTTTTTCAAAATAGCCCTCTATGGGCTTCCAAATATCACTTTGCCAATTCCACAAGAACTGTCTTAGCAAAAGGCTTCTTGAGGGGAAAGCTGTAACTTTGTGATATGAATACACAGAAGACAAAGAAGTTGCTCAGAAAGCTTCTTTCTCTTTGTTATCGGAGGATATTTCCTTTGGCCCTATAGTCTTCAAAGGGATCCGAAATATCTGTTCTCAGATTCCACAGAAATAAGGCTAGCAAACAGATCCACGAAATACAGATGTAACTCTGTGAGGTGAATTAACAGAACACTAAGCAGTTTCTAAGAAAGCTTCTTTCCAGATTTCATCTGAGGATATTTCCTTTTTCAACATAGCCCTCTATAGGCTTCCAATTATCACTTTGCCAATTCCACAAGAACTGTCTTAGCGAAAGGCTACTTGAGAGGAAAGCTGTAACTCTGTGAGATGATTTCACAGAACACAAAGAAGTTTCTCAGAAAGCTTCTTTCTCTTTGTTATCGGAGGATTTTTCCTTTGGCCCTATAGTATTCAAAGGGATCCGAAATATCTGTTCTCAGATTCCACAGAAATAAGGCTAGCAAAGAGATCCACGAAATACAGATGTAACTCTGTGAGATGAATTAACAGAACAATAAGGAGTTTCTCAGAAAGCTTCTTTCCAGATTTCATCTGAGGATATTTCCTTTTTCACCATAGCCCTCTATGGGCTTCCAAATATCACTTTGCCAATTCCACAAGAACTGTCTTAGCAAAAGGCTTCTTGAGGGGAAAGCTGTAACACTGTGTGATGATTTCACAGAACATAAAGACGTTTCTCAGAAAGCTTCCTTCTCTTTGTTATCGGAGGATATTTCCTTTGGCTTTATAGTCTTCAAAGGGATCCGAAATATCTGTTCTCAGATTCCACAGAAATAAGGCTAGCAAAGAGATCCACGAAATACAGATGTAACTCTGTGAGATGAATTAACAGAACACTAAGCAGTTTCCAAGAAAGCTTCTTTCCAGATTTCATCTGAGGATATTTCCTTTTTCACCATAGCCCTCTAAGGGCTTCCAAATATCACTTTGCCAATTCCACAAGAACTGTCTTAGCGAAAGGCTTCTTGAGGAGAAAGCTGTAACTCTGTGAGATGATTTCACAGAACACAAAGAAGTTTCTCAGAAAGCTTCTTTCTCTTTGTTATCGGAGGATATTTCCTTTGGCCCTATAGTCTTCAAAGGGATCCGAAATATCTGTTCTCAGATTCCAGAGAAATAAGGCTAGCAAACAGATCCACGAAATACAGATGTAACTCTGTGAGATGAATTAACAGAACACTAAGCAGATTCTTATAAAGCTTCTTTCCAGATTTCATCTGAGGATATTTCCTTTTTCACCATAGCCCTCTATAGGCTTCCAATTATCACTCTGCCAATTCCACAAGAACTGTCTTAGCGAAAGGCTACTTGAGAGGAAAGCTGTAACTCTGTGAGATGATTTCACAGAACACAAAGAAGTTTCTCAGAAAGCTTCTTTCTCTTTGTTATCGGAGGATTTTTCCTTTGGCCCTATAGCCTTCAAAGGGATCCGAAATATCTGTTCTCAGATTCCACAGAAATAAGGCTAGCAAAGAGATCCACGAAATACAGATGTAACTCTGTGAGATGAATTAACAGGACACTTAGCAGTTTCTAGGAAAGCTTCTTTCCAGATTTCATCTGAGGATATTTCCTTTTTCACCATAGCCCTCTATGGACTTCCAAATATCACTTTGCCAATTCCACAAGAACTGTCTTAGAGAAAGGCTTCTTGAGGGGAAAGCTGTAACTCTGTGAGATGATTTCACAGAACACAAAGAAGTTTCTCAGAAAGCTTCTTTCTCTTTGTTATCGGAGGATATTTCCTTTGGCCGTATAGTCTTCAAAGAGATCCGAAATATCTGTTCTCAGAATCCACAGAAATAAGGCTAGCAAAGAGATCCACGAAATACAGATGTAACTCTGTGAGATGAATTAACAGAACACTAACCAGTTTCTCAGAAAGCTTCTTTCCAGATTTCATCTGAGGATATTTCCTTTTTCACCATAGCCCTCTATGGGCTTCCAAATATCACTTTGCCAATTCCACAAGAACTGTCTTAGCGAAAGGCTTCTTGAGGGGAAAGCTGTAACTCTGTGAGATGATTTCACAGAACACAAAGAAGTTTCTCAGAAAGCTTCTTTCTCTTTGTTAACGGAGGTAATTTCCTTTGGCCCTATAGTCTTCAAAGGGATCCGAAATATCTTTTCTCAGATTCCACAGAAATAAGGCTAGCAAAGAGATCCACGAAATACAGATGTAACTCTGTGAGATGAATTAACAGAGCACTAAGCAGTTTCTCAGAAAGCTTCTTTCCAGATTTCATCTGAGGATATTTCCTTTTTCAAAATAGCCCTCTATGGGCTTCCAAATATCACTTTGCCAATTCCACAAGAACTGTCTTAGCGAAAGGCTTCTTGAGGGGAAAGCTGTAACTCTGTGAGATGATTACACAGAAGACAAAGAAGTTTCTCAGAAAGCTTCTTTCTCTTTGTTATCGGAGCATATTTCCTTTGGCCCTATAGTCTTAAAAGGGATCCGAAATATCTGTTCTCAGATTTCAGAGAAATAAGGCTAGCAAAGAGATCCACGAAATACAGATGTAACTTTGTGAGATGAATTAACAGAACACTAAGCAGTTTCTCAGAAAGCTTCTTTCCAGATTTCATCAGAGGATATTTCCTTTTTCACCCTAGCCCTCTATGGGCTTCCAAATATCACTTTGCCAATTCCACAAGAACTGTCTTAGCGAAAGGCTTCTCGAGGGGAAAGCTGTAACTCTGTGAGATGATTTCACAGAACACAAAGAAGTTTCTCAGAAAGCTTCTTTCTCTTTGTTATCGGAGGATATTTCCTTTGGCCCTATAGTCTTCAAAGGGATCCGAAATATCTGTTCTCAGATTCCACAGAAATAAGGCTAGCAAACAGATCCACGAAATACAGATGTAACTCTGTGAGATGAATTAACAGAACACTAAGCAGTTTCTCAGAAAGCTTCTTTCCAGATTTCATCTGAGGATATTTCCTTTTTCACCATAGCCCTCTATGGGCTTCCAAATATCACTTTGCCAATTCCACAAGAACTGTCTTAGCGAAAGTCTTCTCGAGGGGAAAGCTGTAACTCTGTGAGATGATTTCACAGAACACAAAGAAGTTTCTCAGAAAGCTTCTTTCTCTTTGTTATCGGAGGATATTTCCTTTGGCCCTATAGTCTTCAAAGGGATCCGAAATATCTGTTCTCAGATTCCACAGAAATAAGGCTAGCAAAGAGATCCACGAAATACAGATGTAAGTCTGGGAGATGAATTAACAGAACACTAAGCAGTTTCTCAGAAAGCTTCTTTCCAGATTTCATCTGAGGATATTTCCTTTTTCACCATAGTCCTCTATGGGCTTCCAAATATCACTTTGCCAATTCCACAAGAACTGTCTTAGCAAAACGCTTCTTGAGGGGAAAGCTGTAACTCTGTGAGATGATTTCACAGAACACAAAGAAGTTTCTCAGAAAGCTTCTTTCTCTTTGTTATCGGAGGATATTTCCTTTGGCCCTATAGTCTTCAAAGGGATCCGAAATATCTGTTCTCAGATTCCACAGAAATAAGGCTAGCAAAGAGATCCACGAAATACAGATGTAACTCTGTGAGGCGAATTAACAGGACACTTAGCAGTTTCTAGGAAAGCTTCTTTCCAGATTTCATCTGAGGATATTTCCTTTTTCAAAATAGCCCTCTATGGGCTTCCAAATATCACTTTGCCAATTCCACAAGAACTGTCTTAGCAAAAGGCTTCTTGAGGGGAAAGCTGTAACTTTGTGATATGAATACACAGAAGACAAAGAAGTTGCTCAGAAAGCTTCTTTCTCTTTGTTATCGGAGGATATTTCCTTTGGCCCTATAGTCTTCAAAGGGATCCGAAATATCTGTTCTCAGATTCCACAGAAATAAGGCTAGCAAACAGATCCACGAAATACAGATGTAACTCTGTGAGGTGAATTAACAGAACACTAAGCAGTTTCTAAGAAAGCTTCTTTCCAGATTTCATCTGAGGATATTTCCTTTTTCACCATAGCCCTCTATAGGCTTCCAATTATCACTTTGCCAATTCCACAAGAACTGTCTTAGCGAAAGGCTACTTGAGAGGAAAGCTGTAACTCTGTGAGATGATTTCACAGAACACAAAGAAGTTTCTCAGAAAGCTTCTTTCTCTTTGTTATCGGAGGATTTTTCCTTTGGCCCTATAGTATTCAAAGGGATCCGAAATATCTGTTCTCAGATTCCACAGAAATAAGGCTAGCAAAGAGATCCACGAAATACAGATGTAACTCTGTGAGATGAATTAACAGAACAATAAGGAGTTTCTCAGAAAGCTTCTTTCCAGATTTCATCTGAGGATATTTCCTTTTTCACCATAGCCCTCTATGGACTTCCAAATATCATTTTGCCAATTCCACAAGAACTGTCTTAGAGAAAGGCTTCTTGAGGGGAAAGCTGTAACTCTGTGAGATGATTTCACAGAACACAAAGAAGTTTCTCAGAAAGCTTCTTTCTCTTTGTTATCGGAGCATATTTCCTTTGGCCCTATAGTCTTCAAAGAGATCCGAAATATCTGTTCTCAGATTCCACAGAAATAAGGCTAGCAAAGAGATCCACGAAATACAGATGTAACTCTGTGAGATGAATTAAAAGAACACTAAGCAGTTTCTCAGAAAGCTTCTTTCCAGATTTCATCTGAGGATATTTCCTTTTTCACCATAGCCCTCTATGGGCTTCCAAATATCACTTTGCCAATTCCACAAGAACTGTCTTAGCGAAAGGCTTCTTGAGGGGAAAGCTGTAACTCTGTGAGATGATTTCACAGAACACAAAGAAGTTTCTCAGAAAGCTTCTTTCTCTTTGTTAACGGAGGTAATTTCCTTTGGCCCTAGAGTCTTCAAAGGGATCCGAAATATCTGTTCTCAGATTCCACAGAAATAAGGCTAGCAAAGAGATCCACGAAATACAGATGTAACTCTGTGAAATGAATTAACAGAGCACTAAGCAGTTTCTCAGGAAGCTTCTTTCCAGATTTCATCTGAGGATATTTCCTTTTTCAAAATAGCCCTCTATGGGCTTACAAATATCACTTTGCCAATTCCACAAGAACTGTCTTAGCGAAAGGCTTCTTGAGGGGAAAGCTGTAACTCTGTGAGATGATTACACAGAAGACAACGAAGTTTCTCAGAAAGCTTCTTTCTCTTTGTTATCGGAGGATATTTCCTTTGGCCCTATAGTCTTCAAAGGGATCCGAAATATCTGTTCTCAGATTTCAGAGAAATAAGGCTAGCAAAGAGATCCACGAAATACAGATGTAACTCTGTGAGATGAATTAACAGAACACTAAGCAGTTACTCAGAAAGCTTCTTTCCAGATTTCATCTGAGGATATTCCCTTTTTCACCATAGCCCTCTATGGGCTTCCAAATATCACTTTGCCAATTCCACAAGAACTGTCTTAGCGAAAGGCTTCTCGAGGGGAAAGCTGTAACTCTGTGAGATGATTTCACAGAACACAAAGAAGTTTCTCAGAAAGCTTCTTTCTCTTTGTTATCGGAGGATATTTCCTTTGGCCCTATAGTCTTCAAAGGGATCCGAAATATCTGTTCTCAGATTCCACAGAAATAAGGCTAGCAAAGAGATCCACGAAATACAGATGTAACTCTGTGAGATGAATTAACAGAACACTAAGCAGTTTCTCAGAAAGCTTCTTTCCAGATTTCATCTGAGGATATTTCCTTTTTCACCATAGCCCTCTATGGGCTTCCAAATATCACTTTGCCAATTCCACAAGAACTGTCTTAGCGAAAGTCTTCTCGAGGGGAAAGCTGTAACTCTGTGAGATGATTTCACAGAACACAAAGAAGTTTCTCAGAAAGCTTCTTTCTCTTTGTTATCGGAGGATATTTCCTTTGGCCCTATAGTCTTCAAAGGGATCCGAAATATCTGTTCTCAGATTCCACAGAAATAAGGCTAGCAAAGAGATCCACGAAATACAGATGTAAGTCTGGGAGATGAATTAACAGAACACTAAGCAGTTTCTCAGAAAGCTTCTTTCTCTTTGTTATCGGAGGATATTTCCTTTGGCCCTATAGTCTTCAAAGGGATCCGAAATATCTGTTCTCAGATTCCACAGAAATAAGGCTAGCAAAGAGATCCACGAAATACAGATGTAACTCTGTGAGGCGAATTAACAGGACACTTAGCAGTTTCTAGGAAAGCTTCTTTCCAGATTTCATCTGAGGATATTTCCTTTTTCAAAATAGCCCTCTATGGGCTTCCAAATATCACTTTGCCAATTCCACAAGAACTGTCTTAGCAAAAGGCTTCTTGAGGGGAAAGCTGTAACTTTGTGATATGAATACACAGAAGACAAAGAAGTTGCTCAGAAAGCTTCTTTCTCTTTGTTATCGGAGGATATTTCCTTTGGCCCTATAGTCTTCAAAGGGATCCGAAATATCTGTTCTCAGATTCCACAGAAATAAGGCTAGCAAACAGATCCACGAAATACAGATGTAACTCTGTGAGGTGAATTAACAGAACACTAAGCAGTTTCTAAGAAAGCTTCTTTCCAGATTTCATCTGAGGATATTTCCTTTTTCAACATAGCCCTCTATAGGCTTCCAATTATCACTTTGCCAATTCCACAAGAACTGTCTTAGCGAAAGGCTACTTGAGAGGAAAGCTGTAACTCTGTGAGATGATTTCACAGAACACAAAGAAGTTTCTCAGAAAGCTTCTTTCTCTTTGTTATCGGAGGATTTTTCCTTTGGCCCTATAGTATTCAAAGGGATCCGAAATATCTGTTCTCAGATTCCACAGAAATAAGGCTAGCAAAGAGATCCACGAAATACAGATGTAACTCTGTGAGATGAATTAACAGAACAATAAGGAGTTTCTCAGAAAGCTTCTTTCCAGATTTCATCTGAGGATATTTCCTTTTTCACCATAGCCCTCTATGGACTTCCAAATATCATTTTGCCAATTCCACAAGAACTGTCTTAGAGAAAGGCTTCTTGAGGGGAAAGCTGTAACTCTGTGAGATGATTTCACAGAACACAAAGAAGTTTCTCAGAAAGCTTCTTTCTCTTTGTTATCGGAGCATATTTCCTTTGGCCCTATAGTCTTCAAAGAGATCCGAAATATCTGTTCTCAGATTCCACAGAAATAAGGCTAGCAAAGAGATCCACGAAATACAGATGTAACTCTGTGAGATGAATTAAAAGAACACTAAGCAGTTTCTCAGAAAGCTTCTTTCCAGATTTCATCTGAGGATATTTCCTTTTTCACCATAGCCCTCTATGGGCTTCCAAATATCACTTTGCCAATTCCACAAGAACTGTCTTAGCGAAAGGCTTCTTGAGGGGAAAGCTGTAACTCTGTGAGATGATTTCACAGAACACAAAGAAGTTTCTCAGAAAGCTTCTTTCTCTTTGTTAACGGAGGTAATTTCCTTTGGCCCTAGAGTCTTCAAAGGGATCCGAAATATCTGTTCTCAGATTCCACAGAAATAAGGCTAGCAAAGAGATCCACGAAATACAGATGTAACTCTGTGAAATGAATTAACAGAGCACTAAGCAGTTTCTCAGGAAGCTTCTTTCCAGATTTCATCCGAGGATATTTCCTTTTTCAAAATAGCCCTCTATGGGCTTACAAATATCACTTTGCCAATTCCACAAGAACTGTCTTAGCGAAAGGCTTCTTGAGGGGAAAGCTGTAACTCTGTGAGATGATTACACAGAAGACAACGAAGTTTCTCAGAAAGCTTCTTTCTCTTTGTTATCGGAGGATATTTCCTTTGGCCCTATAGTCTTCAAAGGTATCCGAAATATCTGTTCTCAGATTTCAGAGAAATAAGGCTAGCAAAGAGATCCACGAAATACAGATGTAACTCTGTGAGATGAATTAAAAAAACACTAAGCAGTTACTCAGAAAGCTTCTTTCCAGATTTCATCTGAGGATATTCCCTTTTTCACCATAGCCCTCTATGGGCTTCCAAATATCACTTTGCCAATTCCACAAGAACTGTCTTAGCGAAAGGCTTCCCGAGGGGAAAGCTGTAACTCTGTGAGATGATTTCACAGAACACAAAGAAGTTTCTCAGAAAGCTTCTTTCTCTTTGTTATCGGAGGATATTTCCTGTGGCCCTATAGTCTTCAAAGGGATCCGAAATATCTGTTCTCAGATTCCACAGAAATAAGGCTAGCAAAGAGATCCACGAAATACAGATGTAACTCTGTGAGATGAATTAACAGAACACTAAGCAGTTTCCAAGAAAGCTTCTTTCCTGATTTCATCTGAGGATATTTCCGTTTTCACCATAGCCCTCTATGGGCTTCCAAATATCACTTTGCCAATTCCACAAGAACTGTCTTAGCGAAAGGCTTCTTGAGGGGAAAGCTGTAACTCTGTGAGATGATTTCACAGAACACAAAGAAGTTTCTCAGAAACCTTCTTTCTCTTTGTTATCGGAGGATATTTCCTTTGGCCCTATAGTCTTCAAAGGGATCCGAAATATCTGTTCTCAGATTCCACAGAAATAAGGCTAGCAAAGAGATCCACGAAATACACATGTAACTCTGTGAGATGAATAAACAGGACACTTAGCAGTTTCTAGGAAAGCTTCTTTCCAGATTTCACCTGAGGATATTTCCTTTTTCACCATAGCCCTCTATGGGCTTCCAAATATCACTTTGCCAATTCCACAAGAACTGTCTTAGCGAAAGGCTTCTTGAGGGGAAAGCTGTAACTCTGTGAGATGATTTCACAGAACACAAAGAAGTTTCTCAGAAAGCTTCTTTCTCTTTGTTATCGGAGGATATTTCCTTTGGCCCTATAGTCTTCAAAGGGATCTGAAATATCTGTTCTCAGATTCCACAGAAATAAGGCTAGCAAAGAGATCCACGAAATACAGATGTAAGTCTGTGAGATGAATTAACAGAACACTAAGCAGTTTCTCAGAAAGCTTCTTTCCAGATTTCATCTGAGGATATTTCCTTTTTCACCATAGCCCTCTATGGGCTTCCAAATATCACTTTGCCAATTCCACAAGAACTGTCTTAGCGAAAGGCTTCTCGAGGGGAAAGCTGTAACTCTGTGAGATGATTTCACAGAACACAAAGAAGTTTCTCAGAAAGCTTCTTTCTCTTTGTTATCGGAGGATATTTCCTTTGGCCCTATAGTCTTCAAAGGGATCCGAAATATCTGTTCTCAGATTCCACAGAAATAAGGCTAGCAAAGAGATCCACGAAATACAGATGTAAGTCTGGGAGATGAATTAACAGAACACTAAGCAGTTTCTCAGAAAGCTTCTTTCCAGATTTCATCTGAGGATATTTCCTTTTTCACCATAGCCCTCTATGGGCTTCCAAATATCACTTTGCCAATTCCACAAGAACTGTCTTAGCAAAAGGCTTCTTGAGGGGAAAGCTGTAACTCTGTGAGATGATTTCACAGAACACAAAGAAGTTTCTCAGAAAGCTTCTTTCTCTTTGTTATCGGAGGATATTTCCTTTGGCCCTATAGTCTTCAAAGGGATCCGAAATATCTGTTCTCAGATTCCACAGAAATAAGGCTAGCAAAGAGATCCACGAAATACAGATGTAACTCTGTGAGGTGAATTAACAGGACACTTAGCAGTTTCAAGGAAAGCTTCTTTCCAGTTTTCATCTGAGGATATTTCCTTTTTCACCATAGCCCTCTATGGGCTTCCAAATATCACTTTGCCAATTCCACAAGAACTGTCTTAGCGAAAGGCTTTTTGAGGGGAAAGCTGTAACTCTGTGAGATGATTTCACAGAACACAAAGAAGTTTCTCAGAAACCTTCTTTCTCTTTGTTATCGGAGGATATTTCCTTTGGCACTATAGTCTTCAAAGGGATCCGAAATATCTGTTCTCAGATTCCAGAGAAATAAGGCTAGCAAAGAGATCCAGGAAATACAGATGTAAGTCTGTGAGATGAATTAACAGAACACTAAGCAGTTTCTCAAAAAGCTTCTTTCCAGATTTCATCTGAGGATATTTCCTTTTTCACCATAGCCCTCTATGGGCTTCCAAATATCACTTTGCCAATTCCACAAGAACTGTCTTAGCAAAAGGCTTCTTGAGGGGAAAGCTGTAACTCTGTGAGATGATTTCACAGAACACAAAGACGTTTCTCAGAAAGCTTCCTTCTCTTTGTTATCGGAGGATATTTCCTTTGGCTTTATAGTCTTCAAAGGGATCCGAAATATCTGTTCTCAGATTCCACAGAAATAAGGCTAGCAAAGAGATCCACGAAATACAGATGTAACTCTGTGAGATGAATTAACAGAACACTAAGCAGTTTCCAAGAAAGCTTCTTTCCAGATTTCATCTGAGGATATTTCCTTTTTCACCATAGCCCTCTAAGGGCTTCCAAATATCACTTTGCCAATTCCACAAGAACTGTCTTAGTGAAAGGCTTCTTGAGGGGAAAGCTGTAACTCTGTGAGATGATTTCACAGAACACAAAGAAGTTTCTCAGAAAGCTTCTTTTTCTTTGTTATCGGAGGATATTTCCTTTGGCCCTATAGTCTTCAAAGGGATCCGAAATATCTGTTCTCAGATTCCAGAGAAATAAGGCTAGCAAACAGATCCACGAAATACAGATGTAACTCTGTGAGATGAATTAACAGAACACTAAGCAGATTCTAAGAAAGCTTCTTTCCAGATTTCATCTGAGGATATTTCCTTTTTCACCATGGCCCTCTATGGGCTTCCAAATATCACTTTGCCAATTCCACAAGAACTGTCTTAGCGAAAGGCTTCTCGAGGGGAAAGCTGTAACTCTGTGAGATGATTTCACAGAACACAAAGAAGTTTCTCAGAAAGCTTCTTTCTCTTTGTTATCGGAGGATATTTCCTTTGGCCCTATAGTCTTCAAAGGGATCCGAAATATCTGTTCTCAGATTCCACAGAAATAAGGCTAGCAAAGAGATCCACGAAATACAGATGTAACTCTGTGAGATGAATTAACAGAACACTAAGCAGTTTCTCAGAAAGCTTCTTTCCAGATTTCATCTGAGGATATTTCCTTTTTCACCATAGCCCTCTATGGGCTTCCAAATATCACTTTGCCAATTCCACAAGAACTGTCTTAGCGAAAGGCTTCTCGAGGGGAAAGCTGTAACTCTGTGAGATGATTTCACAGAACACAAAGAAGTTTCTCAGAAAGCTTCTTTCTCTTTGTTATCGGAGGATATTTCCTTTGGCCCTATAGTCTTCAAAGGGATCCGAAATATCTGTTCTCAGATTCCACAGAAATAAGGCTAGCAAAGAGATCCACGAAATACAGATGTAAGTCTGGGAGATGAATTAACAGAACACTAAGCAGTTTCTCAGAAAGCTTCTTTCCAGATTTCATCTGAGGATATTTCCTTTTTCACCATAGCCCTCTATGGGCTTCCAAATATCACTTTGCCAATTCCACAAGAACTGTCTTAGCAAAAGGCTTCTTGAGGGGAAAGCTGTAACTCTGTGAGATGATTTCACAGAACACAAAGAAGTTTCTCAGAAAGCTTCTTTCTCTTTGTTATCGGAGGATATTTCCTTTGGCCCTATAGTCTTCAAAGGGATCCGAAATATCTGTTCTCAGATTCCACAGAAATAAGGCTAGCAAAGAGATCCACGAAATACAGATGTAACTCTGTGAGGTGAATTAACAGGACACTTAGCAGTTTCAAGGAAAGCTTCTTTCCAGTTTTCATCTGAGGATATTTCCTTTTTCACCATAGCCCTCTATGGGCTTCCAAATATCACTTTTCCAATTCCACAAGAACTGTCTTAGCGAAAGGCTTTTTGAGGGGAAAGCTGTAACTCTGTGAGATGATTTCACAGAACACAAAGAAGTTTCTCAGAAACCTTCTTTCTCTTTGTTATCGGAGGATATTTCCTTTGGCCCTATAGTCTTCAAAGGGATCCGAAATATCTGTTCTCAGATTCCACAGAAATAAGGCTAGCAAAGAGATCCACGAAATACAGATGTAACTCTGTGAGATGAATTAACAGAACACTAAGCAGTTTTCAAGAAAGCTTCTTTCCTGATTTCATCTGAGGATATTTCCGTTTTCACCATAGCCCTCTATGGGCTTCCAAATATCACTTTGCCAATTCCACAAGAACTGTCTTAGCGAAAGGCTTCTTGAGGGGAAAGCTGTAACTCTGTGAGATGATTTCACAGAACACAAAGAAGTTTCTCAGAAACCTTCTTTCTCTTTGTTATCGGAGGATATTTCCTTTGGCCCTATAGTCTTCAAAGGGATCCGAAATATCTGTTCTCAGATTCCACAGAAATAAGGCTAGCAAACAGATCCACGAAATACAGATGTAACTCTGTGAGATGAATTAACAGGACACTTAGCAGTTTCTAGGAAAGCTTCTTTCCAGATTTCATCTGAGGATATTTCCTTTTTCACCATAGCCCTCTATGGGCTTCCAAATATCACTTTGCCAATTCCACAAGAACTGTCTTAGCGAAAGGCTTCTCGAGGGGAAAGCTGTAACTCTGTGTGATGATTTCACAGAACACAAAGAAGTTTCTCAGAAAACTTCTTTCTCTTTGTTATCGGAGGATATTTCCTTTGGCCCTATAGTCTTCAAAGGGATCCGAAATATCTGTTCTCAGATTCCACAGAAATAAGGCTAGCAAAGAGATCCACGAAATACACATGTAACTCTGTGAGATGAATTAACAGGACACTTAGCAGTTTTTAGGAAAGCTTCTTTCCAGATTTCACCTGAGGATATTTCCTTTTTCACCATAGCCCTCTATGGGCTTCCAAATATCACTTTGCCAATTCCACAAGAACTGTCTTAGCGAAAGGCTTCTTGAGGGGAAAGCTGTAACTCTGTGAGATGATTTCACAGAACACAAAGAAGTTTCTCAGAAAGCTTCTTTCTCTTTGTTATCGGAGGATATTTCCTTTGGCCCTATAGTCTTCAAAGGGATCTGAAATATCTGTTCTCAGATTCCACAGAAGTAAGGCTAGCAAAGAGATCCACGAAATACAGATGTAACTCTGTGAGATGAATTAACAGAACACTAAGCAGTTTCTCAGAAAGCTTCTTTCCAGATTTCATCTGAGGATATTTCCTTTTTCACCATAGCCCTCTATGGGCTTCAAAATATCACTTTGCCAATTCCACAAGAACTGTCTTAGCGAAAGGCTTCTCGAGGGGAAAGCTGTAACTCTGTGAGATGATTTCACAGAACACAAAGAAGTTTCTCAGAAAGCTTCTTTCTCTTTGTTATCGGAGGATATTTCCTTTGGCCCTATAGTCTTCAAAGGGATCCGAAATATCTGTTCTCAGATTCCACAGAAATAAGGCTAGCAAAGAGATCCACGAAATACAGATGTAAGTCTGGGAGATGAATTAACAGAACACTAAGCAGTTTCTCAGAAAGCTTCTTTCCAGATTTCATCTGAGGATATTTCCTTTTTCACCATAGCCCTCTATGGGCTTCCAAATATCACTTTGCCAATTCCACAAGAACTGTCTTAGCAAAAGGCTTCTTGAGGGGAAAGCTGTAACTCTGTGAGATGATTTCACAGAACACAAAGAAGTTTCTCAGAAAGCTTCTTTCTCTTTGTTAACGGAGGATATTTCCTTTGGCCCTATAGTCTTCAAAGGGATCCGAAATATCTGTTCTCAGATTCCACAGAAATAAGGCTAGCAAAGAGATCCACGAAATACAGATGTAACTCTGTGAAGTGAATTAACAGGACACTTAGCAGTTTCTAGGAAGCTTCTTTCCAGATTTCATCTGAGGTTATTTCCTTTTTCACCATAGCCCTCTATGGGCTTCCAAATATCACTTTGCCAATTCCACAAGAACTGTCTTAGCGAAAGGCTTTTTGAGGGGAAAGCTGTAACTCTGTGAGATGATTTCACAGAACACAAAGAAGTTTCTCAGAAACCTTCTTTCTCTTTGTTATCGGAGGATATTTCCTTTGGCCCTATAGTCTTCAAAGGGATCCGAAATATCTGTTCTCAGATTCCACAGAAATAAGGCTAGCAAAGAGATCCACGAAATACAGATGTAAGTCTGTGAGATGAATTAACAGAACACTAAGCAGTTTCTCAAAAAGCTTCTTTCCAGATTTCATCTGAGGATATTTCCTTTTTCACCATAGCCCTCTATGGGCTTCCAAATATCACTTTGCCAATTCCACAAGAACTGTCTTAGCAAAAGGCTTCTTGAGGGGAAAGCTGTAACACTGTGTGATGATTTCACAGAACATAAAGACGTTTCTCAGAAAGCTTCCTTCTCTTTGTTATCGGAGGATATTTCCTTTGGCTTTATAGTCTTCAAAGGGATCCGAAATATCTGTTCTCAGATTCCACAGAAATAAGGCTAGCAAAGAGATCCACGAAATACAGATGTAACTCTGTGAGATGAATTAACAGAACACTAAGCAGTTTCCAAGAAAGCTTCTTTCCAGATTTCATCTGAGGATATTTCCTTTTTCACCATAGCCCTCTATGGGCTTCCAAATATCACTTTGCCAATTCCACAAGAACTGTCTTAGCGAAAGGCTTCTTGAGGGGAAAGCTGTAACTCTGTGAGATGATTTCACAGAACACAAAGAAGTTTATCAGAAAGCTTCTTTCTCTTTGTTAACGGAGGTAATTTCCTTTGGCCCTATAGTCTTCAAAGGGATCCGAAATATCTTTTCTCAGATTCCACAGAAATAAGGCTAGCAAAGAGATCCACGAAATACAGATGTAACTCTGTGAGATGAATTAACAGAGCACTAAGCAGTTTCTCAGAAAGCTTCTTTCCAGATTTCATCTGAGGATATTTCCTTTTTCAAAATAGCCCTCTATGGGCTTCCAAATATCACTTTGCCAATTCCACAAGAACTGTCTTAGCGAAAGGCTTCTTGAGGGGAAAGCTGTAACTCTGTGAGATGATTACACAGAAGACAAAGAAGTTTCTCAGAAAGCTTCTTTCTCTTTGTTATCGGAGCATATTTCCTTTGGCCCTATAGTCTTAAAAGGGATCCGAAATATCTGTTCTCAGATTTCAGAGAAATAAGGCTAGCAAAGAGATCCACGAAATACAGATGTAACTTTGTGAGATGAATTAACAGAACACTAAGCAGTTTCTCAGAAAGCTTCTTTCCAGATTTCATCAGAGGATATTTCCTTTTTCACCATAGCCCTCTATGGGCTTCCAAATATCACTTTGCCAATTCCACAAGAACTGTCTTAGCGAAAGGCTTCTCGAGGGGAAAGCTGTAACTCTGTGAGATGATTTCACAGAACACAAAGAAGTTTCTCAGAAAGCTTCTTTCTCTTTGTTATCGGAGGATATTTCCTTTGGCCCTATAGTCTTCAAAGGGATCCGAAATATCTGTTCTCAGATTCCACAGAAATAAGGCTAGCAAACAGATCCACGAAATACAGAAGTAACTCTGTGAGATGAATTAACAGAACACTAAGCAGTTTCTCAGAAAGCTTCTTTCCAGATTTCATCTGAGGATATTTCCTTTTTCACCATAGCCCTCTATGGGCTTCCAAATATCACTTTGCCAATTCCACAAGAACTGTCTTAGCGAAAGGCTTCTCGAGGGGAAAGCTGTAACTCTGTGAGATGATTTCACAGAACACAAAGAAGTTTCTCAGAAAGCTTCTTTCTCTTTGTTATCGGAGGATATTTCCTTTGGCCCTATAGTCTTCAAAGGGATCCGAAATATCTGTTCTCAGATTCCACAGAAATAAGGCTAGCAAAGAGATCCACGAAATACAGATGTAAGTCTGGGAGATGAATTAACAGAACACTAAGCAGTTTCTCAGAAAGCTTCTTTCCAGATTTCATCTGAGGATATTTCCTTTTTCACCATAGTCCTCTATGGGCTTCCAAATATCACTTTGCCAATTCCACAAGAACTGTCTTAGCAAAACGCTTCTTGAGGGGAAAGCTGTAACTCTGTGAGATGATTTCACAGAACACAAAGAAGTTTCTCAGAAAGCTTCTTTCTCTTTGTTATCGGAGGATATTTCCTTTGGCCCTATAGTCTTCAAAGGGATCTGAAATATCTGTTCTCAGATTCCACAGAAATAAGGCTAGCAAAGAGATCCACGAAATACAGATGTAACTCTGTGAGGCGAATTAACAGGACACTTAGCAGTTTCTAGGAAAGCTTCTTTCCAGATTTCATCTGAGGATATTTCCTTTTTCAAAATAGCCCTCTATGGGCTTCCAAATATCACTTTGCCAATTCCACAAGAACTGTCTTAGCAAAAGGCTTCTTGAGGGGAAAGCTGTAACTTTGTGATATGAATACACAGAAGACAAAGAAGTTGCTCAGAAAGCTTCTTTCTCTTTGTTATCGGAGGATATTTCCTTTGGCCCTATAGTCTTCAAAGGGATCCGAAATATCTGTTCTCAGATTCCACAGAAATAAGGCTAGCAAACAGATCCACGAAATACAGATGTAACTCTGTGAGGTGAATTAACAGAACACTAAGCAGTTTCTAAGAAAGCTTCTTTCCAGATTTCATCTGAGGATATTTCCTTTTTCACCATAGCCCTCTATAGGCTTCCAATTATCACTTTGCCAATTCCACAAGAACTGTCTTAGCGAAAGGCTACTTGAGAGGAAAGCTGTAACTCTGTGAGATGATTTCACAGAACACAAAGAAGTTTCTCAGAAAGCTTCTTTCTCTTTGTTATCGGAGGATTTTTCCTTTGGCCCTATAGTATTCAAAGGGATCCGAAATATCTGTTCTCAGATTCCACAGAAATAAGGCTAGCAAAGAGATCCACGAAATACAGATGTAACTCTGTGAGATGAATTAACAGAACAATAAGGAGTTTCTCAGAAAGCTTCTTTCCAGATTTCATCTGAGGATATTTCCTTTTTCACCATAGCCCTCTATGGACTTCCAAATATCATTTTGCCAATTCCACAAGAACTGTCTTAGAGAAAGGCTTCTTGAGGGGAAAGCTGTAACTCTGTGAGATGATTTCACAGAACACAAAGAAGTTTCTCAGAAAGCTTCTTTCTCTTTGTTATCGGAGCATATTTCCTTTGGCCCTATAGTCTTCAAAGAGATCCGAAATATCTGTTCTCAGATTCCACAGAAATAAGGCTAGCAAAGAGATCCACGAAATACAGATGTAACTCTGTGAGATGAATTAAAAGAACACTAAGCAGTTTCTCAGAAAGCTTCTTTCCAGATTTCATCTGAGGATATTTCCTTTTTCACCATAGCCCTCTATGGGCTTCCAAATATCACTTTGCCAATTCCACAAGAACTGTCTTAGCGAAAGGCTTCTTGAGGGGAAAGCTGTAACTCTGTGAGATGATTTCACAGAACACAAAGAAGTTTCTCAGAAAGCTTCTTTCTCTTTGTTAACGGAGGTAATTTCCTTTGGCCCTAGAGTCTTCAAAGGGATCCGAAATATCTGTTCTCAGATTCCACAGAAATAAGGCTAGCAAAGAGATCCACGAAATACAGATGTAACTCTGTGAAATGAATTAACAGAGCACTAAGCAGTTTCTCAGGAAGCTTCTTTCCAGATTTCATCTGAGGATATTTCCTTTTTCAAAATAGCCCTCTATGGGCTTACAAATATCACTTTGCCAATTCCACAAGAACTGTCTTAGCGAAAGGCTTCTTGAGGGGAAAGCTGTAACTCTGTGAGATGATTACACAGAAGACAACGAAGTTTCTCAGAAAGCTTCTTTCTCTTTGTTATCGGAGGATATTTCCTTTGGCCCTATAGTCTTCAAAGGGATCCGAAATATCTGTTCTCAGATTTCAGAGAAATAAGGCTAGCAAAGAGATCCACGAAATACAGATGTAACTCTGTGAGATGAATTAACAGAACACTAAGCAGTTACTCAGAAAGCTTCTTTCCAGATTTCATCTGAGGATATTCCCTTTTTCACCATAGCCCTCTATGGGCTTCCAAATATCACTTTGCCAATTCCACAAGAACTGTCTTAGCGAAAGGCTTCCCGAGGGGAAAGCTGTAACTCTGTGAGATGATTTCACAGAACACAAAGAAGTTTCTCAGAAAGCTTCTTTCTCTTTGTTATCGGAGGATATTTCCTGTGGCCCTATCGTCTTCAAAGGGATCCGAAATATCTGTTCTCAGATTCCACAGAAATAAGGCTAGCAAAGAGATCCACGAAATACAGATGTAACTCTGTGAGATGAATTAACAGAACACTAAGCAGTTTCCAAGAAAGCTTCTTTCCTGATTTCATCTGAGGATATTTCCGTTTTCACCATAGCCCTCTATGGGCTTCCAAATATCACTTTGCCAATTCCACAAGAACTGTCTTAGCGAAAGGCTTCTTGAGGGGAAAGCTGTAACTCTGTGAGATGATTTCACAGAACACAAAGAAGTTTCTCAGAAACCTTCTTTCTCTTTGTTATCGGAGGTTATTTCCTTTGGCCCTATAGTCTTCAAAGGGATCCGAAATATCTGTTCTCAGATTCCACAGAAATAAGGCTAGCAAAGAGATCGACGAAATACACATGTAACTCTGTGAGATGAATAAACAGGACACTTAGCAGTTTCTAAGAAAGCTTCTTTCCAGATTTCACCTGAGTATATTTCCTTTTTCACCATAGCCCTCTATGGGCTTCCAAATATCACTTTGCCAATTCCACAAGAACTGTCTTAGCGAAAGGCTTCTTGAGGGGAAAGCTGTAACTCTGTGAGATGATTTCACAGAACACAAAGAAGTTTCTCAGAAAGCTTCTTTCTCTTTGTTATCGGAGGATATTTCCTTTGGCCCTATAGTCTTCAAAGGGATCTGAAATATCTGTTCTCAGATTCCACAGAAATAAGGCTAGCAAAGAGATCCACGAAATACAGATGTAACTCTGTGAGATGAATTAACAGAACACTAAGCAGTTTCTCAGAAAGCTTCTTTCCAGATTTCATCTGAGGATATTTCCTTTTTCACCATAGCCCTCTATGGGCTTCCAAATATCACTTTGCCAATTCCACAAGAACTGTCTTAGCGAAAGGCTTCTCGAGGGGAAAGCTGTAACTCTGTGAGATGATTTCACAGAACACAAAGAAGTTTCTCAGAAAGCTTCTTTCTCTTTGTTATCGGAGGATATTTCCTTTGGCCCTATAGTCTTCAAAGGGATCCGAAATATCTGTTCTCAGATTCCACAGAAATAAGGCTAGCAAAGAGATCCACGAAATACAGATGTAAGTCTGGGAGATGAATTAACAGAACACTAAGCAGTTTCTCAGAAAGCTTCTTTCCAGATTTCATCTGAGGATATTTCCTTTTTCACCATAGCCCTCTATGGGCTTCCAAATATCACTTTGCCAATTCCACAAGAACTGTCTTAGCAAAAGGCTTCTTGAGGGGAAAGCTGTAACTCTGTGAGATGATTTCACAGAACACAAAGAAGTTTCTCAGAAAGCTTCTTTCTCTTTGTTATCGGAGGATATTTCCTTTGGCCCTATAGTCTTCAAAGGGATCCGAAATATCTGTTCTCAGATTCCACAGAAATAAGGCTAGCAAAGAGATCCACGAAATACAGATGTAACTCTGTGAGGTGAATTAACAGGACACTTAGCAGTTTCAAGGAAAGCTTCTTTCCAGTTTTCATCTGAGGATATTTCCTTTTTCACCATAGCCCTCTATGGGCTTCCAAATATCACTTTGCCAATTCCACAAGAACTGTCTTAGCGAAAGGCTTTTTGAGGGGAAAGCTGTAACTCTGTGAGATGATTTCACAGAACACAAAGAAGTTTCTCAGAAACCTTCTTTCTCTTTGTTATCGGAGGATATTTCCTTTGGCACTATAGTCTTCAAAGGGATCCGAAATATCTGTTCTCAGATTCCAGAGAAATAAGGCTAGCAAAGAGATCCAGGAAATACAGATGTAAGTCTGTGAGATGAATTAACAGAACACTAAGCAGTTTCTCAAAAAGCTTCTTTCCAGATTTCATCTGAGGATATTTCCTTTTTCACCATAGCCCTCTATGGGCTTCCAAATATCACTTTGCCAATTCCACAAGAACTGTCTTAGCAAAAGGCTTCTTGAGGGGAAAGCTGTAACTCTGTGAGATGATTTCACAGAACACAAAGACGTTTCTCAGAAAGCTTCCTTCTCTTTGTTATCGGAGGATATTTCCTTTGGCTTTATAGTCTTCAAAGGGATCCGAAATATCTGTTCTCAGATTCCACAGAAATAAGGCTAGCAAAGAGATCCACGAAATACAGATGTAACTCTGTGAGATGAATTAACAGAACACTAAGCAGTTTCCAAGAAAGCTTCTTTCCAGATTTCATCTGAGGATATTTCCTTTTTCACCATAGCCCTCTAAGGGCTTCCAAATATCACTTTGCCAATTCCACAAGAACTGTCTTAGCGAAAGGCTTCTTGAGGGGAAAGCTGTAACTCTGTGAGATGATTTCACAGAACACAAAGAAGTTTCTCAGAAAGCTTCTTTTTCTTTGTTATCGGAGGATATTTCCTTTGGCCCTATAGTCTTCAAAGGGATCCGAAATATCTGTTCTCAGATTCCAGAGAAATAAGGCTAGCAAACAGATCCACGAAATACAGATGTAACTCTGTGAGATGAATTAACAGAACACTAAGCAGATTCTAAGAAAGCTTCGTTCCAGATTTCATCTGAGGATATTTCCTTTTTCACCATAGCCCTCTATAGGCTTCCAATTATCACTTTGCCAATTCCACAAGAACTGTCTTAGCGAAAGGCTACTTGAGAGGAAACCTGTATCTCTGTGAGATGATTTCACAGAACACAAAGAAGTTTCTCAGAAAGCTTCTATCTCTTTGTTATCGGAGGATTTTTCCTTTGGCCCTATAGTCTTCAAAGGGATCCGAAATATCTGTTCTCAGATTCCACAGAAATAAGGCTAGCAAAGAGATCCACGAAATACAGATGTAACTCTGTGAGATGAATTAACAGGACACTTAGCAGTTTCTAGGAAAGCTTCTTTCCAGATTTCATCTGAGGATATTTCCTTTTTCACCATAGCCCTCTATGGACTTCCAAATATCACTTTGCCAATTCCACAAGAACTGTCTTAGAGAAAGGCTTCTTGAGGGGAAAGCTGTAACTCTGTGAGATGATTTCACAGAACACAAAGAAGTTTCTCAGAAAGCTTCTTTCTCTTTGTTATCGGAGGATATTTCCTTTGGCCGTGTAGTCTTCAAAGAGATCCGAAATATCTGTTCTCAGATTCCACAGAAATAAGGCTAGCAAAGAGATCCACGAAATACAGATGTAACTCTGTGAGATGAATTAAAAGAACACTAAGCAGTTTCTCAGAAAGCTTCTTTCCAGATTTCATCTGAGGATATTTCCTTTTTCACCATAGCCCTCTATGGGCTTCCAAATATCACTTTGCCAATTCCACAAGAACTGTCTTAGCGAAAGGCTTCTTGAGGGGAAAGCTGTAACTCTGTGAGATGATTTCACAGAACACAAAGAAGTTTCTCAGAAAGCTTCTTTCTCTTTGTTATCGGAAGATATTTCCTTTGGCCCTGTAGTCTTCAAAGGGATCCGAAATATCTGTTCTCAGATTCCACAGAAATAAGGCTAGCAAAGAGATCCACGAAATACAGATGTAACTCTGTCAGGTGAATTAACAGGACACTTAGCAGTTTTTGGGAAAGCTTCTTTCCAGATTTCATCTGAGGATATTTCCTTTTTCACCATAGCCCTCTATGGGCTTCCAAATATCACTTTTCCAATTCCACAAGAACTGTCTTAGCGAAAGGCTTCTTGAGGGGAAAGCTGTAACTCTGTGAGATGATTTCACAGAACAAAAAGAAGTTTCTCAGAAAGCTTCTTTCTCTTTGTTATCGGAGGATATTTCCTTTGGCCCTATAGTCTTCAAAGGGATCCGAAATATCTGTTCTCAGATTCCACAGAAATAAGGCTAGCAAAGAGATCCACGAAATACAGATGTAAGTCTGTGAGATGAATTAACAGAACACTAAGCAGTTTCTCAAAAACCTTCTTTCCAGATTTCATCTGAGGATATTTCCTTTTTCACCATAGCCCTCTAAGGGATTCCAAATATCACTTTGCCATTTCCACAAGAACTGTCTTAGCAAAAGGCTTCTTGAGGGGAAAGCTGCAACTCTGTGAGATGATTTCACAGAACACAAAGACGTTTCTCAGAAAGCTTCTTTCTCTTTGTTATCGGAGGATATTTCCTTTGGCTTTATAGTCTTCAAAGGGATCCGAAATATCTGTTCTCAGATTCCACAGAAATAAGGCTAGCAAAGAGATCCACGAAATACAGATGTAACTCTGTGAGATGAATTAACAGAACACTAAGCAGTTTCCAAGAAAGCTTCTTTCCAGATTTCATCTGAGGATATTTCCTTTTTCACCATAGCCCTCTAAGGGCTTCCAAATATCACTTTGCCAATTCCACAAGAACTGTCTTAGCGAAAGGCTTCTTGAGGGGAAAGCTGTAACTCTGTGAGATGATTTCACAGAACACAGAGAAGTTTCTCAGAAAGCTTCTTTCTCTTTGTTATCGGAGGATATTTCCTTTGGCCCTATAGTCTTCAAAGGGATCCGAAATATCTGTTCTCAGATTCCACAGAAATAAGGCTAGCAAAGAGATCCACGAAATACAGATGTAACTCTATGAGATGAATTAACAGAACACTAAGCAGTTTCTAAGAAAGCTTCTTTCCAGATTTCATCTGAGGATATTTCCTTTTTCACCATAGCCCTCTATAGGCTTCCAATTATCACTATGCCAATTCCACAAGAACTGTCTTAACGAAAGGCTTCTTGAGAGGAAAGCTGTAACTCTGTGAGATGATTTAACAGAACACAAAGAAGTTTCTCAGAAAGCTTCTTTCTCTTTGTTATCGGAGGATTTTTCCTTTGGCCCTATAGTCTTCAAAGGGATCCGAAATATCTGTTCTCAGATTCCACAGAAATAAGGCTAGCAAAGAGATCCACGAAATACCTATGTAACTCTGTGAGATGAATTAACAGAACTATAAGGAGTTTCTCAGAAAGCTTCTTTCCAGATTTCATCTGAGGATATTTCCTTTTTCACCATAGCCGTCTATGGGCTTCCAAATATCACTTTGCCAATTCCACAAGAACTGTCTTAGCGAAAGGCTTCTTGAGGGGAAAGCTGTAACTCTGTGAGATGATTTCACAGAACACAAAGAAGTTTCTCAGATAGCTTCTTTCTCTTTGTTATCGGAGGATATTTCCTTTGGCCCTATAGTCTTCAAAGGGATCCGAAATATCTGTTCTCAGATTCCACAGAAATAAGGCTAGCACAGAGATCCACGAAATACAGATGTAACCCTATGAGATGAATTAACAGAACACTAAGCAGTTTCCAAGAAAGCTTCTTTCCAGATTTCATCTGAGGATATTTCCTTTTTCACCATAGCCCTCTACGGGTTTCCAAATATCACTTTTCCAATTCCACAAGAACTGTCTTAGCGAAAGGCTTCTCGAGAGGAAAGCTGTAACTCTGTGAGATGATTTCACAGAACACAAAGAAGTTTCTCAGAAAGCTTCTTTCTCTTTGTTATCGGAGGATATTTCCTTTGGCCCTGTACTCTTCAAAGGGATCCGAAATATCTGTTCTCAGATTCCACAGAAATAAGGCTAGCAAAGAGATCCACGAAATACAGATGTAACTCTGTGAGATGAATTAACAGAACACTAAGCAGTTTCCAAGAAAGCTTCTTTCCAGATTTCATCTGAGGATATTTCCTTTTTCACCATAGCCTTCTATGGGCTTCCAAATATCACTTTGCCAATTCCACAAGAACTGTCTTAGCGAAAGGCTTCTTGAGGAGAAAGCTGTAACTCTGTGAGATGATTTCACAGAACACAAAGAAGTTTCTCAGAAAGCTTCTTTCTCTTTGTTAACGGAGGATATTTCCTTTGGCCCTATAGTTTTCAAAGGGATCCGAAATATCTGTTCTCAGATTCCACAGAAATAAGGCTAGCAAAGAGATCCACGAAATACAGATGTAACTCTGTGAGATGAATTAACACGACACTTAGCAGTTTCTAGGAAAGCTTCTTTCCAGATTTCATCTGAGGATATTTCCTTTTTCACCATAGCCCTCTATTGGCTTCCAAATATCACTTTGCCAATTCCACAAGAACTGTCTTAGCGAAAGGCTTCTTGAGGGGAAAGCTGTAACTCTGTGAGATGATTTCACAGAACACAAAGAAGTTTCTCAGAAAGTTTCTTTCTCTTTGTTATCGGAGGATATTTCCTTTGGCCCTATAGTCTTCAAAGGGATCCGAAATATCTGTTCTCAGATTCCAGAGAAATAAGGCTAGCAAAGAGATCCACGAAATACAGATGTAAGTCTGTGAGATGAATTAACAGAACACTAAGCAGTTTCTCAGAAAGCTTCTTTCCAGATTTCATCTGAGGATATTTCCTTTTTCACCCTAGCCCTCTATGGGCTTCCAAATATCGCTTTGCCAATTCCACAAGAACTGTCTTAGTGAAAGGCTTCTTGAGGGGAAAGCTGTAACTCTGTGAGATGATTTCGCAGAACACAAAGAAGTTTCTCAGAAAGCTTCTTTCTCTTTGTTATCGGAGGATATTTCCTTTGGCCCTATAGTCTTCAAAGGGATCCGAAATATCTGTTCTCAGATTCCACAGAAATAAGGCTAGCAAAGAGATCCACGAAATACAGATGTAACTCTGTGAGATGAATTAACAGAACACTAAGCAGTTTCCAAGAAAGCTTCTTTCCAGATTTCATCTGAGGATATTTCCTTTTTCACCATAGCCTTCTATGGGCTTCCAAATATCACTTTGCCAATTCCACAAGAACTGTCTTAGCGAAAGGCTCCTTGAGGGGAAAGCTGTAACTCTGTGAGATGATTTCACAGAACACAAAGAAGTTTCTCAGAAAGCTTCTTTCTCTTTGTTATAGGAGGATATTTCCTTATGCCCTATATTCTTCAAAGGGATCCGAAATATCTGTTCTCAGATTCCACAGAAATAAGGCTAGCAAAGAGATCCACGAAATACAGATGTAACTCTGTGAGATGAATTAACAGGACACTTAGCAGTTTCTAGGAAAGCTTCTTTCCAGATTTCATCTGAGGATATTTCCTTTTTCACCATAGCCCTCTATGGGCTTCCAAATATCACTTTGCCAATTCCACAAGAACTGTCTTAGCGAAAGGCTTCTCGATGGGAAAGCTGTAACTCTGTGAGATGATTTAACAGAACACAAAGAAGTTTCTCAGAAAGCTTCTTTCTCTTTGTTATCAGAGGATATTTCCTTTGGCCCTATAGCCTTCAAAGGGATCCGAAATATCTGTAATCAGATTCCACAGAAATAAGGCTAGCAAAGAGATCCACGAAATACAGATGTAAGTCTGTGAGATGAATTAACAGAACACTAAGCAGTTTCTCAAAAACTTCTTTCCAGATTTCATCTGAGGATATATCCTTTTTCACCATAGCCTTCTACGGGCTTCCAAATATCACTTTGCCAATTCCACAAGAACTGTCTTAGCGAAAGGCTTGTTGAGGGGAAAGTTGAAACTCTGCGAGATGATTTCACAGAACACAAAGAAGTTTCTCAGAAAGCTTCCTTCTCTTTGTTATCGGAGGATATTTCCTTTGGCTGTATAGTCTTCAAAGGGATCCGAAATATCGGTTCTCAGAATCCACAGAAATAAGGCTAGCAAAGAGATCCACGAAATACAGATGTAACTCTGTGAGATGAATTAACAGAACACTAAGCAGTTTCTCAGAAAGTTTCTTTCCAGATTTCATCTGAGGATATTTCCTTTTTCACCATAGCCCTCTATGGGCTTCCAAATATCACTTTGCCAATTCCACAAGAACTGTCTTAGCGAAAGGCTTCTTGAGGGGAAAGCTGTAACTCTGTGAGTTGATTTCACAGAACACAAAGTAGTTTCTCAGAAAGCTTCTTTCTCTTTGTTATCGGAGGATATTTCCTTTGGCCCTATAGTCTTCAAAGGGATCCGAAATATCTGTTCTCAGATTCCAGAGACATAAGGCTAGCAAAGAGATCCACGAAATACAGATGTAAGTCTGTGAGATGAATTAACAGAACACTAAGCAGTTTCCAAGAAAGCTTCTTTCCTGATTTCATCTGAGGATATTCCTTTTTTCACCATAGCCCTCTATGGGCTTCCAAATATCACTTTGCCAATTCCACAAGAACTGTCTTAGCGAAAGGCTTCTTGAGGGGAAAGCTGTAACTCTGTGAGATGATTTCACAGAACACAAAGAAGTTTCTCAGAAAGCTTCTTTCTCTTTGTTATCGGAGGATATTTCCTTTGGCCCTATAGTCTTCAAAGGGATCCGAAATATCTGTTCTCAGATTCCACAGAAATAAGGCTAGCAAAGAGATCCACGAAATACAGATGTAATTCTGTGAGATGAATTAACAGAACCTTAAGCAGTTTCTCAGAAATCTTCTTTCCAGATTTCATCAGAGGATATTTGTTTTTCACCATAGCCCTCTATGGGCTTCCAAATATCACTTTGCCAATTCCACAAGAACTGTCTTAGCGAAAGGCTTTTTGAGGGGAAAGCTGTAACTCTGTGAGATGATTTCACAGAACACAAAGAAGTTTCTCAGAAAGCTTCTTTCTCTTTGTTATCGGAGGATATTTCCTTTGGCCCTATAGTCTTCAAAGGGATCCGAAATATCTGTTCTCAGATTCCAGAGAAATAAGGCTAGCAAAGAGATCCACGAAATACAGATGTAAGTCTGTGAGATGAATTAACAGAACACTAAGCAGTTTCTCAGAAAGCTTCTTGCCAGATTTCATCTGAGGATATTTCCTTTGTCACCATAGCCCTCTATGGGCTTCCAAATATCACTTTGCCAATTCCACAAGAACTGTCTTAGCGAAAGGCTTCTCGAGAGGAAAGCTGTAACTCTGTGAGATGATTTCAGAGAACACAAAGAAGTTTCTCAGAAAGCTTCTTTCTCTTTGTTATCGGAGGATATTTCCTTTGGCCCTATACTCTTCAAAGGGATCCGAAATATCTGTTCTCAGATTCCACAGAAATTAGGCTAGCAAAGAGATCCACGAAATACAGATGTAACTCTGTGAGATGAATTAACAGAACACTAAGCAGTTTCCAAGAAAGCTTCTTTCCAGATTTCATCTGAGGATATTTCCTTTTTCACCATAGCCTTCTATGGGCTTCCAAATATCACTTTGCCAATTCCACAAGAACTGTCTTAGCGAAAGGCTTCTTGAGGGGAAAGCTGTAACTCTGTGAGATGATTTCACAGAACACAAAGAAGTTTCTCAGAAAGCTTCTTTCTCTTTGTTATCGGAGGATATTTCCTTTGGCCCTATAGTCTTCAAAGGGATCCGAAATATCTGTTCTCAGATTCCACAGAAATAAGGCTAGCAAAGAGATCCACGAAATACAGATGTAACTCTGTGAGATGAATTAACAGGACACTTAGCAGTTTCTAGGAAAGCTTCTTTCCAGATTTCATCTGAGGATATTTCCTTTTTCACCATAGCCCTCTATTGGCTTCCAAATATCACTTTGCCAATTTCACAAGAACTGTCTTAGGGAAAGGCTTCTCGAGGGGAAAGCTGTAACTCTGTGAGATGATTTCACAGAACACAAAGAAGTTTCTCAGAAAGCTTCTTTCTCTTTGTTATCGGAGGATATTTCCTTTGGCCCTATAGTCTTCTAAGGGATCCGAAATATCTGTTCTCAGATTCCAGAGAAATAAGGCTAGCAAAGAGATCCACGAAATACAGATGTAACTCTGTGAGATGAATTAACAGAACCCTAAGCAGTTTCTCAGAAAGCTTCTTTCCAGATTTCATCTGAGGATATTTCCTTTTTCACCATAGCCCTCTAGGGGTTCCAAATATCGCTTTGCCAATTACACAAGAACTGTCTTAGTGAAAGGCTTCTTGAGGGGAAAGCTGTAACTCTGTGAGATGATTTCACAGAACACAAAGAAGTTTCTCAGAAAGCTTCTTTCTCTTTGTTATCGGAGGATATTTCCTTTGGCCCTATAGTTTTCAAAGGGATCCGAAATATCTGTTCTCAGATTCCACAGAAATAAGGCTAGCAAAGAGATCCACGAAAAACAGATGTAACTCTGTGAGATGAATTAACAGGACACTTAGCAGTTTCTAGGAAAGCTTCTTTCCAGATTTCATCTGAGGATATTTCCTTTTTCACCATAGCCCTCTATTGGCTTCCAAATATCACTTTGCCAATTCCACAAGAACTGTCTTAGCGAAAGGCTTCTTGAGGGGAAAGCTGTAACTCTGTGAGATGATTTCACAGAACACAAAGAAGTTTCTCAGAAAGCTTCTTTCTCTTTGTTATCGGAGGATATTTCCTTTGGCCCTATAGTCTTCAAAGGGATCCGAAATATCTGTTCTCAGATTCCACAGAAATAAGGCTAGCAAAGAGATCCACGAAATACAGATGTAACTCTGTGAGATGAATTAACAGAACACTAAGCAGTTTCCAAGAAAGCTTCTTTCCAGATTTCATCTGAGGATATTTCCTTTTTCACCATAGCCTTCTATGGGCTTCCAAATATCACTTTGCCAATTCCACAAGAACTGTCTTAGCGAAAGGCTCCTTGAGGGGAAAGCTGTAACTCTGTGAGATGATTTCACAGAACACAAAGAAGTTTCTCAGAAAGCTTCTTTCTCTTTATTATCGGAGGATATTTCCTTATGGCCTATATTCTTCAAAGGGATCCGAAATATCTGTTCTCAGATTCCACAGAAATAAGGCTAGCAAAGAGATCCACGAAATACAGATGTAACTCTGTGAGATGAATTAACAGGACACTTAGCAGTTTCTAGGAAAGCTTCTTTCCAGATTTCATCTGAGGATATTTCCTTTTTCACCATAGCCCTCTATGGGCTTCCAAATATCACTTTGCCAATTCCAAAAGAACTGTCTTAGCGAAAGGCTTCTCGATGGGAAAGCTGTAACTCTGTGAGATGATTTAACAGAACACAAAGAAGTTTCTCAGAAAGCTTCTTTCTCTTTGTTATCAGAGGATATTTCCTTTGGCCCTATAGCCTTCAAAGGGATCCGAAATATCTGTAATCAGATTCCACAGAAATAAGGCTAGCAAAGAGATCCACGAAATACAGATGTAAGTCTGTGAGATGAATTAACAGAACACTAAGCAGTTTCTCAAAAAGCTTCTTTCCAGATTTCATCTGAGGATATTTCCTTTTTCACCATAGCCCTCTATGGGCTTCCAAATATCACTTTGCCAATTCCACAAGAACTGTCTTAGCGAAAGGCTTGTTGAGGGGAAAGTTGAAACTCTGCGAGATGATTTCACAGAACACAAAGAAGTTTCTCAGAAAGCTTCCTTCTCTTTGTTATCGGAGGATATTTCCTTTGGCTGTATAGTCTTCAAAGGGATCCGAAATATCGGTTCTCAGAATCCACAGAAATAAGGCTAGCAAAGAGATCCACGAAATACAGATGTAACTCTGTGAGATGAATTAACAGAACACTAAGCAGTTTCTCAGAAAGTTTCTTTCCAGATTTCATCTGAGGATATTTCCTTTTTCACCATAGCCCTCTATGGGCTTCCAAATATCACTTTGCCAATTCCACAAGAACTGTCTTAGCGAAAGGCTTCTTGAGGGGAAAGCTGTAACTCTGTGAGTTGATTTCACAGAACACAAAGTAGTTTCTCAGAAAGCTTCTTTCTCTTTGTTATCGGAGGATATATCCTTTGGCCCTATAGTCTTCAAAGGGATCCGAAATATCTGTTCTCAGATTCCAGAGACATAAGGCTAGCAAAGAGATCCACGAAATACAGATGTAAGTCTGTGAGATGAATTAACAGAACACTAAGTAGTTTCCAAGAAAGCTTCTTTCCTGATTTCATCTGAGGATATTTCCTTTTTCACCATAGCCCTCTATGGGCTTCCAAATATCACTTTGCCAATTCCACAAGAACTGTCTTAGCGAAAGGCTTCTTGAGGGGAAAGATGTAACTCTGTGAGATGATTTCACAGAACACAAAGAAGTTTCTCAGAAAGCTTCTTTCTCTTTGTTATCGGAGGATATTTCCTTTGGCCCTATAGTCTTCAAAGGGATCCGAAATATCTGTTCTCAGATTCCACAGAAATAAGGCTAGCAAAGAGATCCACGAAATACAGATGTAATTCTGTGAGATGAATTAACAGAACCTTAAGCAGTTTCTCAGAAATCTTCTTTCCAGATTTCATCAGAGGATATTTCCTTTTTCAACATAGCCCTCTATGGGCTTCCAAATATCACTTTGCCAATTCCACAAGAACTGTCTTAGCGAAAGGCTTTTTGAGGGGAAAGCTGTAACTCTGTGAGATGATTTCACAGAACACAAAGAAGTTTCTCAGAAAGCTTCTTTCTCTTTGTTATCGGAGGATATTTCCTTTGGCCCTATAGTCTTCAAAGGGATCCGAAATATCTGTTCTCAGATTCCAGAGAAATAAGGCTAGCAAAGAGATCCACGAAATACAGATGTAAGTCTGTGAGATGAATTAACAGAACACTAAGCAGTTTCTCAGAAAGCTTCTTGCCAGATTTCATCTGAGGATATTTCCTTTGTCACCATAGCCCTCTATGGGCTTCCAAATATCACTTTTCCAATTCCACAAGAACTGTCTTAGCGAAAGGCTACTCGAGAGGAAAGCTGTAACTCTGTGAGATGATTTCACAGAACACAAAGAAGTTTCTCAGAAAGCTTCTTTCTCTTTGTTATCGGAGGATATTTCCTTTGGCCCTATACTCTTCAAAGGGATCCGAAATATCTGTTCTCAGATTCCACAGAAATAAGGCTAGCAAAGAGATCCACGAAATACAGATGTAACTCTGTGAGATGAATTAACAGAACACTAAGCAGTTTCCAAGAAAGCTTCTTTCCAGATTTCATCTGAGGATATTTCCTTTTTCACCATAGCCTTCTATGGGCTTCCAAATATCACTTTGCCAATTCCACAAGAACTGTCTTAGCGAAAGGCTTCTTGAGGGGAAAGCTGTAACTCTGTGAGATGATTTCACAGAACACAAAGAAGTTTCTCAGAAAGCTTCTTTCTCTTTGTTATCGGAGGATATTTCCTTTGGCCCTATAGTCTTCAAAGGGATCCGAAATATCTGTTCTCAGATTCCACAGAAATAAGGCTAGCAAAGAGATCCACGAAATACAGATGTAACTCTGTGAGATGAATTAACAGGACACTTAGCAGTTTCTAGGAAAGCTTCTTTCCAGATTTCATCTGAGGATATTTCCTTTTTCACCATAGCCCTCTATTGGCTTCCAAATATCACTTTGCCAATTTCACAAGAACTGTCTTAGGGAAAGGCTTCTCGAGGGGAAAGCTGTAACTCTGTGAGATGATTTCACAGAACACAAAGAAGTTTCTCAGAAAGCTTCTTTCTCTTTGTTATCGGAGGATATTTCCTTTGGCCCTATAGTCTTCTAAGGGATCCGAAATATCTGTTCTCAGATTCCAGAGAAATAAGGCTAGCAAAGAGATCCACGAAATACAGATGTAACTCTGTGAGATGAATTAACAGAACACTAAGCAGTTTCTCAGAAAGCTTCTTTCCAGATTTCATCTGAGGATATTTCCTTTTTCACCATAGCCCTCTAGGGGTTCCAAATATCGCTTTGCCAATTACACAAGAACTGTCTTAGTGAAAGGCTTCTTGAGGGGAAAGCTGTAACTCTGTGAGATGATTTCACAGAACACAAAGAAGTTTCTCAGAAAGCTTCTTTCTCTTTGTTATCGGAGGATATTTCCTTTGGCCCTATAGTCTTCAAAGGGATCCGAAGTATCTGTTCTCAGATTCCACAGAAATAAGGCTAGCAAAGAGATCCACGAAATACAGATGTAACTCTGTGAGATGAATTAACAGGACACTTAGCAGTTTCTAGGAAAGCTTCTTTCCAGATTTCATCTGAGGATATTTCCTTTTTCACCATAGCCCTCTATGGGCTTCCAAATATCACTTTGCCAATTCCAAAAGAACTGTCTTAGCGAAAGGCTTCTCGATGGGAAAGCTGTAACTCTGTGAGATGATTTAACAGAACACAAAGGAGTTTCTCAGAAAGCTTCTTTCTCTTTGTTATCAGAGGATATTTCCTTTGGCCCTATAGACTTCAAAGGGATCCGAAATATCTGTAATCAGATTCCACAGAAATAAGGCTAGCAAAGAGATCCACGAAATACAGATGTAAGTCTGTGAGATGAATTAACAGAACACTAAGCAGTTTCTCAAAAAGCTTCTTTCCAGATTTCATCTGAGGATATTTCCTTTTTCACCATAGCCCTCTATGGGCTTCCAAATATCACTTTGCCAATTCCACAAGAACTGTCTTAGCGAAAGGCCTGTTGAGGGGAAAGTTGTAACTCTGCGAGATGATTTCACAGAACACAAAGAAGTTTCTCAGAAAGCTTCCTTCTCTTTGTTATCGGAGGATATTTCCTTTGGCTGTATAGTCTTCAAAGGGATCCGAAATATCGGTTCTCAGAATCCACAGAAATAAGGCTAGCAAAGAGATCCACGAAATACAGATGTAACTCTGTGAGATGAATTAACAGAACACTAAGCAGTTTCTCAGAAAGTTTCTTTCCAGATTTCATCTGAGGATATTTCCTTTTTCACCATAGCCCTCTATGGGCTTCCAAATATCACTTTGCCAATTCCACAAGAACTGTCTTAGCGAAAGGCTTCTTGAGGGGAAAGCTGTAACTCTGTGAGTTGATTTCACAGAACACAAAGTAGTTTCTCAGAAAGCTTCTTTCTCTTTGTTATCGGAGGATATTTCCTTTGGCCCTATAGTCTTCAAAGGGATCCGAAATATCTGTTCTCAGATTCCACAGAAATAAGGCTAGCAAACAGATCCACGAAATACAGATGTAAGTCTGTGAGATGAATTAACAGAACACTAAGCAGTTTCCAAGAAAGCTTCTTTCCTGATTTCATCTGAGGATATTTCCTTTTTCACCATAGCCCTCTATGGGCTTCCAAATATCACTTTGCCAATTCCACAAGAACTGTCTTAGCGAAAGGCTTCTTGAGGGGAAAGCTGTAACTCTGTGAGATGATTTCACAGAACACAAAGAAGTTTCTCAGAAAGCTTCTTTCTCTTTGTTATCGGAGGATATTTCCTTTGGCCCTATAGTCTTCAAAGGGATCCGAAATATCTGTTCTCAGATTCCACAGAAATAAGGCTAGCAAAGAGATCCACGAAATACAGATGTAATTCTGTGAGATGAATTAACAGAACCTTAAGCAGTTTCTCAGAAAGCTTCTTTCCAGATTTCATCAGAGGATATTTCCTTTTTCACCATAGCCCTCTATGGGCTTCCAAATATCACTTTGCCAATTCCACAAGAACTGTCTTAGCGAAAGGCTTTTTGAGGGGAAAGCTGTAACTCTGTGAGATGATTTCACAGAACACAAAGAAGTTTCTCAGAAAGCTTCTTTCTCTTTGTTATCGGAGGATATTTCCTTTGGCCGTATAGTCTTCAAAGGGATCCGAAATATCTGTTCTCAGATTCCAGAGAAATAAGGCTAGCAAAGAGATCCACGAAATACAGATGTAAGTCTGTGAGATGAATTAACAGAACACTAAGCAGTTTCTCAGAAAGCTTCTTGCCAGATTTCATCTGAGGATATTTCCTTTGTCACCATAGCCCTCTATGGGCTTCCAAATATCACTTTGCCAATTCCACAAGAACTGTCTTAGCGAAAGGCTTCTCGAGAGGAAAGCTGTAACTCTGTGAGATGATTTCACAGAACACAAAGAAGTTTCTCAGAAAGCTTCTTTCTCTTTGTTATCGGAGGATATTTCCTTTGGCCCTATACTCTTCAAAGGGATCCGAAATATCTGTTCTCAGATTCCACAGAAATAAGGCTAGCAAAGAGATCCACGAAATACAGATGTAACTCTGTGAGATGAATTAACAGAACACTAAGCAGTTTCCAAGAAAGCTTCTTTCCAGATTTCATCTGAGGATATTTCCTTTTTCACCATAGCCTTCTATGGGCTTCCAAATATCACTTTGCCAATTCCACAAGAACTGTCTTAGCGAAAGGCTTCTTGAGGGGAAAGCTGTAACTCTGTGAGATGATTTCACAGAACACAAAGAAGTTTCTCAGAAAGCTTCTTTCTCTTTGTTAACGGAGGATATTTCCTTTGGCCCTATAGTCTTCAAAGGGATCCGAAATATCTGTTCTCAGATTCCACAGAAATAAGGCTAGCAAAGAGATCCACGAAATACAGATGTAACTCTGTGAGATGAATTAACAGGACACTTAGCAGTTTCTAGGAAAGCTTCTTTCCAGATTTCATCTGAGGATATTTCCTTTTTCACCATAGCCCTCTATTGGCTTCCAAATATCACTTTGCCAATTTCACAAGAACTGTCTTAGGGAAAGGCTTCTCGAGGGGAAAGCTGTAACTCTGTGAGATGATTTCACAGAACACAAAGAAGTTTCTCAGAAAGCTTCTTTCTCTTTGTTATCGGAGGATATTTCCTTTGGCCCTATAGTCTTCTAAGGGATCCGAAATATCTGTTCTCAGATTCCAGAGAAATAAGGCTAGCAAAGAGATCCACGAAATACAGATGTAACTCTGTGAGATGAATTAACAGAACACTAAGCAGTTTCTCAGAAAGCTTCTTGCCAGATTTCATCTGAGGATATTTCCTTTTTCACCATAGCCCTCTAGGGGTTCCAAATATCGCTTTGCCAATTACACAAGAACTGTCTTAGTGAAAGGCTTCTTGAGGGGAAAGCTGTAACTCTGTGAGATGATTTCACAGAACACAAAGAAGTTTCTCAGAAAGCTTCTTTCTCTTTGTTATCGGAGGATATTTCCTTTGGCCCTATAGTCTTCAAAGGGATCCGAAATATCTGTTCTCAGATTCCACAGAAATAAGGCTAGCAAAGAGATCCACGAAATACAGATGTAACTCTGTGAGATGAATTAACAGAACACTAAGCAGTTTCCAAGAAAGCTTCTTTCCAGATTTCATCTGAGGATATTTCCTTTTTCACCATAGCCTTCTATGGGCTTCCAAATATCACTTTGCCAATTCCACAAGAACTGTCTTAGCGAAAGGCTCCTTGAGGGGAAAGCTGTAACTCTGTGAGATGATTTCACAGAACACAAAGAAGTTTCTCAGAAAGCTTCTTTCTCTTTGTTATCGGAGGATATTTCCTTATGCCCTATATTCTTCAAAGGGATCCGAAATATCTGTTCTCAGATTCCACAGAAATAAGGCTAGCAAAGAGATCCAGGAAATACAGATGTAACTCTGTGAGATGAATTAACAGGACACTTAGCAGTTTCTAGGAAAGCTTCTTTCCAATTTTCATCTGAGGATATTTCCTTTTTCACCATAGCCCTCTATGGGCTTCCAAATATCACTTTGCCAATTCCACAAGAACTGTCTTAGCGAAAGGCTTCTCGAGGGGAAAGCTGTAACTCTGCGAGATGATTTCACAGAACACAAAGAAGTTTCTCAGAAAGCTTCCTTCTCTTTGTTATCGGAGGATATTTCCTTTGGCTGTATAGTCTTCAAAGGGATCCGAAATATCTGTTCTCAGATTCCACAGAAATAAGGCTAGCAAAGAGATCCACGAAATACAGATGTAACTCTGTGAGATGAATTAACAGAACACTAAGCAGTTTCCAAGAAAGCTTCTTTCCAGATTTCATCTGAGGACATTTCCTTTTTCACCATAGCCCTCTATGGGCTTCCAAATATCACTTTGCCAATTCCACAAGAACTGTCTTAGCGAAAGGCTTCTCGAGGGGAAAGCTGTAACTCTGTGAGATGATTTCACAGAACACAAAGAAGTTTCTCAGAAAGCTTCTTTCTCTTTGTTATCGGAGGATATTTCCTTTGGCCCTATAGTCTTCAAAGGGATCCGAAATATCTTTTCTTAGATTCCACAGAAATAAGGCTAGCGAAGAGATCGACGAAATACAGATATAACACTGTGAGATGAATTAACAGAACACTAAGCAGTTTCTCAGAAAGTTTCTTTCCAGATTTCATCTGAGGATATTTCCTTTTTCACCCTAGCCCTCTATGGGCTTCCAAATATCACTTTGCCAATTCCACAAGAACTGTCTTAGCGAAAGGCTTCTCGAGGGGAATGCTGTAACTCTGTGAGATGATTTCACAGAACACAAAGAAGTTTCTCAGAAAGCTTCTTTCTCTTTGTTATCGGAGGATATTTCCTTTGGCCCTATAGTCTTCAAAGGGATCCGAAATATCTGTTCTCAGATTCCACAGAAATAAGGCTAGCAAAGAGACCCACGAAATACAGATGTAACTCTGTGAGATGAATTAACAGAACACTAAGCAGTTTCCAAGAAAGCTTCTTTCCTGATTTCATCTGAGGATATTTCCTTTTTCACCATAGCCCTCTATGGGCTTCCAAATATCACTTTGCCAATTCCACAAGAACTGTCTTAGCGAAAGGCTTCTTGATGGGAAACCTGTAATTCTGTGAGATGATTTCACAGAACACAAAGAAGTTTCTCAGAAAGCTTCTTTCTCTTTGTTATCAGAAGATATTTCCTTTGGCCCTATAGTCTTCAAAGGGATCCGAAATATCTGTTCTCAGATTCCACAGAAATAAGGCTAGCAAAGAGATCCACGAAATACAGATGTATTTCTGTGAGATGAATTAACAGAACACTAAGCAGTTTCTCAGAAATCTTCTTTCCAGATTTCATCTGAGGATATTTCCTTTTTCACCATAGCCCTCTATGGGCTTCCAAATATCACTTTGCCAATTCCACAAGAACTGTCTTAGCGAAAGGCTTCTCGAGGGGAAAGCTGTAACTCTGTGAGATGATTTCACAGAACACAAAGAAGTTTCTCAGAAAGCTTCTTTCTCTTTGTTATCGGAGGATATTTCCTTTGGCCCTATAGTCTTCAAAGGGATCCGAAATATCTGTTCTCAGATTCCACAGAAATAAGGCTAGCAAAGAGATCCACGAAATACAGATGTAAGTCTGTGAGATGAATTAACAGAACACTAAGCAGTTTCTCAAAAACCTTCTTTCCATATTTCATCTGAGGATATTTCCTTTTTCACCATAGCCCTCTTTGGGCTTCCAAATATCACTTTGCCAATTCCACAAGAACTGTCTTAGCAAAAGGCTTCTTGAGGGGAAAGCTGTAACTCTGTGAGATGATTTCCAGAACACAAAGAAGTTTCTCAGAAAGCTTCTTTCTCTTTGTTATCGGAGGATAATTTCTTTGGCTCTATAGTCTTCAAAGGGATCCGAAATATCTGGTCTCAGATTCCACAGAAATAAGGCTAGCAAAGAGATCCACGATATACAGATGTAACTCTGTGAGGTGAATTAACAGGACACTCAGCAGTTTCTAGGAAAGCTTCTTTCCAGATTTCATCTGAGGACATTTCCTTTTTCACCATAGCCCTCTATGGGCTTCCAAATATCACTTTGCCAATTCCACAAGAACTGTCTTAGCGAAAGGCTTCTCGAGGGGAAAGCTGTAACTCTGTGAGATGATTTCACAGAACACAAAGAAGTTTCTCAGAAAGCTTCCTTCTCTTTGTTATCGGAGGATATTTCCTTTGGCTGTATAGTCTTCAAAGGGATCCGAAATATCGGTTCTCAGAATCCACAGAAATAAGGCTAGCAAAGAGATCCACGAAATACAGATGTAACTCTGTGAGATGAATTAACAGAACACTAAGCAGTTTCTCAGAAAGTTTCTTTCCAGATTTCATCTGAGGATATTTCCTTTTTCACCATAGCCCTCTATGGGCTTCCAAATATCACTTTGCCAATTCCACAAGAACTGTCTTAGCGAAAGGCTTCTTGAGGGGAAAGCTGTAACTCTGTGAGTTGATTTCACAGAACACAAAGTAGTTTCTCAGAAAGCTTGTTTCTCTTTGTTATCGGAGGATATTTCCTTTGGCCCTATAGTCTTCAAAGGGATCCGAAATATCTGTTCTCAGATTCCACAGAAATAAGGCTAGCAAACAGATCCACGAAATACAGATGTAAGGCTGTGAGATGAATTAACAGAACACTAAGCAGTTTCCAAGAAAGCTTCTTTCCTGATTTCATCTGAGGATATTTCCTTTTTCACCATAGCCCTCTATGGGCTTCCAAATATCACTTTGCCAATTCCACAAGAACTGTCTTAGCGAAAGGCTTCTTGAGGGGAAAGCTGTAACTCTGTGAGATGATTTCACAGAACACAAAGAAGTTTCTCAGAAAGCTTCTTTCTCTTTGTTATCGGAGGATATTTCCTTTGGCCCTATAGTCTTCAAAGGGATCCGAAATATCTGTTCTCAGATTCCAGAGAAATAAGGCTAGCAAAGAGATCCACGAAATACAGATGTAATTCTGTGAGATGAATTAACAGAACCTTAAGCAGTTTCTCAGAAAGCTTCTTTCCATATTTCATCAGAGGATATTTCCTTTTTCACCATAGCCCTCTATGGGCTTCCAAATATCACTTTGCCAATTCCACAAGAACTGTCTTAGCGAAAGGCTTTTTGAGGGGAAAGCTGTAACTCTGTGAGATGATTTCACAGAACACAAAGAAGTTTCTCAGAAAGCTTCTTTCTCTTTGTTATCGGAGGATATTTCCTTTGGCCCTATAGTCTTCAAAGGGATCCGAAATATCTGTTCTCAGATTCCAGAGAAATAAGGCTAGCAAAGAGATCCACGAAATACAGATGTAAGTCTGTGAGATGAATTAACAGAACACTAAGCAGTTTCTCAGAAAGCTTCTTGCCAGATTTCATCTGAGGATATTTCCTTTGTCACCATAGCCCTCTATGGGCTTCCAAATATCACTTTGCCAATTCCACAAGAACTGTCTTAGCGAAAGGCTTCTCGAGGGGAAAGCTGTAACTCTGTGAGATGATTTCACAGAACACAAAGAAGTTTCTCAGAAAGCTTCTTTCTCTTTGTTATCGGAGGATATTTCCTTTGGCCCTATACTCTTCAAAGGGATCCGAAATATCTGTTCTCAGATTCCACAGAAATAAGGCTAGCAAAGAGATCCACGAAATACAGATGTAACTCTGTGAGATGAATTAACAGAACACTAAGCAGTTTCCAAGAAAGCTTCTTTCCAGATTTCATCTGAGGATATTTCCTTTTTCACCATAGCCTTCTATGGGCTTCCAAATATCACTTTGCCAATTCCACAAGAACTGTCTTAGCGAAAGGCTTCTTGAGGGGAAAGCTGTAACTCTGTGAGATGATTTCACAGAACACAAAGAAGTTTCTCAGAAAGCTTCTTTCTCTTTGTTAACGGAGGATATTTCCTTTGGCCCTATAGTCTTCAAAGGGATCCGAAATATCTGTTCTCAGATTCCACAGAAATAAGGCTAGCAAAGAGATCCACGAAATACAGATGTAACTCTGTGAGATGAATTAACAGGACACTTAGCAGTTTCTAGGAAAGCTTCTTTCCAGATTTCATCTGAGGATATTTCCTTTTTCACCATAGCCCTCTATTGGCTTCCAAATATCACTTTGCCAATTTCACAAGAACTGTCTTAGGGAAAGGCTTCTCGAGGGGAAAGCTGTAACTCTGTGAGATGATTTCACAGAACACAAAGAAGTTTCTCAGAAAGCTTCTTTCTCTTTGTTATCGGAGGATATTTCCTTTGGCCCTATAGTCTTCTAAGGGATCCGAAATATCTGTTCTCAGATTCCAGAGAAATAAGGCTAGCAAAGAGATCCACGAAATACAGATGTAACTCTGTGAGATGAATTAACAGAACACTAAGCAGTTTCTCAGAAAGCTTCTTGCCAGATTTCATCTGAGGATATTTCCTTTTTCACCATAGCCCTCTAGGGGTTCCAAATATCGCTTTGCCAATTACACAAGAACTGTCTTAGTGAAAGGCTTCTTGAGGGGAAAGCTGTAACTCTGTGAGATGATTTCACAGAACACAAAGAAGTTTCTCAGAAAGCTTCTTTCTCTTTGTTATCGGAGGATATTTCCTTTGGCCCTATAGTCTTCAAAGGGATCCGAAATATCTGTTCTCAGATTCCACAGAAATAAGGCTAGCAAAGAGATCCACGAAATACAGATGTAACTCTGTGAGATGAATTAACAGAACACTAAGCAGTTTCCAAGAAAGCTTCTTTCCAGATTTCATCTGAGGATATTTCCTTTTTCACCATAGCCTTCTATGGGCTTCCAAATATCACTTTGCCAATTCCACAAGAACTGTCTTAGCGAAAGGCTCCTTGAGGGGAAAGCTGTAACTCTGTGAGATGATTTCACAGAACACAAAGAAGTTTCTCAGAAAGCTTCTTTCTCTTTGTTATCGGAGGATATTTCCTTATGCCCTATATTCTTCAAAGGGATCCGAAATATCTGTTCTCAGATTCCACAGAAATAAGGCTAGCAAAGAGATCCAGGAAATACAGATGTAACTCTGTGAGATGAATTAACAGGACACTTAGCAGTTTCTAGGAAAGCTTCTTTCCAATTTTCATCTGAGGATATTTCCTTTTTCACCATAGCCCTCTATGGGCTTCCAAATATCACTTTGCCAATTCCACAAGAACTGTCTTAGCGAAAGGCTTCTCGAGGGGAAAGCTGTAACTCTGCGAGATGATTTCACAGAACACAAAGAAGTTTCTCAGAAAGCTTCCTTCTCTTTGTTATCGGAGGATATTTCCTTTGGCTGTATAGTCTTCAAAGGGATCCGAAATATCTGTTCTCAGATTCCACAGAAATAAGGCTAGCAAAGAGATCCACGAAATACAGATGTAACTCTGTGAGATGAATTAACAGAACACTAAGCAGTTTCCAAGAAAGCTTCTTTCCAGATTTCATCTGAGGACATTTCCTTTTTCACCATAGCCCTCTATGGGCTTCCAAATATCACTTTGCCAATTCCACAAGAACTGTCTTAGCGAAAGGCTTCTCGAGGGGAAAGCTGTAACTCTGTGAGATGATTTCACAGAACACAAAGAAGTTTCTCAGAAAGCTTCTTTCTCTTTGTTATCGGAGGATATTTCCTTTGGCCCTATAGTCTTCAAAGGGATCCGAAATATCTTTTCTTAGATTCCACAGAAATAAGGCTAGCGAAGAGATCGACGAAATACAGATATAACACTGTGAGATGAATTAACAGAACACTAAGCAGTTTCTCAGAAAGTTTCTTTCCAGATTTCATCTGAGGATATTTCCTTTTTCACCCTAGCCCTCTATGGGCTTCCAAATATCACTTTGCCAATTCCACAAGAACTGTCTTAGCGAAAGGCTTCTCGAGGGGAATGCTGTAACTCTGTGAGATGATTTCACAGAACACAAAGAAGTTTCTCAGAAAGCTTCTTTCTCTTTGTTATCGGAGGATATTTCCTTTGGCCCTATAGTCTTCAAAGGGATCCGAAATATCTGTTCTCAGATTCCACAGAAATAAGGCTAGCAAAGAGACCCACGAAATACAGATGTAACTCTGTGAGATGAATTAACAGAACACTAAGCAGTTTCCAAGAAAGCTTCTTTCCTGATTTCATCTGAGGATATTTCCTTTTTCACCATAGCCCTCTATGGGCTTCCAAATATCACTTTGCCAATTCCACAAGAACTGTCTTAGCGAAAGGCTTCTTGATGGGAAACCTGTAATTCTGTGAGATGATTTCACAGAACACAAAGAAGTTTCTCAGAAAGCTTCTTTCTCTTTGTTATCAGAAGATATTTCCTTTGGCCCTATAGTCTTCAAAGGGATCCGAAATATCTGTTCTCAGATTCCACAGAAATAAGGCTAGCAAAGAGATCCACGAAATACAGATGTATTTCTGTGAGATGAATTAACAGAACACTAAGCAGTTTCTCAGAAATCTTCTTTCCAGATTTCATCTGAGGATATTTCCTTTTTCACCATAGCCCTCTATGGGCTTCCAAATATCACTTTGCCAATTCCACAAGAACTGTCTTAGCGAAAGGCTTCTCGAGGGGAAAGCTGTAACTCTGTGAGATGATTTCACAGAACACAAAGAAGTTTCTCAGAAAGCTTCTTTCTCTTTGTTATCGGAGGATATTTCCTTTGGCCCTATAGTCTTCAAAGGGATCCGAAATATCTGTTCTCAGATTCCACAGAAATAAGGCTAGCAAAGAGATCCACGAAATACAGATGTAAGTCTGTGAGATGAATTAACAGAACACTAAGCAGTTTCTCAAAAACCTTCTTTCCATATTTCATCTGAGGATATTTCCTTTTTCACCATAGCCCTCTTTGGGCTTCCAAATATCACTTTGCCAATTCCACAAGAACTGTCTTAGCAAAAGGCTTCTTGAGGGGAAAGCTGTAACTCTGTGAGATGATTTCCAGAACACAAAGAAGTTTCTCAGAAAGCTTCTTTCTCTTTGTTATCGGAGGATAATTTCTTTGGCTCTATAGTCTTCAAAGGGATCCGAAATATCTGGTCTCAGATTCCACAGAAATAAGGCTAGCAAAGAGATCCACGATATACAGATGTAACTCTGTGAGGTGAATTAACAGGACACTCAGCAGTTTCTAGGAAAGCTTCTTTCCAGATTTCATCTGAGGACATTTCCTTTTTCACCATAGCCCTCTATGGGCTTCCAAATATCACTTTGCCAATTCCACAAGAACTGTCTTAGCGAAAGGCTTCTCGAGGGGAAAGCTGTAACTCTGTGAGATGATTTCACAGAACACAAAGAAGTTTCTCAGAAAGCTTCCTTCTCTTTGTTATCGGAGGATATTTCCTTTGGCTGTATAGTCTTCAAAGGGATCCGAAATATCGGTTCTCAGAATCCACAGAAATAAGGCTAGCAAAGAGATCCACGAAATACAGATGTAACTCTGTGAGATGAATTAACAGAACACTAAGCAGTTTCTCAGAAAGTTTCTTTCCAGATTTCATCTGAGGATATTTCCTTTTTCACCATAGCCCTCTATGGGCTTCCAAATATCACTTTGCCAATTCCACAAGAACTGTCTTAGCGAAAGGCTTCTTGAGGGGAAAGCTGTAACTCTGTGAGATGATTTCACAGAACACAAAGAAGTTTCTCAGAAAGCTTCTTTCTCTTTGTTATCGGAGGATATTTCCTTTGGCCCTATAGTCTTCAAAGGGATCCGAAATATCTGTTCTCAGATTCCACAGAAATAAGGCTAGCAAAGAGATCCACGAAATACAGATGTAACTCTGTGAGATGAATTAACAGAACACTAAGCAGTTTCCAAGAAAGCTTCTTTCCAGATTTCATCTGAGGATATTTCCTTTTTCACCATAGCCTTCTATGGGCTTCCAAATATCACTTTGCCAATTCCACAAGAACTGTCTTAGCGAAAGGCTCCTTGAGGGGAAAGCTGTAACTCTGTGAGATGATTTCACAGAACACAAAGAAGTTTCTCAGAAAGCTTCTTTCTCTTTGTTATCGGAGGATATTTCCTTATGCCCTATATTCTTCAAAGGGATCCGAAATATCTGTTCTCAGATTCCACAGAAATAAGGCTAGCAAAGAGATCCAGGAAATACAGATGTAACTCTGTGAGATGAATTAACAGGACACTTAGCAGTTTCTAGGAAAGCTTCTTTCCAATTTTCATCTGAGGATATTTCCTTTTTCACCATAGCCCTCTATGGGCTTCCAAATATCACTTTGCCAATTCCACAAGAACTGTCTTAGCGAAAGGCTTCTCGAGGGGAAAGCTGTAACTCTGCGAGATGATTTCACAGAACACAAAGAAGTTTCTCAGAAAGCTTCCTTCTCTTTGTTATCGGAGGATATTTCCTTTGGCTGTATAGTCTTCAAAGGGATCCGAAATATCTGTTCTCAGATTCCACAGAAATAAGGCTAGCAAAGAGATCCACGAAATACAGATGTAACTCTGTGAGATGAATTAACAGAACACTAAGCAGTTTCCAAGAAAGCTTCTTTCCAGATTTCATCTGAGGACATTTCCTTTTTCACCATAGCCCTCTATGGGCTTCCAAATATCACTTTGCCAATTCCACAAGAACTGTCTTAGCGAAAGGCTTCTCGAGGGGAAAGCTGTAACTCTGTGAGATGATTTCACAGAACACAAAGAAGTTTCTCAGAAAGCTTCTTTCTCTTTGTTATCGGAGGATATTTCCTTTGGCCCTATAGTCTTCAAAGGGATCCGAAATATCTTTTCTTAGATTCCACAGAAATAAGGCTAGCGAAGAGATCGACGAAATACAGATATAACACTGTGAGATGAATTAACAGAACACTAAGCAGTTTCTCAGAAAGTTTCTTTCCAGATTTCATCTGAGGATATTTCCTTTTTCACCCTAGCCCTCTATGGGCTTCCAAATATCACTTTGCCAATTCCACAAGAACTGTCTTAGCGAAAGGCTTCTCGAGGGGAATGCTGTAACTCTGTGAGATGATTTCACAGAACACAAAGAAGTTTCTCAGAAAGCTTCTTTCTCTTTGTTATCGGAGGATATTTCCTTTGGCCCTATAGTCTTCAAAGGGATCCGAAATATCTGTTCTCAGATTCCACAGAAATAAGGCTAGCAAAGAGACCCACGAAATACAGATGTAACTCTGTGAGATGAATTAACAGAACACTAAGCAGTTTCCAAGAAAGCTTCTTTCCTGATTTCATCTGAGGATATTTCCTTTTTCACCATAGCCCTCTATGGGCTTCCAAATATCACTTTGCCAATTCCACAAGAACTGTCTTAGCGAAAGGCTTCTTGATGGGAAACCTGTAATTCTGTGAGATGATTTCACAGAACACAAAGAAGTTTCTCAGAAAGCTTCTTTCTCTTTGTTATCAGAAGATATTTCCTTTGGCCCTATAGTCTTCAAAGGGATCCGAAATATCTGTTCTCAGATTCCACAGAAATAAGGCTAGCAAAGAGATCCACGAAATACAGATGTATTTCTGTGAGATGAATTAACAGAACACTAAGCAGTTTCTCAGAAATCTTCTTTCCAGATTTCATCTGAGGATATTTCCTTTTTCACCATAGCCCTCTATGGGCTTCCAAATATCACTTTGCCAATTCCACAAGAACTGTCTTAGCGAAAGGCTTCTCGAGGGGAAAGCTGTAACTCTGTGAGATGATTTCACAGAACACAAAGAAGTTTCTCAGAAAGCTTCTTTCTCTTTGTTATCGGAGGATATTTCCTTTGGCCCTATAGTCTTCAAAGGGATCCGAAATATCTGTTCTCAGATTCCACAGAAATAAGGCTAGCAAAGAGATCCACGAAATACAGATGTAAGTCTGTGAGATGAATTAACAGAACACTAAGCAGTTTCTCAAAAACCTTCTTTCCATATTTCATCTGAGGATATTTCCTTTTTCACCATAGCCCTCTTTGGGCTTCCAAATATCACTTTGCCAATTCCACAAGAACTGTCTTAGCAAAAGGCTTCTTGAGGGGAAAGCTGTAACTCTGTGAGATGATTTCCAGAACACAAAGAAGTTTCTCAGAAAGCTTCTTTCTCTTTGTTATCGGAGGATAATTTCTTTGGCTCTATAGTCTTCAAAGGGATCCGAAATATCTGGTCTCAGATTCCACAGAAATAAGGCTAGCAAAGAGATCCACGATATACAGATGTAACTCTGTGAGGTGAATTAACAGGACACTCAGCAGTTTCTAGGAAAGCTTCTTTCCAGATTTCATCTGAGGACATTTCCTTTTTCACCATAGCCCTCTATGGGCTTCCAAATATCACTTTGCCAATTCCACAAGAACTGTCTTAGCGAAAGGCTTCTCGAGGGGAAAGCTGTAACTCTGTGAGATGATTTCACAGAACACAAAGAAGTTTCTCAGAAAGCTTCCTTCTCTTTGTTATCGGAGGATATTTCCTTTGGCTGTATAGTCTTCAAAGGGATCCGAAATATCGGTTCTCAGAATCCACAGAAATAAGGCTAGCAAAGAGATCCACGAAATACAGATGTAACTCTGTGAGATGAATTAACAGAACACTAAGCAGTTTCTCAGAAAGTTTCTTTCCAGATTTCATCTGAGGATATTTCCTTTTTCACCATAGCCCTCTATGGGCTTCCAAATATCACTTTGCCAATTCCACAAGAACTGTCTTAGCGAAAGGCTTCTTGAGGGGAAAGCTGTAACTCTGTGAGTTGATTTCACAGAACACAAAGTAGTTTCTCAGAAAGCTTGTTTCTCTTTGTTATCGGAGGATATTTCCTTTGGCCCTATAGTCTTCAAAGGGATCCGAAATATCTGTTCTCAGATTCCACAGAAATAAGGCTAGCAAACAGATCCACGAAATACAGATGTAAGGCTGTGAGATGAATTAACAGAACACTAAGCAGTTTCCAAGAAAGCTTCTTTCCTGATTTCATCTGAGGATATTTCCTTTTTCACCATAGCCCTCTATGGGCTTCCAAATATCACTTTGCCAATTCCACAAGAACTGTCTTAGCGAAAGGCTTCTTGAGGGGAAAGCTGTAACTCTGTGAGATGATTTCACAGAACACAAAGAAGTTTCTCAGAAAGCTTCTTTCTCTTTGTTATCGGAGGATATTTCCTTTGGCCCTATAGTCTTCAAAGGGATCCGAAATATCTGTTCTCAGATTCCAGAGAAATAAGGCTAGCAAAGAGATCCACGAAATACAGATGTAATTCTGTGAGATGAATTAACAGAACCTTAAGCAGTTTCTCAGAAAGCTTCTTTCCATATTTCATCAGAGGATATTTCCTTTTTCACCATAGCCCTCTATGGGCTTCCAAATATCACTTTGCCAATTCCACAAGAACTGTCTTAGCGAAAGGCTTTTTGAGGGGAAAGCTGTAACTCTGTGAGATGATTTCACAGAACACAAAGAAGTTTCCCAGAAAGCTTCTTTCTCTTTGTTATCGGAGGATATTTCCTTTGGCCCTATAGTCTTCAAAGGGATCCGAAATATCTGTTCTCAGATTCCAGAGAAATAAGGCTAGCAAAGAGATCCACGAAATACAGATGTAAGTCTGTGAGATGAATTAACAGAACACTAAGCAGTTTCTCAGAAAGCTTCTTGCCAGATTTCATCTGAGGATATTTCCTTTGTCACCATAGCCCTCTATGGGCTTCCAAATATCACTTTGCCAATTCCACAAGAACTGTCTTAGCGAAAGGCTTCTCGAGAGGAAAGCTGTAACTCTGTGAGATGATTTCACAGAACACAAAGAAGTTTCTCAGAAAGCTTCTTTCTCTTTGTTATCGGAGGATATTTCCTTTGGCCCTATACTCTTCAAAGGGATCCGAAATATCTGTTCTCAGATTCCACAGAAATAAGGCTAGCAAAGAGATCCACGAAATACAGATGTAACTCTGTGAGATGAATTAACAGAACACTAAGCAGTTTCCAAGAAAGCTTCTTTCCAGATTTCATCTGAGGATATTTCCTTTTTCACCATAGCCTTCTATGGGCTTCCAAATATCACTTTGCCAATTCCACAAGAACTGTCTTAGCGAAAGGCTTCTTGAGGGGAAAGCTGTAACTCTGTGAGATGATTTCACAGAACACAAAGAAGTTTCTCAGAAAGCTTCTTTCTCTTTGTTAACGGAGGATATTTCCTTTGGCCCTATAGTCTTCAAAGGGATCCGAAATATCTGTTCTCAGATTCCACAGAAATAAGGCTAGCAAAGAGATCCACGAAATACAGATGTAACTCTGTGAGATGAATTAACAGGACACTTAGCAGTTTCTAGGAAAGCTTCTTTCCAGATTTCATCTGAGGATATTTCCTTTTTCACCATAGCCCTCTATTGGCTTCCAAATATCACTTTGCCAATTCCACAAGAACTGTCTTAGCGAAAGGCTCCTTGAGGGGAAAGCTGTAACTCTGTGAGATGATTTCACAGAACACAAAGAAGTTTCTCAGAAAGCTTCTTTCTCTTTGTTATCGGAGGATATTTCCTTATGCCCTATATTCTTCAAAGGGATCCGAAATATCTGTTCTCAGATTCCACAGAAATAAGGCTAGCAAAGAGATCCAGGAAATACAGATGTAACTCTGTGAGATGAATTAACAGGACACTTAGCAGTTTCTAGGAAAGCTTCTTTCCAATTTTCATCTGAGGATATTTCCTTTTTCACCATAGCCCTCTATGGGCTTCCAAATATCACTTTGCCAATTCCACAAGAACTGTCTTAGCGAAAGGCTTCTCGAGGGGAAAGCTGTAACTCTGCGAGATGATTTCACAGAACACAAAGAAGTTTCTCAGAAAGCTTCCTTCTCTTTGTTATCGGAGGATATTTCCTTTGGCTGTATAGTCTTCAAAGGGATCCGAAATATCTGTTCTCAGATTCCACAGAAATAAGGCTAGCAAAGAGATCCACGAAATACAGATGTAACTCTGTGAGATGAATTAACAGAACACTAAGCAGTTTCCAAGAAAGCTTCTTTCCAGATTTCATCTGAGGACATTTCCTTTTTCACCATAGCCCTCTATGGGCTTCCAAATATCACTTTGCCAATTCCACAAGAACTGTCTTAGCGAAAGGCTTCTCGAGGGGAAAGCTGTAACTCTGTGAGATGATTTCACAGAACACAAAGAAGTTTCTCAGAAAGCTTCTTTCTCTTTGTTATCGGAGGATATTTCCTTTGGCCCTATAGTCTTCAAAGGGATCCGAAATATCTTTTCTTAGATTCCACAGAAATAAGGCTAGCGAAGAGATCGACGAAATACAGATATAACACTGTGAGATGAATTAACAGAACACTAAGCAGTTTCTCAGAAAGTTTCTTTCCAGATTTCATCTGAGGATATTTCCTTTTTCACCCTAGCCCTCTATGGGCTTCCAAATATCACTTTGCCAATTCCACAAGAACTGTCTTAGCGAAAGGCTTCTCGAGGGGAATGCTGTAACTCTGTGAGATGATTTCACAGAACACAAAGAAGTTTCTCAGAAAGCTTCTTTCTCTTTGTTATCGGAGGATATTTCCTTTGGCCCTATAGTCTTCAAAGGGATCCGAAATATCTGTTCTCAGATTCCACAGAAATAAGGCTAGCAAAGAGACCCACGAAATACAGATGTAACTCTGTGAGATGAATTAACAGAACACTAAGCAGTTTCCAAGAAAGCTTCTTTCCTGATTTCATCTGAGGATATTTCCTTTTTCACCATAGCCCTCTATGGGCTTCCAAATATCACTTTGCCAATTCCACAAGAACTGTCTTAGCGAAAGGCTTCTTGATGGGAAACCTGTAATTCTGTGAGATGATTTCACAGAACACAAAGAAGTTTCTCAGAAAGCTTCTTTCTCTTTGTTATCAGAAGATATTTCCTTTGGCCCTATAGTCTTCAAAGGGATCCGAAATATCTGTTCTCAGATTCCACAGAAATAAGGCTAGCAAAGAGATCCACGAAATACAGATGTATTTCTGTGAGATGAATTAACAGAACACTAAGCAGTTTCTCAGAAATCTTCTTTCCAGATTTCATCTGAGGATATTTCCTTTTTCACCATAGCCCTCTATGGGCTTCCAAATATCACTTTGCCAATTCCACAAGAACTGTCTTAGCGAAAGGCTTCTCGAGGGGAAAGCTGTAACTCTGTGAGATGATTTCACAGAACACAAAGAAGTTTCTCAGAAAGCTTCTTTCTCTTTGTTATCGGAGGATATTTCCTTTGGCCCTATAGTCTTCAAAGGGATCCGAAATATCTGTTCTCAGATTCCACAGAAATAAGGCTAGCAAAGAGATCCACGAAATACAGATGTAAGTCTGTGAGATGAATTAACAGAACACTAAGCAGTTTCTCAAAAACCTTCTTTCCATATTTCATCTGAGGATATTTCCTTTTTCACCATAGCCCTCTTTGGGCTTCCAAATATCACTTTGCCAATTCCACAAGAACTGTCTTAGCAAAAGGCTTCTTGAGGGGAAAGCTGTAACTCTGTGAGATGATTTCCAGAACACAAAGAAGTTTCTCAGAAAGCTTCTTTCTCTTTGTTATCGGAGGATAATTTCTTTGGCTCTATAGTCTTCAAAGGGATCCGAAATATCTGGTCTCAGATTCCACAGAAATAAGGCTAGCAAAGAGATCCACGATATACAGATGTAACTCTGTGAGGTGAATTAACAGGACACTCAGCAGTTTCTAGGAAAGCTTCTTTCCAGATTTCATCTGAGGACATTTCCTTTTTCACCATAGCCCTCTATGGGCTTCCAAATATCACTTTGCCAATTCCACAAGAACTGTCTTAGCGAAAGGCTTCTCGAGGGGAAAGCTGTAACTCTGTGAGATGATTTCACAGAACACAAAGAAGTTTCTCAGAAAGCTTCCTTCTCTTTGTTATCGGAGGATATTTCCTTTGGCTGTATAGTCTTCAAAGGGATCCGAAATATCGGTTCTCAGAATCCACAGAAATAAGGCTAGCAAAGAGATCCACGAAATACAGATGTAACTCTGTGAGATGAATTAACAGAACACTAAGCAGTTTCTCAGAAAGTTTCTTTCCAGATTTCATCTGAGGATATTTCCTTTTTCACCATAGCCCTCTATGGGCTTCCAAATATCACTTTGCCAATTCCACAAGAACTGTCTTAGCGAAAGGCTTCTTGAGGGGAAAGCTGTAACTCTGTGAGTTCATTTCACAGAACACAAAGTAGTTTCTCAGAAAGCTTGTTTCTCTTTGTTATCGGAGGATATTTCCTTTGGCCCTATAGTCTTCAAAGGGATCCGAAATATCTGTTCTCAGATTCCACAGAAATAAGGCTAGCAAACAGATCCACGAAATACAGATGTAAGGCTGTGAGATGAATTAACAGAACACTAAGCAGTTTCCAAGAAAGCTTCTTTCCTGATTTCATCTGAGGATATTTCCTTTTTCACCATAGCCCTCTATGGGCTTCCAAATATCACTTTGCCAATTCCACAAGAACTGTCTTAGCGAAAGGCTTCTTGAGGGGAAAGCTGTAACTCTGTGAGATGATTTCACAGAACACAAAGAAGTTTCTCAGAAAGCTTCTTTCTCTTTGTTATCGGAGGATATTTCCTTTGGCCCTATAGTCTTCAAAGGGATCCGAAATATCTGTTCTCAGATTCCAGAGAAATAAGGCTAGCAAAGAGATCCACGAAATACAGATGTAATTCTGTGAGATGAATTAACAGAACCTTAAGCAGTTTCTCAGAAAGCTTCTTTCCATATTTCATCAGAGGATATTTCCTTTTTCACCATAGCCCTCTATGGGCTTCCAAATATCACTTTGCCAATTCCACAAGAACTGTCTTAGCGAAAGGCTTTTTGAGGGGAAAGCTGTAACTCTGTGAGATGATTTCACAGAACACAAAGAAGTTTCTCAGAAAGCTTCTTTCTCTTTGTTATCGGAGGATATTTCCTTTGGCCCTATAGTCTTCAAAGGGATCCGAAATATCTGTTCTCAGATTCCAGAGAAATAAGGCTAGCAAAGAGATCCACGAAATACAGATGTAAGTCTGTGAGATGAATTAACAGAACACTAAGCAGTTTCTCAGAAAGCTTCTTGCCAGATTTCATCTGAGGATATTTCCTTTGTCACCATAGCCCTCTATGGGCTTCCAAATATCACTTTGCCAATTCCACAAGAACTGTCTTAGCGAAAGGCTTCTCGAGAGGAAAGCTGTAACTCTGTGAGATGATTTCACAGAACACAAAGAAGTTTCTCAGAAAGCTTCTTTCTCTTTGTTATCGGAGGATATTTCCTTTGGCCCTATACACTTCAAAGGGATCCGAAATATCTGTTCTCAGATTCCACAGAAATAAGGCTAGCAAAGAGATCCACGAAATACAGATGTAACTCTGTGAGATGAATTAACAGAACACTAAGCAGTTTCCAAGAAAGCTTCTTTCCAGATTTCATCTGAGGATATTTCCTTTTTCACCATAGCCTTCTATGGGCTTCCAAATATCACTTTGCCAATTCCACAAGAACTGTCTTAGCGAAAGGCTTCTTGAGGGGAAAGCTGTAACTCTGTGAGATGATTTCACAGAACACAAAGAAGTTTCTCAGAAAGCTTCTTTCTCTTTGTTAACGGAGGATATTTCCTTTGGCCCTATAGTCTTCAAAGGGATCCGAAATATCTGTTCTCAGATTCCACAGAAATAAGGCTAGCAAAGAGATCCACGAAATACAGATGTAACTCTGTGAGATGAATTAACAGGACACTTAGCAGTTTCTAGGAAAGCTTCTTTCCAGATTTCATCTGAGGATATTTCCTTTTTCACCATAGCCCTCTATTGGCTTCCAAATATCACTTTGCCAATTTCACAAGAACTGTCTTAGGGAAAGGCTTCTCGAGGGGAAAGCTGTAACTCTGTGAGATGATTTCACAGAACACAAAGAAGTTTCTCAGAAAGCTTCTTTCTCTTTGTTATCGGAGGATATTTCCTTTGGCCCTATAGTCTTCTAAGGGATCCGAAATATCTGTTCTCAGATTCCAGAGAAATAAGGCTAGCAAAGAGATCCACGAAATACAGATGTAACTCTGTGAGATGAATTAACAGAACACTAAGTTTCTCAGAAAGCTTCTTTCCAGATTTCATCTGAGGATATTTCCTTTTTCACCATAGCCCTCTAGGGGTTCCAAATATCGCTTTGCCAATTACACAAGAACTGTCTTAGTGAAAGGCTTCTTGAGGGGAAAGCTGTAACTCTGTGAGATGATTTCACAGAACACAAAGAAGTTTCTCAGAAAGCTTCTTTCTCTTTGTTATCGGACGATATTTCCTTTGGCCCTATAGTCTTCAAAGGGATCCGAAATATCTGTTCTCAGATTCCACAGAAATAAGGCTAGCAAAGAGATCCACGAAATACAGATGTAACTCTGTGAGATGAATTAACAGAACACTAAGCAGTTTCCAAGAAAGCTTCTTTCCAGATTTCATCTGAGGATATTTCCTTTTTCACCATAGCCTTCTATGGGCTTCCAAATATCACTTTGCCAATTCCACAAGAACTGTCTTAGCGAAAGGCTCCTTGAGGGGAAAGCTGTAACTCTGTGAGATGATTTCACAGAACACAAAGAAGTTTCTCAGAAAGCTTCTTTCTCTTTGTTATCGGAGGATATTTCCTTATGCCCTATATTCTTCAAAGGGATCCGAAATATCTGTTCTCAGATTCCACAGAAATAAGGCTAGCAAAGAGATCCAGGAAATACAGATGTAACTCTGTGAGATGAATTAACAGGACACTTAGCAGTTTCTAGGAAAGCTTCTTTCCAATTTTCATCTGAGGATATTTCCTTTTTCACCATAGCCCTCTATGGGCTTCCAAATATCACTTTGCCAATTCCACAAGAACTGTCTTAGCGAAAGGCTTCTCGAGGGGAAAGCTGTAACTCTGTGAGATGATTTAACAGAACACAAAGAAGTTTCTCAGAAAGCTTCTTTCTCTTTGTTATCAGAGGATATTTCCTTTGGCCCTATAGCCTTCAAAGGGATCCGAAATATCTGTAATCAGATTCCACAGAAATAAGGCTAGCAAAGAGATCCACGAAATACAGATGTAAGTCTGTGAGATGAATTAACAGAACACTAAGCAGTTTCTCAAAAAGCTTCTTTCCAGATTTCATCTGAGGATATTTCCTTTTTCACCATAGCCCTCTATGGGCTTCCAAATATCACTTTGCCAATTCCACAAGAACTGTCTTAGCGAAAGGCTTGTTGAGGGGAAAGTTGTAACTCTGCGAGATGATTTCACAGAACACAAAGAAGTTTCTCAGAAAGCTTCCTTCTCTTTGTTATCGGAGGATATTTCCTTTGGCTGTATAGTCTTCAAAGGGATCCGAAATATCTGTTCTCAGATTCCACAGAAATAAGGCTAGCAAAGAGATCCACGAAATACAGATGTAACTCTGTGAGATGAATTAACAGAACACTAAGCAGTTTCCAAGAAAGCTTCTTTCCAGATTTCATCTTAGGACATTTCCTTTTTCACCATAGCCCTCTATGGGCTTCCAAATATCACTTTGCCAATTCCACAAGAACTGTCTTAGCGAAAGGCTTCTCGAGGGGAAAGCTGTAACTCTGTGAGATGATTTCACAGAACACAAAGAAGTTTCTCAGAAAGCTTCTTTCTCTTTGTTATCGGAGGATATTTCCTTTGGCCCTATAGTCTTCAAAGGGATCCGAAATATCTTTTCTTAGATTCCACAGAAATAAGGCTAGCGAAGAGATCCACGAAATACAGATATAACACTGTGAGATGAATTAACAGAACACTAAGCAGTTTCTCAGAAAGTTTCTTTCCAGATTTCATCTGAGGATATTTCCTTTTTCACCCTAGCCCTCTATGGGCTTCCAAATATCACTTTGCCAATTCCACAAGAACTGTCTTAGCGAAAGGCTTCTCGAGGGGAATGCTGTAACTCTGTGAGATGATTTCACAGAACACAAAGAAGTTTCTCAGAAAGCTTCTTTCTCTTTGTTATCGGAGGATATTTCCTTTGGCCCTATAGTCTTCAAAGGGATCCGAAATATCTGTTCTCAGATTCCACAGAAATAAGGCTAGCAAAGAGACCCACGAAATACAGATGTAACTCTGTGAGATGAATTAACAGAACACTAAGCAGTTTCCAAGAAAGCTTCTTTCCTGATTTCATCTGAGGATATTTCCTTTTTCACCATAGCCCTCTATGGGCTTCCAAATATCACTTTGCCAATTCCACAAGAACTGTCTTAGCGAAAGGCTTCTTGATGGGAAACCTGTAATTCTGTGAGATGATTTCACAGAACACAAAGAAGTTTCTCAGAAAGCTTCTTTCTCTTTGTTATCAGAAGATATTTCCTTTGGCCCTATAGTCTTCAAAGGGATCCGAAATATCTGTTCTCAGATTCCACAGAAATAAGGCTAGCAAAGAGATCCACGAAATACAGATGTATTTCTGTGAGATGAATTAACAGAACACTAAGCAGTTTCTCAGAAATCTTCTTTCCAGATTTCATCTGAGGATATTTCCTTTTTCACCATAGCCCTCTATGGGCTTCCAAATATCACTTTGCCAATTCCACAAGAACTGTCTTAGCGAAAGGCTTCTCGAGGGGAAAGCTGTAACTCTGTGAGATGATTTCACAGAACACAAAGAAGTTTCTCAGAAAGCTTCTTTCTCTTTGTTATCGGAGGATATTTCCTTTGGCCCTATAGTCTTCTAAGGGATCCGAAATATCTGTTCTCAGATTCCACAGAAATAAGGCTAGCAAAGAGATCCACGAAATACAGATGTAAGTCTGTGAGATGAATTAACAGAACACTTAGCAGTTTCTCAAAAAGCTTCTTTCCATATTTCATCTGAGGATATTTCCTTTTTCACCATAGCCCTCTATGGGCTTCCAAATATCACTTTGCCAATTCCACAAGAACTGTCTTAGCAAAAGGCTTCTTGAGGGGAAAGCTGTAACTCTGTGAGATGATTTCCAGAACACAAAGAAGTTTCTCAGAAAGCTTCTTTCTCTTTGTTATCGGAGGATATTTTCTTTGGCTCTATAGTCTTCAAAGGGATCCGAAATATCTGTTCTCAGATTCCACAGAAATAAGGCTAGCAAAGAGATCCACGATATACAGATGTAACTCTGTGAGGTGAATTAACAGGACACTCAGCAGTTTCTAGGAAAGCTTCTTTCCAGATTTCATCTGAGGATATTTCCTTTTTCACCATAGCCCTCTATGGGCTTCCAAATATCACTTTGCCAATTCCACAAGAACTGTCTTAGCGAAAGGCTTCTTGAGGGGAAAGCTGTAACTCTGTGAGATGATTTCACAGAACACAAAGAAGTTTCTCAGAAAGCTTCTTTCTCTTTGTTATCGGAGGATATTTCCTTTGGCCCTATAGTCTTCAAAGGGATCCGAAATATCTGTTCTCAGATTCCACAGAAATAAGGCTAGCAAAGAGATTCACGAAATACAGATGTAAGTCTGTGAGACGAAGTAACAGAACACTAAGCAGTTTCTCAGAAAGCTTCTTTACAGATTTCATCTGAGGATATTTCCTTTTTCACCATAGCCCTCTATGGGCTTCCAAATATCACTTTGCCATTCCAAAAGAACTGTCTTAGCGAAAGGCTTCTTGAGGGGAAAGATGTAACTCTGTGTGATGATTTCACAGAACACAAAGAAGTTTCTCAGAAAGCTTCTTTCTCTTTGTTATCGGAGGATATTTCCTTTGGCCCTATAGACTTCAAAGGGATCCGAAATATCTGTTCTCAGATTCCACAGAAATAAGGCTAGCAAAGAGATCCACGAAATACAGATGTAAGTCTGTGAGATGAATTAACAGAACACTAAGCAGTTTCTCAGAAAGCTTCTTTCCAGATTTCATCTGAGGATATTTCCTTTTTCACCATAGCCCTCTGTGGGCTTCCAAATATCACTTTGCCAATTCCACAAGAACTGTCTTAGCGAAAGGCTTCTCGAGAGGAAAGCTGTAACTCTGTGAGATGATTTCACAGAACACAAAGAAGTTTCTCAGAAAGCTTCTTTCTCTTTGTTATCGGAGGATATTTCCTTTGGCCCTATACTCTTCAAAGGGATACGAAATATCTGTTCTCAGATTCCACAGAAATAAGGCTAGCAAAGAGATCCACGAAATACACATGTAACTCTGTGAGATGAATTAACAGAACACTAAGCAGTTTCCAAGAAAGCTTCTTTCCAGATTTCATCTGAGGATATTTCCTTTTTCACCATAGCCTTCTATGGGCTTCCAAATATCACTTTGCCAATTCCAAAAGAACTGTCTTAGCGAAAGGCTTCTCGATGGGAAAGCTGTAACTCTGTGAGATGATTTCACAGAACACAAAGAAGTTTCTCAGAAAGCTTCTTTCTCTTTGTTATCAGAGGAAATTTCCTTTGGCCCTATAGCCTTCAAAGGGATCCGAAATATCTGTAATCAGATTCCACAGAAATAAGGCTAGCAAAGAGATCCACGAAATACAGATGTAAGTCTGTGAGATGAATTAACAGAACACTAAGCAGTTTCTCAAAAAGCTTCTTTCCAGATTTCATCTGAGGATATTTACTTTTTCACCATAGCCCTCTATTGGCTTCCAAATATCACTTTGCCAATTCCACAAGAACTGTCTTAGCGAAAGGCTTGTTGAGGGGAAAGTTGAAACTCTGCGAGATGATTTCACAGAACACAAAGAAGTTTCTCAGAAAGCTTCCTTCTCTTTGTTATCGGAGGATATTTCCTTTGGCTGTATAGTCTTCAAAGGGATCCGAAATATCGGTTCTCAGAATCCACAGAAATAAGGCTAGCAAAGAGATCCACGAAATACAGATGTAACTCTGTGAGATGAATTAACAGAACACTAAGCAGTTTCTCAGAAAGTTTCTTTCCAGATTTCATCTGAGGATATTTCCTTTTTCACCATAGCCCTCTATGGGCTTCCAAATATCACTTTGCCAATTCCTCAAGAACTGTCTTAGCGAAAGGCTTCTTGAGGGGAAAGCTGTAACTCTGTGAGTTGATTTCACAGAACACAAAGTAGTTTCTCAGAAAGCTTCTTTCTCTTTGTTATCGGAGGATATTTCCTTTGGCCCTATAGTCTTCAAAGGGATCCGAAATATCTGTTCTCAGATTCCAGAGACATAAGGCTAGCAAAGAGATCCACGAAATACAGATGTAAGTCTGTGAGATGAATTAACAGAACACTAAGCAGTTTCCAAGAAAGCTTCTTTCCTGATTTCATCTGAGGATATTTCCTTTTTCACCATAGCCCTCTATGGGCTTCCAAATATCACTTTGCCAATTCCACAAGAACTGTCTTAGCGAAAGGCTTCTTGAGGGGAAAGCTGTAACTCTGTGAGATGATTTCACAGAACACAAAGAAGTTTCTCAGAAAGCTTCTTTCTCTTTCTTATCGGAGGATATTTACTTTGGCCCTATAGTCTTCAAAGGGATCCGAAATATCTGTTCTCAGATTCCACAGAAATAAGGTTAGCAAAGAGATCCACGAAATACAGATGTAATTCTGTGAGATGAATTAACAGAACCTTAAGCAGTTTCTCAGAAATCTTCTTTCCAGATTTCATCAGAGGATATTTCCTTTTTCACCATAGCCCTCTATGGGCTTCCAAATATCACTTTGCCAATTCCACAAGAACTGTCTTAGCGAAAGGCTTTTTGAGGGGAAAGCTGTAACTCTGTGAGATGATTTCACAGAACACAAAGAAGTTTCTCAGAAAGCTTCTTTCTCTTTGTTATCGGAGGATATTTCCTTTGGCCCTATAGTCTTCAAAGGGATCCGAAATATCTGTTCTCAGATTCCAGAGAAATAAGGCTAGCAAAGAGATCCACGAAATACAGATGTAAGTCTGTGAGATGAATTAACAGAACACTAAGCAGTTTCTCAGAAAGCTTCTTGCCAGATTTCATCTGAGGATATTTCCTTTGTCACCATAGCCCTCTATGGGCTTCCAAATATCACTTTGCCAATTCCACAAGAACTGTCTTAGCGAAAGGCTTCTCGAGAGGAAAGCTGTAACTCTGTGAGATGATTTCACAGAACACAAAGAAGTTTCTCAGAAAGCTTCTTTCTCTTTGTTATCGGAGGATATTTCCTTTGGCCCTATACTCTTCAAAGGGATCCGAAATATCTGTTCTCAGATTCCACAGAAATAAGGCTAGCAAAGAGATCCACGAAATACAGATGTAACTCTGTGAGATGAATTAACAGAACACTAAGCAGTTTCCAAGAAAGCTTCTTTCCAGATTTCATCTGAGGATATTTCCTTTTTCGCCATAGCCTTCTATGGGCTTCCAAATATCACTTTGCCAATTCCACAAGAACTGTCTTAGCGAAAGGCTTCTTGAGGGGAAAGCTGTAACTCTGTGAGATGATTTCACAGAACACAAAGAAGTTTCTCAGAAAGCTTCTTTCTCTTTGTTATCGGAGGATATTTCCTTTGGCCCTATAGTCTTCAAAGGGATCCGAAATATCTGTTCTCAGATTCCACAGAAATAAGGCTAGCAAAGAGATCCACGAAATACAGATGTAACTCTGTGAGATGAATTAACAGGACACTTAGCAGTTTCTAGGAAAGCTTCTTTCCAGATTTCATCTGAGGATATTTCCTTTTTCACCATAGCCCTATATTGGCTTCCAAATATCACTTTGCCAATTTCACAAGAACTGTCTTAGGGAAAGGCTTCTCGAGGGGAAAGCTGTAACTCTGTGAGATGATTTCACAGAACACAAAGAAGTTTCTCAGAAAGCTTCTTTCTCTTTGTTATCGGAGGATATTTCCTTTGGCCCTATAGTCTTCTAAGGGATCCGAAATATCTGTTCTCAGATTCCAGAGAAATAAGGCTAGCAAAGAGATCCACGAAATACAGATGTAACTCTGTGAGATGAATTAACAGAACACTAAGCAGTTTCTCAGAAAGCTTCTTTCCAGATTTCATCTGAGGATATTTCCTTTTTCACCATAGCCCTCTAGGGGTTCCAAATATCGCTTTGCCAATTACACAAGAACTGTCTTAGTGAAAGGCTTCTTGAGGGGAAAGCTGTAACTCTGTGAGATGATTTCACAGAACACAAAGAAGTTTCTCAGAAAGCTTCTTTCTCTTTGTTAACGGAGGATATTTCCTTTGCCCCTATAGTTTTCAAAGGGATCCGAAATATCTGTTCTCAGATTCCACAGAAATAAGGCTAGCAAAGAGATCCACGAAATACAGATGTAACTCTGTGAGATGAATTAACAGGACACTTAGCAGTTTCTAGGAAAGCTTCTTTCCAGATTTCATCTGAGGATATTTCCTTTTTCACCATAGCCCTCTATTGGCTTCCAAATATCACTTTGCCAATTCCACAAGAACTGTCTTAGCGAAAGGCTTCTTGAGGGGAAAGCTGTAACTCTGTGAGATGATTTCACAGAACACAAAGAAGTTTCTCAGAAAGCTTCTTTCTCTTTGTTATCGGAGGATATTTCCTTTGGCCCTATAGTCTTCAAAGGGATCCGAAATATCTGTTCTCAGATTCCACAGAAATAAGGCTAGCAAAGAGATCCACGAAATACAGATGTAACTCTGTGAGATGAATTAACAGAACACTAAGCAGTTTCCAAGAAAGCTTCTTTCCAGATTTCATCTGAGGATATTTCCTTTTTCACCATAGCCTTCTATGGGCTTCCAAATATCACTTTGCCAATTACACAAGAACTGTCTTAGCGAAAGGCTCCTTGAGGGGAAAGCTGTAACTCTGTGAGATGATTTCACAGAACACAAAGAAGTTTCTCAGAAAGCTTCTTTCTCTTTGTTATCGGAGGATATTTCCTTATGCCCTATAGTCTTCAAAGGGATCCGAAATATCTGTTCTCAGATTCCACAGAAATAAGGCTAGCAAAGAGATCCACGAAATACAGATGTAACTCTGTGAGATGAATTAACAGGACACTTAGCAGTTTCTAGGAAAGCTTCTTTCCAGATTTCATCTGAGGATATTTCCTTTTTCACCATAGCCCTCTATGGGCTTCCAAATATCACTTTGCCAATTCCAAAAGAACTGTCTTAGCGAAAGGCTTCTCGATGGGAAAGCTGTAACTCTGTGAGATGATTTAACAGAACACAAAGAACTTTCTCAGAAAGCTTCTTTCTCTTTGTTATCAGAGGATATTTCCTTTGGCCCTATAGCCTTCAAAGGGATCCGAAATATCTGTAATCAGATTCCACAGAAATAAGGCTAGCAAAGAGATCCACGAAATACAGATGTAAGTCTGTGAGATGAATTAACAGAACACTAAGCAGTTTCTCAAAAAGCTTCTTTCCAGATTTCATCTGAGGATATTTCCTTTTTCACCACAGCCCTCTATGGGCTTCCAAATATCACTTTGCCAATTCCACAAGAACTGTCTTAGCGAAAGGCTTGTTGAGGGGAAAGTTGAAACTCTGCGAGATGATTTCACAGAACACAAAGAAGTTTCTCAGAAAGCTTCCTTCTCTTTGTTATCGGAGGATATTTCCTTTGGCTGTATAGTCTTCAAAGGGATCCGAAATATCGGTTCTCAGAATCCACAGAAATAAGGCTAGCAAAGAGATCCACGAAATACAGATGTAACTCTGTGAGATGAATTAACAGAACACTAAGCAGTTTCTCAGAAAGTTTCTTTCCAGATTTCATCTGAGGATATTTCCTTTTTCACCATAGCCCTCTATGGGCTTCCAAATATCACTTTGCCAATTCCACAAGAACTGTCTTAGCGAAAGGCTTCTTGAGGGGAAAGCTGTAACTCTGTGAGTTGATTTCACAGAACACAAAGTAGTTTCTCAGAAAGCTTCTTTCTCTTTGTTATCGGAGGATATTTCCTTTGGCCCTATAGTCTTCAAAGGGATCCGAAATATCTGTTCTCAGATTCCAGAGACATAAGGCTAGCAAAGAGATCCACGAAATACAGATGTAAGTCTGTGAGATGAATTAACAGAACACTAAGCAGTTTCCAAGAAAGCTTCTTTCCTGATTTCATCTGAGGATATTTCCTTTTTCACCATAGCCCTCTATGGGCTTCCAAATATCACTTTGCCAATTCCACAAGAACTGTCTTAGCGAAAGGCTTCTTGAGGGGAAAGCTGTAACTCTGTGAGATGATTTCACAGAACACAAAGAAGTTTCTCAGAAAGCTTCTTTCTCTTTGTTATCGGAGGATATTTCCTTTGGCCCTATAGTCTTCAAAGGGATCCGAAATATCTGTTCTCAGATTCCACAGAAATAAGGCTAGCAAAGAGATCCACGAAATACAGATGTAATTCTGTGAGATGAATTAACAGAACCTTAAGCAGTTTCTCAGAAATCTTCTTTCCAGATTTCATCAGAGGATATTTCCTTTTTCACCATAGCCCTCTATGGGCTTCCAAATATCACTTTGCCAATTCCACAAGAACTGTCTTAGCGAAAGGCTTTTTGAGGGGAAAGCTGTAACTCTGTGAGATGATTTCACAGAACACAAAGAAGTTTCTCAGAAAGCTTCTTTCTCTTTGTTATCGGAGGATATTTCCTTTGGCCCTATAGTCTTCAAAGGGATCCGAAATATCTGTTCTCAGATTCCAGAGAAATAAGGCTAGCAAAGAGATCCAAGAAATACAGATGTAGGTCTGTGAGATGAATTAACAGAACACTAAGCAGTTTCTCAGAAAGCTTCTTGCCAGATTTCATCTGAGGATATTTCCTTTGTCACCATAGCCCTCTATGGGCTTCCAAATATCACTTTGCCAATTCCACAAGAACTGTCTTAGCGAAAGGCTTCTCGAGAGGAAAGCTGTAACTCTGTGAGATGATTTCACAGAACACAAAGAAGTTTCTCAGAAAGCTTCTTTCTCTTTGTTATCGGAGGATATTTCCTTTGGCCTTATACTCTTCAAAGGGATCCGAAATATCTGTTCTCAGATTCCACAGAAATAAGGCTAGCAAAGAGATCCACGAAATACAGATGTAACTCTGTGAGATGAATTAACAGAACACTAAGCAGTTTCCAAGAAAGCTTCTTTCCAGATTTCATCTGAGGATATTTCCTTTTTCACCATAGACTTCTATGGGCTTCCAAATATCACTTTGCCAATTCCACAAGAACTGTCTTAGCGAAAGGCTTCTTGAGGGGAAAGCTGTAACTCTGTGAGATCATTTCACAGAACACAAAGAAGTTTCTCAGAAAGCTTCTTTCTCTTTGTTATCGGAGGATATTTCCTTTGGCCCTATAGTCTTCAAAGGGATCCGAAATATCTGTTCTCAGATTCCACAGAAATAAGGCTAGCAAAGAGATCCACGAAATACAGATGTAACTCTGTGAGATGAATTAACAGGACACTTAGCATTTTCTAGGAAAGCTTCTTTCCAGATTTCATCTGAGGATATTTCCTTTTTCACCATAGCCCTCTATTGGCTTCCAAATATCACTTTGCCAATTTCACAAGAACTGTCTTAGGGAAAGGCTTCTCGAGGGGAAAGCTGTAACTCTGTGAGATGATTTCACAGAACACAAAGAAGTTTCTCAGAAAGCTTCTTTCTCTTTGTTATCGGAGGATATTTCCTTTGGCCCTATAGTCTTCTAAGGGATCCGAAATATCTGTTCTCAGATTCCAGAGAAATAAGGCTAGCAAAGAGATCCACGAAATACAGATGTAACTCTGTGAGATGAATTAACAGAACACTAAGCAGTTTCTCAGAAAGCTTCTTTCCAGATTTCATCTGAGGATATTTCCTTTTTCACCATAGCCCTCTAGGGGTTCCAAATATCGCTTTGCCAATTACACAAGAACTGTCTTAGTGAAAGGCTTCTTGAGGGGAAAGCTGTAACTCTGTGAGATGATTTCACAGAACACAAAGAAGTTTCTCAGAAAGCTTCTTTCTCTTTGTTATCGGAGGATATTTCCTTTGGCCCTATAGTCTTCAAAGGGATCCGAAATATCTGTTCTCAGATTCCACAGAAATAAGGCTAGCAAAGAGATCCACGAAATACAGATGTAACTCTGTGAGATGAATTAACAGGACACTTAGCAGTTTCTAGGAAAGCTTCTTTCCAGATTTCATCTGAGGATATTTCCTTTTTCACCATAGCCCTCTATTGGCTTCCAAATATCACTTTGCCAATTCCACAAGAACTGTCTTAGCGAAAGGCTTCTCGAGGGGAAAGCTGTAACTCTGTGAGATGATTTCACAGAACACAAAGAACTTTCTCAGAAAGCTTCTTTCTCTTTGTTATCGGAGGATATTTCCTTTGGCCCTATAGTCTTCAAAGGGATCCGAAATATCTGTTCTCAGATTCCACAGAAATAAGGCTAGCAAAGAGATCCACGAAATACAGATGTAAGTCTGTGAGATGAATTAACAGAACACTAAGCAGTTTCTCAGAAAGCTTCTTTCCAGATTTCATCTGAGGATATTTCCTTTTTCACCATAGCCCTCTATGGGCTTCCAAATATCGCTTTGCCAATTCCACAAGAACTGTCTTAGTGAAAGGCTTCTTGAGGGGAAAGCTGTAACTCTGTGAGATGATTTCACAGAACACAAAGAAGTTTCTCAGAAAGCTTCTTTCTCTTTGTTATCGGAGGATATTTCCTTTGGCCCTATAGTCTTCAAAGGGATCCGAAATATTTGTTCTCAGATTCCACAGAAATAAGGCTAGCAAAGAGATCCACGAAATACAGATGTAACTCTGTGAGATGAATTAACAGAACACTAAGCAGATTCCAAGAAAGCTTCTTTTCAGATTTCATCTGAGGATATTTCCTTTTTCACCATAGCCCTCTAGGGGTTCCAAATATCGCTTTGCCAATTACACAAGAACTGTCTTAGTGAAAGGCTTCTTGAGGGGAAAGCTGTAACTCTGTGAGATGATTTCACAGAACACAAAGAAGTTTCTCAGAAAGCTTCTTTCTCTTTGTTATCGGAGGATATTTCCTTTGGCCCTATAGTCTTCAAAGGGATCCGAAATATCTGTTCTCAGATTCCACAGAAATAAGGCTAGCAAAGAGATCCACGAAATACAGATGTAACTCTGTGAGATGAATTAACAGGACACTTAGCAGTTTCTAGGAAAGCTTCTTTCCAGATTTCATCTGAGGATATTTCCTTTTTCACCATAGCCCTCTATTGGCTTCCAAATATCACTTTGCCAATTCCACAAGAACTGTCTTAGCGAAAGGCTTCTCGAGGGGAAAGCTGTAACTCTGTGAGATGATTTCACAGAACACAAAGAAGTTTCTCAGAAAGCTTCTTTCTCTTTGTTATCGGAGGATATTTCCTTTGGCCCTATAGTCTTCAAAGGGATCCGAAATATCTGTTCTCAGATTCCAGAGAAATAAGGCTAGCAAAGAGATCCACGAAATACAGATGTAAGTCTGTGAGATGAATTAACAGAACACTAAGCAGTTTCTCAGAAAGCTTCTTTCCAGATTTCATCTGAGGATATTTCCTTTTTCACCATAGCCCTCTATGGGCTTCCAAATATCGCTTTGCCAATTCCACAAGAACTGTCTTAGTGAAAGGCTTCTTGAGGGGAAAGCTGTAACTCTGTGAGATGATTTCACAGAACACAAAGAAGTTTCTCAGAAAGCTTCTTTCTCTTTTTTATCGGAGGATATTTCCTTTGGCCCTATAGTCTTCAAAGGGATCCGAAATATCTGTTCTCAGATTCCACAGAAATAAGGCTAGCAAAGAGATCCACGAAATACAGATGTAACTCTGTGAGATGAATTAACAGAACACTAAGCAGTTTCCAAGAAAGCTTCTTTCCAGATTTCATCTGAGGATATTTCCTTTTTCACCATAGACTTCTATGGGCTTCCAAATATCACTTTGCCAATTCCACAAGAACTGTCTTAGCGAAAGGCTCCTTGAGGGGAAAGCTGTAACTCTGTGAGATGATTTCACAGGACACAAAGAAGTTTCTCAGAAAGCTTCTTTCTCTTTGTTATCGGAGGATATTTCCTTATGCCCTATATTCTTCAAAGGGATCCGAAATATCTGTTCTCAGATTCCACAGAAATAAGGCTAGCAAAGAGATCCACGAAATACAGATGTAACTCTGTGAGATGAATTAACAGGACACTTAGCAGTTTCTAGGAAAGCTTCTTTCCAGATTTCATCTGAGGATATTTCCTTTTTCACCATAGCCCTTTATGGGCTTCCAAATATCACTTTGCCAATTCCAAAAGAACTGTCTTAGCGAAAGGCTTCTCGATGGGAAAGCTGTAACTCTGTGAGATGATTTAACAGAACACAAAGAAGTTTCTCAGAAAGCTTCTTTCTCTTTGTTATCAGAGGATATTTCCTTTGGCCCTATAGCCTTCAAAGGGATCCGAAATATCTGTAATCAGATTCCACAGAAATAAGGCTAGCAAAGAGATCCACGAAATACAGATGTAAGTCTGTGAGATGAATTAACAGAACACTAAGCAGTTTCTCAAAAAGCTTCTTTCCAGATTTCATCTGAGGATATTTCCTTTTTCACCATAGCCCTCTATGGGCTTCCAAATATCACTTTGCCAATTCCACAAGAACTGTCTTAGCGAAAGGCTTGTTGAGGGGAAAGTTGTAACTCTGCGAGATGATTTCACAGAACACAAAGAAGTTTCTCAGAAAGCTTCCTTCTCTTTGTTATCGGAGGATATTTCCTTTGGCTGTATAGTCTTCAAAGGGATCCGAAATATCGGTTCTCAGAATCCACAGAAATAAGGCTAGCAAAGAGATCCACGAAATACAGATGTAACTCTGTGAGATGAATTAACAGAACACTAAGCAGTTTCTCAGAAAGTTTCTTTCCAGATTTCATCTGAGGATATTTCCTTTTTCACCATAGCCCTCTATGGGCTTCCAAATATCACTTTGCCAATTCCACAAGAACTGTCTTAGCGAAAGGCTTCTTGAGGGGAAAGCTGTAACTCTGTGAGTTGATTTCACAGAACAGAAAGAAGTTTTTCAGAAAGCTTCTTTCTCTTTGTTATCGGAGGATATTTCCTTTGGCCCTATAGTCTTCAAAGGGATCCGAAATATCTGTTCTCAGATTCCACAGAAATAAGGCTAGCAAAGAGATCCACGAAATACAGATGTAAGTCTGTGAGATGAATTAACAGAACACTAAGCAGTTTCCAAGAAAGCTTCTTTCCTGATTTCATCTGAGGATATTTCCTTTTTCACCATAGCCCTCTATGGGCTTCCAAATATCACTTTGCCAATTCCACAAGAACTGTCTTAGCGAAAGGCTTCTCGAGGGGAAAGCTGTAACTCTGAGAGATGATTTCACAGAACACAAAGAAGTTTCTCAGAAAGCTTCTTTCTCTTTGTTATCGGAGGATATTTCCTTTGGCCCTATAGTCTTCAAAGGGATCCGAAATATCTGTTCTCAGATTCCACAGAAATAAGGCTAGCAAAGAGATCCACGAAATACAGATGTAAGTCTGTGAGATGAATTAACAGAACACTAAGCAGTTTCTCAAAAAGCTTCTTTCCATATTTCATGTGAGGATATTTCCTTTTTCACCATAGCCCTCTATGGGCTTCCAAATATCACTTTGCCAATTCCACAAGAACTGTCTTAGCAAAAGGCTTCTTGAGGGGAAAGCTGTAACTCTGTGAGATGATTTCCAGAACACAAAGAAGTTTCTCAGAAAGCTTCTTTCTCTTTGTTATCGGAGGATATTTTCTTTGGCTCTATAGTCTTCAAAGGGATCCGAAATATCTGTTCTCAGATTCCACAGAAATAAGGCTAGCAAAGAGATCCACGATATACAGATGTAACTCTGTGAGGTGAATTAACAGGACACTAAGCAGTTTCTAGGAAAGCTTCTTTCCAGATTTCATCTGAGGATATTTCCTTTTTCACCATAGCCCTCTATGGGCTTCCAAATATCACTTTCCCAATTCCACAAGAACTGTCTTAGCGAAAGGCTTCTCGAGGGGAAAGCTGTAACTCTGTGAGATGATTTCACAGAACACAAAGAAGTTTCTCAGAAAGCTTCTTTCTCTTTGTTATCGGAGGATATTTCCTTTGGCCCTATAGTCTTCAAAGGGATCCGAAATATCTGTTCTCAGATTCCACAGAAATAAGTCTAGCAAAGAGATCCACGAAATACAGATGTAAGTCTGTGAGACGAAGTAACAGAACACTAAGCAGTTTCTCAGAAAGCTTCTTTACAGATTTCATCTGAGGATATTTCCTTTTTCACCATAGCCCTCTATGGGCTTCCAAATATCACTTTGCCAATTCCACAAGAACTGTCTTAGCGAAAGGCTTCTTGAGGGGAAAGCTGTAACTCTGTGAGATGATTTCACAGAACACAAAGAATTTTCTCAGAAAGCTTCTTTCTCTTTGTTATCGGAGGATATTTCCTTTGGCCCTATAGACTTCAAAGGGATCCGAAATATCTGTTCTCAGATTCCACAGAAATAAGGCTAGCAAAGAGATCCACGAAATACAGATGTAACTCTGTGAGATGAATTAACAGAACACTAAGCAGTTTCCAAGAAAGCTTCTTTCCAGATTTCATCTGAGGATATTTCCTTTTTCACCATAGCCCTCTAAGGGCTTCCAAATATCACTTTGCCAATTCCACAAGAACTGTCTTAGCGAAAGGCTTCTCGAGGGGAAAGCTGTAACTCTGTGAGATGATTTCACAGAACACAAAGTAGTTTCTCAGAAAGCTTCTTTCTCTTTGTTATCGGAGGATATTTCCTTTGGCCCTACAGTCTTCAAAGGGATCCGAAATAACTGTTCTCAGATTCCACAGAAATAAGGCTAGCAAAGAGATCCACGAAATACAGATGTAACTCTGTGAGATGAATTAACAGAACACTAAGCAGTTTCCAAAAAAAGCTTCTTTCCTGATTTCATCTGAGGATATTTCCTTTTTCACCATAGCCCTCTATGGGCTTCCAAATATCACTTTGCCAATTCCACAAGAACTGTCTTAGCGAAAGGCTTCTTGAGGGGAAAGCTGTAACTCTGTGAGATGATTTCACAGAACACAAAGAAGTTTCTCAGAAAGCTTCTTTCTCTTTGTTATCAGAAGATATTTCCTTTGGCCCTATAGTCTTCAAAGGGATCCGAAATATCTGTTCTCAGATTCCACAGAAACAAGGCTAGCAAAGAGATCCACGAAATACAGATGTAATTCTGTGAGATGAATTAACAGAACACTAAGCAGTTTCTCAGAAAGCTTCTTTCCAGATTTCATCTGAGGATATTTCCTTTTTCACCATAGCCGTCTATGGGCTTCCAAATATCACTTTGCCATTCCAAAAGAACTGTCTTAGCGAAAGGCTTCTTGAGGGGAAAGCTGTAACTCTGTGTGATGATTTCACAGAACACAAAGAAGTTTCTCAGAAAGCTTCTTTCTCTTTGTTATCGGAGGATATTTCCTTTGGCCCTATACTCTTCAAAGGGATACGAAATATCTGTTCTCAGATTCCACAGAAATAAGGCTAGCAAAGAGATCCACGAAATACACATGTAACTCTGTGAGATGAATTAACAGAACACTAAGCAGTTTCCAAGAAAGCTTCTTTCCAGATTTCATCTGAGGATATTTCCTTTTTCAAAATAGCCTTCTATGGGCTTCCAAATATCACTTTGCCAATTCCACAAGAACTGTCTTAGCGAAAGGCTCCTTGAGGGGAAAGCTGTAACTCTGTGAGATGATTTCACAGAACACAAAGAAGTTTCTCAGAAAGCTTCTTTCTCTTTGTTATCGGAGGATATTTTCTTTGGCCCTATAGTCTTCAAAGGGATCCGAAATATCTGTTCTCAGATTCCACAGAAATAAGGCTAGCAAAGAGATCCACGAAATACAGATGTAAGTCTGTGAGATGAATTAACAGAACACTAAGCAGTTTCCAAGAAAGCTTCTTTCCTGATTTCATCTGAGGATATTTCCTTTTTCACCATAGCCCTCTATGGTCTTCCAAATATCCTTTGCCAATTCCACAAGAACTGTCTTAGCGAAAGGCTTCTTGAGGGGAAAGCTGTAACTCTGTGAGATGATTTCACAGAACACAAAGAAGTTTCTCAGAAAGCTTCCTTCTCTTTGTTATCGGAGGATATTTCCTTTGGCCCTATAGTCTTCAAAGGGATCCGAAATATCTGTTCTCAGATTCCACAGAAATAAGGCTAGCAAAGAGATCCATGAAATACAGATGTAACTCTGTGAGATGAATTAACAGAACACTAAGCAGTTTCTAAGAAAGCTTCTTTCCAGATTTCATCTGAGGATATTTCCTTTTTCACCATAGCCCTCTAAGGGCTTCCAAATATCACTTTGCCAATTCCACAAGAACTGTCTTAGCGGAAGGCTTCTTAAGGGGAAAACTGTAACTCTGTGAGATGATTTCACAGAACACAAAGAAGTTTCTCAGAAAGCTTCTTTCTCTTTGTTATCGGAGGATATTTCCTTTGGCCCTATAGTCTTCAAAGGGATCCGAAATATCTGTTCTCAGATTCCACAGAAATAAGGCTAGCAAACAGATCCACGAAATACAGATGTAAGTCTGTGAGATGAATTACCAGAACACTAAGCAGTTTCTCAGAAAGCTTCTTTCCAGATTTCATCTGAGGATATTTCCTTTTTCACCAAAGCCCTCTATGGGCTTCCAAATATCACTTTGCCAATTCCACAAGAACTGTCTTAGCGAAAGGCTTCTTGAGGAGAAAGCTGTAACTCTGTGAGATGATTTCACAGAACACAAAGAAGTTTCTCAGAAAGCTTCTTTCTCTTTGTTAACGGATGATATTTCCTTTGGCCCTATAGTCTTCAAAGGGATCCGAAATATCTGTTCTCAGATTCCACAGAAATAAGGCTAGCAAAGAGATCCACGAAATACAGATGTAACTCTGTGAGATGAATTAACAGGACACTTAGCAGTTTCTAGGAAAGCTTCTTTCCAGATTTCATCTGAGGATATTTCCTTTTTCACCATAGCCCTCTATGGGCTTCCAAATATCACTTTGCCAATTCCACAAGAACTGTCTTAGCGTAAGGCTTCTCGAGGGGAAAGCTGTAACTCTGTGATATGATTTCACAGAACACGAAGAAGTTTCTCAGAAAGCTTCTTTCTCGTTGTTATCGGAGGATATTTCCTTTGGCCCTATAGTCTTCAAAGGGATCCGAAATATCTGTTCTCAGATTCCAGAGAAATAAGGCTAGCAAAGAGATCCACGAAATACAGATGTAAGTCTGTGAGATGAATTAACAGAACACTAAGCAGTTTCTCAGAAAGCTTCTTTCCAGATTTCATCTGAGGATATTTCCTTTTTCACCATAGCCCTCTATGGTCTTCCATATATCGCTTTGCCAATTCCACAAGAACTGTCTTAACGAAAGGCTTCTTGGGGGGAAAGCTGTAACTCTGTGAGATGATTTCACAGAACACAAAGAAGTTTCTCAGAAAGCTTCTTTCTCTTTGTTATCGTAGGATATTTCCTTTGGCCCTATAGTCTTCAAAGGGATCCGAAATATCTGTTCTCAGATTCCAGAGAAATAAGGCTAGCAAAGAGATCCACGAAATACAGATGAAAGTCTGTGAGATGAATTAACAGAACACTAAGCAGTTTCTCAGAAAGCTTCTTTCCAGATTTCATCTGAGGATATTTCCTTTTTCACCATAGCCCTCTATGGGCTTCCAAATATCACTTTGCCAATTCCACAAGAACTGTCTTAGCGAAAGGCTTCTCGAGGGGAAAGCTGTAACTCTGTGAGATGATTTCACAGAACACAAAGAAGTTTCTCAGAAAGCTTCTTTCTCTTTGTTAACGGAGGTAATTTCCTTTGGCCCTATAGTCTTCAAAGGGATCCGAAATATCTTTTCTCAGATTCCACAGAAATAAGGCTAGCAAAGAGATCCACGAAATACAGATGTAACTCTGTGAGATGAATTAACAGAACACTAAGCAGTTTCTCAGAAAGCTTCTTTCCAGATTTCATCTGAGGATATTTCCTTTTTCAAAATAGCCCTCTATGGGCTTCCAAATATCACTTTGTCAATTCCTCAAGAACTGTCTTAGCGAAAGGCTTCTTGAGGGGGAAGCTGTAACTCTGTGAGATGATTACACAGAAGACAAAGAAGTTTCTCAGAAAGCTTCTTTCTCTTTGTTATCGGAGGATATTTCCTTTGGCCCTATAGTCTTCAAAGGGATCCGAAATATCTGTTCTCAGATTTCAGAGAAATAAGGCTAGCAAAGAGATCCACGAAATACAGATGTAACTCTGTGAGATGAATTAACAGAACACTAAGCAGTTTCTCAGAAAGCTTCTTTCCAGATTTCATCTGAGGATATTTCCTTTTTCACCATAGCCCTCTATGGGCTTCCAAATATCACTTTGCCAATTCCACAAGAACTGTCTTAGCAAAAGGCTTCTTGAGGGGAAAGCTGTAACTCTGTGAGATAATTTCACAGAACACAAAGAAGTTTCTCAGAAAGCTTCTTTCTCTTTGTTAACGGAGGATATTTCCTTTGGCCCTCTAGTCTTCAAAGGGATCCGAAATACATGTTCTCAGATTCCACAGAAATAAGGCTAGCAAAGAGATCCACGAAATACAGATGTAAGGCTGTTAGATGAATTACCAGAACACTAAGCAGTTTCTCAGAAAGCTTCTTTCCAGATTTCATATGAGGATATTTCCTTTTTCACCATAGCCCTCTATGGGCTTCCAAATATCACTTTGCCAATTCCACAAGAACTGTCTTAGCGAAAGGCTTCTTGAGGGGAAAGCTGTAACTCTGTGAGATGATTTCACAGAACACAAAGAAGTTTCTCAGAAAGCTTCTATCTCTTTGTTATCGGAGGATATTTCCTTTGGCCCTGTAGTCTTCAAAGGGATCCGAAATATCTGTTCTCAGAATCCACAGAAATAAGGCTAGCAAAGAGATCCACGAAATACAGATGTAACTCTGTGAGATGAATTAACAGGACACTTAGCAGTTTCTAGGAAAGCTTCTTTCCAGATTTCATCTGAGGATATTTCCTTTTTCACCATAGCCCTCTATGGGCTTCCAAATATCACTTTGCCAATTCCACAAGAACTGTCTTAGCGAAAGGCTTCTCGAGGGGTAAGCTGTAACTCTGTGAGATGATTTCACAGAACACAAAGAACTTTCTCAGAAAGCTTCTTTCTCTTTGTTATCGGAGGATATTTCCTTTGGCCCTATAGTCTTCAAAGGGATCCGAAATATCTGTTCTCAGATTCCACAGAAATAAGGCTAGCAAAGAGATCCACGAAATACAGATGTAAGTCTGTGAGATGAATTAACAGAACACTAAGCAGTTTCTCAGAAAGCTTCTTTCCAGATTTCATCTGAGGATATTTCCTTTTTCACCATAGCCCTCTATGGGCTTCCAAATATCGCTTTGCCAATTCCACAAGAACTGTCTTAGTGAAAGGCTTCTTGAGGGGAAAGCTGTAACTCTGTGAGATGATTTCACAGAACACAAAGAAGTTTCTCAGAAAGCTTCTTTCTCTTTGTTATCGGAGGATATTTCCTTTGGCCCTATAGTCTTCAAAGGGATCCGAAATATTTGTTCTCAGATTCCACAGAAATAAGGCTAGCAAAGAGATCCACGAAATACAGATGTAACTCTGTGAGATGAATTAACAGAACACTAAGCAGATTCCAAGAAAGCTTCTTTTCAGATTTCATCTGAGGATATTTCCTTTTTCACCATAGCCCTCTAGGGGTTCCAAATATCGCTTTGCCAATTACACAAGAACTGTCTTAGTGAAAGGCTTCTTGAGGGGAAAGCTGTAACTCTGTGAGATGATTTCACAGAACACAAAGAAGTTTCTCAGAAAGCTTCTTTCTCTTTGTTATCGGAGGATATTTCCTTTGGCCCTATAGTCTTCAAAGGGATCCGAAATATCTGTTCTCAGATTCCACAGAAATAAGGCTAGCAAAGAGATCCACGAAATACAGATGTAACTCTGTGAGATGAATTAACAGGACACTTAGCAGTTTCTAGGAAAGCTTCTTTCCAGATTTCATCTGAGGATATTTCCTTTTTCACCATAGCCCTCTATTGGCTTCCAAATATCACTTTGCCAATTCCACAAGAACTGTCTTAGCGAAAGGCTTCTCGAGGGGAAAGCTGTAACTCTGTGAGATGATTTCACAGAACACAAAGAAGTTTCTCAGAAAGCTTCTTTCTCTTTGTTATCGGAGGATATTTCCTTTGGCCCTATAGTCTTCAAAGGGATCCGAAATATCTGTTCTCAGATTCCAGAGAAATAAGGCTAGCAAAGAGATCCACGAAATACAGATGTAAGTCTGTGAGATGAATTAACAGAACACTAAGCAGTTTCTCAGAAAGCTTCTTTCCAGATTTCATCTGAGGATATTTCCTTTTTCACCATAGCCCTCTATGGGCTTCCAAATATCGCTTTGCCAATTCCACAAGAACTGTCTTAGTGAAAGGCTTCTTGAGGGGAAAGCTGTAACTCTGTGAGATGATTTCACAGAACACAAAGAAGTTTCTCAGAAAGCTTCTTTCTCTTTTTTATCGGAGGATATTTCCTTTGGCCCTATAGTCTTCAAAGGGATCCGAAATATCTGTTCTCAGATTCCACAGAAATAAGGCTAGCAAAGAGATCCACGAAATACAGATGTAACTCTGTGAGATGAATTAACAGAACACTAAGCAGTTTCCAAGAAAGCTTCTTTCCAGATTTCATCTGAGGATATTTCCTTTTTCACCATAGACTTCTATGGGCTTCCAAATATCACTTTGCCAATTCCACAAGAACTGTCTTAGCGAAAGGCTCCTTGAGGGGAAAGCTGTAACTCTGTGAGATGATTTCACAGGACACAAAGAAGTTTCTCAGAAAGCTTCTTTCTCTTTGTTATCGGAGGATATTTCCTTATGCCCTATATTCTTCAAAGGGATCCGAAATATCTGTTCTCAGATTCCACAGAAATAAGGCTAGCAAAGAGATCCACGAAATACAGATGTAACTCTGTGAGATGAATTAACAGGACACTTAGCAGTTTCTAGGAAAGCTTCTTTCCAGATTTCATCTGAGGATATTTCCTTTTTCACCATAGCCCTTTATGGGCTTCCAAATATCACTTTGCCAATTCCAAAAGAACTGTCTTAGCGAAAGGCTTCTCGATGGGAAAGCTGTAACTCTGTGAGATGATTTAACAGAACACAAAGAAGTTTCTCAGAAAGCTTCTTTCTCTTTGTTATCAGAGGATATTTCCTTTGGCCCTATAGCCTTCAAAGGGATCCGAAATATCTGTAATCAGATTCCACAGAAATAAGGCTAGCAAAGAGATCCACGAAATACAGATGTAAGTCTGTGAGATGAATTAACAGAACACTAAGCAGTTTCTCAAAAAGCTTCTTTCCAGATTTCATCTGAGGATATTTCCTTTTTCACCATAGCCCTCTATGGGCTTCCAAATATCACTTTGCCAATTCCACAAGAACTGTCTTAGCGAAAGGCTTGTTGAGGGGAAAGTTGTAACTCTGCGAGATGATTTCACAGAACACAAAGAAGTTTCTCAGAAAGCTTCCTTCTCTTTGTTATCGGAGGATATTTCCTTTGGCTGTATAGTCTTCAAAGGGATCCGAAATATCGGTTCTCAGAATCCACAGAAATAAGGCTAGCAAAGAGATCCACGAAATACAGATGTAACTCTGTGAGATGAATTAACAGAACACTAAGCAGTTTCTCAGAAAGTTTCTTTCCAGATTTCATCTGAGGATATTTCCTTTTTCACCATAGCCCTCTATGGGCTTCCAAATATCACTTTGCCAATTCCACAAGAACTGTCTTAGCGAAAGGCTTCTTGAGGGGAAAGCTGTAACTCTGTGAGTTGATTTCACAGAACACAAAGAAGTTTTTCAGAAAGCTTCTTTCTCTTTGTTATCGGAGGATATTTCCTTTGGCCCTATAGTCTTCAAAGGGATCCGAAATATCTGTTCTCACATTCCAGAGAAATAAGGCTAGCAAAGAGATCCACGAAATACAGATGTAAGTCTGTGAGATGAATTAACAGAACACTAAGCAGTTTCCAAGAAAGCTTCTTTCCTGATTTCATCTGAGGATATTTCCTTTTTCACCATAGCCCTCTATGGGCTTCCAAATATCACTTTGCCAATTCCACAAGAACTGTCTTAGCGAAAGGCTTCTTGAGGGGAAAGCTGTAACTCTGTGAGATGATTTCACAGAACACAAAGAAGTTTCTCAGAAAGCTTCTTTCTCTTTGTTATCGGAGGATATTTCCTTTGGCCCTATAGTCTTCAAAGGGATCCGAAATATCTGTTCTCAGATTCCACAGAAATAAGGCTAGCAAGGAGATCCACGAAATACAGATGTAATTCTGTGAGATGAATTAACAGAACCTTAAGCAGTTTCTCAGAAAGCTTCTTTCCAGATTTCATCAGAGGATATTTCCTTTTTCACCATAGCCCTCTATGGGCTTCCAAATATCACTTTGCCAATTCCACAAGAACTGTCTTAGCGAAAGGCTTTTTGAGGGGAAAGCTGTAACTCTGTGAGATGATTTCACAGAACACAAAGAAGTTTCTCAGAAAGCTTCTTTCTCTTTGTTATCGGAGGATATTTCCTTTGGCCCTATAGTCTTCAAAGGGATCCGAAATATCTGTTCTCAGATTCCAGAGAAATAAGGCTAGCAAAGAGATCCACGAAATACAGATGTAAGTCTGTGAGATGAATTAACAGAACACTAAGCAGTTTCTCAGAAAGCTTCTTGCCAGATTTCATCTGAGGATATTTCCTTTGTCACCATAGCCCTCTATGGGCTTCCAAATATCACTTTGCCAATTCCACAAGAACTGTCTTAGCGAAAGGCTTCTCGAGAGGAAAGCTGTAACTCTGTGAGATGATTTCACAGAACACAAAGAAGTTTCTCAGAAAGCTTCTTTCTCTTTGTTATCGGAGGATATTTCCTTTGGCCCTATACTCTTCAAAGGGATCCGAAATATCTGTTCTCAGATTCCACAGAAATAAGGCTAGCAAAGAGATCCACGAAATACAGATGTAACTCTGTGAGATGAATTAACAGAACACTAAGCAGTTTCCAAGAAAGCTTCTTTCCAGATTTCATCTGAGGATATTTCCTTTTTCACCATAGCCTTCTATGGGCTTCCAAATATCACCTTGCCAATTCCACAAGAACTGTCTTAGCGAAAGGCTTCTTGAGGGGAAAGCTGTAACTCTGTGAGATGATTTCACAGAACACAAAGAAGTTTCTCAGAAAGCTTCTTTCTCTTTGTTAACGGAGGATATTTCCTTTGGCCCTATAGTCTTCAAAGGGATCCGAAATATCTGTTCTCAGATTCCACAGAAATAAGGCTAGCAAAGAGATCCACGAAATACAGATGTAACTCTGTGAGAAGAATTAACAGGACACTTAGCAGTTTCTAGGAAAGCTTCTTTCCAGATTTCATCTGAGGATATTTCCTTTTTCACCATAGCCCTCTATTGGCTTCCAAATATCACTTTGCCAATTTCACAAGAACTGTCTTAGGGAAAGGCTTCTCGAGGGGAAAGCTGTAACTCTGTGAGATGATTTCACAGAACACAAAGAAGTTTCTCAGAAAGCTTCTTTCTCTTTGTTATCGGAGGATATTTCCTTTGGCCCTATAGTCTTCTAAGGGATCCGAAATATCTGTTCTCAGATTCCAGAGAAATAAGGCTAGCAAAGAGATCCACGAAATACAGATGTAACTCTGTGAGATGAATTAACAGAACACTAAGCAGTTTCTCAGAAAGCTTCTTTCCAAATTTCATCTGAGGATATTTCCTTTTTCACCATAGCCCTCTAGGGGTTCCAAATATCGCTTTGCCAATTACACAAGAACTGTCTTAGTGAAAGGCTTCTTGAGGGGAAAGCTGTAACTCTGTGAGATGATTTCACAGAACACAAAGAAGTTTCTCAGAAAGCTTCTTTCTCTTTGTTATCGGAGGATATTTCCTTTGGCCCTATAGTCTTCAAAGGGATCCGAAATATCTGTTCTCAGATTCCACAGAAATAAGGCTAGCAAAGAGATCCACGAAATACAGATGTAACTCTGTGAGATGAATTAACAGAACACTAAGCAGTTTCCAAGAAAGCTTCTTTCCAGATTTCATCTGAGGATATTTCCTTTTTCACCATAGCCTTCTATGGGCTTCCAAATATCACTTTGCCAATTCCACAAGAACTGTCTTAGCGAAAGGCTCCTTGAGGGGAAAGCTGTAACTCTGTGAGATGATTTCACAGAACACAAAGAAGTTTCTCAGAAAGCTTCTTTCTCTTTGTTATCGGAGGATATTTCCTTATGCCCTATATTCTTCAAAGGGATCCGAAATATCTGTTCTCAGATTCCACAGAAATAAGGCTAGCAAAGAGATCCAGGAAATACAGATGTAACTCTGTGAGATGAATTAACAGGACACTTAGCAGTTTCTAGGAAAGCTTCTTTCCAATTTTCGTCTGAGGATATTTCCTTTTTCACCATAGCCCTCTATGGGCTTCCAAATATCACTTTGCCAATTCCACAAGAACTGTCTTAGCGAAAGGCTTCTCGAGGGGAAAGCTGTAACTCTGTGAGATGATTTAACAGAACACAAAGAAGTTTCTCAGAAAGCTTCTTTCTCTTTGTTATCAGAGGATATTTCCTTTGGCCCTATAGCCTTCAAAGGGATCCGAAATATCTGTAATCAGATTCCACAGAAATAAGGCTAGCAAAGAGATCCACGAAATACAGATGTAAGTCTGTGAGATGAATTAACAGAACACTAAGCAGTTTCTCAAAAACTTCTTTCCAGATTTCATCTGAGGATATTTCCTTTTTCACCATAGCCCTCTATGGGCTTCCAAATATCACTTTGCCAATTCCACAAGAACTGTCTTAGCGAAAGGCTTGTTGAGGGGAAAGTTGTAACTCTGCGAGATGATTTCACAGAACACAAAGAAGTTTCTCAGAAAGCTTCCTTCTCTTTGTTATCGGAGGATATTTCCTTTGGCTGTATAGTCTTCAAAGGGATCCGAAATATCTGTTCTCAGATTCCACAGAAATAAGGCTAGCAAAGAGATCCACGAAATACAGATGTAACTCTGTGAGATGAATTAACAGAACACTAAGCAGTTTCCAAGAAAGCTTCTTTCCAGATTTCATCTGAGGACATTTCCTTTTTCACCATAGCCCTCTACGGGCTTCCAAATATCACTTTGCCAATTCCACAAGAACTGTCTTAGCGAAAGGCTTCTCAAGGGCAAAGCTGTAACTCTGTGAGATGATTTCACAGAACACAAAGAAGTTTCTCAGAAAGCTTCTTTCTCTTTGTTATCGGAGGATATTTCCTTTGGCCCTATTGTCTTCAAAGGGATCCGAAATATCTTTTCTTAGATTCCACAGAAATAAGGCTAGCGAAGAGATCCACGAAATACAGATATAACACTGTGAGATGAATTAACAGAACACTAAGCAGTTTCTCAGAAAGTTTCTTTCCAGATTTCATCTGAGGATATTTCCTTTTTCACCCTAGCCCTCTATGGGCTTCCAAATATCACTTTGCCAATTCCACAAGAACTGTCTTAGCGAAAGGCTTCTCGAGGGGAAAGCTGTAACTCTGTGAGATGATTTCACAGAACACAAAGAAGTTTCTCAGAAAGCTTCTTTCTCTTTGTTATCGGAGGATATTTCCTTTGGCCCTATAGTCTTCAAAGGGATCCGAAATATCTGTTCTCAGATTCCACAGAAATAAGGCTAGCAAAGAGACCCACGAAATACAGATGTAACTCTGTGAGATGAATTAACAGAACACTAAGCAGTTTCCAAGAAAGCTTCTTTCCTGATTTCATCTGAGGATATTTCCTTTTTCACCATAGCCCTCTATGGGCTTCCAAATATCACTTTGCCAATTCCACAAGAACTGTCTTAGCGAAAGGCTTCTTGATGGGAAACCTGTAATTCTGTGAGATGATTTCACAGAACAGAAAGAAGTTTCTCAGAAAGCTTCTTTCTCTTTGTTATCAGAAGATATTTCTTTGGCCCTATAGTCTTCAAAGGGATCCGAAATATCTGTTCTCAGATTCCACAGAAATAAGGCTAGCAAAGAGATCCACGAAATACAGATGTAATTCTGTGAGATGAATTAACAGAACACTAAGCAGTTTCTCAGAAATCTTCTTTCCAGATTTCATCTGAGGATATTTCCTTTTTCACCATAGCCCTCTATGGGCTTCCAAATATCACTTTGCCAATTCCACAAGAACTGTCTTAGCGAAAGGCTTCTCGAGGGGAAAGCTGTAACTCTGTGAGATGATTTCACAGAACACAAAGAAGTTTCTCAGAAAGCTTCTTTCTCTTTGTTATCGGAGGATATTTCCTTTGGCCCTATAGTCTTCAAAGGGATCCGAAATATCTGTTCTCAGATTCCACAGAAATAAGGCTAGCAAAGAGATCCACGAAATACAGATGTAAGTCTGTGAGATGAATTAACAGAACACTAAGCAGTTTCTCAAAAAGCTTCTTTCCATATTTCATCTGAGGATATTTCCTTTTTCACCATAGCCCTCTATGGGCTTCCAAATATCACTTTGCCAATTCCACAAGAACTGTCTTAGCAAAAGGCTTCTTGAGGGGAAAGCTGTAACTCTGTGAGATGATTTCCAGAACACAAAGAAGTTTCTCAGAAAGCTTCTTTCTCTTTGTTATCGGAGGATATTTTCTTTGGCTCTATAGTCTTCAAAGGGATCCGAAATATCTGTTCTCAGATTCCACAGAAGTAAGGCTAGCAAAGAGATCCACGATATACAGATGTAACTCTGTGAGGTGAATTAACAGGACACTAAGCAGTTTCTAGGAAAGCTTCTTTCCAGATTTCATCTGAGGATATTTCCTTTTTCACCATAGCCCTCTATGGGCTTCCAAATATCACTTTCCCAATTCCACAAGAACTGTCTTAGCGAAAGGCTTCTCGAGGGGAAAGCTGTAACTCTGTGAGATGATTTCACAGAACACAAAGAAGTTTCTCAGAAAGCTTCTTTCTCTTTGTTATCGGAGGATATTTCCTTTGGCCCTATAGTCTTCAAAGGGATCCGAAATATCTGTTCTCAGATTCCACAGAAATAAGTCTAGCAAAGAGATCCACGAAATACAGATGTAAGTCTGTGAGACGAAGTAACAGAACACTAAGCAGTTTCTCAGAAAGCTTCTTTACAGATTTCATCTGAGGATATTTCCTTTTTCACCATAGCCCTCTATGGGCTTCCAAATATCACTTTGCCAATTCCACAAGAACTGTCTTAGCGAAAGGCTTCTTGAGGGGAAAGCTGTAACTCTGTGAGATGATTTCACAGAACACAAAGAATTTTCTCAGAAAGCTTCTTTCTCTTTGTTATCGGAGGATATTTCCTTTGGCCCTATAGACTTCAAAGGGATCCGAAATATCTGTTCTCAGATTCCACAGAAATAAGGCTAGCAAAGAGATCCACGAAATACAGATGTAACTCTGTGAGATGAATTAACAGAACACTAAGCAGTTTCCAAGAAAGCTTCTTTCCAGATTTCATCTGAGGATATTTCCTTTTTCACCATAGCCCTCTAAGGGCTTCCAAATATCACTTTGCCAATTCCACAAGAACTGTCTTAGCGAAAGGCTTCTCGAGGGGAAAGCTGTAACTCTGTGAGATGATTTCACAGAACACAAAGTAGTTTCTCAGAAAGCTTCTTTCTCTTTGTTATCGGAGGATATTTCCTTTGGCCCTACAGTCTTCAAAGGGATCCGAAATAACTGTTCTCAGATTCCACAGAAATAAGGCTAGCAAAGAGATCCACGAAATACAGATGTAACTCTGTGAGATGAATTAACAGAACACTAAGCAGTTTCCAAAAAAAGCTTCTTTCCTGATTTCATCTGAGGATATTTCCTTTTTCACCATAGCCCTCTATGGGCTTCCAAATATCACTTTGCCAATTCCACAAGAACTGTCTTAGCGAAAGGCTTCTTGAGGGGAAAGCTGTAACTCTGTGAGATGATTTCACAGAACACAAAGAAGTTTCTCAGAAAGCTTCTTTCTCTTTGTTATCAGAAGATATTTCCTTTGGCCCTATAGTCTTCAAAGGGATCCGAAATATCTGTTCTCAGATTCCACAGAAACAAGGCTAGCAAAGAGATCCACGAAATACAGATGTAATTCTGTGAGATGAATTAACAGAACACTAAGCAGTTTCTCAGAAAGCTTCTTTCCAGATTTCATCTGAGGATATTTCCTTTTTCACCATAGCCGTCTATGGGCTTCCAAATATCACTTTGCCATTCCAAAAGAACTGTCTTAGCGAAAGGCTTCTTGAGGGGAAAGCTGTAACTCTGTGTGATGATTTCACAGAACACAAAGAAGTTTCTCAGAAAGCTTCTTTCTCTTTGTTATCGGAGGATATTTCCTTTGGCCCTATACTCTTCAAAGGGATACGAAATATCTGTTCTCAGATTCCACAGAAATAAGGCTAGCAAAGAGATCCACGAAATACACATGTAACTCTGTGAGATGAATTAACAGAACACTAAGCAGTTTCCAAGAAAGCTTCTTTCCAGATTTCATCTGAGGATATTTCCTTTTTCACCATAGCCTTCTATGGGCTTCCAAATATCACTTTGCCAATTCCACAAGAACTGTCTTAGCGAAAGGCTCCTTGAGAGGAAAGCTGTAACTCTGTGAGATGATTTCACAGAACACAAAGAAGTTTCTCAGAAAGCTTCTTTCTCTTTGTTATCGGAGGATATTTTCTTTGGCCCTATAGTCTTCAAAGGGATCCGAAATATCTGTTCTCAGATTCCACAGAAATAAGGCTAGCAAAGAGATCCACGAAATACAGATGTAAGTCTGTGAGATGAATTAACAGAACACTAAGCAGTTTCCAAGAAAGCTTCTTTCCTGATTTCATCTGAGGATATTTCCTTTTTCACCATAGCCCTCTATGGGCTTCCAAATATCCTTTGCCAATTCCACAAGAACTGTCTTAGCGAAAGGCTTCTTGAGGGGAAAGCTGTAACTCTGTGAGATGATTTCACAGAACACAAAGAAGTTTCTCAGAAAGCTTCCTTCTCTTTGTTATCGGAGGATATTTCCTTTGGCCCTATAGTCTTCAAAGGGATCCGAAATATCTGTTCTCAGATTCCACAGAAATAAGGCTAGCAAAGAGATCCATGAAATACAGATGTAACTCTGTGAGATGAATTAACAGAACACTAAGCAGTTTCTAAGAAAGCTTCTTTCCAGATTTCATCTGAGGATATTTCCTTTTTCACCATAGCCCTCTAAGGGCTTCCAAATATCACTTTGCCAATTCCACAAGAACTGTCTTAGCGGAAGGCTTCTTAAGGGGAAAACTGTAACTCTGTGAGATGATTTCACAGAACACAAAGAAGTTTCTCAGAAAGCTTCTTTCTCTTTGTTATCGGAGGATTTTTCCTTTGGCCCTATAGTCTTCAAAGGGATCCGAAATATCTGTTCTCAGATTCCACAGAAATAAGGCTAGCAAAGAGATCCACGAAATACAGATGTAAGTCTGTGAGATGAATTACCAGAACACTAAGCAGTTTCTCAGAAAGCTTCTTTCCAGATTTCATCTGAGGATATTTCCTTTTTCACCAAAGCCCTCTATGGGCTTCCAAATATCACTTTGCCAATTCCACAAGAACTGTCTTAGCGAAAGGCTTCTTGAGGAGAAAGCTGTAACTCTGTGAGATGATTTCACAGAACACAAAGAAGTTTCTCAGAAAGCTTCTTTCTCTTTGTTAACGGATGATATTTCCTTTGGCCCTATAGTCTTCAAAGGGATCCGAAATATCTGTTCTCAGATTCCACAGAAATAAGGCTAGCAAAGAGATCCACGAAATACAGATGTAACTCTGTGAGATGAATTAACAGGACACTTAGCAGTTTCTAGGAAAGCTTCTTTCCAGATTTCATCTGAGGATATTTCCTTTTTCACCATAGCCCTCTATGGGCTTCCAAATATCACTTTGCCAATTCCACAAGAACTGTCTTAGCGTAAGGCTTCTCGAGGGGAAAGCTGTAACTCTGTGAGATGATTTCACAGAACACGAAGAAGTTTCTCAGAAAGCTTCTTTCTCGTTGTTATCGGAGGATATTTCCTTTGGCCCTATAGTCTTCAAAGGGATCCGAAATATCTGTTCTCAGATTCCAGAGAAATAAGGCTAGCAAAGAGATCCACGAAATACAGATGTAAGTCTGTGAGATGAATTAACAGAACACTAAGCAGTTTCTCAGAAAGCTTCTTTCCAGATTTCATCTGAGGATATTTCCTTTTTCACCATAGCCCTCTATGGTCTTCCATATATCGCTTTGCCAATTCCACAAGAACTGTCTTAACGAAAGGCTTCTTGGGGGGAAAGCTGTAACTCTGTGAGATGATTTCACAGAACACAAAGTAGTTTCTCAGAAAGCTTCTTTCTCTTTGTTATCGTAGGATATTTCCTTTGGCCCTATAGTCTTCAAAGGGATCCGAAATATCTGTTCTCAGATTCCAGAGAAATAAGGCTAGCAAAGAGATCCACGAAATACAGATGAAAGTCTGTGAGATGAATTAACAGAACACTAAGCAGTTTCTCAGAAAGCTTCTTTCCAGATTTCATCTGAGGATATTTCCTTTTTCACCATAGCCCTCTATGGGCTTCCAAATATCACTTTGCCAATTCCACAAGAACTGTCTTAGCGAAAGGCTTCTCGAGGGGAAAGCTGTAACTCTGTGAGATGATTTCACAGAACACAAAGAAGTTTCTCAGAAAGCTTCTTTCTCTTTGTTAACGGAGGTAAATTCCTTTGGCCCTATAGTCTTCAAAGGGATCCGAAATATCTTTTCTCAGATTCCACAGAAATAAGGCTAGCAAAGAGATCCACGAAATACAGATGTAACTCTGTGAGATGAATTAACAGAACACTAAGCAGTTTCTCAGAAAGCTTCTTTCCAGATTTCATCTGAGGATATTTCCTTTTTCAAAATAGCCCTCTATGGGCTTCCAAATATCACTTTGTCAATTCCACAAGAACTGTCTTAGCGAAAGGCTTCTTGAGGGGGAAGCTGTAACTCTGTGAGATGATTACACAGAAGACAAAGAAGTTTCTCAGAAAGCTTCTTTCTCTTTGTTATCGGAGGATATTTCCTTTGGCCCTATAGTCTTCAAAGGGATCCGAAATATCTGTTCTCAGATTTCAGAGAAATAAGGCTAGCAAAGAGATCCACGAAATACAGATGTAACTCTGTGAGATGAATTAACAGAACACTAAGCAGTTTCTCAGAAAGCTTCTTTCCAGATTTCATCTGAGGATATTTCCTTTTTCACCATAGCCCTCTATGGGCTTCCAAATATCACTTTGCCAATTCCACAAGAACTGTCTTAGCAAAAGGCTTCTTGAGGGGAAAGCTGTAACTCTGTGAGATAATTTCACAGAACACAAAGAAGTTTCTCAGAAAGCTTCTTTCTCTTTGTTAACGGAGGATATTTCCTTTGGCCCTCTAGTCTTCAAAGGGATCCGAAATACATGTTCTCAGATTCCACAGAAATAAGGCTAGCAAAGAGATCCACGAAATACAGATGTAAGGCTGTTAGATGAATTACCAGAACACTAAGCAGTTTCTCAGAAAGCTTCTTTCCAGATTTCATATGAGGATATTTCCTTTTTCACCATAGCCCTCTATGGGCTTCCAAATATCACTTTGCCAATTCCACAAGAACTGTCTTAGCGAAAGGCTTCTTGAGGGGAAAGCTGTAACTCTGTGAGATGATTTCACAGAACACAAAGAAGTTTCTCAGAAAGCTTCTTTCTCTTTGTTATCGGAGGATATTTCCTTTGGGCCTATAGTCTTCAAAGGGATCCGAAATATCTGTTCTCAGATTCCACAGAAATAAGGCTAGCAAAAAGATCCATGAAATACAGATGTAACTCTGTGAGATAAATTAACAGAACACTAAGCCGTTTCTAAGAAAGCTTCTTTCCAGATTTCATCTGAGGATATTTCCTTATTCACCATAGACCTCTAAGGGCTTCCAAATATCACTTTGCCAATTCCACAAGAACTGTCTTAGCGAAAGGCTTCTTAAGGGGAAAACTGTAACTCTGTGAGATGATTTCACAGAACACAAAGAAGTTTCTCAGAAAGCTTCTTTCTCTTTGTTATCGGAGGATTTTTCCTTTGGCCCTATAGTCTTCAAAGGGATCCGAAATATCTGTTCTCAGATTCCACAGAAATAAGGCTAGCAAAGAGATCCACGAAATACAGATGTAAGTCTGTGAGATGAATTACCAGAACACTAAGCAGTTTCTCAGAAAGCTTCTTTCCAGATTTCATCTGAGGATATTTCCTTTTTCACCATAGCCCCCTATGGGCTTCCAAATATCAGTTTGCCAATTCCACAAGAACTGTCTTAGCGAAAGGCTTCTCGAGGGGAAAGCTGTAACTCTGTGAGATGATTTCACAGAATACAAAGAAGTTTCTCAGAAAGCTTCTTTCTCTTTGTTATCGGAGGATATCTCCTTTGGCCCTATAGTCTTCAAAGGGATCCGAAATATCTGTTCTCAGATTCCACAGAAATAAGGCTAGCAAAGAGATCCACGAAATACAGATGTAACTCTGTGAGTTGAATTAACAGAACACTAAGCAGTTTCCAAGAAAGCTTCTTTCCAGATTTCATCTGAGGATATTTCCTTTTTCACCATAGCCTTCTATGGGCTTCCAAATATCACTTTGCCAATTCCACAAGAACTGTCTTAGCGAAAGGCTTCTTGAGGAGAAAGCTGTAACTCTGTGAGATGATTTCACAGAACACAAAGAAGTTTCTCAGAAAGCTTCTTTCTGTTTGTTAACGGATGATATTTCCTTTGGCCCTATAGTCTTCAAAGGGATCCGAAATATCTGTTCTCAGATTCCACAGAAATAAGGCTAGCAAAGAGATCCACGACATACAGATGTAACTCTGTGAGATGAATTAACAGGACACTTAGCAGTTTCTAGGAAAGCTTCTTTCCAGATTTCATCTGAGGATATTTCCTTTTTCACCATAGCCCTCTATGGGCTTCCAAATATCACTTTGCCAATTCCACAAGAACTGTCTTAGCGAAAGGCTTCTCGAGGGGAAAGCTGTAACTCTGTGAGATGATTTCACAGAACACAAAGAAGTTTCTCAGAAAGCTTCTTTCTCTTTGTTATCAGAGGATATTTCCTTTGGCCCTATAGCCTTCAAAGGGATCCGAAACATCTGTAATCAGATTCCACAGAAATAAGGCTAGCAAAGAGATCCACGAAATACAGATGTAAGTCTGTGAGATGAATTAACAGAACACTAAGCAGTTTCTCAGAAAGCTTCTTTCCAGATTTCATCTGAGGATATTTCCTTTTTCACCATAGCCCTCTATGGGCTTCCAAATATCACTTTGCCAATTCCACAAGAACTGTCTTAGCGAAAGGCTTGTTGAGGGGAAAGTTGTAACTCTGCGAGATGATTTAACAGAACACAAAGAAGTTTCTCAGAAAGCTTCCTTCTCTTTGTTATCGCAGGATATTTCCTTTGGCTGTATAGTCTTCAAAGGGATCCGAAATATCTGTTCTCAGATTCCACAGAAATAAGGCTAGCAAAGAGATCCACGAAATACAGATGTAAGTCTGTGAGATGAATTAACAGAACACTAAGCAGTTTCCAAGGAAGCTTCTTTCCAGATTTCATCTGAGGACATTTCCTTTTTCACCATAGCCCTCTATGGGCTTCCAAATATCACTTTGCCAATTCCACAAGAACTGTCTTAGCGAAAGGCTTCTCGAGGGGAAAGCTGTAACTCTGTGAGATGATTTCACAGAACACAAAGAAGTTTCTCAGAAAGCTTCTTTCTCTTTGTTATCGGAGGATATTTCCTTTGGCCCTATAGTCTTCAAAGGGATCCGAAATATCTGTTCTCAGATTCCACAGAAATAAGGCTAGCAAAGAGATCCACGAAATACAGATGTAACTCTGTGAGATGAATTAACAGAACACTAAGCAGTTTCCAAGAAAGCTTCTTTCCTGATTTCATCTGAGGATATTTCCTTTTTCACCATAGCCCTCTATGGGCTTCCAAATATCACTTTGCCAATTCCACAAGAACTGTCTTAGCGAAAGGCTTCTTGAGGGGAAAGCTGTAACTCTGTGAGATGATTTCACAGAACACAAAGAAGTTTGTCAGAAAGCTTCCTTCTCTTTGTTATCGGAGGATATTTCCTTTGGCCCTATAGTCTTCAAAGGGATCCGAAATATCAGTTCTCAGATTCCACAGAAATAAGGCTAGCAAAGAGATCCATGAAATACAGATGTAACTCTGTGAGATGAATTAACAGAACACTAAGCAGTTTCTAAGAAAGCTTCTTTCCAGATTTCATCTGAGGATATTTCCTTTTTCACCATAGCCCTCTAAGGGCTTCCAAATATCACTTTGCCAATTCCACAAGAACTGTCTTAGCGGAAGGCTTCTTAAGGGGAAAACTGTAACTCTGTGAGATGATTTCACAGAACACAAAGAAGTTTCTCAGAAAGCTTCTTTCTCTTTGTTATCGGAGGATTTTTCCTTTGGCCCTACAGTCTTCAAAGGGATCCGAAATATCTGTTCTCAGATTCCACAGAAATAAGGCTAGCAAAGAGATCCACGAAATACAGATGTAAGTCTGTGAGATGAATTACCAGAACACTAAGCAGTTTCTCAGAAAGCTTCTTTCCAGATTTCATCTGAGGATATTTCCTTTTTCACCAAAGCCCTCTATGGGCTTCAAAATATCACTTTGCCAATTCCACAAGAACTGTCTTAGCGAAAGGCTTCTCGAGGGGAAAGCTGTAACTCTGTGAGATGATTTCACAGAACACAAAGAAGTTTCTCAGAAAGCTTCTTTCTCTTTGTTATCGGAGGATATTTCCTTTGGCCCTATAGTCTTCAAAGGGATCCGAAATATCTGTTCTCAGATTCCACAGAATTAAGGCTAGCAAAGAGATCCACGAAATACAGATGTAACTCTGTGAGATGAATTAACAGAACACTAAACAGTTTCCAAGAAAGCTTCTTTCCAGATTTCATCTGAGGATATTTCCTTTTTCACCATAGCCTTCTATGGGCTTCCAAATATCACTTTGCCAATTCCACAAGAACTGTCTTAGCGAAAGGCTTCTTGAGGAGAAAGCTGTAACTCTGTGAGATGATTTCACAGAACACAAAGAAGTTTCTCAGAAAGCTTCTTTCTGTTTGTTAACGGATGATATTTCCTTTGGCCCTATAGTCTTCAAAGGGATCCGAAATATCTGTTCTCAGATTCCACAGAAATAAGGCTAGCAAAGAGATCCACGAAATACAGATGTAACTCTGTGAGATGAATTAACAGGACACTTAGCAGTTTCTAGGAAAGCTTCTTTCCAGATTTCATCTGAGGATATTTCCTTTTTCACCATAGCCCTCTATGGGCTTCCAAATATCACTTTGCCAATTCCACAAGAACTGTCTTAGCGAAAGGCTTCTCGAGGGGAAAGCTGTAACTCTGTGAGATGATTTCACAGAACACAAAGAAGTTTCTCAGAAAGCTTCTTTCTCTTTGTTATCAGAGGATATTTCCTTTGGCCCTATAGCCTTCAAAGGGATCCGAAACATCTGTAATCAGATTCCACAGAAATAAGGCTAGCAAAGAGATCCACGAAATACAGATGTAAGTCTGTGAGATGAATTAACAGAACACTAAGCAGTTTCTCAGAAAGCTTCTTTCCAGATTTCATCTGAGGATATTTCCTTTTTCACCATAGCCCTCTATGGGCTTCCAAATATCACTTTGCCAATTCCACAAGAACTGTCTTAGCGAAAGGCTTGTTGAGGGGAAAGTTGTAACTCTGCGAGATGATTTAACAGAACACAAAGAAGTTTCTCAGAAAGCTTCCTTCTCTTTGTTATCGCAGGATATTTCCTTTGGCTGTATAGTCTTCAAAGGGATCCGAAATATCTGTTCTCAGATTCCACAGAAATAAGGCTAGCAAAGAGATCCACGAAATACAGATGTAAGTCTGTGAGATGAATTAACAGAACACTAAGCAGTTTCCAAGGAAGCTTCTTTCCAGATTTCATCTGAGGACATTTCCTTTTTCACCATAGCCCTCTATGGGCTTCCAAATATCACTTTGCCAATTCCACAAGAACTGTCTTAGCGAAAGGCTTCTCGAGGGGAAAGCTGTAACTCTGTGAGATGATTTCACAGAACACAAAGAAGTTTCTCAGAAAGCTTCTTTCTCTTTGTTATCGGAGGATATTTCCTTTGGCCCTATAGTCTTCAAAGGGATCCGAAATATCTGTTCTCAGATTCCACAGAAATAAGGCTAGCAAAGAGATCCACGAAATAAAGATGTAACTCTGTGAGATGAATTAACAGAACACTAAGCAGTTTCCAAGAAAGCTTCTTTCCTGATTTCATCTGAGGATATTTCCTTTTTCACCATAGCCCTCTATGGGCTTCCAAATATCACTTTGCCAATTCCACAAGAACTGTCTTAGCGAAAGGCTTCTTGAGGGGAAAGCTGTAACTCTGTGAGATGATTTCACAGAACACAAAGAAGTTTGTCAGAAAGCTTCCTTCTCTTTGTTATCGGAGGATATTTCCTTTGGCCCTATAGTCTTCAAAGGGATCCGAAATATCAGTTCTCAGATTCCACAGAAATAAGGCTAGCAAAGAGATCCATGAAATACAGATGTAACTCTGTGAGATGAATTAACAGAACACTAAGCAGTTTCTAAGAAAGCTTCTTTCCAGATTTCATCTGAGGATATTTCCTTTTTCACCATAGCCCTCTAAGGGCTTCCAAATATCACTTTGCCAATTCCACAAGAACTGTCTTAGCGGAAGGCTTCTTAAGGGGAAAACTGTAACTCTGTGAGATGATTTCACAGAACACAAAGAAGTTTCTCAGAAAGCTTCTTTCTCTTTGTTATCGGAGGATTTTTCCTTTGGCCCTACAGTCTTCAAAGGGATCCGAAATATCTGTTCTCAGATTCCACAGAAATAAGGCTAGCAAAGAGATCCACGAAATACAGATGTAAGTCTGTGAGATGAATTACCAGAACACTAAGCAGTTTCTCAGAAAGCTTCTTTCCAGATTTCATCTGAGGATATTTCCTTTTTCACCAAAGCCCTCTATGGGCTTCAAAATATCACTTTGCCAATTCCACAAGAACTGTCTTAGCGAAAGGCTTCTCGAGGGGAAAGCTGTAACTCTGTGAGATGATTTCACAGAACACAAAGAAGTTTCTCAGAAAGCTTCTTTCTCTTTGTTATCGGAGGATATTTCCTTTGGCCCTATAGTCTTCAAAGGGATCCGAAATATCTGTTCTCAGATTCCACAGAATTAAGGCTAGCAAAGAGATCCACGAAATACAGATGTAACTCTGTGAGATGAATTAACAGAACACTAAGTAGTTTCCAAGAAAGCTTCTTTCCAGATTTCATCTGAGGATATTTCCTTTTTCACCATAGCCTTCTATGGGCTTCCAAATATCACTTTGCCAATTCCACAAGAACTGTCTTAGCGAAAGGCTTCTTGAGGAGAAAGCTGTAACTCTGTGAGATGATTTCACAGAACACAAAGAAGTTTCTCAGAAAGCTTCTTTCTCTTTGTTAACGGATGATATTTCCTTTGGCCCTATAGTCTTCAAAGGGATCCGAAATATCTGTTCTCAGATTCCACAGAAATAAGGCTAGCAAAGAGATCCACGAAATACAGATGTAACTCTGTGAGATGAATTAACAGGACACTTAGCAGTTTCTAGGAAAGCTTCTTTCCAGATTTCATCTGAGGATATTTCCTTTTTCACCATAGCCCTCTATGGGCTTCCAAATATCACTTTGCCAATTCCACAAGAACTGTCTTAGCGTAAGGCTTCTCGAAGGGAAAGCTGTAACTCTGTGAGATGATTTCACAGAACACAAAGAAGTTTCTCAGAAAGCTTCTTTCTCGTTGTTATCGGAGGATATTTCCTTTGGCCCTATAGTCTTCAAAGGGATCCGAAATATCTGTTCTCAGATTCCAGAGAAATAAGGCTAGCAAAGAGATCCACGAAATACAGATGTAACTCTGTGAGATGAATTAACAGAACACTAAGCAGTTTCCAAGAAAGCTTCTTTCCAGATTTCATCTGAGGATATTTCCTTTTTCACCATAGCCCTCTAAGGGCTTCCAAATATCACTTTGCCAATTCCACAAGAACTGTCTTAGCGAAAGGCTTCTCGAGGGGAAAGCTGTAACTCTGTGAGATGATTTCACAGAACACAAAGTAGTTTCTCAGAAAGCTTCTTTCTCTTTGTTATCGGAGGATATTTCCTTTGGCCCTACAGTCTTCAAAGGGATCCGAAATATCTGTTCTCAGATTCCACAGAAATAAGGCTAGCAAAGAGATCCACGAAATACAGATGTAACTCTGTGAGATGAATTAACAGAACACTAAGCAGTTTCCAAGAAAGCTTCTTTCCTGATTTCATCTGAGGATATTTCCATTTTCACCATAGCCCTCTATGGGCTTCCAAATATCACTTTGCCAATTCCACAAGAACTGTCTTAGCGAAAGGCTTCTTGAGGGGAAAGCTGTAACTCTGTGAGATGATTTCACAGAACACAAAGAAGTTTCTCAGAAAGCTTCTTTCTCTTTGTTATCAGAAGATATTTCCTTTGGCCCTATAGTCTTCAAAGGGATCCGAAATATCTGTTCTCAGATTCCACAGAAATAAGGCTAGCAAAGAGATCCACGAAATACAGATGTAATTCTGTGAGATGAATTAACAGAACACTAAGCAGTTTCTCAGAAAGCTTCTTTCCAGATATCATCTGAGGATATTTCCTTTTTCACCATAGCCCTCTACGGGCTTCCAAATATCACTTTGCCATTCCAAAAGAACTGTCTTAGCGAAAGGCTTCTTGAGGGGAAAGCTGTAACTCTGTGTGATGATTTCACAGAACCCAAAGAAGTTTCTCAGAAAGCTTCTTTCTCTTTGTTATCGGAGGATATTTCCTTTGGCCCTATAGACTTCAAAGGGATCCGAAATATCTGTTCTCAGATTCCACAGAAATAAGGCTAGCAAAGAGATCCACGAAATACAGATGTAAGTCTGTGAGATGAATTAACAGAACACTAAGCAGTTTCTCAGAAAGCTTCTTTCCAGATTTCATCTGAGGATATTTCCTTTGTCACCATAGCCCTCTGTTGGCTTCCAAATATCACTTTGCCAATTCCACAAGAACTGTCTTAGCGAAAGGCTTCTCGAGAGGAAAGCTGTAACTCTGTGAGATGATTTCACAGAACACAAAGAAGTTTCTCAGAAAGCTTCTTTCTCTTTGTTATCGGAGGATATTTCCTTTGGCCCTATACTCTTCAAAGGGATCCGAAATATCTGTTCTCAGATTCCACAGAAATAAGGCTAGCAAAGAGATCCACGAAATACACATGTAACTCTGTGAGATGAATTAACAGAACACTAAGCAGTTTCTAGGAAAGCTTCTTTCCAGATTTCATCTGAGGATATTTCCTTTTTCACCATAGCCTTCTATGGGCTTCCAAATATCACTTTGCCAATTCCACAAGAACTGTCTTAGCGAAAGGCTCCTTGAGGGGAAAGCTGTAACTCTGTGAGATGATTTCACAGAACACAAAGAAGTTTCTCAGAAAGCTTCTTTCTCTTTGTTATCGGAGGATATTTCCTTTGGCCCTATAGTCTTCAAAGGGATCCGAAATATCTGTTCTCAGATTCCACAGAAATAAGGCTAGCAAAGAGATCCACGAAATACAGATGTAACTCTGTGAGATGAATTAACAGGACACTTAGCAGTTTCTAGGAAAGCTTCTTTCCAGATTTCATCTGAGGATATTTCCTTTTTCACCATAGCCCTCTATGGGCTTCCAAATATCACTTTGCCAATTCCACAAGAACTGTCTTAGCGAAAGGCTTCTCGAGGGGAAAGCTGTAACTCTGTGAGATGATTTCACAGAACACAAAGAAGTTTCTCAGAAAGCTTCTTTCTCTTTGTTATCAGAGGATATTTCCTTTGGCCCTATAGCCTTCAAAGGGATCCGAAACATCTGTAATCAGATTCCACAGAAATAAGGCTAGCAAAGAGATCCACGAAATACAGATGTAAGTCTGTGAGATGAATTAACAGAACACTAAGCAGTTTCTCAGAAAGCTTCTTTCCAGATTTCATCTGAGGATATTTCCTTTTTCACCATAGCCCTCTATGGGCTTCCAAATATCACTTTGCCAATTCCACAAGAACTGTCTTAGCGAAAGGCTTGTTGAGGGGAAAGTTGTATCTCTGCGAGATGATTTAACAGAACACAAAGAAGTTTCTCAGAAAGCTTCCTTCTCTTTGTTATCGGAGGATATTTCCTTTGGCTGTATAGTCTTCAAAGGGATCCGAAATATCTGTTCTCAGATTCCACAGAAATAAGGCTAGCAAAGAGATCCACGAAATACAGATGTAACTCTGTGAGATGAATTAACAGAACACTAAGCAGTTTCCAAGAAAGCTTCTTTCCAGATTTCATCTGAGGACATTTCCTTTTTCACCATAGCCCTCTATGGGCTTCCAAATATCACTTTGCCAATTCCACAAGAACTGTCTTAGCGAAAGGCTTCTCGAGGGGAAAGCTGTAACTCTGTGAGATGATTTCACAGAACACAAAGAAGTTTCTCAGAAAGCTTCTTTCTCTTTGTTATCGGAGGATATTTCCTTTGGCCCTATAGTCTTCAAAGGGATCCGAAATATCTGTTCTCAGATTCCACAGAAATAAGGCTAGCAAAGAGATCCACGAAATACAGATGTAACTCTGTGAGATGAATTTACAGAACACTAAGCAGTTTCCAAGAAAGCTTCTTTCCTGATTTCATCTGAGGATATTTCCTTTTTCACCATAGCCCTCTATGGGCTTCCAAATATCACTTTGCCAATTCCACAAGAACTGTCTTAGCGAAAGGCTTCTTGAGGGGAAAGCTGTAACTCTGTGAGATGATTTCACAGAACACAAAGAAGTTTGTCAGAAAGCTTCCTTCTCTTTGTTATCGGAGGATATTTCCTTTGGCCCTATAGTCTTCAAAGGGATCCGAAATATCTGTTCTCAGATTCCACAGAAATAAGGCTAGCAAAGAGATCCATGAAATACAGATGTAACTCTGTGAGATGAATTAACAGAACACTAAGCAGTTTCTAAGAAAGCTTCTTTCCAGATTTCATCTGAGGATATTTCCTTTTTCACCATAGCCCTCTAAGGTCTTCCAAATATCACTTTGCCAATTCCACAAGAACTGTCTTAGCGGAAGGCTTCTTAAGGGGAAAACTGTAACTCTGTGAGATGATTTCACAGAACACAAAGAAGTTTCTCAGAAAGCTTCTTTCTCTTTGTTATCGGAGGATTTTTCCTTTGGCCCTATAGTCTTCAAAGGGATCCGAAATATCTGTTCTCAGATTCCACAGAAATAAGGCTAGCAAAGAGATCCACGAAATACAAATGTAAGTCTGTGAGATGAATTACCAGAACACTAAGCAGTTTCTCAGAAAGCTTCTTTCCAGATTTCATCTGAGGATATTTCCTTTTTCACCAAAGCCCTCTATGGGCTTCCAAATATCACTTTGCCAATTCCACAAGAACTGTCTTAGCGAAAGGCTTCTCGAGGGGAAAGCTGTAACTCTGTGAGATGATTTCACAGAACACAAAGAAGTTTCTCAGAAAGCTTCTTTCTCTTTGTTATCGGAGGATATTTCCTTTGGCCCTATAGTCTTCAAAGGGATCCGAAATATCTGTTCTCAGATTCCACAGAAATAAGGCTAGCAAAGAGATCCACGAAATACAGATGTAACTCTGTGAGATGAATTAACAGAGCACTAAGCAGTTTCCAAGAAAGCTTCTTTCCAGATTTCATCTGAGGATATTTCCTTTTTCACCATAGCCTTCTATGGGCTTCCAAATATCACTTTGCCAATTCCACAAGAACTGTCTTAGCGAAAGGCTTCTTGAGGAAAAAGCTGTAACTCTGTGAGATGATTTCACAGAACACAAAGAAGTTTCTCAGAAAGCTTCTTTCTCTTTGTTAACGGATGATATTTCCTTTGGCCCTATAGTCTTCAAAGGGATCCGAAATATCTGTTCTCAGATTCCACAGAAATAAGGCTAGCAAAGAGATCCACGAAATACAGATGTAACTCTGTGAGATGAATTAACAGGACACTTAGCAGTTTCTAGGAAAGCTTCTTTCCAGATTTCATCTGAGGATATTTCCTTTTTCACCATAGCCCTCTATGGGCTTCCAAATATCACTTTGCCAATTCCACAAGAACTGTCTTAGCGTAAGGCTTCTCGAGGGGAAAGCTGTAACTCTGTGCGATGATTTCACAGAACACAAAGAAGTTTCTCAGAAAGCTTCTTTCTCGTTGTTATCGGAGGATATTTCCTTTGACCCTATAGTCTTCAAAGGGATCCGAAATATCTGTTCTCCGATTCCAGAGAAATAAGGCTAGCAAAGAGATCCACGAAATACAGATGAAAGGCTGTGAGATGAATTAACAGAACACTAAGCAGTTTCTCAGAAAGCTTCTTTCCAGATTTCATCTGAGGATATTTCCTTTTTCACCATAGCCCTCTATGGGCTTCCAAATATCACTTTGCCAATTCCACAAGAACTGTCTTAGCGAAAGGCTTCTCGAGGGGAAAGCTGTAACTCTGTGAGATGATTTCACAGAACACAAAGAAGTTTCTTAGAAAGCTTCTTTCTCTTTGTTAACGGAGGTAATTTCCTTTGGCCCTATAGTCTTCAAAGGGATCCGAAATATCTTTTCTCAGATTCCACAGAAATAAGGCTAGCAAAGAGATCCACGAAATACAGATGTAACTCTGTGAGATGAATTAACAGAACACTAAGCAGTTTCTCAGAAAGCTTCTTTCCAGATTTCATCTGAGGATATTTCCTTTTTCAAAATAGCCCTCTATGGGCTTCCAAATATCACTTTGTCAATTCCACAAGAACTGTCTTAGCGAAAGGCTTCTTGAGGGGAAAGCTGTAACTCTGTGAGATGATTACACAGAAGACAAAGAAGTTTCTCAGAAAGCTTCTTTCTCTTTGTTATCGGAGGATATTTCCTTTGGCCCTCTAGTCTTAAAAGGGATCCGAAATACATGTTCTCAGATTCCACAGAAATAAGGCTAGCAAAGAGATCCACGAAATACAGATGTAAGGCTGTTAGATGAATTACCAGAACACTAAGCAGTTTCTCAGAAAGCTTCTTTCCAGATTTCATATGAGGATATTTCCTTTTTCACCATAGCCCTCTATGGGCTTCCAAATATCACTTTGCCAATTCCACAAGAACTGTCTTAGCGAAAGGCTTCTTGAGGGGAAAGCTGTAACTCTGTGAGATGATTTCACAGAACACAAAGAAGTTTCTCAGAAAGCTTCTTTCTCTTTGTTATCGGAGGATATTTCCTTGGGCCTATAGTCTTCAAAGGGATCCGAAATATCTGTTCTCAGATTCCACAGAAATAAGGCTAGCAAAGAGATCCATGAAATACAGATGTAACTCTGTGAGATAAATTAACAGAACACTAAGCAGTTTCTAAGAAAGCTTCTTTCCAGATTTCATCTGAGGATATTTCCTTTTTCACCATAGCCCTCTAAGGGCTTCCAAATATCACTTTGCCAATTCCACAAGAACTGTCTTAGCGAAAGGCTTCTTAAGGGGAAAACTGTAACTCTGTGAGATGATTTCACAGAACACAAAGAAGTTTCTCAGAAAGCTTCTTTCTCTTTGTTATCGGAGGATTTTTCCTTTGGCCCTATAGTCTTCAAAGGGATCCGAAATATCTGTTCTCAGATTCCACAGAAATAAGGCTAGGAAAGAGATCCACGAAATACAGATGTAAGTCTGTGAGATGAATTACCAGAACAATAAGCAGTTTCTCAGAAAGCTTCTTTCCAGATTTCATCTGAGGATATTTCCTTTTTCACCATAGCCCTCTATGGGCTTCCAAATATCAGTTTGCCAATTCCACAAGAACTGTCTTAGCGAAAGGCTTCTCGAGGGGAAAGCTGTAACTCTGTGAGATGATTTCACAGAATACAAAGAAGTTTCTCAGAAAGCTTCTTTCTCTTTGTTATCGGAGGATATCTCCTTTGGCCCTATAGTCTTCAAAGGGATCCGAAATATCTGTTCTCAGATTCCACAGAAATAAGGCTAGCAAAGAGATCCACGAAATACAGATGTAACTCTGTGAGTTGAATTAACAGAACACTAAGCAGTTTCCAAGAAAGCTTCTTTCCAGATTTCATCTGAGGATATTTCCTTTTTCACCATAGCCTTCTATGGGCTTCCAAATATCACTTTGCCAATTCCACAAGAACTGTCTTAGCGAAAGGCTTCTTGAGGAGAAAGCTGTAACTCTGTGAGATGATTTCACAGAACACAAAGAAGTTTCTCAGAAAGCTTCTTTCTGTTTGTTATCGGAGGATATTTCCTTTGGCTGTATAGTCTTCAAAGGGATCCGAAATATCTGTTCTCAGATTCCACAGAAATAAGGCTAGCAAAGAGATCCACGAAATACAGATGTAAGTCTGTGAGATGAATTAACAGAACACTAAGCAGTTTCCAAGAAAGCTTCTTTCCAGATTTCATCTGAGGACATTTCCTTTTTCACCATAGCCCTCTATGGGCTTCCAAATATCACTTTGCCAATTCCACAAGAACTGTCTTAGCGAAAGGCTTCTCGAGGGGAAAGCTGTAACTCTGTGAGATGATTTCACAGAACACAAAGAAGTTTCTCAGAAAGCTTCTTTCTCTTTGTTATCGGAGGATATTTCCTTTGGCCCTATAGTCTTCAAAGGGATCCGAAATATCTGTTCTCAGATTCCACAGAAATAAGGCTAGCAAAGAGATCCACGAAATACAGATGTAACTCTGTGAGATGAATTAACAGAACACTAAGCAGTTTCCAAGAAAGCTTCTTTCCTGATTTCATCTGAGGATATTTCCTTTTTCACCATAGCCCTCTATGGGCTTCCAAATATCACTTTGCCAATTCCACAAGAACTGTCTTAGCGAAAGGCTTCTTGAGGGGAAAGCTGTAACTCTGTGAGATGATTTAACAGAACACAAAGAAGTTTGTCAGAAAGCTTCCTTCTCTTTGTTATCGGAGGATATTTCCTTTGGCCCTATAGTCTTCAAAGGGATCCGAAATATCTGTTCTCAGATTCCACAGAAATAAGGCTAGCAAAGAGATCCATGAAATACAGATGTAACTCTGTGAGATGAATTAACAGAACACTAAGCAGTTTCTAAGAAAGCTTCTTTCCAGATTTCATCTGAGGATATTTCCTTTTTCACCATAGCCCTCTAAGGGCTTCCAAATATCACTTTGCCAATTCCACAAGAACTGTCTTAGCGGAAGGCTTCTTAAGGGGAAAACTGTAACTCTGTGAGATGATTTCACAGAACACATAGAAGTTTCTCAGAAAGCTTCTTTCTCTTTGTTATCGGAGGATTTTTCCTTTGGCCCTATAGTCTTCAAAGGGATCCGAAATATCTGTTCTCAGATTCCACAGAAATAAGGCTAGCAAAGAGATCCACGAAATACAGATGTAAGTCTGTGAGATGAATTACCAGAACACTAAGCAGTTTCTCAGAAAGCTTCTTTCCAGATTTCATCTGAGGATATTTCCTTTTTCACCAAAGCCCTCTATGGGCTTCCAAATATCAGTTTGCCAATTCCACAAGAACTGTCTTAGCGAAAGGCTTCTCGAGGGGAAAGCTGTAACTCTGTGAGATGATTTCACAGAACACAAAGAAGTTTCTCAGAAAGCTTCTTTCTCTTTGTTATCGGAGGATATTTCCTTTGGCCCTATAGTCTTCAAAGGGATCCGAAATATCTGTTCTCAGATTCCACAGAAATAAGGCTAGCAAAGAGATCCACGAAATACAGATGTAACTCTGTGAGATGAATTAACAGAACACTAAGCAGTTTCCAAGAAAGCTTCTTTCCAGATTTCATCTGAGGATATTTCCTTTTTCACCATAGCCTTCTATGGGCTTCCAAATATCACTTTGCCAATTCCACAAGAACTGTCTTAGCGAAAGGCTTCTTGAGGAGAAAGCTGTAACTCTGTGAGATGATTTCACAGAACACAAAGAAGTTTCTCAGAAAGCTTCTTTCTCTTTGTTAACGGATGATATTTCCTTTGGCCCTATAGTCTTCAAAGGGATCCGAAATATCTGTTCTCAGATTCCACAGAAATAAGGCTAGCAAAGAGATCCACGAAATACAGATGTAACTCTGTGAGATGAATTAACAGGACACTTAGCAGTTTCTAGGAAAGCTTCTTTCCAGATTTCATCTGAGGATATTTCCTTTTTCACCATAGCCCTCTATGGGCTTCCAAATATCACTTTGCCAATTCCACAAGAACTGTCTTAGCGTAAGGCTTCTCGAGGGGAAAGCTGTAACTCTGTGAGATGATTTCACAGAACACAAAGAAGTTTCTCAGAAAGCTTCTTTCTCGTTGTTATCGGAGGATATTTCCTTTGGCCCTATAGTCTTCAAAGGGATCCGAAATATCTGTTCTCAGATTCCAGAGAAATAAGGCTAGCAAAGAGATCCACGAAATACAGATGTAAGTCTGTGAGATGAATTAACAGAACACTAAGCAGTTTCTCAGAAAGCTTCTTTCCAGATTTCATCTGAGGATATTTCCTTTTTCACCTTAGCCCTCTATGGTCTTCCATATATCGCTTTGCCAATTCCACAAGAACTGTCTTAGCGAAAGGCTTCTTGGGGGGAAAGCTGTAACTCTGTGAGATGATTTCACAGAACACAAAGAAGTTTCTCAGAAAGCTTCTTTCTCTTTGTTATCGTAGGATATTTCCTTTGGCCCTATAGTCTTCAAAGGGATCCGAAATATCTGTTCTCAGATTCCAGAGAAATAAGGCTAGCAAAGAGATCCACGAAATACAGATGAAAGTCTGTGAGATGAATTAACAGAACACTAAGCAGTTTCTCAGAAAGCTTCTTTCCAGATTTCCTCTGAGGATATTTCCTTTTTCACCATAGCCCTCTATGGGCTTCCAAATATCACTTTGCCAATTCCACAAGAACTGTCTTAGCGAAAGGCTTCTCGAGGGGAAAGCTGTAACTCTGTGAGATGATTTCACAGAACACAAAGAAGTTTCTCAGAAAGCTTCTTTCTCTTTGTTAACGGAGGATATTTCCTTTGGGCCTATAGTCTTCAAAGGGATCCGAAATATCTGTTCTCAGATTCCACAGAAATAAGGCTAGCAAAGAGATCCATGAAATACAGATGTAACTCTGTGAGATAAATTAACAGAACACTAAGCAGTTTCTAAGAAAGCTTCTTTCCAGATTTCATCTGAGGATATTTCCTTTTTCACCATAGCCCTCTAAGGGCTTCCAAATATCACTTTTCCAATTCCACAAGAACTGTCTTAGCGAAAGGCTTCTTAAGGGGAAAACTGTAACTCTGTGAGATGATTTCACAGAACACAAAGAAGTTTCTCAGAAAGCTTCTTTCTCTTTGTTATCGGAGGATTTTTCCTTTGGCCCTATAGTCTTCAAAGGGATCCGAAATATCTGTTCTCAGATTCCACAGAAATAAGGCTAGCAAAGAGATCCACGAAATACAGATGTAAGTCTGTGAGATGAATTACCAGAACACTAAGCAGTTTCTCAGAAAGCTTCTTTCCAGATTTCATCTGAGGATATTTCCTTTTTCACCATAGCCCTCTATGGGCTTGCAAATATCAGTTTGCCAATTCCACAAGAACTGTCTTAGCGAAAGGCTTCTCGAGGGGAAAGCTGTAACTCTGTGAGATGATTTCACAGAACACAAAGAAGTTTCTCAGAAAGCTTCTTTCTCTTTGTTATCGGAGGATATCTCCTTTGGCCCTATAGTCTTCAAAGGGATCCGAAATATCTGTTCTCAGATTCCACAGAAATAAGGCTAGCAAAGAGATCCACGAAATACAGATGTAACTCTGTGAGTTGAATTAACAGAACACTAAGCAGTTTCCAAGAAAGCTTCTTTCCAGATTTCATCTGAGGATATTTCCTTTTTCACCATAGCCTTCTATGGGCTTCCAAATATCACTTTGCCAATTCCACAAGAACTGTCTTAGCGAAAGGCTTCTTGAGGAGAAAGCTGTAACTCTGTGAGATGATTTCACAGAACACAAAGAAGTTTCTCAGAAAGCTTCTTTCTGTTTGTTAACGGATGATATTTCCTTTGGCCCTATAGTCTTCAAAGGGATCTGAAATATCTGTTCTCAGATTCCACAGAAATAAGGCTAGCAAGGAGATCCACGAAATACAGATGTAACTCTGTGAGATGAATTAACAGGACACTTAGCAGTTTCTAGGAAAGCTTCTTTCCAGATTTCATCTGAGGATATTTCCTTTTTCACCATAGCCCTCTATGGGCTTCCAAATATCACTTTGCCAATTCCACAAGAACTGTCTTAGCGTAAGGCTTCTCGAGGGGAAAGCTGTAACTCTGTGAGATGATTTCACAGAACACAAAGAAGTTTCTCAGAAAGCTTCTTTCTCTTTGTTATCGGAGGATATTTCCTTTGGCCCTATAGTCTTCAAAGGGATCCGAAATATCTGTTCTCAGATTCCAGAGAAATAAGGCTAGCAAAGAGATCCACGAAATACAGATGTAAGGCTGTTAGATGAATTAACAGAACACTAAGCAGTTTCTCAGAAAGCTTCTTTCCAGATTTCATCTGAGGATATTTCCTTTTTCACCATAGCCCTCTATGGGCTTCCAAATATCACTTTGCCAATTCCACAAGAACTGTCTTAGCGTAAGGCTTCTCGAGGGGAAAGCTGTAACTCTGTGAGATGATTTCACAGAACACAAAGAAGTTTCTCAGAAAGCTTCTTTCTCTTTGTTATCGGAGGATATTTCCTTTGGCCCTATAGTCTTCAAAGGGATCCGAAATATCTGTTCTCAGATTCCAGAGAAATAAGGCTAGCAAAGAGATCCACGAAATACAGATGTAAGGCTGTTAGATGAATTACCAGAACACTAAGCAGTTTCTCAGAAAGCTTCTTTCCAGATTTCATCTGAGGATATTTCCTTTTTCACCATAGCCCTCTATGGGCTTCCAAATATCACTTTGCCAATTCCACAAGAACTGTCTTAGCGAAAGGCTTCTCGAGGGGAAAGCTGTAACTCTGTGAGATGATTTCACAGAACACAAAGAAGTTTCTCAGAAAGCTTCTTTCTCTTTGTTATCGGAGGATATTTCTTTTGGCCCTATAGTCTTCAAAGGGATCCGAAATATCTGTTCTCAGATTCCACAGAAATAAGGCTAGCAAAGAGATCCACGAAATACAGATGTAAGTCTGGGAGATGAATTAACAGAACACTAAGCAGTTTCTCAGAAAGCTTCTTTCCAGATTTCATCTGAGGATATTTCCTTTTTCACCATAGCCCTCTATAGGCTTCCAATTATCACTATGCTAATTCCACAAGAACTGTCTTAGCGAAAGGCTTCTTGAGAGGAAAGCTGTAACTCTGTGAGATGATTTCACAGAACACAAAGAAGTTTCTCAGAAAGCTTCTTTCTCTTTGTTATCGGAGGATTTTTCCTTTGGCCCTATAGTCTTCAAAGGGATCCGAAATATCTGTTCTCAGATTCCACAGAAATAAGGCTAGCAAAGAGATCCACGAAATACAGATGTAACTCTGTGAGATGAATTAACAGAACTATAAGGAGTTTCTCAGAAAGCTTCTTTCCAGATTTCATCTGAGGATATTTCCTTTTTCACCATAGCCCTCTAAGGGCTTCCAAATATCACTTTGCCAATTCCACAAGAACTGTCTTAGCGAAAGGCTTCTTGAGGGGAAAGCTGTAACTCTGTGAGATGATTTCACAGAACACAAAGAAGTTTCTCAGAAAGCTTCTTTCTCTTTGTTATCGGAGGATATTTCCTTTGGCCCTATAGTCTTCAAAGGGATCCGAAATATCTGTTCTCAGATTCCAGAGAAATAAGGCTAGCAAACAGATCCACGAAATACAGATGTAACTCTGTGAGATGAATTAACAGAACACTAAGCAGTTTCTCAAAAAGCTTCTTTCCAGATTTCATCTGAGGATATTTCCTTTTTCACCATAGCCCTCTATGGTCTTCCAAATATCACTTTGCCAATTCCACAAGAACTGTCTTAGCAAATGGCTTCTTGAGGGGAAAGCTGTAACTTTGTGAGATGATTTCACAGAACACAAAGACGTTTCTCAGAAAGTTTACTTCTCTTTGTTATCGGAGGATATTTCCTTTGGCTTTATAGTCTTCAAAGGGATCCGAAGTATCTGTTCTCAGATTCCACAGAAATAAGGCTAGCAAAGAGATCCACGAAATACAGATGTAACTCTGTGAGATGAATTAACAGAACACTAAGCAGTTTCCAAGAAAGCTTCTTTCCAGATTTCATCTGAGGATATTTCCTTTTTCACCATAGCCCTCTAAGGGCTTCCAAATATCACTTTGCCAATTCCACAAGAACTGTCTTAGCGAAAGGCTTCTTGAGGGGAAAGCTGTAACTCTGTGAGATGATTTCACAGAACACAAAGAAGTTTCTCAGAAAGCTTCTTTCTCTTTGTTATCGGAGGATATTTCCTTTGGCCCTATAGTCTTCAAAGGGATCCGAAATATCTGTTCTCAGATTCCAGAGAAATAAGGCTAGCAAACAGATCCACGAAATACAGATGTAACTCTGTGAGATGAATTAACAGAACACTAAGCAGATTCTAAGAAAGCTTCTTTCCAGATTTCATCTGAGGATATTTCCTTTTTCACCATAGCCCTCTATAGGCTTCCAATTATCACTATGCTAATTCCACAAGAACTGTCTTAGCGAAAGGCTTCTTGAGAGGAAAGCTGTAACTCTGTGAGATGATTTCACAGAACACAAAGAAGTTTCTCAGAAAGCTTCTTTCTCTTTGTTATCGGAGGATTTTTCCTTTGGCCCTATAGTCTTCAAAGGGATCCGAAATATCTGTTCTCAGATTCCACAGAAATAAGGCTAGCAAAGAGATCCACGAAATACAGTTGTAACTCTGTGAGATGAATTAACAGGACACTTAGCAGTTTCTAGGAAAGCTTCTTTCCAGATTTCATCTGAGGATATTTCCTTTTTCACCATAGCCCTCTATGGACTTCCAAATATCACTTTGCCAATTCCACAAGAACTGTCTTAGAGAAAGGCTTCTTGAGGGGAAAGCTGTAACTCTGTGAGATGATTTCACAGAACACAAAGAAGTTTCTCAGAAAGCTTCTTTCTCTTTGTTATCGGAGGATATTTCCTTTGGCCGTATAGTCTTCAAAGAGATCCGAAATATCTGTTCTCAGATTCCACAGAAATAAGGCTAGCAAAGAGATCCACGAAATACATATGTAACTCTGTGAGATGAATTAAAAGAACACTAAGCAGTTTCTCAGAAAGCTTCTTTCCAGATTTCATCTGAGGATATTTCCTTTTTCACCATAGCCCTCTATGGGCTTCCAAATATCACTTTGCCAATTCCACAAGAACTGTCTTAGCGAAAGGCTTCTTGAGGGGAAAGCTGTAACTCTGTGAGATGATTTCACAGAACACAAAGAAGTTTCTCAGAAAGCTTCTTTCTCTTTGTTATCGGAGGATATTTCCTTTGGCCCTATAGTCTTCAAATTGATCCGAAATATCTGTTCTCAGATTCCACAGAAATAAGGCTAGCAAAGAGATCCACGAAATACAGATGTAACTCTGTGAGATGAATTAACAGAGCACTAAGCAGTTTCTCAGAAAGCTTCTTTCCAGATTTCATCTCAGGATATTTCCTTTTTCAAAATAGCCCTCTATGGGCTTCCAAATATCACTTTGCCAATTCCACAAGAACTGTCTTAGCGAAAGGCTTCTTGAGGGGAAAGCTGTAACTCTGTGAGATGATTACACAGAAGACAAAGAAGTTTCTCAGAAAGCTTCTTTCTCTTTGTTATCGGAGGATATTTCCTTTGGCCCTATAGTCTTCAAAGGGATCCGAAATATCTGTTCTCAGATTTCAGAGAAATAAGGCTAGCAAAGAGATCCACGAAATACAGATGTAACTCTGTGAGATGAATTAACAGAACACTAAGCAGTTTCTCAGAAAGCTTCTTTCCAGATTTCATCTGAGGATATTTCCTTTTTCACCATAGCCCTCTATGGGCTTCCAAATATCACTTTGCCAATTCCACAAGAACTGTCTTAGCGAAAGGCTTCTCGAGGGGAAAGCTGTAACTCTGTGAGATGATTTCACAGAACACAAAGAAGTTTCTCAGAAAGCTTCTTTCTCTTTGTTATCGGAGGATATTTCCTTTGGCCCTATAGTCTTCAAAGGGATCCGAAATATCTGTTCTCAGATTCCACAGAAATAAGGCTAGCAAAGAGATCCACGAAATACAGATGTAACTCTGTGAGGTGAATTAACAGGACACTTAGCAGTTTCTCAGAAAGCTTCTTTCCAGATTTCATCTGAGGATATTTCCTTTTTCACCATAGCCCTCTATGGGCTTCCAAATATCACTTTGCCAATTCCACAAGAACTGTCTTAGCGAAAGGCTTCTTGAGGGGAAAGCTGTAACTCTGTGAGATGATTTCACAGAACACAAAGAAGTTTCTCAGAAAGCTTCTTTCTCTTTGTTATCGGAGGATATTTCCTTTGGCCCTATAGTCCTCAAAGGGATCCGAAATATCTGTTCTCAGATTCCACAGAAAGAAGGCTAGCAAAGAGATCCACGAAATACAGATATAACACTGTGAGATGAATTAACAGAACACTAAGCAGTTTTCAAAAAGCTTCTTTCCAGATTTCATCTGAGGATATTTCCTTTTTCACCATAGCCCTCTATGGGCTTCCAAATATCACTTTGCCAATTCCACAAGAACTGTCTTAGCGAAAGGCTTCTTGAGGGGAAAGCTGTAACTCTGTGAGATGATTTCACAGAACACAAAGAAGTTTCTCAGAAAGCTTCTTTCTCTTTGTTATCGGAGGATATTTCCTTTGGCTTTATAGTCTTCAAAGGGATCCGAAATATCTGTTCTCAGATTCCACAGAAATAAGGCTAGCAAAGAGATCCACGAAATACAGATGTAACTCTGTGAGGTGAATTAACAGAACACTAAGCAGTTTCCAAGAAAGCTTCTTTCCAGATTTCATCTGAGGATATTTCCTTTTTCACCATAGCCCTCTAAGGGCTTCCAAATATCACTTTGCCAATTCCACAAGAACTGTCTTAGCGAAAGGCTTCTTGAGAGGAAAGCTGTAACTCTGTGAGATGATTTCACAGAACACAAAGAAGTTTCTCAGAAAGCTTCTTTCTCTTTCTTTCGGAGGATATTTCCTTTGGCTTTATAGTCTTCAAAGGGATCCGAAATATCTGTTCTCAGATTCCAGAGAAATAAGGCTAGCAAACAGATCCACGAAATACAGATGTAACTCTGTGAGATGAATTAAGAGAACACTAAGCAGATTCTAAGAAAGCTTCTTTCCAGATTTCATCTGAGGATATTTCCTTTTTCACCATAGCCCTCTATAGGCTTCCAATTATCACTTTGCCAATTCCACAAGAACTGTCTTAGCGAAAGCCTACTTGAGAGGAAAGCTGTAACTCTGTGAGATGATTTCACAGAACACAAAGAAGTTTCTCAGAAAGCTTCTTTCTCTTTGTTATCGGAGGATTTTTCCTTTGGCCCTATAGTCTTCAAAGGGATCCGAAATATCTGTTCTCAGATTCCACAGAAGTAAGGCTAGCAAAGATATCCACGAAATACAGATGTAACTCTGTGAGATGAATTAACAGGACACTTAGCAGTTTCTAGGAAAGCTTCTTTCCAGATTTCATCTGAGGATATTTCCTTTTTAACCATAGCCCTCTATGGACTTCCAAATATCACTTTGCCAATTCCACAAGAACTGTCTTAGAGAAAGGCTTCTTGAGGGGAAAGCTGTAACTCTGTGAGATGATTTCACAGAACACAAAGAAGTTTCTCAGAAAGCTTCTTTCTCTTTGTTATCGGAGGATATTTCCTTTGGCCATATAGTCTTCAAAGGGATCCGAAATATCTGTTCTCAGATTCCACAGAAATAAGGCTAGCAAAGAGATCCACGAAATACAGATGTAACTCTGTGAGATGAATTAACAGAACACTAAGCAGTTTCTAAGAAAGCTTCTTTCCAGATTTCATCTGAGGATATTTCCTTTTTCACCATAGCCCTCTATAGGCTTCCAATTATCACTATGCCAATTCCACAAGAACTGTCTTAGCGAAAGGCTTCTTGAGAGGAAAGCTGTAACTCAGTGAGATGATTTCACAGAACACAAAGAAGTTTCTCAGAAAGCTTCTTTCTCTTTGTTATCGGAGGATTTTTCCTTTGGCCCTATAGTCTTCAAAGGGATCCGAAATATCTGTTCTCAGATTCCACAGAAATAAGGCTAGCAAAGAGATCCACGAAATACAGATGTAACTCTGTGAGATGAATTAACAGAACTATAAGGAGTTTCTCAGAAAGCTTCTTTCCAGATTTCATCTGAGGATATTTCCTTTTTCACCATAGCCCTCTAAGGGCTTCCAAATATCACTTTGCCAATTCCACAAGAACTGTCTTAGCGAAAGGCTTCTTGAGGGGAAAGCTGTAACTCTGTGAGATGATTTCACAGAACACAAAGAAGTTTCTCAGAAAGCTTCTTTCTCTTTGTTATCGGAGGATATTTCCTTTGGCGCTATAGTCTTCAAAGGGATCCGAAATATCTGTTCTCAGATTCCACAGAAATAAGGCTAGCAAAGAGATCCACGAAATACAGATGTAAGTCTGTGAGATGAATTAACAGAACACTAAGCAGTTTCTCAAAAAGCTTCTTTCCAGATTTCATCTGAGGATATTTCCTTTTTCACCATAGCCCTCTATGGGCTTCCAAATATCACTTTGCCAATTCCACAAGAACTGTCTTAGCTAAAGGCTTCTTGAGGGGAAAGCTGTAACTTTGTGAGATGATTTCACAGAACACAAAGACGTTTCTCAGAAAGCTTCTTTCTCTTTGTTATCGGAGGATATTTCCTTTGGCTTTATAGTCTTCAAAGGGATCCGAAATATCTGTTCTCAGATTCCACAGAAATAAGGCTAGCAAAGAAATCCACGAAATACAGATGTAACTCTGTGAGATGAATTAACAGAACACTAAGCAGTTTCCAAGAAAGCTTCTTTCCAGATTTCATCTGAGGATATTTCCTTTTTCACCATAGCCTCTAAGGGCTTCCAAATATCACTTTGCCAATTCCACAAGAACTGTCTTAGCGAAATGCTTCTTGAGAGGAAAGCTGTAACTCTGTGAGATGATTTCACAGAACACAAAGAAGTTTCTCAGAAAGCTTCTTTCTCTTTGTTATCGGAGGATATTTCCTTTGGCCCTATAGTCTTCAAAGGGATCCGAAATATCTGTTCTCAGATTCCAGAGAAATAAGGCTAGCAAACAGATCCACGAAATACAGATGTAACTCTGTGAGATGAATTAACAGAACACTAAGCAGATTCTAAGAAAGCTTCTTTCCAGATTTCATCTGAGGATATTTCCTTTTTCAACATAGCCCTCTATAGGCTTCCAATTATCACTTTGCCAATTCCACAAGAACTGTCTTAGCGAAAGGCTACTTGAGAGGAAAGCTGTAACTCTGTGAGATGATTTCACAGAACACAAAGAAGTTTCTCAGAAAGCTTCTTTCTCTTTGTTATCGGAGGATATTTCCTTTGGCCGTATAGTCTTCAAAGAGATCCGAAATATCTGTTCTCAGATTCCACAGACATAAGGCTAGCAAAGAGATCCACGAAATACAGATGTAACTCTGTGAGATGAATTAAAAGAACACTTAGCAGTTTCTAGGAAAGCTTCTTTCCAGATTTCATCTGAGGATATTTCCTTTTTCACCATAGCCTTCTATGGGCTTCCAAATATCACTTTGCCAATTCCACAAGAACTGTCTTAGCGAAAGGCTTCTCGAGGGGAAAGCTGTAACTCTGTGAGATGATTTCACAGAACACAAAGAAGTTTCTCAGAAAGCTTCTTTCTCTTTGTTATCGGAGGATATTTCCTTTGGCCCTATAGTCTTCAAAGGGATCCGAAATATCTGTTCTCAGATTCCAGAGAAATAAGGCTAGCAAAGAGATCCACGAAATACAGATGTAAGTCTGTGAGATGAATTAACAGAACACTAAGCAGTTTCTCAGAAAGCTTCTTTCCAGATTTCATCTGAGGATATTTCCTTTTTCACCATAGCCCTCTATGGGCTTCCAAATATCACTTTTCCAATTCCACAAGAACTGTCTTAGCGAAAGGCTTCTCGAGAGGAAAGCTGTAACTCTGTGAGATGATTTCACAGAACACAAAGAAGTTTCTCAGAAAGCTTCTTTCTCTTTGTTATCGGAGGATATTTCCTTTGGCCCTATAGTCTTCAACGTGATCCGAAATATCTGTTCTCAGATTCCACAGAAATAAGGCTAGCAAAGAGATCCACGAAATACAGATGTAACTCTGTGAGATGAATTAACAGAACACTAAGCAGTTTCCAAGAAAGCTTCTTTCCAGATTTCATCTGAGGATATTTCCTTTTTCAAAATAGCCTTCTATGGGCTTCCAAATATCACTTTTCCAATTCCACAAGAACTGTCATAGCGAAAGGCTTCTTGAGGGGAAAGCTGTAACTCTGTGAGGAGATTTCACAGAACACAAAGAAGTTTCTCAGAAAGCTTCTTTCTCTTTGTTAACGGAGGATATTTCCTTTGGCCCTATAGTCTTCAAAGGGATCCGAAATATCTGTTCTCAGATTCCACAGAAGTAAGGCTAGCAAAGATATCCACGAAATACAGATGTAACTCTGTGAGATGAATTAACAGGACACTTAGCAGTTTCTAGGAAAGCTTCTTTCCAGATTTCATCTGAGGATATTTCCTTTTTAACCATAGCCCTCTATGGACTTCCAAATATCACTTTGCCAATTCCACAAGAACTGTCTTAGAGAAAGGCTTCTTGAGGGGAAAGCTGTAACTCTGTGAGATGATTTCACAGAACACAAAGAAGTTTCTCAGAAAGCTTCTTTCTCTTTGTTATCGGAGGATATTTCCTTTGGCCATATAGTCTTCAAAGGGATCCGAAATATCTGTTCTCAGATTCCACAGAAATAAGGCTAGCAAAGAGATCCACGAAATACAGATGTAACTCTGTGAGATGAATTAACAGAACACTAAGCAGTTTCTAAGAAAGCTTCTTTCCAGATTTCATCTGAGGATATTTCCTTTTTCACCATAGCCCTCTATAGGCTTCCAATTATCACTATGCCAATTCCACAAGAACTGTCTTAGCGAAAGGCTTCTTGAGAGGAAAGCTGTAACTCAGTGAGATGATTTCACAGAACACAAAGAAGTTTCTCAGAAAGCTTCTTTCTCTTTGTTATCGGAGGATTTTTCCTTTGGCCCTATAGTCTTCAAAGGGATCCGAAATATCTGTTCTCAGATTCCACAGAAATAAGGCTAGCAAAGAGATCCACGAAATACAGATGTAACTCTGTGAGATGAATTAACAGAACTATAAGGAGTTTCTCAGAAAGCTTCTTTCCAGATTTCATCTGAGGATATTTCCTTTTTCACCATAGCCCTCTAAGGGCTTCCAAATATCACTTTGCCAATTCCACAAGAACTGTCTTAGCGAAAGGCTTCTTGAGGGGAAAGCTGTAACTCTGTGAGATGATTTCACAGAACACAAAGAAGTTTCTCAGAAAGCTTCTTTCTCTTTGTTATCGGAGGATATTTCCTTTGGCGCTATAGTCTTCAAAGGGATCCGAAATATCTGTTCTCAGATTCCACAGAAATAAGGCTAGCAAAGAGATCCACGAAATACAGATGTAAGTCTGTGAGATGAATTAACAGAACACTAAGCAGTTTCTCAAAAAGCTTCTTTCCAGATTTCATCTGAGGATATTTCCTTTTTCACCATAGCCCTCTATGGGCTTCCAAATATCACTTTGCCAATTCCACAAGAACTGTCTTAGCTAAAGGCTTCTTGAGGGGAAAGCTGTAACTTTGTGAGATGATTTCACAGAACACAAAGACGTTTCTCAGAAAGCTTCTTTCTCTTTGTTATCGGAGGATATTTCCTTTGGCTTTATAGTCTTCAAAGGGATCCGAAATATCTGTTCTCAGATTCCACAGAAATAAGGCTAGCAAAGAAATCCACGAAATACAGATGTAACTCTGTGAGATGAATTAACAGAACACTAAGCAGTTTCCAAGAAAGCTTCTTTCCAGATTTCATCTGAGGATATTTCCTTTTTCACCATAGCCTCTAAGGGCTTCCAAATATCACTTTGCCAATTCCACAAGAACTGTCTTAGCGAAATGCTTCTTGAGAGGAAAGCTGTAACTCTGTGAGATGATTTCACAGAACACAAAGAAGTTTCTCAGAAAGCTTCTTTCTCTTTGTTATCGGAGGATATTTCCTTTGGCCCTATAGTCTTCAAAGGGATCCGAAATATCTGTTCTCAGATTCCAGAGAAATAAGGCTAGCAAACAGATCCACGAAATACAGATGTAACTCTGTGAGATGAATTAACAGAACACTAAGCAGATTCTAAGAAAGCTTCTTTCCAGATTTCATCTGAGGATATTTCCTTTTTCAACATAGCCCTCTATAGGCTTCCAATTATCACTTTGCCAATTCCACAAGAACTGTCTTAGCGAAAGGCTACTTGAGAGGAAAGCTGTAACTCTGTGAGATGATTTCACAGAACACAAAGAAGTTTCTCAGAAAGCTTCTTTCTCTTTGTTATCGGAGGATATTTCCTTTGGCCGTATAGTCTTCAAAGAGATCCGAAATATCTGTTCTCAGATTCCACAGACATAAGGCTAGCAAAGAGATCCACGAAATACAGATGTAACTCTGTGAGATGAATTAAAAGAACACTTAGCAGTTTCTAGGAAAGCTTCTTTCCAGATTTCATCTGAGGATATTTCCTTTTTCACCATAGCCTTCTATGGGCTTCCAAATATCACTTTGCCAATTCCACAAGAACTGTCTTAGCGAAAGGCTTCTCGAGGGGAAAGCTGTAACTCTGTGAGATGATTTCACAGAACACAAAGAAGTTTCTCAGAAAGCTTCTTTCTCTTTGTTATCGGAGGATATTTCCTTTGGCCCTATAGTCTTCAAAGGGATCCGAAATATCTGTTCTCAGATTCCAGAGAAATAAGGCTAGCAAAGAGATCCACGAAATACAGATGTAAGTCTGTGAGATGAATTAACAGAACACTAAGCAGTTTCTCAGAAAGCTTCTTTCCAGATTTCATCTGAGGATATTTCCTTTTTCACCATAGCCCTCTATGGGCTTCCAAATATCACTTTTCCAATTCCACAAGAACTGTCTTAGCGAAAGGCTTCTCGAGAGGAAAGCTGTAACTCTGTGAGATGATTTCACAGAACACAAAGAAGTTTCTCAGAAAGCTTCTTTCTCTTTGTTATCGGAGGATATTTCCTTTGGCCCTATAGTCTTCAACGTGATCCGAAATATCTGTTCTCAGATTCCACAGAAATAAGGCTAGCAAAGAGATCCACGAAATACAGATGTAACTCTGTGAGATGAATTAACAGAACACTAAGCAGTTTCCAAGAAAGCTTCTTTCCAGATTTCATCTGAGGATATTTCCTTTTTCAAAATAGCCTTCTATGGGCTTCCAAATATCACTTTTCCAATTCCACAAGAACTGTCATAGCGAAAGGCTTCTTGAGGGGAAAGCTGTAACTCTGTGAGGAGATTTCACAGAACACAAAGAAGTTTCTCAGAAAGCTTCTTTCTCTTTGTTAACGGAGGATATTTCCTTTGGCCCTATAGTCTTCAAAGGGATCCGAAATATATGTTCTCAGATTCCACAGAAATAAGGCTAGCAAAGAGATCCACGAAATACAGATGTAACTCTGTGAGATGAATTAACAGGACACTTAGCAGTTTCTAGGAAAGGTTCTTTCCAGATTTCATCTGAGGATATTTCCTTTTTCACCATAGCCCTCTATGGGCTTCCAAATATCACTTTGCCAATTCCACAAGAACTGTCTTAGCGAACGGCTTCTCGAGGGGAAAGCTGTAACTCTGTGAGATGATTTCACAGAACACAAAGAAGTTTCTCAGAAAGCTTCTTTCTCGTTGTTATCGGAGGATATTTCCTTTGGCCCTATAGTCTTCAAAGGGATCCGAAATATCTGTTCTCAGATTCCACAGAAATAAGGCTAGCAAAGAGATCCACGAAATACAGATGTAACTCTGTGAGCTGAATTAACAGAACACTAAGCAGTTTCCAAGAAAGCTTCTTTCCAGATTTCATCTGAGGATATTTCCTTTTTCACCATAGCCTTCTACGGGCTTCCAAATATCACTTTGCCAATTCCACAAGAACTGTCTTAGCGAAAGGCTTCTTGAGGGGAAAGCTGTAACTCTGTGAGATGATTTCACAGAACACAAAGAAGTTTCTCAGAAAGCTTCTCTCTCTTTGTTAACGGAGGATATTTCCTTTGGCCCTATAGTCTTCAAAGGGATCCGAAATATCTGTTCTCAGATTCCACAAAAATAAGGCTAGCAAAGAGATCCACGAAATACAGATGTAACTCTGTGAGATGAATTAACAGGACACTTAGCAGTTTCTAGGAAAGCTTCTTTCCAGATTTCATCTGAGGATATTTCCTTTATCACCATAGCCCTCTATGGGCTTCCAAATATCACTTTGCCAATTCCACAAGAAGTGTCTTAGCGAAAGGCTTCTCGAGGGGAAAGCTGTAACTCTGTGAGATGATTTCACAGAACACAAAGAAGTTTCTCAGAAAGCTTCTTTCTCTTTGTTATCGGAGGATATTTCCTTTGGCCCTCTAGTCTTCAAAGGGATCCGAAATATCTGTTCTCAGATTCCACAGAAATAAGGCTAGCAAAGAGATCCACGAAATACAGATGTAACTCTGTGAGATGAATTAACAGAACACTAAGCAGTTTCCAAGAAAGCTTCTTTCCAGATTTCATCTGAGGATATTTCCTTTTTCACCATAGCCTTCTACGGGCTTCCAAATATCACTTTGCCAATTCCACAAGAACTGTCTTAGCGAAAGGCTTCTTGAGGGGAAAGCTGTAACTCTGTGAGATGATTTCACAGAACACAAAGAAGTTTCTCAGAAAGCTTCTTTCTCTTTGTTAACGGAGGATATTTCCTTTGGCCCTATAGTCTTCAAAGGGTTCCGAAATATCTGTTCTCAGATTCCACAAAAATAAGGCTAGCAAAGAGATCCACGAAATACAGATGTAACTCTGTGAGATGAATTAACAGGACACTTAGCAGTTTCTAGGAAAGCTTCTTTCCAGATTTCATCTGAGGATATTTCCTTTATCAACATAGCCCTCTATGGGCTTCCAAATATCGCTTTGCCAATTCCACAAGAACTGTCTTAGCGAAAGGCTTCTCGAGGGGAAAGCTGTAACTCTGTGAGATGATTTCACAGAACACAAAGAAGTTTCTCAGAAAGCTTCTTTCTCTTTGTTATCGGAGGATATTTCCTTTGGCCGTATAGTCTTCAAAGAGATCCGAAATATCTGTTCTCAGATTCCACAGAAATAAGGCTAGCAAAGAGATCCACGAAATACATATGTAACTCTGTGAGATGAATTAAAAGAACACTAAGCAGTTTCTCAGAAAGCTTCTTTCCAGATTTCATCTGAGGATATTTCCTTTTTCACCATAGCCCTCTATGGGCTTCCAAATATCACTTTGCCAATTCCAAAAGAACTGTCTTAGCGAAAGGCTTCTTGAGGGGAAAGCTGTTACTCTGTGAGATGATTTCACAGAACACAAAGAAGTTTCTCAGAAAGCTTCTTTCTCTTTGTTATCGGAGGATATTTCCTTTGGCCCTATAGTCTTCAAATTGATCCGAAATATCTGTTCTCAGATTCCACAGAAATAAGGCTAGCAAAGAGATCCACGAAATACAGATGTAACTCTGTGAGATGAATTAACAGAGCACTAAGCAGTTTCTTAGAAAGCTTCTTTCCAGATTTCATCTCAGGATATTTACTTTTTCAAAATAGCCCTCTATGGGCTTCCAAATATCACTTTGCCAATTCCACAAGAACTGTCTTAGCGAAAGGCTTCTTGAGGGGAAAGCTGTAACTCTGTGAGATGATTACACAGAAGACAAAGAAGTTTCTCAGAAAGCTTCTTTCTCTTTGTTATCGGAGGATATTTCCTTTGGCCCTATAGTCTTCAAAGGGATCCGAAATATCTGTTCTCAGATTTCAGAGAAATAAGGCTAGCAAAGAGATCCACGAAATACAGATGTAACTCTGTGAGATGAATTAACAGAACACTAAGCAGTTTCTCAGAAAGTTTCTTTCCAGATTTCATCTGAGGATATTTCCTTTTTCACCATAGCCCTCTATGGGCTTCCAAATATCACTTTGCCAATTCCACAAGTACTGTCTTAGCGAAAGGCTTCTCGAGGGGAAAGCTGTAACTCTGTGAGATGATTTCACAGAACACAAAGAAGTTTCTCAGAAAGCTTCTTTCTCTTTGTTATCGGAGGATATTTCCTTTGGCCCTATAGTCTTCAAAGGGATCCGAAATATCTGTTCTCAGATTCCACAGAAATAAGGCTAGCAAAGAGATCCACGAAATACAGATGTAACTCTGTGAGGTGAATTAACAGGACACTTAGCAGTTTCTCAGAAAGCTTCTTTCCAGATTTCATCTGAGGATATTTCCTTTTTCACCATAGCCCTCTATGGGCTTCCAAATATCACTTTGCCAATTCCACAAGAACTGTCTTAGCGAAAGGCTTCTTGAGGGGAAAGCTGTAACTCTGTGAGATGATTTCACAGAACAGAAAGAAGTTTCTCAGAAAGCTTCTTTCTCTTTGTTATCGGAGGATATTTCCTTTGGCCCTATAGTCCTCAAAGGGATCCGAAATATCTGTTCTCAGATTCCACAGAAAGAAGGCTAGCAAAGAGATCCACGAAATACAGATATAACACTGTGAGATGAATTAACAGAACACTAAGCAGTTTTCAAAAAGCTTCTTTCCAGATTTCATCTGAGGATATTTCCTTTTTCACCATAGCCCTCTATGGGCTTCCAAATATCACTTTGCCAATTCCACAAGAACTGTCTTAGCGAAAGGCTTCTTGAGGGGAAAGCTGTAACTCTGTGAGATGATTTCACAGAACACAAAGAAGTTTCTCAGAAAGCTTCTTTCTCTTTGTTATCGGAGGATATTTCCTTTGGCTTTATAGTCTTCAAAGGGATCCGAAATATCTGTTCTCAGATTCCACAGAAATAAGGCTAGCAAAGAGATCCACGAAATACAGATGTAACTCTGTGAGGTGAATTAACAGAACACTAAGCAGTTTCCAAGAAAGCTTCTTTCCAGATTTCATCTGAGGATATTTCCTTTTTCACCATAGCCCTCTAAGGGCTTCCAAATATCACTTTGCCAATTCCACAAGAACTGTCTTAGCGAAAGGCTTCTTGAGAGGAAAGCTGTAACTCTGTGAGATGATTTCACAGAACACAAAGAAGTTTCTCAGAAAGCTTCTTTCTCTTTTTTTCGGAGGATATTTCCTTTGGCTTTATAGTCTTCAAAGGGATCCGAAATATCTGTTCTCAGATTCCAGAGAAATAAGGCTAGCAAACAGATCCACGAAATACAGATGTAACTCTGTGAGATGAATTAACAGAACACTAAGCAGATTCTAAGAAAGCTTCTTTCCAGATTTCATCTGAGGATATTTCCTTTTTCACCATAGCCCTCTATAGGCTTCCAATTATCACTTTGCCAATTCCACAAGAACTGTCTTAGCGAAAGGCTACTTGAGAGGAAAGCTGTAACTCTGTGAGATGATTTCACAGAACACAAAGAAGTTTCTCAGAAAGCTTCTTTCTCTTTGTTATCGGAGGATTTTTCCTTTGGCCCTATAGTCTTCAAAGGGATCCGAAATATCTGTTCTCAGATTCCACAGAAGTAAGGCTAGCAAAGATATCCACGAAATACAGATGTAACTCTGTGAGATGAATTAACAGGACACTTAGCAGTTTCTAGGAAAGCTTCTTTCCAGATTTCATCTGAGGATATTTCCTTTTTAACCATAGCCCTCTATGGACTTCCAAATATCACTTTGCCAATTCCACAAGAACTGTCTTAGCGAAAGGCTTCTTGAGGGGAAAGCTGTAACTCTGTGAGATGATTTCACAGAACACAAAGAAGTTTCTCAGAAAGCTTCTTTCTCTTTGTTATCGGAGGATATTTCCTTTGTCCATATAGTCTTCAAAGGGATCCGAAATATCTGTTCTCAGATTCCACAGAAATAAGGCTAGCAAAGAGATCCACGAAATACAGATGTAACTCTGTGAGATGAATTAACAGAACACTAAGCAGTTTCTAAGAAAGCTTCTTTCCAGATTTCATCTGAGGATATTTCCTTTTTCACCATAGCCCTCTATAGGCTTCCAATTATCACTATGCCAATTCCACAGGAACTGTCTTAGCGAAAGGCTTCTTGAGAGGAAAGCTGTAACTCTGTGAGATGATTTCACAGAACACAAAGAAGTTTCTCAGAAAGCTTCTTTCTCTTTCTTATCGGAGGATTTTTCCTTTGGCCCTATAGTCTTCAAAGGGATCCGAAATATCTGTTCTCAGATTCCACAGAAATAAGGCTAGCAAAGAGATCCACGAAATACAGATGTAACTCTGTGAGATGAATTAACAGAACTATAAGGAGTTTCTCAGAAAGGTTCTTGCCAGATTTCATCTGAGGATATTTCCTTTTTCACCATAGCCCTCTAAGGGCTTCCAAATATCACTTTGCCAATTCCACAAGAACTGTCTTAGCGAAAGGCTTCTTGAGGGGAAAGCTGTAACTCTGTGAGATGATTTCACAGAACACAAAGAAGTTTCTCAGAAAGCTTCTTTCTCTTTGTTATCGGAGGATATTTTCTTTGGCCCTATAGTCTTCAAAGGGATCCGAAATATCTGTTCTCAGATTCCACAGAAATAAGGCTAGCAAAGAGATCCACGAAATACAGATGTAAGTCTGTGAGATGAATTAACAGAACACTAAGCAGTTTCTCAAAAAGCTTCTTTCCAGATTTCATCTGAGGATATTTCCTTTTTCACCATAGCCCTCTATGGGCTTCCAAATATCACTTTGCCAATTCCACAAGAACTGTCTTAGCGAAAGGCTTCTTGAGGGGAAAGCTGTAACTCTGTGAGATGATTTCACAGAACACAAAGACGTTTCTCAGAAAGCTTCTTTCTCTTTGTTATCGGAGGATATTTCCTTTGGCTTTATAGTCTTAAAAGGGATCCGAAATATCTGTTCTCAGATTCCACAGAAATAAGGCCAGCAAAGAAATCCACGAAATACAGATGTAACTCTGTGAGATGAATTAACAGAACACTAAGCAGTTTCCAAGAAAGCTTCTTTCCAGATTTCATCTGAGGATATTTCCTATTTCACCATAGCCTCTAAGGGCTTCCAAATATCACTTTGCCAATTCCACAAGAACTATCTTAGCGAAATGCTTCTTGAGAGGAAAGCTGTAACTCTGTGAGATGATTTCACAGAACACAAAGAAGTTTCTCAGAAAGCTTCTTTCTCTTTGTTATCGGAGGATATTTCCTTTGGCCCTATAGTCTTCAAAGGGATCCGAAATATCTGTTCTCAGATTCCAGAGAAATAAGGCTAGCAAACAGATCCACGAAATACAGATGTAACTCTGTGAGATGAATTAACAGAACACTAAGCAGATTCTAAGAAAGCTTCTTTCCAGATTTCATCTGAGGATATTTCCTTTTTCACCATAGCCCTCTATAGGCTTCCAATTATCACTTTGCCAATTCCACAAGAACTGTCTTAGCGAAAGGCTACTTGAGAGGAAAGCTGTAACTCTGTGAGATGATTTCACAGAACACAAAGAAGTTTCTCAGAAAGCTTCTTTCTCTTTGTTATCGGAGGATATTTCCTTTGGCCGTATAGTCTTCAAAGAGATCCGAAATATCTGTTCTCAGATTCCACAGACATAAGGCTAGCAAAGAGATCCACGAAATACAGATGTAACTCTGTGAGATGAATTAAAAGAACACTTAGCAGTTTCTAGGAAAGCTTCTTTTCAGATTTCATCTGAGGATATTTCCTTTTTCACCATAGCCTTCTATGGGCTTCCAAATATCACTTTGCCAATTCCACAAGAACTGTCTTAGCGAAAGGCTTCTCGAGGGGAAAGCTGTAACTCTGTGAGATGATTTCACAGAACACAAAGAAGTTTCTCAGAAAGCTTCTTTCTCTTTGTTATCGGAGGATATTTCCTTTGGCCCTATAGTCTTCAAAGGGATCCGAAATATCTGTTCTCAGATTCCACAGAAATAAGGCTAGCAAAGAGATCCACGAAATACAGATGTAACTCTGTGAGATGAATTAACAGAACACTAAGCAGTTTCCAAGAAAGCTTCTCTCCAGATTTCATCTGAGGATATTTCCTTTTTCAAAATAGCCTTCTATGGGCTTCCAAATATCACTTTTCCAATTCCACAAGAACTGTCTTAGCGAAAGGCTTCTTGAGGGGAAAGCTGTAACTCTGTGAGGAGATTTCACAGAACACAAAGAAGTTTCTCAGAAAGCTTCTTTCTCTTTGTTAACGGAGGATATTTCCTTTGGCCCTATAGTCTTCAAAGGGATCCGAAATATATGTTCTCAGATTCCACAGAAATAAGGCTAGCAAAGAGATCCACGAAATACAGATGTAACTCTGTGAGATGAATTAACAGGACACTTAGCAGTTTCTAGGAAAAGTTCTTTCCAGATTTCATCTGAGGATATTTCCTTTTTCACCATAGCCCTCTATGGGCTTCCAAATATCACTTTGCCAATTCCACAAGAACTGTCTTAGCGAAAGGCTTCTCGAGGGGAAAGCTGTAACTCTGTGAGATGATTTCACAGAACACAAAGAAGTTTCTCAGAAAGCTTCTTTCTCGTTGTTATCGGAGGATATTTCCTTTGGCCCTATAGTCTTCAAAGGGATCCGAAATATCTGTTCTCAGATTCCACAGAAATAAGGCTAGCAAAGAGATCCACGAAATACAGATGTAACTCTGTGAGATGAATTAACAGAACACTAAGCAGTTTCCAAGAAAGCTTCTTTCCAGATTTCATCTGAGGATATTTCCTTTTTCACCATAGCCTTCTACGGGCTTCCAAATATCACTTTGCCAATTCCACAAGAACTGTCTTAGCGAAAGGCTTCTTGAGGGGAAAGCTGTAACTCTGTGAGATGATTTCACAGAACACAAAGAAGTTTCTCAGAAAGCTTCTTTCTCTTTGTTAACGGAGGATATTTCCTTTGGCCCTATAGTCTTCAAAGGGATCCGAAATATCTGTTCTCAGATTCCACAAAAATAAGGCTAGCAAAGAGATCCACGAAATATAGATGTAACTCTGTGAGATGAATTAACAGGACACTTAGCAGTTTCTAGGAAAGCTTCTTTCCAGATTTCATCTGAGGATATTTCCTTTATCACCATAGCCCTCTATGGGCTTCCAAATATCACTTTGCCAATTCCACAAGAAGTGTCTTAGCGAAAGGCTTCTCGAGGGGAAAGCTGTAACTCTGTGAGATGATTTCACAGAACACAAAGAAGTTTCTCAGAAAGCTTCTTTCTCTTTGTTATCGGAGGATATTTCCTTTGGCCCTCTAGTCTTCAAAGGGATCCGAAATATCTGTTCTCAGATTCCACAGAAATAAGGCTAGCAAAGAGATCCACGAAATACAGATGTAACTCTGTGAGATGAATTAACAGAACACTAAGCAGTTTCCAAGAAAGCTTCTTTCCAGATTTCATCTGAGGATATTTCCTTTTTCACCATAGCCTTCTACGGGCTTCCAAATATCACTTTGCCAATTCCACAAGAACTGTCTTAGCGAAAGGCTTCTTGAGGGGAAAGCTGTAACTCTGTGAGATGATTTCACAGAACACAAAGAAGTTTCTCAGAAAGCTTCTTTCTCTTTGTTAACGGAGGATATTTCCTTTGGCCCTATAGTCTTCAAAGGGTTCCGAAATATCTGTTCTCAGATTCCACAAAAATAAGGCTAGCAAAGAGATCCACGAAATACAGATGTAACTCTGTGAGATGAATTAACAGGACACTTAGCAGTTTCTAGGAAAGCTTCTTTCCAGATTTCATCTGAGGATATTTCCTTTATCACCATAGCCCTCTATGGGCTTCCAAATATCGCTTTGCCAATTCCACAAGAACTGTCTTAGCGAAAGGCTTCTCGAGGGGAAAGCTGTAACTCTGTGAGATGATTTCACAGAACACAAAGAAGTTTCTCAGAAAGCTTCTTTCTCTGTGTTATCAGAGGATATTTCCTTTGGCCCTATAGTCTTCAAAGGGATCCGAAATATCTGTTCTCAGATTCCAGAGAAATAAGGCTAGCAAAGAGATCCACGAAATACAGATGTAACTCTGTGAGATGAATTAACAGAACACTAAGCAGTTTCTCAGAAAGCTTCTTTCCAGATTTCATCTGAGGATATTTCCTTTTTCACCATAGCCCTCTATGGGTTTCCAAATAACGCTTTGCCAATACCACAGGAACTGTCTTAGCGAAAGGCTTCTTGAGGGGAAAGCTGTAACTCTGTGAGATGATTTCACAGAACACAAAGAAGTTTCTCAGAAAGCTTCTTTCTCTTTGTTAACGGAGGATATTTCCTTTGGCCCTATAGTCTTTAAAGGGATCCGAAATATCTGTTCTCAGATTCCACAAAAATAAGGCTAGCAAAGAGATCCACGAAATACAGATGTAACTCTGTGAGATGAATTAACAGGACACTTAGCAGTTTCTAGGAAAGCTTCTTTCCAGATTTCATCTGAGGATATTTCCTTTTTCACCATAGCCCTCTATGGGATTCCAAATATCACTTTGCCAATTCCACAAGAACTGTCTTAGCGAAAGGCTTCTAGAGGGGAAAGCTGTAACTCTTTGAGATGATTTCACAGAACACAAAGAAGTTTCTCAGAAAGCTTCTTTCTCTTTGTTATCGGAGGATATTTCCTTTGGCCCTCTAGTCTTCAAAGGGATCCGAAATATCTGTTCTCAGATTCCACAGAAATAAGGCTAGCAAAGAGATCCACGAAATACAGATGTAACTCAGTGAGATGAATTAACAGAACACTAAGCAGTTTCTCAGAAAGCTTCTTTCCAGATTTCATCTGAGGATATTTCCTTTTTCACCATAGCCCTCTATGGGCTTCCAAATATCGCTTTGCCAATTCCACAGGAACTGTCTTAGCGAAAGGCTTCTTGAGGGGAAAGCTGTAACTCTGTGAGATGATTTCACAGAACACAAAGAAGTTTCTCAGAAAGCTTCTTTCTCTTTGTTATCGGAGGATATTTCCTTTGGCTGTATAGTCCTCAAAGGGATCCGAAATATCTGTTCTCAGATTCCACAGAAATAAGGCTAGCAAAGAAATCCACGAAATACAGATGTAACTCTGTGAGATGAATTAACAGAACACTAAGCAGTTTCCAAGAAAGCTTCTTTCCAGGTTTCATCTGAGGATATTTCCTTTTTCACCATAGCCCTCTATGGGCTTCCAAATATCACTTTGCCAATTCCACAAGAACTGTCTTAGCGAAAGGCTTCTCGAGGGGAAAGCTGTAACTCTGTGAGATGATTTCACAGAACACAAAGAAGTTTCTCAGAAAGCTTCTTTCTCTTTGTTATCGGAGGATATTTCCTTTGGCCCTATAGTCTTCAAAGGGATCCGAAATATCTGTTCTCAGATTCCACAGAAATAAGGCTAGCGAAGAGATCCACGAAATACAGATGTAACTCTGTGAGATGAATTAACAGAACACTAAGCAGTTTCTCAGAAAGTTTCTTTCCAGATTTCATCTGAGGATATTTCCTTTTTCACCATAGCCCTCTAGGGGTTCCAAATATCACTTTGCCAATTCCACAAGAACTGTCTTAGCGAAAGGTTTCTTGAGGGGAAAGCTGTAACTCTGTGAGATGATTTCACAGAACACAAAGAAGTTTCTCAGAAAGCTTCTTTCTCTTTGTTATCGGAGGATATTTCCTTTGGCCCTATAGTCTTCAAAGGGATCCGAAATATCTGTTCTCAGATTCCACAGAAATAAGGCTAGCAAAGAGATCCACGAAATACAGATGTAACTCTGTGAGATGAATTAACAGAACACTAAGCAGTTTCCAAGAAAGCTTCTTTCCTGATTTCATCTGAGGATATTTCCTTTTTCACCATAGCCCTCTATGGGCTTCCAAATATCACTTTGCCAATTCCACAAGAACTGTCTTAGCGAAAGGCTTCTTGAGGGGAAAGCTGTAACTCTGTGAGAATATTTCACAGAACACAAAGAAGTTTCTCAGAAAGCTTCTTTCTCTTTGTTATCAGTGAATATTTCCTTTGGCCCTATAGTCTTCAAAGGGATCCGAAATATCTGTTCTCAGATTCCACAGAAATAAGGCTAGCAAAGAGATCCACGAAATACAGATGTAACTCTGTGAAATGAATTAACAGAACACTAAGCAGTTTCTCAGAAAGCTTCTTTCCAGATTTCATCTGAGGATATTTCCTTTTTCACCATAGCCCTCTATGGGCTTCCAAATATCACTTTGCCAATTCCACAAGAACTGTCTTAGCGAAAGGCTTCTCGAGGGGAAAGCTGTAACTCTGTGAGATGATTTCACAGAACACAAAGAAGTTTCTCAGAAAGCTTCTTTCTCTTTGTTATCGGAGGATATTTCCTTTGGCCCTATAGTCTTCAAAGGGATCGGAAATATCTGTTCTCAGATTCCACAGAAATAAGGCTAGCAAAGAGATCCACGAAATACAGATGTAAGTCTGTGAGATGAATTAACAGAACACTAAGCAGTTTCTCAGAAAGCTTCTTTCCAGATTTCATCTGAGGATATTTCCTTTTTCACCATAGCCCTCTATGGGCTTCCAAATATCACTTTCCCAATTCCACAAGAACTGACTTAGAGAAAGGCTTCTCGAGAAAGCTGTAACTCTGTGAGATGATTTTACAGAACACAAAGAAGTTTCTCAGAAAGCTTCTTTCTCTTTGTTATCGGAGGATATTTCCTTTGGGCCTATAGTCTTCAAAGGGATCCGAAATATCTGTTCTCAGATTCCACAGAAATAAGGCTAGCAAAGAGATCCACGAAATACAGATGTAACTCTGTGAGATGAATTAACAGAACACTAAGCAGTTTCCAAGAAAGCTTCTTTCCAGATTTCATCTGAGGATATTTCCTTTTTCACCATAGCCTTCTATGGGCTTCCAAATATCACTTTGCCAATTCCACAAGAACTGTCTTAGCGAAAGGCTTCTTGAGGGGAAAGCTGTAACTCTGTGAGATGATTTCACGGAACACAAAGAAGTTTCTCAGAAAGCTTCTTTCTCTTTGTTAACGGAGGATATTTCCTTTGGCCCTAAAGTCTTAAAAGGGATCCGAAATATCTGTTCTTAGATTCCACAGAAATAAGGCTAGCAAAGAGATCCAGGAAATACAGACGTAACTCTGTGAGATGAACTAACAGGACACTTAGCAGTTTCTAGGAAAGCTTCTTTCCAGATTTCATCTGAGGATATTTCCTTTTTCACCATAGCCGTCTATGGGCTTCCAAATATCACTTTGCAAATTCCACAAGAACTGTCTTAGCGAAAGGCTTCTTCAGGGGAAAGCTGTAACTCTGTGAGATGATTTCACAGAACACAAAGAAGTTTCTCAGAAAGCTTCTTTCTCTTTGTTAACGGAGGATATTTCCTTTGGCCCTATAGTCTTCAAAGGGATCCGAAATATCTGTTCTCAGATTCCACAGAAATAAGGCTAGCAAAGAGATCCACGAAATACAGATGTAACTCTGTGAGATGAATTAACAGGACACTTAGCAGTTTCTAGGAAAGCTTCTTTCCAGATTTCATCTGAGGATATTTCCTTTTTCAGCATAGCGCTCTATGGGCTTCCAAATATCACTTTGCCAATTCCACAAGAACTGTCTTAGCGAAAGGCTTCTCGAGGGGAAAGCTGTAACTCTTTGAGATGATTTCACAGAACACAAAGAAGTTTCTCAGAAAGCTTCTTTCTCTTTGTTATCGGAGGATATTTCCTTTGGCCCTATAGTCTTCAAAGGGTTCCGAAATATCTGTTCTCAGATTCCAGAGAAATAAGGCTAGCAAAGAGATCCACGAAATACAGATGTAAGTCTGTGAGATGAATTAACAGAACACTAAGCAGTTTCTCAGAAAGCTTCTTTCCAGATTTCATCTGAGGATATTTCCTTTTTCACCATAGCCCTCTATGGGCTTACAAATATCGCTTTGCCAATTCCACAAGAACTGTCTTAGCGAAAGGCTTCTTGAGGGGAAAGCTGTAACTCTGTGAGATGATTTCACAGAACACAAAGAAGTTTCTCAGAAAGCTTCTTTCTCTTTGTTATCGGAGGATATTTCCATTGGCTGTATAGTCTTCAAAGGGATCCGAAATATCTGTTCTCAGATTCCACAGAAATAAGGCTAGCAAAGAGATCCACGAAATACAGATGTAACTCTGTGAGATGAATTAACAGAACACTAAGCAGTTTCTAAGAAAGTTTCTTTCCAGATTTCATCTGAGGACATTTCCTTTTTCACCATAGCCCTCTATGGGCTTCCAAATATCACTTTGTCAATTCCACAAGAACTGTCTTAGCGAAAGGTTTCTCGAGGGGAAAGCTGTAACTCTGTGAGATGATTTCACAGAACACAAAGAAGTTTCTCAGAAAGCTTCTTTCTCTTTGTTATCGGAGGATATTTCCTTTGGCCCTATAGTCTTCAAAGGGATCCGAAATATCTGTTCTCAGATTCCACAGAAATAAGGCTAGCAAAGAGATCCACGAAATACAGATGTAACTCTGTGAGATGAATTAAGAGAACACTAAGCAGTTTCCAAGAAAGCTTCTTTCCTGATTTCATCTGAGGATATTTCCTTTTTCACCATAGCCCTCTAAGGGCTTCCAAATATCACTTTGCCAATTCCACAAGAACTGTCTTAGCTAAAGGCTTCTTGAGGGGAAAGCTGTAACTCTGTGAGAATATTTCACAGAACACAAAGAGGTTCTCAGAAAGCTTCTTTCTCTTTGTTATCAGAGGATATTTCCTTTGGCCCTATAGTCTTCAAAGGGATCCGAAATATCTGTTCTCAGATTCCACAGAAATAAGGCTAGCAAAGAGATCCACGAAATACAGATGTAACTCTGTGAGATGAATTTACAGAACACTAAGCAGTTTCTCAGAAAGCTTCTTTCCAGATATCATCTGAGGATATTTTCTTTTTCACCATAGCCCTCTATGGGCTTCCAAATATCACTTTGCCAATTCCACAAGAACTGTCTTAGCGAAAGGCTTCTCGAGGGGAAAGTTGGAACTCTGTGAGATGATTTCACAGAACACAAAGAAGTTTCTCAGAAAGCTTCTTTCTCTTTGTTATCGGAGGATATTTCCTTTGGCCCTATAGTCTTCAAAGGGATCCGAAATATCTGTTCTCAGATTCCACAGAAATAAGGCTAGCAAAGAGATCCACGAAATACAGATGTAAGTCTGTGAGATGAATTAACAGGACACTTAGCAGTTTCTAGGAAAGGTTCTTTCCAGATTTCATCTGAGGATATTTCCTTTTTCACCATAGCCCTCTATGGGCTTCCAAATATCACTTTGCCAATTCCGCAAGAACTGTCTTAGCGAAAGGCTTCTCGAGGGGAAAGCTGTAACTCTGTGAGATGATTTCACAGAACACAAAGAAGTTTCTCAGAAAGCTTCTTTCTCTTTGTTATCCGAGGATATTTCCTTTGGCCCTCTAGTCTTCAAAGGGATCCGAAATATCTCTTCTCAGATTCCACAGAAATAAGGCTAGCAAAGAGATCCACGAAATACAGATGTAACTCTGTGAGGTGAATTAACAAAACACTAAGCAGTTTCCAAGAAAGCTTCTTTCCAGATTTCATCTGAGGATATTTCCTTTTTCACCATAGCCTTCTACGGGCTTCCAAATATCACTTTGCCAATTCCACAAGAACTGTCTTAGCGAAAGGCTTCTTGAGGCGAAAGCTGTAACTCTGTGAGATGATTTCCCAGAACACAAAGAAGTTTCTCAAAAAGCTTCTTTCTCTTTGTTAACGGAGGATATTTCCTTTGGCCCTATAGTCTTCAAAGGGTTCCGAAATATCTGTTCTCAGATTCCACAAAAATAAGGCTACAAAGAGATCCACGAAATACAGATGTAACTCTGTGAGATGAATTAACAGGACACTTAGCAGTTTCTAGGAAAGCTTCTTTCCAGATTTCATCTGAGGATATTTCCTTTATCACCATAGCCCTCTATGGGCTTCCAAATATCGCTTTGCCAATTCCACAAGAACTGTCTTAGCGAAAGGCTTCTCGAGGGGAATGCTGTAACTCTGTGAGATGATTTCACAGAACACAAAGAAGTTTCTCAGAAAGCTTCTTTCTCTTTGTTATCGGAGGATATTTCCTTTGGCCCTATAGTCTTCAAAGGGATCCGAAATATCTGTTCTCAGATTCCAGAGAAATAAGGCTAGCAAAGAGATCCACGAAATACAGATGTAAGTCTGTGAGATGAATTAACAGAACACTAAGCAGTTTCTCAGAAAGCTTCTTTCCAGATTTCATCTGAGGATATTTCCTTTTTCACCATAGCCCTCTATGGGCTTCCAAATATCGCTTTGCCAATTCCACAGGAACTGTCTTAGCGAAAGGCTTCTTGAGGGGAAAGCTGTAACTCTGTGAGATGATTTCACAGAACACAAAGAAGTTTCTCAGAAAGCTTCTTTCTCTTTGTTATCGGAGGATATTTCCTTTGGCTGTATAGTCTTCAAAGGGATCCGAAATATCTGTTCTCAGATTCCACAGAAATAAGGCTAGCAAAGAAATCCACGAAATACAGATGTAACTCTGTGAGATGAATTAACAGAACACTAAGCAGTTTCCAAGAAAGCTTCTTTCCAGGTTTCATCTGAGGATATTTCCTTTTTCACCATAGCCCTCTATGGGCTTCCAAATATCACTTTGCCAATTCCACAAGAACTGTCTTAGCGAAAGGCTTCTCGAGGGGAAAGCTGTAACTCTGTGAGATGATTTCACAGAACACAAAGAAGTTTCTCAGAAAGCTTCTTTCTCTTTGTTATCGGAGGATATTTCCTTTGGCCCTATAGTCTTCAAAGGGATCCGAAATATCTGTTCTCAGATTCCAGAGAAATAAGGCTAGCAAAGAGATCCACGAAATACAGATGTAAGTCTGTGAGATGAATTAACAGAACACTAAGCAGTTTCTCAGAAAGCTTCTTTCCAGATTTCATCTGAGGATATTTCCTTTTTCACCATAGCCCTCTATGGGTTTCCAAATATCGCTTTGCCAATTCCACAGGAACTGTCTTAGCGAAAGGCTTCTTGAGGGGAAAGCTGTAACTCTGTGAGATGATTTCACAGAACACAAAGAAGTTTCTCAGAAAGCTTCTTTCTCTTTGTTAACGGAGGATATTTCCTTTGGCCCTATAGTCTTTAAAGGGATCCGAAATATCTGTTCTCAGATTCCACAAAAATAAGGCTAGCAAAGAGATCCACGAAATACAGATGTAACTCTGTGAGATGAATTAACAGAACACTAAGCAGTTTCTAAGAAACTTTCTTTCCAGATTTCATCTGAGGACATTTCCTTTTTCACCATAGCCCTCTATGGGCTTCCAAATATCACTTTGTCAATTCCACAAGAACTGTCTTAGCGAAAGGTTTCTCGAGGGGAAAGCTGTAACTCTGTGAGATGATTTCACAGAACACAAAGAAGTTTCTCAGAAAGCTTCTTTCTCTTTGTTATCGGAGGATATTTCCTTTGGCCCTATAGTCTTCAAAGGGATCCGAAATATCTGTTCTCAGATTCCACAGAAATAAGGCTAGCAAAGAGATCCACGAAATACAGATGTAACTCTGTGAGATGAATTAACAGAACACTAAGCAGTTTCCAAGAAAGCTTCTTTCCTGATTTCATCTGAGGATATTTCCTTTTTCACCATAGCCCTCTAAGGGCTTCCAAATATCACTTTGCCAATTCCACAAGAACTGTCTTAGCTAAAGGCTTCTTGAGGGGAAAGCTGTAACTCTGTGAGAATATTTCACAGAACACAAAGAGGTTCTCAGAAAGCTTCTTTCTCTTTGTTATCAGAGGATATTTCCTTTGGCCCTATAGTCTTCAAAGGGATCCGAAATATCTGTTCTCAGATTCCACAGAAATAAGGCTAGCAAAGAGATCCACGAAATACAGATGTAACTCTGTGAGATGAATTTACAGAACACTAAGCAGTTTCTCAGAAAGCTTCTTTCCAGATATCATCTGAGGATATTTTCTTTTTCACCATAGCCCTCTATGGGCTTCCAAATATCACTTTGCCAATTCCACAAGAACTGTCTTAGCGAAAGGCTTCTCGAGGGGAAAGTTGGAACTCTGTGAGATGATTTCACAGAACACAAAGAAGTTTCTCAGAAAGCTTCTTTCTCTTTGTTATCGGAGGATATTTCCTTTGGCCCTATAGTCTTCAAAGGGATCCGAAATATCTGTTCTCAGATTCCACAGAAATAAGGCTAGCAAAGAGATCCACGAAATACAGATGTAAGTCTGTGAGATGAATTAACAGGACACTTAGCAGTTTCTAGGAAAGGTTCTTTCCAGATTTCATCTGAGGATATTTCCTTTTTCACCATAGCCCTCTATGGGCTTCCAAATATCACTTTGCCAATTCCGCAAGAACTGTCTTAGCGAAAGGCTTCTCGAGGGGAAAGCTGTAACTCTGTGAGATGATTTCACAGAACACAAAGAAGTTTCTCAGAAAGCTTCTTTCTCTTTGTTATCGGAGGATATTTCCTTTGGCCCTCTAGTCTTCAAAGGGATCCGAAATATCTGTTCTCAGATTCCACAGAAATAAGGCTAGCAAAGAGATCCACGAAATACAGATGTAACTCTGTGAGGTGAATTAACAAAACACTAAGCAGTTTCCAAGAAAGCTTCTTTCCAGATTTCATCTGAGGATATTTCCTTTTTCACCATAGCCTTCTACGGGCTTCCAAATATCACTTTGCCAATTCCACAAGAACTGTCTTAGCGAAAGGCTTCTTGAGGGGAAAGCTGTAACTCTGTGAGATGATTTCACAGAACACAAAGAAGTTTCTCAAAAAGCTTCTTTCTCTTTGTTAACGGAGGATATTTCCTTTGGCCCTATAGTCTTCAAAGGGTTCCGAAATATCTGTTCTCAGATTCCACAAAAATAAGGCTACAAAGAGATCCACGAAATACAGATGTAACTCTGTGAGATGAATTAACAGGACACTTAGCAGTTTCCAAGAAAGCTTCTTTCCTGATTTCATCTGAGGATATTTCCTTTATCACCATAGCCCTCTATGGGCTTCCAAATATCGCTTTGCCAATTCCACAAGAACTGTCTTAGCGAAAGGCTTCTCGAGGGGAATGCTGTAACTCTGTGAGATGATTTCACAGAACACAAAGAAGTTTCTCAGAAAGCTTCTTTCTCTTTGTTATCGGAGGATATTTCCTTTGGCCCTATAGTCTTCAAAGGGATCCGAAATATCTGTTCTCAGATTCCAGAGAAATAAGGCTAGCAAAGAGATCCACGAAATAGAGATGTAAGTCTGTGAGATGAATTAACAGAACACTAAGCAGTTTCTCAGAAAGCTTCTTTCCAGATTTCATCTGAGGATATTTCCTTTTTCACCATAGCCCTCTATGGGCTTCCAAATATCACTTTGCCAATTCCACAAGAACTGTCTTAGCGAAAGGCTTCTTGAGGGGAAAGCTGTAACTCTGTGAGATGATTTCACAGAACACAAAGAAGTTTCTCAGAAAGCTTCTTTCTCTTTGTTAACGGAGGATATTTCCTTTGGCCTTATAGTCTTCAAAGGGTTCCGAAATATCTGTTCTCAGATTCCACAAAAATAAGGCTAGCAAAGAGATCCACGAAATACAGATGTAACTCTGTGAGATGAATTAACAGGACACTTAGCAGTTTCTAGGAAAGCTTCTTTCCAGATTTCATCTGAGGATATTTCCTTTATCACCATAGCCCTCTATGGGCTTCCAAATATCGCTTTGCCAATTCCACAAGAACTGTCTTAGCGAAAGGCTTCTCGAGGGGAAAGCTGTAACTCTGTGAGATGATTTCACAAAACACAAAGAAGTTTCTCAGAAAGCTTCTTTCTCTATGTTATCGGAGGATATTTCCTTTGGCCCTATAGTCTTCAAAGGGATCCGAAATATCTGTTCTCAGATTCCAGAGAAATAAGGCTAGCAAAGAGATCCACGAAATACAGATGAAAGTCTGTGAGATGAATTAACAGAACACTAAGCAGTTTCTCAGAAAGCTTCTTTCCAGATTTCATCTGAGGATATTTCCTTTTTCACCATAGCCCTCTATGGGTTTCCAAATATCGCTTTGCCAATTCCACAGGAACTGTCTTAGCGAAAGGCTTCTTGAGGGGAAAGCTGTAACTCTGTGAGATGATTTCACAGAACACAAAGAAGTTTCTCAGAAAGCTTCTTTCTCTTTGTTAACGGAGGATATTTCCTTTGGCCCTATAGTCTTTAAAGGGATCCGAAATATCTTTTCTCAGATTCCACAGAAATAAGGCTAGCAAAGAGATCCACGAAATACAGATGTAAGTCTGTGAGATGAATTAACAGAACACTAAGCAGTTTCTCAGAAAGCTTCTTTCCAGATTTCATCTGAGGATATTTCCTTTTTCACCATAGCCCTCTATGGGCTTCCAAATATCGTTTTGCCAATTCCACAGGAACTGTCTTAGCGAAAGGCTTCTTGAGGGGAAAGCTGTAACTCTGTGAGATGATTTCACAGAACACAAAGAAGTTTCTCAGAAAGCTTCTTTCTCTTTGTTATCGGAGGATATTTCCTTTGGCTGTATAGTCTTCAAAGGGATCCGAAATATCTGTTCTCAGATTCCACAGAAATAAGGCTAGCAAAGAAATCCACGAAATACAGATGTAACTCTGTGAGATGAATTAACAGAACACTAAGCAGTTTCCAAGAAAGCTTCTTTCCAGGTTTCATCTGAGGATATTTCCTTTTTCACCATAGCCCTCTATGGGCTTCCAAATATCACTTTGCCAATTCCACAAGAACTGTCTTAGCGAAAGGCTTCTCGAGGGGAAAGCTGTAACTCTGTGAGATGATTTCACAGAACACAAAGAAGTTTCTCAGAAAGCTTCTTTCTCTTTGTTATCGGAGGATATTTCCTTTGGCCCTATAGTCTTCAAAGGGATCCGAAATATCTGTTCTCAGATTCCAGAGAAATAAGGCTAGCAAAGAGATCCACGAAATACAGATGTAAGTCTGTGAGATGAATTAACAGAACACTAAGCAGTTTCTCAGAAAGCTTCTTTCCAGATTTCATCTGAGGATATTTCCTTTTTCACCATAGCCCTCTATGGGTTTCCAAATATCGCTTTGCCAATTCCACAGGAACTGTCTTAGCGAAAGGCTTCTTGAGGGGAAAGCTGTAACTCTGTGAGATGATTTCACAGAACACAAAGAAGTTTCTCAGAAAGCTTCTTTCTCTTTGTTAACGGAGGATATTTCCTTTGGCCCTATAGTCTTTAAAGGGATCCGAAATATCTGTTCTCAGATTCCACAAAAATAAGGCTAGCAAAGAGATCCACGAAATACAGATGTAACTCTGTGAGATGAATTAACAGGACACTTAGCAGTTTCTAGGAAAGCTTCTTTCCAGATTTCATCTGAGGATATTTCCTTTTTCACCATAGCCCTCTATGGGCTTCCAAATATCACTTTGCCAATTCCACAAGAACTGTCTTAGCGAAAGGCTTCTCGAGGGGAAAGCTGTAACTCTGTGAGATGATTTCACAGAACACAAAGAAGTTTCTCAGAAAGCTTCTTTCTCTTTGTTATCGGAGGATATTTCCTTTGGCCCTATAGTCTTCAAAGGGATCCGAAATATCTGTTCTCAGATTCCACAGAAATAAGGCTAGCAAAGAGATCCACGAAATACAGATGTAAGTCTGTGAGATGAATTAACAGAACACTAAGCAGTTTCTCAGAAAGCTTCTTTCCAGATTTCATCTGAGGATATTTCCTTTTTCACCATAGCCCTCTATGGGATTCCAAATATCGCTTTGCCAATTCCACAGGAACTGTCTTAGCGAAAGGCTTCTTGAGGGGAAAGCTGTAACTCTGTGAGATGATTTCACAGAACACAAAGAAGTTTCTCAGAAAGCTTCTTTCTCTTTGTTATCGGAGGATATTTCCTTTGGCTGTATAGTCTTCAAAGGGATCCGAAATATCTGTTCTCAGATTCCACAGAAATAAGGCTAGCAAAGAAATCCACGAAATACAGATGTAACTCTGTGAGATGAATTAACAGAACACTAAGCAGTTTCCAAGAAAGCTTCTTTCCAGGTTTCATCTGAGGATATTTCCTTTTTCACCATAGCCCTCTATGGGCTTCCAAATATCACTTTGCCAATTCCACAAGAACTGTCTTAGCGAAAGGCTTCTCGAGGGGAAAGCTGTAACTCTGTGAGATGATTTCACAGAACACAAAGAAGTTTCTCAGAAAGCTTCTTTCTCTTTGTTATCGGAGGATATTTCCTTTGGCCCTATAGTCTTCAAAGGGATCCGAAATATCTTTTCTCAGATTCCACAGAAATAAGGCTAGCAAACAGATCCACGAAATACAGATGTAACTCTGTGAGATGAATTAACAGAACACTAAGCAGTTTCTCAGAAAGTTTCTTTCCAGATTTCATCTGAGGATATTTCCTTTTTCACCATAGCCCTCTAGGGGTTCCAAATATCACTTTGCCAATTCCACAAGAACTGTCTTAGCGAAAGGTTTCTTGAGGGGAAAGCTGTAACTCTGTGAGATGATTTCACAGAACACAAAGAAGTTTCTCAGAAAGCTTCTTTCTCTTTGTTATCGGAGGATATTTCCTTTGGCCCTATAGTCTTCAAAGGGATCCGAAATATCTGTTCTCAGATTCCAGAGAAATAAGGCTAGCAAAGAGATCCACGAAATACAGATGTAAGTCTGTGAGATGAATTAACAGAACACTAAGCAGTTTCTCAGAAAGCTTCTTTCCAGATTTCATCTGAGGATATTTCCTTTGTCACCATAGCCCTCTATGGGCTTACAAATATCGCTTTGCCAATTCCACAAGAACTGTCTTAGCGAAAGGCTTCTCTAGCGGAAAGCTGTAACTCTGTGAGATGATTTCACAGAACACAAAGAAGTTTCTCAGAAAGCTTCTTTCTCTTTGTTATCGGAGGATATTTCCATTGGCTGTATAGTCTTCAAAGGGATCCGAAATATCTGTTCTCAGATTCCACAGAAATAAGGCTAGCAAAGAGATCCACGAAATACAGATGTAACTCTGTGAGATGAATTAACAGAACACTAAGCAGTTTCTAAGAAAGTTTCTTTCCAGATTTCATCTGAGGACATTTCCTTTTTCACCATAGCCCTCTATGGGCTTCCAAATATCACTTTGTCAATTCCACAAGAACTGTCTTAGCGAAAGGTTCCTCGAGGGGAAAGCTGTAACTCTGTGAGATGATTTCACAGAACACAAAGAAGTTTCTCAGAAAGCTTCTTTCTCTTTGTTATCGGAGGATATTTCCTTTGGCCCTATAGTCTTCAAAGGGATCCGAAATATCTGTTCTCAGATTCCACAGAAATAAGGCTAGCAAAGAGATCCACGAAATACAGATGTAACTCTGTGAGATGAATTTACAGAACACTAAGCAGTTTCTCAGAAAGCTTCTTTCCAGATATCATCTGAGGATATTTCCTTTTTCACCATAGCCCTCTATGGGCTTCCAAATATCACTTTGCCAATTCCACAAGAACTGTCTTAGCGAAAGGCTTCTCGAGGGGAAAGCTGTAACTCTGTGAGATGATTTCACAGAACACAAAGAAGTTTCTCAGAAAGCTTCTTTCTCTTTGTTATCGGAGGATATTTCCTTTGGCCCTATAGTCTTCAAAGGGATCCGAAATATCTGTTCTCAGATTCCACAGAAATAAGGCTAGCAAAGAGATCCACGAAATACAGATGTAAGTCTGTGAGATGAATTAACAGGACACTTAGCAGTTTGTAGGAAAGGTTCTTTCCAGATTTCATCTGAGGATATTTCCTTTTTCACCATAGCCCTCTATGGGCTTCCAAATATCACTTTGCCAATTCCGCAAGAACTGTCTTAGCGAAAGGCTTCTCGAGGGGAAAGCTGTAACTCTGTGAGATGATTTCACAGAACACAAAGAAGTTTCTCAGAAAGCTTCTTTCTCTTTGTTATCGGAGGATATTTCCTTTGGCCCTCTAGTCTTCAAAGGGATCCGAAATATCTGTTCTCAGATTCCACAGAAATAAGGCTAGCAAAGACATCCACGAAATACAGATGTAACTCTGTGAGGTGAATTAACAAAACACTAAGCAGTTTCCAAGAAAGCTTCTTTCCAGATTTCATCTGAGGATATTTCCTTTTTCACCATAGCCTTCTACGGGCTTCCAAATATCACTTTGCCAATTCCACAAGAACTGTCTTAGCGAAAGGCTTCTTGAGGCGAAAGCTGTAACTCTGTGAGATGATTTCCCAGAACACAAAGAAGTTTCTCAGAAAGCTTCTTTCTCTTTGTTAACGGAGGATATTTCCTTTGGCCCTATAGTCTTCAAAGGGTTCCGAAATATCTGTTCTCAGATTCCACAAAAATAAGGCTACAAAGAGATCCACGAAATACAGATGTAACTCTGTGAGATGAATTAACAGGACACTTAGCAGTTTCTAGGAAAGCTTCTTTCCAGATTTCATCTGAGGATATTTCCTTTATCACCATAGCCCTCTATGGGCTTCCAAATATCGCTTTGCCAATTCCACAAGAACTGTCTTAGCGAAAGGCTTCTCGAGGGGAATGCTGTAACTCTGTGAGATGATTTCACAGAACACAAAGAAGTTTCTCAGAAAGCTTCTTTCTCTTTGTTATCGGAGGATATTTCCTTTGGCCCTCTAGTCTTCAAAGGGATCCGAAATATCTGTTCTCAGATTCCAGAGAAATAAGGCTAGCAAAGAGATCCACGAAATACAGATGTAGGTCTGTGAGATGAATTAACAGAACACTAAGCAGTTTCTCAGAAAGATTCTTTCCAGATTTCATCTGAGGATATTTCCTTTTTCACCATAGCCCTCTATGGGCTTCCAAATATCACTTTGCCAATTCCACAAGAACTGTCTTAGCGAAAGGCTTCTTGAGGGGAAAGCTGTAACTCTGTGAGATGATTTCACAGAACACAAAGAAGTTTCTCAGAAAGCTTCTTTCTCTTTGTTAACGGAGGATATTTCCTTTGGCCCTATAGTCTTCAAAGGGATCCGAAATATCTGTTCTCAGATTCCACAAAAATAAGGCTAGCAAAGAGATCCACGAAATACAGATGTAACTCTGTGAGATGAATTAACAGGACACTTAGCAGTTTCTAGGAAAGCTTCTTTCCAGATTTCATCTGAGGATATTTCCTTTATCACCATAGCCCTCTATGGGCTTCCAAATATCGCTTTGCCAATTCCACAAGAACTGTCTTAGCGAAAGGCTTCTCGAGGGGAAAGCTGTAACTCTGTGAGATGATTTCACAGAACACAAAGAAGTTTCTCAGAAAGCTTCTTTCTCTTTGTTATCGGAGGATATTTCCTTTGGCCCTATAGTCTTCAAAGGGATCCGAAATATCTGTTCTCAGATTCCAGAGAAATAAGGCTAGCAAAGAGATCCACGAAATACAGATGTAAGTCTGTGAGATGAATTAACAGAACACTAAGCAGTTTCTCAGAAAGCTTCTTTCCAGATTTCATCTGAGGATATTTCCTTTTTCACCATAGCCCTCTATGGGTTTCCAAATATCGCTTTGCCAATTCCACAGGAACTGTCTTAGCGAAAGGCTTCTTGAGGGGAAAGCTGTAACTCTGTGAGATGATTTCACAGAACACAAAGAAGTTTCTCAGAAAGCTTCTTTCTCTTTGTTAACGGAGGATATTTCCTTTGGCCCTATAGTCTTTAAAGGGATCCGAAATATCTTTTCTCAGATTCCACAGAAATAAGGCTAGCAAAGAGATCCACGAAATACAGATGTAAGTCTGTGAGATGAATTAACAGAACACTAAGCAGTTTCTCAGAAAGCTTCTTTCCAGATTTCATCTGAGGATATTTCCTTTTTCACCATAGCCCTCTATGGGCTTCCAAATATCGCTTTGCCAATTCCACAGGAACTGTCTTAGCGAAAGGCTTCTTGAGGGGAAAGCTGTAACTCTGTGAGATGATTTCACAGAACACAAAGAAGTTTCTCAGAAAGCTTCTTTCTCTTTGTTATCGGAGGATATTTCCTTTGGCTGTATAGTCTTCAAAGGGATCCGAAATATCTGTTCTCAGATTCCACAGAAATAAGGCTAGCAAAGAAATCCACGAAATACAGATGTAACTCTGTGAGATGAATTAACAGAACACTAAGCAGTTTCCAAGAAAGCTTCTTTCCAGGTTTCATCTGAGGATATTTCCTTTTTCACCATAGCCCTCTATGGGCTTCCAAATATCACTTTGCCAATTCCACAAGAACTGTCTTAGCGAAAGGCTTCTCGAGGGGAAAGCTGTAACTCTGTGAGATGATTTCACAGAACACAAAGAAGTTTCTCAGAAAGCTTCTTTCTCTTTGTTATCGGAGGATATTTCCTTTGGCCCTATAGTCTTCAAAGGGATCCGAAATATCTGTTCTCAGATTCCAGAGAAATAAGGCTAGCAAAGAGATCCACGAAATACAGATGTAAGTCTGTGAGATGAATTAACAGAACACTAAGCAGTTTCTCAGAAAGCTTCTTTCCAGATTTCATCTGAGGATATTTCCTTTTTCACCATAGCCCTCTATGGGTTTCCAAATATCGCTTTGCCAATTCCACAGGAACTGTCTTAGCGAAAGGCTTCTTGAGGGGAAAGCTGTAACTCTGTGAGATGATTTCACAGAACACAAAGAAGTTTCTCAGAAAGCTTCTTTCTCTTTGTTAACGGAGGATATTTCCTTTGGCCCTATAGTCTTTAAAGGGATCCGAAATATCTGTTCTCAGATTCCACAAAAATAAGGCTAGCAAAGAGATCCACGAAATACAGATGTAACTCTGTGAGATGAATTAACAGGACACTTAGCAGTTTCTAGGAAAGCTTCTTTCCAGATTTCATCTGAGGATATTTCCTTTTTCACCATAGCCCTCTATGGGCTTCCAAATATCACTTTGCCAATTCCACAAGAACTGTCTTAGCGAAAGGCTTCTCGAGGGGAAAGCTGTAACTCTGTGAGATGATTTCACAGAACACAAAGAAGTTTCTCAGAAAGCTTCTTTCTCTTTGTTATCGGAGGATATTTCCTTTGGCCCTATAGTCTTCAAAGGGATCCGAAATATCTGTTCTCAGATTCCACAGAAATAAGGCTAGCAAAGAGATCCACGAAATACAGATGTAAGTCTGTGAGATGAATTAACAGAACACTAAGCAGTTTCTCAGAAAGCTTCTTTCCAGATTTCATCTGAGGATATTTCCTTTTTCACCATAGCCCTCTATGGGCTTCCAAATATCGCTTTGCCAATTCCACAGGAACTGTCTTAGCGAAAGGCTTCTTGAGGGGAAAGCTGTAACTCTGTGAGATGATTTCACAGAACACAAAGAAGTTTCTCAGAAAGCTTCTTTCTCTTTGTTATCGGAGGATATTTCCTTTGGCTGTATAGTCTTCAAAGGGATCCGAAATATCTGTTCTCAGATTCCACAGAAATAAGGCTAGCAAAGAAATCCACGAAATACAGATGTAACTCTGTGAGATGAATTAACAGAACACTAAGCAGTTTCCAAGAAAGCTTCTTTCCAGGTTTCATCTGAGGATATTTCCTTTTTCACCATAGCCCTCTATGGGCTTCCAAATATCACTTTGCCAATTCCACAAGAACTGTCTTAGCGAAAGGCTTCTCGAGGGGAAAGCTGTAACTCTGTGAGATGATTTCACAGAACACAAAGAAGTTTCTCAGAAAGCTTCTTTCTCTTTGTTATCGGAGGATATTTCCTTTGGCCCTATAGTCTTCAAAGGGATCCGAAATATCTTTTCTCAGATTCCACAGAAATAAGGCTAGCAAACAGATCCACGAAATACAGATGTAACTCTGTGAGATGAATTAACAGAACACTAAGCAGTTTCTCAGAAAGTTTCTTTCCAGATTTCATCTGAGGATATTTCCTTTTTCACCATAGCCCTCTAGGGGTTCCAAATATCACTTTGCCAATTCCACAAGAACTGTCTTAGCGAAAGGTTTCTCGAGGGGAAAGCTGTAACTCTGTGAGATGATTTCACAGAACACAAAGAAGTTTCTCAGAAAGCTTCTTTCTCTTTGTTATCGGAGGATATTTCCTTTGGCCCTATAGTCTTCAAAGGGATCCGAAATATCTGTTCTCAGATTCCACAGAAATAAGGCTAGCAAAGAGATCCACGAAATACAGATGTAACTCTGTGAGATGAATTTACAGAACACTAAGCAGTTTCTCAGAAAGCTTCTTTCCAGATATCATCTGAGGATATTTCCTTTTTCACCATAGCCCTCTATGGGCTTCCAAATATCACTTTGCCAATTCCACAAGAACTGTCTTAGCGAAAGGCTTCTCGAGGGGAAAGTTGTAACTCTGTGAGATGATTTCACAGAACACAAAGAAGTTTCTCAGAAAGCTTCTTTCTCTTTGTTATCGGAGGATATTTCCTTTGGCCCTATAGTCTTCAAAGGGATCCGAAATATCTGTTCTCAGATTCCACAGAAATAAGGCTAGCAAAGAGATCCACGAAATACAGATGTAACTCTTTGAGATGAATTAACAGAACACTAAGCAGTTTCTCAGAAAGCTTCTTTCCAGATTTCATCTGAGGATATTTCCTTTTTCACCATAGCCCTCTATGGGCTTCCAAATATCACTTTGCCAATTCCACAAGAACTGTCTTAGCGAAAGGCTTCTCGAGGGGAAAGCTGTAACTCTGTGAGATGATTTCACAGAACACAAAGAAGTTTCTCAGAAAGCTTCTTTCTCTTTGTTATCGGAGGATATTTCCTTTGGCCCTATAGTCTTCAAAGGGATCCGAAATATCTGTTCTCAGATTCCACAGAAATAAGGCTAGCAAAGAGATCCACGAAATACAGATGTAACTCTGTGAGATGAATTAACAGAACACTAAGCAGTTTCCAAGAAAGCTTCTTTCCTGATTTCATCTGAGGATATTTCCTTTTTCACCATAGCCCTCTAAGGGCTTCCAAATATCACTTTGCCAATTCCACAAGAACTGTCTTAGCGAAAGGCTTCTTGAGGGGAAAGCTGTAACTCTGTGAGAATATTTCACAGAACACAAAGAGGTTCTCAGAAAGCTTCTTTCTCTTTGTTATCAGAGGATATTTCCTTTGGCCCTATAGTCTTCAAAGGGATCCGAAATATCTGTTCTCAGATTCCACAGAAATAAGGCTAGCAAAGAGATCCACGAAATACAGATGTAACTCTGTGAGATGAATTTACAGAACACTAAGCAGTTTCTCAGAAAGCTTCTTTCCAGATATCATCTGAGGATATTTTCTTTTTCACCATAGCCCTCTATGGGCTTCCAAATATCACTTTGCCAATTCCACAAGAACTGTCTTAGCGAAAGGCTTCTCGAGGGGAAAGTTGTAACTCTGTGAGATGATTTCACAGAACACAAAGAAGTTTCTCAGAAAGCTTCTTTCTCTTTGTTATCGGAGGATATTTCCTTTGGCCCTATAGTCTTCAAAGGGATCCGAAATATCTGTTCTCAGATTCCACAGAAATAAGGCTAGCAAAGAGATCCACGAAATACAGATGTAAGTCTGTGAGATGAATTAACAGGACACTTAGCAGTTTCTAGGAAAGGTTCTTTCCAGATTTCATCTGAGGATATTTCCTTTTTCACCATAGCCCTCTATGGGCTTCCAAATATCACTTTGCCAATTCCGCAAGAACTGTCTTAGCGAAAGGCTTCTCGAGGGGAAAGCTGTAACTCTGTGAGATGATTTCACAGAACACAAAGAAGTTTCTCAGAAAGCTTCTTTCTCTTTGTTATCGGAGGATATTTCCTTTGGCCCTCTAGTCTTCAAAGGGATCCGAAATATCTGTTCTCAGATTCCACAGAAATAAGGCTAGCAAAGAGATCCACGAAATACAGATGTAACTCTGTGAGGTGAATTAACAAAACACTAAGCAGTTTCCAAGAAAGCTTCTTTCCAGATTTCATCTGAGGATATTTCCTTTTTCACCATAGCCTTCTACGGGCTTCCAAATATCACTTTGCCAATTCCACAAGAACTGTCTTAGCGAAAGGCTTCTTGAGGCGAAAGCTGTAACTCTGTGAGATGATTTCCCAGAACACAAAGAAGTTTCTCAGAAAGCTTCTTTCTCTTTGTTAACGGAGGATATTTCCTTTGGCCCTATAGTCTTCAAAGGGTTCCGAAATATCTGTTCTCAGATTCCACAAAAATAAGGCTACAAAGAGATCCACGAAATACAGATGTAACTCTGTGAGATGAATTAACAGGACACTTAGCAGTTTCTAGGAAAGCTTCTTTCCAGATTTCATCTGAGGATATTTCCTTTATCACCATAGCCCTCTATGGGCTTCCAAATATCGCTTTGCCAATTCCACAAGAACTGTCTTAGCGAAAGGCTTCTCGAGGGGAATGCTGTAACTCTGTGAGATGATTTCACAGAACACAAAGAAGTTTCTCAGAAAGCTTCTTTCTCTTTGTTATCGGAGGATATTTCCTTTGGCCCTATAGTCTTCAAAGGGATCCGAAATATCTGTTCTCAGATTCCAGAGAAATAAGGCTAGCAAAGAGATCCACGAAATACAGATGTAAGTCTGTGAGATGAATTAACAGAACACTAAGCAGTTTCTCAGAAAGCTTCTTTCCAGATTTCATCTGAGGATATTTCCTTTTTCACCATAGCCCTCTATGGGCTTCCAAATATCACTTTGCCAATTCCACAAGAACTGTCTTAGCGAAAGGCTTCTTGAGGGGAAAGCTGTAACTCTGTGAGATGATTTCACAGAACACAAAGAAGTTTCTCAGAAAGCTTCTTTCTCTTTGTTAACGGAGGATATTTCCTTTGGCCCTATAGTCTTCAAAGGGTTCCGAAATATCTGTTCTCAGATTCCACAAAAATAAGGCTAGCAAAGAGATCCACGAAATACAGATGTAACTCTGTGAGATGAATTAACAGGACACTTAGCAGTTTCTAGGAAAGCTTCTTTCCAGATTTCATCTGAGGATATTTCCTTTATCACCATAGCCCTCTATGGGCTTCCAAATATCGCTTTGCCAATTCCACAAGAACTGTCTTAGCGAAAGGCTTCTCGAGGGGAAAGCTGTAACTCTGTGAGATGATTTCACAGAACACAAAGAAGTTTCTCAGAAAGCTTCTTTCTCTTTGTTATCGGAGGATATTTCCTTTGGCCCTATAGTCTTCAAAGGGATCCGAAATATCTGTTCTCAGATTCCAGAGAAATAAGGCTAGCAAAGAGATCCACGAAATACAGATGTAAGTCTGTGAGATGAATTAACAGAACACTAAGCAGTTTCTCAGAAAGCTTCTTTCCAGATTTCATCTGAGGATATTTCCTTTTTCACCATAGCCCTCTATGGGTTTCCAAATATCGCTTTGCCAATTCCACAGGAACTGTCTTAACGAAAGGCTTCTTGAGGGGAAAGCTGTAACTCTGTGAGATGATTTCACAGAACACAAAGAAGTTTCTCAGAAAGCTTCTTTCTCTTTGTTATCGGAGGATATTTCCTTTGGCCCTATAGTCTTCAAAGGGATCCGAAATATCTGTTCTCAGATTCCACAGAAATAAGGCTAGCAAAGAGATCCACGAAATACAGATGTAACTCTGTGAGATGAATTTACAGAATACTAAGCAGTTTCTCAGAAAGCTTCTTTCCAGATATCATCTGAGGATATTTCCTTTTTCACCATAGCCCTCTATGGGCTTCCAAATATCACTTTGCCAATTCCACAAGAACTGTCTTAGCGAAAGGCTTCTCGAGGGGAAAGTTGTAACTCTGTGAGATGATTTCACAGAACACAAAGAAGTTTCTCAGAAAGCTTCTTTCTCTTTGTTATCGGAGGATATTTCCTTTGGCCCTATAGTCTTCAAAGGGATCCGAAATATCTGTTCTCAGATTCCACAGAAATAAGGCTAGCAAAGAGATCCACGAAATACAGATGTAAGTCTGTGAGATGAATTAACAGAACACTAAGCAGTTTCTCAGAAAGCTTCTTTCCAGATTTCATCTGAGGATATTTCCTTTTTCACCATAGCCCTCTATGGGCTTCCAAATATCACTTTGCCAATTCCGCAAGAACTGTCTTAGCGAAAGGCTTCTCGAGGGGAAAGCTGTAACTCTGTGAGATGATTTCACAGAACACAAAGAAGTTTCTCAGAAAGCTTCTTTCTCTTTGTTATCGGAGGATATTTCCTTTGGCCCTCTAGTCTTCAAAGGGATCCGAAATATCTGTTCTCAGATTCCACAGAAATAAGGCTAGCAAAGAGATCCACGAAATACAGATGTAACTCTGTGAGGTGAATTAACAAAACACTAAGCAGTTTCTAAGAAAGCTTCTTTCCAGATTTCATCTGAGGATATTTCCTTTTTCACCATAGCCTTCTACGGGCTTCCAAATATCACTTTGCCAATTCCACAAGAACTGTCTTAGCGAAAGGCTTCTTGAGGCGAAAGCTGTAACTCTGTGAGATGATTTCCCAGAACACAAAGAAGTTTCTCAGAAAGCTTCTTTCTCTTTGTTAACGGAGGATATTTCCTTTGGCCCTATAGTCTTCAAAGGGTTCCGAAATATCTGTTCTCAGATTCCACAAAAATAAGGCTACAAAGAGATCCACGAAATACAGATGTAACTCTGTGAGATGAATTAACAGGACACTTAGCAGTTTCTAGGAAAGCTTCTTTCCAGATTTCATCTGAGGATATTTCCTTTATCACCATAGCCCTCTATGGGCTTCCAAATATCGCTTTGCCAATTCCACAAGAACTGTCTTAGCGAAAGGCTTCTCGAGGGGAATGCTGTAACTCTGTGAGATGATTTCACAGAACACAAAGAAGTTTCTCAGAAAGCTTCTTTCTCTTTGTTATCGGAGGATATTTCCTTTGGCCCTATAGTCTTCAAAGGGATCCGAAATATCTGTTCTCAGATTCCAGAGAAATAAGGCTAGCAAAGAGATCCACGAAATACAGATGTAAGTCTGTGAGATGAATTAACAGAACACTAAGCAGTTTCTCAGAAAGCTTCTTTCCAGATTTCATCTGAGGATATTTCCTTTTTCACCATAGCCCTCTATGGGCTTCCAAATATCACTTTGCCAATTCCACAAGAACTGTCTTAGCGAAAGGCTTCTTGAGGGGAAAGCTGTAACTCTGTGAGATGATTTCACAGAACACAAAGAAGTTTCTCAGAAAGCTTCTTTCTCTTTGTTAACGGAGGATATTTCCTTTGGCCCTATAGTCTTCAAAGGGTTCCGAAATATCTGTTCTCAGATTCCACAAAAATAAGGCTAGCAAAGAGATCCACGAAATACAGATGTAACTCTGTGAGATGAATTAACAGGACACTTAGCAGTTTCTAGGAAAGCTTCTTTCCAGATTTCATCTGAGGATATTTCCTTTATCACCATAGCCCTCTATGGGCTTCCAAATATCGCTTTGCCAATTCCACAAGAACTGTCTTAGCGAAAGGCTTCTCGAGGGGAAAGCTGTAACTCTGTGAGATGATTTCACAGAACACAAAGAAGTTTCTCAGAAAGCTTCTTTCTCTTTGTTATCGGAGGATATTTCCTTTGGCCCTATAGTCTTCAAAGGGATCCGAAATATCTGTTCTCAGATTCCAGAGAAATAAGGCTAGCAAAGAGATCCACGAAATACAGATGTAAGTCTGTGAGATGAATTAACAGAACACTAAGCAGTTTCTCAGAAAGCTTCTTTCCAGATTTCATCTGAGGATATTTCCTTTTTCACCATAGCCCTCTATGGGTTTCCAAATATCGCTTTGCCAATTCCACAGGAACTGTCTTAGCGAAAGGCTTCTTGAGGGGAAAGCTGTAACTCTGTGAGATGATTTCACAGAACACAAAGAAGTTTCTCAGAAAGCTTCTTTCTCTTTGTTAACGGAGGATATTTCCTTTGGCCCTATAGTCTTTAAAGGGATCCGAAATATCTTTTCTCAGATTCCACAGAAATAAGGCTAGCAAAGAGATCCACGAAATACAGATGTAAGTCTGTGAGATGAATTAACAGAACACTAAGCAGTTTCTCAGAAAGCTTCTTTCCAGATTTCATCTGAGGATATTTCCTTTTTCACCATAGCCCTCTATGGGCTTCCAAATATCGCTTTGCCAATTCCACAGGAACTGTCTTAGCGAAAGGCTTCTTGAGGGGAAAGCTGTAACTCTGTGAGATGATTTCACAGAACACAAAGAAGTTTCTCAGAAAGCTTCTTTCTCTTTGTTATCGGAGGATATTTCCTTTGGCTGTATAGTCTTCAAAGGGATCCGAAATATCTGTTCTCAGATTCCACAGAAATAAGGCTAGCAAAGAAATCCACGAAATACAGATGTAACTCTGTGAGATGAATTAACAGAACACTAAGCAGTTTCCAAGAAAGCTTCTTTCCAGGTTTCATCTGAGGATATTTCCTTTTTCACCATAGCCCTCTATGGGCTTCCAAATATCACTTTGCCAATTCCACAAGAACTGTCTTAGCGAAAGGCTTCTCGAGGGGAAAGCTGTAACTCTGTGAGATGATTTCACAGAACACAAAGAAGTTTCTCAGAAAGCTTCTTTCTCTTTGTTATCGGAGGATATTTCCTTTGGCCCTATAGTCTTCAAAGGGATCCGAAATATCTGTTCTCAGATTCCAGAGAAATAAGGCTAGCAAAGAGATCCACGAAATACAGATGTAAGTCTGTGAGATGAATTAACAGAACACTAAGCAGTTTCTCAGAAAGCTTCTTTCCAGATTTCATCTGAGGATATTTCCTTTTTCACCATAGCCCTCTATGGGTTTCCAAATATCGCTTTGCCAATTCCACAGGAACTGTCTTAGCGAAAGGCTTCTTGAGGGGAAAGCTGTAACTCTGTGAGATGATTTCACAGAACACAAAGAAGTTTCTCAGAAAGCTTCTTTCTCTTTGTTAACGGAGGATATTTCCTTTGGCCCTATAGTCTTTAAAGGGATCCGAAATATCTGTTCTCAGATTCCACAAAAATAAGGCTAGCAAAGAGATCCACGAAATACAGATGTAACTCTGTGAGATGAATTAACAGGACACTTAGCAGTTTCTAGGAAAGCTTCTTTCCAGATTTCATCTGAGGATATTTCCTTTTTCACCATAGCCCTCTATGGGCTTCCAAATATCACTTTGCCAATTCCACAAGAACTGTCTTAGCGAAAGGCTTCTCGAGGGGAAAGCTGTAACTCTGTGAGATGATTTCACAGAACACAAAGAAGTTTCTCAGAAAGCTTCTTTCTCTTTGTTATCGGAGGATATTTCCTTTGGCCCTATAGTCTTCAAAGGGATCCGAAATATCTGTTCTCAGATTCCACAGAAATAAGGCTAGCAAAGAGATCCACGAAATACAGATGTAAGTCTGTGAGATGAATTAACAGAACACTAAGCAATTTCTCAGAAAGCTTCTTTCCAGATTTCATCTGAGGATATTTCCTTTTTCACCATAGCCCTCTATGGGCTTCCAAATATCGCTTTGCCAATTCCACAGGAACTGTCTTAGCGAAAGGCTTCTTGAGGGGAAAGCTGTAACTCTGTGAGATGATTTCACAGAACACAAAGAAGTTTCTCAGAAAGCTTCTTTCTCTTTGTTATCGGAGGATATTTCCTTTGGCTGTATAGTCTTCAAAGGGATCCGAAATATCTGTTCTCAGATTCCACAGAAATAAGGCTAGCAAAGAAATCCACGAAATACAGATGTAACTCTGTGAGACGAATTAACAGAACACTAAGCAGTTTCCAAGAAAGCTTCTTTCCAGGTTTCATCTGAGGATATTTCCTTTTTCACCATAGCCCTCTATGGGCTTCCAAATATCACTTTGCCAATTCCACAAGAACTGTCTTAGCGAAAGGCTTCTCGAGGGGAAAGCTGTAACTCTGTGAGATGATTTCACAGAACACAAAGAAGTTTCTCAGAAAGCTTCTTTCTCTTTGTTATCGGAGGATATTTCCTTTGGCCCTATAGTATTCAAAGGGATCCGAAATATCTTTTCTCAGATTCCACAGAAATAAGGCTAGCAAACAGATCCATGAAATACAGATGTAACTCTGTGAGATGAATTAACAGAACACTAAGCAGTTTCTAGGAAAGCTTCTTTGCAGATTTCATCTGAGGATATTTCCTTTTTCACCATAGCCCTCTAGGGGTTCCAAATATCACTTTGCCAATTCCACAAGAACTGTCTTAGCGAAAGGTTTCTTGAGGGGAAAGCTGTAACTCTGTGAGATGATTTCACAGAACACAAAGAAGTTTCTCAGAAAGCTTCTTTCTCTTTGTTATCGGAGGATATTTCCTTTGGCCCTATAGTCTTCAAAGGGATCCGAAATATCTGTTCTCAGATTCCAGAGAAATAAGGCTAGCAAAGAGATCCACGAAATACAGATGTAAGTCTGTGAGATGAATTAACAGAACACTAAGCAGTTTCTCAGAAAGCTTCTTTCCAGATTTCATCTGAGGATATTTCCTTTTTCACCATAGCCCTCTATGGGCTTACAAATATCGCTTTGCCAATTCCACAAGAACTGTCTTAGCGAAAGGCTTCTTGAGGGGAAAGCTGTAACTCTGTGAGATGATTTCACAGAACACAAAGAAGTTTCTCAGAAAGCTTCTTTCTCTTTGTTATCGGAGGATATTTCCTTTGGCCCTATAGTCTTCAAAGGGATCCGAAATATCTGTTCTCAGATTCCACAGAAATAAGGCTAGCAAAGAGATCCACGAAATACAGATGTAAGTCTGTGAGATGAATTAACAGAACACTAAGCAGTTTCTCAGAAAGCTTCTTTCCAGATTTCATCTGAGGATATTTCCTTTGTCACCATAGCGCTCTATGGGCTTCCAAATATCACTTTGCCAATTCCACAAGAACTGTCTTAGCGAAAGGCTTCTCGAGAGGAAAGCTGTAACTCTGTGAGATGATTTCACAGCACACAAAGAAGTTTCTCAGAAAGCTTCTTCCTCTTTGTTATCGGAGGATATTTCCTTTGGCCCTATACTCTTCAAAGGGATCCGAAATATCTGTTCTCAGATTCCACAGAAATAAGGCTAGCAAAGAGATCCACGAAATACCGATGTAACTCTGTGAGATGAATTAACAGAACACTAAGCAGTTTCCAGGAAAGCTTCTTTCCAGATTTCATCTGAGGATATTTCCTTTTTCACCATAGCCTTCTATGGGCTTCCAAATATCACTTTGCCAATTCCACAAGAACTGTCTTAGCGAAAGGCTTCTTGAGGAGAAAGCTGTAACTCTGTGAGATGATTTCACAGAACACAAAGAAGTTTCTCAGAAAGCTTCTTTCTCTTTGTTAACGGAGGATATTTCCTTTGGCCCTATAGTCTTCAAAGGGATCCGAAATATCTGTTCTCAGATTCCACAGAAATAAGGCTAGCAAAGAGATCCACGAAATACAGATGTAACTCTGTGAGATGAATTAACAGGACACTTAGCAGTTTCTAGGAAATCTTCTTTCCAGATTTCATCTGAGGATATTTCCTTTTTCACCATAGCCCTCTATTGGCTTCCAAATATCACTTTGCCAATTCCACAAGAACTGTCTTAGCGAAAGGCTTCTCGAGGGGAAAGCTGTAACTCTGTGAGATGATTTCACAGAACACAAAGAAGTTTCTCAGAAAGCTTCTTTCTCTTTGTTATCGGAGGATATTTCCTTTGGCCCTATAGTCTTCAAAGGGATCCGAAATATCTGTTCTCAGATTCCAGAGAAATAAGGCTAGCAAAGAGATCCACGAAATACAGATGTAAGTCTGTGAGATGAATTAACAGAACACTAAGCAGTTTCTCAGAAAGCTTCTTTCCAGATTTCATCTGACGATATTTCCTTTTTCACCATAGCCCTCTATGGGCTTCCAAATATCGCTTTGCCAATTCCACAAGAACTGTCTTAGTGAAAGGCTTCTTGAGGGGAAAGCTGTAACTCTGTGAGATGATTTCACAGAACACAAAGAAGTTTCTCAGAAAGCTTCTTTCTCTTTGTTATCGGAGGATATTTCCTTTGGCCCTATAGTCTTCAAAGGGATACGAAATATCTGTTCTCAGATTCCACCGAAAAAAGGCTAGCAAAGAGATCCACGAAATACAGATGTAACTCTGTGAGATGAATTAACAGAACACTAAGTAGTTTCTCAGAAATCTTCTTTCCAGATTTCATCTGAGGATATTTCCTTTTTCACCATAGCCCTCTATGGGCTTCCAAATATCACTTTTCCAATTCCACAAGAACTGTCTTAGCGAAAGGCTTCTCCAGAGGAAAGCTGTAACTCTGTGAGATGATTTCACAGAACACAAAGAAGTTTCTCAGAAAGCTTCTTTCTCTTTGTTATCGGAGGATATTTCCTTTGGCCCTATAGTCTTCAAAGGGATCCGAAATATCCCTTCTCAGATTCCACAGAAATAAGGCTAGCAAAGAGATCCACGAAATACAGATGTAACTCTGTGAGATGAATTAACAGAACACTAAGCAGTTTCCAAGAAAGCTTCTTTCCAGATTTCATCTGAGGATATTTCCTTTTTCACCATAGCCCTCTATGGGCTTCCAAATATCACTTGGCCAATTCCACAAGAACTGTCTTAGCGAAAGGCTTTTTGAGGGGAAAGCTGTAACTCTGTGAGATGATTTCACAGAACACAAAGAAGTTTCTCAGAAAGCTTCTTTCTCTTTGTTATCGGAGGATATTTCCTTTGGCCCTACAGTCTTCAAAGGGATCCGAAATATCTGTTCTCAGATTCCACAGAAATAAGGCTAGCAAAGAGATCCACGAAATACAGATGTAAGTCTGTGAGTTGAATTATCAGAACACTAAGCAGTTTCTCAGAAAGCTTCTTTCCAGATTTCATCTGAGGATATTTCCTTTTTCACCATAGCCCTCTATGGGCTTCCAAATATCACTTTTCCAATTCCACAAGAACTGTCTTAGCGAAAGGCTTCTCGAGAGGAAAGCTGTAACTCTGTGAGATGATTTCACAGAACACAAAGAAGTTTCTCAGAAAGCTTCTTTCTGTTTGTTATCGGAGGATATTTCCTTTGGCCCTATTGTCTTCAAAGGGATCCGAAATATCCCTTCTCAGATTCCACAGAAATAAGGCTAGCAAAGAGATCCACGAAATACAGATGTAACTCTGTGAGATGAATTAACAGAACACTAAGCAGTTTCCAAGAAAGCTTCTTTCCAGATTTCATCTGAGGATATTTCCTTTTTCACCATAGCCCTCTTTGGGCTTGCAAATATCACTTTGCCAATTCCACAAGAACTGTCTTAGCGAAAGGCTTTTTGAGGGGAAAGCTGTAACTCTGTGAGATGATTTCACAGAACACAAAGAAGTTTCTCAGAAAGCTTCTTTCTCTTTGTTATCGGAGGATATTTCCTTTGGCCCTATAGTCTTCCAAGGGATCCGAAATATCTGTTCTCAGATTCCACAGAAATAACGCTAGCAAAGAGATCCACGAAATACAGATGTAAGTCGGTGAGATGAATTAACAGAACACTAAGCAGTTTCTCAGAAAGCTTCTTTCCAGATTTCATCTGAGGATATTTCCTTTGTCACCATAGCCCTCTATGTGCTTCCAAATATCACTTTGCCAATTCCACAAGAACTGTCTTAGCGAAAGGCTTCTCGAGAGGAAAGCTGTAACTCTGTGAGATGATTTCACAGAACACAAAGAAGTTTCTCAGAAAGCTTCTTTCTCTTTGTTATCGGAGGATATTTCCTTTGGCCCTATACTCTTCAAAGGGATCCGAAATATCTGTTCTCAGATTCCACAGAAATAAGGCTAGCAAAGAGATCCACGAAATACAGATGTAACTCTGTGAGATGAATTAACAGAACACTAAGCAGTTTCCAAGAAAGCTTCTTTCCAGATTTCATCTGAGGATATTTCCTTTTTCACCATAGCCTTCTATGGGCTTCCAAATATCACTTTGCCAATTCCACAAGAACTGTCTTAGCGAAAGGCTTCTTGAGGAGAAAGCTGTAACTCTGTGAGATGATTTCACAGAACACAAAGAAGTTTCTCAGAAAGCTTCTTTCTCTTTGTTAACGGAGGATATTTCCTTTGGCCCTATAGTCTTCAAAGGGATCCGAAATATCTGTTCTCAGATTCCACAGAAATAAGGCTAGCAAAGAGATCCACGAAATACAGATGTAACTCTGTGAGATGAATTAACAGGACACTTCGCAGTTTCTAGGAAAGCTTCTTTCCAGATTTCATCTTAGGATATTTCCTTTTTCACCATAGCCCTCTATTGGCTTCCAAATATCACTTTGCCAATTCCACAAGGACTGTCTTAGCGAAAGGCTTCTCGAGGGGAAAGCTGTAACTCTGTGAGATGATTTCACAGAACACAAAGAAGTTTCTCAGAAAGCTTCTTTCTCTTTGTTATCGGAGGATATTTCCTTTGGGCCTATAGTCTTCAAAGGGATCCGAAATATCTGTTCTCAGATTCCACAGAAATAAGGCTAGCAAAGAGATCCACGAAATACAGATGTAAGTCTGTGAGATGAATTAACAGAACACTAAGCAGTTTCTCAGAAAGCTTCTTTCCAGATTTCATCTGAGGATATTTCCTTTTTCACCATAGCCCTCTATGGGCTTCCAAATATCGCTTTCCAATTCCACAAGAACTGTCTTAGTGAAAGGCTTCTTGAGGTGAAAGCTGTAACTCTGTGAGATGATTTCACAGAACACAAAGAAGTTTCTCAGAAAGCTTCTTTCTCTTTGTTATCGGAGGATATTTCCTTTGGCCCTATAGTCTTCAAAGGGATCCGAAATATCTGTTCTCAGATTCCACAGAAATAAGGCTAGCAAAGAGATCCACGAAATACAGATGTAACTCTGTGAGATGAATTAACAGAACACTAAGCAGTTTCCAAGAAAGCTTCTTTCCAGATTTCATCTGAGGATATTTCCTTTTTCACCATAGCCCTCTAAGGGCTTCCAAATATCACTTTGCCAATTCCACAAGAACTGTCTTAGCGAAAGGCTTCTCGAGGGGAAAGCTGTAACTCTGTGAGATGATTTAACAGAACACAAAGAAGTTTCTCAGAAAGCTTCTTTCTCTTTGTTATCAGAGGATATTTCCTTTGGCCCTATAGCCTTCAAAGGGATCCGAAATATCTGTAATCAGATTCCACAGAAATAAGGCTAGCAAAGAGATCCACGAAATACAGATGTAACTCTGTGAGATGAATTAACAGAACACTAAGCAGTTTCCAAGAAAGCTTCTTTCCAGATTTCATCTGAGGACATTTCCTTTTTCACCATAGCCCTCTATGGGCTTCCAAATATCACTTTGCCAATTCCACAAGAACTGTATTAGCGAAAGGCTTCTCGAGGGGAAAGCTGTAACTCTGTGAGATGATTTCACAGAACACAAAGAAGTTTCTCAGAAAGCTTCTTTCTCTTTGTTATCGGAGGATATTTCCTTTGGCCCTATAGTCTTCAAAGGGATCCGAAATATCTGTTCTCAGATTCCACAGAAATAAGGCTAGCAAAGAGATCCACGAAATACAGATGTAAGTCTGTGAGATGAATTAACAGAACACTAAGCAGTTTCTCAGAAAGCTTCTTTCCAGATTTCATCTGAGGATATTTCCTTTTTCACCATAGCCCTCTATGGGCTTCCGAATATCACTTTACCAATTCCACAAGAACTGTCTTAGCGAAAGGCTTCTCGAGGGGAAAGCTGTAACTCTGTGAGATGATTTCACAGAACACAAAGAAGTTTCTCAGAAAGCTTCTTTCTCTTTGTTATCGGAGGATATTTCCTTTGGGCCTATAGTCTTCAAAGGGATCCGAAATATCTGTTCTCAGATTCCACAGAAATAAGGCTAGCAAAGAGATCCATGAAATACAGATGTAACTCTGTGAGATGAATTAACAGAACACTAAGCAGTTTCTAAGAAAGCTTCTTTCCAGATTTCATCTGAGGATATTTCCTTTTTCACCATAGCCCTCTAAGGGCTTCCAAATATCACTTTGCCAATTCCACAAGAACTGTCTTAGCGAAAGGCTTCTTGAGGGGAAAACTGTAACTCTGTGAGATGATTTCACAGAACACAAAGAAGTTTCTCAGAAACCTTCTTTCTCTTTGTTATCGGAGGATTTTTCCTTTGGCCCTATAGTCTTCAAAGGGATCGGAAATATCTGTTCTCAGATTCCACAGAAATAAGGCTAGCAAAGAGATCCACGAAATACAGATGTAAGTCTGTGAGATGAATTACCAGAACACTAAGCAGTTTCTCAGAAAGCTTCTTGCCAGATTTTATCTGAGGATATTTCCTTTTTCACCATAGCCCTCTATGGGCTTCCAAATATCACTTTGCCAATTCCACAAGAACTGTCTTAGCGAAAGGCTTCTCGAGGGGAAAGCTGTAACTCTGTGAGATGATTTCACAGAACACAAAGAAGTTTCTCAGAAAGCTTCTTTCTCTTTGTTATCGGAGGATATTTCCTTTGGCCCTATAGTCTTCAAAGCGATCCGAAATATCTGTTTTCAGATTCCAGAGAAATAAGGCTAGCAAAGAGATCCACGAAATACAGATGTAAGTCTGTGAGTTGAATTAACAGAACACTAAGCAGTTTCTCAGAAAGCTTCTTTCCAGATTTCATCTGAGGATATTTCCTTTTTCACCATAGCCCTCTATGGGCTTCCAAATATCACTTTTCCAATTCCACAAGAACTGTCTTAGCGAAAGGCTTCTCGAGAGGAAAGCTTTAACTCTGTGAGATGATTTCACAGAACACAAAGATGTTTCTCAGAAAGCTTCTTTCTCTTTGTTATCGGAGGATATTTCCTTTGGCCCTATAGTCTTCAAAGGGATCCGAAATATCCCTTCTCAGATTCCACAGAAATAAGGCTAGCAAAGAGATCCACGAAATACAGATGTAACTCTGTGAGATGAATTAACAGAACACTAAGCAGTTTCCAAGAAAGCTTATTTCCAGATTTCATCTGAGGATATTTCCTTTTTCACCATAGCCCTCTATGGGCTTCCAAATATCACTTTGCCAATTCCACAAGAACTGTCTTAGCGAAAGGCTTTTTGAGGGGAAAGCTGTAACTCTGTGAGATCATTTCACAGAACACAAAGAAGTTTCTCAGAAAGCTTCTTTCTCTTTGTTATCGGAGGATATTTCCTTTGGCCCTATAGTCTTCAAAGGGATCCGAAATATCTGTTCTCAGATTCCACAGAAATAAGGCTAGCAAAGAGATCCACGAAATACAGATGTAACTCTGTGAGATGAATTAACAGAACACTAAGCAGTTTCTCAGAAAGCTTCTTTCCAGATTTCATCTGAGGATATTTCCTTTGTCACCATAGCCCTCTATGGGCTTCCAAATATCACTTTGAAAATTCCACAAGAACTGTCTTAGCGAAAGTCTTCTCGAGAGGAAAGCTGTAACTCTGTGAGATGATTTCACAGCACACAAAGAAGTTTCTCAGAAAGCTTCTTTCTCTTTGTTATCGGAGGATATTTCCTTTGGCCCTATACTCTTCAAAGGGATCCGAAATATCTGTTCTCAGATTCCACAGAAATAAGGCTAGCAAAGAGATCCACGAAATACCGATGTAACTCTGTGAGATGAATTAACAGAACACTAAGCAGTTTCCAAGAAAGCTTCTTTCCAGATTTCATCTGAGGATATTTCCTTTTTCACCATAGCCTTCTATGGGCTTCCAAATATCACTTTTCCAATTCCACAAGAACTGTCTTAGCGAAAGGCTTCTTGAGAGGAAAGCTGTAACTCTGTGAGATGATTTCACAGAACACAAAGAAGTTTCTCAGAAAGCTTCTTTCTCTTTGTTATCGGAGGATATTTCCTTTGGCCCTATAGTCTTCAAAGGGATCCGAAATATCCCTTCTCAGATTCCACAGAAATAAGGCTAGCAAAGAGATCCACGAAATACAGATGTAACTCTGTGAGATGAATTAACAGAACACTAAGCAGTTTCCAAGAAAGCTTCTTTCCAGATTTCATCTGAGGATATTTCCTTTTTCACCATAGCCCTCTATGGGCTTCCAAATATCACTTGGCCAATTCCACAAGAACTGTCTTAGCGAAAGGCTTTTTGAGGGGAAAGCTGTAACTCTGTGAGATGATTTCACAGAACACAAAGAAGTTTCTCAGAAAGCTTCTTTCTCTTTGTTATCGGAGGATATTTCCTTTGGCCCTACAGTCTTCAAAGGGATCCGAAATATCTGTTCTCAGATTCCACAGAAATAAGGCTAGCAAAGAGATCCACGAAATACAGATGTAAGTCTGTGAGTTGAATTATCAGAACACTAAGCAGTTTCTCAGAAAGCTTCTTTCCAGATTTCATCTGAGGATATTTCCTTTTTCACCATAGCCCTCTATGGGCTTCCAAATATCACTTTTCCAATTCCACAAGAACTGTCTTAGCGAAAGGCTTCTCGAGAGGAAAGCTGTAACTCTGTGAGATGATTTCACAGAACACAAAGAAGTTTCTCAGAAAGCTTCTTTCTCTTTGTTATCGGAGGATATTTCCTTTGGCCCTATAGTCTTCAAAGGGATCCGAAATATCCCTTCTCAGATTCCACAGAAATAAGGCTAGCAAAGAGATCCACGAAATACAGATGTAACTCTGTGAGATGAATTAACAGAACACTAAGCAGTTTCCAAGAAAGCTTCTTTCCAGATTTCATCTGAGGATATTTCCTTTTTCACCATAGCCCTCTATGGGCTTGCAAATATCACTTTGCCAATTCCACAAGAACTGTCTTAGCGAAAGGCTTTTTGAGGGGAAAGCTGTAACTCTGTGAGATGATTTCACAGAACACAAAGAAGTTTCTCAGAAAGCTTCTTTCTCTTTGTTATCGGAGGATATTTCCTTTGGCCCTATAGTCTTCCAAGGGATCCGAAATATCTGTTCTCAGATTCCACAGAAATAACGCTAGCAAAGAGATCCACGAAATACAGATGTAAGTCGGTGAGATGAATTAACAGAACACTAAGCAGTTTCTCAGAAAGCTTCTTTCCAGATTTCATCTGAGGATATTTCCTTTGTCACCATAGCCCTCTATGGGCTTCCAAATATCACTTTGCCAATTCCACAAGAACTGTCTTAGCGAAAGGCTTCTCGAGAGGAAAGCTGTAACTCTGTGAGATGATTTCACAGAACACAAAGAAGTTTCTCAGAAAGCTTCTTTCTCTTTGTTATCGGAGGATATTTCCTTTGGCCCTATACTCTTCAAAGGGATCCGAAATATCTGTTCTCAGATTCCACAGAAATAAGGCTAGCAAAGAGATCCACGAATTACAGATGTAACTCTGTGAGATGAATTAACAGAACACTAAGCAGTTTCCAAGAAAGCTTCTTTCCAGATTTCATCTGAGGATATTTCCTTTTTCACCATAGCCTTCTATGGGCTTCCAAATATCACTTTGCCAATTCCACAAGAACTGTCTTAGCGAAAGGCTTCTTGAGGAGAAAGCTGTAACTCTGTGAGATGATTTCACAGAACACAAAGAAGTTTCTCAGAAAGCTTCTTTCTCTTTGTTAACGGAGGATATTTCCTTTGGCCCTATAGTCTTCAAAGGGATCCGAAATATCTGTTCTCAGATTCCACAGAAATAAGGCTAGCAAAGAGATCCACGAAATACAGATGTAATTCTGTGAGATGAATTAACAGAACACTAAGCAGTTTCTCAGAAAGCTTCTTTCCAGATTTCATCTGAGGATATTTCCTTTTTCACCATAGCCCTCTATGGGCTTCCAAATATCACTTTGCCAATTCCACAAGAACTGTCTTAGCGAAAGGCTTTTTGAGGGGAAAGCTGTAACTCTGTGAGATGATTTCACAGAACACAAAGAAGTTTCTCAGAAAGCTTCTTTCTCTTTGTTATCGGAGGATATTTCCTTTGGCCCTATAGTCTTCAAAGGGATCCGAAATATCTGTTCTCAGATTCCACAGAAATAAGGCTAGCAAGGAGATCCACGAAATACAGATGTAAGTCTGTGAGATGAATTAACAGAACACTAAGCAGTTTCTCAGAAAGCTTCTTTCCAGATTTCATCTGAGGATATTTCCTTTGTCACCATAGCCCTCTATGGGCTTCCAAATATCACTTTGCCAATTCCACAAGAACTGTCTTAGCGAAAGGCTTCTCGAGAGGAAAGCTGTAACTCTGTGAGTTGATTTCACAGAACACAAAGAAGTTTCTCAGAAAGCTTCTTTCTCTTTGTTATCGGAGGATATTTCCTTTGGCCCTATACTCTTCAAAGGGATCCGAAATATCTGTTCTCAGATTCCACAGAAATAAGGCTAGCAAAGAGATCCACGAAATACAGATGTAACTCTGTGAGATGAATTAACAGAACACTAAGCAGTTTCCAAGAAAGCTTCTTTCCAGATTTCATCTGAGGATATTTCCTTTTTCACCATAGCCTTCTATGGGCTTCCAAATATCACTTTGCCAATTCCACAAGAACTGTCTTAGCGAAAGGCTTCTTGAGTGGAAAGCTGTAACTCTGTGAGATGATTTCACAGAACACAAAGAAGTTTCTCAGAAAGCTTCTTTCTCTTTGTTAACGGAGGATATTTCCTTTGGCCCTATAGTCTTCAAAGGGATCCGAAATATCTGTTCTCAGATTCCACAGAAATAAGGCTAGCAAAGAGATCCACGAAATACAGATGTAACTCTGTGAGATGAATTAACAGGACACTTAGCAGTTTCTAGGAAAGCTTCTTTCCAGATTTCATCTGAGGATATTTCCTTTTTCACCATAGCCTTCTATGGGCTTCCAAATATCACTTTGCCAATTCCACAAGAACTGTCTTAGCGAAAGGCTTCTCGAGGGGAAAGCTGTAACTCTGTGAGATCATTTCACAGAACACAAAGAAGTTTCTCAGAAAGCTTCTTTCTCTTTGTTATCGGAGGATATTTCCTTTGGCCCTATAGTCTTCAAAGGGATCCGAAATATCTTTTCTTAGATTCCACAGAAATAAGGCTAGCGAAGAGATCCACGAAATACAGATGTAACTCTGTGAGATGAATTAACAGAACACTAAGCAGTTTCTCAGAAAGTTTCTTTCCAGATTTCATCTGAGGATATTTCCTTTTTCACCATAGCCCTCTATGGGCTTCCACATATCACTTTGCCAATTCCACAAGAACTGTCTTAGCGAAAGGCTTCTCGAGGGGAAAGCTGTAACTCTGTGAGATGATTTCACACAACACAAAGAAGTTTCTCAGAAAGCTTCTTTCTCTTTGTTATCGGAGGATATTTCCTTTGGCCCTATAGTCTTCAAAGGGATCCGAAATATCTGTTCTCAGATTCCACAGAAATAAGGCTAGCAAAGAGACCCACGAAATACAGATGTAACTCTTTGAGATGAATTAGCAGAACACTAAGCAGTTTCCAAGAAAGCTTCTTTCCTGATTTCATCTGAGGATATTTCCTTTTTCACCATAGCCCTCTATGGGCTTCCAAATATCACTTTGCCAATTCCACAAGAACTGTCTTAGCGAAAGGCTTCTTGATGGGAAACCTGTAATTCTGTGAGATGATTTCACAGAACACAAAGAAGTTTCTCAGAAAGCTTCTTTCTCTTTGTTATCAGAAGATATTTCTTTTGGCCCTATAGTCTTCAAAGGGATCCGAAATATCTGTTCTCAGATTTCACAGAAATAAGGCTAGCAAAGGGATCCACGAAATACAGATGTAATTCTGTGAGATGAATTAACAGAACACTAAGCAGTTTCTCAGAAAGCTTCTTTCCAGATTTCATCTGAGGATATTTCCTTTTTCACCATAGCCCTCTATGGGCTTCCAAATATCACTTTGCCAATTCCACAAGAACTGTCATAGCGAAAGGCTTCTCGAGGGCAAAGCTGTAACTCTGTGAGATGATTTCACAGAACACAAAGAAGTTTCTCAGAAAGCTTCTTTCTCTTTGTTATCGGAGGATATTTCCTTTGGCCCTATAGTCTTCAAAGGGATCCGAAATATCTGTTCTCAGATTCCACAGAAATAAGGCTAGCAAAGAGATCCACGAAATACAGATGTAAGTCTGTGAGATGAATTAACAGAACACTAAGCAGTTTCTCAAAAAGCTTCTTTCCATATTTCATCTGAGGATATTTCCTTTTTCACCATAGCCCTCTATGGGCTTCCAAATATCACTTTGCCAATTCCACAAGAACTGTCTTAGCAAAAGGCTTCTTGAGGGGAAAGCTGTAACTCTGTGAGATGATTTCACAGAACACAAAGAAGTTTCTCAGAAAGCTTCTTTCTCTTTGTTATCGGAGGATATTTCCTTTGGCTCTATAGTCTTCAAAGGGATCCGAAATATCTGTTCTCAGATTCCACAGAAATAAGGATAGCAAAGAGATCCACGATATACAGATGTAACTCTGTGAGGTGAATTAACAGGACACTCAGCAGTTTCTAGGAAAGCTTCTTTCCAGATTTCATCTGAGGATATTTCCTTTTTCACCATAGCCCTCTATGGGCTTCCAAATATCACTTTGCCAATTCCACAAGAACTATCTTAGCGAAAGGCTTCTTGAGGGGAAAGCTGTAACTCTGTGAGATGATTTCACAGAACAGAAAGAAGTTTCTCAGAAAGCTTCTTTCTCTTTGTTATCGGAGGATATTTCCTTTGGCCCTATAGTCTTCAAAGGGATCCGAAATATCTGTTCTCAGATTCCACAGAAATAAGGCTAGCAAAGAGATCCACGAAATACAGATGTAAGTCTGTGAGATGAAGTAACAGAACACTAAGCAGTTTCTCAGAAAGCTTCTTTCCAGATTTCATCTGAGGATATTTCCTTTTTCACCATAGCCCTCTATGGGCTTACAAATATCACTTTGCCAATTAAACAAGAACTGTCTTAGCGAAAGGCTTCTTGAGGGGAAAGCTGTAACTCTGTGAGATGATTTCACAGAACACAAAGAAGTTTCTCAGAAAGCTTCTTTCTCTTTGTTATCGGAGGATATTTCCTTTGGCCCTATAGTCTTCAAAGGGATCCGAAATATCTGTTCTCAGAATCCACAGAAATAAGGCTAGCAAAGAGATCCACGAAATACAGATGTAACACTGTGAGATGAATTAACAGAACACTAAGCAGTTTCCAAGAAAGCTTCTTTCCAGATTTCATCTGAGGATATTTCCTTTTTCACCCCAGCCCTCTAAGGGCTTCCAAATATCACTTTCCCAATTCCACAAGAACTGTCTTAGCGAAAGGCTTCTCGAGGGGAAAGCTGTAACTCTGTGAGATGATTTCACAGAACACAAAGAAGTTTCTCAGAAAGCTTCTTTCTCTTTGTTATCGGAGGATATTTCCTTTGGCTCTATAGTCTTCAAAGGGATCCGAAATATCTGTTCTCAGATTCCACAGAAATAAGGATAGCAAAGAGATCCACGATATACAGATGTAACTCTGTGAGGTGAATTAACAGGACACTCAGCAGTTTCTAGGAAAGCTTCTTTCCAGATTTCATCTGAGGATATTTCCTTTTTCACCATAGCCCTCTATGGGCTTCCAAATATCACTTTGCCAATTCCACAAGAACTGTCTTAGCGAAAGGCTTCTTGAGGGGAAAGCTGTAACTCTGTGAGATGATTTCACAGAACAGAAAGAAGTTTCTCAGAAAGCTTCTTTCTCTTTGTTATCGGAGGATATTTCCTTTGGCCCTATAGTCTTCAAAGGGATCCGAAATATCTGTTCTCAGATTCCACAGAAATAAGGCTAGCAAAGAGATCCACGAAATACAGATGTAAGTCTGTGAGATGAAGTAACAGAACACTAAGCAGTTTCTCAGAAAGCTTCTTTCCAGATTTCATCTGAGGATATTTCCTTTTTCACCATAGCCCTCTATGGGCTTACAAATATCACTTTGCCAATTAAACAAGAACTGTCTTAGCGAAAGGCTTCTTGAGGGGAAAGCTGTAACTCTGTGAGATGATTTCACAGAACACAAAGAAGTTTCTCAGAAAGCTTCTTTCTCTTTGTTATCGGAGGATATTTCCTTTGGCCCTATAGTCTTCAAAGGGATCCGAAATATCTGTTCTCAGAATCCACAGAAATAAGGCTAGCAAAGAGATCCACGAAATACAGATGTAACTCTGTGAGATGAATTAACAGAACACTAAGCAGTTTCCAAGAAAGCTTCTTTCCAGATTTCATCTGAGGATATTTCCTTTTTCACCATAGCCCTCTAAGGGCTTCCAAATATCACTTTGCCAATTCCACAAGAACTGTCTTAGCGAAAGGCTTCTCGAGGGGAAAGCTGTAACTCTGTGAGATGATTTCACAGAACACAAAGAAGTTTCTCAGAAAGCTTCTTTCTCTTTGTTATCAGAGGATATTTCCTTTGGCCCTATAGCCTTCAAAGGGATCCGAAACATCTGTAATCAGATTCCACAGAAATGAGGCTAGCAAAGAGATCCACGAAATACAGATGTAAGTCTGTGAGATGAATTAACAGAACACTAAGCAGTTTCTCAAAAAGCTTCTTTACAGATTTCATCTGAGGATATTTCCTTTTTCACCATAGCCCTCTATGGGCTTCCAAATATCTCTTTGCCAATTCCACAAGAACTGTCTTAGCGAAAGGCTTGTTGAGGGGAAAGTTGTAACTCTGCGACATGATTTCACAGAACACAAAGAAGTTTCTCAGAAAGCTTCCTTCTCTTTGTTATCGGAGGATATTTCCTTTGGCTGTATAGTCTTCAAAGGGATCCGAAATATCTGTTCTCAGATTCCACAGAAATAAGGCTAGCAAAGAGATCCACGAAATACAGATGTAACTCTGTGAGATGAATTAACAGAACACTAAGCAGTTTCCAAGAAAGCTTCTTTCCAGATTTCATCTGAGGACATTTCCTTTTTCACCATAGCCCTCTATGGGCTTCCAAATATCACTTTGCCAATTCCACAAGAACTGTCTTAGCGAAAGGCTTCTCGAGGGGAAAGCTGTAACTCTGTGAGATGATTTCACAGAACACAAAGAAGTTTCTCAGAAAGCTTCTTTCTCTTTGTTATCGGAGGATATTTCCTTTGGCCCTATACTCTTCAAAGGGATCCGAAATATCTTTTCTTAGATTCCACAGAAATAAGGCTAGCGAAGAGATCCACGAAATACAGATGTAACTCTGTGAGATGAATTAACAGAACACTAAGCAGTTTCTCAGAAAGCTTCTTTCCAGATTTCATCTGAGGATATTTCCTTTTTCACCATAGCCCTCTATGGGCTTCCAAATATCACTTTGCCAATTAAACAAGAACTGTCTTAGCGAAAGACTTCTCGAGGGGAAAGCTGTAACTCTGTGAGATGATTTCACAGAACACAAAGAAGTTTCTCAGAAAGCTTCTTTCTCTTTGTTATCGGAGGATATTTCCTTTGGCCCTATGGTCTTCAAAGGGATCCGAAATATCTGTTCTCAGATTCCACAGAAATAAGGCTAGCAAAGAGATCCACGAAATACAGATGTAACTCTGTGAGATGAATTAACAGAACACTAAGCAGTTTCCAAGAAAGCTTCTTTCCTGATTTCATCTGAGGATATTTCCTTTTTCACCGTAGCCCTCTATGGGCTTCCAAATATCACTTTGCCAATTCCACAAGAACTGTCTTAGCGAAAGGCTTCTTGAGGGGAAAGCTGTAACTCTGTGAGATGATTTCACAGAACACAAAGAAGTTTCTCAGAAAGCTTCTTTCTCTTTGTTATCAGAAGATATTTCCTTTGGCCCTATAGTCTTCAAAGGGATCCGAAATATCTGTTCTCAGATTCCACAGAAATAAGGCTAGCAAAGAGATCCACGAAATACAGATGTAATTCTGTGAGATGAATTAACAGAACACTAAGCAGTTTCTCAGAAAGCTTCTTTCCAGATTTCATCTGAGGATATTTCCTTTTTCACCATAGCCCTCTATGGGCTTCCAAATATCACTTTGCCAATTCCACAAGAACTGTCTTAGCGAAAGGCTTCTCGAGGGGAACGCTGTAACTCTGTGAGATGATTTCACAGAACACAAAGAAGTTTCTCAGAAAGCTTCTTTCTCTTTGTTATCGGAGGATATTTCCTTTGGCCCTATAGTCTTCAAAGGGATCCGAAATATCTGTTCTCAGATTCCACAGAAATAAGGCTAGCAAAGAGATCCACGAAATACAGATGTAAGTCTGTGAGATGAATTAACAGAACACTAAGCAGTTTCTCAAAAAGCTTCTTTCCAGATTTCATCTGAGGATATTTCCTTTTTCACCATAGCCCTCTATGGGCTTCCAAATATCACTTTGCCAATTCCACAAGAACTGTCTTAGCAAAAGGCTTCTTGAGGGGAAAGCTGTAACTCTGTGAGATGATTTCACAGAACACAAAGAAGTTTCTCAGAAAGCTTCTTTCTCTTTGTTATCGGAGGATATTTCCTTTGGCTCTATAGTCTTCAAAGGGATCCGAAATATCTGTTCTCAGATTCCACAGAAATAAGGCTAGCAAAGAGATCCACGAAATACAGATGTAACTCTGTGAGGTGAATTAACAGGACACTCAGCAGTTTCTAGGAAAGCTTCTTTCCAGATTTCATCTGAGGATATTTCCTTTTTCACCATAGCCCTCTATGGGCTTCCAAATATCACTTTGCCAATTCCACAAGAACTGTCTTAGCGAAAGGCTTCTTGAGGGGAAAGCTGTAACTCTGTGAGATGATTTCACAGAACACAAAGAAGTTTCTCAGAAAGCTTCTTTCTCTTTGTTATCGGAGGATATTTCCTTTGGCCCTATAGTCTTCAAAGGGATCCGAAATATCTGTTCTCAGATTCCAGAGAAATAAGGCTAGCAAAGAGATCCACGAAATGCAGATGTAAGTCTGTGAGATGAAGTAACAGAACACTAAGCAGTTTCTCAGAAAGCTTCTTTCCAGATTTCATCTGAGGATATTTCCTTTTTCACCATAGCCCTCTATGGGCTTCCAAATATCACTTTGCCAATACCACAAGAACTGTCTTAGCGAAAGGCTTCTTGAGGGGAAAGCTGTAACTCTGTGAGATGATTTCACAGAACACAAAGAAGTTTCTCAGAAAGCTTCTTTCTCTTTGTTATCGGAGGATATTTCCTTTGGCCCTATAGTCTTCAAAGGGATCCGAAATATCTTTTCTCAGATTCCACAAAAATAAGGCTAGCAAAGAGATCCACGAAATACAGATGTAAGTCTGTGAGATGAATTAACAGAACACTAAGCAGTTTCCAAGAAAGCTTCTTTCCAGATTTCATCTGAGGATATTTCCTTTTTCACCATAGCCATCTAAGGGCTTCCAAATATCACTTTGCCAATTCCACAAGAACTGTCTTAGCGAAAGGCTTCTTGAGGGGAAAGCTGTAACTCTGTGAGATGATTTCACAGAACACAAAGAAGTTTCTCAGAAAGCTTCTTTCTCTTTGTTATCGGAGGATATTTCCTTTGGCCCTATAGTCTTCAAAGGGATCCGAAATATCTGTTCTCAGATTCCACAGAAATAAGGGTAGCAAAGAGATCCACGAAATACAGATGTAACTCTGTGAGATGAATTAACAGGACACTTAGCAGTTTCCAGGAGAGCTTCTTTCCAGATTTCATCTGAGGATATTTCCTTTTTCAAAATAGCCCTCTATGGGCCTCCAAATATCACTTTGCCAATTCCACAAGAACTGTCTTAGCGAAAGGCTTCTTGAGGGGAAAGCTGTAACTCTGTGAGATGATTTCACAGAACACAAAGAAGTTTCTCAGAAAGCTTCTTTCTCTTTGTTATCGGAGGATATTTCCTTTGGCCCTATAGTCTTCAAAGGGATCCGAAATATCTGTTCTCAGATTCCACAGAAATAAGGCTAGCAAAGAGATCCACGAAATACAGATGTAAGTCTGTGAGATGAATTAACAGAACACTAAGCAGTTTCTCAAAAAGCTTCTTTCCATATTTCATCTGAGGATATTTCCTTTTTCACCATAGCCCTCTAAGGGCTTCCAAATATCACTTTGCCAATTCCACAAGAACTGTCTTAGCAAAAGGCTTCTTGAGGGGAAAGCTGTAACTCTGTGAGATGATTTCACAGAACGCAAAGAAGTTAGTCAGAAAGCTTCCTTCTCTTTGTTATCGGAGGATATTTCCTTTGGCCCTATAGTCTTCAAAGGGATCCGAAATATCTGTTCTCAGATTCCACAGAAATAAGGCTAGCAAAGAGATCCACGAAATACAGATGTAACTCTGTGAGATGAATTAACAGCACACTAAGCAGTTTCTCAGAAAGCTTCTTTCCAGATTTCATCTGAGGATATTTCCTTTTTCACCATAGCCCTCTATGGGCTTCCAAATATCACTTTGCCAATTCCACAAGAACTGTCTTAGCGAAAGGCTTCTTGAGGGGAAAGCTGTAACTCTGTGAGATGATTTCACAGAACACAAAGAAGTTTCACAGAAAGCTTCTTTCTCTTTGTTATCGTAGGATATTTCTTTTGGCCCTATAGACTTCAAAGGGATCCGAAATATCTGTTCTCAGATTCCACAGAAATAAGGCTAGCAAAGAGATCCACGAAATACAGATGTAACTCTGTGAGATGAATTAACAGAACACTAAGCAGTTTCCAAGAAAGCTTCTTTCCAGATTTCATCTGAGGATATTTCCTTTTTCACCATAGCCCTCTATGGGCTTCCAAATATCACTTTGCCAATTCCACAAGAACTGTCTTAGCGAAAGGCTTCTTGAGGGGAAAGCTGTAACTCTGTGAGATGATTTCACAGAACACAAAGAAGTTTCTCAGAAAGCTTCCTTCTCTTTGTTATCGGAGGATATTTCCTTTGGCCCTATAGTCTTCAAAGGGATCCGAAATATCTGTTCTCAGATTCCACAGAAATAAGGCTAGCAAACAGATCCACGAAATAGAGATGTAACTCTGTGAGATGAATTAACAGAACACTAAGCAGTTTCTAAGAAAGCTTCTTTCCAGATTTCATCTGAGGATATTTCCTTTTTCACCATAGCCCTCTATAGGCTTCCAATTATCACTTTGCGAATTCCACAAGAACTGTTTTAGCGAAAGGCTTCTCGAGAGGAAAGCTGTAACTCTGTGAGATGATTTCACAGAACACAAAGAAGTTTCTCAGAAAGCTTCTTTCTCTTTGTTATCGGAGGATATTTCCTTTGGCCCTATTGTCTTCAAAGGGATCCGAAATATCTGTTCTCAGATTCCACAGAAATAAGGCTAGCAAAGAGATCCACGAAATACAGATGTAACTCTGTGAGATGAATTAACAGAACACTAAGCAGTTTCCAAGAAAGCTTCTTTCCAGATTTCATCTGAGGATATTTCCTTTTTCACCATAGCCCTCTATGGGCTTCCAAATATCACTTTGCCAATTCCACAAGAACTGTCTTAGCGAAAGGCTTCTTGAGGGGAAAGCTGTAACTCTGTGAGATGATTTCACAGAACACAAAGACGTTTCTCAGTAACCTTCTTTCTCTTTGTTATCGGAGGATATTTCCTTTGGCCCTATAGTCTTCAAAGGGATCCGAAAAATCTGTTCTCAGTTTCCACAGAAATAAGGCTAGCAAACAGATCCACGAAATAGAGATGTAACTCTGTGAGATGAATTAACAGAACACTAAGCAGTTTCTAAGAAAGCTTCTTTCCAGATTTCATCTGAGGATATTTCCTTTTTCACCATAGCCCTCTATAGGCTTCCAATTATCACTTTGCCAATTCCACAAGAACTGTCTTAGCGAAAGGCTTCTTGAGAGGAAAGCTGTAACTCTGTGAGATGATTTCACAGAACACAAAGAAGTTTCTCAGAAAGCTTCTTTCTCTTTGTTATCGGAGGATATTTCCTTTGGCCCTATAGTCTTCAAAGGGATCCGAAATATCTGTTCTCAGATTCCAAAGAAATAAGGCTCGCAAAGAGATCCACGAAATACAGATGTAACTCTGTGAGATGAATTAACAGAACAATAAGGAGTTTCTCAGAAAGCTTCTTTCCAGATTTCATCTGAGGATATTTCCTTTTTCACCATAGCCCTCTATGGACTTCCAAATATCACTTTGCCAATTCCACAAGAACTGTCTTAGAGAAAGGCTTCTTGAGGGGAAAGCTGTAACTCTGTAAGCTGATTTCACAGAACACAAAGAAGTTTCTCAGAAAGCTTCTTTCTCTTTGTTTTCGGAGGATATTTCCTTTGGGCCTATAGTCTTCAAAGGGATCCGAAATATCTGTTCTCAGATTCCACAGAAATAAGGCTAGCAAAGAGATCCATGAAATACAGATGTAACTCTGTGAGATGAATTTACAGAACACTAAGCAGTTTCTAAGAAAGCTTCTTTCCAGATTTCATCTGAGGATATTTCCTTTTTCACCATAGCCCTCTAAGGGCTTCCAAATATCCCTTTGCCAATTCCACAAGAACTGTCTTAGCGGAAGGCTTCTTAAGGGGAAAACTGTAACTCTGTGAGATGATTTCACAGAACACAAAGAAGTTTCTCAGAAAGCTTCTTTCTCTTTGTTATCGGAGGATTTTTCCTTTGGCCCTATAGTTTTCAAAGGGATCCGAAATATCTGTTCTCAGATTCCACAGAAATAAGGCTAGCAAAGAGATCCACGAAATACAGATGTAAGTCTGTGAGATGAATTACCAGAACACTAAGCAGTTTCTCAGAAAGCTTCTTTCCAGATTTCATCTGATGATATTTCCTTTTTCACCAAAGCCCTCTATGGGCTTCCAAATATCACTTTGCCAATTCCACAAGAACTGTCTTAGCGAAAGGCTTCTCGAGGGGAAAGCTGTAACTCTGTGAGATGATTTCACAGAACACAAAGAAGTTTCTCAGAAAGCTTCTTTCTCTTTGTTATCGGAGGATATTTCCTTTGGCCCTATAGTCTTCAAAGGGATCCGAAATATCTGTTCTCAGATTCCAGAGAAATTAGGCTAGCAAACAGATCCACGAAATACAGATGTGACTCTGTGAGATGAATTAACAGGACACTTAGCAGTTTCTAGGAAAGCTTCTTTCCAGATTTCATCTGAGGATATTTCCTTTTTCACCATAGCCCTCTATGGGCTTCCAAATATCACTTTACCAATTCCACAAGAACTGTCTTAGCGAAAGCCTTCTCGAGGGGAAAGTTGTAACTCTGTGTGATGATTTCACAGAACACAAAGAAGTTTCTCAGAAAGCTTCTTTCTCTTTGTTATCGGAGGATATTTCCTTTGGCCCTATAGTCTTCAAAGGGATCCGAAATATCTGTTCTCAGATTCCAGAGAAATTAGGCTAGCAAACAGATCCACGAAATACAGATGTGACTCTGTGAGATGAATTAACAGGACACTTAGCAGTTTCTAGGAAAGCTTCTTTCCAGATTTCATCTGAGGATATTTCCTTTTTCACCATAGCCCTCTATGGGCTTCCAAATATCACTTTACCAATTCCACAAGAACTGTCTTAGCGAAAGCCTTCTCGAGGGGAAAGTTGTAACTCTGTGTGATGATTTCACAGAACACAAAGAAGTTTCTCAGAAAGCTTCTTTCTCTTTGTTATCGGAGGATATTTCCTTTGGCCCTATAGTCTTCAAAGGAATCCGAAATATCTGTTCTCAGATTCCACAGAAATAAGGCTAGCAAAGAGATCCACGAAATACACATGTAACTCTGTGAGATGAATTAACAGGACACTTAGCAGTTTCTAGGAAAGCTTCTTTCCAGATTTCACCTGAGGATATTTCCTTTTTCACCATAGCCCTCTATGGGCTTCCAAATATCACTTTGCCAATTCCACAAGAATTGTCTTAGCGAAAGGCTTCTTGAGGGGAAAGCTGTAACTCTGTGAGATGATTTCACAGAGCACAAACAAGTTTCTCAGAAAGCTTCTTTCTCTTTGTTATCGGAGGATATTTCCTTTGGCCCTATAGTCTTCAAAGATATCCGAAATATCTGTTCTTAGATTCCACAGAAATAAGGATAGCAAAGAGATCCAGGAAATAAAGATGTAACTCTGTGAGATGAATTAACAGAACAATAAGGAGTTTCTCAGAAAGCTTCTTTCCAGATTTCATCTGAGGATATTTCCTTTTTCACCATAGCCCTCTATGGACTTCCAAATATCATTTTGCCAATTCCACAAGAACTATCTTAGAGAAAGGCTTCTTGAGGGGAAAGCTGTAACTCTGTGAGATGATTTCACAGAACAGAAAGAAGTTTCTCAGAAAGCTTCTTTCTCTTTGTTATCGGAGGATATTTCCTTTGGCCGTATAGTCTTCAAAGAGATCCGAAATATCTGTTCTCAGATTCCACAGAAATAAGGCTAGCAAAGAGATCCACGAAATACAGATGTAACTCTGTGAGATGAATTAAAAGAACACTAAGCAGTTTCTCAGAAAGCTTCTTTCCAGATTTCATCTGAGGATATTTCCTTTTTCACCATAGCCCTCTATGGGCTTCCAAATATCACTTTGCCAATTCCACAAGAACTGTCTTAGCAAAAGGCTTCTTGAGGGGAAAGCTGTAACTCTGTGAGATGATTTCACAGAACACAAAGAAGTTTCTCAGAAAGCTTCTTTCTCTTTGTTAACGGAGGTAATTTCCTTTGGCCCTATAGTCTTCAAAGGGATCCGAAATATCTGTTCTCAGATTCCACAGAAATAAGGCTAGCAAAGAGATCCACGAAATACAGATGTAACTCTGTGAGATGAATTAACAGAGCACTACGCAGTTTCTCAGAAAGCTTCTTTCCAGATTTCATCTGAGGATATTTCCTTTTTCAAAATAGCCCTCTATGGGCTTCCAAATATCACTTTTCCAATTCCACAAGAACTGTCTTAGCGAAAGGCTTCTCGAGGGGAAAGCTGTAACTCTGTGAGATGATTACACAGAAGACAAAGAAGTTTCTCAGAAAGCTTCTTTCTCTTTGTTATCGGAGGATATTTCCTTTGGCCCTATAGTCTTCAAAGGGATCCGAAATATCTGTTCTCAGATTTCAGAGAAATAAGGCTAGCAAAGAGATCCACGAAATACAGATGTAACTCTGTGAGATGAATTAACAGAACACTAAGCAGTGTCTCAGAAAGCTTCTTTCCAGATTTCATCTGAGGATATTCCCTTTTTCACCATAGCCCTCTATGGGCTTCCAAATATCACTTTGCCAATTCCACAAGAACTGTCTTAGCGAAAGGCTTCTCGAGGGGAAAGCTGTAACTCTGTGAGATGATTTCACAGAACACAAAGAAGTTTCTCAGAGAGCTTCTTTCTCTTTGTTATCGGAGGATAATTCCTGTGGCCCTATAGTCTTCAAGGGGATCCGAAATATCTGTTCTCAGATTCCACAGAAATAAGGCTAGCAAAGAGATCCACGAAACACAGATGTAACTCTGTGAGATGAATTAACAGAACACTAAGCAGTTTCCAAGAAAGCTTCTTTCCTGATTTCATCTGAGGATATTTCCGTTTTCACCATAGCCCTCTATGGGCTTCCAAATATCACTTTGCCAATTCCACAAGAACTGTCTTAGCGAAAGGCTTCTTGAGGGGAAAGCTGTAACTCTGTGAGATGATTTCACAGAACAGAAAGAAGTTTCTCAGAAACCTTCTTTCTCTTTGTTATCGGAGGATATTTCCTTTGGCCCTATAGTCTTCAAAGGGATCCGAAATATCTGTTCTCAGATTCCACAGAAATAAGGCTAGCAAACAGATCCACGAAATACAGATGTAACTCTGTGAGATGAATTAACAGGACACTTAGCAGTTTCTAGGAAAGCTTCTTTCCAGATTTCATCTGAGGATATTTCCTTTTTCACCATAGCCCTCTATGGGCTTCCAAATATCACTTTGCCAATTCCACAAGAACTGTCTTAGCGAAAGGCTTCTCGAGGGGAAAGCTGTAACTCTGTGTGATGATTTCACAGAACACAAAGAAGTTTCTCAGAAAGCTTCTTTCTCTTTGTTATCGGAGGATATTTCCTTTGGCCCTATAGTCTTCAAAGGGATTCGAAATATCTGTTCTCAGATTCCACAGAAATAAGGCTAGCAAAGAGATCCACGAAATACAGATGTAACTCTGTGAGATGAATTAACAGGACACTTAGGAGTTTCTAGGAAAGCTTCTTTCCAGATTTCACCTGAGGATATTTCCTTTCTCACCATAGCCCTCTATGGGCTTCCAAATATCACTTTGCCAATTCCACAAGAACTGTCTTAGCAAAAGGCTTCTTGAGGGGAAAGCTGTAACTCTGTGAGATGATTTCACAGAACACAAAGACGTTTCTCAGAAAGCTTCCTTCTCTTTGTTATCGGAGGATATTTCCTTTGGCTTTATAGTCTTCAAAGGGATCCGAAATATCTGTTCTCAGATTCCACAGAAATAAGGCTAGCAAAGAGATCCACGAAATACAGATGTAACTCTGTGAGATGAATTAACAGAACACTAAGCAGTTTCCAAGAAAGCTTCTTTCCAGATTTCATCTGAGGATATTTCCTTTTTCACCATAGCCCTCTAAGGGCTTCCAAATATCACTTTGCCAATTCCACAAGAACTGTCTTAGCGAAAGGCTTCTTGAGGGGAAAGCTGTAACTCTGTGAGATGATTTCACAGAACACAAAGAATTTTCTCAGAAAGCTTCTTTCTCTTTGTTATCGGAGGATATTTCCTTTGGCCCTATAGTCTTCAAAGGGATCCGAAATATCTGTTCTCAGATTCCAGAGAAATTAGGCTAGCAAACAGATCCACGAAATACAGATGTAACTCTGTGAGATGAATTAACAGAACACTAAGCAGATTCTAAGAAAGCTTCTTTCCAGATTTCATCTGAGGATATTTCCTTTTTCACCATAGCCCTCTATGGGCTTACAAATATCACTTTGCCAATTAAACAAGAACTGTCTTAGCGAAAGGCTACTTGAGAGGAAAGCTGTAACTCTGTGAGATGATTTCACAGAACACAAAGAAGTTTCTCAGAAAGCTTCTTTCTCTTTGTTATCGGAGGATATTTCCTTTGGCCCTATAGTCTTCAAAGGGATCCGAAATATCTGTTCTCAGAATCCACAGAAATAAGGCTAGCAAAGAGATCCACGAAATACAGATGTAACTCTGTGAGATGAATTAACAGGACACTTAGCAGTTTCTAGGAAAGCTTCTTTCCAGATTTCATCTGAGGATATTTCCTTTTTCACCATAGCCCTCTATGGACTTCCAAATATCACTTTGCCAATTCCACAAGAACTGTCTTAGAGAAAGGCTTCTTGAGGGGAAAGCTGTAACTCTGTGAGATGATTTCACAGAACACAAAGAAGTTTCTCAGAAAGCTTCTTTCTCTTTGTTATCAGAGGATATTTCCTTTGGCCCTATAGCCTTCAAAGGGATCCGAAACATCTGTAATCAGATTCCACAGAAATGAGGCTAGCAAAGAGATCCACGAAATACAGATGTAAGTCTGTGAGATGAATTAACAGAACACTAAGCAGTTTCTCAAAAAGCTTCTTTCCAGATTTCATCTGAGGATATTTCCTTTTTCACCATAGCCCTCTATGGGCTTCCAAATATCTCTTTGCCAATTCCACAAGAACTGTCTTAGCGAAAGGCTTGTTGAGGGGAAAGTTGTAACTCTGCGACATGATTTCACAGAACACAAAGAAGTTTCTCAGAAAGCTTCCTTCTCTTTGTTAACGGAGGTAATTTCCTTTGGCCCTATAGTCTTCAAAGGGATCCGAAATATCTGTTCTCAGATTCCACAGAAATAAGGCTAGCAAAGAGATCCACGAAATACAGATGTAACTCTGTGAGATGAATTAACAGAACACTAAGCAGTTTCCAAGAAAGCTTCTTTCCAGATTTCATCTGAGGACATTTCCTTTTTCACCATAGCCCTCTATGGGCTTCCAAATATCACTTTGCCAATTCCACAAGAACTGTCTTAGCGAAAGGCTTCTCGAGGGGAAAGCTGTAACTCTGTGAGATGATTTCACAGAACACAAAGAAGTTTCTCAGAAAGCTTCTTTCTCTTTGTTATCGGAGGATATTTCCTTTGGCCCTATACTCTTCAAAGGGATCCGAAATATCTTTTCTTAGATTCCACAGAAATAAGGCTAGCAAAGAGATCCACGAAATACAGATGTAACTCTGTGAGATGAATTAACAGAACACTAAGCAGTTTCTCAGAAAGCTTCTTTCCAGATTTCATCTGAGGATATTTCCTTTTTCACCATAGCCCTCTATGGGCTTCCAAATATCACTTTGCCAATTAAACAAGAACTGTCTTAGCGAAAGACTTCTCGAGGGGAAAGCTGTAACTCTGTGAGATGATTTCACAGAACACAAAGAAGTTTCTCAGAAAGCTTCTTTCTCTTTGTTATCGGAGGATATTTCCTTTGGCCCTATGGTCTTCAAAGGGATCCGAAATATCTGTTCTCAGATTCCACAGAAATAAGGCTAGCAAAGAGATCCACGAAATACAGATGTAACTCTGTGAGATGAATTAACAGAACACTAAGCAGTTTCCAAGAAAGCTTCTTTCCAGATTTCATCTGAGGATATTTCCTTTTTCACCATAGCCCTCTATGGGCTTCCAAATATCACTTTGCCAATTCCACAAGAACTGTCTTAGCGAAAGGCTTCTTGAGGGGAAAGCTGTAACTCTGTGAGATGATTTCACAGAACACAAAGAAGTTTCTCAGAAAGCTTCTTTCTCTTTGTTATCGGAGGATATTTCCTTTGGCCCTATAGTCTTCAAAGGGATCCGAAATATCTGTTCTCAGATTCCACAGAAATAAGGCTAGCAAAGAGATCCACGAAATACAGATGTAATTCTGTGAGATGAATTAACAGAACACTAAGCAGTTTCTCAGAAAGCTTCTTTCCAGATTTCATCTGAGGATATTTCCTTTTTCACCATAGCCCTCTATGGGCTTCCAAATATCACTTTGCCAATTCCACAAGAACTGTCTTAGCGAAAGGCTTCTCAAGGGGAACGCTGTAACTCTGTGAGATGATTTCACAGAACACAAAGAAGTTTCTCAGAAAGCTTCTTTCTCTTTGTTATCGGAGGATATTTCCTTTGGCCCTATAGTCTTCAAAGGGATCCGAAATATCTGTTCTCAGATTCCACAGAAATAAGGCTAGCAAAGAGATCCACGAAATACAGATGTAAGTCTGTGAGATGAATTAACAGAACACTAAGCAGTTTCTCAAAAAGCTTCTTTCCAGATTTCATCTGAGGATATTTCCTTTTTCACCATAGCCCTCTATGGGCTTCCAAATATCACTTTGCCAATTCCACAAGAACTGTCTTAGCAAAAGGCTTCTTGAGGGGAAAGCTGTAACTCTGTGAGATGATTTCACAGAACACAAAGAAGTTTCTCAGAAAGCTTCTTTCTCTTTGTTATCGGAGGATATTTCCTTTGGCTCTATAGTCTTCAAAGGGATCCGAAATATCTGTTCTCAGATTCCACAGAAATAAGGCTAGCAAAGAGATCCACGAAATACAGATGTAACTCTGTGAGGTGAATTAACAGGACACTCAGCAGTTTCTAGGAAAGCTTCTTTCCAGATTTCATCTGAGGATAGTTCCTTTTTCACCATAGCCCTCTATGGGCTTCCAAATATCACTTTGCCAATTCCACAAGAACTGTCTTAGCGAAAGGCTTCTCGAGGGGAAAGCTGTAACTCTGTGAGATGATTTCACAGAACACAAAGAAGTTTCTCAGAAAGCTTCTTTCTCTTTGTAATCGGAGGATATTTCCTTTGGCCCTATAGTCTTCAAAGGGATCCGAAATATCTGTTCTCAGATTCCACAGAAATAAGGCTAGCAAAGAGATCCACGAAATGCAGATGTAAGTCTGTGAGATGAATTAACAGAACACTAAGCAGTTTCTCAGAAAGCTTCTTTCCAGATTTCATCTGAGGATATTTCCTTTTTCACCATAGCCCTCTATGGGCTTCCAAATATCACTTTGCCAATACCACAAGAACTGTCTTAGCGAAAGGCTTCTCGAGAAAGCTGTAACTCTGTGAGATGATTTCACAGAACACAAAAAAGTTTCTCAGAAAGCTTCTTTCTCTTTGTTATCGGAGGATATTTCCTTTGGCCCTATAGTCTTCAAAGGGATCCGAAATAAATGTTCTCAGATTCCAGAGAAATAAGGCTAGCAAAGAGATCCACGAAATACAGATGTAAGTCTGTGAGATGAATTAACAGAACACTAAGCAGTTTCTCAGAAAGCTTCTTTCCAGATTTCATCTGAGGATATTTCCTTTTTCACCATAGCCCTCTATGGGCTTCCAAATATCACTTTTCCAATTCCACAAGAACTGTCTTAGCGAAAGGCTTCTCGAGAGGAAAGCTGTAACTCTGTGAGATGATATCACAGAACACAAAGAAGTTTCTCAGAAAGCTTCTTTCTCTTTGTTATCGGAGGTTATTTCCTTTGGCCCTATAGTCTTCAAAGGGATCCGAAATATCTGTTCTCAGATTCCACAGAAATAAGGCTAGCAAAGAGATCCACGAAATACAGATGTAACTCTGTGAGATGAATTAACAGAACACTAAGCAGTTTCCAAGAAAGCTTCTTTCCAGATTTCATCTGAGAATATTTCCTTTTTCAAAATAGCCCTCTATGGGCCTCCAAATATCACTTTGCCAATTCCACAAGAACTGTCTTAGCGAAAGGCTTCTCGAGGGGAAAGCTGTAACTCTGTGAGATGATTTCACAGAACACAAAGAATTTTCTCAGAAAGCTTCTTTCTCTTTGTTATCGGAGGATATTTCCTTTGGCCCTATAGTCTTCAAAGGGATCCGAAATATCTGTTCTCAGATTCCACAGAAATAAGGCTAGCAAAGAGATCCACGAAATACAGATGTAAGTCTGTGAGATGAATTAACAGAACACTATGCAGTTTCTCAGAAAGCTTCTTTCCAGATTTCATCTGAGGATATTTCCTTTTTCACCATAGCCCTCTATGGGCTTCCAAATATCGCTTTGCAAATTCCACAGGAACTGTCTTAGCGAAAGGCTTCTTGAGGGGAAAGCTGTAACTCTGTGAGATGATTTCACAGAACACAAAGAAGTTTCTCAGAAAGCTTCTTTCTCTTTGTTAACGGAGGATATTTCCTTTGGCCCTATAGTCTTCAAAGGGATCCGAAATATCTGTTCTCAGATTCCACAGAAATAAGGCTAGCAAAGAGATCCACGAAATACAGATGTAACTCTGTGAGATGAATTAACAGGACACTTAGCAGTTTCTAGGAAAGCTTCTTTCCAGATTTCATCTGAGGATATTTCCTTTTTCACCATAGCCCTCTATGGGCTTCCAAATATCACTTTGCCAATTCCACAAGAACTGTCTTAGCGAAAGGCTTCTCGAGGGGAAAGCTGTAACTCTGTGAGATGATTTCACAGAACACAAAGAAGTTTCTCAGAAAGCTTCTTTCTCTTTGTTATCGGAGGATATTTCCTTTGGCCCTATAGTCTTCAAAGGGATCCGAAATATCTGTTCTCAGATTCCACAGAAATAAGGCTAGCAAAGAGATCCACGAAATACAGATGTAACTCTGTGAGATGAATTACCAGAACACTAAGCAGTTTCTCCGAAAGCTTCTTTCCAGATTTCATCTGAGGATATTTCCTTTTTCACCATAGCCCTCTATGGGCTTCCAAATATCACTTTGCCAATTCCACAAGAACTGTCTTAGCGAAAGGCTTCTCGAGGGGAAAGCTGTAACTCTGTGAGATGATTTCACAGAACACAAAGAAGTTTCTCAGAAAGCTTCTTTCTCTTTGTTATCGGAGGATATTTCCTTTGGCCCTATAGTCTTCAAAGGGATCCGAAATATCTGTTCTCAGATTCCAGAGAAATAAGGCTAGCAAAGAGATCCACGAAATACAGATGTAAGTCTGTGAGATGAATTAACAGAACACTAAGCAGTTTCTCAGAAATCTTCTTTCCAGATTTCATCTGAGGATATTTCCTTTTTCACCATAGCCCTCTATGGGCTTCCAAATATCACTTTTCCAATTCCACAAGGACTGTCTTAGCGAAAGGCTTCTCCAGAGGAAAGCTGTAACTCTGTGAGATGATTTCACAGAACACAAAGAAGTTTCTCAGAAAGCTTCTTTCTCTTTGTTATCGGAGGATATTTCCTTTGGCCCTATAGTCTTCAAAGGGATCCGAAATATCCCTTGTCAGATTCCACAGAAATAAGGCTAGCAAAGAGATCCACGAAATACAGATGTAACTCTGTGAGATGAATTAACAGAACACTAAGCAGTTTCCAAGAAAGCTTCTTTCCAGATTTCATCTGAGGATATTTCCTTTTTCACCATAGCCCTCTAAGGGCTTCCAAATATCACTTTGCCAATTCCACAAGAACTGTCTTAGCGAAAGGCTTCTTGACAGGAAAGCTGTAACTCTGTGAGATGATTTCACAGAACACAAAGAAGTTTCTCAGAAAGCTTCTTTCTCTTTGTTATCGGAGGATATTTCCTTTGGCCCTATAGTCTTCAAAGGGATCCGAAATATCTGTTCTCAGATTCCACAGAAATAAGGCTAGCAAACAGATCCACGAAATAGAGATGTAACTCTGTGAGATGAATTAACAGAACACTAAGCAGATTCTAAGAAAGCTTCTTTCCAGATTTCATCTGAGGATATTTCCTTTTTCACCATAGCCCTCTATAGGCTTCCAATTATCACTTTGCCAATTCCACAAGAACTGTCTTAGCGAAAGGCTACTTGAGAGGAAAGCTGTAACTCTGTGAGATGATTTCACAGAACACAAAGAAGTTTCTCAGAAAGCTTCTTTCTCTCTGTTATCGGAGGATTTTTCCTGTGGCCCTATAGTCTTCAAAGGGATCCGAAATATCTGTTCTCAGATTCCACAGAAATAAGGCTAGCAAAGAGATCCACGAAATACAGATGTAATTCTGTGAGATGAATTAACAGGACACTTAGCAGTTTCTAGGAAAGCTTCTTTCCAGATTTCATCTGAGGATATTTCCTTTTTCACCATAGCCCTCTATGGACTTCCAAATATCACTTTGCCAATTCCACAAGAACTGTCTTAGAGAAAGGCTTCTTGAGGGGAAAGCTGTAACTCTGTGAGATGATTTCACAGAACACAAAGAAGTTTCTCAGAAAGCTTCTTTCTCTTTGTTATCGGAGGATATTTCCTTTGGCCGTATAGTCTTCAAAGATATCCGAAATATCTGTTATCAGATTCCACAGAAATAAGGCTAGCAAAGAGATCCACGAAATACAGATGTAACTCTGTGAGATGAATTAACAGAACACTAAGCAGTTTCCAAGAAAGCTTCTTTCCAGATTTCATCTGAGGATATTTCCTTTTTCACCATAGCCTTCTACGGGCTTCCAAATATCACTTTGCCAATTCCACAAGAACTGTCTTAGCGAAAGGCTTCTTGAGGGGAAAGCTGTAACTCTGTGAGATGATTTCACAGAACACAAAGAAGTTTCTCAGAAAGCTTTTTTCTCTTTGTTATCGGAGGATATTTCCTTTGGCCCTATAGTCTTCAAAGGGGTCCGAAATATCTGTTCTCAGATTCCACAAAAATAAGGCTAGCAAAGAGATCCACGAAATACAGATGTAACTCTGTGAGATGAATTAACAGGACACTTAGCAGTTTCTAGGAAAGCTTCTTTCCAGATTTCATCTGAGGATATTTCCTTTTTCACCACAGCCCTCTATGGGCTTCCAAATAGCACTTTGCCAATTCCACAAGAAATGTCTTAGCGAAAGGCTTCTCGAGGGGAAAGCTGTAACTCTGTGAGATGATTTCACAGAACACAAAGAAGTTTCTCAGAAAGCTTCTTTCTCTTTGTTATCGGAGGATATTTCCTTTGGCCCTATAGTCTTCAAAGGGATCCGAAATATCTGTTCTCAGATTCCACAGAAATAAGGCTAGCAAAGAGATCCACGAAATAGAGATGTAAGTCTGTGAGATGAATTAACAGAACACTAAGCAGTTTCTCAGAAAGCTTCTTTCCAGATTTCATCTGAGGATATTTCCTTTTTCACCATAGCCCTCTATGGGCTTCCAAATATCGCTTTGCCAATTCCACAGGAACTGTCTTAGCGAAAGGCTTCTTGAGGGGAAAGCTGTAACTCTGTGAGATGATTTCACAGAACACAAAGAAGTTTCTCAGAAAGCTTCTTTCTCTTTGTTATCGGAGGATATTTCCTTTGGCCGTATAGTCTTCAAAGGGATCCGAAATATCTGTTCTCAGATTCCACAGAAATAAGGCTAGCAAAGAAATCCACGAAATACAGATGTAACTCTGTGAGATGAATTAACAGAACACTAAGCAGTTTCCAAGAAAGCTTCTTTCCAGATTTCATCTGAGGATATTTCCTTTTTCACCATAGTCCTCTATGGGCTTCCAAATATCACTTTGCCAATTCCACAAGAACTGTCTTAGCGAAAGGCTTCTCGAGGGGAAAGCTGTAACTCTGTGAGATGATTTCACAGAACACAAAGAAGTTTCTCAGAAAGCTTCTTTCTCTTTGTTATCGGAGGATATTTCCTTTGGCCCTATAGTCTTCAAAGGGATCCGAAATATCTGTTCTCAGATTCCACAGAAATAAGGCTAGCGAAGAGATCCACGAAATACAGATGTAACTCTGTGAGATGAATTAACAGAACACTAAGCAGTTTCCAAGAAAGCTTCTTTCCAGATTTCATCTGAGGATATTTCCTTTTTCACCATAGCCCTCTATGGGCTTCCAAATATCACTTTGCCAATTCCACAAGAACTGTCTTAGCGAAAGGCTTCTTGAGGGGAAAGCTGTAACTCTGTGAGAATATTTCACAGAACACAAAGAAGTTTCTCAGAAAGCTTCTTTTTCTTTGTTATCAGTGGATATTTCCTTTGGCCCTATACTCTTCAAAGGGATCCGAAATATCTGTTCTCAGATTCCACAGAAATAAGGCTAGCAAAGAGATCCACGAAATACAGATGTAAGTCTGTGAGATGAATTAACAGAACACTAAGCAGTTTCTCAGAAAGCTTCTTTCCAGATTTCATCTGAGGATATTTCCTTTTTCACCATAGCCCTCTATGGGCTTCCAAATATCACTTTGCCAATTCCACAAGAACTGTCTTAGCGAAAGGCTTCTCGAGGGGAAAGCTGTAACTCTGTGAGATGATTTCACAGAACACAAAGAAGTTTCTCAGAAAGCTTCTTTCTCTTTGTTATCGGAGGATATTTCCTTTGGCCCTATAGTCTTCAAAGGGATCCGAAATATCTGTTCTCAGATTCCACAGAAATAAGGCTAGCAAAGAGATCCACGAAATGCAGATGTAAGTCTGTGAGATGAATTAACAGAACACTAAGCAGTTTCTCAGAAAGCTTCTTTCCAGATTTCATCTGAGGATATTTCCTTTTTCACCATAGCCCTCTATGGGCTTCCAAATATCACTTTTCCAATTCCACAAGAACTGTCTTAGCGAAAGGCTTCTTGAGAAAGCTGTAACTCTGTGACATGATTTCACAGAACACAAAGAAGTTTCTCAGAAAGCTTCTTTCTCTTTGTTATCGGAGGATATTTCCTTTGGCCCTATAGTCTTCAAAGGGATCCGAAATAAAGGTTCTCAGATTCCAGAGAAATAAGGCTAGCAAAGAGATCCACGAAATACAGATGTAAGTCTGTGAGATGAATTAACAGAACACTAAGCAGTTTCTCAGAAAGCTTCTTTCCAGATTTCATCTGAGGATATTTCCTTTTTCACCATAGCCCTCTATGGGCTTCCAAATATCACTTTTCCAATTCCACAAGAACTGTCTTAGCCAAAGGCTTCTCGAGAGGAAAGCTGTAACTCTGTGAGATGATATCACAGAACACAAAGAAGTTTCTCAGAAAGCTTCTTTCTCTTTGTTATCGGAGGATATTTCCTTTGGCCCTATAGTCTTCAAAGGGATCCGAAATATCTGTTCTCAGATTCCACAGAAATAAGGCTAGCAAAGAGATCCACGAAATACAGATGTAACTCTGTGAGATGAATTAACAGAACACTAAGCAGTTTCCAAGAAAGATTCTTTCCAGATTTCATCTGAGAATATTTCCTTTTTCACCATAGCCTTCTATGGGCTTCCAAATATCACTTTGCCAATTCCACAAGAACTGTCTTAGCGAAAGGCTTCTCGAGGGGAAAGCTGTAACTCTGTGAGATGATTTCACAGAACACAAAGAATTTTCTCAGAAAGCTTCTTTCTCTTTGTTATCAGAGGATATTTCCTTTGGCCCTATAGTCTTCAAAGGGATCCGAAATATCTGTTCTCAGATTCCACAGAAATAAGGCTAGCAAAGAGATCCACGAAATACAGATGTAAGTCTGTGAGATGAATTAACAGAACACTATGCAGTTTCTCAGAAAGCTTCTTTCAAGATTTCATCTGAGGATATTTCCTTTTTCACCATAGCCCTCTATGGGCTTCCAAATATCGCTTTGCCAATTCCACAGGAACTGTCTTAGCGAAAGGCTTCTTGAGGGGAAAGCTGTAACTCTGTGAGATGATTTCACAGAACACAAAGAAGTTTCTCAGAAAGCTTCTTTCTCTTTGTTAACGGAGGATATTTCCTTTGGCCCTATAGTCTTCAAAGGGATCCGAAATATCTGTTCTCAGATTCCACAAAAATAAGGCTAGCAAAGAGATCCACGAAATACAGATGTAACTCTGTGAGATGAATTAACAGGACACTTAGCAGTTTCTAGGAAACTTCTTTCCAGATTTCATCTGAGGATATTTCCTTTTTCACCATAGCCATCTAAGGGCTTCCAAATATCACTTTGCCAATTCCACAAGAACTGTCTTAGCGAAAGGCTTCTCGAGGGGAAAGCTGTAACTCTGTGAGATGATTTCACAGAACACAAAGAAGTTTCTCAGAAAGCTTCTTTCTCTTTGTTATCGGAGGATATTTCCTTTGGCCGTATAGTCTTCAAAGGGATCCGAAATATCTGTTCTCAGATTCCAGAGAAATAAGGCTAGCAAAGAGATCCACGAAATACAGATGTAAGTCTGTGAGATGAATTAACAGAACACTAAGCAGTTTCTCAGAAAGCTTCTTTCCAGATTTCATCTGAGGATATTTCCTTTTTCCACATAGCCATCTATGGGCTTCCAAATATCGCTTTGCCAATTCCACAGGAACTGTCTTAGCGAAAGGCTTCTTGAGGGGAAAGCTGTAACTCTGTGAGATGATTTCACAGAACACAAAGAAGTTTCTCAGAAAGCTTCTTTCTCTTTGGTATCGGAGGATATTTCCTTTGGCCCTATAGTCTTCAAAGGGATCCGAAATATCTGTTCTCAGATTCCACAGAAATAAGGCTAGCAAAGAGATCCACGAAATACAGTTGTAACTCTGTGAGATGAATTAACAGAACACTAAGCAGTTTCTCAGAAAGCTTCTTTCCAGATTTCATCTGAGGATATTTCCTTTTTCACCATAGCCCTCTATGGGCTTCCAAATATCACTTTGCCAATTCCACAAGAACTGTCTTAGCGAAAGGCTTCTCGAGGGGAAAGCTGTAACTCTGTGAGATGATTTCACAGAACACAAAGAAGTTTCTCAGAAAGCTTCTTTCTCTTTGTTATCGGAGGATATTTCCTTTGGCCCTATAGTCTTCAAAGGGATCCGAAATAAATGTTCTCAGATTCCACAGAAATAAGGCTAGCAAAGAGATCCACGAAATACAGATGTAAGTCTGTGAGATGAGTTAACAGAACACTAAGCAGTTTCTCAGAAAGCTTCTTTCCAGATTTCATCTGAGGATATTTCCTTTTTCACCATAGCCCTCTATGGGCTTCCAAATATCACTTTTCCAATTCCACAAGAACTGTCTTAGCGAAAGGCTTCTCGAGAGGAAAGCTGTAACTCTGTGAGATGATTTCACAGAACACAAAGAAGTTTCTCAGAAAGCTTCTTTCTCTTTGTTATCGGAGGATATTTCTTTTGGCCCTATAATCTTCAAAGGGATCCGAAATATCTGTTCTCAGATTCCACAGAAATAAGGCTAGCAAAGAGATCCACGAAATACAGATGTAACTCTGTGAGATGAATTAACAGAACACTAAGCAGTTTCCAAGAAAGCTTCTTTCCAGATTTCATCTGAGGATATTTCCTTTTTCACCATAGCCTTCTATGGGCTTCCAAATATCACTTTGCCAATTCCACAAGAACTGTCTTAGCGAAAGGCTTCTTGAGGGGAAAGCTGTAACTCTGTGAGATGATTTCACAGAACACAAAGAAGTTTCTCAGAAAGCTTCTTTCTCTTTGTTAACGGAGGATATTTCCTTTGGCCCTATAGTCTTCAAAGGGATCCGAAATATCTGTTCTCAGATTCCACAGAAATAAGGCTAGCAAAGAGATCCAGGAAATACAGATGTAACTCTGTGAGATGAATTAACAGGACACTTAGCAGTTTCTAGGAAAGCTTCTTTCCAGATTTCATCTGAGGATATTTCCTTTTTCACCATAGCCCTCTATGGGCTTCCAAATATCACTTTGCCAATTCCACAAGAACTGTCTTAGCGAAAGGCTTCTCGAGGGGAAAGCTGTAACTCTGTGAGATGATTTCACAGAACACAAAGAAGTTTCTCAGAAAGCTTCTTTCTCTTTGTTATCGGAGGATATTTCCTTTGGCCCTATAGTCTTCAAAGGGATCCGAAATATCTGTTCTCAGATTCCACAGAAATAAGGCTAGCAAAGAGATCCACGAAATACAGATGTAACTCTGTGAGATGAATTACCAGAACACTAAGCAGTTTCTCCGAAAGCTTCTTTCCAGATTTTATCTGAGGATATTTCCTTTTTCACCATAGCCATCTATGGGCTTCCAAATATCACTTTGCCAATTCCACAAGAACTGTCTTAGCGAAAGGCTTCTCGAGGGGAAAGCTGTAACTCTGTGAGATGATTTCACAGAACACAAAGAAGTTTCTCAGAAAGCTTCTTTCTCTTTGTTATCGGAGGATATTTCCTTTGGCCCTATAGTCTTCAAAGGGATCCGAAATATCTGTTTTCAGATTCCAGAGAAATAAGGCTAGCAAAGAGATCCACGAAATACAGATGTAACTCTGTGAGATGAATTAACAGAACACTAAGCAGTTTCTCAGAAAGCTTCTTTCCAGATTTCATCTGAGGATATTTCCTTTTTCACCATAGCCCTCTATGGGCTTCCAAATATCACTTTTCCAATTCCACAAGGACTGTCTTAGCGAAAGGCTTCTCGAGAGGAAAGCTGTAACTCTGTGAGATGATTTCACAGAACACAAAGAAGTTTCTCAGAAAGCTTCTTTCTCTTTGTTATCGGAGGATATTTCCTTTGGCCCTATAGTCTTCAAAGGGATCCGAAATATCTGTTCTCAGATTCCACAGAAATAAGGCTAGCAAAGAGATCCACGAAATACAGATGTAACTCTGTGAGATGAATTAACAGAACACTAAGCAGTTTCCAAGAAAGCTTCTTTCCAGATTTCATCTGAGGATATTTCCTTTTTCACCATAGCCCTCTATGGGCTTCCAAATATCACTTTGCCAATTCCACAAGAACTGTCTTAGCGAAAGGCTTTTTGAGGGGAAAGCTGTAACTCTGTGAGATGATTTCACAGAACACAAAGAAGTTTCTCAGAAAGCTTTTTTCTCTTTGTTATCGGAGGATATTTCCTTTGGCCCTATAGTCTTCAAAGGGATCCGAAATATCTGTTCTCAGATTCCAGAGAAATAAGGCTAGCAAAGAGATCCACGAAATACAGATGTAAGTCTGTGAGATGAATTAACAGAACACTAAGCAGTTTCTCAGAAAGCTTCTTTCCAGATTTCATCTGAGGATATTTCCTTTTTCACCATAGCCCTCTATGGGCTTACAAATATCGCTTTGCCAATTCCACAAGAACTGTCTTAGCGAAAGGCTTCTTGAGGGGAAAGCTGTAACTCTGTGAGATGATTTCACAGAACACAAAGAAGTTTCTCAGAAAGCTTCTTTCTCTTTGTTAACGGAGGATATTTCCTTTGGCCCTATAGTCTTCAAAGGGATCCGAAATATGTGTTCTCAGATTCCACAGAAATAAGGCTAGCAAAGAGATCCACGAAATACAGATGTAACTCTGCGAGATGAATTAACAGAACACTAAGCAGTTTCTAAGAAAGTTTCTTTCCAGATTTCATCTGAGGACATTTCCTTTTTCACCATAGCCCTCTAAGGGCTTCCAAATATCACTTTGTCAATTCCACAAGAACTGTCTTAGCGAAAGGTTTCTCGAGGGGAAAGCTGTAACTCTGTGAGATGATTTCACAGAACACAAAGAAGTTTCTCAGAAAGCTTCTTTCTCTTTGTTATCGGAGGATATTTCCTTTGGCCCTATAGTCTTCAAAGGGATCCGAAATATCTGTTCTCAGATTCCACAGAAATAAGGCTAGCAAAGAGATCCACGAAATACAGATGTAACTCTGTGAGATGAATTAACAGAAAACTAAGCAGTTTCCAAGAAAGCTTCTTTCCTGATTTCATCTGAGGATATTTCCTTTTTCACCATAGCCCTCTAAGGGCTTCCAAATATCACTTTGCCAATTCCACAAGAACTGTCTTAGCTAAAGGCTTCTTGAGGGGAAAGCTGTAACTCTGTGAGAATATTTCACAGAACACAAAGAAGTTTCTCAGAAAGCTTCTTTCTCTTTGTTATCAGAAGATATTTCCTTTGGCCCTATAGTCTTCAAAGGGATCCGAAATATCTGTTCTCAGATTCCACAGAAATAAGGCTAGCAAAGAGATCCACGAAATACAGATGTAACTCTGTGAGATGAATTAACAGAACACTAAGCAGTTTCTCAGAAAGCTTCTTTCCAGATTTCATCTGAGGATATTTCCTTTTTCACCATAGCCCTCTATGGGCTTCCAAATATCACTTTTCCAATTCCACAAGGACTGTCTTAGCGAAAGGCTTCTCGAGAGGAAAGCTGTAACTCTGTGAGATGATTTCACAGAACACAAAGAAGTTTCTCAGAAAGCTTCTTTCTCTTTGTTATCGGAGGATATTTCCTTTGGCCCTATAGTCTTCAAAGGGATCCGAAATATCTGTTCTCAGATTCCACAGAAATAAGGCTAGCAAAGAGATCCACGAAATACAGATGTAACTCTGTGAGATGAATTAACAGAACACTAAGCAGTTTCCAAGAAAGCTTCTTTCCAGATTTCATCTGAGGATATTTCCTTTTTCACCATAGCCCTCTATGGGCTTCCAAATATCACTTTGCCAATTCCACAAGAACTGTCTTAGCGAAAGGCTTTTTGAGGGGAAAGCTGTAACTCTGTGAGATCATTTCACAGAACACAAAGAAGTTTCTCAGAAAGCTTCTTTCTCTTTGTTATCGGAGGATATTTCCTTTGGCCCTATAGTCTTCAAAGGGATCCGAAATATCTGTTCTCAGATTCCAGAGAAATAAGGCTAGCAAAGAGATCCACGAAATACAGATGTAAGTCTGTGAGATGAATTAACAGAACACTAAGCAGTTTCTCAGAAAGCTTCTTTCCAGATTTCATCTGAGGATATTTCCTTTTTCACCATAGCCCTCTATGGGCTTACAAATATCGCTTTGCCAATTCCACAAGAACTGTCTTAGCGAAAGGCTTCTTGAGGGGAAAGCTGTAACTCTGTGAGATGATTTCACAGAACACAAAGAAGTTTCTCAGAAAGCTTCTTTCTCTTTGTTAACGGAGGATATTTCCTTTGGCCCTATAGTCTTCAAAGGGATCCGAAATATGTGTTCTCAGATTCCACAGAAATAAGGCTAGCAAAGAGATCCACGAAATACAGATGTAACTCTGCGAGATGAATTAACAGAACACTAAGCAGTTTCTAAGAAAGTTTCTTTCCAGATTTCATCTGAGGACATTTCCTTTTTCACCATAGCCCTCTATGGGCTTCCAAATATCACTTTGTCAATTCCACAAGAACTGTCTTAGCGAAAGGTTTCTCGAGGGGAAAGCTGTAACTCTGTGAGATGATTTCACAGAACACAAAGAAGTTTCTCAGAAAGCTTCTTTCTCTTTGTTATCGGAGGATATTTCCTTTGGCCCTATAGTCTTCAAAGGGATCCGAAATATCTGTTCTCAGATTCCACAGAAATAAGGCTAGCAAAGAGATCCACGAAATACAGATGTAACTCTGTGAGATGAATTAACAGAACACTAAGCAGTTTCCAAGAAAGCTTCTTTCCTGATTTCATCTGAGGATATTTCCTTTTTCACCATAGCCCTCTAAGGGCTTCCAAATATCACTTTGCCAATTCCACAAGAACTGTCTTAGCTAAAGGCTTCTTGAGGGGAAAGCTGTAACTCTGTGAGAATATTTCACAGAACACAAAGAAGTTTCTCAGAAAGCTTCTTTCTCTTTGTTATCAGAAGATATTTCCTTTGGCCCTATAGTCTTCAAAGGGATCCGAAATATCTGTTCTCAGATTCCACAGAAATAAGGCTAGCAAAGAGATCCACGAAATACAGATGTAACTCTGTGAGATGAATTAACAGAACACTAAGCAGTTTCTCAGAAAGCTTCTTTCCAGATTTCATCTGAGGATATTTCCTTTTTCACCATAGCCCTCTATGGGCTTCCAAATATCACTTTGCCAATTCCACAAGAACTGTCATAGCGAAAGGCTTCTCGAGGGGAAAGCTGTAACTCTGTGAGATGATTTCACAGAACACAAAGAAGTTTCTCAGAAAGCTTCTTTCTCTTTGTTATCGGAGGATATTTCCTTTGGCTGTATAGTCTTCAAAGGGATCCGAAATATCTGTTCTCAGATTCCACAGAAATAAGGCTAGCAAAGAAATCCACGAAATACAGATGTAACTCTGTGAGATGAATTAACAGAACACTAAGCAGTTTCCAAGAAAGCTTCTTTCCAGATTTCATCTGAGGATATTTCCTTTTTCACCATAGCCCTCTAAGGGCTTCCAAATATCACTTTGCCAATTCCACAAGAACTGTCTTAGCGAAAGGCTTCTTGAGGGGAAAGCTGTAACTCTGTGAGAATATTTCACAGAACACAAAGAAGTTTCTCAGAAAGCTTCTTTCTCTTTGTTATCAGTGGATATTTCCTTTGGCCCTATACTCTTCAAAGGGATCCGAAATATCTGTTCTCAGATTCCACAGAAATAAGGCTAGCAAAGAGATCCACGAAATACAGATGTAAGTCTGTGAGATGAATTAACAGAACACTAAGCAGTTTCTCAGAAAGCTTCTTTCCAGATTTCATCTGAGGATATTTCCTTTTTCACCATAGCCCTCTATGGGCTTCCAAATATCACTTTGCCAATTCCACAAGAACTGTCTTAGCGAAAGGCTTCTCGAGGGGAAAGCTGTAACTCTGTGAGATGATTTCACAGAACACAAAGAAGTTTCTCAGAAAGCTTCTTTCTCTTTGTTATCGGAGGATATTTCCTTTGGCCCTATAGTCTTCAAAGGGATCCGAAATATCTGTTCTCAGATTCCACAGAAATAAGGCTAGCAAAGAGATCCACGAAATACAGATGTAAGTCTGTGAGATGAATTAACAGAACACTAAGCAGTTTCTCAGAAAGCTTCTTTCCAGATTTCATCTGAGGATATTTCCTTTTTCACCATAGCCCTCTATGGGCTTCCAAATATCACTTTTCCAATTCCACAAGAACTGTCTTAGCGAAAGGCTTCTCGAGAAAGCTGTAACTCTGTGAGATGATTTCACAGAACACAAAGAAGTTTCTCAGAAAGCTTCTTTCTCTTTGTTATCGGAGGATATTTCCTTTGGCCCTATAGTCTTCAAAGGGATCCGAAATAAATGTTCTCAGATTCCAGAGAAATAAGGCTAGCAAAGAGATCCACGAAATACAGATGTAAGTCTGTGAGATGAATTAACAGAACACTAAGCAGTTTCTCAGAAAGCTTCTTTCCAGATTTCATCTGAGGATATTTCCTTTTTCACCATAGCCCTCTATGGGCTTCCAAATATCACTTTTCCAATTCCACAAGAACTGTCTTAGCGAAAGGCTTCTCGAGAGGAAAGCTGTAACTCTGTGAGATGATATCACAGAACACAAAGAAGTTTCTCAGAAAGCTTCTTTCTCTTTGTTATCGGAGGATATTTCCTTTGGCCCTATAGTCTTCAAAGGGATCCGAAATATCTGTTCTCAGATTCCAGAGAAATAAGGCTAGCAAAGAGATCCACGAAATACAGATGTAAGTCTGTGAGATGAATTAACAGAACACTAAGCAGTTTCTCAGAAAGCTTCTTTCCAGATTTCATCTGAGGATATTTCCTTTTTCCACATAGCCCTCTATGGGCTTCCAAATATCGCTTTGCCAATTCCACAGGAACTGTCTTAGCGAAAGGCTTCTTGAGGGGAAAGCTGTAACTCTGTGAGATGATTTCACAGAACACAAAGAAGTTTCTCAGAAAGCTTCTTTCTCTTTGTTATCGGAGGATATTTCCTTTGGCCCTATAGTCTTCAAAGGGATCCGAAATATCTGTTCTCAGATTCCACAGAAATAAGGCTAGCGAAGAGATCCACGAAATACAGATGTAACTCTGTGAGATGAATTAACAGAACACTAAGCAGTTTCTCAGAAAGTTTCTTTCCAGATTTCATCTGAGGATATTTCCTTTTTCACCATAGCCCTCTAGGGGTTCCAAATATCACTTTGCCAATTCCAGAAGAACTGTCTTAGCGAAAGGTTTCTCGAGGGGAAAGCTGTAACTCTGTGAGATGATTTCACAGAACACAAAGAAGTTTCTCAGAAAGCTTCTTTCTCTTTGTTATCGGAGGATATTTCCTTTGGCCCTATAGTCTTCAAAGGGATCCGAAATAAATGTTCTCAGATTCCACAGAAATAAGGCTAGCAAAGAGATCCACGAAATACAGATGTAAGTCTGTGAGATGAATTAACAGAACACTAAGCAGTTTCTCAGAAAGCTTCTTTCCAGATTTCATCTGAGGATATTTCCTTTTTCACCATAGCCCTCTATGGGCTTCCAAATATCACTTTTCCAATTCCACAAGAACTGTCTTAGCGAAAGGCTTCTCGAGAGGAAAGCTGTAACTCTGTGAGATGATTTCACAGAACACAAAGAAGTTTCTCAGAAAGCTTCTTTCTCTTTGTTATCGGAGGATATTTCCTTTGGCCCTATAGTCTTCAAAGGGATCCGAAATATCTGTTCTCAGATTCCACAGAAATAAGGCTAGCAAAGAGATCCACGAAATACAGATGTAACTCTGTGAGATGAATTAACAGAACACTAAGCAGTTTCCAAGAAAGCTTCTTTCCTGATTTCATCTGAGGATATTTCCTTTTTCACCATAGCCCTCTAAGGGCTTCCAAATATCACTTTGCCAATTCCACAAGAACTGTCTTAGCTAAAGGCTTCTTGAGGGGAAAGCTGTAACTCTGTGAGAATATTTCACAGAACACAAAGAAGTTTCTCAGAAAGCTTCTTTCTCTTTGTTATCAGAAGATATTTCCTTTGGCCCTATAGTCTTCAAAGGGATCCGAAATATCTGTTCTCAGATTCCACAGAAATAAGGCTAGCAAAGAGATCCACGAAATACAGATGTAACTCTGTGAGATGAATTAACAGAACACTAAGCAGTTTCTCAGAAAGCTTCTTTCCAGATTTCATCTGAGGATATTTCCTTTTTCACCATAGCCCTCTATGGGCTTCCAAATATCACTTTGCCAATTCCACAAGAACTGTCATAGCGAAAGGCTTCTCGAGGGGAAAGCTGTAACTCTGTGAGATGATTTCACAGAACACAAAGAAGTTTCTCAGAAAGCTTCTTTCTCTTTGTTATCGGAGGATATTTCCTTTGGCTGTATAGTCTTCAAAGGGATCCGAAATATCTGTTCTCAGATTCCACAGAAATAAGGCTAGCAAAGAAATCCACGAAATACAGATGTAACTCTGTGAGATGAATTAACAGAACACTAAGCAGTTTCCAAGAAAGCTTCTTTCCAGATTTCATCTGAGGATATTTCCTTTTTCACCATAGCCCTCTAAGGGCTTCCAAATATCACTTTGCCAATTCCACAAGAACTGTCTTAGCGAAAGGCTTCTTGAGGGGAAAGCTGTAACTCTGTGAGAATATTTCACAGAACACAAAGAAGTTTCTCAGAAAGCTTCTTTCTCTTTGTTATCAGTGGATATTTCCTTTGGCCCTATACTCTTCAAAGGGATCCGAAATATCTGTTCTCAGATTCCACAGAAATAAGGCTAGCAAAGAGATCCACGAAATACAGATGTAAGTCTGTGAGATGAATTAACAGAACACTAAGCAGTTTCTCAGAAAGCTTCTTTCCAGATTTCATCTGAGGATATTTCCTTTTTCACCATAGCCCTCTATGGGCTTCCAAATATCACTTTGCCAATTCCACAAGAACTGTCTTAGCGAAAGGCTTCTCGAGGGGAAAGCTGTAACTCTGTGAGATGATTTCACAGAACACAAAGAAGTTTCTCAGAAAGCTTCTTTCTCTTTGTTATCGGAGGATATTTCCTTTGGCCCTATAGTCTTCAAAGGGATCCGAAATATCTGTTCTCAGATTCCACAGAAATAAGGCTAGCAAAGAGATCCACGAAATACAGATGTAAGTCTGTGAGATGAATTAACAGAACACTAAGCAGTTTCTCAGAAAGCTTCTTTCCAGATTTCATCTGAGGATATTTCCTTTTTCACCATAGCCCTCTATGGGCTTCCAAATATCACTTTTCCAATTCCACAAGAACTGTCTTAGCGAAAGGCTTCTCGAGAAAGCTGTAACTCTGTGAGATGATTTCACAGAACACAAAGAAGTTTCTCAGAAAGCTTCTTTCTCTTTGTTATCGGAGGATATTTCCTTTGGCCCTATAGTCTTCAAAGGGATCCGAAATAAATGTTCTCAGATTCCAGAGAAATAAGGCTAGCAAAGAGATCCACGAAATACAGATGTAAGTCTGTGAGATGAATTAACAGAACACTAAGCAGTTTCTCAGAAAGCTTCTTTCCAGATTTCATCTGAGGATATTTCCTTTTTCACCATAGCCCTCTATGGGCTTCCAAATATCACTTTTCCAATTCCACAAGAACTGTCTTAGCGAAAGGCTTCTCGAGAGGAAAGCTGTAACTCTGTGAGATGATATCACAGAACACAAAGAAGTTTCTCAGAAAGCTTCTTTCTCTTTGTTATCGGAGGATATTTCCTTTGGCCCTATAGTCTTCAAAGGGATCCGAAATATCTGTTCTCAGATTCCAGAGAAATAAGGCTAGCAAAGAGATCCACGAAATACAGATGTAAGTCTGTGAGATGAATTAACAGAACACTAAGCAGTTTCTCAGAAAGCTTCTTTCCAGATTTCATCTGAGGATATTTCCTTTTTCCACATAGCCCTCTATGGGCTTCCAAATATCGCTTTGCCAATTCCACAGGAACTGTCTTAGCGAAAGGCTTCTTGAGGGGAAAGCTGTAACTCTGTGAGATGATTTCACAGAACACAAAGAAGTTTCTCAGAAAGCTTCTTTCTCTTTGTTATCGGAGGATATTTCCTTTGGCCCTATAGTCTTCAAAGGGATCCGAAATATCTGTTCTCAGATTCCACAGAAATAAGGCTAGCGAAGAGATCCACGAAATACAGATGTAACTCTGTGAGATGAATTAACAGAACACTAAGCAGTTTCTCAGAAAGTTTCTTTCCAGATTTCATCTGAGGATATTTCCTTTTTCACCATAGCCCTCTAGGGGTTCCAAATATCACTTTGCCAATTCCAGAAGAACTGTCTTAGCGAAAGGTTTCTCGAGGGGAAAGCTGTAACTCTGTGAGATGATTTCACAGAACACAAAGAAGTTTCTCAGAAAGCTTCTTTCTCTTTGTTATCGGAGGATATTTCCTTTGGCCCTATAGTCTTCAAAGGGATCCGAAATAAATGTTCTCAGATTCCACAGAAATAAGGCTAGCAAAGAGATCCACGAAATACAGATGTAAGTCTGTGAGATGAATTAACAGAACACTAAGCAGTTTCTCAGAAAGCTTCTTTCCAGATTTCATCTGAGGATATTTCCTTTTTCACCATAGCCCTCTATGGGCTTCCAAATATCACTTTTCCAATTCCACAAGAACTGTCTTAGCGAAAGGCTTCTCGAGAGGAAAGCTGTAACTCTGTGAGATGATTTCACAGAACACAAAGAAGTTTCTCAGAAAGCTTCTTTCTCTTTGTTATCGGAGGATATTTCTTTTGGCCCTATAGTCTTCAAAGGGATCCGAAATATCTGTTCTCAGATTCCACAGAAATAAGGCTAGCAAAGAGATCCACGAAATACAGATGTAACTCTGTGAGATGAATTAACAGAACACTAAGCAGTTTCCAAGAAAGCTTCTTTCCAGATTTCATCTGAGGATATTTCCTTTTTCACCATAGCCTTCTATGGGCTTCCAAATATCACTTTGCCAATTCCACAAGAACTGTCTTAGCGAAAGGCTTCTTGAGGGGAAAGCTGTAACTCTGTGAGATGATTTCACAGAACACAAAGAAGTTTCTCAGAAAGCTTCTTTCTCTTTGTTAACGGAGGATATTTCCTTTGGCCCTATAGTCTTCAAAGGGATCCGAAATATCTGTTCTCAGATTCCACAGAAATAAGGCTAGCAAAGAGATCCAGGAAATACAGATGTAACTCTGTGAGATGAATTAACAGGACACTTAGCAGTTTCTAGGAAAGCTTCTTTCCAGATTTCATCTGAGGATATTTCCTTTTTCACCATAGCCCTCTATGGGCTTCCAAATATCACTTTGCCAATTCCACAAGAACTGTCTTAGCGAAAGGCTTCTCGAGGGGAAAGCTGTAACTCTGTGAGATGATTTCACAGAACACAAAGAAGTTTCTCAGAAAGCTTCTTTCTCTTTGTTATCGGAGGATATTTCCTTTGGCCCTATAGTCTTCAAAGGGATCCGAAATATCTGTTCTCAGATTCCACAGAAATAAGGCTAGCAAAGAGATCCACGAAATACAGATGTAACTCTGTGAGATGAATTACCAGAACACTAAGCAGTTTCTCCGAAAGCTTCTTTCCAGATTTTATCTGAGGATATTTCCTTTTTCACCATAGCCATCTATGGGCTTCCAAATATCACTTTGCCAATTCCACAAGAACTGTCTTAGCGAAAGGCTTCTCGAGGGGAAAGCTGTAACTCTGTGAGATGATTTCACAGAACACAAAGAAGTTTCTCAGAAAGCTTCTTTCTCTTTGTTATCGGAGGATATTTCCTTTGGCCCTATAGTCTTCAAAGGGATCCGAAATATCTGTTCTCAGATTCCACAGAAATAAGGCTAGCGAAGAGATCCACGAAATACAGATGTAACTCTGTGAGATGAATTAACAGAACACTAAGCAGTTTCTCAGAAAGTTTCTGTCCAGATTTCATCTGAGGATATTTCCTTTTTCACCATAGCCCTCTAGGGGTTACAAATATCACTTTGCCAATTCCAGAAGAACTGTCTTAGCGAAAGGTTTCTCGAGGGGAAAGCTGTAACTCTGTGAGATGATTTCACAGAACACAAAGAAGTTTCTCAGAAAGCTTCTTTCTCTTTGTTATCGGAGGATATTTCCTTTGGCCCTATAGTCTTCAAAGGGATCCGAAATATCTGTTCTCAGATTCCACAGAAATAAGGCTAGCAAAGAGATCCACGAAATACAGATGTAACTCTGTGAGATGAATTAACAGAACACTAAGCAGTTTCCAAGAAAGCTTCTTTCCAGATTTCATCTGAGGATATTTCCTTTTTCACCATAGCCCTCTATGGGCTTCCAAATATCACTTTGCCAATTCCACAAGAACTGTCTTAGCGAAAGGCTTCTCGAGGGGAAAGCTGTAACTCTGTGAGAATATTTCACAGAACACAAAGAAGTTTCTCAGAAAGCTTCTTTCTCTTTGTTATCAGTGGATATTTCCTTTGGCCCTATAGTCTTCAAAGGGATCCGAAATATCTGTTCTCAGATTCCACAGAAATAAGGCTAGCAAAGAGATCCACGAAATACAGTTGTAACTCTGTGAGATGAATTAACAGAACACTAAGCAGTTTCTCAGAAAGCTTCTTTCCAGATTTCATCTGAGGATATTTCCTTTTTCACCATAGCCCTCTATGGGCTTCCAAATATCACTTTGCCAATTCCACAAGAACTGTCTTAGCGAAAGGCTTCTCGAGGGGAAAGCTGTAACTCTGTGAGATGATTTCACAGAACACAAAGAAGTTTCTCAGAAAGCTTCTTTCTCTTTGTTATCGGAGGATATTTCCTTTGGCCCTATAGTCTTCAAAGGGATCCGAAATAAATGTTCTCAGATTCCACAAATAAGGCTAGCAAAGAGATCCACGAAATACAGATGTAAGTCTGTGAGATGAATTAACAGAACACTAAGCAGTTTCTCAGAAAGCTTCTTTCCAGATTTCATCTGAGGATATTTCCTTTTTCACCATAGCCCTCTATGGGCTTCCAAATATCACTTTTCCAATTCCACAAGAACTGTCTTAGCGAAAGGCTTCTCGAGAGGAAAGCTGTAACTCTGTGAGATGATTTCACAGAACACAAAGAAGTTTCTCAGAAAGCTTCTTTCTCTTTGTTATCGGAGGATATTTCTTTTGGCCCTATAGTCTTCAAAGGGATCCGAAATATCTGTTCTCAGATTCCACAGAAATAAGGCTAGCAAAGAGATCCACGAAATACAGATGTAACTCTGTGAGATGAATTAACAGAACACTAAGCAGTTTCCAAGAAAGCTTCTTTCCAGATTTCATCTGAGGATATTTCCTTTTTCACCATAGCCTTCTATGGGCTTCCAAATATCACTTTGCCAATTCCACAAGAACTGTGTTAGCGAAAGGCTTCTTGAGGGGAAAGCTGTAACTCTGTGAGATGATTTCACAGAACACAAAGAAGTTTCTCAGAAAGCTTCTTTCTCTTTGTTAACGGAGGATATTTCCTTTGGCCCTATAGTCTTCAAAGGGATCCGAAATATCTGTTCTCAGATTCCACAGAAATAAGGCTAGCAAAGAGATCCAGGAAATACAGATGTAACTCTGTGAGATGAATTAACAGGACACTTAGCAGTTTCTAGGAAAGCTTCTTTCCAGATTTCATCTGAGGATATTTCCTTTTTCACCATAGCCCTCTATGGGCTTCCAAATATCACTTTGCCAATTCCACAAGAACTGTCTTAGCGAAAGGCTTCTCGAGGGGAAAGCTGTAACTCTGTGAGATGATTTCACAGAACACAAAGAAGTTTCTCAGAAAGCTTCTTTCTCTTTGTTATCGGAGGATATTTCCTTTGGCCCTATAGTCTTCAAAGGGATCCGAAATATCTGTTCTCAGATTCCACAGAAATAAGGCTAGCAAAGAGATCCACGAAATACAGATGTAACTCTGTGAGATGAATTACCGGAACACTAAGCAGTTTCTCCGAAAGCTTCTTTCCAGATTTCATCTGAGGATATTTCCTTTTTCACCATAGCCATCTATGGGCTTCCAAATATCACTTTGCCAATTCCACAAGAACTGTCTTAGCGAAAGGCTTCTCGAGGGGAAAGCTGTAACTCTGTGAGATGATTTCACAGAACACAAAGAAGTTTCTCAGAAAGCTTCATTCTCTTTGTTATCGGAGGATATTTCCTTTGGCCCTATAGTCTTCAAAGGGATCCGAAATATCTGTTTTCAGATTCCAGAGAAATAAGGCTAGCAAAGAGATCCACGAAATACAGATGTAAGTCTGTGAGATGAATTATCAGAACACTAAGCAGTTTCTCAGAAATCTTCTTTCCAGATTTCATCTGAGGATATTTCCTTTTTCACCATAGCCCTCTATGGGCTTCCAAATATCACTTTTCCAATTCCACAAGGACTGTCTTAGCGAAAGGCTTCTCGAGAGGAAAGCTGTAACTCTGTGAGATGATTTCACAGAACACAAAGAAGTTTCTCAGAAAGCTTCTTTCTCTTTGTTATCGGAGGATATTTCCTTTGGCCCTATAGTCTTCAAAGGGATCCGAAATATCTGTTCTCAGATTCCACAGAAATAAGGCTAGCAAAGAGATCCACGAAATACAGATGTAACTCTGTGAGATGAATTAACAGAACACTAAGCAGTTTCCAAGAAAGCTTCTTTCCAGATTTCATCTGAGGATATTTCCTTTTTCACCATAGCCCTCTATGGGCTTCCAAATATCACTTTGCCAATTCCACAAGAACTGTCTTAGCGAAAGGCTTTTTGAGGGGAAAGCTGTAACTCTGTGAGATGATTTCACAGAACACAAAGAAGTTTCTCAGAAAGCTTCTTTCTCTTTGTTATCGGAGGATATTTCCTTTGGCCCTATAGTCTTCAAAGGGATCCGAAATATCTGTTCTCAGATTCCAGAGAAATAAGGCTAGCAAAGAGATCCACGAAATACAGATGTAAGTCTGTGAGATGAATTAACAGAACACTAAGCAGTTTCTCAGAAAGCTTCTTTCCAGATTTCATCTGAGGATATTTCCTTTTTCACCATAGCCCTCTATGGGCTTACAAATATCGCTTTGCCAATTCCACAAGAACTGTCTTAGCGAAAGGCTTCTTGAGGGGAAAGCTGTAACTCTGTGAGATGATTTCACAGAACACAAAGAAGTTTCTCAGAAAGCTTCTTTCTCTTTGTTAACGGAGGATATTTCCTTTGGCCCTATAGTCTTCAAAGGGATCCGAAATATGTGTTCTCAGATTCCACAGAAATAAGGCTAGCAAAGAGATCCACGAAATACAGATGTAACTCTGCGAGATGAATTAACAGAACACTAAGCAGTTTCTAAGAAAGTTTCTTTCCAGATTTCATCTGAGGACATTTCCTTTTTCACCATAGCCCTCTATGGGCTTCCAAATATCACTTTGTCAATTCCACAAGAACTGTCTTAGCGAAAGGTTTCTCGAGGGGAAAGCTGTAACTCTGTGAGATGATTTCACAGAACACAAAGAAGTTTCTCAGAAAGTTTCTTTCTCTTTGTTATCGGAGGATATTTCCTTTGGCCCTATAGTCTTCAAAGGGATCCGAAATAAATGTTCTCAGATTCCACAGAAATAAGGCTAGCAAAGAGATCCACGAAATACAGATGTAAGTCTGTGAGATGAATTAACAGAACACTAAGCAGTTTCTCAGAAAGCTTCTTTCCAGATTTCATCTGAGGATATTTCCTTTTTCACCATAGCCCTCTATGGGCTTCCAAATATCACTTTTCCAATTCCACAAGAACTGTCTTAGCAAAAGGCTTCTCGAGAGGAAAGCTGTAACTCTGTGAGATGATTTCACAGAACACAAAGAAGTTTCTCAGAAAGCTTCTTTCTCTTTGTTATCGGAGGATATTTCTTTTGGCCCTATAGTCTTCAAAGGGATCCGAAATATCTGTTCTCAGATTCCACAGAAATAAGGCTAGCAAAGAGATCCACGAAATACAGATGTAACTCTGTGAGATGAATTAACAGAACACTAAGCAGTTTCCAAGAAAGCTTCTTTCCAGATTTCATCTGAGGATATTTCCTTTTTCACCATAGCCTTCTATGGGCTTCCAAATATCACTTTGCCAATTCCACAAGAACTGTCTTAGCGAAAGGCTTCTTGAGGGGAAAGCTGTAACTCTGTGAGATGATTTCACAGAACACAAAGAAGTTTCTCAGAAAGCTTCTTTCTCTTTGTTAACGGAGGATATTTCCTTTGGCCCTATAGTCTTCAAAGGGATCCGAAATATCTGTTCTCAGATTCCACAGAAATAAGGCTGGCAAAGAGATCCAGGAAATACAGATGTAACTCTGTGAGATGAATTAACAGGACACTTAGCAGTTTCTAGGAAAGCTTCTTTCCAGATTTCATCTGAGGATATTTCCTTTTTCACCATAGCCCTCTATGGGCTTCCAAATATCACTTTGCCAATTCCACAAGAACTGTCTTAGCGAAAGGCTTCTCGAGGGGAAAGCTGTAACTCTGTGAGATGATTTCACAGAACACAAAGAAGTTTCTCAGAAAGCTTCTTTCTCTTTGTTATCGGAGGATATTTCCTTTGGCCCTATAGTCTTCAAAGGGATCCGAAATATCTGTTCTCAGATTCCACAGAAATAAGGCTAGCAAAGAGATCCACGAAATACAGATGTAACTCTGTGAGATGAATTACCAGAACACTAAGCAGTTTCTCCGAAAGCTTCTTTCCAGATTTTATCTGAGGATATTTCCTTTTTCACCATAGCCCTCTATGGGCTTCCAAATATCACTTTGCCAATTCCACAAGAACTGTCTTAGCGAAAGGCTTCTCGAGGGGAAAGCTGTAACTCTGTGAGATGATTTCACAGAACACAAAGAAGTTTCTCAGAAAGCTTCTTTCTCTTTGTTATCGGAGGATATTTCCTTTGGCCCTATAGTCTTCAAAGGGATCCGAAATATCTGTTTTCAGATTCCAGAGAAATAAGGCTAGCAAAGAGATCCACGAAATACAGACGTAAGTCTGTGAGATGAATTAACAGAACACTAAGCAGTTTCTCAGAAATCTTCTTTCCAGATTTCATCTGAGGATATTTCCTTTTTCACCATAGCCCTCTATGGGCTTCCAAATATCACTTTTCCACTTCCACAAGGACTGTCTTAGCGAAAGGCTTCTCGAGAGGAAAGCTGTAACTCTGTGAGATGATTTCACAGAACACAAAGAAGTTTCTCAGAAAGCTTCTTTCTCTTTGTTATCGGAGGATATTTCCTTTGGCCCTATAGTCTTCAAAGGGATCCGAAATATCTGTTCTCAGATTCCACAGAAATAAGGCTAGCAAAGAGATCCACGAAATACAGATGTAACTCTGTGAGATGAATTAACAGAACACTAAGCAGTTTCCAGAAAGCTTCTTTCCAGATTTCATCTGAGGATATTTCCTTTTTCACCATAGCCCTCTATGGGCTTCCAAATATCACTTTGCCAATTCCACAAGAACTGTCTTAGCGAAAGGCTTTTTGAGGGGAAAGCTGTAACTCTGTGAGATGATTTCACAGAACACAAAGAAGTTTCTCAGAAAGCTTCTTTCTCTTTGTTATCGGAGGATATTTCCTTTGGCCCTATAGTCTTCAAAGGGATCTGAAATATCTGTTCTCAGATTCCAGAGAAATAAGGCTAGCAAAGAGATCCACGAAATACAGATGTAAGTCTGTGAGATGAATTAACAGAACACTAAGCAGTTTCTCAGAAAGCTTCTTTCCAGATTTCATCTGAGGATATTTCCTTTTTCACCATAGCCCTCTATGGGCTTACAAATATCGCTTTGCCAATTCCACAAGAACTGTCTTAGCGAAAGGCTTCTTGAGGGGAAAGCTGTAACTCTGTGAGATGATTTCACAGAACACAAAGAAGTTTCTCAGAAAGCTTCTTTCTCTTTGTTAACGGAGGATATTTCCTTTGGCCCTATAGTCTTCAAAGGGATCCGAAATATGTGTTCTCAGATTCCACAGAAATAAGGCTAGCAAAGAGATCCACGAAATACAGATGTAACTCTGCGAGATGAATTAACAGAACACTAAGCAGTTTCTAAGAAAGTTTCTTTCCAGATTTCATCTGAGGACATTTCCTTTTTCACCATAGCCCTCTATGGGCTTCCAAATATCACTTTGTCAATTCCACAAGAACTGTCTTAGCGAAAGGTTTCTCGAGGGGAAAGCTGTAACTCTGTGAGATGATTTCACAGAACACAAAGAAGTTTCTCAGAAAGCTTCTTTCTCTTTGTTATCGGAGGATATTTCCTTTGGCCCTATAGTCTTCAAAGGGATCCGAAATATCTGTTCTCAGATTCCACAGAAATAAGGCTAGCAAAGAGATCCACGAAATACAGATGTAACTCTGTGAGATGAATTAACAGAACACTAAGCAGTTTCCAAGAAAGCTTCTTTCCTGATTTCATCTGAGGATATTTCCTTTTTCACCATAGCCCTCTAAGGGCTTCCAAATATCACTTTGCCAATTCCACAAGAACTGTCTTAGCTAAAGGCTTCTTGAGGGGAAAGCTGTAACTCTGTGAGAATATTTCACAGAACACAAAGAAGTTTCTCAGAAAGCTTCTTTCTCTTTGTTATCAGAAGATATTTCTTTTGGCCCTATAGTCTTCAAAGGGATCCGAAATATCTGTTCTCAGATTCCACAGAAATAAGGCTAGCAAAGAGATCCACGAAATACAGATGTAACTCTGTGAGATGAATTAACAGAACACTAAGCAGTTTCTCAGAAAGCTTCTTTCCAGATTTCATCTGAGGATATTTCCTTTTTCACCATAGCCCTCTATGGGCTTCCAAATATCACTTTGCCAATTCCACAAGAACTGTCATAGCGAAAGGCTTCTCGAGGGGAAAGCTGTAACTCTGTGAGATGATTTCACAGAACACAAAGAAGTTTCTCAGAAAGCTTCTTTCTCTTTGTTATCGGAGGATATTTCCTTTGGCCCTATAGTCTTCAAAGGGATCGGAAATATCTGTTCTCAGATTCCACAGAAATAAGGCTAGCAAAGAGATCCACGAAATACAGATGTAAGTCTGTGAGATGAATTAACAGAACACTAAGCAGTTTCTCAGAAAGCTTCTTTCCAGATTTCATCTGAGGATATTTCCTTTTTCACCATAGCCCTCTATGGGCTTCCAAATATCACTTTTCCAATTCCACAAGAACTGTCTTAGCGAAAGGCTTCTCGAGGGGAAAGCTGTAACTCTGTGAGATGATTTCACAGAACACAAAGAAGTTTCTCAGAAAACTTCTTTCTCTTTGTTATCAGAGGATATTTCCTTTGGGCCTATAGTCTTCAAAGGGATCCGAAATATCTGTTCTCAGATTCCACAGAAATAAGGCTAGCAAAGAGATCCATGAAATACAGATGTAACTCTGTGAGATGAATTAACAGAACACTAAGCATTTTCTAAGAAAGCTTCTTTCCAGATTTCATCTGAGGATATTTCCTTTTTCACCATAGCCCAATAAGGGCTTCCAAATATCACTTTGCCAATTCCACAAGAACTGTCTTAGCGAAAGGCTTCTTGAGGGGAAAACTGTAACTCTGTGAGATGATTTCACAGAACACAAAGAAGTTTCTCAGAAACCTTCTTTCTCTTTGTCATCGGAGGATTTTTCCTTTGGCCCTATAGTCTTCAAAGGGATCCGAAATATATGTTCTCAGATTCCAGAGAAATAAGGGTAGCAAAGAGATCCACGAAATACAGATGTAAGTCTGTGAGATGAATTACCAGAATACTAAGCAGTTTCTCAGAAAGCTTCTTTCCAGATTTTATCTGAGGATACTTCCTTTTTCACCATAGCCCTCTATGGGCTTCCAAATATCACTTTGCCAATTCCACAAGAACTGTCTTAGCGAAAGGCTTCTCGAGGGGAAAGCTGTAACTCGGTGAGATGATTTCACAGAACACAAAGAAGTTTCTCAGAAAGCTTCTTTCTCTTTGTTATCGGAGGATATTTCCTTTGGCCCTATAGTCTTCAAAGTGATCCGAAATATCTGTTTTCAGATTCCAGAGAAATAAGGCTAGCAAAGAGATCCACGAAATACAGATGTAAGTCTGTGAGTTGAATTAACAGAACACTAAGCAGTTTCTCAGAAAGCTTCTTTCCAGATTTCATCTGAGGATATTTCCTTTTTCACCATAGCCCTCTATGGGCTTCCAAATATCACTTTGCCAATTCCACAAGAACTGTCTTAGCGAAAGGCTTCTCGAGAGGAAAGCTGTAACTCTGTGAGATGATTTCACAGAACACAAAGAAGTTTCTCAGAAAGCTTCTTTCTCTTTGTTATCGGAGGATATTTCCTTTGGCCCTATAGTCTTCAAAGGGATCCGAAATATCCCTTCTCAGATTCCACAGAAATAAGGCTAGCAAAGAGATCCACGAAATACAGATGTAACTCTGTGAGATGAATTAACAGAACACTAAGCAGTTTCCAAGAAAGCTTCTTTCCAGATTTCATCTGAGGATATTTCCTTTTTCACCATAGCCCTCTATGGGCTTCCAAATATCTCTTTGCCAATTCCACAAGAACTGTCTTAGCGAAAGGCTTCTCGAGGGGAAAGCTGTAACTCTGTGAGATGATTTCACAGAACACAAAGAAGTTTCTCAGAAAGCTTCTTTCTCTTTGTTATCGGAGGATATTTCCTTTGGCCCTATAGTCTTCAAAGGGATCCGAAATATCTGTTCTCAGATTCCACAGAAATAAGGCTAGCAAAGAGATCCACGAAATACAGATGTAACTCTGTGAGATGAATTAACAGAACACTAAGCAGTTTCTCAGAAAGCTTCTTTCCAGATTTCATCTGAGGATATTTCCTTTGTCACCATAGCCCTCTATGGGCTTCCAAATATCACTTTGCCAATTCCACAAGAACTGTCTTAGCGAAAGGCTTCTCGAGAGGAAAGCTGTAACTGTGTGAGATGATTTCACAGAACACAAAGAAGTTTCTCAGAAAGCTTCTTTCTCTTTGTTATCGGAGGATATTTCCTTTGGCCCTATACTCTTCAAAGGGATCTGAAATATCTGTTCCCAGATTCCAGAGAAATAAGGCTAGCAAAGAGATCCACGAAATACAGATGTAACTCTGTGAGATGAATTAACAGAACACTAAGCAGTTTCCAAGAAAGCTTCTTTCCAGATTTCATCTGAGGATATTTCCTTTTTCACCATAGCCTTCTATGGGCTTCCAAATATCACTTTGCCAATTCCACAAGAACTGTCTTAGCGAAAGGCTTCTTGAGGAGAAAGCTGTAACTCTGTGAGATGATTTCACAGAACACAAAGAAGTTTCTCAGAAAGCTTCTTTCTCTTTGTTAACGGAGGATATTTCCTTTGGCCCTATAGTCTTCAAAGGGATCCGAAATATCTGTTCTCAGATTCCACAGAAATAAGGCTAGCAAAGAGATCCACGAAATACAGATGTAACTCTGTGAGATGAATTAACAGGACACTTAGCAGTTTCTAGGAAAGCTTCTTTCCAGATTTCATCTGAGGATATTTCCTTTTTCACCATAGCCCTCTATTGGCTTCCAAATATCACTTTGCCAATTCCACAAGAACTGTCTTAGCGAAAGGCTTCTCGAGGGGAAAGCTGTAACTCTGTGAGATGATTTCACAGAACACAAAGAAGTTTCTCAGAAAGCTTCTTTCTCTTTGTTATCGGAGGATATTTCCTTTGGGCCTATAGTCTTCAAAGGGATCCGAAATATCTGTTCTCAGATTCCACAGAAATAAGGCTAGCAAAGAGATCCACGAAATACAGATGTAAGTCTGTGAGATGAATTAACAGAACACTAAGCAGTTTCTCAGAAAGCTTCTTTCCAGATTTCATCTGAGGATATTTCCTTTGTCACCATAGCCCTCTATGGGCTTCCAAATATCACTTTGCCAATTCCACAAGAACTGTCTTAGCGAAAGGCTTCTCGAGAGGAAAGCTGTAACTCTGTGAGATGATTTCACAGAACACAAAGAAGTTTCTCAGAAAGCTTCTTTCTCTTTGTTATCGGAGGATATTTCCTTTGGCCCTATACTCTTCAAAGGGATCTGAAATATCTGTTCCCAGATTCCACAGAAATAAGGCTAGCAAAGAGATCCACGAAATACAGATGTAACTCTGTGAGATGAATTAACAGAACACTAAGCAGTTTCCAAGAAAGCTTCTTTCCAGATTTCATCTGAGGATATTTCCTTTTTCACCCTAGCCTTCTATGGGCTTCCAAATATCACTTTGCCAATTCCACAAGAACTGTCTTAGCGAAAGGCTTCTTGAGGAGAAAGCTGTAACTCTGTGAGATGATTTCACAGAGCACAAAGAAGTTTCTCAGAAAGCTTCTTTCTCTTTGTTAACGGAGGATATTTCCTTTGGCCCTATAGTCTTCAAAGGGATCCGAAATATCTGTTCTCAGATTCCACAGAAATAAGGCTAGCAAAGAGATCCACGAAATGCAGATGTAACTCTGTGAGATGAATTAACAGGACACTTAGCAGTTTCTAGGAAAGCTTCTTTCCAGATTTCATCTGAGGATATTTCCTTTTTCACCATAGCCCTCTATTGGCTTCCAAATATCACTTTGCCAATTCCACAAGAACTGTCTTAGCGAAAGGCTTCTCGAGGGGAAAGCTGTAACTCTGTGAGATGATTTCACAGAACACAAAGAAGTTTCTCAGAAAGCTTCTTTCTCTTTGTTATCGGAGGATATTTCCTTTGGCCCTCTAGTCTTCAAAGGGATCCGAAATATCTGTTCTCAGATTCCAGAGAAATAAGGCTAGCAAAGAGATCCACGAAATACAGATGTAAGTCTGTGAGATGAATTACCAGAACACTAAGCAGTTTCTCAGAAAGCTTCTTTCCAGATTTCATCTGAGGATATTTCCTTTTTCACCATAGCCCTCTATGGGCTTCCAAATATCACTTTGCCAATTCCACAAGAACTGTCTTAGTGAAAGGCTTCTTGAGGGGAAAGCTGTAACTCTGTGAGATGATTTCACAGAACACAAAGAAGTTTCTCAGAAAGCTTCTTTCTCTTTGTTATCGGAGGATATTTCCTTTGGCCCTATAGTCTTCAAAGGGATCCGAAATATCTGTTCTCAGATTCCACAGAAATAAGGCTAGCAAAGAGATCCACGAAATACAGATGTAACTCTGTGAGATGAATTAACAGAACACTAAGCAGTTTCCAAGAAAGCTTCTTTCCAGATTTCATCTGAGGATATTTCCTTTTTCACCATAGCCTTCTATGGGCTTCCAAATATCACTTTGCCAATTCCACAAGAACTGTCTTAGCGAAAGGCTCCTTGAGGGGAAAGCTGTAACTCTGTGAGATGATTTCACAGAACACAAAGAAGTTTCTCAGAAAGCTTCTTTTCTTTGTTATCGGAGGATATTTCCTTATGCCCTATATTCTTCAAAGGGATCCGAAATATCTGTTCTCAGATTCCACAGAAATAAGGCTAGCAAAGAGATCCACGAAATACAGATGTAACTCTGTGAGATGAATTAACAGGACACTTAGCAGTTTCTAGGAAAGCTTCTTTCCAGATTTCATCTGAGGATATTTCCTTTTTCACCATAGCCCTCTATGGGCTTCCAAATATCACTTTGCCAATTCCACAAGAACTGTCTTAGCGAAAGGCTTCTCTAGGGGAAAGCTGTAACTCTGTGAGATGATTTCACAGAACACAAAAAAGTTTCTCAGAAAGCTTCTTTCTCTTTGTTATCAGAGGATATTTCCTTTGGCCCTATAGCCTTCAAAGGGATCCGAAATATCTGTAATCAGATTCCACAGAAATAAGGCTAGCAAAGAGATCCACGAAATACAGATATAAGTCTGTGAGATGAATTAACAGAACACTAAGCAGTTTCTCAAAAAGCTTCTTTCCAGATTTCATCTGAGGATATTTCCTTTTTCACAATAGCCCTCTATGGGCTTCCAAATATGACTTTGCCAATTCCACAAGAACTGTCTTAGTGAAAGGCTTCTTGAGGGGAAAGCTGTAACTCTGTGAGATGATTTCACAGAACACAAAGAAGTTTCTCAGAAAGCTTCTTTCTCTTTGTTATCGGAGGATATTTCCTTTGGCCCTATAGTCTTCAAAGGGATCCGAAATATCTGTTCTCAGATTCCACAGAAACAAGGCTAGCAAAGAGATCCACGAAATACAGATGTAACTCTGTGAGATGAATTAACAGAACACTAAGCAGTTTCCAAGAAAGCTTCTTTCCAGATTTCATCTGAGGATATTTCCTTTTTCACATTAGCCTTCTATGGGCTTCCAAATATCACTTTGCCAATTCCACAAGAACTGTCTTAGCGAAAGGCTCCTTGAGGGGAAAGCTGTAACTCTGTGAGATGATTTCACAGAACACAAAGAAGTTTCTCAGAAAGCTTCTTTCTCTTTGTTATCGGAGGATATTTCCTTTGGCCCTATAGTCTTCAAAGGGATCCGAAATATCTGTTCTCAGATTCCACAGAAATAAGGCTAGCAAGGAGATCCACGAAATACAGATGTAACTCTGTGAGATGAATTAACAGGACACTTAGCAGTTTCTAGGAAAGCTTCTATCCAGATTTCATCTGAGGATATTTCCTTTTTCACCATAGCCCTCTATGGGCTTCCAAATATCACTTTGCCATTTCCACAAGAACTGTCTTAGCGAAAGGCTTCTCGAGGGGAAAGCTGTAACTCTGTGAGATGATTTCACAGAACACAAAGAAGTTTCTCAGAAAGCTTCTTTCTCTTTGTTATCGGAGGATATTTCCTTTGGCCCTATAGTCTTCAAAGGGATCCGAAATATCTGTTCTCAGATTCCACAGAAATAAGGCTAGCAAAGAGATCCACGAAATACAGATGTAACTCTGTGAGATGAATTAACAGAACACTAAGCAGTTTCCAAGAAAGCTTCTTTCCTGATTTCATCTGAGGATATTTCCTTTTTCACCATAGCCCTCTATGGGCTTCCAAATATCACTTTGCCAATTCCACAAGAACTGTCTTAGTGAAAGGCTTCTCGAGGGGAAAGCTGTAACTCTGTGAGATGATTTCACAGAACACAAAGAAGTTTCTCAGAAAGCTTCTTTCTCTTTGTTATCGGAGGATATTTCCTTTGGCCCTATAGTCTTCAAAGGGATCCGAAATATCTGTTCTCAGATTCCACAGAAATAAGGCTAGCAAAGAGATCCACGAAATACAGATGTAACTCTGTGAGATGAATTAACAGAACACTAAGCAGTTTCCAAGAAAGCTTCTTTCCTGATTTCATCTGAGGATATTTCCTTTTTCACCATAGCCCTCTATGGGCTTCCAAATATCACTTTGCCAATTCCACAAGAACTGTCTTAGCGAAAGGCTTCTTGAGGGGAAAGCTGTAACTCTGTGAGATGATTTCACAGAACACAAAGAAGTTTCTCAGAAAGCTTCTTTCTCTTTGTTATCAGAAGATATTTCCTTTGGCCCTATAGTTTTCAAAGGGATCCGAAATATCTGTTCTCAGATTCCACAGAAATAAGGCTAGCAAAGAGATCCACGAAATACAGATGTAATTCTGTGAGATGAATTAACAGAACACTAAGCAGTTTCTCAGAAAGCTTCTTTCCAGATTTCATCTGAGGATATTTCCTTTTTCACCATAGCCCTCTATGGGCTTCCAAATATCACTTTGCCAATTCCACAAGAACTGTCTTAGCGAAAGGCTTCTCGAGGGGAAAGCTGTAACTCTGTGAGATGATTTCACAGAACACAAAGAAGTTTCTCAGAAAGCTTCTTTCTCTTTGTTATCAGAGGATATTTCCTTTGGCCCTATAGTCTTCAAAGGGATCCGAAATATCTGTTCTCAGATTCCACAGAAATAAGGCTAGCAAAGAGATCCACGAAATACAGATGTAAGTCTGTGAGATGAATTAACAGAACACTAAGCAGTTTCTCAAAAAGCTTCTTTCCATATTTCATCTGAGGATATTTCCTTTTTCACCATAGCCCTCTATGGGCTTCCAAATATCACTTTGCCAATACCACAAGAACTGTCTTAGCAAAAGGCTTCTTGAGGGGAAAGCTGTAACTCTGTGAGATGATTTCACAGAACACAAAGAAGTTTCTCAGAAAGCTTCTTTCTCTTTGTTATCGGAGGATATTTCCTTTGGCTCTATAGTCTTCAAAGGGATCCGAAATATCTGTTCTCAGATTCCACAGAAATAAGGCTAGCAAAGAGATCCACGAAATACAGATGTAACTCTGTGAGGTGAATTAACAGGACACTCAGCAGTTTCTAGGAAAGCTTCTTTCCAGATTTCATCTGAGGATATTTCCTTTTTCACCATAGCCCTCTATGGGCTTCCAAATATCACTTTGCCAATTCCACAAGAACTGTCTTAGCGAAAGGCTTCTTGAGGGGAAAGCTGTAACTCTGTGAGATGATTTCACAGAACACAAAGAAGTTTCTCAGAAAGCTTCTTTCTCTTTGTTATCGGAGGATATTTCCTTTGGCCCTATAGTCTTCAAAGGGATCCGAAATATCTGTTCTCAGATTCCACAGACATAAGGCTAGCAAAGAGATCCACGAAATACAGATGTAAGTCTGTGAGATGAAGTAACAGAACACTAAGCAGTTTCTCAGAAAGCTTCTTTCCAGATTTCATCTGAGGATATTTCCTTTTTCACCATAGCCCTCTAAGGGCTTCCAAATATCACTTTGCCATTTCCACAAGAACTGTCTTAGCGAAAGGCTTCTTGAGGGGAAAGCTGTAACTCTGTGAGATGATTTCACAGAACACAAAGAAGTTTCTCAGAAAGCTTCTTTCTCTTTGTTATCGGAGGATATTTCCTTTGGCCCTATAGTCTTCAAAGGGATCCGAAATATCTGTTCTCAGATTCCACAGAAATAAGGCTAGCAAAGAGATCCACGAAATACAGATGTAACTCTGTGAGATGAATTAACAGGACACTTAGCAGTTTCCAGGAAAGCTTGTTTCCAGATTTCATCTGAGGATATTTCCTTTTTCACCATAGCCCTCTATGGGCTTCCAAATATCACTTTGCCAATTCCACAGGAACTGTCTTAGCGAAAGGCTTCTTGAGGGGAAAGCTGTAACTCTGTGAGATGATTTCACAGAACACAAAGAAGTTTCTCAGAAAGCTTCTTTCTCTTTGTTATCGGAGGATATTTCCTTTGGCCCTATAGCCTTCAAAGGGATCCGAAATTTCTGTTCTCAGATTCCACAGAAATAAGGCTAGCAAAGAGATCCATGAAATACAGATGTAACTCTGTGAGATGAATTAACAGAACACTAAGCAGTTTCTCAGAAAGCTTCTTTCCAGATTTCATCTGAGGATATTTCCTTTTTCACCATAGCCCTCTATGGGCTTCCAAATATCACTTTGCCAATTCCACAAGAACTGTCTTAGCGAAAGGCTTCTTGAGGGGAAAGCTGTAACTCTGTGAGATGATTTCACAGAACACAAAGAAGTTTCTCAGAAAGCTTCTTTCTCTTTGTTATCGGAGGATATTTCCTTTGGCCCTATAGTCTTCAAAGGGATCCGAAATATCTGTTCTCAGATTCCACAGAAATAAGGCTAGCAAAGAGATCCAGGAAATACAGCTGTAACTCTGTGAGATGAATCTACAGAACACTAAGCAGTTTCTAATAAAGCTTCTATCCAGATTTCATCTGAGGATATTTCCTTTTTCACCATAGCCCTCTATGGGCTTCCAAATATCAGTTTGCCAATTCCACAAGAACTGTCTTAGCGAAAGGCTTCTTGAGCGGAAAGCTGTAACTCTGCGAGATGATTTCACACAACACAAAGAAGTTTCTCAGAAAGCTTCTTTCTCTTTGTTATCGGAGGATATATCCTTTGGCCCTATAGTCTTCAAGGGGATCCGACATATCTATTCTCAGATTCCACAGAAATAAGGCTAGCAAAGAGATCCACGAAATACAGATGTAACTCTGTGAGGTGAATTAACAGGACACTCAGCAGTTTCTAGGAAAGCTTATTTCCAGATTTCATCTGAGGATATTTCCTTTTTCACCATAGCCCTCTATGGGCTTCCAAATATCACTTTGCCAATTCCACAAGAACTGTCTTACCGAAAGGCTTCTTGAGGGGAAAGCTGTAACTCTGTGAGATGATTTCACAGAACACAAAGAAGTTTCTCAGAAAGCTTCTTTCTCTTTGTTATCGGAGGATATTTCCTTTGGCCCTCTAGTCTTCAAAGGGATCCGAAATATCTGTTCTCAGATTCCACAGAAATAAGGCTAGCAAAGGGATCCACGAAATACAGATGTAAGTCTGTGAGATGAATTAACAGAACACTAAGCAGTTTCCAAGAAAGCTTCTTTCCAGATTTCATCTGAGGATATTTCCTTTTTCACCATAGCCCTCTAAGGGCTTCCAAATATCACTTTGCCAATTCCACAAGAACTGTCTTAGCGAAAGGCTTCTTGAGGGGAAAGCTGTAACTCTGTGAGATGATTTCACAGAACACAAAGAAGTTTCTCAGAAAGCTTCTTTCTCTTTGTTATCGGAGGATATTTCCTTTGGCTATAGTCTTCAAAGGGATCCGAAATATCTGTTCTCAGATTCCACAGAAATAAGGCTAGCAAAGAGATCCACGAAATACAGATGTAACTGTGTGAGATGAATTAACAGAACACTTAGCAGTTTCTAGGAAAGCTTCTTTCCAGATTTCATCTGAGGATATTTCCTTTTTCACCATAGCCCACTATGGGCTTCCAAATATCACTTTGCCAATTCCACAAGAACTGTCTTAGCGAAAGGCTTCTCTAGGGGAAAGCTGTAACTCTGTGAGATGATTTCACAGAACACAAAGAAGTTTCTCAGAAAGCTTCTTTCTCTTTGTTATCGGAGGATATTTCCTTTGGCCCTATAGTCTTCAAAGGGATCCGAAATATCTGTTCTCAGATTCCAGAGAAATAAGGCTAGCAAAGAGATCCACGAAATACAGATGTAAGTCTGTGAGATGAATTAACAGAACACTAAGCAGTTTCTCAGAAAGCTTCTTTCCAGATTTCATCTGAGGATATTTCCTTTTTCACCATAGCCCTCAATGAGCTTCCAAATATCACTTTGCCAATTCCACAGGAACTGTCTTAGCGAAAGGGTTCTTGAGGGGAAAGCTGTAACTCTGTGAGATGATTTCACAGAACACAAAGAAGTTTCTCAGAAAGCTTCTTTCTCTTTGTTATCGGAGGATATTTCCTTTGGCCCTATAGCCTTCAAAGGGATCCGAAATATCTGTTCTCAGATTCCACAGAAATAAGGCTAGCAAAGAGATCCATGAAATACAGATGTAAGTCTGTGAGATGAATTAACAGAACACTAAGCAGTTTCTCAGAAAGCTTCTTTCCAGATTTCATCTGAGGATATTTCCTATTTCACCATAGCTCTCTATGGGCTTCCAAATATCACTTTGCCAATTTCACAAGAACTGTCTTAGCGAAAGGCTTCTTGAGGGGAAAGCTGTAACTCTGTGAGATGATTTCACAGAACACAAAGAAGTTTCTCAGAAAGCTTCTTTCTCTTTGTTATCGGAGGATATTTCCTTTGGCCCTATAGTCTTCAAAGGGATCCGAAATATCTGTTCTCAGATTCCACAGAAATAAGGCTAGGAAAGAGATCCACGAAATACAGCTGTAACTCTGTGAGATGAATTTACAGAACACTAAGCAGTTTGTAATAAAGCTTCTATCCAGATTTCATCTGAGGATATTTCCTTTTTCAACATAGCCCTCTATGGGCTTCCAAATATCAGTTTGCCAATTCCACAAGAACTGTCTTAGCGAAAGGCTTCTTGAGGGGAAAGCTGTAACTCTGCGAGATGATTTCACACAACACAAAGAAGTTTCTCAGAAAGCTTCTTTCTCTCTGTTATCGGAGGATATATCCTTTGGCCCTATAGTCTTCAAAGGGATCCGAAATATCTATTCTCAGATTCCACAGAAATAAGGCTAGCAAAGAGATCCAAGAAATTCAGATGTAACTCTCTAAGATGAATTAACAGAACACTAAGCAGTTTCTAAGAAAGCTTCTTTCCAGATTTCATCTGAGGATATTTCCTTTTTCACCATAGCCCTCTATGGGCTTCCAAATATCACTTTGCCAATTCCACAAGAACTGTCTTAGCGAAAGGCTTCTCTAGCGGAAAGCTGTAACTCTGTGAGATGATTTCACAGAACACAAAGAAGTTTCTCAGAAAGCTTCTTTCTCTTTGTTATCGGAGGATATTTCCTTTGGCCCTATAGTTTTCAAAGGGATCCGAAATATCTGTTCTCAGATTACACAGAAATAAGGCTAGCAAAGAGATCCACGAAATACAGATGTAAGTCTGTGAGATGAATTAACAGAACACTAAGCAGTTTCTCAGAAAGCTTCTTTCCAGATTTCATCTGAGGATATTTCCTTTTTCACCATAGCCCTCTATGGGCTTCCAAATATCACTTTGCCAATTCCACAAGAACTGTCTTAGCGAAAGGCTTCTTGAGGGGAAAGCTGTAACTCTGTGAGATGATTTCACAGAACACAAAGAAGTTTCTCAGAAAGCTTCTTTCTCTTTGTTATCGGAGGATATTTCCTTTGGCCCTATAGCCTTCAAAGTGATCCGAAATATCTGTTCTCAGATTCCAGAGAAATAGGGCTAGCAAACAGATCCACGAAATACAGATGTAAGTCTGTGAGATGAATTAACAGAACACTAAGCAGTTTCTCAGAAAGCTTCTTTCCAGATTTCATCTGAGGATATTTCCTTTTTCACCATAGCCCTCTAAGGGCTTCCAAATATCACTTTGCCAATTCCACAAGAACTGTCTTAGCGAAAGGCTTCTTGAGGGGAAAGCTGTAACTCTGTGAGATGATTTCACAGAACACAAAGAAGTTTCTCAGAAACCTTCTTTCTCTTTGTTATCGGAGGATATTTCCTTTGGCTCTATAGTCTTCAAAGGGATCCGAAATATCTGTTCTCAGATTCCACAGAAATAAGGCTAGCAAAGAGATCCACGAAATACAGATGTAACTCTGTGAGGTGAATTAACAGGACACTCAGCAGTTTCTAGGAAAGCTTCTTTCCAGATTTCATCTGAGGATATTTCCTTTTTCACCATAGCCCTCTATGGGCTTCCAAATATCACTTTGCCAATTCCACAAGAACTGTCTTAGCGAAAGGCTTCTTGAGGGGAAAGCTGTAACTCTGTGAGATGATTTCACAGAACACAAAGAAGTTTCTCAGAAAGCTTCTTTCTCTTTGTTATCGGAGGATATTTCCTTTGGCCCTATAGTCTTCAAAGGGATCCGAAATATCTGTTCTCAGATTCCACAGAAATAAGGCTAGCAAAGAGATCCACGAAATACAGATGTAAGTCTGTGAGATGAATTAACAGAACACTAAGCAGTTTCCAAGAAAGCTTCTTTCCAGATTTCATCTGAGGATATTTCCTTTTTCACCATAGCCCTCTAAGGGCTTCCAAATATCACTTTGCCAATTCCACAAGAACTGTCTTAGCGAAAGGCTTCTTGAGGGGAAAGCTGTAACTCTGTGAGATGATTTCACGGAACACAAAGAAGTTTCTCAGAAAGCTTCTTTCTCTTTGTTATCGGAGGATATTTCCTTTGGCCCTATAGTCTTCAAAGGGATCCGAAATATCTGTTCTCAGCTTCCACAGAAATAAGGCTAGCAAAGAGATCCACGAAATACAGATGTAACTCTGTGAGATGAATTAACAGGACACTTAGCAGTTTCTAGGAAAGCTTCTTTCCAGATTTCATCTGAGGATATTTCCTTTTTCACCATAGCCCTCTATGGGCTTCCAAATATCACTTTGCCAATTCCACAAGAACTGTCTTAGCGAAAGGCTTCTCGAGAGGAAAGCTGTAACTCTGTGAGATGATTTCACAGAACACAAAGAAGTTTCTCAGAAAGCTTCTTTCTCTTTGTTATCGGAGGATATTTCCTTTGGCCCTATAGTCTTCAAAGGCATCCGAAATATCTGTTCTCAGATTCCACAGAAATAAGGCTAGCAAAGAGATCCACGAAATACAAATGTAACTCTGTGAGATGAATTAACAGAACACTAAGCAGTTTCCAAGAAAGCTTCTTTCCTGATTTCATCTGAGGATATTTCCTTTTTCACCATAGCCCTCTATGGGCTTCCAAATATCACTTTGCCAATTCCACAAGAACTGTCTTAGCGAAAGGCTTCTCGAGGGGAAAGCTGTAACTCTGTGAGATGATTTCACAGAACACAAAGAAGTTTCTCAGAAAGCTTCTTTCTCTTTGTAATCGGAGGATATTTCCTTTGGCCCTATAGTCTTCAAAGGGATCCGAAATATCTGTTCTCAGATTCCACAGAAATAAGGCTAGCAAAGAGATCCACGAAATACAGATGTAACTCTGTGAGATGAATTAACAGAACACTAAGCAGTTTCCAAGAAAGCTTCTTTCCTGATTTCGTCTGAGGATATTTCCTTTTTCACCATAGCCCTCTATGGGCTTCCAAATATCACTTTGCCAATTCCACAAGAACTGTCTTAGCGAAAGGCTTCTTGAGGGGAAAGTTGTAACTCTGTGAGATGATTTCACAGAACACAAAGAAGTTTCTCAGAAAGCTTCTTTCTCTTTGTTATCAGAAGATATTTCCTTTGGCCCTATAGTCTTCAAAGGGATCCGAAATATCTGTTCTCAGATTCCACAGAAATAAGGCTAGCAAAGAGATCCACGAAATACAGATGTAATTCTGTGAGATGAATTAACAGAACACTAAGCAGTTTCTCAGAAAGCTTCTTTCCAGATTTCATCTGAGGATATTTCCTTTTTCACCATAGCCCTCTATGGGCTTCCAAATATCACTTTGCCAATTCCACAAGAACTGTCTTAGCGAAAGGCTTCTTGAGGGGAAAGCTGTAACTCTGTGAGATGATTTCACAGAACACAAAGAAGTTTCTCAGAAAGCTTCTTTCTCTTTGTTATCGGAGGATATTTCCTTTGGCCCTATAGTCTTCAAAGGGATCCGAAATATCTGTTCTCAGATTCCACAGACATAAGGCTAGCAAAGAGATCCACGAAATACAGATGTAAGTCTGTGAGATGAAGTAACAGAACACTAAGCAGTTTCTCAGAAAGCTTCTTTCCAGATTTCATCTGAGGATATTTCCTTTTTCACCATAGCCCTCTATGGGCTTCCAAATATCACTTTGCCAATTCCACAAGAACTGTCTTAGCGAAAGGCTTCTTGAGGGGAAAGCTGTAACTCTGTGAGATGATTTCACAGAACACAAAGAAGTTTCTCAGAAAGCTTCTTTCTCTTTGTTATCGGAGGATATTTCCTTTGGCCCTATAGTCTTCAAAGGGATCCGAAATATCTGTTCTCAGATTCCACAGAAATAAGGCTAGCAAAGAGATCCTCGAAATACAGATGTAACTCTGTGAGATGAATTAACAGAACACTAAGCAGTTTCCAAGAAAGCTTCTTTCCAGATTTCATCTGAGGATATTTCCTTTTTCACCATAGCCCTCTAAGGGCTTCCAAATATCACTTTGCCATTTCCACAAGAACTGTCTTAGCGAAAGGCTTCTTGAGGGGAAAGCTGTAACTCTGTGAGATGATTTCACAGAACACAAAGAAGTTTCTCAGAAAGCTTCTTTCTCTTTGTTATCGGAGGATATTTCCTTTGGCCCTATAGTCTTCAAAGGGATCCGAAATATCTGTTCTCAGATTCCACAGAAATAAGGCTAGCAAAGAGATCCACGAAATACAGATGTAACTCTGTGAGATGAATTAACAGGACACTTAGCAGTTTCCAGGAAAGCTTCTTTCCAGATTTCATCTGAGGATATTTCCTTTTTCACCATAGCCCTCTATGGGCTTCCAAATATCACTTTGCCAATTCCACAAGAACTGTCTTAGCGAAAGGCTTCTCTAGGGGAAAGCTGTAACTCTGTGAGATGATTTCACAGAACACAAAGAAGTTTCTCAGAAAGCTTCTTTCTCTTTGTTATCGGAGGATATTTCCTTTGGCCCTATAGTCTTCAAAGGGATCCGAAATATCTGTTCTCAGATTCCACAGAAATAAGGCTAGCAAAGAGATCCACGAAATACAGATGTAACTCTGTGAGATGAATTAACAGAACACTAAGCAGTTTCTCAAAAAGCTTCTTTCCATATTTCATCTGAGGATATTTCCTTTTTCACCATAGCCCTCTATGGGCTTCCAAATATCACTTTGCCAATTCCACAAGAACTGTCTTAGCAAAAGGCTTCTTGAGGGGAAAGCTGTAACTCTGTGAGATGATTTCACAGAACACAAAGAAGTTTCTCAGAAAGCTTCTTTCTCTTTGTTATCGGAGGATATTTCCTTTGGCTATAGTCTTCAAAGGGATCCGAAATATCTGTTCTCAGATTCCACAGAAATAAGGCTAGCAAAGAGATCCACGAAATACAGATGTAACTGTGTGAGATGAATTAACAGAACACTTAGCAGTTTCTAGGAAAGCTTCTTTCCAGATTTCATCTGAGGATATTTCCTTTTTCACCATAGCCCACTATGGGCTTCCAAATATCACTTTGCCAATTCCACAAGAACTGTCTTAGCGAAAGGCTTCTCTAGGGGAAAGCTGTAACTCTGTGAGATGATTTCACAGAACACAAAGAAGTTTCTCAGAAAGCTTCTTTCTCTTTGTTATCGGAGGATATTTCCTTTGGCCCTATAGTCTTCAAAGGGATCCGAAATATCTGTTCTCAGATTCCAGAGAAATAAGGCTAGCAAAGAGATCCACGAAATACAGATGTAAGTCTGTGAGATGAATTAACAGAACACTAAGCAGTTTCTCAGAAAGCTTCTTTCCAGATTTCATCTGAGGATATTTCCTTTTTCACCATAGCCCTCAATGAGCTTCCAAATATCACTTTGCCAATTCCACAGGAACTGTCTTAGCGAAAGGGTTCTTGAGGGGAAAGCTGTAACTCTGTGAGATGATTTCACAGAACACAAAGAAGTTTCTCAGAAAGCTTCTTTCTCTTTGTTATCGGAGGATATTTCCTTTGGCCCTATAGCCTTCAAAGGGATCCGAAATATCTGTTCTCAGATTCCACAGAAATAAGGCTAGCAAAGAGATCCATGAAATACAGATGTAAGTCTGTGAGATGAATTAACAGAACACTAAGCAGTTTCTCAGAAAGCTTCTTTCCAGATTTCATCTGAGGATATTTCCTATTTCACCATAGCTCTCTATGGGCTTCCAAATATCACTTTGCCAATTTCACAAGAACTGTCTTAGCGAAAGGCTTCTTGAGGGGAAAGCTGTAACTCTGTGAGATGATTTCACAGAACACAAAGAAGTTTCTCAGAAAGCTTCTTTCTCTTTGTTATCGGAGGATATTTCCTTTGGCCCTATAGTCTTCAAAGGGATCCGAAATATCTGTTCTCAGATTCCACAGAAATAAGGCTAGGAAAGAGATCCACGAAATACAGCTGTAACTCTGTGAGATGAATTTACAGAACACTAAGCAGTTTGTAATAAAGCTTCTATCCAGATTTCATCTGAGGATATTTCCTTTTTCAACATAGCCCTCTATGGGCTTCCAAATATCAGTTTGCCAATTCCACAAGAACTGTCTTAGCGAAAGGCTTCTTGAGGGGAAAGCTGTAACTCTGCGAGATGATTTCACACAACACAAAGAAGTTTCTCAGAAAGCTTCTTTCTCTCTGTTATCGGAGGATATATCCTTTGGCCCTATAGTCTTCAAAGGGATCCGAAATATCTATTCTCAGATTCCACAGAAATAAGGCTAGCAAAGAGATCCAAGAAATTCAGATGTAACTCTCTAAGATGAATTAACAGAACACTAAGCAGTTTCTAAGAAAGCTTCTTTCCAGATTTCATCTGAGGATATTTCCTTTTTCACCATAGCCCTCTATGGGCTTCCAAATATCACTTTGCCAATTCCACAAGAACTGTCTTAGCGAAAGGCTTCTCTAGCGGAAAGCTGTAACTCTGTGAGATGATTTCACAGAACACAAAGAAGTTTCTCAGAAAGCTTCTTTCTCTTTGTTATCGGAGGATATTTCCTTTGGCCCTATAGTTTTCAAAGGGATCCGAAATATCTGTTCTCAGATTACACAGAAATAAGGCTAGCAAAGAGATCCACGAAATACAGATGTAAGTCTGTGAGATGAATTAACAGAACACTAAGCAGTTTCTCAGAAAGCTTCTTTCCAGATTTCATCTGAGGATATTTCCTTTTTCACCATAGCCCTCTATGGGCTTCCAAATATCACTTTGCCAATTCCACAAGAACTGTCTTAGCGAAAGGCTTCTTGAGGGGAAAGCTGTAACTCTGTGAGATGATTTCACAGAACACAAAGAAGTTTCTCAGAAAGCTTCTTTCTCTTTGTTATCGGAGGATATTTCCTTTGGCCCTATAGCCTTCAAAGTGATCCGAAATATCTGTTCTCAGATTCCAGAGAAATAGGGCTAGCAAACAGATCCACGAAATACAGATGTAAGTCTGTGAGATGAATTAACAGAACACTAAGCAGTTTCTCAGAAAGCTTCTTTCCAGATTTCATCTGAGGATATTTCCTTTTTCACCATAGCCCTCTAAGGGCTTCCAAATATCACTTTGCCAATTCCACAAGAACTGTCTTAGCGAAAGGCTTCTTGAGGGGAAAGCTGTAACTCTGTGAGATGATTTCACAGAACACAAAGAAGTTTCTCAGAAACCTTCTTTCTCTTTGTTATCGGAGGATATTTCCTTTGGCTCTATAGTCTTCAAAGGGATCCGAAATATCTGTTCTCAGATTCCACAGAAATAAGGCTAGCAAAGAGATCCACGAAATACAGATGTAACTCTGTGAGGTGAATTAACAGGACACTCAGCAGTTTCTAGGAAAGCTTCTTTCCAGATTTCATCTGAGGATATTTCCTTTTTCACCATAGCCCTCTATGGGCTTCCAAATATCACTTTGCCAATTCCACAAGAACTGTCTTAGCGAAAGGCTTCTTGAGGGGAAAGCTGTAACTCTGTGAGATGATTTCACAGAACACAAAGAAGTTTCTCAGAAAGCTTCTTTCTCTTTGTTATCGGAGGATATTTCCTTTGGCCCTATAGTCTTCAAAGGGATCCGAAATATCTGTTCTCAGATTCCACAGAAATAAGGCTAGCAAAGAGATCCACGAAATACAGATGTAAGTCTGTGAGATGAATTAACAGAACACTAAGCAGTTTCCAAGAAAGCTTCTTTCCAGATTTCATCTGAGGATATTTCCTTTTTCACCATAGCCCTCTAAGGGCTTCCAAATATCACTTTGCCAATTCCACAAGAACTGTCTTAGCGAAAGGCTTCTTGAGGGGAAAGCTGTAACTCTGTGAGATGATTTCACGGAACACAAAGAAGTTTCTCAGAAAGCTTCTTTCTCTTTGTTATCGGAGGATATTTCCTTTGGCCCTATAGTCTTCAAAGGGATCCGAAATATCTGTTCTCAGCTTCCACAGAAATAAGGCTAGCAAAGAGATCCACGAAATACAGATGTAACTCTGTGAGATGAATTAACAGGACACTTAGCAGTTTCTAGGAAAGCTTCTTTCCAGATTTCATCTGAGGATATTTCCTTTTTCACCATAGCCCTCTATGGGCTTCCAAATATCACTTTGCCAATTCCACAAGAACTGTCTTAGCGAAAGGCTTCTCGAGAGGAAAGCTGTAACTCTGTGAGATGATTTCACAGAACACAAAGAAGTTTCTCAGAAAGCTTCTTTCTCTTTGTTATCGGAGGATATTTCCTTTGGCCCTATAGTCTTCAAAGGCATCCGAAATATCTGTTCTCAGATTCCACAGAAATAAGGCTAGCAAAGAGATCCACGAAATACAAATGTAACTCTGTGAGATGAATTAACAGAACACTAAGCAGTTTCCAAGAAAGCTTCTTTCCTGATTTCATCTGAGGATATTTCCTTTTTCACCATAGCCCTCTATGGGCTTCCAAATATCACTTTGCCAATTCCACAAGAACTGTCTTAGCGAAAGGCTTCTCGAGGGGAAAGCTGTAACTCTGTGAGATGATTTCACAGAACACAAAGAAGTTTCTCAGAAAGCTTCTTTCTCTTTGTAATCGGAGGATATTTCCTTTGGCCCTATAGTCTTCAAAGGGATCCGAAATATCTGTTCTCAGATTCCACAGAAATAAGGCTAGCAAAGAGATCCACGAAATACAGATGTAACTCTGTGAGATGAATTAACAGAACACTAAGCAGTTTCCAAGAAAGCTTCTTTCCTGATTTCGTCTGAGGATATTTCCTTTTTCACCATAGCCCTCTATGGGCTTCCAAATATCACTTTGCCAATTCCACAAGAACTGTCTTAGCGAAAGGCTTCTTGAGGGGAAAGTTGTAACTCTGTGAGATGATTTCACAGAACACAAAGAAGTTTCTCAGAAAGCTTCTTTCTCTTTGTTATCAGAAGATATTTCCTTTGGCCCTATAGTCTTCAAAGGGATCCGAAATATCTGTTCTCAGATTCCACAGAAATAAGGCTAGCAAAGAGATCCACGAAATACAGATGTAATTCTGTGAGATGAATTAACAGAACACTAAGCAGTTTCTCAGAAAGCTTCTTTCCAGATTTCATCTGAGGATATTTCCTTTTTCACCATAGCCCTCTATGGGCTTCCAAATATCACTTTGCCAATTCCACAAGAACTGTCTTAGCGAAAGGCTTCTTGAGGGGAAAGCTGTAACTCTGTGAGATGATTTCACAGAACACAAAGAAGTTTCTCAGAAAGCTTCTTTCTCTTTGTTATCGGAGGATATTTCCTTTGGCCCTATAGTCTTCAAAGGGATCCGAAATATCTGTTCTCAGATTCCACAGACATAAGGCTAGCAAAGAGATCCACGAAATACAGATGTAAGTCTGTGAGATGAAGTAACAGAACACTAAGCAGTTTCTCAGAAAGCTTCTTTCCAGATTTCATCTGAGGATATTTCCTTTTTCACCATAGCCCTCTATGGGCTTCCAAATATCACTTTGCCAATTCCACAAGAACTGTCTTAGCGAAAGGCTTCTTGAGGGGAAAGCTGTAACTCTGTGAGATGATTTCACAGAACACAAAGAAGTTTCTCAGAAAGCTTCTTTCTCTTTGTTATCGGAGGATATTTCCTTTGGCCCTATAGTCTTCAAAGGGATCCGAAATATCTGTTCTCAGATTCCACAGAAATAAGGCTAGCAAAGAGATCCTCGAAATACAGATGTAACTCTGTGAGATGAATTAACAGAACACTAAGCAGTTTCCAAGAAAGCTTCTTTCCAGATTTCATCTGAGGATATTTCCTTTTTCACCATAGCCCTCTAAGGGCTTCCAAATATCACTTTGCCATTTCCACAAGAACTGTCTTAGCGAAAGGCTTCTTGAGGGGAAAGCTGTAACTCTGTGAGATGATTTCACAGAACACAAAGAAGTTTCTCAGAAAGCTTCTTTCTCTTTGTTATCGGAGGATATTTCCTTTGGCCCTATAGTCTTCAAAGGGATCCGAAATATCTGTTCTCAGATTCCACAGAAATAAGGCTAGCAAAGAGATCCACGAAATACAGATGTAACTCTGTGAGATGAATTAACAGGACACTTAGCAGTTTCCAGGAAAGCTTCTTTCCAGATTTCATCTGAGGATATTTCCTTTTTCACCATAGCCCTCTATGGGCTTCCAAATATCACTTTGCCAATTCCACAAGAACTGTCTTAGCGAAAGGCTTCTCTAGGGGAAAGCTGTAACTCTGTGAGATGATTTCACAGAACACAAAGAAGTTTCTCAGAAAGCTTCTTTCTCTTTGTTATCGGAGGATATTTCCTTTGGCCCTATAGTCTTCAAAGGGATCCGAAATATCTGTTCTCAGATTCCACAGAAATAAGGCTAGCAAAGAGATCCACGAAATACAGATGTAACTCTGTGAGATGAATTAACAGAACACTAAGCAGTTTCTCAAAAAGCTTCTTTCCATATTTCATCTGAGGATATTTCCTTTTTCACCATAGCCCTCTATGGGCTTCCAAATATCACTTTGCCAATTCCACAAGAACTGTCTTAGCAAAAGGCTTCTTGAGGGGAAAGCTGTAACTCTGTGAGATGATTTCACAGAACACAAAGAAGTTTCTCAGAAAGCTTCTTTCTCTTTGTTATCGGAGGATATTTCCTTTGGCTCTATAGTGTTCAAAGGGATCCGAAATATCTGTTCTCAGATTCCAGAGAAATAAGGCTAGCAAAGAGATCCACGAAATACAGATGTAAGTCTGTGAGATGAATTAACAGAACACTAAGCAGTTTCTCAGAAAGCTTCTTTCCAGATTTCATCTGAGGATATTTCCTTTTTCACCATAGCCCTCTATGGGCTTCCAAATATCACTTTGCCAATTCCACAGGAACTGTCTTAGCGAAAGGCTTCTTGAGGGGAAAGCTGTAACTCTGTGAGATGATTTCACAGAACACAAAGAAGTTTCTCAGAAAGCTTCTTTCTCTTTGTTATCGGAGGATATTTCCTTTGGCCCTATAGCCTTCAAAGGGATCCGAAATTTCTGTTCTCAGATTCCACAGAAATAAGGCTAGCAAAGAGATCCATGAAATACAGATGTAACTCTGTGAGATGAATTAACAGAACACTAAGCAGTTTCTCAGAAAGCTTCTTTCCAGATTTCATCTGAGGATATTTCCTTTTTCACCATAGCCCTCTATGGGCTTCCAAATATCACTTTGCCAATTCCACAAGAACTGTCTTAGCGAAAGGCTTCTTGAGGGGAAAGCTGTAACTCTGTGAGATGATTTCACAGAACACAAAGAAGTTTCTCAGAAAGCTTCTCTCTCTTTGTTATCGGAGGATATTTCCTTTGGCCCTATAGTCTTCAAAGGGATCCGAAATATCTGTTCTCAGATTCCACAGAAATAAGGCTAGGAAAGAGATCCAGGAAATACAGCTGTAACTCTGTGAGATGAATCTACAGAACACTAAGCAGTTTCTAATAAAGCTTCTATCCAGATTTCATCTGAGGATATTTCCTTTTTCACCATAGTCCTCTATGGGCTTCCAAATATCAGTTTGCCAATTCCACAAGAACTGTCTTAGCGAAAGGCTTGTTGAGCGGAAAGCTGTAACTCTGCGAGATGATTTCACACAACACAAAGAAGTTTCTCAGAAAGCTTCTTTCTCTTTGTTATCGGAGGATATATCCTTTGGCCCTATAGTCTTCAAAGGGATCCGAAATATCTATTCTCAGATTCCACAGAAATAAGGCTAGCAAAGAGATCCACGAAATACAGATGTAACTCTGTGAGATGAATTAACAGAACACTAAGCAGTTTCTCAGAAAGCTTCTTTCCAGATTTCATCTGAGGATATTTCCTTTTTCACCATAGCCCTCTATGGGCTTCCAAATATCACTTTGCCAATTCCACAAGAACTGTCTTAGCGAAAGGCTTCTTGAGGGGAAAGCTGTAACTCTGTGAGATGATTTCACAGAACACAAAGAAGTTTCTCAGAAAGCTTCTTTCTCTTTGTTATCGGAGGATATTTCCTTTGGCCCTATAGTCTTCAAAGGGATCCGAAATATCTGTTCTCAGATTCCAGAGAAATAAGGCTAGCAAAGAGATCCACGAAATACAGATGTAAGTCTGTGAGATGAAGTAACAGAACACTAAGCAGTTTCTCAGAAAGCTTCTTTCCAGATTTCATCTGAGGATATTTCCTTTTTCACCATAGCCCTCTAAGGGCTTCCAAATATCACTTTGCCAATTCCACAAGAACTGTCTTAGCGAAAGGCTTCTTGAGGGGAAAGCTGTAACTCTGTGAGATGATTTCACAGAACACAAAGAAGTTTCTCAGAAACCTTCTTTCTCTTTGTTATCGGAGGATATTTCCTTTGGCTCTATAGTCTTCAAAGGGATCCGAAATATCTGTTCTCAGATTCCACAGAAATAAGGCTAGCAAAGAGATCCACGAAATACAGATGTAACTCTGTGAGGTGAATTAACAGGACACTCAGCAGTTTCTAGGAAAGCTTCTTTCCAGATTTCATCTGAGGATATTTCCTTTTTCACCATAGCCCTCTATGGGCTTCCAAATATCACTTTGCCAATTCCACAAGAACTGTCTTAGCGAAAGGCTTCTTGAGGGGAAAGCTGTAACTCTGTGAGATGATTTCACAGAACACAAAGAAGTTTCTCAGAAAGCTTCTATCTCTTTGTTATCGGAGGATATTTCCTTTGGCCCTCTAGTCTTCAAAGGGATCCGAAATATCTGTTCTCAGATTCCACAGAAATAAGGCTAGCAAAGAGATCCACGAAATACAGATGTAAGTCTGTGAGATGAAGTAACAGAACACTAAGCAGTTTCTCAGAAAGCTTCTTTCCAGATTTCATCTGAGGATATTTCCTTTTTCGCAATAGCCCTCTATGAGCTTCCAAATATCACTTTGCCAATTCCACAAGAACTGTCTTAGCGAAAGGCTTCTTGAGGGGAAAGCTGTAACTCTGTGAGATGATTTCACAGAACACAAAGAAGTTTCTCAGAAACCTTCTTTCTCTTTGTTATCGGAGGATATTTCCTTTGGCTCTATAGTCTTCAAAGGGATCCGAAATATCTGTTCTCAGATTCCACAGAAATAAGGCTAGCAAAGAGATCCACGAAATACAGATGTAACTCTGTGAGGTGAATTAACAGGACACTCAGCAGTTTCTAGGAAAGCTTCTTTCCAGATTTCATCTGAGGATATTTCCTTTTTCACCATAGCCCTCTATGGGCTTCCAAATATCACTTTGCCAATTCCACAAGAACTGTCTTAGCGAAAGGCTTCTTGAGGGGAAAGCTGTAACTCTGTGAGATGATTTCACAGAACACAAAGAAGTTTCTCAGAAAGCTTCTATCTCTTTGTTATCGGAGGATATTTCCTTTGGCCCTCTAGTCTTCAAAGGGATCCGAAATATCTGTTCTCAGATTCCACAGAAATAAGGCTAGCAAAGAGATCCACGAAATACAGATGTAAGTCTGTGAGATGAAGTAACAGAACACTAAGCAGTTTCCAAGAAAGCTTCTTTCCAGATTTCATCTGAGGATATTTCCTTTTTCACCATAGCCCTCTATGGGCTTCCAAATATCACTTTGCCAATTCCACAAGAACTGTCTTAGCGAAAGGCTTCTTGAGGGGAAAGCTGTAACTCTGTGAGATGATTTCACAGAACACAAAGAAGTTTCTCAGAAAGCTTCCTTCTCTTTGTTATCGGAGGATATTTCCTTTGGCCCTATAGTCTTCAAAGGGATCCGAAATATCTGTTCTCAGATTCCACAGAAATAAGGCTAGCAAAGAGATCCACGAAATACAGATGTAACTCTGTGAGATGAATTAACAGAACACTAAGCAGTTTCCAAGAAAGCTTCTTTCCAGATTTCATCTGAGGATATTTCCTTTTTCACCATAGCCCTCTAAGGGCTTCCAAATATCACTTTGCCAATTCCACAAGAACTGTCTTAGCGAAAGGCTTCTTGAGGGGAAAGCTGTAACTCTGTGAGATGATTTCACAGAACACAAAGAAGTTTCTCAGAAAGCTTCTTTCTCTTTGTTATCGGAGGATATTTCCTTTGGCTATAGTCTTCAAAGGGATCCGAAATATCTGTTCTCAGATTCCACAGAAATAAGGCTAGCAAAGAGATCCACGAAATACAGATGTAACTCTGTGAGATGAATTAACAGAACACTTAGCAGTTTCTAGGAAAGCTTCTTTCCAGATTTCATCTGAGGATATTTCCTTTTTCACCATAGCCCACTATGGGCTTCCAAATATCACTTTGCCAATTCCACAAGAACTGTCTTAGCGAAAGGCTTCTCTAGGGGAAAGCTGTAACTCTGTGAGATGATTTCACAGAACACAAAGAAGTTTCTCAGAAAGCTTCTTTCTCTTTGTTATCGGAGGATATTTCCTTTGGCCGTATAGTCTTCAAAGGGATCCGAAATATCTGTTCTCAGATTACACAGAAATAAGGCTAGCAAAGAGGTCCACGAAATACAGATGTAAGTCTGTGAGATGAATTAACAGAACACTAAGCAGTTTCTCAAAAAGCTTCTTTCCATATTTCATCTGAGGATATTTCCTTTTTCACCATAGCCCTCTATGGGCTTCCAAATATCACTTTGCCAATTCCACAAGAACTGTCTTAGCAAAAGGCTTCTTGAGGGGAAAGCTGTAACTCTGTGAGATGATTTCACAGAACACAAAGAAGTTTCTCAGAAAGCTTCTTTCTCTTTGTTATCGGAGGATATTTCCTTTGGCTCTATAGTGTTCAAAGGGATCCGAAATATCTGTTCTCAGATTCCACAGAAATAAGGCTAGCAAAGAGATCCACGAAATACAGATGTAAGTCTGTGAGATGAATTAACAGAACACTAAGCAGTTTCTCAGAAAGCTTCTTTCCAGATTTCATCTGAGGATATTTCCTTTTTCACCATAGCCCTCTATGGGCTTCCAAATATCACTTTGCCAATTCCACAGGAACTGTCTTAGCGAAAGGCTTCTTGAGGGGAAAGCTGTAACTCTGTGAGATGATTTCACAGAACACAAAGAAGTTTCTCAGAAAGTTTCTTTCTCTTTGTTATCGGAGGATATTTCCTTTGGCCCTATAGCCTTCAAAGGGATCCGAAATTTCTGTTCTCAGATTCCACAGAAATAAGGCTAGCAAAGAGATCCATGAAATACAGATGTAACTCTGTGAGATGAATTAACAGAACACTAAGCAGTTTCTCAGAAAGCTTCTTTCCAGATTTCATCTGAGGATATTTCCTTTTTCACCATAGCCCTCTATGGGCTTCCAAATATCACTTTGCCAATTCCACAAGAACTGTCTTAGCGAAAGGCTTCTTGAGGGGAAAGCTGTAACTCTGTGAGATGATTTCACAGAACACAAAGAAGTTTCTCAGAAAGCTTCTTTCTCTTTGTTATCGGAGGATATTTCCTTTGGCCCTATAGTCTTCAAAGGGATCCGAAATATCTGTTCTCAGATTCCACAGAAATAAGGCTAGGAAAGAGATCCAGGAAATACAGCTGTAACTCTGTGAGATGAATCTACAGAACACTTAGCAGTTTCTAATAAAGCTTCTATCCAGATTTCATCTGAGGATATTTCCTTTTTCACCATAGTCCTCTATGGGCTTCCAAATATCAGTTTGCCAATTCCACAAGAACTGTCTTAGCGAAAGGCTTCTTGAGCGGAAAGCTGTAACTCTGCGAGATGATTTCACACAACACAAAGAAGTTTCTCAGAAAGCTTCTTTCTCTTTGTTATCGGAGGATATATCCTTTGGCCCTATAGTCTTCAAAGGGATCCGAAATATCTATTCTCAGATTCCACAGAAATAAGGCTAGCAAAGAGATCCACGAAATACAGATGTAACTCTGTGAGATGAATTAACAGAACACTAAGCAGTTTCTCAGAAAGCTTCTTTCCAGATTTCATCTGAGGATATTTCCTTTTTCACCATAGCCCTCTATGGGCTTCCAAATATCACTTTGCCAATTCCACAAGAACTGTCTTAGCGAAAGGCTTCTTGAGGGGAAAGCTGTAACTCTGTGAGATGATTTCACAGAACACAAAGAAGTTTCTCAGAAAGCTTCTTTCTCTTTGTTATCGGAGGATATTTCCTTTGGCCCTATAGTCTTCAAAGGGATCCGAAATATCTGTTCTCAGATTCCAGAGAAATAAGGCTAGCAAAGAGATCCACGAAATACAGATGTAAGTCTGTGAGATGAAGTAACAGAACACTAAGCTGTTTCTCAGAAAGCTTCTTTCCAGATTTCATCTGAGGATATTTCCTTTTTCACCATAGCCCTCTAAGGGCTTCCAAATATCACTTTGCCAATTCCACAAGAACTGTCTTAGCGAAAGGCTTCTTGAGGGGAAAGCTGTAACTCTGTGAGATGATTTCACAGAACACAAAGAAGTTTCTCAGAAACCTTCTTTCTCTTTGTTATCGGAGGATATTTCCTTTGGCTCTATAGTCTTCAAAGGGATCCGAAATATCTGTTCTCAGATTCCACAGAAATAAGGCTAGCAAAGAGATCCACGAAATACAGATGTAACTCTGTGAGGTGAATTAACAGGACACTCAGCAGTTTCTAGGAAAGCTTATTTCCAGATTTCATCTGAGGATATTTCCTTTTTCACCATAGCCCTCTATGGGCTTCCAAATATCACTTTGCCAATTCCACAAGAACTGTCTTAGCGAAAGGCTTCTTGAGGGGAAAGCTGTAACTCTGTGAGATGATTTCACAGAACACAAAGAAGTTTCTCAGAAAGCTTCTATCTCTTTGTTATCGGAGGATATTTCCTTTGGCCCTCTAGTCTTCAAAGGGATCCGAAATATCTGTTCTCAGATTCCACAGAAATAAGGCTAGCAAAGAGATCCACGAAATACAGATGTAAGTCTGTGAGATGAAGTAACAGAACACTAAGCAGTTTCTCAGAAAGCTTCTTTCCAGATTTCATCTGAGGATATTTCCTTTTTCACCATAGCCCTCTATGGGCTTCCAAATATCACTTTGCCAATTCCACAAGAACTGTCTTAGCGAAAGGCTTCTTGAGGGGAAAGCTGTAACTCTGTGAGATGATTTCACAGAACACAAAGAAGTTTCTCAGAAAGCTTCCTTCTCTTTGTTATCGGAGGATATTTCCTTTGGCCCTATAGTCTTCAAAGGGATCCGAAATATCTGTTCTCAGATTCCACAGAAATAAGGCTAGCAAAGAGATCCACGAAATACAGATGTAACTCTGTGAGATGAATTAACAGAACACTAAGCAGTTTCCAAGAAAGCTTCTTTCCAGATTTCATCTGAGGATATTTCCTTTTTCACCATAGCCCTCTAAGGGCTTCCAAATATCACTTTGCCAATTCCACAAGAACTGTCTTAGCGAAAGGCTTCTTGAGGGGAAAGCTGTAACTCTGTGAGATGATTTCACAGAACACAAAGAAGTTTCTCAGAAAGCTTCTTTCTCTTTGTTATCGGAGGATATTTCCTTTGGCTATAGTCTTCAAAGGGATCCGAAATATCTGTTCTCAGATTCCACAGAAATAAGGCTAGCAAAGAGATCCACGAAATACAGATGTAACTCTGTGAGATGAATTAACAGAACACTTAGCAGTTTCTAGGAAAGCTTCTTTCCAGATTTCATCTGAGGAAATTTCCTTTTTCACCATAGCCCACTATGCGCTTCCAAATATCACTTTGCCAATTCCACAAGAACTGTCTTAGCGAAAGGCTTCTCTAGGGGAAAGCTGTAACTCTGTGAGATGATTTCACAGAACACAAAGAAGTTTCTCAGAAAGCTTCTTTCTCTTTGTTATCGGAGGATATTTCCTTTGGCCGTATAGTCTTCAAAGGGATCCGAAATATCTGTTCTCAGATTACACAGAAATAAGGCTAGCAAAGAGATCCACGAAATACAGATGTAAGTCTGTGAGATGAATTAACAGAACACTAAGCAGTTTCTCAGAAAGCTTCTTTCCAGATTTCATCTGAGGATATTTCCTTTTTCACCATAGCCCTCTATGAGCTTCCAAATATCACTTTGCCAATTCCACAGGAACTGTCTTAGCGAAAGGGTTCTTGAGGGGAAAGCTGTAACTCTGTGAGATGATTTCACAGAACACAAAGAAGTTTCTCAGAAAGCTTCTTTCTCTTTGTTATCGGAGGATATTTCCTTTGGTCCTATAGCCTTCAAAGGGATCCGAAATATCTGTTCTCAGATTCCACAGAAATAAGGCTAGCAAAGAGATCCATGAAATACAGATGTAAGTCTGTGAGATGAATTAACAGAACACTAAGCAGTTTCTCAGAAAGCTTCTTTCCAGATTTCATCTGAGGATATTTCCTTTTTCACCATAGCCCTCTATGGGCTTCCAAATATCACTTTGCCAATTCCACAAGAACTGTCTTAGCGAAAGGCTTCTTGAGGGGAAAGCTGTAACTCTGTGAGATGATTTCACAGAACACAAAGAAGTTTCTCAGAAAGCTTCTTTCTCTTTGTTATCGGAGGATATTTCCTTTGGCCCTATAGTCTTCAAAGGGATGCGAAATATCTGTTCTCAGATTCCACAGAAATAAGGCTAGGAAAGAGATCCACGAAATACAGCTGTAACTCTGTGAGATGAATTTACAGAACACTAAGCAGTTTCTAATAAAGCTTCTATCCAGATTTCATCTGAGGATATTTCCTTTTTCACCATAGCCCTCTAAGGGCTTCCAAATATCAGTTTGCCAATTCCACAAGAACTGTCTTAGCGAAAGGCTTCTTGAGGGGAAAGCTGTAACTCTGCGAGATGATTTCACACAACACAAAGAAGTTTCTCAGAAAGCTTCTTTCTCTTTGTTATCGGAGGATATATCCTTTGGCCCTATAGTCTTCAAAGGGATCCGAAATATCTATTCTCAGATTCCACAGAAATAAGGCTAGCAAAGAGATCCAAGAAATTCAGATGTAACTCTCTAAGATGAATTAACAGAACACTAAGCAGTTTCTAAGAAAGCTTCTTTCCAGATTTCATCTGAGGATATTTCCTTTTTCACCATAGCCCTCTATGGGCTTCCAAATATCACTTTGCCAATTCCACAAGAACTGTCTTAGCGAAAGGCTTCTCTAGCGGAAAGCTGTAACTCTGTGAGATGATTTCACAGAACACAAAGAAGTTTCTCAGAAAGCTTCTTTCTCTTTGTTATCGGAGGATATTTCCTTTGGCCCTATAGTCTTCAAAGGGATCCGAAATATCTGTTCTCAGATTACACAGAAATAAGGCTAGCAAAGAGGTCCACGAAATACAGATGTAAGTCTGTGAGATGAATTAACAGAACACTAAGCAGTTTCTCAGAAAGCTTCTTTCCAGATTTCATCTGAGGATATTTCCTTTTTCACCATAGCCCTCTATGGGCTTCCAAATATCACTTTGCCAATTCCACAAGAACTGTCTTAGCGAAAGGCTTCTTGAGGGGAAAGCTGTAACTCTGTGAGATGATTTCACAGAACACAAAGAAGTTTCTCAGAAAGCTTCTTTCTCTTTGTTATCGGAGGATATTTCCTTTGGCCCTATAGTCTTGAAAGGGATCCGAAATATCTGTTCTCAGATTCCAGAGAAATAAGGCTAGCAAACAGATCCACGAAATACAGATGTAAGTCTGTGAGATGAATTAACAGAACACTAAGCAGTTTCTCAGAAAGCTTCTTTCCAGATTTCATCTGAGGATATTTCCTTTTTCACCATAGCCCTCTAAGGGCTTCCAAATATCACTTTGCCAATTCCACAAGAACTGTCTTAGCGAAAGGCTTCTTGAGGGGAAAGCTGTAACTCTGTGAGATGATTTCACAGAACACAAAGAAGTTTCTCAGAAACCTTCTTTCTCTTTGTTATCGGAGGATATTTCCTTTGGCTCTATAGTCTTCAAAGGGATCCGAAATATCTGTTCTCAGATTCCACAGAAATAAGGCTAGCAAAGAGATCCACGAAATACAGATGTAACTCTGTGAGGTGAATTAACAGGACACTCAGCAGTTTTTAGGAAAGCTTCTTTCCAGATTTCATCTGAGGATATTTCCTTTTTCACCATAGCCCTCTATGGGCTTCCAAATATCACTTTGCCAATTCCACAAGAACTGTCTTAGCGAAAGGCTTCTTGAGGGGAAAGCTGTAACTCTGTGAGATGATTTCACAGAACACAAAGAAGTTTCTCAGAGAGCTTCTTTCTCTTTGTTATCGGAGTATATTTCCTTTGGCCCTATAGTCTTCAAAGGGATCCGAAATATCTGTTCTCAGATTCCACAGAAATAAGGCTAGCAAAGAGATCCACGAAATACAGATGTAACTCTGTGAGATGAATTAACAGAACACTAAGCAGTTTCCAAGAAAGCTTCTTTCCAGATTTCATCTGAGGATATTTCCTTTTTCACCATAGCCCTCTAAGGGCTTCCAAATATCACTTCTCCAATTCCACAAGAACTGTCTTAGCGAAAGGCTTCTTGAGGGGAAAGCTGTAACTCTGTGAGATGATTTCACAGAACACAAAGAAGTTTCTCAGAAAGCTTCTTTCTCTTTGTTATCGGAGGATATTTCCTTTGGCCCTATAGTCTTCAAAGGGATCCGAAATATCTGTTCTCAGATTCCACAGAAATAAGGCTAGCAAAGAGATCCACGAAATACAGATGTAACTCTGTGAGATGAATTAACAGGACACTTAGCAGTTTCTAGGAAAGCTTCTTTCCAGATTTCATCTGAGGATATTTCCTTTTTCACCATAGCCCTCTATGGGCTTCCAAATATCACTTTGCCAATTCCACAAGAACTGTCTTAGCGAAAGGCTTCTCGAGGGGAAAGCTGTAACTCTGTGAGATGATTTCACAGAACACAAAGAAGTTTCTCAGAAAGCTTCTTTCTCTTTGTTATCGGAGGATATTTCCTTTGGCCCTATAGTCTTCAAAGGGATCCGAAATATCTGTTCTCAGATTCCACAGAAATAAGGCTAGCAAAGAGATCCACGAAATACAGATGTAACTCTGTGAGATGAATTAACAGAACACTAAGCAGTTTCCAAGAAAGCTTCTTTCCTGATTTCGTCTGAGGATATTTCCTTTTTCACCATAGCCCTCTATGGGCTTCCAAATATCACTTTGCCAATTCCACAAGAACTGTCTTAGCGAAAGGCTTCTTGAGGGGAAAGTTGTAACTCTGTGAGATGATTTCACAGAACACAAAGAAGTTTCTCAGAAAGCTTCTTTCTCTTTGTTATCAGAAGATATTTCCTTTGGCCCTATAGTCTTCAAAGGGATCCGAAATATCTGTTCTCAGATTCCACAGAAATAAGGCTAGCAAAGAGATCCACGAAATACAGATGTAATTCTGTGAGATGAATTAACAGAACACTAAGCAGTTTCTCAGAAAGCTTCTTTCCAGATTTCATCTGAGGATATTTCCTTTTTCACCATAGCCCTCTATGGGCTTCCAAATATCACTTTGCCAATTCCACAAGAACTGTCTTAGCGAAAGGCTTCTCGAGGGGAAAGCTGTAACTCTGTGAGATGATTTCACAGAACACAAAGAAGTTTCTCAGAAAGCTTCTTTCTCTTTGTTATCGGAGGATATTTCCTTTGGCCCTATAGTCTTCAAAGGGATCCGAAATATCTGTTCTCAGATTCCACAGAAATAAGGCTAGCAAAGAGATCCACGAAGTACAGATGTAAGTCTGTGAGATGAATTAACAGAACACTAAGCAGTTTCTCAAAAAGCTTCTTTCCATATTTCATCTGAGGATATTTCCTTTTTCACCATAGCCCTCTATGGGCTTCCAAATATCACTTTGCCAATTCCACAAGAACTGTCTTAGCAAAAGGCTTCTTGAGGGGAAAGCTGTAACTCTGTGAGATGATTTCACAGAACACAAAGAAGTTTCTCAGAAAGCTTCTTTCTCTTTGTTATCGGAAGATATTTCCTTTGGCTCTATAGTCTTCAAAGGGATCCGAAATATCTGTTCTCAGATTCCACAGAAATAAGGCTAGCAAAGAGATCCACGAAATACAGATGTAACTCTGTGAGGTGAATTAACAGGACACTCAGCAGTTTCTAGGAAAGCTTCTTTCCAGATTTCATCTGAGGATATTTCCTTTTTCACCATAGCCCTCTATGGGCTTCCAAATATCACTTTGCCAATTCCACAAGAACTGTCTTAGCGAAAGGCTTCTTGAGGGGAAAGCTGTAACTCTGTGAGATGATTTCACAGAACACAAAGAAGTTTCTCAGAAAGCTTCTTTCTCTTTGTTATCGGAGGATATTTCCTTTGGCCCTATAGTCTTCAAAGGGATCCGAAATATCTGTTCTCAGATTCCACAGAAATAAGGCTAGCAAAGAGATCCACGAAATACAGATGTAACTCTGTGAGATGAATTAACAGGACACTTAGCAGTTTCTAGGAAAGCTTCTTTCCAGATTTCATCTGAGGATATTTCCTTTTTCACCATAGCCCTCTATGGGCTTCCAAATATCACTTTGCCAATTCCACAAGAACTGTCTTAGCGAAAGGCTTCTCGAGAGGAAAGCTGTAACTCTGTGAGATGATTTCACAGAACACAAAGAAGTTTCTCAGAAAGCTTCTTTCTCTTTGTTATCGGAGGATATTTCCTTTGGCCCTATAGTCTTCAAAGGGATCCGAAATATCTGTTCTCAGATTCCACAGAAATAAGGCTAGCAAAGAGATCCAAGAAATACAGATGTAACTCTGTGAGATGAATTAACAGAACACTAAGCAGTTTCCAAGAAAGCTTCTTTCCTGATTTCATCTGAGGATATTTCCTTTTTCACCATAGCCCTCTATGGGCTTCCAAATATCACTTTGCCAATTCCACAAGAACTGTCTTAGCGAAAGGCTTCTCGAGGGGAAAGCTGTAACTCTGTGAGATGATTTCACAGAACACAAAGAAGTTTCTCAGAAAGCTTCCTTCTCTTTGTTATCGGAGGATATTTCCTTTGGCCCTATAGTCTTCAAAGGGATCCGAAATATCTGTTCTCAGATTCCACAGAAATAAGGCTAGCAAAGAGATCCACGAAGTACAGATGTAACTCTGTGAGATGAATTAACAGAACACTAAGCGGTTTCCAAGAAAGCTTCTTTCCTGATTTCGTCTGAGGATATTTCCTTTTTCACCATAGCCCTCTATGGGCTTCCAAATATCACTTTGCCAATTCCACAAGAACTGTCTTAGCGAAAGGCTTCTTGAGGGGAAAGTTGTAACTCTGTGAGATGATTTCACAGAACACAAAGAAGTTTCTCAGAAAGCTTCTTTCTCTTTGTTATCAGAAGATATTTCCTTTGGCCCTATAGTCTTCAAAGGGATCCGAAATATCTGTTCTCAGATTCCACAGAAATAAGGCTAGCAAAGAGATCCACGAAATACAGATGTAAGTCTGTGAGATGAAGTAACAGAACACTAAGCAGTTTCTCAGAAAGCTTCTTTCCAGATTTCATCTGAGGATATTTCCTTTTTCACCATAGCCCTCTAAGGGCTTCCAAATATCACTTTGCCAATTCCACAAGAACTGTCTTAGCGAAAGGCTTCTTGAGGGGAAAGCTGTAACTCTGTGAGATGATTTCACAGAACACAAAGAAGTTTCTCAGAAAGCTTCTTTCTCTTTGTTATCGGAGGATATTTCCTTTGGCTCTATAGTCTTCAAAGGGATCCGAAATATCTGTTCTCAGATTCCACAGAAATAAGGCTAGGAAAGAGATCCACGAAATACAGATGTAACTCTGTGAGGTGAATTAACAGGACACTCAGCAGTTTCTAGGAAAGCTTATTTCCAGATTTCATCTGAGGATATTTCCTTTTTCACCATAGCCCTCTATGGACTTCCAAATATCACTTTGCCAATTCCACAAGAACTGTCTTAGCGAAAGGCTTCTTGAGGGGAAAGCTGTAACTCTGTGAGATGATTTCACAGAACACAAAGAAGTTTCTCAGAAAGCTTCTATCTCTTTGTTATCGGAGGATATTTTCTTTGGCCCTCTAGTCTTCAAAGGGATCCGAAATATCTGTTCTCAGATTCCACAGAAATAAGGCTAGCAAAGAGATCCACGAAATACAGATGTAAGTCTGTGAGATGAAGTAACAGAACACTAAGCAGTTTCTCAGAAAGCTTCTTTCCAGATTTCATCTGAGGATATTTCCTTTTTCACCATAGCCCTCTAGGGGCTTCCAAATATCACTTTGCCAATTCCACAAGAACTGTCTTAGCGAAAGGCTTCTTGAGGGGAAAGCTGTAACTCTGTGAGATGATTTCACAGAACACAAAGAAGTTTCTCAGAAAGCTTCCTTCTCTTTGTTATCGGAGGATATTTCCTTTGGCCCTATAGTCTTCAAAGGGATCCGAAATATCTGTTCTCAGATTCCACAGAAATAAGGCTAGCAAAGAGATCCACGAAATACAGATGTAACTCTGTGAGATGAATTAACAGAACACTAAGCAGTTTCCAAGAAAGCTTCTTTCCAGATTTCATCTGAGGATATTTCCTTTTTCACCATAGCCCTCTAAGGGCTTCCAAATATCACTTTGCCAATTCCACAAGAACTGTCTTAGCGAAAGGCTTCTTGAGGGGAAAGCTGTAACTCTGTGAGATGATTTCACAGAACACAAAGAAGTTTCTCAGAAAGCTTCTTTCTCTTTGTTATCGGAGGATATTTCCTTTGGCTATAGTCTTCAAAGGGATCCGAAATATCTGTTCTCAGATTCCACAGAAATAAGGCTAGCAAAGAGATCCACGAAATACAGATGTAACTCTGTGAGATGAATTAAAAGAACACTTAGCAGTTTCTAGGAAAGCTTCTTTCCAGATTTCATCTGAGGATATTTCCTTTTTCACCATAGCCCACTATGGGCTTCCAAATATCACTTTGCCAATTCCACAAGAACTGTCTTAGCGAAAGGCTTCTCTAGGGGAAAGCTGTAACTCTGTGAGATGATTTCACAGAACACAAAGAAGTTTCTCAGAAAGCTTCTTTCTCTTTGTTATCGGAGGATATTTCCTTTGGCCGTATAGTCTTCAAAGGGATCCGAAATATCTGTTCTCAGATTCCACAGAAATAAGGCTAGCAAAGAGATCCAAGAAATACAGATGTAACTCTGTGAGATGAATTAACAGAACACTAAGCAGTTTCCAAGAAAGCTTCTTTCCTGATTTCATCTGAGGATATTTCCTTTTTCACCATAGCCCTCTATGGGCTTCCAAATATCACTTTGCCAATTCCACAAGAACTGTCTTAGCGAAAGGCTTCTCGAGGGGAAAGCTGTAACTCTGTGAGATGATTTCACAGAACACAAAGAAGTTTCTCAGAAAGCTTCTTTCTCTTTGTTATCGGAGGATATTTCCTTTGGCCCTATAGTCTTCAAAGGGATCCGAAATATCTGTTCTCAGATTCCACAGAAATAAGGCTAGCAAAGAGATCCACGAAATACAGATGTAACTCTGTGAGATGAATTAACAGAACACTAAGCAGTTTCCAAGAAAGCTTCTTTCCTGATTTCGTCTGAGGATATTTCCTTTTTCACCATAGCCCTCTATGGGCTTCCAAATATCACTTTGCCAATTCCACAAGAACTGTCTTTGCGAAAGGCTTCTTGAGGGGAAAGTTGTAACTCTGTGAGATGATTTCACAGAACACAAAGAAGTTTCTCAGAAAGCTTCTTTCTCTTTGTTATCAGAAGATATTTCCTTTGGCCCTATAGTCTTCAAAGGGATCCGAAATATCTGTTCTCAGATTCCACAGAAATAAGGCTAGCAAAGAGATCCACGAAATACAGATGTAAGTCTGTGAGATGAAGTAACAGAACACTAAGCAGTTTCTCAGAAAGCTTCTTTCCAGATTTCATCTGAGGATATTTCCTTTTTCACCATAGCCCTCTAAGGGCTTCCAAATATCACTTTGCCAATTCCACAAGAACTGTCTTAGCGAAAGGCTTCTTGAGGGGAAAGCTGTAACTCTGTGAGATGATTTCACAGAACACAAAGAAGTTTCTCAGAAACCTTCTTTCTCTTTGTTATCGGAGGATATTTCCTTTGGCTCTATAGTCTTCAAAGGGATCCGAAATATCTGTTCTCAGATTCCACAGAAATAAGGCTAGCAAAGAGATCCACGAAATACAGATGTAACTCTGTTAGGTGAATTAACAGGACACTCAGCAGTTTCTAGGAAAGCTTATTTCCAGATTTCATCTGAGGATATTTCCTTTTTCACCATAGCCCTCTATGGGCTTCCAAATATCACTTTGCCAATTCCACAAGAACTGTCTTAGCGAAAGGCTTCTTGAGGGGAAAGCTGTAACTCTGTGAGATGATTTCACAGAACACAAAGAAGTTTCTCAGAAAGCTTCTATCTCTTTGTTATCGGAGGATATTTCCTTTGGCCCTCTAGTCTTCAAAGGGATCCGAAATATCTGTTCTCAGATTCCACAGAAATAAGGCTAGCAAAGAGATCCACGAAATACAGATGTAAGTCTGTGAGATGAAGTAACAGAACACTAAGCAGTTTCTCAGAAAGCTTCTTTCCAGATTTCATCTGAGGATATTTCCTTTTTCACCATAGCCCTCTAGGGGCTTCCAAATATCACTTTGCCAATTCCACAAGAACTGTCTTAGCGAAAGGCTTCTTGAGGGGAAAGCTGTAACTCTGTGAGATGATTTCACAGAACACAAAGAAGTTTCTCAGAAAGCTTCCTTCTCTTTGTTATAGGAGGATATTTCCTTTGGCCCTATAGTCTTCAAAGGGATCCGAAATATCTGTTCTCAGATTCCACAGAAATAAGGCTAGCAAAGAGATCCACGAAATACAGATGTAACTCTGTGAGATGAATTAACAGAACACTAAGCAGTTTCCAAGAAAGCTTCTTTCCAGATTTCATCTGAGGATATTTCCTTTTTCACCATAGCCCTCTAAGGGCTTCCAAATATCACTTTGCCAATTCCACAAGAACTGTCTTAGCGAAAGGCTTCTTGAGGGGAAAGCTGTAACTCTGTGAGATGATTTCACAGAACACAAAGAAGTTTCTCAGAAAGCTTCTTTCTCTTTGTTATCGGAGGATATTTCCTTTGGCTATAGTCTTCAAAGGGATCCGAAATATCTGTTCTCAGATTCCACAGAAATAAGGCTAGCAAAGAGATCCACGAAATACAGATGTAACTCTGTGAGATGAATTAACAGAACACTTAGCAGTTTCTAGGAAAGCTTCTTTCCAGATTTCATCTGAGGATATTTCCTTTTTCACCATAGCCCACTATGGGCTTCCAAATATCACTTTGCCAATTCCACAAGAACTGTCTTAGCGAAAGGCTTCTCTAGGGGAAAGCTGTAACTCTGTGAGATGATTTCACAGAACACAAAGAAGTTTCTCAGAAAGCTTCTTTCTCTTTGTTATCGGAGGATATTTCCTTTGGCCGTATAGTCTTCAAAGGGATCCGAAATATCTGTTCTCAGATTACACAGAAATAAGGCTAGCAAAGAGATCCACGAAATACAGATGTAAGTCTGTGAGATGAATTAACAGAACACTAAGCAGTTTCTCAGAAAGCTTCTTTCCAGATTTCATCTGAGGATATTTCCTTTTTCACCATAGCCCTCTATGAGCTTCCAAATATCACTTTGCCAATTCCACAGGAACTGTCTTAGCGAAAGGGTTCTTGAGGGGAAAGCTGTAACTCTGTGAGATGATTTCACAGAACACAAAGAAGTTTCTCAGAAAGCTTCTTTCTCTTTGTTATCGGAGGATATTTCCTTTGGTCCTATAGCCTTCAAAGGGATCCGAAATATCTGTTCTCAGATTCCACAGAAATAAGGCTAGCAAAGAGATCCATGAAATACAGATGTAAGTCTGTGAGATGAATTAACAGAACACTAAGCAGTTTCTCAGAAAGCTTCTTTCCAGATTTCATCTGAGGATATTTCCTTTTTCACCATAGCCCTCTATGGGCTTCCAAATATCACTTTGCCAATTCCACAGGAACTGTCTTAGCGAAAGGCTTCTTGAGGGGAAAGCTGTAACTCTGTGAGATGATTTCACAGAACACAAAGAAGTTTCTCAGAAAGCTTCTTTCTCTTTGTTATCGGAGGATATTTCCTTTGGCCCTATAGTCTTCAAAGGGATGCGAAATATCTGTTCTCAGATTCCACAGAAATAAGGCTAGGAAAGAGATCCACGAAATACAGCTGTAACTCTGTGAGATGAATTTACAGAACACTAAGCAGTTTCTAATAAAGCTTCTATCCAGATTTCATCTGAGGATATTTCCTTTTTCACCATAGCCCTATAAGGGCTTCCAAATATCAGTTTGCCAATTCCACAAGAACTGTCTTAGCGAAAGGCTTCTTGAGGGGAAAGTTGTAACTCTGCGAGATGATTTCACAGAACACAAAGAAGTTTCTCAGAAAGCTTCTTTCTCTTTGTTATCGGAGGATATATCCTTTGGCCCTATAGTCTTCAAAGGGATCCGAAATATCTATTCTCAGATTCCACAGAAATAAGGCTAGCAAAGAGATCCAAGAAATTCAGATGTAACTCTCTAAGATGAATTAACAGAACACTAAGCAGTTTCTAAGAAAGCTTCTTTCCAGATTTCATCTGAGGATATTTCCTTTTTCACCATAGCCCTCTATGGGCTTCCAAATATCACTTTGCCAATTCCACAAGAACTGTCTTAGCGAAAGGCTTCTCTAGCGGAAAGCTGTAACTCTGTGAGATGATTTCACAGAACACAAAGAAGTTTCTCAGAGAGCTTCTTTCTCTTTGTTATCGGAGTATATTTCCTTTGGCCCTATAGTCTTCAAAGGGATCCGAAATATCTGTTCTCAGATTCCACAGAAATAAGGCTAGCAAAGAGATCCACGAAATACAGATGTAACTCTGTGAGATGAATTAACAGAACACTAAGCAGTTTCCAAGAAAGCTTCTTTCCAGATTTCATCTGAGGATATTTCCTTTTTCACCATAGCCCTCTAAGGGCTTCCAAATATCACTTCTCCAATTCCACAAGAACTGTCTTAGCGAAAGGCTTCTTGAGGGGAAAGCTGTAACTCTGTGAGATGATTTCACAGAACACAAAGAAGTTTCTCAGAAAGCTTCTTTCTCTTTGTTATCGGAGGATATTTCCTTTGGCCCTATAGTCTTCAAAGGGATCCGAAATATCTGTTCTCAGATTCCACAGAAATAAGGCTAGCAAAGAGATCCACGAAATACAGATGTAACTCTGTGAGATGAATTAACAGGACACTTAGCAGTTTCTAGGAAAGCTTCTTTCCAGATTTCATCTGAGGATATTTCCTTTTTCACCATAGCCCTCTATGGGCTTCCAAATATCACTTTGCCAATTCCACAAGAACTGTCTTAGCGAAAGGCTTCTCGAGAGGAAAGCTGTAACTCTGTGAGATGATTTCACAGAACACAAAGAAGTTTCTCAGAAAGCTTCTTTCTCTTTGTTATCAGAGGATATTTCCTTTGGCCCTATAGTCTTCAAAGGGATCCGAAATATCTGTTCTCAGATTCCACAGAAATAAGGCTAGCAAAGAGATCCACGAAATACAGATGTAACTCTGTGAGATGAATTAACAGAACACTAAGCAGTTTCCAAGAAAGCTTCTTTCCTGATTTCATCTGAGGATATTTCCTTTTTCACCATAGCCCTCTATGGGCTTCCAAATATCACTTTGCCAATTCCACAAGAACTGTCTTAGCGAAAGGCTTCTCGAGGGGAAAGCTGTAACTCTGTGAGATGATTTCACAGAACACAAAGAAGTTTCTCAGAAAGCTTCTTTCTCTTTGTTATCGGAGGATATTTCCTTTGGCCCTATAGTCTTCAAAGGGATCCGAAATATCTGTTCTCAGATTCCACAGAAATAAGGCTAGCAAAGAGATCCACGAAATACAGATGTAACTCTGTGAGATGAATTAACAGAACACTAAGCAGTTTCCAAGAAAGCTTCTTTCCTGATTTCGTCTGAGGATATTTCCTTTTTCACCATAGCCCTCTATGGGCTTCCAAATATCACTTTGCCAATTCCACAAGAACTGTCTTAGCGAAAGGCTTCTTGAGGGGAAAGTTGTAACTCTGTGAGATGATTTCACAGAACACAAAGAAGTTTCTCAGAAAGCTTCTTTCTCTTTGTTATCAGAAGATATTTCCTTTGGCCCTATAGTCTTCAAAGGGATCCGAAATATCTGTTCTCAGATTCCACAGAAATAAGGCTAGCAAAGAGATCCACGAAATACAGATGTAATTCTGTGAGATGAATTAACAGAACACTAAGCAGTTTCTCAGAAAGCTTCTTTCCAGATTTCATCTGAGGATATTTCCTTTTTCACCATAGCCCTCTATGGGCTTCCAAATATCACTTTGCCAATTCCACAAGAACTGTCTTAGCGAAAGGCTTCTCGAGGGGAAAGCTGTAACTCTGTGAGATGATTTCACAGAACACAAAGAAGTTTCTCAGAAAGCTTCTTTCTCTTTGTTATCGGAGGATATTTCCTTTGGCCCTATAGTCTTCAAAGGGATCCGAAATATCTGTTCTCAGATTCCACAGAAATAAGGCTAGCAAAGAGATCCACGAAGTACAGATGTAAGTCTGTGAGATGAATTAACAGAACACTAAGCAGTTTCTCAAAAAGCTTCTTTCCATATTTCATCTGAGGATATTTCCTTTTTCACCATAGCCCTCTATGGGCTTCCAAATATCACTTTGCCAATTCCACAAGAACTGTCTTAGCAAAAGGCTTCTTGAGGGGAAAGCTGTAACTCTGTGAGATGATTTCACAGAACACAAAGAAGTTTCTCAGAAAGCTTCTTTCTCTTTGTTATCGGAGGATATTTCCTTTGGCTCTATAGTCTTCAAAGGGATCCGAAATATCTGTTCTCAGATTCCACAGAAATAAGGCTAGCAAAGAGATCCACGAAATACAGATGTAACTCTGTGAGGTGAATTAACAGGACCCTCAGCAGTTTCTAGGAAAGCTTCTTTCCAGATTTCATCTGAGGATATTTCCTTTTTCACCATAGCCCTCTATGGGCTTCCAAATATCACTTTGCCAATTCCACAAGAACTGTCTTAGCGAAAGGCTTCTTGAGGGGAAAGCTGTAACTCTGTGAGATGATTTCACAGAACACAAAGAAGTTTCTCAGAAAGCTTCTTTCTCTTTGTTATCGGAGGATATTTCCTTTGGCCCTATAGTCTTCAAAGGGATCCGAAATATCTGTTCTCAGATTCCACAGAAATAAGGCTAGCAAAGAGATCCACGAAATACAGATGTAACTCTGTGAGGTGAATTAACAGGACACTCAGCAGTTTCTAGGAAAGCTTCTTTCCAGATTTCATCTGAGGATATTTCCTTTTTCACCATAGCCCTCTATGGGCTTCCAAATATCACTTTGCCAATTCCACAAGAACTGTCTTAGCGAAAGGCTTCTTGAGGGGAAAGCTGTAACTCTGTGAGATGATTTCACAGAACACAAAGAAGTTTCTCAGAGAGCTTCTTTCTCTTTGTTATCGGAGTATATTTCCTTTGGCCCTATAGTCTTCAAAGGGATCCGAAATATCTGTTCTCAGATTCCACAGAAATAAGGCTAGCAAAGAGATCCACGAAATACAGATGTAACTCTGTGAGATGAATTAACAGAACACTAAGCAGTTTCCAAGAAAGCTTCTTTCCAGATTTCATCTGAGGATATTTCCTTTTTCACCATAGCCCTCTAAGGGCTTCCAAATATCACTTCTCCAATTCCACAAGAACTGTCTTAGCGAAAGGCTTCTTGAGGGGAAAGCTGTAACTCTGTGAGATGATTTCACAGAACACAAAGAAGTTTCTCAGAAAGCTTCTTTCTCTTTGTTATCGGAGGATATTTCCTTTGGCCCTATAGTCTTCAAAGGGATCCGAAATATCTGTTCTCAGATTCCACAGAAATAAGGCTAGCAAAGAGATCCACGAAATACAGATGTAACTTTGTGAGATGAATTAACAGGACACTTAGCAGTTTCTAGGAAAGCTTCTTTCCAGATTTCATCTGAGGATATTTCCTTTTTCACCATAGCCCTCTATGGGCTTCCAAATATCACTTTGCCAATTCCACAAGAACTGTCTTAGCGAAAGGCTTCTCGAGAGGAAAGCTGTAACTCTGTGAGATGATTTCACAGAACACAAAGAAGTTTCTCAGAAAGCTTCTTTCTCTTTGTTATCGGAGGATATTTCCTTTGGCCCTATAGTCTTCAAAGGGATCCGAAATATCTGTTCTCAGATTCCACAGAAATAAGGCTAGCAAAGAGATCCACGAAATACAGATGTAACTCTGTGAGATGAATTAACAGAACACTAAGCAGTTTCCAAGAAAGCTTGTTTCCTGATTTCATCTGAGGATATTTCCTTTTTCACCATAGCCCTCTATGGGCTTCCAAATATCACTTTGCCAATTCCACAAGAACTGTCTTAGCGAAAGGCTTCTCGAGGGGAAAGCTGTAACTCTGTGAGATGATTTCACAGAACACAAAGAAGTTTCTCAGAAAGCTTCTTTCTCTTTGTTATCGGAGGATATTTCCTTTGGCCCTATAGTCTTCAAAGGGATCCGAAATATCTGTTCTCAGATTCCACAGAAATAAGGCTAGCAAAGAGATCCACGAAATACAGATGTAACTCTGTGAGATGAATTAACAGAACACTAAGCAGTTTCCAAGAAAGCTTCTTTCCTGATTTCGTCTGAGGATATTTCCTTTTTCACCATAGCCCTCTATGGACTTCCAAATATCACTTTGCCAATTCCACAAGAACTGTCTTAGAGAAAGGCTTCTTGAGGGTAAAGTTGTAACTCTGTGAGATGATTTCACAGAACACAAAGAAGTTTCTCAGAAAGCTTCTTTCTCTTTGTTATCAGAAGATATTTCCTTTGGCCCTATAGTCTTCAAAGGGATCCGAAATATCTGTTCTCAGATTCCACAGAAATAAGGCTAGCAAAGAGATCCACGAAATACAGATGTAATTCTGTGAGATGAATTAACAGAACACTAAGCAGTTTCTCAGAAAGCTTCTTTCCAGATTTCATCTGAGGATATTTCCTTTTTCACCATAGCCCTCTATGGGCTTCCAAATATCACTTTGCCAATTCCACAAGAACTGTCTTAGCGAAAGGCTTCTCGAGGGGAAAGCTGTAACTCTGTGAGATGATTTCACAGAACACAAAGAAGTTTCTCAGAAAGCTTCTTTCTCTTTGTTATCGGAGGATATTTCCTTTGGCCCTATAGTCTTCAAAGGGATCCGAAATATCTGTTCTCAGATTCCACAGAAATAAGGCTAGCAAAGAGATCCACGAAGTACAGATGTAAGTCTGTGAGATGAATTAACAGAACACTAAGCAGTTTCTCAAAAAGCTTCTTTCCATATTTCATCTGAGGATATTTCCTTTTTCACCATAGCCCTCTATGGGCTTCCAAATATCACTTTGCCAATTCCACAAGAACTGTCTTAGCAAAAGGCTTCTTGAGGGGAAAGCTGTAACTCTGTGAGATGATTTCACAGAACACAAAGAAGTTTCTCAGAAAGCTTCTTTCTCTTTGTTATCGGAGGATATTTCCTTTGGCTCTATAGTCTTCAAAGGGATCCGAAATATCTGTTCTCAGATTCCACAGAAATAAGGCTAGCAAAGAGATCCACGAAATACAGATGTAACTCTGTGAGGTGAATTAACAGGACACTCAGCAGTTTCTAGGAAAGCTTCTTTCCAGATTTCATCTGAGGATATTTCCTTTTTCACCATAGCCCTCTATGGGCTTCCAAATATCACTTTGCCAATTCCACAAGAACTGTCTTAGCGAAAGGCTTCTTGAGGGGAAAGCTGTAACTCTGTGAGATGATTTCACAGAACACAAAGAAGTTTCTCAGAAAGCTTCTTTCTCTTTGTTATCGGAGGATATTTCCTTTGGCCCTATAGTCTTCAAAGGGATCCGAAATATCTGTTCTCAGATTCCACAGAAATAAGGCTAGCAAAGAGATCCACGAAATACAGATGTAACTCTGTGAGATGAATTAACAGGACACTTAGCAGTTTCTAGGAAAGCTTCTTTCCAGATTTCATCTGAGGATATTTCCTTTTTCACCATAGCCCTCTATGGGCTTCCAAATATCACTTTGCCAATTCCACAAGAACTGTCTTAGCGAAAGGCTTCTCGAGAGGAAAGCTGTAACTCTGTGAGATGATTTCACAGAACACAAAGAAGTTTCTCAGAAAGCTTCTTTCTCTTTGTTATCGGAGGATATTTCCTTTGGCCCTATAGTCTTCAAAGGGATCCGAAATATCTGTTCTCAGATTCCACAGAAATAAGGCTAGCAAAGAGATCCACGAAATACAGATGTAACTCTGTGAGATGAATTAACAGAACACTAAGCAGTTTCCAAGAAAGCTTCTTTCCTGATTTCATCTGAGGATATTTCCTTTTTCACCATAGCCCTCTATGGGCTTCCAAATATCACTTTGCCAATTCCACAAGAACTGTCTTAGCGAAAGGCTTCTCGAGGGGAAAGCTGTAACTCTGTGAGATGATTTCACAGAACACAAAGAAGTTTCTCAGAAAGCTTCTTTCTCTTTGTTATCGGAGGATATTTCCTTTGGCCCTATAGTCTTCAAAGGGATCCGAAATATCTGTTCTCAGATTCCACAGAAATAAGGCTAGCAAAGAGATCCACGAAATACAGATGTAACTCTGTGAGATGAATTAACAGAACACTAAGCAGTTTCCAAGAAAGCTTCTTTCCTGATTTCGTCTGAGGATATTTCCTTTTTCACCATAGCCCTCTATGGGCTTCCAAATATCACTTTGCCAATTCCACAAGAACTGTCTTAGCGAAAGGCTTCTTGAGGGGAAAGTTGTAACTCTGTGAGATGATTTCACAGAACACAAAGAAGTTTCTCAGAAAGCTTCTTTCTCTTTGTTATCAGAAGATATTTCCTTTGGCCCTATAGTCTTCAAAGGGATCCGAAATATCTGTTCTCAGATTCCACAGAAATAAGGCTATCAAAGAGATCCACGAAATACAGATGTAATTCTGTGAGATGAATTAACAGAACACTAAGCAGTTTCTCAGAAAGCTTCTTTCCAGATTTCATCTGAGGATATTTCCTTTTTCACCATAGCCCTCTATGGGCTTCCAATTATCACTTTGCTAATTCCACAAGAACTGTCTTAGCGAAAGGCTTCTTGAGGGGAAAGCTGTAACTCTGTGAGATGATTTCACAGAACACAAAGAAGTTTCTCAGAAAGCTTCTTTCTCTTTGTTATCGGAGGATATTTCCTTTGGCCCTATAGTCTTCAAAGGGATCCGAAATATCTGTTCTCAGATTCCACAGAAATAAGGCTAGCAAAGAGATCCACGAAATACAGATGTAAGTCTGTGAGATGAATTAACAGAACACTAAGCAGTTTCTCAAAAAGCTTCTTTCCATATTTCATCTGAGGATATTTCCTTTTTCACCATAGCCCTCTATGGGCTTCCAAATATCACTTTGCCAATTCCACAAGAACTGTCTTAGCAAAAGGCTTCTTGAGGGGAAAGCTGTAACTCTGTGAGATGATTTCACAGAACACAAAGAAGTTTCTCAGAAAGCTTCTTTCTCTTTGTTATCGGAGGATATTTCCTTTGGCTCTATAGTCTTCAAAGGGATCCGAAATATCTGTTCTCAGATTCCACAGAAATAAGGCTAGCAAAGAGATCCACGAAATACAGATGTAACTCTGTGAGGTGAATTAACAGAACACTAAGCAGTTTCTCAGAAAGCTTCTTTCCAGATTTCATCTGAGGATATTTCCTTTTTCACCATAGCCCTCTATGGGCTTCCAAATATCACTTTGCCAATTCCACAAGAACTGTCTTAGCGAAAGGCTTCTTGAGGGGAAAGCTGTAACTCTGTGAGATGATTTCACAGAACACAAAGAAGTTTCTCAGAAAGCTTCTTTCTCTTTGTTATCGGAGGATATTTCCTTTGGCCCTATAGCCTTCAAAGGGATCCGAAATTTCTGTTCTCAGATTCCACAGAAATAAGGCTAGCAAAGAGATCCATGAAATACAGATGTAACTCTGTGAGATGAATTAACAGAACACTAAGCAGTTTCTCAGAAAGCTTCTTTCCAGATTTCATCTGAGGATATTTCCTTTTTCACCATAGCCCTCTATGGGCTTCCAAATATCACTTTGCCAATTCCACAAGAACTGTCTTAGCGAAAGGCTTCTTGAGGGGAAAGCTGTAACTCTGTGAGATGATTTCACAGAACACAAAGAAGTTTCTCAGAAAGCTTCTTTCTCTTTGTTATCGGAGGATATTTCCTTTGGCCCTATAGTCTTCAAAGGGATCCGAAATATCTGTTCTCAGATTCCACAGAAATAAGGCTAGGAAAGAGATCCAGGAAATACAGCTGTAACTCTGTGAGATGAATCTACAGAACACTAAGCAGTTTCTAATAAAGCTTCTATCCAGATTTCATCTGAGGATATTTCCTTTTTCACCATAGTCCTCTATGGGCTTCCAAATATCAGTTTGCCAATTCCACAAGAACTGTCTTAGCGAAAGGCTTCTTGAGCGGAAAGCTGTAACTCTGCGAGATGATTTCACACAACACAAAGAAGTTTCTCAGAAAGCTTCTTTCTCTTTGTTATCGGAGGATATATCCTTTGGCCCTATAGTCTTCAAAGGGATCCGAAATATCTATTCTCAGATTCCACAGAAATAAGGCTAGCAAAGAGATCCACGAAATACAGATGTAACTCTGTGAGATGAATTAACAGAACACTAAGCAGTTTCTCAGAAAGCTTCTTTCCAGATTTCATCTGAGGATATTTCCTTTTTCACCATAGCCCTCTATGGGCTTCCAAATATCACTTTGCCAATTCCACAAGAACTGTCTTAGCGAAAGGCTTCTTGAGGGGAAAGCTGTAACTCTGTGAGATGATTTCACAGAACACAAAGAAGTTTCTCAGAAAGCTTCTTTCTCTTTGTTATCGGAGGATATTTCCTTTGGCCCTATAGTCTTCAAAGGGATCCGAAATATCTGTTCTCAGATTCCAGAGAAATAAGGCTAGCAAAGAGATCCACGAAATACAGATGTAAGTCTGTGAGATGAAGTAACAGAACACTAAGCAGTTTCTCAGAAAGCTTCTTTCCAGATTTCATCTGAGGATATTTCCTTTTTCACCATAGCCCTCTAAGGGCTTCCAAATATCACTTTGCCAATTCCACAAGAACTGTCTTAGCGAAAGGCTTCTTGAGGGGAAAGCTGTAACTCTGTGAGATGATTTCACAGAACACAAAGAAGTTTCTCAGAAACCTTCTTTCTCTTTGTTATCGGAGGATATTTCCTTTGGCTCTATAGTCTTCAAAGGGATCCGAAATATCTGTTCTCAGATTCCACAGAAATAAGGCTAGCAAAGAGATCCACGAAATACAGATGTAACTCTGTGAGGTGAATTAACAGGACACTCAGCAGTTTCTAGGAAAGCTTATTTCCAGATTTCATCTGAGGATATTTCCTTTTTCACCATAGCCCTCTATGGGCTTCCAAATATCACTTTGCCAATTCCACAAGAACTGTCTTAGCGAAAGGCTTCTTGAGGGGAAAGCTGTAACTCTGTGAGATGATTTCACAGAACACAAAGAAGTTTCTCAGAAAGCTTCTATCTCTTTGTTATCGGAGGATATTTCCTTTGGCCCTCTAGTCTTCAAAGGGATCCGAAATATCTGTTCTCAGATTCCACAGAAATAAGGCTAGCAAAGAGATCCACGAAATACAGATGTAAGTCTGTGAGATGAAGTAACAGAACACTAAGCAGTTTCTCAGAAAGCTTCTTTCCAGATTTCATCTGAGGATATTTCCTTTTTCACCATAGCCCTCTATGGGCTTCCAAATATCACTTTGCCAATTCCACAAGAACTGTCTTAGCGAAAGGCTTCTTGAGGTGAAAGCTGTAACTCTGTGAGATGATTTCACAGAACACAAAGAAGTTTCTCAGAAAGCTTCTTTCTCTTTGTTATCGGAGGATATTTCCTTTGGCCCTATAGTCTTCAAAGGGATCCGAAATATCTGTTCTCAGATTCCACAGAAATAAGGCTAGCAAAGAGATCCACGAAATACAGATGTAACTCTGTGAGATGAATTAACAGAACACTAAGCAGTTTCCAAGAAAGCTTCTTTCCAGATTTCATCTGAGGATATTTCCTTTTTCACCATAGCCCTCTAAGGGCTTCCAAATATCACTTTGCCAATTCCACAAGAACTGTCTTAGCGAAAGGCTTCTTGAGGGGAAAGCTGTAACTCTGTGAGATGATTTCACAGAACACAAAGAAGTTTCTCAGAAAGCTTCTTTCTCTTTGTTATCGGAGGATATTTCCTTTGGCTATAGTCTTCAAAGGGATCCGAAATATCTGTTCTCAGATTCCACAGAAATAAGGCTAGCAAAGAGATCCACGAAATACAGATGTAACTCTGTGAGATGAATTAACAGAACACTTAGCAGTTTCTAGGAAAGCTTCTTTCCAGATTTCATCTGAGGATATTTCCTTTTTCACCATAGCCCACTATGGGCTTCCAAATATCACTTTGCCAATTCCACAAGAACTGTCTTAGCGAAAGGCTTCTCTAGGGGAAAGCTGTAACTCTGTGAGATGATTTCACAGAACACAAAGAAGTTTCTCAGAAAGCTTCTTTCTCTTTGTTATCGGAGGATATTTCCTTTGGCCGTATAGTCTTCAAAGGGATCCGAAATATCTGTTCTCAGATTACACAGAAATAAGGCTAGCAAAGAGATCCACGAAATACAGATGTAAGTCTATGAGATGAATTAACAGAACACTAAGCAGTTTCTCAGAAAGCTTCTTTCCAGATTTCATCTGAGGATATTTCCTTTTTCACCATAGCCCTCTATGAGCTTCCAAATATCACTTTGCCAATTCCACAGGAACTGTCTTAGCGAAAGGGTTCTTGAGGGGAAAGCTGTAACTCTGTGAGATGATTTCACAGAACACAAAGAAGTTTCTCAGAAAGCTTCTTTCTCTTTGTTATCGGAGGATATTTCCTTTGGTCCTATAGCCTTCAAAGGGATCCGAAATATCTGTTCTCAGATTCCACAGAAATAAGGCTAGCAAAGAGATCCATGAAATACAGATGTAAGTCTGTGAGATGAATTAACAGAACACTAAGCAGTTTCTCAGAAAGCTTCTTTCCAGATTTCATCTGAGGATATTTCCTTTTTCACCATAGCCCTCTATGGGCTTCCAAATATCACTTTGCCAATTCCACAAGAACTGTCTTAGCGAAAGGCTTCTTGAGGGGAAAGCTGTAACTCTGTGAGATGATTTCACAGAACACAAAGAAGTTTCTCAGAAAGCTTCTTTCTCTTTGTTATCGGAGGATATTTCCTTTGGCCCTATAGTCTTCAAAGGGATGCGAAATATCTGTTCTCAGATTCCACAGAAATAAGGCTAGGATAGAGATCCACGAAATACAGCTGTAACTCTGTGAGATGAATTTACAGAACACTAAGCAGTTTCTAATAAAGCTTCTATCCAGATTTCATCTGAGGATATTTCCTTTTTCACCATAGCCCTCTAAGGGCTTCCAAATATCAGTTTGCCAATTCCACAAGAACTGTCTTAGCGAAAGGCTTCTTGAGGGGAAAGCTGTAACTCTGCGAGATGATTTCACAGAACACAAAGAAGTTTCTCAGAAAGCTTCTTTCTCTTTGTTATCGGAGGATATATCCTTTGGCCCTATAGTCTTCAAAGGGATCCGAAATATCTATTCTCAGATTCCACAGAAATAAGGCTAGCAAAGAGATCCAAGAAATTCAGATGTAACTCTCTAAGATGAATTAACAGAACACTAAGCAGTTTCTAAGAAAGCTTCTTTCCAGATTTCATCTGAGGATATTTCCTTTATCACCATAGCCCTCTATGGGCTTCCAAATATCACTTTGCCAATTCCACAAGAACTGTCTTAGCGAAAGGCTTCTCTAGCGGAAAGCTGTAACTCTGTGAGATGATTTCACAGAACACAAAGAAGTTTCTCAGAAAGCTTCTTTCTCTTTGTTATCGGAGGATATTTCCTTTGGCCCTATAGTCTTCAAAGGGATCCGAAATATCTGTTCTCAGATTACACAGAAATAAGGCTAGCAAAGAGGTCCACGAAATACAGATGTAAGTCTGTGAGATGAATTAACAGAACACTAAGCAGTTTCTCAGAAAACTTCTTTCCAGATTTCATCTGAGGATATTTCCTTTTTCACCATAGCCCTCTATGGGCTTCCAAATATCACTTTGCCAATTCCACAAGAACTGTCTTAGCAAAAGGCTTCTTGAGGGGAAAGCTGTAACTCTGTGAGATGATTTCACAGAACACAAAGAAGTTTCTCAGAAAGCTTCTTTCTCTTTGTTATCGGAGGATATTTCCTTTGGCTCTATAGTCTTCAAAGGGATCCGAAATATCTGTTCTCAGATTCCACAGAAATAAGGCTAGCAAAGAGATCCACGAAATACAGATGTAACTCTGTGAGGTGAATTAACAGGACACTCAGCAGTTTCTAGGAAAGCTTCTTTCCAGATTTCATCTGAGGATATTTCCTTTTTCACCATAGCCCTCTATGGGCTTCCAAATATCACTTTGCCAATTCCACAAGAACTGTCTTAGCGAAAGGCTTCTTGAGGGGAAAGCTGTAACTCTGTGAGATGATTTCACAGAACACAAAGAAGTTTCTCAGAAAGCTTCTTTCTCTTTGTTATCGGAGGATATTTCCTTTGGCCCTATAGTCTTCAAAGGGATCCGAAATATCTGTTCTCAGATTCCACAGAAATAAGGCTAGCAAAGAGATCCACGAAATACAGATGTAACTCTGTGAGATGAATTAACAGGACACTTAGCAGTTTCTAGGAAAGCTTCTTTCCAGATTTCATCTGAGGATATTTCCTTTTTCACCATAGCCCTCTATGGGCTTCCAAATATCACTTTGCCAATTCCACAAGAACTGTCTTAGCGAAAGGCTTCTCGAGAGGAAAGCTGTAACTCTGTGAGATGATTTCACAGAACACAAAGAAGTTTCTCAGAAAGCTTCTTTCTCTTTGTTATCAGAAGATATTTCCTTTGGCCCTATAGTCTTCAAAGGGATCCGAAATATCTGTTCTCAGATTCCACAGAAATAAGGCTAGCAAAGAGATCCACGAAATACAGATGTAATTCTGTGAGATGAATTAACAGAACACTAAGCAGTTTCTCAGAAAGCTTCTTTCCAGATTTCATCTGAGGATATTTCCTTTTTCACCATAGCCCTCTATGGGCTTCCAAATATCACTTTGCCAATTCCACAAGAACTGTCTTAGCGAAAGGCTTCTTGAGGGGAAAGCTGTAACTCTGTGAGATGATTTCACAGAACACAAAGAAGTTTCTCAGAAAGCTTCTTTCTCTTTGTTATCGGAGGATATTTCCTTTGGCTCTATAGTCTTCAAAGGGATCCGAAATATCTGTTCTCAGATTCCACAGAAATAAGGCTAGCAAAGAGATCCACGAAATACAGATGTAACTCTGTGAGGTGAATTAACAGGACACTCAGCAGTTTCTAGGAAAGCTTCTTTCCAGATTTCATCTGAGGATATTTCCTTTTTCACCATAGCCCTCTATGGGCTTCCAAATATCACTTTGCCAATTCCACAAGAACTGTCTTAGCGAAAGGCTTCTTGAGGGGAAAGCTGTAACTCTGTGAGATGATTTCACAGAACACAAAGAAGTTTCTCAGAGAGCTTCTTTCTCTTTGTTATCGGAGTATATTTCCTTTGGCCCTATAGTCTTCAAAGGGATCCGAAATATCTGTTCTCAGATTCCACAGAAATAAGGCTAGCAAAGAGATCCACGAAATACAGATGTAACTCTGTGAGATGAATTAACAGAACACTAAGCAGTTTCCAAGAAAGCTTCTTTCCAGATTTCATCTGAGGATATTTCCTTTTTCACCATAGCCCTCTAAGGGCTTCCAAATATCACTTCTCCAATTACACAAGAACTGTCTTAGCGAAAGGCTTCTTGAGGGGAAAGCTGTAACTCTGTGAGATGATTTCACAGAACACAAAGAAGTTTCTCAGAAAGATTCTTTCTCTTTGTTATCGGAGGATATTTCCTTTGGCCCTATAGTCTTCAAAGGGATCCGAAATATCTGTTCTCAGATTCCACAGAAATAAGGCTAGCAAAGAGATCCACGAAATACAGATGTAACTCTGTGAGATGAATTAACAGGACACTTAGCAGTTTCTAGGAAAGCTTCTTTCCAGATTTCATCTGAGGATATTTCCTTTTTCACCATAGCCCTCTATGGGCTTCCAAATATCACTTTGCCAATTCCACAAGAACTGTCTTAGCGAAAGGCTTCTCGAGAGGAAAGCTGTAACTCTGTGAGATGATTTCACAGAACACAAAGAAGTTTCTCAGAAAGCTTCTTTCTCTTTGTTATCGGAGGATATTTCCTTTGGCCCTATAGTCTTCAAAGGGATCCGAAATATCTGTTCTCAGATTCCACAGAAATAAGGCTAGCAAAGAGATCCACGAAATACAGATGTAACTCTGTGAGATGAATTAACAGAACACTAAGCAGTTTCCAAGAAAGCTTCTTTCCTGATTTCATCTGAGGATATTTCCTTTTTCACCATAGCCCTCTATGGGCTTCCAAATATCACTTTGCCAATTCCACAAGAACTGTCTTAGCGAAAGGCTTCTCGAGGGGAAAGCTGTAACTCTGTGAGATGATTTCACAGAACACAAAGAAGTTTCTCAGAAAGCTTCTTTCTCTTTGTTATCGGAGGATATTTCCTTTGGCCCTATAGTCTTCAAAGGGATCCGAAATATCTGTTCTCAGATTCCACAGAAATAAGGCTAGCAAAGAGATCCACGAAATACAGATGTAACTCTGTGAGATGAATTAACAGAACACTAAGCAGTTTCCAAGAAAGCTTCTTTCCTGATTTCGTCTGAGGATATTTCCTTTTTCACCATAGCCCTCTATGGGCTTCCAAATATCACTTTGCCAATTCCACAAGAACTGTCTTAGCGAAAGGCTTCCTGAGGGGAAAGTTGTAACTCTGTGAGATGATTTCACAGAACACAAAGAAGTTTCTCAGAAAGCTTCTTTCTCTTTGTTATCAGAAGATATTTCCTTTGGCCCTATAGTCTTCAAAGGGATCCGAAATATCTGTTCTCAGATTCCACAGAAATAAGGCTAGCAAAGAGATCCACGAAATACAGATGTAATTCTGTGAGATGAATTAACAGAACACTAAGCAGTTTGTCAGAAAGCTTCTTTCCAGATTTCATCTGAGGATATTTCCTTTTTCACCATAGCCCTCTATGGGCTTCCAAATATCACTTTGCCAATTCCACAAGAACTGTCTTAGCGAAAGGCTTCTCGAGGGGAAAGCTGTAACTCTGTGAGATGATTTCACAGAACACAAAGAAGTTTCTCAGAAAGCTTCTTTCTCTTTGTTATCGGAGGATATTTCCTTTGGCCCTATAGTCTTCAAAGGGATCCGAAATATCTGTTCTCAGATTCCACAGAAATAAGGCTAGCAAAGAGATCCACGAAGTACAGATGTAAGTCAGTGAGATGAATTAACAGAACACTAAGCAGTTTCTCAAAAAGCTTCTTTCCATATTTCATCTGAGGATATTTCCTTTTTCACCATAGCCCTCTATGGGCTTCCAAATATCACTTTGCCAATTCCACAAGAACTGTCTTAGCAAAAGGCTTCTTGAGGGGAAAGCTGTAACTCTGTGAGATGATTTCACAGAACACAAAGAAGTTTCTCAGAAAGCTTCTTTCTCTTTGTTATCGGAGGATATTTCCTTTGGCTCTATAGTCTTCAAAGGGATCCGAAATATCTGTTCTCAGATTCCACAGAAATAAGGCTAGCAAAGAGATCCACGAAATACAGATGTAACTCTGTGAGGTGAATTAACAGGACACTCAGCAGTTTCTAGGAAAGCTTCTTTCCAGATTTCATCTGAGGATATTTCCTTTTTCACCATAGCCCTCTATGGGCTTCCAAATATCACTTTGCCAATTCCACAAGAACTGTCTTAGCGAAAGGCTTCTTGAGGGGAAAGCTGTAACTCTGTGAGATGATTTCACAGAACACAAAGAAGTTTCTCAGAAAGCTTCTTTCTCTTTGTTATCGGAGGATATTTCCTTTGGCCCTATAGTCTTCAAAGGGATCCGAAATATCTGTTCTCAGATTCCACAGAAATAAGGCTAGCAAAGAGATTCGCGAAATACAGATGTAACTCTGTGAGATGAATTAACAGGACACTTAGCAGTTTCTAGGAAAGCTTCTTTCCAGATTTCATCTGAGGATATTTCCTTTTTCACCATAGCCCTCTATGGGCTTCCAAATATCACTTTGCCAATTCCACAAGAACTGTCTTAGCGAAAGGCTTCTCGAGAGGAAAGCTGTAACTCTGTGAGATTATTTCACAGAACACAAAGAAGTTTCTCAGAAAGCTTCTTTCTCTTTGTTATCGGAGGATATTTCCTTTGGCCCTATAGTCTTCAAAGGGATCCGAAATATCTGTTCTCAGATTCCACAGAAATAAGGCTAGCAAAGAGATCCACGAAATACAGATGTAACTCTGTGAGATGAATTAACAGAACACTAAGCAGTTTCCAAGAAAGCTTCTTTCCTGATTTCATCTGAGGATATTTCCTTTTTCACCATAGCCCTCTATGGGCTTCCAAATATCACTTTGCCAATTCCACAAGAACTGTCTTAGCGAAAGGCTTCTCGAGGGGAAAGCTGTAACTCTGTGAGATGATTTCACAGAACACAAAGAAGTTTCTCAGAAAGCTTCTTTCTCTTTGTTATCGGAGGATATTTCCTTTGGCCCTATAGTCTTCAAAGGGATCCGAAATATCTGTTCTCAGATTCCACAGAAATAAGGCTAGCAAAGAGATCCACGAAATACAGATGTAACTCTGTGAGATGAATTAACAGAACACTAAGCAGTTTCCAAGAAAGCTTCTTTCCTGATTTCGTCTGAGGATATTTCCTTTTTCACCATAGCCCTCTATGGGCTTCCAAATATCACTTTGCCAATTCCACAAGAACTGTCTTAGCGAAAGGCTTCTTGAGGGGAAAGTTGTAACTCTGTGAGATGATTTCACAGAACACAAAGAAGTTTCTCAGAAAGCTTCTTTCTCTTTGTTATCAGAAGATATTTCCTTAGGCCCTATAGTCTTCAAAGGGATCCGAAATATCTGTTCTCAGATTCCACAGAAATAAGGCTAGCAAAGAGATCCACGAAATACAGATGTAATTCTGTGAGATGAATTAACAGAACACTAAGCAGTTTCTCAGAAAGCTTCTTTCCAGATTTCATCTGAGGATATTTCCTTTTTCACCATAGCCCTCTATGGGCTTCCAAATATCACTTTGCCAATTCCACAAGAACTGTCTTAGCGAAAGGCTTCTTGAGGGGAAAGCTGTAACTCTGTGAGATGATTTCACAGAACACAAAGAAGTTTCTCAGAAAGCTTCTTTCTCTTTGTTATCGGAGGATATTTCCTTTGGCCCTATAGTCTTCAAAGGGATCCGAAATGTCTGTTCTCAGATTCCACAGAAATAAGGCTAGCAAAGAGATCCACGAAATACAGATGTAAGTCTGTGAGATGAATTAACAGAACACTAAGCAGTTTCTCAAAAAGCTTCTTTCCATATTTCATCTGAGGATATTTCCTTTTTCACCATAGCCCTCTATGGGCTTCCAAATATCACTTTGCCAATTCCACAAGAACTGTCTTAGCAAAAGGCTTCTTGAGGGGAAAGCTGTAACTCTGTGAGATGATTTCACAGAACACAAAGAAGTTTCTCAGAAAGCTTCTTTCTCTTTGTTATCGGAGGATATTTCCTTTGGCTCTATAGTCTTCAAAGGGATCCGAAATATCTCTTCTCAGATTCCACAGAAATAAGGCTAGCAAAGAGATCCACGAAATACAGATGTAACTCTGTGAGGTGAATTAACAGGACACTCAGCAGTTTCTAGGAAAGCTTCTTTCCAGATTTCATCTGAGGATATTTCCTTTTTCACCATAGCCCTCTATGGGCTTCCAAATATCACTTTGCCAATTCCACAAGAACTGTCTTAGCGAAAGGCTTCTTGAGGGGAAAGCTGTAACTCTGTGAGATGATTTCACAGAACACAAAGAAGTTTCTCAGAAAGCTTCTTTCTCTTTGTTATCGGAGGATATTTCCTTTGGCCCTATAGTCTTCAAAGGGATCCGAAATATCTGTTCTCAGATTCCACAGACATAAGGCTAGCAAAGAGATCCACGAAATACAGATGTAAGTCTGTGAGATGAAGTAACAGAACACTAAGCAGTTTCTCAGAAAGCTTCTTTCCATATTTCATCTGAGGATATTTCCTTTTTTACCATAGCCCTCTATGGGCTTCCAAATATCACTTTGCCAATTCCACAAGAACTGTCTTAGCGAAAGGCTTCTTGAGGGGAAAGCTGTAACTCTGTGAGATGATTTCACAGAACACAAAGAAGTTTCTCAGAAAGCTTCTTTCTCTTTGTTATCGGAGGATATTTCCTTTGGCCCTATAGTCTTCAAAGGGATCCGAAATATCTGTTCTCAGATTCCACAGAAATAAGGCTAGCAAAGAGATCCTCGAAATACAGATGTAACTCTGTGAGATGAATTAACAGAACACTAAGCAGTTTCCAAGAAAGCTTCTTTCCAGATTTCATCTGAGGATATTTCCTTTTTCACCATAGCCCTCTAAGGGCTTCCAAATATCACTTTCCCAATTCCACAAGAACTGTCTTAGCGAAAGGCTTCTTGAGGGGAAAGCTGTAACTCTGTGAGATGATTTCACAGAACACAAAGAAGTTTCTCAGAAAGCTTCTTTCTCTTTGTTATCGGAGGATATTTCCTTTGGCCCTATAGTCTTCAAAGGGATCCGAAATATCTGTTCTCAGATTCCACAGAAATAAGGCTAGCAAAGATATCCACGAAATACAGATGTAACTCTGTGAGATGAATTAACAGGACACTTAGCAGTTTCTAGGAAAGCTTCTTTCCAGATTTCATCTGAGGATATTTCCTTTTTCACCATAGCCCTCTATGGGCTTCCAAATATCACTTTGCCAATTCCACAAGAACTGTCTTAGCGAAAGGCTTCTCTAGGGGAAAGCTGTAACTCTGTGAGATGATTTCACAGAACACAAAGAAGTTTCTCAGAAAGCTTCTTTCTCTTTGTTATCGGAGGATATTTCCTTTGGCCCTATAGTCTTCAAAGGGATCCGAAATATCTGTTCTCAGATTACACAGAAATAAGGCTAGCAAAGAGATCCACGAAATACAGATGTAACTCTGTGAGATGAATTAACAGAACACTAAGCAGTTTCTCAAAAAGCTTCTTTCCATATTTCATCTGAGGATATTTCCTTTTTCACCATAGCCCTCTATGGGCTTCCAAATATCACTTTGCCAATTCCACAAGAACTGTCTGAGCAAAAGGCTTCTTGAGGGGAAAGCTGTAACTCTGTGAGATGATTTCACAGAACACAAAGAAGTTTCTCAGAAAGCTTCTTTCTCTTTGTTATCGGAGGATATTTCCTTTGGCTCTATAGTGTTCAAAGGGATCCGAAATATCTGTTCTCAGATTCCAGAGAAATAAGGCTAGCAAAGAGATCCACGAAATACAGATGTAAGTCTGTGAGATGAATTAACAGAACACTAAGCAGTTTCTCAGAAAGCTTCTTTCAAGATTTCATCTGAGGATATTTCCTTTTTCACCATAGCCCTCTATGGGCTTCAAAATATCACTTTGCCAATTCCACAGGAACTGTCTTAGCGAAAGGCTTCTTGAGGGGAAAGCTGTAACTCTGTGAGATGATTTCACAGAACACAAAGAAGTTTCTCAGAAAGCTTCTTTCTCTTTGTTATCGGAGGATATTTCCTTTGGCCCTATAGCCTTCAAAGGGATCCGAAATTTCTGTTCTCAGATTCCACAGAAATAAGGCTAGCAAAGAGATCCATGAAATACAGATGTAACTCTGTGAGATGAATTAACAGAACACTAAGCAGTTTCTCAGAAAGCTTCTTTCCAGATTTCATCTGAGGATATTTCCTTTTTCACCATAGCCCTCTATGGGCTTCCAAATATCACTTTGCCAATTCCACAAGAACTGTCTTAGCGAAAGGCTTCTTGAGGGGAAAGCTGTAACTCTGTGAGATGATTTCACAGAACACAAAGAAGTTTCTCAGAAAGCTTCTTTCTCTTTGTTATCGGAGGATATTTCCTTTGGCCCTATAGTCTTCAAAGGGATCCGAAATATCTGTTCTCAGATTCCACAGACATAAGGCTAGCAAAGAGATCCACGAAATACAGATGTAAGTCTGTGAGATGAATTAACAGAACACTAAGCAGTTTCCAAGAAAGCTTCTTTCCAGATTTCATCTGAGGATATTTCCTTTTTCACCATAGCCCTCTAAGGGCTTCCAAATATCACTTTTCCAATTCCACAAGAACTGTCTTAGCGAAAGGCTTCTTGAGGGGAAAGCTGTAACTCTGTGAGATGATTTCACAGAACACAAAGAAGTTTCTCAGAAAGCTTCTTTCTCTTTGTTATCGGAGGATATTTCCTTTGGCCCTATAGTCTTCAAAGGGATCCGAAATATCTGTTCTCAGATTCCACAGAAATAAGGCTAGCAAAGAGATCCACGAAATACAGATGTAACTCTGTGAGATGAATTAACAGGACACTTAGCAGTTTCTAGGAAAGCTTCTTTCCAGATTTCATCTGAGGATATTTCCTTTTTCACCATAGCCCTCTATGGGCTTCCAAATATCACTTTGCCAATTCCACAAGAACTGTCTTAGCGAAAGGCTTCTCGAGAGGAAAGCTGTAACTCTGTGAGATGATTTCACAGAACACAAAGAAGTTTCTCAGAAAGCTTCTTTCTCTTTGTTATCGGAGGATATTTCCTTTGGCCCTATAGTCTTCAAAGGGATCCGAAATATCTGTTCTCAGATTCCAGAGAAATAAGGCTAGCAAAGAGATCCACGAAATACAGATGTAAGTCTGTGAGATGAATTAACAGAACACTAAGCAGTTTCTCAGAAAGCTTCTTTCCAGATTTCATCTGAGGATATTTCCTTTTTCACCATAGCCCTCTATGGGCTTCCAAATATCACTTTTCCAATTCCACAGGAACTGTCTTAGCGAAAGGCGTCTTGAGGGGAAAGCTGTAACTCTGTGAGATGATTTCACAGAACACAAAGAAGTTTCTCAGAAAGCTTCTTTCTCTTTGTTATCGGAGGATATTTCCTTTGGCCCTATAGCATTCAAAGGGATCCGAAATATCTGTTCTCAGATTCCACAGAAATAAGGCTAGCAAAGAGATCCATGAAATACAGATGTAACTCTGTGAGATGAATTAACAGAACACTAAGCAGTTTCTCAGAAAGCTTCTTTCCATATTTCATCTGAGGATATTTCCTTTTTCACCATAGCCCTCTATGGGCTTCCAAATATCACTTTGCCAATTCCACAAGAACTGTCTTAGCGAAAGGCTTCTTGAGGGGAAAGCTGTATCTCTGTGAGATGATTTCACAGAACACAAAGAAGTTTCTCAGAAAGCTTCTTTCTCTTTGTTATCGGAGGATATTTCCTTTGGCCCTATAGTCTTCAAAGGGATCCGAAATATCTGTTCTCAGATTCCACAGAAATAAGGCTAGCAAAGAGATCCACGAAATACAGCTGTAACTCTGTGAGATGAATTTACAGAACACTAAGCAGTTTCTAATAAAGCTTCTATCCAGATTTCATCTGAGGATATTTCCTTTTTCACCATAGCCCTCTATGGGCTTCCAAATATCAGTTTGCCAATTCCACAAGAACTGTCTTAGCGAAAGGCTTCTCTAGCGGAAAGCTGTAACTCTGTGAGATGATTTCACAGAACACAAAGAAGTTTCTCATAAACATTCTTTCTCTTTGTTATCGGAGGATATTTCCTTTGGCTCTATAGTCTTCAAAGGGATCCGAAATATCTGTTCTCAGATTCCACAGAAATAAGGCTAGCAAAGAGATCCACGAAATACAGATGTAACTCTGTGAGGTGAATTAACAGGACACTCAGCAGTTTCTAGGAAAGCTTCTTTCCAGATTTCATCTGAGGATATTTCCTTTTTCACCATAGCCCTCTATGGGCTTCCAAATATCACTTTGCCAATTCCACAAGAACTGTCTTAGCGAAAGGCTTCTTGAGGGGAAAGCTGTAACTCTGTGAGATGATTTCACAGAACACAAAGAAGTTTCTCAGAAAGCTTCTTTCTCTTTGTTATCGGAGGATATTTCCTTTGGCCCTATAGTCTTCAAAGGGATCCGAAATATCTGTTCTCAGATTCCACAGAAATAAGGCTAGCAAAGAGATCCACGAAATACAGATGTAAGTCTGTGAGATGAAGTAACAGAACACTAAGCAGTTTCTCAGAAAGCTTCTTTCCAGATTTCATCTGAGGATATTTCCTTTTTCACCATAGCCCTCTATGGGCTTCCAAATATCACTTTGCCAATTCCACAAGAACTGTCTTAGCGAAAGGCTTCTTGAGGAGAAAGCTGTAACTCTGTGAGATGATTTCACAGAAAACAAAGAAGTTTCTCAGAAAGCTTCCTTCTCTTTGTTATCGGAGGATATTTCCTTTGGCCCTATAGTCTTCAAAGGGATCCGAAATATCTGTTCTCAGATTCCACAGAAATAAGGCTAGCAAAGAGATCCACTAAATACAGTTGTAACTCTGTGAGATGAATTAACAGAACACTAAGCAGTTTCCAAGAAAGCTTCTTTTCAGATTTCATCTGAGGATATTTCCTTTTTCACCATAGCCCTCTAAGGGCTTCCAATTATCACTTTGCCAATTCCACAAGAACTGTCTTAGCGAAAGGCTTCCTGAGGGGAAAGCTGTAACTCTGTGAGATGATTTCACAGAACACAAAGAAGTTTCTCAGAAAGCTTCTTTCTCTTTGTTATCGGAGGATATTTCCTTTGGCCCTATAGTCTTCAAAGGGATCCGAAATATCTGTTCTCAGATTCCACAGAAATAAGGCTAGCAAAGAGATCCACGAAATACAGATGTAACTCTGTGAGATGAATTAACAGGACACTTAGCAGTTTCTAGGAAAGCTTCTTTCCAGATTTCATCTGAGGATATTTCCTTTTTCACCATAGCCCTCTATGGGCTTCCAAATATCACTTTGCCAATTCCACAAGAACTGTCTTAGCGAAAGGCTTCTCTAGGGGAAAGCTGTAACTCTGTGAGATGATTTCACAGAACACAAAGAAGTTTCTCAGAAAGCTTCTTTCTCTTTGTTATCGGAGGATATTTCCTTTGGCCCTATAGTCTTCAAAGGGATCCGAAATATCTGTTCTCAGATTCCAGAGAAATAAGGCTAGCAAAGAGTTCCACGAAATACAGATGTAAGTCTGTGAGATGAATTAACAGAACACTAAGCAGTTTCTCAGAAAGCTTCTTTCCAGATTTCATCTGAGGATATTTCCTTTTTCACCATAGCCCTCTATGGGCTTCCAAATATCACTTTTCCAATTCCACAAGAACTGTCTTAGCGAAAGGCTTCTTGAGGGGAAAGCTGTAACTCTGTGAGATGATTTCACAGAACACAAAGAAGTTTCTCAGAAAGCTTCTTTCTCTTTGTTATCGGAGGATATTTCCTTTGGCCCTATAGCATTCAAAGGGATCCGAAATATCTGTTCTCAGATTCCACAGAAATAAGGCTAGCAAAGAGATCCAAGAAATTCAGATGTAACTCTCTAAGATGAATTAACAGAACACTAAGCAGTTTCTCAGAAAGCTTCTTTCCAGATTTCATCTGAGGATATTTCCTTTTTCACCATAGCCCTCTATGGGCTTCCAAATATCACTTTGCCAATTCCACAAGAACTGTCTTAGCGAAAGGCTTCCTGAGGGGAAAGCTGTTACTCTGTGAGATGATTTCACAGAACACAAAGAAGTTTCTCAGAAAGCTTCTTTCTCTTTGTTATCGGAGGATATTTCCTTTGGCCCTATAGTCTTCAAAGGGATCCGAAATATCTGTTCTCAGATTCCACAGAAATAAGGCTAGCAAAGAGATCCACGAAATACAGATGTAACTCTGTGAGATGAATTAACAGGACACTTAGCAGTTTCTAGGAAAGCTTCTTTCCAGATTTCATCTGAGGATATTTCCTTTTTCACCATAGCCCTCTATGGGCTTCCAAATATCACTTTGCCAATTCCACAAGAACTGTCTTAGCGAAAGGCTTCTCGAGAGGAAAGCTGTAACTCTGTGAGATGATTTCACAGAACACAAAGAAGTTTCTCAGAAAGCTTCTTTCTCTTTGTTATCGGAGGATATTTCCTATGGCCCTATAGTCTTCCAAGGGATCCGAAATATCTGTTCTCAGATTCCAGAGAAATAAGGCTAGCAAAGAGATCCACGAAATACAGATGTAAGTCTGTGAGATGAATTAACAGAACACTAAGCAGTTTCTCAGAAAACTTCTTTCCAGATTTCATCTGAGGATATTTCCTTTTTCACCGTAGCCCTCTATGGGCTTCCAAATATCACTTTGCCAATTCCACAGGAACTGTCTTAGCTAAAGGCTTCTTGAGGGGAAAGCTGTAACTCTGTGAGATGATTTCACAGAACACAAAGAAGTTTCTCAGAAAGCTTCTTTCTCTTTGTTATCGGAGGATATTTCCTTTGGCCCTATAGTCTTCAAAGGGATCCGAAATATCTGTTCTCAGATTCCACAGAAATAAGGCTAGCAAAGAGATCCACGAAATACAGATGTAACTCTGTGAGATGAATTTACAGAACACTAAGCAGTTTCTAATAAAGCTTCTATCCAGATTTCATCTGAGGATATTTCCTTTTTCACCATAGCCCTCTATGGGCTTCCAAATATCAGTTTGCCAATTCCACAAGAACTGTCTTAGCGAAAGGCTTCTTGAGGGGAAAGCTGTAACTCTGTGAGATGATTTCACAGAACACAAAGAAGTTTCTCATAAACCTTCTTTCTCTTTGTTATCGGAGGATATTTCCTTTGGCTCTATAGTCTTCAAAGGGATCCGAAGTATCTGTTCTCAGATTCCACAGAAATAAGGCTAGCAAAGAGATCCACGAAATACAGATGTAACTCTGTGAGGTGAATTAACAGGACACTCAGCAGTTTCCAGGAAAGCTTCTTTCCAGATTTCATCTGAGGATATTTCCTTTTTCACCATAGCCCTCTATGGGCTTCCAAATATCACTTTGCCAATTCCACAAGAACTGTCTTAGCGAAAGGCTTCTTGAGGGGAAAGCTGTAACTCTGTGAGATGATTTCACAGAACACAAAGAAGTTTCTCAGAAAGCTTCTTTCTCTTTGTTATCGGAGGATATTTCCTTTGGCCCTATAGTCTTCAAAGGGATCCGAAATATCTGTTCTCAGATTCCACAGAAATAAGGCTAGCAAAGAGATCCACGAAATACAGATGTAAGTCTGTGAGATGAAGTAACAGAACACTAAGCAGTTTCTCAGAAAGCTTCTTTCCAGATTTCATCTGAGGATATTTCCTTTTTCACCATAGCCCTCTATGGGCTTCCAAATATCACTTTGCCAATTCCACAAGAACTGTCTTAGCGAAAGGCTTCTTGAGGAGAAAGCTGTAACTCTGTGAGATGATTTCACAGAAAACAAAGAAGTTTCTCAGAAAGCTTCCTTCTCTTTGTTATCGGAGGATATTTCCTTTGGCCCTATAGTCTTCAAAGGGATCCGAAATATCTGTTCTCAGATTCCACAGAAATAAGGCTAGCAAAGAGATCCACGAAATACAGTTGTAACTCTGTGAGATGAATTAACAGAACACTAAGCAGTTTCCAAGAAAGCTTCTTTTCAGATTTCATCTGAGGATATTTCCTTTTTCACCATAGCCCTCTAAGGGCTTCCAATTATCACTTTGCCAATTCCACAAGAACTGTCTTAGCGAAAGGCTTCCTGAGGGGAAAGCTGTAACTCTGTGAGATGATTTCACAGAACACAAAGAAGTTTCTCAGAAAGCTTCTTTCTCTTTGTTATCGGAGGATATTTCCTTTGGCCCTATAGTCTTCAAAGGGATCCGAAATATCTGTTCTCAGATTCCACAGAAATAAGGCTAGCAAAGAGATCCACGAAATACAGATGTAACTCTGTGAGATGAATTAACAGGACACTTAGCAGTTTCTAGGAAAGCTTCTTTCCAGATTTCATCTGAGGATATTTCCTTTTTCACCATAGCCCTCTATGGGCTTCCAAATATCACTTTGCCAATTCCACAAGAACTGTCTTAGCGAAAGGCTTCTCTAGGGGAAAGCTGTAACTCTGTGAGATGATTTCACAGAACACAAAGAAGTTTCTCAGAAAGCTTCTTTCTCTTTGTTATCGGAGGATATTTCCTTTGGCCCTATAGTCTTCAAAGGGATCCGAAATATCTGTTCTCAGATTCCAGAGAAATAAGGCTAGCAAAGAGATCCACGAAATACAGATGTAAGTCTGTGAGATGAATTAACAGAACACTAAGCAGTTTCTCAGAAAGCTTCTTTCCAGATTTCATCTGAGGATATTTCCTTTTTCACCATAGCCCTCTATGGGCTTCCAAATATCACTTTTCCAATTCCACAAGAACTGTCTTAGCGAAAGGCTTCTTGAGGGGAAAGCTGTAACTCTGTGAGATGATTTCACAGAACACAAAGAAGTTTCTCAGAAAGCTTCTTTCTCTTTGTTATCGGAGGATATTTCCTTTGGCCCTATAGCATTCAAAGGGATCCGAAATATCTGTTCTCAGATTCCACAGAAATAAGGCTAGCAAAGAGATCCAAGAAATTCAGATGTAACTCTCTAAGATGAATTAACAGAACACTAAGCAGTTTCTCAGAAAGCTTCTTTCCAGATTTCATCTGAGGATATTTCCTTTTTCACCATAGCCCTCTATGGGCTTCCAAATATCACTTTGCCAATTCCACAAGAACTGTCTTAGCGAAAGGCTTCCTGAGGGGAAAGCTGTTACTCTGTGAGATGATTTCACAGAACACAAAGAAGTTTCTCAGAAAGCTTCTTTCTCTTTGTTATCGGAGGATATTTCCTTTGGCCCTATAGTCTTCAAAGGGATCCGAAATATCTGTTCTCAGATTCCACAGAAATAAGGCTAGCAAAGAGATCCACGAAATATAGATGTAACTCTGTGAGATGAATTAACAGGACACTTAGCAGTTTCTAGGAAAGCTTCTTTCCAGATTTCATCTGAGGATATTTCCTTTTTCACCATAGCCCTCTATGGGCTTCCAAATATCACTTTGCCAATTCCACAAGAACTGTCTTAGCGAAAGGCTTCTCTAGGGGAAAGCTGTAACTCTGTGAGATGATTTCACAGAACACAAAGAAGTTTCTCAGAAAGCTTCTTTCTCTTTGTTATCGGAGGATATTTCCTTTGGCCCTATAGTCTTCAAAGGGATCCGAAATATCTGTTCTCAGATTCCAGAGAAATAAGGCTAGCAAAGAGATCCACGAAATACAGATGTAAGTCTGTGAGATGAATTAACAGAACACTAAGCAGTTTCTCAGAAAGCTTCTTTCCAGATTTCATCTGAGGATATTTCCTTTTTCACCATAGCCCTCTATGGGCTTCCAAATATCACTTTTCCAATTCCAAAAGAACTGTCTTAGCGAAAGGCTTCTTGAGGGGAAAGCTGTAACTCTGTGAGATGATTTCACAGAACACAAAGAAGTTTCTCAGAAAGCTTCTTTCTCTTTGTTATCGGAGGATATTTCCTTTGGCCCTATAGCCTTCAAAGGGATCCGAAATATCTGTTCTCAGATTCCACAGAAATAAGGCTAGCAAAGAAATCCATGAAATACAGATGTAACTCTGTGAGATGAATTAATAGAACACTAAGCAGTTTCTCAGAAAGCTTCTTTCCAGATTTCATCTGAGGATATTTCCTTTTTCACCATAGCCTTCTATGGGCTTCCAAATATCACTTTTCCAATTCCACAAGAACTGTCTTAGCGAAAGGCTTCTCGAGAGGAAAGCTGTAACTCTGTGAGATGATTTCACAGAACACAAAGAAGTTTCTCAGAAAGCTTCTTTCTCTTTGTTATCGGAGGATATTTCCTTTGGCCCTATAGTCTTCAAAGGGATCCGAAATATCTGTTCTCAGATTCAACAGAAATAAGGCTAGCAAAGAGATCCACGAAATACAGATGTAACTCTGTGAGATGAATTAACAGAACACTAAGCAGTTTCCAAGAAAGCTTCTTTCCAGATTTCATCTGAGGATATTTCCTTTTTCACCATAGCCCTCTATGGGCTTCCAAATATCACTTTGCCAATTCCACAAGAACTGTCTTAGCGAAAGGCTTCTTGAGGGGAAAGCTGTAACTCTGTGAGATGATTTCACAGAACACAAAGAAGTTTCTCAGAAAGCTTCTTTCTCTTTGTTAACGGAGGATATTTCCTTTGGCCCTATAGTCTTCAAAGGGATCCGAAATATCTGTTCTCAGATTCCACAGAAATAAGGCTAGGAAAGAGATCCACGAAATACAGATGTAACTCTGTGAGATGAATTAACAGGACACTTAGCAGTTTCTCAGAAAGCTTCTTTCCAGATTTCATCTGAGGATATTTCCTTTTTCACCATAGCCCTCTATGGACTTCCAAATATCACTTTTCCAATTCCACAAGAACTGTCTTAGCGAAAGGCTTCTGGAGGGGAAAGCTGTAACTCTGTGAGATGATTTCACAGAACACAAAGAAGTTTCTCAGAAAGCTTCTTTCTCTTTGTTATCAGAGGATATTTCCTTTGGCCCTATAGTCTTCAAAGGGATCAGAAATATCTGTTCTCAGATTCCAGAGAAATAAGGCTAGCAAAGAGATCCACGAAATACAGATGTAAGTCTGTGAGATGAATTAACAGAACACTAAGCAGTTTCTCAGAAAGCTTCTTTCCAGATTTCATCTGAGGATATTTCCTTTTTCACCATAGCCCTCTATGGGCTTCCAAATATCACTTTTCCAATTCCACAAGAACTGTCTTAGCGAAAGGCTTCTCGAGGGGAAAGCTGTAACTCTGTGAGATGATTTCACAGAACACAAAGAAGTTTCTCAGAAAGCTTCTTTCTCTTTGTTATCGGAGGATATTTCCTTTGGCCCTATAGTCTTCAAAGGGATCCGAAATATCTGTTCTCAGATTCCACAGAAATAAGGCTAGCAAAGAGATCCACGAAATACAGATGTAACTCTGTGAGATGAATTAACAGAACACTAAGCAGTTTCCAAGAAAGCTTCTTTCCAGATTTCATCTGAGGATATTTCCTTTTTCTCCATAGCCTTCTATGGGCTTCCAAATATCACTTTGCCAATTCCACAAGAACTGTCTTAGCGAAAGGCTTCTTGAGGGGAAAGCTGTAACTCTGTGAGATGATTTCACAGAACACAAAGAAGTTTCTCAGAAAGCTTCTTTCTCTTTGTTATCGGAGGATATTTCCTTTGGCCCTATAGTCTTCAAAGGGATCCGAAATATCTGTTCTCAGATTCCAGAGAAATAAGGCTAGCAAAGAGATCCACGAAATACAGATGTAAGTCTGTGAGATGAATTAACAGAACACTAAGCAGTTTCTCAGAAAGCTTCTTTCCAGATTTCATCTGAGGATATTTCCTTTTTCACCATAGCCCTCTATGGGCTTCCAAATATCACTTTTCGAATTCCACAAGAACTGTCTTAGCGAAAGGCTTCTCGAGAGGAAAGCTGTAACTCTGTGAGATGATTTCGCAGAACACAAAGAAGTTTCTCAGAAAGCTTCTTTCTCTTTCTTATCGGAGGATATTTCCTTTGGCCCTATAGTCTTCAAAGGGATCCGAAATATCTGTTCTCAGATTCCACAGAAATAAGGCTAGCAAAGAGATCCACGAAATACAGATGTAACTCTGTGAGATGAATTAACAGAACACTAAGCAGTTTCCAAGAAAGCTTCTTTCCAGATTTCATCTGAGGATATTTCCTTTTTCACCATAGCCTTCTATGGGCTTCCAAATATCACTTTGCCAATTCCACAAGAACTGTCTTAGCGAAAGGCTTCTTGAGGGGAAAGCTGTAACTCTGTGAGATGATTTCACAGAACACAAAGAAGTTTCTCAGAAAGCTTCTTTCTCTTTGTTAACGGAGGATATTTCCTTTGGCCCTATAGTCTTCAAAGGGATCCGAAATATCTGTTCTCAGATTCCACAGAAATAAGGCTAGCAAAGAGATCCACGAAATACAGATGTAACTCTGTGAGATGAATTAACAGAACACTAAGCAGTTTCCAAGAAAGCTTCTTTCCAGATTTCATCTGAGGATATTTCCTTTTTCAGCATAGCCTTCTATGGGCTTCCAAATATCACTTTGCCAATTCCACAAGAACTGTCTTAGCGAAAGGCTTCTTGAGGGGAAAGCTGTAACTCTGTGAGATGATTTCACAGAACACAAAGAAGTTTCTCAGAAAGCTTCTTTCTCTTTGTTATTGGAGGATATTTCCTTTGGCCCTATAGTCTTCAAAGGGATCCGAAATATCTGTTCTCAGATTCCACAGAAATAAGGCTAGCAAAGAGATCCACGAAATACAGATGTAACTCTGTGAGATGAATTAACAGGACACTTAGCAGTTTCTAGGAAAGCTTCTTTCCAGATTTCATCTGAGGATATTTCCTTTTTCACCATAGCCCTCTATGGGCTTCCAAATATCACTTTGCCAATTCCACAAGAACTGTCTTAGCGAAAGGCTTCTCTAGGGGAAAGCTGTAACTCTGTGAGATGATTTCACAGAACACAAAGAAGTTTCTCAGAAAGCTTCTTTCTCTTTGTTATCGGAGGATATTTCCTTTGGCCCTATAGTCTTCAAAGGGATCCGAAATATCTGTTCTCAGATTCCAGAGAAATAAGGCTAGCAAAGAGATCCACGAAATACAGATGTAAGTCTGTGAGATGAATTAACAGAACACTAAGCAGTTTCTCAGAAAGCTTCTTTCCAGATTTCATCTGAGGATATTTCCTTTTTCACCATAGCCCTCTATGGGCTTCCAAATATCACTTTGCCAATTCCACAAGAACTGTCTTAGCGAAAGGCTTCTTGAGGGGAAAGCTGTAACTCTGTGAGATGATTTCACAGAACACAAAGAAGTTTCTCAGAAAGCTTCTTTCTCTTTGTTATCGGAGGATATTTCCTTTGGCCCTATAGCCTTCAAAGGGATCCGAAATATCTGTTCTCAGATTCCACAGAAATAAGGCTGGCAAAGAGATCCATGAAATATAGTTGTAACTCTGTGAGATGAATTAACAGAACACTAAGCAGTTTCTCAGAAAGCTTCTTTCCAGATTTCATCTGAGGATATTTCATTTTTCACCATAGCCCTCTATGGGCTTCCAAATATCACTTTGCCAATTCCACAAGAACTGTCTTAGCGAAAGGCTTCTTGAGGGGAAAGCTGTAACTCTGTGAGATGATTTCACAGAACACAAAGAAGTTTCTCAGAAAGCTTCTTTCTCTTTGTTATCGGAGGATATTTCCTTAGGCCCTATAGTCTTCAAAGGGATCCGAAATATCTGTTCTCAGATTCCACAGAAATAAGGCTAGCAAAGAGATCCACGAAATACAGATGTAACTCTGTGAGTTGAATTAACAGGACACTTAGCAGTTTCTAGGAAAGCTTCTTTCCAGATTTCATCTGAGGATATTTCCTTTTTCACCATAGCAATCTATGGGCTTCCAAATATCACTTTGCCAATTCCACAAGAACTGTCTTAGTGAAAGTCTTCTCGAGGGGAAAGCTGTAACTCTGTGTGATGATTTCACAGAACACTAAGAAGTTTCTCAGAAAGCTTCTTTCTCTTTGTTATCGGAGGATATTTCTTTTGGCCCTATAGTCTTCAAAGGGATCCGAAATATCTGTTCTCAGATTCCAGAGAAATAAGGCTAGCAAAGAGATCCACGAAATACAGATGTAAGTCTGTGAGATGAATTAACAGAACACTAAGCAGTTTCTCAGAAAGCTTCTTTCCAGATTTCATCTGAGGATATTTCCTTTTTCACCATAGCCCTCTATGGGCTTCCAAATATCACTTTTCCAATTCCACAAGAACTGTCTTAGCGAAAGGCTTCTTGAGGGGAAAGCTGTAACTCTGTGAGATGATTTCACAGAACACAAAGAAGTTTCTCAGAAAGCTTCTTTCTCGTTGTTATCGGAGGATATTTCCTTTGGCCCTATAGTCTTCAAAGGGATCCGAAATATCTGTTCTCAGACTCTAGAGAAATAAGGCTAGCAAAGAGATCCACGAAATACAGATGTAAGTCTGTGAGATGAATTAACAGAACACTAAGCAGTTTCCAAGAAAGCTTCTTTCCTGATTTCATCAGAGCATATTTCTTTTTTCACCATAGCCCTCTAAGGGCTTCCAAATATCACTTTGCCAATTCCACAAGAACTGTCTTAGCGAAAGGCTTCTTGAGGGGAAAGCTGTAACTCTGTGAGATGATTTCACAGAACACAAAGAAGTTTCTCAGAAAGCTTCTTTCTCTTTGTTATCGGAGGATATTTCCTTTGGCCCTATAGCCTTCAAAGGGATCCGAAATATCAGTTCTCAGATTCCACAGAAATAAGGCTAGCAAAGAGATCCATGAAATACAGATGTAACTCTGTGAGATGAATTAACAGAACACTAAGCAGTTTCTCAGAAAGCTTCTTTCCAGATTTCATCTGAGGATATTTCCTTTTTCACCATAGCCCTCTATGGGCTTCCAAATATCACTTTGCCAATTCCACAAGAACTGTCTTAGCGAAAGGCTTCTCGAGAGGAAAGCTGTAACTCTGCGAGATGATTTCACACAACACAAAGAAGTTTCTCAGAAAGCTTCTTTCTCTTTGTTATCAGAGGATATATCCTTTGGCCCTATAGTCTTCAAAGGGATCCGAAATATCTATTCTCAGATTCCACAGAAATAAGGCTAGCAAAGAGATCCAAGAAATTCAGAAGTAACTCTCTAAGATGAATTAACAGAACACTAAGCAGTTTCTAGGAAAGCTTCTTTCCAGATTTCATCTGAGGATATTTCCTTTTTCACCATAGCCCTCTATGGGCTTCCAAATATCACTTTGCCAATTCCACAAGAACTGTCTTAGCGAAAGGCTTCTTGAGGGGAAAGCTGTAACTCTGTGAGTTGATTTCACAGAACACAAAGAAGTTTCTCAGAAAGCTTCTTTCTCTTTGTTATCGGAGGATATTTCCTTTGGCCCTCTAGTCTTCAAAGGGATCCGAAATATCTGTTCTCAGATTCCACAGAAATAAGGCTAGCAAAGAGATCCACGAAATACAGATGTAACTCTGTAAGATGAATTAACAGAACACTAAGCAGTTTCTCAGAAAGCTTCTTTCCAGATTTCATCTGAGGATATTTCCTTTTTCACCATAGCCCTCTAAGGGCTTCCAAATATCACTTTTCCAATTCCACAAGAACTGTCTTAGCGAAAGGCTTCTCGAGAGGAAAGCTGTAACTCTGTGAGATGATTTCACAGAACACAAAGAAGTTTCTCAGAAAGCTTCTTTCTCTTTGTTATCGGAGGATATTTCCTTTGGCCCTATAGTCTTCAAAGGGATCCGAAATATCTGTTCTCAGATTCCACAGAAATAAGGCTAGCAAAGAGATCCACGAAATACAGATGTAACTCTGCGAGATGAATTAACAGAACACTAAGCAGTTTCCAAGAAAGCTTCTTTCCAGATTTCATCTGAGGATATTTCCTTTTTCACCATAGCCCTCTATGGGCTTCCAAATATCACTTTGCCAATTCCACAAGAACTGTCTTAGCGAAAGGCTTCTTGAGGGGAAAGCTGTAACTCTGTGAGATGATTTCACAGAACACAAAGAAGTTTCTCAGAAAGCTTCTTTCTCTTTGTTATCGGAGGATATTTCCTTTGGCCCTATAGTCTTCAAAGGGATCCGAAATATCTGTTCTCAGATTCCACAGAAATAAGGCTAGCAAAGCGATCCACGAAATACAGATGTAACTCTGTGAGATGAATTAACAGGACACTTAGCAGTTTCTAGGAAAGCTTCTTTCCAGATTTCATCTGAGGATATTTCCTTTTTCACCATAGCCCTCTATGGGCTTCCAAATATCACTTTGCCAATTCCACAAGAACTGTCTTAGCGAAAGGCTTCTCGAGGGGAAAGCTGTAACTCTGTGAGATGATTTCACAGAACACAATGAAGTTTCTCAAAAAGCTTCTTTCTCTTTGTTATCGGAGGATATTTCCTTTGGCCCTCTATTCTTCAAAGGGATCCGAAATATCTGTTCTCAGATTCCACAGAAATAAGGCTAGCAAAGAGATCCAGGAAATACAGATGTAACTCTGTGAGATGAGATAACAGAACACTAAGCAGTTTCTCAGAAAGCTTCTTTCCAGATTTCATCTGAGGATATTTCCTTTTTCACCATAGCCCTCTAAGGGCTTCCAAATATCACTTTTCCAATTCCACAAGAACTGTCTTAGCGAAAGGCTTCTCGAGAGGAAAGCTGTAACTCTGTGAGATGATTTCACAGAACACAAAGAAGTTTCTCAGAAAGCTTCTTTCTCTTTGTTATCGGAGGATATTTCCTTTGGCCCTATAGTCTTCAAAGGGATCCGAAATATCTGTTCTCAGATTCCACATTAATAAGGCTAGCAAAGAGATCCACGAAATACAGATGTAAGTCTGTGAGATGAATTAACAGAACACTAAGCAGTTTCTCAGAAAGCTTCTTTCCAGATTTCATCTGAGGATATTTCCTTTTTCACCATAGCCCTCTATGGGCTTCCAAATATCACTTTGCCAATTCCACAAGAACTGTCTTAGCGAAAGGCTTCTTGAGGGGAAAGCTGTAACTCTGTGAGATGATTTCACAGAACACAAAGAAGTTTCTCAGAAAGCTTCTTTCTCTTTGTTATCGGAGGATATTTCCTTTGGCCCTATAGCCTTCAAAGGGATCCGAAATATCTGTTCTCAGATTCCACAGAAATAAGGCTGGCAAAGAGATCCATGAAATATAGTTGTAACTCTGTGAGATGAATTAACAGAACACTAAGCAGTTTCTCAGAAAGCTTCTTTCCAGATTTCATCTGAGGATATTTCATTTTTCACCATAGCCCTCTATGGGCTTCCAAATATCACTTTGCCAATTCCACAAGAACTGTCTTAGCGAAAGGCTTCTTGAGGGGAAAGCTGTAACTCTGTGAGATGATTTCACAGAACACAAAGAAGTTTCTCAGAAAGCTTCTTTCTCTTTGTTATCGGAGGATATTTCCTTAGGCCCTATAGTCTTCAAAGGGATCCGAAATATCTGTTCTCAGATTCCACAGAAATAAGGCTAGCAAAGAGATCCACGAAATACAGATGTTACTCTGTGAGTTGAATTAACAGGACACTTAGCAGTTTCTAGGAAAGCTTCTTTCCAGATTTCATCTGAGGATATTTCCTTTTTCACCATAGCAATCTATGGGCTTCCAAATATCACTTTGCCAATTCCACAAGAACTGTCTTAGTGAAAGGCTTCTCGAGGGGAAAGCTGTAACTCTGTGTGATGATTTCACAGAACACTAAGAAGTTTCTCAGAAAGCTTCTTTCTCTTTGTTATCGGAGGATATTTCTTTTGGCCCTATAGTCTTCAAAGGGATCCGAAATATCTGTTCTCAGATTCCAGAGAAATAAGGCTAGCAAAGAGATCCACGAAATACAGATGTAAGTCTGTGAGATGAATTAACAGAACACTAAGCAGTTTCTCAGAAAGCTTCTTTCCAGATTTCATCTGAGGATATTTCCTTTTTCACCATAGCCCTCTATGGGCTTCCAAATATCACTTTTCCAATTCCACAAGAACTGTCTTAGCGAAAGGCTTCTTGAGGGGAAAGCTGTAACTCTGTGAGATGATTTCACAGAACACAAAGAAGTTTCTCAGAAAGCTTCTTTCTCGTTGTTATCGGAGGATATTTCCTTTGGCCCTATAGTCTTCAAAGGGATCCGAAATATCTGTTCTCAGACTCTAGAGAAATAAGGCTAGCAAAGAGATCCACGAAATACAGATGTAAGTCTGTGAGATGAATTAACAGAACACTAAGCAGTTTCCAAGAAAGCTTCTTTCCTGATTTCATCAGAGCATATTTCTTTTTTCACCATAGCCCTCTAAGGGCTTCCAAATATCACTTTGCCAATTCCACAAGAACTGTCTTAGCGAAAGGCTTCTTGAGGGGAAAGCTGTAACTCTGTGAGATGATTTCACAGAACACAAAGAAGTTTCTCAGAAAGCTTCTTTCTCTTTGTTATCGGAGGATATTTCCTTTGGCCCTATAGCCTTCAAAGGGATCCGAAATATCAGTTCTCAGATTCCACAGAAATAAGGCTAGCAAAGAGATCCATGAAATACAGATGTAACTCTGTGAGATGAATTAACAGAACACTAAGCAGTTTCTCAGAAAGCTTCTTTCCAGATTTCATCTGAGGATATTTCCTTTTTCACCATAGCCCTCTATGGGCTTCCAAATATCACTTTGCCAATTCCACAAGAACTGTCTTAGCGAAAGGCTTCTCGAGAGGAAAGCTGTAACTCTGCGAGATGATTTCACACAACACAAAGAAGTTTCTCAGAAAGCTTCTTTCTCTTTGTTATCAGAGGATATATCCTTTGGCCCTATAGTCTTCAAAGGGATCCGAAATATCTATTCTCAGATTCCACAGAAATAAGGCTAGCAAAGAGATCCAAGAAATTCAGAAGTAACTCTCTAAGATGAATTAACAGAACACTAAGCAGTTTCTAGGAAAGCTTCTTTCCAGATTTCATCTGAGGATATTTCCTTTTTCACCATAGCCCTCTATGGGCTTCCAAATATCACTTTGCCAATTCCACAAGAACTGTCTTAGCGAAAGGCTTCTTGAGGGGAAAGCTGTAACTCTGTGAGTTGATTTCACAGAACACAAAGAAGTTTCTCAGAAAGCTTCTTTCTCTTTGTTATCGGAGGATATTTCCTTTGGCCCTCTAGTCTTCAAAGGGATCCGAAATATCTGTTCTCAGATTCCACAGAAATAAGGCTAGCAAAGAGATCCACGAAATACAGATGTAACTCTGTAAGATGAATTAACAGAACACTAAGCAGTTTCTCAGAAAGCTTCTTTCCAGATTTCATCTGAGGATATTTCCTTTTTCACCATAGCCCTCTAAGGGCTTCCAAATATCACTTTTCCAATTCCACAAGAACTGTCTTAGCGAAAGGCTTCTCGAGAGGAAAGCTGTAACTCTGTGAGATGATTTCACAGAACACAAAGAAGTTTCTCAGAAAGCTTCTTTCTCTTTGTTATCGGAGGATATTTCCTTTGGCCCTATAGTCTTCAAAGGGATCCGAAATATCTGTTCTCAGATTCCACAGAAATAAGGCTAGCAAAGAGATCCACGAAATACAGATGTAACTCTGCGAGATGAATTAACAGAACACTAAGCAGTTTCCAAGAAAGCTTCTTTCCAGATTTCATCTGAGGATATTTCCTTTTTCACCATAGCCCTCTATGGGCTTCCAAATATCACTTTGCCAATTCCACAAGAACTGTCTTAGCGAAAGGCTTCTTGAGGGGAAAGCTGTAACTCTGTGAGATGATTTCACAGAACACAAAGAAGTTTCTCAGAAAGCTTCTTTCTCTTTGTTATCGGAGGATATTTCCTTTGGCCCTATAGTCTTCAAAGGGATCCGAAATATCTGTTCTCAGATTCCACAGAAATAAGGCTAGCAAAGCGATCCACGAAATACAGATGTAACTCTGTGAGATGAATTAACAGGACACTTAGCAGTTTCTAGGAAAGCTTCTTTCCAGATTTCATCTGAGGATATTTCCTTTTTCACCATAGCCCTCTATGGGCTTCCAAATATCACTTTGCCAATTCCACAAGAACTGTCTTAGCGAAAGGCTTCTCGAGGGGAAAGCTGTAACTCTGTGAGATGATTTCACAGAACACAATGAAGTTTCTCAAAAAGCTTCTTTCTCTTTGTTATCGGAGGATATTTCCTTTGGCCCTCTATTCTTCAAAGGGATCCGAAATATCTGTTCTCAGATTCCACAGAAATAAGGCTAGCAAAGAGATCCAGGAAATACAGATGTAACTCTGTGAGATGAGATAACAGAACACTAAGCAGTTTCTCAGAAAGCTTCTTTCCAGATTTCATCTGAGGATATTTCCTTTTTCACCATAGCCCTCTAAGGGCTTCCAAATATCACTTTTCCAATTCCACAAGAACTGTCTTAGCGAAAGGCTTCTCGAGAGGAAAGCTGTAACTCTGTGAGATGATTTCACAGAACACAAAGAAGTTTCTCAGAAAGCTTCTTTCTCTTTGTTATCGGAGGATATTTCCTTTGGCCCTATAGTCTTCAAAGGGATCCGAAATATCTGTTCTCAGATTCCACATTAATAAGGCTAGCAAAGAGATCCACGAAATACAGATGTAACTCTGTGAGATGAATTAACAGAACACTAAGCAGTTTCCAAGAAAGCTTCTTTCCAGATTTCATCTGAGGATATTTCCTTTTTCAGCATAGCCTTCTATGGGCTTCCAAATATCACTTTGCCAATTCCACTAGAACTGTCTTAGCGAAAGGCTTCCTGAGGGGAAAGCTGTAACTCTGTGAGATGATTTCACAGAACACAAAGAAGTTTCTCAGAAAGCTTCTTTCTCTTTGTTATCGGAGGATATTTCCTTTGGCCCTATAGTCTTCAAAGGGATCCGAAATATCTGTTCTCAGATTCAACAGAAATAAGGCTAGCAAAGAGATCCACGAAATACAGATGTAACTCTGTGAGATGAATTAACAGAACACTAAGCAGTTTCCAAGAAAGCTTCTTTCCAGATTTCATCTGAGGATATTTCCTTTTTCACCATAGCCCTCTATGGGCTTCCAAATATCACTTTGCCAATTCCACAAGAACTGTCTTAGCGAAAGGCTTCTTGAGGGGAAAGCTGTAACTCTGTGAGATGATTTCACAGAACACAAAGAAGTTTCTCAGAAAGCTTCTTTCTCTTTGTTATCGGAGGATATTTCCTTTGGCCCTATAGCCTTCAAAGGGATCCGAAATATCTGTTCTCAGATTCCACAGAAATAAGGCTAGCAAAGAGATCCATGAAATACAGATGTAACTCTGTGAGATGAATTAACAGAACACTAAGCAGTTTCTCAGAAAGCTTCTTTCCAGATTTCATCTGAGGATAATTCCTTTTTCACCATAGCCCTCTATGGGCTTCCAAATATCACTTTGCCAATTCCACAAGAACTGTCTTAGCGAAAGTCTTCTTGAGGGGAAAGCTGTAACTCTGTGAGATGATTTCACAGAACACAAAGAAGTTTCTCAGAAAGCTTCTTTCTCTTTGTTATCGGAGGATATTTCCTTTGGCCCTATAGTCTTCAAAGGGATCCGAAATATCTGTTCTCAGATTCCACAGAAATAAGGCTAGCAAAGAGATCCACGACATACATCTGTAACTCTGTGAGATGAATTTACAGAACACTAAGGAGTTTCTAATAAAGCTTCTATCCAGATTTCATCTGAGGATATTTCCTTTTTCACCATAGCCCTCTAAGGGCTTCCAAATATCACTTTGCCAATTCCACAAGAACTGTCTTAGTGAAAGGCTTCTTGAGGGGAAAGCTGTAACTCTGCGAGATGATTTCACACAACACAAAGAAGTTTCTCAGAAAGCTTCTTTCTCTTTGTTATCGGAGGATATATCCTTTGGCCCTATAGTCTTCAAAGGGATCCGAAATATCTATTCTCAGATTCCACAGAAATAAGGCTAGCAAAGAGATCCAAGAAATTCAGATGTAACTCTCTAAGATGAATTAACAGAACACTAAGCAGTTTCTAAGAAAGCTTCTTTCCAGATTTCATCTGAGGATATTTCCTTTTTCACCATAGCCCTCTATGGGCTTCCAAATATCACTTTGCCAATTCCACAAGAACTGTCTTAGCGAAAGTCTTCTTGAGGGGAAAGCTGTAACTCTGTGAGATGATTTAACAGAACACAAAGAAGTTTCTCAGAAAGCTTCTTTCTCTTTGTTATCGGAGGATATTTCCTTTGGCCCTATAGTCTTCAAAGGGATCCGAAATATCTGTTCTCAGATTCCACAGAAATAAGGCTAGTAAAGAGATCAACGAAATACAGATACAACTCTGTGAGATGAATTAACAGAACACTAAGCAGTTTCTCAGAAAGCTTCTTTCCAGATTTCATCTGAGGATATTTCCTTTTTCACCATAGCCCTCTAAGGGCTTCCAAATATCACTTTGCCAATTCCACAAGAACTGTCTTAGCGAAAGGCTTCTTGAGGGGAAAGCTGTAACTCTGTGAGATGATTTCACAGAACACAAAGAAGTTTCTCAGAAAGCTTCTTTCTCTTTGTTATCGGAGGATATTTCCTTTGGCCCTATAGACTTCAAAGGGATCCAAAATATCTGTTCTCAGATTCCACAGAAATAAGGCTAGCAAAGAGATCCACGAAATACAGATGTAACTCTGTGAGATGAATTAACAGAACACTAAGCAGTTTCTCAGAAAGCTTCTTTCCAGATTTCATCTGAGGATATTTCCTTTTTCACCATAGCCCTCTATGGGCTTCCAAATATCACTTTGCCAATTCCACAAGAACTGTCTTAGCGAAAGGCTTCCTGAAGGGAAAGCTGTAACTCTGTGAGATGATTTCACAGAACACAAAGAAGTTTCTCAGAAAGCTTCTTTCTCTTTGTTATCGGAGGATATTTCCTTTGGCCCTATAGTCTTCAAAGGGATCCGAAATATCTGTTCTCAGATTCCACAGAAATAAGGCTAGCAAAGAGATCCACGAAATACAGATGTAAGTCTGTGAGATGAATTAACAGAACACTAAGCAGTTTCTCAGAAAGCTTCTTTCAAGATTTCATCTGAGGATATTTCCTTTTTCACCATAGCCCTCTATTGGCTTCCAAATATCACTTTGCCAATTCCACAAGAACTGTCTTAGCGAAAGGCTTCTTGAGGGGAAAGCTGTAACTCTGTGAGATGATTTCACAGAACACAAAGAAGTTTCTCAGAAAGCTTCTTTCTCTTTGTTATCGGAGGATATTTCCTTTGACCCTATAGACTTCAAAGGGATCCGAAATATCTGTTCTCAGATTCCACAGAAATAAGGCTAGCAAAGAGATCCACGAAATACAGATGTAACTCTGTGAGATGAATTAACAGAACACTAAGGAGTTTCCAAGAAAGCTTCTTTCCAGATTTCATCTGAGGATATTTCCTTTTTCACCATAGCTTTCTATGGGCTTCCAAATATCACTTTGCCAATACCACAAGAACTGTCTTAGCGAAAGGCTTCTTGAGGGGAAAGCTGTAACTCTGTGAGATGATTTCACAGAACACAAAGAAGTTTCTCAGAAAGCTTCTTTCTCTTTGTTATCGGAGGATATTTCCTTTGGCCCTATAGTCTTCAAAGGGATCCGAAATATCTGTTCTCAGATTCCACAGAAATAAGGCTAGCAAAGAGATCCACGACATACAGCTGTAACTCTGTGAGATGAATTTACAGAACACTAAGGAGTTTCTAATAAAGCTTCTATCCAGATTTCATCTGAGGATATTTCCTTTTTCACCATAGCCCTCTAAGGGCTTCCAAATATCACTTTGCCAATTCCACAAGAACTGTCTTAGCGAAAGGCTTCTTGAGGGGAAAGCTGTAACTCTGCGAGATGATTTCACACAACACAAAGAAGTTTCTCAGAAAGCTTCTTTCTCTTTGTTATCGGAGGATATATCCTTTGGCCCTATAGTCTTCAAAGGGATCCGAAATATCTATTCTCAGATTCCACAGAAATAAGGCTAGCAAAGAGATCCAAGAAATTCAGATGTAACTCTCTAAGATGAATTAACAGAACACTAAGCAGTTTCTAAGAAAGCTTCTTTCCAGATTTCATCTGAGGATATTTCCTTTTTCACCATAGCCCTCTATGGGCTTCCAAATATCACTTTGCCAATTCCACAAGAACTGTCTTAGCGAAAGTCTTCTTGAGGGGAAAGCTGTAACTCTGTGAGATGATTTCACAGAACACAAAGAAGTTTCTCAGAAAGCTTCTTTCTCTTTGTTATCGGAGGATATTTCCTTTGGCCCTATAGTCTTCAAAGGGATCCGAAATATCTGTTCTCAGATTCCACAGAAATAAGGCTAGTAAAGAGATCAACGAAATACAGATACAACTCTGTGAGATGAATTAACAGAACACTAAGCAGTTTCTCAGAAAGCTTCTTTCCAGATTTCATCTGAGGATATTTCCTTTTTCACCATAGCCCTCTAAGGGCTTCCAAATATCACTTTGCCAATTCCACAAGAACTGTCTTAGCGAAAGGCTTCTTGAGGGGAAAGCTGTAACTCTGTGAGATGATTTCACAGAACAAAAAGAAGTTTCTCAGAAAGCTTCTTTCTCTTTGTTATCGGAGGATATTTCCTTTGGCCCTATAGACTTCAAAGGGATCCAAAATATCTGTTCTCAGATTCCACAGAAATAAGGCTAGCAAAGAGATCCACGAAATACAGATGTAACTCTGTGAGATGAATTAACAGAACACTAAGCAGTTTCTCAGAAAGCTTCTTTCCAGATTTCATCTGAGGATATTTCCTTTTTCACCATAGCCCTCTATGGGCTTCCAAATATCACTTTGCCAATTCCACAAGAACTGTCTTAGCGAAAGGCTTCCTGAAGGGAAAGCTGTAACTCTGTGAGATGATTTCACAGAACACAAAGAAGTTTCTCAGAAAGCTTCTTTCTCTTTGTTATCGGAGGATATTTCCTTTGGCCCTATAGTCTTCAAAGGGATCCGAAATATCTGTTCTCAGATTCCACAGAAATAAGGCTAGCAAAGAGATCCACGAAATACAGATGTAAGTCTGTGAGATGAATTAACAGAACACTAAGCAGTTTCTCAGAAAGCTTCTTTCAAGATTTCATCTGAGGATATTTCCTTTTTCACCATAGCCCTCTATTGGCTTCCAAATATCACTTTGCCAATTCCACAAGAACTGTCTTAGCGAAAGGCTTCTTGAGGGGAAAGCTGTAACTCTGTGAGATGATTTCACAGAACACAAAGAAGTTTCTCAGAAAGCTTCTTTCTCTTTGTTATCGGAGGATATTTCCTTTGGCCCTATAGCCTTCAAAGGGATCCGAAATATCTGTTCTCAGATTCCACAGAAATAAGGCTAGCAAAGAGATCCATGAAATACAGATGTAACTCTGTGAGATGAATTAACAGAACACTAAGCAGTTTCTCAGAAAGCTTCTCTCCAGATTTCATCTGAGGATATTTCCTTTTTCACCATAGCCCTCTATGGGCTTCCAAATATCACCTTGCCAATTCCACAAGAACTGTCTTAGCGAAAGTCTTCTTGAGGGGAAAGCTGTAACTCTGTGAGATGATTTCACAGAACACAAAGAAGTTTCTCAGAAAGCTTCTTTCTCTTTGTTATCGGAGGATATTTCCTTTGGCCCTATAGTCTTCAAAGGGATCCGAAATATCTGTTCTCAGATTCCACAGAAATAAGGCTAGCAAAGAGATCCACGAAATACAGCTGTAACTCTGTGAGATGAATTTACAGAACACTAAGGAGTTTCTAATAAAGCTTCTATCCAGATTTCATCTGAGGATATTTCCTTTTTCACCATAGCCCTCTATGGGCTTCCAAATATCACCTTGCCAATTCCACAAGAACTGTCTTAGCGAAAGTCTTCTTGAGGGGAAAGCTGTAAATCTGTGAGATGATTTCACAGAACACAAAGAAGTTTCTCAGAAAGCTTCTTTCTCTTTGTTATCGGAGGATATTTCCTTTGGCCCTATAGTCTTCAAAGGGATCCGAAATATCTGTTCTCAGATTCCACAGAAATAAGGCTAGCAAAGAGATCCACGAAATACAGCTGTAACTCTGTGAGATGAATTTACAGAACACTAAGGAGTTTCTAATAAAGCTTCTATCCAGATTTCATCTGAGGATATTTCCTTTTTCACCATAGCCCTCTAAGGGCTTCCAAATATCACTTTGCCAATTCCACAAGAACTGTCTTAGCGAAAGGCTTCTTGAGGGGAAAGCTGTAACTCTGCGAGATGATTTCACACAACACAAAGAAGTTTCTCAGAAAGCTTCTTTCTCTTTGTTATCGGAGGATATATACTTTGGCCCTATAGTCTTCAAAGGGATCCGAAATATCTATTCTCAGATTCCTCAGAAATAAGGCTAGCAAAGAGATCCAAGAAATTCAGATGTAACTCTCTAAGATGAATTAACAGAACACTAAGCAGTTTCTAGGAAAGCTTCTTTCCAGATTTCATCTGAGGATATTTCCTATTTCACCATAGCCCTCTATGGGCTTCCAAATATCACTTTGCCAATTCCACAAGAACTGTGTTAGCGAAAGCCTTCTTGAGGGGAAAGCTGTAACTCTGTGAGATGATTTCACAGAAAATAAAGAAGTTTCTCAGAAAGCATCTTTCTCTTTGTTATCGGAGGATATTTCCTTTGGTCCTCTAGTCTTCAAAGGGATCTGAAATATCTGTTCTCAGATTCCACAGAAATAAGGCTAGCAAAGAGATCCACGAAATACAGATGTAACACTGTGAGATGAATTGACAGAACGCTAAGCAGTTTCTCAGAAAGCTTCTTTCCAGATTTCATCTGAGGATATTTCCTTTTTCACCATAGCCCACTAAGGGCTTCCAAATATCACTTTGCTAATTCCACAAGAACTGTCTTAGCGAAAGGCTTCTTGAGGGGAAAGCTGTAACTCTGTGAGATGATTTCACAGAACACAAAGAAGTTTCTCAGAATGCTTCTTTCTCTTTGTTATCGGAGGATATTTCCTTTGGCCCTATAGTCTTCAAAGGGATCCGAAATATCTGTTCTCAGATTCCACAGAAATAAGGCTAACAAAGAGATCCACGAAATGCAGATGTAACTCTGTGCGATGAATTAACAGGACACTTAGCAGTTTCTAAGAAAGCTTCTTTGCAGATTTCATCTGAGGATATTTCCTTTTTCACCATAGCCCTCTAAGGGCTTCCAAATATCACTTTGCCAATTCCACAAGAACTGTCTTAGCGAAAGGCTTCTCTAGCGGAAAGCTGTAACTCTGTGAGATGATTTCACAGAACACAAAGAAGTTTCTCAGAAATCTTCTTTCTCTTTTTTATCGGAGGATATTTCCTTTGGCCCTATATTCTTCAAAGGGATCCGAAATATCTGTTCTCAGATTCCACAGAAATAAGGCTAGCAAAGAGATCCACGAAATACAGATGTAACTCTGTGAGATGAATTAACAGAACACTAAGCAGTTTCCAAGAAAGCTTCTTTCCATATTTCATCTGAGGATATTTCCTTTTTCACCATAGCCTTCTATGGACTTCCAAATATCACTTTGCCAATTCCACAAGAACTGTCTTAGCGAAAGGCTTCTTGAGGGGAAAGCTGTAACTCTGTGAGATGATTTCACAGAACACAAAGAAGTTTCTCAGAAAGCTTCTTTCTCTTTGTTAACGGAGGATATTTCCTTTGGCCCTATAGTCTTCAAAGGGATCCGAAATATCTGTTCTCAGATTCCACAGAAATAAGGCTAGCAAAGAGATCCACGAAATACAGATGTAACTCTGTGAGATGAATTAACAGGACACTTAGCAGTTTCTAGGAAAGCTTCTTTCCAGGTTTCATCTGAGGATATTTCCTTTTTCACCATAGCCCTCTATGGGCTTCCAAATATCACTTTGCCAATTCCACAAGAACTGTCTTAGCGAGAGGCTTCTCTAGCGGAAAGCTGTAACTCTGTGAGATGATTTCACAGAACACAAAGAAGTTTCTCAGAAAGCTTCTTTCTCTCTGTTATCGGAGGATATTTCCTTTGGCCCTATAGTCTTCAAAGGGATCCGAAATATCTGTTCTCAGATTCCACAGAAATAAGGCTAGCAAAGAGATCCACGAAATACAGATGTAACTCTGTGAGGTGAATTAACAGGACACTTAGCAGTTTCTAGGAAAGCTTCTTTCCAGATTTCATCTGAGGATATTTCCTTTTTCACCATAGCCCTCTATGGGCTTCCAAATATCACTTTGCCAATTCCACAAGAACTGTCTTAGCGAAAGGCTTCTCTAGCGGAAAGCTGTAACTTTGTGAGATGATTTCACAGAACACAAAGAAGTTTCTCAGAAGGCTTCTTTCTCTTTGTTATAGGAGGATATTTCCTTTGGCCCTATAGTCTTCAAGGGGATCCGAAATATCTGTTCTCAGATTCCACAGAAATAAGGCTAGCAAAGAGATCCACGAAATACAGCTGTAAGTCTGTGAGATGAATTAACAGAACACTAAGCAGTTTCCAAGAAAGCTTCTTTCCAGATTTCATCTGAGGATATTTCCTTTTTCACCATAGCCCTCTATGGGCTTCCAAATATCACTTTGCCAATTCCACAAGAACTGTCTTAGCGAAAGGCTTCTTGAGGGGAAAGCTGTAACTCTGTGAGATGATTTCACAGAACACAAAGAAGTTTCTCAGAAAGCTTCCTTCTCTTTGTTATCGGAGGATATTTCCTTTGGCCCTATAGCCTACAAAGGGATCCGAAATATCTGTTCTCAGATTCCACAGAAATAAGGCTAGCAAAGAGATCCATGAAATACAGATGTAACTCTGTGAGATGAATTAACAGAACACTAAGCAGTTTCTCAGAAAGCTTCTTTCCAGATTTCATCTGAGGATATTTCCTTTTTCACCATAGCCCTCTATGGGCTTCCAAATATCACTTTGCCAATTCCACAAGAACTGTCTTAGCGAAAGTCTTCTTGAGGGGAAAGCTGTAACTCTGTGAGATGATTTGACAGAACACAAAGAAGTTTCTCAGAAAGCTTCTTTCTCTTTGTTACCGGAGGATATTTCCTTTGGCCCTATAGTCTTCAAAGGGATCCGAAATATCTGTTCTCAGATTCCACAGAAATAAGGCTAGCAAAGAGATCCACGAAATACAGCAGTAACTCTGTGAGATGAATTTACAGAACGCTAAGGAGTTTCTAATAAAGCTTCTATCCAGATTTCATCTGAGGATATTTCCTTTTTCACCATAGCCCTCTAAGGGCTTCCAAATATCACTTTGCCAATTCCACAAGAACTGTCTTAGCGAAAGGTTTCTTGAGGGGAAAGCTGTAACTCTGCGAGATGATTTCACACAACACAAAGAAGTTTCTCAGAAAGCTTCTTTCTCTTTGTTATCGGAGGATATATACTTTGGCCCTATAGTCTTCAAAGGGATCCGAAATATCTATTCTCAGATTCCTCAGAAATAAGGCTAGCAAAGAGATCCAAGAAATTCAGATGTAACTCTCTAAGATGAATTAACAGAACACTAATCAGTTTCTAAGAAAGCTTCTTTCCAGATTTCATCTGAGGATATTTCCTTTTTCACCATAGCCCTCTAAGGGCTTCCAAATATCACTTTGCCAATTCCACAAGAACTGTGTTAGCGAAAGCCTTCTTGAGGGGAAAGCTGTAACTCTGTGAGATGATTTCACAGAACACAAAGAAGTTTCTCAGAAAGCTTCTTTCTCTTTGTTATCGGAGGATATTTCCTTTGGCCCTCTATTCTTCAAAGGGATCTGAAATATCTGTTCTCAGATTCCACAGAAATAAGGCTAGTAAAGAGATCAACGAAATACAGATATAACTCTGTGAGATGAATTAACAGAACACTAAGCAGTTTCTCAGAAAGCTTCTTTCCAGATTTCATCTGAGGATATTTCCTTTTTCACCATAGCCCTCTAAGGGCTTCCAAATATCACTTTGCCAATTCCACAAGAACTGTCTTAGCGAAAGGCTTCTTGAGGGGAAAGCTGTAACTCTGTGAGATGATTTCACAGAACACAAAGAAGTTTCTCAGAAAGCTTCTTTCTCTTTGTTATCGGAGGATATTTCCTTTGGCCCTATAGACTTCAAAGGGATCCAAAATATCTCTTCTCAGATTCCACAGAAATAAGGCTAGCAAAGAGATCCACGAAATACAGATGTAAGTCTGTGAGATGAATTAACAGAACACTAAGCAGTTTCTCAGAAAGCTTCTTTCAAGATTTCATCTGAGGATATTTCCTTTTTCACCATAGCCCTCTAAGGGCTTCCAAATATCACTTTGCCAATTCCACAAGAACTGTCTTAGCGAAAGGATTCTTGAGGGGAAAGCTGTAACTCTGTGAGATGATTTCACAGAACACAAAGAAGTTTCTCAGAAAGCTTCTTTCTCTTTGTTATCGGAGGATATTTCCTTTGACCCTATAGACTTCAAAGGGATCCGAAATATCTGTTCTCAGATTCCACAGAAATAAGGCTAGCAAAGAGATCCACGAAATACAGATGTAACTCTGTGAGATGAATTAACAGAACACTAAGCAGTTTCTAAGAAAGCTTCTTTCCAGATTTCATCTGAGGATATTTCCTTTTTCACCATAGCCCTCTAAGGGCTTCCAAATATCACTTTGCCAATTCCACAAGAACTGTCTTAGCGAAGGGCTTCTTGAGGGGAAAACTGTAACTCTGAGAGATGATTTCACAGAACACAAAGAAGTTTCTCAGAAACCTTCTTTCTCTTTGTTATCGGAGGATTTTTCCTTTGGCCCTATAGTCTTCAAAGGGATCCGATATATATGTTCTCAGATTCCACAGAAATAAGGCTAGCAAAGAGATCCACGAAATACAGATGTAAGTCTGTGAGATGAATTACCAGAACACTAAGCAGTTTCTCAGAAAGCTTCTTTCCAGATTTCATCTGAGGATATTTCCTTTTTCACCATAGCCCTCTATGGGCTTCCAAATATCACTTTGCCAATTCCACAAGAACTGTCTTAGCGAAAGGCTTCTTGAGGGGAAAGCTGTAACTCTGTGAGATGATTTCACAGAACACAAAGAAGTTTCTCAGAAAGCTTCTTTCTCTTTGTTATCGGAGGATATTTCCTTTGGCCCTATAGTCTTCAAAGGGATCCGAAATATCTGTTCTCAGATTCCAGAGAAATAAGGCTAGCAAAGAGATCCACGAAATACAGATGTAAGTCTGTGAGATGAATTAACAGAACACTAAGCAGTTTCTCAGAAAGCTTCTTTCCAGATTTCATCTGAGGATATTTCCTTTTTCACCATAGCCCTCTATGGGCTTCCAAATATCACTTTGCCAATTCCACAAGAACTGTCTTAGCGAAAGGCTTCTCTAGCGGAAAGCTGTAACTCTGTGAGATGATTTCACAGAACACAAAGAAGTTTCTCAGAAGGCTTCTTTCTCTTTGTTATAGGAGGATATTTCCTTTGGCCCTATAGTCTTCAAAGGGATCCGAAATATCTGTTCTCAGATTCCACAGAAATAAGGCTAGCAAAGAGATCCACGAAATACAGATGTAACTCTGTGAGATGAATTAACAGAACACTAAGCAGTTTCCAAGAAAGCTTCTTTCCAGATTTCATCTGAGGATATTTCCTTTTTCACCATAGCCCTCTATGGGCTTCCAAATATCACTTTGCCAATTCCACAAGAACTGTCTTAGCGAAAGGCTTCTTGAGGGGAAAGCTGTAACTCTGTGAGATGATTTCACAGAACACAAAGAAGTTTCTCAGAAAGCTTCTTTCTCTTTGTTATCGGAGGATATTTCCTTTGGCCCTATAGTCTTCAAAGGGATCCGAAATATCTGTTCTCAGATTCCACAGAAATAAGGCTAGCAAAGAGATCCACGAAATACAGATGTAACTCTGTGAGATGAATTAACAGAACACTAAGCAGTTTCTCAGAAAGCTTCTTTCCAGATTTCATCTGAGGATATTTCCTTTTTCACCATAGCCCTCTATGGGCTTCCAAATATCACCTTGCCAATTCCACAAGAACTGTCTTAGCGAAAGTCTTCTTGAGGGGAAAGCTGTAACTCTGTGAGATGATTTCACAGAACACAAAGAAGTTTCTCAGAAAGCTTCTTTCTCTTTGTTATCGGAGGATATTTCCTTTGGCCCTATAGTCTTCAAAGGGATCCGAAATATCTGTTCTCAGATTCCACAGAAATAAGGCTAGCAAAGAGATCCACGAAATACAGCTGTAACTCTGTGAGATGAATTTACAGAACACTAAGGAGTTTCTAATAAAGCTTCTATCCAGATTTCATCTGAGGATATTTCCTTTTTCACCATAGCCCTCTAAGGGCTTCCAAATATCACTTTGCCAATTCCACAAGAACTGTCTTAGCGAAAGGCTTCTTGAGGGGAAAGCTGTAACTCTGCGAGATGATTTCACACAACACAAAGAAGTTTCTCAGAAAGCTTCTTTCTCTTTGTTATCGGAGGATATATACTTTGGCCCTATAGTCTTCAAAGGGATCCGAAATATCTATTCTCAGATTCCTCAGAAATAAGGCTAGCAAAGAGATCCAAGAAATTCAGATGTAACTCTCTAAGATGAATTAACAGAACACTAAGCAGTTTCTAGGAAAGCTTCTTTCCAGATTTCATCTGAGGATATTTCCTATTTCACCATAGCCCTCTATGGGCTTCCAAATATCACTTTGCCAATTCCACAAGAACTGTGTTAGCGAAAGCCTTCTTGAGGGGAAAGCTGTAACTCTGTGAGATGATTTCACAGAAAATAAAGAAGTTTCTCAGAAAGCATCTTTCTCTTTGTTATCGGAGGATATTTCCTTTGGTCCTCTAGTCTTCAAAGGGATCTGAAATATCTGTTCTCAGATTCCACAGAAATAAGGCTAGCAAAGAGATCCACGAAATACAGATGTAACTCTGTGAGATGAATTGACAGAACGCTAAGCAGTTTCTCAGAAAGCTTCTTTCCAGATTTCATCTGAGGATATTTCCTTTTTCACCATAGCCCACTAAGGGCTTCCAAATATCACTTTGCTAATTCCACAAGAACTGTCTTAGCGAAAGGCTTCTTGAGGGGAAAGCTGTAACTCTGTGAGATGATTTCACAGAACACAAAGAAGTTTCTCAGAATGCTTCTTTCTCTTTGTTATCGGAGGATATTTCCTTTGGCCCTATAGTCTTCAAAGGGATCCGAAATATCTATTCTCAGATTCCTCAGAAATAAGGCTAGCAAAGAGATCCAAGAAATTCAGATGTAACTCTCTAAGATGAATTAACAGAACACTAATCAGTTTCTAAGAAAGCTTCTTTCCAGATTTCATCTGAGGATATTTCCTTTTTCACCATAGCCCTCTAAGGGCTTCCAAATATCACTTTGCCAATTCCACAAGAACTGTGTTAGCGAAAGCCTTCTTGAGGGGAAAGCTGTAACTCTGTGAGATGATTTCACAGAACACAAAGAAGTTTCTCAGAAAGCTTCTTTCTCTTTGTTATCGGAGGATATTTCCTTTGGCCCTCTATTCTTCAAAGGGATCTGAAATATCTGTTCTCAGATTCCACAGAAATAAGGCTAGTAAAGAGATCAACGAAATACAGATATAACTCTGTGAGATGAATTAACAGAACACTAAGCAGTTTCTCAGAAAGCTTCTTTCCAGATTTCATCTGAGGATATTTCCTTTTTCACCATAGCCCTCTAAGGGCTTCCAAATATCACTTTGCCAATTCCACAAGAACTGTCTTAGCGAAAGGCTTCTTGAGGGGAAAGCTGTAACTCTGTGAGATGATTTCACAGAACACAAAGAAGTTTCTCAGAAAGCTTCTTTCTCTTTGTTATCGGAGGATATTTCCTTTGGCCCTATAGACTTCAAAGGGATCCAAAATATCTGTTCTCAGATTCCACAGAAATAAGGCTAGCAAAGAGATCCACGAAATACAGATGTAAGTCTGTGAGATGAATTAACAGAACACTAAGCAGTTTCTCAGAAAGCTTCTTTCAAGATTTCATCTGAGGATATTTCCTTTTTCACCATAGCCCTCTATTGGCTTCCAAATATCACTTTGCCAATTCCACAAGAACTGTCTTAGCGAAAGGATTCTTGAGGGGAAAGCTGTAACTCTGTGAGATGATTTCACAGAACACAAAGAAGTTTCTCAGAAAGCTTCTTTCTCTTTGTTATCGGAGGATATTTCCTTTGACCCTATAGACTTCAAAGGGATCCGAAATATCTGTTCTCAGATTCCACAGAAATAAGGCTAGCAAAGAGATCCACGAAATACAGATGTAACTCTGTGAGATGAATTAACAGAACACTAAGCAGTTTCTAAGAAAGCTTCTTTCCAGATTTCATCTGAGGATATTTCCTTTTTCACCATAGCCCTCTAAGGGCTTCCAAATATCACTTTGCCAATTCCACAAGAACTGTCTTAGCGAAGGGCTTCTTGAGGGGAAAACTGTAACTCTGAGAGATGATTTCACAGAACACAAAGAAGTTTCTCAGAAACCTTCTTTCTCTTTGTTATCGGAGGATTTTTCCTTTGGCCCTATAGTCTTCAAAGGGATCCGATATATATGTTCTCAGATTCCACAGAAATAAGGCTAGCAAAGAGATCCACGAAATACAGATGTAAGTCTGTGAGATGAATTACCAGAACACTAAGCAGTTTCTCAGAAAGCTTCTTTCCAGATTTCATCTGAGGATATTTCCTTTTTCACCATAGCCCTCTATGGGCTTCCAAATATCACTTTGCCAATTCCACAAGAACTGTCTTAGCGAAAGGCTTCTTGAGGGGAAAGCTGTAACTCTGTGAGATGATTTCACAGAACACAAAGAAGTTTCTCAGAAAGCTTCTTTCTCTTTGTTATCGGAGGATATTTCCTTTGGCCCTCTAGTCTTCAAAGGGATCCGAAATATCTGTTCTCAGATTCCACAGAAATAAGGCTAGCAAAGAGATCCACGAAATACAGATGTAACTCTGTAAGATGAATTAACAGAACACTAAGCAGTTTCTCAGAAAGCTTCTTTCCAGATTTCATCTGAGGATATTTCCTTTTTCACCATAGCCCTCTAAGGGCTTCCAAATATCACTTTGCCAATTCCACAAGAACTGTCTTAGCGAAAGGCTTCTTGAGGGGAAAGCTGTAACTCTGTGAGATGATTTCACAGAACACAAAGAAGTTTCTCAGAAAGCTTCTTTCTCTTTGTTATCGGAGGATATTTCCTTTGGCCCTATAGACTTCAAAGGGATCCAAAATATCTGTTCTCAGATTCCACAGAAATAAGGCTAGCAAAGAGATCCACGAAATACAGATGTAAGTCTGTGAGATGAATTAACAGAACACTAAGCAGTTTCTCAGAAAGCTTCTTTCAAGATTTCATCTGAGGATATTTCCTTTTTCACCATAGCCCTCTATTGGCTTCCAAATATCACTTTGCCAATTCCACAAGAACTGTCTTAGCGAAAGGATTCTTGAGGGGAAAGCTGTAACTCTGTGAGATGATTTCACAGAACACAAAGAAGTTTCTCAGAAAGCTTCTTTCTCTTTGTTATCGGAGGATATTTCCTTTGACCCTATAGACTTCAAAGGGATCCGAAATATCTGTTCTCAGATTCCACAGAAATAAGGCTAGCAAAGAGATCCACGAAATACAGATGTAACTCTGTGAGATGAATTAACAGAACACTAAGCAGTTTCTAAGAAAGCTTCTTTCCAGATTTCATCTGAGGATATTTCCTTTTTCACCATAGCCCTCTAAGGGCTTCCAAATATCACTTTGCCAATTCCACAAGAACTGTCTTAGCGAAGGGCTTCTTGAGGGGAAAACTGTAACTCTGAGAGATGATTTCACAGAACACAAAGAAGTTTCTCAGAAACCTTCTTTCTCTTTGTTATCGGAGGATTTTTCCTTTGGCCCTATAGTCTTCAAAGGGATCCGATATATCTGTTCTCAGATTCCACAGAAATAAGGCTAGCAAAGAGATCCACGAAATACAGATGTAAGTCTGTGAGATGAATTACCAGAACACTAAGCAGTTTCTCAGAAAGCTTCTTTCCAGATTTCATCTGAGGATATTTCCTTTTTCACCATAGCCCTCTATGGGCTTCCAAATATCACTTTGCCAATTCCACAAGAACTGTCTTAGCGAAAGGCTTCTTGAGGGGAAAGCTGTAACTCTGTGAGATGATTTCACAGAACACAAAGAAGTTTCTCAGAAAGCTTCTTTCTCTTTGTTATCGGAGGATATTTCCTTTGGCCCTATAGTCTTCAAAGGGATCCGAAATATCTGTTCTCAGATTCCAGAGAAATAAGGCTAGCAAAGAGATCCACGAAATACAGATGTAAGTCTGTGAGATGAATTAACAGAACACTAAGCAGTTTCTCAGAAAGCTTCTTTCCAGATTTCATCTGAGGATATTTCCTTTTTCACCATAGCCCTCTATGGGCTTCCAAATATCACTTTGCCAATTCCACAAGAACTGTCTTAGCGAAAGGCTTCTCTAGCGGAAAGCTGTAACTCTGTGAGATGATTTCACAGAACACAAAGAAGTTTCTCAGAAGGCTTCTTTCTCTTTGTTATAGGAGGATATTTCCTTTGGCCCTATAGTCTTCAAAGGGATCCGAAATATCTGTTCTCAGATTCCACAGAAATAAGGCTAGCAAAGAGATCCACGAAATACAGATGTAACTCTGTGAGATGAATTAACAGAACACTAAGCAGTTTCCAAGAAAGCTTCTTTCCAGATTTCATCTGAGGATATTTCCTTTTTCACCATAGCCCTCTATGGGCTTCCAAATATCACTTTGCCAATTCCACAAGAACTGTCTTAGCGAAAGGCTTCTTGAGGGGAAAGCTGTAACTCTGTGAGATGATTTCACAGAACACAAAGAAGTTTCTCAGAAAGCTTCTTTCTCTTTGTTATCGGAGGATATTTCCTTTGGCCCTATAGTCTTCAAAGGGATCCGAAATATCTGTTCTCAGATTCCACAGAAATAAGGCTAGCAAAGAGATCCACGAAATACAGATGTAACTCTGTGAGATGAATTAACAGAACACTAAGCAGTTTCTCAGAAAGCTTCTTTCCAGATTTCATCTGAGGATATTTCCTTTTTCACCATAGCCCTCTATGGGCTTCCAAATATCACCTTGCCAATTCCACAAGAACTGTCTTAGCGAAAGTCTTCTTGAGGGGAAAGCTGTAACTCTGTGAGATGATTTCACAGAAAACAAAGAAGTTTCTCAGAAAGCATCTTTCTCTTTGTTATCGGAGGATATTTCCTTTGGTCCTCTAGTCTTCAAAGGGATCTGAAATATCTGTTCTCAGATTCCACAGAAATAAGGCTAGCAAAGAGATCCACGAAACACAGATGTAACTCTGTGAGATGAATTAACAGAACACTAAGCATTTTCCAAGAAAGCTTCTTTCCATATTTCATCTGAGGATATTTCCTTTTTCACCATAGCCTTCTATGGGCTTCCAAATATCACTTTGCCAATTCCACAAGAACTGTCTTAGCGAAAGGCTTCTTGAGGGGAAAGCTGTAACTCTGTGAGATGATTTCACAGAACACAAAGAAGTTTCTCAGAAAGCTTCTTTCTCTTTGTTAACGGAGGATATTTCCTTTGGCCCTATAGTCTTCAAAGGGATCCGAAATATCTGTTCTCAGATTCCACAGAAATAAGGCTAGCAAAGAGATCCACGAAATACAGATGTAACTCTGTGAGATGAATTAACAGGACACTTAGCAGTTTCTAGGAAAGCTTCTTTCCAGGTTTCATCTGAGGATATTTCCTTTTTCACCATAGCCCTCTATGGGCTTCCAAATATCACTTTGCCAATTCCACAAGAACTGTCTTAGCGAAAGGCTTCTCTAGCGGAAAGCTGTAACTCTGTGAGATGATTTCACAGAACACAAAGAAGTTTCTCAGAAAGCTTCTTTCTCTTTGTTATCGGAGGATATTTCCTTTGGCCCTATAGTCTTCAAAGGGATCCGAAATATCTGTTCTCAGATTCCAGAGAAATAAGGCTAGCAAAGAGATCCACGAAATACAGATGTAAGTCTGTGAGATGAATTAACAGAACACTAAGCAGTTTCTCAGAAAGCTTCTTTCCAGATTTCATCTGAGGATATTTCCTTTTTCACCATAGCCCTCTATGGGCTTCCAAATATCACTTTTCCAATTCCACAAGAACTGTCTTAGCGAAAGGCTTCTCGAGAGGAAAGCTGTAACTCTGTGAGATGATTTCACAGAACACAAAGAAGTTTCTCAGAAAGCTTCTTTCTCTCTGTTATCGGAGGATATTTCCTTTGGCCCTATAGTCTTCAAAGGGATCCGAAATATCTGTTCTCAGATTCCACAGAAATAAGGCTAGCAAAGAGATCCACGAAATACAGATGTAACTCTGTGAGGTGAATTAACAGGACACTTAGTAGTTTCTAGGAAAGCTTCTTTCCAGATTTCATCTGAGGATATTTCCTTTTTCACCATAGCCCTCTATGGGCGTCCAAATATCACTTTGCCAATTCCACAAGAACTGTCTTAGCGAAAGGCTTCTCTAGCGGAAAGCTGTAACTCTGTGAGATGATTTCACAGAACACAAAGAAGTTTCTCAGAAGGCTTCTTTCTCTTTGTTATAGGAGGATATTTCCTTTGGCCCTATAGTCTTCAAAGGGATCCGAAATATCTGTTCTCAGATTCCACAGAAATAAGGCTAGCAAAGAGATCCACGAAATACAGATGTAACTCTGTGAGATGAATTAACAGAACACTAAGCAGTTTCCAAGAAAGCTTCTTTCCAGATTTCATCTGAGGATATTTCCTTTTTCACCATAGCCCTCTATGGGCTTCCAAATATCACTTTGCCAATTCCACAAGAACTGTCTTAGCGAAAGGCTTCTTGAGGGGAAAGCTGTAACTCTGTGAGATGATTTCACAGAACACAAAGAAGTTTCTCAGAAAGCTTCTTTCTCTTTGTTATCGGAGGATATTTCCTTTGGCCCTATAGCCTTCAAAGGGATCCGAAATATCTGTTCTCAGATTCCACAGAAATAAGGCTAGCAAAGAGATCCATGAAATACAGATGTAACTCTGTGAGATGAATTAACAGAACACTAAGCAGTTTCTCAGAAAGCTTCTTTCCAGATTTCATCTGAGGATATTTCCTTTTTCACCATAGCCCTCTATGGGCTTCCAAATATCACTTTGCCAATTCCACAAGAACTGTCTTAGCGAAAGTCTTCTTGAGGGGAAAGCTGTAACTCTGTGAGATGATTTGACAGAACACAAAGAAGTTTCTCAGAAAGCTTCTTTCTCTTTGTTACCGGAGGATATTTCCTTTGGCCCTATAGTCTTCAAAGGGATCCGAAATATCTGTTCTCAGATTCCACAGAAATAAGGCTAGCAAAGAGATCCACGAAATACAGCTGTAACTCTGTGAGATGAATTTACAGAACGCTAAGGAGTTTCTAATAAAGCTTCTATCCAGATTTCATCTGAGGATATTTCCTTTTTCACCATAGCCCTCTAAGGGCTTCCAAATATCACTTTGCCAATTCCACAAGAACTGTCTTAGCGAAAGGCTTCTTGAGGGGAAAGCTGTAACTCTGCGAGATGATTTCACACAACACAAAGAAGTTTCTCAGAAAGCTTCTTTCTCTTTGTTATCGGAGGATATATACTTTGGCCCTATAGTCTTCAAAGGGATCCGAAATATCTATTCTCAGATTCCTCAGAAATAAGGCTAGCAAAGAGATCCAAGAAATTCAGATGTAACTCTCTAAGATGAATTAACAGAACACTAAGCAGTTTCTAGGAAAGCTTCTTTCCAGATTTCATCTGAGGATATTTCCTATTTCACCATAGCCCTATATGGGCTTCCAAATATCACTTTGCCAATTCCACAAGAACTGTGTTAGCGAAAGCCTTCTTGAGGGGAAAGCTGTAACTCTGTGAGATGATTTCACAGAACACAAAGAAGTTTCTCAGAAAGCTTCTTTCTCTTTGTTATTGGAGGATATTTCCTTTGGCCCTCTATTCTTCAAAGGGATCTGAAATATCTGTTCTCAGATTCCACAGAAATAAGGCTAGCAAAGAGATCCACGAAATACAGATGTAACTCTGTGAGATGAATTAACAGAACACTAAGCAGTTTCTCAGAAAGCTTCTTTCCAGATTTCATCTGAGGATATTTCCTTTTTCACCATAGCCCTCTATGGGCTTCCAAATATCACTTTGCCAATTCCACAAGAACTGTCTTAGCGAAAGGCTTCTTGAGGGGAAAGCTGTAACTCTGTGAGATGATTTCACAGAACACAAAGAAGTTTCTCAGAAAGCTTCTTTCTCTTTGTTATCGGAGGATATTTCCTTTGGCCCTATAGTCTTCAAAGGGATCCGAATTATCTGTTCTCAGATTCCACAGAAATAAGGCTACCAAAGAGATCCACGAAATGCAGATTTAACTCTGTGCGATGAATTAACAGGACACTTAGCAGTTTCTAAGAAAGCTTCTTTGCAGATTTCATCTGAGGATATTTCCTTTTTCACCATAGCCCTCTAAGGGCTTCCAAATATCACTTTGCCAATTCCACAAGAACTGTCTTAGCGAAAGGCTTCTTGAGGGGAAAGCTGTAACTCTGTGAGATGATTTCACAGAACACAAAGAAGTTTCTCAGAAAGCTTCTTTCTCTTTGTTATCGGAGGATATTTCCTTTGGCCCTATAGTCTTCAAAGGGATCCGAAATATCTGTTCTCAGATTCCACAGAAATAAGGCTAGCAAAGAGATCCACGAAATACAGATGTAGCTCTGTGAGATGAATTAACAGGACACTTAGCAGTTTCTAGGAAAGCTTGTTTCCAGATTTCATCTGAGGATATTTCCTTTTTCACCATAGCCCTCTATGGGCTTCCAAATATCACTTTGCCAATTCCACAAGAACTGTCTTAGCGAAAGGCTTCTCGAGAGGAAAGTTGTAACTCTGTGAGATGATTTCACAGAACACAAAGAAGTTTCTCAGAAAGCTTCTTTCTCTTTGTTATCGGAGGATATTTCCTTTGGCCCTGTAGTCTTCAAAGGGATCCGAAATATCTGTTCTCAGATTCCAGAGAAATAAGGCTAGCAAAGAGATCCACGAAATACAGATGTAAGTCTGTGAGATGAATTAACAGAACACTAAGCAGTTTCTCAGAAAGCTTCTTTCCAGATTTCATCTGAGGATATTTCCTTTTTCACCATAGCCTTCTATGGGCTTCCAAATATCACTTTGCCAATTCCACAAGAACTGTCTTAGCAAAAGGCTTCTTGAGGGGAAAGCTGTAACTCTGTGAGATGATTTCACAGAACACAAAGAAGTTTCTCAGAAAGCTTCTTTCTCTCTGTTAACGGAGGATATTTCCTTTGGCCCTATAGTCTTCAAAGGGATCCGAAATATCTGTTCTCAGTTTCCACAGAAATAAGGCTAGCAAAGAGATCCACGAAATACAGATGTAACTCTGTGAGATGAATTAACAGGACACTTAGCAGTTTCTAGGAAAGCTTCTTTCCAGGTTTCATCTGAGGATATTTCCTTTTTCACCATAGCCCTCTATGGGCTTCCAAATATCACTTTGCCAATTCCAAAAGAACTGTCTTAGCGAAAGGCTTCTCTAGCGGAAAGCTGTAACTCTGTGAGATGATTTCACAGAACACAAAGAAGTTTCTCAGAAGGCTTCTTTCTCTTTGTTATAGGAGGATATTTCCTTTGGGCCTATAGTCTTCAAAGGGATCCGAAATATCTGTTCTCAGATTCCACAGAAATAAGGCTAGCAAAGAGATCCACGAAATACAGATGTAACTCTGTGAGATGAATTAACAGAACACTAAGCAGTTTCCAAGAAAGCTTCTTTCCAGATTTCATCTGAGGATATTTCCTTTTTCACCATAGCCCTCTATGGGCTTCCAAATATCACTTTGCCAATTCCACAAGAACTGTCTTAGCGAATGGCTTCTTGAGGGGAAAGCTGTAACTCTGTGAGATGATTTCACAGAACACAAAGAAGTTTCTCAGAAAGCTTCTTTCTCTTTGTTATCGGAGGATATTTCCTTTGGCCCTATAGCATTCAAAGGGATCCGAAATATCTGTTCTCAGATTCCACAGAAATAAGGCTAGCAAAGAGATCCATGAAATACAGATGTAACTCTGTGAGATGAATTAACAGAACACTAAGCAGTTTCTCAGAAAGCTTTCCAGATTTCATCTGAGGATATTTCCTTTTTCACCATAGCCCTCTATGGGCTTCCAAATATCACTTTGCCAATTCCACAAGAACTGTCTTAGCGAAAGGCTTCTCGAGGGGAAAGCTGCAACTCTGTGAGATGATTTCACAGAACACAAAGAAGTTTCTCAGAAAGCTTCTTTCTCTTTGTTATCGGAGGATATTTCCTTTGGCTCTATAGTCTTCAAAGGGATCCGAAATATCTGTTCTCAGATTCCAGAGAAATAAGGCTAGCAAAGAGATCCACGAAATACAGCTGTAACTCTGTGAGATGAATTTACAGAACACTAAGGAGTTTCTAATAAAGCTTCTATCCAGATTTCATGTGAGGATATTTCCTTTTTCACCATAGCCCTCTAAGGGCCTCCATATATCACTTTGCCAATTCCACAAGAACTGTCTTAGCGAAAGGCTTCTTGAGGGAAAAGCTGTAACTCTGCGAGATGATTTCACACAACACAAAGAAGTTTCTCAGAAAGCTTCTTTCTCTTTGTTATCGGAGGATATATCCTTTGGCCCTATAGTCTTCAAAGGGATCAGAAATATCTATTCTCAGATTCCAGAGAAATAAGGCTAGCAAAGAGATCCAAGAAATTCAGATGTAACTCTCTAAGATGAATTAACAGAACACTAAGCAGTTTCTAAGAAAGCTTCTTTCCAGATTTCATCTGAGGATATTTCCTTTTTCACCATAGCCCTCTAAGGGCTTCCAAATATCACTTTGCCAATTCCACAAGAACTGTCTTAGCGAAAGGCTTCTTGAGGGGAAAGCTGTAACTCTGTGAGATGATTTCACAGAACACAAAGAAGTTTCTCAGAAAGCTTCTTTCTCTTTGTTATCGGAGGATATTTCCTTTGGCCCTCTAGTCTTCAAAGGGATCCGAAATATCTGTTCTCAGATTCCACAGAAATAAGGCTAGCAAAGAGATCCACGAAATACAGATGTAACTCTGTGAGATGAATTAACAGAACACTAAGCAGTTTCCAAGAAAGCTTCTTTCCAGATTTCATCTGAGGATATTTCCTTTTTCACCATAGCCTTCTATGGGCTTCCAAATATCACTTTGCCAATACCACAAGAACTGTCTTAGCGAAAGGCTTCTTGAGGGGAAAGCTGTAACTCTGTGAGATGATTTCACAGAACACAAAGAAGTTTCTCAGAAAGCTTCTTTCTCTTTGTTATCGGAGGATATTTCCTTTGGCCCTATAGTCTTCAAAGGGATCCGAAATATCTGTTCTCAGATTCCACAGAAATAAGGCTAGCAAAGAGATCCACGAAATACAGATGTAACTCTGTGAGATGAATTAACAGAACACTAAGCAGTTTCCAAGAAAGCTTCTTTCCAGATTTCATCTGAGGATATTTCCTTTTTCACCATAGCCTTCTATGGGCTTCCAAATATCACTTTGCCAATTCCACAAGAACTGTCTTAGCGAAAGGCTTCTTGAGGGGAAAGCTGTAACTCTGTGAGATGATTTCACAGAACACAAAGAAGTTTCTCAGAAAGCTTCTTTCTCTTTGTTATCGGAGGATATTTCCTTTGGCCCTATAGTCTTCAAAGGGATCCGAAATATCTGTTCTCAGATTCCACAGAAATAAGGCTAGCAAAGAGATCCACGAAATACAGATGTAACTCTGTGAGATGAATTAACAGGACACTTAGCAGTTTCTAGGAAAGCTTCTTTCCAGATTTCATCTGAGGATATTTCCTTTTTCACCATAGCCCTCTATGGGCTTCCAAATATCACTTTGCCAATTCCACAAGAACTGTCTTAGCGAAAGGCTTCTCGAGGGGAAAGCTGTAACTCTGTGAGATGATTTCACAGAACACAAAGAAGTTTCTCAGAAAGCTTCTTTCTCTTTGTTATCGGAGGATATTTCCTTTGGCCCTATAGTCTTCAAAGGGATCCGAAATATCTGTTCTCAGATTCCAGAGAAATAAGGCTAGCAAAGAGATCCACGAAATACAGCTGTAACTCTGTGAGATGAATTTACAGAACACTAAGGAGTTTCTAATAAAGCTTCTATCCAGATTTCATCTGAGGATATTTCCTTTTTCACCATAGCCCTCTAAGGGCTTCCAAATATCACTTTGCCAATTCCACAAGAACTGTCTTAGCGAAAGGCTTCTTGAGGGGAAAGCTGTAACTCTGCGAGATGATTTCACACAACACAAAGAAGTTTCTCAGAAAGCTTCTTTCTCTTTGTTATCTGAGGATATATACTTTGGCCCTATAGTCTTCAAAGGGATCCGAAATATCTATTCTCAGATTCCTCAGAAATAAGGCTAGCAAAGAGATCCAAGAAATTCAGATATAACTCTCTAAGATGAATTAACAGAACACTAAGCAGTTTCTAGGAAAGCTTCTTTCCAGATTTCATCTGAGGATATTTCCTATTTCACCATAGCCCTCTATGGGCTTCCAAATATCACTTTGCCAATTCCACAAGAACTGTGTTAGCGAAAGCCTTCTTGAGGGGAAAGCTGTAACTCTGTGAGATGATTTCACAGAAAACAAAGAAGTTTCTCAGAAAGCATCTTTCTCTTTGTTATCGGAGGATATTTCCTTTGGTCCTCTAGTCTTCAAAGGGATCTGAAATATCTGTTCTCAGATTCCACAGAAATAAGGCTAGCAAAGAGATCCACGAAATACAGATGTAACTCTGTGAGATGAATTGACAGAACGCTAAGCAGTTTCTCAGAAAGCTTCTTTCCAGATTTCATCTGAGGATATTTCCTTTTTCACCATAGCCCACTAAGGGCTTCCAAATATCACTTTGCTAATTCCACAAGAACTGTCTTAGCGAAAGGCTTCTTGAGGGGAAAGCTGTAACTCTGTGAGATGATTTCACAGAACACAAAGAAGTTTCTCAGAATGCTTCTTTCTCTTTGTTATCGGAGGATATTTCCTTTGGCCCTATAGTCTTCAAAGGGATCCGAAATATCTGTTCTCAGATTCCACAGAAATAAGGGTAACAAAGAGATCCACGAAATGCAGATGTAACTCTGTGCGATGAATTAACAGGACACTTAGCAGTTTCTAAGAAAGCTTCTTTGCAGATTTCATCTGAGGATATTTCCTTTTTCACCATAGCCCTCTAAGGGCTTCCAAATATCACTTTGCCAATTCCACAAGAACTGTCTTAGCGAAAGGCTTCTTGAGGGGAAAGCTGTAACTCTGTGAGATGATTTCACAGAACACAAAGAAGTTTCTCAGAAATCTTCTTTCTCTTTTTTATCGGAGGATATTTCCTTTGGCCCTATATTCTTCAAAGGGATCCGAAATATCTGTTCTCAGATTCCACAGAAATAAGGCTAGCAAAGAGATCCACGAAATACAGATGTAACTCTGTGAGATGAATTAACAGAACACTAAGCAGTTTCCAAGAAAGCTTCTTTCCATATTTCATCTGAGGATATTTCCTTTTTCACCATAGCCTTCTATGGGCTTCCAAATATCACTTTGCCAATTCCACAAGAACTGTCTTAGCGAAAGGCTTCTTGAGGGGAAAGCTGTAACTCTGTGAGATGATTTCACAGAACACAAAGAAGTTTCTCAGAAAGCTTCTTTCTCTTTGTTAACGGAGGATATTTCCTTTGGCCCTATAGTCTTCAAAGGGATCCGAAATATCTGTTCTCAGATTCCACAGAAATAAGGCTAGCAAAGAGATCCACGAAATACAGATGTAACTCTGTGAGATGAATTAACAGGACACTTAGCAGTTTCTAGGAAAGCTTCTTTCCAGGTTTCATCTGAGGATATTTCCTTTTTCACCATAGCCCTCTATGGGCTTCCAAATATCACTTTGCCAATTCCACAAGAACTGTCTTAGCGAAAGGCTTCTCTAGCGGAAAGCTGTAACTCTGTGAGATGATTTCACAGAACACAAAGAAGTTTCTCAGAAAGCTTCTTTCTCTTTGTTATCGGAGGATATTTCCTTTGGCCCTATAGTCTTCAAAGGGATCCGAAATATCTGTTCTCAGATTCCAGAGAAATAAGGCTAGCAAAGAGATCCACGAAATACAGATGTAAGTCTGTGAGATGAATTAACAGAACACTAAGCAGTTTCTCAGAAAGCTTCTTTCCAGATTTCATCTGAGGATATTTCCTTTTTCACCATAGCCCTCTATGGGCTTCCAAATATCACTTTTCCAATTCCACAAGAACTGTCTTAGCGAAAGGCTTCTCGAGAGGAAAGCTGTAACTCTGTGAGATGATTTCACAGAACACAAAGAAGTTTCTCAGAAAGCTTCTTTCTCTCTGTTATCGGAGGATATTTCCTTTGGCCCTATAGTCTTCAAAGGGATCCGAAATATCTGTTCTCAGATTCCACAGAAATAAGGCTAGCAAAGAGATCCACGAAATACAGATGTAACTCTGTGAGGTGAATTAACAGGACACTTAGCAGTTTCTAGGAAAGCTTCTTTCCAGATTTCATCTGAGGATATTTCCTTTTTCACCATAGCCCTCTATGGGCTTCCAAATATCACTTTGCCAATTCCACAAGAACTGTCTTAGCGAAAGGCTTCTCTAGCGGAAAGCTGTAACTCTGTGAGATGATTTCACAGAACACAAAGAAGTTTCTCAGAAGGCTTCTTTCTCTTTGTTATAGGAGGATATTTCCTTTGGCCCTATAGTCTTCAAAGGGATCCGAAATATCTGTTCTCAGATTCCACAGAAATAAGGCTAGCAAAGAGATCCACGAAATACAGATGTAACTCTGTGAGATGAATTAACAGAACACTAAGCAGTTTCCAAGAAAGCTTCTTTCCAGATTTCATCTGAGGATATTTCCTTTTTCACCATAGCCCTCTATGGGCTTCCAAATATCACTTTGCCAATTCCACAAGAACTGTCTTAGCGAAAGGCTTCTTGAGGGGAAAGCTGTAACTCTGTGAGATGATTTCACAGAACACAAAGACGTTTCTCAGAAAGCTTCTTTCTCTTTGTTATCGGAGGATATTTCCTTTGGCCCTATAGCCTTCAAAGGGATCCGAAATATCTGTTCTCAGATTCCACAGAAATAAGGCTAGCAAAGAGATCCATGAAATACAGATGTAACTCTGTGAGATGAATTAACAGAACACTAAGCAGTTTCTCAGAAAGCTTCTTTCCAGATTTCATCTGAGGATATTTCCTTTTTCACCATAGCCCTCTATGGGCTTCCAAATATCACTTTGCCAATTCCACAAGAACTGTCTTAGCGAAAGTCTTCTTGAGGGGAAAGCTGTAACTCTGTGAGATGATTTGACAGAACACAAAGAAGTTTCTCAGAAAGCTTCTTTCTCTTTGTTACCGGAGGATATTTCCTTTGGCCCTATAGTCTTCAAAGGGATCCGAAATATCTGTTCTCAGATTCCACAGAAATAAGGCTAGCAAAGAGATCCACGAAATACAGCTGTAACTCTGTGAGATGAATTTACAGAACGCTAAGGAGTTTCTAATAAAGCTTCTATCCAGATTTCATCTGAGGATATTTCCTTTTTCACCATAGCCCTCTAAGGGCTTCCAAATATCACTTTGCCAATTCCACAAGAACTGTGTTAGCGAAAGCCTTCTTGAGGGGAAAGCTGTAACTCTGTGAGATGATTTCACAGAACACAAAGAAGTTTCTCAGAAAGCTTCTTTCTCTTTGTTATCGGAGGATATTTCCTTTGGCCCTCTATTCTTCAAAGGGATCTGAAATATCTGTTCTCAGATTCCACAGAAATAAGGCTAGCAAAGAGATCCACGAAATACAGATGTAACTCTGTGAGATGAATTAACAGAACACTAAGCAGTTTCTCAGAAAGCTTCTTTCCAGATTTCATCTGAGGATATTTCCTTTTTCACCATAGCCCTCTATGGGCTTCCAAATATCACTTTGCCAATTCCACAAGAACTGTCTTAGCGAAAGGCTTCTTGAGGGGAAAGCTGTAACTCTGTGAGATGATTTCACAGAACACAAAGAAGTTTCTCAGAAAGCTTCTTTCTCTTTGTTATCGGAGGATATTTCCTTTGGCCCTATAGTCTTCAAAGGGATCCGAATTATCTGTTCTCAGATTCCACAGAAATAAGGCTAACAAAGAGATCCACGAAATGCAGATGTAACTCTGTGCGATGAATTAACAGGACACTTAGCAGTTTCTAAGAAAGCTTCTTTGCAGATTTCATCTGAGGATATTTCCTTTTTCACCATAGCCCTCTAAGGGCTTCCAAATATCACTTTGCCAATTCCACAAGAACTGTCTTAGCGAAAGGCTTCTTGAGGGGAAAGCTGTAACTCTGTGAGATGATTTCACAGAACACAAAGAAGTTTCTCAGAAAGCTTCTTTCTCTTTGTTATCGGAGGATATTTCCTTTGGCCCTATAGTCTTCAAAGGTATCCGAAATATCTGTTCTCAGATTCCACAGAAATAAGGCTAGCAAAGAGATCCACGAAATACAGATGTAGCTCTGTGAGATGAATTAACAGGACACTTAGCAGTTTCTAGGAAAGCTTCTTTCCAGATTTCATCTGAGGATATTTCCTTTTTCACCATAGCCCTCTATGGGCTTCCAAATATCACTTTGCCAATTCCACAAGAACTGTCTTAGCGAAAGGCTTCTCGAGGGGAAAGCTGTAACTCTGTGAGATGATTTCACAGAACACAAAGAAGTTTCTCAGAAAGCTTCTTTCTCTTTGTTATCGGAGGGTATTTCCTTTGGCCCTATAGTCTTCAAAGGGATCCGAAATATCTGTTCTCAGATTCCACAGAAATAAGGCTAGCAAAGAGATCCACGAAATACAGATGTAAGTCTGTGAGATGAATTAACAGAACACTAAGCAGTTTCTCAGAAAGCTTCTTTCCAGATTTCATCTGAGGATATTTCCTTTTTCACCATAGCCCTCTAAGGGCTTCCAAATATCACTTTTCCAATTCCACAAGAACTGTCTTAGCGAAAGGCTTCTCGAGAGGAAAGCTGTAACTCTGTGAGATGATTTCACAGAACACAAAGAAGTTTCTCAGAAAGCTTCTTTCTCTTTGTTATCGGAGGATATTTCCTTTGGCCCTGTAGTCTTCAAAGGGATCCGAAATATCTGTTCTCAGATTCCAGAGAAATAAGGCTAGCAAAGAGATCCACGAAATACAGATGTAAGTCTGTGAGATGAATTAACAGAACACTAAGCAGTTTCTCAGAAAGCTTATTTCCAGATTTCATCTCAGGATATTTCCTTTTTCACCATAGCCTTCTATGGGCTTCCAAATATCACTTTGCCAATTCCACAAGAACTGTCTTCGCGAAAGGTTTCTTGAGGGGAAAGCTGTAACTCTGTGAGATGATTTCACAGAACACAAAGAAGTTTCTCAGAAAGCTTCTTTCTCTCTGTTAACGGAGGATATTTCCTTTGGCCCTATAGTCTTCAAAGGGATCCGAAATATCTGTTCTCAGATTCCACAGAAATAAGGCTAGCAAAGAGATCCACGAAATACAGATGTAACTCTGTGCGATGAATTAACAGGACACTTAGCAGTTTCTAGGAAAGCTTCTTTCCAGGTTTCATCTGAGGATATTTCCTTTTTCACCATAGCCCTCTATGGGCTTCCAAATATCACTTTGCCAATTCCACAAGAAGTGTCTTAGCGAAAGGCTTCTCTAGCGGAAAGCTGTAACTCTGTGAGATGATTTCACAGAACACAAAGAAGTTTCTCAGAAGGCTTCTTTCTCTTTGTTATAGGAGGATATTTCCTTTGGCCCTATAGTCTTCAAAGGGATCCGAAATATCTGTTCTCAGATTCCACAGAAATAAGGCTAGCAAAGAGATCCACGAAATACAGATGTAACTCTGTGAGATGAATTAACAGAACACTAAGCAGTTTCCAAGAAAGCTTCTTTCCAGATTTCATCTGAGGATATTTCCTTTTTCACCATAGCCCTCTATGGGCTTCCAAATATCACTTTGCCAATTCCACAAGAACTGTCTTAGCGAATGGCTTCTTGAGGGGAAAGCTGTAACTCTGTGAGATGATTTCACAGAACACAAAGAAGTTTCTCAGAAAGCTTCTTTCTCTTTGTTATCGGAGGATATTTCCTTTGGCCCTGTAGCCTTCAAAGGGATCCGAAATATCTGTTCTCAGATTCCACAGAAATAAGGCTAGCAAAGAGATCTATGAAATACAGATGTAACTCTGTGAGATGAATTAACAGAACACTAAGCAGTTTCTCAGAAAGCTTCTTTCCAGATTTCATCTGAGGATATTTCCTTTTTCACCATAGCCCTCTATGGGCTTCCAAATATCACTTTGCCAATTCCACAAGAACTGTCTTAGCGAAAGGCTTCTTGAGGGGAAAGCTGCAACTCTGTGAGATGATTTCACAGAACACAAAGAAGTTTCTCAGAAAGCTTCTTTCTCTTTGTTATCGGAGGATATTTCCTTTGGCTCTATAGTCTTCAAAGGGATCCGAAATATCTGTTCTCAGATTCCACAGAAATAAGGCTAGCAAAGAGATCCACGATATACAGCTGTAACTCTGTGAGATGAATTTACAGAACACTAAGGAGTTTCTAATAAAGCTTCTATCCACATTTCATGTGAGGATATTTCCTTTTTCACCATTGCCCTCTAAGGGCTTCCATATATCACTTTGCCAATTCCACAAGAACTGTCTTAGCGAAAGGCTTCTTGAGGGAAAAGCTGTAACTCTGCGAGATGATTTCACACAACACAAAGAAGTTTCTCAGAAAGCTTCTTTCTCTTTGTTATCGGAGGATATATCCTTTGGCCCTATAGTCTTCAAAGGGATCAGAAATATCTATTCTCAGATTCCACAGAAATAAGGCTAGCAAAGAGATCCAAGAAATTCAGATGTAACTCTCTAAGATGAATTAACAGAACACTAAGCAGTTTCTAAGAAAGCTTCTTTCCAGATTTCATCTGAGGATATTTCCTTTTTCACCATAGCCCTCTAAGGGCTTCCAAATATCACTTTGCCAATTCCACAAGAACTGTCTTAGCGAAAGGCTTCTTGAGGGGAAAGCTGTAACTCTGTGAGATGATTTCACAGAACACAAAGAAGTTTCTCAGAAAGCTTCTTTCTCTTTGTTATCGGAGGATATTTCCTTTGGCCCTCTAGTCTTCAAAGGGATCCGAAATATCTGTTCTCAGATTCCACAGAAATAAGGCTAGCAAAGAGATCCACGAAATACAGATGTAACTCTGTGAGATGAATTAACAGAACACTAAGCAGTTTCCAAGAAAGCTTCTTTCCAGATTTCATCTGAGGATATTTCCTTTTTCACCATAGCCTTCTATGGGCTTCCAAATATCACTTTGCCAATACCACAAGAACTGTCTTAGCGAAAGGCTTCTTGAGGGGAAAGCTGTAACTCTGTGAGTTGATTTCACAGAACACAAAGAAGTTTCTCAGAAAGCTTCTTTCTCTTTGTTATCGGAGGATATTTCCTTTGGCCCTATAGTCTTCAAAGGGATCCGAAATATCTGTTCTCAGATTCCACAGAAATAAGGCTAGCAAAGAGATCCACGAAATACAGATGTAACTCTGTGAGATGAATTAACAGAACACTAAGCAGTTTCCAAGAAAGCTTCTTTCCAGATTTCATCTGAGGATATTTCCTTTTTCACCATAGCCTTCTATGGGCTTCCAAATATCACTTTGCCAATTCCACAAGAACTGTCTTAGCGAAAGGCTTCTTGAGGGGAAAGCTGTAACTCTGTGAGATGATTTCACAGAACACAAAGAAGTTTCTCAGAAAGCTTCTTTCTCTTTGTTATCGGAGGATATTTCCTTTGGCCCTATAGTCTTCAAAGGGATCCGAAATATCTGTTCTCAGATTCCACAGAAATAAGGCTAGCAAAGAGATCCACGAAATACAGATGTAACTCTGTGAGATGAATTAACAGGACACTTAGCAGTTTCTAGGAAAGCTTCTTTCCAGATTTCATCTGAGGATATTTCCTTTTTCACCATAGCCCTCTATGGGCTTCCAAATATCACTTTGCCAATTCCACAAGAACTGTCTTAGCGAAAGGCTTCTCGAGGGGAAAGCTGTAACTCTGTGAGATGATTTCACAGAACACAAAGAAGTTTCTCAGAAAGCTTCTTTCTCTTTGTTATCGGAGGATATTTCCTTTGGCCCTATAGTCTTCAAAGGGATCCGAAATATCTGTTCTCAGATTCCAGAGAAATAACGCTAACAAAGAGATCCACGAAATACAGCTGTAAGTCTGTGAGATGAATTAACAGAACACTAAGCAGTTTCCAAGAAAGCTTCTTTCCAGATTTCATCTGAGGATATTTCCTTTTTCACCATAGCCCTCTATGGGCTTCCAAATATCACTTTGCCAATTCCACAAGAACTGTCTTAGCGAAAGGCTTCTTGTGGGGAAAGCTGTAACTCTGTGAGATGATTTCACAGAACACAAAGAAGTTTCTCAGAAAGCTTCTTTCTCTTTGTTATCGGAGGATATTTCCTTTGGCCCTATAGCCTTCAAAGGGATCCGAAATATCTGTTCTCAGATTCCACAGAAATAAGGCTAGCAAAGAGATCCATGAAATACAGATGTAACTCTGTGAGATGAATTAACAGAACACTAAGCAGTTTCTCAGAAAGCTTCTTTCCAGATTTCATCTGAGGATATTTCCTTTTTCACCATAGCCCTCTATGGGCTTCCAAATATCACTTTGCCAATTCCACAAGAACTGTCTTAGCGAAAGTCTTCTTGAGGGGAAAGCTGTAACTCTGTGAGATGATTTCACAGAACACAAAGAAGTTTCTCAGAAAGCTTCTTTCTCTTTGTTATCGGAGGATATTTCCTTTGGCCCTATAGTCTTCAAAGGGATCCGAAATATCTGTTCTCAGATTCCACAGAAATAAGGCTAGCAAAGAGATCCACGAAATACAGCTGTAACTCTGTGAGATGAATTTACAGAACACTAAGGAGTTTCTAATAAAGCTTCTATCCAGATTTCATCTGAGGATATTTCCTTTTTCACCATAGCCCTCTATGGGCTTCCAAATATCACTTTGCCAATTCCACAAGAACTGTCTTAGCGAAAGGCTTCTTGAGGGGAAAGCTGTAACTCTGCGAGATGATTTCACACAACACAAAGAAGTTTCTCAGAAAGCTTCTTTCTCTTTGTTATCGGAGGATATATCCTTTGGCCCTATAGTCTTCAAAGGGATCCGAAATATCTATTCTCAGATTCCACAGAAATAAGGCTAGCAAAGAGATCCAAGAAATTCATATGTAACTCTCTAAGATGAATTAACAGAACACTAAGCAGTTTCTCAGAAAGCTTCTTTCCAGATTTCATCTGCGGATATTTCCTTTTTCACCATAGCCCTCTAAGGGCTTCCAAATATCACTTTGCCAATTCCACAAGAGCTGTCTTAGCGAAAGGCTTCTTGAGGGGAAAGCTGTAACTCTGTGAGATGATTTCACAGAACACAAAGAAGTTTCTCAGAAAGCTTCTTTCTCTTTGTTATCGGAGGATATTTCCTTTGGCCCTATAGTCTTCAAAGGGATCCGAATTATCTGTTCTCAGATTCCACAGAAATAAGGCTATCAAAGAGATCCACGAAATGCAGATGTAACTCTGTGCGATGAATTAACAGGACACTTAGCAGTTTCTAGGAAAGCTTCTTTGCAGATTTCATCTGAGGATATTTCCTTTTTCACCATAGCCCTCTATGGGCTTCCAAATATCACTTTTCCAATTCCACAAGAACTGTCTTAGCGAAAGGCTTCTCGAGAGGAAAGCTGTAACTCTGTGAGATGATTTCACAGAACACAAAGAAGTTTCTCAGAAAGCTTCTTTCTCTTTGTTATCGGAGGATATTTCCTTTGGCCCTATAGTCTTCAAAGGGATCCGAAATACCTCTTCTCAGATTCCACAGAAATAAGGCTAGCAAAGAGATCCACGAAATACAGATATAACTCTGTGAGATGAATTAACAGAACACTAAGCAGTTTCCAAGAAGGCTTCTTTCCAGATTTCATCTGAGGATATTTCCTTTTTCACCATAGCCTTCTATGGGCTTCCAAATATCACTTTGCCAATTCCACAAGAACTGTCTTAGCGAAAGGCTTCTTGAGGGGAAAGCTGTAACTCTGTGAGATGATTTCACAGAACACAAAGAAGTTTCTCAGAAAGCTTCTTTCTCTTTGTTAACGGAGGATATTTCCTTTGGCCCTATAGTCTTCAAAGGGATCCGAAATATCTGTTCTCAGATTCCACAGAAATAAGGCTAGCAAAGAGATCCACGAAATACAGATGTAACTCTGTGAGATGAATTAACAGGACACTTAGCAGTTTCTAGGAAAGCTTCTTTCCAGGTTTCATCTGAGGATATTTCCTTTTTCACCATAGCCCTCTATGGGCTTCCAAATATCACTTTGCCAATTCCACAAGAACTGTCTTAGCGAAAGGCTTCTCTAGCGGAAAGCTGTAATTCTGTGAGATGATTTCACAGAACACAAAGAAGTTTCTCAGAAAGCTTCTTTCTCGTTGTTATCGGAGGATATTTCCTTTGGCCCTATAGTCTTCAAAGGGATCCGAAATATCTGTTCTCAGATTCCAGAGAAATAAGGCTAGCAAAGAGATCCACGAAATACAGATGTAACTCTGTGAGATGAATTAACAGAACACTAAGCAGTTTCTCAGAAAGCTTCTTTCCAGATTTCATCTGAGGATATTTCCTTTTTCACCATAGCCCTCTATGGGCTTCCAAATATCACTTTGCCAATTCCACAAGAACTGTCTTAGCGAAAGGCTTCTCGAGAGGAAAGCTGTAACTCTGTGAGATGATTTCACAGAACACAAAGAAGTTTCTCAGAAAGCTTCTTTCTCTTTGTTATCGGAGGATATTTCCTTTGGCCCTATAGTCTTCAAAGGGATCCGAAATATCTGTTCTCAGATTCCACAGAAATAAGGCTAGCAAAGAGATCCACGAAATACAGATGTAACTCTGTGAGGTGAATTAACAGGACACTTAGCAGTTTCTAGGAAAGCTTCTTTCCAGATTTCATCTGAGGATATTTCCTTTTTCACCATAGCCCTCTATGGGCTTCCAAATATCATTTTGCCAATTCCACAAGAACTGTCTTAGCGAAAGGCTTCTCTAGGGGAAAGCTGTAACTCTGTGAGATGATTTCACAGAACACAAAGAAGTTTCTCAGAAGGCTTCTTTCTCTTTGTTATAGGAGGATATTTCCTTTGGCCCTATAGTCTTCAAAGGGATCCGAAATATCTGTTCTCAGATTCCACAGAAATAAGGCTAGCAAAGAGATCCACGAAATACAGATGTAACTCTGTGAGATGAATTAACAGAACACTAAGCAGTTTCCAAGAAAGCTTCTTTCCAGATTTCATCTGAGGATATTTCCTTTTTCACCATAGCCCTCTATGGGCTTCCAAATATCACTTTGCCAATTCCACAAGAACTGTCTTAGCGAAAGGCTTCTTGAGGGGAAAGCTGTAACTCTGTGAGATGATTTCACAGAACACAAAGAAGTTTCTCAGAAAGCTTCTTTCTCTTTGTTATCGGAGGATATTTCCTTTGGCCCTATAGCCTTCAAAGGGATCCGAAATATCTGTTCTCAGATTCCACAGAAATAAGGCTAGCAAAGAGATCCATGAAATACAGATGTAACTCTGTGAGATGAATTAACAGAACACTAAGCAGTTTCTCAGAAAGCTTCTTTCCAGATTTCATCTGAGGATATTTCCTTTTTCACCATAGCCCTCTACGGGCTTCCAAATATCACTTTGCCAATTCCACAAGAACTGTCTTAGCGAAAGTCTTCTTGAGGGGAAAGCTGTAACTCTGTGAGATGATTTCACAGAACACAAAGAAGTTTCTCAGAAAGCTTCTTTCTCTTTGTTATCGGAGGATATTTCCTTTGGCCCTATAGTCTTCAAAGGGATCCGAAATATCTGTTCTCAGATTCCACAGAAATAAGGCTAGCAAAGAGATCCACGAAATACAGCTGTAACTCTGTGAGATGAATTTACAGAACACTAAGGAGTTTCTAATAAAGCTTCTATCCAGATTTCATCTGAGGATATTTCCTTTTTCACCATAGCCCTCTATGGGCTTCCAAATATCACTTTGCCAATTCCACAAGAACTGTCTTAGCGAAAGGCTTCTTGAGGGGAAAGCTGTAACTCTGCGAGATGATTTCACACAACACAAAGAAGTTTCTCAGAAAGCTTCTTTCTCTTTGTTATCGGAGGATATATCCTTTGGCCCTATAGTCTTCAAAGGGATCCGAAATATCTATTCTCAGATTCCACAGAAATAAGGCTAGCAAAGAGATCCAAGAAATTCATATGTAACTCTCTAAGATGAATTAACAGAACACTAAGCAGTTTCTCAGAAAGCTTCTTTCCAGATTTCATCTGAGGATATTTCCTTTTTCACCATAGCCCTCTATGGACTTCCAAATATCACTTTGCCAATTCCACAAGAACTGTCTTAGCGAAAGGCTTCTTAAGGGGAAGGCTCTAACTCTGTGAGATGATTTCACAGAACACAAAGAAGTTTCTCAGAAAGCTTCTTTCTCATTGTTATCGGAGGATATTTCCTGTGGCCCTCTAGTCTTCAAAGGGATCCGAAATATCTGTTCTCAGATTCCAAAGAAATAAGGCTAGTAAAGAGATCCACGAAATACAGATATAACTCTGTGAGATGAATTAACAGAACACTAAGCAGTTTCTCAGAAAGCTTCTTTCCAGATTTCATCTGCGGATATTTCCTTTTTCACCATAGCCCTCTAAGGGCTTCCAAATATCACTTTGCCAATTCCACAAGAACTGTCTTAGCGAAAGGCTTCTTGAGGGGAAAGCTGTAACTCTGTGAGATGATTTCACAGAACACAAAGAAGTTTCTCAGAAAGCTTCTTTCTCTTTGTTATCGGAGGATATTCCTTTGGCCCTATAGTCTTCAAAGGGATCCGAAATATCTGTTCTCAGATTCCACAGAAATAAGGCTAGCAAAGAGATCCACGAAATACAGGTGTAACTCTGTGCGATGAATTAACAGGACACTTAGCAGTTTCTAGGAAAGCTTCTTTGCAGATTTCATCTGAGGATATTTCCTTTTTCACCATAGCCCTCTATGGGCTTCCAAATATCACTTTTCCAATTCCAGAAGAACTGTCTTAGCGAAAGGCTTCTTGAGAGGAAAGCTGTAACTCTGTGAGATGATTTCACAGAACACAAAGAAGTTTCTCAGAAAGCTTCTTTCTCTTTGTTATCGGAGGATATTTCCTTTGGCCCTATAGTCTTCAAAGGGATCCGAAATACCTCTTCTCAGATTCCACAGAAATAAGGCTAGCAAAGAGATCCACGAAATACAGATATAACTCTGTGAGATGAATTAACAGAACACTAAGCAGTTTCTCAGAAAGCTTCTTTCCAGATTTCATCTGAGGATATTTCCTTTTTCACCATAGCCCTCTATGGGCTTCCAAATATCACTTTGCCAATTCCACAAGAACTGTCTTAGCGAACGGCTTCTCTAGCGGAAAGCTGTAACTCTGTGAGATGATTTCACAGAACACAAAGAAGTTTCTCAGAAGGCTTCTTTCTCTTTGTTATAGGAGGATATTTCCTTTGGCCCTATAGTCTTCAAAGGGATCCGAAATATCTGTTCTCAGATTCCAGAGAAATAAGGCTAGCAAAGAGATCCACGAAATACAGATGTAACTCTGTGAGATGAATTAACAGAACACTAAGCAGTTTCCAAGAAAGCTTCTTTCCAGATTTCATCTGAGGATATTTCGTTTTTCACCATAGCCCTCTATGGGCTTCCAAATATCACTTTGCCAATTCCACAAGAACTGTCTTAGCGAAAGGCTTCTTGAGGGGAAAGCTGTAACTCTGTGAGATGATTTCACAGAACACAAAGAAGTTTCTCAGAAAGCTTCTTTCTCTTTGTTATCGGAGGATATTTCCTTTGGCCCTATAGCCTTCAAAGGGATCCGAAATATCTATTCTCAGATTCCACAGAAATAAGGCTAGCAAAGAGATCCATGAAATACAGATGTAAGTCTGTGAGATGAATTAACAGAACACTAAGCAGTTTCTCAGAAAGCTTCTTTCCAGATTTCATCTGAGGATATTTCCTTTTTCACCATAGCCCTCTATGGGCTTCCAAATATCACTTTGCCAATTCCACAAGAACTGTCCTAGCGAAAGTCTTCTTGAGGGGAAAGCTGTAACTCTGTGAGATGATTTCACAGAACACAAAGAAGTTTCTCAGAAAGCTTCTTTCTCTTTGTTATCGGAGGATATTTCCTTTGGCCCTATAGTCTTCAAAGGGATCCGAAATATCTGTTCTCAGATTCCACAGAAATAAGGCTAGCAAAGAGATCCACGAAATACAGCTGTAACTCTGTGAGATGAATTTACAGAACACTAAGGAGTTTCTAATAAAGCTTCTATCCAGATTTCATCTGAGGATATTTCCTTTTTCACCATAGCCCTCTATGGGCTTCCAAATATCACTTTGCCAATTCCACAAGAACTGTCTTAGCGAAAGGCTTCTTGAGGGGAAAGCTGTAACTCTGCGAGATGATTTCACACAACACAAAGAAGTTTCTCAGAAAGCTTCTTTCTCTTTGTTATCGGAGGATATATACTTTGGCCCTATAGTCTTCAAAGGGATCCGAAATATCTATTCTCAGATTCCACAGAAATAAGGCTAGCAAAGAGATCCAAGAAATTCAGATGTAACTCTCTAAGATGAATTAACAGAACACTAAGCAGTTTCTAAGAAAGCTTCTTTCCAGATTTCATCTGAGGATATTTCCTTTTTCACCATAGCCCTCTATGGGCTTCCAAATATCACTTTGCCAATTCCACAAGAACTGTGTTAGCGAAAGCCTTCTTGAGGGGAAAGCTGTAAATCTGTGAGATGATTTCACAGAACACAAAGAAGTTTCTCAGAAAGCTTCTTTCTCTTTGTTATCGGAGGATATTTCCTTTGGCCCTCTAGTCTTCAAAGGGATCTGAAATATCTGTTCTCAGATTCCACAGAAATAAGGCTAGCAAAGAGATCCACGAAATACAGATGTAACTCTGTGAGATGAATTAACAGAACACTAAGCAGTTTCTCAGAAAGCTTCTTTCCAGATTTCATCTGAGGATATTTCCTTTTTCACCATAGCCCTCTAAGGGCTTCCAAATATCACTTTGCCAATTCCACAAGAACTGTCTTAGCGAAAGGCTTCTTGAGGGGAAAGCTGTAACTCTGTGAGATGATTTCACAGAACACAAAGAAGTTTCTCAGAAAGCTTCTTTCTCTTTGTTATCGGAGGATATTTCCTTTGGCCCTATAGTCTTCAAAGGGATCCGAATTATCTGTTCTCAGATTCCACAGAAATAAGGCTAACAAAGAGATCCACGAAATGCAGATGTAACTCTGTGCGATGAATTAACAGGACACTTAGCAGTTTCTAAGAAAGCTTCTTTGCAGATTTCATCTGAGGATATTTCCTTTTTCACCATAGCCCTCTAAGGGCTTCCAAATATCACTTTGCCAATTCCACAAGAACTGTCTTAGCGAAAGGCTTCTTGAGGGGAAAGGTGTAACTCTGTGAGATGATTTCACAGAACACAAAGAAGTTTCTCAGAAAGCTTCTTTCTCTTTGTTATCGGAGGATATTTCCTTTGGCCCTATAGTCTTCAAAGGGATCCGAAATATCTGTTCTCAGATTCCACAGAAATAAGGCTAGCAAAGAGATCCACGAAATACAGATGTAGCTCTGTGAGATGAATTAACAAGACACTTAGCAGTTTCTAGGAAAGCTTGTTTCCAGATTTCATCTGAGGATATTTCCTTTTTCACCATAGCCCTCTATGGGCTTCCAAATATCACTTTGCCAATTCCACAAGAACTGTCTTAGCGAAAGGCTTCTCGAGGGGAAAGCTGTAACTCTGTGAGATGATTTCACAGAACACAAAGAAGTTTCTCAGAAAGCTTCTTTCTCTTTGTTATCGGAGGGTATTTCCTTTGGCCCTATAGTCTTCAAAGGGATCCGAAATATCTGTTCTCAGATTCCACAGAAATAAGGCTAGCAAAGAGATCCACGAAATACAGATGTAAGTCTGTGAGATGAAGTAACAGAACACTAAGCAGTTTCTCAGAAAGCTTCTTTCCAGATTTCATCTGAGGATATTTCCTTTTTCACCATAGCCCTCTATGGGCTTCCAAATATCACTTTTCCAATTCCACAAGAACTGTCTTAGCGAAAGGCTTCTCGAGAGGAAAGCTGTAACTCTGTGAGATGATTTCACAGAACACAAAGAAGTTTCTCAGAAAGCTTCTTTCTCTTTGTTATCGGAGGATATTTCCTTTGGCCCTATAGTCTTCAAAGGGATCCGAAATATCTGTTCTCAGATTCCAGAGAAATAAGGCTAGCAAAGAGATCCACGAAATACAGATGTAAGTCTGTGAGATGAATTAACAGAACACTAAGCAGTTTCTCAGAAAGCTTATTTCCAGATTTCATCTGAGGATATTTCCTTTTTCAACATAGCCTTCTATGGGCTTCCAAATATCACTTTGCCAATTCCACAAGAACTGTCTTAGCGAAAGGCTTCTTGAGGGGAAAGCTGTAACTCTGTGAGATGATTTCACAGAACACAAAGAAGTTTCTCAGAAAGCTTCTTTCTCTTTGTTAACGGAGGATATTTCCTTTGGCCCTATAGTCTTCAAAGGGATCCGAAATATCTATTCTCAGATTCCACAGAAATAAGGCTAGCAAAGAGATCCACGAAATACAGATGTAACTCTGTGAGATGAATTAACAGGACACTTAGCAGTTTCTAGGAAAGCTTCTTTCCAGGTTTCATCTGAGGATATTTCCTTTTTCACCATAGCCATCTATGGGCTTCCAAATATCACTTTGCCAATTCCAAAAGAACTGTCTTAGCGAAAGGCTTCTCTAGCGGAAAGCTGTAACTCTGTGAGATGATTTCACAGAACACAAAGAAGTTTCTCAGAAGGCTTCTTTCTCTTTGTTATAGGAGGATATTTCCTTTGGCCCTATAGTCTTCAAAGGGATCCGAAATATCTGTTCTCAGATTCCACAGAAATAAGGCTAGCAAAGAGATCCACGAAATACAGATGTAACTCTGTGAGATGAATTAACAGAACACTAAGCAGTTTCTCAGAAAGCTTCTTTCCAGATTTCATCTGAGGATAATTCCTTTTTCACCATAGCCCTCTAAGGGCTTCCAAATATCACTTTGCCAATTCCACAAGAACTGTCTTAGCGAATGGCTTCTTGAGGGGAAAGCTGTAACTCTGTGAGACGATTTCACAGAACACAAAGAAGTTTCTCAGAAAGCTTCTTTCTCTTTGTTATCGGAGGATATTTCCTTTGGCCCTATAGCCTTCAAAGGGATCCGAAATATCTGTTCTCAGATTCCACAGAAATAAGGCTAGCAAAGAGATCCATAAAATACAGATGTAACTCTGTGAGATGAATTAACAGAACACTAAGCAGTTTCTCAGAAAGCTTCTTTCCAGATTTCATCTGAGGATATTTCCTTTTTCACCATAGCCCTCTATGGGCTTCCAAATATCACTTTGCCAATTCCACAAGAACTGTCTTAGCGAAAGGCTTCTTGAGGGGAAAGCTGCAACTCTGTGAGATGATTTCACAGAACACAAAGAAGTTTCTCAGAAAGCTTCTTTCTCTTTGTTATCGGAGGATATTTCCTTTGGCTCTATAGTCTTCAAAGGGTTCCGAAATATCTGTTCTCAGATTCCACAGAAATAAGGCTAGCAAAGAGATCCACGAAATACAGCTGTAACTCTGTGAGATGAATTTACAGAACACTAAGGAGTTTCTAATAAAGCTTCTATCCAGATTTCATCTGAGGATATTTCCTTTTTCACCATAGCCCTCTAAGGGCTTCCATATATCACTTTGCCAATTCCACAAGAACTCTCTTAGCGAAAGGCTTCTTGAGGGAAAAGCTGTAACTCTGCGAAATGATTTCACACAACACAAAGAAGTTTCTCAGAAAGCTTCTTTCTCTTTGTTATCGGAGGATATTTCCTTTGGCCCTATAGTCTTCAAAGGGATCCGAAATATCTGTTCTCAGATTCCACAGAAATAAGGCTAGCAAAGAGATCCACGAAATACAGATGTAACTCTGTGAGATGAATTAACAGAACACTAAGCAGTTTCCAAGAAAGCTTCTTTCCAGATTTCATCTGAGGATATTTCCTTTTTCACCATAGCCTTCTATGGGCTTCCAAATATCACTTTGCCAATTCCACAAGAACTGTCTTAGCGAAAGGCTTCTTGAGGGGAAAGCTGTAACTCTGTGAGATGATTTCACAGAACACAAAGAAGTTTCTCAGAAAGCTTCTTTCTCTTTGTTATCGGAGGATATTTCCTTTGGCCCTATAGACTTCAAAGGGATCCGAAATATCTGGTCTCAGATTCCACAGAAATAAGGCTAGCAAAGAGATCCACGAAATACACGTGTAACTCTGTGAGATGAATTAACAGAACACTAAGCAGTTTCCAAGAAAGCTTCTTTCCAGATTTCATCTGAGGATATTTCCTTTTTCACCATAGCCTTCTATTGGCTTCCAAATATCACTTTGCCAATTCCACAAGAACTGTCTTAGCGAAAGGCTTCTTGAGGGGAAAGCTGTAACTCTGTGAGATGATTTCACAGAACACAAAGAAGTTTCTCAGAAAGCTTCTTTCTCTTTGTTATCGGAGGATATTTCCTTTGGCCCTATAGTCTTCAAAGGGATCCGAAATATCTGTTCTCAGATTCCACAGAAATAAGGCTAGCAAAGAGATCCACGAAATACAGATGTAACTCTGTGAGATGAATTAACAGGACACTTAGCAGTTTCTAGGAAAGCTTCTTTCCAGATTTCATCTGAGGATATTTCCTTTTTCACCATAGCCCTCTATGGGCTTCCAAATATCACTTTGCCAATTCCACAAGAACTGTCTTAGCGAAAGGCTTCTCGAGGGGAAAGCTGTAACTCTGTGAGATGATTTCACAGAACACAAAGAAGTTTCTCAGAAAGCTTCTTTCTCTTTGTTATCGGAGGATATTTCCTTTGGCCCTATAGTCTTCAAAGGGATCCGAAATATCTGTTCTCAGATTCCAGAGAAATAACGCTAACAAAGAGATCCACGAAATACAGCTGTAAGTCTGTGAGATGAATTAACAGAACACTAAGCAGTTTCCAAGAAAGCTTCTTTCCAGATTTCATCTGAGGATATTTCCTTTTTCACCATAGCCCTCTATGGGCTTCCAAATATCACTTTGCCAATTCCACAAGAACTGTCTTAGCGAAAGGCTTCTTGTGGGGAAAGCTGTAACTCTGTGAGATGATTTCACAGAACACAAAGAAGTTTCTCAGAAAGCTTCTTTCTCTTTGTTATCGGAGGATATTTCCTTTGGCCCTATAGTCTTCAAAGGGATCCGAAATATCTGTTCTCAGATTCCACAGAAATAAGGCTAGCAAAGAGATCCACGAAATACAGATGTAACTCCGTGAGGTGAATTAACAGGACACTTAGCAGTTTCTAGGAAAGCTTCTTTCCAGATTTCATCTGAGGATATTTCCTTTTTCACCATAGCCCTCTATGGGCTTCCAAATATCATTTTGCCAATTCCACAAGAACTGTCTTAGCGAAAGGCTTCTCTAGGGGAAAGCTGTAACTCTGTGAGATGATTTCACAGAACACAAAGAAGTTTCTCAGAAGGCTTCTTTCTCTTTGTTATAGGAGGATATTTCCTTTGGCCCTATAGTCTTCAAAGGGATCCGAAATATCTGTTCTCAGATTCCACAGAAATAAGGCTAGCAAAGAGATCCACGAAATACAGATGTAACTCTGTGAGATGAATTAACAGAACACTAAGCAGTTTCCAAGAAAGCTTCTTTCCAGATTTCATCTGAGGATATTTCCTTTTTCACCATAGCCCTCTATGGGCTTCCAAATATCACTTTGCCAATTCCACAAGAACTGTCTTAGCGAAAGGCTTCTTGAGGGGAAAGCTGAAACTCTGTGAGATGATTTCACAGAACACAAAGAAGTTTCTCAGAAAGCTTCTTTCTCTTTGTTATTGGAGGATATTTCCTTTGGCCCTATAGCCTTCAAAGGGATCCGAAATATCTGTTCTCAGATTCCACAGAAATAAGGCTAGCAAAGAGATCCATGAAATACAGATGTAACTCTGTGAGATGAATTAACAGAACACTAAGCAGTTTCTCAGAAAGCTTCTTTCCAGATTTCATCTGAGGATATTTCCTTTTTCACCATAGCCCTCTATGGGCTTCCAAATATCACTTTGCCAATTCCACAAGAACTGTCTTAGCGAAAGGCTTCTTGAGGGGAAAGCTGTAACTCTGTGAGATGATTTCACAGAACACAAAGAAGTTTCTCAGAAAGCTTCTTTCTCTTTGTTATCGGAGGATATTTCCTTTGGCCCTATAGTCTTCAAAGGGATCCGAAATATCTGTTCTCAGATTCCACAGAAATAAGGCTAGCAAAGAGATCCACGAAATACAGCTGTAACTCTGTGAGATGAATTTACAGAACACTAAGGAGTTTCTAATAAAGCTTCTATCCAGATTTCATCTGAGGATATTTCCTTTTTCACCATAGCCCTCTATGGGCTTCCAAATATCACTTTGCCAATTCCACAAGAACTGTCTTAGCGAAAGGCTTCTTGAGGGGAAAGCTGTAACTCTGCGAGATGATTTCACAAAACAGAAAGAAGTTTCTCAGAAAGCTTCTTTCTCTTTGTTATCGGAGGATATATCCTTTGGCCCTATAGTCTTCAAAGGGATCCGAAATATCTATTCTCAGATTCCACAGAAATAAGGCTAGCAAAGAGATCCAAGAAATTCATATGTAACTCTCTAAGATGAATTAACAGAACACTAAGCAGTTTCTCAGAAAGCTTCTTTCCAGATTTCATCTGAGGATATTTCCTTTTTCACCATAGCCCTCTATGGGCTTCCAAATATCACTTTGCCAATTCCACAAGAACTGTCTTAGCGAAAGGCTTCTTAAGGGGAAGGCTCTAACTCTGTGAGATGATTTCACAGAACACAAAGAAGTTTCTCAGAAAGCTTCTTTCTCATTGTTATCGGAGGATATTTACTTTGGCCCTCTAGTCTTTAAAGGGATCCGAAATATCTGTTCTCAGATTCCAAAGAAATAAGGCTAGTAAAGAGATCCACGAAATACAGATATAACTCTGTGAGATGAATTAACAGAACACTAAGCAGTTTCTCAGAAAGCTTCTTTCAGGATTTCATCTGAGGATATTTCCTTTTTCACCATAGCCCTCTAAGGGCTTCCAAATATCACTTTGCCAATTCCACAAGAACTGTCTTAGCGAAAGGCTTCTTGAGGGGAAAGCTGTAACTCTGTGAGATGATTTCACAGAACACAAAGAAGTTTCTCAGAAAGCTTCTTTCTCTTTGTTATCGGAGGATATTTCCTTTGGCCCTATAGTCTTCAAAGGGATCCGAATTATCTGTTCTCAGATTCCACAGAAATAAGGCTAACAAAGAGATCCACGAAATGCAGATGTAACTCTGTGCGATGAATTAACAGGACACTTAGCAGTTTCTAAGAAAGCTTCTTTGCAGATTTCATCTGAGGATATTTCCTTTTTCACCATAGCCCTCTATGGGCTTCCAAATATCACTTTTCCAATTCCACAAGAACTGTCTTAGCGAAAGGCTTCTCGAGAGGAAAGCTGTAACTCTGTGAGATGATTTCACAGAACACAAAGAAGTTTCTCAGAAAGCTTCTTTCTCTTTGTTATCGGAGGATATTTCCTTTGGCCCTATAGTCTTCAAAGGGATCCGAAATACCTCTTCTCAGATTCCACAGAAATAAGGCTAGCAAAGAGATCCACGAAATACAGATGTAAGTCTGTGAGATGAATTAACAGAACACTAAGCAGTTTCTCAGAAAGCTTCTTTCCAGATTTCATCTGAGGATATTTCCTTTTTCACCATAGCCCTCTATGGGCTTCCAAATATCACTTTTCCAATTCCACAAGAACTGTCTTAGCGAAAGGCTTCTCGAGAGGAAAGCTGTAACTCTGTGAGATGATTTCACAGAACACAAAGAAGTTTCTCAGAAAGCTTCTTTCTCTTTGTTATCGGAGGATATTTCCTTTGGCCCTATAGTCTTCAAAGGGATCCGAAATATCTGTTCTCAGATTCCACAGAAATAAGGCTAGCAAAGAGATCCACGAAATACAGATGTAGCTCTGTGAGATGAATTAACAAGACACTTAGCAGTTTCTAGGAAAGCTTGTTTCCAGATTTCATCTGAGGATATTTCCTTTTTCACCATAGCCCTCTATGGGCTTCCAAATATCACTTTGCCAATTCCACAAGAACTGTCTTAGCGAAAGGCTTCTCGAGGGGAAAGCTGTAACTCTGTGAGATGATTTCACAGAACACAAAGAAGTTTCTCAGAAACCTTCTTTCTCTTTGTTATCGGAGGGTATTTCCTTTGGCCCTATAGTCTTCAAAGGGATCCGAAATATCTGTTCTCACATTCCACAGAAATAAGGCTAGCAAAGAGATCCACGAAATACAGATGTAAGTCTGTGAGATGAATTAACAGAACACTAAGCAGTTTCTCAGAAAGCTTCTTTCCAGATTTCATCTGAGGATATTTCCTTTTTCACCATAGCCCTCTATGGGCTTCCAAATATCACTTTTCCAATTCCACAAGAACTGTCTTAGCGAAAGGCTTCTCGAGAGGAAAGCTGTAACTCTGTGAGATGATTTCACAGAACACAAAGAAGTTTCTCAGAAAGCTTCCTTCTCTTTGTTATCGGAGGATATTTCCTTTGGCCCTATAGTCTTCAAAGGGATCCGAAATATCTGTTCTCAGATTCCAGAGAAATAAGGCTAGCAAAGAGATCCACGAAATACAGATGTAAGTCTGTGAGATGAATTAACAGAACACTAAGCAGTTTCTCAGAAAGCTTATTTCCAGATTTCATCTGAGGATATTTCCTTTTTCACCATAGCCTTCTATGGGCTTCCAAATATCAGTTTGTCAATTCCACAAGAACTGTCTTAGCGAAAGGCTTCTTGAGGGGAAAGCTGTAACTCTGTGAGATGATTTCACAGAACACAAAGAAGTTTCTCAGAAAGCTTCTTTCTCTTTGTTAACGGAGGATATTTCCTTTGGCCCTATAGTCTTCAAAGGGATCCGAAATATCTGTTCTCAGATTCCACAGAAATAAGGCTAGCAAAGAGATCCACGAAATACAGATGTAACTCTGTGAGATGAATTAACAGGACACTTAGCAGTTTCTAGGAAAGCTTCTTTCCAGGTTTCATCTGAGGATATTTCCTTTTTCACCATAGCCCTCTATGGGCTTCCAAATATCACTTTGCCAATTCCAAAAGAACTGTCTTAGCGAAAGGCTTCTCTAGCGGAAAGCTGTAACTCTGTGAGATGATTTCACAGAACACAAAGAAGTTTCTCAGAAGGCTTCTTTCTCTTTGTTATAGGAGGATATTTCCTTTGTCCCTATAGTCTTCAAAGGGATCCGAAATATCTGTTCTCAGATTCCACAGAAATAAGGCTAGCAAAGAGATCCACGAAATACAGATGTAACTCTGTGAGATGAATTAACAGAACACGAAGCAGTTTCCAAGAAAGCTTCTTTCCAGATTTCATCTGAGGATATTTCCTTTTTCACCATAGCCCTCTATGGGCTTCCAAATATCACTTTGCCAATTCCACAAGAACTGTCTTAGCGAATGGCTTCTTGAGGAGAAAGCTGTAACTCTGTGAGACGATTTCACAGAACACAAAGAAGTTTCTCAGAAAGCTTCTTTCTCTTTGTTATCGGAGGATATTTCCTTTGGCCCTATAGCCTTCAAAGGGATCCGAAATATCTGTTCTCAGATTCCACAGAAATAAGGCTAGCAAAGAGATCCATGAAATACAGATGTAACTCTGTGAGATGAATTAACAGAACACTAAGCAGTTTCTCAGAAAGCTTCTTTCCAGATTTCATCTGAGGATATTTCCTTTTTCACCATAGCCCTCTATGGGCTTCCAAATATCACTTTGCCAATTCCACAAAACTGTCTTAGCGAAAGGCTTCTTGAGGGAAAAGCTGTAACTCTGCGAAATGATTTCACACAACACAAAGAAGTTTCTCAGAAAGCTTCTTTCTCTTTGTTATCGGAGGATATATCCTTTGGCCCTATAGTCTTCAAAGGGATCCGAAATATCTATTCTCAGATTCCACAGAAATAAGGCTAGCAAAGAGATCCAAGAAATTCAGATGTAACTCTCTAAGACGAATTAACAGAACACTAAGCAGTTTCTAAGAAAGCTTCTTTCCAGATTTCATCTGAGGATATTTCCTTTTTCACCATAGCCCTCTAAGGGCTTCCAAATATCACTTTGCCAATTCCACAAGAACTGTCTTAGCGAAAGGCTTCTTGAGGGGAAAGCTGTAACTCTGTGAGATGATTTCACAGAACACAAAGAAGTTTCTCAGAAAGCTTCTTTCTCTTTGTTATCGGAGGATATTTCCTTTGGCCCTCTAGTCTTCAAAGGGATCCGAAATATCTGTTCTCAGATTCCACAGAAATAAGGCTAGCAAAGAGATCCACGAAATACAGATGTAACTCTGTGAGATGAATTAACAGAACACTAAGCAGTTTCCAAGAAAGCTTCTTTCCAGATTTCATCTGAGGATATTTCCTTTTTCACCATAGCCTTCTATGGGCTTCCAAATATCACTTTGCCAATTCCACAAGAACTGTCTTAGCGAAAGGCTTCTTGAGGGGAAAGCTGTAACTCTGTGAGATGATTTCACAGAACACAAAGAAGTTTCTCAGAAAGCTTCTTTCTCTTTGTTATCGGAGGATATTTCCTTTGGCCCTATAGTCTTCAAAGGGATCCGAAATATCTGTTCTCAGATTCCACAGAAATAAGGCTAGCAAAGAGATCCACGAAATACAGATGTAACTCTGTGAGATGAATTAACAGAACACTAAGCAGTTTCCAAGAAAGCTTCTTTCCAGATTTCATCTGAGGATATTTCCTTTTTCACCATAGCCTTCTATGGGCTTCCAAATATCACTTTGCCAATTCCACAAGAACTGTCTTAGCGAAAGGCTTCTTGAGGGGAAAGCTGTAACTCTGTGAGATGATTTCACAGAACACAAAGAAGTTTCTCAGAAAGCTTCTTTCTCTTTGTTAACGGAGGATATTTCCTTTGGCCCTATAGTCTTCAAAGGGATCCGAAATATCTGTTCTCAGATTCCAGAGAAATAAGGCTAGCAAAGAGATCCACGAAATACAGATGTAACTCTGTGAGATGAATTAACAGGACACTTAGCAGTTTCTAGGAAAGCTTCTTTCCAGATTTCATCTGAGGATATTTCCTTTTTCACCATAGCCCTCTATGGGCTTCCAAATATCACTTTGCCAATTCCACAAGAACTGTCTTAGCGAAAGGCTTCTCGAGGGGAAAGCTGTAACTCTGTGAGATGATTTCACAGAACACAAAGAAGTTTCTCAGAAAGCTTCTTTCTCTTTGTTATCGGAGGATATTTCCTTTGGCCCTATAGTCTTCAAAGGGATCCGAAATATCTGTTCTCAGATTCCAGAGAAATAACGCAAACAAAGAGATCCACGAAATACAGCTGTAAGTCGGTGAGATGAATTAACAGAACACTAAGCAGTTTCCAAGAAAGCTTCTTTCCAGATTTCATCTGAGGATATTTCCTTTTTCACCATAGCCCTCTATGGGCTTCCAAATATCACTTTGCCAATTCCTCAAGAACTGTCTTAGCGAAAGGCTTCTTGAGGGGAAAGCTGTAACTCTGTGAGATGATTTCACAGAACACAAAGAAGTTTCTCAGAAAGCTTCTTTCTCTTTGTTATCGGAGGATATTTCCTTTGGCCCTATAGTCTTCAAAGGGATCCGAAATATCTGTTCTCAGATTCCACAGAAATAAGGCTAGCAAAGAGATACACGAAATACAGATGTAACTCCGTGAGGTGAATTAACAGGACACTTAGCAGTTTCTAGGAAAGCTTCTTTCCAGATTTCATCTGAGGATATTTCCTTTTTCACCATAGCCCTCTATGGGCTTCCAAATATCATTTTGCCAATTCCACAAGAACTGTCTTAGCGAAAGGATTCTCTAGGGGAAAGCTGTAACTCTGTGAGATGATTTCACAGAACACAAAGAAGTTTCTCAGAAGGCTTCTTTCTCTTTGTTATAGGAGGATATTTCCTTTGGCCCTATAGTCTTCAAAGGGATCCGAAATATCTGTTCTCAGATTCCACAGAAATAAGGCTAGCAAAGACATCCACGAAATACAGATGTAACTCTGTGAGATGAATTAACAGAACACTAAGCAGTTTCCAAGAAAGCTTCTTTCCAGATTTCATCTGAGGATATTTCCTTTTTCACCATAGCCCTCTATGGGCTTCCAAATATCACTTTGCCAATTCCACAAGAACTGTCTTAGCGAAAGGCTTCTTGAGGGGAAAGCTGTAACTCTGTGAGATGATTTCACAGAACACAAAGAAGTTTCTCAGAAAGCTTCTTTCTCTTTGTTATCGGAGGATATTTCCTTTGGCCCTATAGCCTTCAAAGGGATCCGAAATATCTGTTCTCAGAATCCACAGAAATAAGGCTAGCAAAGAGATCCATGAAATACAGATGTAACTCTGTGAGATGAATTAACAGAACACTAAGCAGTTTCTCAGAAAGCTTCTTCCCAGATTTCATCTGAGGATATTTCCTTTTTCACCATAGCCCTCTATGGGCTTCCAAATATCACTTTGCCAATTCCACAAGAACTGTCTTAGCGAAAGGCTTCTTGAGGGGAAAGCTGTAACTCTGTGAGATGATTTCACAGAACACAAAGAAGTTTCTCAGAAAGCTTCTTTCTCTTTGTTATCGGAGGATATTTCCTTTGGCCCTATAGTCTTCAAAGGGATCCGAAATATCTGTTCTCAGATTCCACAGAAATAAGGCTAGCAAAGAGATCCACGAAATACAGCTGTAACTCTGTGAGATGAATTTACAGAACACTAAGGAGTTTCTAATAAAGCTTCTATCCAGATTTCATCTGAGGATATTTCCTTTTTCACCATAGCCCTCTATGGGCTTCCAAATATCACTTTGCCAATTCCACAAGAACTGTCTTAGCGAAAGGCTTCTTGAGGGGAAAGCTGTAACTCTGCGAGATGATTTCACACAACACAAAGAAGTTTCTCAGAAAGCTTCTTTCTCTTTGTTATCGGAGGATATATCCTTTGGCCCTATAGTCTTCAAAGGGATCCGAAATATCTATTCTCAGATTCCACAGAAATAAGGCTAGCAAAGAGATCCAAGAAATTCATATGTAACTATCTAAGATGAATTAACAGAACACTAAGCAGTTTCTCAGAAAGCTTCTTTCCAGATTTCATCTGAGGATATTTCCTTTTTCACCATAGCCCTCTATGGGCTTCCAAATATCACTTTGCCAATTCCACAAGAACTGTCTTAGCGAAAGGCTTCTTAAGGGGAAAGCTCTAATTCTGTGAGATGATTTCACAGAACACAAAGAAGTTTCTCAGAAAGCTTCTTTCTCTTTGTTATCGGAGGATATTTCCTTTGGCCCTCTAGTCTTCAAAGGGATCCGAAATATCTGTTCTCAGATTCCACAGAAATAAGGCTAGTAAAGAGATCCACGAAATACAGATATAACTCTGTGAGATGAATTAACAGAACACTAAGCAGTTTCTCAGAAAGCTTCTTTCCAGATTTCATCTGAGGATATTTCCTTTTTCACCATAGCCCTCTAAGGGCTTCCAAATATCACTTTGCCAATTCCACAAGAACTGTCTTAGCGAAAGGCTTCTTGAGGGGAAAGCTGTAACTCTGTGAGATGATTTCACAGAACACAAAGAAGTTTCTCAGAAAGCTTCTTTCTATTTGTTATCGGAGGATATTTCCTTTGGCCCTATAGTCTTCAAAGGGATCCGAATTATCTGTTCTCAGATTCCACAGAAATAAGGCTAACAAAGAGATCCACGAAATGCAGATGTAACTCTGTGCGATGAATTAACAGGACACTTAGCAGTTTCTAAGAAAGCTTCTTTGCAGATTTCATCTGAGGATATTTCCTTTTTCACCATAGCCCTCTATGGGCTTCCAAATATCACTTTTCCAATTCCACAAGAACTGTCTTAGCGAAAGGCTTCTCGAGAGGAAAGCTGTAACTCTGTGAGATGATTTCACAGAACACAAAGAAGTTTCTCAGAAAGCTTCTTTCTCTTTGTTATCGGAGGATATTTCCTTTGGCCCTATAGTCTTCAAAGGGATCCGAAATATCTGTTCTCAGATTCCACAGAAATAAGGCTAGCAAAGAGATCCACGAAATACAGATGTAACTCTGTGAGGTGAATTAACAGGACACTTAGCAGTTTCTAGGAAAGCTTCTTTCCAGATTTCATCTGAGGATATTTCCTTTTTCACCATAGCCCTCTATGGGCTTCAAAATATCACTTTGCCAATTCCACAAGAACTGTCTTAGCGAAAGGCTTCTCTAGCGGAAAGCTGTAACTCTGTGAGATGATTTCACAGAACACAAAGAAGTTTCTCAGAAGGCTTCTTTCTCTTTGTTATAGGAGGATACTTCCTTTGGCCCTATAGTCTTCAAAGGGATCCGAAATATCTGTTCTCAGATTCCACAGAAATAAGGCTAGCAAAGAGATCCACGAAATACAGATGTAACTCTGTGAGATGAATTAACAGAACACTAAGCAGTTTCCAAGAAAGCTTCTTTCAAGATTTCATCTGAGGATATTTCCTTTTTCACCATAGCCCTCTATGGGCTTCCAAATATCATTTTGCCAATTCCACAAGAACTGTCTTAGCGAAAGGCTTCTCTAGCGGAAAGCTGTAACTCTGTGAGATGATTTCACAGAACACAAAGAAGTTTCTCAGAAAGCTTCTTTCTCTTTGTTATCGGAGGATATTTCCTTTGGCCCTATAGCCTTCAAAGGGATCCGAAATATCTGTTCTCAGATTCCACAGAAATAAGGCTAGCAAAGAGATCCATGAAATACAGATGTAACTCTGTGAGATGAATTAACAGAACACTAAGCAGTTTCTCAGAAAGCTTCTTTCCAGATTTCATCTGAGGATATTTCCTTTTTCACCATAGTCCTCTATGGGCTTCCAAATATCACTTTGCCAATTCCACAAGAACTGTCTTAGCGAAAGTCTTCTTGAGGGGAAAGCTGTAACTCTGTGAGATGATTTCACAGAACACAAAGAAGTTTCTCAGAAAGCTTCTTTCTCTTTGTTATCGGAGGATATTTCCTTTGGCCCTATAGTCTTCAAAGGGATCCGAAATATCTGTTCTCAGATTCCACAGAAATAAGGCTAGCAAAGAGATCCACGAAATACAGCTGTAACTCTGTGAGATGAATTTACAGAACACTAAGGAGTTTCTAATAAAGCTTCTATCCAGATTTCATCTGAGGATATTTCCTTTTTCACCATAGCCCTCTAAGGGCTTCCAAATATCACTTTGCCAATTCCACAAGAACTGTCTTAGCGAAAGGCTTCTTGAGGGGAAAGCTGTAACTCTGCGAGATGATTTCACACAACACAAAGAAGTTTCTCAGAAAGCTTCTTTCTCTTTGTTATCGGAGGATATATACTTTGGCCCTATAGTCTTCGAAGGGATCCGAAATATCTATTCTCAGATTCCTCAGAAATAAGGCTAGCAAAGAGATCCAAGAAATTCAGATGTAACTCTCTAAGATGAATTAACAGAACACTAAGCAGTTTCTAAGAAAGCTTCTTTCCAGATTTCATCTGAGGATATTTCCTTTTTCACCATAGCCCTCTATGGGCTTCCAAATATCACTTTGCCAATTCCACAAGAACTGTCTTAGCGAAAGCCTTCTTGAGGGGAAAGCTGTAACTCTGTGAGATGATTTCACAGAACACAAAGAAGTTTCTCAGAAAGCTTCTTTCTCTTTGTTATCGGAGGATATTTCCTTTGGCCCTATAGTCTTCAAAGGGATCCGAAATATCTGTTCTCAGATTCCACAGAAATAAGGCTAGCAAAGAGATCCACGAAATACAGATATAACTTTGTGAGATGAATTAACAGAACACTAAGCAGTTTCCAAGAAAGCTTCTTTCCAGATTTCATCTGAGGATATTTCCTTTTTCACCATAGCCTTCTATGTGCTTCCAAATATCACTTTGCCTATTCCACAAGAACTGTCTTAGCGAAAGGCTTCTTGAGGGGAAAGCTGTAACTCTGTGAGATGATTTCACAGAACACAAAGAAGTTTCTCAGAAAGCTTCTTTCTCTTTGTTAACGGAGGATATTTCCTTTGGCCCTATAGTCTTCAAAGGGATCCGAAATATCTGTTCTCAGATTCCACAGAAATAAGGCTAGCAAAGAGATCCACGAAATACAGATGTAACTCTGTGAGATGAATTAACAGAACACTAAGCAGTTTCCAAGAAAGCTTCTTTCCAGATTTCATCTGAGGATATTTCCTTTTTCACCATAGCCTTCTATGGGCTTCCAAATATCACTTTGCCAATTCCACAAGAACTGTCTTAGCGAAAGGCTTCTTGAGGGGAAAGCTGTAACTCTGTGAGATGATTTCACAGAACACAAAGAAGTTTCTCAGAAAGCTTCTTTCTCTTTGTTAACGGAGGATATTTCCTTTGGCCCTATAGTCTTCAAAGGGATCCGAAATATCTGTTCTCAGATTCCAGAGAAATAAGGCTAGCAAAGAGATCCACGAAATACAGATGTAACTCTGTGAGATGAATTAACAGGACACTTAGCAGTTTCTAGGAAAGCTTCTTTCCAGATTTCATCTGAGGATATTTCCTTTTTCACCATAGCCCTCTATGGGCTTCCAAATATCACTTTGCCAATTCCACAAGAACTGTCTTAGCGAAAGGCTTCTCGAGGGGAAAGCTGTAACTCTGTGAGATGATTTCACAGAACACAAAGAAGTTTCTCAGAAAGCTTCTTTCTCTTTGTTATCGGAGGATATTTCCTTTGGCCCTATAGTCTTCAAAGGGATCCGAAATATCTGTTCTCAGATTCCAGAGAAATAACGCAAACAAAGAGATCCACGAAATACAGCTGTAAGTCGGTGAGATGAATTAACAGAACACTAAGCAGTTTCCAAGAAAGCTTCTTTCCAGATTTCATCTGAGGATATTTCCTTTTTCACCATAGCCCTCTATGGGCTTCCAAATATCACTTTGCCAATTCCTCAAGAACTGTCTTAGCGAAAGGCTTCTTGAGGGGAAAGCTGTAACTCTGTGAGATGATTTCACAGAACACAAAGAAGTTTCTCAGAAAGCTTCTTTCTCTTTGTTATCGGAGGATATTTCCTTTGGCCCTATAGTCTTCAAAGGGATCCGAAATATCTGTTCTCAGATTCCACAGAAATAAGGCTAGCAAAGAGATACACGAAATACAGATGTAACTCCGTGAGGTGAATTAACAGGACACTTAGCAGTTTCTAGGAAAGCTTCTTTCCAGATTTCATCTGAGGATATTTCCTTTTTCACCATAGCCCTCTATGGGCTTCCAAATATCATTTTGCCAATTCCACAAGAACTGTCTTAGCGAAAGGATTCTCTAGGGGAAAGCTGTAACTCTGTGAGATGATTTCACAGAACACAAAGAAGTTTCTCAGAAGGCTTCTTTCTCTTTGTTATAGGAGGATATTTCCTTTGGCCCTATAGTCTTCAAAGGGATCCGAAATATCTGTTCTCAGATTCCACAGAAATAAGGCTAGCAAAGACATCCACGAAATACAGATGTAACTCTGTGAGATGAATTAACAGAACACTAAGCAGTTTCCAAGAAAGCTTCTTTCCAGATTTCATCTGAGGATATTTCCTTTTTCACCATAGCCCTCTATGGGCTTCCAAATATCACTTTGCCAATTCCACAAGAACTGTCTTAGCGAAAGGCTTCTTGAGGGGAAAGCTGTAACTCTGTGAGATGATTTCACAGAACACAAAGAAGTTTCTCAGAAAGCTTCTTTCTCTTTGTTATCGGAGGATATTTCCTTTGGCCCTATAGCCTTCAAAGGGATCCGAAATATCTGTTCTCAGAATCCACAGAAATAAGGCTAGCAAAGAGATCCATGAAATACAGATGTAACTCTGTGAGATGAATTAACAGAACACTAAGCAGTTTCTCAGAAAGCTTCTTCCCAGATTTCATCTGAGGATATTTCCTTTTTCACCATAGCCCTCTATGGGCTTCCAAATATCACTTTGCCAATTCCACAAGAACTGTCTTAGCGAAAGGCTTCTTGAGGGGAAAGCTGTAACTCTGTGAGATGATTTCACAGAACACAAAGAAGTTTCTCAGAAAGCTTCTTTCTCTTTGTTATCGGAGGATATTTCCTTTGGCCCTATAGTCTTCAAAGGGATCCGAAATATCTGTTCTCAGATTCCACAGAAATAAGGCTAGCAAAGAGATCCACGAAATACAGCTGTAACTCTGTGAGATGAATTTACAGAACACTAAGGAGTTTCTAATAAAGCTTCTATCCAGATTTCATCTGAGGATATTTCCTTTTTCACCATAGCCCTCTATGGGCTTCCAAATATCACTTTGCCAATTCCACAAGAACTGTCTTAGCGAAAGGCTTCTTGAGGGGAAAGCTGTAACTCTGCGAGATGATTTCACACAACACAAAGAAGTTTCTCAGAAAGCTTCTTTCTCTTTGTTATCGGAGGATATATCCTTTGGCCCTATAGTCTTCAAAGGGATCCGAAATATCTATTCTCAGATTCCACAGAAATAAGGCTAGCAAAGAGATCCAAGAAATTCATATGTAACTATCTAAGATGAATTAACAGAACACTAAGCAGTTTCTCAGAAAGCTTCTTTCCAGATTTCATCTGAGGATATTTCCTTTTTCACCATAGCCCTCTATGGGCTTCCAAATATCACTTTGCCAATTCCACAAGAACTGTCTTAGCGAAAGGCTTCTTAAGGGGAAAGCTCTAATTCTGTGAGATGATTTCACAGAACACAAAGAAGTTTCTCAGAAAGCTTCTTTCTCTTTGTTATCGGAGGATATTTCCTTTGGCCCTCTAGTCTTCAAAGGGATCCGAAATATCTGTTCTCAGATTCCACAGAAATAAGGCTAGTAAAGAGATCCACGAAATACAGATATAACTCTGTGAGATGAATTAACAGAACACTAAGCAGTTTCTCAGAAAGCTTCTTTCCAGATTTCATCTGAGGATATTTCCTTTTTCACCATAGCCCTCTAAGGGCTTCCAAATATCACTTTGCCAATTCCACAAGAACTGTCTTAGCGAAAGGCTTCTTGAGGGGAAAGCTGTAACTCTGTGAGATGATTTCACAGAACACAAAGAAGTTTCTCAGAAAGCTTCTTTCTATTTGTTATCGGAGGATATTTCCTTTGGCCCTATAGTCTTCAAAGGGATCCGAATTATCTGTTCTCAGATTCCACAGAAATAAGGCTAACAAAGAGATCCACGAAATGCAGATGTAACTCTGTGCGATGAATTAACAGGACACTTAGCAGTTTCTAAGAAAGCTTCTTTGCAGATTTCATCTGAGGATATTTCCTTTTTCACCATAGCCCTCTATGGGCTTCCAAATATCACTTTTCCAATTCCACAAGAACTGTCTTAGCGAAAGGCTTCTCGAGAGGAAAGCTGTAACTCTGTGAGATGATTTCACAGAACACAAAGAAGTTTCTCAGAAAGCTTCTTTCTCTTTGTTATCGGAGGATATTTCCTTTGGCCCTATAGTCTTCAAAGGGATCCGAAATATCTGTTCTCAGATTCCACAGAAATAAGGCTAGCAAAGAGATCCACGAAATACAGATGTAACTCTGTGAGGTGAATTAACAGGACACTTAGCAGTTTCTAGGAAAGCTTCTTTCCAGATTTCATCTGAGGATATTTCCTTTTTCACCATAGCCCTCTATGGGCTTCAAAATATCACTTTGCCAATTCCACAAGAACTGTCTTAGCGAAAGGCTTCTCTAGCGGAAAGCTGTAACTCTGTGAGATGATTTCACAGAACACAAAGAAGTTTCTCAGAAGGCTTCTTTCTCTTTGTTATAGGAGGATACTTCCTTTGGCCCTATAGTCTTCAAAGGGATCCGAAATATCTGTTCTCAGATTCCACAGAAATAAGGCTAGCAAAGAGATCCACGAAATACAGATGTAACTCTGTGAGATGAATTAACAGAACACTAAGCAGTTTCCAAGAAAGCTTCTTTCAAGATTTCATCTGAGGATATTTCCTTTTTCACCATAGCCCTCTATGGGCTTCCAAATATCATTTTGCCAATTCCACAAGAACTGTCTTAGCGAAAGGCTTCTCTAGCGGAAAGCTGTAACTCTGTGAGATGATTTCACAGAACACAAAGAAGTTTCTCAGAAAGCTTCTTTCTCTTTGTTATCGGAGGATATTTCCTTTGGCCCTATAGCCTTCAAAGGGATCCGAAATATCTGTTCTCAGATTCCACAGAAATAAGGCTAGCAAAGAGATCCATGAAATACAGATGTAACTCTGTGAGATGAATTAACAGAACACTAAGCAGTTTCTCAGAAAGCTTCTTTCCAGATTTCATCTGAGGATATTTCCTTTTTCACCATAGTCCTCTATGGGCTTCCAAATATCACTTTGCCAATTCCACAAGAACTGTCTTAGCGAAAGTCTTCTTGAGGGGAAAGCTGTAACTCTGTGAGATGATTTCACAGAACACAAAGAAGTTTCTCAGAAAGCTTCTTTCTCTTTGTTATCGGAGGATATTTCCTTTGGCCCTATAGTCTTCAAAGGGATCCGAAATATCTGTTCTCAGATTCCACAGAAATAAGGCTAGCAAAGAGATCCACGAAATACAGCTGTAACTCTGTGAGATGAATTTACAGAACACTAAGGAGTTTCTAATAAAGCTTCTATCCAGATTTCATCTGAGGATATTTCCTTTTTCACCATAGCCCTCTAAGGGCTTCCAAATATCACTTTGCCAATTCCACAAGAACTGTCTTAGCGAAAGGCTTCTTGAGGGGAAAGCTGTAACTCTGCGAGATGATTTCACACAACACAAAGAAGTTTCTCAGAAAGCTTCTTTCTCTTTGTTATCGGAGGATATATACTTTGGCCCTATAGTCTTCGAAGGGATCCGAAATATCTATTCTCAGATTCCTCAGAAATAAGGCTAGCAAAGAGATCCAAGAAATTCAGATGTAACTCTCTAAGATGAATTAACAGAACACTAAGCAGTTTCTAAGAAAGCTTCTTTCCAGATTTCATCTGAGGATATTTCCTTTTTCACCATAGCCCTCTATGGGCTTCCAAATATCACTTTGCCAATTCCACAAGAACTGTCTTAGCGAAAGCCTTCTTGAGGGGAAAGCTGTAACTCTGTGAGATGATTTCACAGAACACAAAGAAGTTTCTCAGAAAGCTTCTTTCTCTTTGTTATCGGAGGATATTTCCTTTGGCCCTATAGTCTTCAAAGGGATCCGAAATATCTGTTCTCAGATTCCACAGAAATAAGGCTAGCAAAGAGATCCACGAAATACAGATATAACTTTGTGAGATGAATTAACAGAACACTAAGCAGTTTCCAAGAAAGCTTCTTTCCAGATTTCATCTGAGGATATTTCCTTTTTCACCATAGCCTTCTATGTGCTTCCAAATATCACTTTGCCTATTCCACAAGAACTGTCTTAGCGAAAGGCTTCTTGAGGGGAAAGCTGTAACTCTGTGAGATGATTTCACAGAACACAAAGAAGTTTCTCAGAAAGCTTCTTTCTCTTTGTTAACGGAGGATATTTCCTTTGGCCCTATAGTCTTCAAAGGGATCCGAAATATCTGTTCTCAGATTCCACAGAAATAAGGCTAGCAAAGAGATCCACGAAATACAGATGTAACTCTGTGAGATGAATTAACAGGACACTTAGCAATTTCTAGGAAAGCTTCTTTCCAGGTTTCATCTGAGGATATTTCCTTTTTCACCATAGCCCTCTATGGGCTTCCAAATATCACTTTGCCAATTCCACAAGAACTGTCTTAGCGAAAGGCTTCTCTAGCGGAAAGCTGTAACTCTGTGAGATGATTTCACAGAACACAAAGAAGTTTCTCAGAAAGCTTCTTTCTCTTTGTTATCGGAGGATATTTCCTTTGGCCCTATAGTCTTCAAAGGGATCCGAAATATCTGTTCTCAGATTCCAGAGAAATAAGGCTAGCAAAGAGATCCACGAAATACAGATGTAAGTCTGTGAGATGAATTAACAGAACACTAAGCAGTTTCTCAGAAAGCTTCTTTCCAGATTTCATCTGAGGATATTTCCTTTTTCACCATAGCCCTCTATGGGCTTCCAAATATCACTTTTCCAATTCCACAAGAACTGTCTTAGCGAAAGGCTTCTCGAGAGGAAAGCTGTAACTCTGTGAGATGATTTCACAGAACACAAAGAAGTTTCTCAGAAAGCTTCTTTCTCTTTGTTATCGGAGGATATTTCCTTTGGCCCTATAGTCTTCAAAGGGATCCGAAATATCTGTTCTCAGATTCCACAGAAATAAGGCTAGCAAAGAGATCCACGAAATACAGATGTAACTCTGTGAGGTGAATTAACAGGACACTTAGCAGTTTCTAGGAAAGCTTCTTTCCAGATTTCATCTGAGGATATTTCCTTTTTCACCATAGCCCTCTATGGGCTTCAAAATATCACTTTGCCAATTCCACAAGAACTGTCTTAGCGAAAGGCTTCTCTAGCGGAAAGCTGTAACTCTGTGAGATGATTTCACAGAACACAAAGAAGTTTCTCAGAAGGCTTCTTTCTCTTTGTTATAGGAGGATACTTCCTTTGGCCCTATAGTCTTCAAAGGGATCCGAAATATCTGTTCTCAGATTCCACAGAAATAAGGCTAGCAAAGAGATCCACGAAATACAGATGTAACTCTGTGAGATGAATTAACAGAACACTAAGCAGTTTCCAAGAAAGCTTCTTTCAAGATTTCATCTGAGGATATTTCCTTTTTCACCATAGCCCTCTATGGGCTTCCAAATATCGCTTTGCCAATTCCACAAGAACTGTCTTAGCGAAAGGCTTCTCTAGCGGAAAGCTGTAACTCTGTGAGATGATTTCACAGAACACAAAGAAGTTTCTCAGAAAGCTTCTTTCTCTTTGTTATCGGAGGATATTTCCTTTGGCCCTATAGCCTTCAAAGGGATCCGAAATATCTGTTCTCAGATTCCACAGAAATAAGGCTAGCAAAGAGATCCATGAAATACAGATGTAACTCTGTGAGATGAATTAACAGAACACTAAGCAGTTTCTCAGAAAGCTTCTTTCCAGATTTCATCTGAGGATATTTCCTTTTTCACCATAGTCCTCTATGGGCTTCCAAATATCACTTTGCCAATTCCACAAGAACTGTCTTAGCGAAAGTCTTCTTGAGGGGAAAGCTGTAACTCTGTGAGATGATTTCACAGAACACAAAGAAGTTTCTCAGAAAGCTTCTTTCTCTTTGTTATCGGAGGATATTTCCTTTGGCCCTATAGTCTTCAAAGGGATCCGAAATATCTGTTCTCAGATTCCACAGAAATAAGGCTAGCAAAGAGATCCACGAAATACAGCTGTAACTCTGTGAGATGAATTTACAGAACACTAAGGAGTTTCTAATAAAGCTTCTATCCAGATTTCATCTGAGGATATTTCCTTTTTCACCATAGCCCTCTAAGGGCTTCCAAATATCACTTTGCCAATTCCACAAGAACTGTCTTAGCGAAAGGCTTCTTGAGGGGAAAGCTGTAACTCTGCGAGATGATTTCACAGAACACAAAGAAGTTTCTCAGAAAGCTTCTTTCTCTTTGTTATCGGAGGATATTTCCTTTGGCCCTATAGTCTTCAAAGGGATCCGAAATATCTGTTCTCAGATTCCACAGAAATAAGGCTAGCAAAGAGATCCAAGAAATTCAGATGTAACTCTCTAAGATGAATTAACAGAACACTAAGCAGTTTCTAAGAAAGCTTCTTTCCAGATTTCATCTGAGGATATTTCCTTTTTCACCATAGCCCTCTATGGGCTTCCAAATATCACTTTGCCAATTCCACAAGAACTGTCTTAGCGAAAGCCTTCTTGAGGGGAAAGCTGTAACTCTGTGAGATGATTTCACAGAACACAAAGAAGTTTCTCAGAAAGCTTCTTTCTCTTTGTTATCGGAGGATATTTCCTTTGGCCCTATAGTCTTCAAAGGGATCCGAAATATCTGTTCTCAGATTCCACAGAAATAAGGCTAGCAAAGAGATCCACGAAATACAGATGTAACTCTGTGAGGTGAATTAACAGGACACTTAGCAGTTTCTAGGAAAGCTTCTTTCCAGATTTCATCTGAGGATATTTCCTTTTTCACCATAGCCCTCTATGGGCTTCAAAATATCACTTTGCCAATTCCACAAGAACTGTCTTAGCGAAAGGCTTCTCTAGCGGAAAGCTGTAACTCTGTGAGATGATTTCACAGAACACAAAGAAGTTTCTCAGAAGGCTTCTTTCTCTTTGTTATAGGAGGATATTTCCTTTGGCCCTATAGTCTTCAAAGGGATCCGAAATATCTGTTCTCAGATTCCACAGAAATAAGGCTAGCAAAGAGATCCACGAAATACAGATGTAACTCTGTGAGATGAATTAACAGAACACTAAGCAGTTTCCAAGAAAGCTTCTTTCAAGATTTCATCTGAGGATATTTCCTTTTTCACCATAGCCCTCTATGGGCTTCCAAATATCATTTTGCCAATTCCACAAGAACTGTCTTAGCGAAAGGCTTCTCTAGCGGAAAGCTGTAACTCTGTGAGATGATTTCACAGAACACAAAGAAGTTTCTCAGAAAGCTTCTTTCTCTTTGTTATCGGAGGATATTTCCTTTGGCCCTATAGCCTTCAAAGGGATCCGAAATATCTGTTCTCAGATTCCACAGAAATAAGGCTAGCAAAGAGATCCATGAAATACAGATGTAACTCTGTGAGATGAATTAACAGAACACTAAGCAGTTTCTCAGAAAGCTTCTTTCCAGATTTCATCTGAGGATATTTCCTTTTTCACCATAGTCCTCTATGGGCTTCCAAATATCACTTTGCCAATTCCACAAGAACTGTCTTAGCGAAAGTCTTCTTGAGGGGAAAGCTGTAACTCTGTGAGATGATTTCACAGAACACAAAGAAGTTTCTCAGAAAGCTTCTTTCTCTTTGTTATCGGAGGATATTTCCTTTGGCCCTATAGTCTTCAAAGGGATCCGAAATATCTGTTCTCAGATTCCACAGAAATAAGGCTAGCAAAGAGATCCACGAAATACAGCTGTAACTCTGTGAGATGAATTTACAGAACACTAAGGAGTTTCTAATAAAGCTTCTATCCAGATTTCATCTGAGGATATTTCCTTTTTCACCATAGCCCTCTAAGGGCTTCCAAATATCACTTTGCCAATTCCACAAGAACTGTCTTAGCGAAAGGCTTCTTGAGGGGAAAGCTGTAACTCTGCGAGATGATTTCACACAACACAAAGAAGTTTCTCAGAAAGCTTCTTTCTCTTTGTTATCGGAGGATATATACTTTGGCCCTATAGTCTTCGAAGGGATCCGAAATATCTATTCTCAGATTCCTCAGAAATAAGGCTAGCAAAGAGATCCAAGAAATTCAGATGTAACTCTCTAAGATGAATTAACAGAACACTAAGCAGTTTCTAAGAAAGCTTCTTTCCAGATTTCATCTGAGGATATTTCCTTTTTCACCATAGCCCTCTATGGGCTTCCAAATATCACTTTGCCAATTCCACAAGAACTGTCTTAGCGAAAGCCTTCTTGAGGGGAAAGCTGTAACTCTGTGAGATGATTTCACAGAACACAAAGAAGTTTCTCAGAAAGCTTCTTTCTCTTTGTTATCGGAGGATATTTCCTTTGGCCCTATAGTCTTCAAAGGGATCCGAAATATCTGTTCTCAGATTCCACAGAAATAAGGCTAGCAAAGAGATCCACGAAATACAGATGTAACTCTGTGAGGTGAATTAACAGGACACTTAGCAGTTTCTAGGAAAGCTTCTTTCCAGATTTCATCTGAGGATATTTCCTTTTTCACCATAGCCCTCTATGGGCTTCAAAATATCACTTTGCCAATTCCACAAGAACTGTCTTAGCGAAAGGCTTCTCTAGCGGAAAGCTGTAACTCTGTGAGATGATTTCACAGAACACAAAGAAGTTTCTCAGAAGGCTTCTTTCTCTTTGTTATAGGAGGATATTTCCTTTGGCCCTATAGTCTTCAAAGGGATCCGAAATATCTGTTCTCAGATTCCACAGAAATAAGGCTAGCAAAGAGATCCACGAAATACAGATGTAACTCTGTGAGATGAATTAACAGAACACTAAGCAGTTTCCAAGAAAGCTTCTTTCCAGATTTCATCTGAGGATATTTCCTTTTTCACCATAGCCCTCTATGGGCTTCCAAATATCACTTTGCCAATTCCACAAGAACTGTCTTAGCGAAAGGCTTCTTGAGGGGAAAGCTGTAACTCTGTGAGATGATTTCACAGAAAACAAAGAAGTTTCTCAGAAAGCTTCTTTCTCTTTGTTATCGGAGGATATTTCCTTTGGCCCTATAGCCTTCAAAGGGATCCGAAATATATGTTCTCAGATTCCACAGAAATAAGGCTAGCAAAGAGATCCATGAAATACAGATGTAACTCTGTGAGATGAATTAACAGAACACTAAGCAGTTTCTCAGAAAGCTTCTTTCCAGATTTCATCTGAGGATATTTCCTTTTTCACCATAGCCCTCTATGGGCTTCCAAATATCACTTTGCCAATTCCACAAGAACTGTCTTAGCGAAAGTCTTCTTGAGGGGAAAGCTGTAACTCTGTGAGATGATTTCACAGAACACAAAGAAGTTTCTCAGAAAGATTCTTTCTCTTTGTTATCGGAGGATATTTCCTTTGGCCCTATAGTCTTCAAAGGGATCCGAAATATCTGTTCTCAGATTCCACAGAAATAAGGCTAGCAAAGAGATCCACGAAATACAGCTGTAACTCTGTGAGATGAATTTACAGAACACTAAGGAGTTTCTCAGAAAGCTTCTTTCCAGATTTCATCTGAGGATATTTCCTTTTTCACCATAGCCCTCTATGGGCTTCCAAATATCACTTTGCCAATTCCACAAGAACTGTCTTAGCGAAAGGCTTCTTAAGGGGAAAGCTCTAATTCTGTGAGATGATTTCACAGAACACAAAGAAGTTTCTCAGAAAGCTTCTTTCTCTTTGTTATCGGAGGATATTTCCTTTGGCCCTCTAGTCTTCAAAGGGATCCGAAATATCTGTTCTCAGATTCCACAGAAATAAGGCTAGCAAAGAGATCCACGAAATACAGATATAACTCTGTGAGATGAATTAACAGAACACTAAGCAGTTTCTCAGAAAGCTTCTTTCCAGATTTCATCTGAGGATATTTCCTTTTTCACCATAGCCCTCTAAGGGCTTCCAAATATCACTTTGTCAATTCCACAAGAACTGTCTTAGCGAAAGGCTTCTTGAGGGGAAAGCTGTAACTCTGTGAGATGATTTCACAGAACACAAAGAAGTTTCTCAGAAAGCTTCTTTCTCTTTGTTATCGGAGGATATTTCCTTTGGCCCTATAGTCTTCAAAGGGATCCGAATTATCTGTTCTCAGATTCCACAGAAATAAGGCTAACAAAGAGATCCACGAAATGCAGATGTAACTCTGTGCGATGAATTAACAGGACACTTAGCAGTTTCTAAGAAAGCTTCTTTGCAGATTTCATCTGAGGATATTTCCTTTTTCACCATAGCCCTCTATGGGCTTCCAAATATCACTTTGCCAATTCCACAAGAACTGTCTTAGCGAAAGGCTTCTTGAGGGGAAAGCTGTAACTCTGTGAGATGATTTCACAGAACACAAAGAAGTTTCTCAGAAAGCTTCTTTCTCTTTGTTATCGGAGGATATTTCCTTTGGCCCTATAGCCTTCAAAGGGATCCGAAATATCTGTTCTCAGAATCCACAGAAATAAGGCTAGCAAAGAGATCCATGAAATACAGATGTAACTCTGTGAGATGAATTAACAGAACACTAAGCAGTTTCTCAGAAAGCTTCTTCCCAGATTTCATCTGAGGATATTTCCTTTTTCACCATAGCCCTCTATGGGCTTCCAAATATCACTTTGCCAATTCCACAAGAACTGTCTTAGCGAAAGGCTTCTTGAGGGGAAAGCTGTAACTCTGTGAGATGATTTCACAGAACACAAAGAAGTTTCTCAGAAAGCTTCTTTCTCTTTGTTATCGGAGGATATTTCCTTTGGCCCTATAGTCTTCAAAGGGATCCGAAATATCTGTTCTCAGATTCCACAGAAATAAGGCTAGCAAAGAGATCCACGAAATACAGCTGTAACTCTGTGAGATGAATTTACAGAACACTAAGGAGTTTCTAATAAAGCTTCTATCCAGATTTCATCTGAGGATATTTCCTTTTTCACCATAGCCCTCTATGGGCTTCCAAATATCACTTTGCCAATTCCACAAGAACTGTCTTAGCGAAAGGCTTCTTGAGGGGAAAGCTGTAACTCTGCGAGATGATTTCACACAACACAAAGAAGTTTCTCAGAAAGCTTCTTTCTCTTTGTTATCGGAGGATATATCCTTTGGCCCTTTAGTCTTCAAAGGGATCCGAAATATCTATTCTCAGATTCCACAGAAATAAGGCTAGCAAAGAGATCCAAGAAATTCATATGTAACTATCTAAGATGAATTAACAGACCACTAAGCAGTTTCTCAGAAAGCTTCTTTCCAGATTTCATCTGAGGATATTTCCTTTTTCACCATAGCCCTCTATGGGCTTCCAAATATCACTTTGCCAATTCCACAAGAACTGTCTTAGCGAAAGGCTTCTTAAGGGGAAAGCTCTAATTCTGTGAGATGATTTCACAGAACACAAAGAAGTTTCTCAGAAAGCTTCTTTCTCTTTGTTATCGGAGGATATTTCCTTTGGCCCTCTAGTCTTCAAAGGGATCCGAAATATCTGTTCTCAGATTCCACAGAAATAAGGCTAGTAAAGAGATCCACGAAATACAGATATAACTCTGTGAGATGAATTAACAGAACACTAAGCAGTTTCTCAGAAAGCTTCTTTCCAGATTTCATCTGAGGATATTTCCTTTTTCACCATAGCCCTCTAAGGGCTTCCAAATATCACTTTGCCAATTCCACAAGAACTGTCTTAGCGAAAGGCTTCTTGAGGGGAAAGATGTAACTCTGTGAGATGATTTCACAGAACACAAAGAAGTTTCTCAGAAAGCTTCTTTCTCTTTGTTATCGGAGGATATTTCCTTAGGCCCTATAGTCTTCAAAGGGATCCGAATTATCTGTTCTCAGATTCCACAGAAATAAGGCTAACAAAGAGATCCACGAAATGCAGATGTAACTCTGTGCGATGAATTAACAGGACACTTAGCAGTTTCTAAGAAAGCTTCTTTGCAGATTTCATCTGAGGATATTTCCTTTTTCACCATAGCCCTCTATGGGCTTCCAAATATCACTTTTCCAATTCCACAAGAACTGTCTTAGCGAAAGGCTTCTCGAGAGGAAAGCTGTAACTCTGTGAGATGATTTCACAGAACACAAAGAAGTTTCTCAGAAAGCTTCTTTCTCTTTGTTATCGGAGGATATTTCCTTTGGCCCTATAGTCTTCAAAGGGATCCGAAATATCTGTTCTCAGATTCCACAGAAATAAGGCCAGCAAAGAGATCCACGAAATACAGATATAACTCTGTGAGATGAATTAACAGAACACTAAGCAGTTTCCAAGAAAGCTTCTTTCCAGATTTCATCTGAGGATATTTCCTTTTTCACCATAGCCTTCTATGGGCTTCCAAATATCACTTTGCCAATTCCACAAGAACTGTCTTAGCGAAAGGCTTCTTGAGGGGAAAGCTGTAACTCTGTGAGATGATTTCACAGAACACAAAGAAGTTTCTCAGAAAGCTTCTTTCTGTTTGTTAACGGAGGATATTTCCTTTGGCCCTATAGTCTTCAAAGGGATCCGAAATATCTGTTCTCAGATTCCACAGAAATAAGGCTAGCAAAGAGATCCACGAAATACAGATGTAACTCTGTGAGATGAATTAACAGGACACTTAGCAATTTCTAGGAAAGCTTCTTTCCAGGTTTCATCTGAGGATATTTCCTTTTTCACCATAGCCCTCTATGGGCTTCCAAATATCACTTTGCCAATTCCACAAGAACTGTCTTAGCGAAAGGCTTCTCTAGCGGAAAGCTGTAAGTCTGTGAGATGATTTCACAGAACACAAAGAAGTTTCTCAGAAAGCTTCTTTCTCTTTGTTATCGGAGGATATTTCCTTTGGCCCTATAGTCTTCAAAGGGATCCGAAATATCTGTTCTCAGATTCCAGAGAAATAAGGCTAGCAAAGAGATCCACGAAATACAGATGTAAGTCTGTGAGATGAATTAACAGAACACTAAGCAGTTTCTCAGAAAGCTTCTTTCCAGATTTCATCTGAGGATATTTCCTTTTTCACCATAGCCCTCTATGGGCTTCCAAATATCACTTTTCCAATTCCACAAGAACTGTCTTAGCGAAAGGCTTCTCTAGCGGAAAGCTGTAACTCTGTGAGATGATTTCACAGAACACAAAGAAGTTTCTCAGAAGGCTTCTTTCTCTTTGTTATAGGAGGATATTTCCTTTGGCCCTATAGTCTTCAAAGGGATCCGAAATATCTGTTCTCAGATTCCACAGAAATAAGGCTAGCAAAGAGATCCACGAAATACAGATGTAACTCTGTGAGATGAATTAACAGAACACTAAGCAGTTTCCAAGAAAGCTTCTTTCAAGATTTCATCTGAGGATATTTCCTTTTTCACCATAGCCCTCTATGGGCTTCCAAATATCATTTTGCCAATTCCACAAGAACTGTCTTAGCGAAAGGCTTCTCTAGCGGAAAGCTGTAACTCTGTGAGATGATTTCACAGAACACAAAGAAGTTTCTCAGAAAGCTTCTTTCTCTTTGTTATCGGAGGATATTTCCTTTGGCCCTATAGCCTTCAAAGGGATCCGAAATATCTGTTCTCAGATTCCACAGAAATAAGGCTAGCAAAGAGATCCATGAAATACAGATGTAACTCTGTGAGATGAATTAACAGAACACTAAGCAGTTTCTCAGAAAGCTTCTTTCCAGATTTCATCTGAGGATATTTCCTTTTTCACCATAGTCCTCTATGGGCTTCCAAATATCACTTTGCCAATTCCACAAGAACTGTCTTAGCGAAAGTCTTCTTGAGGGGAAAGCTGTAACTCTGTGAGATGATTTCACAGAACACAAAGAAGTTTCTCAGAAAGCTTCTTTCTCTTTGTTATCGGAGGATATTTCCTTTGGCCCTATAGTCTTCAAAGGGATCCGAAATATCTGTTCTCAGATTCCACAGAAATAAGGCTAGCAAAGAGATCCACGAAATACAGCTGTAACTCTGTGAGATGAATTTACAGAACACTAAGGAGTTTCTAATAAAGCTTCTATCCAGATTTCATCTGAGGATATTTCCTTTTTCACCATAGCCCTCTAAGGGCTTCCAAATATCACTTTGCCAATTCCACAAGAACTGTCTTAGCGAAAGGCTTCTTGAGGGGAAATCTGTAACTCTGCGAGATGATTTCACACAACACAAAGAAGTTTCTCAGAAAGCTTCTTTCTCTTTGTTATCGGAGGATATATACTTTGGCCCTATAGTCTTCGAAGGGATCCGAAATATCTATTCTCAGATTCCTCAGAAATAAGGCCAGCAAAGAGATCCAAGAAATTCAGATGTAACTCTCTAAGATGAATTAACAGAACACTAAGCAGTTTCTAAGAAAGCTTCTTTCCAGATTTCATCTGAGGATATTTCCTTTTTCACCATAGCCCTCTATGGGCTTCCAAATATCACTTTGCCAATTCCACAAGAACTGTCTTAGCGAAAGCCTTCTTGAGGGGAAAGCTGTAACTCTGTGAGATGATTTCACAGAACACAAAGAAGTTTCTCAGAAAGCTTCTTTCTCTTTGTTATCGGAGGATATTTCCTTTGGCCCTATAGTCTTCAAAGGGATCCGAAATATCTGTTCTCAGATTCCACAGAAATAAGGCTAGCAAAGAGATCCACGAAATACAGATGTAACTCTGTGAGGTGAATTAACAGGACACTTAGCAGTTTCTAGGAAAGCTTCTTTCCAGATTTCATCTGAGGATATTTCCTTTTTCACCATAGCCCTCTATGGGCTTCAAAATATCACTTTGCCAATTCCACAAGAACTGTCTTAGCGAAAGGCTTCTCTAGCGGAAAGCTGTAACTCTGTGAGATGATTTCACAGAACACAAAGAAGTTTCTCAGAAGGCTTCTTTCTCTTTGTTATAGGAGGATATTTCCTTTGGCCCTATAGTCTTCAAAGGGATCCGAAATATCTGTTCTCAGATTCCACAGAAATAAGGCTAGCAAAGAGATCCACGAAATACAGATGTAACTCTGTGAGATGAATTAACAGAACACTAAGCAGTTTCCAAGAAAGCTTCTTTCCAGATTTCATCTGAGGATATTTCCTTTTTCACCATAGCCCTCTATGGGCTTCCAAATATCACTTTGCCAATTCCACAAGAACTGTCTTAGCGAAAGGCTTCTTGAGGGGAAAGCTGTAACTCTGTGAGATGATTTCACAGAAAACAAAGAAGTTTCTCAGAAAGCTTCTTTCTCTTTGTTATCGGAGGATATTTCCTTTGGCCCTATAGCCTTCAAAGGGATCCGAAATATATGTTCTCAGATTCCACAGAAATAAGGCTAGCAAAGAGATCCATGAAATACAGATGTAACTCTGTGAGATGAATTAACAGAACACTAAGCAGTTTCTCAGAAAGCTTCTTTCCAGATTTCATCTGAGGATATTTCCTTTTTCACCATAGCCCTCTATGGGCTTCCAAATATCACTTTGCCAATTCCACAAGAACTGTCTTAGCGAAAGTCTTCTTGAGGGGAAAGCTGTAACTCTGTGAGATGATTTCACAGAACACAAAGAAGTTTCTCAGAAAGATTCTTTCTCTTTGTTATCGGAGGATATTTCCTTTGGCCCTATAGTCTTCAAAGGGATCCGAAATATCTGTTCTCAGATTCCACAGAAATAAGGCTAGCAAAGAGATCCACGAAATACAGCTGTAACTCTGTGAGATGAATTTACAGAACACTAAGGAGTTTCTCAGAAAGCTTCTTTCCAGATTTCATCTGAGGATATTTCCTTTTTCACCATAGCCCTCTATGGGCTTCCAAATATCACTTTGCCAATTCCACAAGAACTGTCTTAGCGAAAGGCTTCTTAAGGGGAAAGCTCTAATTCTGTGAGATGATTTCACAGAACACAAAGAAGTTTCTCAGAAAGCTTCTTTCTCTTTGTTATCGGAGGATATTTCCTTTGGCCCTCTAGTCTTCAAAGGGATCCGAAATATCTGTTCTCAGATTCCACAGAAATAAGGCTAGCAAAGAGATCCACGAAATACAGATATAACTCTGTGAGATGAATTAACAGAACACTAAGCAGTTTCTCAGAAAGCTTCTTTCCAGATTTCATCTGAGGATATTTCCTTTTTCACCATAGCCCTCTAAGGGCTTCCAAATATCACTTTGCCAATTCCACAAGAACTGTCTTAGCGAAAGGCTTCTTGAGGGGAAAGCTGTAACTCTGTGAGATGATTTCACAGAACACAAAGAAGTTTCTCAGAAAGCTTCTTTCTCTTTGTTATCGGAGGATATTTCCTTTGGCCCTATAGTCTTCAAAGGGATCCGAATTATCTGTTCTCAGATTCCACAGAAATAAGGCTAACAAAGAGATCCACGAAATGCAGATGTAACTCTGTGCGATGAATTAACAGGACACTTAGCAGTTTCTAAGAAAGCTTCTTTGCAGATTTCATCTGAGGATATTTCCTTTTTCACCATAGCCCTCTATGGGCTTCCAAATATCACTTTGCCAATTCCACAAGAACTGTCTTAGCGAAAGGCTTCTTGAGGGGAAAGCTGTAACTCTGTGAGATGATTTCACAGAACACAAAGAAGTTTCTCAGAAAGCTTCTTTCTCTTTGTTATCGGAGGATATTTCCTTTGGCCCTATAGCCTTCAAAGGGATCCGAAATATCTGTTCTCAGAATCCACAGAAATAAGGCTAGCAAAGAGATCCATGAAATACAGATGTAACTCTGTGAGATGAATTAACAGAACACTAAGCAGTTTCTCAGAACGCTTCTTCCCAGATTTCATCTGAGGATATTTCCTTTTTCACCATAGCCCTCTATGGGCTTCCAAATATCACTTTGCCAATTCCACAAGAACTGTCTTAGCGAAAGGCTTCTTGAGGGGAAAGCTGTAACTCTGTGAGATGATTTCACAGAACACAAAGAAGTTTCTCAGAAAGCTTCTTTCTCTTTGTTATCGGAGGATATTTCCTTTGGCCCTATAGTCTTCAAAGGGATCCGAAATATCTGTTCTCAGATTCCACAGAAATAAGGCTAGCAAAGAGATCCACGAAATACAGCTGTAACTCTGTGAGATGAATTTACAGAACACTAAGGAGTTTCTAATAAAGCTTCTATCCAGATTTCATCTGAGGATATTTCCTTTTTCACCATAGCCCTCTATGGGCTTCCAAATATCACTTTGCCAATTCCACAAGAACTGTCTTAGCGAAAGGCTTCTTGAGGGGAAAGCTGTAACTCTGCGAGATGATTTCACACAACACAAAGAAGTTTCTCAGAAAGCTTCTTTCTCTTTGTTATCGGAGGATATATCCTTTGGCCCTATAGTCTTCAAAGGGATCCGAAATATCTGTTCTCAGATTCCACAGAAATAAGGCTAGCAAAGAGATCCACGAAATACAGATGTAACTCTGTGAGATGAATTAACAGAACACTAAGCAGTTTCCAAGAAAGCTTCTTTCCAGATTTCATCTGAGGATATTTCCTTTTTCACCATAGCCCTCTATGGGCTTCCAAATATCACTTTGCCAATTCCACAAGAACTGTCTTAGCGAAAGGCTTCTTGAGGGGAAAGCTGTAACTCTGTGAGATGATTTCACAGAAAACAAAGAAGTTTCTCAGAAAGCTTCTTTCTCTTTGTTATCGGAGGATATTTCCTTTGGCCCTATAGCCTTCAAAGGGATCCGAAATATATGTTCTCAGATTCCACAGAAATAAGGCTAGCAAAGAGATCCATGAAATACAGATGTAACTCTGTGAGATGAATTAACAGAACACTAAGCAGTTTCTCAGAAAGCTTCTTTCCAGATTTCATCTGAGGATATTTCCTTTTTCACCATAGCCCTCTATGGGCTTCCAAATATCATTTTGCCAATTCCACAAGAACTGTCTTAGCGAAAGGCTTCTCTAGCGGAAAGCTGTAACTCTGTGAGATGATTTCACAGAACACAAAGAAGTTTCTCAGAAAGCTTCTTTCTCTTTGTTATCGGAGGATATTTCCTTTGGCCCTATAGCCTTCAAAGGGATCCGAAATATCTGTTCTCAGATTCCACAGAAATAAGGCTAGCAAAGAGATCCATGAAATACAGATGTAACTCTGTGAGATGAATTAACAGAACACTAAGCAGTTTCTCAGAAAGCTTCTTTCCAGATTTCATCTGAGGATATTTCCTTTTTCACCATAGTCCTCTATGGGCTTCCAAATATCACTTTGCCAATTCCACAAGAACTGTCTTAGCGAAAGTCTTCTTGAGGGGAAAGCTGTAACTCTGTGAGATGATTTCACAGAACACAAAGAAGTTTCTCAGAAAGCTTCTTTCTCTTTGTTATCGGAGGATATTTCCTTTGGCCCTATAGTCTTCAAAGGGATCCGAAATATCTGTTCTCAGATTCCACAGAAATAAGGCTAGCAAAGAGATCCACGAAATACAGCTGTAACTCTGTGAGATGAATTTACAGAACACTAAGGAGTTTCTAATAAAGCTTCTATCCAGATTTCATCTGAGGATATTTCCTTTTTCACCATAGCCCTCTAAGGGCTTCCAAATATCACTTTGCCAATTCCACAAGAACTGTCTTAGCGAAAGGCTTCTTGAGGGGAAAGCTGTAACTCTGCGAGATGATTTCACACAACACAAAGAAGTTTCTCAGAAAGCTTCTTTCTCTTTGTTATCGGAGGATATATACTTTGGCCCTATAGTCTTCGAAGGGATCCGAAATATCTATTCTCAGATTCCTCAGAAATAAGGCTAGCAAAGAGATCCAAGAAATTCAGATGTAACTCTCTAAGATGAATTAACAGAACACTAAGCAGTTTCTAAGAAAGCTTCTTTCCAGATTTCATCTGAGGATATTTCCTTTTTCACCATAGCCCTCTATGGGCTTCCAAATATCACTTTGCCAATTCCACAAGAACTGTCTTAGCGAAAGCCTTCTTGAGGGGAAAGCTGTAACTCTGTGAGATGATTTCACAGAACACAAAGAAGTTTCTCAGAAAGCTTCTTTCTCTTTGTTATCGGAGGATATTTCCTTTGGCCCTATAGTCTTCAAAGGGATCCGAAATATCTGTTCTCAGATTCCACAGAAATAAGGCTAGCAAAGAGATCCACGAAATACAGATGTAACTCTGTGAGGTGAATTAACAGGACACTTAGCAGTTTCTAGGAAAGCTTCTTTCCAGATTTCATCTGAGGATATTTCCTTTTTCACCATAGCCCTCTATGGGCTTCAAAATAACACTTTGCCAATTCCACAAGAACTGTCTTAGCGAAAGGCTTCTCTAGCGGAAAGCTGTAACTCTGTGAGATGATTTCACAGAACACAAAGAAGTTTCTCAGAAGGCTTCTTTCTCTTTGTTATAGGAGGATATTTCCTTTGGCCCTATAGTCTTCAAAGGGATCCGAAATATCTGTTCTCAGATTCCACAGAAATAAGGCTAGCAAAGAGATCCACGAAATACAGATGTAACTCTGTGAGATGAATTAACAGAACACTAAGCAGTTTCCAAGAAAGCTTCTTTCCAGATTTCATCTGAGGATATTTCCTTTTTCACCATAGCCCTCTATGGGCTTCCAAATATCACTTTGCCAATTCCACAAGAACTGTCTTAGCGAAAGGCTTCTTGAGGGGAAAGCTGTAACTCTGTGAGATGATTTCACAGAAAACAAAGAAGTTTCTCAGAAAGCTTCTTTCTCTTTGTTATCGGAGGATATTTCCTTTGGCCCTATAGCCTTCAAAGGGATCCGAAATATATGTTCTCAGATTCCACAGAAATAAGGCTAGCAAAGAGATCCATGAAATACAGATGTAACTCTGTGAGATGAATTAACAGAACACTAAGCAGTTTCTCAGAAAGCTTCTTTCCAGATTTCATCTGAGGATATTTCCTTTTTCACCATAGCCCTCTATGGGCTTCCAAATATCACTTTGCCAATTCCACAAGAACTGTCTTAGCGAAAGTCTTCTTGAGGGGAAAGCTGTAACTCTGTGAGATGATTTCACAGAACACAAAGAAGTTTCTCAGAAAGCTTCTTTCTCTTTGTTATCGGAGGATATTTCCTTTGGCCCTATAGTCTTCAAAGGGATCTGAAATATCTGTTCTCAGATTCCACAGAAATAAGGCTAGCAAAGAGATCCACGAAATACAGCTGTAACTCTGTGAGATGAATTTACAGAACACTAAGGAGTTTCTCAGAAAGCTTCTTTACAGATTTCATCTGAGGATATTTCCTTTTTCACCATAGCCCTCTATGGGCTTCCAAATATCACTTTTCCAATTCCACAAGAACTGTCTTAGCGAAAGGCTTCTTAAGGGGAAAGCTGTAACTCTGTGAGATGATTTCACAGAACACAAAGAAGTTTCTCAGAAAGCTTCTTTCTCTTTGTTATCGGAGGATATTTCCTTTGGCCCTATAGTCTTCAAAGGGATCCGAAATATCTGTTCTCAGATTCCAGAGAAATAAGGCTAGCAAAGAGATCCACGAAATACAGATGTAAGTCTGTGAGATGAATTAACAGAACACTAAGCAGTTTCTCAGAAAGCTTCTTTCCAGATTTCATCTGAGGATATTTCCTTTTTCACCATAGCCCTCTATGGGCTTCCAAATATCACTTTGCCAATTCCACAAGAACTGTCTTAGCGAAAGGCTTCTCGAGAGGAAAGCTGTAACTCTGTGAGATGATTTCACAGAACACAAAGAAGTTTCTCAGAAAGCTTCTTTCTCTTTGTTATCGGAGGATATTTCCTTTGGCCCTATAGTCTTCAAAGGGATCCGAAATATCTGTTCTCAGATTCCACAGAAATAAGGCTAGCAAAGAGATCCACGAAATACAGATGTAACTCTGTGAGGTGAATTAACAGGACACTTAGCAGTTTCTAGGAAAGCTTCTTTCCAGATTTCATCTGAGGATATTTCCTTTTTCACCATAGCCCTCTATGGGCTTCAAAATATCACTTTGCCAATTCCACAAGAACTGTCTTAGCGAAAGGCTTCTCTAGCGGAAAGCTGTAACTCTGTGAGATGATTTCACAGAACACAAAGAAGTTTCTCAGAAGGCTTCTTTCTCTTTGTTATAGGAGGATATTTCCTTTGGCCCTATAGTCTTCAAAGGGATCCGAAATATCTGTTCTCAGATTCCACAGAAATAAGGCTAGCAAAGAGATCCACGAAATACAGATGTAACTCTGTGAGATGAATTAACAGAACACTAAGCAGTTTCCAAGAAAGCTTCTTTCAAGATTTCATCTGAGGATATTTCCTTTTTCACCATAGCCCTCTATGGGTTTCCAAATATCACTTTGCCAATTCCACAAGAACTGTCTTAGCGAAAGGCTTCTCTAGCGGAAAGCTGTAACTCTGTGAGATGATTTCATAGAACACAAAGAAGTTTCTCAGAAAGCTTCTTTCTCTTTGTTATCGGAGGATATTTCCTTTGGCCCTATAGCCTTCAAAGGGATCCGAAATATCTGTTCTCAGATTCCACAGAAATAAGGCTAGCAAAGAGATCCACGAAATACAGATGTAACTCTGTGAGATGAATTAACAGAACACTAAGCAGTTTCTCAGAAAGCTTCTTTCCAGATTTCATCTGAGGATATTTCCTTTTTCACCATAGTCCTCTATGGGCTTCCAAATATCACTTTGCCAATTCCACAAGAACTGTCTTAGCGAAAGTCTTCTTGAGGGGAAAGCTGTAACTCTGTGAGATGATTTCACAGAACACAAAGAAGTTTCTCAGAAAGCTTCTTTCTCTTTGTTATCGGAGGATATTTCCTTTGGCCCTATAGTCTTCAAAGGGAACCGAAATATCTGTTCTCAGATTCCACAGAAATAAGGCTAGCAAAGAGATCCACGAAATACAGCTGTAACTCTGTGAGATGAATTTACAGAACACTAAGGAGTTTCTAATAAAGCTTCTATCCATATTTCATCTGAGGATATTTCCTTTTTCACCATAGCCCTCTATGGGCTTCCAAATATCACTTTGCCAATTCCAAAAGAACTGTCTTAGCGAAAGGCTTCTCTAGCGGAAAGCTGTAACTCTGTGAGATGATTTCACAGAACACAAAGAAGTTTCTCAGAAGGCTTCTTTCTCTTTGTTATAGGAGGATATTTCCTTTGTCCCTATAGTCTTCAAAGGGATCCGAAATATCTGTTCTCAGATTCCACAGAAATAAGGCTAGCAAAGAGATCCACGAAATACAGATGTAAGTCTGTGAGATGAATTAACAGAACACTAAGCAGTTTCTCAGAAAGCTTATTTCCAGATTTCATCTGAGGATATTTCCTTTTTCACCATAGCCTTCTATGGGCTTCCAAATATCAGTTTGTCAATTCCACAAGAACTGTCTTAGCGAAAGGCTTCTTGAGGGGAAAGCTGTAACTCTGTGAGATGATTTCACAGAACACAAAGAAGTTTCTCAGAAAGCTTCTTTCTCTTTGTTAACGGAGGATATTTCCTTTGGCCCTATAGTCTTCAAAGGGATCCGAAATATCTGTTCTCAGATTCCACAGAAATAAGGCTAGCAAAGAGATCCACGAAATACAGATGTAACTCTGTGAGATGAATTAACAGGACACTTAGCAGTTTCTAGGAAAGCTTCTTTCCAGGTTTCATCTGAGGATATTTCCTTTTTCACCATAGCCCTCTATGGGCTTCCAAATATCACTTTGCCAATTCCAAAAGAACTGTCTTAGCGAAAGGCTTCTCTAGCGGAAAGCTGTAACTCTGTGAGATGATTTCACAGAACACAAAGAAGTTTCTCAGAAGGCTTCTTTCTCTTTGTTATAGGAGGATATTTCCTTTGTCCCTATAGTCTTCAAAGGGATCCGAAATATCTGTTCTCAGATTCCACAGAAATAAGGCTAGCAAAGAGATCCACGAAATACAGATGTAACTCTGTGAGATGAATTAACAGAACACGAAGCAGTTTCCAAGAAAGCTTCTTTCCAGATTTCATCTGAGGATATTTCCTTTTTCACCATAGCCCTCTATGGGCTTCCAAATATCACTTTGCCAATTCCACAAGAACTGTCTTAGCGAATGGCTTCTTGAGGAGAAAGCTGTAACTCTGTGAGACGATTTCACAGAACACAAAGAAGTTTCTCAGAAAGCTTCTTTCTCTTTGTTATCGGAGGATATTTCCTTTGGCCCTATAGCCTTCAAAGGGATCCGAAATATCTGTTCTCAGATTCCACAGAAATAAGGCTAGCAAAGAGATCCATGAAATACAGATGTAACTCTGTGAGATGAATTAACAGAACACTAAGCAGTTTCTCAGAAAGCTTCTTTCCAGATTTCATCTGAGGATATTTCCTTTTTCACCATAGCCCTCTATGGGCTTCCAAATATCACTTTGCCAATTCCACAAAACTGTCTTAGCGAAAGGCTTCTTGAGGGAAAAGCTGTAACTCTGCGAAATGATTTCACACAACACAAAGAAGTTTCTCAGAAAGCTTCTTTCTCTTTGTTATCGGAGGATATATCCTTTGGCCCTATAGTCTTCAAAGGGATCCGAAATATCTATTCTCAGATTCCACAGAAATAAGGCTAGCAAAGAGATCCAAGAAATTCAGATGTAACTCTCTAAGACGAATTAACAGAACACTAAGCAGTTTCTAAGAAAGCTTCTTTCCAGATTTCATCTGAGGATATTTCCTTTTTCACCATAGCCCTCTAAGGGCTTCCAAATATCACTTTGCCAATTCCACAAGAACTGTCTTAGCGAAAGGCTTCTTGAGGGGAAAGCTGTAACTCTGTGAGATGATTTCACAGAACACAAAGAAGTTTCTCAGAAAGCTTCTTTCTCTTTGTTATCGGAGGATATTTCCTTTGGCCCTCTAGTCTTCAAAGGGATCCGAAATATCTGTTCTCAGATTCCACAGAAATAAGGCTAGCAAAGAGATCCACGAAATACAGATGTAACTCTGTGAGATGAATTAACAGAACACTAAGCAGTTTCCAAGAAAGCTTCTTTCCAGATTTCATCTGAGGATATTTCCTTTTTCACCATAGCCTTCTATGGGCTTCCAAATATCACTTTGCCAATTCCACAAGAACTGTCTTAGCGAAAGGCTTCTTGAGGGGAAAGCTGTAACTCTGTGAGATGATTTCACAGAACACAAAGAAGTTTCTCAGAAAGCTTCTTTCTCTTTGTTATCGGAGGATATTTCCTTTGGCCCTATAGTCTTCAAAGGGATCCGAAATATCTGTTCTCAGATTCCACAGAAATAAGGCTAGCAAAGAGATCCACGAAATACAGATGTAACTCTGTGAGATGAATTAACAGAACACTAAGCAGTTTCCAAGAAAGCTTCTTTCCAGATTTCATCTGAGGATATTTCCTTTTTCACCATAGCCTTCTATGGGCTTCCAAATATCACTTTGCCAATTCCACAAGAACTGTCTTAGCGAAAGGCTTCTTGAGGGGAAAGCTGTAACTCTGTGAGATGATTTCACAGAACACAAAGAAGTTTCTCAGAAAGCTTCTTTCTCTTTGTTAACGGAGGATATTTCCTTTGGCCCTATAGTCTTCAAAGGGATCCGAAATATCTGTTCTCAGATTCCAGAGAAATAAGGCTAGCAAAGAGATCCACGAAATACAGATGTAACTCTGTGAGATGAATTAACAGGACACTTAGCAGTTTCTAGGAAAGCTTCTTTCCAGATTTCATCTGAGGATATTTCCTTTTTCACCATAGCCCTCTATGGGCTTCCAAATATCACTTTGCCAATTCCACAAGAACTGTCTTAGCGAAAGGCTTCTCGAGGGGAAAGCTGTAACTCTGTGAGATGATTTCACAGAACACAAAGAAGTTTCTCAGAAAGCTTCTTTCTCTTTGTTATCGGAGGATATTTCCTTTGGCCCTATAGTCTTCAAAGGGATCCGAAATATCTGTTCTCAGATTCCAGAGAAATAACGCAAACAAAGAGATCCACGAAATACAGCTGTAAGTCGGTGAGATGAATTAACAGAACACTAAGCAGTTTCCAAGAAAGCTTCTTTCCAGATTTCATCTGAGGATATTTCCTTTTTCACCATAGCCCTCTATGGGCTTCCAAATATCACTTTGCCAATTCCTCAAGAACTGTCTTAGCGAAAGGCTTCTTGAGGGGAAAGCTGTAACTCTGTGAGATGATTTCACAGAACACAAAGAAGTTTCTCAGAAAGCTTCTTTCTCTTTGTTATCGGAGGATATTTCCTTTGGCCCTATAGTCTTCAAAGGGATCCGAAATATCTGTTCTCAGATTCCACAGAAATAAGGCTAGCAAAGAGATACACGAAATACAGATGTAACTCCGTGAGGTGAATTAACAGGACACTTAGCAGTTTCTAGGAAAGCTTCTTTCCAGATTTCATCTGAGGATATTTCCTTTTTCACCATAGCCCTCTATGGGCTTCCAAATATCATTTTGCCAATTCCACAAGAACTGTCTTAGCGAAAGGATTCTCTAGGGGAAAGCTGTAACTCTGTGAGATGATTTCACAGAACACAAAGAAGTTTCTCAGAAGGCTTCTTTCTCTTTGTTATAGGAGGATATTTCCTTTGGCCCTATAGTCTTCAAAGGGATCCGAAATATCTGTTCTCAGATTCCACAGAAATAAGGCTAGCAAAGACATCCACGAAATACAGATGTAACTCTGTGAGATGAATTAACAGAACACTAAGCAGTTTCCAAGAAAGCTTCTTTCCAGATTTCATCTGAGGATATTTCCTTTTTCACCATAGCCCTCTATGGGCTTCCAAATATCACTTTGCCAATTCCACAAGAACTGTCTTAGCGAAAGGCTTCTTGAGGGGAAAGCTGTAACTCTGTGAGATGATTTCACAGAACACAAAGAAGTTTCTCAGAAAGCTTCTTTCTCTTTGTTATCGGAGGATATTTCCTTTGGCCCTATAGCCTTCAAAGGGATCCGAAATATCTGTTCTCAGAATCCACAGAAATAAGGCTAGCAAAGAGATCCATGAAATACAGATGTAACTCTGTGAGATGAATTAACAGAACACTAAGCAGTTTCTCAGAAAGCTTCTTCCCAGATTTCATCTGAGGATATTTCCTTTTTCACCATAGCCCTCTATGGGCTTCCAAATATCACTTTGCCAATTCCACAAGAACTGTCTTAGCGAAAGGCTTCTTGAGGGGAAAGCTGTAACTCTGTGAGATGATTTCACAGAACACAAAGAAGTTTCTCAGAAAGCTTCTTTCTCTTTGTTATCGGAGGATATTTCCTTTGGCCCTATAGTCTTCAAAGGGATCCGAAATATCTGTTCTCAGATTCCACAGAAATAAGGCTAGCAAAGAGATCCACGAAATACAGCTGTAACTCTGTGAGATGAATTTACAGAACACTAAGGAGTTTCTAATAAAGCTTCTATCCAGATTTCATCTGAGGATATTTCCTTTTTCACCATAGCCCTCTATGGGCTTCCAAATATCACTTTGCCAATTCCACAAGAACTGTCTTAGCGAAAGGCTTCTTGAGGGGAAAGCTGTAACTCTGCGAGATGATTTCACACAACACAAAGAAGTTTCTCAGAAAGCTTCTTTCTCTTTGTTATCGGAGGATATATCCTTTGGCCCTATAGTCTTCAAAGGGATCCGAAATATCTATTCTCAGATTCCACAGAAATAAGGCTAGCAAAGAGATCCAAGAAATTCATATGTAACTATCTAAGATGAATTAACAGAACACTAAGCAGTTTCTCAGAAAGCTTCTTTCCAGATTTCATCTGAGGATATTTCCTTTTTCACCATAGCCCTCTATGGGCTTCCAAATATCACTTTGCCAATTCCACAAGAACTGTCTTAGCGAAAGGCTTCTTAAGGGGAAAGCTCTAATTCTGTGAGATGATTTCACAGAACACAAAGAAGTTTCTCAGAAAGCTTCTTTCTCTTTGTTATCGGAGGATATTTCCTTTGGCCCTCTAGTCTTCAAAGGGATCCGAAATATCTGTTCTCAGATTCCACAGAAATAAGGCTAGTAAAGAGATCCACGAAATACAGATATAACTCTGTGAGATGAATTAACAGAACACTAAGCAGTTTCTCAGAAAGCTTCTTTCCAGATTTCATCTGAGGATATTTCCTTTTTCACCATAGCCCTCTAAGGGCTTCCAAATATCACTTTGCCAATTCCACAAGAACTGTCTTAGCGAAAGGCTTCTTGAGGGGAAAGCTGTAACTCTGTGAGATGATTTCACAGAACACAAAGAAGTTTCTCAGAAAGCTTCTTTCTATTTGTTATCGGAGGATATTTCCTTTGGCCCTATAGTCTTCAAAGGGATCCGAATTATCTGTTCTCAGATTCCACAGAAATAAGGCTAACAAAGAGATCCACGAAATGCAGATGTAACTCTGTGCGATGAATTAACAGGACACTTAGCAGTTTCTAAGAAAGCTTCTTTGCAGATTTCATCTGAGGATATTTCCTTTTTCACCATAGCCCTCTATGGGCTTCCAAATATCACTTTTCCAATTCCACAAGAACTGTCTTAGCGAAAGGCTTCTCGAGAGGAAAGCTGTAACTCTGTGAGATGATTTCACAGAACACAAAGAAGTTTCTCAGAAAGCTTCTTTCTCTTTGTTATCGGAGGATATTTCCTTTGGCCCTATAGTCTTCAAAGGGATCCGAAATATCTGTTCTCAGATTCCACAGAAATAAGGCTAGCAAAGAGATCCACGAAATACAGATGTAACTCTGTGAGGTGAATTAACAGGACACTTAGCAGTTTCTAGGAAAGCTTCTTTCCAGATTTCATCTGAGGATATTTCCTTTTTCACCATAGCCCTCTATGGGCTTCAAAATATCACTTTGCCAATTCCACAAGAACTGTCTTAGCGAAAGGCTTCTCTAGCGGAAAGCTGTAACTCTGTGAGATGATTTCACAGAACACAAAGAAGTTTCTCAGAAGGCTTCTTTCTCTTTGTTATAGGAGGATACTTCCTTTGGCCCTATAGTCTTCAAAGGGATCCGAAATATCTGTTCTCAGATTCCACAGAAATAAGGCTAGCAAAGAGATCCACGAAATACAGATGTAACTCTGTGAGATGAATTAACAGAACACTAAGCAGTTTCCAAGAAAGCTTCTTTCAAGATTTCATCTGAGGATATTTCCTTTTTCACCATAGCCCTCTATGGGCTTCCAAATATCATTTTGCCAATTCCACAAGAACTGTCTTAGCGAAAGGCTTCTCTAGCGGAAAGCTGTAACTCTGTGAGATGATTTCACAGAACACAAAGAAGTTTCTCAGAAAGCTTCTTTCTCTTTGTTATCGGAGGATATTTCCTTTGGCCCTATAGCCTTCAAAGGGATCCGAAATATCTGTTCTCAGATTCCACAGAAATAAGGCTAGCAAAGAGATCCATGAAATACAGATGTAACTCTGTGAGATGAATTAACAGAACACTAAGCAGTTTCTCAGAAAGCTTCTTTCCAGATTTCATCTGAGGATATTTCCTTTTTCACCATAGTCCTCTATGGGCTTCCAAATATCACTTTGCCAATTCCACAAGAACTGTCTTAGCGAAAGTCTTCTTGAGGGGAAAGCTGTAACTCTGTGAGATGATTTCACAGAACACAAAGAAGTTTCTCAGAAAGCTTCTTTCTCTTTGTTATCGGAGGATATTTCCTTTGGCCCTATAGTCTTCAAAGGGATCCGAAATATCTGTTCTCAGATTCCACAGAAATAAGGCTAGCAAAGAGATCCACGAAATACAGCTGTAACTCTGTGAGATGAATTTACAGAACACTAAGGAGTTTCTAATAAAGCTTCTATCCAGATTTCATCTGAGGATATTTCCTTTTTCACCATAGCCCTCTAAGGGCTTCCAAATATCACTTTGCCAATTCCACAAGAACTGTCTTAGCGAAAGGCTTCTTGAGGGGAAAGCTGTAACTCTGCGAGATGATTTCACACAACACAAAGAAGTTTCTCAGAAAGCTTCTTTCTCTTTGTTATCGGAGGATATATACTTTGGCCCTATAGTCTTCGAAGGGATCCGAAATATCTATTCTCAGATTCCTCAGAAATAAGGCTAGCAAAGAGATCCAAGAAATTCAGATGTAACTCTCTAAGATGAATTAACAGAACACTAAGCAGTTTCTAAGAAAGCTTCTTTCCAGATTTCATCTGAGGATATTTCCTTTTTCACCATAGCCCTCTATGGGCTTCCAAATATCACTTTGCCAATTCCACAAGAACTGTCTTAGCGAAAGCCTTCTTGAGGGGAAAGCTGTAACTCTGTGAGATGATTTCACAGAACACAAAGAAGTTTCTCAGAAAGCTTCTTTCTCTTTGTTATCGGAGGATATTTCCTTTGGCCCTATAGTCTTCAAAGGGATCCGAAATATCTGTTCTCAGATTCCACAGAAATAAGGCTAGCAAAGAGATCCACGAAATACAGATATAACTTTGTGAGATGAATTAACAGAACACTAAGCAGTTTCCAAGAAAGCTTCTTTCCAGATTTCATCTGAGGATATTTCCTTTTTCACCATAGCCTTCTATGTGCTTCCAAATATCACTTTGCCTATTCCACAAGAACTGTCTTAGCGAAAGGCTTCTTGAGGGGAAAGCTGTAACTCTGTGAGATGATTTCACAGAACACAAAGAAGTTTCTCAGAAAGCTTCTTTCTCTTTGTTAACGGAGGATATTTCCTTTGGCCCTATAGTCTTCAAAGGGATCCGAAATATCTGTTCTCAGATTCCACAGAAATAAGGCTAGCAAAGAGATCCACGAAATACAGATGTAACTCTGTGAGATGAATTAACAGAACACTAAGCAGTTTCCAAGAAAGCTTCTTTCCAGATTTCATCTGAGGATATTTCCTTTTTCACCATAGCCTTCTATGGGCTTCCAAATATCACTTTGCCAATTCCACAAGAACTGTCTTAGCGAAAGGCTTCTTGAGGGGAAAGCTGTAACTCTGTGAGATGATTTCACAGAACACAAAGAAGTTTCTCAGAAAGCTTCTTTCTCTTTGTTAACGGAGGATATTTCCTTTGGCCCTATAGTCTTCAAAGGGATCCGAAATATCTGTTCTCAGATTCCAGAGAAATAAGGCTAGCAAAGAGATCCACGAAATACAGATGTAACTCTGTGAGATGAATTAACAGGACACTTAGCAGTTTCTAGGAAAGCTTCTTTCCAGATTTCATCTGAGGATATTTCCTTTTTCACCATAGCCCTCTATGGGCTTCCAAATATCACTTTGCCAATTCCACAAGAACTGTCTTAGCGAAAGGCTTCTCGAGGGGAAAGCTGTAACTCTGTGAGATGATTTCACAGAACACAAAGAAGTTTCTCAGAAAGCTTCTTTCTCTTTGTTATCGGAGGATATTTCCTTTGGCCCTATAGTCTTCAAAGGGATCCGAAATATCTGTTCTCAGATTCCAGAGAAATAACGCAAACAAAGAGATCCACGAAATACAGCTGTAAGTCGGTGAGATGAATTAACAGAACACTAAGCAGTTTCCAAGAAAGCTTCTTTCCAGATTTCATCTGAGGATATTTCCTTTTTCACCATAGCCCTCTATGGGCTTCCAAATATCACTTTGCCAATTCCTCAAGAACTGTCTTAGCGAAAGGCTTCTTGAGGGGAAAGCTGTAACTCTGTGAGATGATTTCACAGAACACAAAGAAGTTTCTCAGAAAGCTTCTTTCTCTTTGTTATCGGAGGATATTTCCTTTGGCCCTATAGTCTTCAAAGGGATCCGAAATATCTGTTCTCAGATTCCACAGAAATAAGGCTAGCAAAGAGATACACGAAATACAGATGTAACTCCGTGAGGTGAATTAACAGGACACTTAGCAGTTTCTAGGAAAGCTTCTTTCCAGATTTCATCTGAGGATATTTCCTTTTTCACCATAGCCCTCTATGGGCTTCCAAATATCATTTTGCCAATTCCACAAGAACTGTCTTAGCGAAAGGATTCTCTAGGGGAAAGCTGTAACTCTGTGAGATGATTTCACAGAACACAAAGAAGTTTCTCAGAAGGCTTCTTTCTCTTTGTTATAGGAGGATATTTCCTTTGGCCCTATAGTCTTCAAAGGGATCCGAAATATCTGTTCTCAGATTCCACAGAAATAAGGCTAGCAAAGACATCCACGAAATACAGATGTAACTCTGTGAGATGAATTAACAGAACACTAAGCAGTTTCCAAGAAAGCTTCTTTCCAGATTTCATCTGAGGATATTTCCTTTTTCACCATAGCCCTCTATGGGCTTCCAAATATCACTTTGCCAATTCCACAAGAACTGTCTTAGCGAAAGGCTTCTTGAGGGGAAAGCTGTAACTCTGTGAGATGATTTCACAGAACACAAAGAAGTTTCTCAGAAAGCTTCTTTCTCTTTGTTATCGGAGGATATTTCCTTTGGCCCTATAGCCTTCAAAGGGATCCGAAATATCTGTTCTCAGAATCCACAGAAATAAGGCTAGCAAAGAGATCCATGAAATACAGATGTAACTCTGTGAGATGAATTAACAGAACACTAAGCAGTTTCTCAGAAAGCTTCTTCCCAGATTTCATCTGAGGATATTTCCTTTTTCACCATAGCCCTCTATGGGCTTCCAAATATCACTTTGCCAATTCCACAAGAACTGTCTTAGCGAAAGGCTTCTTGAGGGGAAAGCTGTAACTCTGTGAGATGATTTCACAGAACACAAAGAAGTTTCTCAGAAAGCTTCTTTCTCTTTGTTATCGGAGGATATTTCCTTTGGCCCTATAGTCTTCAAAGGGATCCGAAATATCTGTTCTCAGATTCCACAGAAATAAGGCTAGCAAAGAGATCCACGAAATACAGCTGTAACTCTGTGAGATGAATTTACAGAACACTAAGGAGTTTCTAATAAAGCTTCTATCCAGATTTCATCTGAGGATATTTCCTTTTTCACCATAGCCCTCTATGGGCTTCCAAATATCACTTTGCCAATTCCACAAGAACTGTCTTAGCGAAAGGCTTCTTGAGGGGAAAGCTGTAACTCTGCGAGATGATTTCACACAACACAAAGAAGTTTCTCAGAAAGCTTCTTTCTCTTTGTTATCGGAGGATATATCCTTTGGCCCTATAGTCTTCAAAGGGATCCGAAATATCTATTCTCAGATTCCACAGAAATAAGGCTAGCAAAGAGATCCAAGAAATTCATATGTAACTATCTAAGATGAATTAACAGAACACTAAGCAGTTTCTCAGAAAGCTTCTTTCCAGATTTCATCTGAGGATATTTCCTTTTTCACCATAGCCCTCTATGGGCTTCCAAATATCACTTTGCCAATTCCACAAGAACTGTCTTAGCGAAAGGCTTCTTAAGGGGAAAGCTCTAATTCTGTGAGATGATTTCACAGAACACAAAGAAGTTTCTCAGAAAGCTTCTTTCTCTTTGTTATCGGAGGATATTTCCTTTGGCCCTCTAGTCTTCAAAGGGATCCGAAATATCTGTTCTCAGATTCCACAGAAATAAGGCTAGTAAAGAGATCCACGAAATACAGATATAACTCTGTGAGATGAATTAACAGAACACTAAGCAGTTTCTCAGAAAGCTTCTTTCCAGATTTCATCTGAGGATATTTCCTTTTTCACCATAGCCCTCTAAGGGCTTCCAAATATCACTTTGCCAATTCCACAAGAACTGTCTTAGCGAAAGGCTTCTTGAGGGGAAAGCTGTAACTCTGTGAGATGATTTCACAGAACACAAAGAAGTTTCTCAGAAAGCTTCTTTCTATTTGTTATCGGAGGATATTTCCTTTGGCCCTATAGTCTTCAAAGGGATCCGAATTATCTGTTCTCAGATTCCACAGAAATAAGGCTAACAAAGAGATCCACGAAATGCAGATGTAACTCTGTGCGATGAATTAACAGGACACTTAGCAGTTTCTAAGAAAGCTTCTTTGCAGATTTCATCTGAGGATATTTCCTTTTTCACCATAGCCCTCTATGGGCTTCCAAATATCACTTTTCCAATTCCACAAGAACTGTCTTAGCGAAAGGCTTCTCGAGAGGAAAGCTGTAACTCTGTGAGATGATTTCACAGAACACAAAGAAGTTTCTCAGAAAGCTTCTTTCTCTTTGTTATCGGAGGATATTTCCTTTGGCCCTATAGTCTTCAAAGGGATCCGAAATATCTGTTCTCAGATTCCACAGAAATAAGGCTAGCAAAGAGATCCACGAAATACAGATGTAACTCTGTGAGGTGAATTAACAGGACACTTAGCAGTTTCTAGGAAAGCTTCTTTCCAGATTTCATCTGAGGATATTTCCTTTTTCACCATAGCCCTCTATGGGCTTCAAAATATCACTTTGCCAATTCCACAAGAACTGTCTTAGCGAAAGGCTTCTCTAGCGGAAAGCTGTAACTCTGTGAGATGATTTCACAGAACACAAAGAAGTTTCTCAGAAGGCTTCTTTCTCTTTGTTATAGGAGGATACTTCCTTTGGCCCTATAGTCTTCAAAGGGATCCGAAATATCTGTTCTCAGATTCCACAGAAATAAGGCTAGCAAAGAGATCCACGAAATACAGATGTAACTCTGTGAGATGAATTAACAGAACACTAAGCAGTTTCCAAGAAAGCTTCTTTCAAGATTTCATCTGAGGATATTTCCTTTTTCACCATAGCCCTCTATGGGCTTCCAAATATCATTTTGCCAATTCCACAAGAACTGTCTTAGCGAAAGGCTTCTCTAGCGGAAAGCTGTAACTCTGTGAGATGATTTCACAGAACACAAAGAAGTTTCTCAGAAAGCTTCTTTCTCTTTGTTATCGGAGGATATTTCCTTTGGCCCTATAGCCTTCAAAGGGATCCGAAATATCTGTTCTCAGATTCCACAGAAATAAGGCTAGCAAAGAGATCCATGAAATACAGATGTAACTCTGTGAGATGAATTAACAGAACACTAAGCAGTTTCTCAGAAAGCTTCTTTCCAGATTTCATCTGAGGATATTTCCTTTTTCACCATAGTCCTCTATGGGCTTCCAAATATCACTTTGCCAATTCCACAAGAACTGTCTTAGCGAAAGTCTTCTTGAGGGGAAAGCTGTAACTCTGTGAGATGATTTCACAGAACACAAAGAAGTTTCTCAGAAAGCTTCTTTCTCTTTGTTATCGGAGGATATTTCCTTTGGCCCTATAGTCTTCAAAGGGATCCGAAATATCTGTTCTCAGATTCCACAGAAATAAGGCTAGCAAAGAGATCCACGAAATACAGCTGTAACTCTGTGAGATGAATTTACAGAACACTAAGGAGTTTCTAATAAAGCTTCTATCCAGATTTCATCTGAGGATATTTCCTTTTTCACCATAGCCCTCTAAGGGCTTCCAAATATCACTTTGCCAATTCCACAAGAACTGTCTTAGCGAAAGGCTTCTTGAGGGGAAAGCTGTAACTCTGCGAGATGATTTCACACAACACAAAGAAGTTTCTCAGAAAGCTTCTTTCTCTTTGTTATCGGAGGATATATACTTTGGCCCTATAGTCTTCGAAGGGATCCGAAATATCTATTCTCAGATTCCTCAGAAATAAGGCTAGCAAAGAGATCCAAGAAATTCAGATGTAACTCTCTAAGATGAATTAACAGAACACTAAGCAGTTTCTAAGAAAGCTTCTTTCCAGATTTCATCTGAGGATATTTCCTTTTTCACCATAGCCCTCTATGGGCTTCCAAATATCACTTTGCCAATTCCACAAGAACTGTCTTAGCGAAAGCCTTCTTGAGGGGAAAGCTGTAACTCTGTGAGATGATTTCACAGAACACAAAGAAGTTTCTCAGAAAGCTTCTTTCTCTTTGTTATCGGAGGATATTTCCTTTGGCCCTATAGTCTTCAAAGGGATCCGAAATATCTGTTCTCAGATTCCACAGAAATAAGGCTAGCAAAGAGATCCACGAAATACAGATATAACTTTGTGAGATGAATTAACAGAACACTAAGCAGTTTCCAAGAAAGCTTCTTTCCAGATTTCATCTGAGGATATTTCCTTTTTCACCATAGCCTTCTATGTGCTTCCAAATATCACTTTGCCTATTCCACAAGAACTGTCTTAGCGAAAGGCTTCTTGAGGGGAAAGCTGTAACTCTGTGAGATGATTTCACAGAACACAAAGAAGTTTCTCAGAAAGCTTCTTTCTCTTTGTTAACGGAGGATATTTCCTTTGGCCCTATAGTCTTCAAAGGGATCCGAAATATCTGTTCTCAGATTCCACAGAAATAAGGCTAGCAAAGAGATCCACGAAATACAGATGTAACTCTGTGAGATGAATTAACAGGACACTTAGCAATTTCTAGGAAAGCTTCTTTCCAGGTTTCATCTGAGGATATTTCCTTTTTCACCATAGCCCTCTATGGGCTTCCAAATATCACTTTGCCAATTCCACAAGAACTGTCTTAGCGAAAGGCTTCTCTAGCGGAAAGCTGTAACTCTGTGAGATGATTTCACAGAACACAAAGAAGTTTCTCAGAAAGCTTCTTTCTCTTTGTTATCGGAGGATATTTCCTTTGGCCCTATAGTCTTCAAAGGGATCCGAAATATCTGTTCTCAGATTCCAGAGAAATAAGGCTAGCAAAGAGATCCACGAAATACAGATGTAAGTCTGTGAGATGAATTAACAGAACACTAAGCAGTTTCTAAGAAAGCTTCTTTCCAGATTTCATCTGAGGATATTTCCTTTTTCACCATAGCCCTCTATGGGCTTCCAAATATCACTTTTCCAATTCCACAAGAACTGTCTTAGCGAAAGGCTTCTCGAGAGGAAAGCTGTAACTCTGTGAGATGATTTCACAGAACACAAAGAAGTTTCTCAGAAAGCTTCTTTCTCTTTGTTATCGGAGGATATTTCCTTTGGCCCTATAGTCTTCAAAGGGATCCGAAATATCTGTTCTCAGATTCCACAGAAATAAGGCTAGCAAAGAGATCCACGAAATACAGATGTAACTCTGTGAGGTGAATTAACAGGACACTTAGCAGTTTCTAGGAAAGCTTCTTTCCAGATTTCATCTGAGGATATTTCCTTTTTCACCATAGCCCTCTATGGGCTTCAAAATATCACTTTGCCAATTCCACAAGAACTGTCTTAGCGAAAGGCTTCTCTAGCGGAAAGCTGTAACTCTGTGAGATGATTTCACAGAACACAAAGAAGTTTCTCAGAAGGCTTCTTTCTCTTTGTTATAGGAGGATACTTCCTTTGGCCCTATAGTCTTCAAAGGGATCCGAAATATCTGTTCTCAGATTCCACAGAAATAAGGCTAGCAAAGAGATCCACGAAATACAGATGTAACTCTGTGAGATGAATTAACAGAACACTAAGCAGTTTCCAAGAAAGCTTCTTTCAAGATTTCATCTGAGGATATTTCCTTTTTCACCATAGCCCTCTATGGGCTTCCAAATATCGCTTTGCCAATTCCACAAGAACTGTCTTAGCGAAAGGCTTCTCTAGCGGAAAGCTGTAACTCTGTGAGATGATTTCACAGAACACAAAGAAGTTTCTCAGAAAGCTTCTTTCTCTTTGTTATCGGAGGATATTTCCTTTGGCCCTATAGCCTTCAAAGGGATCCGAAATATCTGTTCTCAGATTCCACAGAAATAAGGCTAGCAAAGAGATCCATGAAATACAGATGTAACTCTGTGAGATGAATTAACAGAACACTAAGCAGTTTCTCAGAAAGCTTCTTTCCAGATTTCATCTGAGGATATTTCCTTTTTCACCATAGTCCTCTATGGGCTTCCAAATATCACTTTGCCAATTCCACAAGAACTGTCTTAGCGAAAGTCTTCTTGAGGGGAAAGCTGTAACTCTGTGAGATGATTTCACAGAACACAAAGAAGTTTCTCAGAAAGCTTCTTTCTCTTTGTTATCGGAGGATATTTCCTTTGGCCCTATAGTCTTCAAAGGGATCCGAAATATCTGTTCTCAGATTCCACAGAAATAAGGCTAGCAAAGAGATCCACGAAATACAGCTGTAACTCTGTGAGATGAATTTACAGAACACTAAGGAGTTTCTAATAAAGCTTCTATCCAGATTTCATCTGAGGATATTTCCTTTTTCACCATAGCCCTCTAAGGGCTTCCAAATATCACTTTGCCAATTCCACAAGAACTGTCTTAGCGAAAGGCTTCTTGAGGGGAAAGCTGTAACTCTGCGAGATGATTTCACAGAACACAAAGAAGTTTCTCAGAAAGCTTCTTTCTCTTTGTTATCGGAGGATATTTCCTTTGGCCCTATAGTCTTCAAAGGGATCCGAAATATCTGTTCTCAGATTCCACAGAAATAAGGCTAGCAAAGAGATCCAAGAAATTCAGATGTAACTCTCTAAGATGAATTAACAGAACACTAAGCAGTTTCTAAGAAAGCTTCTTTCCAGATTTCATCTGAGGATATTTCCTTTTTCACCATAGCCCTCTATGGGCTTCCAAATATCACTTTGCCAATTCCACAAGAACTGTCTTAGCGAAAGCCTTCTTGAGGGGAAAGCTGTAACTCTGTGAGATGATTTCACAGAACACAAAGAAGTTTCTCAGAAAGCTTCTTTCTCTTTGTTATCGGAGGATATTTCCTTTGGCCCTATAGTCTTCAAAGGGATCCGAAATATCTGTTCTCAGATTCCACAGAAATAAGGCTAGCAAAGAGATCCACGAAATACAGATGTAACTCTGTGAGGTGAATTAACAGGACACTTAGCAGTTTCTAGGAAAGCTTCTTTCCAGATTTCATCTGAGGATATTTCCTTTTTCACCATAGCCCTCTATGGGCTTCAAAATATCACTTTGCCAATTCCACAAGAACTGTCTTAGCGAAAGGCTTCTCTAGCGGAAAGCTGTAACTCTGTGAGATGATTTCACAGAACACAAAGAAGTTTCTCAGAAGGCTTCTTTCTCTTTGTTATAGGAGGATATTTCCTTTGGCCCTATAGTCTTCAAAGGGATCCGAAATATCTGTTCTCAGATTCCACAGAAATAAGGCTAGCAAAGAGATCCACGAAATACAGATGTAACTCTGTGAGATGAATTAACAGAACACTAAGCAGTTTCCAAGAAAGCTTCTTTCAAGATTTCATCTGAGGATATTTCCTTTTTCACCATAGCCCTCTATGGGCTTCCAAATATCATTTTGCCAATTCCACAAGAACTGTCTTAGCGAAAGGCTTCTCTAGCGGAAAGCTGTAACTCTGTGAGATGATTTCACAGAACACAAAGAAGTTTCTCAGAAAGCTTCTTTCTCTTTGTTATCGGAGGATATTTCCTTTGGCCCTATAGCCTTCAAAGGGATCCGAAATATCTGTTCTCAGATTCCACAGAAATAAGGCTAGCAAAGAGATCCATGAAATACAGATGTAACTCTGTGAGATGAATTAACAGAACACTAAGCAGTTTCTCAGAAAGCTTCTTTCCAGATTTCATCTGAGGATATTTCCTTTTTCACCATAGTCCTCTATGGGCTTCCAAATATCACTTTGCCAATTCCACAAGAACTGTCTTAGCGAAAGTCTTCTTGAGGGGAAAGCTGTAACTCTGTGAGATGATTTCACAGAACACAAAGAAGTTTCTCAGAAAGCTTCTTTCTCTTTGTTATCGGAGGATATTTCCTTTGGCCCTATAGTCTTCAAAGGGATCCGAAATATCTGTTCTCAGATTCCACAGAAATAAGGCTAGCAAAGAGATCCACGAAATACAGCTGTAACTCTGTGAGATGAATTTACAGAACACTAAGGAGTTTCTAATAAAGCTTCTATCCAGATTTCATCTGAGGATATTTCCTTTTTCACCATAGCCCTCTAAGGGCTTCCAAATATCACTTTGCCAATTCCACAAGAACTGTCTTAGCGAAAGGCTTCTTGAGGGGAAAGCTGTAACTCTGCGAGATGATTTCACACAACACAAAGAAGTTTCTCAGAAAGCTTCTTTCTCTTTGTTATCGGAGGATATATACTTTGGCCCTATAGTCTTCGAAGGGATCCGAAATATCTATTCTCAGATTCCTCAGAAATAAGGCTAGCAAAGAGATCCAAGAAATTCAGATGTAACTCTCTAAGATGAATTAACAGAACACTAAGCAGTTTCTAAGAAAGCTTCTTTCCAGATTTCATCTGAGGATATTTCCTTTTTCACCATAGCCCTCTATGGGCTTCCAAATATCACTTTGCCAATTCCACAAGAACTGTCTTAGCGAAAGCCTTCTTGAGGGGAAAGCTGTAACTCTGTGAGATGATTTCACAGAACACAAAGAAGTTTCTCAGAAAGCTTCTTTCTCTTTGTTATCGGAGGATATTTCCTTTGGCCCTATAGTCTTCAAAGGGATCCGAAATATCTGTTCTCAGATTCCACAGAAATAAGGCTAGCAAAGAGATCCACGAAATACAGATGTAACTCTGTGAGGTGAATTAACAGGACACTTAGCAGTTTCTAGGAAAGCTTCTTTCCAGATTTCATCTGAGGATATTTCCTTTTTCACCATAGCCCTCTATGGGCTTCAAAATATCACTTTGCCAATTCCACAAGAACTGTCTTAGCGAAAGGCTTCTCTAGCGGAAAGCTGTAACTCTGTGAGATGATTTCACAGAACACAAAGAAGTTTCTCAGAAGGCTTCTTTCTCTTTGTTATAGGAGGATATTTCCTTTGGCCCTATAGTCTTCAAAGGGATCCGAAATATCTGTTCTCAGATTCCACAGAAATAAGGCTAGCAAAGAGATCCACGAAATACAGATGTAACTCTGTGAGATGAATTAACAGAACACTAAGCAGTTTCCAAGAAAGCTTCTTTCCAGATTTCATCTGAGGATATTTCCTTTTTCACCATAGCCCTCTATGGGCTTCCAAATATCACTTTGCCAATTCCACAAGAACTGTCTTAGCGAAAGGCTTCTTGAGGGGAAAGCTGTAACTCTGTGAGATGATTTCACAGAAAACAAAGAAGTTTCTCAGAAAGCTTCTTTCTCTTTGTTATCGGAGGATATTTCCTTTGGCCCTATAGCCTTCAAAGGGATCCGAAATATATGTTCTCAGATTCCACAGAAATAAGGCTAGCAAAGAGATCCATGAAATACAGATGTAACTCTGTGAGATGAATTAACAGAACACTAAGCAGTTTCTCAGAAAGCTTCTTTCCAGATTTCATCTGAGGATATTTCCTTTTTCACCATAGCCCTCTATGGGCTTCCAAATATCACTTTGCCAATTCCACAAGAACTGTCTTAGCGAAAGTCTTCTTGAGGGGAAAGCTGTAACTCTGTGAGATGATTTCACAGAACACAAAGAAGTTTCTCAGAAAGATTCTTTCTCTTTGTTATCGGAGGATATTTCCTTTGGCCCTATAGTCTTCAAAGGGATCCGAAATATCTGTTCTCAGATTCCACAGAAATAAGGCTAGCAAAGAGATCCACGAAATACAGCTGTAACTCTGTGAGATGAATTTACAGAACACTAAGGAGTTTCTCAGAAAGCTTCTTTCCAGATTTCATCTGAGGATATTTCCTTTTTCACCATAGCCCTCTATGGGCTTCCAAATATCACTTTGCCAATTCCACAAGAACTGTCTTAGCGAAAGGCTTCTTAAGGGGAAAGCTCTAATTCTGTGAGATGATTTCACAGAACACAAAGAAGTTTCTCAGAAAGCTTCTTTCTCTTTGTTATCGGAGGATATTTCCTTTGGCCCTCTAGTCTTCAAAGGGATCCGAAATATCTGTTCTCAGATTCCACAGAAATAAGGCTAGCAAAGAGATCCACGAAATACAGATATAACTCTGTGAGATGAATTAACAGAACACTAAGCAGTTTCTCAGAAAGCTTCTTTCCAGATTTCATCTGAGGATATTTCCTTTTTCACCATAGCCCTCTAAGGGCTTCCAAATATCACTTTGTCAATTCCACAAGAACTGTCTTAGCGAAAGGCTTCTTGAGGGGAAAGCTGTAACTCTGTGAGATGATTTCACAGAACACAAAGAAGTTTCTCAGAAAGCTTCTTTCTCTTTGTTATCGGAGGATATTTCCTTTGGCCCTATAGTCTTCAAAGGGATCCGAATTATCTGTTCTCAGATTCCACAGAAATAAGGCTAACAAAGAGATCCACGAAATGCAGATGTAACTCTGTGCGATGAATTAACAGGACACTTAGCAGTTTCTAAGAAAGCTTCTTTGCAGATTTCATCTGAGGATATTTCCTTTTTCACCATAGCCCTCTATGGGCTTCCAAATATCACTTTGCCAATTCCACAAGAACTGTCTTAGCGAAAGGCTTCTTGAGGGGAAAGCTGTAACTCTGTGAGATGATTTCACAGAACACAAAGAAGTTTCTCAGAAAGCTTCTTTCTCTTTGTTATCGGAGGATATTTCCTTTGGCCCTATAGCCTTCAAAGGGATCCGAAATATCTGTTCTCAGAATCCACAGAAATAAGGCTAGCAAAGAGATCCATGAAATACAGATGTAACTCTGTGAGATGAATTAACAGAACACTAAGCAGTTTCTCAGAAAGCTTCTTCCCAGATTTCATCTGAGGATATTTCCTTTTTCACCATAGCCCTCTATGGGCTTCCAAATATCACTTTGCCAATTCCACAAGAACTGTCTTAGCGAAAGGCTTCTTGAGGGGAAAGCTGTAACTCTGTGAGATGATTTCACAGAACACAAAGAAGTTTCTCAGAAAGCTTCTTTCTCTTTGTTATCGGAGGATATTTCCTTTGGCCCTATAGTCTTCAAAGGGATCCGAAATATCTGTTCTCAGATTCCACAGAAATAAGGCTAGCAAAGAGATCCACGAAATACAGCTGTAACTCTGTGAGATGAATTTACAGAACACTAAGGAGTTTCTAATAAAGCTTCTATCCAGATTTCATCTGAGGATATTTCCTTTTTCACCATAGCCCTCTATGGGCTTCCAAATATCACTTTGCCAATTCCACAAGAACTGTCTTAGCGAAAGGCTTCTTGAGGGGAAAGCTGTAACTCTGCGAGATGATTTCACACAACACAAAGAAGTTTCTCAGAAAGCTTCTTTCTCTTTGTTATCGGAGGATATATCCTTTGGCCCTTTAGTCTTCAAAGGGATCCGAAATATCTATTCTCAGATTCCACAGAAATAAGGCTAGCAAAGAGATCCAAGAAATTCATATGTAACTATCTAAGATGAATTAACAGACCACTAAGCAGTTTCTCAGAAAGCTTCTTTCCAGATTTCATCTGAGGATATTTCCTTTTTCACCATAGCCCTCTATGGGCTTCCAAATATCACTTTGCCAATTCCACAAGAACTGTCTTAGCGAAAGGCTTCTTAAGGGGAAAGCTCTAATTCTGTGAGATGATTTCACAGAACACAAAGAAGTTTCTCAGAAAGCTTCTTTCTCTTTGTTATCGGAGGATATTTCCTTTGGCCCTCTAGTCTTCAAAGGGATCCGAAATATCTGTTCTCAGATTCCACAGAAATAAGGCTAGTAAAGAGATCCACGAAATACAGATATAACTCTGTGAGATGAATTAACAGAACACTAAGCAGTTTCTCAGAAAGCTTCTTTCCAGATTTCATCTGAGGATATTTCCTTTTTCACCATAGCCCTCTAAGGGCTTCCAAATATCACTTTGCCAATTCCACAAGAACTGTCTTAGCGAAAGGCTTCTTGAGGGGAAAGATGTAACTCTGTGAGATGATTTCACAGAACACAAAGAAGTTTCTCAGAAAGCTTCTTTCTCTTTGTTATCGGAGGATATTTCCTTAGGCCCTATAGTCTTCAAAGGGATCCGAATTATCTGTTCTCAGATTCCACAGAAATAAGGCTAACAAAGAGATCCACGAAATGCAGATGTAACTCTGTGCGATGAATTAACAGGACACTTAGCAGTTTCTAAGAAAGCTTCTTTGCAGATTTCATCTGAGGATATTTCCTTTTTCACCATAGCCCTCTATGGGCTTCCAAATATCACTTTTCCAATTCCACAAGAACTGTCTTAGCGAAAGGCTTCTCGAGAGGAAAGCTGTAACTCTGTGAGATGATTTCACAGAACACAAAGAAGTTTCTCAGAAAGCTTCTTTCTCTTTGTTATCGGAGGATATTTCCTTTGGCCCTATAGTCTTCAAAGGGATCCGAAATATCTGTTCTCAGATTCCACAGAAATAAGGCCAGCAAAGAGATCCACGAAATACAGATATAACTCTGTGAGATGAATTAACAGAACACTAAGCAGTTTCCAAGAAAGCTTCTTTCCAGATTTCATCTGAGGATATTTCCTTTTTCACCATAGCCTTCTATGGGCTTCCAAATATCACTTTGCCAATTCCACAAGAACTGTCTTAGCGAAAGGCTTCTTGAGGGGAAAGCTGTAACTCTGTGAGATGATTTCACAGAACACAAAGAAGTTTCTCAGAAAGCTTCTTTCTGTTTGTTAACGGAGGATATTTCCTTTGGCCCTATAGTCTTCAAAGGGATCCGAAATATCTGTTCTCAGATTCCACAGAAATAAGGCTAGCAAAGAGATCCACGAAATACAGATGTAACTCTGTGAGATGAATTAACAGGACACTTAGCAATTTCTAGGAAAGCTTCTTTCCAGGTTTCATCTGAGGATATTTCCTTTTTCACCATAGCCCTCTATGGGCTTCCAAATATCACTTTGCCAATTCCACAAGAACTGTCTTAGCGAAAGGCTTCTCTAGCGGAAAGCTGTAACTCTGTGAGATGATTTCACAGAACACAAAGAAGTTTCTCAGAAAGCTTCTTTCTCTTTGTTATCGGAGGATATTTCCTTTGGCCCTATAGTCTTCAAAGGGATCCGAAATATCTGTTCTCAGATTCCAGAGAAATAAGGCTAGCAAAGAGATCCACGAAATACAGATGTAAGTCTGTGAGATGAATTAACAGAACACTAAGCAGTTTCTCAGAAAGCTTCTTTCCAGATTTCATCTGAGGATATTTCCTTTTTCACCATAGCCCTCTATGGGCTTCCAAATATCACTTTTCCAATTCCACAAGAACTGTCTTAGCGAAAGGCTTCTCGAGAGGAAAGCTGTAATTCTGTGAGATGATTTCACAGAACACAAAGAAGTTTCTCAGAAAGCTTCTTTCTCTTTGTTATCGGAGGATATTTCCTTTGGCCCTATAGTCTTCAAAGGGATCCGAAATATCTGTTCTCAGATTCCACAGAAATAAGGCTAGCAAAGAGATCCACGAAAAACAGATGTAACTCTGTGAGGTGAATTAACAGGACACTTAGCAGTTTCTAGGAAAGCTTCTTTCCAGATTTCATCTGAGGATATTTCCTTTTTCACCATAGACCTCTATGGGCTTCAAAATATCACTTTGCCAATTCCACAAGAACTGTCTTAGCGAAAGGCTTCTCTAGCGGAAAGCTGTAACTCTGTGAGATGATTTCACAGAACACAAAGAAGTTTCTCAGAAGGCTTCTTTCTCTTTGTTATAGGAGGATATTTCCTTTGGCCCTATAGTCTTCAAAGGGATCCGAAATATCTGTTCTCAGATTCCACAGAAATAAGGCTAGCAAAGAGATCCACGAAATACAGATGTAACTCTGTGAGATGAATTAACAGAACACTAAGCAGTTTCCAAGAAAGCTTCTTTCAAGATTTCATCTGAGGATATTTCCTTTTTCACCATAGCCCTCTATGGGCTTCCAAATATCATTTTGCCAATTCCACAAGAACTGTCTTAGCGAAAGGCTTCTCTAGCGGAAAGCTGTAACTCTGTGAGATGATTTCACAGAACACAAAGAAGTTTCTCAGAAAGCTTCTTTCTCTTTGTTATCGGAGGATATTTCCTTTGGCCCTATAGCCTTCAAAGGGATCCGAAATATCTGTTCTCAGATTCCACAGAAATAAGGCTAGCAAAGAGATCCATGAAATACAGATGTAACTCTGTGAGATGAATTAACAGAACACTAAGCAGTTTCTCAGAAAGCTTCTTTCCAGATTTCATCTGAGGATATTTCCTTTTTCACCATAGTCCTCTATGGGCTTCCAAATATCACTTTGCCAATTCCACAAGAACTGTCTTAGCGAAAGTCTTCTTGAGGGGAAAGCTGTAACTCTGTGAGATGATTTCACAGAACACAAAGAAGTTTCTCAGAAAGCTTCTTTCTCTTTGTTATCGGAGGATATTTCCTTTGGCCCTATAGTCTTCAAAGGGATCCGAAATATCTGTTCTCAGATTCCACAGAAATAAGGCTAGCAAAGAGATCCACGAAATACAGCTGTAACTCTGTGAGATGAATTTACAGAACACTAAGGAGTTTCTAATAAAGCTTCTATCCAGATTTCATCTGAGGATATTTCCTTTTTCACCATAGCCCTCTAAGGGCTTCCAAATATCACTTTGCCAATTCCACAAGAACTGTCTTAGCGAAAGGCTTCTTGAGGGGAAAGCTGTAACTCTGCGAGATGATTTCACACAACACAAAGAAGTTTCTCAGAAAGCTTCTTTCTCTTTGTTATCGGAGGATATATACTTTGGCCCTATAGTCTTCGAAGGGATCCGAAATATCTATTCTCAGATTCCTCAGAAATAAGGCCAGCAAAGAGATCCAAGAAATTCAGATGTAACTCTCTAAGATGAATTAACAGAACACTAAGCAGTTTCTAAGAAAGCTTCTTTCCAGATTTCATCTGAGGATATTTCCTTTTTCACCATAGCCCTCTATGGGCTTCCAAATATCACTTTGCCAATTCCACAAGAACTGTCTTAGCGAAAGCCTTCTTGAGGGGAAAGCTGTAACTCTGTGAGATGATTTCACAGAACACAAAGAAGTTTCTCAGAAAGCTTCTTTCTCTTTGTTATCGGAGGATATTTCCTTTGGCCCTATAGTCTTCAAAGGGATCCGAAATATCTGTTCTCAGATTCCACAGAAATAAGGCTAGCAAAGAGATCCACGAAATACAGATGTAACTCTGTGAGGTGAATTAACAGGACACTTAGCAGTTTCTAGGAAAGCTTCTTTCCAGATTTCATCTGAGGATATTTCCTTTTTCACCATAGCCCTCTATGGGCTTCAAAATATCACTTTGCCAATTCCACAAGAACTGTCTTAGCGAAAGGCTTCTCTAGCGGAAAGCTGTAACTCTGTGAGATGATTTCACAGAACACAAAGAAGTTTCTCAGAAGGCTTCTTTCTCTTTGTTATAGGAGGATATTTCCTTTGGCCCTATAGTCTTCAAAGGGATCCGAAATATCTGTTCTCAGATTCCACAGAAATAAGGCTAGCAAAGAGATCCACGAAATACAGATGTAACTCTGTGAGATGAATTAACAGAACACTAAGCAGTTTCCAAGAAAGCTTCTTTCCAGATTTCATCTGAGGATATTTCCTTTTTCACCATAGCCCTCTATGGGCTTCCAAATATCACTTTGCCAATTCCACAAGAACTGTCTTAGCGAAAGGCTTCTTGAGGGGAAAGCTGTAACTCTGTGAGATGATTTCACAGAAAACAAAGAAGTTTCTCAGAAAGCTTCTTTCTCTTTGTTATCGGAGGATATTTCCTTTGGCCCTATAGCCTTCAAAGGGATCCGAAATATATGTTCTCAGATTCCACAGAAATAAGGCTAGCAAAGAGATCCATGAAATACAGATGTAACTCTGTGAGATGAATTAACAGAACACTAAGCAGTTTCTCAGAAAGCTTCTTTCCAGATTTCATCTGAGGATATTTCCTTTTTCACCATAGCCCTCTATGGGCTTCCAAATATCACTTTGCCAATTCCACAAGAACTGTCTTAGCGAAAGTCTTCTTGAGGGGAAAGTTGTAACTCTGTGAGATGATTTCACAGAACACAAAGAAGTTTCTCAGAAAGATTCTTTCTCTTTGTTATCGGAGGATATTTCCTTTGGCCCTATAGTCTTCAAAGGGATCCGAAATATCTGTTCTCAGATTCCACAGAAATAAGGCTAGCAAAGAGATCCACGAAATACAGCTGTAACTCTGTGAGATGAATTTACAGAACACTAAGGAGTTTCTCAGAAAGCTTCTTTCCAGATTTCATCTGAGGATATTTCCTTTTTCACCATAGCCCTCTATGGGCTTCCAAATATCACTTTGCCAATTCCACAAGAACTGTCTTAGCGAAAGGCTTCTTAAGGGGAAAGCTCTAATTCTGTGAGATGATTTCACAGAACACAAAGAAGTTTCTCAGAAAGCTTCTTTCTCTTTGTTATCGGAGGATATTTCCTTTGGCCCTCTAGTCTTCAAAGGGATCCGAAATATCTGTTCTCAGATTCCACAGAAATAAGGCTAGCAAAGAGATCCACGAAATACAGATATAACTCTGTGAGATGAATTAACAGAACACTAAGCAGTTTCTCAGAAAGCTTCTTTCCAGATTTCATCTGAGGATATTTCCTTTTTCACCATAGCCCTCTAAGGGCTTCCAAATATCACTTTGCCAATTCCACAAGAACTGTCTTAGCGAAAGGCTTCTTGAGGGGAAAGCTGTAACTCTGTGAGATGATTTCACAGAACACAAAGAAGTTTCTCAGAAAGCTTCTTTCTCTTTGTTATCGGAGGATATTTCCTTTGGCCCTATAGTCTTCAAAGGGATCCGAATTATCTGTTCTCAGATTCCACAGAAATAAGGCTAACAAAGAGATCCACGAAATGCAGATGTAACTCTGTGCGATGAATTAACAGGACACTTAGCAGTTTCTAAGAAAGCTTCTTTGCAGATTTCATCTGAGGATATTTCCTTTTTCACCATAGCCCTCTATGGGCTTCCAAATATCACTTTGCCAATTCCACAAGAACTGTCTTAGCGAAAGGCTTCTTGAGGGGAAAGCTGTAACTCTGTGAGATGATTTCACAGAACACAAAGAAGTTTCTCAGAAAGCTTCTTTCTCTTTGTTATCGGAGGATATTTCCTTTGGCCCTATAGCCTTCAAAGGGATCCGAAATATCTGTTCTCAGAATCCACAGAAATAAGGCTAGCAAAGAGATCCATGAAATACAGATGTAACTCTGTGAGATGAATTAACAGAACACTAAGCAGTTTCTCAGAACGCTTCTTCCCAGATTTCATCTGAGGATATTTCCTTTTTCACCATAGCCCTCTATGGGCTTCCAAATATCACTTTGCCAATTCCACAAGAACTGTCTTAGCGAAAGGCTTCTTGAGGGGAAAGCTGTAACTCTGTGAGATGATTTCACAGAACACAAAGAAGTTTCTCAGAAAGCTTCTTTCTCTTTGTTATCGGAGGATATTTCCTTTGGCCCTATAGTCTTCAAAGGGATCCGAAATATCTGTTCTCAGATTCCACAGAAATAAGGCTAGCAAAGAGATCCACGAAATACAGCTGTAACTCTGTGAGATGAATTTACAGAACACTAAGGAGTTTCTAATAAAGCTTCTATCCAGATTTCATCTGAGGATATTTCCTTTTTCACCATAGCCCTCTATGGGCTTCCAAATATCACTTTGCCAATTCCACAAGAACTGTCTTAGCGAAAGGCTTCTTGAGGGGAAAGCTGTAACTCTGCGAGATGATTTCACACAACACAAAGAAGTTTCTCAGAAAGCTTCTTTCTCTTTGTTATCGGAGGATATATCCTTTGGCCCTATAGTCTTCAAAGGGATCCGAAATATCTGTTCTCAGATTCCACAGAAATAAGGCTAGCAAAGAGATCCACGAAATACAGATGTAACTCTGTGAGATGAATTAACAGAACACTAAGCAGTTTCCAAGAAAGCTTCTTTCCAGATTTCATCTGAGGATATTTCCTTTTTCACCATAGCCCTCTATGGGCTTCCAAATATCACTTTGCCAATTCCACAAGAACTGTCTTAGCGAAAGGCTTCTTGAGGGGAAAGCTGTAACTCTGTGAGATGATTTCACAGAAAACAAAGAAGTTTCTCAGAAAGCTTCTTTCTCTTTGTTATCGGAGGATATTTCCTTTGGCCCTATAGCCTTCAAAGGGATCCGAAATATATGTTCTCAGATTCCACAGAAATAAGGCTAGCAAAGAGATCCATGAAATACAGATGTAACTCTGTGAGATGAATTAACAGAACACTAAGCAGTTTCTCAGAAAGCTTCTTTCCAGATTTCATCTGAGGATATTTCCTTTTTCACCATAGCCCTCTATGGGCTTCCAAATATCATTTTGCCAATTCCACAAGAACTGTCTTAGCGAAAGGCTTCTCTAGCGGAAAGCTGTAACTCTGTGAGATGATTTCACAGAACACAAAGAAGTTTCTCAGAAAGCTTCTTTCTCTTTGTTATCGGAGGATATTTCCTTTGGCCCTATAGCCTTCAAAGGGATCCGAAATATCTGTTCTCAGATTCCACAGAAATAAGGCTAGCAAAGAGATCCATGAAATACAGATGTAACTCTGTGAGATGAATTAACAGAACACTAAGCAGTTTCTCAGAAAGCTTCTTTCCAGATTTCATCTGAGGATATTTCCTTTTTCACCATAGTCCTCTATGGGCTTCCAAATATCACTTTGCCAATTCCACAAGAACTGTCTTAGCGAAAGTCTTCTTGAGGGGAAAGCTGTAACTCTGTGAGATGATTTCACAGAACACAAAGAAGTTTCTCAGAAAGCTTCTTTCTCTTTGTTATCGGAGGATATTTCCTTTGGCCCTATAGTCTTCAAAGGGATCCGAAATATCTGTTCTCAGATTCCACAGAAATAAGGCTAGCAAAGAGATCCACGAAATACAGCTGTAACTCTGTGAGATGAATTTACAGAACACTAAGGAGTTTCTAATAAAGCTTCTATCCAGATTTCATCTGAGGATATTTCCTTTTTCACCATAGCCCTCTAAGGGCTTCCAAATATCACTTTGCCAATTCCACAAGAACTGTCTTAGCGAAAGGCTTCTTGAGGGGAAAGCTGTAACTCTGCGAGATGATTTCACACAACACAAAGAAGTTTCTCAGAAAGCTTCTTTCTCTTTGTTATCGGAGGATATATACTTTGGCCCTATAGTCTTCGAAGGGATCCGAAATATCTATTCTCAGATTCCTCAGAAATAAGGCTAGCAAAGAGATCCAAGAAATTCAGATGTAACTCTCTAAGATGAATTAACAGAACACTAAGCAGTTTCTAAGAAAGCTTCTTTCCAGATTTCATCTGAGGATATTTCCTTTTTCACCATAGCCCTCTATGGGCTTCCAAATATCACTTTGCCAATTCCACAAGAACTGTCTTAGCGAAAGCCTTCTTGAGGGGAAAGCTGTAACTCTGTGAGATGATTTCACAGAACACAAAGAAGTTTCTCAGAAAGCTTCTTTCTCTTTGTTATCGGAGGATATTTCCTTTGGCCCTATAGTCTTCAAAGGGATCCGAAATATCTGTTCTCAGATTCCACAGAAATAAGGCTAGCAAAGAGATCCACGAAATACAGATGTAACTCTGTGAGGTGAATTAACAGGACACTTAGCAGTTTCTAGGAAAGCTTCTTTCCAGATTTCATCTGAGGATATTTCCTTTTTCACCATAGCCCTCTATGGGCTTCAAAATAACACTTTGCCAATTCCACAAGAACTGTCTTAGCGAAAGGCTTCTCTAGCGGAAAGCTGTAACTCTGTGAGATGATTTCACAGAACACAAAGAAGTTTCTCAGAAGGCTTCTTTCTCTTTGTTATAGGAGGATATTTCCTTTGGCCCTATAGTCTTCAAAGGGATCCGAAATATCTGTTCTCAGATTCCACAGAAATAAGGCTAGCAAAGAGATCCACGAAATACAGATGTAACTCTGTGAGATGAATTAACAGAACACTAAGCAGTTTCCAAGAAAGCTTCTTTCCAGATTTCATCTGAGGATATTTCCTTTTTCACCATAGCCCTCTATGGGCTTCCAAATATCACTTTGCCAATTCCACAAGAACTGTCTTAGCGAAAGGCTTCTTGAGGGGAAAGCTGTAACTCTGTGAGATGATTTCACAGAAAACAAAGAAGTTTCTCAGAAAGCTTCTTTCTCTTTGTTATCGGAGGATATTTCCTTTGGCCCTATAGCCTTCAAAGGGATCCGAAATATATGTTCTCAGATTCCACAGAAATAAGGCTAGCAAAGAGATCCATGAAATACAGATGTAACTCTGTGAGATGAATTAACAGAACACTAAGCAGTTTCTCAGAAAGCTTCTTTCCAGATTTCATCTGAGGATATTTCCTTTTTCACCATAGCCCTCTATGGGCTTCCAAATATCACTTTGCCAATTCCACAAGAACTGTCTTAGCGAAAGTCTTCTTGAGGGGAAAGCTGTAACTCTGTGAGATGATTTCACAGAACACAAAGAAGTTTCTCAGAAAGCTTCTTTCTCTTTGTTATCGGAGGATATTTCCTTTGGCCCTATAGTCTTCAAAGGGATCTGAAATATCTGTTCTCAGATTCCACAGAAATAAGGCTAGCAAAGAGATCCACGAAATACAGCTGTAACTCTGTGAGATGAATTTACAGAACACTAAGGAGTTTCTCAGAAAGCTTCTTTACAGATTTCATCTGAGGATATTTCCTTTTTCACCATAGCCCTCTATGGGCTTCCAAATATCACTTTTCCAATTCCACAAGAACTGTCTTAGCGAAAGGCTTCTTAAGGGGAAAGCTGTAACTCTGTGAGATGATTTCACAGAACACAAAGAAGTTTCTCAGAAAGCTTCTTTCTCTTTGTTATCGGAGGATATTTCCTTTGGCCCTATAGTCTTCAAAGGGATCCGAAATATCTGTTCTCAGATTCCAGAGAAATAAGGCTAGCAAAGAGATCCACGAAATACAGATGTAAGTCTGTGAGATGAATTAACAGAACACTAAGCAGTTTCTCAGAAAGCTTCTTTCCAGATTTCATCTGAGGATATTTCCTTTTTCACCATAGCCCTCTATGGGCTTCCAAATATCACTTTGCCAATTCCACAAGAACTGTCTTAGCGAAAGGCTTCTCGAGAGGAAAGCTGTAACTCTGTGAGATGATTTCACAGAACACAAAGAAGTTTCTCAGAAAGCTTCTTTCTCTTTGTTATCGGAGGATATTTCCTTTGGCCCTATAGTCTTCAAAGGGATCCGAAATATCTGTTCTCAGATTCCACAGAAATAAGGCTAGCAAAGAGATCCACGAAATACAGATGTAACTCTGTGAGGTGAATTAACAGGACACTTAGCAGTTTCTAGGAAAGCTTCTTTCCAGATTTCATCTGAGGATATTTCCTTTTTCACCATAGCCCTCTATGGGCTTCAAAATATCACTTTGCCAATTCCACAAGAACTGTCTTAGCGAAAGGCTTCTCTAGCGGAAAGCTGTAACTCTGTGAGATGATTTCACAGAACACAAAGAAGTTTCTCAGAAGGCTTCTTTCTCTTTGTTATAGGAGGATATTTCCTTTGGCCCTATAGTCTTCAAAGGGATCCGAAATATCTGTTCTCAGATTCCACAGAAATAAGGCTAGCAAAGAGATCCACGAAATACAGATGTAACTCTGTGAGATGAATTAACAGAACACTAAGCAGTTTCCAAGAAAGCTTCTTTCAAGATTTCATCTGAGGATATTTCCTTTTTCACCATAGCCCTCTATGGGTTTCCAAATATCACTTTGCCAATTCCACAAGAACTGTCTTAGCGAAAGGCTTCTCTAGCGGAAAGCTGTAACTCTGTGAGATGATTTCATAGAACACAAAGAAGTTTCTCAGAAAGCTTCTTTCTCTTTGTTATCGGAGGATATTTCCTTTGGCCCTATAGCCTTCAAAGGGATCCGAAATATCTGTTCTCAGATTCCACAGAAATAAGGCTAGCAAAGAGATCCACGAAATACAGATGTAACTCTGTGAGATGAATTAACAGAACACTAAGCAGTTTCTCAGAAAGCTTCTTTCCAGATTTCATCTGAGGATATTTCCTTTTTCACCATAGTCCTCTATGGGCTTCCAAATATCACTTTGCCAATTCCACAAGAACTGTCTTAGCGAAAGTCTTCTTGAGGGGAAAGCTGTAACTCTGTGAGATGATTTCACAGAACACAAAGAAGTTTCTCAGAAAGCTTCTTTCTCTTTGTTATCGGAGGATATTTCCTTTGGCCCTATAGTCTTCAAAGGGAACCGAAATATCTGTTCTCAGATTCCACAGAAATAAGGCTAGCAAAGAGATCCACGAAATACAGCTGTAACTCTGTGAGATGAATTTACAGAACACTAAGGAGTTTCTAATAAAGCTTCTATCCATATTTCATCTGAGGATATTTCCTTTTTCACCATAGCCCTCTAAGGGCTTCCAAATATCACTTTGCCAATTCCACAAGAACTGTCTTAGCGAAAGGCTTCTTGAGGGGAAAGCTGTAACTCTGCGAGATGATTTCACACAACACAAATAAGTTTCTCAGAAAGCTTCTTTCTCTTTGTTATCGGAGGATATATTCTTTGGCCCTATATTCTTCGAAGGGAACCGAAATATCTATTCTCAGATTCCTCAGAAATAAGGCTAGCAAAGAGATCCAAGAAATTCAGATGTAACTCTCTAAGATGAATTAACAGAACACTAAGCAGTTTCTAAGAAAGCTTCTTTCCAGATTTCATCTGAGGATATTTCCTTTTTCACCATAGCCCTGTATGGGCTTCCAAATATCACTTTGCCAATTCCACAAGAACTGTCTTAGCGAAAGCCTTCTTGAGGGGAAAGCTGTAACTCTGTGAGATGATTTCACAGAACACAAAGAAGTTTCTCAGAAAGCTTCTTTCTCTTTGTTATCGGAGGATATTTCCTTTGGCCCTATAGTCTTCAAAGGGATCCGAAATATCTGTTCTCAGATTCCACAGAAATAAGGCTAGCAAAGAGATCCACGAAATACAGATGTAACTCTGTGAGGTGAATTAACAGGACACTTAGCAGTTTCTAGGAAAGCTTCTTTCCAGATTTCATCTGAGGATATTTCCTTTTTCACCATAGTCCTCTATGGGCTTCAAAATATCACTTTGCCAATTCCACAAGAACTGTCTTAGCGAAAGGCTTCTCCAGCGGAAAGCTGTAAATCTGTGAGATGATTTCACAGAACACAAAGAAGTTTCTCAGAAGGCTTCTTTCTCTTTGTTATAGGAGGATATTTCCTTTGGCCCTATAGTCTTCAAAGGGATCCGAAATATCTGTTCTCAGATTCCACAGAAATAAGGCTAGCAAAGAGATCCACGAAATACAGATGTAACTCTGTGAGATGAATTAACAGAACACTAAGCAGTTTCCAAGAAAGCTTCTTTCCAGATTTCATCTGAGGATATTTCCTTTTTCACCATAGCCCTCTATGGGCTTCCAAATATCACTTTGCCAATTCCACAAGAACTGTCTTAGCGAAAGGCTTCTTGAGGGGAAAGCTGTAACTCTGTGAGATGATTTCACAGAACACAAAGAAGTTTCTCAGAAAGCTTCTTTCTCTTTGTTATCGGAGGATATTTCCTTTGGCCCTATAGCCTTCAAAGGGATCCGAAATATATGTTCTCAGATTCCACAGAAATAAGGCTAGCAAAGAGATCCATGAAATACAGATGTAACTCTGTGAGATGAATTAACAGAACACTAAGCAGTTTCTCAGAAAGCTTCTTTCCAGATTTCATCTGAGGATATTTCCTTTTTCACCATAGCCCTCTATGGGCTTCCAAATATCACTTTGCCAATTCCACAAGAACTGTCTTAGCGAAAGTCTTCTTGAGGGGAAAGCTGTAACTCTGTGAGATGATTTCACAGAACACAAAGAAGTTTCTCAGAAAGCTTCTTTCTCTTTGTTATCGGAGGATATTTCCTTTGGCCCTATAGTCTTCAAAGGGATCCGAAATATCTGTTCTCAGATTCCACAGAAATAAGGCTAGCAAAGAGATCCACGAAATACAGCTGTAACTCTGTGAGATGAATTTACAGAACACTAAGGAGATTCTAATAAAGCTTCTATCCAGATTTCATCTGAGGATATTTCCTTTTTCACCATAGCCCTCTAAGGGCTTCCAAATATCACTTTGCCAATTCCACAAGAACTGTCTTAGCGAAAGGCTTCTTGAGGGTAAAGCTGTAACTCTGCGAGATGATTTCACACAACACAAAGAAGTTTCTCAGAAAGCTTCTTTCTCTTTGTTATCGGAGGATATTTCCTTTGGCCCTATAGTCTTCAAAGGGATCCGAAATATCTATTCTCAGATTCCTCAGAAATAAGGCTAGCAAAGAGATCCAAGAAATTCAGATGTAACTCTCTAAGATGAATTAACAGAACACTAAGCAGTTTCTCAGAAAGCTTCTTTCCAGATTTCATCTGAGGATATTTCCTTTTTCACCATAGCCCTCTATGGGCTTCCAAATATCACTTTTCCAATTCCACAAGAACTGTCTTAGCGAAAGGCTTCTCGAGAGGAAAGCTGTAACTCTGTGAGATGATTTCACAGAACACAAAGAAGTTTCTCAGAAAGCTTCTTTCTCTTTGTTATCGGAGGATATTTCCTTTGGCCCTATAGTCTTCAAAGGGATCCGAAATATCTGTTCTCAGATTCCACAGAAATAAGGCTAGCAAAGAGATCCACGAAATACAGATGTAACTCTGTGAGGTGAATTAACAGGACACTTAGCAGTTTCTAGGAAAGCTTCTTTCCAGATTTCATCTGAGGATATTTCCTTTTTCACCATAGCCCTCTATGGGCTTCAAAATATCACTTTGCCAATTCCACAAGAACTGTCTTAGCGAAAGGCTTCTCTAGCGGAAAGCTGTAACTCTGTGAGATGATTTCACAGAACACAAAGAAGTTTCTCAGAAGGCTTCTTTCTCTTTGTTATAGGAGGATATTTCCTTTGGCCCTATAGTCTTCAAAGGGATCCGAAATATCTGTTCTCAGATTCCACAGAAATAAGGCTAGCAAAGAGATCCACGAAATACAGATGTAACTCTGTGAGATGAATTAACAGAACACTAAGCAGTTTCCAAGAAAGCTTCTTTCCAGATTTCATCTGAGGATATTTCCTTTTTCACCATAGCCCTCTATGGGCTTCCAAATATCACTTTGCCAATTCCACAAGAACTGTCTTAGCGAAAGGCTTCTTGAGGGGAAAGCTGTAACTCTGTGAGATGATTTCACAGAACACAAAGAAGTTTCTCAGAAAGCTTCTTTCTCTTTGTTATCGGAGGATATTTCCTTTGGCCCTATAGCCTTCAAAGGGATCCGAAATATCTGTTCTCAGATTCCACAGAAATAAGGCTAGCAAAGAGATCCATGAAATACAGATGTAACTCTGTGAGATGAATTAACAGAACACTAACCAGTTTCTCAGAAAGCTTCTTTCCAGATTTCATCTGAGGATATTTCCTTTTTCACCATAGCCCTCTATGGGCTTCCAAATATCACTTTGCCAATTCCACAAGAACTGTGTTAGCGAAAGCCTTCTTGAGGGGAAAGCTGTAACTCTGTGAGATGATTTCACAGAACACAAAGAAGTTTCTCAGAAAGCTTCTTTCTCTTTTTTATCGGAGGATATTTCCTTTGGCCCTCTAGTCTTCAAAGGGATCTGAAATATCTGTTCTCAGATTCCACAGAAATAAGGCTAGCAAAGAGATCCACGCAATACAGATGTAACTCTGTGAGATGAATTAACAGAACACTAAGCAGTTTCTCAGAAAGCTTCTTTCCAGATTTCATCTGAGGATATTTCCTTTTTCACCATAGCCCTCTATGGGCTTCCAAATATCACTTTGCCAATTCCACAAGAACTGTCTTAGCGAAAGGCTTCTTGAGGGGAAAGCTGTAACTCTGTGAGATGATTTCACAGAACACAAAGAAGTTTCTCAGAAAGCTTCTTTCTCTTTGTTATCGGAGGATATTTCCTTTGGCCCTATAGTCTTCAAAGGGATCCGAATTATCTGTTCTCAGATTCCACAGAAATAAGGCTAACAAAGAGATCCACGAAATGCAGATGTAACTCTGTGCGATGAATTAACAGGACACTTAGCAGTTTCTAAGAAAGCTTCCTTGCAGATTTCATCTGAGGATATTTCCTTTTTCACCATAGCCCTCTAAGGGCTTCCAAATATCACTTTGCCAATTCCACAAGAACTGTCTTAGCGAAAGGCTTCTTGAGGGGAAAGCTGTAACTCTGTGAGATGATTTCACAGAACACAAAGAAGTTTCTCAGAAAGCTTCTTTTTCTTTGTTATCGGAGGATATTTCCTTTGGCCCTATAGTCTTCAAAGGGATCCGAAATATCTGTTCTCAGATTCCACAGAAATAAGGCTAGCAAAGAGATCCACGAAATACAGATGTAACTCTGTGAGATGAATTAACAGGACACTTAGCAGTTTCTAGGAAAGCTTGTTTCCAGATTTCATCTGAGGATATTTCCTTTTTCACCATAGCCCCCTATGGGCTTCCAAATATCACTTTGCCAATTCCACAAGAACTGTCTTAGCGAAAGGCTTCTCGAGGGGAAAGCTGTAACTCTGTGAGATGATTTCACAGAACACAAAGAAGTTTCTCAGAAAGCTTCTTTCTCTTTGTTATCGGAGGATATTTCCTTTGGCCCTATAGTCTTCAAAGGGATCCGAAATATCTGTTCTCAGATTCCAGAGAAATAAGGCTAGCAAAGAGATCCACGAAATACAGATGTAAGTCTGTGAGATGAATTAACAGAACACTAAGCAGTTTTTCAGAAAGCTTCTTTCCAGATTTCATCTGAGGATATTTCCTTTTTCACCATAGCAATCTATGGGCTTCCAAATATCACTTTTCCAATTCCACAAGAACTGTCTTAGCGAAAGGCTTCTCGAGAGGAAAGCTGTAACTCTGTGAGATGATTTCACAGAACACAAAGAAGTTTCTCAGAAAGCTTCTTTCTCTTTGTTATCGGAGGATATTTCCTTTGGCCCTATAGTCTTCAAAGGGATCCGAAATATCTGTTCTCAGATTCCACAGAAATAAGGCTAGCAAAGAGATCCACGAAATACAGATGTAACTCTGTGAGATAAATTAACAGAACACTAAGCAGTTTCCAAGAAAGCTTCTTTCCAGATTTCATCTGAGGATATTTCCTTTTTCACCATAACCTTCTATGGGCTTCCAAATATCACTTTGCCAATTCCACAAGAACTGTCTTAGCGAAAGGCTTCTTGAGGGGAAAGCTGTAACTCTGTGAGATGATTTCACAGAACACAAAGAAGTTTCTCAGAAAGCTTCTTTCTCTTTGTTAACGGAGGATATTTCCTTTGGCCCTATAGTCTTCAAAGGGATCCGAAATATCTGTTCTCAGATTCCACAGAAATAAGGCTAGCAAAGAGATCCACGAAATACAGATGTAACTCTGTGAGATGAATTAACAGGACACTTAGCAGTTTCTAGGAAAGCTTCTTTCCAGGTTTCATCTGAGGATATTTCCTTTTTCACCATAGCCCTCTATGGGCTTCCAAATATCACTTTGCCAATTCCACAAGAACTGTCTTAGCGAAAGGCTTCTCTAGCGGAAAGCTGTAACTCTGTGAGATGATTTCACAGAACACAAAGAAGTTTCTCAGAAAGCTTCTTTCTCTTTGTTATAGGAGGATATTTCCTTTGGCCCTATAGCCTTCAAAGGGATCCGAAATATCTGTTCTCAGATTCCACAGAAATAAGGCTAGCAAAGAGATCCACGAAATACAGATGTAACTCTGTGAGATGAATTAACAGAACACTAAGCAGTTTCTCAGAAAGCTTCTTTCCAGATTTCATCTGAGGATATTTCCTTTTTCACCATAGCCCTCTATGGGCTTCCAAATATCACTTTGCCAATTCCACAAGAACTGTCTTAGCGAAAGTCTTCTTGAGGGGAAAGCTGTAACTCTGTGAGATGATTTCACAGAACACAAAGAAGTTTCTCAGAAAGCTTCTTTCTCTTTGTTATCGGAGGATATTTCCTTTGGCCCTATAGTCTTCAAAGGGATCCGAAATATCTGTTCTCAGATTCCACAGAAATAAGGCTAGCAAAGAGATCCACGAAATACAGCTGTAACTCTGTGAGATGAATTTACAGAACACTAAGGAGTTTCTAATAAAGCTTCTATCCAGATTTCACCTGAGGATATTTCCTTTTTCACCATAGCCCTCTAAGGGCTTCCAAATATCACTTTGCCAATTCCACAAGAACTGTCTTAGCGAAAGGCTTCTTGAGGGGAAAGCTGTAACTCTGCGAGATGATTTCACACAACACAAAGAAGTTTCTCAGAAAGCTTCTTTCTCTTTGTTATCGGAGGATATATACTTTGGCCCTATAGTCTTCAAAGGGATCCGAAATATCTATTCTCAGATTCCTCAGAAATAAGGCTAGCAAAGAGATCCAAGAAATTCAGATGTAACTCTCTAAGATGAATTAACAGAACACTAAGCAGTTTCTAAGAAAGCTTCTTTCCAGATTTCATCTGATGATATTTCCTTTTTCACCATAGCCCTCTATGGGCTTCCAAATATCACTTTGCCAATTCCACAAGAACTGTGTTAGCGAAAGCCTTCTTGAGGGGAAAGCTGTAACTCTGTGAGATGATTTCACAGAACACAAAGAAGTTTCTCAGAAAGCTTCTTTCTCTTTGTTATCGGAGGATATTTCCTTTGGCCTTCTAGTCTTCAAAGGGATCTGAAATATCTGTTCTCAGATTCCACAGAAATAAGGCTAGCAAAGAGATCCACGAAATACAGATGTAACTCTGTGAGATGAATTAACAGAACACTAAGCAGTTTCTCAGAAAGCTTCTTTCCAGATTTCATCTGAGGATATTTCCTTTTTCACCATAGCCCTCTATGGGCTTCAAAATATCACTTTGCCAATTCCACAAGAACTGTCTTAGCGAAAGGCTTCTCTAGCGGAAAGCTGTAACTCTGTGAGATGATTTCACAGAACACAAAGAAGTTTCTCAGAAGGCTTCTTTCTCTTTGTTATAGGAGGATATTTCCTTTGGCCCTATAGTCTTCAAAGGGATCCGAAATATCTGTTCTCAGATTCCACAGAAATAAGGCTAGCAAAGAGATCCACGAAATACAGATGTAACTCTGTGAGATGAATTAACAGAACACTAAGCAGTTTCCAAGAAAGCTTCTTTCCAGATTTCATCTGAGGATATTTCCTTTTTCACCATAGCCCTCTATGGGCTTCCAAATATCACTTTGCCAATTCCACAAGAACTGTCTTAGCGAAAGGCTTCTTCAGGGGAAAGCTGTAACTCTGTGAGATGATTTCACAGAACACAAAGAAGTTTCTCAGAAAGCTTCTTTCTCTTTGTTATCGGAGGATATTTCCTTTGGCCCTATAGCCTTCAAAGGGATCCGAAATATCTGTTCTCAGATTCCACAGAAATAAGGCTAGCAAAGAGATCCATGAAATACAGATGTAATTCTGTGAGATGAATTAACAGAACACTAAGCAGTTTCTAAGAAAGCTTCTTTCCAGATTTCATCTGAGGATATTTCCTTTTTCACCATAGCCCTCTATGGGCTTCCAAATATCACTTGCCAATTCCACAAGAACTGTCTTAGCGAAAGTCTTCTTGAGGGGAAAGCTGTAACTCTGTGAGATGATTTCACAGAACACAAAGAAGTTTCTCAGAAAGCTTCTTTCTCTTTGTTATCGGAGGATATTTCCTTTGGCCCTATAGTCTTCAAAGGGATCCGAAATATCTGTTCTCAGATTCCACAGAAATAAGGCTAGCAAAGAGATCCACGAAATACAGCTGTAACTCTGTGAGATGAATTTACAGAACACTAAGGAGTTTCTAATAAAGCTTCTATCCAGATTTCATCTGAGGATATTTCCTTTTTCACCATAGCCCTCTAAGGGCTTCCAAATATCACTTTGTCAATTCCACAAGAACTGTCTTAGCGAAAGGCTTCTTGAGGGGAAAGCTGTAACTCTGCGAGATGATTTCACACAACACAAAGAAGTTTCTCAGAAAGCTTCTTTCTCTTTGTTATCGGAGGATATATACTTTGGCCCTGTAGTCTTCAAAGGGATGCGAAATATCTATTCTCAGATTCCTCAGAAATAAGGCTAGCAAAGAGATCCAAGAAATTCAGATGTAACTCTCTAAGATGAATTAACAGAACACTAAGCAGTTTCTCAGAAAGCTTCTTTCCAGATTTCATCTGAGGATATTTCCTTTTTCACCATAGCCCTCTATGGGCTTCCAAATATCACTTTGCCAATTCCACAAGAACTGTGTTAGCGAAAGCCTTCTTGAGGGGAAAGCTGTAACTCTGTGAGATGATTTCACAGAACACAAAGAAGTTTCTCAGAAAGCTTCTTTCTCTTTGTTATCGGAGGATATTTCCTTTGGCCCTCTAGTCTTCAAAGGGATCTGAAATATCTGTTCTCAGATTCCACAGAAATAAGGCTAGCAAAGAGATCCACGAAATACAGATGTAACTCTGTGAGATGAATTAACAGAACACTAAGCAGTTTCTCAGAAAGCTTCTTTCCAGATTTCATCTGAGGATATTTCCTTTTTCACCATAGCCCTCTATGGGCTTCCAAATATCACTTTGCCAATTCCACAAGAACTGTCTTAGCGAAAGGCTTCTTGAGGGGAAAGCTGTAACTCTGTGAGATGATTTCACAGAACACAAAGAAGTTTCTCAGAAAGCTTCTTTCTCTTTGTTATCGGAGGATATTTCCTTTGGCCCTATAGTCTTCAAAGGGATCCGAATTATCTGTTCTCAGATTCCACAGAAATAAGGCTAACAAAGAGATCCACGAAATGCAGATGTAACTCTGTGCGATGAATTAACAGGACACTTAGCAGTTTCTAAGAAAGCTTCCTTGCAGATTTCTTCTGAGGATATTTCCTTTTTCACCATAGCCCTCTAAGGGCTTCCAAATATCACTTTGCCAATTCCACAAGAACTGTCTTAGCGAAAGGCTTCTTGAGGGGAAAGCTGTAACTCTGTGAGATGATTTCACAGAACACAAAGAAGTTTCTCAGAAAGCTTCTTTCTCTTTGTTATCGGAGGATATTTCCTTTGGCCCTATAGTCTTCAAAGGGATCCGAAATATCTGTTCTCAGATTCCACAGAAATAAGGCTAGCAAAGAGATCCACGAAATACAGATGTAACTCTGTGAGATGAATTAACAGGACACTTAGCAGTTTCTAGGAAAGCTTGTTTCCAGATTTCATCTGAGGATATTTCCTTTTTCACCATAGCCCCCTATGGGCTTCCAAATATCACTTTGCCAATTCCACAAGAACTGTCTTAGCGAAAGGCTTCTCGAGGGGAAAGCTGTAACTCTGTGAGATGATTTCACAGAACACAAAGAAGTTTCTCAGAAAGCTTCTTTCTCTTTGTTATCGGAGGATATTTCCTTTGGCCCTATAGTCTTCAAAGGGATCCGAAATATCTGTTCTCAGATTCCAGAGAAATAAGGCTAGCAAAGAGATCCACGAAATACAGATGTAAGTCTGTGAGATGAATTAACAGAACACTAAGCAGTTTCTCAGAAAGCTTCTTTCCAGATTTCATCTGAGGATATTTCCTTTTTCACCATAGCCCTCTATGGGCTTCCAAATATCACTTTTCCAATTCCACAAGAACTGTCTTAGCGAAAGGCTTCTCGAGAGGAAAGCTGTAACTCTGTGAGATGATTTCACAGAACACAAAGAAGTTTCTCAGAAAGCTTCTTTCTCTTTGTTATCGGAGGATATTTCCTTTGGCCCTATAGTCTTCAAAGGGATCCGAAATATCTGTTCTCAGATTCCACAGAAATAAGGCTAGCAAAGAGATCCACGAAATACAGATGTAACTCTGTTAGATGAATTAACAGAACACTAAGCAGTTTCCAAGAAAGCTTCTTTCCAGATTTCATCTGAGGATATTTCCTTTTTCACCATAGCCTTCTATGGGCTTCCAAATATCACTTTGCCAATTCCACAAGAACTGTCTTAGCGAAAGGCTTCTTGAGGGGAAAGCTGTAACTCTGTGAGATGATTTCACAGAACACAAAGAAGTTTCTCAGAAAGCTTCTTTCTCTTTGTTAACCGAGGATATTTCCTTTGGACCTATAGTCTTCAAAGGGATCCGAAATATCTGTTCTCAGATTCCACAGAAATAAGGCTAGCAAAGAGATCCACGTAATACAGATGTAACTCTGTGAGATGAATTAACAGGACACTTAGCAGTTTCTAGGAAAGCTTCTTTCCAGGTTTCATCTGAGGATATTTCCTTTTTCACCATAGCCCTCTATGGGCTTCCAAATATCACTTTGCCAATTCCACAAGAACTGTCTTAGCGAAAGGCTTCTCTAGCCGAAAGCTGTAACTCTGTGAGATGATTTCACAGAACACAAAGAAGTTTCTCAGAAAGCTTCTTTCTCTTTGTTATCGGAGGATATTTCCTTTGGGCCTATAGTCTTCAAAGGGATCCGAAATATCTGTTCTCAGATTCCACAGAAATAAGGCTAGCAAAGAGATCCACGAAATACAGATGTAACTCTGTGCGATGAATTAACAGGACACTTAGCAGTTTCTAGGAAAGCTTCTTTCCAGATTTCATCTGAGGATATTTCCTTTTTCACCATAGCCCTCTATGGGCTTCCAAATATCACTTTGTCAATTCCACAAGAACTGTCTTAGCGAAAGGCTTCTCGAGGGGAAAGCTGTAACTCTGTGAGATGATTTCACAGAACACAAAGAAGTTTCTCAGAAAGCTTCTTTCTCTTTGTTATCGGAGGATATTTCCTTTGGCCCTATAGTCTTCAAAGGGATCCGAAATATCTGTTCTCAGATTCCAGAGAAATAACGCTAACAAAGAGATCCACGAAATAAAGCTGTAAGTCGGTGAGATGAATTAACAGAACACTAAGCAGTTTCCAAGAAAGCTTCTTTCCAGATTTCATCTGAGGATATTTCCTTTTTCACCATAGCCCTCTATGGGCTTCCAAATATCACTTTGCCAATTCCACAAGAACTGTCTTAGCGAAAGGCTTCTTGTGGGGAAAGCTGTAACTCTGTGAGATGATTTCACAGAACACAAAGAAGTTTCTCAGAAAGCTTCTTTCTCTTTGTTATCGGAGGATATTTCCTTTGGCCCTATAGTCTTCAAAGGGATCCGAAATATCTGTTCTCAGATTCCACAGAAATAAGGCTAGCAAAGAGATACACGAAATACAGATGTAACTCCGTGAGGTGAATTAACAGGACACTTAGCAGTTTCTAGGAAAGCTTCTTTCCAGATTTCATCTGAGGATATTTCCTTTTTCACCATAGCCCACTATGGGCTTCCAAATATCATTTTGCCAATTCCACAAGAACTGTCTTAGCGAAAGGCTTCTCTAGGGGAAAGCTGTAACTCTGTGAGATAATTTCACAGAACACAAAGAAGTTTCTCAGAAGGCTTCTTTCTCTTTGTTATAGGAGGATATTTCCTTTGGCCCTATAGTCTTCAAAGGGATCCGAAATATCTGTTCTCAGATTCCACAGAAATAAGGCTAGCAAAGAGATCCACGAAATACAGATGTAACTCTGTGAGATGAATTAACAGAACACTAAGCAGTTTCCAAGAAAGCTTCTTTCCAGATTTCATCTGAGGATATTTCCTTTTTCACCATAGCCCTCTATGGGCTTCCAAATATCACTTTGCCAATTCCACAAGAACTGTCTTAGCGAAAGGCTTCTTGAGGGGAAAGCTGTAACTCTGTGAGATGATTTCACAGAACACAAAGAAGTTTCTCAGAAAGCTTCTTTCTCTTTGTTATCGGAGGATATTTCCTTTGGCCCTATAGCCTTCAAAGGGATCCGAAATATCTGTTCTCAGAATCCACAGAAATAAGGCTAGCAAAGAGATCCATGAAATACAGATGTAACTCTGTGAGATGAATTAACAGAACACTAAGCAGTTTCTCAGAAAGCTTCTTCCCAGATTTCATCTGAGGATATTTCCTTTTTCACCATAGCCCTCTATGGGCTTCCAAATATCACTTTGCCAATTCCACAAGAACTGTCTTAGCGAAAGGCTTCTTGAGGGGAAAGCTGTAACTCTGTGAGATGATTTCACAGAACACAAAGAAGTTTCTCAGAAAGCTTCTTTCTCTTTGTTATCGGAGGATATTTCCTTTGGCCCTATAGTCTTCAAAGGGATCCGAAATATCTGTTCTCAGATTCCACAGAAATAAGGCTAGCAAAGAGATCCACGAAATACAGCTGTAACTCTGTGAGATGAATTTACAGAACACTAAGGAGTTTCTAATAAAGCTTCTATCCAGATTTCATCTGAGGATATTTCCTTTTTCACCATAGCCCTCTATGGGCTTCCAAATATCACTTTGCCAATTCCACAAGAACTGTCTTAGCGAAAGGCTTCTTGAGGGGAAAGCTGTAACTCTGCGAGATGATTTCACACAACACAAAGAAGTTTCTCAGAAAGCTTCTTTCTCTTTGTTATCGGAGGATATATCCTTTGGCCCTATAGTCTTCAAAGGGATCCGAAATATCTATTCTCAGATTCCACAGAAATAAGGCTAGCAAAGAGATCCAAGAAATTCATATGTAACTCTCTAAGATGAATTAACAGAACACTAAGCAGTTTCTCAGAAAGCTTCTTTCCAGATTTCATCTGAGGATATTTCCTTTTTCACCATAGCCCTCTATGGGCTTCCAAATATCACTTTGCCAATTCCACAAGAACTGTCTTAGCGAAAGGCTTCTTAAGGGGAAAGCTCTAATTCTGTGAGATGATTTCACAGAACACAAAGAAGTTTCTCAGAAAGCTTCTTTCTCTTTGTTATCGGAGGATATTTCCTTTGGCCCTATAGTCTTCAAAGGGATCCGAAATATCTGTTCTCAGATTCCACAGAAATAAGGCTAGTAAAGAGATCCACGAAATACAGATATAACTCTGTGAGATGAATTAACAGAACACTAAGCAGTTTCTCAGAAAGCTTCTTTCCAGATTTCATCTGAGGATATTTCCTTTTTCACCATAGCCCTCTATGGGCTTCCAAATATCACTTTGCCAATTCCACAAGAACTGTCTTAGCGAAAGTCTTCTTGAGGGGAAAGCTGTAACTCTGTGAGATGATTTCACAGAACACAAAGAAGTTTCTCAGAAAGCTTCTTTCTCTTTGTTATCGGAGGATATTTCCTTTGGCCCTATAGTCTTCAAAGGGATCCGAAATATCTGTTCTCAGATTCCACAGAAATAAGGCTAGCAAAGAGATCCACGAAATACAGCTGTAACTCTGTGAGATGAATTTACAGAACACTAAGGAGTTTCTAATAAAGCTTCTATCCAGATTTCACCTGAGGATATTTCCTTTTTCACCATAGCCCTCTAAGGGCTTCCAAATATCACTTTGCCAATTCCACAAGAACTGTCTTAGCGAAAGGCTTCTTGAGGGGAAAGCTGTAACTCTGCGAGATGATTTCACACAACACAAAGAAGTTTCTCAGAAAGCTTCTTTCTCTTTGTTATCGGAGGATATATACTTTGGCCCTATAGTCTTCAAAGGGATCCGAAATATCTATTCTCAGATTCCTCAGAAATAAGGCTAGCAAAGAGATCCAAGAAATTCAGATGTAACTCTCTAAGATGAATTAACAGAACACTAAGCAGTTTCTAAGAAAGCTTCTTTCCAGATTTCATCTGATGATATTTCCTTTTTCACCATAGCCCTCTATGGGCTTCCAAATATCACTTTGCCAATTCCACAAGAACTGTGTTAGCGAAAGCCTACTTGAGGGGAAAGCTGTAACTCTGTGAGATGATTTCACAGAACACAAAGAAGTTTCTCAGAAAGCTTCTTTCTCTTTGTTATCGGAGGATATTTCCTTTGGCCTTCTAGTCTTCAAAGGGATCTGAAATATCTGTTCTCAGATTCCACAGAAATAAGGCTAGCAAAGAGATCCACGAAATACAGATGTAACTCTGTGAGATGAATTAACAGAACACTAAGCAGTTTCTCAGAAAGCTTCTTTCCAGATTTCATCTGAGGATATTTCCTTTTTCACCATAGCCCTCTATGGGCTTCAAAATATCACTTTGCCAATTCCACAAGAACTGTCTTAGCGAAAGGCTTCTCTAGCGGAAAGCTGTAACTCTGTGAGATGATTTCACAGAACACAAAGAAGTTTCTCAGAAGGCTTCTTTCTCTTTGTTATAGGAGGATATTTCCTTTGGCCCTATAGTCTTCAAAGGGATCCGAAATATCTGTTCTCAGATTCCACAGAAATAAGGCTAGCAAAGAGATCCACGAAATACAGATGTAACTCTGTGAGATGAATTAACAGAACACTAAGCAGTTTCCAAGAAAGCTTCTTTCCAGATTTCATCTGAGGATATTTCCTTTTTCACCATAGCCCTCTATGGGCTTCCAAATATCACTTTGCCAATTCCACAAGAACTGTCTTAGCGAAAGGCTTCTTCAGGGGAAAGCTGTAACTCTGTGAGATGATTTCACAGAACACAAAGAAGTTTCTCAGAAAGCTTCTTTCTCTTTGTTATCGGAGGATATTTCCTTTGGCCCTATAGCCTTCAAAGGGATCCGAAATATCTGTTCTCAGATTCCACAGAAATAAGGCTAGCAAAGAGATCCATGAAATACAGATGTAATTCTGTGAGATGAATTAACAGAACACTAAGCAGTTTCTAAGAAAGCTTCTTTCCAGATTTCATCTGAGGATATTTCCTTTTTCACCATAGCCCTCTATGGGCTTCCAAATATCACTTGCCAATTCCACAAGAACTGTCTTAGCGAAAGTCTTCTTGAGGGGAAAGCTGTAACTCTGTGAGATGATTTCACAGAACACAAAGAAGTTTCTCAGAAAGCTTCTTTCTCTTTGTTATCGGAGGATATTTCCTTTGGCCCTATAGTCTTCAAAGGGATCCGAAATATCTGTTCTCAGATTCCACAGAAATAAGGCTAGCAAAGAGATCCACGAAATACAGCTGTAACTCTGTGAGATGAATTTACAGAACACTAAGGAGTTTCTAATAAAGCTTCTATCCAGATTTCATCTGAGGATATTTCCTTTTTCACCATAGCCCTCTAAGGGCTTCCAAATATCACTTTGCCAATTCCACAAGAACTGTCTTAGCGAAAGGCTTCTTGAGGGGAAAGCTGTAACTCTGCGAGATGATTTCACACAACACAAAGAAGTTTCTCAGAAAGCTTCTTTCTCTTTGTTATCGGAGGATATATACTTTGGCCCTATAGTCTTCAAAGGGATGCGAAATATCTATTCTCAGATTCCTCAGAAATAAGGCTAGCAAAGAGATCCAAGAAATTCAGATGTAACTCTCTAAGATGAATTAACAGAACACTAAGCAGTTTCTCAGAAAGCTTCTTTCCAGATTTCATCTGAGGATATTTCCTTTTTCACCATAGCCCTCTATGGGCTTCCAAATATCACTTTGCCAATTCCACAAGAACTGTGTTAGCGAAAGCCTTCTTGAGGGGAAAGCTGTAACTCTGTGAGATGATTTCACAGAACACAAAGAAGTTTCTCAGAAAGCTTCTTTCTCTTTGTTATCGGAGGATATTTCCTTTGGCCCTCTAGTCTTCAAAGGGATCTGAAATATCTGTTCTCAGATTCCACAGAAATAAGGCTAGCAAAGAGATCCACGAAATACAGATGTAACTCTGTGAGATGAATTAACAGAACACTAAGCAGTTTCTCAGAAAGCTTCTTTCCAGATTTCATCTGAGGATATTTCCTTTTTCACCATAGCCCTCTATGGGCTTCCAAATATCACTTTGCCAATTCCACAAGAACTGTCTTAGCGAAAGGCTTCTTGAGGGGAAAGCTGTAACTCTGTGAGATGATTTCACAGAACACAAAGAAGTTTCTCAGAAAGCTTCTTTCTCTTTGTTATCGGAGGATATTTCCTTTGGCCCTATAGTCTTCAAAGGGATCCGAATTATCTGTTCTCAGATTCCACAGAAATAAGGCTAACAAAGAGATCCACGAAATGCAGATGTAACTCTGTGCGATGAATTAACAGGACACTTAGCAGTTTCTAAGAAAGCTTCCTTGCAGATTTCTTCTGAGGATATTTCCTTTTTCACCATAGCCCTCTAAGGGCTTCCAAATATCACTTTGCCAATTCCACAAGAACTGTCTTAGCGAAAGGCTTCTTGAGGGGAAAGCTGTAACTCTGTGAGATGATTTCACAGAACACAAAGAAGTTTCTCAGAAAGCTTCTTTCTCTTTGTTATCGGAGGATATTTCCTTTGGCCCTATAGTCTTCAAAGGGATCCGAAATATCTGTTCTCAGATTCCACAGAAATAAGGCTAGCAAAGAGATCCACGAAATACAGATGTAACTCTGTGAGATGAATTAACAGGACACTTAGCAGTTTCTAGGAAAGCTTGTTTCCAGATTTCATCTGAGGATATTTCCTTTTTCACCATAGCCCCCTATGGGCTTCCAAATATCACTTTGCCAATTCCACAAGAACTGTCTTAGCGAAAGGCTTCTCGAGGGGAAAGCTGTAACTCTGTGAGATGATTTCACAGAACACAAAGAAGTTTCTCAGAAAGCTTCTTTCTCTTTGTTATCGGAGGATATTTCCTTTGGCCCTATAGTCTTCAAAGGGATCCGAAATATCTGTTCTCAGATTCCAGAGAAATAAGGCTAGCAAAGAGATCCACGAAATACAGATGTAAGTCTGTGAGATGAATTAACAGAACACTAAGCAGTTTCTCAGAAAGCTTCTTTCCAGATTTCATCTGAGGATATTTCCTTTTTCACCATAGCCCTCTATGGGCTTCCAAATATCACTTTTCCAATTCCACAAGAACTGTCTTAGCGAAAGGCTTCTCGAGAGGAAAGCTGTAACTCTGTGAGATGATTTCACAGAACACAAAGAAGTTTCTCAGAAAGCTTCTTTCTCTTTGTTATCGGAGGATATTTCCTTTGGCCCTATAGTCTTCAAAGGGATCCGAAATATCTGTTCTCAGATTCCACAGAAATAAGGCTAGCAAAGAGATCCACGAAATACAGATGTAACTCTGTTAGATGAATTAACAGAACACTAAGCAGTTTCCAAGAAAGCTTCTTTCCAGATTTCATCTGAGGATATTTCCTTTTTCACCATAGCCTTCTATGGGCTTCCAAATATCACTTTGCCAATTCCACAAGAACTGTCTTAGCGAAAGGCTTCTTGAGGGGAAAGCTGTAACTCTGTGAGATGATTTCACAGAACACAAAGAAGTTTCTCAGAAAGCTTCTTTCTCTTTGTTAACCGAGGATATTTCCTTTGGACCTATAGTCTTCAAAGGGATCCGAAATATCTGTTCTCAGATTCCACAGAAATAAGGCTAGCAAAGAGATCCACGTAATACAGATGTAACTCTGTGAGATGAATTAACAGGACACTTAGCAGTTTCTAGGAAAGCTTCTTTCCAGGTTTCATCTGAGGATATTTCCTTTTTCACCATAGCCCTCTATGGGCTTCCAAATATCACTTTGCCAATTCCACAAGAACTGTCTTAGCGAAAGGCTTCTCTAGCCGAAAGCTGTAACTCTGTGAGATGATTTCACAGAACACAAAGAAGTTTCTCAGAAAGCTTCTTTCTCTTTGTTATCGGAGGATATTTCCTTTGGCCCTATAGTCTTCAAAGGGATCCGAAATATCTGTTCTCAGATTCCACAGAAATAAGGCTAGCAAAGAGATCCACGAAATACAGATGTAACTCTGTGCGATGAATTAACAGGACACTTAGCAGTTTCTAGGAAAGCTTCTTTCCAGATTTCATCTGAGGATATTTCCTTTTTCACCATAGCCCTCTATGGGCTTCCAAATATCACTTTGCCAATTCCACAAGAACTGTCTTAGCGAAAGGCTTCTCGAGGGGAAAGCTGTAACTCTGTGAGATGATTTCACAGAACACAAAGAAGTTTCTCAGAAAGCTTCTTTCTCTTTGTTATCGGAGGATATTTCCTTTGGCCCTATAGTCTTCAAAGGGATCCGAAATATCTGTTCTCAGATTCCAGAGAAATAACGCTAACAAAGAGATCCACGAAATAAAGCTGTAAGTCGGTGAGATGAATTAACAGAACACTAAGCAGTTTCCAAGAAAGCTTCTTTCCAGATTTCATCTGAGGATATTTCCTTTTTCACCATAGCCCTCTATGGGCTTCCAAATATCACTTTGCCAATTCCACAAGAACTGTCTTAGCGAAAGGCTTCTTGTGGGGAAAGCTGTAACTCTGTGAGATGATTTCACAGAACACAAAGAAGTTTCTCAGAAAGCTTCTTTCTCTTTGTTATCGGAGGATATTTCCTTTGGCCCTATAGTCTTCAAAGGGATCCGAAATATCTGTTCTCAGATTCCACAGAAATAAGGCTAGCAAAGAGATACACGAAATACAGATGTAACTCCGTGAGGTGAATTAACAGGACACTTAGCAGTTTCTAGGAAAGCTTCTTTCCAGATTTCATCTGAGGATATTTCCTTTTTCACCATAGCCCACTATGGGCTTCCAAATATCATTTTGCCAATTCCACAAGAACTGTCTTAGCGAAAGGCTTCTCTAGGGGAAAGCTGTAACTCTGTGAGATAATTTCACAGAACACAAAGAAGTTTCTCAGAAGGCTTCTTTCTCTTTGTTATAGGAGGATATTTCCTTTGGCCCTATAGTCTTCAAAGGGATCCGAAATATCTGTTCTCAGATTCCACAGAAATAAGGCTAGCAAAGAGATCCACGAAATACAGATGTAACTCTGTGAGATGAATTAACAGAACACTAAGCAGTTTCCAAGAAAGCTTCTTTCCAGATTTCATCTGAGGATATTTCCTTTTTCACCATAGCCCTCTATGGGCTTCCAAATATCACTTTGCCAATTCCACAAGAACTGTCTTAGCGAAAGGCTTCTTGAGGGGAAAGCTGTAACTCTGTGAGATGATTTCACAGAACACAAAGAAGTTTCTCAGAAAGCTTCTTTCTCTTTGTTATCGGAGGATATTTCCTTTGGCCCTATAGCCTTCAAAGGGATCCGAAATATCTGTTCTCAGAATCCACAGAAATAAGGCTAGCAAAGAGATCCATGAAATACAGATGTAACTCTGTGAGATGAATTAACAGAACACTAAGCAGTTTCTCAGAAAGCTTCTTCCCAGATTTCATCTGAGGATATTTCCTTTTTCACCATAGCCCTCTATGGGCTTCCAAATATCACTTTGCCAATTCCACAAGAACTGTCTTAGCGAAAGGCTTCTTGAGGGGAAAGCTGTAACTCTGTGAGATGATTTCACAGAACACAAAGAAGTTTCTCAGAAAGCTTCTTTCTCTTTGTTATCGGAGGATATTTCCTTTGGCCCTATAGTCTTCAAAGGGATCCGAAATATCTGTTCTCAGATTCCACAGAAATAAGGCTAGCAAAGAGATCCACGAAATACAGCTGTAACTCTGTGAGATGAATTTACAGAACACTAAGGAGTTTCTAATAAAGCTTCTATCCAGATTTCATCTGAGGATATTTCCTTTTTCACCATAGCCCTCTATGGGCTTCCAAATATCACTTTGCCAATTCCACAAGAACTGTCTTAGCGAAAGGCTTCTTGAGGGGAAAGCTGTAACTCTGCGAGATGATTTCACACAACACAAAGAAGTTTCTCAGAAAGCTTCTTTCTCTTTGTTATCGGAGGATATATCCTTTGGCCCTATAGTCTTCAAAGGGATCCGAAATATCTATTCTCAGATTCCACAGAAATAAGGCTAGCAAAGAGATCCAAGAAATTCATATGTAACTCTCTAAGATGAATTAACAGAACACTAAGCAGTTTCTCAGAAAGCTTCTTTCCAGATTTCATCTGAGGATATTTCCTTTTTCACCATAGCCCTCTATGGGCTTCCAAATATCACTTTGCCAATTCCACAAGAACTGTCTTAGCGAAAGGCTTCTTAAGGGGAAAGCTCTAATTCTGTGAGATGATTTCACAGAACACAAAGAAGTTTCTCAGAAAGCTTCTTTCTCTTTGTTATCGGAGGATATTTCCTTTGGCCCTATAGTCTTCAAAGGGATCCGAAATATCTGTTCTCAGATTCCACAGAAATAAGGCTAGTAAAGAGATCCACGAAATACAGATATAACTCTGTGAGATGAATTAACAGAACACTAAGCAGTTTCTCAGAAAGCTTCTTTCCAGATTTCATCTGAGGATATTTCCTTTTTCACCATAGCCCTCTATGGGCTTCCAAATATCACTTTGCCAATTCCACAAGAACTGTCTTAGCGAAAGGCTTCTTGAGGGGAAAGCTGTAACTCTGTGAGATGATTTCACAGAACACAAAGAAGTTTCTCAGAAAGCTTCTTTCTCTTTGTTATCGGAGGATATTTCCTTTGGCCCTATAGTCTTCAAAGGGATCCGAATTATCTGTTCTCAGATTCCACAGAAATAAGGCTAACAAAGAGATCCACGAAATGCAGATGTAACTCTGTGCGATGAATTAACAGGACACTTAGCAGTTTCTAAGAAAGCTTCTTTGCAGATTTCATCTGAGGATATTTCCTTTTTCACCATAGCCCTCTATGGGCTTCCAAATATCACTTTTCCAATTCCACAAGAACTGTCTTAGCGAAAGGCTTCTCGAGAGGAAAGCTGTAACTCTGTGAGATGATTTCACAGAACACAAAGAAGTTTCTCAGAAAGCTTCTTTCTCTTTGTTATCGGAGGATATTTCCTTTGGCCCTATAGTCTTCAAAGGGATCCGAAATATCTGTTCTCAGATTCCACAGAAATAAGGCTAGCAAAGAGATCCACGAAATACAGATATAACTCTGTGAGATGAATTAACAGAACACTAAGCAGTTTCCAAGAAAGCTTCTTTCCAGATTTCATCTGAGGATATTTCCTTTTTCACCATAGCCTTCTATGGGCTTCCAAATATCACTTTGCCAATTCCACAAGAACTGTCTTAGCGAAAGGCTTCTTGAGGGGAAAGCTGTAACTCTGTGAGATGATTTCACAGAACACAAAGAAGTTTCTCAGAAAGCTTCTTTCTCTTTGTTAACGGAGGATATTTCCTTTGGCCCTATAGTCTTCAAAGGGATCCGAAATATCTGTTCTCAGATTCCACAGAAATAAGGCTAGCAAAGAGATCCACGAAATACAGATGTAACTCTGTGAGATGAATTAACAGGACACTTAGCAATTTCTAGGAAAGCTTCTTTCCAGGTTTCATCTGAGGATATTTCCTTTTTCACCATAGCCCTCTATGGGCTTCCAAATATCACTTTGCCAATTCCACAAGAACTGTCTTAGCGAAAGGCTTCTCTAGCGGAAAGCTGTAACTCTGTGAGATGATTTCACAGAACACAAAGAAGTTTCTCAGAAAGCTTCTTTCTCTTTGTTATCGGAGGATATTTCCTTTGGCCCTATAGTCTTCAAAGGGATCCGAAATATCTGTTCTCAGATTCCAGAGAAATAAGGCTAGCAAAGAGATCCACGAAATACAGATGTAAGTCTGTGAGATGAATTAACAGAACACTAAGCAGTTTCTCAGAAAGCTTCTTTCCAGATTTCATCTGAGGATATTTCCTTTTTCACCATAGCCCTCTATGGGCTTCCAAATATCACTTTGCCAATTCCACAAGAACTGTCTTAGCGAAAGGCTTCTCGAGAGGAAAGCTGTAACTCTGTGAGATGATTTCACAGAACACAAAGAAGTTTCTCAGAAAGCTTCTTTCTCTTTGTTATCGGAGGATATTTCCTTTGGCCCTATAGTCTTCAAAGGGATCCGAAATATCTGTTCTCAGATTCCACAGAAATAAGGCTAGCAAAGAGATCCACGAAATACAGATGTAACTCTGTGAGGTGAATTAACAGGACACTTAGCAGTTTCTAGGAAAGCTTCTTTCCAGATTTCATCTGAGGATATTTCCTTTTTCACCATAGCCCTCTATGGGCTTCAAAATATCACTTTGCCAATTCCACAAGAACTGTCTTAGCGAAAGGCTTCTCTAGCGGAAAGCTGTAACTCTGTGAGATGATTTCACAGAACACAAAGAAGTTTCTCAGAAGGCTTCTTTCTCTTTGTTATAGGAGGATATTTCCTTTGGCCCTATAGTCTTCAAAGGGATCCGAAATATCTGTTCTCAGATTCCACAGAAATAAGGCTAGCAAAGAGATCCACGAAATACAGATGTAACTCTGTGAGATGAATTAACAGAACACTAAGCAGTTTCCAAGAAAGCTTCTTTCAAGATTTCATCTGAGGATATTTCCTTTTTCACCATAGCCCTCTATGGGCTTCCAAATATCACTTTGCCAATTCCACAAGAACTGTCTTAGCGAAAGGCTTCTCTAGCGGAAAGCTGTAACTCTGTGAGATGATTTCACAGAACACAAAGAAGTTTCTCAGAAAGCTTCTTTCTCTTTGTTATCGGAGGATATTTCCTTTGGCCCTATAGCCTTCAAAGGGATCCGAAATATCTGTTCTCAGATTCCACAGAAATAAGGCTAGCAAAGAGATCCATGAAATACAGATGTAACTCTGTGAGATGAATTAACAGAACACTAAGCAGTTTCTCAGAAAGCTTCTTTCCAGATTTCATCTGAGGATATTTCCTTTTTCACCATAGCCCTCTATGGGCTTCCAAATATCACTTTGCCAATTCCACAAGAACTGTCTTAGCGAAAGTCTTCTTGAGGGGAAAGCTGTAACTCTGTGAGATGATTTCACAGAACACAAAGAAGTTTCTCAGAAAGCTTCTTTCTCTTTGTTATCGGAGGATATTTCCTTTGGCCCTATAGTCTTCAAAGGGATCCGAAATATCTGTTCTCAGATTCCACAGAAATAAGGCTAGCAAAGAGATCCACGAAATACAGCTGTAACTCTGTGAGATGAATTTACAGAACACTAAGGAGTTTCTAATAAAGCTTCTATCCAGATTTCATCTGAGGATATTTCCTTTTTCACCATAGCCCTCTAAGGGCTTCCAAATATCACTTTGCCAATTCCACAAGAACTGTCTTAGCGAAAGGCTTCTTGAGGGGAAAGCTGTAACTCTGCGAGATGATTTCACACAACACAAAGAAGTTTCTCAGAAAGCTTCTTTCTCTTTGTTATCGGAGGATATATACTTTGGCCCTATAGTCTTCGAAGGGATCCGAAATATCTATTCTCAGATTCCTCAGAAATAAGGCTAGCAAAGAGATCCAAGAAATTCAGATGTAACTCTCTAAGATGAATTAACAGAACACTAAGCAGTTTCTAAGAAAGCTTCTTTCCAGATTTCATCTGAGGATATTTCCTTTTTCACCATAGCCCTCTATGGGCTTCCAAATATCACTTTGCCAATTCCACAAGAACTGTCTTAGCGAAAGCCTTCTTGAGGGGAAAGCTGTAACTCTGTGAGATGATTTCACAGAACACAAAGAAGTTTCTCAGAAAGCTTCTTTCTCTTTGTTATCGGAGGATATTTCCTTTGGCCCTATAGTCTTCAAAGGGATCCGAAATATCTGTTCTCAGATTCCACAGAAATAAGGCTAGCAAAGAGATCCACGAAATACAGATGTAACTCTGTGAGGTGAATTAACAGGACACTTAGCAGTTTCTAGGAAAGCTTCTTTCCAGATTTCATCTGAGGATATTTCCTTTTTCACCATAGCCCTCTATGGGCTTCCAAATATCACTTTGCCAATTCCACAAGAACTGTCTTAGCGAAAGGCTTCTCTAGCGGAAAGCTGTAACTCTGTGAGATGATTTCACAGAACACAAAGAAGTTTCTCAGAAGGCTTCTTTCTCTTTGTTATAGGAGGATATTTCCTTTGGCCCTATAGTCTTCAAAGGGATCCGAAATATCTGTTCTCAGATTCCACAGAAATAAGGCTAGCAAAGAGATCCACGAAATACAGATGTAAATCTGTGAGATGAATTAACAGAACACTAAGCAGTTTCCAAGAAAGCTTCTTTCCAGATTTCATCTGAGGATATTTCCTTTTTCACCATAGCCCTCTATGGGCTTCCAAATATCACTTTGCCAATTCCACAAGAACTGTCTTAGCGAAAGGCTTCTCTAGCGGAAAGCTGTAACTCTGTGAGATGTTTTCACAGAACACAAAGAAGTTTCTCAGAAAGCTTCTTTCTCTTTGTTATCGGAGGATATTTCCTTTGGCCCTATAGCCTTCAAAGGGATCCGAAATATATGTTCTCAGATTCCACAGAAATAAGGCTAGCAAAGAGATCCATGAAATACAGATGTAACTCTGTGAGATGAATTAACAGAACACTAAGCAGTTTCTCAGAAAGCTTCTTTCCAGATTTCATCTGAGGATATTTCCTTTTTCACCATATCCCTCTATGGGCTTCCAAATATCACTTTGCCAATTCCACAAGAACTGTCTTAGCGAAAGGCTTCTCGAGAGGAAAGCTGTAACTCTGTGAGATGATTTCACAGAACACAAAGAAGTTTCTCAGAAAGCTTCTTTCTCTTTGTTATCGGAGGATATTTCCTTTGGCCCTATAGTCTTCAAAGGGATCCGAAATATCTGTTCTCAGATTCCACAGAAATAAGGCTAGCAAAGAGATCCACGAAATACAGATGTAACTCGGTGAGATGAATTAACAGAACACTAAGCAGTTTCCAAGAAAGCTTCTTTCCAGATTTCATCTGAGGATATTTCCTTTTTCACCATAGCCTTCTATGGGCTTCCAAATATCACTTTGCCAATTCCACAAGAACTGTCTTAGCGAAAGGCTTCTTGAGGGGAAAGCTGTAACTCTGTGAGATGATTTCACAGAACACAAAGAAGTTTCTCAGAAAGCTTCTTTCTCTTTGTTAACGGAGGATATTTCCTTTGGACCTATAGTCTTCAAAGGGATCCGAAATATCTGTTCTCAGATTCCACAGAAATAAGGCTAGCAAAGAGATCCACGAAATACAGATGTAACTCTGTGAAATGAATTAACAGGACACTTAGCAGATTCTAGGAAAGCTTCTTTCCAGGTTTCATCTGAGGATATTTCCTTTTTCACCATAGCCCTCTATGGGCTTCCAAATATCACTTTGCCAATTCCACAAGAACTGTCTTAGCGAAAGGCTTCTCTAGCGGAAAGCTGTAACTCTGTGAGATGATTTCACAGAACACAAAGAAGTTTCTCAGAAACCTTCTTTCTCTTTGTTATCGGAGGATATTTCCTTTGGCCCTATAGCCTTCAAAGGGATCCGAAATATCTGTTCTCAGATTCCACAGAAATAAGGCTAGCAAAGAGATCCACGAAATACAGATGTAACTCTGTGAGATGAATTAACAGAACACTAAGCAGTTTCTCAGAAAGCTTCTTTCCAGATTTCATCTGAGGATATTTCCTTTTTCACCATAGCCCTCTATGGGCTTCCAAATATCACTTTGCCAATTCCACAAGAACTGTCTTAGCGAAAGTCTTCTTGAGGGGAAAGCTGTAACTCTGTGAGATGATTTCACAGAACACAAAGAAGTTTCTCAGAAAGCTTCTTTCTCTTTGTTATCGGAGGATATTTCCTTTGGCCCTATAGTCTTCAAAGGGATCCGAAATATCTGTTCTCAGATTCCACAGAAATAAGGCTAGCAAAGAGATCCACGAAATACAGCTGTAACTCTGTGAGATGAATTTACAGAACACTAAGGAGTTTCTAATAAAGCTTCTATCCAGATTTCATCTGAGGATATTTCCTTTTTCACCATAGCCCTCTAAGGGCTTCCAAATATCACTTTGCCAATTCCACAAGAACTGTCTTAGCGAAAGGCTTCTTGAGGGGAAAGCTGTAACTCTGCGAGATGATTTCACACAACACAAAGAAATTTCTCAGAAAGCTTCTTTCTCTTTGTTATCAGAGGATATATACTTTGGCCCTATAGTCTTCAAAGGGATCCGAAATATCTATTCTCAGATTCCTCAGAAATAAGGCTAGCAAAGAGATCCAAGAAATTCAGATGTAACTCTCTAAGATGAATTAACAGAACACTAAGCAGTTTCTCAGAAAGCTTCTTTCCAGATTTCATCTGAGGATATTTCCTTTTTCACCATAGCCCTCTATGGGCTTCCAAATATCACTTTGCCAATTCCACAAGAACTGTGTTAGCGAAAGCCTTCTTGAGGGGAAAGCTGTAACTCTGTGAGATGATTTCACAGAACACAAAGAAGTTTCTCAGAAAGCTTCTTTCTCTTTGTTATCGGAGGATATTTCCTTTGGCCCTATAGTCTTCAAAGGGATCTGAAATATCTGTTCTTAGATTCCACAGAAATAAGGCTAGCAAAGAGATCCACGAAATACAGATGTAACTCTGTGAGATGAATTAACAGAACACTAAGCAGTTTCTCAGAAAGCTTCTTTCCAGATTTCATCTGAGGATATTTCCTTTTTCACCATAGCCCTCTATGGGCTTCCAAATATCACTTTGCCAATTCCACAAGAACTGTCTTAGCGAAAGGCTTCTTGAGGGGAAAGCTGTAACTCTGTGAGATGATTTCACAGAACACAAAGAAGTTTCTCAGAAAGCTTCTTTCTCTTTGTTATCGGAGGATATTTCCTTTGGCCCTATAGTCTTCAAAGGGATCCGAATTATCTGTTCTCAGATTCCACAGAAATAAGGCTAACAAAGAGATCCACGAAATGCAGATGTAACTCTGTGCGATGAATTAACAGGACACTTAGCAGTTTCTAAGAAAGCTTCCTTGCAGATTTCATCTGAGGATATTTCCTTTTTCACCATAGCCCTCTAAGGGCTTCCAAATATCACTTTGCCAATTCCACAAGAACTGTCTTAGCGAAAGGCTTCTTGAGGGGAAAGCTGTAACTCTGTGAGATGATTTCACAGAACACAAAGAAGTTTCTCAGAAAGCTTCTTTCTCTTTGTTATCGGAGGATATTTCCTTTGGCCCTATAGTCTTCAAAGGGATCCGAAATATCTGTTCTCAGATTCCACAGAAATAAGGCTAGCAAAGAGATCCACGAAATACAGATGTAACTCTGTGAGATGAATTAACAGGACACTTAGCAGTTTCTAGGAAAGCTTGTTTCCAGATTTCATCTGAGGATATTTCCTTTTTCACCATAGCCCCCTATGGGCTTCCAAATATCACTTTGCCAATTCCACAAGAACTGTCTTAGCGAAAGGCTTCTCGAGGGGAAAGCTGTAACTCTGTGAGATGATTTCACAGAACACAAAGAAGTTTCTCAGAAAGCTTCTTTCTCTTTGTTATCGGAGGATATTTCCTTTGGCCCTATAGTCTTCAAAGGGATCCGAAATATCTGTTCTCAGATTCCAGAGAAATAAGGCTAGCAAAGAGATCCACGAAATACAGATGTAAGTCTGTGAGATGAATTAACAGAACACTAAGCAGTTTCTCAGAAAGCTTCTTTCCAGATTTCATCTGAGGATATTTCCTTTTTCCCCATAGCCCTCTATGGGCTTCCAAATATCACTTTTCCAATTCCACAAGAACTGTCTAAGCGAAAGGCTTCTCGAGAGGAAAGCTGTAACTCTGTGAGATGATTTCACAGAACACAAAGAAGTTTCTCAGAAAGCTTCTTTCTCTTTGTTATCGGAGGATATTTCCTTTGGCCCTATAGTCTTCAAAGGGATCCGAAATATCTGTTCTCAGATTCCACAGAAATAAGGCTAGCAAAGAGATCCACGAAATACAGATGTAACTCTGTGAGATGAATTAACAGAACACTAAGCAGTTTCCAAGAAAGCTTCTTTCCAGATTTCATCTGAGGATATTTCCTTTTTCACCATAGCCTTCTATGGGCTTCCAAATATCACTTTGCCAATTCCACAAGAACTGTCTTAGCGAAAGGCTTCTTGAGGGGAAAGCTGTAACTCTGTGAGATGATTTCACAGAACACAAAGAAGTTTCTCAGAAAGCTTCTTTCTCTTTGTTAACGGAGGATATTTCCTTTGGACCTATAGTCTTCAAAGGGATCCGAAATATCTGTTCTCAGATTCCACAGAAATAAGGCTAGCAAAGAGATCCACGAAATACAGATGTAACTCTGTGAGATGAATTAACAGGACACTTAGCAGTTTCTAGGAAAGCTTCTTTCCAGGTTTCATCTGAGGATATTTCCTTTTTCACCATAGCCCTCTATGGGCTTCCAAATATCACTTTGCCAATTCCACACGAACTGTCTTAGCGAAAGGCTTCTTGAGGGGAAAGCTGTAACTCTGTGAGATGATTTCACAGAACACAAAGAAGTTTCTCAGAAAGCTTCTTTCTCTTTGTTATCGGAGGATATTTCCTTTGGCCCTATAGCCTTCAAAGGGATCCGAAATATCAGTTCTCAGATTCCACAGAAATAAGGCTAGCAAAGAGATCCATGAAATACAGATGTAACTCTGTGAGATGAATTAACAGAACACTAAGCAGTTTCTCAGAAAGCTTCTTTCCAGATTTCATCTGAGGATATTTCCTTTTTCACCATAGCCCTCTATGGGCTTCCAATTATCACTTTGCCAATTCCACAAGAACTGTCTTAGCGAAAGTCTTCTTGAGGGGAAAGCTGTAACTCTGTGAGATGATTTCACAGAACACAAAGAAGTTTCTCAGAAAGCTTCTTTCTCTTTGTTATCGGAGGATATTTCCTTTGGCCCTATAGTCTTCAAAGGGATCCGAAATATCTGTTCTCAGATTCCACAGAAATAAGGCTAGCAAAGAGATCCACGAAATACAGCTGTAACTCTGTGAGATGAATTTACAGAACACTAAGGAGTTTCTAATAAAGCTTCTATCCAGATTTCATCTGAGGATATTTCCTTTTTCACCATAGCCCTCTAAGGGCTTCCAAATATCACTTTGCCAATTCCACAAGAACTGTCTTAGCGAAAGGCTTCTTGAGGGGAAAGCTGTAACTCTGCGAGATGATTTCACACAACACAAAGAAGTTTCTCAGAAAGCTTCTTTCTCTTTGTTATCGGAGGATATATACTTTGGCCCTATAGTCTTCAAAGGGATCCGAAATATCTATTCTCAGATTCCTCAGAAATAAGGCTAGCAAAGAGATCCAAGAAATTCAGATGTAACTCTCTAAGATGAATTAACAGAACACTAAGCAGTTTCTAAGAAAGCTTCTTTCCAGATTTCATCTGAGGATATTTCCTTTTTCACCATAGCCCTCTAAGGGCTTCCAAATATCACTTTGCCAATTCCACAAGAACTGTCTTAGCGAAAGGCTTCTTGAGGGGAAAGCTTTAACTCTGTGAGATGATTTCACAGAACACAAAGAAGTTTCTCAGAAAGCTTCTTTCTCTTTGTTATCGGAGGATATTTCCTTTGGCCCTATAGTCTTCAAAGGGATCCGAATTATCTGTTCTCAGATTCCACAGAAATAAGGCTAACAAAGAGATCCACGAAATGCAGATGTAACTCTGTGCGATGAATTAACAGGACACTTAGCAGTTTCTAAGAAAGCTTCTTTGCAGATTTCATCTGAGGATATTTCCTTTTTCACCATAGCCCTCTAAGGACTTCCAAATATCACTTTGCCAATTCCACAAGAACTGTCTTAGCGAAAGGCTTCTTGAGGGGAAAGCTGTAACTCTGTGAGATGATTTCACAGAACACAAAGAAGTTTCTCAGAAAGCTTCTTTCTCTTTGTTATCGGAGGATATTTCCTTTGGCCCTATAGTCTTCAAAGGGATCCGAAATATCTGTTCTCAGATTCCACAGAAATAAGGCTAGCAAAGAGATCCACGAAATACAGATGTAACTCTGTGAGATGAATTAACAGGACACTTAGCAGTTTCTAGGAAAGCTTGTTTCCAGATTTCATCTGAGGATATTTCCTTTTTCACCATAGCCCTCTATGGGCTTCCAAATATCAGTTTGCCAATTCCACAAGAACTGTCTTAGTGAAAGGCTTCTCGAGGGGAAAGCTGTAACTCTGTGAGATGATTTCACAGAACACAAAGAAGTTTCTCAGAAAGCTTCTTTCTCTTTGTTATCGGAGGATATTTCCTTTGGCCCTATAGTCTTCAAAGGGATCCGAAATATCTGTTCTCAGATTCCAGAGAAATAAGGCTAGCAAAGAGATCCACGAAATACAGATGTAAGTCTGTGAGATGAATTAACAGAACACTAAGCAGTTTCTCAGAAAGCTTCTTTTCAGATTTCATCTGAGGATATTTCCTTTTTCACCATAGCCCTCTATGGGCTTCCAAATATCACTTTTCCAATTCCACAAGAACTGTCTTAGCGAAAGGCTTCTCGAGAGGAAAGCTGTAACTCTGTGAGATGATTTCACAGAACACAAAGAAGTTTCTCAGAAAGCTTCTTTCTCTTTGTTATCGGAGGATATTTCCTTTGGCCCTATAGTCTTCAAAGGGATCCGAATTATCTGTTCTCAGATTCCACAGAAATAAGGCTAACAAAGAGATCCACGAAATGCAGATGTAACTCTGTGCGATGAATTAACAGGACACTTAGCAGTTTCTAAGAAAGCTTCCTTGCAGATTTCATCTGAGGATATTTCCTTTTTCACCATAGCCCTCTAAGGGCTTCCAAATATCACTTTGCCAATTCCACAAGAACTGTCTTAGCGAAAGGCTTCTTGAGGGGAAAGCTGTAACTCTGTGAGATGATTTCACAGAACACAAAGAAGTTTCTCAGAAAGCTTCTTTCTCTTTGTTATCGGAGGATATTTCCTTTGGCCCTATAGTCTTCAAAGGGATCCGAAATATCTGTTCTCAGATTCCACAGAAATAAGGCTAGCAAAGAGATCCACGAAATACAGATGTAACTCTGTGAGATGAATTAACAACACTTAGCAGTTTTTAGGAAAGCTTGTTTCCAGATTTCATCTGAGGATATTTCCTTTTTCACCATAGACCCCTATGGGCTTCCAAATATCACTTTGCCAATTCCACAAGAACTGTCTTAGCGAAAGGCTTCTCGAGGGGAAAGCTGTAACTCTGTGAGATGATTTCACAGAACACAAAGAAGTTTCTCAGAAAGCTTCTTTCTCTTTGTTATCGGAGGATATTTCCTTTGGCCCTATAGTCTTCAAAGGGATCCGAAATATCTGTTCTCAGATTCCAGAGAAATAAGGCTAGCAAAGAGATCCACGAAATACAGATGTAAGTCTGTGAGATGAATTAACAGAACACTAAGCAGTTTCTCAGAAAGCTTCTTTCCAGATTTCATCTGAGGATATTTGTTTTTCACCATAGCCCTCTATGGGCTTCCAAATATCACTTTTCCAATTCCACAAGAACTGTCTTAGCGAAAGGCTTCTCGAGAGGAAAGCTGTAACTCTGTGAGATGATTTCACAGAACACAAAGAAGTTTCTCAGAAAGCTTCTTTCTCTTTGTTATCGGAGGATATTTCCTTTGACCCTATAGTCTTCAAAGGGATCCGAAATATCTGTTCTCAGATTCCACAGAAATAAGGCTAGCAAAGAGATCCACGAAATACAGATGTAACTCTGTTAGATGAATTAACAGAACACTAAGCAGTTTCCAAGAAAGCTTCTTTCCCGATTTCATCTGAGGATATTTCCTTTTTCACCATAGCCTTCTATGGGCTTCCAAATATCACTTTGCCAATTCCACAAGAACTGTCTTAGCGAAAGGCTTCTTGAGGGGAAAGCTGTAACTCTGTGAGATGATTTCACAGAACACAAAGAAGTTTCTCAGAAAGCTTCTTTCTCTTTGTTAACGGAGGATATTTCCTTTGGACCTATAGTCTTCAAAGGGATCCGAAATATCTGTTCTCAGATTCCACAGAAATAAGGCTAGCAAAGAGATCCACGAAATACAGATGTAACTCTGTGAGATGAATTAACAGGACACTTAGCAGTTTCTAGGAAAGCATCTTTCCAGGTTTCATCTGAGGATATTTCCTTTTTCACCATAGCCCTCTATGGGCTTCCAAATATCACTTTGCCAATTCCACAAGAACTGTCTTAGCGAAAGGCTTCTCTAGCGGAAAGCTGTAACTCTGTGAGATGATTTCACAGAACACAAAGAAGTTTCTCAGAAAGCTTCTTTCTCTTTGTTATCGGAGGATATTTCCTTTGGCCCTATAGCCTTCAAAGGGATCCGAAATATCAGTTCTCAGATTCCACAGAAATAAGGCTAGCAAAGAGATCCATGAAATACAGATGTAACTCTGTGAGATGAATTAACAGAACACTAAGCAGTTTCTCAGAAAGCTTCTTTCCAGATTTCATCTGAGGATATTTCCTTTTTCACCATAGCCCTCTATGGGCTTCCAAATATCACTTTGCCAATTCCACAAGAACTGTCTTAGCGAAAGTCTTCTTGAGGGGAAAGCTGTAACTCTGTGAGATGATTTCACAGAACACAAAGAAGTTTCTCAGAAAGCTTCTTTCTCTTTGTTATCGGAGGATATTTCCTTTGGCCCTATAGTCTTCAAAGGGATCCGAAATATCTGTTCTCAGATTCCACAGAAATAAGTCTAGCAAAGAGATCCACGAAATACAGCTGTAACTCTGTGAGATGAATTTACAGAACACTAAGGAGTTTCTAATAAAGCTTCTATCCAGATTTCATCTGAGGATATTTCCTTTTTCACCATAGCCCTCTAAGGGCTTCCAAATATCACTTTGCCAATTCCACAAGAACTGTCTTAGCGAAAGGCTTCTTGAGGGGAAAGCTGTAACTCTGCGAGATGATTTCACACAACACAAAGAAGTTTCTCAGAAAGCTTCTTTCTCTTTGTTATCGGAGGATATATCCTTTGGCCCTATAGTCTTCAAAGGGATCCGAAATATCTATTCTCAGATTCCTCAGAAATAAGGCTAGCAAAGAGATCCAAGAAATTCAGATGTAACTCTCTAAGATGAATAAACAGAACACTAAGCAGTTTCTAAGAAAGCTTCTTTCCAGATTTCATCTAAGGATATTTCCTTTTTCACCATAGCCCTCTATGGGCTTCCAAATATCACTTTGCCAATTCCACAAGAACTGTCTTAGCGAAAGCCTTCTTGAGGGGAAAGCTGTAACTCTGTGAGATGATTTCACAGAACACAAAGAAGTTTCTCAGAAAGCTTCTTTCTCTTTGTTATCGGAGGATATTTCCTTTGGCCCTCTAGTCTTCAAAGGGATCTGAAATATCTGTTCTCAGATTCCACAGAAATAAGGCTAGCAAAGAGATCCACGAAATACAGATGTAACTCTGTGAGATTAATTAACAGAACACTAAGCAGTTTCTCAGAAAGCTTCTTTCCAGATTTCATCTGAGGATATTTCCTTTTTCACCATAGCCCTCTAAGGGCTTCCAAATATCACTTTGCCAATTCCACAAGAACTGTCTTAGCGAAAGGCTTCCTGAGGGGAAATCTTTAACTCTGTGAGATGATTTCACAGAACACAAAGAAGTTTCTCAGAAAGCTTCTTTCTCTTTGTTATCGGAGGATATTTCCTTTGGCCCTATAGTCTTCAAAGGGATCCGAATTATCTGTTCTCAGATTCCACAGAAATAAGGCTAACAAAGAGATCCACGAAATGCAGATGTAACTCTGTGCGATGAATTAACAGGACACTTAGCAGTTTCTAAGAAAGCTTCTTTGCAGATTTCATCTGAGGATATTTCCTTTTTCACCATAGCCCTCTAAGGGCTTCCAAATATCACTTTGCCAATTCCACAAGAACTGTCTTAGCGAAAGGCTTCTTGAGGGGAAAGCTGTAACTCTGTGAGATGATTTCACAGAACACAAAGAAGTTTCTCAGAAAGCTTCTTTCTCTTTGTTATCGGAGGATATTTCCTTTGGCCCTATAGTCTTCAAAGGGATCCGAAATATCTGTTCTCAGATTCCACAGAAATAAGGCTAGCAAAGAGATCCACGAAATACAGATGTAACTCTGTGAGATGAATTAACAGGACACTTAGCAGTTTCTAGGAAAGCTTCTTTCCAGATTTCATCTGAGGATATTTCCTTTTTCACCATAGCCCTCTATGGGCTTCCAAATATCACTTTGCCAATTCCACAAGAACTGTCTTAGCGAAAGGCTTCTCGAGGGGAAAGCTGTAACTCTGTGAGATGATTTCACAGAACACAAAGAAGTTTCTCAGAAAGCTTCTTTCTCTTTGTTATCGGAGGATATTTCCTTTGGCCCTATAGTCTTCAAAGGGATCCGAAATATCTGTTCTCAGATTCCAGAGAAATAACGCTAGCAAAGAGATCCACGAAATACAGCTGTAAGTCTGTGAGATGAATTAACAGAACACTAAGCAGTTTCCAAGAAAGCTTCTTTCCAGATTTCATCTGAGGATATTTCCTTTTTCACCATAGCCCTCTATGGGCTTCCAAATATCACTTTTCCAATTCCACAAGAACTGTCTTAGCGAAAGGCTTCTCGAGAGGAAAGCTGTAACTCTGTGAGATGATTTCACAGAACACAAAGAAGTTTCTCAGAAAGCTTCTTTCTCTTTGTTATCGGAGGATATTTCCTTTGGCCCTATAGTCTTCAAAGGGATCCGAAATATCTGTTCTCAGATTCCACAGAAATAAGGCTAGCAAAGAGATCCACGAAATACAGATGTAACTCTGTGAGATGAATTAACAGAACACTAAGCAGTTTCCAAGAAAGCTTCTTTCCAGATTTCATCTGAGGATATTTCCTTTTTCATCATAGCCTTCTATGGGGTTCCAAATATCACTTTGCCAATTCCACAAGAACTGTCTTAGCGAAAGGCTTCCTGAGGGGAAAGCTGTAACTCTGTGAGATGATTTCACAGAACACAAAGAAGTTTCTCAGAAAGCTTCTTTCTCTTTGTTAACGGAGGATATTTCCTTTGGCCCTATAGTCTTCAAAGGGATCCGACATATCTGTTCTCAGATTCCACAGAAATAAGGCTAGCAAAGAGATCCACGAAATACAGATGTAACTCTGTGAGATGAATTAACAGGACACTTAGCAGTTTCTAGGAAAGCTTCTTTCCAGGTTTCATCTGAGGATATTTCCTTTTTCACCATAGCCCTCTATGGGCTTCCAAATATCACTTTTCCAATTCCACAAGAACTGTCTTAGCGAAAGGCTTCTCGAGAGGAAAGCTGTAACTCTGTGAGATGATTTCACAGAACACAAAGAAGTTTCTCAGAAAGCTTCTTTCTCTTTGTTATCGGAGGATATTTCCTTTGGCCCTATAGTCTTCAAAGGGATCCGAAATATCTGTTCTCAGATTCCACAGAAATAAGGCTAGCAAAGAGATCCACGAAATACAGATGTAACTCTGTGAGATGAATTAACAGAACACTAAGCAGTTTCCAAGAAAGCTTCTTTCCAGATTTCATCTGAGGATATTTCCTTTTTCACCATAGCCTTCTATGGGCTTCCAAATATCACTTTGCCAATTCCACAAGAACTGTCTTAGCGAAAGGCTTCTTGAGGGGAAAGCTGTAACTCTGTGAGATGATTTCACAGAACACAAAGAAGTTTCTCAGAAAGCTTCTTTCTCTTTGTTAACGGAGGATATTTCCTTTGGCCCTATAGTCTTCAAAGGGATCCGAAATATCTGTTCTCAGATTCCAGAGAAATAAGGCTAGCAAAGAGATCCACGAAATACAGATGTAACTCTGTGAGATGAATTAACAGGACACTTAGCAGTTTCTAGGAAAGCTTCTTTCCAGGTTTCATCTGAGGATATTTCCTTTTTCACCATAGCCCTCTATGGGCTTCCAAATATCACTTTGCCAATTCCACAAGAACTGTCTTAGCGAAAGGCTTCTCTAGCGGAAAGCTGTAACTCTGTGAGATGATTTCACAGAACACAAAGAAGTTTCTCAGAAAGCTTCTTTCTCTTTGTTATCGGAGGATATTTCCTTTGGCCGTATAGCCTTCAAAGGGATCCGAAATATCTGTTCTCAGATTCCACAGAAATAAGGCTAGCAAAGAGATCCATGAAATACAGATGTAACTCTGTGAGATGAATTAACAGAACACTAAGCAGTTTCTCAGAAAGCTTCTTTCCAGATTTCATCTGAGGATATTTCCTTTTTCACCATAGCCCTCTATGGGCTTCCAAATATCACTTTGCCAATTCCACAAGAACTGTCTTAGCGAAAGTCTTCTTGAGGGGAAAGCTGTAACTCTGTGAGATGATTTCACAGAACACAAAGAAGTTTCTCAGAAAGCTTCTTTCTCTTTGTTATCGGAGGATATTTCCTTTGGCCCTATAGTCTTCAAAGGGATCCGAAATATCTATTCTCAGATTCCACAGAAATAAGGCTAGCAAAGAGATCCACGAAAAACAGCTGTAACTCTGTGAGATGAATTTACAGAACACTAAGGAGTTTCTAATAAAGCTTCTATCCAGATTTCATCTGAGGATATTTCCTTTTTCACCATAGCCCTCTAAGGGCTTCCAAATATCACTTTGCCAATTCCACAAGAACTGTCTTAGCGAAAGGCTTCTTGAGGGGAAAGCTGTAACTCTGCGAGATGATTTCACACAACACAAAGAAGTTTCTCAGAAAGCTTCTTTCTCTTTGTTATCGGAGGATATATACTTTGGCCCTATAGTCTTCAAAGGGATCCGAAATATCTGTTCTCAGATTCCACAGAAATAAGGCTAGCAAAGAGATCCACGAAATACAGATGTAACTCTGTGAGATGAATTAACAGAACACTAAGCAGTTTCCAAGAAAGCTTCTTTCCAGATTTCATCTGAGGATATTTCCTTTTTCATCATAGCCTTCTATGGGGTTCCAAATATCACTTTGCCAATTCCACAAGAACTGTCTTAGCGAAAGGCTTCCTGAGGGGAAAGCTGTAACTCTGTGAGATGATTTCACAGAACACAAAGAAGTTTCTCAGAAAGCTTCTTTCTCTTTGTTAACGGAGGATATTTCCTTTGGCCCTATAGTCTTCAAAGGGATCCGACATATCTGTTCTCAGATTCCACAGAAATAAGGCTAGCAAAGAGATCCACGAAATACAGATGTAACTCTGTGAGATGAATTAACAGGACACTTAGCAGTTTCTAGGAAAGCTTCTTTCCAGGTTTCATCTGAGGATATTTCCTTTTTCACCATAGCCCTCTATGGGCTTCCAAATATCACTTTTCCAATTCCACAAGAACTGTCTTAGCGAAAGGCTTCTCGAGAGGAAAGCTGTAACTCTGTGAGATGATTTCACAGAACACAAAGAAGTTTCTCAGAAAGCTTCTTTCTCTTTGTTATCGGAGGATATTTCCTTTGGCCCTATAGTCTTCAAAGGGATCCGAAATATCTGTTCTCAGATTCCACAGAAATAAGGCTAGCAAAGAGATCCACGAAATACAGATGTAACTCTGTGAGATGAATTAACAGAACACTAAGCAGTTTCCAAGAAAGCTTCTTTCCAGATTTCATCTGAGGATATTTCCTTTTTCACCATAGCCTTCTATGGGCTTCCAAATATCACTTTGCCAATTCCACAAGAACTGTCTTAGCGAAAGGCTTCTTGAGGGGAAAGCTGTAACTCTGTGAGATGATTTCACAGAACACAAAGAAGTTTCTCAGAAAGCTTCTTTCTCTTTGTTAACGGAGGATATTTCCTTTGGCCCTATAGTCTTCAAAGGGATCCGAAATATCTGTTCTCAGATTCCAGAGAAATAAGGCTAGCAAAGAGATCCACGAAATACAGATGTAACTCTGTGAGATGAATTAACAGGACACTTAGCAGTTTCTAGGAAAGCTTCTTTCCAGGTTTCATCTGAGGATATTTCCTTTTTCACCATAGCCCTCTATGGGCTTCCAAATATCACTTTGCCAATTCCACAAGAACTGTCTTAGCGAAAGGCTTCTCTAGCGGAAAGCTGTAACTCTGTGAGATGATTTCACAGAACACAAAGAAGTTTCTCAGAAAGCTTCTTTCTCTTTGTTATCGGAGGATATTTCCTTTGGCCCTATAGCCTTCAAAGGGATCCGAAATATCTGTTCTCAGATTCCACAGAAATAAGGCTAGCAAAGAGATCCATGAAATACAGATGTAACTCTGTGAGATGAATTAACAGAACACTAAGCAGTTTCTCAGAAAGCTTCTTTCCAGATTTCATCTGAGGATATTTCCTTTTTCACCATAGCCCTCTATGGGCTTCCAAATATCACTTTGCCAATTCCACAAGAACTGTCTTAGCGAAAGTCTTCTTGAGGGGAAAGCTGTAACTCTGTGAGATGATTTCACAGAACACAAAGAAGTTTCTCAGAAAGCTTCTTTCTCTTTGTTATCGGAGGATATTTCCTTTGGCCCTATAGTCTTCAAAGGGATCCGAAATATCTATTCTCAGATTCCACAGAAATAAGGCTAGCAAAGAGATCCACGAAATACAGCTGTAACTCTGTGAGATGAATTTACAGAACACTAAGGAGTTTCTAATAAAGCTTCTATCCAGATTTCATCTGAGGATATTTCCTTTTTCACCATAGCCCTCTAAGGGCTTCCAAATATCACTTTGCCAATTCCACAAGAACTGTCTTAGCGAAAGGCTTCTTGAGGGGAAAGCTGTAACTCTGCGAGATGATTTCACACAACACAAAGAAGTTTCTCAGAAAGCTTCTTTCTCTTTGTTATCGGAGGATATATACTTTGGCCCTATAGTCTTCAAAGGGATCCGAAAATATCTATTCTCAGATTCCTCAGAAATAAGGCTAGCAAAGAGATCCAAGAAATTCAGATGTAACTCTCTAAGATGAATTAACAGAACACTAAGCAGTTTCTAAGAAAGCTTCTTTCCAGATTTCATCTGAGGATATTTCCTTTTTCACCATAGCCCTCTATGGGCTTCCAAATATCACTTTGCCAATTCCACAAGAACTGTGTTAGCGAAAGCCTTCTTGAGGGGAAAGCTGTAACTCTGTGAGATGATTTCACAGAACACAAAGAAGTTTCTCAGAAAGCTTCTTTCTCTTTGTTATCGGAGGATATTTCCTTTGGCCCTCTAGTCTTCAAAGGGATCTGAAATATCTGTTCTCAGATTCCACAGAAATAAGGCTAGCAAAGAGATCCACGAAATACAGATGTAACTCTGTGAGATGAATTAACAGAACACTAAGCAGTTTCTCAGAAAGCTTCTTTCCAGATTTCATCTGAGGATATTTCCTTTTTCACCATAGCCCTCTAAGGGCTTCCAAATATCACTTTGCCAATTCCACAAGAACTGTCTTAGCGAAAGGCTTCTTGAGGGGAAAGCTGTAACTCTGTGAGATGATTTCACAGAACACAAAGAAGTTTCTCAGAAAGCTTCTTTCTCTTTGTTATCGGAGGATATTTCCTTTGGCCCTATAGTCTTCAAAGGGATCCGAATTATCTGTTCTCAGATTCCACAGAAATAAGGCTAACAAAGAGATCCACGAAATGCAGATGTAACTCTGTGCGATGAATTAACAGGACACTTAGCAGTTTCTAAGAAAGCTTCTTTCCAGATTTCATCTGAGGATATTTCCTTTTTCACCATAGCCCTCTAAGGGCTTCCAAATATCACTTTGCCAATTCCACAAGAACTGTCTTAGCGAAAGGCTTCTTGAGGGGAAAGCTGTAACTCTGTGAGATGATTTCACAGAACACAAAGAAGTTTCTCAGAAAGCTTCTTTCTCTTTGTTATCGGAGGATATTTCCTTTGGCCCTATAGTCTTCAAAGGGATCCGAAATATCTGTTCTCAGATTCCACAGAAATAAGGCTAGCAAAGAGATCCACGAAATACAGATGTAACTCTGTGAGATGAATTAACAGGACACTTAGCAGTTTCTAGGAAAGCTTGTTTCCAGATTTCATCTGAGGATATTTCCTTTTTCACCATAGCCCTCTATGGGCTTCCAAATATCACTTTGCCAATTCCACAAGAACTGTCTTAGCGAAAGGCTTCTCGAGGGGAAAGCTGTAACTCTGTGAGATGATTTCACAGAACACAAAGAAGTTTCTCAGAAAGCTTCTTTCTCTTTGTTATCGGAGGATATTTCCTTTGGCCCTATAGTCTTCAAAGGGATCCGAAATATCTGTTCTCAGATTCCAGAGAAATAAGGCTAGCAAAGAGATCCACGTAATACAGATGTAAGTCTGTGAGATGAATTAACAGAACACTAAGCAGTTTCTCAGAAAGCTTCTTTCCAGATTTCATCTGAGGATATTTCCTTTTTCACCATAGCCCTCTATGGGCTTCCAAATATCACTTTTCCAATTCCACAAGAACTGTCTTAGCGAAAGGCTTCTCGAGAGGAAAGCTGTAACTCTGTGAGATGATTTCACAGAACACAAAGAAGTTTCTCAGAAAGCTTCTTTCTCTTTGTTATCGGAGGATATTTCCTTTGGCCCTATAGTCTTCAAAGGGATCCGAAATATCTGTTCTCAGATTCCACAGAAATAAGGCTAGCAAAGAGATCCACGAAATACAGATGTAACTCTGTGAGATGAATTAACAGAACACTAAGCAGTTTCCAAGAAAGCTTCTTTCCAGATTTCATCTGAGGATATTTCCTTTTTCACCATAGCCCTCTATGGGCTTCCAAATATCACTTTGCCAATTCCACAAGAACTGTCTTAGCGAAAGGCTTCCTGAGGGGAAAGCTGTAACTCTGTGAGATGATTTCACAGAACACAAAGAAGTTTCTCAGAAGGCTTCTTTCTCTTTGTTATAGGAGGATATTTCCTTTGGCCCTATAGTCTTCAAAGGGATCCGAAATATCTGTTCTCAGATTCCACAGAAATAAGGCTAGCAAAGAGATCCACGAAATACAGATGTAACTCTGTGAGATGAATTAACAGAACACTAAGCAGTTTCCAAGAAAGCTTCTTTCCAGATTTCATCTGAGGATATTTCCTTTTTCACCATAGCCCTCTATGGGCTTCCAAATATCACTTTGCCAATTCCACAAGAACTGTCTTAGCGAAAGGCTTCTTGAGGGGAAAGCTGTAACTCTGTGAGATGATTTCACAGAACACAAAGAATTTTCTCAGAAAGCTTCTTTCTCTTTGTTATCAGAGGATATTTCCTTTGGCCCTATAGTCTTCAAAGGGATCCGAAATATCTGTTCTCAGATTCCACAGAAATAAGGCTAGCAAAGAGATCCATGAAATACAGATGTAACTCTGTGAGATGAATTAACAGAACACTAAGCAGTTTCTCAGAAAGCTTCTTTCCAGATTTCATCTGAGGATATTTCCTTTTTCACCATAGCCCTCTATGGGCTTCCAAATATCACTTTGCCAATTCCACAAGAACTGTCTTAGCGAAAGGCTTCTTGAGGGGAAAGCTGCAACTCTGTGAGATGATTTCACAGAACACAAAGAAGTTTCTCAGAAAGCTTCTTTCTCTTTGTTATCGGAGGATATTTCCTTTGGCCCTATAGTCTTCAAAGGGATCCGAAATATCTGTTCTCAGATTCCACAGAAATAAGGCTAGCAAAGAGATCCACGAAATACAGCTGTAACTCTGTGAGATGAATTTACAGAACACTAAGGAGTTTCTAATAAAGCTTCTATCCAGATTTCATCTGAGGATATTTCCTTTTTCACCATAGCCCTCTATGGGCTTCCAAATATCACTTTGCCAATTCCACAAGAACTGTCTTAGCGAAAGGCTTCTTGAGGGGAAAGCTGTAACTCTGCGAGATGATTTCACACAACACAAAGAAGTTTCTCAGAAAGCTTCTTTCTCTTTGTTATCGGAGGATATATCCTTTGGACCTATAGTCTTCAAAGGGATCCGAAATATCTATTCTCAGATTCCACAGAAATAAGGCTAGCAAAGAGATCCAAGAAATTCAGATGTAACTCTCTAAGATGAATTAACAGAACACTAAGCAGTTTCTAAGAAAGCTTCTTTCCAGATTTCATCTGAGGATATTTCCTTTTTCACCATAGCCCTCTATGGGCTTCCAAATATCACTTTGCCAATTCCACAAGAACTGTCTTAGCGAAAGGCTTCTTAAGGGGAAAGCTCTAACTCTGTGAGATGATTTCACAGAACACAAAGAAGTTTCTCAGAAAGCTTCTTTCTCTTTGTTATCGGAGGATATTTCCTTTGGCCCTCTAGTCTTCAAAGGGATCCGAAATATCTGTTCTCAGATTCCACAGAAATAAGGCTAGTAAACAGATCCACGAAATACAGATATAACTCTGTGAGATGAATTAACAGAACACTAAGCAGTTTCTCAGAAAGCTTCTTTCCAGATTTCATCTGAGGATATTTCCTTTTTCACTATAGCCCTCTAAGGGCTTCCAAATATCACTTTGCCAATTCCACAAGAACTGTCTTAGCGAAAGGCTTCTTGAGGGGAAAGCTGTAACTCTGTGAGATGATTTCACAGAACACAAAGAAGTTTCTCAGAAAGCTTCTTTCTCTTTGTTATCGGAGGATATTTCCTTTGGCCCTATAGTCTTCAAAGGGATCGGAAATATCTGTTCTCAGATTCCACAGAATTAAGGCTAGCAAAGAGATCCACGAAATACAGATGTAAGTCTGTGAGATGAATTAACAGAACACTAAGCAGTTTCTCAGAAAGCTTCTTTCCAGATTTCATCTGAGGATATTTCCTTTTTCACCATAGCCCTCTATGGGCCTCCAAATATCACTTTGCCAATTCCACAAGAACTGTCTTAGCGAAAGGCTTTTTGAGGGGAAAGCTGTAACTCTGTGAGATGATTTCACAGAACACAAAGAAGTTTCTGAGAAAGCTTCTTTCTCGTTGTTATCGGAGGATATTTCCTTTGGCCCTATAGTCTTCAAAGGGATCCGAAATATCTGTTCTCAGATTCCAGAGAAATAACGCTAGCAAAGAGATCCACGAAATACAGCTGTAAGTCTGTGAGATGAATTAACAGAACACTAAGCAGTTTCCAAGAAAGCTTCTTTCAAGATTTCATCTGAGGATATTTCCTTTTTCACCATAGCCCTCTATGGGCTTCCAAATATCACTTTGCCAATTCCACAAGAACTGTCTTAGCGAAAGGCTTCTTGTGGGGAAAGCTGTAACTCTGTGAGATGATTTCACAGAACACAAAGAAGTTTCTCAGAAAGCTTCTTTCTCTTTGTTATCGGAGGATATTTCCTTTGGCCCTATAGTCTTCAAAGGGATCCGAAATATCTGTTCTCAGATTCCACAGAAATAAGGCTAGCAAAGAGATCCACGAAATACAGATGTACCTCTGTGAGGTGAATTAACAGGACACTTAGCAGTTTCTAGGAAAGCTTCTTTCCAGATTTCATCTGAGGATATTTCCTTTTTCACCATAGCCCTCTATGGGCTTCCAAATATCATTTTGCCAATTCCACAAGAACTGTCTTAGCGAAAGGCTTCTCTAGGGGAAAGCTGTAACTCTGTGAGATGATTTCACAGAACACAAAGAAGTTTCTCAGAAGGCTTCTTTCTCTTTGTTATAGGAGGATATTTCCTTTGGCCCTATAGTCTTCAAAGGGATCCGAAATATCTGTTCTCAGATTCCACAGAAATAAGGCTAGCAAAGAGATCCACGAAATACAGATGTAACTCTGTGAGATGAATTAACAGAACACTAAGCAGTTTCCAAGAAAGCTTCTTTCCAGATTTCATCTGAGGATATTTCCTTTTTCACCATAGCCCTCTATGGGTTTCCAAATATCACTTTGCCAATTCCACAAGAACTGTCTTAGCGAAAGGCTTCTTGAGGGGAAAGCTGTAACTCTGTGAGATGATTTCACAGAACACAAAGAAGTTTCTCAGAAAGCTTCTTTCTCTTTGTTATCGGAGGATATTTCCTTTGGCCCTATAGCCTTCAAAGGGATCCGAAATATCTGTTCTCAGATTCCACAGAAATAAGGCTAGCAAAGAGATCCATGAAATACAGCTGTAACTCTGTGAGATGAATTAACAGAACACTAAGCAGTTTCTCAGAAAGCTTCTTTCCAGATTTCATCTGAGGATATTTCCTTTTTCACCATAGCCCTCTATGGGCTTTCAAATATCACTTTGCCAATTCCACAAGAACTGTCTTAGCGAAAGGCTTCTTGAGGGGAAAGCTGTAACTCTGTGAGATGATTTCACAGAACACAAAGAAGTTTCTCAGAAAGCTTCTTTCTCTTTGTTATCGGAGGATATTTCCTTTGGCCCTATAGTCTTCAAAGGGATCCGAAATATCTGTTCTCAGATTCCACAGAAATAAGGCTAGCAAAGAGATCCAGGAAATACAACTGTAACTCTGTGAGATGAATTTACAGAACACTAAGGAGTTTCTAATAAAGCTTCTATCCAGATTTCATCTGAGGATATTTCCTTTTTCACCATAGCCCTCTATGGGCTTCCAAATATCACTTTGCCAATTCCACAAGAACTGTCTTAGCGAAAGGCTTCTTGAGGGGAAAGCTGTAACTCTGCGAGATGATTCCACAGAACACAAAGAAGTTTCTCAGAAAGCTTCTTTCTCTTTGTTATCGGAGGATATATCCTTTGGACCTATAGTCTTCAAAGGGATCCGAAATATCTATTCTCAGATTCCACAGAAATAAGGCTAGCAAAGAGATCCAAGAAATTCATATGTAACTCTCTAAGATGAATTAACAGAACACTAAGCAGTTTCTAAGAAAGCTTCTTTCCAGATTTCATCTGAGGATATTTCCTTTTTCACCATAGCCCTCTATGGGCTTCCAAATATCACTTTGCCAATTCCACAAGAACTGTCTTAGCGAAAGGCTTCTTAAGGGGAAAGCTCTAACTCTGTGAGATGATTTCACAGAACACAAAGAAGTTTCTCAGAAAGCTTCTTTCTCTTTGTTATCGGAGGATATTTCCTTTGGCCCTCTAGTCTTCAAAGGGATCCGAAATATCTGTTCTCAGATTCCACAGAAATAAGGCTAGTAAACAGATCCACGAAATACAGATATAACTCTGTGAGATGAATTAACAGAACACTAAGCAGTTTCTCAGAAAGCTTCTTTCCAGATTTCATCTGAGGATATTTCCTTTTTCACTATAGCCCTCTAAGGGCTTTCAAATATCACTTTGCCAATTCCACAAGAACTGTCTTAGCGAAAGGCTTCTTGAGGGGAAAGCTGTAACTCGGTGAGATGATTTCAGAGAACACAAAGAAGTTTCTCAGAAAGATTCTTTCTCTTTGTTATCGGAGGATATTTCCTTTGGCCCTATAGTCTTCAAAGGGATCGGAAATATCTGTTCTCAGATTCCACAGAATTAAGGCTAGCAAAGAGATCCACGAAATACAGATGTAAGTCTGTGAGATGAATTAACAGAACACTAAGCAGTTTCTCAGAAAGCTTCTTTCCAGATTTCATCTGAGGATATTTCTTTTTTCACCATAGACCTCTATGGGCCTCCAAATATCACTTTGCCAATTCCACAAGAACTGTCTTAGCAAAAGGCTTTTTGAGGGGAAAGCTGTAACTCTGTGAGATGATTTCACAGAACACAAAGAAGTTTCTCAGAAAGCTTCTTTCTCTTTGTTATCGGAGGATATTTCCTTTGGCCCTATAGTCTTCAAAGGGATCCGAAATATCTGTTCTCAGATTCCACAGAAATAAGGCTAGCAAAGAGATCCACGAAATACAGATGTAACTCTGTGAGATGAATTAACAGGACACTTAGCAGTTTCTAGGAAAGCTTCTTTCCAGATTTCATCTGAGGATATTTCCTTTTTCACCATAGCCCTCTATGGGCTTCCAAATATCACTTTGCCAATTCCACAAGAACTGTCTTAGCGAAAGGCTTTTTGAGGGGAAAGCTGTAACTCTGTGAGATGATTTCACAGAACACAAAGAAGTTTCTCAGAAAGCTTCTTTCTCTTTGTTATCGGAGGATATTTCCTTTGGCCCTATAGTCTTCAAAGGGATCCGAAATATCTGTTCTCAGACTCCAGAGAAATAAGGCTAGCAAAGATCTCCACGAAATACAGATGTAACTCTGTGAGATGAATTAACAGAACACTAAGCAGTTTCTCAGAAAGCTTCTTTCCAGATTTCATCTGAGGATATTTCCTTTTTCACCATAGCCCTCTATGGGCTTCCAAATATCGCTTTGCCAATTCCACAAGAACTGTCTTAGCGAAAGGCTTCTTGAGGGGAAAGCTGTAACTCTGTGAGATGATTTCACAGAACACAAAGAAGTTTCTCAGAAAGCTTCTTTCTCGTTGTTATCGGAGGATATTTCCTTTGGCCCTATAGTCTTCAAAGGGATCCGAAATATCTGTTCTCAGATTCCAGAGAAATAACGCTAGCAAAGAGATCCACGAAATACAGCTGCAAGTCTGTGAGATGAATTAACAGAACACTAAGCAGTTTCCAAGAAAGCTTCTTTCAAGATTTCATCTGAGGATATTTCCTTTTTCACCATAGCCCTCTATGGGCTTCCAAATATCACTTTGCCAATTCCACAAGAACTGTCTTAGCGAAAGGCTTCTTGTGGGGAAAGCTGTAACTCTGTGAGATGATTTCACAGAACACAAAGAAGTTTCTCAGAAAGCTTCTTTCTCTTTGTTATCGGAGGATATTTCCTTTGGCCCTATAGTCTTCAAAGGGATCCGAAATATCTGTTCTCAGATTCCACAGAAATAAGGCTAGCAAAGAGATCCACGAAATACAGATGTAACTCTGTGAGGTGAATTAACAGGACACTTAGCAGTTTCTAGGAAAGCTTCTTTCCAGATTTCATCTGAGGATATTTCCTTTTTCACCATAGCCCTCTATGGGCTTCCAAATATCATTTTGCCAATTCCACAAGAACTGTCTTAGCGAAAGGCTTCTCTAGGGGAAAGCTGTAACTCTGTGAGATGATTTCACAGAACACAAAGAAGTTTCTCAGAAGGCTTCTTTCTCTTTGTTATAGGAGGATATTTCCTTTGGCCCTATAGTCTTCAAAGGGATCCGAAATATCTGTTCTCAGATTCCACAGAAATAAGGCTAGCAAAGAGATCCACGAAATACAGATGTAACTCTGTGAGATGAATTAACAGAACACTAAGCAGTTTCCAAGAAAGCTTCTTTCCAGATTTCATCTGAGGATATTTCCTTTTTCACCATAGCCCTCTATGGGTTTCCAAATATCACTTTGCCAATTCCACAAGAACTGTCTTAGCGAAAGGCTTCTTGAGGGGAAAGCTGTAACTCTGTGAGATGATTTCACAGAACACAAAGAAGTTTCTCAGAAAGCTTCTTTCTCTTTGTTATCGGAGGATATTTCCTTTGGCCCTATAGCCTTCAAAGGGATCCGAAATATCTGTTCTCAGATTCCACAGAAATAAGGCTAGCAAAGAGATCCATGAAATACAGCTGTAACTCTGTGAGATGAATTAACAGAACACTAAGCAGTTTCTCAGAAAGCTTCTTTCCAGATTTCATCTGAGGATATTTCCTTTTTCACCATAGCCCTCTATGGGCTTTCAAATATCACTTTGCCAATTCCACAAGAACTGTCTTAGCGAAAGGCTTCTTGAGGGGAAAGCTGTAACTCTGTGAGATGATTTCACAGAACACAAAGAAGTTTCTCAGAAAGCTTCTTTCTCTTTGTTATCGGAGGATATTTCCTTTGGCCCTATAGTCTTCAAAGGGATCCGAAATATCTGTTCTCAGATTCCACAGAAATAAGGCTAGCAAAGAGATCCACGAAATACAGCTGTAACTCTGTGAGATGAATTTACAGAACACTAAGGAGTTTCTAATAAAGCTTCTATCCAGATTTCATCTGAGGATATTTCCTTTTTCACCATAGCCCTCTATGGGCTTCCAAATATCACTTTGCCAATTCCACAAGAACTGTCTTAGCGAAAGGCTTCTTGAGGGGAAAGCTGTAACTCTGCGAGATGATTCCACAGAACACAAAGAAGTTTCTCAGAAAGCTTCTTTCTCTTTGTTATCGGAGGATATATCCTTTGGACCTATAGTCTTCAAAGGGATCCGAAATATCTATTCTCAGATTCCACAGAAATAAGGCTAGCAAAGAGATCCAAGAAATTCATATGTAACTCTCTAAGATGAATTAACAGAACACTAAGCAGTTTCTAAGAAAGCTTCTTTCCAGATTTCATCTGAGGATATTTCCTTTTTCACCATAGCCCTCTATGGGCTTCCAAATATCACTTTGCCAATTCCACAAGAACTGTCTTAGCGAAAGGCTTCTTAAGGGGAAAGCTCTAACTCTGTGAGATGATTTCACAGAACACAAAGAAGTTTCTCAGAAAGCTTCTTTCTCTTTGTTATCGGAGGATATTTCCTTTGGCCCTCTAGTCTTCAAAGGGATCCGAAATATCTGTTCTCAGATTCCACAGAAATAAGGCTAGTAAACAGATCCACGAAATACAGATATAACTCTGTGAGATGAATTAACAGAACACTAAGCAGTTTCTCAGAAAGCTTCTTTCCAGATTTCATCTGAGGATATTTCCTTTTTCACTATAGCCCTCTAAGGGCTTTCAAATATCACTTTGCCAATTCCACAAGAACTGTCTTAGCGAAAGGCTTCTTGAGGGGAAAGCTGTAACTCGGTGAGATGATTTCACAGAACACAAAGAAGTTTCTCAGAAAGCTTCTTTCTCTTTGTTATCGGAGGATATTTCCTTTGGCCCTATAGTCTTCAAAGGGATCGGAAATATCTGTTCTCAGATTCCACAGAATTAAGGCTAGCAAAGAGATCCACGAAATACAGATGTAAGTCTGTGAGATGAATTAACAGAACACTAAGCAGTTTCTCAGAAAGCTTCTTTCCAGATTTCATCTGAGGATATTTCCTTTTTCACCATAGACCTCTATGGGCCTCCAAATATCACTTTGCCAATTCCACAAGAACTGTCTTAGCGAAAGGCTTTTTGAGGGGAAAGCTGTAACTCTGTGAGATGATTTCACAGAACACAAAGAAGTTTCTCAGAAAACTTCTTTCTCTTTGTTATCGGAGGATATTTCCTTTGGCCCTATAGTCTTCAAAGGGATCCGAAATATCTGTTCTCAGATTCCACAGAAATAAGGCTAGCAAAGAGATCCACGAAATACAGATGTAACTCTGTGAGATGAATTAACAGGACACTTAGCAGTTTCTAGGAAAGCTTCTTTCCAGATTTCATCTGAGGATATTTCCTTTTTCACCATAGCCCTCTATGGGCTTCCAAATATCACTTTGCCAATTCCACAAGAACTGTCTTAGCGAAAGGCTTTTTGAGGGGAAAGCTGTAACTCTGTGAGATGATTTCACAGAACACAAAGAAGTTTCTCAGAAAGCTTCTTTCTCTTTGTTATCGGAGGATATTTCCTTTGGCCCTATAGTCTTCAAAGGGATCCGAAATATCTGTTCTCAGATTCCAGAGAAATAAGGCTAGCAAAGATCTCCACGAAATACAGATGTAACTCTGTGAGATGAATTAACAGAACACTAAGCAGTTTCTCAGAAAGCTTCTTTCCAGATTTCATCTGAGGATATTTCCTTTTTCACCATAGCCCTCTATGGGCTTCCAAATATCGCTTTGCCAATTCCACAAGAACTGTCTTAGCGAAAGGCTTCTTGAGGGGAAAGCTGTAACTCTGTGAGATGATTTCACAGAACACAAAGAAGTTTCTCAGAAAGCTTCTTTCTCGTTGTTATCGGAGGATATTTCCTTTGGCCCTATAGTCTTCAAAGGGATCCGAAATATCTGTTCTCAGATTCCAGAGAAATAAGGCTAGCAAAGAGATCCACGAAATACAGCTGTAACTCTGTGAGATGAATTTACAGAACACTAAGGAGTTTCTAATAAAGCTTCTATCCAGATTTCATCTGAGGATATTTCCTTTTTCACCATAGCCCTCTATGGGCTTCCAAATATCACTTTGCCAATTCCACAAGAACTGTCTTAGCGAAAGGCTTCTTGAGGGGAAAGCTGTAACTCTGCGAGATGATTTCACAGAACACAAAGAAGTTTCTCAGAAAGCTTCTTTCTCTTTGTTATCGGAGGATATATCCTTTGGACCTATAGTCTTCAAAGGGATCCGAAATATCTATTCTCAGATTCCACAGAAATAAGGCTAGCAAAGAGATCCAAGAAATTCATATGTAACTCTCTAAGACGAATTAACAGAACACTAAGCAGTTTCTAAGAAAGCTTCTTTCCAGATTTCATCTGAGGATATTTCCTTTTTCACCATAGGCCTCTATGGGCTTCCAAATATCACTTTGCCAATTCCACAAGAACTGTCTTAGCGAAAGGCTTCTTAAGGGGAAAGCTCTAACTCTGTGAGATGATTTCACAGAACACAAAGAAGTTTCTCAGAAAGCTTCTTTCTCTTTGTTATCGGAAGATATTTCCTTTGGCCCTCTAGTCTTCAAAGGGATCCGAAATATCTGTTCTCAGATTCCACAGAAATAAGGCTAGTAAACAGATCCACGAAATACAGATATAACTCTGTGAGATGAATTAACAGAACACTAAGCAGTTTCTCAGAAAGCTTCTTTCCAGATTTCATCTGAGGATATTTCCTTTTTCACTATAGCCCTCTAAGGGCTTCCAAATATCACTTTGCCAATTCCACAAGAACTGTCTTAGCGAAAGGCTTCTTGAGGGGAAAGCTGTAACTCTGTGAGATGATTTCACAGAACACAAAGAAGTTTCTCAGAAAGCTTCTTTCTCTTTGTTATCGGAGGATATTTCCTTTGGCCCTATAGTCTTCAAAGGGATCGGAAATATCTGTTCTCAGATTCCACAGAATTAAGGCTAGCAAAGAGATCCACGAAATACAGATGTAAGTCTGTGAGATGAATTAACAGAACACTAAGCAGTTTCTCAGAAAGCTTCTTTCCAGATTTCATCTGAGGATATTTCCTTTTTCACCATAGCCCTCTATGGGCCTCCAAATATCACTTTGCCAATTCCACAAGAACAGTCTTAGCGAAAGGCTTTTTGAGGGGAAAGCTGTAACTCTGTGAGATGATTTCACAGAACACAAAGAAGTTTCTCAGAAAGCTTCTTTCTCTTTGTTATCGGAGGATATTTCCTTTGGCCCTATAGTCTTCAAAGGGATCCGAAATATCTGTTCTCAGATTCCACACAAATAAGGCTAGCAAAGAGATCCACGAAATACAGATGTAACTCTGTGAGATGAATTAACAGGACACTTAGCAGTTTCTAGGAAAGCTTCTTTCCAGATTTCATCTGAGGATATTTCCTTTTTCACCATAGCCCTCTATGGGCTTCCAAATATCACTTTGCCAATTCCACAAGAACTGTCTTAGCGAAAGGCTTTTCGAGGGGAAAGCTGTAACTCTGTGAGATGATTTCACAGAACACAAAGAAGTTTCTCAGAAAGCTTCTTTCTCTTTGTTATCGGAGGATATTTCCTTTGGCCCTATAGTCTTCAAAGGGATCCGAAATATCTGTTCTCAGATTCCAGAGAAATAAGGCTAGCAAAGAGATCCACGAAATACAGATGTAACTCTGTGAGATGAATTAACAGGACACTTAGCAGTTTCTAGGAAAGCTTCTTTCCAGATTTCATCTGAGGATATTTCCTTTTTCACCATAGCCCTCTATGGGCTTCCAAATATCATTTTGCCAATTCCACAAGAACTGTCTTAGCGAAAGGCTTCTCTAGGGGAAAGCTGTAACTCCGTGAGATGATTTCACAGAACACAAAGAAGTTTCTCAGAAGGCTTCTTTCTCTTTGTTATAGGAGGATATTTCCTTTGGCCCTATAGTCTTCAAAGGGATCCGAAATATCTGTTCTCAGATTCCACAGAAATAAGGCTAGCAAAGAGATCCACGAAATACAGATGTAACTCTGTGAGATGAATTAACAGAACACTAAGCAGTTTCCAAGAAAGCTTCTTTCCAGATTTCATCTGAGGATATTTCCTTTTTCACCATAGCCCTCTATGGGCTTCCAAATATCACTTTTCCAATTCCACAAGAACTGTCTTAGCGAAAGGCTTCTTGAGGGGAAAGCTGTAACTCTGTGAGATGATTTCACAGAACACAAAGAAGTTTCTCAGAAAGCTTCTTTCTCTTTGTTATCGGAGGATATTTCCTTTGGCCCTATAGTCTTCAAAGGGATCCGAAATATCTGTTCTCAGATTCCACAGAAATAAGGCTAGCAAAGAGATCCACGAAATACAGATGTAACTCTGTGAGATGAATTAACAGGACACTTAGCAGTTTCTAGGAAAGCTTCTTTCCAGATTTCATCTGAGGATATTTCCTTTTTCACCATAGCCCTCTATGGGCTTCCAAATATCACTTTGCCAATTCCACAAGAACTGCCTTAGCGAAAGGCTTCTCGAGGGGAAAGCTGTAACTCTGTGAGATGATTTCACAGAACACAAAGAAGTTTCTCAGAAAGCTTCTTTCTCTTTGTTATCGGAGGATATTTCCTTTGGCCCTATAGTCTTCAAAGGGATCCGAAATATCTGTTCTCAGATTCCAGAGAAATAACGCTAGCAAAGAGATCCACGAAATACAGCTGTAAGTCTGTGAGATGAATTAACAGAACACTAAGCAGTTTCCAAGAAAGCTTCTTTCCAGATTTCATCTGAGGATATTTCCTTTTTCAACATAGCCCTCTATGGGCTTCCAAATATCACTTTGCCAATTCCACAAGAACTGTCTTAGCGAAAGTCTTCTTGTGGGGAAAGCTGTAACTCTGTGAGATGATTTCACAGAACACAAAGAAGTTTCTCAGAAAGCTTCTTTCTCTTTGTTATCGGAGGATATTTCCTTTGGCCCTATAGTCTTCAAAGGGATCCGAAATATCTGTTCTCAGTTTCCACAGAAATAAGGCTAGCAAAGAGATCCACGAAATACAGATGTAACTCTGTGAGGTGAATTAACAGGACACTTAGCAGTTTCTAGGAAAGCTTCTTTCCAGATTTCATCTGAGGATATTTCCTTTTTCACCATAGCCCTCTTTGGGCTTCCAAATATCATTTTGCCAATTCCACAAGAACTGTCTTAGCGAAAGGCTTCTCTAGGGGAAAGCTGTAACTCTGTGAGATGATTTCACAGAACACAAAGAAGTTTCTCAGAAGGCTTCTTTCTCTTTGTTATAGGAGGATATTTCCTTTGGGCCTATAGTCTTCAAAGGGATCCGAAATATCTGTTCTCAGATTCCACAGAAATAAGGCTAGCAAAGAGATCCACGAAATACAGATGTAACTCTGTGAGATGAATTAACAGAACACTAAGCAGTTTCCAAGAAAGCTTCTTTCCAGATTTCATCTGAGGATATTTCCTTTTTCACCATAGCCCTCTATGGGCTTCCAAATATCACTTTGCCAATTCCACAAGAACTGTCTTAGCGAAAGGCTTCTTGAGGGGAAAGCTGTAACTCTGTGAGATGATTTCACAGAACACAAAGAAGTTTCTCAGAAAGCTTCTTTCTCTTTGTTATCGGAGGATATTTCCTTTGGCCCTATAGCCTTCAAAGGGATCCGAAATATCTGTTCTCAGATTCCACAGAAATAAGGCTAGCAAAGAGATCCATGAAATACAGATGAAACTCTGTGAGATGAATTAACAGAACACTAAGCAGTTTCTCAGAAAGCTTCTTTCCAGATTTCATCTGAGGATATTTCCTTTTTCACCATAGCCCTCTATGGGCTTTCAAATATCACTTTGCCAATTCCACAAGAACTGTCTTAGCGAAAGGCTTCTTGAGGGGAAAGCTGTAACTCTGTGAGATGATTTCACAGAACACAAAGAAGTTTCTCAGAAAGCTTCTTTCTCTTTGTTATCGGAGGATATTTCCTTTGGCCCTATAGTCTTCAAAGGGATCCGAAATATCTGTTCTCAGATTCCACAGAAATAAGGCTAGCAAAGAGATCCACGAAATACAGCTGTAACTCTGTGAGATGAATTTACAGAACACTAAGGAGTTTCTAATAAAGCTTCTATCCAGATTTCATCTGAGGATATTTCCTTTTTCACCATAGCCCTCTATGGGCTTCCAAATATCACTTTGCCAATTCCACAAGAACTGTCTTAGCGAAAGGCTTCTTGAGGGGAAAGCTGTAACTCTGCGAGATGATTTCACAGAACACAAAGAAGTTTCTCAGAAAGCTTCTTTCTCTTTGTTATCGGAGGATATATCCTTTGCACCTATAGTCTTCAAAGTGATCCGAAATATCTATTCTCAGATTCCACAGAAATAAGGCTAGGAAAGAGATCCAAGAAATTCATATGTAACTCTCTAAGATGAATTAACAGAACACTAAGCAGTTTCTAAGAAAGCTTCTTTCCAGATTTCATCTGAGGATATTTCCTTTTTCACCATAGCCCTCTATGGGCTTCCAAATATCACTTTGCCAATTCCACAAGAACTGTCTTAGCGAAAGGCTTCTTAAGGGGAAAGCTCTAACTCTGTGAGATGATTTCACAGAACACAAAGAAGTTTCTCAGAAAGCTTCTTTCTCTTTGTTATCGGAGGATATTTCCTTTGGCCCTCTAGTCCTGAAAGGGATCCGAAATATCTGTTCTCAGATTCCACAGAAATAAGGCTAGCAAAGAGATCCACGAAATACAGATATAACTCTGTGAGATGAATTAACAGAACACTAAGCAGTTTCTCAGAAAGCTTCTTTCCAGATTTCTTCTGAGGATATTTCCTTTTTCACTATAGCCCTCTAAGGGCTTCCAAATATCACTTTGCCAATTCCACAAGAACTGTCTTATCGAAAGGCTTCTTGAGGGGAAAGCTATAACTCTGTGAGATGATTTCACAGAACACAAAGAAGTTTCTCAGAAAGCTTCTTTCTCTTTGTTATCGGAGGATATTTCCTTTGGCCCTATAGTCTTCAAAGGGATCCGAAATATCTGTTCTCAGATTCCACAGAATTAAGGCTAGCAAAGAGATCCACGAAATACAGATGTAAGTCTGTGAGATGAATTAACAGAACACTAAGCAGTTTCTCAGAAAGCTTCTTTCCAGATTTCATCTGAGGATATTTCCTTTTTCACCATAGCCCTCTATGGGCCTCCAAATATCACTTTGCCAATTCCACAAGAACTGTCTTAGCGAAAGGCTTCTTGAGGGGAAAGCTGTAACTCTGTGAGATGATTTCACAGAACACAAAGAAGTTTCTCAGAAAGCTTCTTTCTCTTTGTTATCGGAGGATATTTCCTTTGGCCCTATAGTCTTCAAAGGGATCCGAAATATCTGTTCTCAGATTCCACAGAAATAAGGCTAGCAAAGAGATCCACGAAATACAGATGTAACTCTGTGAGATGAGTTAACAGTACACTTAGCAGTTTCTAGGAAAGCTTCTTTCCAGATTTCATCTGAGGATATTTCCTTTTTCACCATAGCCCTCTATGGGCTTCCAAATATCATTTTGCCAATTCCACAAGAACTGTCTTAGCGAAAGGCTTCTCTAGGGGAAAGCTGTAACTCTGTGAGATGATTTCACAGAACACAAAGAAGTTTCTCAGAAGGCTTCTTTCTCTTTGTTATAGGAGGATATTTCCTTTGGCCCTATAGTCTTCAAAGGGATCCGAAATATCTGTTCTCAGATTCCACAGAAATAAGGCTAGCAAAGAGATCCACGAAATACAGATGTAACTCTGTGAGATGAATTAACAGAACACTAAGCAGTTTCCAAGAAAGCTTCTTTCCAGATTTCGTCTGAGGATATTTCCTTTTTCACCATAGCCCTCTATGGGCTTCCAAATATCACTTTTCCAATTCCACAAGAACTGTCTTAGCGAAAGGCTTCTTGAGGGGAAAGCTGTAACTCTGTGAGATGATTTCACAGAACACAAAGAAGTTTCTCAGAAAGCTTCTTTCTCTTTGTTATCGGAGGATATTTCCTTTGGCCCTATAGTCTTCAAAGGGATCCGAAATATCTGTTCTCAGATTCCACAGAAATAAGGCTAGCAAAGAGATCCACGAAATACAGATGTAACTCTGTGAGATGAATTAACAGGACACTTAGCAGTTTCTAGGAAAGCTTCTTTCCAGATTTCATCTGAGGATATTTCCTTTTTCACCATAGCCCTCTATGGGCTTCCAAATATCACTTTGCCAATTCCACAAGAACTGTCTTAGCGAAAGGCTTCTCGAGGGGAAAGCTGTAACTCTGTGAGATGATTTCACAGAACACAAAGAAGTTTCTCAGAAAGCTTCTTTCTCTTTGTTATCGGAGGATATTTCCTTTGGCCCTATAGTCTTCAAAGGGATCCGAAATATCTGTTCTCAGATTCCAGAGAAATAACGCTAGCAAAGAGATCCACGAAATACAGCTGTAAGTCTGTGAGATGAATTAACAGAACACTAAGCAGTTTCCAAGAAAGCTTCTTTCCAGATTTCATCTGAGGATATTTCCTTTTTCAACATAGCCCTCTATGGGCTTCCAAATATCACTTTGCCAATTCCACAAGAACTGTCTTAGCGAAAGTCTTCTTGTGGGGAAAGCTGTAACTCTGTGAGATGATTTCACAGAACACAAAGAAGTTTCTCAGAAAGCTTCTTTCTCTTTGTTATCGGAGGATATTTCCTTTGGCCCTATAGTCTTCAAAGGGATCCGAAATATCTGTTCTCAGTTTCCACAGAAATAAGGCTAGCAAAGAGATCCACGAAATACAGATGTAACTCTGTGAGGTGAATTAACAGGACACTTAGCAGTTTCTAGGAAAGCTTCTTTCCAGATTTCATCTGAGGATATTTCCTTTTTCACCATAGCCCTCTATGGGCTTCCAAATATCATTTTGCCAATTCCACAAGAACTGTCTTAGCGAAAGGCTTCTCTAGGGGAAAGCTGTAACTCTGTGAGATGATTTCACAGAACACAAAGAAGTTTCTCAGAAGGCTTCTTTCTCTTTGTTATAGGAGGATATTTCCTTTGGGCCTATAGTCTTCAAAGGGATCCGAAATATCTGTTCTCAGATTCCACAGAAATAAGGCTAGCAAAGAGATCCACGAAATACAGATGTAACTCTGTGAGATGAATTAACAGAACACTAAGCAGTTTCCAAGAAAGCTTCTTTCCAGATTTCATCTGAGGATATTTCCTTTTTCACCATAGCCCTCTATGGGCTTCCAAATATCACTTTGCCAATTCCACAAGAACTGTCTTAGCGAAAGGCTTCTTGAGGGGAAAGCTGTAACTCTGTGAGATGATTTCACAGAACACAAAGAAGTTTCTCAGAAAGCTTCTTTCTCTTTTTTATCGGAGGATATTTCCTTTGGCCCTATAGCCTTCAAAGGGATCCGAAATATCTGTTCTCAGATTCCACAGAAATAAGGCTAGCAAAGAGATCCATGAAATACAGATGAAACTCTGTGAGATGAATTAACAGAACACTAAGCAGTTTCTCAGAAAGCTTCTTTCCAGATTTCATCTGAGGATATTTCCTTTTTCACCATAGCCCTCTATGGGCTTTCAAATATCACTTTGCCAATTCCACAAGAACTGTCTTAGCGAAAGGCTTCTTGAGGGGAAAGCTGTAACTCTGTGAGATGATTTCACAGAACACAAAGAAGTTTCTCAGAAACCTTCTTTCTCTTTGTTATCGGAGGATATTTCCTTTGGCCCTATAGTCTTCAAAGGGATCCGAAATATCTGTTCTCAGATTCCACAGAAATAAGGCTAGCAAAGAGATCCACGAAATACAGCTGTAACTCTGTGAGATGAATTTACAGAACACTAAGGAGTTTCTAATAAAGCTTCTATCCAGATTTCATCTGAGGATATTTCCTTTTTCACCATAGCCCTCTATGGGCTTCCAAATATCACTTTGCCAATTCCACAAGAACTGTCTTAGCGAAAGGCTTCTTGAGGGGAAAGCTGTAACTCTGCGAGATGATTTCACAGAACACAAAGAAGTTTCTCAGAAAGCTTCTTTCTATTTGTTATCGGAGGATATTTCCTTTGGCCCTATAGTCTTCAAAGGGATCCGAAATATCTGTTCTCAGATTCCACAGAATTAAGGCTAGCAAAGAGATCCACGAAATACAGATGTAAGTCTGTGAGATGAATTAACAGAACACTAAGCAGTTTCTCAGAAAGCTTCTTTCCAGATTTCATCTGAGGATATTTCCTTTTTCACCATAGCCCTCTATGGGCCTCCAAATATCACTTTGCCAATTCCACAAGAACTGTCTTAGCGAAAGGCTTCTTGAGGGGAAAGCTGTAACTCTGTGAGATGATTTCACAGAACACAAAGAAGTTTCTCAGAAAGCTTCTTTCTCTTTGTTATCGGAGGATATTTCCTTTGGCCCTATAGTCTTCAAAGGGATCCGAAATATCTGTTCTCAGATTCCACAGAAATAAGGCTAGCAAAGAGATCCACGAAATACAGATGTAACTCTGTGAGATGAATTAACAGGACACTTAGCAGTTTCTAGGAAAGCTTCTTTCCAGATTTCATCTGAGGATATTTCCTTTTTCACCATAGCCCTCTATGGGCTTCCAAATATCACTTTGCCAATTCCACAAGAACTGTCTTAGCGAAAGGCTTTTCGAGGGGAAAGCTGTAACTCTGTGAGATGATTTCACAGAACACAAAGAAGTTTCTCAGAAAGCTTCTTTCCCTTTGTTATCGGAGGATATTTCCTTTGGCCCTATAGTCTTCAAAGGGATCCGAAATATCTGTTCTCAGATTCCAGAGAAATAAGGCTAGCAAAGAGATCCACGAAATACAGATGTAACTCTGTGAGATGAATTAACAGAACACTAAGCAGTTTCTCAGAAAGCTTCTTTCCAGATTTCATCTGAGGATATTTCCTTTTTCACCATAGCCCTCTATGGGCTTCCAAATATCGCTTTGCCAATTCCACAAGAACTGTCTTAGCGAAAGGCTTCTTGAGGGGAAAGCTGTAACTCTGTGAGATGATTTCACAGAACACAAAGAAGTTTCTCAGAAAGCTTCTTTCTCGTTGTTATCGGAGGATATTTCCTTTGGCCCTATAGTCTTCAAAGGGATCCGAAATATCTGTTCTCAGATTCCAGAGAAATAACGCTAGCAAAGAGATCCACGAAATACAGCTGTAAGTCTGTGAGATGAATTAACAGAACACTAAGCAGTTTCCAAGAAAGCTTCTTTCCAGATTTCATCTGAGGATATTTCCTTTTTCACCATAGCCCTCTATGGGCTTCCAAATATCACTTTGCCAATTCCACAAGAACTGTCTTAGCGAAAGGCTTCTTGTGGGGAAAGCTGTAACTCTGTGAGATGATTTCACAGAACACAAAGAAGTTTCTCAGAAAGCTTCTTTCTCTTTGTTATCGGAGGATATTTCCTTTGGCCCTATAGTCTTCAAAGGGATCCGAAATATCAGTTCTCAGATTCCACAGAAATAAGGCTAGCAAAGAGATCCACGAAATACAGATGTAACTCTGTGAGGTGAATTAACAGGACACTAAGCAGTTTCCAAGAAAGCTTCTTTCCAGATTTCATCTGAGGATATTTCCTTTTTAACCATAGCCCTCTATGGGCTTCCAAATATCGCTTTGCCAATTCCACAAGAACTGTCTTAGCGAAAGGCTTCTTGAGGGGAAAGCTGTAACTCTGTGAGATGATTTCACAGAACACAAAGAAGTTTCTCAGAAAGCTTCTTTCTCTTTGTTATCGGAGGATATTTCCTTTGGCCCTATAGTCTTCAAAGGGATCCGAAATATCTGTTCTCAGATTCCACAGAAATAAGGCTAGCAAAGAGATCCACGAAATACAGATGTAACTCTGTGAGATGAATTAACAGGACACTTAGCAGTTTCTAGGAAAGCTTCTTTCCAGATTTCATCTGAGGATATTTCCTTTTTCACCATAGCCCTCTATGGGCTTCCAAATATCACTTTGCCAATTCCACAAGAACTGTCTTAGCGAAAGGCTTCTCGAGGGGAAAGCTGTAACTCTGTGAGATGATTTCACAGAACACAAAGAAGTTTCTCAGAAAGCTTCTTTCTCTTTGTTATCGGAGGATATTTCCTTTGGCCCTATAGTCTTCAAAGGGATCCGAAATATCTGTTCTCAGATTCCAGAGAAATAACGCTAGCAAAGAGATCCACGAAATACAGCTGTAAGTCTGTGAGATGAATTAACAGAACACTAAGCAGTTTCCAAGAAAGCTTCTTTCCAGATTTCATCTGAGGATATTTCCTTTTTCACCATAGCCCTCTATGGGCTTCCAAATATCACTTTGCCAATTCCACAAGAACTGTCTTAGCGAAAGGCTTCTTGAGGGGAAAGCTGTAACTCTGCGAGATGATTTCACAGAACACAAAGAAGTTTCTCAGAAAGCTTCTTTCTCTTTGTTATCGGAGGATATATCCTTTGGACCTATAGTCTTCAAAGGGATCCGAAATATCTATTCTCAGATTCCACAGAAATAAGGCTAGGAAAGAGATCCAAGAAATTCATATGTAACTCTCTAAGATGAATTAACAGAACACTAAGCAGTTTCTAAGAAAGCTTCTTTCCAGATTTCATCTGAGGATATTTCCTTTTTCACCATAGCCCTCTATGGGCTTCCAAATATCACTTTGCCAATTCCACAAGAACTGTCTTAGCGAAAGGCTTCTTAAGGGGAAAGCTCTAACTCTGTGAGATGATTTCACAGAACACAAAGAAGTTTCTCAGAAAGCTTCTTTCTCTTTGTTATCGGAGGATATTTCCTTTGGCCCTCTAGTCTTCAAAGGGATCCGAAATATCTGTTCTCAGATTCCACAGAAATAAGGCTAGTAAAGAGATCCACGAAATACAGATATAACTCTGTGAGATGAATTAACAGAACACTAAGCAGTTTCTCAGAAAGCTTCTTTCCAGATTTCATCTGAGGATATTTCCTTTTTCACTATAGCCCTCTAAGGGCTTCCAAATATCACTTTGCCAATTCCACAAGAACTGTCTTATCGAAAGGCTTCTTGAGGGGAAAGCTGTAACTCTGTGAGATGATTTCACAGAACACAAAGAAGTTTCTCAGAAAGCTTCTTTCTCTTTGTTATCGGAGGATATTTCCTTTGGCCCTATAGTCTTCAAAGGGATCCGAAATATCTGTTCTCAGATTCCACAGAATTAAGGCTAGCAAAGAGATCCACGAAATACAGATGTAAGTCTGTGAGATGAATTAACAGAACACTAAGCAGTTTCTCAGAAAGCTTCTTTCCAGATTTCATCTGAGGATATTTCCTTTTTCACCATAGCCCTCTATGGGCCTCCAAATATCACTTTGCCAATTCCACAAGAACTGTCTTAGCGAAAGACTTCTTGAGGGGAAAGCTGTAACTCTGTGAGATGATTTCACAGAACACAAAGAAGTTTCTCAGAAAGCTTCTTTCTCTTTGTTATCGGAGGATATTTCCTTTGGCCCTAAAGTCTTCAAAGGGATCCGAAATATCTGTTCTCAGATTCCACAGAAATAAGGCTAGCAAAGAGATCCACGAAATACAGATGTAACTCTGTGAGATGAGTTAACAGTACACTTAGCAGTTTCTAGGAAAGCTTCTTTCCAGATTTCATCTGAGGATATTTCCTTTTTCACCATAGCCCTCTATGGGCTTCCAATTATCGCTTTGCCAATTCCACAAGAACTGTCTTAGCGAAAGGCTTCTCGATGGGAAAGCTGTAACTCTGTGAGATGATTTCACAGAACACAAAGAAGTTTCTCAGAAAGCTTCTTTCTCGTTGTTATCGGAGGATATTTCCTTTGGCCCTATAGTCTTAAAAGGGATCCGAAATATCTGTTCTCAGATTCCAGAGAAATAAGGCTAGCAAAGAGATCCACGAAATACAGATGTAAGTCTGTGAGATGAATTAACAGAACACTAAGCAGTTTCTCAGAAAGCTTCTTTCCAGATTTCATCTGAGGATATTTCCTTTGTCACCATAGCCCTCTATGGGCTTCCAAATATCAATTTTCCAATTCCACAAGAACTGTCTTAGCGAAAGGCTTCTCGAGAGGAAAGCTGTAACTCTGTGAGATGATTTCACAGAACACAAAGAAGTTTCTCAGAAAGCTTCTTTCTCTTTGTTATCGGAGGATATTTCCTTTGGCCCTATAGTCTTCAAAGGGATCCGATATATCTCTTCTCAGATTCCACAGAAATAAGGCTAGCAAAGAGATCCACGAAATACAGATGTAACTCTGTGAGATGAATTAACAGAACACTAAGCAGTTTCCAAGAAAGCTTGTTTCCAGATTTCATCTGAGGATATTACCTTTTTCACCATAGCCTTCTATGGGCTTCCAAATATCACTTTGCCAATTCCACAAGAACAGTCTTAGCGAAAGGCTTCTCGAGGGGAAAGCTGTAACTCTGTGAGATGATTTCACAGAACACAAAGAAGTTTCTCAGAAAGCTTCTTTCTCTTTGTTATCGGAGGATATTTCCTTTGGCCCTATAGTCTTCAAAGGGATCCGAAATATCTGTTCTCAGATTCCACAGAATTAAGGCTAGCAAAGAGATCCACGAAATACAGATGTAAGTCTGTGAGATGAATTAACAGAACACTAAGCAGTTTCTCAGAAAGCTTCTTTCCAGATTTCATCTTAGGATATTTCCTTTTTCACCATAGCCCTCTATGGGCCTCCAAATATCACTTTGCCAATTCCACAAGAACTGTCTTAGCGAAAGGCTTCTTGAGGGGAAAGCTGTAACTCTGTGAGATGATTTCACAGAACACAAAGAAGTTTCTCAGAAAGCTTCTTTCTCTTTGTTATCGGAGGATATTTCCTTTGGCCCTATAGTCTTCAAAGGGATCCGAAATATCTGTTCTCAGATTCCACAGAAATAAGGCTAGCAAAGAGATCCACGAAATACAGATGTAACTCTGTGAGATGAATTAACAGGACACTTAGCAGTTTCTAGGAAAGCTTCTTTCCAGATTTCATCTGAGGATATTTCCTTTTTCACCATAGCCCTCTATGGGCTTCCAAATATCACTTTTCCAATTCCACAAGAACTGTCTTAGCGAAAGGCTTTTCGAGGGGAAAGCTGTAACTCTGTGAGATGATTTCACAGAACACAAAGAAGTTTCTCAGAAAGCTTCTTTCTCTTTGTTATCGGAGGATATTTCCTTTGGCCCTATAGTCTTCAAAGGGATCCGAAATATCTGTTCTCAGATTCCAGAGAAATAAGGCGAGCAAAGAGATCCACGAAATACAGATGTAACTCTGTGAGATGAATTAACAGAACACTAAGCAGTTTCTCAGAAAGCTTCTTTCCAGATTTCATCTGAGGATATTTCCTTTTTCACCATAGCCCTCTATGGGCTTCCAAATATCGCTTTGCCAATTCCACAAGAACTGTCTTAGCGAAAGGCTTCTTGAGGGCAAAGCTGTAAATCTGTGAGATGATTTCACAGAACACGAAGAAGTTTCTCAGAAAGCTTCTTTCTCGTTGTTATCGGAGGATATTTCCTTTGGCCCTATAGTCTTCAAAGGGATCCGAAATATCTGTTCTCAGATTCCAGAGAAATAACGCTAGCAAAGAGATCCACGAAATACAGCTGTAAGTCTGTGAGATGAATTAACAGAACACTAAGCAGTTTCCAAGAAAGCTTCTTTCCAGATTTCATCTGAGGATATTTCCTTTTTCACCATAGCCCTCTATGGGCTTCCAAATATCACTTTGCCAATTCCACAAGAACTGTCTTAGCGAAAGGCTTCTTGTGGGGAAAGCTGTAACTCTGTGAGATGATTTCACAGAACACAAAGAAGTTTCTCAGAAAGCTTCTTTCTCTTTGTTATCGGAGGATATTTCCTTTGGCCCTATAGTCTTCAAAGGGGTCCGAAATATCTGTTCTCAGATTCCACAGAAATAAGGCTAGCAAAGAGATCCACGAAATCCAGATGTAACTCTGTGAGGTGAATTAACAGGACACTTAGCAGTTTCTAGGAAAGCTTCTTTCCAGATTTCATCTGAGGATATTTCCTTTTTCACCATAGCCCTCTATGGGCTTCCAAATATCATTTTGCCAATTCCACAAGAACTGTCTTAGCGAAAGGCTTCTCTAGGGGAAAGCTGTAACTCTGTGAGATGATTTCACAGAACACAAAGAAGTTTCTCAGAAGGCTTCTTTCTCTTTGTTATAGGAGGATATTTCCTTTGGCCCTATAGTCTTCAAAGGGATCCGAAATATCTGTTCTCAGATTCCACAGAAATAAGGCTAGCAAAGAGATCCACGAAATACAGATGTAACTCTGTGAGATGAATTAACAGAACACTAAGCAGTTTCCAAGAAAGCTTCTTTCCAGATTTCATCGGAGGATATTTCCTTTTTCACCATAGCCCTCTATGGGCTTCCAAATATCACTTTGCCAATTCCACAAGAACTGTCTTAGCGAAAGGCTTCTTGAGGGGAAAGCTGTAACTCTGTGAGATGATTTCACAGAACACAAAGAAGTTTCTCAGAAAGCTTCTTTCTCTTTGTTATCGGAGGATATTTCCTTTGGCCCTATAGTCTTCAAAGGGATCCGAAATATCTGTTCTCAGATTCCACAGAAATAAGGCTAGCAAAGAGATCCACGAAATACAGATGTAACTCTGTGAGATGAATTAACAGGACACTTAGCAGTTTCTAGGAAAGCTTCTTTCCAGATTTCATCTGAGGATATTTCCTTTTTCACCATAGCCCTCTATGGGCTTCCAAATATCACTTTGCCAATTCCACAAGAACTGTCTTAGCGAAAGGCTTCTCGAGGGGAAAGCTGTAACTCTGTGAGATGATTTCACAGAACACAAAGAAGTTTCTCAGAAAGCTTCTTTCTCTTTGTTATCGGAGGATATTTCCTTTGGCCCTATAGTCTTCAAAGGGATCCGAAATATCTGTTCTCAGATTCCAGAGAAATAACGCTAGCAAAGAGATCCACGAAATACAGCTGTAAGTCTGTGAGATGAACTAACAGAACACTAAGCAGTTTCCAAGAAAGCTTCTTTCCAGATTTCATCTGAGGATATTTCCTTTTTCACCATAGCCCTCTATGGGCTTCCAAATATCACTTTGCCAATTCCACAAGAACGGTCTTAGCGAAAGGCTTCTTGTGGGGAAAGCTGTAACTCTGTGAGATGATTTCACAGAACACAAAGAAGTTTCTCAGAAAGCTTCTTTCTCTTTGTTATCGGAGGATATTTACTTTGGCCCTATAGTCTTCAAAGGGATCCGATATATCTGTTCTCAGATTCCAGAGAAATAAGGCTAGCAAAGGGATCCACGAAATACAGATGTAACTCTGTGAGGTGAATTAACAGGACACTTAGCAGTTTCTAGGAAAGCTTCTTTCCAGATTTCATCTGAGGATATTTCCTTTTTCACCATAGCCCTCTATGGGCTTCCAAATATCATTTTGCCAATTCCACAAGAACTGTCTAAGCGAAAGGCTTCTCTAGGGGATAGCTGTAACTCTGTGAGATGATTTCACAGAACACAAAGAAGTTTCTCAGAAGGCTTCTTTCTCTTTGTTATAGGAGAATATTTCCTTTGGGCCTATAGTCTTCAAAGGGATCCGAAATATCTGTTCTCAGATTCCACAGAAATAAGGCTAGCAAAGAGATCCACGAAATACAGATGTAACTCTGTGAGATGAATTAACAGAACACTAAGCAGTTTCCAAGAAAGCTTCTTTCCAGATTTCATCTGAGGATATTTCCTTTTTCACCATAGCCCTCTATGGGCTTCCAAATATCACTTTGCCAATTCCACAAGAACTGTCTTAGCGAAAGTCTTCTTGAGGGGAAAGCTGTAACTCTGTGAGATGATTTCACAGAACACAAAGAAGTTTCTCAGAAAGCTTCTTTCTCTTTGTTATCGGAGGATATATCCTTTGGCCCTATAGCCTTCAAAGGGATCCGAAATATCTGTTCTCAGATTCCACAGAAATAAGGCTAGCAAAGAGATCCATGAAATACAGATGTAACTCTGTGAGATGAATTTACAGAACACTAAGGAGTTTCTAATAAAGCTTCTATCCAGATTTCATCTGAGGATATTTCCTTTTTCACCATAGCCCTCTATGGGCTTCCAAATATCACTTTGCCAATTCCACAAGAACTGTCTTAGCGGAAGGCTTCTTGAGGGGAAAGCTGTAACTCTGCGAGATGATTTCACAGAACACAAAGAAGTTTCTCAGAAAGCTTCTTTCTCTTTGTTATCGGAGGATATATCCTTTGGACCTATAGTCTTCAAAGGGATCCGAAATATCTATTCTCAGATTCCACAGAAATAAGGCTAGGAAAGAGATCCAAGAAATTCATATGTAACTCTCTAAGATGAATTAACAGAACACTAAGCAGTTTCTAAGAAGGCTTCTTTCCAGATTTCATCTGAGGATATTTCCTTTTTCACCATAGCCCTCTATGGGCTTCCAAATATCACTTTGCCAATTCCACAAGAACTGTCTTAGCGAAAGGCTTCTTAAGGGGAAAGCTCTAACTCTGTGAGATGATTTCACAGAACACAAAGAAGTTTCTCAGAAAGCTTCTTTCTCTTTGTTATCGGAGGATATTTCCTTTGGCCCTCTAGTCTTCAAAGGGATCCGAAATATCTGTTCTCAGATTCCACAGAAATAAGGCTAGTAAAGAGATCCACGAAATACAGATATAACTCTGTGAGATGAATTAACAGAACACTAAGCAGTTTCTCAGAAAGCTTCTTTCCAGATTTCATCTGAGGATATTTCCTTTTTCACTATAGCCCTCTAAGGGCTTCCAAATATCACTTTGCCAATTCCACAAGAACTGTCTTATCGAAAGGCTTCTTGAGGGGAAAGCTGTAACTCTGTGAGATGATTTCACAGAACACAAAGAAGTTTCTCAGAAAGCTTCTTTCTCTTTGTTATCGGAGGATATTTCCTTTGGCCCTATAGTCTTCAAAGGGATCCGAAATATCTGTTCTCAGATTCCACAGAATTAAGGCTAGCAAAGAGATCCACGAAATACAGATGTAAGTCTGTGAGATGAATTAACAGAACACTAAGCAGTTTCTCAGAAAGCTTCTTTCCAGATTTCATCTGAGGATATTTCCTTTTTCACCATAGCCCTCTATGGGCCTCCAAATATCACTTTGCCAATTCCACAAGAACTGTCTTAGCGAAAGGCTTCTTGAGGGGAAAGCTGTAACTCTGTGAGATGATTTCACAGAACACAAAGAAGTTTCTCAGAAAGCTTCTTTCTCTTTGTTATCGGAGGATATTTCCTTTGGCCCTATAGTCTTCAAAGGGATCCGAAATATCTGTTCTCAGATTCCACAGAAATAAGGCTAGCAAAGAGATCCACGAAATACAGATGTAACTCTGTGAGATGAGTTAACAGTACACTTAGCAGTTTCTAGGAAAGCTTCTTTCCAGATTTCATCTGAGGATATTTCCTTTTTCACCATAGCCCTCTATGGGCTTCCAATTATCGCTTTGCCAATTCCACAAGAACTGTCTTAGCGAAAGGCTTCTCGAGGGTAAAGCTGTAACTCTGTGAGATGATTTCACAGAACACAAAGAAGTTTCTCAGAAAGCTTCTTTCTCGTTGTTATCGGAGGATATTTCCTTTGGCCCTGTAGTCTTAAAAGGGATCCGAAATATCTGTTCTCAGATTCAAGAGAAATAAGGCTAGCAAAGAGATCCACGAAATACAGATGTAACTCTGTGAGATGAATTAACAGAACACTAAGCAGTTTCTCAGAAAGCTTCTTTCCAGATTTCATCTGAGGATATTTCCTTTGTCACCATAGCCCTCTATGGGCTTCCAAATATCAATTTTCCAATTCCACAAGAACTGTCTTAGCGAAAGGCTTCTCGAGAGGAAAGCTGTAACTCTGTGAGATGATTTCACAGAACACAAAAAGTTTCTCAGAAAGCTTCTTTCTCTTTGTTATCGGAGGATATTTCCTTTGGCCCTATAGTCTTCAAAGGGATCCGAAATATCTGTTCTTAGATTCCAGAGAAATAAGGCTAGCAAAGAGATCCACGAAATACAGATGTAAGTCTGTGAGATGAATTAAGAGAACACTAAGCAGTTTCTCAGAAAGCTTCTTTCCAGATTTCATCTGAGGATATTTCCTTTTTCACCATAGCCCTCTATGGGCTTCCAAATATCACTTTTCCAATTCCACAAGAACTGTCTTAGCGAAAGGCTTCTCGAGAGGAAAGCTGTAACTCTGTGAGATGATTTCACAGAACACAAAGAAGTTTCTCAGAAAGCTTCTTTCTCTTTGTTATCGGAGGATATTTCCTTTGGCCCTATAGTCTTCAAAGGGATCCGAAATATCTGTTCTCAGATTCCACAGAAATAAGGCTAGCAAAGAGATCCACGAAATACAGATGTAACTCTGTGAGATGAATTAACAGAACACTAAGCAGTTTCCAAGAAAGCTTCTTTCCAGATTTCATCTGAGGATATTTCCTTTTTCACCATAGCCTTCTATGGGCTTCCAAATATCACTTTGCCAATTCCACAAGAACTGTCTTAGCGAAAGGCTTCTTGAGGGGAAAGCTGTAACTCTGTGAGATGATTTCACAGAACACAAAGAAGTTTCTCAGAAAGCTTCTTTCTCTTTGTTAACGGAGGATATTTCCTTTGGCCCTATATTCTTCAAAGGGATCCGAAATATCTGTTCTCAGATTCCACAGAAATAAGGCTAGCAAAGAGATCCACGAAATACAGATGTAACTCTGTGAGATGAATTAACAGGACACTTAGCAGTTTCTAGGAAAGCTTCTTTCCAGATTTCATCTGAGGATATTTCCTTTTTCACCATAGCCCTCTATGGGCCTCCAAATATCACTTTGCCAATTCCACAAGAACTGTCTTAGCGAAAAGCTTCTCGAGGGGAAAGCTGTAACTCTGTGAGATGATTTCACAGAACACAAAGAAGTTTCTCAGAAAGCTTCTTTCTCTTTGTTATCGGAGGATATTTCCTTTGGCCCTATAGTCTTCAAAGGGATCCGAAATATCTGTTCTCAGATTCCAGAGAAATAAGGCTAGCAAAGAGATCCACGAAATACAAATGTAAGTCTGTGAGATGAATTAACAGAACACTAAGCAGTTTCTCAGAAAGCTTCTTTCCAGATTTCATTTGAGGATATTTCCTTTTTCACCATAGCCCTCTATGGGCTTCCAAATATCGCTTTGCCAATTCCACAAGAACTGTCTTAGCGAAAGGCTTCTTGAGGGGAAAGCTGTAACTCTGTGAGATGATTTCACAGAATACAAAGAAGTTTCTCAGAAAGCTTCTTTCTCGTTGTTACCGGAGGATAATTCCTTTGGCCCTATAGTCTTCAAAGGGATACGAAATATCTGTTCTCAGATTCCAGAGAAATAAGGCTAGCAAAGAGATCCACGAAATACAGATGTAACTCTGTGAGATGAATTAACAGAACACTAAGCAGTTTCCAAGAAAGCTTCTTTCCAGATTTCATCTGAGGATATTTCCTTTTTCACCATAGCCCTCTATGGGCTTCCAAATATCACTTTGCCAATTCCACAAGAACTGTCTTAGCGAAAGGCTTCTTGTGGGGAAAGCTGTAACTCTGTGAGATGATTTCACAGAACACAAAGAAGTTTCTCAGAAAGCTTCTTTCTCTTTGTTATCGGAGGATATTTCCTTTGGCCCTATAGTCTTCAAAGGGATCCGATATATCTGTTCTCAGATTCCAGAGAAATAAGGCTAGCAAAGAGATCCACGAAATACAGATGTAACTCTGTGAGGTGAATTAACAGGACACTTAGCAGTTTCTAGGAAAGCTTCTTTCCAGATTTCATCTGAGGATATTTCCTTTTTCACCATAGCCCTCTATGGGCTTCCAAATATCATTTTGCCAATTCCACAAGAACTGTCTTAGCGAAAGGCTTCTCTAGGGGAAAGCTATAACTCTGTGAGATGATTTCACAGAACACAAAGAAGTTTCTCAGAAGGCTTCTTTCTCTTTGTTATAGGAGGATATTTCCTTTGGGCCTATAGTCTTCAAAGGGATCCGAAATATCTGTTCTCAGATTCCACAGAAATAAGGCTAGCAAAGAGATCCACGAAATACAGATGTAACTCTGTGAGATGAATTAACAGAACACTAAGCAGTTTCCAAGAAAGCTTCTTTCCAGATTTCATCTGAGGATATTTCCTTTTTCACCATAGCCCTCTATGGGCTTCCAAATATCACTTTGCCAATTCCACAAGAACTGTCTTAGCGAAAGTCTTCTTGAGGGGAAAGCTGTAACTCTGTGAGATGATTTCACAGAACACAAAGAAGTTTCTCAGAAAGCTTCTTTCTCTTTGTTATCGGAGGATATTTCCTTTGGCCCTATAGCCTTCAAAGGGATCCGAAATATCTGTTCTCAGATTCCACAGAAATAAGGCTAGCAAAGAGATCCATGAAATACAGATGTAACTCTGTGAGATGAATTTACAGAACACTAAGGAGTTTCTAATAAAGCTTCTATCCAGATTTCATCTGAGGATATTTCCTTTTTCACCATAGCCCTCTATGGGCTTCCAAATATCACTTTGCCAATTCCACAAGAACTGTCTTAGCGGAAGGCTTCTTGAGGGGAAAGCTGTAACTCTGCGAGATGATTTCACAGAACACAAAGAAGTTTCTCAGAAAGCTTCTTTCTCTTTGTTATCGGAGGATATATCCTTTGGACCTATAGTCTTCAAAGGGATCCGAAATATCTATTCTCAGATTCCACAGAAATAAGGCTAGGAAAGAGATCCAAGAAATTCATATGTAACTCTCTAAGATGAATTAACAGAACACTAAGCAGTTTCTAAGAAGGCTTCTTTCCAGATTTCATCTGAGGATATTTCCTTTTTCACCATAGCCCTCTATGGGCTTCCAAATATCACTTTGCCAATTCCACAAGAACTGTCTTAGCGAAAGGCTTCTTAAGGGGAAAGCTCTAACTCTGTGAGATGATTTCACAGAACACAAAGAAGTTTCTCAGAAAGCTTCTTTCTCTTTGTTATCGGAGGATATTTCCTTTGGCCCTCTAGTCTTCAAAGGGATCCGAAATATCTGTTCTCAGATTCCACAGAAATAAGGCTAGTAAAGAGATCCACGAAATACAGATATAACTCTGTGAGATGAATTAACAGAACACTAAGCAGTTTCTCAGAAAGCTTCTTTCCAGATTTCATCTGAGGATATTTCCTTTTTCACTATAGCCCTCTAAGGGCTTCCAAATATCACTTTGCCAATTCCACAAGAACTGTCTTATCGAAAGGCTTCTTGAGGGGAAAGCTGTAACTCTGTGAGATGATTTCACAGAACACAAAGAAATTTCTCAGAAAGCTTCTTTCTCTTTGTTATCGGAGGATATTTCCTTTGGCCCTATAGTCTTCAAAGGGATCCGAAATATCTGTTCTCAGATTCCACAGAATTAAGGCTAGCAAAGAGATCCACGAAATACAGATGTAAGTCTGTGAGATGAATTAACAGAACACTAAGCAGTTTCTCAGAAAGCTTCTTTCCAGATTTCATCTGAGGATATTTCCTTTTTCACCATAGCCCTCTATGGGCCTCCAAATATCACTTTGCCAATTCCACAAGAACTGTCTTAGCGAAAGGCTTCTTGAGGGGAAAGCTGTAACTCTGTGAGATGATTTCACAGAACACAAAGAAGTTTCTCAGAAAGCTTCTTTCTCTTTGTTATCGGAGGATATTTCCTTTGGCCCTATAGTCTTCAAAGGGATCCGAAATATCTGTTCTCAGATTCCACAGAAATAAGGCTAGCAAAGAGATCCACGAAATACAGATGTAACTCTGTGAGATGAGTTAACAGTACACTTAGCAGTTTCTAGGAAAGCTTCTTTCCAGATTTCATCTGAGGATATTTCCTTTTTCACCATAGCCCTCTATGGGCTTCCAATTATCGCTTTGCCAATTCCACAAGAACTGTCTTAGCGAAAGGCTTCTCGAGGGGAAAGCTGTAACTCTCTGAGATGATTTCACAGAACACAAAGAAGTTTCTCAGAAAGCTTCTTTCTCGTTGTTATCGGAGGATATTTCCTTTGGCCCTGTAGTCTTAAAAGGGATCCGAAATATCTGTTCTCAGATTCCAGAGAAATAAGGCTAGCAAAGAGATCCACGAAATACAGATGTAACTCTGTGAGATGAATTAACAGAACACTAAGCAGTTTCTCAGAAAGCTTCTTTCCAGATTTCATCTGAGGATATTTCCTTTGTCACCATAGCCCTCTATGGGCTTCCAAATATCAATTTTCCAATTCCACAAGAACTGTCTTAGCGAAAGGCTTCTCGAGAGGAAAGCTGTAACTCTGTGAGATGATTTCACAGAACACAAAGAAGTTTCTCAGAAAGCTTCTTTCTCTTTGTTATCGGAGGATATTTCCTTTGGCCCTATAGTCTTCAAAGGGATCCGATATATCTCTTCTCAGATTCCACAGAAATAAGGCTAGCAAAGAGATCCACGAAATACAGATGTAACTCTGTGAGATGAATTAACAGAACACTAAGCAGTTTCCAAGAAAGCTTGTTTCCAGATTTCATCTGAGGATATTTCCTTTTTCACCATAGCCCTCTATGGGCCTCCAAATATCACTTTGCCAATTCCACAAGAACTGTCTTAGCGAAAGGCTTCTCGAGGGGAAAGCTGTAACTCTGTGAGATGATTTCACAGAACACAAAGAAGTTTCTCAGAAGGCTTCTTTCTCTTTGTTATAGGAGGATATTTCCTTTGGCCCTATAGTCTTCAAAGGGATCCGAAATATCTGTTCTCAGATTCCACAGAAATAAGGCTAGCAAAGAGATCCACGAAATACAGATGTAACTCTGTGAGATGAATTAACAGAACACTAAGGAGTTTCCAAGAAAGCTTCTTTCCAGATTTCATCTGAGGATATTTCCTTTTTCACCATAGCCCTCTATGGGCTTCCAAATATCACTTTGCCAATTCCACAAGAACTGTCTTAGCGAAAGGCTTCTTGAGGGGAAAGCTGTAACTCTGTGAGATGATTTCACAGAACACAAAGAAGTTTCTCAGAAAGCTTCTTTCTCTTTGTTATCGGAGGATATTTCCTTTGGCCCTATAGTCTTCAAAGGGATCCGAAATATCTGTTCTCAGATTCCACAGAAATAAGGCTAGCAAAGAGATGCACGAAATACAGCTGTAACTCTGTGAGATGAATTTACAGAACACTAAGGAGTTTCTAATAAAGCTTCTATCCAGATTTCATCTGAGGATATTTCCTTTTTCACCATAGCCCTCTATGGGCTTCCAAATATCACTTTGCCAATTCCACAAGAACTGTCTTAGCGAAAGGCTTCTTGAGGGGAAAGCTGTAACTCTGCGAGATGATTTCACACAACACAAAGAAGTTTCTCAGAAAGCTTCTTTCTCTTTGTTATCAGAGGATATATCCTTTGGCCCTATAGTCTTCAAATGGATCCGAAATATCTATTCTCAGATTCCACAGAAATAAGGCTAGCAAAGGGATCCGAGAAATTCAGATGCAACTCTCTAAGATGAATTAACAGAACACTAAGCAGTTTCTAAGAAAGCTTCTTTCCAGATTTCATCTGAGGATATTTCCTTTTTCACCATAGCCCTCTATGGGCATCCAAATATCACTTTGCCAATTCCACAAGAACTGTCTTAGCGAAAGGCTTCTTGAGGGGAAAGCTGTAACTCTGTGAGATGATTTCACAGAACACAAAGAAGTTTCTCAGAAAGCTTCTTTCTCTTTGTTATCGGAGGATATTTCCTTTGGCCCTATAGTCTTCAAAGGGATCCGAAATATCTGTTCTCAGATTCCACAGAAATAAGGCTAGCAAAGAGATCCACGAAATACAGATGTAACTCTGTGAGATGAATTAACAGAACACTAAGCAGTTTCTCAGAAAGCTTCTTTCCAGATTTCATCTGAGGATATTTCCTTTTTCAGCATAGCCCTCTAAGGGCTTCAAAATATCACTTTGCCAATTCCACAAGAACTGTCTTAGCGAAAGGCTTCTTGAGGGGAAAGCTGTAACTCTGTGAGATGATTTCACAGAACACAAAGAAGTTTCTCAGAAAGCTTCTTTCTCTTTGTTATCGGAGGATATTTCCTTTGGCCCTATAGTCTTCAAAGGGATCCGAAATATCTGTTCTCAGATTCCAGAGAAATAAGGCTAGAAAAGAGATCCACGAAATACAGATGTAAGTCTGTGAGATGAATTACCAGAACACTAAGCAGTTTCTCAGAAAGCTTCTTTCCAGATTTCATCTGAGGATATTTCCTTGTTCACCATAGCCCTCTATGGGCTTCCAAATATCACTTTTCCAATTCCACAAGAACTGTGTTAGCGAAAGGCTTCTCGAGAGGAAAGCTGTAACTCTGTGAGATGATTTCACAGAACACAAAGAAGTTTCTCAGAAAGCTTCTTTCTCTTTGTTATCGGAGGATATTTCCTTTGGCCCTATAGTCTTCAAAGGGATCCGAAATATCTGTTCTCAGATTCCAGAGAAATAAGGCTAGCAAAGAGATCCACGAAATACAGATGTAACTCTGTGAGATGAATTAACAGAACACTAAGCAGTTTCCAAGAAAGCTTCTTTCCAGATTTCATCTGAGGATATATCCTTTTTCACCATAGCCTTCTATGGGCTTCCAAATATCACTTTGCCAATTCCACAAGAACTGTCTTAGCGAAAGGCTTCTTGAGGGGAAAGCTGTAACTCTGTGAGATGATTTCACAGAACACAAAGAAGTTTCTCAGAAAGCTTCTTTCTCTTTGTTATCGGAGGATATTTCCTTTGGCCCTATAGTCTTCAAAGGGATCCGAAATATCTGTTCTCAGATTCCACAGAAATAAGGCTAGCAAAGAGATCCACGAAATACAGATGTAACTCTGTGAGATGAATTAACAGAACACTAAGCAGTTTCCAAGAAAGCTTCACCATAGCCCTCTATGGGCTTCCAAATATCACTTTGCCAATTCCACAAGAACTGTCTTAGCGAAAGTCTTCTTGAGGGGAAAGCTGTAAGTCTGTGAGATGATTTCACAGAACACAAAGAAGTTTCTCAGAAAGCTTCTTTCTCTTTGTTATCGGAGGATATTTCTTTTGGCCCTATAGCCTTCAAAGGGATCCGAAATATCTGTTCTCAGATTCCACAGAAATAAGGCTAGCAAAGAGATCCATGAAATAAGATGTAACTCTGTGAGATGAATTAACAGAACACTAAGCAGTTTCTCAGAAAGCTTCTTTTCAGATTTCATCTGAGGATATTTCCTTTTTCACCATAGCCCTCTATGGGCTTCCAAATATCACTTTGCCAATTCCACAAGAACTGTCTTAGCGAAAGGCTTCTCGAGGGGAAAGCAGTAACTCTGTGAGATGATTTCACAGAACACAAAGAAGTTTCTCAGAAAGCTTCTTTCTCTTTGTTATCGGAGGATATTTCCTTTGGCCCTATAGTCTTCAAAGGGATCCGAAATATCTGTTCTCAGATTCCACAGAAATAAGGCTAGCAAAGAGATCCACGAAATACAACTGTAAGTCTGTGAGATGAATTTACAGAACACTAAGGAGTTTCTAATAAAGCTTCTATCCAGATTTCATCTGAGGATATTTCCTTTTTCACCATAGCCCTCTAAGGGCTTCCAAATATCACTTTGCCAATTCCACAAGAACTGTCTTAGCGAAAGGCTTCTTGAGGGGAAAGCTGTAACTCTGCGAGATGATTTCACACAACACAAAGAAGTTTCTCAGAAAGCTTCTTTCTCTTTGTTATCGGAGGATATATCCTTTGGCCTTATTGTCTTCAAAGGGATCCGAAATATCTATTCTCAGATTCCACAGAAATAAGGCTAGCAAAGGGATCCAAGAAATTCAGATGTAACTCTCTAAGATGAATTAACAGAACACTAAGCAGTTTCTAAGAAAGCTTCTTTCCAGATTTCATCTGAGGATATTTCCTTTTTCACCATAGCCCTCTATGGGCTTCCAAATATCACTTTGCCAATTCCACAAGAACTGTCTTAGCGAAAGGCTTCTTGAGGAGAAAGCTGTAACTCTGTGAGATGATTTCACAGAACACAAAGAAGTTTCTCAGAAAGCTTCTTTCTCTTTGTTATCGGAGGATATTTCCTTTGGCCCTCTAGTCTTCAAAGGGATCCGAAATATCTGTTCTCAGATTCCACAGAAATAAGGCTAGCAAAGAGATCCACGAAATACAGATATAACTCTGTGAGATGAATTAACAGAACACTAAGCAGTTTCTCAGAAAGCTTCTTTCCAGATTTCATCTGAGGATATTTCCTTTTTCACCATAGCCCTCTAAGGGCTTCCAAATATCACTTTGCCAATTCCACAAGAACTGTCTTAGCGAAAGGCTTCTTGAGGGGAAAGCTGTAACTCTGTGAGATGATTTCACAGAACACAAAGAAGTTTCTCAGAAAGCTTCTTTCTCTTTGTTATCGGAGGATATTTCCTTTGGCCCTATAGTCTTCAAAGGGATCCGAAATATCTGTTCTCAGATTCCAGAGAAATAAGGCTAGCAAAGAGATCCACGAAATACAGATGTAAGTCTGTGAGATGAATTACCAGAACACTAAGCAGTTTCTCAGAAAGCTTCTTTCCAGATTTCATCTGAGGATATTTCCTTTTTCACCATAGCCCTCTATGGGCTTCCAAATATCACTTTGCCAATTCCACAAGAACTGTCTTAGCGAAAGGCTTCTTGAGGGGAAAGCTGTAACTCTGTGACATGATTTCACAGAACACAAAGAAGTTTCTCAGAAAGCTTCTTTCTCTTTGTTATCGGAGGATATTTCCTTTGGCCCTATAGTCTTCAAAGGGATCCGAAATATCTGTTCTCAGATTCCACAGAAATAAGGCTAGCAAAGAGATCCACGAAATACAGATGTAATTCTGTGAGATGAATTAACAGAACACTAAGCAGTTACTCAGAAAGCTTCTTTCCAGATTTCATCTGAGGATATTTCCTTTTTCAACATAGCCCTCTAGGGGCTTCCAAATATCACTTTGCCAATTCCACAAGAACTGTCTTAGCGAAAGGCTTCTTGAGGGGAAAGCTGTAACTCTGTGAGATGATTTCACAGAACACAAAGAAGTTTCTCAGAAAACTTCTTTCTCTTTGTTATCGGAGGATATTTCCTTTGACCCTATAGACTTCAAAGGGATCCGAAATATCTGTTCTCAGATTCCACAGAAATAAGGCTAGCAAAGAGATCCACGAAATACAGATGTAACTCTGTGAGATGAATTAACAGAACACTAAGCAGTTTCTAAGAAAGCTTCTTTCCAGATTTCATCTGAGGATATTTCCTTTTTCACCATAGCCCTCTAAGGGCTTCCAAATATCACTTTGCCAATTCCACAAGAACTGTCTTAGCGAAAGGCTTCTTGAGGGGAAAACTGTAACTCTGAGAGATGATTTCACAGAACACAAAGAAGTTTCTCAGAAACCTTCTTTCTCTTTGTTATCGGAGGATTTTTCCTTTGGCCCTATAGTCTTCAAAGGGATCCGATATATATGTTCTCAGATTCCACAGAAATAAGGCTAGCAAAGAGATCCACGAAATACAGATGTAAGTCTGTGAGATGAATTACCAGAACACTAAGCAGTTTCTCAGAAAGCTTCTTTCCAGATTTCATCTGAGGATATTTCCTTTTTCACCATAGCCCTCTATGGGCTTCCAAATATCACTTTGCCAATTCCACAAGAACTGTCTTAGCGAAAGGCTTCTTGAGGGGAAAGCTGTAACTCTGTGAGATGATTTCACAGAACACGAAGAAGTTTCTCAGAAAGCTTCTTTCTCTTTGTTATCGGAGGATATTTCCTTTGGCCCTATAGTCTTCAAAGGGATCCGAAATATCTGTTCTCAGATTCCAGAGAAATAAGGCTAGCAAAGAGATCCACGAAATACAGATGTAAGTCTGTGAGATGAATTAACAGAACACTAAGCAGTTTCTCAGAAAGCTTCTTTCCAGATTTCATCTGAGGATATTTCCTTTTTCACCATAGCCCTCTATGGGCTTCCAAATATCACTTTTCCAATTCCACAAGAACTGTCTTAGCGAAAGGCTTCTCGAGAGGAAAGCTGTAACTCTGTGAGATGATTTCACAGAACACAAAGAAGTTTCTCAGAAAGCTTCTTTCTCTTTGTTATCGGAGGATATTTCCTTTGTCCCTATAGTCTTCAAAGGGATCGGAAATATCTGTTCTCAGATTCCACAGAAATAAGGCTAGCAAAGAGATCCACGAAATACAGATGTAAGTCTGTGAGATGAATTACCAGAACACTAAGCAGTTTCTCAGAAAGCTTCTTTCCAGATTTCATCTGAGGATATTTCCTTTTTCACCAAAGCCCTCTATGGGCTTCCAAATATCACTTTGCCAATTCCACAAGAACTGTCTTAGCGAAAGGCTTCTTGAGGGGAAAGCTGTAACTCTGTGAGATGATTTCACAGAACACAAAGAAGTTTCTCAGAAAGCTTCTTTCTCTTTGTTATCGGAGGATATTTCCTTTGGCCCTATAGTCTTCAAAGGGATCCGAAATATCTGTTCTCAGATTCCACAGAAATAAGGCTAGCAAAGAGATCCACGAAATACAGATGTAATTCTGTGAGATGAATTAACAGAACACTAAGCAGTTTCTCAGAAAGCTTCTTTCCAGATTTCATCTGAGGATATTTCCTTTTTCACCATAGCCCTCTATGGGCTTCCAAATATCACTTTGCCAATTCCACAAGAACTGTCTTAGCGAAAGGCTTCTTGAGGGGAAAGCTGTAACTCTGTGAGATGATTTCACAGAACACAAAGAAGTTTCTCAGAAAGCTTCTTTCTCTTTGTTATCGGAGGATATTTCCTTTGACCCTATAGACTTCAAAGGGATCCGAAATATCTGTTCTCAGATTCCACAGAAATAAGGCTAGCAAAGAGATCCACGAAATACAGATATAACTCTGTGAGATGAATTAACAGAACACTAAGCAGTTTCTCAGAAAGCTTCTTTCCAGATTTCATCTGAGGATATTTCCTTTTTCACCATAGCCCTCTAAGGGCATCCAAATATCACTTTGCCAATTCCACAAGAACTGTCTTAGCGAAAGGCTTCTCGAGGGGAAAGCTGTAACTCTGTGAGATGATTTCACAGAACACAAAGAAGTTTCTCAGAAAGCTTCTTTCTCTTTGTTATCGGAGGATATTTCCTTTGGCCCTATAGTCTTCAAAGGGATCCGAAATATCTGTTCTCAGATTCCAGAGAAATAAGGCTAGCAAAGAGATCCACGAAATACAGATGTAAGTCTGTGAGATGAATTACCAGAACACTAAGCAGTTTCTCAGAAAGCTTCTTTCCAGATTTCATCTGAGGATATTTCCTTTTTCACCATAGCCCTCTATGGGCTTCCAAATATCACTTTGCCAATTCCACAAGAACTGTCTTAGCGAAAGGCTTCTTGAGGGGAAAGCTGTAACTCTGTGAGATGATTTCACAGAACACAAAGAAGTTTCTCAGAAAGCTTCTTTCTCTTTGTTATCGGAGGATATTTCCTTTGGCCCTATAGTCTTCAAAGGGATCCGAAATATCTGTTCTCAGATTCCACAGAAATAAGGCTAGCAAAGAGATTAACGAAATACAGATGTAATTCTGTGAGATGAATTAACAGAACACTAAGCAGTTTCTCAGAAAGCTTCTTTCCAGATTTCATCTGAGGATATTTCCTTTTTCAACATAGCCCTCTAGGGGCTTCCAAATATCACTTTGCCAATTCCACAAGAACTGTCTTAGCGAAAGGCTTCTTGAGGGGAAAGCTGTAACTCTGTGAGATGATTTCACAGAACACAAAGAAGTTTCTCAGAAAGCTTCTTTCTCTTTGTTATCGGAGGATATTTCCTTTGACCCTATAGACTTCAAAGGGATCCGAAATATCTGTTCTCAGATTCCACAGAAATAAGGCTAGCAAAGAGATCCACGAAATACAGATGTAACTCTGTGAGATGAATTAACAGAACACTAAGCAGTTTCTAAGAAAGCTTCTTTCCAGATTTCATCTGAGGATATTTCCTTTTTCACCATAGCCCTCTAAGGGCTTCCAAATATCACTTTGTCAATTCCACAAGAACTGTCTTAGCGAAAGGCTTCTTGAGGGGAAAACTGTAACTCTGAGAGATGATTTCACAGAACACAAAGAAGTTTCTCAGAAACCTTCTTTCTCTTTGTTATCGGAGGATTTTTCCTTTGGCCTTATAGTCTTCAAAGGGATCCGATATATATGTTCTCAGATTCCACAGAAATAAGGCTAGCAAAGAGATCCACGAAATACAGATGTAAGTCTGTGAGATGAATTACCAGAACACTAAGCAGTTTCTCAGAAAGCTTCTTTCCAGATTTCATCTGAGGATATTTCCTTTTTCACCATAGCCCTCTATGGGCTTCCAAATATCACTTTGCCAATTCCACAAGAACTGTCTTAGCGAAAGGCTTCTTGAGGGGAAAGCTGTAACTCTGTGAGATGATTTCACAGAACACAAAGAAGTTTCTCAGAAAGCTTCTTTCTCTTTGTTATCGGAGGATATTTCCTTTGGCCCTATAGTCTTCAAAGGGATCCGAAATATCTGTTCTCAGATTCCAGAGAAATAAGGCTAGCAAAGAGATCCACGAAATACAGATGTAAGTCTGTGAGATGAATTAACAGAACACTAAGCAGTTTCTCAGAAAGCTTCTTTCCAGATTTCATCTGAGGATATTTCCTTTTTCACCATAGCCCTCTATGGGCTTCCTAATATCACTTTTCCAATTCCACAAGAACTGTCTTAGCGAAAGGCTTCTCGAGAGGAAAGCTGTAACTCTGTGAGATGATTTCACAGAACACAAAGAAGTTTCTCAGAAAGCTTCTTTCTCTTTGTTATCGGAGGATATTTCCTTTGGCCCTATAGTCTTCAAAGGGATCCGAAATATCTGTTCTCAGATTCCACAGAAATAAGGCTAGCAAAGAGATCCACGAAATACAGATGTAAGTCTGTGAGATGAATTACCAGAACACTAAGCAGTTTCTCAGAAAGCTTCTTTCCAGATTTCATCTGTGGATATTTCCTTTTTCACCAAAGCCCTCTATGGGCTTCCAAATATCACTTTGCCAATTCCACAAGAACTGTCTTAGCGAAAGGCTTCTTGAGGGGAAAGCTGTAACTCTGTGAGATGATTTCACAGAACACAAAGAAGTTTCTCAGAAAGCTTCTTTCTCTTTGTTATCGGAGGATATTTCCTTTGGCCCTATAGTCTTCAAAGGGATCCGAAATATCTGTTCTCAGATTCCACAGAAATAAGGCTAGCAAAGAGATCCACGAAATACAGATGTAATTCTGTGAGATGAATTAACAGAACACTAAGCAGTTTCTCAGAAAGCTTCTTTCCAGATTTCATCTGAGGATATTTCCTTTTTCACCATAGCCCTCTAGGGGCTTCCAAATATCACTTTGCCAATTCCACAAGAACTGTCTTAGCGAAAGGCTTCTTGAGGGGAAAGCTGTAACTCTGTGAGATGATTTCACAGAACACAAAGAAGTTTCTCAGAAAGCTTCTTTCTCTTTGTTATCGGAGGATATTTCCTTTGACCCTATAGACTTCAAAGGGATCCGAAATATCTGTTCTCAGATTCCACAGAAATAAGGCTAGCAAAGAGATCGACGAAATACAGATGTAACTCTGTGAGATGAATTAACAGAACACTAAGCAGTTTCTAAGAAAGCTTCTTTCCAGATTTCATCTGAGGATATTTCCTTTTTCACCATAGCCCTCTAAGGGCTTCCAAATATCATTTTGCCAATTCCACAAGAACTGTCTTAGCGAAAGGCTTCTTGAGGGGAAAACTGTAACTCTGAGAGATGATTTCACAGAACACAAAGAAGTTTCTCAGAAACCTTCTTTCTCTTTGTTATCGGAGGATTTTTCCTTTGGCCCTATAGTCTTCAAAGGGATCCGATATATATGTTCTCAGATTCCACAGAAATAAGGCTAGCAAAGAGATCCACGAAATACAGATGTAAGTCTGTGAGATGAATTACCAGAACACTAAGCAGTTTCTCAGAAAGCTTCTTTCCAGATTTCATCTGAGGATATTTCCTTTTTCACCATAGCCCTCTATGGGCTTCCAAATATCACTTTGCCAATTCCACAAGAACTGTCTTAGCGAAAGGCTTCTCGAGAGGAAAGCTGTAACTCTGTGAGATGATTTCACAGAACACAAAGAAGTTTCTCAGAAAGCTTCTTTCTCTTTGTTATCGGAGGATATTTCCTTTGGCCCTATAGTCTTCAAAGGGATCCGAAATATCTGTTCTCATATTCCACAGAAATAAGGCTAGCAAAGAGATCCACGAAATACAGATGTAACTCTGTGAGATGAATTAACAGAACACTAAGCAGTTTCCAAGAAAGCTTCTTTCCAGATTTCATCTGAGGATATTTCCTTTTTCACCGTAGCCTTCTATGGGCTTACAAATATCACTTTGCCAATTCCACAAGAACTGTCTTAGCGAAAGGCTTCTTGAGGGGAAAGCTGTAACTCTGTGAGATGATTTCACAGAACACAAAGAAGTTTCTCAGAAAGCTTCTTTCTCTTTGTTATCGGAGGATATTTCCTTTGGGCCTATAGTCTTCAAAGGGATCCGAAATATCTGTTCTCAGATTCCAGAGAAATAAGGCTAACAATGAGATCCACGAAATACAGATGTAAGTCTGTGAGATGAATTAACAGAACACTAAGCAGTTTCCAAGAAAGCTTCTTTCCAGATTTCATCTGAGGATATTTCCTTTTTCACCATAGCCTTCTATGGGCTTCCAAATATCACTTTGCCAATTCCACAAGAACTGTCTTAGCGAAAGGCTTCTTGAGGGGAAAGCTGTAACTCTGTGAGATGATTTCACAGAACACAAAGAAGTTTCTCAGAAAGCTTCTTTCTCTTTGTTAACGGAGGATATTTCCTTTGGCCCTATAGTCTTCAAAGGGATCCGAAATATCTGTTCTCAGATTCCACAGAAATAAGGCTAGCAAAGAGATCCACGAAATACAGATGTAACTCTGTGAGATGAATTAACAGGACACTTATCAGTTTCTAGGAAAGCTTCTTTCCAGATTTCATCTGAGGATATTTCCTTTTTCACCATAGCCCTCTATGGGCTTCCAAATATCACTTTGCCTATTCCACAAGAACTGTCTTAGCGAAAGGCTTCTCGAGGGGAAAGCTGTAACTCTGTGAGATGATTTCACAGAACACAAAGAAGTTTCTCAGAAAGCTTCTTTCTCTTCGTTATCGGAGGATATTTCCTTTGGCCCTATAGTCTTCAAAGGGATCCGAAATATCTGTTCTCATTCCAGAGAAATAAGGCTAGCAAAGAGATCCACGAAATACAGATGTAACTCTGTGAGATGAATTAACAGAACACTAAGCAGTTTCTCAGAAAGCTTCTTTCCAGATTTCATCTGAGGATATTTCCTTTTTCACCATAGCCCTCTATGGGCTTCAAAATATCGCTTTTCCAATTCCACAAGAACTGTCTTAGCGAAAGGCTTCTCGAGGGGAAAGCTGTAACTCTGTGAGATGATTTCACAGAACACAAAGAAGTTTCTCAGAAAGCTTCTTTCTCGTTGTTATCGGAGGATATTTCCTTTGGCCCTATAGTCTTAAAAGGGATCCGAAATATCTGTTCTCAGATTCCAGAGAAATAAGGCTAGCAAAGAGATCCACGAAATACAGATGTAAGTCTGTGAGATGAATTAACAGAACACTAAGCAGTTTCTCAGAAAGCTTCTTTCCAGATTTCTTCTGAGGATATTTCCTTTTTCACCATAGACCTCTATGGGCTTCCAAATATCACTTTGCCAATTCCACAAGAACTGTCTTAGCGAAAGGCTTCTCGAGAGGAAAGCTGTAACTCTGTGAGATGATTTCACAGAACACAAAGAAGTTTCTCAGAAAGCTTCTTTCTCTTTGTTATCGGAGGATATTTCCTTTGGCCCTATAGTCTTCAAAGGGATCCGAAATATCTGTTCTCAGAATCCACAGAAATAAGGCTAGCAAAGAGATCCACGAAATACAGATGTAACTCTGTGAGATGAATTAACAGAACACTAAGCAGTTTCCAAGAAAGTTTCTTTCCGGATTTCATCTGAGGATATTTCCTTTTTCACCATAGCCCTCTAAGGGCTTCCAAATATCACTTTGCCAATTCCACAAGAACTGTCTTAGCGAAAGGCTTCTTGAGGGGAAAGCTGTAACTCTGTGAGATGATTTCACAGAACACAAAGAAGTTTCTCAGAAAGCTTCTTTCTCTTTGTTATCGGAGGATATTTCCTTTGGCCCTATAGTCTTCAAAGGGATCAGAAATATCTGTTCTCAGATTCCGCAGAAATAAGGCTAGCAAAGAGAACCACGAAATACAGATGTCAGTTTGTGAGATGAATTAACAGAACACTAAGCAGTTTATCAGAAAGCTTCTTTCCAGATTTCATCTGAGGATATTTCGTTTTTCACCATAGCCCTCTATGGGCTTCCAAATATCACTTTGCCAATTCCACAAGAACTGTCTTAGCGAAAGGCTTCTTGAGGGGAAAGCTGTAACTCTGTGAGATGATTTCACAGAACTCAAAGAAGTTTCTCAGAAAGCTTCTTTCTCTTCGTTATCGGAGGATATTTCCTTTGGCCCTATAGTCTTCAAAGGGATCCGAAACATCTGTTCTCAGATTCCACAGAAATAAGGCTAGCAAAGAGATCCAGGAAATACAGATGTAAGTCTGTGAGATGAATTAACAGAACACTAAGCAGTTTCTCAGAAAGCCTCTTTCCAGATTTCATCTGAGGATATTTCCTTTTTCACCATAGCCCTCTAAGGGCTTCCAAATATCACGTTGCCAATTCCACAAGAACTGTCTTAGCGAAAGGCTTCTTGAGGTGAAAGCTGTAACTCTGTGAGATGACTTCACAGAACACAAAGAAGTTTCTCAGAAAGCTTCTTTCTCTTTGTTATCGGAGGATATTTCCTTTGGCCCTATAGTCTTCAAAGGGATCCGAAATATCTGTTCTCAGATTCCACAGAAATAAGGCTAGCAAAGAGATCCACGAAATACAGATGTAAGTCTGTGAGATGAATTAACAGAACACTAAGCAGTTTCTAAGAAAGCTTCTTTCCAGATTTCATCTGAAGATATTTCCTTTTTCACCATAGCCCTCTATGGGCTTCCAAATATCACTTTGCCAATTCCACAAGAACTGTCTTAGCGAAAGGCTTCTTGAGGGGAAAGCTGTAACTCTGTGAGATGATTTCACAGAACACAAAGAAGTTTCTCAGAAAGCTTCTTTCTCTTTGTTATCGGAGGATATTTCCTTTGGCCCTATAGACTTCAAAGGGATCCGAAATATCTGTTCTCAGATTCCACAGAAATAAGGCTATCAAAGAGATCCACGAAATACAGATGTAACTCTGTGAGATGAATTAACAGAACACTAAGAAGTTTCTGAGAAAGCTTCTTTCCAGATTTCATCTGAGGATATTTCCTTTTTCACCATAGCCCTCTAAGGGCTTCCAAATATCACTTTTCCAATTCCACAAGAACTGTCTTAGCGAAAGGCTTCTTGAGGGGAAGCTGTAACTCTGTGAGATGATTTCACAGAATACAAAGAAGTTTCTCAGAAACCTTCTTTCTCTTTGTTATCGGAGGATTTTTCCTTTGGCCCTATAGTCTTCAAAGGGATCCGAAATATATGTTGTCAGATTCCACAGAAATAAGGCTAGCAAAGAGATCGACGAAATACAGATGTAAGTCTGTGAGATGAATTACCAGAACACTAAGCAGTTTCTCAGAAAGCTTCTTTCCAGATTTCATCTGAGGATATTTCCTTTTTCACCATAGCCCTCTATGGGCTTCCAAATATCATTTGCCAATTCCACAAGAACTGTCTTAGCGAAAGGCTTCTCGAGGGGAAAGCTGTAACTCTGTGAGATGATTTCACAGAACACAAAGAAGTTTCTCAGAAAGCTTCTTTCTCTTTGTTATCGGAGGATATTTCCTTTGGCCCTATAGTCTTCAAAGGGATCCGAAATATCTGTTCTCAGATTCCACAGAAATAAGGCTAGCAAAGAGATCCACGAAATACAGATGTAAGTCTGTGAGATGAATTAACAGAACACTAAGCAGTTTCTCAGAAAGCTTCTTTCCAGATTTCATCTGAGGATATTTCCTTTTTCACCATAGCCCTCTATGGGCTTCCAAATATCACTTTGCCAATTCCACAAGAACTGTCTTAGCGAAAGGCTTCTCGAGAGGAAAGCTGTAACTCTGTGAGATGATTTCACAGAACACAAAGAAGTTTCTCAGAAAGCTTCTTTCTCTTTGTTATCGGAGGATATTTCCTTTGGCCCTATAGTCTTCAAAGGGATCCGAAATATCTGTTCTCAGATTCCACAGAAATAAGGCTAGCAAAGAGATCCACGAAACACAGATGTAACTCTGTGAGATGAATTAACAGAACACTAAGCAGTTTCCAAGAAAGCTTCTTTCCAGATTTCATCTGAGGATATTTCCTTTTTCACCATAGCCTTCTATGGGCTTCCAAATACCACTTTGCCAATTCCACAAGAACTGTCTTAGCGAAAGGCTCCTTGAAGGGAAAGCTGTTACTCTGTGAGATGATTTCACAGAACACAAAGAAGTTTCTCAGAGAGCTTCTTTCTCTTTGTTATCGGAGGATATTTCCTTTGGCCCTATAGTTTCAAAGGGATCCGAAATATCTGTTCTCAGATTCCACAGAAATAAGGCTAGCAAAGAGATCCACGAAATACAGATGTAACTCTGTGAGATGAATTAACAGGACACTTAGCAGTTTCTAGGAAAGCTTCTTTCCAGATTTCATCTGAGGATATTTGCTTTTTCACCATAGCCCTCTATGGGCTTCCAAATATCACTTTGCCAATACCACAAGAACTGTCTTAGCGAAAGGCTTCTCGAGGGGAAAGCTGTAACTCTGTGTGATGATTTCACAGAACACAAAGAAGTTTCTCAGAAAGCTTCTTTCTCTTTGTTATCGGAGGATATTTCCTTTGGCCCTAGAGTCTTCAAAGGGATCGGAAATATCTGTTCTCAGATTCCACAGAAATAAGGCTAGCAAAGAGATCCACGAAATACAGATGTAAGTCTGTGAGATGAATTACCAGAACACTAAGCAGTTTCTCAGAAAGCTTCTTTCCAGATTTCATCTGAGGATATTTCCTTTTTCACTGTAGCCCTCTATGGGCTTTCAAATATCACTTTGCCAATTCCACAAGAACTGTCTTAGCGAAAGGCTTCTCGAGGGGAAAGCTGTAACTCTGTGAGATGATTTCACAGAACACAAAGAAGTTTCTCAGAAAGCTTCTTTCTCTTTGTTATCGGAGGATATTTCCTTTGGCCCTATAGTCTTCAAAGGGATCCGAAATATCTGTTCTCAGATTCCACAGAAATAAGGCTAGCAAAGAGATCCACGAAATACAGATGTAACTCTGTGAGATGAATTAACAGAACACTAAGCAGTTTCCAAGAAAGCTTCTTTCCAGATTTCATCTGAGGATATTTCCTTTTTCACCATAGCCTTCTATGGGCTTCCAAATATCACTTTGCCAATTCCACAAGAACTGTCTTAGCGAAAGGCTTCTTGAGGGGAAAGCTGTAACTCTGTGAGATGATTTCACAGAACACAAAGAAGTTTCTCAGAAAGCTTCTTTCTCTTTGTTAACGGAGGATATTTCCTTTGGCCCTATAGTCTTCAAAGGGATCCGAAATATCTGTTCTCAGATTCCACAGAAATAAGGCAAGCAAAGAGATCCACGAAATACAGATGTAACTCTGTGAGATGAATTAACAGGACACTTATCAGTTTCTAGGAAAGCTTCTTTCCAGATTTCATCTGAGGATATTTCCTTTTTCACCATAGCCCTCTATGGGCTTCCAAATATCACTTTGCCAATTCCACAAGAACTGTCTTAGCGAAAGGCTTCTCGAGGGGAAAGCTGTAACTCTGTGAGATGATTTCACAGAACACAAAGAAGTTTCTCAGAAAGCTTCCTTCTCTTTGTTATCGGAGGATATTTCCTTTGGCTGTATAGTCTTCAAAGGGATCCGAAATATCTGTTCTCAGATTCCACAGAAATAAGGCTAGCGAAGAGATCCACGAAATACAGATGTAACTCTGTGAGATGAATTAACAGAACACTAAGCAGTTTCCAAGAAAGCTTCTTTCCAGATTTCATCTGAGGACATTTCCTTTTTCACCATAGCCCTCTATGGGCTTCCAAATATCACTTTGCAAATTCCACAAGAACTGTCTTAGCGAAAGGCTTCTCGAGGGGAAAGCTGTAACTCTGTGAGATGATTTCACAGAACACAAAGAAGTTTCTCAGAAAGCTTCTTTCTCTTTGTTATCGGAGGATATTTCCTTTGGCCCTATAGTCTTCAAAGGGATCCGAAATATCTGTTCTCAGATTCCACAGAAATAAGGCTAGCAAAGAGATCCACGAAATACAGATGTAACTCTGTGAGATGAATTAACAGAACACTAAGCAGTTTCCAAGAAAGCTTCTTTCCTGATTTCATCTGAGGATATTTCCTTTTTCACCATAGCCCTCTATGGGCTTCCAAATATCACTTTGCCAATTCCACAAGAACTGTCTTAGCGAAAGGCTTCTCGAGGGGAAAGCTGTAACTCTGTGAGATGATTTCACAGAACACCAAGAAGTTTCTCAGAAAGCTTCTTTCTCTTTGTTATCGGAGGATATTTCCTTTGGCCCTATAGTCTTCAAAGGGATCCGAAATATCTGTTCTCAGATTCCACAGAAATAAGGCTAGCAAAGAGATCCACGAAATACAGATGTAACTCTGTGAGATGAATTAACAGGACACTTAGCAGTTTCTAGGAAAGCTTCTTTCCAGATTTCATCTGAGGATATTTCCTTTTTCACCATAGCCCTCTATGGGCTTCCAAATATCACTTTGCCAATTCCACAAGAACTGTCTTAGCGAAAGGCTTCTCGAGGGGAAAGCTGTAACTCTGTGTGATGATTTCACAGAACACAAAGAAGTTTCTCAGAAAGCTTCTTTGTCTTTGTTATCGGAGGATATTTCCTTTGGCCCTATAGTCTTCAAACGGATCGGAAATATCTGTTCTCAGATTCCACAGAAATAGGGCTAGCAAAGAGATCCACGAAATACAGATGTAAGACTGTGAGATGAATTAACAGAACACTAAGCAGTTTCTCAGAAAGCTTCTTTCCAGATTTCATCTGAGGATATTTCCTTTTTCACCATAGCCCTCTAAGGGCTTCCAAATATCACTTTGCCAATTCCACAAGAACTGTCTTAGCGAAAGGCTTCTTGAGGGAAAAACTGTAACTCTGAGATGATTTCACAGAACACAAAGAAGTTTCTCAGAAACCTTCTTTCTCTTTGTTATCGGAGGATTTTTCCTTTGGCCCTATAGTCTTCAAAGGGATCCGAAATATATGTTCTCAGATTCCACAGAAATAAGGCTAGCAAAGAGATCCACGAAATACAGATGTAAGTCTGTGAGATGAATTACCAGAACACTAAACAGTTTCTCAGAAAGCTTCTTTCCAGATTTCATCTGAGGATATTTCCTTTTTCACCATAGCCCTCTATGGGCTTTCAAATATCACTTTGCCAATTCCACAAGAACTGTCTTAGCGAAAGGCTTCTCGAAGGGAAAGCTGTAACTCTGTGAGATGATTTCACAGAACACAAAGAAGTTTCTCAGAAAGCTTCTTTCTCTTTGTTATCGGAGGATATTTCCTTTGGCCCTATAGTCTTCAAAGGGATCCGAAGTATCTGTTCTCAGATTCCAGAGAAATAAGGCTAGCAAAGAGATCCACGAAATACAGATGTAAGTCTATGAGATGAATTAACAGAACACTAAGCAGTTTCTCAGAAAGCTTCTTTCCAGATTTCATCTGAGGATATTTCCTTTTTCACCATAGCCCTCTATGGGCTTCCAAATATCACTTTGCCAATTCCACAAGAACTGTCTTAGCGAAAGGCTTCTCGAGAGGAAAGCTGTAACTCTGTGAGATGATTTCACAGAACCCAAAGAAGTTTCTCAGAAAGCTTCTTTCTCTTTGTTATCGGAGGATATTTCCTTTGGCCCTATAGTCTTCAAAGGGATCCGAAATATCTGTTCTCAGATTCCACAGAAATAAGGCTAGCAAAGAGATCCACGAAATACAGATGAAATTCTGTGAGATGAATTAACAGAACACTAAGCAGTTTCCAAGAAAACTTCTTTCCAGATTTCATCTGAGGATATTTCCTTTTTCACCATAGCCTTCTAGGGGCTTCCAAATACCACTTTGCCAATTCCACAAGAACTGTCTTAGCGAAAGGCTCCTTGAAGGGAAAGCTGTAACTCTGTGAGATGATTTCACAGAACACAAAGAAGTTTCTCAGAAAGCTTCTTTCTCTTTGTTATCGGAGGATATTTCCTTTGGCCCTATAGTCTTCAAAGGGATCCGAAATATCTGTTCTCAGATTCCACAGAAATAAGGCTAGCAAAGAGATCCACGAAATACAGATGTAACTCTGTGAGATGAATTAACAGAACACTAAGCAGTTTCCAAGAAAGCTTCTTTCCAGATTTCATCTGAGGATATTTCCTTTTTCACCATAGCCTTCTATGGGCTTCCAAATATCACTTTGCCAATTCCACAAGAACTGTCTTAGCGAAAGGCTTCTTGAGGGGAAAGCTGTAACTCTGTGAGATGATTTCACAGAACACAAAGAAGTTTCTCAGAAAGCTTCTTTCTCTTTGTTAACGGAGGATATTTCCTTTGGCCCTATAGTCTTCAAAGGGATCCGAAATATCTGTTCTCAGATTCCACAGAAATAAGGCAAGCAAAGAGATCCACGAAATACAGATGTAACTCTGTGAGATGAATTAACAGGACACTTATCAGTTTCTAGGAAAGCTTCTTTCCAGATTTCATCTGAGGATATTTCCTTTTTCACCATAGCCCTCTATGGGCTTCCAAATATCACTTTGCCAATTCCACAAGAACAGTCTTAGCGAAAGGCTTCTCGAGGGGAAAGCTGTAACTCTGTGAGATGATTTCACAGAACACAAAGAAGTTTCTCAGAAAGCTTCCTTCTCTTTGTTATCGGAGGATATTTCCTTTGGCTGTATAGTCTTCAAAGGGATCCGAAATATCTGTTCTCAGATTCCACAGAAATAAGGCTAGCGAAGAGATCCACGAAATACAGATGTAACTCTGTGAGATGAATTAACAGAACACTAAGCAGGTTCCAAGAAAGCTTCTTTCCAGATTTCATCTGAGGACATTTCCTTTTTCACCATAGCCCTCTATGGGCTTCCAAATATCACTTTGCAAATTCCACAAGAACTGTCTTAGCGAAAGGCTTCTCGAGGGGAAAGCTGTAACTCTGTGAGATGATTTCACAGAACACAAAGAAGTTTCTCAGAAAGCTTCTTTCTCTTTGTTATCGGAGGATATTTCCTTTGGCCCTATAGTCTTCAAAGGGATCCGAAATATCTGTTCTCAGATTCCACAGAAATAAGGCTAGCAAAGAGATCCACGAAATACAGATGTAACTCTGTGAGATGAATTAACAGAACACTAAGCAGTTTCCAAGAAAGCTTCTTTCCTGATTTCATCTGAGGATATTTCCTTTTTCACCATAGCCCTCTATGGGCTTCCAAATATCACTTTGCCAATTCCACAAGAACTGTCTTAGCGAAAGGCTTCTCGAGGGGAAAGCTGTAACTCTGTGAGATGATTTCACAGAACACCAAGAAGTTTCTCAGAAAGCTTCTTTCTCTTTGTTATCGGAGGATATTTCCTTTGGCCCTATAGTCTTCAAAGGGATCCGAAATATCTGTTCTCAGATTCCACAGAAATAAGGCTAGCAAAGAGATCCACGAAATACAGATGTAACTCTGTGAGATGAATTAACAGGACACTTAGCAGTTTCTAGGAAAGCTTCTTTCCAGATTTCATCTGAGGATATTTCCTTTTTCACCATAGCCCTCTATGGGCTTCCAAATATCACTTTGCCAATTCCACAAGAACTGTCTTAGCGAAAGGCTTCTCGAGGGGAAAGCTGTAACTCTGTGTGATGATTTCACAGAACACAAAGAAGTTTCTCAGAAAGCTTCTTTGTCTTTGTTATCGGAGGATATTTCCTTTGGCCCTATAGTCTTCAAACGGATCAGAAATATCTGTTCTCAGATTCCACAGAAATAGGGCTAGCAAAGAGATCCACGAAATACAGATGTAAGACTGTGAGATGAATTAACAGAACACTAAGCAGTTTCTCAGAAAGCTTCTTTCTCTTTGTTATCGGAGGATATTTCCTTTGGCCCTATAGTCTTCAAAGGGATCCGAAATATCTGTTCTCAGATTCCACAGAAATAAGGCTAGCAAAGAGATCCACGAAATACAGATGTAACTCTGTGAGATGAATTAACAGAACACTAAGCAGTTTCCAAGAAAGCTTCTTTCCAGATTTCATCTGAGGATATTTCCTTTTTCACCATAGCCTTCTATGGGCTTCCAAATATCACTTTGCCAATTCCACAAGAACTGTCTTAGCGAAAGGCTTCTTGAGGGGAAAGCTGTAACTCTGTGAGATGATTTCACAGAACACAAAGAAGTTTCTCAGAAAGCTTCTTTCTCTTTGTTAACGGAGGATATTTCCTTTGGCCCTATAGTCTTCAAAGGGATCCGAAATATCTGTTCTCAGATTCCACAGAAATAAGGCAAGCAAAGAGATCCACGAAATACAGATGTAACTCTGTGAGATGAATTAACAGGACACTTATCAGTTTCTAGGAAAGCTTCTTTCCAGATTTCATCTGAGGATATTTCCTTTTTCACCATAGCCCTCTATGGGCTTCCAAATATCACTTTGCCAATTCCACAAGAACAGTCTTAGCGAAAGGCTTCTCGAGGGGAAAGCTGTAACTCTGTGAGATGATTTCACAGAACACAAAGAAGTTTCTCAGAAAGCTTCCTTCTCTTTGTTATCGGAGGATATTTCCTTTGGCTGTATAGTCTTCAAAGGGATCCGAAATATCTGTTCTCAGATTCCACAGAAATAAGGCTAGCGAAGAGATCCACGAAATACAGATGTAACTCTGTGAGATGAATTAACAGAACACTAAGCAGGTTCCAAGAAAGCTTCTTTCCAGATTTCATCTGAGGACATTTCCTTTTTCACCATAGCCCTCTATGGGCTTCCAAATATCACTTTGCAAATTCCACAAGAACTGTCTTAGCGAAAGGCTTCTCGAGGGGAAAGCTGTAACTCTGTGAGATGATTTCACAGAACACAAAGAAGTTTCTCAGAAAGCTTCTTTCTCTTTGTTATCGGAGGATATTTCCTTTGGCCCTATAGTCTTCAAAGGGATCCGAAATATCTGTTCTCAGATTCCACAGAAATAAGGCTAGCAAAGAGATCCACGAAATACAGATGTAACTCTGTGAGATGAATTAACAGAACACTAAGCAGTTTCCAAGAAAGCTTCTTTCCTGATTTCATCTGAGGATATTTCCTTTTTCACCATAGCCCTCTATGGGCTTCCAAATATCACTTTGCCAATTCCACAAGAACTGTCTTAGCGAAAGGCTTCTCGAGGGGAAAGCTGTAACTCTGTGAGATGATTTCACAGAACACCAAGAAGTTTCTCAGAAAGCTTCTTTCTCTTTGTTATCGGAGGATATTTCCTTTGGCCCTATAGTCTTCAAAGGGATCCGAAATATCTGTTCTCAGATTCCACAGAAATAAGGCTAGCAAAGAGATCCACGAAATACAGATGTAACTCTGTGAGATGAATTAACAGGACACTTAGCAGTTTCTAGGAAAGCTTCTTTCCAGATTTCATCTGAGGATATTTCCTTTTTCACCATAGCCCTCTATGGGCTTCCAAATATCACTTTGCCAATTCCACAAGAACTGTCTTAGCGAAAGGCTTCTCGAGGGGAAAGCTGTAACTCTGTGTGATGATTTCACAGAACACAAAGAAGTTTCTCAGAAAGCTTCTTTGTCTTTGTTATCGGAGGATATTTCCTTTGGCCCTATAGTCTTCAAACGGATCAGAAATATCTGTTCTCAGATTCCACAGAAATAGGGCTAGCAAAGAGATCCACGAAATACAGATGTAAGACTGTGAGATGAATTAACAGAACACTAAGCAGTTTCTCAGAAAGCTTCTTTCCAGATTTCATCTGAGGATATTTCCTTTTTCACCATAGCCCTCTAAGGGCTTCCAAATATCACTTTGCCAATTCCACAAGAACTGTCTTAGCGAAAGGCTTCTTGAGGGAAAAACTGTAACTCTGAGATGATTTCACAGAACACAAAGAAGTTTCTCAGAAACCTTCTTTCTCTTTGTTACCGGAGGATTTTTCCTTTGGCCCTATAGTCTTCAAAGGGATCCGAAATATATGTTCTCAGATTCCACAGAAATAAGGCTAGCAAAGAGATCCACGAAATACAGATGTAAGTCTGTGAAATGAATTACCAGAACACTAAACAGTTTCTCAGAAAGCTTCTTTCCAGATTTCATCTGAGGATATTTCCTTTTTCACCATAGCCCTCTATGGGCTTTCAAATATCACTTTGCCAATTCCACAAGAACTGTCTTAGCGAAAGGCTTCTCGAAGGGAAAGCTGTAACTCTGTGAGATGATTTCACAGAACACAAAGAAGTTTCTCAGAAAGCTTCTTTCTCTTTGTTATCGGAGGATATTTCCTTTGGCCCTATAGTCTTCAAAGGTATCCGAAGTATCTGTTCTCAGATTCCAGAGAAATAAGGCTAGCAAAGAGATCCACGAAATACAGATGTAAGTCTATGAGATGAATTAACAGAACACTAAGCAGTTTCTCAGAAAGCTTCTTTCCAGATTTCATCTGAGGATATTTCCTTTTTCACCATAGCCCTCTATGGGCTTCCAAATATCACTTTGCCAATTCCACAAGAACTGTCTTAGCGAAAGGCTTCTCGAGAGGAAAGCTGTAACTCTGTGAGATGATTTCACAGAACCCAAAGAAGTTTCTCAGAAAGCTTCTTTCTCTTTGTTATCGGAGGATATTTCCTTTGGCCCTATAGTCTTCAAAGGGATCCGAAATATCTGTTCTCAGATTCCACAGAAATAAGGCTAGCAAAGAGATCCACGAAATACAGATGAAATTCTGTGAGATGAATTAACAGAACACTAAGCAGTTTCCAAGAAAACTTCTTTCCAGATTTCATCTGAGGATATTTCCTTTTTCACCATAGCCTTCTAGGGGCTTCCAAATACCACTTTGCCAATTCCACAAGAACTGTCTTAGCGAAAGGCTCCTTGAAGGGAAAGCTGTAACTCTGTGAGATGATTTCACAGAACACAAAGAAGTTTCTCAGAAAGCTTCTTTCTCTTTGTTATCGGAGGATATTTCCTTTGGCCCTATAGTCTTCAAAGGGATCCGAAATATCTGTTCTCAGATTCCACAGAAATAAGGCTAGCAAAGAGACCCACGAAATACAGATGTAACTCTGTGAGATGAATTAACAGGACACTTAGCAGTTTCTAGGAAAGCTTCTTTCCAGATTTCATCTGAGGATATTTCCTTTTTCACCATAGCCCTCTATGGGCTTCCAAATATCACTTTGCCAATTCCACAAGAACTGTCTTAGCGAAAGGCTTCTCGAGGGGAAAGCTGTAACTCTGTGTGATGATTTCACAGAACACAAAGAAGTTTCTCAGAAAGCTTCTTTGTCTTTGTTATCGGAGGATATTTCCTTTGCCCTATAGTCTTCAAACGGATCGGAAATATCTGTTCTCAGATTCCACAGAAATAGGGCTAGCAAAGAGATCCACGAAATACAGATGTAAGTCTGTGAGATGAATTAACAGAACACTAAACAGTTTCTCAGAAAGCTTCTTTCCAGATTTCATCTGAGGATATTTCCTTTTTCACCATAGCCCTCTATGGGCTTTCAAATATCACTTTGCCAATTCCACAAGAACTGTCTTAGCGAAAGGCTTCTCGAAGGGAAAGCTGTAACTCTGTGAGATGATTTCACAGAACACAAAGAAGTTTCTCAGAAAGCTTCTTTCTCTTTGTTATCGGAGGATATTTCCTTTGGCCCTATAGTCTTCAAAGGTATCCGAAGTATCTGTTCTCAGATTCCAGAGAAATAAGGCTAGCAAAGAGATCCACGAAATACAGATGTAAGTCTATGAGATGAATTAACAGAACACTAAGCAGTTTCTCAGAAAGCTTCTTTCCAGATTTCATCTGAGGATATTTCCTTTTTCACCATAGCCCTCTATGGGCTTCCAAATATCACTTTGCCAATGCCACAAGAACTGTCTTAGCGAAAGGCTTCTCGAGAGGAAAGCTGTAACTCTGTGAGATGATTTCACAGAACCCAAAGAAGTTTCTCAGAAAGCTTCTTTCTCTTTGTTATCGGAGGATATTTCCTTTGGCCCTATAGTCTTCAAAGGGATCCGAAATATCTGTTCTCAGATTCCACAGAAATAAGGCTAGCAAAGAGATCCACGAAATACAGATGAAACTCTGTGAGATGAATTAACAGAACACTAAGCAGTTTCCAAGAAAGCTTCTTTCCAGATTTCATCTGAGGATATTTCCTTTTTCACCATAGCCTTCTATGGGCAACCAAATATCACTTTGCCAATTCCAGAAGAACTGTCTTAGCGAAAGGCTTCTTGAGGGGAAAGCTGTAACTCTGTGAGATGATTTCACAGAACACAAAGAAGTTTCTCAGAAAGCTTCTTTCTCTTTGTTAACGGAGGATATTTCCTTTGGCCCTATAGTCTTCAAAGGGATCCGAAATATCTGTTCTCAGATTCCACAGAAATAAGGCAAGCAAAGAGATCCACGAAATACAGATGTAACTCTGTGAGATGAATTAACAGGACACTTAGCAGTTTCTCAGAAAGCTTCTTTCCAGATTTCATCTGAGGATATTTCGTTTTTCACCATAGCCCTCTATGGGCTTCCAAATATCACTTTGCCAATTCCACAAGAACTGTCTTAGCGAAAGGCTTCTCGAGGGGAAAGCTGTAAGTCTGTGAGATGATTTCACAGAACACAAAGAAGTTTCTCAGAAAGCTTCTTTCTCTTTGTTATCGGAGGATATTTCCTTTGGCCCTATAGTCTTCAAAGGGATCCGAAATATCTGTTCTCAGATTCCAGAGAAATAAGGCTAGCAAAGAGATCCACGAAATACAGATGTAAGTCTGTGAGATGAATTAACAGAACACTAAGCAGTTTCTCAGAAAGCTTCTTTCCAGATTTCATCTGAGGATATTTCCTTTTTCACCATAGCCTTCTATGGGCTTCCAAATATCGCTTTGCCAATTCCACAAGAACTGTCTTAGCGAAAGGCTTCTTGAGGGGAAAGCTGTAACTCTGTGAGGTGATTTCACAGAACACAAAGAAGTTTCTCAGAAAGCTTCTTTCTCTTTGTTATCGGAGGATATTTCCTTTGGCCCTATAGTCTTCAAAGGGATCCGAAATATCTGTTCTCAGATTCCACAGAAATAAGGCTAGCAAAGAGATCCACGAAATACAGACGTAACTCTGTGAGATGAATTAACAGAACACTAAGCAGTTTCCAAGAAAGCTTCTTTCCAGATTTCATCTGAGGATATTTCCTTTTTCACCATAGCCCTCTATGGGCTTCCAAATATCACTTTGCCAATTCTACAAGAACTGTCTTAGCAAACGGCTTGTTGAGGGGAAAGTTGGAACTCTGCGAGATGATTTCACAGAACACAAAGAAGTTTCTCAGAAAGCTTCCTTCTCTTTGTTATCGGAGGATATTTCCTTTGGCTGTATAGTCTTCAAAGGGATCCGAAATATCTGTTCTCAGATTCCACAGAAATAAGGCTAGCGAAGAGATCCACGAAATACAGACGTAACTCTGTGAGATGAATTAACAGAACACTAAGCAGTTTCCAGGAAAGCTTCTTTCCAGATTTCATCTGAGGATATTTCCTTTTTCACCATAGCCCTCTATGGGCTTCCAAATATCACTTTGCCAATTCCACAAGAACTGTCTTAGCGAAAGGCTTCTTGAGGGGAAAGCTGTAACTCTGTGAGATGATTTCACAGAACACAAAGAATTTTCTCAGAAAGCTTCTTTCTCTTTGTTATCGGAGGTTATTTCCTTTGGCCCTATAGTCTTCAAAGGGATCCGAAATATCTGTTCTCAGATTCCACAGAAATAAGGCTAGCAAAGAGATCCACGAAATACAGATGTAACTCTGTGGGTGGAAGTCACACATCACAGAGCAGTTTCTGAGAAAGCTTCTTTCCAGATTTCATCTGAGGATATTTCCTTTTTCACCATAGCCCTCTATGGGCTTCCAAATATCACTTTGCCAATTCCACAAGAACTGTCTTAGCGAAAGGCTTCTTGAGGGGAAAGCTGTAACTCTGTGAGATGATTTCACAGAACACAAAGAAGTTTCTCAGAAAGCTTCTTTCTCTTTGTTATCGGAGGATATGTCCTTTGGCCCTATAGTCTTCAAAGGGATCCGAAATATCTGTTCTCAGATTCCACAGAAATAAGGCTAGCAAAGACATCCACGAAAAACAGATGTAACTCTGTGAGTGGAAGTCACACATCACAGAGCAGTTTCTCAGAAAGCTTCTTTCCAGATTTCATCTGAGGATATTTCCTTTTTCACCATAGCCTTCTATGGGCTTCCAAGTATCACTTTGCCAATTCCACAAGAACTGTCTTAGCGAAAGGCTTTTTGAGGGTAAAGCTGTAACTCTGTGAGATGATTTCACAGAACACAAAGAAGTTTCTCAGAAAGCTTCTTTCTCTTTGTTATCGGAGGATATTTCCTTTGGCCCTATAGTCTTCAAAGGGATCCGAAATATCTGTTCTCAGATTCCACATAAATAAGGCTAGCGAAGAGATCCACGAAATACAGATGTAACTCTGTGAGATGAATTAACAGAACACTAAGCAGTTTCTCAGAAAGCTTCTTTCCAGATTTCATCTGAGGATATTTCCTTTTTCACCATAGCCCTCTATGGGCTTCCAAATAACACTTTGCCAATTCCACAAGAACTGTCTTAGCGAAAGGCTTCTTGAGGGGAAAGCTGTAACTCTGTGAGATGATTTCACAGAACACAAAGAAGTTCCTCAGAAAGCTTCTTTCTCTTTGTTATCGGAGGATATTTCCTTTGGCCCTATTGTCTTCAAAGGCATCCGAAATATCTGTTCTCAGATTCCACAGAAATAAGGCTAGCAAAGAGATCCACGAAATACAGGTGTAACTCTGTGAGATGAATTAACAGAACACTAAGCAGTTTCCAAGAAAGCTTCTTTCCTGATTTCATCTGAGGATATTTCCTTTTTCACCATAGCCCTCTAAGGGCTTCCAAATATCACTTTGCCAATTCCACAAGAACTGTCTTAGCGAAAGGCTTCTCGAGGGGAAAGCTGTAACTCTGTGAGATGATTTCACAGAACACAAAGAAGTTTCTCAGAAAGCTTCTTTCTCTTTGTTATCGGAGGATATTTCCTTTGGCCCTATAGTCTTCAAAGGGATCGGAAATATCTGTTCTCAGATTCCACAGAAATAAGGCTAGCAAAGAGATCCACGAAATACAGATGTAAGTCTGTGAGATGAATTAACAGAACACTAAGCAGTTTCTCAGAAAGCTTCTTTCCAGATTTCATCTGAGGATATTTCCTTTTTCAACATAGCCCTCTATGGGCTTCCAAATATCACTTTGCCAATTCCACAAGAACTGTCTTAGCGAAAGGCTTCTCGAGGGGAAAGCTGTAACTCTGTGAGATGATTTCACAGAACACAAAGAAGTTTCTCAGAAAGCTTCTTTCTCTTTGTTATCGGAGGATATTTCCTTTGGCCCTATAGTCTTCAAAGGGATCGGAAATATCTGTTCTCAGATTCCACAGAAATAAGGCTAGCAAAGAGATCCATGAAATACAGACGTAACTCTGTGAGATGAATTAACAGAACACTTAGCAGTTTCTAAGAAAGCTTCTTTCCAGATTTCATCTGAGGATATTTCCTTTTTCACCATAGCCCTCTAAGGGCTTCCAAATATCACTTTGCCAATTCCACAAGAACTGTCTTAGCGAAAGGCTTCTTGAGGGGAAACTGTAACTCTGTGAGATGATTTCACAGAACACAAAGAAGTTTCTCAGAAAGCTTCTTTCTCTTTGTTATCGGAGGATATTTCCTTTGGCCCTATAGTCAACAAAGGGATCCGAAATATCTGTTCCCAGATTCCGCAGAAATAAGGCTAGCAAAAAGATCCACGAAATACAGGTTTAACTCTGTGAGATGAATTAACAGAACACTAAGCAGTTTCTCAGATAGCTTCTTTCCAGATTTCATCTGAGGATATTTCCTTTTTCAAAATTGCCCTCTATGGTCTTCCAAATATCACTTTGCCAATTCCACAAGAACTGTCTTAGCGAAAGGCTCCTTGAGGGGAAAGCTGTAACTCTGTGAGATGATTTCACAGAACACAAAGAAGTTTCTCAGAAAGCTTCTTTCTCTTTGTTATCGGAGGATATTTCCTTTGGTCCTATAGTCTTCAAAGGGATCCGAAATATCTGTTCTAAGATTCCACAGAAATAAGGATAGCAAAGAGATCCACGAAATACAGAGGTAACTCTGTGAGATGAATTAACAGAACACTAAGCAGTTTCTCAGAAAGCTTCTTTCCAGATTCCATCTAAGGATATTTCCTTTTTCAACATAGCCCTCTATGGGCTTCAAAATATCACTTTGCCAATTCCACAAGAACTGTCTTAGCGAAAGGCTTCTTGAGGGGAAAGCTGTAACTCTGTGAGATGATTTCACAGAACACAAAGAAGTTTCTCAGAAAGCTTCTTCCTCTTTGTAATCGGAGGATATTTCCTTTGGCCCCATAGACTTTAAAGGGATCCGAAATATCTGTTCTCAGATTCCACAGAAATAAGGCTAGCAAAGAGATCCACGAAATATAGATGTAACTCTGTGAGATGAATTAACAGAACACTAAGCAGTTTCTCAGAAAGCTGCTTTCCAGATTTCATCTGAGGATATTTCCTTTTTCACCATTGCCCTCTATGGGCTTCCAAATATCACTTTGTCAATTCCACAAGAACTATCTAAGCGAAAGGCTTCTTGAGGGGAAAGCTGTAACTCTGTGAGATGATTTCACAGAACACAAAGAAGTTTCTCAGAGCTTCTTTCTCTTTGTTATCGGAGGATATTTCCTTTGGCCCCGTAGATTTTAAAGGGATCCGAAATATCTGTTCTCAGATTCCACAGAAATAAGGCTAGCAAAGAGATCCATGAAATATAGATGTAACTCTGTGAGATGAATTAACAGAACAGTAAGCAGTTTCTTAGAAAGCTTCTTTCCAGATTTCATCTGAGGATATTTCCTTTTTCAGCATAGCCCTCTATGGGCTTCCAAATATCACTTTGTCAATTCCAAAAGATCTGTCTTAGCGAAAGGCTTCTTGAGGGGAAAGCTGTAACTCTGTGAGATGATTTCACAGAACACAAAGAAGTTTCTCAGTGCTTCTTTCTCTTTGTTATCGGAGGATATTTTCTTTGGCCCTATAGTCTTCAAAGGGATCCGAAATATCTGTTCTCAGATTCCACAGAAATAAGGCTAGCAAAGACCTCCACGAAATACAGATGTAACTCTGTGAGATGAATTAACAGAACACTAAGCAGTTTCTCAGAAAGCTTCTTTCCAGATTTCATCTGAGGATATTTCCTTTTTCACCATAGCCCTCTATGGGCTTCCAAATATCACTTTGCCAATTCCACGAGAACTGTCTTAGCGAAAGGCTTCTTGAGGGGAAAGCTGTAACTCTGTGAGATGATTTCACAGAACACAAAGAATTTTCTCAGAAAGCTTCTTTCTCTTTGTTATCGGAGGATATTTCCTTTGGCCCTATAGTCTTCAAAGGGATCCGATATATCTGTTCTCAGATACCACAGAAATAAGGCTAGCAAAGAGATCCACGATATACAGATGTAACTCTGTGGGTGGAAGTCACACATCACAGAGCAGTTTCTCAGAAAGCTTCTTCCCAGATTTCATCTGAGGATATTTCCTTTTTCACCGTAGCCCTCTATGGGCTTCCAAATATCACTTTGCCAATTCCACAAGAACTGTCTTAGCGAAAGGCTTCTTGAGGGGAAAGCTGTAACTCTGTGAGATGATTTCACAGAACACAAAGAAGTTTCTCAGAGCTTCTTTCTCTTTGTTATCGGAGGATATTTTCTTTGGCCGTATAGTCTTCAAAGGTATCCGAAATATCTGTTCTCAGATTCCACAGAAATAAGGCTAGCAAAGAGATCCACGAAATACAGATGTAACTCTGTGAGATGAATTAACAGAACACTAAGCAGTTTCTCAGAAAGCTTCTTTCCAGATTTCATCTGAGGATATTTCCTTTTTCACCATAGCCCTCTATGGGCTTCCAAATATCACTTTGCCAATTCCACAAGAACTGTCTTAGCGAAAGGCTTCTCGAGGGGAAAGCTGTAACTCTGTGAGATGATTTCACAGAACACAAAGAAGTTTCTCAGAAAGCTTCTTTCTCTTTGTTATCGGAGGATATTTCCTTTGGCCCTATAGTCTTCAAAGGGATCCGAAATATCTGTTCTCAGATTCCACAGAAATAAGGCTAGCAAAGAGATCCATGAAATACAGACGTAACTCTGTGAGATGAATTAACAGAACACTTAGTAGTTTCTAAGAAAGCTTCTTTCCAGATTTCATCTGAGGATATTTCCTTTTTCACCATAGCCCTCTAAGGGCTTCCAAATATCACTTTGCCAATTCCACAAGAACTGTCTTAGCGAAAGGCTTCTTGAGGGGAAACTGTAACTCTGTGAGATGATTTCACAGAACACAAAGAAGTTTCTCAGAAAGCTTCTTTCTCTTTGTTATCGGAGGATATTTCCTTTGGCCCTATAGTCAACAAAGGGATCCGAAATATCTGTTCCCAGATTCCGCAGAAATAAGGCTAGCAAAGAGATCCACGAAATACAGGTTTAACTCTGTGAGATGAATTAACAGAACACTAAGCAGTTTCTCAGATAGCTTCTTTCCAGATTTCATCTGAGGATATTTCCTTTTTCAAAATTGCCCTCTATGGTCTTCCAAATATCACTTTGCCAATTCCACAAGAACTGTCTTAGCGAAAGGCTCCTTGAGGGGAAAGCTGTAACTCTGTGAGATGATTTCACAGAACACAAAGAAGTTTCTCAGAAAGCTTCTTTCTCTTTGTTATCGGAGGATATTTCCTTTGGTCCTATAGTCTTCAAAGGGATCCGAAATATCTGTTCTAAGATTCCACAGAAATAAGGATAGCAAAGAGATCCACGAAATACAGAGGTAACTCTGTGAGATGAATTAACAGAACACTAAGCAGTTTCTCAGAAAGCTTCTTTCCAGATTCCATCTAAGGATATTTCCTTTTTCAACATAGCCCTCTATGGGCTTCAAAATATCACTTTGCCAATTCCACAAGAACTGTCTTAGCGAAAGGCTTCTTGAGGGGAAAGCTGTAACTCTGTGAGATGATTTCACAGAACACAAAGAAGTTTCTCAGAAAGCTTCTTCCTCTTTGTAATCGGAGGATATTTCCTTTGGCCCCATAGACTTTAAAGGGATCCGAAATATCTGTTCTCAGATTCCACAGAAATAAGGCTAGCAAAGAGATCCACGAAATATAGATGTAACTCTGTGAGATGAATTAACAGAACACTAAGCAGTTTCTCAGAAAGCTGCTTTCCAGATTTCATCTGAGGATATTTCCTTTTTCACCATTGCCCTCTATGGGCTTCCAAATATCACTTTGTCAATTCCACAAGAACTGTCTAAGCGAAAGGCTTCTTGAGGGGAAAGCTGTAACTCTGTGAGATGATTTCACAGAACACAAAGAAGTTTCTCAGAGCTTCTTTCTCTTTGTTATCGGAGGATATTTCCTTTGGCCCCGTAGATTTTAAAGGGATCCGAAATATCTGTTCTCAGATTCCACAGAAATAAGGCTAGCAAAGAGATCCATGAAATATAGATGTAACTCTGTGAGATGAATTAACAGAACAGTAAGCAGTTTCTTAGAAAGCTTCTTTCCAGATTTCATCTGAGGATATTTCCTTTTTCAGCATAGCCCTCTATGGGCTTCCAAATATCACTTTGTCAATTCCAAAAGATCTGTCTTAGCGAAAGGCTTCTTGAGGGGAAAGCTGTAACTCTGTGAGATGATTTCACAGAACACAAAGAAGTTTCTCAGTGCTTCTTTCTCTTTGTTATCGGAGGATATTTTCTTTGGCCCTATAGTCTTCAAAGGGATCCGAAATATCTGTTCTCAGATTCCACAGAAATAAGGCTAGCAAAGACCTCCACGAAATACAGATGTAACTCTGTGAGATGAATTAACAGAACACTAAGCAGTTTCTCAGAAAGCTTCTTTCCAGATTTCATCTGAGGATATTTCCTTTTTCACCATAGCCCTCTATGGGCTTCCAAATATCACTTTGCCAATTCCACGAGAACTGTCTTAGCGAAAGGCTTCTTGAGGGGAAAGCTGTAACTCTGTGAGATGATTTCACAGAACACAAAGAATTTTCTCAGAAAGCTTCTTTCTCTTTGTTATCGGAGGATATTTCCTTTGGCCCTATAGTCTTCAAAGGGATCCGATATATCTGTACTCAGATACCACAGAAATAAGGCTAGCAAAGAGATCCATGAAATACAGATGTAACTCTGTGGGTGGAAGTCACACATCACAGAGCAGTTTCTCAGAAAGCTTCTTCCCAGATTTCATCTGAGGATATTTCCTTTTTCACCGTAGCCCTCTATGGGCTTCCAAATATCACTTTGCCAATTCCACAAGAACTGTCTTAGCGAAAGGCTTCTTGAGGGGAAAGCTGTAACTCTGTGAGATGATTTCACAGAACACAAAGAAGTTTCTCAGAGCTTCTTTCTCTTTGTTATCGGAGGATATTTTCTTTGGCCGTATAGTCTTCAAAGGTATCCGAAATATCTGTTCTCAGATTCCACAGAAATAAGGCTAGCAAAGAGATCCACGAAATACAGATGTAACTCTGTGAGATGAATTAACAGAACACTAAGCAGTTTCTCAGAAAGCTTCTTTCCAGATTTCATCTGAGGATATTTCCTTTTTCACCATAGCCCTCTATGGGCTTCCAAATATCACTTTTCCAATTCCACGAGAACTGTCTTAGCGAAAGGCTTCTTGAGGGGAAAGCTGTAACTCTGTGAGATGATTTCACAGAACACAAAGAATTTTCTCAGAAAGCTTCTTTCTCTTTGTTATCGGAGGATATGTCCTTTGGCCCTATAGTCTTCAAAGGGATCCGAAATATCTGTTCTCAGATTCCACAGAAATAAGGCTAGCAAAGAGATCCACGAAATACAGATGTAACTCTGTGGGTGGAAGTCACGCATCACAGAGCAGTTTCTCAGAAAGCTTCTTTCCAGATTTCATCTGAGGATATTTCCTTTTTCACCATAGCCCTCTATAGGCTTCCAAATATCACTTTGCCAATTCCACAAGAACTGTCTTAGCGAAAGGCTTTTTGAGGGTAAAGCTGTAACTCTGTGAGATGATTTCACAGAACACAAAGAAGTTTCTCATAAAGCTTCTTTCTCTTTGTTATCGGAGGATATTTCCTTTGGCTCTATAGTCTTCAAAGGGTTCCGAAATATCTGTTTTCAGATTCCACAGAAATAAGGCTAGCAAAGAGATCCACGAAATACAGATGTAACTCTGTGAGATGAATTAACATAACACTAAGCAGTTTCTCAGAAAGCTTCTTTCTAGATTTCATCTGAGGATATTTCCTTTTTCACCAGAGCCCTCTATGGGCTTCCAAATATCATTTTGCCAATTCCACAAGAACTGTCTTAGCGAAAGGCTTCTTGAGGGGAAAGCTGAAACTCTGTGAGATGATTTCACAGAACACAAAGAAGTTTCTCAGGAAGCTTCTTTCTCTTTGTTATCGGAGGATATTTCCTTTGGCCCTATAGTCTTCAAAGGGATCCGAAATATCTGTTCTCAGATTCCACAGAAATAAGGCTAGCAAAGAGATCCACGAAATACAGGTTTAAATCTCTGAGATGAATTAACAGTACACTAAGCAGTTTCTCAGAAAGCTTCTTTCCAGATTTCATCTGAGGATATTTCCTTTTTCAAAATAGCCCTCTATGGGTTTCCAAATATCACTTTTGCAATTCCACAAGAACTGTCGAAGCGAAAGGCTTCTTGAGGGGAAAACTGTAACTCTGTGAGATGATTTCACAGAACACAAAGATGTTTCTCAGAAAGCTTCTTTCTCTTTGTTATCGGAGGATATTTCCTTTGGCCCTATAGTCTTCAAAGGGATCCGAAATATCTGTTCTCAGATTCCGCAGAAATAAGGCTAGCAAAGAGATCCACGAAATACAGGTTTAACTCTGTGAGATGAATTAACAGAACACTAAGCAGTTTCTCAGAAAGCTTCTTTCCAGATTTCATCTGAGGATATTTCCTTTTTCAAAATTGCCCTCTATGGGCTTCCAAATATCACTTTGCCAATTACACAAGAACTGTCTTTGCGAAAGGCTTCTTGAGGGGAAAGCTGTAACTCTGTGAGATGATTTCACAGAACACAAAGAAGTTTCTCAGGAAGATTCTTTCTCTTTGTTATCGGAGGATATTTCCTTTGGCCCTATGGTCTTCAAAGGGATCCGAAATATCTGTTCTAAGATTCCACAGAAATAAGGATAGCAAAGAGACCCACGAAATACAGAGGTAACTCTGTGAGATGAATTAACAGAACACTAAGCAGTTTCTCAGAAAGCTTCTTTCCAGATTCCATCTAAGGATATTTCCTTTTTCACCGTAGCCCTCTATGGGCTTCAAAATATCATTTGCCAATTCCACAAGAACTGTCTTAGCGAAAGGCTTCTTGAGGGGAAAGCTGTAACTCTGTGAGATGATTTCACAGAACACAAAGACGTTTCTCAGAAAGCTTCTTCCTCTTTGTTATCGGAGGATATTTCCTTTGGCCCCATAGACTTTAAAGGGATCCGAAATATCTGTTCTCAGATTCCACAGAAATAAGGCTAGCAAAGAGATCCACGAAATATAGATGTAACTCTGTGAGATGAATTAACAGAACACTAAGCAGTTTCTCAGAAAACTGCTTTCCTGATTTCATCTGAGGATATTTCCTTTTTCACCATAGCCCTCTAAGGGCTTCCAAATATCACTTTGTGAATTCCAAAAGAACTGTCTTAGCGAAAGGCTTCTTGAGGGGAAAGCTGTAACTCTGTGAGATGATTTCACAGAACACAAAGAAGTTTCTCAGAGCTTCTTTCTCTTTGTTATCGGAGGATATTTTCTTTGGCCCTATAGTCTTCAAAGGGATCCGAAATATCTGTTCTCAGATTCCACAGAAATAAGGCTAGCAAAGAGATCCACGAAATACAGATGTAACTCTGTGAGATGAATTAACAGAACACTAACCAGTTTCTCAGAAAGCTTCTTTCCAGATTTCATCTGAGGATATTTCCTTTTTCACCATAGCCTTCTATGGGCTTCCAAATATCACTTTGCCAATTCCACGAGAACTGTCTTAGCGAAAGGCTTCTTGAGGGGAAAGCTGTAAATCTGTGAGATGATTTCACAGAACACAAAGAAGTTTCTCAGAAGTCTTCTTCCTCTTTGTTATCGGAGGATATTTCCTTTGGCCCCATAGACTTTAAAGGGATCCGAAATATCTGTTCTCAGATTCCACAGAAATAAGGCTAGCAAAGAGATCCACGAAATATAGATGTAACTCTGTGAGATGAATTAACACAACACTAAGCAGTTTCTCAGAAAGCTGCTTTCCAGATTTCATCTGAGGATATTTCCTTTTTCAGCATAACCCTCTATGGGCTTCCAAATATCACTTTGTCATTTCCAAAAGAACTGTCTTAGCGAAAGGCTTCTTGAGGGGAAAGCTGTAACTTTGTGAGATGATTTCACAGAACACAAAGAAGTTTCTCAGAGCTTTTTTCTCTTTGTTATCGGAGGATATTTTCTTTGGCCCTATAGTCTTCAAAGGGATCCGAAATATCTGTTCTCAGATTCCACAGAAATAAGGCTACCAAAGAGATCCACGAAATACAGATGTAACTCTGTGAGATGAATTAACAGAACACTAAGCAGTTTCTCAGAAAGCTTCTTTCCAGATTTCATCTGAGGATATTTCCTTTTTCACCATAGCCCTCTATGGGCTTCCAAATATCACTTTGCCAATTCCACGAGAACTGTCTTAGCGAAAGGCTTCTTGAGGGGAAAGCTGTAACTCTGTGAGATGATTTCACAGAACACAAAGAAGTTTCTCAGAAAGCTTCTTTCACTTTGTTATCGGAAGATATTTCCTTTGGCCCTATAGTCTTCAAAGGGATCCGAAATATCTGTTCTCAGATACCACAGAAATAAGTCTAGTAAAGAGATCCACCAAAAACAGATGTATCTCTGTGAGTGGAAGTCACACATCACAGAGCAGTTTCTCAGAAAGCTTCTTTCCAGATTTCATCTGAGGATATTTCCTTTTTCACCATAGCCCTCTATGGGCTTCCAAGTATCACTTTGCCAATTCCACAAGAACTGTCTTAGCGAAAGGCTTTTTGAGGGGAAAGCTGTAACTCTGTGAGATGATTTCTCAGAACACAAAGAAGTTTCTCAGAAAGCTTCTTTCTCTTTGTTATCGGAGGATATTTCCTTTGGCCCTATAGTCTTCAAAGGGTTCCGAAATATCTGTTTTCAGATTCCACAGAAATAAGGCTAGCAAAGAGATCCACGAAATACAGATGTAACTCTGTGAGATGAATTAACATAACACTAAGCAGTTTCTCACAAAGCTTCTTTCCAGATTTCATCTGAGGATATTTCCTTTTTCACCATAGCCCTCTATGGGCTTCCAAATATCACTTTGCCAATTCCACAAGAACTGTCTTAGCGAAAGGCTTCTTGAGGGGAAAGCTGAAACTCTGTGAGATGATTTCGCAGAACACAAAGAAGTTCCTCAGAAAGTTTCTTTCTCCTTGTTATCGGAGGATATTTCCTTTGGCCCTATAGTCTTCAAAGGGATCCGAAATATCTGTTCTCAGATTCCACAGAAATAAGGCTAGCATAGAGATCCACGAAATACAGGTTTAACTCTGTGAGATGAATTAACAGAACACTAAGCAGTTTCTCAGAAAGCTTCTTTCCAGATTTCATCTAAGGATATTTCCTTTTTGAAAATAGCCCTCTATGGGCTTCCAAATATCACTTTGCCAATTCCACAAGAACTGTCTTAGCGAAAGGCTTCTTGAGGGGAAAGCTGTAACTCTGTGAGATGATTTCACAGAACACAAAGAAGTTTCTCGGAGCTTCTTTCTCTTTGTTATCGGAGGATATTTCCTTTGGCCCTATAGTCTTCAAAGGGATCCGAAATATCTGTTCTCAGATTCCGCAGAAATAAGGCTAGCAAAGAGATCCACGAAATACAGGTTTAACTCTGTGAGATGAATTAACAGAACACTAAGCAGTTTCTCAGAAAGCTTCTTTTCAGATTTAATCTGAGGATATTTCCTTTTTCAAAATTGCCCTCTAAGGGCTTCCGAATATCACTTTGCCAATTCCACAAGAACTGTCTTAGCGAAAGGCTTCTTGAGGGGAAAGCTGTAACTCTGTGAGATGATTTCACAGAACACAAAGAAGTTTCTCAGGAAGCTTCTTTCTCTTTGTTATCGGAGGATATTTCCTTTGGCCCTATTGTCTTCAAAGGGATCCGAAATATCTGTTCTAAGATTCCACAGAAATAAGGCTAGCAAAGAGATCCACGAAATACAGAGGTAACTCTGTGAGATGAATTAACAGAACACTAAGCAGTTTCTCAGAAAGCTTCTTTCCAGATTCCATCTAAGGATATTTCCTTTTTCACCATAGCCCTCTATGGTCTTCCAAATATCACTTTGCCAATTCCACAAGAACTGTCTTAGCGAAAGGCTTCTTGATGGGAAAGCTGTAACTCTGTGAGATGATTTCAAAGATCACAAAGAAGTTTCTCAGAGAGCTTCTTCTTCTTTGTTATCGGAGGATATTTCCTTTGGCCCCATAGACTTTAAAGGGATCCGAAATATCTGTTCTCAGATTCCACAGAAATAAGCCTAGCAAAGAGATCCACGAAATATAGATGTAACTCTGTGAGATGAATTAACAGAACACTAAGCAGTTTCTCAGAAAGCTGCTTTCCAGATTTCATCTGAGGATATTTCCTTTTTCACCATAGCCCTCTATGGGCTTCCAAATATCACTTTGTCAATTCCACAAGAACTGTCTTAGTGAAAGGCTTCTTGAGGGGAAAGCTGTAACTCTGTGAGATGATTTCACAGAACACAAAGAAGTTTCTCAGAGCTTCTTTCTCTTTGTTATCGGAGGATATGTCCTTTGGCCCTATAGTCTTCAAAGGGATCCGAAATATCTGTTCTCAGATTCCACAGAAATAAGGCTAGCAAAGAGATCCACGAAAAACAGATGTAACTCTGTGAGTGGAAGTCACACATCACAGAGCAGTTTCTCAGAAAGCTTCTTTCCAGATTTCATCTGAGGATATTTCCTTTTTCACCATAGCCCTCTATGGGCTTCCAAATATCACTTAGCCAATTCCACAAGAACTGTCATAGCGAAAGGCTTTTTGAGGGTAAAGCTGTAACTCTGTTAGATGATTTCACAGAACACAAAGAAGTTTCTCATAAAGCTTCTTTCTCTTTGTTATCGGAAGATATTTCCTTTGGCCCTATAGTCTTCAAAGGGTTCCGAAATATCTGTTTTCAGATTCCACAGAAATAAGGCTAGCAAAGAGATCCACGAAATACAGATGTAACTCTGTGAGATGAATTAACATAACACTAAGCAGTTTCTCAGAAAGCTTCTTTCCAGATTTCATCTGAGGATATTTCCTTTTTCACCAGAGCCCTCTATGGGCTTCCAAATATCATTTTGCCAATTCCACAAGAACTGTCTTAGCGAAAGGCTTCTTGAGGGGAAAGCTGAAACTCTGTGAGATGATTTCACAGAACACAAAGAAGTTCCTCAGAAAGCTTCTTTCTCTTTGTTATCGGAGGATATTTCCTTTGGCCCTATAGTCTTCAAAGGGATCCGAAATATCTGTTCTCAGATTCCACAGAAATAAGGCTAGCAAAGAGATCCACGAAATACAGGTTTAAATCTCTGAGATGAATTAACAGAACACTAAGCAGTTTCTCAGAAAGCTTCTTTCCAGATTTCATCAGAGGATATTTCCTTTTTCAAAATAGCCCTCTATGGGCTTCCAAATATCACTTTGCCAATTCCACAAGAACTGTCGAAGCGAAAGGCTTCTTGAGGGGAAAGCTGTAACTCTGTGAGATGATTTCACAGAACACAAAGATGTTTCTCAGAAAGCTTCTTTCTCTTTGTTATCGGAGGATATTTCCTTTGGCCCTATAGTCTACAAAGGGATCCGAAATATCTGTTCTCAGATTCCGCAGAAATAAGGCTAACAAAGAGATCCACGAAATACAGGTTTAACTCTGTGAGATGAATTAACAGAACACTAAGCAGTTTCTCAGAAAGCTTCTTTCCAGATTCCATCTAAGGATATTTCCTTTTTCACCATAGCCCTCTATGGGCTTCCAAATATCACTTTGCCAATTCCACAAGAACTGTCTTAGCGAAAGGCTTCTTGATGGGAAAGCTGTAACTCTGTGAGATGATTTCAAAGATCACAAAGAAGTTTCTCAGAGAGCTTCTTCTTCTTTGTTATCGGAGGATATTTCCTTTGGCCCCATAGACTTTAAAGGGATCCGAAATATCTGTTCTCAGATTCCACAGAAATAAGCCTAGCAAAGAGATCCACGAAATATAGATGTAACTCTGTGAGATGAATTAACAGAACACTAAGCAGTTTCTCAGAAAGCTGCTTTCCAGATTTCATCTGAGGATATTTCCTTTTTCACCATAGCCCTCTATGGGCTTCCAAATATCACTTTGTCAATTCCACAAGAACTGTCTTAGTGAAAGGCTTCTTGAGGGGAAAGCTGTAACTCTGTGAGATGATTTCACAGAACACAAAGAAGTTTCTCAGAGCTTCTTTCTCTTTATTATCGGAGGATATGTCCTTTGGCCCTATAGTCTTCAAAGGGATCCGAAATATCTGTTCTCAGATTCCACAGAAATAAGGCTAGCAAAGAGATCCACGAAAAACAGATGTAACTCTGTGAGTGGAAGTCACACATCACAGAGCAGTTTCTCAGAAAGCTTCTTTCCAGATTTCATCTGAGGATATTTCCTTTTTCACCATAGCCCTCTATGGGCTTCCAAATATCACTTAGCCAATTCCACAAGAACTGTCATAGCGAAAGGCTTTTTGAGGGTAAAGCTGTAACTCTGTTAGATGATTTCACAGAACACAAAGAAGTTTCTCATAAAGCTTCTTTCTCTTTGTTATCGGAAGATATTTCCTTTGGCCCTATAGTCTTCAAAGGGTTCCGAAATATCTGTTTTCAGATTCCACAGAAATAAGGCTAGCAAAGAGATCCACGAAACACAGATGTAACTCTGTGAGATGAATTAACATAACACTAAGCAGTTTCTCAGAAAGCTTCTTTCCAGATTTCATCTGAGGATATTTCCTTTTTCACCAGAGCCCTCTATGGGCTTCCAAATATCATTTTGCCAATTCCACAAGAACTGTCTTAGCGAAAGGCTTCTTGAGGGGAAAGCTGAAACTCTGTGAGATGATTTCACAGAACACAAAGAAGTTCCTCAGAAAGCTTCTTTCTCTTTGTTATCGGAGGATATTTCCTTTGGCCCTATAGTCTTCAAAGGGATCCGAAATATCTGTTCTCAGATTCCACAGAAATAAGGCTAGCAAAGAGATCCACGAAATACAGGTTTAAATCTCTGAGATGAATTAACAGAACACTAAGCAGTTTCTCAGAAAGCTTCTTTCCAGATTTCATCTGAGGATATTTCCTTTTTCAAAATAGCCCTCTATGGGCTTCCAAATATCACTTTGCCAATTCCACAAGAACTGTCGAAGCGAAAGGCTTCTGGAGGGGAAAGCTGTAACTCTGTGAGATGATTTCACAGAACACAAAGATGTTTCTCAGAAAGCTTCTTTCTCTTTGTTATCGGAGGATATTTCCTTTGGCCCTATAGTCTACAAAGGGATCCGAAATATCTGTTCTCAGATTCCGCAGAAATAAGGCTAACAAAGAGATCCACGAAATACAGGTTTAACTCTGTGAGATGAATTAACAGAACACTAAGCAGTTTCTCAGAAAGCTTCTTTCCAGATTTCATCTGAGGATATTTCCTTTTTCAAAATTGCCCTCTATGGGCTTCCAAATATCACTTTGCCAATTCCACAAGAACTGTCTTAGCGAAAGGCTTCTTGAGGGGAAAGTTGTAAATCTGAGAGATGATTTCACAGAACACAAAGAAGTTTCTCAGAAGGCTTCTTCCTCTTTGTTATCGGAGGATATTTCCTTTGGCCCCATAGACTTTAAAGGGATCCGAAATATCTGTTCTCAGATTCCACAGAAATAAGGCTAGCAAAGAGATCCACGAAATATAGATGTAACTCTGTGAGATGAATTAACAGAACACTAAGCAGTTTCACAGAAAGCTTCTTTCCAGATTTCATCTGAGGATATTTCTTTTTTCAGCATAGCCCTCTATGGGCTTCCAAATATCACTTTGTGAATTCCAAAAGAACTGTCTTAGCGAAAGGCTTCTTGAGGGGAAAGCTGTAACTCTGTGAGATGATTTCACAGAACACAAAGAAGTTTCTCAGAGCTTCTTTCTCTTTGTTATCGGAGGATATTTTCTTTGGTTCTATAGTCTTCAAAGGGATCCGAAATATCTGTTCTCAGTTTCCACAGAAATAAGGCTAGCAAAGAGATCCACGAAATACAGATGTAACTCTGTGAGATGAATTAACAGAACACTAAGCAGTTTCTCAGAAAGCTTCTTTCCAGATTTCATCTGAGGATATTTCCTTTTTCACCATAGCCCTCTATGGGCTTCCAAATATCACTTTGCCAATTCCACGAGAACTGTCTTATCGAAAGGCTTCTTGAAGGGAAAGCTGTAACTCTGTGAGATGATTTCACAGAACACAAAGAATTTTCTCAGAAAGCTTCTTTCTCTTTGTTATCGTAGGATATTTCCTTTGGCCCTATAGTCTTCAAAGGGATCCGAAATATCTGTTCTCAGATTCCACAGAAATAAGGCTAGCAAAGAGATCCACGAAATACAGATGTAACTCTGTGGGTGGAAGTCACACATCACAGAGCAGTTTCTCAGAAAGCTTCTTTCCAGATTTCATCTGAGGATATTTCCTTTTTCACCATAGCCCTCTAAGGGCTTCCAAATATCACTTTGCCAATTCAACAAGAACTGTCTTAGCGAAAGGCTTCTTGAGGGGAAAGCTGTAACTCTGTGAGATGATTTCACAGAACACAAAGAAGTTTCTCAGAAAGCTTCTTTCTCTTTGTTATCGGAGGATATTTCCTTTGGCCCTATAGTCTTCAAAGGGATCCGAAATATCTGTTCTCAGATTCCACAGAAATAAGGCTAGCAAAGAGATCCACGAAATACAGATGTAACTCTGTGAGATGAATTAACAGAACACTAAGCAGTTTCTCAGGAAGCTTCTTTCCAGATTTCTTCTGAGGATATTTCCTTTTTTACCGTAGCCCTCTATGGGCTTCCAAAAATCACTTTGCCAATTCCACAAGAACTGTCTTAGCGAAAGGCTTCTTGAGGGGAAAGCTGTAACTCTGTGAGATGATTTCACAGAACACAAAGAGGATTCTCAGAAAGCTTCTTTCTCTTTGTTATCGGAGGATATTTCCTTTGGCCCTATAGTCTTCAAAGGGATCCGAAATATCTGTTCTCAGATTCCACAGAAATAAGGCTAGCAAAGAGATCCACGAAATACAGATGTAACTCTGTGAGATGAATTAACAGAACACTAAGCAGTTTCTCAGAAAGCTTCTTTCCAGATTTCATCTGAGGATATTTCCTTTTTCAGCATAGCCCTCTATGGGCTTCCAAATATCACTTTGTCATTTCCAAAAGAACTGTCTTAGCGAAAGGCTTCTTGAGGGGAAAGCTGTAACTCTGTGAGATGATTTCACAGAACACAAAGAAGTTTCTCAGAGCTTCTTGCTCTTTGTTATCGGAGGATATTTTCTTTGGCCCTATAGTCTTCAAAGGGATCCGAAATATCTGTTCTCAGATTCCACAGAAATAAGGCTAGAAAAGAGATCCACGAAATACAGATGTAACTCTGTGAGATGAATTAACAGAACACTAAGCAGTTTCTCAGAAAGCTTCTTTCCAGATTTCATCTGAGGATATTTCCTTTTTCACCATAGCCCTCTATGGGCTTCCAAATATCACTTTGCGAATTCCACGAGAACTGTCTTAGGGAAAGGCTTCTTGAGGGGAAAGCTGTAACTCTGTGAGATGATTTCACAGAACACAAAGAAGTTTCTCAGAAAGCTTCTTTCTCTTTGTTATCGGAGGATATTTCCTTTGGCCCTATAGTCTTCAAAGGGATCCGAAATATCTGTTCTCAGATACCACAGAAATAAGGCTACCAAAGAGATCCACGAAATACAGATGTAACTCTGTGGGTGGAAGTCACACATCACAGAGCATTTTCTCAGAAAGCTTCTTTCCAGATTCCATCTAAGGATATTTCCTTTTTCACCATAACCCTCTATGGGCTTCAAAATATCACTTTGCCAATTCCACAAGAACTGTCTTAGCGAAAGGATTCTTGAGGGGAAAGCTGTAACTCTGTGAGATGATTTCACAGAACACAAAGTAGTTTCTCAGAAAGCTTCTTCCTCTTTGTTATCGGAGGATATTTCCTTTGGCCCCGTAGACTTTAAAGGGATCCGAAATATCTGTTCTCAGATTCCACAGAAATAAGGCTAGCAAAGAGATCCACGAAATATAGATGTAACTCTGTGAGATGAATTAACAGAACACTAAGCAGTTTCTCAGAAAGCTGCTTTCCAGATTTCATCTGAGGATATTTCCTTTTTCACCATAGCCTTCTATGGGCTTCCAAATATCACTTTGCCAATTCCACGAGAACTGTCTTAGCGAAAGGCTTCTTGAGGGGAAAGCTGTAAATCTGTGAGATGATTTCACACAACACAAAGAAGTTTCTCAGAAGGCTTCTTCCTCTTTGTTATTGGAGGATATTTCCCTTGGCCCCATAGACTTTAAAGGGATCCGAAATATCTGTTCTCAGATTCCACAGAAATAAGGCTAGCAAAGAGATCCACGAAATATAGATGTAACTCTGTGAGATGAATTAGCAGAACACTAAGCAGTTTCTCAGAAAGCTTCTTTCCAGATTTCATCTGAGGATATTTCCTTTTTCACCATAGCCCTCTATGGGCTTCCAAATATCACTTTGTAAATTCCAAAAGAACTGTCTTAGCGAAAGGCTTCTTGAGGGGAAAGCTGTAACTCTGTGAGATGATTTCACAGAACACAAAGAAGTTTCTCAGAGCTTCTTTCTCTTTGTTATCGGAGGATATTTTCTTGGGCCCTATAGTCTTCAAAGGGATCCGAAATATCTGTTCTCAGATTCCACAGAAATAAGGCTGGCAAAGAGATCCACGAAATACAGATGTAACTCTGTGAGATGAATTAACAGAACACTAAGCAGTTTCTCAGAAAGCTTCTTTCCAGATTTCATCTGAGGATATTTCCTTTTTCACCATAGCCCTCTATGGGCTTCCAAATATCACTTTACCAATTCCACGAGAACTGACTTAGCGAAAGGCTTTTGAGGGGAAAGCTGTAACTCTGTGAGATGATTTCACAGAACACAAAGAATTTTCTCAGAAAGGTTTTTTCTCTTTGTTATCGGAGGATATTTCCTTTGGCCCTATAGACTTCAAAGGGATCCGAAATATCTGGTCTCAGATTCCGCAGAAATAAGGCTAGCGAAGAGATCCACGAATTACAGGTTTAACTCTGTGAGATGAATTAACAGAACACTAAGCAGTTTCTCAGAAAGCTTCTTTCCAGATTTCATCTGAGGATATTTCCTTTTTCAAAATTGCCCTCTATGGGCTTCCAAATATCACTTGGCCAATTCCACAAGAACTGTCTTAGCGAAAGGCTTCTTGAGGGGAAAGCTGTAACTCTGTGAGATGATTTCACAGAACACAAAGAAGTTTCTCAGGAAGCTTCTTTCTCTTTGTTATCGGAGGATATTTCCTTTTGCCCTATTGTCTTCAAAGGGATCCGAAATATCTGTTCTAAGATTCCACAGAAATAAGGATAGCAAAGAGATACACGAAATACAGAGGTAACTCTGTGAGATGAATTAACAGAACACTAAGCAGTTTCTCAGAAAGATTCTTTCCAGATTCCATCTAAGGATATTTCCTTTTTCACCATAGCCCTCTATGGGCTTCAAAATATCACTTTGCCAATTCCACAAGAACTGTCTTAGCGAAAGGCTTCTTGAGGGGAAAACTGTAACTCTGTGAGATGATTTCACAGAACACAAAGTAGTTTCTCAGAAAACTTCTTCCTCTTTGTTATCGGAGGACATTTCCTTTGGCCCCATAGACTTTAAAGGGATCCGAAATATCTGTTCTCAGATTCCACAGAAATAAGGCTAGAAAAGAGATCCACGAAATACAGATGTAACTCTGTGGGTGGAAGTCACACATCACAGAGCAGTTTCTCAGAAAGCTTCTTTCCAGTTTCCATCTAAGGATATTTCCTTTTTCACCATAGCCCTCTATGGGCTTCAAAATATCACTTTGCCAATTCCACAAGAACTGTCTTAGCGAAAGGCTTCTTGAGGGGAAAGCTGTAACTCTGTGAGATGATTTCACAGAACACAAAGTAGTTTCTCAGAAAGCTTCTTCCTCTTTGTTATAGGAGGATATTTCCTTTGGCCCCATAGACTTTAAAGGGATCCGAAATATCTGTTCTCAGATTCCACAGAAATAAGGCTAGCAAAGAGATCCACGAAATATAGATGTAACTCTGTGAGATGAATTAACAGAACACTAAGCAGTTTCTCAGAAAGCTGCTTTCCAGATTTCATCTGAGGATATTTCCTTTTTCACCATAGCCCTCTATGGGCTTCCAAATATCACTTTGTCAATTCCACAAGAACTGTCTTAGCGAAAGGCTTCTTGAGGGGTAAGCTGTAACTCTGTGAGATGATTTCACAGAACACAAAGAAGTTTCTCAGAGCTTCTTTCTCTTTGTTATCGGAGGATATTTTCTTTGGCCCTATAGTCTTCAAAGGGATCCGAAATATCTGTTCTCAGATTCCACAGAAATAAGGCTAGCAAAGAGATCCACGAAATACAGATGTAACTCTGTGAGATGAATTAACAGAACACTAAGCAGTTTCTCAGAAAGCTTCTTTCCAGATTTCATCTGAGGATATTTCCTTTTTCACCATAGCCCTCTATGGGCTTCCAAATATCACTTTACCAATTCCACGAGAACTGTCTTAGCGAAAGGCTTCTTGAGGGGAAAGCTGTAACTCTGTGAGTTGATTTCACAGAACACAAAGAATTTTCTTAGAAAGCTTTTTTCTCTTTGTTTTCGGAGGATATTTCCTTTGGCCCTATAGACTTCAAAGGGATCCGAAATATCTGGTCTCAGATTCCGCAGAAATAAGGCTAGCAAAGAGATCCACGAAATACAGGTGTAACTCTGTGAGATGAATTAACAGAACACTAAGCAGTTTCTCAGAAAGCTTCTTTCCAGATTTCATCTGAGGATATTTCCTTTTTCAAAATTGCCCTCTATGGGCTTCCAAATATCACTTGGCCAATTCCACAAGAACTGTCTTAGCGAAAGGCTTCTTGAGGGGAAAGCTGTAACTCTGTGAGATGATTTCACAGAACACAAAGAAGTTTCTCAGGAAGCTTCTTTCTCTTTGTTATCGGAGGATATTTCCTTTGGCCCTATTGTCTTCAAAGGGATCCGAAATATCTGTTCTAAGATTCCACAGAAATAAGGATAGCAAAGAGATACACGAAATACAGAGGTAACTCTGTGAGATGAATTAACAGAACACTAAGCAGTTTCTCAGAAAGATTCTTTCCAGATTCCATTTAAGGATATTTCCTTTTTCACCATAGCCCTCTATGGGCTTCAAAATATCACTTTGCCAATTCCACAAGAACTGTCTTAGCGAAAGGCTTCTTGAGGGGAAAGCTGTAACTCTGTGAGATGATTTCACAGAACACAAAGTAGTTTCTCAGAAAACTTCTTCCTCTTTGTTATCGGAGGACATTTCCTTTGGCCCCATAGACTTTAAAGGGATCCGAAATATCTGTTCTCAGATTCCACAGAAATAAGGCTAGCAAAGAGATCCACGAAATATAGATGTAACTCTGTGAGATGAATTAACAGAACACTAAGCAGTTTCTCAGAAAGCTGCTTTCCAGATTTCATCTGAGGATATTTCCTTTTTCACCATCGCCCTCTATGGGCTTCCAAATATCACTTTGTCAATTCCACAAGAACAGTCTTAGCGAAAGGTTTCTTGAGGGGAAAGGTGTAACTCTGTGAGATGATTTCACAGAACACAAAGAAGTTTCTCAGAGCTTCTTTCTCTTTGTTATCGGAGGATATTTTCTTTGGCCCTATAGTCTTCAAAGGGATCCGAAATATCTGTTCTCAGATTCCACAGAAATAAGGCTAGCAAAGAGATCCACGAAATACAGATGTAACTCTGTGAGATGAATTAACAGAACACTAAGCAGTTTCTCAGAAAGCTTCTTTCCAGATTTCATCTGAGGATATTTCCTTTTTCACCATAGCGTTCTATGGGCTTCCAAATATCACTTTGCCAATTCGACGAGAACTGTCTTAGCGAAAGGCTTCTTGAGGGGAAAGTTGTAAATCTGAGAGATGATTTCACAGAACACAAAGAAGTTTCTCAGAAGGCTTCTTCCTCTTTGTTATCGGAGGATATTTCCTTTGGCCCCATAGACTTTAAAGGGATCCGAAATATCTGTTCTCAGATTCCACAGAAATAAGGCTAGCAAAGAGATCCACGAAATATAGATGTAACTCTGTGAGATGAATTAACAGAACACTAAGCAGTTTCTCAGAAAGCTTCTTTCCAGATTTCATCTGAGGATATTTCCTTTTTCAGCATAGCCCTCTATGGGCTTCCAAATATCACTTTGTGAATTCCAAAAGAACTGTCTTAGCGAAAGGCTTCTTGAGGGGAAAGCTGTAACTCTGTGAGATGATTTCACAGAACACAAAGAAGTTTCTCAGAGCTTCTTTCTCTTTGTTATCGGAGGATATTTTCTTTGGTTCTATAGTCTTCAAAGGGATCCGAAATATCTGTTCTCAGTTTCCACAGAAATAAGGCTAGCAAAGAGATCCACGAAATACAGATGTAACTCTGTGAGATGAATTAACAGAACACTAAGCAGTTTCTCAGAAAGCTTCTTTCCAGATTTCATCTGAGGATATTTCCTTTTTCACCATAGCCCTCTATGGGCTTCCAAATATCACTTTGCCAATTCCACGAGAACTGTCTTATCGAAAGGCTTCTTGAAGGGAAAGCTGTAACTCTGTGAGATGATTTCACAGAACACAAAGAATTTTCTCAGAAAGCTTCTTTCTCTTTGTTATCGTAGGATATTTCCTTTGGCCCTATAGTCTTCAAAGGGATCCGAAATATCTGTTCTCAGATTCCACAGAAATAAGGCTAGCAAAGAGATCCACGAAATACAGATGTAACTCTGTGGGTGGAAGTCACACATCACAGAGCAGTTTCTCAGAAAGCTTCTTTCCAGATTTCATCTGAGGATATTTCCTTTTTCACCATAGCCCTCTAAGGGCTTCCAAATATCACTTTGCCAATTCAACAAGAACTGTCTTAGCGAAAGGCTTCTTGAGGGGAAAGCTGAAACTCTGTGAGATGATTTCACAGAACACAAAGAAGTTTCTCAGAAAGCTTCTTTCTCTTTGTTATCGGAGGATATTTCCTTTGGCCCTATAGTCTTCAAAGGGATCCGAAATATCTGTTCTCAGATTCCACAGAAATAAGGCTAGCAAAGAGATCCACGAAATACAGATGTAACTCTGTGAGATGAATTAACAGAACACTAAGCAGTTTCTCAGGAAGCTTCTTTCCAGATTTCTTCTGAGGATATTTCCTTTTTTACCGTAGCCCTCTATGGGCTTCCAAAAATCACTTTGCCAATTCCACAAGAACTGTCTTAGCGAAAGGCTTCTTGAGGGGAAAGCTGTAACTCTGTGAGATGATTTCACAGAACACAAAGAGGATTCTCAGAAAGCTTCTTTCTCTTTGTTATCGGAGGATATTTCCTTTGGCCCTATAGTCTTCAAAGGGATCCGAAATATCTGTTCTCAGATTCCACAGAAATAAGGCTAGCAAAGAGATCCACGAAATACAGATGTAACTCTGTGAGATGAATTAACAGAACACTAAGCAGTTTCTCAGAAAGCTTCTTTCCAGATTTCATCTGAGGATATTTCCTTTTTCACCGTAGCCTTCTATGGGCTTCCAAATATCACTTTGCCAATTCCACGAGAACTGTCTTAGCGAAAGGCTTCTTGAGGGGAAAGATGTAAATCTGTGAGATGATTTCACAGAACACAAAGAAGTTTCTCAGAAGGCTTCTTCCTCTTTGTTATCGGAGGATATTTCATTTGGCCCCATAGACTTTAAAGGGATCCGAAATATCTGTTCTCAGATTCCACAGAAATAAGGCTAGCAAAGAGATCCACGAAATATAGATGTAACTCTGTGAGATGAATTAACAGAACACTAAGCAGTTTCTCAGAAAGCTTCTTTCCAGATTTCATCTGAGGATATTTCCTTTTTCAGCATAGCCCTCTATGGGCTTCCAAATATCACTTTGTCATTTCCAAAAGAACTGTCTTAGCGAAAGGCTTCTTGAGGGGAAAGCTGTAACTCTGTGAGATGATTTCACAGAACACAAAGAAGTTTCTCAGAGCTTCTTGCTCTTTGTTATCGGAGGATATTTTCTTTGGCCCTATAGTCTTCAAAGGGATCCGAAATATCTGTTCTCAGATTCCACAGAAATAAGGCTAGAAAAGAGATCCACGAAATACAGATGTAACTCTGTGAGATGAATTAACAGAACACTAAGCAGTTTCTCAGAAAGCTTCTTTCCAGATTTCATCTGAGGATATTTCCTTTTTCACCATAGCCCTCTACGGGCTTCCAAATATCACTTTGCGAATTCCACGAGAACTGTCTTAGGGAAAGGCTTCTTGAGGGGAAAGCTGTAACTCTGTGAGATGATTTCACAGAACACAAAGAAGTTTCTCAGAAAGCTTCTTTCTCTTTGTTATCAGAGGATATTTCCTTTGGCCCTATAGTCTTCAAAGGGATCCGAAATATCTGTTCTCAGATACCACAGAAATAAGGCTACCAAAGAGATCCACGAAATACAGATGTAACTCTGTGGGTGGAAGTCACACATCACAGAGCAGTTTCTCAGAAAGCTTCTTTCCAGATTCCATCTAAGGATATTTCCTTTTTCACCATAACCCTCTATGGGCTTCAAAATATCACTTTGCCAATTCCACAAGAACTGTCTTAGCGAAAGGATTCTTGAGGGGAAAGCTGTAACTCTGTGAGATGATTTCACAGAACACAAAGTAGTTTCTCAGAAAGCTTCTTCCTCTTTGTTATCGGAGGATATTTCCTTTGGCCCCGTAGACTTTAAAGGGATCCGAAATATCTGTTCTCAGATTCCACAGAAATAAGGCTAGCAAAGAGATCCACGAAATATAGATGTAACTCTGTGAGATGAATTAACAGAACACTAAGCAGTTTCTCAGAAAGCTGCTTTCCAGATTTCATCTGAGGATATTTCCTTTTTCACCATAGCCTTCTATGGGCTTCCAAATATCACTTTGCCAATTCCACGAGAACTGTCTTAGCGAAAGGCTTCTTGAGGGGAAAGCTGTAAATCTGTGAGATGATTTCACACAACACAAAGAAGTTTCTCAGAAGGCTTCTTCCTCTTTGTTATTGGAGGATATTTCCCTTGGCCCCATAGACTTTAAAGGGATCCGAAATATCTGTTCTCAGATTCCACAGAAATAAGGCTAGCAAAGAGATCCACGAAATATAGATGTAACTCTGTGAGATGAATTAACAGAACACTAAGCAGTTTCTCAGAAAGCTTCTTTCCAGATTTCATCTGAGGATATTTCCTTTTTCACCATAGCCCTCTATGGGCTTCCAAATATCACTTTGTGAATTCCAAAAGAACTGTCTTAGCGAAAGGCTTCTTGAGGGGAAAGCTGTAACTCTGTGAGATAATTTCACAGAACACAAAGAAGTTTCTCAGAGCTTCTTTCTCTTTGTTATCGGAGGATATTTTCTTTGGCCCTATAGTCTTCAAAGGGATCCGAAATATCTGTTCTCAGATTCCACAGAAATAAGGCTAGCAAAGAGATCCACGAAATACAGATGTAACTCTGTGAGATGAATTAACAGAACACTAAGCAGTTTCTCAGAAAGCTTCTTTCCAGATTTCATCTGAGGATATTTCCTTTTTCACCATAGCCCTCTATGGGCTTCCAAATATCACTTTACCAATTCCACGAGAACTGACTTAGCGAAAGGCTTTTGAGGGGAAAGCTGTAACTCTGTGAGATGATTTCACAGAACACAAAGAATTTTCTCAGAAAGGTTTTTTCTCTTTGTTATCGGAGGATATTTCCTTTGGCCCTATAGACTTCAAAGGGATCCAAAATATCTGGTCTCAGATTCCGCAGAAATAAGGCTAGCGAAGAGATCCACGAAATAAAGGTTTAACTCTGTGAGATGAATTAACAGAACACTAAGCAGTTTCTCAGAAAGCTTCTTTCCAGATTTCATCTGAGGATATTTCCTTTTTCAAAATTGCCCTCTATGGGCTTCCAAATATCACTTGGCCAATTCCACAAGAACTGTCTTAGCGAAAGGCTTCTTGAGGGGAAAGCTGTAACTCTGTGAGATGATTTCACAGAACACAAAGAAGTTTCTCAGGAAGCTTCTTTCTCTTTGTTATCGGAGGATATTTCCTTTGGCCCTATTGTCTTCAAAGGGATCCGAAATATCTGTTCTAAGATTCCACAGAAATAAGGATAGCAAAGAGATCCACGAAATACAGAGGTAACTCTGTGAGATGAATTAACAGAACACTAAGCAGTTTCTCAGAAAGCTTCTTTCCAGATTCCATCTAAGGATATTTCCTTTTTCACCATAGCCCTCTATGGGCTTCAAAATATCACTTTGCCAATTTCACAAGAACTGTCTTAGCGAAAGGCTTCTTGAGGGGAAAGCTGTAACTCTGTGAGATGATTTCACAGAACACAAAGAAGTTTCTCAGAGCTTCTTTCTCTTTGTTATCGGAGGATATTTTCTTTGGCCCTATAGTCTTCAAAGGGATCCGAAATATCTGTTCTCAGATTCCACAGAAATAAGGCTAGCAAAGAGATCCACGAAATACAGATGTAACTCTGTGAGATGAATTAACAGAACACTAAGCAGTTTCTCAGAAAGCATCATTCCAGATTTCATCTGAGGATATTTCCTTTTTCACCATAGCCCTCTATGGGCTTCCAAATATCACTTTACCAATTCCACGAGAACTGTCTTAGCGAAAGGCTTCTTGAGGGGAAAGCTGTAACTCTGTGAGATGATTTCACAGAACACAAAGAAGTTTCTCAGAGCTTCTTTCTCTATGTTATCGGAGGATATTTTCTTTGGCCCTATAGTCTTCAAAGGGATCCGAAATATCTGTTCTCAGATTCCACAGAAATAAGGCTAGCAAAGAGATCCACGAAATACAGATGTAACTCTGTGAGATGAATTAACAGAACACTAAGCAGTTTCTCAGAAAGCTTCTTTCCAGATTTCATCTGAGGATATTTCCTTTTTCACCGTAGCCTTCTATGGGCTTCCAAATATCACTTTGCCAATTCGACGAGAACTGTCTTAGCGAAAGGCTTCTTGAGGGGAAAGCTGTAAATCTGAGAGATGATTTCACAGAACACAAAGAAGTTTCTCAGAAGGCTTCTTCCTCTTTGTTATCGGAGGATATTTCCTTTGGCCCCATAGACTTTAAAGGGATCCGAAATATCTGTTCTCAGATTCCACAGAAATAAGGCTAGCAAAGAGATCCACGAAATATAGATGTAACTCTGTGAGATGAATTAACAGAACACTAAGCAGTTTCTCAGAAAGCTTCTTTCCAGATTTCATCTGAGGATATTTCCTTTTTCAGCATAGCCCTCTATGGGCTTCCAAATATCACTTTGTGAATTCCAAAAGAACTGTCTCAGCGAAAGGCTTCTTGATGGGAAAGCTGTAACTCTGTGAGATGATTTCACAGAACACAAAGAAGTTTCTCAGAGCTTCTTTCTCTTTGTTATCGGAGGATATTTTCTTTGGTTCTATAGTCTTCAAAGGGATCCGAAATATCTGTTCTCAGATTCCACAGAAATAAGGCTAGCAAAGAGATCCACGAAATACAGATGTAACTCTGTGAGATGAATTAACAGAACACTAAGCAGTTTCTCAGAAAGCTTCTTTCCAGATTTCATCTGAGGATATTTCCTTTTTCACCATAGCCCTCTATGGGCTTCCAAATATCACTTTGCCAGTTCCACGAGAACTGTCTTATCGAAAGGCTTCTTGAGGGGAAAGCTGTAACTCTGTGAGATGATTTCACAGAACACAAAGAATTTTCTCAGAAAGCTTCTTTCTCTTAGTTATCGTAGGATATTTCCTTTGGCCCTACAATCTTCAAAGGGATCCGAAATATCTGTTCTCAGATTCCACAGAAATAAGGCTAGCAAAGAGATCCACGAAATACAGATGTAACTCTGTGAGATGAAATAACAGAACACTAAGCAGTTTCTCAGAAAGCTTCTTTCCAGATTTCATCTGAGGATATTTCCTTTTTCACCATAGCCCTCTATGGGCTTCCAAATATCACTTTGCCAATTCCACAAGAACTGTCTTAGGGAAAGGCTTCTTGAGGGGAAAGCTGTAACTCTGTGAGATGATTTCACAGAACACAAAGAAGTTTCTCAGAAAGCTTCTTTCTCTTTGTTATCGGAGGATATTTCATTTGGCCCTATAGTCTTCAAAGGGATCCGAAATATCTGTTCTCAGATACCACAGAAATAAGGCTAGCAAAGAGATCCACGAAATACAGATGTAACTCTGTGGGTGGAAGTCACACATCACAGAGCAGTTTCTCAGAAAGCTTCTTTCCAGATTCCATCTAAGGATATTTCCTTTTTCACCATAACCCTCTATGGGATTCAAAATATCACTTTGCCAATTCCAGAAGAACTGTCTTAGCGAAAGGCTTCTTGAGGGGAAAGCTGTAACTCTGTGAGATGATTTCACAGAACACAAAGTAGTTTCTCTGAAAGCTTCTTCCTCTTTGTTATCGGAGGATATTTCCTTTGGCCCCGTAGACTTTAAAGGGATCCGAAATATCTGTTCTCAGATTCCACAGAAATAAGGCTAGCAAAGAGATCCACGAAATATAGATGTAACTCTGTGAGATGAATTAACAGAACACTAAGCAGTTTCTCAGAAAGCTGCTTTCCAGATTTCATCTGAGGATATTTCCTTTTTCACCATAGCCCTCTATGGGCTTCCAAATATCACTTTGTCAATTCCACAAGAACTGTCTTAGCGAAAGGCTTCTTGAGGGGAAAGCTGTAACTCTGTGAGATGATTTCACAGAACACAAAGAAGTTTCTCAGAGCTTCTTTCTCTTTGTTATCGGAAGATATTTCCTTTAGCCCTATAGTCTTCAAGGGGATCCGAAATATCTATTCTTAGATTCAACAGAAATAAGGCTAGCAAAGAGATCCAGGAAATACAGATGTAACTCTGTGAGATGAATTAACAGAACACTAAGCAGTTTCTGAGAAAGCTTCTTTCCAGATTTCATCTGAGGATATTTCCTTTTTCACCATAGCCCTCTATGGGCTTCCAAATATCACTTTGCCAATTCCACAAGAACTGTCTTAGCGAAAGGCTTATTGAGGGGAAAGCTGTAACTCTGTGAGATGATTTCACAGAACACAAAGAAGTTTCTCAGAAAGCTTCTTTCTCTTTGTTATCGGAGGAAATGTCCTTTGGCCCTATAGTATTCAAAGGGATCCGAAATATCTGTTCTCAGATTCCACAGAAATAAGTCTAGCAAAGAGATCCACGAAAAACAGATGTATCTCTGTGAGTGGAAGTCACATATCACAGAGCAGTTTCTCAGAAAGCTTCTTTCCAGATTTCATCTGAGGATATTTCCTTTTTCACCATAGCCCTCTATGGGCTTCCAAGTATCACTTTGCCAATTCCACAAGAACTGTCTTAGCGAAAGGCTTTTTGAAGGGAAAGCTGTACCTCTGTGAGATGATTTCTCAGAACACAAAGAAGTTTCTCAGAAAGCTTCTTTCTCTTTGTTATCGGAGGATATTTCCTTTGGCCCTATAGTCTTCAAAGGGTTCCGAAATATCTGTTTTCAGATTCCACAGAAATAAGGCTAGCAAAGAGATCCACGAAATACAGATGTAACTCTGTGAGATGAATTAACATAACACTAAGCAGTTTCTCAGAAAGCTTCTTTCCAGATTTCATCTGAGGATATTTCCTTTTTCACCATAGCCCTCTATGGGCTTCCAAATATCACTTTGCCAATTCCACAAGAACTGTCTTAGCGAAAGGCTTCTTGAGGGGAAAGCTGAAACTCTGTGAGATGATTTCACAGAACACAAAGAAGTTCCTCAGAAAGCTTCTTTCTCTTTGTTATCGGAGGATATTTCCTTTGGCCCTATAGTCTTCAAAGGGATCCGAAATATCTCTTCTCAGATTCCACAGAAATAAGGCTACCAAAGAGATCCACGAAATACAGGTGTAACTCTGTGAGATGAATTAACAGAACACTAAGCAGTTTCTCAGAAAGCTTCTTTCCAGATTTCATCTGAGGATATTTCCTTTTTCAACATAGCCCTCTATGGGCTTCCAAATATCTCTTAGCCAATTCCACGAGTACTGTCTTAGCGAAAGGCTTCCTGAGGGGAAAGCTGTAACTCTGTGAGATGATTTCACAGAACACAAAGAAGTTTCTCAGAAGGCTTCTTTCTCTTTGTTATCGGAAGATATTTCCTTTGGCCCTATAGTCTTCAAAGGGATCCGAAATATCTCTTCTTAGATTCCACAGAAATAAGGCTAGCAAAGAGATCCAGGAAATACAGATGTAACTCTGTGAGATGAATTAACAGAACACTAAGCTGTTTCTGAGAAAGCTTCCTTCCAGATTTCATCTGAGGATATTTCCTTTTTCACCATAGCCTTCTATGGGCTTCCAAATATCACTTTGCCAATTCCACAAGAACTGTCTTAGCGAAAGGCTTCTTGAGGGGAAAGCTGTAACTCTGTGAGATGATTTCACAGAACACAAAGAATTTTCTCAGAAAGCTTCTTCCTCTTTGTTATCGGAGGATATGTCCTTTGGCCCTATAGTCTTCAAAGGGATCCGAAATATCTGTTCTCAGATTCCACAGAAATAAGGCTAGCAAAGAGATCCACGAAAAACAGATGTAACTCTGTGAGTGGAAGTCACACATCACAGAGCAGTTTCTCAGAAAGCTTCTTTCCAGATTTCATCTGAGGATATTTCCTTTTTCACCATAGTCCTCTATGGGCTTCCAAATATCACTTTGCCAATTCCACAAGAACTGTCTTAGCGAAAGGCTTTTTGAGGGTAAAGCTGTAACTCTGTGAGATGATTTCACAGAACACAAAGAAGTTTCTCAGAAAGAGTCTTTCTCTTTGTTATCGGAGGATATTTCCTTTGGCCCTATAGTCTTCAAAGGGTTCCGAAATATCTGTTTTCAGATTCCACAGAAATAAGGCTAGCAAAGAGATCCACGAAATACAGAAGTAACTCTGTGAGATGAATTAACACAACACTAAGCAGTTTCTCAGAAAGCTTCTTTCCAGATTTCATCTGAGGATATTTCCTTTTTCACCATAGCCCTCTATGGGCTTCCAAATATCACTTTGCGAATTCCACAAGAACTGTCTTAGCGAAAGGCTTCTTGAGGGGAAAGCTGAAACTCTGTGAGATGATTTCACAGAACACAAAGAAGTTCCTCAGAAAGCTTCTTTCTCTTTGTTATCGGAGGATATTTCCTTTGGCCCTATAGTCTTCAAAGGGATCCGAAATATCTGTTCTCAGATTCCACAGAAATAAGGCTAGCAAAGAGATCCACGAAATACAGGTTTAACTCTGTGAGATGAATTAAAAGAACTCTGAGCAGTTTCTCAGAAAGCTTCTTTCCAGATTTCATCTGAGGATATTTCCTTTTTCAAAATAGCCCTCTATGGGCTTCCAAATATCACTTTGCCAATTCCACAAGAACTGTCTTAGCGAAAGGCTTCTTGAGGGGAAAGCTGTAACTCTGTGAGATGATTTCACAGAACACAAAGATGTTTCTCAGAAAGCTTCTTTCTCTTTGTTATCGGAGGATATTTCCTTTGGCCCTATAGTCTTCAAAGGGATCCGAAATATCTGTTCTCAGATTCCACAGAAATAAGGCTAGCAAAGAGATCCACGAAATACAGATGAAACTCTGTGAGATGAATTAACAGAACACTAAGCAGTTTCTCAGAAAGCTTCTTTCCAGATTTCATCTGAGGATATTTCCTTTTTCAGCATAGCCCTCTATGGGCTTCCAAATATCACTTTGTGAATTCCAAAACAACTGTCTTAGCGAAAGGCTTCTTGATGGGAAAGCTGTAACTCTGTGAGATGATTTCACAGAACACAAAGAAGTTTCTCAGAGCTTCTTTCTCTTTGTTATCGGAGGATATTTTCTTTGGTTCTATAGTCTTCAAAGGGATCCGAAATATCTGTTCTCAGATTCCACAGAAATAAGGCTAGCAAAGAGATCCACGAAATACAGATGTAACTCTGTGAGATGAATTAACAGAACACTAAGCAGTTTCTCAGAAAGCTTCTTTCCAGATTTCATCTGAGGATATTTCCTTTTTCACCATAGCCCTCTATGGGCTTCCAAATATCACTTTGCCAATTCCACGAGAACTGTCTTATCGAAAGGCTTCTTGAGGGGAAAGCTGTAACTCTGTGAGATGATTTCACAGAACACAAAGAATTTTCTCAGAAAGCTTCTTTCTCTTAGTTATCGTAGGATATTTCCTTTGGCCCTATAGTCTTCAAAGGGATCCGAAATATCTGTTCTCAGATTCCACAGAAATAAGGCTAGCAAAGAGATCCACGAAATACAGATGTAACTCTGTGGGTGGAAGTCACACATCACAGAGCAGTTTCTCAGAAAGCTTCTTTCCAGATTTCATCTGAGGATATTTCCTTTTTCACCGTAGCCCTCTATGGGCTTCCAAATATCACTTTGCCAATTAAACAAGAACTGTCTTAGCGAAAGGCTTCTTGAGGGGAAAGCTGTAACTCTGTGAGATGATTTCACAGAACACAAAGACGTTTCTCAGAAAGCTTCTTTCTCTTTGTTATCGGAGGATATTTCCTTTGGCCCTATAGTCTTCAAAGGGATCCGAAATATCTCTTCTCAGATTCCACAGAAATAAGGCTAGCAAAGAGATCCACGAAATACAGATGTAACTCTGTGAGATGAATTAACAGAACACTAAGCAGTTTCTCAGAAAGCTTCTTTCCAGATTTCATCTGAGGATATTTCCTTTTTCACCGTAGCCTTCTATGGGCTTCCAAATATCACTTTGCCAATTCCACGAGAACTGTCTTAGCGAAAGGCTTCTTGAGGGGAAAGCTGTAACTCTGTGAGATGATTTCACAGAACACAAAGAATTTTCTCAGAAAGCTTCTTCCTCTTTGTTATCGGAGGATATTTCCTTTGGCCCCGTAGACTTTAAAGGGATCCGAAATATCTGTTCTCAGATTCCACAGAAATAAGGCTAGCAAAGAGATCCACGAAATATAGATGTAATTCTGTGAGATGAATTAACAGAACACTAAGCAGTTTCTCAGAAAGCTGCTTTCCAGATTTCATCTGAGGATATTTCCTTTTTCACCATAGCCCTCTATGGGCTTCCAAATATCACTTTGTCAATTCCACAAGAACTGTCTTAGCGAAAGGCTTCTTGAGGGGAAAGCTGTAACTCTGTGAGATGATTTCACAGAACACAAAGAAGTTTCTCAGAGCTTCTTTCTCTTTGTTATCGGAAGATATTTCCTTTAGCCCTATAGTCTTCAAGGGGATCCGAAATATCTATTCTTAGATTCAACAGAAATAAGGCTAGCAAAGAGATCCAGGAAATACAGATGTAACTCCGTGAGGTGAATTAACAGAACACTAAGCAGTTTCTGAGAAAGCTTCTTTCCAGATTTCATCTGAGGATATTTCCTTTTTCACCATAGCCCTCTATGGGCTTCCAAATATCACTTTGCCAATTCCACAAGAACTCTCTTAGAGAAAGGCTTCTTGAGGGGAAAGCTGTAACTCTGTGAGATGATTTCACAGAACACAAAGAAGTTTCTCAGAAAGCTTCTTTCTCTTTGTTATCGGAGGATATTTCCTTTGGCCCTATAGTCTTCAAAGGGATCCGAAATATCTGTTCTCAGATTCCACAGAAATAAGGCTAGCAAAGAGATCCACGAAATACAGATGTAACTCTGTGAGATGAATTAACAGAACACTAAGCAGTTTCTCAGAAAGCTTCTTTCCAGATTTCATCTGAGAATATTTCCTTTTTCACCATAGCCTTCTATGGGCTTCCAAATATCACTTTGCCAATTCCACGAGAACTGTCTTAGCGAAAGGCTTCTTGAGGGGAAAGCTGTAAATCTGTGAGATGATTTCACACAACACAAAGAAGTTTCTCAGAAGGCTTCTTCCTCTTTGTTATCGGAGGATATTTCCTTTGGCCCCGTAGACTTTAAAGGGATCCGAAATATCTGTTCTCAGATTCCACAGAAATAAGGCTAGCAAAGAGATTCACGAAATATAGATGTAACTCTGTGAGATGAATTAACAGAACACTAAGCAGTTTCTCAGAAAGCTTCTTTCCAGATTTCATCTGAGGATATTTCCTTTTTCAGCATAGCCCTCTATGGGCTTCCAAATATCACTTTGTCAATTCCAAAAGAACTGTCTTAGCGAAAGGCTTCTTGAGGGGAAAGCTGTAACTCTGTGAGATGATTTCACAGAACACAAAGAAGTTTCTCAGAGCTTCTTTCTCTTTGTTATCGGAGGATATTTTCTTTGGCCCTTTAGTCTTCAAAGGGATCCGAAATATCTGTTCTCAGATTCCACAGAAATAAGGCTAGCAAAGAGATCCACGAAATACAGATGTAACTCTGTGAGATGAATGAACAGAACACTAAGCAGTTTCTCAGAAAGCTTCTTTCCAGATTTCATCTGAGGATATTTCCTTTTTCACCATAGCCCTCTATGGGCTTCCAAATATCACTTTACCATTTCCACGAGAACTGTCTTAGCGAAAGGCTTCTTGAGGGGAAAGCTGTTACTCTGTGAGATGATTTCACAGAACACAAAGAATTTTCTCAGAAAGCTTCTTTCTCTTTGTTATCGGAGGATATTTCCTTTGGCCCTATAGTCTTCAAAGGGATCCGAAATATCTGTTCTCAGATTCCACAGAAATAAGGCTAGCAAAGAGATCCACGAAATACAGATGTAACTCTGTGGGTGGAAGTCACACATCACAGAGCAGTTTCTCAGAAAGCTTCTTTCCAGATTTCATCTGAGGATATTTCCTTTTTCACCATAGCCCTCTATGGGCTTCCAAATATCACTTTGCCAATTCAACAAGAACTGTCTTAGCGAAAGGCTTCTTGAGGGGAAAGCTATAACTCTGTGAGATGATTTCACAGAACACAAAGAAGTTTCTCAGAAAGCTTCTTTCTCTTTGTTATCGGAGGATATTTCCTTTGGCCCTATAGTCTTCAAAGGGATCCGAAATATCTGTTCTCAGATTCTACAGAAATAAGGCTAGCAAAGAGATCCACGAAATACAGATGTAACTCTGTGAGATGAATTAACAGAACACTAAGCAGTTTCTCAGGAAGCTTCTTTCCAGATTTCTTCTGAGGATATTTCCTTTTTCACCGTAGCCCTCTATGGGCTTCCAAAAATCACTTTGCCAATTCCACAAGAACTGTCTTAGCGAAAGTCTTCTTGAGGGGAAAGCTGTAACTCTGTGAGATGATTTCACAGAACACAGAGAGGTTTCTCAGAAAGCTTCTTTCTCTTTGTTATCGGAGGATATTTCCTTTGGCCCTATAGTCTTCAAAGGGATCCGAAATATCTGTTCTCAGATTCCACAGAAATAAGGCTAGCAAAGAGATCCACGAAATACAGATGTAACTCTGTGAGATGAATTAACAGAACACTAAGCAGTTTCTCAGAAAGCTTCTTTCCAGATTTCATCTGAGAATATTTCCTTTTTCACCATAGCCTTCTATGGGCTTCCAAATATCACTTTGCCAATTCCACGAGAACTGTCTTAGTGAAAGGCTTCTTGAGGGGAAAGCTGTAAATCTGTGAGATGATTTCACACAACACAAAGAAGTTTCTCAGAAGGCTTCTTCCTCTTTGTTATCGGAGGATATTTCCTTTGGCCCCGTAGACTTTAAAGGGATCCGAAATATCTGTTCTCAGATTCCACAGAAATAAGGCTAGCAAAGAGATTCACGAAATATAGATGTAACTCTGTGAGATGAATTAACAGAACACTAAGCAGTTTCTCAGAAAGCTTCTTTCCAGATTTCATCTGAGGATATTTCCTTTTTCAGCATAGCCCTCTATGGGCTTCCAAATATCACTTTGTCAATTCCAAAAGAACTGTCTTAGCGAAAGGCTTCTTGAGGGGAAAGCTGTAACTCTGTGAGATGATTTCACAGAACACAAAGAAGTTTCTCAGAGCTTCTTTCTCTTTGTTATCGGAGGATATTTTCTTTGGCCCTTTAGTCTTCAAAGGGATCCGAAATATCTGTTCTCAGATTCCACAGAAATAAGGCTAGCAAAGAGATCCACGAAATACAGATGTAACTCTGTGAGATGAATGAACAGAACACTAAGCAGTTTCTCAGAAAGCTTCTTTCCAGATTTCATCTGAGGATATTTCCTTTTTCACCATAGCCCTCTATGGGCTTCCAAATATCACTTTACCATTTCCACGAGAACTGTCTTAGCGAAAGGCTTCTTGAGGGGAAAGCTGTTACTCTTTGAGATGATTTCACAGAACACAAAGAATTTTCTCAGAAAGCTTCTTTCTCTTTGTTATCGGAGGATATTTCCTTTGGCCCTATAGTCTTCAAAGGGATCCGAAATATCTGTTCTCAGATTCCACAGAAATAAGGCTAGCAAAGAGATCCACGAAATACAGATGTAACTCTGTGGGTGGAAGTCACACATCACAGAGCAGTTTCTCAGAAAGCTTCTTTCCAGATTTCATCTGAGGATATTTCCTTTTTCACCATAGCCCTCTATGGGCTTCCAAATATCACTTTGCCAATTCAACAAGAACTGTCTTAGCGAAAGGCTTCTTGAGGGGAAAGCTGTAACTCTGTGAGATGATTTCACAGAACACAAAGAAGTTTCTCAGAAAGCTTCTTTCTCTTTGTTATCGGAGGATATTTCCTTTGGCCCTATAGTCTTCAAAGGGATCCGAAATATCTGTTCTCAGATTCCACAGAAATAAGGCTTGCAAAGAGATCCACGAAATACAGATGTAACTCTGTGAGTTGAATTAACAGAACACTAAGCAGTTTCTCAGGAAGCTTCTTTCCAGATTTCATCTGAGGATATTTCCTTTTTCACCGTAGCCCTCTATGGGCTTCCAAATATCACTTTGCCAATTCCACAAGAACTGTCTTAGCGAAAGGCTTCTTGAGGGGAAAGCTGTAACTCTGTGAGATGATTTCACAGAACACAAAGAGGTTTCTCAGAAAGCTTCTTTCTCTTTGTTATCGGAGGATATTTCCTTTGGCCCTATAGTCTTCAAAGGGATCCGAAATATCTGTTCTCAGATTCCACAGAAATAAGGCTAGCAAAGAGATCCACGAAATACAGATGTAACTCTGTGAGATGAATTAACAGAACACTAAGCAGTTTCACAGAAAGCTTCTTTCCAGATTTCATCTGAGAATATTTCCTTTTTCACCATAGCCTTCTACGGGTTTCCAAATATCACTTTGCCAATTCCACGAGAACTGTCTTAGCAAAAGGCTTCTTGAGGGGAAAGCTGTAAATCTGTGAGATGATTTCACAGAACACAAAAAAGTTTCTCAGAAGGCTTCCTCCTCTTTGTTATCGGAGGATATTTCCTTTGGCCCCATAGACTTTAAAGGGATCCGAAATATCTTTTCTCAGATTCCACAGAAATAAGGCTAGCAAAGAGATCCACGAAATATAGATGTAACTCTGTGAGATGAATTAACAGAACATGAAGCAGTTTCTCAGAAAGCTTCTTTCCAGATTTCATCTGAGGATATTTCCTTTTTCAGCATAGCCCTCTATGGGCTTCCAAATATCACTTTGTCATTTCCAAAAGAACTGTCTTAGCGAAAGGCTTCTTGAGGGGAAAGCTGTAACTCTGTGAGATGATTTCACAGAACACAAAGAAGTTTCTCAGAGCTTCTTTCTCTTTGTTATCGGAGGATATTTTCTTTGGCCCTATAGTCTTCAAAGGGATCCGAAATATCTGTTCTCAGATTCCACAGAAATAAGGCTAGCAAAGAGATCCACGAAATACAGATGTAACTCTGTGAGAAGAATTGACAGAACACTAAGCAGTTTCTCAGAAAGCTTCTTTCCAGATTTCATCTGAGGATATTTCCTTTTTCACCATAGCCCTCTAAGGGCTTCCAAATATCACTTTGCCAATTCCACGAGAACTGTCTTAGGGAAAGGCTTCTTGAGGGGAAAGCTGAAACTCTTTGAGATGATTTCACAGAACACAAAGAAGTTCCTCAGAAAGCTTCTTTCTCTTTGTTATCGGATGATATTTCCTTTGGCCCTAGGTCTTCAAAGGGATCCGAAATATCTGTTCTCAGATTCCACAGAAATAAGGCTACCAAAGAGATCCACGAAATACAGGTGTAACTCTGTGAGATGAATTAACAGAACACTAAGCAGTTTCTCAGAAAGCTTCTTTCCAGATTTCATCTGAGGATATTTCCTTTTTCAACATAGCTCTCTATGGGCTTCCAAATATCTCTTAGCCAATTCCACGAGAAATGTCTTAGCGAAAGGCTTCTTGAGGGGAAAGCTGTAACTCTGTGAGATGATTTCACAGAACACAAAGAAGTTTCTCAGAAGACTTCTTTCTCTTTGTTATCGGAAGATATTTCCTTTGGCCCTATAGTCTTCAAAGGGATCCGAAATATCTGTTCTTAGATTCCACAGAAATAAGGCTAGCAAAGAGATCCAGGAAATACAGATGTAACTCTGTGAGATGAATTAACAGAACACTAAGCAGTTTCTGAGAAAGCTTCCTTCCAGATTTCATCAGAGGATATTTCCTTTTTCACCATAGCCCTCTATGGGCTTCCAAATATCACTTTGCCAATTCCACAAGAACTCTCCTAGAGAAAGGCTTCTTGAGGGGAAAGCTGTAACTCTGTGAGATGATTTCACAGAACACAAAGATGTTTCTCAGAAAGCTTCTTTCTCTTTGTTATCGGAGGAGATGTCCTTTGGCCCTATAGTCTTCAAAGGGATCCGAAATATCTGTTCTCAGATTCCACAGAAATAAGGCTAGCAAAGAGATCCACGAAATACAGATGTAACTCTGTGGGTGGAAGTCACACATCACAGAGCAGTTTCTCAGAAAGCTTCTTTCCAGATTTCATCTGAGGATATTTCCTTTTTCACCATAGCCCTCTATGGGCTTCAAAATATCACTTTGCCAATTCCACAAGAACTGTCTTAGCGAAAGGCTCCTTGAGGGGAAAGCTGTAACTCTGTGAGATGATTTCACAGAACACAAAGTAGTTTCTCAGAAAGCTTCTTCCTCTTTGTTATCGGAGGATATTTCCTTTGGCCCCATAGACTTTAAAGGGATCCGAAATATCTGTTCTCAGATTCCACAGAAATAAGGCTAGCAAAGAGATCCACGAAATATAGATGTAACTCTGTGAGATGAATTAACAGAACTCCAAGCAGTTTCTCAGAAAGCTTCTTTCCAGATTTCATCTGAGGATATTTCCTTTTTCACCATAGCCCTCTATGGGCTTCCAAATATCACTTTGCCAATTCCACAAGAACTGTCTTAGCGAAAGGCATCTTGAGGGGAAAGCTGTAACTCTGTGAGATGATTTCACAGAACACAAAGAAGTTTCTCAGAAAGCTTCTTTCTCTTTTTTATCGGAGGATATGTCCTTTGGCCCTATAGTCTTCAAAGGGATCCGAAATATCTGTTCTCAGATTCCACAGAAATAAGGCTAGCAAAGAGATCCACGAAATACAGATGTAACTCTGTGAGATGAATTAACAGAACACTAAGCAGTTTCTCAGAAAGATTCTTTCCAGATTTCATCTGAGGATATTTCCTTTTTCACCATAGCCCTCTATGGGCTTCCAAATATCACTTTACCAATTCCACGAGAACTGTCTTATCGAAAAGCTTCTTGAGGGGAAAGCTGTAACTCTGTGAGATGATTTCACAGAACACAAAGAATTTTCTCAGAAAGCTTCTTTCTCTTTGTTATCGGAGGATATTTCCTTTGGCCCTATAGTCTTCAAAGGGATCCGAAATATCTGGTCTCAGATTCCGCAGACATAAGGCTAGCAAAGAGATCCACGAAATACAGGTTTAACTCTGTGAGATGAATTAACAGAACACTAAGCAGTTTCTCAGAAAGCTTCTTTCCAGATTTCATCTGAGGATATTTCCTTTTTCAAAATTGCCCTCTATGGGCTTCCAAATATCACTTTGCCAATTCCACAAGAACTGTCTTAGCGAAAAGCTTCTTGAGGGGAAAGCTGTAAATCTGTGAGATGATTTCACAGAACACAAAGAAGTTTCTCAGGAAGCTTCTTTCTCTTTGTTATCGGAGGATATTTCCTTTGGCCCTATTGTCTTCAAAGGGATCCGAAATATCTGTTCTAAGATTCCACAGAAATAAGGATAGCAAAGAGATACACGAAATACAGAGGTAACTCTGTGAGATGAATTAACAGAACACTGAGCAGTTTCTCAGAAAGCTTCTTTCCAGATTCCATCTGAGGATATTTCCTTTTTCACCATAGCCCTCTATGGGCTACAAAATATCACTTTGCCAATTCCACAAGAACTGTCTTAGCGAAAGGCTTCTTGAGGGGAAAGCTGTAACTCCGTGAGATGATTTCACAGAACACAAAGTAGTTTCTCAGAAAACTTCTTCCTCTTTGTTATCGGAGGATATTTCCTTTGGCCCCATAGACTTTAAAGGGATCCGAAGTATCTGTTCTCAGATTCCACAGAAATAAGGCTAGCAAAGAGATCCACGAAATATAGATGTAAATCTGTGAGATGAATTAACAGAACACTAAGCAGTTTCTCAGAAAGCTGCTTTCCAGATTTCATCTGAGGATATTTCCTTTTTCACCATAGCCCTCTATGGGCTTCCAAATATCACTTTGTCAATTCCACAAGAACTGTCTTAGCGAAAGGCTTCTTGAGGGGAAAGCTGTAAATCTGAGAGATGATTTCACAGAACACAAAGAAGTTTCTCAGAAGGCTTCTTCCTCTTTGTTATCGGAGGATATTTCCTTTGGTCCCATAGACTTTAAAGGGATCCGAAATATCTGTTCTCAGATTCCACAGAAATAAGGCTAGCAAAGAGATCCAAGAAATACAGATGTAACTCTGTGAGATGAATTAACAGAACACTAAGCAGTTTCTCAGAAAGCTTCTTTCCAGATTTCATCTGAGGATATTTCCTTTTTCACCATAGCCTTCTATGGGCTTCCAAATATCACTTTGCCAATTCCACGAGAACAGTCTTAGCGAAAGGCTTCTTGAGGGGAAAGCTGTAAATCTGTGAGATGATTTCACAGAACACAAAGAAGTTTCTCAGAAGGCTTCTTCCTCTTTGTTATCGGAGGATATTTCCTTTGGCCCCATAGACTTTAAAGGGATCCGAAATATCTGTTCTCAGATTCCACAGAAATAAGGCTAGCAAAGAGATCCACGAAATATAGATGTAACTCTGTGAGATGAATTAACAGAACACTAAGCAGTTTCTCAGAAAGCTTCTTTCCAGATTTCATCTGAGGATATTTCCTTTTTCAGCATAGCCCTCTATGGGCTTCCAAATATCACTTTGTCAATTCCAAAAGAACTGTCTTAGCGAAAGGCTTCTTGAGGGGAAAGCTGTAACTCTGTGAGATGATTTCACAGAACACAAAGAATTTTCTCAGAAAGCTTCTTTCTCTTTGTTATCGGAGGATATTTTCTTTGGCCCTATAGTCTACAAAGGGATCCGAAATATCTGTTCTCAGATTCCACAGAAATAAGGCTAGCAAAGAGATCCAGGAAATACAGATGTAACTCTGTGAGATGAATTAACAGAACACTAAGCAGTTTCTCAGAAAGCTTCTTTCCAGATTTCTTCTGAAGATATTTCCTTTTTCACCATAGCCCTCTATGGGCTTCCAAATATCACTTTGCCAATTCCACAAGAACTGTCTTAGCGAAAGGCTTCTTGAGGGGAAAGCTGTAACTCTGTGAGATGATTTCACAGAACACAAAGAGGTTTCTCAGAAAGCTTCTTTCTCTTTGTTATCGGAGGATATTTCCTTTGGCCCTATTGTCTTCAAAGGGATCCGAAATATCTGTTCTCAGATTCCACAGAAATAAGGCTAGCAAGGAGATCCACGAAATACAGATGTAACTCGGTGAGATGAATTAACAGAACACTAAGCAGTTTCTCAGAAAGCTTCTTTCCAGATTTCATCTGAGGATAGTACCTTTTTCACCATAGCCCTCTATGGGCTTCCAAATATCACTTTGTCAATTCCACAAGAACTGTCTTAGCGAAAGGCTTCTTGAGGGGAGAGCTGTAACTCTGTGAGATGATTTCACAGAACACAAAGAAGTTTCTCAGAAGGCTTCCTCCTCTTTGTTATCGGAGGATATTTCCTTTGGCCCCATAGACTTTAAAGGGATCCGAAATATCTGTTCTCAGATTCCACAGAAATAAGGCTAGCAAAGAGATCCACGAAATATAGATGTAACTCTGTGAGATGAATTAACAGAACACTAAGCAGTTTCTCAGAAAGCTTCTTTCCAGATTTCATCTGAGGATATTTCCTTTTTCAGCATAGCCCTCTATGGGCTTCCAAATATCACTTTGTCATTTCCAAAAGAACTGTCTTAGCGAAAGGCTTCTTGAGGGGAAAGCTGTAACTCTGTGAGATGATTTCACAGAACACAAAGAAGTTTCTCAGAGCTTCTTTCTCTTTGTTATCGGAGGATATTTTCTTTGGCCCTATAGTCTTCAAAGGGATCCGAAATATCTGTTCTCAGATTCCACAGAAATAAGGCTAGCAAAGAGATCCACGAAATACAGATGTAACTCTGTGAGAAGAATTAACAGAACACTAAGCAGTTTCTCAGAAAGCTTCTTTCCAGATTTCATCTGAGGATATTTCCTTTTTCACCATAGCCCTCTAAAGGCTTCCAAATATCACTTTGCCAATTCCACAAGAACTGTCTTAGCGAAAGGCTTCTTGAGGGGAAAGCTGTAACTCTGTGAGATGATTTCACAGAACACAAAGAAGTTTCTCAGAAAGCTTCTTTCTCTTTCTTATCGGAGGATATTTCCTTTGGCCCTATAGTCTTCAAAGGGATCCGAAATATCTGTTCTCAGATACCACAGAAATAAGGCTAGCAAAGAGATCCACGAAATACAGATGTAACTCTGTGGGTGGAAGTCACACATCACAGAGCAGTTTCTCAGAAAGCTTCTTTCCAGATTCCATCTAAGGATATTTCCTTTTTCACCATAGCCCTCTATGGGCTTCAAAATATCACTTTGCCAATTCCACAAGAACTGTCTTAGCGAAAGGCTTCTTGAGGGGAAAGCTGTAACTCTGTGAGATGATTTCACAGAACACAAAGTAGTTTCTCAGAAAGCTTCTTCCTCTTTGTTATCGGAGGATATTTCCTTTGGCCCCATAGACTTTAAAGGGATCCGAAATATCTGTTCTCAGATTCCACAGAAATAAGGCTAGCAAAGAGATCCACGAAATATAGATGTAACTCTGTGAGATGAATTAACAGAACTCTAAGCAGTTTCTCAGAAAGCTGCTTTCCAGATTTCATCTGAGGATATTTCCTTTTTCACCATAGCCCTCTATGGGCTTCCAAATATCACTTTGTCAATTCCACAAGAACTGTCTTAGCGAAAGGCATCTTGAGGGGAAAGCTGTAACTCTGTGAGATGATTTCACAGAACACAATGAAGTTTCTCAGAGCTTCTTTCTCTTTGTTATCGTAAGATATTTCCTTTAGCCCTATAGTCTTCAAAGGGATCCGAAATATCTGTTCTTAGATTCCACAGAAATAAGGCTAGCAAAGAGATCCAGGAAATACAGATGTAACTCTGTGAGATGAATTAACAGAACACTAAGCAGTTTCTGAGAAAGCTTCTTTCCAGATTTCATCTGAGGATATTTCCTTTTTCACCATAGCCCTCTATGGGCTTCCAAATATCACTTTGCCAATTCCACAAGAACTGTCTTAGCGAAAGGCTTCTTGAGGGGAAAGCTGTAACTCTGTGAGATGATTTCACAGAACACAAAGAAGTTTCTCAGAAAGCTTCTTTCTCTTTGTTATCGGAGGATATGTCCTTTGGCCCTATAGTATTCAAAGAGATCCGAAATATCTGTTCTCAGATTCCACAGAAATAAGTCTAGCAAAGAGATCCACGAAAAACAGATGTATCTCTGTGAGTGGAAGTCACACATCACAGAGCGGTTTCTCAGAAAGCTTCTTTCGAGATTTCATCTGAGGATATTTCCTTTTTCAACATAGCCCTCTATGGGCTTCCAAGTATCACTTTGCCAATTCCACAAGAACTGTCTTAGCGAAAGGCTTTTTGAAGGGAAAGCTGTAACTCTGTGAGATGATTTCTCAAAACACAAAGAAGTTTCTCAGAAAGCTTCTTTCTCTTTGTTATCGGAGGATATTTCCTTTGGCCCTATAGTCTTCAAAGGGTTCCGAAATATCTGTTTTCAGATTCCACAGAAATAAGGCTAGCAAAGAGATCCACGAAATACAGATGTAACTCTGTGAGATGAATTAACATAACACTAAGCAGTTTCTCAGAAAGCTTCTTTCCAGATTTCATCTGAGGATATTTCCTTTTTCACCATAGCCCTCTATGGGCTTCCAAATATCACTTTGCCAATTCCACAAGAACTGTCTTAGCGAAAGGCTTCTTGAGGGGAAAGCTGAAACTCTTTGAGATGATTTCACAGAACACAAAGAAGTTCCTCAGAAAGCTTCTTTCTCTTTGTTATCGGAGGATATTTCCTTTGGCCCTATAGTCCTCAAAGGGATCCGAAATATCTGTTCTCAGATTCCACAGAAATAAGGCTAGCAAAGAGATCCACGAAATACAGATGTAACTCTGTGAGATGAATTAACAGAACACTAAGCAGTTTCTCAGAAAGCTTCTTTCCAGATTTCATCTGAGAATATTTCCTTTTTCACCATAGCCTTCTACGGGTTTCCAAATATCACTTTGCCAATTCCACGAGAACTGTCTTAGCAAAAGGCTTCTTGAGGGGAAAGCTGTAAATCTGTGAGATGATTTCACAGAACACAAAGAAGTTTCTCAGAAGGCTTCCTCCTCTTTGTTATCGGAGGATATTTCCTTTGGCCCCATAGACTTTAAAGGGATCCGAAATATCTGTTCTCAGATTCCACAGAAATAAGGCTAGCAAAGAGATCCACGAAATATAGATGTAACTCTGTGAGATGAATTAACAGAACACTAAGCAGTTTCTCAGAAAGCTTCTTTCCAGATTTCATCTGAGGATATTTCCTTTTTCAGCATAGCCCTCTATGGGCTTCCAAATATCACTTTGTCATTTCCAAAAGAACTGTCTTAGCGAAAGGCTTCTTGAGGGGAAAGCTGTAACTCTGTGAGATGATTTCACAGAACACAAAGAAGTTTCTCAGAGCTTCTTTCTCTTTGTTATCGGAGGATATTTTCTTTGGCCCTATAGTCTTCAAAGGGATCCGAAATATCTGTTCTCAGATTCCACAGAAATAAGGCTAGCAAAGAGATCCACGAAATACAGATGTAACTCTGTGAGAAGAATTAACAGAACACTAAGCAGTTTCTCAGAAAGCTTCTTTCCAGATTTCATCTGAGGATATTTCCTTTTTCACCATAGCCCTCTAAGGGCTTCCAAATATCACTTTGCCAATTCCACGAGAACTGTCTTAGGGAAAGGCTTCTTGAGGGGAAAGCTGTAACTCTGTGAGATGATTTCACAGAACACAAAGAAGTTTCTCAGAAAGCTTCTTTCTCTTTCTTATCGGAGGATATTTCCTTTGGCCCTATAGTCTTCAAAGGGATCCGAAATATCTGTTCTCAGATACCACAGAAATAAGGCTAGCAAAGAGATCCACGAAATACAGATGTAACTCTGTGGGTGGAAGTCACACATCACAGAGCAGTTTCTCAGAAAGCTTCTTTCCAGATTCCATCTAAGGATATTTCCTTTTTCACCATAGCCCTCTATGGGCTTCAAAATATCACTTTGCCAATTCCACAAGAACTGTCTTAGCGAAAGGCTTCTTGAGGGGAAAGCTGTAACTCTGTGAGATGATTTCACAGAACACAAAGTAGTTTCTCAGAAAGCTTCTTCCTCTTTGTTATCGGAGGATTTTTCCTTTGGCCCCATAGACTTTAAAGGGATCCGAAATATCTGTTCTCAGATTCCACAGAAATAAGGCTAGCAAAGAGATCCACGAAATATAGATGTAACTCTGTGAGATGAATTAACAGAACATGAAGCAGTTTCTCAGAAAGCTTCTTTCCAGATTTCATCTGAGGATATTTCCTTTTTCACCATAGCCCTCTATGGGCTTCCAAATATCACTTTGTCAATTCCACAAGAACTGTCTTAGCGAAAGGCATCTTGAGGGGAAAGCTGTAACTCTGTGAGATGATTTCACAGAACACAATGAAGTTTCTCAGAGCTTCTTTCTCTTTGTTATCGTAAGATATTTCCTATAGCCCTATAGTCTTCAAAGGGATCCGAAATATCTGTTCTTAGATTCCACAGAAATAAGGCTAGCAAAGAGATCCACGAAATACAGATGTAACTCTGTGAGATGAATTAACAGAACACTAAGCAGTTTCTCAGAAAGCTTCTTTCCAGATTTCATCTGAGGATATTTCCTTTTTCACCATAGCCCTCTATGGGCTTCCAAATATCACTTTGCCAATTCCACAAGAACTGTCTTAGCGAAAGGCTTCTTGAGGGGAAAGCTGTAACTCTGTGAGATGATTTCACAGAACACAAAGAAGTTTCTCAGAAAGCTTCTTTCTCTTTGTTATCGGAGGATATGTCCTTTGGCCCTATAGTATTCAAAGGGATCCGAAATATCTGTTCTCAGATTCCACAGAAATAAGTCTAGCAAAGAGATCCACGAAAAACAGATGTATCTCTCTGAGTGGAAGTCACACATCACAGAGCGGTTTCTCAGAAAGCTTCTTTCGAGATTTCATCTGAGGATATTTCCTTTTTCACCATAGCCCTCTATGGGCTTCCAAGTATCACTTTGCCAATTCCACAAGAACTGTCTTAGCGAAAGGCTTTTTGAAGGGAAAGCTGTAACTCTGTGAGATGATTTCTCAAAACACAAAGAAGTTTCTCAGAAAGCTTCTTTCTCTTTGTTATCGGAGGATATTTCCTTTGGCCCTATAGTCTTCAAAGGGTTCCGAAATATCTGTTTTCAGATTCCACAGAAATAAGGCTAGCAAAGAGATCCACGAAATACAGATGTAACTCTGTGAGATGAATTAACAGAACACTAAGCAGTTTCTCAGAAAGCTTCTTTCCAGATTTCATCTGAGGATATTTCCTTTTTCACCATAGCCCTCTATGGGCTTCCAAATATCACTTTGCCAATTCCACAAGAACTGTCTTAGCGAAAGGCTTCTTGAGGGGAAAGCTGAAACTCTTTGAGATGATTTCACAGAACACAAAGAAGTTCCTCAGAAAGCTTCTTTCTCTTTGTTATCGGAGGATATTTCCTTTGGCCCTATAGTCTTCAAAGGGATCCGAAATATCTGTTCTCAGATTCCACAGAAATAAGGCTACCAAAGAGATCCACGAAATACAGGTGTAACTCTGTGAGATGAATTAACAGAACACTAAGCAGTTTCTCAGAAAGCTTCTTTCCAGATTTCATCTGAGGATATTTCCTTTTTCACCATAGCCCTCTATGGGCTTCCAAATATCTCTTAGCCAATTCCACGAGAACTGTCTTAGCGAAAGGCTTCTTGAGGGGAAAGCTGTAACTCTGTGAGATGATTTCACAGAACACAAAGAAGTTTCTCAGAAAGCTTCTTTCTCTTTGTTATCGGAGGATATTTCATTTGGCCCTATAGTCTTCAAAGGGATCCGAAATATCTGTTCTCAGATACCACAGAAATAAGGCTAGCAAAGAGATCCACGAAATACAGATGTAACTCTGTGGGTGGAAGTCACACATCACAGAGCAGTTTCTCAGAAAGCTTCTTTCCAGATTCCATCTAAGGATATTTCCTTTTTCACCATAACCCTCTATGGGATTCAAAATATCACTTTGCCAATTCCAGAAGAACTGTCTTAGCGAAAGGCTTCTTGAGGGGAAAGCTGTAACTCTGTGAGATGATTTCACAGAACACAAAGTAGTTTCTCTGAAAGCTTCTTCCTCTTTGTTATCGGAGGATATTTCCTTTGGCCCCGTAGACTTTAAAGGGATCCGAAATATCTGTTCTCAGATTCCACAGAAATAAGGCTAGCAAAGAGATCCACGAAATATAGATGTAACTCTGTGAGATGAATTAACAGAACACTAAGCAGTTTCTCAGAAAGCTGCTTTCCAGATTTCATCTGAGGATATTTCCTTTTTCACCATAGCCCTCTATGGGCTTCCAAATATCACTTTGTCAATTCCACAAGAACTGTCTTAGCGAAAGGCTTCTTGAGGGGAAAGCTGTAACTCTGTGAGATGATTTCACAGAACACAAAGAAGTTTCTCAGAGCTTCTTTCTCTTTGTTATCGGAAGATATTTCCTTTAGCCCTATAGTCTTCAAGGGGATCCGAAATATCTATTCTTAGATTCAACAGAAATAAGGCTAGCAAAGAGATCCAGGAAATACAGATGTAACTCTGTGAGATGAATTAACAGAACACTAAGCAGTTTCTGAGAAAGCTTCTTTCCAGATTTCATCTGAGGATATTTCCTTTTTCACCATAGCCCTCTATGGGCTTCCAAATATCACTTTGCCAATTCCACAAGAACTGTCTTAGCGAAAGGCTTATTGAGGGGAAAGCTGTAACTCTGTGAGATGATTTCACAGAACACAAAGAAGTTTCTCAGAAAGCTTCTTTCTCTTTGTTATCGGAGGAAATGTCCTTTGGCCCTATAGTATTCAAAGGGATCCGAAATATCTGTTCTCAGATTCCACAGAAATAAGTCTAGCAAAGAGATCCACGAAAAACAGATGTATCTCTGTGAGTGGAAGTCACATATCACAGAGCAGTTTCTCAGAAAGCTTCTTTCCAGATTTCATCTGAGGATATTTCCTTTTTCACCATAGCCCTCTATGGGCTTCCAAGTATCACTTTGCCAATTCCACAAGAACTGTCTTAGCGAAAGGCTTTTTGAAGGGAAAGCTGTACCTCTGTGAGATGATTTCTCAGAACACAAAGAAGTTTCTCAGAAAGCTTCTTTCTCTTTGTTATCGGAGGATATTTCCTTTGGCCCTATAGTCTTCAAAGGGTTCCGAAATATCTGTTTTCAGATTCCACAGAAATAAGGCTAGCAAAGAGATCCACGAAATACAGATGTAACTCTGTGAGATGAATTAACATAACACTAAGCAGTTTCTCAGAAAGCTTCTTTCCAGATTTCATCTGAGGATATTTCCTTTTTCACCATAGCCCTCTATGGGCTTCCAAATATCACTTTGCCAATTCCACAAGAACTGTCTTAGCGAAAGGCTTCTTGAGGGGAAAGCTGAAACTCTGTGAGATGATTTCACAGAACACAAAGAAGTTCCTCAGAAAGCTTCTTTCTCTTTGTTATCGGAGGATATTTCCTTTGGCCCTATAGTCTTCAAAGGGATCCGAAATATCTCTTCTCAGATTCCACAGAAATAAGGCTACCAAAGAGATCCACGAAATACAGGTGTAACTCTGTGAGATGAATTAACAGAACACTAAGCAGTTTCTCAGAAAGCTTCTTTCCAGATTTCATCTGAGGATATTTCCTTTTTCAACATAGCCCTCTATGGGCTTCCAAATATCTCTTAGCCAATTCCACGAGTACTGTCTTAGCGAAAGGCTTCCTGAGGGGAAAGCTGTAACTCTGTGAGATGATTTAACAGAACACAAAGAAGTTTCTCAGAAGGCTTCTTTCTCTTTGTTATCGGAAGATATTTCCTTTGGCCCTATAGTCTTCAAAGGGATCCGAAATATCTCTTCTTAGATTCCACAGAAATAAGGCTAACAAAGAGATCCAGGAAATACAGATGTAACTCTGTGAGATGAATTAACAGAACACTAAGCTGTTTCTGAGAAAGCTTCCTTCCAGATTTCATCTGAGGATATTTCCTTTTTCACCATAGCCTTCTATGGGCTTCCAAATATCACTTTGCCAATTCCACAAGAACTGTCTTAGCGAAAGGCTTCTTGAGGGGAAAGCTGTAACTCTGTGAGATGATTTCACAGAACACAAAGAATTTTCTCAGAAAGCTTCTTCCTCTTTGTTATCGGAGGATATGTCCTTTGGCCCTATAGTCTTCAAAGGGATCCGAAATATCTGTTCTCAGATTCCACAGAAATAAGGCTAGCAAAGAGATCCACGAAAAACAGATGTAACTCTGTGAGTGGAAGTCACACATCACAGAGCAGTTTCTCAGAAAGCTTCTTTCCAGATTTCATCTGAGGATATTTCCTTTTTCACCATAGTCCTCTATGGGCTTCCAAATATCACTTTGCCAATTCCACAAGAACTGTCTTAGCGAAAGGCTTTTTGAGGGTAAAGCTGTAACTCTGTGAGATGATTTCACAGAACACAAAGAAGTTTCTCAGAAAGAGTCTTTCTCTTTGTTATCGGAGGATATTTCCTTTGGCCCTATAGTCTTCAAAGGGTTCCGAAATATCTGTTTTCAGATTCCACAGAAATAAGGCTAGCAAAGAGATCCACGAAATACAGAAGTAACTCTGTGAGATGAATTAACACAACACTAAGCAGTTTCTCAGAAAGCTTCTTTCCAGATTTCATCTGAGGATATTTCCTTTTTCACCATAGCCCTCTATGGGCTTCCAAATATCACTTTGCGAATTCCACAAGAACTGTCTTAGCGAAAGGCTTCTTGAGGGGAAAGCTGAAACTCTGTGAGATGATTTCACAGAACACAAAGAAGTTCCTCAGAAAGCTTCTTTCTCTTTGTTATCGGAGGATATTTCCTTTGGCCCTATAGTCTTCAAAGGGATCCGAAATATCTGTTCTCAGATTCCACAGAAATAAGGCTAGCAAAGAGATCCACGAAATACAGGTTTAACTCTGTGAGATGAATTAAAAGAACTCTGAGCAGTTTCTCAGAAAGCTTCTTTCCAGATTTCATCTGAGGATATTTCCTTTTTCAAAATAGCCCTCTATGGGCTTCCAAATATCACTTTGCCAATTCCACAAGAACTGTCTTAGCGAAAGGCTTCTTGAGGGGAAAGCTGTAACTCTGTGAGATGATTTCACAGAACACAAAGATGTTTCTCAGAAAGCTTCTTTCTCTTTGTTATCGGAGGATATTTCCTTTGGCCCTATAGTCTTCAAAGGGATCCGAAATATCTGTTCTCAGATTCCACAGAAATAAGGCTAGCAAAGAGATCCACGAAATACAGATGAAACTCTGTGAGATGAATTAACAGAACACTAAGCAGTTTCTCAGAAAGCTTCTTTCCAGATTTCATCTGAGGATATTTCCTTTTTCAGCATAGCCCTCTATGGGCTTCCAAATATCACTTTGTGAATTCCAAAACAACTGTCTTAGCGAAAGGCTTCTTGATGGGAAAGCTGTAACTCTGTGAGATGATTTCACAGAACACAAAGAAGTTTCTCAGAGCTTCTTTCTCTTTGTTATCGGAGGATATTTTCTTTGGTTCTATAGTCTTCAAAGGGATCCGAAATATCTGTTCTCAGATTCCACAGAAATAAGGCTAGCAAAGAGATCCACGAAATACAGATGTAACTCTGTGAGATGAATTAACAGAACACTAAGCAGTTTCTCAGAAAGCTTCTTTCCAGATTTCATCTGAGGATATTTCCTTTTTCACCATAGCCCTCTATGGGCTTCCAAATATCACTTTGCCAATTCCACGAGAACTGTCTTATCGAAAGGCTTCTTGAGGGGAAAGCTGTAACTCTGTGAGATGATTTCACAGAACACAAAGAATTTTCTCAGAAAGCTTCTTTCTCTTAGTTATCGTAGGATATTTCCTTTGGCCCTATAGTCTTCAAAGGGATCCGAAATATCTGTTCTCAGATTCCACAGAAATAAGGCTAGCAAAGAGATCCACGAAATACAGATGTAACTCTGTGGGTGGAAGTCACACATCACAGAGCAGTTTCTCAGAAAGCTTCTTTCCAGATTTCATCTGAGGATATTTCCTTTTTCACCGTAGCCCTCTATGGGCTTCCAAATATCACTTTGCCAATTAAACAAGAACTGTCTTAGCGAAAGGCTTCTTGAGGGGAAAGCTGTAACTCTGTGAGATGATTTCACAGAACACAAAGACGTTTCTCAGAAAGCTTCTTTCTCTTTGTTATCGGAGGATATTTCCTTTGGCCCTATAGTCTTCAAAGGGATCCGAAATATCTCTTCTCAGATTCCACAGAAATAAGGCTAGCAAAGAGATCCACGAAATACAGATGTAACTCTGTGAGATGAATTAACAGAACACTAAGCAGTTTCTCAGAAAGCTTCTTTCCAGATTTCATCTGAGGATATTTCCTTTTTCACCGTAGCCTTCTATGGGCTTCCAAATATCACTTTGCCAATTCCACGAGAACTGTCTTAGCGAAAGGCTTCTTGAGGGGAAAGCTGTAACTCTGTGAGATGATTTCACAGAACACAAAGTAGTTTCTCTGAAAGCTTCTTCCTCTTTGTTATCGGAGGATATTTCCTTTGGCCCCGTAGACTTTAAAGGGATCCGAAATATCTGTTCTCAGATTCCACAGAAATAAGGCTAGCAAAGAGATCCACGAAATATAGATGTAATTCTGTGAGATGAATTAACAGAACACTAAGCAGTTTCTCAGAAAGCTGCTTTCCAGATTTCATCTGAGGATATTTCCTTTTTCACCATAGCCCTCTATGGGCTTCCAAATATCACTTTGTCAATTCCACAAGAACTGTCTTAGCGAAAGGCTTCTTGAGGGGAAAGCTGTAACTCTGTGAGATGATTTCACAGAACACAAAGAAGTTTCTCAGAGCTTCTTTCTCTTTGTTATCGGAAGATATTTCCTTTAGCCCTATAGTCTTCAAGGGGATCCGAAATATCTATTCTTAGATTCAACAGAAATAAGGCTAGCAAAGAGATCCAGGAAATACAGATGTAACTCCGTGAGATGAATTAACAGAACACTAAGCAGTTTCTGAGAAAGCTTCTTTCCAGATTTCATCTGAGGATATTTCCTTTTTCACCATAGCCCTCTATGGGCTTCCAAATATCACTTTGCCAATTCCACAAGAACTCTCTTAGAGAAAGGCTTCTTGAGGGGAAAGCTGTAACTCTGTGAGATGATTTCACAGAACACAAAGAAGTTTCTCAGAAAGCTTCTTTCTCTTTGTTATCGGAGGAAATGTCCTTTGGCCCTATAGTATTCAAAGGGATCCGAAATATCTGTTCTCAGATTCCACAGAAATAAGTCTAGCAAAGAGATCCACGAAAAACAGATGTATCTCTGTGAGTGGAAGTCACACATCACAGAGCAGTTTCTCAGAAAGCTTCTTTCCAGATTTCATCTGAGGATATTTCCTTTTTCACCATAGCCCTCTATGGGCTTCCAAATATCACTTTGCCAATTCAACAAGAACTGTCTTAGCGAAAGGCTTCTTGAGGGGAAAGCTATAACTCTGTGAGATGATTTCACAGAACACAAAGAAGTTTCTCAGAAAGCTTCTTTCTCTTTGTTATCGGAGGATATTTCCTTTGGCCCTGTAGTCTTCAAAGGGATCCGAAATATCTGTTCTCAGATTCTACAGAAATAAGGCTAGCAAAGAGATCCACGAAATACAGATGTAACTCTGTGAGATGAATTAACAGAACACTAAGCAGTTTCTCAGGAAGCTTCTTTCCAGATTTCTTCTGAGGATATTTCCTTTTTCACCGTAGCCCTCTATGGGCTTCCAAAAATCACTTTGCCAATTCCACAAGAACTGTCTTAGCGAAAGTCTTCTTGAGGGGAAAGCTGTAACTCTGTGAGATGATTTCACAGAACACAGAGAGGTTTCTCAGAAAGCTTCTTTCTCTTTGTTATCGGAGGATATTTCCTTTGGCCCTATAGTCTTCAAAGGGATCCGAAATATCTGTTCTCAGATTCCACAGAAATAAGGCTAGCAAAGAGATCCACGAAATACAGATGTAACTCTGTGAGATGAATTAACAGAACACTAAGCAGTTTCTCAGAAAGCTTCTTTCCAGATTTCATCTGAGGATATTTCCTTTTTCAGCATAGCCCTCTATGGGCTTCCAAATATCACTTTGTCAATTCCAAAAGAACTGTCTTAGCGAAAGGCTTCTTGAGGGGAAAGCTGTAACTCTGTGAGATGATTTCACAGAACACAAAGAAGTTTCTCAGAGCTTCTTTCTCTTTGTTATCGGAGGATATTTTCTTTGGCCCTTTAGTCTTCAAAGGGATCCGAAATATCTGTTCTCAGATTCCACAGAAATAAGGCTAGCAAAGAGATCCACGAAATACAGATGTAACTCTGTGAGATGAATGAACAGAACACTAAGCAGTTTCTCAGAAAGCTTCTTTCCAGATTTCATCTGAGGATATTTCCTTTTTCACCATAGCCCTCTATGGGCTTCCAAATATCACTTTACCATTTCCACGAGAACTGTCTTAGCGAAAGGCTTCTTGAGGGGAAAGCTGTTACTCTGTGAGATGATTTCACAGAACACAAAGAATTTTCTCAGAAAGCTTCTTTCTCTTTGTTATCGGAGGATATTTCCTTTGGCCCTATAGTCTTCAAAGGGATCCGAAATATCTGTTCTCAGATTCCACAGAAATAAGGCTAGCAAAGAGATCCACGAAATACAGATGTAACTCTGTGGGTGGAAGTCACACATCACAGAGCAGTTTCTCAGAAAGCTTCTTTCCAGATTTCATCTGAGGATATTTCCTTTTTCACCATAGCCCTCTATGGGCTTCCAAATATCACTTTGCCAATTCAACAAGAACTGTCTTAGCGAAAGGCTTCTTGAGGGGAAAGCTATAACTCTGTGAGATGATTTCACAGAACACAAAGAAGTTTCTCAGAAAGCTTCTTTCTCTTTGTTATCGGAGGATATTTCCTTTGGCCCTATAGTCTTCAAAGGGATCCGAAATATCTGTTCTCAGATTCTACAGAAATAAGGCTAGCAAAGAGATCCACGAAATACAGATGTAACTCTGTGAGATGAATTAACAGAACACTAAGCAGTTTCTCAGGAAGCTTCTTTCCAGATTTCTTCTGAGGATATTTCCTTTTTCACCGTAGCCCTCTATGGGCTTCCAAAAATCACTTTGCCAATTCCACAAGAACTGTCTTAGCGAAAGGCTTCTTGAGGGGAAAGCTGTAACTCTGTGAGATGATTTCACAGAACACAGAGAGGTTTCTCAGAAAGCTTCTTTCTCTTTGTTATCGGAGGATATTTCCTTTGGCCCTATAGTCTTCAAAGGGATCCGAAATATCTGTTCTCAGATTCCACAGAAATAAGGCTAGCAAAGAGATCCACGAAATACAGATGTAACTCTGTGAGATGAATTAACAGAACACTAAGCAGTTTCTCAGAAAGCTTCTTTCCAGATTTCATCTGAGAATATTTCCTTTTTCACCATAGCCTTCTATGGGCTTCCAAATATCACTTTGCCAATTCCACGAGAACTGTCTTAGTGAAAGGCTTCTTGAGGGGAAAGCTGTAAATCTGTGAGATGATTTCACACAACACAAAGAAGTTTCTCAGAAGGCTTCTTCCTCTTTGTTATCGGAGGATATTTCCTTTGGCCCCGTAGACTTTAAAGGGATCCGAAATATCTGTTCTCAGATTCCACAGAAATAAGGCTAGCAAAGAGATTCACGAAATATAGATGTAACTCTGTGAGATGAATTAACAGAACACTAAGCAGTTTCTCAGAAAGCTTCTTTCCAGATTTCATCTGAGGATATTTCCTTTTTCAGCATAGCCCTCTATGGGCTTCCAAATATCACTTTGTCAATTCCAAAAGAACTGTCTTAGCGAAAGGCTTCTTGAGGGGAAAGCTGTAACTCTGTGAGATGATTTCACAGAACACAAAGAAGTTTCTCAGAGCTTCTTTCTCTTTGTTATCGGAGGATATTTTCTTTGGCCCTTTAGTCTTCAAAGGGATCCGAAATATCTGTTCTCAGATTCCACAGAAATAAGGCTAGCAAAGAGATCCACGAAATACAGATGTAACTCTGTGAGATGAATGAACAGAACACTAAGCAGTTTCTCAGAAAGCTTCTTTCCAGATTTCATCTGAGGATATTTCCTTTTTCACCATAGCCCTCTATGGGCTTCCAAATATCACTTTACCATTTCCACGAGAACTGTCTTAGCGAAAGGCTTCTTGAGGGGAAAGCTGTTACTCTTTGAGATGATTTCACAGAACACAAAGAATTTTCTCAGAAAGCTTCTTTCTCTTTGTTATCGGAGGATATTTCCTTTGGCCCTATAGTCTTCAAAGGGATCCGAAATATCTGTTCTCAGATTCCACAGAAATAAGGCTAGCAAAGAGATCCACGAAATACAGATGTAACTCTGTGGGTGGAAGTCACACATCACAGAGCAGTTTCTCAGAAAGCTTCTTTCCAGATTTCATCTGAGGATATTTCCTTTTTCACCATAGCCCTCTATGGGCTTCCAAATATCACTTTGCCAATTCAACAAGAACTGTCTTAGCGAAAGGCTTCTTGAGGGGAAAGCTGTAACTCTGTGAGATGATTTCACAGAACACAAAGAAGTTTCTCAGAAAGCTTCTTTCTCTTTGTTATCGGAGGATATTTCCTTTGGCCCTATAGTCTTCAAAGGGATCCGAAATATCTGTTCTCAGATTCCACAGAAATAAGGCTTGCAAAGAGATCCACGAAATACAGATGTAACTCTGTGAGTTGAATTAACAGAACACTAAGCAGTTTCTCAGGAAGCTTCTTTCCAGATTTCATCTGAGGATATTTCCTTTTTCACCGTAGCCCTCTGTGGGCTTCCAAATATCACTTTGCCAATTCCACAAGAACTGTCTTAGCGAAAGGCTTCTTGAGGGGAAAGCTGTAACTCTGTGAGATGATTTCACAGAACACAAAGAGGTTTCTCAGAAAGCTTCTTTCTCTTTGTTATCGGAGGATATTTCCTTTGGCCCTATAGTCTTCAAAGGGATCCGAAATATCTGTTCTCAGATTCCACAGAAATAAGGCTAGCAAAGAGATCCACGAAATACAGATGTAACTCTGTGAGATGAATTAACAGAACACTAAGCAGTTTCACAGAAAGCTTCTTTCCAGATTTCATCTGAGAATATTTCCTTTTTCACCATAGCCTTCTACGGGTTTCCAAATATCACTTTGCCAATTCCACGAGAACTGTCTTAGCAAAAGGCTTCTTGAGGGGAAAGCTGTAAATCTGTGAGATGATTTCACAGAACACAAAAAAGTTTCTCAGAAGGCTTCCTCCTCTTTGTTATCGGAGGATATTTCCTTTGGCCCCATAGACTTTAAAGGGATCCGAAATATCTTTTCTCAGATTCCACAGAAATAAGGCTAGCAAAGAGATCCACGAAATATAGATGTAACTCTGTGAGATGAATTAACAGAACATGAAGCAGTTTCTCAGAAAGCTTCTTTCCAGATTTCATCTGAGGATATTTCCTTTTTCAGCATAGCCCTCTATGGGCTTCCAAATATCACTTTGTCATTTCCAAAAGAACTGTCTTAGCGAAAGGCTTCTTGAGGGGAAAGCTGTAACTCTGTGAGATGATTTCACAGAACACAAAGAAGTTTCTCAGAGCTTCTTTCTCTTTGTTATCGGAGGATATTTTCTTTGGCCCTATAGTCTTCAAAGGGATCCGAAATATCTGTTCTCAGATTCCACAGAAATAAGGCTAGCAAAGAGATCCACGAAATACAGATGTAACTCTGTGAGAAGAATTGACAGAACACTAAGCAGTTTCTCAGAAAGCTTCTTTCCAGATTTCATCTGAGGATATTTCCTTTTTCACCATAGCCCTCTAAGGGCTTCCAAATATCACTTTGCCAATTCCACGAGAACTGTCTTAGGGAAAGGCTTCTTGAGGGGAAAGCTGAAACTCTTTGAGATGATTTCACAGAACACAAAGAAGTTCCTCAGAAAGCTTCTTTCTCTTTGTTATCGGATGATATTTCCTTTGGCCCTAGGTCTTCAAAGGGATCCGAAATATCTGTTCTCAGATTCCACAGAAATAAGGCTACCAAAGAGATCCACGAAATACAGGTGTAACTCTGTGAGATGAATTAACAGAACACTAAGCAGTTTCTCAGAAAGCATCTTTCCAGATTTCATCTGAGGATATTTCCTTTTTCAACATAGCTCTCTATGGGCTTCCAAATATCTCTTAGCCAATTCCACGAGAAATGTCTTAGCGAAAGGCTTCTTGAGGGGAAAGCTGTAACTCTGTGAGATGATTTCACAGAACACAAAGAAGTTTCTCAGAAGGCTTCTTTCTCTTTGTTATCGGAAGATATTTCCTTTGGCCCTATAGTCTTCAAAGGGATCCGAAATATCTGTTCTTAGATTCCACAGAAATAAGGCTAGCAAAGAGATCCAGGAAATACAGATGTAACTCTGTGAGATGAATTAACAGAACACTAAGCAGTTTCTGAGAAAGCTTCCTTCCAGATTTCATCAGAGGATATTTCCTTTTTCACCATAGCCCTCTATGGGCTTCCAAATATCACTTTGCCAATTCCACAAGAACTCTCCTAGAGAAAGGCTTCTTGAGGGGAAAGCTGTAACTCTGTGAGATGATTTCACAGAACACAAAGATGTTTCTCAGAAAGCTTCTTTCTCTTTGTTATCGGAGGAGATGTCCTTTGGCCCTATAGTCTTCAAAGGGATCCGAAATATCTGTTCTCAGATTCCACAGAAATAAGGCTAGCAAAGAGATCCACGAAATACAGATGTAACTCTGTGGGTGGAAGTCACACATCACAGAGCAGTTTCTCAGAAAGCTTCTTTCCAGATTTCATCTGAGGATATTTCCTTTTTCACCATAGCCCTCTATGGGCTTCAAAATATCACTTTGCCAATTCCACAAGAACTGTCTTAGCGAAAGGCTCCTTGAGGGGAAAGCTGTAACTCTGTGAGATGATTTCACAGAACACAAAGTAGTTTCTCAGAAAGCTTCTTCCTCTTTGTTATCGGAGGATATTTCCTTTGGCCCCATAGACTTTAAAGGGATCCGAAATATCTGTTCTCAGATTCCACAGAAATAAGGCTAGCAAAGAGATCCACGAAATATAGATGTAACTCTGTGAGATGAATTAACAGAACTCCAAGCAGTTTCTCAGAAAGCTTCTTTCCAGATTTCATCTGAGGATATTTCCTTTTTCACCATAGCCCTCTATGGGCTTCCAAATATCACTTTGCCAATTCCACAAGAACTGTCTTAGCGAAAGGCATCTTGAGGGGAAAGCTGTAACTCTGTGAGATGATTTCACAGAACACAAAGAAGTTTCTCAGAAAGCTTCTTTCTCTTTTTTATCGGAGGATATGTCCTTTGGCCCTATAGTCTTCAAAGGGATCCGAAATATCTGTTCTCAGATTCCACAGAAATAAGGCTAGCAAAGAGATCCACGAAATACAGATGTAACTCTGTGAGATGAATTAACAGAACACTAAGCAGTTTCTCAGAAAGATTCTTTCCAGATTTCATCTGAGGATATTTCCTTTTTCACCATAGCCCTCTATGGGCTTCCAAATATCACTTTACCAATTCCACGAGAACTGTCTTATCGAAAAGCTTCTTGAGGGGAAAGCTGTAACTCTGTGAGATGATTTCACAGAACACAAAGAATTTTCTCAGAAAGCTTCTTTCTCTTTGTTATCGGAGGATATTTCCTTTGGCCCTATAGTCTTCAAAGGGATCCGAAATATCTGGTCTCAGATTCCGCAGACATAAGGCTAGCAAAGAGATCCACGAAATACAGGTTTAACTCTGTGAGATGAATTAACAGAACACTAAGCAGTTTCTCAGAAAGCTTCTTTCCAGATTTCATCTGAGGATATTTCCTTTTTCAAAATTGCCCTCTATGGGCTTCCAAATATCACTTTGCCAATTCCACAAGAACTGTCTTAGCGAAAAGCTTCTTGAGGGGAAAGCTGTAACTCTGTGAGATGATTTCACAGAACACAAAGAAGTTTCTCAGGAAGCTTCTTTCTCTTTGTTATCGGAGGATATTTCCTTTGGCCCTATTGTCTTCAAAGGGATCCGAAATATCTGTTCTAAGATTCCACAGAAATAAGGATAGCAAAGAGATACACGAAATACAGAGGTAACTCTGTGAGATGAATTAACAGAACACTGAGCAGTTTCTCAGAAAGCTTCTTTCCAGATTCCATCTGAGGATATTTCCTTTTTCACCATAGCCCTCTATGGGCTACAAAATATCACTTTGCCAATTCCACAAGAACTGTCTTAGCGAAAGGCTTCTTGAGGGGAAAGCTGTAACTCCGTGAGATGATTTCACAGAACACAAAGTAGTTTCTCAGAAAACTTCTTCCTCTTTGTTATCGGAGGATATTTCCTTTGGCCCCATAGACTTTAAAGGGATCCGAAGTATCTGTTCTCAGATTCCACAGAAATAAGGCTAGCAAAGAGATCCACGAAATATAGATGTAAATCTGTGAGATGAATTAACAGAACACTAAGCAGTTTCTCAGAAAGCTGCTTTCCAGATTTCATCTGAGGATATTTCCTTTTTCACCATAGCCCTCTATGGGCTTCCAAATATCACTTTGTCAATTCCACAAGAACTGTCTTAGCGAAAGGCTTCTTGAGGGGAAAGCTGTAAATCTGAGAGATGATTTCACAGAACACAAAGAAGTTTCTCAGAAGGCTTCTTCCTCTTTGTTATCGGAGGATATTTCCTTTGGTCCCATAGACTTTAAAGGGATCCGAAATATCTGTTCTCAGATTCCACAGAAATAAGGCTAGCAAAGAGATCCAAGAAATACAGATGTAACTCTGTGAGATGAATTAACAGAACACTAAGCAGTTTCTCAGAAAGCTTCTTTCCAGATTTCATCTGAGGATATTTCCTTTTTCACCATAGCCTTCTATGGGCTTCCAAATATCACTTTGCCAATTCCACGAGAACAGTCTTAGCGAAAGGCTTCTTGAGGGGAAAGCTGTAAATCTGTGAGATGATTTCACAGAACACAAAGAAGTTTCTCAGAAGGCTTCTTCCTCTTTGTTATCGGAGGATATTTCCTTTGGCCCCATAGACTTTAAAGGGATCCGAAATATCTGTTCTCAGATTCCACAGAAATAAGGCTAGCAAAGAGATCCACGAAATATAGATGTAACTCTGTGAGATGAATTAACAGAACACTAAGCAGTTTCTCAGAAAGCTTCTTTCCAGATTTCATCTGAGGATATTTCCTTTTTCAGCATAGCCCTCTATGGGCTTCCAAATATCACTTTGTCAATTCCAAAAGAACTGTCTTAGCGAAAGGCTTCTTGAGGGGAAAGCTGTAACTCTGTGAGATGATTTCACAGAACACAAAGAATTTTCTCAGAAAGCTTCTTTCTCTTTGTTATCGGAGGATATTTTCTTTGGCCCTATAGTCTACAAAGGGATCCGAAATATCTGTTCTCAGATTCCACAGAAATAAGGCTAGCAAAGAGATCCAGGAAATACAGATGTAACTCTGTGAGATGAATTAACAGAACACTAAGCAGTTTCTCAGAAAGCTTCTTTCCAGATTTCTTCTGAAGATATTTCCTTTTTCACCATAGCCCTCTATGGGCTTCCAAATATCACTTTGCCAATTCCACAAGAACTGTCTTAGCGAAAGGCTTCTTGAGGGGAAAGCTGTAACTCTGTGAGATGATTTCACAGAACACAAAGAGGTTTCTCAGAAAGCTTCTTTCTCTTTGTTATCGGAGGATATTTCCTTTGGCCCTATTGTCTTCAAAGGGATCCGAAATATCTGTTCTCAGATTCCACAGAAATAAGGCTAGCAAGGAGATCCACGAAATACAGATGTAACTCGGTGAGATGAATTAACAGAACACTAAGCAGTTTCTCAGAAAGCTTCTTTCCAGATTTCATCTGAGGATAGTACCTTTTTCACCATAGCCCTCTATGGGCTTCCAAATATCACTTTGTCAATTCCACAAGAACTGTCTTAGCGAAAGGCTTCTTGAGGGGAGAGCTGTAACTCTGTGAGATGATTTCACAGAACACAAAGAAGTTTCTCAGAAGGCTTCCTCCTCTTTGTTATCGGAGGATATTTCCTTTGGCCCCATAGACTTTAAAGGGATCCGAAATATCTGTTCTCAGATTCCACAGAAATAAGGCTAGCAAAGAGATCCACGAAATATAGATGTAACTCTGTGAGATGAATTAACAGAACACTAAGCAGTTTCTCAGAAAGCTTCTTTCCAGATTTCATCTGAGGATATTTCCTTTTTCAGCATAGCCCTCTATGGGCTTCCAAATATCACTTTGTCATTTCCAAAAGAACTGTCTTAGCGAAAGGCTTCTTGAGGGGAAAGCTGTAACTCTGTGAGATGATTTCACAGAACACAAAGAAGTTTCTCAGAGCTTCTTTCTCTTTGTTATCGGAGGATATTTTCTTTGGCCCTATAGTCTTCAAAGGGATCCGAAATATCTGTTCTCAGATTCCACAGAAATAAGGCTAGCAAAGAGATCCACGAAATACAGATGTAACTCTGTGAGAAGAATTAACAGAACACTAAGCAGTTTCTCAGAAAGCTTCTTTCCAGATTTCATCTGAGGATATTTCCTTTTTCACCATAGCCCTCTAAAGGCTTCCAAATATCACTTTGCCAATTCCACAAGAACTGTCTTAGCGAAAGGCTTCTTGAGGGGAAAGCTGTAACTCTGTGAGATGATTTCACAGAACACAAAGAAGTTTCTCAGAAAGCTTCTTTCTCTTTCTTATCGGAGGATATTTCCTTTGGCCCTATAGTCTTCAAAGGGATCCGAAATATCTGTTCTCAGATACCACAGAAATAAGGCTAGCAAAGAGATCCACGAAATACAGATGTAACTCTGTGGGTGGAAGTCACACATCACAGAGCAGTTTCTCAGAAAGCTTCTTTCCAGATTCCATCTAAGGATATTTCCTTTTTCACCATAGCCCTCTATGGGCTTCAAAATATCACTTTGCCAATTCCACAAGAACTGTCTTAGCGAAAGGCTTCTTGAGGGGAAAGCTGTAACTCTGTGAGATGATTTCACAGAACACAAAGTAGTTTCTCAGAAAGCTTCTTCCTCTTTGTTATCGGAGGATATTTCCTTTGGCCCCATAGACTTTAAAGGGATCCGAAATATCTGTTCTCAGATTCCACAGAAATAAGGCTAGCAAAGAGATCCACGAAATATAGATGTAACTCTGTGAGATGAATTAACAGAACTCTAAGCAGTTTCTCAGAAAGCTGCTTTCCAGATTTCATCTGAGGATATTTCCTTTTTCACCATAGCCCTCTATGGGCTTCCAAATATCACTTTGTCAATTCCACAAGAACTGTCTTAGCGAAAGGCATCTTGAGGGGAAAGCTGTAACTCTGTGAGATGATTTCACAGAACACAATGAAGTTTCTCAGAGCTTCTTTCTCTTTGTTATCGTAAGATATTTCCTTTAGCCCTATAGTCTTCAAAGGGATCCGAAATATCTGTTCTTAGATTCCACAGAAATAAGGCTAGCAAAGAGATCCAGGAAATACAGATGTAACTCTGTGAGATGAATTAACAGAACACTAAGCAGTTTCTGAGAAAGCTTCTTTCCAGATTTCATCTGAGGATATTTCCTTTTTCACCATAGCCCTCTATGGGCTTCCAAATATCACTTTGCCAATTCCACAAGAACTGTCTTAGCGAAAGGCTTCTTGAGGGGAAAGCTGTAACTCTGTGAGATGATTTCACAGAACACAAAGAAGTTTCTCAGAAAGCTTCTTTCTCTTTGTTATCGGAGGATATGTCCTTTGGCCCTATAGTATTCAAAGAGATCCGAAATATCTGTTCTCAGATTCCACAGAAATAAGTCTAGCAAAGAGATCCACGAAAAACAGATGTATCTCTGTGAGTGGAAGTCACACATCACAGAGCGGTTTCTCAGAAAGCTTCTTTCGAGATTTCATCTGAGGATATTTCCTTTTTCAACATAGCCCTCTATGGGCTTCCAAGTATCACTTTGCCAATTCCACAAGAACTGTCTTAGCGAAAGGCTTTTTGAAGGGAAAGCTGTAACTCTGTGAGATGATTTCTCAAAACACAAAGAAGTTTCTCAGAAAGCTTCTTTCTCTTTGTTATCGGAGGATATTTCCTTTGGCCCTATAGTCTTCAAAGGGTTCCGAAATATCTGTTTTCAGATTCCACAGAAATAAGGCTAGCAAAGAGATCCACGAAATACAGATGTAACTCTGTGAGATGAATTAACATAACACTAAGCAGTTTCTCAGAAAGCTTCTTTCCAGATTTCATCTGAGGATATTTCCTTTTTCACCATAGCCCTCTATGGGCTTCCAAATATCACTTTGCCAATTCCACAAGAACTGTCTTAGCGAAAGGCTTCTTGAGGGGAAAGCTGAAACTCTTTGAGATGATTTCACAGAACACAAAGAAGTTCCTCAGAAAGCTTCTTTCTCTTTGTTATCGGAGGATATTTCCTTTGGCCCTATAGTCCTCAAAGGGATCCGAAATATCTGTTCTCAGATTCCACAGAAATAAGGCTAGCAAAGAGATCCACGAAATACAGATGTAACTCTGTGAGATGAATTAACAGAACACTAAGCAGTTTCTCAGAAAGCTTCTTTCCAGATTTCATCTGAGAATATTTCCTTTTTCACCATAGCCTTCTACGGGTTTCCAAATATCACTTTGCCAATTCCACGAGAACTGTCTTAGCAAAAGGCTTCTTGAGGGGAAAGCTGTAAATCTGTGAGATGATTTCACAGAACACAAAGAAGTTTCTCAGAAGGCTTCCTCCTCTTTGTTATCGGAGGATATTTCCTTTGGCCCCATAGACTTTAAAGGGATCCGAAATATCTGTTCTCAGATTCCACAGAAATAAGGCTAGCAAAGAGATCCACGAAATATAGATGTAACTCTGTGAGATGAATTAACAGAACACTAAGCAGTTTCTCAGAAAGCTTCTTTCCAGATTTCATCTGAGGATATTTCCTTTTTCAGCATAGCCCTCTATGGGCTTCCAAATATCACTTTGTCATTTCCAAAAGAACTGTCTTAGCGAAAGGCTTCTTGAGGGGAAAGCTGTAACTCTGTGAGATGATTTCACAGAACACAAAGAAGTTTCTCAGAGCTTCTTTCTCTTTGTTATCGGAGGATATTTTCTTTGGCCCTATAGTCTTCAAAGGGATCCGAAATATCTGTTCTCAGATTCCACAGAAATAAGGCTAGCAAAGAGATCCACGAAATACAGATGTAACTCTGTGAGAAGAATTAACAGAACACTAAGCAGTTTCTCAGAAAGCTTCTTTCCAGATTTCATCTGAGGATATTTCCTTTTTCACCATAGCCCTCTAAGGGCTTCCAAATATCACTTTGCCAATTCCACGAGAACTGTCTTAGGGAAAGGCTTCTTGAGGGGAAAGCTGTAACTCTGTGAGATGATTTCACAGAACACAAAGAAGTTTCTCAGAAAGCTTCTTTCTCTTTCTTATCGGAGGATATTTCCTTTGGCCCTATAGTCTTCAAAGGGATCCGAAATATCTGTTCTCAGATACCACAGAAATAAGGCTAGCAAAGAGATCCACGAAATACAGATGTAACTCTGTGGGTGGAAGTCACACATCACAGAGCAGTTTCTCAGAAAGCTTCTTTCCAGATTCCATCTAAGGATATTTCCTTTTTCACCATAGCCCTCTATGGGCTTCAAAATATCACTTTGCCAATTCCACAAGAACTGTCTTAGCGAAAGGCTTCTTGAGGGGAAAGCTGTAACTCTGTGAGATGATTTCACAGAACACAAAGTAGTTTCTCAGAAAGCTTCTTCCTCTTTGTTATCGGAGGATTTTTCCTTTGGCCCCATAGACTTTAAAGGGATCCGAAATATCTGTTCTCAGATTCCACAGAAATAAGGCTAGCAAAGAGATCCACGAAATATAGATGTAACTCTGTGAGATGAATTAACAGAACATGAAGCAGTTTCTCAGAAAGCTTCTTTCCAGATTTCATCTGAGGATATTTCCTTTTTCACCATAGCCCTCTATGGGCTTCCAAATATCACTTTGTCAATTCCACAAGAACTGTCTTAGCGAAAGGCATCTTGAGGGGAAAGCTGTAACTCTGTGAGATGATTTCACAGAACACAATGAAGTTTCTCAGAGCTTCTTTCTCTTTGTTATCGTAAGATATTTCCTATAGCCCTATAGTCTTCAAAGGGATCCGAAATATCTGTTCTTAGATTCCACAGAAATAAGGCTAGCAAAGAGATCCACGAAATACAGATGTAACTCTGTGAGATGAATTAACAGAACACTAAGCAGTTTCTCAGAAAGCTTCTTTCCAGATTTCATCTGAGGATATTTCCTTTTTCACCATAGCCCTCTATGGGCTTCCAAATATCACTTTGCCAATTCCACAAGAACTGTCTTAGCGAAAGGCTTCTTGAGGGGAAAGCTGTAACTCTGTGAGATGATTTCACAGAACACAAAGAAGTTTCTCAGAAAGCTTCTTTCTCTTTGTTATCGGAGGATATGTCCTTTGGCCCTATAGTATTCAAAGGGATCCGAAATATCTGTTCTCAGATTCCACAGAAATAAGTCTAGCAAAGAGATCCACGAAAAACAGATGTATCTCTGTGAGTGGAAGTCACACATCACAGAGCGGTTTCTCAGAAAGCTTCTTTCGAGATTTCATCTGAGGATATTTCCTTTTTCACCATAGCCCTCTATGGGCTTCCAAGTATCACTTTGCCAATTCCACAAGAACTGTCTTAGCGAAAGGCTTTTTGAAGGGAAAGCTGTAACTCTGTGAGATGATTTCTCAAAACACAAAGAAGTTTCTCAGAAAGCTTCTTTCTCTTTGTTATCGGAGGATATTTCCTTTGGCCCTATAGTCTTCAAAGGGTTCCGAAATATCTGTTTTCAGATTCCACAGAAATAAGGCTAGCAAAGAGATCCACGAAATACAGATGTAACTCTGTGAGATGAATTAACATAACACTAAGCAGTTTCTCAGAAAGCTTCTTTCCAGATTTCATCTGAGGATATTTCCTTTTTCACCATAGCCCTCTATGGGCTTCCAAATATCACTTTGCCAATTCCACAAGAACTGTCTTAGCGAAAGGCTTCTTGAGGGGAAAGCTGAAACTCTTTGAGATGATTTCACAGAACACAAAGAAGTTCCTCAGAAAGCTTCTTTCTCTTTGTTATCGGAGGATATTTCCTTTGGCCCTATAGTCTTCAAAGGGATCCGAAATATCTGTTCTCAGATTCCACAGAAATAAGGCTACCAAAGAGATCCACGAAATACAGGTGTAACTCTGTGAGATGAATTAACAGAACACTAAGCAGTTTCTCAGAAAGCTTCTTTCCAGATTTCATCTGAGGATATTTCCTTTTTCACCATAGCCCTCTATGGGCTTCCAAATATCTCTTAGCCAATTCCACGAGAACTGTCTTAGCGAAAGGCTTCTTGAGGGGAAAGCTGTAACTCTGTGAGATGATTTCACAGAACACAAAGAAGTTTCTCAGAAGGCTTCTTTCTCTTTGTTATCGGAGGATATTTCCTTTGGCCCTATAGTCTTCAAAGGGATCCGAAATATCTGTTCTTAGATTCCACAGAAATAAGGCTAGCAAAGAGATCCAGGAAATACAGATGTAACTCTGTGAGATGAATTAACAGAACACTAAGCAGTTTCTGAGAAAGCTTCCTTCCAGATTTCATCTGAGGATATTTCCTTTTTCACCATAGCCCTCTATGGGCTTCCAAATATCACTTTGCCAATTCCACAAGAACTCTCTTAGAGAAAGGCTTCTTGAGGGGAAAGCTGTAACTCTGTGAGATGATTTCACAGAACACAAAGAAGTTTCTCAGAGGGCTTCTTTCTCTTTGTTATCGGAGGATATGTCCTTTGGCCCTATAGTCTTCAAAGGGATCCGAAATATCTGTTCTCAGATTCCACAGAAATAAGGCTAGCAAAGAGATCCACGAAATACAGATGTAACTCTGTGGGTGGAAGTCACACATCACAGAGCAGTTTCTCAGAAAGCTTCTTTCCAGATTTCATCTGAGGATATTTCCTTTTTCACCATAGCCCTCTATGGGCTTCCAAATATCACTTTGCCAATTCAACAAGAACTGTCTTAGCGAAAGGCTTCTTGAGGGGAAAGCTGTAACTCTGTGAGATGATTTCACAGAACACAAAGAAGTTTCTCAGAAAGCTTCTTTCTCTTTGTTATCGGAGGATATTTCCTTTGGCCCTATAGTCTTCAAAGGGATCCGAAATATCTGTTCTCAGATTCCACAGAAATAAGGCTAGCAAAGAGATCCACGAAATACAGATGTAACTCTGTGAGATGAATTAACAGAACACTAAGCAGTTTCTCAGGAAGCTTCTTTCCAGATTTCTTCTGAGGATATTTCCTTTTTCACCGTAGCCCTCTATGGGCTTCCAAAAATCACTTTGCCAATTACACAAGAACTGTCTTAGCGAAAGGCTTCTTGAGGGGAAAGCTGTAACTCTGTGAGATGATTTCATAGAACACAAAGAGGTTTCTCAGAAAGCTTCTTTCTCTTTGTTATCGGAGGATATTTCTTTTGGCCCTATAGTCTTCAAAGGGATCCGAAATATCTGTTCTCACATTCCACAGAAATAAGGCTAGCAAAGAGATCCACGAAATACAGATGTAACTCTGTGAGATGAATTAACAGAACACTAAGCAGTTTCTCAGAAAGCTTCTTTCCAGATTTCATCTGAGGATATTTCCTTTTTCACCATAGCCCTCTATGGGCTTCCAAATATCACTTTGCCAATTCCACGGGAACTGTCTTAGGGAAAGGCTTCTTGAGGGGAAAGCTGTAACTCTGTGAGATGATTTCACAGAACACAAAGAAGTTTCTCAGAAAGCTTCTTTCTCTTTCTTATCGGAGGATATTTCCTTTGGCCCTATAGTCTTCAAAGGGATCCGAAATATCTGTTCTCAGATACCACAGAAATAAGGCTAGCAAAGAGATCCACGAAATACAGATGTAACTCTGGGGGTGGAAGTCACACATCACAGAGCAGTTTCTCAGAAAGCTTCTTTCCAGATTCCATCTAAGGATATTTCCTTTTTCACCATAGCCCTCTATGGGCTTCAAAATATCACTTTGCCAATTCCACAAGAACTGTCTTAGCGAAAGGCTTCTTGAGGGGAAAGCTGTAACTCTGTGAGATGATTTCACAGAACACAAAGTAGTTTCTCAGAAAGCTTCTTCCTCTTTGTTAACGGAGGATATTTCCTTTGGCCCCATAGACTTTAAAGGGATCCGAAATATCTGTTCTCAGATTCCACAGAAATAAGGCTAGCAAAGAGATCCACGAAATACAGATGTAACTCTGTGAGATGAATTAACAGAACTCTAAGCAGTTTCTCAGAAAGCTGCTTTCCAGATTTCATCTGAGGATATTTCCTTTTTCACCGTAGCCCTCTATGGGCTTCCAAATATCACTTTGTCAATTCCACAAGAACTGTCTTAGCGAAAGGCTTCTTGAGGGGAAAGCTGTAACTCTGTGAGATGATTTCACAGAACACAAAGAAGTTTCTCAGAGCTTCTTTCTCTTTGTTATCGGAAGATATTTCCTTTAGCCCTATAGTCTTCAAAGGGATCCGAAATATCTGTTCTTAGATTCCACAGAAATAAGGCTAGCAAAGAGATCCAGGAAATACAGATGTAACTCTGTGAGATGAATTAACAGAACACTAAGCAGTTTCTGAGAAAGCTTCTTTCCAGATTTCATCTGAGGATATTTCCTTTTTCACCATAGCCCTCTATGGGCTTCCAAATATCACTTTGCCAATTCCACAAGAACTGTCTTAGCGAAAGGCTTCTTGAGGGGAAAGCTGTAACTCTGTGAGATGATTTCACAGAACACAAAGAAGTTTCTCAGAAAGCTTCTTTCTCTTTTTTATCGGAGGATATGTCCTTTGGCCCTATAGTCTTCAAAGGGATCCGAAATATATGTTCTCAGATTCCACAGAAATAAGGCTAGCAAAGAGATCCACGAAATACAGATGTAACTCTGTGAGATGAATTAACAGAACACTAAGCAGTTTCTCAGAAAGCTTCTTTAAAGATTTCATCTGAGGATATTTCCTTTTTCACCATAGCCCTCTATGGGCTTCCAAATATCACTTTACCTATTCCACGAGAACTGTCTTATCGAAAGGCTTCTTGAGGGGAAAGCTGTAATTCTGTGAGATGATTTCACAGAACACAAAGAATTTTCTCAGAAAGCTTCTTTCACTTTGTTATCGGAGGATATTTCCTTTGGCCCTATAGTCTTCAAAGGGATCCGAAATATCTGGTCTCAGATTCCGCAGACATAAGGCTAGCAAAGAGATCCACGAAATACAGGTTTAACTCTGTGAGATGAATTAACAGAACACTAAGCAGTTTCTCAGAAAGGTTCTTTCCAGATTCCATCTAAGGATATTTCCTTTTTCACCATAGCCCTCTATGGGCTTCAAAATATCACTTTGCCAATTCCACAAGAACTGTCTTAGCGAAAGGCTTCTTGAGGGGAAAGCTGTAACTCTGTGAGATGATTTCACAGAACACAAAGTAGTTTCTCAGAAAACTTCTTCCTCTTTGTTATCGGAGGATATTTCCTTTGGCCCCATAGACTTTAAAGGGATCCGAAATATCTGTTCTCAGATTCCACAGAAATAAGGCTAGCAAAGAGATCCACGAAATATAGATGTAAATCTGTGAGATGAATTAACAGAACACTAAGCAGTTTCTCAGAAAGCTGCTTTCCAGATTTCATCTGAGGATATTTCCTTTTTCACCATAGCCCTCTATGGGCTTCCAAATATCACTTTGTCAATTCCACAAGAACTGTCTTAGCGAAAGGCTTCTTGAGGGGAAAGCTGTAACTCTGTGAGATGATTTCACAGAACACAAAGAAGTTTCTCAGAGCTTCTTTCTCTTTGTTATCGGAGGATATTTTCTTTGGCCCTATAGTCTTCAAAGGGATCCGAAATATCTGTTCTCAGATTCCACAGAAATAAGGTTAGCGAAGAGATCCACGAAATACAGATGTAACTCTGTGAGATGAATTAACAGAACACTAAGCAGTTTCTCAGAAAGCTTCTTTCCAGATTTCATCTGAGGATATTTCCTTTTCACCATAGCCTACAATGGGCTTCCAAATATCACTTTGCCAATTCCACGAGAACTGTCTTAGCGAAAGGCTTCTTGAGGGGAAAGCTGTAAATCTGAGAGATGATTTCACAGAACACAAAGAAGTTTCTCAGAAGGCTTCTTCCTCTTTGTTATCGGAGGATATTTCCTTTGGTCCCATAGACTTTAAAGGGATCCGAAATATCTGTTCTCAGATTCCACAGAAATAAGGCTAGCAAAGAGATCCACGAAATATAGATGTAACTCTGTGAGGTGAATTAACAGAACACTAAGCAGTTTCTCAGAAAGCTTCTTTCCAGATTTCATCTGAGGATATTTCCTTTTTCAGCATAGCCCTCTATGGGCTTCCAAATATCACTTTGTCAATTCCACAAGAACTGTCTTATCGAAAGGCTTCTTGAGGGGAAAGCTGTAACTCCGTGAGATGATTTCACAGAACACAAAGAAGTTTCTCAGAGCTTCTTTCTCTTTGTTATCGGAGGATATTTTCTTTGGCCCTATTGTCTTCAAAGGGATCCGAAATATCTGTTCTCAGATTCCACAGAAATAAGGCTAGCAAAGAGATCCACGAAATACAGATGTAACTCTGTGAGATGAATTAACAGAACACTAAGCAGTTTCTCAGAAAGCTTCTTTCCAGATTTCATCTGAGGATATTTCCTTTTTCACCATAGCCTTCTATGGGCTTCCAAATATCACTTTGCCAATTCCACGAGAACTGTCTTAGCGAAAGGCTTCTTGAGGGGAAAGCTGTAAATCTGTGAGATGATTTCACAGAACACAAAGAAGTTTCTCAGAAGGCTTCTTCCTCTTTGTTATCGGAGGATATTTCCTTTGGCCCCATAGACTTTAAAGGGATCCGAAATATCTGTTCTCAGATTCCACAGAAATAAGGCTAGCAAAGAGATCCACGAAATATAGATGTAACTCTGTGAGATGAATTAACAGAACACTAAGCAGTTTCTCAGAAAGCTTCTTTCCAGATTTCATCTGAGGATATTTCCTTTTTCAGTATAACCCTCTATGGGCTTCCAAATATCACTTTGTCAATTCCAAAAGAACTGTCTTAGCGAAAGGCTTCTTGAGGGGAAAGCTGTAACTCTGTGAGATGATTTCACAGAACACAAAGAATTTTCTCAGAAAGCTTCTTTCTCTTTGTTATCGGAGGATATTTTCTTTGGCCCTATGGTCTTCAAAGGGATCCGAAATATCTGTTCTCAGATACCACAGAAATAAGGCTAGCAAAGAGATCCACGAAATACAGATGTAACTCTGTGGGTGGAAGTCACACATCACAGAGCAGTTTCTCAGAAAGCTTGTTTCCAGATTTCATCTGAGGATATTTCCTTTTTCACCATAGCCCTCTATGGGCTTCTAAATATCACTTTGCCAATTCAACAAGAACTGTCTTAGCGAAAGGCTTCTTGAGGGGAAAGCTGTAACTCTGTGAGATGATTTCACAGAACACCAAGAAGTTTCTCTGAAAGCTTCTTTCTCTTTGTTATCGGAGGATATTTCCTTTGGCCCTATAGTCTACAAAGGGATCCGAAATATCTGTTCTCAGATTCCACAGAAATAAGGCTAGCAAAGAGATCCAGGAAATACAGATGTAACTCTGTGAGATGAATTAACAGAACACTAAGCAGTTTCTCAGAAAGCTTCTTTCCAGATTTCTTCTGAGGATATTTCCTTTTTCACCGTAGCCCTCTATGGGCTTCCAAAAATCACTTTGCCAATTCCACAAGAACTGTCTTAGCGAAAGGCTTCTTGAGGGGAAAGCTGTAACTCTGTGAGATGATTTCACAGAACAAAAAGAGGTTTCTCAGAAAGCTTCTTTCTCTTTGTTATCGGAGGATATTTCCTTTGGCCCTATAGTCTTCAAAGGGATCCGAAATATCTGTTCTCAGATTCCACAGAAATAAGGCTAGCAAAGAGATCCACGAAATACAGATGTAACTCTGTGAGATGAATTAACAGAACACTAAGCAGTTTCTCAGAATGTTTCTTTCCAGATTTCATCTGAGGATATTTCCTTTATCACCATAGCCCTCTATGGGCTTCCAAATATCACTTTGCCAATCCCACAAGAACTCTCTTAGCGAAAATCTTCTTGAGGGGAAAGCTGTAACTCTGTGAGTTGATTTCACAGAACACAAACAGTTTTCTCAGAAAGCTTCTTTCTCTTTGTTATCGGAGGATATTTCCTTTCGCCCTATAGTCTTCAAAGGGATCCGAAATATCCTTTCACAGATTCCACAGAAATAAAGCTAGCAAAGAGATCCACGAAATATAGATATAACTCTGTGAGATGAATTAAGAGAACACTAAGCAGTTTCTCAGAAAGCTGCTTTCCAGATTTCATCTGAGGATATTTCCTTTTTCACCATAGCCCTCTATGGGCTTCCAAATATCAGTTTGTCAATTCCACAAGAACTGTCTTAGCGAAAGGCTTCTTGAGGGGAAAGCTGTAACTCTGTGAGATGATTTCACAGAACACAAAGAAGTTTCTCAGAGCTTCTTTCTCTTTGCTATCGGAGGATATTTTCTTTGGCCCTATTGTCTTCAAAGGGATCCGAAATATCTGTTCTCAGATTCCACAGAAATAAGGCTAGCAAGGAGATCCACGAAATACAGATGTAACTCTGTGAGATGAATTAACAGAACACTAAGCAGTTTCTCAGAAAGCTTCTTTCCATATTTCATCTGAGGATAGTACCTTTTTCACCATAGCCCTCTATGGGCTTCCAAATATCACTTTGTCAATTCCACAAGAACTGTCTTAGCGAAAGGCTTCTTGAGGGGAGAGCTGTAACTCTGTGAGATGATTTCACAGAACACAAAGAAGTTTCTCAGAGCTTCTTTCTCTTTGTTATCGGAGGATATTTTCTTTGGCCCTATAGACTTCAAAGGGATCCGAAATATCTGTTCTCAGATTCCACAGAAATAAGGCTAGCAAAGAGATTCACGAAATACAGATGTAACTCTGTGAGATGAATTAACAGAACACTAAGCAGTTTCTCAGAAAGCTTCTTTCCAGATTTCATCTGAGTATATTTCCTTTTTCACCATAGCCTTCTATGGGCTTCCAAATATCACTTTGCCAATTCCACGAGAACTGTCTTAGCGAAAGGCTTCTTGAGGGGAAAGCTGTAAATCTGTGAGATGATTTCACACAACACAAAGAAGTTTCTCAGAAGGCTTCTTCCTCTTTGTTATCGGTGGATATTTCCTTTGGCCCCATAGACTTTAAAGGGATCCGAAATATCTGTTCTCAGATTCCACAGAAATAAGGCTAGCAAAGAGATCCACGAAATATAGATGTAACTCTGTGAGATGAATTAACAGAACACTAAGCAGTTTCTCAGAAAGCTTCTTTCCAGATTTCATCTGAGGATATTTCCTTTTTCAGCATAGCCTTCTATGGGCTTCCAAATATCACTTTGTCAATTCCAAAAGAACTGTCTTAGCGAAAGGCTTCTTGAGGGGAAAGCTGTAACTCTGTGAGATGATTTCACAGAACACAAAGAAGTTTCTCAGAGCTTCTTTCTCTTTGTTATCGGAGGATATTTTCTTTGGCCCTATAGTCTTCTAAGGGATCCGAAATATCTGTTCTCAGATTCCACAGAAATAAGGCTAGCAAAGAGATCCACGAAATACAGATGTAACTCTGTGAGATGAATTAACAGAACACTAAGCAGTTTCTCAGAAAGCTTCTTTCCAGATTTCATCTGAGGATATTTCCTTTTTCACCATAGCCCTCTATGGGCTTCCAAATATCACTTTACCAATTCCACGAGAACTGTCTTATCGAAAGGCTTCTTGAGGGGAAAGCTGTAACTCTGTGAGATGATTTCACAGAACACAAAGAATTTTCTCAGAAAGCTTCTTTCTCTTTGTTATCGGAGGATATTTCCTTTGGCCCTATAGTCTTCAAAGGGATCCGAAATATCTGGTCTCAGATTCCGCAGAAATAAGGCTAGCAAAGAGATCCACGAAATACAGGTTTAACTCTGTGAGATGAATTAACAGAACACTAAGCAGTTTCTCAGAAAGCTTCTTTCCAGATTTCATCTGAGGATATTTCCTTTCAAAATTGCCCTCTCTGGGCTTCCAAATATCACTTTGCCAATTCCACAAGAACTGTCTTAGCGAAAGGCTTCTTGAGGGGAAAGCTGTAACTCTGTGAGATGATTTCACAGAACACAAAGAAGTTTCTCAGGAAGCTTCTTTCTCTTTGTTATCGGAGGATATTTCCTTTGGCCCTATTGTCTTCAAAGGGATCCGAAATATCTGTTCTAAGATTCCACAGAAATAAGGATAGCAAAGAGATACACGAAATACAGAGGTAACTCTGTGAGATGAATTAACAGAACACTGAGCAGTTTCTCAGAAAGCTTCTTTCCAGATTACATCTAAGGATATTTCCTTTTTCACCATAGCCCTCTATGTGCTTCCAAATATCACTTTGCCAATTCCACAAGAACTGTCTTAGCGAAAGGCTTCTTGAGAGGAAAGCTGTAACTCTGTGAGATGATTTCACAGAACACAAAGTAGTTTCTCAGAAAACGTCTTCCTCTTTGTTATCGGAGGATATTTCCTTTGGCCCCATAGACTTTAAAGGGATCCGAAATATCTGTTCTCAGATTCCAAAGAAATAAGGCTAGCAAAGAGATCCACGAAATATAGATGTAACTCTGTGAGATGAATTAACAGAACACTAAGCAGTTTCTCAGAAAGCTGCTTTCCAGATTTCATCTGAGGATATTTCCCTTTTCACCATAGCCCTCTATGGGCTTCCAAATATCACTTTGTCAATTCCACAAGAACTGTCTTAGCGAAAGGCTTCTTGAGGGGAAAGCTGTAACTCTGTGAGATGATTTCACAGAACACAAAGAAGTTTCTCAGAGCTTCTTTCTCTTTGTTATCGGAGGATATTTTCTTTGGCCCTATAGTCTTCAAAGGGATCCGAAATATCTGTTCTCAGATTCCACAGAAATAAGGCTAGCAAAGAGATCCACGAAATACAGATGTAACTCTGTGAGATGAATTAACAGAACACTAAGCAGTTTCTCAGAAAGATTCTTTCCAGATTTCATCTGAGGATATTTCCTTTTTCAGCATAGCCTTCTATGGGCTTCCAAATATCACTTTGTCAATTCCAAAAGAACTGTCTTAGCGAAAGGCTTCTTGAGGGGAAAGCTGTAACTCTGTGAGATGATTTCACAGAACACAAAGAAGTTTCTCAGAGCTTCTTTCTCTTTGTTATCGGAGGATATTTTCTTTGGCCCTATAGTCTTCTAAGGGATCCGAAATATCTGTTCTCAGATTCCACAGAAATAAGGCTAGCAAAGAGATCCACGAAATACAGATGTAACTCTGTGAGATGAATTAACAGAACACTAAGCAGTTTCTCAGAAAGCTTCTTTCCAGATTTCATCTGAGGATATTTCCTTTTTCACCATAGCCCTCTATGGGCTTCCAAATATCACTTTACCAATTCCACGAGAACTGTCTTATCGAAAGGCTTCTTGAGGGGAAAGCTGTAACTCTGTGAGATGATTTCACAGAACACAAAGAATTTTCTCAGAAAGCTTCTTTCTCTTTGTTATCGGAGGATATTTCCTTTGGCCCTATAGTCTTCAAAGGGATCCGAAATATCTGGTCTCAGATTCCGCAGAAATAAGGCTAGCAAAGAGATCCACGAAATACAGGTTTAACTCTGTGAGATGAATTAACAGAACACTAAGCAGTTTCTCAGAAAGCTTCTTTCCAGATTTCATCTGAGGATATTTCCTTTCAAAATTGCCCTCTCTGGGCTTCCAAATATCACTTTGCCAATTCCACAAGAACTGTCTTAGCGAAAGGCTTCTTGAGGGGAAAGCTGTAACTCTGTGAGATGATTTCACAGAACACAAAGAAGTTTCTCAGGAAGCTTCTTTCTCTTTGTTATCGGAGGATATTTCCTTTGGCCCTATTGTCTTCAAAGGGATCCGAAATATCTGTTCTAAGATTCCACAGAAATAAGGATAGCAAAGAGATACACGAAATACAGAGGTAACTCTGTGAGATGAATTAACAGAACACTGAGCAGTTTCTCAGAAAGCTTCTTTCCAGATTACATCTAAGGATATTTCCTTTTTCACCATAGCCCTCTATGTGCTTCCAAATATCACTTTGCCAATTCCACAAGAACTGTCTTAGCGAAAGGCTTCTTGAGAGGAAAGCTGTAACTCTGTGAGATGATTTCACAGAACACAAAGTAGTTTCTCAGAAAACGTCTTCCTCTTTGTTATCGGAGGATATTTCCTTTGGCCCCATAGACTTTAAAGGGATCCGAAATATCTGTTCTCAGATTCCAAAGAAATAAGGCTAGCAAAGAGATCCACGAAATATAGATGTAACTCTGTGAGATGAATTAACAGAACACTAAGCAGTTTCTCAGAAAGCTGCTTTCCAGATTTCATCTGAGGATATTTCCCTTTTCACCATAGCCCTCTATGGGCTTCCAAATATCACTTTGTCAATTCCACAAGAACTGTCTTAGCGAAAGGCTTCTTGAGGGGAAAGCTGTAACTCTGTGAGATGATTTCACAGAACACAAAGAAGTTTCTCAGAGCTTCTTTCTCTTTGTTATCGGAGGATATTTTCTTTGGCCCTATAGTCTTCAAAGGGATCCGAAATATCTGTTCTCAGATTCCACAGAAATAAGGCTAGCAAAGAGATCCACGAAATACAGATGTAACTCTGTGAGATGAATTAACAGAACACTAAGCAGTTTCTCAGAAAGCTTCTTTCCAGATTTCATCTGAGGATATTTCCTTTTTCACCATAGCCCTCTATGGGCTTCCAAATATCACTTTGCCAATTCCACGAGAACTGTCTTATCGAAAGGCTTCTTGAGGGGAAAGCTGTAACTCTGTGAGATGATTTCACAGAACACAAAGAATTTTCGCAGAAAGCTTCTTTCTCTTTTTTATCGGAGGATATTTCCTTTGGCCCTATAGTCTTCAAAGGGATCCGAAATATCTGTTCTCAGATTCCACAGAAATAAGGCTAGCAAAGAGATCCACGAAATACAGATGTAACTCTGTGGGTGGAAGTCACACATCACAGAGCAGTTTCTCAGAAAGCTTCTTTCCAGATTTCATCTGAGGATATTTCCTTTTTCACCATAGCCCTCTATCGGCTTCCAAATATCACTTTGACAATTCAACAAGAACTGTCTTAGCGAAAGGCTTCTTGAGGGGAAAGCTGTAACTCTGTGAGATGATTTCACAGAACACAAAGAAGTTTCTCAGAAAGCTTCTTTCTCTTTGTTATCAGAGGATATTTCCCTTGGCCCTATAGTCTTCAAAGGGATCCGAAATATCTGTTCTCAGATTCCACAGAAATAAGGCTAGCAAAGAGATCCACGAAATACAGATGTAACTCTGTGAGATGAATTAACAGAACACTAAGCAGTTTCTCAGGAAGCTTCTTTCCAGATTTCTTCTGAGGATATTTCCTTTTTCACCGTAGCCCTCTATGGGCTTCCAAAAATCACTTTGCCAATTCCACAAGAACTGTCTTAGCGAAAGGCTTCTTGAGGGGAAAGCTGTAACTCTGTGAGATGATTTCACAGAACACAAAGAGGTTTCTCAGAAAGCTTCTTTCTCTTTGTTATCGGAGGATATTTCCTTTGGCCCTAGAGTCTTCAAAGGGATCCGAAATATCTGTTCTCAGATTCCACAGAAATAAGGCTAGCAAAGAGATCCACGAAATACAGATGTAACTCTGTGAGATGAATTAACAGAAAACTAAGCAGTTTCTCAGAATGTTTCTTTCCAGATTTCATCTGAGGATAATTCCTTTTTCACCATAGCCCTCTATGGGCTTCCAAATATCACTTTGCCTATCCCACAAGAACTGTCTTAGCGAAAGGCTTCTTGAGGGGAAAGCTGTAACTCTGTGAGATGATTTCACAGAACGCAAACAGTTTTCTCAGAAAGCTTCTTTCTCTTTGTTATCGGAGGATATTTCCTTTGGCCCTATAGACTTTAAAGGGATCCGAAATATCTGTTCTCAGATTCCACAGAAATAAGGCTAGCAAAGAGATCCACGAATACAGATGTAACTCTGTGAGATGAATTAACAGAACACTAAGCAGTTTCTCAGAAAGCTGCTTTCCAGATTTCATCTGAGGATATTTCCTTTTTCACCATAGCCCTCTATGGGCTTCCAAATATCACTTTGCCAATTCCACGAGAACTGTCTTAGCGAAAGGCTTCTTGACGGGAAAGCTGTAACTCTGTGAGATGATTTCACAGAACACAAAGAAGTTTCTCAGAAAGCTTCTTTCTCTTTGTTATCGGAGGATATTTCCTTTGGCCCTATAGTCTTCAAAGGGATCCGAAATATCTGTTCTCAGATACCACAGAAATAAGGCTAGCAAAGAGATCCACGAAATACAGATGTAACTCTGTGGGTGGAAGTCACACATCACAGAGCAGTTTCTCAGAAAGCTTCTTTCCAGATTCCATCTAAGGATATTTCCTTTTTCACCATAGCCCTCTATGGGCTTCAAAATATCACTTTGCCAATTCCACAAGAACTGTCTTAGCGAAAGGCTTCTTGAGGGGAAAGCTGTAAATCTGTGAGATGATTTCACAGAACACAAAGAAGTTTCTCAGAAGGCTTCTTCCTCTTTGTTATCGGAGGATATTTCCTTTGGCCCCTTAGACTTTAAAGGGATCCGAAATATCTGTTCTCAGATTCCACAGAAATAAGGCTAGCAAAGAGATCCACTAAATATAGATGTAACTCTGTGAGATGAATTAACAGAACACTAAGCAGTTTCTCAGAAAGATTCTTTCCAGATTTCTTCTGAGGATATTTCCTTTTTCAGCATAGCCCTCTATGGGCTTCCAAATATCACTTTGTCAATTCCAAAAGAACTGTCTTAGCGAAAGGCTTCTTGAGGGGAAAGCTGTAACTCTGTGAGATGATTTCACAGAACACAAAGAATTTTCTCAGAAAGCTTCTTTCTCTTTGTTATCGGAGGATATTTCCTTTGGCCCTATACTCTTCAAAAGGATCCGAAATATCTCTTCTCAGATACCACAGAAATAAGGCTAGCAAAGAGATCCACGAAATACAGATGTAACTCTGTGGGTGGAAGTCACACATCACAGAGCAGTTTCTCAGAAAGCTTCCTTCCAGATTTCATCTGAGGATATTTCCTTTTTCACCATAGCCCTCTGTGGGCTTCCAAATATCACTTTGCCAATTCCACAAGAACTGTCTTAGCGAAAGGCTTCTTGAGGGGAAAGCTGTAACTCTGTGAGATGATTTCACAGAACACAAAGAATTTTCTCAGAAAGCTTCTTTCTCTTTGTTATCGGAGGATATTTCCTTTGGCCCTATAGTCTTCAAAGGGATCCGAAATATCCGTTCACAGATTCCACAGAAATAAGGCTAGCAAAGAGATCCACGAAATATAGATGTAAATCTGTGAGATGAATTAACAGAACACTAAGCAGTTTCTCAGAAAGCTGCTTTCCAGATTTCATCTGAGGATATTTCCTTTTTCACCATAGCCCTCTATGGGCTTCCAAATATCAGTTTGTCAATTCCACAAGAACTGTCTTAGCGAAAGGCTTCTTGAGGGGAAAGCTGTAACTCTGTGAGATGATTTAACAGAACACAAAGAAGTTTCTCAGAGCTTCTTTCTCTTTGTTATCGGAGGATATTTTCTTTGGCCCTATTGTCTTCAAAGGGATCCGAAATATCTGTTCTCAGATTCCACAGAAATAAGGCTAGCAAGGAGATCCACGAAATACAGATGTAACTCTGTGAGATGAATTAAGAGAACACTAAGAAGTTTCTCAGAAAGCTGCTTTCCAGATTTCTTCTGAGGATATTTCCTTTTTCACCATAGCCCTCTATGGGCTTCCAAATATCTGTTTGTCAATTCCACAAGAACTGTCTTAGCGAAAGGTTTCTTGAGGGGAAAGCTGTAACTCTGTGAGATGATTTAACAGAACACAAAGAAGTTTCTCAGAGCTTCTTTCTCTTTGTTATCGGAGGATATTTCCTTTGGCCCTATAGTCTTCAAAGGGATCCGAAATATCTGTTCTCAGATTCCACAGAAATAAGGCTAGCAAAGAGATCCACGAAATACAGATGTAACTCTGTGACATGAATTAACAGAACACTAAGCAGTTTCTCAGAATGTTTCTTTCCAGATTTCATCTGAGGATATTTCCTTTTTCACCATAGCCCTCTATGGGCTTCCAAATATCACTTTGCCAATCCCACAAGAATTGTCTTAGCGAAAGGCTTCTTGAGGGGAAAGCTGTAACTCTGTGAGATGATTTCACAGAACACAAAGTAGTTTCTCAGAAAGCTTCTTCCTCTTTGTTATCGGAGGATATTTCCTTTGGCCCCATAGACTTTAAAGGGATCCGAAATATCTGTTCTCAGATTCCACAGAAATAAGGCTAGCAAAGAGATTCACGAAATATAGATGTAACTCTGTGAGATGAATTAAGAGAACACTAAGCAGTTTCTCAGAAAGCTGCTTTCCAGATTTCATCTGAGGATATTTCCTTTTTCACCATAGCCCACTATGGGCTTCTAAATATCACTTTGCCAATTCAACAAGAACTGTCTTAGCGAAAGGCTTCTTGAGGGGAAAGCTGTAACTCTGTGAGATGATTTCACAGAACACAAAGAAGTTTCTCAGAAAGCTTCTTTCTCTTTGTTATCGGAGGATATTTCCTTTGGCCCTATAGTCTTCAAAGGGATCCGAAATATCTGTTCTCAGATTCCACAGAAATAAGGCTAGCAAAGAGATCCACGAAATACAGATGTAACTCTGTGAGATGAATTAACAGAACACTAAGCAGTTTCTCAGAATGTTTCTTTCCAGATTTCATCTGAGGATATTTCCTTTTTCACCATAGCCCTCTATGGGCTTCCAAATATCACTTTGCCAGTCCCACAAGAACTGTCTTAGCGAAAAGCTTCTTGAGGGGAAAGCATTAACTCTGTGAGATGATTTCACAGAACACAAACAGTTTTCTCAGAAAGCTTCTTTCTCTTTGTTATCGGAGGATATTTCCTTTGGCCCTATAGACTTTAAAGGGATCTGAAATATCTGTTCTCAGATTCCACAGAAATAAGGCTAGCAAAGAGATCTACGAATACAGATGTAACTCTGTGAGATGAATCAACAGAACACTAAGCAGTTTCTCAGAAAGCTGCTTTCCAGATTTCATCTGAGGATATTTCCTTTTTCAAAATAGCCCTCTAAGGGCTTCCAAATATCACTTTGCCAATTCCATGAGAACTGTCTTAGCGAAAGGCTTCTTGAGGGGAAAGCTGTAACTCTGTGAGATGATTTCACAGAACACAAAGAAGTTTCTCAGAAAGCTTCTTTCTCTTTGTTATCGGAGGATATTTCCTTTGGCCCTATAGTCTTCAAAGGGATCCGAAATATCTGTTCTCAGATACCACAGAAATAAGGCTAGCAAAGAGATCCACGAAATACAGATGTAACTCTGTGGGGGGAAGTCACACATCACAGAGCAGTTTCTCAGAAAGCTTCTTTCCAGATTCAATCTAATGATATTTCCTTTTTCACCATAGCCCTCTATGGGCTTCCAAATATCACTTTGCCAATTCCACGAGAACTGTCTTAGCGAAAGGCTTCTTGAGGGGAAAGCTGTACCTCTCTGAGATGATTTCACAACACAAAGAAGTTTCTCAGAAAGCTTCTTTCTCTTTGTTATCGGAGGATATGTCCTTTGGCCCTATAGTCTTCAAAGCGATCCGAAATATCTGTTCTCAGATTCCACAGAAATAAGGCTAGCAAAGAGATCCACGAAAAACAGATGTAACTCTGTGAATGGAAGTCACACATCACAGAGCAGTTTCTCAGAAAGCTTCTTTCCAGATTTCATCTGAGGATATTTCCTTTTTCACCATAGCCCTCTATGGACTTCCAAATATCACTGTGCCAATTCCACAAGAACTGTCTTAGCGAAAGGCTTTTTGAGGGGAAAGCTGTAACTCTGTGAGATGATTTCACAGAACACAAAGAAGTTACTCAGAAAGCTTCTTTCTCTTTGTTATCGGAGGATATTTCCTTTGGCCCTATAGTCTTCAAAGGGATCCGAAATATCTGTTCTCAGATTCCACAGAAATAAGGCTAGCAAAGTGATCCACGAAATACAGGTGTAACTCTGTGAGATGAATTAACAGAACACTAAGCAGTTTCTCAGAAAGCTTCTTTCCAGATTTCATCTGAGGATATTTCCTTTTTCACCATAGCCCTCTATGGGCTTCCAAATATCACTTTGCCAATTCCATGAGAACTGACTTAGCGAAAGGCCTCTTGAGGGAAAAGCTGTAACTCTGTGAGATGATTTCACAGAACACAAAGAAGTTTCTCAGAAAGCTTCTTTCAATTTGTTATCGGAGGATATTTCCTTTGGCCCTATAGTCTTCAAAGGGATCCGAAATATCTGTTCTCAGATTCCACAGAAAGAAGGCTAACAAAGAGATCCAGGAAATACAGATGTAACTCTGTGAGATGAATTAACAGAACACTAAGAAGTTTCTCAGAAAGTTCTTTCCAGATTTCTTCTGAGGATATTTCCTTTTTCACCATAGCCCTCAATGGGCTTGGAAATATCAATTTTCCAATTCCACAAGAACTGTCTTAGCGAAAGGCTTTTTGAGGGGAAAGCTGTAACTCTGTGAGATGATTTCACAGAACACAAAGAAGTTTCTCAGAAAGCTTCTTTCTCTTTGTTATCGGAGGATATTTCCTTTGGCCCTATAGTCTTCAAAGGGTTCCGAAATATCTGTTTTCAGATTCCACAGAAATAAGGCTAGCAAAGAGATCCACGAAATACAGATGTAACTCTGTGAGATGAATTATCAAAACACTAAGCAGTTTCTCAGAAAGCTTCTTTCCAGATTTCATCTGAGGATATTTCCTTTTTCACCATAGCCCTCTATGGGCTTCCAAATATCACTTTGCCAATTCCACAAGAACTGTCTTAGCGAAAGGCTTCTTGAGGGGAAAGCTGAAACTCTGTGAGATGATTTCACAGAACACAAAGAAGTTCCTCAGAAAGCTTCTTTCTCTTTGTTATCGGAGGATATTTCCCTTGGCCCTATAGTCTTCAAAGGGATCCGAAATATCTGTTCTCAGATTCCACAGAAATAAGGCTAGCAAAGAGATCCACGAAATACAGGTTTAACTCTGTGAGATGAATTAACAGAACACTAAGCAGTTTCTCAGAAAGCTTCTTTCCAGATTTCATCTGAGGATATTTCCTTTTTCAAAATAGCCCTCTATGGGCTTCCAAATATTACTTTGTCAATTCCAAAAGACCTGTCTTAGCGAAAGGCTTCTTGAGGGGAAAGCTGTAACTCTGTGAGATGATTTCACAAAACACAAAGATGTTTCTCAGAAAGCTTCTTTCTCTTTGTTATCGGAGGATATTTCCTTTGGCCCTATAGTCTTCAAAGGGATCCGAAATATCTGTTCTCAGATTCCACAGAAATAAGGCTTGCAAAGAGATCCACGAAATACAGATGTAACTCTGTGAGATGAATTAACAGAACACTAAGCAGTTTCTCAGAAAGCTTCTTTCCAGATTTCATCTGAGGATATTTCCTTTTTCACCATAGCCCTCTATGGGCTTCCAAATATCACTTTGCCAATTCCACGAGAACTGACTTAGCGAAAGGCTTCTTGAGGGAAAAGCTGTAACTCTGTGAGATGATTTCACAGAACACAAAGAAGTTTCTCAGAAAGCTTCTTTCAATTTGTTATCGGAGGATATTTCCTTTGGCCCTATAGTCTTCAAAGGGATCCGAAATATCTGTTCTCAGATTCCACAGAAATAAGGCTAACAAAGAGATCCAGGAAATACAGATGTAACTCTGTGAGATGAATTAACAGAACACTAAGCAGTTTCTCAGAAAGTTCTTTCCAGATTTCTTCTGAGGATACTTCCTTTTTCACCATAGCCCTCTATGGGCTTCCAAATATCACTTTGCCAATTCCACAAGAACTGTCTTAGCGAAAGGCTTCTTGAGGGGAAAGCTGTAACTCTGTGAGATGATTTCACAGAACACAAAGAAGTTTCTCAGAAAGCTTCTTTCTCTTTGTTATCGGAGGATATGTCCTTTGGCCCTATAGTCTTGAAAGGGATCTGAAATATCTGTTCTCAGATTCCACAGAAATAAGGCTATCAAAGAGATCCACGAAAAACAGATGTAAATCTGTGAGTGGAAGTCACACATCACAGAGCAGTTTCTCAGAAAGCTTCTTTCCAGATTTCATCTGAGGATATTTCCTTTTTCACCATAGCCCTCAATGGGCTTGGAAATATCAATTTGCCAATTCCACAAGAACTGTCTTAGCGAAAGGCTTTTTGAGGGGAAAGCTGTAACTCTGTGAGATGATTTCACAGAACACAAAGAAGTTTCTCAGAAAGCTTCTTTCTCTTTGTTATCGGAGGATATTTCCTTTGGCCCTATAGTCTTCAAAGGGTTCCGAAATATCTGTTTTCAGATTCCACAGAAATAAGGCTAGCAAAGAGATCCACGAAATACAGATGTAACTCTGTGAGATGAATTAACAAAACACTAAGCAGTTTCTTAGAAAGCTTCTTTCCAGATTTCATCTGAGGATATTTCCTTTTTCACCATAGCCCTCTATGGGCTTCCAAATATCACTTTGCCAATTCCACGAGAACTGTCTTAGCGAAAGGCTTCTTGAGGGGAAAGCTGTAACTCTGTGAGATGATTTCACAGAACACAAAGTAGTTTCTCTGAAAGCTTCTTCCTCTTTGTTATCGGAGGATATTTCCTTTGGACCCGTAGACTTTAAAGGGATCCGAAATATCTGTTCTCAGATTCCACAGAAATAAGGCTAGCAAAGAGATCCACGAAATATAGATGTAACTCTGTGAGATGAATTAACAGAACACTAAGCAGTTTCTCAGAAAGCTGCTTTCCAGATTTCATCTGAGGATATTTCCTTTTTCACCATAGCCCTCTATTGGCTTCCAAATATCACTTTGTCAATTCCACAAGAACTGTCTTAGCGAAAGGCTTCTTGAGGGGAAAGCTGTAACTCTGTGAGATGATTTCACAGAACACAAAGAAGTTTCTCAGAGCTTCTTTCTCTTTGTTATCGGAAGATATTTCCTTTAGCCCTATAGTCTTCAAGGGGATCCGAAATATCTATTCTTAGATTCAACAGAAATAAGGCTAGCAAAGAGATCCAGGAAATACAGATGTAACTCTGTGAGATGAATTAACAGAACACTAAGCAGTTTCTGAGAAAGCTTCTTTCCAGATTTCATCTGAGGATATTTCCTTTTTCACCATAGCCCTCTATGGGCTTCCAAATATCACTTTGCCAATTCCACAAGAACTGTCTTAGCGAAAGGCTTCTTGAGGGGAAAGCTGTAACTCTGTGAGATGATTTCACAGAACACAAAGAAGTTTCTCAGAAAGCTTCTTTCTCTTTGTTATCGGAGGAAATGTCCTTTGGCCCTATAGTATTCAAAGGGATCCGAAATATCTGTTCTCAGATTCCACAGAAATAAGTCTAGCAAAGAGATCCACGAAAAACAGATGTATCTTTGTGAGTGGAAGTCACACATCACAGAGCAGTTACTCAGAAAGCTTCTTTCCAGATTTCATCTGAGGATATTTCCTTTTTCACCATAGCCCTCTATGGGCTTCCAAATATCACTTTACCAATTCCACGAGAACTGTCTTAGCGAAAGACTTCTTGAGGGGAAAGCTGTAACTCTGTGAGATGATTTCACAGAACACAAAGAATTTTCTCAGAAAGCTTCTTTCTCTTTGTTATCGGAGGATATTTCCTTTGGCCCTATAGTCTTCAAAGGGATCCGAAATATCTGTTCTCAGATTCCACAGAAATAAGGCTAGCAAAGAGATCCACGAAATACAGATGTAACTCTGTGGGTGGAAGTCACACATCACAGAGCAGTTTCTCAGAAAGCTTCTTTCCAGATTTCATCTGAGGATATTTCCTTTTTCACCATAGCCCTCTATGGGCTTCCAAATATCACTTTGCCAATTCAACAAGAACTGTCTTAGCGAAAGGCTTCTTGAGGGGAAAGCTATAACTCTGTGAGATGATTTCACAGAACACAAAGAAGTTTCTCAGAAAGCTTCTTTCTCTTTGTTATCGGAGGATATTTCCTTTGGCCCTATAGTCTTCAAAGGGATCCGAAATATCTCTTCTCAGATTCCACAGAAATAAGGCTAGCAAAGAGATCCGCGAAATACAGATGTAACTCTGTGAGATGAATTAACAGAACACTAAGAAGTTTCTCAGGAAGCTTCTTTCCAGATTTCTTCTGAGGATATTTCCTTTTTCACCGTAGCCCTCTATGGGCTTCCAAAAATCACTTTGCCAATTCCACAAGAACTGTCTTAGCGAAAGTCTTCTTGAGGGGAAAGCTGTAACTCTGTGAGATGATTTCACAGAACACAAAGAGGTTTCTCAGAAAGCTTCTTTCTCTTTGTTATCGGAGGATATTTCCTTTGGCCCTATAGTCTTCAAAGGGATCCGAAATATCTGTTCTCAGATTCCACAGAAATAAGGCTAGCAAAGAGATCCACGAAATACAGATGTAACTCTGTGAGATGAATTAACAGAACACTAAGCAGTTTCTCAGAAAGCTTGTTTCCAGATTTCATCTGAGAATATTTCCTTTTTCACCATAGCCTTCTATGGGCTTCCAAATATCACTTTGCCAATTCCACGAGAACTGTCTTAGCGAAAGGCTTCTTGAGGGGAAAGCTGTAAATCTGTGAGATGATTTCACACAACACAAAGAAGTTTCTCAGAAGGCTTCTTCCTCTTTGTTATCGGAGGATATTTCCTTTGGCCCCATAGACTTTAAAGGGATCCGAAATATCTGTTCTCAGATTCCACAGAAATAAGGCTTGCAAAGAGATTCACGAAATATAGATGTAACTCTGTGAGATGAATTAACAGAACACTAAGCAGTTTCTCAGAAAGCTTCTTTCCAGATTTCATCTGAGGATATTTCCTTTTTCAGCATAGCCCTCTATGGGCTTCCAAATATCACTTTGTCAATTCCAAAAGAACTGTCTTAGCGAAAGGCTTCTTGAGGGGAAAGCTGTAACTCTGTGAGATGATTTCACAGAACACAAAGAAGTTTCTCAGAGCTTCTTTCTCTTTGTTATCGGAGGATATTTTCTTTGGCCCTTTAGTCTTCAAAGGGATCCGAAATATCTGTTCTCAGATTCCACAGAAATAAGGCTAGCAAAGAGATCCACGAAATACAGATGTAACTCTGTGAGATGAATGAACAGAACACTAAGCAGTTTCTCAGAAAGCTGCTTTCCAGATTTCATCTGAGGATATTTCCTTTTTCACCATAGCCCTCTATGGGCTTCCAAATATCACTTTGTCAATTCCACAAGAACTGTCTTAGCGAAAGGCATCTTGAGGGGAAAGCTGTAACTCTGTGAGATGATTTCACAGAAAACAATGAAGTTTCTCAGAGCTTCTTTCTCTTTGTTATCGTAAGATATTTCCTTTAGCCCTATAGTCTTCAAAGGGATCCGAAATATCTGTTCTTAGATTCCACAGAAATAAGGCTAGCAAAGAGATCCAGGAAATACAGATGTAACTCTGTGAGATGAATTAACAGAACACTAAGCAGTTTCTGAGAAAGCTTCTTTCCAGATTACATCTGAGGATATTTCCTTTTTCACCATAGCCCTCTATGGGCTTCCAAATATCACTTTGCCAATTCCACAAGATCTGTCTTAGCGAAAGGCTTCTTGAGGGGAAAGCTGTAACTCTGTGAGATGATTTCACAGAACACAAAGAAGTTTCTCAGAAAGCTTCTTTCTCTTTGTTATCGGAGGATATGTCCTTTGGCCCTATAGTATTCAAAGGGATCCGAAATATCTGTTCTCAGATTCCACAGAAATAAGTCTATCAAAGAGATCCACGAAAAACAGATGTATCTCTCTGATTGGAAGTCACACATCACAGAGCGGTTTCTCAGAAAGCTTCTTTCGAGATTTCATCTGAGGATATTTCCTTTTTCACCATAGCCCTCTATGGGCTTCCAAGTATCACTTTGCCAATTCCACAAGAACTGTCTTAGCGAAAGGCTTTTTGAAGGGAAAGCTGTAACTCTGTGAGATGATTTCTCAAAACACAAAGAAGTTTCTCAGAAAGCTTCTTTCTCTTTGTTATCGGAGGATAATTCCTTTGGCCCTATAGTCTTCAAAGGGATCCGAAATATCTGTTTTCAGATTCCACAGAAATAAGGCTAGCAAAGAGATCCACGAAATACAGATGTAACTCTGTGAGATGAATTAACATAACACTAAGCAGTTTCTCAGAAAGCTTCTTTCCAGATTTCATCTGAGGATATTTCCTTTTTCACCATAGCCCTCTATGGGCTTCCAAATATCACTTTGCCAATTCCACAAGAACTGTCTTAGCGAAAGGCTTCTTGAGGGGAAAGCTGAAACTCTTTGAGATGATTTCACAGAACACAAAGAAGTTCCTCAGAAAGCTTCTTTCTCTTTGTTATCGGAGGATATTTCCTTTGGCCCTATAGTCTTCAAAGGGATCCGAAATATCTGTTCTCAGATTCCACAGAAATAAGGCTACCAAAGAGATCCACGAAATACAGGTGTAACTCTGTGAGATGAATTAACAGAACACTAAGCAGTTTCTCAGAAAGCTTCTTTCCAGATTTCATCTGAGGATATTTCCTTTTTCAACATAGCCCTCTATGGGCTTCCAAATATCTCTTAGCCAATTCCACGAGAAATGTCTTAGCGAAAGGCTTCTTGAGGGGAAAGCTGTAACTCTGTGAGATGATTTCACAGAACACAAAGAAGTTTCTCAGAAGGCTTCTTTCTCTTTGTTATCGGAAGATATTTCCTTTGGCCCTATAGTCTTCAAAGGGATCCGAAATATCTGTTCTTAGATTCCACAGAAATAAGGCTAGCAAAGAGATCCAGGAAATACAGATGTAACTCTGTGAGATGAATTAACAGAACACTAAGCAGTTTCTGAGAAAGCTTCCTTCCAGATTTCGTCTGAGGATATTTCCTTTTTCACCATAGCCCTCTATGGGCTTCCAAATATCACTTTACCAATTCCACAAGAACTCTCTTAGAGAAAGGCTTCTTGAGGTGAAAGCTGTAACTCTGTGAGATGATTTCACAGAACACAAAGAAGTTTCTCAGAAAGCTTCTTTCTCTTTGTTATCGGAGGATATGTCCTTTGGCCCTATAGTCTTCAAAGGGATCCGAAATATCTGTTCTCAGATTCCACAGAAATAAGGCTAGCAAAGAGATCCACGAAATACAGATGTAACTCTGTGGGTGGAAGTCACACATCACAGAGCAGTTTCTCAGAAAGCTTCTTTCCAGATTTCATCTGAGGATATTTTCCTTTTTCACCATAGCCCTCTATGGGCTTCAAAATATCACTTTGCCAATTCCACAAGAACTGTCTTAGCGAAAGGCTTCTTGAGGGGAAAGCTGTAACTCTGTGAGATGATTTCACAGAACACAAAGTAGTTTCTCAGAAAGCTTCTTCCTCTTTGTTATCGGAGGATATTTCCTTTGGCCCCATAGACTTTAAAGGGATCCGAAATATCTGTTCTCAGATTCCACAGAAATAAGGCTAGCAAAGAGATCCACGAAATATAGATGTAACTCTGTGAGATGAATTAACAGAACTCTAAGCAGTTTCTCAGAAAGCTTCTTTCCAGATTTCATCTGAGGATATTTCCTTTTTCACCATAGCCCTCTATGGGCTTCCAAATATCACTTTGCCAATTCCACAAGAACTGTCTTAGCGAAAGGCTTCTTGAGGGGAAAGCTGTAACTCTGTGAGATGATTTCACAGAACACAAAGAAGTTTCTCAGAAAGCTTCTTTCTCTTTGTTATCGGAGGATATGTCCTTTGGCCCTATAGTCTTGAAAGGGATCTGAAATATCTGTTCTCAGATTCCACAGAAATAAGGCTATCAAAGAGATCCACGAAAAACAGATGTAAATCTGTGAGTGGAAGTCACACATCACAGAGCAGTTTCTCAGAAAGCTTCTTTCCAGATTTCATCTGAGGATATTTCCTTTTTCACCATAGCCCTCAATGGGCTTGGAAATATCAATTTGCCAATTCCACAAGAACTGTCTTAGCGAAAGGCTTTTTGAGGGGAAAGCTGTAACTCTGTGAGATGATTTCACAGAACACAAAGAAGTTTCTCAGAAAGCTTCTTTCTCTTTGTTATCGGAGGATATTTCCTTTGGCCCTATAGTCTTCAAAGGGTTCCGAAATATCTGTTTTCAGATTCCACAGAAATAAGGCTAGCAAAGAGATCCACGAAATACAGATGTAACTCTGTGAGATGAATTAACAAAACACTAAGCAGTTTCTTAGAAAGCTTCTTTCCAGATTTCATCTGAGGATATTTCCTTTTTCACCATAGCCCTCTATGGGCTTCCAAATATCACTTTGCCAATTCCACGAGAACTGTCTTAGCGAAAGGCTTCTTGAGGGGAAAGCTGTAACTCTGTGAGATGATTTCACAGAACACAAAGTAGTTTCTCTGAAAGCTTCTTCCTCTTTGTTATCGGAGGATATTTCCTTTGGACCCGTAGACTTTAAAGGGATCCGAAATATCTGTTCTCAGATTCCACAGAAATAAGGCTAGCAAAGAGATCCACGAAATATAGATGTAACTCTGTGAGATGAATTAACAGAACACTAAGCAGTTTCTCAGAAAGCTGCTTTCCAGATTTCATCTGAGGATATTTCCTTTTTCACCATAGCCCTCTATTGGCTTCCAAATATCACTTTGTCAATTCCACAAGAACTGTCTTAGCGAAAGGCTTCTTGAGGGGAAAGCTGTAACTCTGTGAGATGATTTCACAGAACACAAAGAAGTTTCTCAGAGCTTCTTTCTCTTTGTTATCGGAAGATATTTCCTTTAGCCCTATAGTCTTCAAGGGGATCCGAAATATCTATTCTTAGATTCAACAGAAATAAGGCTAGCAAAGAGATCCAGGAAATACAGATGTAACTCTGTGAGATGAATTAACAGAACACTAAGCAGTTTCTGAGAAAGCTTCTTTCCAGATTTCATCTGAGGATATTTCCTTTTTCACCATAGCCCTCTATGGGCTTCCAAATATCACTTTGCCAATTCCACAAGAACTGTCTTAGCGAAAGGCTTCTTGAGGGGAAAGCTGTAACTCTGTGAGATGATTTCACAGAACACAAAGAAGTTTCTCAGAAAGCTTCTTTCTCTTTGTTATCGGAGGAAATGTCCTTTGGCCCTATAGTATTCAAAGGGATCCGAAATATCTGTTCTCAGATTCCACAGAAATAAGTCTAGCAAAGAGATCCACGAAAAACAGATGTATCTTTGTGAGTGGAAGTCACACATCACAGAGCAGTTACTCAGAAAGCTTCTTTCCAGATTTCATCTGAGGATATTTCCTTTTTCACCATAGCCCTCTATGGGCTTCCAAATATCACTTTACCAATTCCACGAGAACTGTCTTAGCGAAAGACTTCTTGAGGGGAAAGCTGTAACTCTGTGAGATGATTTCACAGAACACAAAGAATTTTCTCAGAAAGCTTCTTTCTCTTTGTTATCGGAGGATATTTCCTTTGGCCCTATAGTCTTCAAAGGGATCCGAAATATCTGTTCTCAGATTCCACAGAAATAAGGCTAGCAAAGAGATCCACGAAATACAGATGTAACTCTGTGGGTGGAAGTCACACATCACAGAGCAGTTTCTCAGAAAGCTTCTTTCCAGATTTCATCTGAGGATATTTCCTTTTTCACCATAGCCCTCTATGGGCTTCCAAATATCACTTTGCCAATTCAACAAGAACTGTCTTAGCGAAAGGCTTCTTGAGGGGAAAGCTATAACTCTGTGAGATGATTTCACAGAACACAAAGAAGTTTCTCAGAAAGCTTCTTTCTCTTTGTTATCGGAGGATATTTCCTTTGGCCCTATAGTCTTCAAAGGGATCCGAAATATCTCTTCTCAGATTCCACAGAAATAAGGCTAGCAAAGAGATCCACGAAATACAGATGTAACTCTGTGAGATGAATTAACAGAACACTAAGAAGTTTCTCAGGAAGCTTCTTTCCAGATTTCTTCTGAGGATATTTCCTTTTTCACCGTAGCCCTCTATGGGCTTCCAAAAATCACTTTGCCAATTCCACAAGAACTGTCTTAGCGAAAGTCTTCTTGAGGGGAGAGCTGTAACTCTGTGAGATGATTTCACAGAACACAAAGAGGTTTCTCAGAAAGCTTCTTTCTCTTTGTTATCGGAGGATATTTCCTTTGGCCCTATAGTCTTCAAAGGGATCCGAAATATCTGTTCTCAGATTCCACAGAAATAAGGCTAGCAAAGAGATCCACGAAATACAGATGTAACTCTGTGAGATGAATTAACAGAACACTAAGCAGTTTCTCAGAAAGCTTGTTTCCAGATTTCATCTGAGAATATTTCCTTTTTCACCATAGCCTTCTATGGGCTTCCAAATATCACTTTGCCAATTCCACGAGAACTGTCTTAGCGAAAGGCTTCTTGAGGGGAAAGCTGTAAATCTGTGAGATGATTTCACACAACACAAAGAAGTTTCTCAGAAGGCTTCTTCCTCTTTGTTATCGGAGGATATTTCCTTTGGCCCCATAGACTTTAAAGGGATCCGAAATATCTGTTCTCAGATTCCACAGAAATAAGGCTAGCAAAGAGATTCACGAAATATAGATGTAACTCTGTGAGATGAATTAACAGAACACTAAGCAGTTTCTCAGAAAGCTTCTTTCCAGATTTCATCTGAGGATATTTCCTTTTTCAGCATAGCCCTCTATGGGCTTCCAAATATCACTTTGTCAATTCCAAAAGAACTGTCTTAGCGAAAGGCTTCTTGAGGGGAAAGCTGTAACTCTGTGAGATGATTTCACAGAACACAAAGAAGTTTCTCAGAGCTTCTTTCTCTTTGTTATCGGAGGATATTTTCTTTGGCCCTTTAGTCTTCAAAGGGATCCGAAATATCTGTTCTCAGATTCCACAGAAATAAGGCTAGCAAAGAGATCCACGAAATACAGATGTAACTCTGTGAGATGAATGAACAGAACACTAAGCAGTTTCTCAGAAAGCTGCTTTCCAGATTTCATCTGAGGATATTTCCTTTTTCACCATAGCCCTCTATGGGCTTCCAAATATCACTTTGTCAATTCCACAAGAACTGTCTTAGCGAAAGGCATCTTGAGGGGAAAGCTGTAACTCTGTGAGATGATTTCACAGAAAACAATGAAGTTTCTCAGAGCTTCTTTCTCTTTGTTATCGTAAGATATTTCCTTTAGCCCTATAGTCTTCAAAGGGATCCGAAATATCTGTTCTTAGATTCCACAGAAATAAGGCTAGCAAAGAGATCCAGGAAATACAGATGTAACTCTGTGAGATGAATTAACAGAACACTAAGCAGTTTCTGAGAAAGCTTCTTTCCAGATTACATCTGAGGATATTTCCTTTTTCACCATAGCCCTCTATGGGCTTCCAAATATCACTTTGCCAATTCCACAAGATCTGTCTTAGCGAAAGGCTTCTTGAGGGGAAAGCTGTAACTCTGTGAGATGATTTCACAGAACACAAAGAAGTTTCTCAGAAAGCTTCTTTCTCTTTGTTATCGGAGGATATGTCCTTTGGCCCTATAGTATTCAAAGGGATCCGAAATATCTGTTCTCAGATTCCACAGAAATAAGTCTATCAAAGAGATCCACGAAAAACAGATGTATCTCTCTGATTGGAAGTCACACATCACAGAGCGGTTTCTCAGAAAGCTTCTTTCGAGATTTCATCTGAGGATATTTCCTTTTTCACCATAGCCCTCTATGGGCTTCCAAGTATCACTTTGCCAATTCCACAAGAACTGTCTTAGCGAAAGGCTTTTTGAAGGGAAAGCTGTAACTCTGTGAGATGATTTCTCAAAACACAAAGAAGTTTCTCAGAAAGCTTCTTTCTCTTTGTTATCGGAGGATAATTCCTTTGGCCCTATAGTCTTCAAAGGGTTCCGAAATATCTGTTTTCAGATTCCACAGAAATAAGGCTAGCAAAGAGATCCACGAAATACAGATGTAACTCTGTGAGATGAATTAACATAACACTAAGCAGTTTCTCAGAAAGCTTCTTTCCAGATTTCATCTGAGGATATTTCCTTTTTCACCATAGCCCTCTATGGGCTTCCAAATATCACTTTGCCAATTCCACAAGAACTGTCTTAGCGAAAGGCTTCTTGAGGGGAAAGCTGAAACTCTTTGAGATGATTTCACAGAACACAAAGAAGTTCCTCAGAAAGCTTCTTTCTCTTTGTTATCGGAGGATATTTCCTTTGGCCCTATAGTCTTCAAAGGGATCCGAAATATCTGTTCTCAGATTCCACAGAAATAAGGCTACCAAAGAGATCCACGAAATACAGGTGTAACTCTGTGAGATGAATTAACAGAACACTAAGCAGTTTCTCAGAAAGCTTCTTTCCAGATTTCATCTGAGGATATTTCCTTTTTCAACATAGCCCTCTATGGGCTTCCAAATATCTCTTAGCCAATTCCACGAGAAATGTCTTAGCGAAAGGCTTCTTGAGGGGAAAGCTGTAACTCTGTGAGATGATTTCACAGAACACAAAGAAGTTTCTCAGAAGGCTTCTTTCTCTTTGTTATCGGAAGATATTTCCTTTGGCCCTATAGTCTTCAAAGGGATCCGAAATATCTGTTCTTAGATTCCACAGAAATAAGGCTAGCAAAGAGATCCAGGAAATACAGATGTAACTCTGTGAGATGAATTAACAGAACACTAAGCAGTTTCTGAGAAAGCTTCCTTCCAGATTTCGTCTGAGGATATTTCCTTTTTCACCATAGCCCTCTATGGGCTTCCAAATATCACTTTACCAATTCCACAAGAACTCTCTTAGAGAAAGGCTTCTTGAGGGGAAAGCTGTAACTCTGTGAGATGATTTCACAGAACACAAAGAAGTTTCTCAGAAAGCTTCTTTCTCTTTGTTATCGGAGGATATGTCCTTTGGCCCTATAGTCTTCAAAGGGATCCGAAATATCTGTTCTCAGATTCCACAGAAATAAGGCTAGCAAAGAGATCCACGAAATACAGATGTAACTCTGTGGGTGGAAGTCACACATCACAGAGCAGTTTCTCAGAAAGCTTCTTTCCAGATTTCATCTGAGGATATTTTCCTTTTTCACCATAGCCCTCTATGGGCTTCAAAATATCACTTTGCCAATTCCACAAGAACTGTCTTAGCGAAAGGCTTCTTGAGGGGAAAGCTGTAACTCTGTGAGATGATTTCACAGAACACAAAGTAGTTTCTCAGAAAGCTTCTTCCTCTTTGTTATCGGAGGATATTTCCTTTGGCCCCATAGACTTTAAAGGGATCCGAAATATCTGTTCTCAGATTCCACAGAAATAAGGCTAGCAAAGAGATCCACGAAATATAGATGTAACTCTGTGAGATGAATTAACAGAACTCTAAGCAGTTTCTCAGAAAGCTTCTTTCCAGATTTCATCTGAGGATATTTCCTTTTTCACCATAGCCCTCTATGGGCTTCCAAATATCACTTTGCCAATTCCACAAGAACTGTCTTAGCGAAAGGCTTCTTGAGGGGAAAGCTGTAACTCTGTGAGATGATTTCACAGAACACAAAGAAGTTTCTCAGAAAGCTTCTTTCTCTTTTTTATCGGAGCATATGTCCTTTGGCCCTATAGTCTTCAAAGGGATCCGAAATATCTGTTCTCAGATTCCACAGAAATAAGGCTAGCAAAGAGATCCACGAAATACTGATGTAACTCTGTGAGATGAATTAACAGAACACTAAGCAGTTTCTCAGAAAGCTTCTTTAAAGATTTCATCTGAGGATATTTACTTTTTCACCATAGCCCTCTATGGGCTTCCAAATATCACTTTACCAATTCCACAAGAACTGTCTTATCGAAAGGCTTCTTGAGGGGAAAGCTGTAACTCTGTGAGATGATTTCACAGAACACAAAGAATTTTCTCAGAAAGCTTCTTTCTCTTTGTTATCGGAGATTATTTCCTCTGGCCCTATAGTCTTCAAAGGGATCCGAAATATCTGGTCTCAGATTCCGCAGACATAAGGCTAGCAAAGAGATCCACGAAATACAGGTTTAACTCTGTGAGATGAATTAAGAGAACACTAAGCAGTTTCTCAGAAAGCTTCTTTCCAGATTTCATCTGAGGATATTTCCTTTTTCACCATAGCCCTCTATGGGCTTCCAAATATCACTTTGTCAATTCCACAAGAACTGTCTTAGCGAAAGGCTTCTTGAGGGGAAAGCTGTAAATCTGAGAGATGATTTCACAGAACACAAAGAAGTTTCTCAGAAGGCTTCTTCCTCTTTGTTATCGGAGGATATTTCCTTTGGTCCCATAGACTTTAAAGGGATCCGAAATATCTGTTCTCAGATTCCACAGAAATAAGGCTAGCAAAGAGATCCACGAAATACAGATGTAACTCTGTGAGATGAATTAACAGAACACTAAGCAGTTTCTCAGAAAGCTTCTTTCCAGATTTCATCTGAGGATATTTCCTTTTTCACCATAGCCTTCTATGGGCTTCCAAATATCACTTTACCAATTCCACGAGAACTGTCTTAGCGAAAGGCTTCTTGAGGGGAAAGCTGTAAATCTGTGAGATGATTTCACAGAACACAAAGAAGTTTCTCAGAAGGCTTCTTCCTCTTTGTTATCGGAGGATATTTCCTTTGGCCCCATAGACTTTAAAGGGATCCGAAATATCTGTTCTCAGATTCCACAGAAATAAGGCTAGCAAAGAGATCCACGAAATATAGATGTAACTCTGTGAGATGAATTAACAGAACACTAAGCAGTTTCTCAGAAAGCTTCTTTCCAGATTTCATCTGAGGATATTTCCTTTTTCAGCATAGCCCTCTATGGGCTTCCAAATATCACTTTGTCAATTCCAAAAGAACTGTCTTAGCGAAAGGCTTCTTGAGGGGAAAGCTGTAACTCTGTGAGATGATTTCACAGAACACAAAGAATTTTCTCAGAAAGCTTCTTTCTCTTTGTTATCGGAGGATATTTTCTTTGGCCCTATAGTCTACAAAGGGATCCGAAATATCTGTTCTCAGATTCCACAGAAATAAGGCTAGCAAAGAGATCCACGAAATACAGATGTAACTCTGTGAGATGAATTAACAGAACACTAAGCAGTTTCTCAGAAAGCTTCTTTCCAGATTTCTTCTGAAGATATTTCCTTTTTCACCATAGCCCTCTATGGGCTTCCAAATATCACTTTGCCAATTCCACGAGAACTGTCTTAGCGAAAGGCTTCTTGAGGGGTAAGCTGTAACTCTGTGAGATGATTTCACAGAACACAAAGAGGTTTCTCAGAAAGCTTCTTTCTCTTTGTTATCGGAGGATATTTCCTTTGGCCCTATTGTCTTCAAAGGGATCCGAAATATCTGTTCTCAGATTCCACAGAAATAAGGCTAGCAAGGAGATCCACGAAATACAGATGTAACTCTGTGAGATGAATTAACAGAACACTAAGTAGTTTCTCAGAAAGCTTCTTTCCAGATTTCATCTGAGGATAGTACCTTTTTCACCATAGCCCTCTATGGGCTTCCAAATATCACTTTGTCAATTCCACAAGAACTGTCTTAGCGAAAGGCTTCTTGAGGGGAGAGCTGTAACTCTGTGAGATGATTTCACAGAACACAAAGAAGTTTCTCAGAGCTTCTTTCTCTTTGTTATCGGAGGATATTTCCTTTGGCCCTATAGACTTCAAAGGGATCCGAAATATCTGTTCTCAGATTCCACAGAAATAAGGCTAGCAAAGAGATTCACGAAATACAGATGTAACTCTGTGAGATGAATTAACAGAACACTAAGCAGTTTCTCAGAAAGCTTCTTTCCAGATTTCATCTGAGTATATTTCCTTTTTCACCATAGCCTTCTATGGGCTTCCAAATATCACTTTGCCAATTCCACGAGAACTGTCTTAGCGAAAGGCTTCTTGAGGGGAAAGCTGTAAATCTGTGAGATGATTTCACAGAACACAAAGAAGTTTCTCAGAAAGCTTCTTTCTCTTTGTTATCAGAGGATATTTTCTTTGGCCCTATAGTCTTCAAAGGGATCCGAAATATCTGTTCTCAGATTCCACAGAAATAAGGCTAGCAAAGAGATCCACGAAATACAGATGTAACTCTGTGAGATGAATGAACAGAACACTAAGCAGTTTCTCAGAAAGCTTCTTTCCAGATTTCATCTGAGGATATTTCCTTTTTCACCATAGCCCTCTATGGGCTTCCAAATATCACTTTACCAATTCCACGAGAACTGTCTTAGCGAAAGGCTTCTTGAGGGGAAAGCTATAACTCTGTGAGATGATTTCACAGAACACAAAGAAATTTCTCAGAAAGCTTCTTTCTCTTTGTTATCGGAGGATATTTCCTTTGGCCCTATAGTCTTCAAAGGGATCCGAAATATCTGTTCTCAGATTCCACAGAAATAAGGCTAGCAAAGAGATCCACGAAATACAGATGTAACTCTGTGAGATGAATTAACAGAACACTAAGCAGTTTCTCAGGAAGCTTCTTTCCAGATTTCTTCTGAGGATATTTCCTTTTTCACCGTAGCCCTCTATGGGCTTCCAAAAATCACTTTGCCAATTCCACAAGAACTGTCTTAGCGAAAGGCTTCTTGAGGGGAAAGCTGTAACTCTGTGAGATGATTTCACAGAACACAAAGAGGTTTCTCAGAAAGCTTCTTTCTCTTTGTTATCGGAGGATATGTCCTTTGGCCCTATAGTATTCAAAGGGATCCGAAATATCTGTTCTCAGATTCCACAGAAATAAGTCTAGCAAAGAGATCCACGAAAAACAGATGTATCTCTGTGAGTGGAAGTCACACATCACAGAGCGGTTTCTCAGAAAGCTTCTTTCGAGATTTCATCTGAGGATATTTCCTTTTTCACCATAGCCCTCTATGGGCTTCCAAGTATCACTTTGCCAATTCCACAAGAACTGTCTTAGCGAAAGGCTTTTTGAAGGGAAAGCTGTAACTCTGTGAGATGATTTCTCAAAACACAAAGAAGTTTCTCAGAAAGCTTCTTTCTCTTTGTTATCGGAGGATATTTCCTTTGGCCCTATAGTCTTCAAAGGGTTCCGAAATATCTGTTTTCAGATTCCACAGAAATAAGGCTAGCAAAGAGATCCACGAAATACAGATGTAACTCTGTGAGATGAATTAACATAACACTAAGCAGTTTCTCAGAAAGCTTCTTTCCAGATTTCATCTGAGGATATTTCCTTTTTCACCATAGCCCTCTATGGGCTTCCAAATATCACTTTGCCAATTCCACAAGAACTGTCTTAGCGAAAGGCTTCTTGAGGGGAAAGCTGAAACTCTTTGAGATGATTTCACAGAACACAAAGAAGTTCCTCAAAAAGCTTCTTTCTCTTTGTTATCGGAGGATATTTCCTTTGGCCCTATAGTCTTCAAAGGGATCCGAAATATCTGTTCTCAGATTCCACAGAAATAAGGCTAGCAAAGAGATCCACGAAATACAGATGTAACTCTGTGAGATGAATTAACAGAACACTAAGCATTTTCTCAGAAAGCTTCTTTCCAGATTGCATCTGAGAATATTTCCTTTTTCACCATAGCCTTCTACGGGTTTCCAAATATCACTTTACCAATTCCACGAGAACTGTCTTAGCAAAAGGCTTCTTGAGGGGAAAGCTGTAAATCTGTGAGATGATTTCACAGAACACAAAGAAGTTTCTCAGAAGGCTTCCTCCTCTTTGTTATCGGAGGATATTTCCTTTGGCCCCATAGACTTTAAAGGGATCCGAAATATCTGTTCTCAGATTCCACAGAAATAAGGCTAGCAAAGAGATCCACGAAATATAGATGTAACTCTGTGAGATGAATTAACAGAACACTAAGTAGTTTCTCAGAAAGCTTCTTTCCAGATTTCATCTGAGGATATTTCCTTTTTCAGCATAGCCCTCTATGGGCTTCCAAATATCACTTTGTCATTTCCAAAAGAACTGTCTTAGCGAAAAGCTTCTTGAGGGGAAAGCTGTAACTCTGTGAGATGATTTCACAGAACACAAAGAAGTTTCTCAGAGCTTCTTTCTCTTTGTTATCGGAGGATATTTTCTTTGGCCCTATAGTCTTCAAAGGGATCCGAAATATCTGTTCTCAGATTCCACAGAAATAAGGCTAGCAAAGAGATCCACGAAATACAGATGTAACTCTGTGAGAAGAATTAACAGAACACTAAGCAGTTTCTCAGAAAGCTTCTTTCCAGATTTCATCTGAGGATATTTCCTTTTTCACCATAGCCCTCTAAGGGCTTCCAAATATCACTTTGCCAATTCCACGAGAACTGTCTTAGGGAAAGGCTTCTTGAGGGGAAAGCTGTAACTCTGTGAGATGATTTCACAGAACACAAAGAAGTTTCTCAGAAAGCTTCTTTCTCTTTCTTATCGGAGGATATTTCCTTTGGCCCTATAGTCTTCAAAGGGATCCGAAATATCTGTTCTCAGATACAACAGAAAGAAGGCTAGCAAAGAGATCCACGAAATACAGATGTAACTCTGTGGGTGGAAGTCACACATCACAGAGCAGTTTCTCAGAAAGCTTCTTTCCAGATTCCATCTAAGGATATTTCCTTTTTCACCATAGCCCTCTATGGGCTTCAAAATATCACTTTGCCAATTCCACAAGAACTGTCTTAGCGAAAGGCTTCTTGAGGGGAAAGCTGTAACTCTGTGAGATGATTTCACAGAACACAAAGTAGTTTCTCAGAAAGCTTCTTCCTCTTTGTTATCGGAGGATATTTCCTTTGGCCCCATAGACTTTAAAGGGATCCGAAATATCTGTTCTCAGATTCCACAGAAATAAGGCTAGCAAAGAGATCCACGAAATATAGATGTAACTCTGTGAGATGAATTAACAGAACTCTAAGCAGTTTCTCAGAAAGCTGCTTTCCAGATTTCATCTGAGGATATTTCCTTTTTCACCATAGCCCTCTATGGGCTTCCAAATATCACTTTGTCAATTCCACAAGAACTGTCTTAGCGAAAGGCATCTTGAGGGGAAAGCTGTAACTCTGTGAGATGATTTCACAGAACACAATGAAGTTTCTCAGAGCTTCTTTCTCTTTGCTATCGTAAGATATTTCCTATAGCCCTATAGTCTTCAAAGGGATCCGAAATATCTGTTCTTAGATTCCACAGAAATAAGGCTAGCAAAGAGATCCAGGAAATACAGATGTAACTCTGTGAGATGAATTAACAGAACACTAAGCAGTTTCTGAGAAAGCTTCTTTCCAGATTTCATCTGAGGATATTTCCTTTTTCACCATAGCCCTCTACGGGCTTCCAAATATCACTTTGCCAATTCCACAAGAACTGTCTTAGCGAAAGGCTTCTTGAGGGGAAAGCTGTAACTCTGTGAGATGATTTCACGGAACACAAAGAAGTTTCTCAGAAAGCTTCTTTCTCTTTGTTATCGGAGGATATGTCCTTTGGCCCTATAGTATTCAAAGGGATCCGAAATATCTGTTCTCAGATTCCACAGAAATAAGTCTAGCAAAGAGATCCACGAAAAACAGATGTATCTCTGTGAGTGGAAGTCACACATCACAGAGCGGTTTCTCAGAAAGCTTCTTTCGAGATTTCATCTGAGGATATTTCCTTTTTCACCATAGCCCTCTATGGGCTTCCAAATATCACTTTGCCAATTCAACAAGAACTGTCTTAGCGAAAGGCTTCTTGAGGGGAAAGCTGTAACTCTGTCAGATGATTTCACAGAACACAAAGAAGTTTCTCAGAAAGCTTCTTTCTCTTTGTTATCGGAGGATATTTCCTTTGGCCCTATAGTCTTCAAAGGGATCCGAAATATCTGTTCTCAGATTCCACAGAAATAAGGCTAGCAAAGAGATCCACGAAATACAGATGTAACTCTGTGAGATGAATTAACAGAACACTAAGCAGTTTCTCAGGAAGCTTCTTTCCAGATTTCTTCTGAGGATATTTCCTTTTTCACCGTAGCCCTCTATGGGCTTCCAAAAATCACTTTGCCAATTACACAAGAACTGTCTTAGCGAAAGGCTTCTTGAGGGGAAAGCTGTAACTCTGTGAGATGATTTCATAGAACACAAAGAGGTTTCTCAGAAAGCTTCTTTCTCTTTGTTATCGGAGGATATTTCTTTTGGCCCTATAGTCTTCAAAGGGATCCGAAATATCTGTTCTCAGATTCCACAGAAATAAGGCTAGCAAAGAGATCCACGAAATACAGATGTAACTCTGTGAGATGAATTAACAGAACACTAAGCAGTTTCTCAGAAAGCTTCTTTCCAGATTTCATCTGAGGATATTTCCTTTTTCACCATAGCCCTCTATGGGCTTCCAAATATCACTTTGCCAATTCCACGGGAACTGTCTTAGGGAAAGGCTTCTTGAGGTGAAAGCTGTAACTCTGTGAGATGATTTCACAGAACACAAAGAAGTTTCTCAGAAAGCTTCTTTCTCTTTCTTATCGGAGGATATTTCCTTTGGCCCTATAGTCTTCAAAGGGATCCGAAATATCTGTTCTCAGATACCACAGAAATAAGGCTAGCAAAGAGATCCACGAAATACAGATGTAACTCTGTGGGTGGAAGTCACACATCACAGAGCAGTTTCTCAGAAAGCTTCTTTCCAGATTCCATCTAAGGATATTTCCTTTTTCACCATAGCCCTCTATGGGCTTCAAAATATCACTTTGCCAATTCCACAAGAACTGTCTTAGCGAAAGGCTTCTTGAGTGGAAAGCTGTAACTCTGTGAGATGATTTCACAGACCACAAAGTAGTTTCTCAGAAAGCTTCTTCCTCTTTGTTAACGGAGGATATTTCCTTTGGCCCCATAGACTTTAAAGGGATCCGAAATATCTGTTCTCAGATTCCACAGAAATAAGGCTAGCAAAGAGATCCACGAAATATAGATGTAACTCTGTGAGATGAATTAACAGAACTCTAAGCAGTTTCTCAGAAAGCTGCTTTCCAGATTTCATCTGAGGATATTTCCTTTTTCACCATAGCCCTCTATGGGCTTCCAAATATCACTTTGTCAATTCCAAAAGAACTGTCTTAGCGAAAGGCTTCTTGAGGGGAAAGCTGTAACTCTGTGAGATGATTTCACAGAACACAAAGAAGTTTCTCAGAGCTTCTTTCTCTTTGTTATCGGAAGATATTTCCTTTAGCCCTATAGTCTTCAAAGGGATCCGAAATATCTGTTCTTAGATTCCACAGAAATAAGGCTAGCAAAGAGATCCAGGAAATACAGATGTAACTCTGTGAGATGAATTAACAGAACACTAAGCAGTTTCTGAGAAAGCTTCTTTCCAGATTTCATCTGAGGATATTTCCTTTTTCACCATAGCCCTCTATGGGCTTCCAAATATCACTTTGCCAATTCCACAAGAACTGTCTTAGCGAAAGGCTTCTTGAGGGGAAAGCTGTAACTCTGTGAGATGATTTCACAGAACACAAAGAAGTTTCTCAGAAAGCTTCTTTCTCTTTTTTATCGGAGGATATGTCCTTTGGCCCTATAGTCTTCAAAGGGATCCGAAATATCTGTTCTCAGATTCCACAGAAATAAGGCTAGCAAAGAGATCCACGAAATACAGATGTAACTCTGTGAGATGAATTAACAGAACACTAAGCAGTTTCTCAGAAAGCTTCTTTAAAGATTTCATCTGAGGATATTTCCTTTTTCACCATAGCCCTCTATGGGCTTCCAAATATCACTTTACCAATTCCACAAGAACTGTCTTATCGAAAGGCTTCTTGAGGGGAAAGCTGTAACTCTGTGAGATGATTTCACAGAACACAAAGAATTTTCTCAGAAAGCTTCTTTCTCTTTGTTATCGGAGGATATTTCCTTTGGCCCTATAGTCTTCAAAGGGATCCGAAATATCTGGTCTCAGATTCCGCAGACATAAGGCTAGCAAAGAGATCCACGAAATACAGGTTTAACTCTGTGAGATGAATTAACAGAACACTAAGCAGTTTCTCAGAAAGCTTCTTTCCAGATTTCATCTGAGGATATTTCCTTTTTCAAAATTGCCCTCTATGGGCTTCCAAATATCACTTTGCCAATTCCACAAGAACTGTCTTAGCGAAAGGCTTCTTGAGGGGAAAGCTGTAACTCTGTGAGATGATTTCACAGAACACAAAGAAGTTTCTCAGGAAGCTTCTTTCTCTTTGTTATCGGAGGATATTTCCTTTGGCCCTATTGTCTTCAAAGGGATAAGAAATATCTGTTCTAAGATTCCACAGAAATAAGGATAGCAAAGAGATACACGAAATACAGAGGTAACTCTGTGAGATGAATTAACAGAACACTGAGCAGTTTCTCAGAAAGCTTCTTTCCAGATTCCATCTAAGGATATTTCCTTTTTCACCATAGCCCTCTATGGGCTTCAAAATATCACTTTGCCAATTCCACAAGAACTGTCTTAGCGAAAGGCTTCTTGAGGGGAAAGCTGTAACTCTGTGAGATGATTTCACAGAACACAAAGTAGTTTCTCTGAAAGCTTCTTCCTCTTTGTTATCGGAGGATATTTCCTTTGGCCCAATAGACTTTAAAGGGATCCGAAATATCTGTTCTCAGATTCCACAGAAATAAGGCTAGCAAAGAGATCCACGAAATATAGATGTAAATCTGTGAGATGAATTAACAGAACACTAAGCAGTTTCTCAGAAAGCTGCTTTCCAGATTTCATCTGAGGATATTTCCTTTTTCACCATAGCCCTCTATGGGCTTCCAAATATCACTTTGTCAATTCCACAAGAACTGTCTTAGCGAAAGGCTTCTTGAGGGGAAAGCTGTAACTCTCTGAGATGATTTCACAGAACACAAAGAAGTTTCTCAGAGCTTCTTTCTCTTTGTTATCGGAGGATATTTTCTTTGGCCCTATAGTCTTCAAAGGGATCCGAAATATCTGTTCTCAGATTCCACAGAAATAAGGCTAGCGAAGAGATCCACGAAATACAGATGTAACTCTGTGAGATGAATTAACAGAACACTAAGCAGTTTCTCAGAAAGCTTCTTTCCAGATTTCATCTGAGGATATTTCCTTTTCACCATAGCCTACTATGGGCTTCAAAATATCACTTTGCCAATTCCACGAGAACTGTCTTAGCGAAAGGCTTCTTGAGGGGAAAGCTGTAAATCTGAGAGATGATTTCACAGAACACAAAGAAGTTTCTCAGAAGGCTTCTTCCTCTTTGTTATCGGAGGATATTTCCTTTGGTCCCATAGACTTTAAAGGGATCCGAAATATCTGTTCTCAGATTCCACAGAAATAAGGCTAGCAAAGAGATCCACGAAATATAGATGTAACTCTGTGAGGTGAATTAACAGAACACTAAGCAGTTTCTCAGAAAGCTTCTTTCCAGATTTCATCTGAGGATATTTCCTTTTTCACCATAGCCTACTATGGGCTTCCAAATATCACTTTGCCAATTCCACGAGAACTGTCTTAGCGAAAGGCTTCTTGAGGGGAAAGCTGTAAATCTGAGAGATGATTTCACAGAACACAAAGAAGTTTCTCAGAAGGCTTCTTCCTCTTTGTTATCGGAGGATATTTCCTTTGGTCCCATAGACTTTAAAGGGATCCGAAATATCTGTTCTCAGATTCCACAGAAATAAGGCTAGCAAAGAGATCCACGAAATATAGATGTAACTCTGTGAGATGAATTAACAGAACACTAAGCAGTTTCTCAGAAAGCTTCATTCCAGATTTCATCTGAGGATATTTCCTTTTTCACCATAGCCCTCTATGGGCTTCCAAATATCACTTTGTCAATTCCAAAAGAACTGTCTTAGCGAAAGGCTTCTTGAGGGGAAAGCTGTAACTCTGTGAGATGATTTCACAGAACACACAGAAGTTTCTCAGAGCTTCTTTCTCTTTGTTATCGGAGGATATTTTCTTTGGCCCTATAGTCTTCAAAGGGATCCGAAATATCTGTTCTCAGATTCCACAGAAATAAGGCTAGCAAAGAGATCCACGAAATACAGATGTAACTCTGTGAGATGAATTAACAGAACACTAAGCAGTTTCTCAGAAAGCTTCTTTCCAGATTTCATCTGAGGATATTTCCTTTTTCACCATAGCCCTCTATGGGCTTCCAAATATCACTTTGCCAATTCCACGAGAACTGTCTTATCGAAAGGCTTCTTGAGGGGAAAGCTGTAACTCTGTGAGATGATTTCACAGAACACAAAGAATTTTCGCAGAAAGCTTCTTTCTCTTTTTTATCGGAGGATATTTCCTTTGGCCCTATAGTCTTCAAAGGGATCCGAAATATCTGTTCTCAGATTCCACAGAAATAAGGCTAGCAAAGAGATCCACGAAATACAGATGTAACTCTGTGGGTGGAAGTCACACATCACAGAGCAGTTTCTCAGAAAGCTTCTTTCCAGATTTCATCTGAGGATATTTCCTTTGTCACCATAGCCCTCTATGGGCTTCCAAATATCACTTTGCCAATTCAACAAGAACTGTCTTAGCGAAAGGCTTCTTGAGGGGAAAGCTGTAACTCTGTGAGATGATTTCACAGAACACAAAGAAGTTTCTCAGAAAGCTTCTTTCTCTTTGTTATCGGAGGATATTTCCTTTGGCCCTATAGTCTTCAAAGGGATCCGAAATATCTGTTCTCAGATTCCACAGAAATAAGGCTAGCAAAGAGATCCACGAAATACAGATGTAACTCTGTGAGATGAATTAACAGAACACTAAGCAGTTTCTCAGGAAGCTTCTTTCCAGATTTCTTCTGAGGATATTTCCTTTTTCACCGTAGCCCTCTATGGGCTTCCAAAAATCACTTTGCCAATTCCACAAGAACTGTCTTAGCGAAAGGCTTCTTGAGGGGAAAGCTGTACCTCTGTGAGATGATTTCACAGAACACAAAGAGGTTTCTCAGAAAGCTTCTTTCTCTTTGTTATCGGAGGATATTACCTTTGGCCCTATAGTCTTCAAAGGGATCCGAAATATCTGTTCTCAGATTCCACAGAAATAAGGCTAGCAAAGAGATCCACGAAATACAGATGTAACTCTGTGAGATGAATTAACAGAACACTAAGCAGTTTCTCAGAATGTTTCTTTCCAGATTTCATCTGAGGATATTTCCTTTTTCACCATAGCCCTCTATGGGCTTCCAAATATCACTTTGCCTATCCCACAAGAACTGTCTTAGCGAAAGGCTTCTTGAGGGGAAAGCTGTAACTCTGTGAGATGATTTCACAGAACGCAAACAGTTTTCTCAGAAAGCTTCTTTCTCTTTGTTATCGGAGGATATTTCCTTTGGCCCTATAGACTTTAAAGGAATCCGAAATATCTGTTCTCAGATTCCACAGAAATAAGGCTAGCAAAGAGATCCACGAATACAGATGTAACTCTGTGAGATGAATTAACAGAACACTAAGCAGTTTCTCAGAAAGCTGCTTTCCAGATTTCATCTGAGGATATTTCCTTTTTCACCATAGCCCTCTATGGGCTTCCAAATATCACTTTGCCAATTCCACGAGAACTGTCTTAGCGAAAGGCTTCTTGACGGGAAAGCTGTAACTCTGTGAGATGATTTCACAGAACACAAAGAATTTTCTCAGAAAGCTTCTTTCTCTTTGTTATCGGAGGATATTTCCTTTGGCCCTATAGTCTTCAAAGGGATCCGAAATATCTGTTCTCAGATTCCACAGAAATAAGGCTAGCAAAGAGATCCACGAAATACAGATGTAACTCTGTGGGTGGAAGTCACACATCACAGAGCAGTTTCTCAGAAAGCTTCTTTCCAGATTTCATCTGAGGATATTTCCTTTTTCACCATAGCCCTCTATGGGCTTCCAAATATCACTTTGCCAATTCAACAAGAACTGTCTTAGCGAAAGGCTTCTTGAGGGGAAAGCTGTAACTCTGTGAGATGATTTCACAGAACACAAAGATGTTTCTCAGAAAGCTTCTTTCTCTTTGTTATCGGAGGATATTTCCTTTGGCCCTATAGTCTTCAAAGGGATCCGAAATATCTGTTCTCCGATTCCACAGAAATAAGTCTAGCAAAGAGATCCACGAAATACAGATGTAACTCTGTGAGATGAATTAACAGAACACTAAGCAGTTTCTCAGGAAGCTTCTTTCCAGATTTCTTCTGAGGATTTTTCCTTTTTCACCGTAGCCCTCTATGGGCTTCCAAAAATCACTTTGCCAATTCCACAAGAACTGTCTTAGCGAAAGGCTTCTTGAGGGGAAAGCTGTAACTCTGTGAGATGATTTCACAGAACACAAAGAATTTTCTCAGAAAGCTTCTTTCTCTTTGTTATAGGAGGATATTTCCTTTGGCCCTATACTCTTCAAAAGGATCCGAAATATCTGTTCTCAGATACCACAGAAATAAGGCTAGCAAAGAGATCCACGAAATACATATGTAACTCTGTGGGTGGAAGTCACACATCACAGAGCAGTTTCTCAGAAAGCTTCCTTCCAGATTTCATCTGAGGATATTTCCTTTTTCACCATAGCCCTCTATGGGCTTCCAAATATCACTTTGCCAATTCCACAAGAACTGTCTTAGCGAAAGGCTTCTTGAGGGGAAAGCTGTAACTCTGTGAGATGATTTCACAGAACACAAAGAATTTTCTCAGAAAGCTTCTTTCTCTTTGTTATCGGAGGATATTTCCTTTGGCCCTATAGTCTTCAAAGGGATCCGAAATATCCGTTCACAGATTCCACAGAAATAAGGCTAGCAAAGAGATCCACGAAATATAGATGTAACTCTGTGAGATGAATTAAGAGAACACTAAGCAGTTTCTCAGAAAGCTGCTTTCCAGATTTCATCTGAGGATATTTCCTTTTTCACCATAGCCCGCTATGGGCTTCCAAATATCAGTTTGTCAATTCCACAAGAACTGTCTTAGCGAAAGGCTTCTTGAGGGGAAAGCTGTAACTCTGTGAGATGATTTCACAGAACACAAAGAAGTTTCTCAGAGCTTCTTTCTCTTTGTTATCGGAGGATATTTTCTTTGGCCCTATTGTCTTCAAAGGGATCCGAAATATCTGTTCTCAGATTCCACAGAAATAAGGCTAGCAAGGAGATCCACGAAATACAGATGTAACTCTGTGAGATGAATTAAGAGAACACTAAGAAGTTTCTCAGAAAGGTGCTTTCCAGATTTCATCTGAGGATATTTCCTTTTTCACCATAGCCCTCTATGGGCTTCCAAATATCAGTTTGTCAATTCCACAAGAACTGTCTTAGCGAAAGGCTTCTTGAGGGGAAAGCTGTAACTCTGTGAGATGATTTCACAGAACACAAAGAAGTTTCTCAGAGCTTCTTTCTGTTTGTTATCGGAGGATATTTCCTTTGGCCCTATAGTCTTCAAAGGGATCCGAAATATCTGTTCTCAGATTCCACAGAAATAAGGCTAGCAAAGAGATCCACGAAATACAGATGTAACTCTGTGACATGAATTAACAGAACACTAAGCAGTTTCTCAGAATGTTTCTTTCCAGATTTCATCTGAGGATATTTCCTTTTTCACCATAGCCCTCTATGGGCTTCCAAATATCACTTTGCCAATCCCACAAGAACTGTCTTAGCGAAAGGCTTCTTGAGGGGAAAGCTGTAACTCTGTGAGATGATTTCACAGAACACAAAGTAGTTTCTCAGAAAGCTTCTTCCTCTTTGTTATCGGAGGATATTTCCTTTGGCCCCATAGACTTTAAAGGGATCCGAAATATCTGTTCTCAGATTCCACAGAAATAAGGCTAGCAAAGAGATTCACGAAATATAGATGTAACTCTGTGAGATGAATTAAGAGAACACTAAGCAGTTTCTCAGAAAGCTGCTTTCCAGATTTCATCTGAGGATATTTCCTTTTTCACCATAGCCCTCTATGGGCTTCCAAATATCAGTTTGTCAATTCCACAAGAACTGTCTTAGCGAAAGGCTTCTTGAGGGGAAAGCTGTAACTCTGTGAGATGATTTCACAGAACACAAAGAAGTTTCTCAGAGCTTCTTTCTCTTTGTTATCGGAGGATATTTTCTTTGGCCCTATAGTCTTCAAAGGGATCCGAAATATCTGTTCTCAGATTCCACAGAAATAACGCTAGCAAAGAGATCCACTAAATACAGATGTAACTCTGTGAGATGAATTAACAGAACACTAAGCAGTTTCTCAGAAAGCTTCTTTCCAGATTTCATCTGAGGATAGTTCCTTTTTCACCGTAGCCTTCTATGGGCTTCCAAATATCACTTTGCCAATTCCACGAGAACTGTCTTAGCGAAAGGCTTCTTGAGGGGAAAGCTGTAAATCTGTGAGATGATTTCACAGAACACAAAGAAGTTTCTCAGAAGGCTTCTTCCTCTTTGTTTTCGGAGGATAATTCCTTTGGCCCCTTAGACTTTAAAGGGATCCGAAATATCTGTTCTCAGATTCCACAGAAATAAGGCTAGCAAAGAGATCCACGAAATATAGATGTAACTCTGTGAGATGAATTAACAGAACACTAAGCAGTTTCTCAGAAAGCTTCTTTCCAGATTTCATCTGAGGATATTTCCTTTTTCAGCATAGCCCTCTATGGGCTTCCAAATATCACTTTGTCAATTCCAAAAGAACTGTCTTAGCGAAAGGCTTCTTGAGGGGAAAGCTGTAACTCTGTGAGATGATTTCACAGAACACAAAGAATTTTCTCAGAAAGCTTCTTTCTCTTTGTTATCGGAGGATATTTCCTTTGGCCCTATAGTCTTCAAAGGGATCCGAAATATCTGTTCTCAGATACCACAGAAATAAGGCTAGCAAAGAGATCCACGAAATACAGATGTAACTCTGTGGGTGGAAGTCACACATCACAGAGCAGTTTCTCAGAAAGCTTGTTTCCAGATTTCATCTGAGGATATTTCCTTTTTCACCATAGCCCTCTATGGGCTTCTAAATATCACTTTGCCAATTCAACAAGAACTGTCTTAGCGAAAGGCTTCTTGAGGGGAAAGCTGTAACTCTGTGAGATGATTTCACAGAACACAAAGAATTTTCTCAGAAAGCTTCTTTCTCTTTGTTATCGGAGGATATTTCCTTTGGCCCTATAGTCTTCAAAGGGATCCGAAATATCTGTTCTCAGATTCCACAGAAATAAGGCTAGCAAAGAGATCCACGAAATACAGATGTAACTCTGTGAGATGAATTAACAGAACACTAAGCAGTTTCTCAGAAAGCTTCTTTCCAGATTTCATCTGAGGATATTTCCTTTTTCACCGTAGCCCTCTATGGGCTTCCAAAAATCACTTTGCCAATTCCACAAGAACTGTCTTAGCGAAAGGCTTCTTGAGGGGAAAGCTGTAACTCTGTGAGATGATTTCACAGAACACAAAGAGGTTTCTCAGAAAGCTTCTTTCTCTTTGTTATCGGAGGATATTTCCTTTGGCCCTATAGTCTTCAAAGGGATCCGAAATATCTGTTCTCAGATTCCACAGAAATAAGGCTAGCAAAGAGATCCACGAAATACAGATGTAACTCTGTGAGATGAATTAACACAACACTAAGCCGTTTCTCAGAATGTTTCTTTCCAGATTTCATCTGAGGATATTTCCTTTTTCACCATAGCCCTCTATGGGCTTCCAAATATCACTTTGCCAGTCCCACAAGAACTGTCTTAGCGAAAAGCTTCTTGAGGGGAAAGCAGTAACTCTGTGAGATGATTTCACAGAACACAAACAGTTTTCTCAGAAAGCTTCTTTCTCTTTGTTATCGGAGGATATTTCCTTTGGCCCTATAGACTTTAAAGGGATCTGAAATATCTGTTCTCAGATTCCACAGAAATAAGGCTAGCAAAGAGATCCACGAATACAGATGTAACTCTGTGAGATGAATCAACAGAACACTAAGCAGTTTCTCAGAAAGCTGCTTTCCAGATTTCATCTGAGGACATTTCCTTTTTCAAAATAGCCCTCTAAGGGCTTCCAAATATCACTTTGCCAATTCCACGAGAACTGTCTTAGCGAAAGGCTTCTTGAGGGGAAAGCTGTAACTCTGTGAGATGATTTCACAGAACACAAAGAAGTTTCTCAGAAAGCTTCTTTCTCTTTGTTATCGGAGGATATTTCCTTTGGCCCTATAGTCTTCAAAGGGATCCGAAATATCTGTTCTCAGATACCACAGAAATAAGGCTAGCAAAGAGATCCACGAAATACAGATGTAACTCTGTGGGGGGAAGTCACACATCACAGAGCAGTTTCTCAGAAAGCTTCTTTCCAGATTCCATCTAATGATATTTCCTTTTTCACCATAGCCCGCTATGGGCTTCCAAATATCACTTTGCCAATTCCACGAGAACTGTCTTAGCGAAAGGCTTCTTGAGGGGAAAGCTGTACCTCTCTGAGATGATTTCACAGAACACAAAGAAGTTTCTCAGAAAGCTTCTTTCTCTTTGTTATCGGAGGATATGTCCTTTGGCCCTATAGTCTTCAAAGCGATCCGAAATATCTGTTTTCAGATTCCACAGAAATAAGGCTAGCAAAGAGATCCACGAAATACAGATGTAACTCTGTGAGATGAATTAACAGAACACTAAGCAGTTTCTCAGAAAGCTTCTTTCCAGATTTCATCTGAGGATATTTCCTTTTTCAAAATAGCCCTCTATGGGCTTCCAAATATTACTTTGTCAATTCCAAAAGACCTGTCTTAGCGAAAGGCTTCTTGAGGGGAAAGCTGTAACTCTGTGAGATGATTTCACAGAACACAAAGATGTTTCTCAGAAAGCTTCTTTCTCTTTGTTATCGGAGGATATTTCCTTTGGCCCTATAGTCTTCAAAGGGATCCGAAATATCTGTTCTCAGATTCCACAGAAATAAGAATTGCAAAGAGATCCACGAAATACAGATGTAACTCTGTGAGATGAATTAACAGAACACTAAGCAGTTTCTCAGAAAGCTTCTTTCCAGATTTCATCTGAGGATATTTCCTTTTTCACCATAGCCCTCTATGGGCTTCCAAATATCACTTTGCCAATTCCACGAGAACTGACTTAGCGAAAGGCTTCTTGAGGGAAAAGCTGTAACTCTGTGAGATGATTTCACAGAACACAAAGAAGTTTCTCAGAAAGCTTCTTTCAATTTGTTATCGGAGGATATTTCCTTTGGCCCTATAGTCTTCAAAGGGATCCGAAATATCTGTTCTCAGATTCCACAGAAATAAGGCTAACAAAGAGATCCAGGAAATACAGATGTAACTCTGTGAGATGAATTAACAGAACACTAAGCAGTTTCTCAGAAAGTTCTTTCCAGATTTCTTCTGAGGATATTTCCTTTTTCACCATAGCCCTCTATGGGCTTCCAAATATCACTTTGCCAATTCCACAAGAACTGTCTTAGCGAAAGGCTTCTTGAGGGGAAAGCTGTAACTCTGTGAGATGATTTCACAGAACACAAAGAAGTTTCTCAGAAAGCTTCTTTCTCTTTGTTATCGGAGGATATGTCCTTTGGCCCTATAGTCTTGAAAGGGATCTGAAATATCTGTTCTCAGATTCCACAGAAATAAGGCTATCAAAGAGATCCACGAAAAACAGATGTAAATCTGTGAGTGGAAGTCACACATCACAGAGCAGTTTCTCAGAAAGCTTCTTTCCAGATTTCATCTGAGGATATTTCCTTTTTCACCATAGCCCTCGATGGGCTTGGAAATATCAATTTGCCAATTCCACAAGAACTGTCTTAGCGAAAGGCTTTTTGAGGGGAAAGCTGTAACTCTGTGAGATGATTTCACAGAACACAAAGAAGTTTCTCAGAAAGCTTCCTTCTCTTTGTTATCGGAGGATATTTCCTTTGGCCCTATAGTCTTCAAAGGGTTCCGAAATATCTGTTTTCAGATTCCACAGAAATAAGGCTAGCAAAGAGATCCACGAAATACAGATGTAACTCTGTGAGATGAATTAACAAAACACTAAGCAGTTTCTCAGAAAGCTTCTTTCCAGATTTCATCTGAGGATATTTCCTTTTTCAAAATAGCCCTCTATGGGCTTCCAAATATCACTTTGCCAATTCCACAAGAACTGTCTTAGCGAAAGGCTTCTTGAGGGGAAAGCTGAAACTATGTGAGATGATTTCACAGAACACAAAGAAGTTCCTCAGAAAGCTTCTTTCTCTTTGTTATCGGAGGTATTTCCTTTGGCCCTATAGTCTTCAAAGGGATCCGAAATATCTGTTCTCAGATTCCACAGAAATAAGGCTAGCAAAGAGATCCACGAAATACAGGTTTAACTCTGTGAGATGAATTAACAGAACACTAAGCAGTTTCTCAGAAAGCTTCTTTCCAGATTTCATCTGAGGATATTTCCTTTTTCAAAATAGCCCTCTATGGGCTTCCAAATATTACTTTGTCAATTCCAAAAGAACTGTCTTAGCGAAAGTCTTCTTGAGGGGAAAGCTGTAACTCTGTGAGATGATTTCACAGAACACAAAGATGTTTCTCAGAAAGCTTCTTTCTCTTTGTTATCGGAGGATATTTCCTTTGGCCCTATAGTCTTCAAAGGGATCCGAAATATCTGTTCTCAGATTCCACAGAAATAAGGCTAGCAAAGAGATCCACGAAATACAGATGTAACTCTGTGAGACGAATTAACAGAACACTAAGCAGTTTCTCAGAAAGCTTCTTTCCAGATTTCATCTGAGAATATTTCCTTTTTCAAAATTGCCCTCTACGGGCTTCCAAATATCACTTTGCCAATTCCACAAGAACTGTCTTAGCGAAAGGCTTCTTGAGGGGAAAGCTGTAACTCTGTGAGATGATTTCACAGAACACAAAGAAGTTTCTCAGAAAGCTTCTTCTCTTTGTTATCGGAGGTATTTCCTTTGGCCCTATATTCTTCAAAGGGATCCGAAATATCTGTTCTCAGATTCCACAGAAATAAGGCTTGCAAAGAGATCCACGAAATACAGAGGTAACTTTGTGAGATGAATTAACAGAACACTAAGCAGTTTCTCAGAAAGCTTCTTTCCAGATTTCATCTGAGGATATTTCCTTTTTCACCATAGCCCTCTATGGGCTTCCAAATATCACTTTGCCAATTCCACGAGAACTGACTTAGCGAAAGGCTTCTTGAGGGAAAAGCTGTAACTCTGTGAGATGATTTCACAGAACACAAAGAAGTTTCTCAGAAAGCTTCTTTCAATTTGTTATCGGAGGATATTTCCTTTGGCACTATAGTCTTCAAAGGGATCCGAAATATCTGTTCTCAGATTCCACAGAAATAAGGCTAACAAAGAGATCCAGGAAATACAGATGTAATTCTGTGAGATGAATTAACAGAACACTAAGCAGTTTCTCAGAAAGTTCTTTCCAGATTTCTTCTGAGGATATTTCCTTTTTCACCATAGCCCTCTATGGGCTTCCAAATATCACTTTGCCAATTCCACAAGAACTGTCTTAGCGAAAGGCTTCTTGAGGGGAAAGCTGTAACTCTGTGAGATGATTTCACAGAACACAAAGAAGTTTCTCAGAAAGCTTCTTTCTCTTTGTTATCGGAGGATATGTCCTTTGGCCCTATAGTCTTCAAAGGGATCTGAAATATCTGTTCTCAGATTCCACAGAAATAAGGCTATCAAAGAGATCCACGAAAAACAGATGTAAATCTGTGAGTGGAAGTCACACATCACAGAGCAGTTTCTCAGAAAGCTTCTTTCCAGATTTCATCTGAGGATATTTCCTTTTTCACCATAGCCCTCAATGGGCTTGGAAATATCAATTTGCCAATTCCACCAGAACTGTCTTAGCGAAAGGCTTTTTGAGGGGAAAGCTGTAACTCTGTGAGATGATTTCACAGAACACAAAGAAGTTTCTCAGAAAGCTTCATTCTCTTTGTTATCGGAGGATATTTCCTTTGGCCCTATAGTCTTCAAAGGGTTCCGAAATATCTGTTTTCAGATTCCACAGAAATAAGGCTAGCAAAGAGATCCACGAAATACAGATGTAACTCTGTGAGATGAATTAACAAAACACTAAGCAGTTTCTCAGAAAGCTTCTTTCCAGATTTCATCTGAGGATATTTCCTTTTTCAAAATAGTCCTCTATGGGCTTCCAAATATCACTTTGCCAATTCCACAAGAACTGTCTTAGCGAAAGGCTTCTTGAGGGGAAAGCTGAAACTATGTGAGATGATTTCACAGAAAACAAAGAAGTTCCTCAGAAAGCTTCTTTCTCTTTGTTATCGGAGGTATTTCCTTTGGCCCTATAGTCTTCAAAGGGATCCGAAATATCTGTTCTCAGATTCCACAGAAATAAGGCTAGCAAAGAGATCCACGAAATACAGGTTTAACTCTGTGAGATGAATTAACAGAACACTAAGCAGTTTCTCAGAAAGCTTCTTTCCAGATTTCATCTGAGGATATTTCCTTTTTCAAAATAGCCCTCTATGGGCTTCCAAATATTACTTTGTCAATTCCAAAAGAACTGTCTTAGCGAAAGGCTTCTTGAGGGGAAAGCTGTAACTCTGTGAGATGATTTCACAGAACACAAAGATGTTTCTCAGAAAGCTTCTTTCTCTTTGTTATCGGAGGATATTTCCTTTGGCCCTATAGTCTTCAAAGGGATCCGAAATATCTGTTCTCAGATTCCACAGAAATAAGGCTAGCAAAGAGATCCACGAAATACAGATGTAACTCTGTGAGATGAATTAACAGAACACTAAGCAGTTTCTCAGAAAGCTTCTTTCCAGATTTCATCTGAGAATATTTCCTTTTTCAAAATTGCCCTCTATGGGCTTCCAAATATCACTTTGCCAATTCCACAAGAACTGTCTTAGCGAAAGGCTTCTTGAGGGGAAAGCTGTAACTCTGTGAGATGATTTCACAGAACACAAAGAAGTTTCTCAGAAAGCTTCTTCTCTTTGTTATCGGAGGTATTTCCTTTGGCCCTATATTCTTCAAAGGGATCCGAAATATCTGTTCTCAGATTCCACAGAAATAAGGCTTGCAAAGAGATCCACGAAATACAGAGGTAACTTTGTGAGATGAATTAACAGAACACTAAGCAGTTTCTCAGAAAGCTTCTTTCCAGATTTCATCTGAGGATATTTCCTTTTTCACCATAGCCCTCTATGGGCTTCCAAATATCACTTTGCCAATTCCACGAGAACTGACTTAGCGAAAGGCTTCTTGAGGGAAAAGCTGTAACTCTGTGAGATGATTTCACAGAACACAAAGAAGTTTCTCAGAAAGCTTCTTTCAATTTGTTATCGGAGGATATTTCCTTTGGCACTATAGTCTTCAAAGGGATCCGAAATATCTGTTCTCAGATTCCACAGAAATAAGGCTAACAAAGAGATCCAGGAAATACAGATGTAATTCTGTGAGATGAATTAACAGAACACTAAGCAGTTTCTCAGAAAGTTCTTTCCAGATTTCTTCTGAGGATATTTCCTTTTTCACCATAGCCCTCTATGGGCTTCCAAATATCACTTTGCCAATTCCACAAGAACTGTCTTAGCGAAAGGCTTCTTGAGGGGAAAGCTGTAACTCTGTGAGATGATTTCACAGAACACAAAGAAGTTTCTCATAAAGCTTCTTTCTCTTTGTTATCGGAGGATATGTCCTTTGGCCCTATAGTCTTCAAAGGGATCTGAAATATCTGTTCTCAGATTCCACAGAAATAAGGCTATCAAAGAGATCCACGAAAAACAGATGTAAATCTGTGAGTGGAAGTCACACATCACAGAGCAGTTTCTCAGAAAGCTTCTTTCCAGATTTCATCTGAGGATATTTCCTTTTTCACCATAGCCCTCAATGGGCTTGGAAATATCAATTTGCCAATTCCACAAGAACTGTCTTAGCGAAAGGCTTTTTGAGGGGAAAGCTGTAACTCTGTGAGATGATTTCACAGAACACAAAGAAGTTTCTCAGAAAGCTTCATTCTCTTTGTTATCGGAGGATATTTCCTTTGGCCCTATAGTCTTCAAAGGGTTCCGAAATATCTGTTTTCAGATTCCACAGAAATAAGGCTAGCAAAGAGATCCACGAAATACAGATGTAACTCTGTGAGATGAATTAACAAAACACTAAGCAGTTTCTCAGAAAGCTTCTTTCCAGATTTCATCTGAGGATATTTCCTTTTTCAAAATAGCCCTCTATGGGCTTCCAAATATCACTTTGCCAATTCCACAAGAACTGTCTTAGCGAAAGGCTTCTTGAGGGGAAAGCTGAAACTATGTGAGATGATTTCACAGAACACAAAGAAGTTCCTCAGAAAGCTTCTTTCTCTTTGTTATCGGAGGTATTTCCTTTGGCCCTATAGTCTTCAAAGGGATCCGAAATATCTGTTCTCAGATTCCACAGAAATAAGGCTAGCAAAGAGATCCACGAAATACAGGTTTAACTCTGTGAGATGAATTAACAGAACACTAAGCAGTTTCTCAGAAAGCTTCTTTCCAGATTTCATCTGAGGATATTTCCTTTTTCAAAATAGCCCTCTATGGGCTTCCAAATATTACTTTGTCAATTCCAAAAGAACTGTCTTAGCGAAAGGCTTCTTGAGGGGAAAGCTGTAACTCTGTGAGATGATTTCACAGAACACAAAGATGTTTCTCAGAAAGCTTCTTTCTCTTTGTTATCGGAGGATATTTCCTTTGGCCCTATAGTCTTCAAAGGGATCCGAAATATCTGTTCTCAGATTCCACAGAAATAAGGCTAGCAAAGAGATCCACGAAATACAGATGTAACTCTGTGAGATGAATTAACAGAACACTAAGCAGTTTCTCAGAAAGCTTCTTTCCAGATTTCATCTGAGAATATTTCCTTTTTCAAAATTGCCCTCTATGGGCTTCCAAATATCACTTTGCCAATTCCACAAGAACTGTCTTAGCGAAAGGCTTCTTGAGGGGAAAGCTGTAACTCTGTGAGATGATTTCACAGAACACAAAGAAGTTTCTCAGAAAGCTTCTTCTCTTTGTTATCGGAGGTATTTCCTTTGGCCCTATATTCTTCAAAGGGATCCGAAATATCTGTTCTCAGATTCCACAGAAATAAGGCTTGCAAAGAGATCCACGAAATACAGAGGTAACTTTGTGAGATGAATTAACAGAACACTAAGCAGTTTCTCAGAAAGCTTCTTTCCAGATTTCATCTGAGGATATTTCCTTTTTCACCATAGCCCTCTATGGGCTTCCAAATATCACTTTGCCAATTCCACGAGAACTGACTTAGCGAAAGGCTTCTTGAGGGAAAAGCTGTAACTCTGTGAGATGATTTCACAGAACACAAAGAAGTTTCTCAGAAAGCTTCTTTCAATTTGTTATCGGAGGATATTTCCTTTGGCACTATAGTCTTCAAAGGGATCCGAAATATCTGTTCTCAGATTCCACAGAAATAAGGCTAACAAAGAGATCCAGGAAATACAGATGTAATTCTGTGAGATGAATTAACAGAACACTAAGCAGTTTCTCAGAAAGTTCTTTCCAGATTTCTTCTGAGGATATTTCCTTTTTCACCATAGCCCTCTATGGGCTTCCAAATATCACTTTGCCAATTCCACAAGAACTGTCTTAGCGAAAGGCTTCTTGAGGGGAAAGCTGTAACTCTGTGAGATGATTTCACAGAACACAAAGAAGTTTCTCAGAAAGCTTCTTTCTCTTTGTTATCGGAGGATATGTCCTTTGGCCCTATAGTCTTCAAAGGGATCTGAAATATCTGTTCTCAGATTCCACAGAAATAAGGCTATCAAAGAGATCCACGAAAAACAGATGTAAATCTGTGAGTGGAAGTCACACATCACAGAGCAGTTTCTCAGAAAGCTTCTTTCCAGATTTCATCTGAGGATATTTCCTTTTTCACCATAGCCCTCAATGGGCTTGGAAATATCAATTTGCCAATTCCACAAGAACTGTCTTAGCGAAAGGCTTCTTGAGGGGAAAGCTGTAACTCTGTGAGATGATTTCACAGAACACAAAGAAGTTTCTCAGAGCTTCTTTCTCTTTGTTATCGGAGGATATTTTCTTTGGCCCTATAGTCTTCAAAGGGATCCGAAATATCTGTTCTCAGATTCCACAGAAATAAGGCTAGCAAAGAGATCCACGAAATACAGATGTAACTCTGTGAGATGAATTAACAGAACACTAAGCAGTTTCTCAGAAAGCTTCTTTCCAGATTTCATCTGAGGATAGTTCCTTTTTCACCATAGCCTTCTATGGGCTTCCAAATATCACTTTGCCAATTCCACAAGAACTGTCTTAGCGAAAGGCTTCTTGAGGGGAAAGCTGTAACTCTGTGAGATGATTTCACAGAACACAAAGAGGTTTCTCAGAAAGCTTCTTTTTCTTTGTTATCAGAAGATATTTCCTTTGGCCCTATAGTCTTCAAAGGGATCCGAAATATCTGTTCTCAGATTCCACAGAAATAAGGCTAGCAAAGAGATCCACGAAATACAGATGTAACTCTGTGACATGAATTAACAGAACACTAAGCAGTTTCTCAGAATGTTTCTTTCCAGATTTCATCTGAGGATATTTCCTTTTTCACCATAGCCCTCTATGGGCTTCCAAATATCACTTTGTCAATCCCACAAGAACTGTCTTAGCGAAAGGCTTCTTGAGGGGAAAGCTGTAACTCTGTGAGATGATTTCACAGAACACAAACAGTTTTCCCAGAAAGCTTCTTTCTCTTTGTTATCGGAGGATATTTCCTTTGGCCCTATAGTCTTCAAAGGGATCCGAAATATCTGTTCTCAGATACCACAGAAATAAGGCTAGCAAAGAGATCCACGAAATACAGATGTAACTCTGTGGGTGGAAGTCACACATCACAGAGCAGTTTCTCAGAAAGCTTCTTTCCAGATTCCATCTAAGGATATTTCCTTTTCCACCATAGCCCTCTATGGGCTTCAAAATATCACTTTGCCAATTCCACAAGAACTGTCTTAGCGAAAGGCTTCTTGAGGGGAAAGCTGTAAATCTGAGAGATGATTTCACAGAACACAAAGAAGTTTCTCAGAAGGCTTCTTCCTCTTTGTTATCGGAGGATATTTCCTTTGGCCCCATAGACTTTAAAGGGATCCGAAATATCTGTTCTCAGATTCCACAGAAATAAGGATAGCAAAGAGATCCACGAAATATAAATGTAACTCTGTGAGATGAATTAACAGAACACTAAGCAGTTTCTCAGAAAGCTTCTTTCCAGATTTCATCTGAGGATATTTCCTTTTTCAGCATAGCCCTCTATGGGCTAACAAATATCACTTTGTGAATTCCAAAAGAACTGTCTTAGCGAAAGGCTTCTTGATGGGAAAGCTGTAACTCTGTGAGATGATTTCACAGAACACAAAGAAGTTTCTCAGAGCTTCTTTCTCTTTGTTATCGGAGGATATTTTCTTTGGTTCTATAGTCTTCAAAGGGATCCGAAATATCTGTTCTCAGATTCCACAGAAATAAGGCTAGCAAAGAGATCCACGAAATACAGATGTAACTCTGTGAGATGAATTAACAGAACACTAAGCAGTTTCTCAGAAAGCTTCTTTCCAGATTTCATCTGAGGATATTTCCTTTTTCACCATAGCCCTCTATGGGCTTCCAAATATCACTTTGCCAATTCCACGAGAACTGTCTTATCGAAAGGCTTCTTGAGGGGAAAGCTGTAACTCTGTGAGATGATTTCACAGAACACAAAGAATTTTCTCAGAAAGCTTCTTTCTCTTTGTTATCGGAGGATATTTCCTTTGGCCCTATATTCTTCAAAGGGATCCGAAATATCTGTTCTCAGATTCCACAGAAATAAGGCTAGCAAAGAGATCCACGAAATACAGATGTAACTCTGTGAGATGAATTAACAGAACACTAAGCAGTTTCTCAGGAAGCTTCTTTCCAGATTTCTTCTGAGGATATTTCCTTTTTCACCGTAGCCCTCTATGGGCTTCCAAAAATCACTTTGCCAATTCCACAAGAACTGTCTTAGCGAAAGGCTTCTTGAGGGGAAAGCTGTAACTCTGTGAGATGATTTCACAGAACACAAAGAGGTTTCTCAGAAAGCTTCTTTCTCTTTGTTATCGGAGGATATTTCCTTTGGCCCTATAGTCTTCAAAGGGATCCGAAATATCTGTTCTCAGATTCCACAGAAATAAGGCTAGCAAAGAGATCCACGAAATACAGATGTAACTCTGTGAGATGAATTAACAGAACACTAAGCAGTTTCTCAGAAAGCTTCTTTCCAGATTTCATCTGAGAATATTTCCTTTTTCACCATAGCCTTCTACGGGTTTCCAAATATCACTTTGCCAATTCCACGAGAACTGTCTTAGGGAAAGGCTTCTTGAGGGGAAAGCTGTAACTCTGTGAGATGATTTCACAGAACACAAAGAAGTTTCTCAGAAAGCTTCTTTCTCTTTCTTATCGGAGGATATTTCCTTTGGCCCTATAGTCTTCAAAGGGATCCGAAATATCTGTTCTCAGATACCACAGAAATAAGGCTAGCAAAGAGATCCACGAAATACAGATGTAACTCTGTGGGTGGAAGTCACACATCACAGAGCAGTTTCTCAGAAAACTTCTTTCCAGATTCCATCTAAGGATATTTCCTTTTTCACCATAGCCCTCTATGGGCTTCCAAATATCACTTTGCCAATTCCACAAGAACTGTCTTAGCGAAAGGCTTCTTGAGGGGAAAGCTGTAACTCTGTGAGATGATTTCACAGAACACAAAGTAGTTTCTCAGAAAGCTTCTTCCTCTTTGTTATCGGAGGATATTTCCTTTGGCCCCATAGACTTTAAAGGGATCCGAAATATCTGTTCTCAGATTCCACAGAAATAAGGCTAGCAAAGAGATCCACGAAATATAGATGTAACTCTGTGAGATGAATTAACAGAACTCTAAGCAGTTTCTCAGAAAGCTGCGTTCCAGATTTCATCTGAGGATATTTCCTTTTTCACCATAGCCCTCTATGGGCTTCCAAATATCACTTTGTCAATTCCACAAGAACTGTCTTAGCGAAAGGCATCTTGAGGGGAAAGCTGTAACTCTGTGAGATGATTTCACAGAACACAATGAAGTTTCTCAGAGCTTCTTTCTCTTTGTTATCGTAAGATATTTCCTTTAGCCCTATAGTCTTCAAAGGGATCCGAAATATCTGTTCTTAGATTCCACAGAAATAAGGCTAGCAAAGAGATCCAGGAAATACAGATGTAACTCTGTGAGATGAATTAACAGAACACTAAGCAGTTTCTGAGAAAGCTTCTTTCCAGATTTCATCTGAGGATATTTCCTTTTTCACCATAGCCCTCTATGGGCTTCCAAATATCACTTTGCCAATTCCACAAGAACTGTCTTAGCGAAAGGCTTCTTGAGGGGAAAGCTGTAACTCTGTGAGATGATTTCACAGAACACAAAGAAGTTTCTCAGAAAGCTTCTTTCTCTTTGTTATCGGAGGATATGTCCTTTGGCCCTATAGTATTCAAAGGGATCCGAAATATCTGTTCTCAGATTCCACAGAAATAAGTCTAGCAAAAAGATCCACGAAAAACAGATGTATCTCTGTGAGTGGAAGTCACACATCACAGAGCGGTTTCTCAGAAAGCTTCTTTCGAGATTTCATCTGAGGATATTTCCTTTTTCACCATAGCCTTCTATGGGCTTCCAAATATCACTTTGCCAATTCCATGAGAACTGTCTTAGCGAAAGGCTTCTTGAGGGGAAAGCTGTAAATCTGTGAGATGATTTCACACAACACAAAGAAGTTTCTCAGAAGGCTTCTTCCTCTTTGTTATCGGAGGATATTTCCTTTGGCCCCATAGACTTTAAAGGGATCCGAAATATCTGTTCTCAGATTCCACAGAAATAAGGCTAGCAAAGAGATTCACGAAATATAGATGTAACTCTGTGAGATGAATTAACAGAACACTAAGCAGTTTTTCAGAAAGCTTCTTTCCAGATTTCATCTGAGGATATTTCCTTTTTCAGCATAGCCCTCTATGGGCTTCCAAATATCACTTTGTCAATTCCAAAAGAACTGTATTAGCGAAAGGCTTCTTGAGGGGAAAGCTGTAACTCTGTGAGATGATTTCACAGAACACAAAGAAGTTTCTCAGAGATTCTTTCTCTTTGTTATCGGAGGATATTTTCTTTGGCCCTTTAGTCTTCAAAGGGATCCGAAATATCTGTTCTCAGATTCCACAGAAATAAGGCTAGCAAAGAGATCCACGAAATACAGATGTAACTCTGTGAGATGAATGAACAGAACACTAAGCAGTTTCTCAGAAAGCTTCTTTCCAGATTTCATCTGAGGATATTTCCTTTTTCACCATAGCCCTCTATGGGCTTCCAAATATCACTTTACCAATTCCACGAGAACTGTCTTAGCGAAAGGCTTCTTGAGGGGAAAGCTGTAACTCTGTGAGATGATTTCACAGAACACAAAGAATTTTCTCAGAAAGCTTCTTTCTCTTTGTTATCGGAGGATATTTCCTTTGGCCCTACAGTCTTCAAAGGGATCCGAAATATCTGTTCTCAGATTCCACAGAAATAAGGCTAGCAAGGAGATCCACGAAATACAGATGTAACTCTGTGGGTGGAAGTCACACATCACAGAGCAGTTTCTCAGAAAGCTTCTTTCCAGATTTCATCTGAGGATATTTCCTTTTTCACCATAGCCCTCTATGGGCTTCCAAATATCACTTTGCCAATTCAACAAGAACTGTCTTAGCGAAAGGCTTCTTGAGGGGAAAGCTGTAACTCTGTGAGATGATTTCACAGAACACAAAGAAGTTTCTCAGAAAGCTTCTTTCTCTTTGTTATCGGAGGATATTTCCTTTGGCCCTATAGTTTTCAAAGGGATCCGAAATATCTGTTCTCAGATTCCACAGAAATAAGGCTAGCAAAGAGATCCACGAAATACAGATGTAACTCTGTGAGATGAATTAACAGAACACTAAGCAGTTTCTCAGGAAGCTTCTTTCCAGATTTCTTCTGAGGATATTTCCTTTTTCACCGTAGCCCTCTATGGGCTTCCAAAAATCACTTTGCCAATTACACAAGAACTGTCTTAGCGAAAGGCTTCTTGAGGGGAAAGCTGTAACTCTGTGAGATGATTTCACAGAACACAAAGAGGTTTCTCAGAAAGCTTCTTTCTCTTTGTTATCGGAGGATATTTCCTTTGGCCCTATAGTCTTCAAAGGCATCCGAAATATCTGTTCTCAGATTCCACAGAAATAAGGCTAGCAAAGAGATCCACGAAATACAGATGTAACTCTGTGAGATGAATTAACAGAACACTAAGCAGTTTCTCAGAAAGCTTCTTTCCAGATTTCATCTGAGAATATTTCCTTTTTCACCATAGCCTTCTACGGGTTTCCAAATATCACTTTGCCAATTCCACGAGAACTGTCTTAGCAAAAGGCTTCTTGAGGGGAAAGCTGTAAATCTGTGAGATGATTTCACAGAACACAAAGAAGTTTCTCAGAATGCTTCCTCCTCTTTGTTATCGGAGGATATTTCTTTTGGCCCCATAGACTTTAAAGGGATCCGAAATATCTGTTCTCAGATTCCACAGAAATAAGGCTAGCAAAGAGATCCACGAAATATAGATGTAACTCTGTGAGATGAATTAACAGAACACTAAGCAGTTTCTCAGAAAGCTTCTTTCCAGACTTCATCTGAGGATATTTCCTTTTTCAGCATAGCCCTCTATGGGCTTCCAAATATCACTTTGTCATTTCCAAAAGAACTGTCTTAGCGAAAGGCTTCTTGAGGGGAAAGCTGTAACTCTGTGAGATGATTTCACAGAACACAAAGAAGTTTCTCAGAGCTTCTTTCTCTTTGTTATCGGAGGATATTTTCTTTGGCCCTATAGTCTTCAAAGGGATCCGAAATATCTGTTCTCAGATTCCACAGAAATAAGGCTAGCAAAGAGATCCACGAAATACAGATGTAACTCTGTGAGAAGAATTAACAGAACACTAAGCAGTTTCTCAGAAAGCTTCTTTCCAGATTTCATCTGAGGATATTTCCTTTTTCACCATAGCCCTCTAAGGGCTTCCAAATATCACTTTGCCAATTCCACGAGAACTGTCTTAGGGAAAGGCTTCTTGAGGGGAAAGCTGTAACTCTGTGAGATGATTTCACAGAACACAAAGAAGTTTCTCAGAAAGCTTCTTTCTCTTTGTTATCGGAGGATATTTCCTTTGGCCCTATAGTCTTCAAAGGGATCCGAAATATCTGTTCTCAGATACCACAGAAATAAGGCTAGCAAAGAGATCCACGAAATACAGATGTAACTCTGTGGGTGGAAGTCACACATCACAGAGCAGTTTCTCAGAAAGCTTCTTTCCAGATTCCATCTAAGGATATTTCCTTTTTCACCATAGCCCTCTATGGGCTTCCAAATATCACTTTGCCAATTCCACAAGAACTGTCTTAGCGAAAGGCTTCTTGAGGGGAAAGCTGTAACTCTGTGAGATGATTTCACAGAACACAAAGTAGTTTCTCAGAAAGCTTCTTCCTCTTTGTTATCGGAGGATATTTCCTTTGGCCCCATAGACTTTAAAGGGATCCGAAATATCTGTTCTCAGATTCCACAGAAATAAGGCTAGCAAAGAGATCCACGAAATATAGATGTAACTCTGTGAGATGAATTAACAGAACTCTAAGCAGTTTCTCAGAAAGCTGCTTTCCAGATTTCATCTGAGGATATTTCCTTTTTCACCATAGCCCTCTATGGGCTTCCAAATATCACTTTGTCAATTCCACAAGAACTGTCTTAGCGAAAGGCATCTTGAGGGGAAAGCTGTAACTCTGTGAGATGATTTCACAGAACACAATGAAGTTTCTCAGAGCTTCTTTCTCTTTGTTATCGTAAGATATTTCCTTTAGCCCTATAGTCTTCAAAGGGATCGGAAATATCTGTTCTTAGATTCCACAGAAATAAGGCTAGCAAAGAGATCCAGGAAATACAGATGTAACTCTGTGAGATGAATTAACAGAACACTAAGCAGTTTCTGAGAAAGCTTCTTTCCAGATTTCATCTGAGGATATTTCCTTTTTCACCATAGCCCTCTATGGGCTTCCAAATATCACTTTGCCAATTCCACAAGAACTGTCTTAGCGAAAGGCTTCTTGAGGGGAAAGCTGTAACTCTGTGAGATGATTTCACAGAACACAAAGAAGTTTCTCAGAAAGCTTCTTTCTCTTTGTTATCGGAGGATATGTCCTTTGGCCCTATAGTATTCAAAGGGATCCGAAATATCTGTTCTCAGATTCCACAGAAATAAGTCTAGCAAAGAGATCCACGAAAAACAGATGTATCTCTGTGAGTGGAAGTCACACATCACAGAGCGGTTTCTCAGAAAGCTTCTTTCGAGATTTCATCTGAGGATATTTCCTTTTTCACCATAGCCCTCTATGGGCTTCCAAGTATCACTTTGCCAATTCCACAAGAGCTGTCTTAGCGAAAGGCTTTTTGAAGGGAAAGCTGTAACTCTGTGAGATGATTTCTCAAAACACAAAGAAGTTTCTCAGAAAGCTTCTTTCTCTTTGTTATCGGAGGATATTTCCTTTGGCCCTATAGTCTTCAAAGGGTTCCGAAATATCTGTTTTCAGATTCCACAGAAATAAGGCTAGCAAAGAGATCCACGAAATACAGATGTAACTCTGTGAGATGAATTAACATAACACTAAGCAGTTTCTCAGAAAGCTTCTTTCCAGATTTCATCTGAGGATATTTCCTTTTTCACCATAGCCCTCTATGGGCTTCCAAATATCACTTTGCCAATTCCACAAGAACTGTCTTAGCGAAAGGCTTCTAGAGGGGAAAGCTGAAACTCTTTGAGATGATTTCACAGAACACAAAGAAGTTCCTCAGAAAGCTTCTTTCTCTTTGTTATCGGAAGATATTTCCTTTGGCCCTATAGTCTTCAAAGGGATCCGAAATATCTGTTCTTAGATTCCACAGAAATAAGGCTAGAAAAGAGATCCAGGAAATACAGATGTAACTCTGTGAGATTAATTAACAGAACACTAAGCAGTTTCTGAGAAAGCTTCCTTCCAGATTTCATCTGAGGATATTTCCTTTTTCACCATAGCCCTCTATGGGCTTCCAAATATCACTTTTCCAATTCCACAAGAACTCTCTTAGAGAAAGGCTTCTTGAGGGGAAAGCTGTAACTCTGTGAGATGATTTCACAGAACACAAAGAAGTTTCTCAGAGGGCTTCTTTCTCTTTGTTATCGGAGGATATGTCCTTTGGCCCTATAGTCTTCAAAGGGATCCGAAATATCTGTTCTCAGATTCCACAGAAATAAGGCTAGCAAAGAGATCCACGAAATACAGATGTAACTCTGTGGGTGGAAGTCACACATCACAGAGCAGTTTCTCAGAAAGCTTCATTCCAGATTTCATCTGAGGATATTTCCTTTTTCACCATAGCCCTCTATGGGCTTCCAAATATCACTTTGCCAATTCAACAAGAACTGTCTTAGCGAAAGGCTTCTTGAGGGGAAAGCTGTAACTCTGTGAGATGATTTCACAGAACACAAAGAAGTTTCTCAGAAAGCTTCTTTCTCTTTGTTATCGGAGGATATTTCCTTTGGCCCTATAGTCTTCAAAGGGATCCGAAATATCTGTTCTCAGATTCCACAGAAATAAGGCTAGCAAAGAGATCCACGAAATACAGATGTAACTCTGTGAGATAAATTAACAGAACACTAAGCAGTTTCTCAGGAAGCTTCTTTCCAGATTTCTTCTGAGGATATTTCCTTTTTCACCGTAGCCCTCTATGGGCTTCCAAAAATCACTTTGCCAATTACACAAGAACTGTCTTAGCGAAAGGCTTCTTGAGGGGAAAGCTGTAACTCTGTGAGATGATTTCATAGAACACAAAGAGGTTTCTCAGAAAGCTTCTTTCTCTTTGTTATCGGAGGATATTTCTTTTGGCCCTATAGTCTTCAAAGGGATCCGAAATATCTGTTCTCAGATTCCACAGAAATAAGGCTAGCAAAGAGATCCACGAAATACAGATGTAACTCTGTGAGATGAATTAACAGAACACTAAGCAGTTTCTCAGAAAGCTTCTTTCCAGATTTCATCTGAGGATATTTCCTTTTTCACCATAGCCCTCTATGGGCTTCCAAATATCACTTTGCCAATTCCACGGGAACTGTCTTAGGGAAAGGCTTCTTGAGGGGAAAGCTGTAACTCTGTGAGATGATTTCACAGAACACAAAGAAGTTTCTCAGAAAGCTTCTTTCTCTTTCTTATCGGAGGATATTTCCTTTGGCCCTATAGTCTTCAAAGGGATCCGAAATATCTGTTCTCAGATACCACAGAAATAAGGCTAGCAAAGAGATCCACGAAATACAGATGTAACTCTGTGGGTGGAAGTCACAAATCACAGAGCAGTTTCTCAGAAAGCTTCTTTCCAGATTCCATCTAAGGATATTTCCTTTTTCACCATAGCCCTCTATGGGCTTCAAAATATCACTTTGCCAATTCCACAAGAACTGTCTTAGCGAAAGGCTTCTTGAGGGGAAAGCTGTAACTCTGTGAGATGATTTCACAGAACACAAAGTAGTTTCTCAGAAAGCTTCTTCCTCTTTGTTAACGGAGGATATTTCCTTTGGCCCCATAGACTTTAAAGGGATCCGAAATATCTGTTCTCAGATTCCACAGAAATAAGGCTAGCAAAGAGATCCACGAAATATAGATGTAACTCTGTGAGATGAATTAACAGAACTCTAAGCAGTTTCTCAGAAAGCTGCTTTCCAGATTTCATCTGAGGATATTTCCTTTTTCACCATAGCCCTCTATGTGCTTCCAAATATCACTTTGTCAATTCCACAAGAACTGTCTTAGCGAAAGGCTTCTTGAGGGGAAAGCTGTAACTCTGTGAGATGATTTCACAGAACACAAAGAAGTTTCTCAGAGCTTCTTTCTCTTTGTTATCGGAAGATATTTCCTTTAGCCCTATAGTCTTCAAAGGGATCCGAAATATCTGTTCTTAGATTCCACAGAAATAAGGCTAGCAAAGAGATCCAGGAAATACAGATGTAACTCTGTGAGATGAATTAACAGAACACTAAGCAGTTTCTGAGAAAGCTTCTTTCCAGATTTCATCTGAGGATATTTCCTTTTTCACCATAGCCCTCTATGGGCTTCCAAATATCACTTTGCCAATTCCACAAGAACTGTCTTAGCGAAAGGCTTCTTGAGGGGAAAGCTGTAACTCTGTGAGATGATTTCACAGAACACAAAGAAGTTTCTCAGAAAGCTTCTTTCTCTTTGTTATCGGAGGATATGTCCTTTGGCCCTATAGTCTTCAAAGGGATCCGAAATATCTGTTCTCAGATTCCACAGAAATAAGGCTAGCAAAGAGATCCACGAAATACAGATGTAACTCTGTGAGATGAATTAACAGAACACTAAGCAGTTTCTCAGAAAGCTTCTATAAGATTTCATCTGAGGATATTTCCTTTTTCACCATAGCCCTCTATGGGCTTCCAAATATCACTTTACCAATTCCACGAGAACTGTCTTATCGAAAGGCTTCTTGAGGGGAAAGCTGTAACTCTGTGAGATGATTTCACAGAACACAAAGAATTTTCTCAGAAAGCTTCTTTCTCTTTGTTATCGGAGGATATTTCCTTTGGCCCTATAGTCTTCAAAGGGATCCGAAATATCTGGTCTCAGATTCCGCAGACATAAGGCTAGCAAAGAGATCCACGAAATACAGGTTTAACTCTGTGAGATGAATTAGCAGAACACTAAGCAGTTTCTCAGAAAGCTTCTTTCCAGATTTCATCTGAGGATATTTCCTTTTTCAAAATTGCCCTCTATGGGCTTCCAAATATCACTTTGCCAATTCCACAAGAACTGTCTTAGCGAAAGGCTTCTTGAGGGGAAAGCTGTAACTCTGTAAGATGATTTCACAGAACACAAAGAAGTTTCTCAGGAAGCTTCTTTCTCTTTGTTATCGGAGGATATTTCCTTTGGCCCTATTGTCTTCAAAGGGATCCAAAATATCTGTTCTAAGATTCCACAGAAATAAGGATAGCAAAGAGATACACGAAATACAGAGGTAACTCTGTGAGATGAATTAACAGAACACTGAGCAGTTTCTCAGAAAGCTTCTTTCCAGATTCCATCTAAGGATATTTCCTTTTTCACCATAGCCCTCTATGGGCTTCAAAATATCACTTTGACAATTCCACAAGAACTGTCTTAGCGAAAGGCTTCTTGAGGGGAAAGCTGTAACTCTGTGAGATGATTTCACAGAACACAAAGTAGTTTCTCAGAAAACTTCTTCCTCTTTGTTATCGGAGGATATTTCCTTTGGCCCCATAGACTTTAAAGGGATCCGAAATATCTGTTCTCAGATTCCACAGAAATAAGGCTAGCAAAGAGATCCACGAAATATAGATGTAAATCTGTGAGATGAATTAACAGAACACTAAGCAGTTTCTCAGAAAGCTGCTTTCCAGATTTCATCTGAGGATATTTCCTTTTTCACCATAGCCCTCTATGGGCTTCCAAATATCACTTTGTCAATTCCACAAGAACTGTCTTAGCGAAAGGCTTCTTGAGGGGAAAGCTGTAACTCTGTGAGATGATTTCACAGAACACAAAGAAGTTTCTCAGAGCTTCTTTCTCTTTGTTATCGGAGGATATTTTCTTTGGCCCTATAGTCTTCAAAGGGATCCGAAATATCTGTTCTCAGATTCCACAGTAATAAGGCTAGCGAAGAGATCCACGAAATACAGATGTAACTCTGTGAGATGAATTAACAGAACACTAAGCAGTTTCTCAGAAAGCTTCTTTCCAGATTTCTTCTGAGGATATTTCCTTTTCACCATAGCCTACTATGGGCTTCAAAATATCACTTTGCCAATTCCACGAGAACTGTCTTAGCGAAAGGCTTCTTGAGGGGAAAGCTGTAAATCTGAGAGATGATTTCACAGAACACAAAGAAGTTTCCCAGAAGGCTTCTTCCTCTTTGTTATCGGAGGATATTTCCTTTGGTCCCATAGACTTTAAAGGGATCCGAAATATCTGTTCTCAGATTCCACAGAAATAAGGCTAGCAAAGAGATCCGCGAAATATAGATGTAACTCCGTGAGGTGAATTAACAGAACACTAAGCAGTTTCTCAGAAAGCTTCTTTCCAGATTTCATCTGAGGATATTTCCTTTTTCAGCATAGCCCTCTATGGGCTTCCAAATATCACTTTGTCAATTCCACAAGAACTGTCTTAGCGAAAGGCTTCTTGAGGGGAAAGCTGTAACTCCGTGAGATGATTTCACAGAACACAAAGAAGTTTCTCAGAGCTTCTTTCTCTTTGTTATCGGAGGATATTTTCTTTGGCCCTATTGTCTTCAAAGGGATCCGAAATATCTGTTCTCAGATTCCACAGAAATAAGGCTAGCAAAGAGATCCACGAAATACAGATGTAACTATGTGAGATGAATTAACAGAACACTAAGCAGTTTCTCAGAAAGCTTCTTTCCAGATTTCATCTGAGGATATTTCCTTTTTCACCATAGCCTTCTATGGGCTTCCAAATATCACTTTGCCAATTCCACGAGAACTGTCTTAGCGAAAGGCTTCTTGAGGGGAAAGCTGTAAATCTGTGAGATGATTTCACAGAACACAAAGAAGTTTCTCAGAAGGCTTCTTCCTCTTTTTTATCGGAGGATATTTCCTTTGGCCCCATAGACTTTAAAGGGATCCGAAATATCTGTTCTCAGATTCCACAGAAATAAGGCTAGCAAAGAGATCCACGAAATATAGATGTAACTCTGTGAGATGAATTAACAGAACACTAAGCAGTTTCTCAGAAAGCTTCTTTCCAGATTTCATCTGAGGATATTTCCTTTTTCAGCATAGCCCTCTATGGGCTTCCAAATATCACTTTGTCAATTCCAAAAGAACTGTCTTAGCGAAAGGCTTCTTGAGGGGAAAGCTGTAACTCTGTGAGATGATTTCACAGAACACAAAGAATTTTCTCAGAAAGCTTCTTTCTCTTTGTTATCGGAGGATATTTCCTTTGGCCTATAGTCTTCAAAGGGATCCGAAATATCTGGTCTCAGATTCCGCAGAAATAAGGCTAGCAAAGAGATCCACGAAATACAGGTTTAACTCTGTGAGATGAATTAACAGAACACTAAGCAGTTTCTCAGAAAGCTTCTTTCCAGATTTCATCTGAGGATATTTCCTTTCAAAATTGCCCTCTCTGGGCTTCCAAATATCACTTTGCCAATTCCACAAGAACTGTCTTTGCGAAAGGCTTCTTGAGGGGAAAGCTGTAACTCTGTGAGATGATTTCACAGAACACAAAGAAGTTTCTCAGGAAGCTTCTTTCTCTTTGTTATCGGAGGATATTTCCTTTGGCCCTATTGTCTTCAAAGGGATCCGAAATATCTGTTCTAAGATTCCACAGAAATAAGGATAGCAAAGAGATACACGAAATACAGAGGTAACTCTGTGAGATGAATTAACAGAACACTGAGCAGTTTCTCAGAAAGCTTCTTTCCAGATTACATCTAAGGATATTTCCTTTTTCACCATAGCCCTCTATGGGCTTCAAAATATCACTTTGCCAATTCCACAAGAACTGTCTTAGCGAAAGGCTTCTTGAGGGGAAAGCTGTAACTCTGTGAGATGATTTCACAGAACACAAAGCAGTTTCTCAGAAAACTTCTTCCTCTTTGTTATCGGAGGATATTTCCTTTGGTCCCATAGACTTTAAAGGGATCCGAAATATCTGTTCTCAGATTCCACAGAAATAAGGCTAGCAAAGAGATCCACGAAATATAGATGTAACTCTGTGAGATGAATTAACAGAACACTAAGCAGTTTCTCAGAAAGCTTCTTTCCAGATTTCATCTGAGGATATTTCCTTTTTCAGCATAGCCCTCTATGGGCTTCAAATATCACTTTGTCAATTCCAAAAGAACTGTCTTAGCGAAAGGCTTCTTGAGGGGAAAGCTGTAACTCTGTGAGATGATTTCACAGAACACACAGAAGTTTCTCAGAGCTTCTTTCTCTTTGTTATCGGAGGATATTTTCTTTGGCCCTATAGTCTTCAAAGGGATCCGAAATATCTGTTCTCAGATTCCACAGAAATAAGGCTAGCAAAGAGATCCACGAAATACAGATGTAACTCTGTGAGATGAATTAACAGAACACTAAGCAGTTTCTCAGAAAGCTTCTTTCCAGATTTCATCTGAGGATATTTCCTTTTTCACCATAGCCCTCTATGGGCTTCCAAATATCACTTTGCCAATTCCACGAGAACTGTCTTATCGAAAGGCTTCTTGAGGGGAAAGCTGTAACTCTGTGAGATGATTTCACAGAACACAAAGAATTTTCGCAGAAAGCTTCTTTCTCTTTTTTATTGGAGGATATTTCCTTTGGCCCTATAGTCTTCAAAGGGATCCGAAATATCTGTTCTCAGATTCCACAGAAATAAGGCTAGCAAAGAGATCCACGAAATACAGATGTAACTCTGTGGGTGGAAGTCACACATCACAGAGCAGTTTCTCAGAAAGCTTCTTTCCAGATTTCATCTGAGGATATTTCCTTTTTCACCATAGCCCTCTATGGGCTTCCAAATATCACTTCGCCAATTCAACAAGAACTGTCTTAGCGAAAGGCTTCTTGAGGGGAAAGCTGTAACTCTGTGAGATGATTTCACAGAACACAAAGAAGTTTCTCAGAAAGCTTCTTTCTCTTTGTTATCGGAGGATATTTCCTTTGGCCCTATAGTCTTCAAAGGGATCCGAAATATCTGTTCTCAGATTCCACAGAAATAAGGCTAGCAAAGAGATCCACGAAATACAGATGTAACTCTGTGAGATGAATTAACAGAACACTAAGCAGTTTCTCAGGAAGCTTCTTTCCAGATTTCTTCTGAGGATATTTCCTTTTTCACCGTAGCCCTCTATGGGCTTCCAAAAATCACTTTGCCAATTCCACAAGAACTGTCTTAGCGAAAGGCTTCTTGAGGGGAAAGCTGTAACTCTGTGAGATGATTTCACAGAACACAAAGAGGTTTCTCAGAAAGCTTCTTTCTCTTTGTTATCGGAGGATATTTCCTTTGGCCCTATAGTCTTCAAAGGGATCCGAAATATCTGTTCTCAGATTCCACAGAAATAAGGCTAGCAAAGAGATCCACGAAATACAGATGTAACTCTGTGAGATGAATTAACAGAACACTAAGCAGTTTCTCAGAATGTTTCTTTCCAGATTTCATCTGAGGATATTTCCTTTTTCACCATAGCCCTCTATGGGCTTCCAAATATCACTTTGCCTATCCCACAAGAACTGTCTTAGCGAAAGGCTTCTTGAGGGGAAAGCTGTAACTCTGTGAGATGATTTCACAGAACGCAAACAGTTTTCTCAGAAAGCTTCTTTCTCTTTGTTATCGGAGGATATTTCCTTTGGCCCTATAGACTTTAAAGGGATCCGAAATATCTGTTCTCAGATTCCACAGAAATAAGGCTAGCAAAGAGATCCACGAATACAGATGTAACTCTGTGAGATGAATTAACAGAACACTAAGCAGTTTCTCAGAAAGCTGCTTTCCAGATTTCATCTGAGGATATTTCCTTTTTCACCATAGCCCTCTATGGGCTTCCAAATATCACTTTGCCAATTCCACAAGAACTCTCTTAGAGAAAGGCTTCTTGACGGGAAAGCTGTAACTCTGTGAGATGATTTCACAGAACACAAAGAATTTTCTCAGAAAGCTTCTTTCTCTTTGTTATCGGAGGATATTTCCTTTGGCCCTATAGTCTTCAAAGGGATCCGAAATATCTGTTCTCAGATTCCACAGAAATAAGGCTAGCAAAGAGATCCACGAAATACAGATGTAACTCTGTGGGTGGAAGTCACACATCACAGAGCAGTTTCTCAGAAAGCTTCTTTCCAGATTTCATCTGAGGATATTTCCTTTTTCACCATAGCCCTCTATGGGCTTCCAAATATCACTTTGCCAATTCAACAAGAACTGTCTTAGCGAAAGGCTTCTTGAGGGGAAAGCTGTAACTCTGTGAGATGATTTCACAGAACACAAAGATGTTTCTCAGAAAGCTTCTTTCTCTTTGTTATCGGAGGATATTTCCTTTGGCCCTATAGTCTTCAAAGGGATCCGAAATATCTGTTCTCAGATTCCACAGAAATAAGTCTAGCAAAGAGATCCACGAAATACAGATGTAACTCTGTGAGATGAATTAACAGAACACTAAGCAGTTTCTCAGGAAGCTTCTTTCCAGATTTCTTCTGAGGATATTTCCTTTTTCACCGTAGCCCTCTATGGGCTTCCAAAAATCACTTTGCCAATTCCACAAGAACTGTCTTAGCGAAAGGCTTCTTGAGGGGAAAGCTGTAACTCTGTGAGATGATTTCACAGAACACAAAGAGGTTTCTCAGAAAGCTTCTTTCTCTTTGTTATCGGAGGATATTTCCTTTGGCCCTATAGTCTTCAAAGGGATCCGAAATATCTGTTCTCAGATTCCACAGAAATAAGGCTAGCAAAGAGATCCACGAAATACAGATGTAACTCTGTGAGATGAATTAACAGAACACTAAGCAGTTTCTCAGAATGTTTCTTTCCAGATTTCATCTGAGGATATTTCCTTTTTCACCATAGCCCTCTATGGGCTTCCAAATATCACTTTGCCTATCCCACAAGAACTGTCTTAGCGAAAGGCTTCTTGAGGGGAAAGCTGTAACTCTGTGAGATGATTTCACAGAACACAAAGAAGTTTCTCAGAAAGCTTCTTTCTCTTTGTTATCGGAGGATATTTCCTTTGGCCCTATAGTCTTCAAAGGGATCCGAAATATCTGTTCTCAGATACCACAGAAATAAGGCTAGCAAAGAGATCCACGAAATACAGATGTAACTCTGTGGGTGGAAGTCACACATCACAGAGCAGTTTCTTAGAAAGCTTCTTTCCAGATTCCATCTAAGGATATTTCCTTTTTCACCATAGCCCTCTATGGGCTTCAAAATATCACTTTGCCAATTCCACAAGAACTGTCTTAGCGAAAGGCTTCTTGAGGGGAAAGCTGTAAATCTGTGAGATGATTTCACAGAACACAAAGAAGTTTCTCAGAAGGCTTCTTCCTCTTTGTTATCGGAGGATATTTCCTTTGGCCCCTTAGACTTTAAAGGGATCCGAAATATCTGTTCTCAGATTCCACAGAAATAAGGCTAGCAAAGAGATCCACTAAATATAGATGTAACTCTGTGAGATGAATTAACAGAACACTAAGCAGTTTCTCAGAAAGCTTCTTTCCAGATTTCTTCTGAGGATATTTCCTTTTTCAGCATAGCCCTCTATGGGCTTCCAAATATCACTTTGTCAATTACAAAAGAACCGTCTTAGCGAAAGGCTTCTTGAGGGGAAAGCTGTAACTCTGTGAGATGATTTCACAGAACACAAAGAATTTTCTCAGAAAGCTTCTTTCTCTTTGTTATCGGAGGATATTTCCTTTGGCCCTATACTCTTCAAAAGGATCCGAAATATCTGTTCTCAGATACCACAAAAATAAGGCTAGCAAAGAGATCCACGAAATACAGATGCAACTCTGTGGGTGGAAGTCACACATCACAGAGCAGTTTCTCAGAAAGCTTCCTTCCAGATTTCATCTGAGGATATTTCCTTTTTCACCATAGCCCTCTATGGGCTTCCAAATATCACTTTGCCAATTCCACAAGAACTGTCTTAGCGAAAGGCTTCTTGAGGGGAAAGCTGTAACTCTGTGAGATGATTTCACAGAACACAAAGAATTTTCTCAGAAAGCTTCTTTCTCTTTGTTATCGGAGGATATTTCCTTTGGCCCTATAGTCTTCAAAGGGATCCGAAATATCCGTTCACAGATTCCACAGAAATAAGGCTAGCAAAGAGATCCACGAAATATAGATGTAACTCTGTGAGATGAATTAAGAGAACACTAAGCAGTTTCTCAGAAAGCTGCTTTCCAGATTTCATCTGAGGATATTTCCTTTTTCACCATAGCCCTCTATGGGCTTCCAAATATCAGTTTGTCAATTCCACAAGAACTGTCTTATCGAAAGGCTTCTTGAGGGGAAAGCTGTAACTCTGTGAGATGATTTCACAGAACACAAAGAAGTTTCTCAGAGCTTCTTTCTCTTTGTTATCGGAGGATATTTCCTTTGGCCCTATAGTCTTCAAAGGGATCCGAAATATCTGTTCTCAGATTCCACAGAAATAAGGCTAGCAAAGAGATCCACGAAATACAGATGTAACTCTGTGACATGAATTAACAGAACACTAAGCAGTTTCTCAGAATGTTTCTTTCCAGATTTCATCTGAGGATATTTCCTTTTTCACCATAGCCCTCTATGGGCTTCCAAATATCACTTTGCCAGTCCCACAAGAACTGTCTTAGCGAAAAGCTTCTTGAGGGGAAAGCAGTAACGCTGTGAGATGATTTCACAGAACACAAACAGTTTTCTCAGAAAGCTTCTTTCTCTTTGTTATCGGAGGATATTTCCTTTGGCCCTATAGACTTTAAAGGGATCTGAAATATCTGTTCTCAGATTCCACAGAAATAAGGCTAGCAAAGAGATCCACGAATACAGATGTAACTCTGTGAGATGAATCAACAGAACACTAAGCAGTTTCTCAGAAAGCTTCTTTCCAGATTTCATCTGAGGATATTTCCTTTTTCAAAATAGACCTCTAAGGGCTTCCAAATATCACTTTGCCAATTCCACGAGAACTGTCTTAGCGAAAGGCTTCTTGAGGGGAAAGCTGTAACTCTGTGAGATGATTTCACAGAACACAAAGAAGTTTCTCAGAAAGCTTCTTTCTCTTTGTTATCGGAGGATATTTCCTTTGGCCCTATAGTCTTCAAAGGGATCCGAAATATCTGTTCTCAGATACCACAGAAATAAGGCTAGAAAAGAGATCCACGAAATACAGATGTAACTCTGTGGGGGGAAGCCACACATCACAGAGCAGTTTCTCAGAATGCTTCTTTCCAGATTCCATCTAATGATATTTCCTTTTTCACCATAGCCCTCTATGGGCTTCCAAATATCACTTTGCCAATTCCACGAGAACTGTCTTAGCGAAAGGCTTCTTGAGGGGAAAGCTGTACCTCTCTGAGATGATTTCACAGAACACAAAGAAGTTTCTCAGAAAGCTTCTTTCTCTTTGTTATCGGAGGATATGTCCTTTGGCCCTATAGTCTTCAAAGCGATCCGAAATATCTGTTCTCAGATTCCACAGAAATAAGGCTAGCAAAGAGATCCACGAAAAACAGATGTAACTCTGTGAGTGGAAGTCACACATCACAGAGCAGTTTCTCAGAAAGCTTCTTTCCAGATTTCATCTGAGGATATTTCCTTTTTCACCATAGCCCTCTATGGACTTCCAAATATCACTGTGCCAATTCCACAAGAACTGTCTTAGCGAAAGGCTTTTTGAGGGGAAAGCTGCAACTCTGTGAGATGATTTCACAGAACACAAAGAAGTTACTCAGAAAGCTTCTTTCTCTTTGTTATCGGAGGATATTTCCTTTGGCCCTATAGTCTTCAAAGGGATCCGAAATATCTGTTCTCAGATTCCACAGAAATAAGGCTAGCAAAGTGATCCACGAAATACAGGTGTAACTCTGTGAGATGAATTCACAGAACACTAAGCAGTTTCTCAGAAAGCTTCTTTCCAGATTTCATCTGAGGATATTTCCTTTTTCACCATAGCCCTCTATGGGCTTCCAAATATCACTTTGCCAATTCCACGAGAACTGACTTAGCGAAAGGCCTCTTGAGGGAAAAGCTGTAACTCTGTGAGATGATTTCACAGAACACAAAGAAGTTTCTCAGAAAGCTTCTTTCAATTTGTTATCGGAGGATATTTCCTTTGGCCCTATAGTCTTCAAAGGGATCCGAAATATCTGTTCTCAGATTCCACAGAAAGAAGGCTAGCAAAGAGATCCAGGAAATACAGGTTTAACTCTGTGAGATGAATTAACAGAACACTAAGCAGTTTCTCAGAAAGCTTCTTTCCAGATTTCATCTGAGGATATTTCCTTTTTCAAAATAGCCCTCTATGGGCTTCCAAATATTACTTTGTCAATTCCAAAAGACCTGTCTTAGCGAAAGGCTTCTTGAGGGGAAAGCTGTAACTCTGTGAGTTGATTTCACAGAACACAAAGATGTTTCTCAGAAAGCTTCTTTCTCTTTGTTATCGGAGGATATTTCCTTTGGCCCTATAGTCTTCAAAGGGATCCGAAATATCTGTTCTCAGATTCCACAGAAATAAGGCTTGCAAAGAGATCCACGAAATACAGATGTAACTCTGTGAGATGAATTAACAGAACACTAAGCAGTTTCTCAGAAAGCTTCTTTCCAGATTTCATCTGAGGATATTTCCTTTTTCACCATAGCCCTCTATGGGCTTCCAAATATCACTTTGCCAATTCCACGAGAACTGACTTAGCGAAAGGCTTCTTGAGGGAAAAGCTGTAACTCTGTGAGATGATTTCACAGAACACAAAGAAGTTTCTCAGAAAGCTTCTTTCAATTTGTTATCGGAGGATATTTCCTTTGGCCCTATATTCTTCAAAGGGATCCGAAATATCTGTTCTCAGATTCCACAGAAATAAGGCTAACAAAGAGATCCAGGAAATACAGATGTAACTCTGTGAGATGAATTAACAGAACACTAAGCTTTTTCTCAGAAAGTTCTTTCCAGATGTCTTCTGAGGATATTTCCTTTTTCACCATAGCCCTCTATGGGCTTCCAAATATCACTTTGCCAATTCCACAAGAACTGTCTTAGCGAAAGGCTTCTTGAGGGGAAAGCTGTAACTCTGTGAGATGATTTCACAGAACACAAAGAAGTTTCTCAGAAAGCTTCTTTCTCTTTGTTATCGGAGGATATGTCCTTTGGCCCTATAGTCTTGAAAGGGATCTGAAATATCTGTTCTCAGATTCCACAGAAATAAGGCTATCAAAGAGATCCACGAAAAACAGATGTAAATCTGTGAGTGGAAGTCACACATCACAGAGCAGTTTCTCAGAAAGCTTCTTTCCAGATTTCATCTGAGGATATTTCCTTTTTCACCATAGCCCTCAATGGGCTTGGAAATATCAATTTGCCAATTCCACAAGAACTGTCTTAGCGAAAGGCTTTTTGAGGGGAAAGCTGTAACTCTGTGAGATGATTTCACAGAACACAAAGAAGTTTCTCAGAAAGCTTCTTTCTCTTTGTTATCGGAGGATATTTCCTTTGGCCCTATAGTCTTCAAAGGGTTCCGAAATATCTGTTTTCAGATTCCACAGAAATAAGGCTAACAAAGAGATCCACGAAATACAGATGTAACTCTGTGAGATGAATTAACAAAACACTAAGCAGTTTCTCAGAAAGCTTCTTTCCAGATTTCATCTGAGGATATTTCCTTTTTCAAAATAGCCCTCTATGGGCTTCCAAATATCACTTTGCCAATTCCACAAGAACTGTCTTAGCGAAAGGCTTCTTGAGGGGAAAGCTGAAACTATGTGAGATGATTTCACAGAACACAAAGAAGTTCCTCAGAAAGCTTCTTTCTCTTTGTTATCGGAGGTATTTACTTTGGCCCTATAGTCTTCAAAGGGATCCGAAATATCTGTTCTCAGATTCCACAGAAATAAGGCTAGCAAAGAGATCCACGAAATACAGGTTTAACTCTGTGAGATGAATTAACAGAACACTAAGCAGGTTCTCAGAAAGCTTCTTTCCAGATTTCATCTGAGGATATTTCCTTTTTCAAAATAGCCCTCTATGGGCTTCCAAATATTACTTTGCCAATTCCACAAGAACTGTCTTAGCGAAAGGCTTCTTGAGGGGAAAGCTGTAACTCTGTGAGATGATTTCACAGAACACAAAGAAGTTTCTCAGAAAGCTTCTTTCTCTTTGTTATCGGAGGATATGTCCTTTGGCCCTATAGTCTTCAAAGGGATCTGAAATATCTGTTCTCAGATTCCACAGAAATAAGGCTATCAAAGAGATCCACGAAAAACAGATGTAAATCTGTGAGTGGAAGTCACACATCACAGAGCAGTTTCTCAGAAAGCTTCTTTCCAGATTTCATCTGAGGATATTTCCTTTTTCACCATAGCCCTCAATGGGCTTGGAAATATCAATTTGCCAATTCCACAAGAACTGTCTTAGCGAAAGGCTTCTTGAGGGGAAAGCTGTAACTCTGTGAGATGATTTCACAGAACACAAAGAAGTTTCTCAGAGCTTCTTTCTCTTTGTTATCGGAGGATATTTTCTTTGGCCCTATTGTCTTCAAAGGGATCCGAAATAACTGTTCTCAGATTCCACAGAAATAAGGCTAGCAAAGAGATCCACGAAATACAGATGTAACTCTGTGAGATGAATTAACAGAACACTAAGCAGTTTCTCAGAAAGCTTCTTTCCAGATTTCATCTGAGGATAGTTCCTTTTTCACCATAGCCTTCTATGGGCTTCCAAATATCACTTTGCCAATTCCACAAGAACTGTCTTAGCGAAAGGCTTCTTGAGGGGAAAGCTGTAACTCTGTGAGATGATTTCACAGAACACAAAGAGGTTTCTCAGAAAGCTTCTTTTTCTTTGTTATCGGAGGATATTTCCTTTGGCCCTATAGTCTTCAAAGGGATCCGAAATATCTGTTCTCAGATTCCACAGAAATAAGGCTAGCAAAGAGATCCACGAAATACAGATGTAACTCTGTGACATGAATTAACAGAACACTAAGCAGTTTCTCAGAATGTTTCTTTCCAGATTTCATCTGAGGATATTTCCTTTTTCACCATAGCCCTCTATGGGCTTCCAAATATCACTTTGTCAATCCCACAAGAACTGTCTTAGCGAAAGGCTTCTTGAGGGGAAAGCTGTAACTCTGTGAGATGATTTCACAGAACACAAACAGTTTTCCCAGAAAGCTTCTTTCTCTTTGTTATCGGAGGATATTTCCTTTGGCCCTATAGTCTTCAAAGGGATCCGAAATATCTGTTCTCAGATACCACAGAAATAAGGCTAGCAAAGAGATCCACGAAATACAGATGTAACTCTGTGGGTGGAAGTCACACATCACAGAGCAGTTTCTCAGAAAGCTTCTTTCCAGATTCCATCTAAGGATATTTCCTTTTCCACCATAGCCCTCTATGGGCTTCAAAATATCACTTTGCCAATTCCACAAGAACTGTCTTAGCGAAAGGCTTCTTGAGGGGAAAGCTGTAACTCTGTGAGATGATTTCACAGAACACAAAGAAGTTTCTCAGCGCTTCTTTCTCTTTGTTATCGGAGGATATTTTCTTTGGCCCTGTAGACTTCAAAGGGATCCGAAATATCTGTTCTCAGATTCCACAGAAATAAGGCTAGCAAAGAGATTCACGAAATACAGATGTAACTCTGTGAGATGAATTAACAGAACACTAAGCAGTTTCTCAGAAAGCTTCTTTCCAGATTTCATCTGAGTATATTTCCTTTTTCACCATAGCCTTCTATGGGCTTCCAAATATCACTTTGCCAATTCCACAAGAACTGTCTTAGCGAAAGGCTTCTTGGGGGGAAAGCTGTAAATCTGTGAGATGATTTCACACAACACAAAGAAGTTTCTCAGAAGGCTTCTTCCTCTTTGTTATCGGAGGATATTTCCTTTGGCCCCATAGACTTTAAAGGGATCCGAAATATCTGTTCTCAGATTCCAGAGAAATAAGGCTAGCAAAGAGATCCACGAAATATAGATGTAACTCTGTGAGATGAATTAACAGAACACTAAGCAGTTTCTCAGAAAGCTTCTTTCCAGATTTCATCTGAGGATATTTCCTTTTTCAGCATAGCCCTCTATGGGCTTCCAAATATCACTTTGTCAATTCCAAAAGAACTGTCTTAGCGAAAGGCTTCTTGAGGGGAAAGCTGTAACTCTGTGAGATGATTTCACAGAACACAAAGAAGTTTCTCAGAGCTTCTTTCTCTTTGTTATCGGAGGATATTTTCTTTGGCCCTATAGTCTTCAAAGGGATCCGAAATATCTGTTCTCAGATTCCACAGAAATAAGGCTAGCAAAGAGATCCACGAAATACAGATGTAACTCTGTGAGATGAATTAACAGAACACTAAGCAGTTTCTCAGAAAGCTTCTTTCCAGATTTCATCTGAGGATATTTCCTTTTTCACCATAGCCCTCTACGGGCTTCCAAATATCACTTTACCAATTCCACGAGAACTGTCTTATCGAAAGGCTTCTTGAGGGGAAAGCTGTAACTCTGTGAGATGATTTCACAGAACACAAAGAATTTTCTCAGAAAGCTTCTTTCTCTTTGTTATCGGAGGATATTTCCTTTGGCCCTATAGTCTTCAAAGGGATCCGAAATATCTGGTCTCAGATTCCGCAGAAATAAGGCTAGCAAAGAGATCCACGAAATACAGGTTTAACTCTGTGAGATGAATTAACAGAACACTAAGCAGTGTCTCAGAAAGCTTCTTTCCAGATTTCATCTGAGGATATTTCCTTTTTCAAAATTGCCCTCTATGGGCTTCTAAATATCACTTTGCCAATTCCACAAGAACTGTCTTAGCGAAAGGCTTCTTGAGGGGAAAGCTGTAACTCTGTGAGATGATTTCACAGAACACAAAGAAGTTTCTCAGGAAGCTTCTTTCTCTTTGTTATCGGAGGATATTTCCTTTGGCCCTATTGTCTTCAAAGGGATCCGAAATATCTGTTCTAAGATTCCACAGAAATAAGGAGAGCAAAGAGATACACGAAATACAGAGGTAACTCTGTGAGATGAATTAACAGAACACTGAGCAGTTTCTCAGAAAGCTTCTTTCCAGATTACATCTAAGGATATTTCCTTTTTCACCATAGCCCTCTATGGGCTTCAAAATATCACTTTGCCAATTCCACAAGAACTGTCTTAGCGAAAGGCTTCTTGAGGGGAAAGCTGTAACTCTGTGAGATGATTTCACAGAACACAAAGAGGTTTCTCAGAAAGCTTCTTTCTCTTTGTTATCGGAGGATATTTCCTTTGGCCCTATAGTCTTCAAAGGGATCCGAAATATCTGTTCTCAGATTCCACAGAAATAAGGCTAGCAAAGAGATCCACGAAATACAGATGTAACTCTGTGAGATGAATTAACAGAACACTAAGCAGTTTCTCAGAAAGCTTCTTTCCAGATTTCATCTGAGGATATTTCCTTTTTCACCATAGCCCTCTACGGGCTTCCAAATATCACTTTACCAATTCCACGAGAACTGTCTTATCGAAAGGCTTCTTGAGGGGAAAGCTGTAACTCTGTGAGATGATTTCACAGAACACAAAGAATTTTCTCAGAAAGCTTCTTTCTCTTTGTTATCGGAGGATATTTCCTTTGGCCCTATAGTCTTCAAAGGGATCCGAAATATCTGGTCTCAGATTCCGCAGAAATAAGGCTAGCAAAGAGATCCACGAAATACAGGTTTAACTCTGTGAGATGAATTAACAGAACACTAAGCAGTGTCTCAGAAAGCTTCTTTCCAGATTTCATCTGAGGATATTTCCTTTTTCAAAATTGCCCTCTATGGGCTTCTAAATATCACTTTGCCAATTCCACAAGAACTGTCTTAGCGAAAGGCTTCTTGAGGGGAAAGCTGTAACTCTGTGAGATGATTTCACAGAACACAAAGAAGTTTCTCAGGAAGCTTCTTTCTCTTTGTTATCGGAGGATATTTCCTTTGGCCCTATTGTCTTCAAAGGGATCCGAAATATCTGTTCTAAGATTCCACAGAAATAAGGAGAGCAAAGAGATACACGAAATACAGAGGTAACTCTGTGAGATGAATTAACAGAACACTGAGCAGTTTCTCAGAAAGCTTCTTTCCAGATTACATCTAAGGATATTTCCTTTTTCACCATAGCCCTCTATGGGCTTCAAAATATCACTTTGCCAATTCCACAAGAACTGTCTTAGCGAAAGGCTTCTTGAGGGGAAAGCTGTAACTCTGTGAGATGATTTCACAGAACACAAAGAGGTTTCTCAGAAAGCTTCTTTCTCTTTGTTATCGGAGGATATTTCCTTTGGCCCTATAGTCTTCAAAGGGATCCGAAATATCTGTTCTCAGATTCCACAGAAATAAGGCTAGCAAAGAGATCCACGAAATACAGATGTAACTCTGTGAGATGAATTAACACAACACTAAGCAGTTTCTCAGAATGTTTCTTTCCAGATTTCATCTGAGGATATTTCCTTTTTCACCATAGCCCTCTATGGGCTTCCAAATATCACTTTGCCAGTCCCACAAGAACTGTCTTAGCGAAAAGCTTCTTGAGGGGAAAGCAGTAACTCTGTGAGATGATTTCACAGAACACAAACAGTTTTCTCAGAAAGCTTCTTTCTCTTTGTTATCGGAGGATATTTCCTTTGGCCCTATAGACTTTAAAGGGATCTGAAATATCTGTTCTCAGATTCCACAGAAATAAGGCTAGCAAAGAGATCCACGAATACAGATGTAACTCTGTGAGATGAATCAACAGAACACTAAGCAGTTTCTCAGAAAGCTTCTTTCCAGATTTCATCTGAGGATATTTCCTTTTTCAAAATAGCCCTCTAAGGGCTTCCAAATATCACTTTGCCAATTCCACGAGAACTGTCTTAGCGAAAGGCTTCTTGAGGGGAAAGCTGTAACTCTGTGAGATGATTTCACAGAACACAAAGAAGTTTCTCAGAAAGCTTCTTTCTCTTTGTTATCGGAGGATATTTCCTTTGGCCCTATAGTCTTCAAAGGGATCCGAAATATCTGTTCTCAGATACCACAGAAATAAGGCTAGAAAAGAGATCCACGAAATACAGATGTAACTCTGTGGGGGGAAGTCACACATCACAGAGCAGTTTCTCAGAAAGCTTCTTTCCAGATTCCATCTAATGATATTTCCTTTTTCACCATAGCCCTCTATGGGCTTCCAAATATCACTTTGCCAATTCCACGAGAACTGTCTTAGCGAAAGGCTTCTTGAGGGGAAAGCTGTACCTCTCTGAGATGATTTCACAGAACACAAAGAAGTTTCTCAGAAAGCTTCTTTCTCTTTGTTATCGGAGGATATGTCCTTTGGCCCTATAGTCTTCAAAGCGATCCGAAATATCTGTTCTCAGATTCCACAGAAATAAGGCTAGCAAAGAGATCCACGAAAAACAGATGTAACTCTGTGAGTGGAAGTCACACATCACAGAGCAGTTTCTCAGAAAGCTTCTTTCCAGATTTCTTCTGAGGATATTTCCTTTTTCACCATAGCCCTCTATGGACTTCCAAATATCACTGTGCCAATTCCACAAGAACTGTCTTAGCGAAAGGCTTTTTGAGGGGAAAGCTGTAACTCTGTGAGATGATTTCACAGAACACAAAGAAGTTACTCAGAAAGCTTCTTTCTCTTTGTTATCGGAGGATATTTCCTTTGGCCCTATAGACTTCAAAGGGATCCGAAATATCTGTTCTCAGATTCCACAGAAATAAGGCTAGCAAAGTGATCCACGAAATACAGGTGTAACTCTGTGAGATGAATTAACAGAACACTAAGCAGTTTCTCAGAAAGCTTCTTTCCAGATTTCATCTGAGGATATTTCCTTTTTCACCATAGCCCTCTATGGGCTTCCAAATATCACTTTGCCAATTCCACGAGAACTGACTTAGCGAAAGGCCTCTTGAGGGAAAAGCTGTAACTCTGTGAGATGATTTCACAAACACAAAGAAGTTTCTCAGAAAGCTTCTTTCAATTTGTTATCGGAGGATATTTCCTTTGGCCCTATAGTCTTCAAAGGGATCCGAAATATCTGTTCTCAGATTCCACAGAAAGAAGGCTAGCAAAGAGATCCAGGAAATACAGGTTTAACTCTGTGAGATGAATTAACAGAACACTAAGCAGTTTCTCAGAAAGCTTCTTTCCAGATTTCATCTGAGGATATTTCCTTTTTCAAAATAGCCCTCTATGGGCTTCCAAATATTACTTTGTCAATTCCAAAAGACCTGTCTTAGCGAAAGGCTTCTTGAGGGGAAAGCTGTAACTCTGTGAGATGATTTCACAGAACACAAAGATGTTTCTCAGAAAGCTTCTTTCTCTTTGTTATCGGAGGATATTTCCTTTGGCCCTATAGTCTTCAAAGGGATCCGAAATATCTGTTCTCAGATTCCACAGAAATAAGGCTTGCAAAGAGATCCACGAAATACAGATGTAACTCTGTGAGATGAATTAACAGAACACTAAGCAGTTTCTCAGAAAGCTTCTTTCCAGATTTCATCTGAGGATATTTCCTTTTTCACCATAGCCCTCTATGGGCTTCCAAATATCACTTTGCCAATTCCACGAGAACTGACTTAGCGAAAGGCTTCTTGAGGGAAAAGCTGTAACTCTGTGAGATGATTTCACAGAACACAAAGAAGTTTCTCAGAAAGCTTCTTTCAATTTGTTATCGGAGGATATTTCCTTTGGCCCTATATTCTTCAAAGGGATCCGAAATATCTGTTCTCAGATTCCACAGAAATAAGGCTAACAAAGAGATCCAGGAAATACAGATGTAACTCTGTGAGATGAATTAACAGAACACTAAGCTTTTTCTCAGAAAGTTCTTTCCAGATGTCTTCTGAGGATATTTCCTTTTTCACCATAGCCCTCTATGGGCTTCCAAATATCACTTTGCCAATTCCACAAGAACTGTCTTAGCGAAAGGCTTCTTGAGGGGAAAGCTGTAACTCTGTGAGATGATTTCACAGAACACAAAGAAGTTTCTCAGAAAGCTTCTTTCTCTTTGTTATCGGAGGATATGTCCTTTGGCCCTATAGTCTTGAAAGGGATCTGAAATATCTGTTCTCAGATTCCACAGAAATAAGGCTATCAAAGAGATCCACGAAAAACAGATGTAAATCTGTGAGTGGAAGTCACACATCACAGAGCAGTTTCTCAGAAAGCTTCTTTCCAGATTTCATCTGAGGATATTTCCTTTTTCACCATAGCCCTCAATGGGCTTGGAAATATCAATTTGCCAATTCCACAAGAACTGTCTTAGCGAAAGGCTTTTTGAGGGGAAAGCTGTAACTCTGTGAGATGATTTCACAGAACACAAAGAAGTTTCTCAGAAAGCTTCTTTCTCTTTGTTATCGGAGGATATTTCCTTTGGCCCTATAGTCTTCAAAGGGTTCCGAAATATCTGTTTTCAGATTCCACAGAAATAAGGCTAACAAAGAGATCCACGAAATACAGATGTAACTCTGTGAGATGAATTAACAAAACACTAAGCAGTTTCTCAGAAAGCTTCTTTCCAGATTTCATCTGAGGATATTTCCTTTTTCAAAATAGCCCTCTATGGGCTTCCAAATATCACTTTGCCAATTCCACAAGAACTGTCTTAGCGAAAGTCTTCTTGAGGGGAAAGCTGAAACTATGTGAGATGATTTCACAGAACACAAAGAAGTTCCTCAGAAAGCTTCTTTCTCTTTGTTATCGGAGGTATTTCCTTTGGCCCTATAGTCTTCAAAGGGATCCGAAATATCTGTTCTCAGATTCCACAGAAATAAGGCTAGCAAAGAGATCCACGAAATACAGGTTTAACTCTGTGAGATGAATTAACAGAACACTAAGCAGGTTCTCAGAAAGCTTCTTTCCAGATTTCATCTGAGGATATTTCCTTTTTCAAAATAGCCCTCTATGGGCTTCCAAATATTACTTTGCCAATTCCACAAGAACTGTCTTAGCGAAAGGCTTCTTGAGGGGAAAGCTGTAACTCTGTGAGATGATTTCACAGAACACAAAGAAGTTTCTCAGAAAGCTTCTTTCTCTTTGTTATCGGAGGATATGTCCTTTGGCCCTGTAGTCTTCAAAGGGATCTGAAATATCTGTTCTCAGATTCCACAGAAATAAGGCTATCAAAGAGATCCACGAAAAACAGATGTAAATCTGTGAGTGGAAGTCACACATCACAGAGCAGTTTCTCAGAAAGCTTCTTTCCAGATTTCATCTGAGGATATTTCCTTTTTCACCATAGCCCTCAATGGGCTTGGAAATATCAATTTGCCAATTCCACAAGAACTGTCTTAGCGAAAGGCTTCTTGAGGGGAAAGCTGTAACTCTGTGAGATGATTTCACAGAACACAAAGAAGTTTCTCAGAGCTTCTTTCTCTTTGTTATCGGAGGATATTTTCTTTGGCCCTATTGTCTTCAAAGGGATCCGAAATAACTGTTCTCAGATTCCACAGAAATAAGGCTAGCAAAGAGATCCACGAAATACAGATGTAACTCTGTGAGATGAATTAACAGAACACTAAGCAGTTTCTCAGAAAGCTTCTTTCCAGATTTCATCTGAGGATAGTTCCTTTTTCACCATAGCCTTCTATGGGCTTCCAAATATCACTTTGCCAATTCCACAAGAACTGTCTTAGCGAAAGGCTTCTTGAGGGGAAAGCTGTAACTCTGTGAGATGATTTCACAGAACACAAAGAGGTTTCTCAGAAAGCTTCTTTTTCTTTGTTATCGGAGGATATTTCCTTTGGCCCTATAGTCTTCAAAGGGATCCGAAATATCTGTTCTCAGATTCCACAGAAATAAGGCTAGCAAAGAGATCCACGAAATACAGATGTAACTCTGTGACATGAATTAACAGAACACTAAGCAGTTTCTCAGAATGTTTCTTTCCAGATTTCATCTGAGGATATTTCCTTTTTCACCATAGCCCTCTAAGGGCTTCCAAATATCACTTTGTCAATCCCACAAGAACTGTCTTAGCGAAAGGCTTCTTGAGGGGAAAGCTGTAACTCTGTGAGATGATTTCACAGAACACAAACAGTTTTCCCAGAAAGCTTCTTTCTCTTTGTTATCGGAGGATATTTCCTTTGGCCCTATAGTCTTCAAAGGGATCCGAAATATCTGTTCTCAGATACCACAGAAATAAGGCTAGCAAAGAGATCCACGAAATACAGATGTAACTCTGTGGGTGGAAGTCACACATCACAGAGCAGTTTCTCAGAAAGCTTCTTTCCAGATTCCATCTAAGGATATTTCCTTTTCCACCATAGCCCTCTATGGGCTTCAAAATATCACTTTGCCAATTCCACAAGAACTGTCTTAGGGAAAGGCTTCTTGAGGGGAAAGCTGTAACTCTGTGAGATGATTTCACAGAACACAAAGAAGTTTCTCAGAGCTTCTTTCTCTTTGTTATCGGAGGATATTTTCTTTGGCCCTGTAGACTTCAAAGGGATCCGAAATATCTGTTCTCAGATTCCACAGAAATAAGGCTAGCAAAGAGATTCACGAAATACAGATGTAACTCTGTGAGATGAATTAACAGAACACTAAGCAGTTTCTCAGAAAGCTTCTTTCCAGATTTCATCTGAGTATATTTCCTTTTTCACCATAGCCTTCTATGGGCTTCCAAATATCACTTTGCCAATTCCACGAGAACTGTCTTAGCGAAAGGCTTCTTGGGGGGAAAGCTGTAAATCTGTGAGATGATTTCACACAACACAAAGAAGTTTCTCAGAAGGCTTCTTCCTCTTTGTTATCGGAGGATATTTCCTTTGGCCCCATAGACTTTAAAGGGATCCGAAATATCTGTTCTCAGATTCCACAGAAAAAAGGCTAGCAAAGAGATCCACGAAATATAGATGTAACTCTGTGAGATGAATTAACAGAACACTAAGCAGTTTCTCAGAAAGCTTCTTTCCAGATTTCATCTGAGGATATTTCCTTTTTCACCATAGCCCTCTATGGGCTTCCAAATATCACTTTGTCAATTCCAAAAGAACTGTCTTAGCGAAAGGCTTCTTGAGGGGAAAGCTGTAACTCTGTGAGATGATTTCACAGAACACAAAGAAGTTTCTCAGAGCTTCTTTCTCTTTGTTATCGGAGGATATTTTCTTTGGCCCTATAGTCTTCAAAGGGATCCGAAATATCTGTTCTCAGATTCCACAGAAATAAGGCTAGCAAAGAGATCCACGAAATACAGATGTAACTCTGTGAGATGAATTAACAGAACACTAAGCAGTTTCTCAGAAAGCTTCTTTACAGATTTCATCTGAGGATATTTCCTTTTTCACCATAGCCCTCTATGGGCTTCCAAATATCACTTTGCCAATTCCACGAGAACTGTCTTATCGAAAGGCTTCTTGAGGGGAAAGCTGTAACTCTGTGAGATGATTTCACAGAACACAAAGAATTTTCGCAGAAAGCTTCTTTCTTTTTTTTATCGGAGGATATTTCCTTTGGCCCTATAGTCTTCAAAGGGATCCGAAATATCTGTTCTCAGATTCCACAGAAATAAGTCTAGCAAAGAGATCCACGAAATACAGATGTAACTCTGTGGGTGGAAGTCACACATCACAGAGCAGTTTCTCAGAAAGCTTCTTTCCAGATTTCATCTGAGGATATTTCCTTTTTCACCATAGCCCTCTATGGGCTTCCAAATATCACTTTGCCAATTCCACGAGAACTGTCTTAGCGAAAGGCTTCTTGAGGGGAAAGCTGTAACTCTGTGAGATGATTTCACAGAACACAAAGAAGTTTCTCAGAAAGCTTCTTTCTCTTTGTTATCGGAGGATATTTCCTTTGGCCCTATAGTCTTCAAAGGGTTCCGAAATATCTGTTTTCAGATTCCACAGAAGTAAGGCTAGCAAAGAGATCCACGAAATACAGATGTAACTCTGTGAGATGAATTAACAAAACACTAAGCAGTTTCTCAGAAAGCTTCTTTCCAGATTTCATCTGAGGATATTTCCTTTTTCACCATAGCCCTCTATGGGCTTCCAAATATCACTTTGCCAATTCCACAATTACTGTCTTAGCGAAAGGCTTCTTGAGGGGAAAGCTGAAACTCTGTGAGATGATTTCACAGAACACAGAGAAGTTCCTCAGAAAGCTTCTTTCTCTTTGTTATCGGAGGATATTTCCTTTGGCCCTATAGTCTTCAAAGGGATCCGAAATATCTGTTCTCAGATTCCACAGAAATAAGGCTAGCAAAGAGATCCACGAAATACAGGTTTAACTCTGTGAGATGAATTAACAGAACACTAAGCAGTTTCTCAGAAAGCTTCTTTCCAGATTTCCTCTGAGGATATTTCCTTTTTCAAAATAGCCCTCTATGGGCTTCCAAATATTACTTTGTCAATTCCAAAACAACTGTCTTAGCGAAAGGCTTCTTGAGGGGAAAGCTGTAACTCTGTGAGATGATTTCACAGAACACAAAGATGTTTCTCAGAAAGCTTCTTTCTCTTTGTTATCGGAGGATATTTCCTTTGGCCCTATAGTCTTCAAAGGGATCCGAAATATCTGTTCTCAGATTCCGCAGAAATAAGGCTAGCACAGAGATCCACGAAATACAGATGTAACTCTGTGAGATGAATTAACAGAACACTAAGCAGTTTCTCAGAAAGCTTCTTTCCAGATTTCATCTGAGGATATTTCCTTTTTCAAAATTGCCCTCTATGGGCTTCCAAATATCACTTTGCCAATTCCACAAGAACTGTCTTAGCGAAAGGCTTCTTGAGCGGAAAGCTGTAACTCTGTGAGATGATTTCACAGAACACAAAGAAGTTTCTCAGAAAGCTTCTTTCTCTTTGTTATCGGAGGATATTTCCTTTGGCCCTATTGTCTTCAAAGGGATCCGAAATATCTGTTCTCAGATTCCACAGAAATAAGGCTTGCAAAGAGATCCACGAAATACAGAGGTAACTTTGTGAGATGAATTAACAGAACACTAAGCAGTTTCTCAGAAATCTTCTTTCCAGATTTCATCTGAGGATATTTCCCTTTTCACCATAGCCCTCTATGGGCTTCCAAATATCACTTTTCCAATTCCACAAGAACTGTCTTAGCGAAAGGCTTCTTGAGGGGAAAGCTGTAACTCTGTGAGATGATTTCACAGAACACAAAGAAGTTTCTCAGAAAGCTTCTTTCTCTTTGTTATCGGAGGATATTTCCTTTGGCCCTGTAGTCTTCAAAGGGATCTGAAATATCTGTTCTCAGATTCCACAGAAATAAGGCTAGCAAAGAGATCCACGAAATACAGATGTAACTCTGTGAGTGGAAGTCACACATCACAGAGCAGTTTCTCAGAAAGCTTCTTTCCAGATTTCATCTGAGGATATTTCCTTTTTCAACATAGCCCTCTATGGACTTCCAAATATCACTTTGCCAATTCAACAAGAACTGTATTAGCGAAAGGCTTCTTGAGGGGAAAGCTGTAACTCTGTGAGATGATTTCAGAGAACACAAAGAAGTTTCGCAGAAAGCTTCTTTCTCTTTGTTATCGGAGGATATTTCCTTTGGCCCTATAGTCTTCAAAGATATCCGAAATATCTGTTCTCAGATTCCACAGAAATAAGGCTAGCAAAGAGATCCACGAAAAACAGATGTAACTCTGTGGGTGGAAGTCACACATCACAGAGCAGTTTCTCAGAAAGCTTCTTTCCAGATTTCATCTGAGGATATTTCCTTTTTCACCATAGCCCTCTATGGACTTCCAAATATCACTGTGCCAATTCCACAGGAACTGTCTTAGCGAAAGGCTTTTTGAGGGGAAAGCTGTAACTTTGTGAGATGATTTCACAGAACACAAAGAAGTTTCTCAGAAAGCTTCTTTCTCTTTTTTATCGGAGGTTATTTCCTTTGGCCCTATAGTCTTCAAAGGGTTCCGAAATATCTGTTTTCAGATTCCACAGAAATAAGGCTAGCAAAGAGATCCACGAAATACAGATGTAAGTCTGTGAGATGAATTAACAAAACACTAAGCAGTTTCTCAGAAAGCTTCTTTTCAGATTTCATCTGAGGATATTTCCTTTTTCACCATTGGCCTCTATGGGCTTCCAAATATCACTTTGCCAATTCCACAAGAACTGTCTTAGCGAAAGGCTTCTTGAGGGGAAAGCTGTAACTCTGTGAGATGATATCACAGAACACAAAGAAGTTTCTCAGAAAGCTTCTTTCTCTTTGTTATCGGAGGATATTTCCTTTGGCCCTATAGTCTTCAAAGGGATCCGAAATATCTGTTCTCAGATTCCACAGAAATAAGGCTAGCAAAGTGATCCACGAAATACAGGTGTAACTCTGTGAGATGAATTAACTGAACACTAAGCAGTTTCTCAGAAAGCTTCTTTCCAGATTTCATCTGAGGATATTTCCTTTTTCACCATAGCCCTCTATGGGCTTCCAAATATCACTTTGCCAATTCCACGAGAACTGACTTAGTGAAAGGCTTCTTGAGGGGAAAGCTGTAACTCTGTGAGATGATTTCACAGAACACAAAGAAGTTTCTCAGAAAGCTTCTTTCAATTTGTTATCGGAGGATATTTCTTTTGGCCCTATAGTCTTCAAAGAGATCCGAAATATCTGTTCTCAGATTCCACAGAAATAAGGCTAACAAAGAGATCCAGGAAATACAGATGTAACTCTGTGAGATGAATTAAGAGAACACTAAGCAGTTTCTCAGAAAGTTCTTTCCAGATTTCTTCTGAGGATATTTCCTTTTTCACCATAGCCATCTATGGGCTTCCAAATATCACTTTGCCAATTCCACAAGAACTGTCTTAGCGAAAGGCTTCTTGAGGGGAAAGCTGTAACTCTGTGAGATGATTTCACAGAACACAAAGAAGTTTCTCAGAAAGCTTCTTTCTCTTTGTTATCGGAGGATATGTCCTTTGTCCCTATAGTCTTCAAAGGGATCTGAAATATCTGTTCTCAGATTCCACAGAAATAGGATATCAAAGAAATCCACGAAAAACAGATGTAAATCTGTGAGTGGAAGTCACACATCACAGAGCAGTTTCTCAGAAAGCTTCCTTCCAGATTTCATCTGAGTATATTTCCTTTTTCACCATAGCCCTCAATGGGCTTGGAAATATCAATTTGCCAATTCCACAAGAACTGTCTTAGCGAAAGGCTTTTTGAGGGGAAAGCTGTAACTCTGTGAGATGATTTCACAGAACACAAAGAAGTTTCTCAGAAAGCTTCTTTCTCTTTGTTATCGGAGGATATTTCCTTTGGCCCTATAGTCTTCAAAGGGTTCCGAAATATCTGTTTTCAGATTCCACAGAAATAAGGCTAGCAAAGAGATCCACGAAATACAGATGTAACTCTGTGAGATGAATTAACAAAATACTAAGCAGTTTCTCAGAAAGCTTCTTTCCAGATTTCATCTGAGGATATTTCCTTTTTCACCATAGCCCTCTATGGGCTTCCAAATATCACTTTGCCAATTCCACAATTACTGTCTTAGCGAAAGGCTTCTTGAGGGGAAAGCTGAAACTCTGTGAGATGATTTCACAGAACACAGAGAAGTTCCTCAGAAAGCTTCTTTCTCTTTGTTATCGGAGGATATTTCCTTTGGCCCTATAGTCTTCAAAGGGATCCGAAATATCTGTTCTCAGATTCCACAGAAATAAGGCTAGCAAAGAGATCCACGAAATACAGGTTTAACTCTGTGAGATGAATTAACAGAACACTAAGCAGTTTCTCAGAAAGCTTCTTTCCAGATTTCCTCTGAGGATATTTCCTTTTTCAAAATAGCCCTCTATGGGCTTCCAAATATTACTTTGTCAATTCCAAAAGAACTGTCTTAGCGAAAGGCTTCTTGAGGGGAAAGCTGTAACTCTGTGAGATGATTTCACAGAACACAAAGATGTTTCTCAGAAAGCTTCTTTCTCTTTGTTATCGGAGGATATTTCCTTTGGCCCTATAGTCTTCAAAGGGATCCGAAATATCTGTTCTCAGATTCCGCAGAAATAAGGCTAGCAAAGAGATCCACGAAATACAGATGTAACTCTGTGAGATGAATTAACAGAACACTAAGCAGTTTCTCAGAAAGCTTCTTTCCAGATTTCATCTGAGGATATTTCCTTTTTCAAAATTGCCCTCTATGGGCTTCCAAATATCACTTTGCCAATTCCACAAGAACTGTCTTAGCGAAAGGCTTCTTGAGCGGAAAGCTGTAACTCTGTGAGATGATTTCACAGAACACAAAGAAGTTTCTCAGAAAGCTTCTTTCTCTTTGTTATCGGAGGATATTTCCTTTGGCCCTATTGTCTTCAAAGGGATCCGAAATATCTGTTCTCAGATTCCACAGAAATAAGGCTTGCAAAGAGATCCACGAAATACAGAGGTAACTTTGTGAGATGAATTAACAGAACACTAAGCAGTTTCTCAGAAATCTTCTTTCCAGATTTCATCTGAGGATATTTCCCTTTTCACCATAGCCCTCTATGGGCTTCCAAATATCACTTTTCCAATTCCACAAGAACTGTCTTAGCGAAAGGCTTCTTGAGGGGAAAGCTGTAACTCTGTGAGATGATTTCACAGAACACAAAGAAGTTTCTCAGAAAGCTTCTTTCTCTTTGTTATCGGAGGATATTTCCTTTGGCCCTATAGTCTTCAAAGGGATCTGAAATATCTGTTCTCAGATTCCACAGAAATAAGGCTAGCAAAGAGATCCACGAAATACAGATGTAACTCTGTGAGTGGAAGTCACACATCACAGAGCAGTTTCTCAGAAAGCTTCTTTCCAGATTTCATCTGAGGATATTTCCTTTTTCAACATAGCCCTCTATGGACTTCCAAATATCACTTTGCCAATTCAACAAGAACTGTATTAGCGAAAGGCTTCTTGAGGGGTAAGCTGTAACTCTGTGAGATGATTTCAGAGAACACAAAGAAGTTTCGCAGAAAGCTTCTTTCTCTTTGTTATCGGAGGATATTTCCTTTGGCCCTATAGTCTTCAAAGATATCCGAAATATCTGTTCTCAGATTCCACAGAAATAAGGCTAGAAAAGAGATCCACGAAAAACAGATGTAACTCTGTGGGTGGAAGTCACACATCACAGAGCAGTTTCTCAGAAAGCTTCTTTCCAGATTTCATCTGAGGATATTTCCTTTTTCACCATAGCCCTCTATGGACTTCCAAATATCACTGTGCCAATTCCACAGGAACTGTCTTAGCGAAAGGCTTTTTGAGGGGAAAGCTGTAACTTTGTGAGATGATTTCACAGAACACAAAGAAGTTTCTCAGAAAGCTTCTTTCTCTTTTTTATCGGAGGTTATTTCCTTTGGCCCTATAGTCTTCAAAGGGTTCCGAAATATCTGTTTTCAGATTCCACAGAAACAAGGCTAGCAAAGAGATCCACGAAATACAGATGTAAGTCTGTGAGATGAATTAACAAAACACTAAGCAGTTTCTCAGAAAGCTTCTTTTCAGATTTCATCTGAGGATATTTCCTTTTTCACCATTGGCCTCTATGGGCTTCCAAATATCACTTTGCCAATTCCACAAGAACTGTCTTAGCGAAAGGCTTCTTGAGGGGAAAGCTGTAACTCTGTGAGATGATATCACAGAACACAAAGAAGTTTCTCAGAAAGCTTCTTTCTCTTTGTTATCGGAGGATATTTCCTTTGGCCCTATAGTCTTCAAAGGGATCCGAAATATCTGTTCTCAGATTCCACAGAAATAAGGCTAGCAAAGTGATCCACGAAATACAGGTGTAACTCTGTGAGATGAATTAACTGAACACTAAGCAGTTTCTCAGAAAGCTTCTTTCCAGATTTCATCTGAGGATATTTCCTTTTTCACCATAGCCCTCTATGGGCTTCCAAATATCACTTTGCCAATTCCACGAGAACTGACTTAGTGAAAGGCTTCTTGAGGGGAAAGCTGTAACTCTGTGAGATGATTTCACAGAACACAAAGAAGTTTCTCAGAAAGCTTCTTTCAATTTGTTATCGGAGGATATTTCCTTTGGCCCTATAGTCTTCAAAGAGATCCGAAATATCTGTTCTCAGATTCCACAGAAATAAGGCTAACAAAGAGATCCAGGAAATACAGATGTAACTCTGTGAGATGAATTAAGAGAACACTAAGCAGTTTCTCAGAAAGTTCTTTCCAGATTTCTTCTGAGGATATTTCCTTTTTCACCATAGCCATCTATGGGCTTCCAAATATCACTTTGCCAATTCCACAAGAACTGTCTTAGCGAAAGGCTTCTTGAGGGGAAAGCTGTAACTCTGTGAGATGATTTCACAGAACACAAAGAAGTTTCTCAGAAAGCTTCTTTCTCTTTGTTATCGGAGGATATGTCCTTTGTCCCTATAGTCTTCAAAGGGATCTGAAATATCTGTTCTCAGATTCCACAGAAATAGGATATCAAAGAAATCCACAAAAAACAGATGTAAATCTGTGAGTGGAAGTCACACATCACAGAGCAGTTTCTCAGAAAGCTTCCTTCCAGATTTCATCTGAGTATATTTCCTTTTTCACCATAGCCCTCAATGGGCTTGGAAATATCAATTTGCCAATTCCACAAGAACTGTCTTAGCGAAAGGCTTTTTGAGGGGAAAGCTGTAACTCTGTGAGATGATTTCACAGAACACAAAGAAGTTTCTCAGAAAGCTTCTTTCTCTTTGTTATCGGAGGATATTTCCTTTGGCCCTATAGTCTTCAAAGGGTTCCGAAATATCTGTTTTCAGATTCCACAGAAATAAGGCTAGCAAAGAGATCCACGAAATACAGATGTAACTCTGTGAGATGAATTAACAAAATACTAAGCAGTTTCTCAGAAAGCTTCTTTCCAGATTTCATCTGAGGATATTTCCTTTTTCACCATATCCCTTTATGGGCTTCCAAATATCACTTTGCCAATTCCACAAGAACTGTCTTAGCGAAAGGCTTCTTGAGGGGAAAGCTGAAACTCTGTGAGATGATTTCACAGAACACAAAGAAGTTCCTCAGAAAGCTTCTTTCTCTTTGTTATCGGAGGATATTTCCTTTGGCCCTATAGTCTTCAAAGGGATCCGAAATATCTGTTCTCAGATTCCACAGAAAAAAGGCTAGCAAAGAGATCCACGAAATACAGGTTTAATTCTGTGAGATGAATTAACAGAACACTAAGGAGTTTCTCAGAAAGCTTCTTTCCAGATTTCATCTTAGGATATTTCCTTTTTCAAAATAGCCCTCTATGGGCTTCCAAATATCAGTTTGTCAATTCCAAAAGAACTGTCTTAGCGAAAGGCTTCTTGAGGGGAAAGCTGTAACTCTGTGAGATGATTTCACAGAACACAAAGATGTTTCTCAGAAAGCTTCTTTCTCTTTGTTATCGGAGGATATTTCCTTTGGCCCTATAGTCTTCAAAGGGATCCGAAATATCTGTTCTCAGATTCCACAGAAATAAGGCTAGCAAAGAGATCCACGAAATACAGGTTTAACTCTGTGAGATGAATTTCCAGAACACTAAGCAGTTTCTCAGAAAGCTTCTTTCCAGATTTCATCTGAGGATATTTCCTTTTTCAAAATTGCCCTCTATGGGCTTCCAAATATCACTTTGCCAATTCCACAAGAACTGTCTTAGCGAAAGGCTTCTTGAGGGGAAAGCTGTAACTCTGTGAGATGATTTCACAGAACACAAAGAAGTTTCTCAGGAAGCTTCTTTCTCTTTGTTATCGGAGGATATTTCCTTTGGCCCTATTGTCTTCAAAGGGATCCGAAATATCTGTTCTCAGATTCCACAGAAATAAGGCTAGCAAAGAGATCCACGAAATACAGATGTAACTCTGTGAGTGGAAGTCACACATCACAGAGCAGTTTCTCAGAAAGCTTCTTTCCAGATTTCATCTGAGGATATTTCCTTTTTCACCATAGCCCTCTATGGGCTTCCAAATATCACTTTGCCAATTCAACAAGAACTGTATTAGCGAAAGGCTTCTTGAGGGGAAAGCTGTAACTCTGTGAGATGATTTCACAGAACACAAAGAAGTTTCTCAGAAAGCTTCTTTCTCTTTGTTATCGTAGGATATTTCCTTTGGCCCTATAGTCTTCAAAGGGATCCGAAATATCTGTTCTCAGACTCCACAGAAATAAGGCTAGCAAAGAGATCCACGAAATACAGATGTAACTCTGTGAGTGGAAGTCACACATCACAGAGCAGTTTCTCAGAAAGCTTCTTTCCAGATTTCATCTGAGGATATTTCCTTTTTCACCATAGCCCTCTATGGGCTTCCAAATATCACTTTGCCAATTCCAGAAGAACTGTCTTAGCGAAAGGCTTTTTGAGGGGAAAGCTGTAACTCTGTGAGATGATTTCACAGAACACAAAGAAGTTTCTCAGAAAGCTTCTTTCTCTTTGTTATCGGAGGATATTTCCTTTGGCCCTATAGTCTTCAAAGATTTCCGATATATCTGTTCTCAGATTCCACAGGAATAAGGCTAGCAAAGAGATCCACGAAATACAGATGTAACTCTGTGAGATGAATTAACAAAACACTAAGCAGTTTCTCAGAAAGCTTCTTTCCAGATTTCATCTGAGGATATTTCCTATTTCACCGTAGCCCTCTATGGGCTTCCAAATATCACTTTGCCTATTCCTCAAGAACTGTCTTAGCGAAAGGCTTCTTGAGGGGAAAGCTGAAACTCTGTGAGATGATTTCACAGAACACAAAGAAGTTCCTCAGAAAGCTTCTTTCTCTTTGTTATCGGAGGATATTTCCTTTGGCGCTATAGTCTTCATAGGGATCCGAAATATCTGTTCTCAGATTCCACAGAAATAAGGCTAGCAAAGAGATCCACGAAATACAGGTTTAACTCTGTGTAATGAATTAACAGAACACTAAGCAGTTTCTCAGAAAGCTTCTTTCCAGATTTCATCTGAGGATATTTCCTTTTTCAAAATAGCCCTCTATGGGCTTCCAAATATTACTTTGTCAATTCCAAAAGAACTGTCTTAGGGAAATGCTTCTTGAGGGGAAAGCTGTAACTCTGTGAGATGATTTCACAGAACACAAAGATGTTTCTCAGAAAGCTTCTTTCTCTTTCTTATCGGAGGATATTTCCTTTGGCCCTATAGTCTTCAAAGGGATCCGAAATATCTGTTCTCAGATTCCACAGAAAAAAGGCTAGCAAAGAGTTCCACGAAATACAGATGTAACTCTGTGAGATGAATTAACAGAACACTAAGCAGTTTCTCAGAAAGCTTCTTTCCAGATTTCATCTGAGGATATTTCCTTTTTCAGCATAGCCCTCTATGGGCTTCCAAATATCACTTTGTCAATTCCACAAGAACTGTCTTAGCGAAAGGTTTCTTGAGGGGAAAGCTGTAACTCTGTGAGATGATTTCACAGAACACAAAGAAGTTTCTCAGAGCTTCTTTCTCTTTGTTATCGGAGGATATTTTCTTTGGCCCTATAGTCTTCAAAGGGATCCGAAATATCTGTTCTCAGATTCCACAGAAATAAGGCTAGCAAAGAGATCCACGAAAAAGAGATGTCACTCTGTGAGATGAATTAACGGAACACTAAGCAGTTTCTCAGAAAGCTTCTTTCCAGATTTCATCTGAGGATATTTACTTTTTCACCATAGCCCTCTATGGGCTTCCAAATATCACTTTGCCAATTCCACGAGAACTGTCTTAGCGAAAGGCTTCTTGAGGGGAAAGCTGTAACTCTATGACATGATTTCACAGACCACAAAGAAGTTTCTCAGAAAGCTTCTTTCTCTTTCTTATCGGAGGATATTTCCTTGGCCCTATAGTCTTCAAAGGGATCCGAAATATCTGTTCTCAGATTCCACAGAAATAAGGCTAGCAAAGAGATCCACGAAATACAGATGTAACTCTGTGAGATGAATTAACAGAACACTAAGCAGTTTCTCAGAAAGCTTCTTTCCAGATTTCATCTGAGGATATTTCCTTTTTCACCGTACCCCTCTATGGGCTTCCAAATATCACTTTGCCAATTCCACAAGAACTGTCTTAGCGAAAGGCTTCTTGAGGGGAAAGCTGTAACTCTGTGAGATGATTTCACAGAACACAAAGAAGTTTCTCAGAAAGCTTCTTTCTCTTTGTTATCGGAGGATATTTCCTTTGGCCCTATAGTCTTCAAAGGGATCCGAAATATCTGTTCTAAGATTCCACAGAAATAAGGCTAGCAAAGATATACACGAAATACAGGTGTAACTCTGTGAGATGAATTAACAGAACACTAAGCAGTTTCTCAGAAAGCTTCTTTCCAGATTTCATCAGAGGATATTTCCTTTTTCACCCTACCCCTCTATGGGCTTCCAAATATCACTTTGCCAATTCCACAAGAACTGTCTTAGCGAAAGGCTTCTTGAGGGGAAAGCTGTAACTCTGTGAGATGATTTCACAGAACACAAAGAGGTTTCTCAGAAAGCTTCTTTCTCTTTGTTATCGGAGGATATTTCCTTTGGCCCTATAGTCTTCAAAGGGATCCGAAATATCTGTTCTCAGATTCCACAGAAATAAGGCTAGCAAAGAGATCCACGAAATACAGATGTAACTCTGTGAGATGAATTAACAGAACACTAAGCAGTTTCTCAGAAAGCTTCTTTCCAGATTTCATCTGAGGATATTTCCTTTTTCACCATAGCCCTCTATGGGCTTCCAAATATCACTTTGTCAATTCCACGAGAACTGTCTTAGCGAAAGGCTTCTTGAGGGGAAAGTTGTAACTCTGTGAGATGATTTCACAGAACACAAAGAAGTTTCTCAGAAAGCTTCTTTTTCTTAGTTATCGGAGGATATTTCCTTTGGCCCTATTGTCTTCAAAGGGATCCGAAATATCTGTTCTCAGATTCCACAGAAATAAGGCTAGCAAAGAGATCCACGAAATACAGAGGTAACTCTGTGAGGTGAATAGCAGAACACTAAGCAGTTTCTCAGAAAACTTCTTTCCAGATTTCATCTGAGGATATTTCCTTTTTCACCATAGCCCTCTATGGGCTTCCAAATATCACTTTGCCAATTCCACAAGTACTGTCTTAGCGAAAGGCTTCTTGAGGGGAAAGCTGTAACTCTGTGAGATGATTTCACAGAACACAAAGAAGTTTCTCAGAAAGCTTCTTTCTCTTTGTTATCGGAGGATATTTCCTTTGGCCCTATAGTCTTCGAAGGCATCCGAAATATCTGTTCTCAGATTCCACAGAAATAAGGCTAGCAAAGAGATCCACGAAATAGAGATGTAACTCTGTGAGATGAATTAACAGAACACTAAGCAGTTTCTCAGAAAGCTTCTTTCCAGATTTCATCTGAGGATATTTCCTTTTTCACCATAGCCCTCTATGGGCTTCCAAATATCACTTTTCCAATTCCACGAGAACTGTCTTAGCGAAAGGCTTCTTCAGGGGAAAGCTGTAACTCTGTGAGATAATTTCACAGAACACAAAGAAGTTTCTCAGAAAGCTTCTTTCTCTTTGTTATCGGAGGATATTTCCTTTGGCCCTATTGTCTTCAAAGGGATCCGAAATATCTGTTCTCAGATTCTACAGAAATAAGGCTAGCAAAGTGATCCACGAAATACATAGGTAACTCTGTGAGATGAATTATCAGAACACTAAGCAGTTTCTCCGAAAGCTTCTTTCCAGATTTCATCTGAGGATATTTCCTTTTTCACCATAGCCCTCTATGGGCTTCCAAATATCACTTTGCCAATTCCACAAGAACTGTCTTAGCGAAAGGCTTCTTGAGGGGAAAGCTGTAACTCTGTGAGATGATTTCACAGAACACAAAGAAGTTTCTCAGAAAGCTTCTTTCTCTTTGTTATCGGAGGATATTTCCTTTGGCCCTATTGTCTTCAAAGGGATCCGAAATATCTGTTCTCAGATTGCACAGAAATAAGGCTAACAAAGAGATCCACGAAATTCAGATGTAACTCTGTGAGTGGAAGTCACACATCACAGAGCAGTTTCTCAGAAAACTTCTTTCCAGATTTCATCTGAGGATATTTCCTTTTTCACCATAGCCCTCTATGGGCTTGCAAATATCACTTTGCCAATTCCACAAGAACTGCCTTAGCGATAGGCTTCTTGAGGGGAAAGCTGTAACTCTGTGAGATGATTTCACAGAACACAAAGAAGTTTCTCATAAAGCTTCTTTCTCTGTGTTATCGGAGGATATTTCCTTTGGCCCTATAGTCTTCAAAGGGATCCGAAATATCTGTTCTCAGATTCCGCATAAATAAGGCTAGCAAAGAGATCCACGAAATACAGATGTAACTCTGTGAGATGAATTAACAGAACACTAAGCAGTTTCTCAGAAAGCTTCTTTCCAGATTTCATCTGAGGATATTTCCTTTTTCAAAATTGCCCTCTATGGGCTTCCAAATATCACTTTGCCAATTCCTCAAGAACTGTCTTAGCGAAAGGCTTCTTGAGCGGAAAGCTGTAACTCTGTGAGATGATTTCACAGAACACAAAGAAGTTTCTCAGAAAGCTTCTTTCTCTTTGTTATCGGAGGATATTTCCTTTGGCCCTATTGTCTTCAAAGGGATCCGAAATATCTGTTCTCAGATTCCACAGAAATAAGGCTTGCAAAGAGATCCACGAAATACAGAGGTAACTTTGTGAGATGAATTAACAGAACACTAAGCAGTTTCTCAGAAATCTTCTTTCCAGATTTCATCTGAGGATATTTCCTTTTTCACCATAGCCCTCTATGGGCTTCCAAATATCACTTTTCCAATTCCACAAGAACTGTCTTAGCGAAAGGCTTCTTGAGGGGAAAGCTGTAACTCTGTGAGATGATTTCACAGAACACAAAGAAGTTTCTCAGAAAGCTTCTTTCTCTTTGTTATCGGAGGATATTTCCTTTGGCCCTATAGTCTTCAAAGGGATCTGAAATATCTGTTCTCAGATTCCACAGAAATAAGGCTAGCAAAGAGATCCACGAAATACAGATGTAACTCTGTGAGTGGAAGTCACACATCACAGAGCAGTTTCTCAGAAAGCTTCTTTCCAGATTTCATCTGAGGATATTTCCTTTTTCAACATAGCCCTCTATGGTCTTCCAAATATCACTTTGCCAATTCAACAAGAACTGTATTAGCGAAAGGCTTCTTGAGGGGAAAGCTGTAACTCTGTGAGATGATTTCAGAGAACACAAAGAAGTTTCGCAGAAAGCTTCTTTCTCTTTGTTATTGGAGGATATTTCCTTTGGCCCTATAGTGTTCAAAGGGATCCGAAATATCTGTTCTCAGATTCCACAGAAATAAGGCTAGCAAAGAGATCCACGAAAAACAGATGTAACTCTGTGGATGGAAGTCACACATCACAGAGCAGTTTCTCAGAAAGCTTCTTTCCAGATTTCATCTGAGGATATTTCCTTTTTCTCCATAGCCCTCTATGGACTTCCAAATATCACTGTGCCAATTCCACAGGAACTGTCTTAGCGAAAGGCTTTTTGAGGGGAAAGCTGTAACTTTGTGAGATGATTTCACAGAACACAAAGAAGTTTCTCAGAAAGCTTCTTTCTCTTTTTTTATCGGAGGATATTTCCTTGGCCCTATAGTCTTCAAAGGGATCTGAAATATCTGTTCTCAGATTCCACAGAAATAAGGCTAGCAAAGAGATCCAGGAAATACAGATGTAACTCTGTGAGTGGAAGTCACACATCACAGAGCAGTTTCTCAGAAAGCTTCTTTCCAGATTTCATCTGAGGATATTTCCTTTTTCAACATAGCCCTCTATGGTCTTCCAAATATCACTTTGCCAATTCAACAAGAACTGTATTAGCGAAAGGCTTCTTAGGGGGAAAGCTGTAACTCTGTGAGATGATTTCAGAGAACACAAAGAAGTTTCGCAGAAAGCTTCTTTCCCTTTGTTATCGGAGGATATTTCCTTTGGCCCTATAGTCTTCAAAGGGATCCGAAATATCTGTTCTCAGATTCCACAGAAATAAGGCTAGCAAAGAGATCCACGAAAAACAGATGTAACTCTGTGGGTGGAAGTCACACATCACAGAGCAGTTTCTCAGAAAGCTTCTTTCCAGATTTCATCTGAGGATATTTCCTTTTTCACCATAGCCCTCTATGGACTTCCAAATATCACTGTGCCAATTCCACAGGAACTGTCTTAGCGAAAGGCTTTTTGAGGGGAAAGCTGTAACTTTGTGAGATGATTTCACAGAACACAAAGAAGTTTCTCAGAAAGCTTCTTTCTCTTTTTTATCGGAGGATATTTCCTTTGGCCCTATAGTCTTCAAAGGGTTCCGAAATATCTGTTTTCAGACTCCACAGAAATAAGGCTACCAAAGAGATCCACGAAATACAGATGTAAGTCTGTGAGATGAATTAACAAAACACTAAGCAGTTTCTCAGAAAGCTTCTTTTCAGATTTCATCTGAGGATATTTCCTTTTTCACCATTGGCCTCTATGGGCTTCCAAATATCACTTTGCCAATTCCACAAGAACTGTCTTAGCGAAAGGCTTCTTGAGGGGAAAGCTGTAACTCTGTGAGATGATATCACAGAACACAAAGAAGTTTCTCAGAAAGCTTCTTTCTCTTTGTTATCGGAGGATATTTCCTTTGGCCCTATAGTCTTCAAAGGGATCCGAAATATCTGTTCTCAGATTCCACAGAAATAAGGCTAGCAAAGTGATCCACGAAATACAGGTGTAACTCTGTGAGATGAATTAACTGAACACTAAGCAGTTTCTCAGAAAGCTTCTTTCCAGATTTCATCTGAGGATATTTCCTTTTTCAGCACAGCCCTCTATGGGCTTCCAAATATCACTTTGCCAATTCCACGAGAACTGACTTAGTGAAAGGCTTCTTGAGGGGAAAGCTGTAACTCTGTGAGATGATTTAACAGAACACAAAGAAGTTTCTCAGAAAGTTTCTTTCAATTTGTTATCGGAGGATATTTCCTTTGGCCCTATAGTCTTCAAAGAGATCCGAAATATCTGTTCTCAGATTCCACAGAAATAAGGCTAACAAAGAGATCCAGGAAATACAGATGTAACTCTGTGAGATGAATTAAGAGAACACTAAGCAGTTTCTCAGAAAGTTCTTTCCAGATTTCTTCTGAGGATATTTCCTTTTTCACCATACCCATCTATGGGCTTCCAAATATCACTTTGCCAATTCCACAAGAACTGTCTTAGCGAAAGGCTTCTTGAGGGGAAAGCTGTAACTCTGTGAGATGATTTCACAGAACACAAAGAAGTTTCTCAGAAAGCTTCTTTCTCTTTGTTATCGGAGGATATGTCCTTTGTCCCTATAGTCTTCAAAGGGATCTGAAATATCTGTTCTCAGATTCCACAGAAATAGGATATCAAAGAGATCCACGAAAAACAGATGTAAATCTGTGAGTGGAAGTCACACATCACAGAGCAGTTTCTCAGAAAGCTTCCTTCCAGATTTCATCTGAGTATATATCCTTTTTCACCATAGCCCTCAATGGGCTTGGAAATATCAATTTGCCAATTCCACAAGAACTGTCTTAGCGAAAGGCTTTTTGAGGGGAAAGCTGTAACTCTGTGAGATGATTTCACAGAACACAAAGAAGTTTCTCAGAAAGCTTCTTTCTCTTTGTTATCGGAGGATATTTCCTTTGGCCCTATAGTCTTCAAAGGGTTCCGAAATATCTGTTTTCAGATTCCACAGAAATAAGGCTAGCAAAGTGATCCACGAAATACAGATGTAACTCTGTGAGATGAATTAACAAAATACTAAGCAGTTTCTCAGAAAGCTTCTTTCCAGATTTCATCTGAGGATATTTCCTTTTTCACCACATCCCTTTATGGGCTTCCAAATATCACTTTGCCAATTCCACAAGAACTGTCTTAGCGAAAGGCTTCTTGAGGGGAAAGCTGAAACTCTGTGAGATGATTTCACAGAACACAAAGAAGTTCCTCAGAAAGCTTCTTTCTCTTTGTTATCGGAGGATATTTCCTTTGGCCCTATAGTCTTCAAAGGGATCCGAAATATCTGTTCTCAGATTCCACAGAAATAAGGCTAGCAAAGAGATCCACGAAATACAGGTTTAACTCTGTGAGATGAATTAACAGAACACTAAGCAGTTTCTCAGAAAGCTTCTTTCCAGATTTCATCTGAGGATATTTCCTTTTTCGAAATAGCCCTCTGTGGGCTTCCAAATATCACTTTGTCAATTCCAAAAGAATTGTCTTAGCGAAAGGCTTCTTGAGGGGAAGCTGTAACTCTGTGAGATGATTTCACAGAACACAAAGATGTTTCTCAGAAAGCTTCTTTCTCTTTGTTATCAGAGGATATTTCCTTTGGCCCTATTGTCTTCAAAGGGATCCGAAATATCTGTTCTCAGATTCCACAGAAATAAGGCTAGCAAAGAGATCCACGAAAAACAGATGTAACTCTGTGAGTGGAAGTGACACATCACAGAGCAATTTTTCAGAAAGCGTCTTTCCAGATTTCATCTGAGGATATTTCCTTTTTCACCATAGCCCTCTATGGGCTTCCAAATACCACTTTGCCAATTCCACAAGAACTGTCTTAGCGAAAGGCTTTTTGAGGGGAAAGCTGTAACTCTGTGAGATGATTTCACAGAACACAAAGAAGTTTCTCAGAAAGCTTCTTTCTCTTTGTTATCGGAGGATATTTCCTTTGGCCCTATAGTCTTCAAAGGGTTCCGAAATATCTGTTTTCAGATTCCACAGAAATAAGGCTAGCAAAGAGATCCACGAAATACAGATGTAACTCTGTGAGATGAATTAACAAAACACTAAGCAGTTTCTCAGAAAGCTTCTTTCCAGATTTCATCTGAGGATGTTTCCTTTTTCACCATAGCCCTCTATGGGCTTCCAAATATCACTTTGCCAATTCCACAAGAACTGTCTTAGCGAAAGGCTTCTTGAGGGGAAAGCTGAAACTCTTTGAGATGATTTCACAGAACACAAAGAAGTTCCTCAGAAAGCTTCTTTCTCTTTGTTATCGGAGGATATTTCCTTTGGCCCTATAGTCTTCAAAGGGATCCGAAATATCTGTTCTCAGATTCCACAGAAAAAAGGCTAGCAAAGAGATCCACGAAATACAGGTTTAATTCTGTGAGATGAATTAACAGAACACTAAGGAGTTTCTCAGAAAGCTTCTTTCCAGATTTCATCTTAGGATATTTCCTTTTTCAAAATAGCCCTCTATGGGCTTCCAAATATCAGTTTGTCAATTCCAAAAGAACTGTCTTAGCGAAAGGCTTCTTGAGGGGAAAGCTGTAACTCTGTGAGACGATTTCACAGAACACAAAGATGTTTCTCAGAAAGCTTCTTTCTCTTTGTTATCGAAGGATATTTCCTTTGGCCCTATAGTCTTCAAAGGGATCCGAAATATCTGTTCTCAGATTCCACAGAAATAAGGCTAGCAAAGAGATCCACGAAATACAGGTTTAACTCTGTGAGATGAATTACCAGAACACTAAGCAGTTTCTCAGAAAGCTTCTTTCCAGATTTCATCTGAGGATATTTCCTTTTTCAAAATTGCCCTCTATGGGCTTCAAAATATCACTTTGCCAATTCCACAAGAACTGTCTTAGCGAAAGGCATCTTGAGGGGAAAGCTGTAACTCTGTGAGATGATTTCACAGAACACAAAGAAGTTTCTCAGGAAGCTTCTTTCTCTTTGTTATCGGAGGATATTTCCTTTGGCCCTATTGTCTTCAAAGGGATCCGAAATATCTGTTCTCAGATTCCACAGAAATAAGGCTAGCAAAGAGATCCACGAAATACAGATGTAACTCTGTGAGTGGAAGTCACACATCACAGAGCAGTTTCTCAGAAAGCTTCTTTCCAGATTTCATCTGAGGATATTTCCTTTTTCACCATAGCCCTCTATGGGCTTCCAAATATCACTTTGCCAATTCAACAAGAACTGTATTAGCGAAAGGCTTCTTGAGGGGAAAGCTGTAACTCTGTGAGATGATTTCACAGAACACAAAGAAGTTTCTCAGAAAGCTTCTTTCTCTTTGTTTTCGTAGGATATTTCCTTTGGCCCTATAGTCTTCAAAGGGATCCGAAATATCTGTTCTCAGACTCCACAGAAATAAGGCTAGCAAAGAGATCCACGAAATACAGATGTAACTCTGTGAGTGGAAGTCACACATCACAGAGCAGTTTCTCAGAAAGCTTCTTTCCAGATTTCATCTGAGGATATTTCCTTTTTCACCATAGCCCTCTATGGGCTTCCAAATATCACTTTGCCAATTCCAGAAGAACTGTCTTAGCGAAAGGCTTTTTGAGGGGAAAGCTGTAACTCTGTGAGATGATTTCACAGAACACAAAGAAGTTTCTCAGAAAGCTTCTTTCTCTTTGTTATCGGAGGATATTTCCTTTGGCCCTATAGTCTTCAAAGATTTCCGATATATCTGTTCTCAGATTCCACAGGAATAAGGCTAGCAAAGAGATCCACGAAATACAGATGTAACTCTGTGAGATGAATTAACAAAACACTAAGCAGTTTCTCAGAAAGCTTCTTTCCAGATTTCATCTGAGGATATTTCCTATTTCACCGTAGCCCTCTATGGGCTTCCAAATATCACTTTGCCTATTCCTCAAGAACTGTCTTAGCGAAAGGCTTCTTGAGGGGAAAGCTGAAACTCTGTGAGATGATTTCACAGAACACAAAGAAGTTCCTCAGAAAGCTTCTTTCTCTTTGTTATCGGAGGATATTTCCTTTGGCGCTATAGTCTTCATAGGGATCCGAAATATCTGTTCTCAGATTCCACAGAAATAAGGCTAGCAAAGAGATCCACGAAATACAGGTTTAACTCTGTGTAATGAATTAACAGAACACTAAGCAGTTTCTCAGAAAGCTTCTTTCCAGATTTCATCTGAGGATATTTCCTTTTTCAAAATAGCCCTCTATGGGCTTCCAAATATTACTTTGTCAATTCCAAAAGAACTGTCTTAGGGAAATGCTTCTTGAGGGGAAAGCTGTAACTCTGTGAGATGATTTCACAGAACACAAAGATGTTTCTCAGAAAGCTTCTTTCTCTTTCTTATCGGAGGATATTTCCTTTGGCCCTATAGTCTTCAAAGGGATCCGAAATATCTGTTCTCAGATTCCACAGAAAAAAGGCTAGCAAAGAGTTCCACGAAATACAGATGTAACTCTGTGAGATGAATTAACAGAACACTAAGCAGTTTCTCAGAAAGCTTCTTTCCAGATTTCATCTGAGGATATTTCCTTTTTCACCACAGCCCTCTATGGGCTTCTAAATATCACTTTGCCAATTCCACAAGAACGGTCTTAGCGAAAGGCTCTTGAGGGGAAACCTGTAACTCTGTGAGATGATTTCACAGAACACAAAGAAGTTTCTCAAAAAGCTTCTTCCTCTTTGTTATCGGAGGATATTTCCTTTGGCCCCATAGACTTTAAAGGGATCCGAAATATCTGTTCTCAGATTCCACAGAAATAAGGCTAGCAAAGAAATCCACAAAATATAGATGTAACTCTGTGAGATGAATTAACAGAACACTAAGCAGTTTCTCAGAAAGCTTCTTTCCAGATTTCATCTGAGGATATTTCCTTTTTCAGCATAGCCCTCTATGGGCTTCCAAATATCACTTTGTCAATTCAACAAGAACTGTCTTAGCGAAAGGTTTCTTGAGGGGAAAGCTGTAACTCTGTGAGATGATTTCACAGAACACAAAGAAGTTTCTCAGAGCTTCTTTCTCTTTGTTATCGGAGGATATTTTCTTTGGCCCTATAGTCTTCAAAGGGATCCGAAATATCTGTTCTCAGATTCCACAGAAATAAGGCTAGCAAAGAGATCCACGAAAAAGAGATGTCACTTTGTGAGATGAATTAACGGAACACTAAGCAGTTTCTCAGAAAGCTTCTTTCCAGATTTCATCTGAGGATATTTACTTTTTCACCATAGCCCTCTATGGGCTTCCAAATATCACTTTGCCAATTCCACGAGAACTGTCTTAGCGAAAGGCTTCTTGAGGGGAAAGCTGTAACTCTATGACATGATTTCACAGACCACAAAGAAGTTTCTCAGAAAGCTTCTTTCTCTTTCTTATCGGAGGATATTTCCTTGGCCCTATAGTCTTCAAAGGGATCCGAAATATCTGTTCTCAGATTCCACAGAAATAAGGCTAGCAAAGAGATCCACGAAATACAGATGTAACTCTGTGAGATGAATTAACAGAACACTAAGCAGTTTCTCAGAAAGCTTCTTTCCAGATTTCATCTGAGGATATTTCCTTTTTCACCGTACCCCTCTATGGGCTTCCAAATATCACTTTGCCAATTCCACAAGAACTGTCTTAGCGAAAGGCTTCTTGAGGGGAAAGCTGTAACTCTGAGAGATGATTTCACAGATCACAAAGAAGTTTCTCAGAAAGCTTCTTTCTCTTTGTTATCGGAGGATATTTCCTTTGGCCCTATAGTCTTCAAAGGGATCCGAAATATCTGTTCTCAGATTCCACAGAAATAAGGCTAGCAAAGAGATCCACGAAATACAGATGTAACTCTGTGAGATGAATTAACAGAACACTTCGCAGTTTCTCAGAAAGCTTCTTTCCAGATTTCATCTGAGGATATTTCCTTTTTCACCGTAGCCCTGTATGGGCTTCCAAATATCACTTTGCCAATTCCACAAGAACTGTCTTAGCGAAAGGCTTCTTGAGGGGAAAGCTGTAACTCTGTGAGTTGATTTCACAGAACACAAAGAAGTTTCTCAGAAAGCTTCTTTCTCTTTGTTATCGGAGGATATTTCCTTTGGCCCTATAGTCTTCAAAGGGATCCGAAATATCTGTTCTAAGATTCCACAGAAATAAGGCTAGCAAAGAGATACACGAAATACAGGTGTAACTCTGTGAGATGAATTAACAGAACACTAAGCAGTTTCTCAGAAAGCTTCTTTCCAGATTTCATCAGAGGATATTTCCTTTTTCACCCTACCCCTCTATGGGCTTCCAAATATCACTTTGCCAATTCCACAAGAACTGTCTTAGCGAAAGGCTTCTTGAGGGGAAAGCTGTAACTCTGTGAGATGATTTCACAGAACACAAAGGGGTTTCTCAGAAAGCTTCTTTCTCTTTGTTATCGGAGGATATTTCCTTTGGCCCTATAGTCTTCAAAGGGATCCGAAATATCTGTTCTCAGATTCCACAGAAATAAGGCTAGCAAAGAGATCCACGAAATACAGATGTAACTCTGTGAGATGAATTAACAGAACACTAAGCAGTTTCTCAGAAAGCTTCTTTCCAGATTTCATCTGAGGATATTTCCTTTTTCACCATAGCCCTCTATGGGCTTCCAAATATCACTTTGTCAATTCCACGAGAACTGTCTTAGCGAAAGGCTTCTTGAGGGGAAAGTTGTAACTCTGTGAGATGATTTCACAGAACACAAAGAAGTTTCTCAGAAAGCTTCTTTTTCTTTGTTATCGGAGGATATTTCCTTTGGCCCTATTGTCTTCAAAGGGATCCGAAATATCTGTTCTCAGATTCCACAGAAATAAGGCTAGCAAAGAGATCCACGAAATACAGAGGTAACTCTGTGAGGTGAATAGCAGAACACTAAGCAGTTTCTCAGAAAACTTCTTTCCAGATTTCATCTGAGGATATTTCCTTTTTCACCATAGCCCTCTATGGGCTTCCAAATATCACTTTGCCAATTCCACAAGTACTGTCTTAGCGAAAGGCTTCTTGAGGGGAAAGCTGTAACTCTGTGAGATGATTTCACAGAACACAAAGAAGTTTCTCAGAAAGCTTCTTTCTCTTTGTTATCGGAGGATATTTCCTTTGGCCCTATAGTCTTCGAAGGCATCCGAAATATCTGTTCTCAGATTCCACAGAAATAAGGCTAGCAAAGAGATCCACGAAATAGAGATGTAACTCTGTGAGATGAATTAACAGAACACTAAGCAGTTTCTCAGAAAGCTTCTTTCCAGATTTCATCTGAGGATATTTCCTTTTTCACCATAGCCCTCTATGGGCTTCCAAATATCACTTTTCCAATTCCACGAGAACTGTCTTAGCGAAAGGCTTCTTGAGGGGAAAGCTGTAACTCTGTGAGATAATTTCACAGAACACAAAGAAGTTTCTCAGAAAGCTTCTTTCTCTTTGTTATCGGAGGATATTTCCTTTGGCCCTATTGTCTTCAAAGGGATCGGAAATATCTGTTCTCAGATTCCACAGAAATAAGGCTAGCAAAGTGATCCACGAAATACATAGGTAACTCTGTGAGATGAATTATCAGAACACTAAGCAGTTTCTCCGAAAGCTTCTTTCCAGATTTCATCTGAGGATATTTCCTTTTTCACCATAGCCCTCTATGGGCTTCCAAATATCACTTTGCCAATTCCACAAGAACTGTCTTAGCGAAAGGCTTCTTGAGGGGAAAGCTGTAACTCTGTGAGATGATTTCACAGAACACAAAGAAGTTTCTCAGAAAGCTTCTTTCTCTTTGTTATCGGAGGATATTTCCTTTGGCCCTATTGTCTTCAAAGGGATCCGAAATATCTGTTCTCAGATTGCACAGAAATAAGGCTAACAAAGAGATCCACGAAATTCAGATGTAACTCTGTGAGTGGAAGTCACACATCACAGAGCAGTTTCTCAGAAAACTTCTTTCCAGATTTCATCTGAGGATATTTCCTTTTTCACCATAGCCCTCTATGGGCTTGCAAATATCACTTTGCCAATTCCACAAGAACTGCCTTAGCGATAGGCTTCTTGAGGGGAAAGCTGTAACTCTGTGAGATGATTTCACAGAACACAAAGAAGTTTCTCATAAAGCTTCTTTCTCTGTGTTATCGGAGGATATTTCCTTTGCCCCTATAGTCTTCAAAGGGATCCGAAATATCTGTTCTCAGATTCCACAGAAATAAGGCTAGCAAAGAGATCCAGGAAATACAGATGTAACTCTGTGAAATGAATTAACAGAACACTAAGCAGTTTCTCCGAAAGCTTCTTTCCAGATTTCATCTGAGGATATTTCCTTTTTGACCATAGCCTTCTATGGGCTTCCAAATATCACTTTGCCAATTCCACAAGAACTGTCGCAGCGAAAGGCTTCTTGAGGGGAAAGCTGTAACTCTGTGAGATGATTTCACAGAACCAAACAAGTTTCTCAGAAGGCTTCTTTCTCTTTGTTATAGGAGGATATTTCCTTTGTCCCTATAGTCTTCAAAGGGATTGGAAATATCTGTTCTCAGATTCCACAGAAATAAGTCTAGCAAAGAGATCCACGAAATACAGGTGTAACTCTGTGAGATGAATTAAGAGAACACTAAGCAGTTTCTCAGAAAGCTTCTTTCCAGATTTCATCTGAGGATATTTCCTTTTTCACCATAGCCCTCTATGGGCTTCCAAATATCACTTTGCCAATTCCACGAGAACTGCCTTAGCGAAAGGCTTCTTGAGGGGAAAGCTGTAACTCTGTGAGATGATTTCACAGAACACAAAGAAGTTTCTCAGAAAGCTTCTTTCTCTTTGTTATCGGAGGATATTTCCTTTGACCCTATAATCTTCAAAGGGATCCGAAATATCTGTTCTCAGATTCCACAGAAATAAGGCTAACAAAGAGATCCACGAAATACAGATGTAACTCTGCGAGATGAATTAACAGAACACTAAGCAGTTTCTCAGAAAGCTGCTTTCCAGATTTCCTCTGATGATATTTCCTTTTTCACCATAGCCCTCTATGGGCTTCCAAATATCACTTTGCCAATTCCACAACAACTGTCTTAGCGAAAGGCTTCTTGAGGGGAAAGCTGTAACTCTGTGAGATGATTTCACAGAACACAAAGAAGTTTCTCAGAAAGCTTCTTTCTCTTTGTTATCGGAGGATATGTCCTTTGGCCCTATAGTCTTCAAAGGGATCCGAAATATCTGTTCTCAGATTCCACATAAATAAGGCTAGCAAAGACATCCACGAAATACTGGTGTAACTGTAATATGAATTAACAGAACACTAAGCAGTTTCTCAGAAAGCTTCTTTCCAGATTTCATCTGAGGATAATTCCTTTTTCACCATAGCCCTCTATGGGCTTCCAAATATCACTTTGCCAATTCCACAAGAACTGTCTTAGCGAAAGGCTTCTTGAGGGGAAAGCTGTAACTCTGTGAGATGATTTCACAGAACACAAAGAAGTTTCTCAGAAAGCTTCTTTCTCTTTCTTATCGGAGGATATTTCCTTGGCCCTATAGTCTTCAAAGGGATCCGAAATATCTGTTCTCAGATTCCACAGAAATAAGGCTAGCAAAGAGATCCACGAAATACAGATGTAACTCTGTGAGATGAATTAACAGAACACTAAGCAGTTTCTCAGAAAGCTTCTTTCCAGATTTCATCTGAGGATATTTCCTTTTTCACCCTACCCCTCTATGGGCTTCCAAATATCACTTTGCCAATTCCACAAGAACTGTCTTAGCGAAAGGCTTCTTGAGGGGAAAGCTGTAACTCTGTGAGATGATTTCACAGAACACAAAGAGGTTTCTCAGAAAGCTTCTTTCTCTTTGTTATCGGAGGATATTTCCTTTGGCCCTATAGTCTTCAAAGGGATCCGAAATATCTGTTCTCAGATTCCACAGAAATAAGGCTAGCAAAGAGATCCACGAAATACAGATGTAACTCTGTGAGATGAATTAACAGAACACTAAGCAGTTTCTCAGAAAGCTTCTTTCCAGATTTCATCTGAGGATATTTCCTTTTTCACCATAGCCCTCTATGGGCTTCCAAATATCACTTTGTCAATTCCACGAGAACTGTCTTAGCGAAAGGCTTCTTGAGGGGAAAGTTGTAACTCTGTGAGATGATTTCACAGAACACAAAGAAGTTTCTCAGAAAGCTTCTTTTTCTTTGTTATCGGAGGATATTTCCTTTGGCCCTATTGTCTTCAAAGGGATCCGAAATATCTGTTCTCAGATTCCACAGAAATAAGGCTAGCAAAGAGATCCACGAAATACAGAGGTAACTCTGTGAGGTGAATAGCAGAACACTAAGCAGTTTCTCAGAAAACTTCTTTCCAGATTTCATCTGAGGATATTTCCTTTTTCACCATAGCCCTCTATGGGCTTCCAAATATCACTTTGCCAATTCCACAAGTACTGTCTTAGCGAAAGGCTTCTTGAGGGGAAAGCTGTAACTCTGTGAGATGATTTCACAGAACACAAAGAGGTTTCTCAGAAAGCTTCTTTCTCTTTGTTATCGGAGGATATTTCCTTTGGCCCTATAGTCTTCAAAGGGATCCGAAATATCGGTTCTCAGATTCCACAGAAATAAGGCTAGCAAAGAGATCCACGAAATACAGATGTAACTCTGTGAGATGAATTAACAGAACACTAAGCAGTTTCTCAGAAAGCTTCTTTCCAGATTTCATCTGAGGATATTTCCTTTTTCACCATAGCCCTCTATGGGCTTCCAAATATCACTTTGTCAATTCCACGAGAACTGTCTTAGCGAAAGGCTTCTTGAGGGGAAAGCTGTAAATCTGTGAGATGATTTCAAAGAACACAAAGAAGTTTCTCAGAAAGCTTCTTTTTCTTTGTTATCGGAGGATATTTCCTTTGGCACTATTGTCTTCAAAGGGATCCGAAATATCTGCTCTCAGATTCCACAGAAATAAGGCTGGCAAAGAGATCCACGAAATACAGAGGTAACTCTGTGAGATGAATAGACAGAACACTAAGCAGTTTCTCAGAAAACTTCTTTCCAGATTTCATCTGAGGATATTTCCTTTTTCACCATAGCCCTCTATGGGCTTCCAAATATCACTTTGCCAATTCCACAAGTACTGTCTTAGCGAAAGGCTTCTTGAGGGGAAAGCTGTAACTCTGTGAGATGATTTCACAGAACACAAAGAAGTTTCTCAGAAAGCTTCTTTCTCTTTGTTATCGGAGGATATTTCCTTTGGCCCTATAGTCTTCGAAGGGATCCGAAATATCTGTTCTCAGATTCCACAGAAATAAGGCTAGCAAGGAGATCCACGAAATACAGATGTAACTCTGTGAGAAGATTTAACAGAACACTAAGCAGTTTCTCAGAAAGCTTCTTTCCAGATTTCATCTGAGGATATTTCCTTTTTCACCATAGCCCTCTATGGGCTTCCAAATATCACTTTTCCAATTCCACGAGAACTGTCTTAGCGAAAGGCTTCTTGAGGGGAAAGCTGTAACTCTGTGAGATAATTTCACAGAACACAAAGTAGTTTCTCAGAAAGCTTCTTTCTCTTTGTTATCGGAGGATATTTCCTTTGGCCCTATAGTCTTCAAAGGGATCCGAAATATCTGTTCTCAGATTCCACAGAAATAAGGCTAGCAAAGAGATCCACGAAATACAGATGTAACTCTGTGAGATGAATTAACAGAACACTTAGCAGTTTCTCAGAAAGCTTCTTTCCAGATTTCATCTGAGGATATTTCCTTTTTCACCATAGCCCTCTATGGGCTTCCAAATATCACTTTGCCAATTCCACAAGAACTGTCTTAGCGAAACGCTTCTTGAGGGGAAAGCTGTAACTCTGTGAGTTGATTTCACAGAACACAAAGAAGTTTCTCAGAAAGCTTCTTTCTCTTTGTTATCGGAGGATATTTCCTTTGGCCCTATAGTCTTCAAAGGGATCCGAAATATCTGTTCTCAGATTCCACAGAAATAAGGCTAGCAAAGAGATACACGAAATACAGGTGTAACTCTGTGAGATGAATTAACAGAACACTAAGCACTTTCTCAGAAAGCTTCTTTCCAGATTTCATCAGAGGATATTTCCTTTTTCACCATAGCCCTCTATGGGCTTCCAAATATCACTTTTCCAATTCCACGAGAACTGTCTTACCGATAGGCTTCTTGAGGGGAAAGCTGTAACTCTGTGAGATAATTTCACAGAACACAAAGAAGTTTCTCAGAAAGCTTCTTTCTCTTTGTTATCGGAGGATATTTCCTTTGGCCGTATTGTCTTCAAAGGGATCCGAAATATCTGTTCTCAGATTCCACAGAAATAAGGCTAGCAAAGTGATCCACGAAATACATAGGTAACTCTGTGAGAAGAATTAACAGAACACTAAGCAGTTTCTCCGAAAGCTTCTTTCCAGATTTCATCAGAGGATATTTCCTTTTTCACCATAGCCCTCTATGGGCTTCCAAATATCACTTTGCCAATTCCACAAGAACTGTCTTAGCGAAAGGCTTCTTGAGGGGAAAGCTGTAACTCTGTGAGATGATTTCACAGAACACAAATAAGTTTCTCAGAAAGCTTCTTTCTCTTTGTTTTCGGAGGATATTTCCTTTGGCCCTATAGTCTTCAAAGGGATCCGAAATATCTGTTCTCAGATTCCACAGAAATAAGGCTAGCAAAGAGATCCACGAAATACTGGTGTAACTCTGTGATATGAATTAACAGAACACTAAGCAGTTTCTCAGAAAGCTTCTTTCCAGATTTCATCTGAGGATAATTCCTTTTTCACCATAGCCCTCTATGGGCTTCCAAATATCACTTTGTCAATTCCACGAGAACTGTCTTAGCGAAAGGCTTCCTGAGGGGAAAGCTGTAACTCTGTGAGATGATTTCACAGAACACAAAGAAGTTTCTCAGAAAGCTTCTTCCTCTTTGTTATCGGAGGATATTTCCTTTGGCCCCTGAACTTTAAAGGGTCCGAAATATCTGTTCTCAGATTCCACAGAAATAAGGCTAGCAAAGAGATCCACGAAATATAGATGTAACTCTGTGAGATGAATTAACAGAACACTAAGCAGTTTCTCAGAAAGCTTCTTTCCAGATTTCATCTGAGGATATTTCCTTTTTCAGCATAGCCCTCTATGGGCTTCCAAATATCACTTTGTCAATTCCACAAGAACTGTCTAAGCGAAATGTTTCTTGAGGGGAAAGCTTTAACTCTGTAAGATGATTTCACAGAACACAAAGAAGTTTCTCAGAGCTTCTTTCTCTTTGTTATCGGAGGATATTTTCTTTGGCCCTATAGTCTTCAAAGGGATCCGAAATATCTGTTCTCAGATTCCACAGAAATAAGGCTGGCAAAGAGATCCACGAAATACAGATGTAACTCTGTGAGATGAATTAACAGAATACTAAGAAGTTTCTCAGAAAGCTTCTTTCCAGATTTCATCTGAGGATATTTCCTTTTTCACCATAGCCCTCTATGGGCTTCCAAATATCACTTTTCCAATTCCACGAGAACTGTCTTAGCGAAAGGCTTCTTGAGGGGAAAGCTGTAACTCTGTGAGATAATTTCACAGAACACAAAGAAGTTTCTCAGAAAGCTTCTTTCTCTTTGTTATCGGAGGATATTTCCTTTGGCCCTATTGTCTTCAAAGGGATCCGAAATATCTGTTTTCAGATTCCACAGAAATAAGGCTAGCAAAGTGATCCACGAAATACATAGGTAACTCTGTGAGATGAATTAACAGAACACTAAGCAGTTTCTCCGAAAGCTTCTTTCCAGATTTCATCAGAGGATATTTCCTTTTTCACCATAGCCCTCTAAGGGCTTCCAAATATCACTTTGCCAATTCCACAAGAACTGTCTTAGCGAAAGGCTTCTTGAGGGGAAAGCTGTAACTCTGTGAGATGATTTCACAGAACACAAATAAGTTTCTCAGAAAGCTTCTTTCTCTTTGTTTTCGGAGGATATTTCCTTTGGCCCTATAGTCTTCAAAGGGATCCGAAATATCTGTTCTCAGATTCCACAGAAATAAGGCTAGCAAAGAGATCCACGAAATACTGGTGTAACTCTGTGATATGAATTAACAGAACACTAAGCAGTTTCTCAGAAAGCTTCTTTCCAGATTTCATCTGAGGATAATTCCTTTTTCACCATAGCCCTCTATGGGCTTCCAAATATCACTTTGTCAATTCCACGAGAACTGTCTTAGCGAAAGGCTTCTTGAGGGGAAAGCTGTAACTCTGTGAGATGATTTCACAGAACACAAAGAAGTTTCTCAGAAAGCTTCTTCCTCTTTGTTATCGGAGGATATTTCCTTTGGCCCCTGAACTTTAAAGGGATCCGAAATATCTGTTCTCAGATTCCACAGAAATAAGGCTAGCAAAGAGATCCACGAAATATAGATGTAACTCTGTGAGATGAATTAACAGAACACTAAGCAGTTTCTCAGAAAGTTTCTTTCCAGATTTCATCTGAGGATATTTCCTTTTTCAGCATAGCCCTCTATGGGCTTCCAAATATCACTTTGTCAATTCCACAAGAACTGTCTAAGCGAAATGTTTCTTGACGGGAAAGCTGTAACTCTGTGAGATGATTTCACAGAACACAAAGAAGTTACTCAGAGCTTCTTTCTCTTTGTTATCGGAGGATATTTTCTTTGGCCCTATAGTCTTCAAAGGGATCCGAAATATCTGTTCTCAGATTCCACAGAAATAAGTCTAGCAAAGAGATCCACGAAATACAGATGTAACTCTGTGAGATGAATTAACGGAACACTAAGCAGTTTCTCAGAAAGCTTCTTTCCAGATTTCATCTGAGGATATTTCCTTTTTCACCATAGCCCTCTATGGGCTTCAAAATATCACTTTGCCAATTCCACGAGAACTGTCTTAGCTAAAGGCTTCTTGAGGGGAAAGCTGTAACTCTGTGAGATGATTTCACAGAACACAAAGAAGTTTCTCAGAAAGCTTCTTTCTCTTTGTTATCGGAGGATATTTCCTTTGACCCTATAGTCTTCAAAGGGATCCGAAATATCTGTTCTCAGATTCCACAGAAATAAGGCTAGCAAAGAGATCCACGAAATACAGATGTAACTCTGTGAGATGAATTAACAGAACACTAAGCAGTTTCTCAGAAAGCTTCTTTCCAGATTTCATCGAGGATAATTCCATTTTCACCATAGCCCTCTATGGGCTTCCAAATATCACTTTGTCAATTCCACAAGAACTGTCTTAGCGAAAGGTTTCTTGAGGGGAAAGCTGTCACTCTGTGAGATGATTTCACAGAACACAAAGAAGTTTCTCTGAAAGCTTCTTTCTCTTTGTTAACGTGGGATATTTCCTTTGGCCCTATAGACTTGAAAAGGATCCGAAATATCTGTTCTCACATTCCACAGAAATAAGGCTAACAAACAGATCCACGAAGTACAGATGTAACTCTGTGAGTGGAAGTCACATATCACAGAGTAGTTTCTCAGATAGCTTCTTTCCAGATTTCATCTGAGGATATTTCCTTTTTCAACATAGCCCTCTATGGGCTTCCAAATATCACTTTGCCAATTACACAAGAACTGTCTTAACGAAAGGCTTCTTGAGGGAAAAGCTGTAACTCTGTGAGATGATTTCCAGAACACAAAGAAGTTTCTCAGAAAGCTTCTTTCTCTTTGTTATCGGAGGATATTTCCTTTGGCCCTATAGTCCTCGAAGGGATTCGAAATATCTGTTCTCAGATTCCACAGAAATAAAGGTAGCAAAGAGATGCACGAAATACAGATGTAACTCTGTGAGATGTATTAACAGAACCCTAAGCAGTTTCTCAGAAATCTTCTTTCCAGATTTCATCTGAGGATATTTCCTTTTTCACCATAGCCCTCTATGGGCTTCCAAATATCACTTTGCCAATTCCACAAGAACTGTCTTAGCGAAAGGCTTCTTGAGGGGAAAGCTGTAACTCTGTGAGATGATTTCACAGAACACAAAGAAGTTTCTCAGAAAGCTTCTTTCTCTTTGTTATCGGAGGATATTTCCTTTGGCCCTATAGTCTTCAAAGGGATCCGAAATATCTGTTCTCAGATTCCACAGAAATAAGGCTAGCAAAGAGATCCACGAAATACAGATGTAACTCTGTGAGATGAATTAACAGAACACTAAGCAGTTTCTCAGAAAGCTTCTTTCCAGATTTCATCTGAGGATATTTCCTTTTTCACCATAGCCCTCTATGGCCTTCCAAATATCACTTTGTCAATTCCACGACAACTGTCTTAGCGAAAGGCTTCTTGAGGGGAAAGCTGTAACTCTGTGAGATGATTTCACAGAACACAAAGAAGTTTCTCAGAAAGCTTCTTTCTCTTTGTTATCGGAGGATATTTCCTTTGGCCCTATTGTCTTCAAAGGTATCCGAAATATCTGTTCTCAGATTCCACAGAAATAAGGCCAGCAAAGAGATCCACGAAATACAGAGGTAACTCTGTGAGATGAATTGACAGAACACTAAGCAGTTTCTCAGAAAACTTCTTTCCAGATTTCATTTGAGGATATTTCCTTTTTCACCATAGCCCTCTATGGACTTCCAAATATCACTTTGCCAATTCCACAAGTACTGTCTTAGCGAAAGGCTACTTGAGGGGAAAGCTGTAACTCTGTGAGATGATTTCACAGAACACAAAGAAGTTTCTCAGAAAGCTTCTTTCTCTTTGTTATCGGAGGATATTTCCTTTGGCCCTATAGTCTTCGAAGGGATCCGAAATATCTGTTCTCAGATTCCACAGAAATAAGGCTAGCAAAGAGATCCACGAAACACAGATGTAACTCTGTGAGATGAATTAACAGAACACTAAGCAGTTTCTCAGAAAGCTTCTTTCCAGATTTCATCTGAGGATATTTCCTTTTTCACCATAGCCCTCTATGGGCTTCCAAATATCACTTTTCCAATTCCACGAGAACTGTCTTAGCGAAAGGCTTCTTGAGGGGAAAGCTGTAACTCTGTGAGATAATTTCACAAAACACAAAGAAGTTTCTCAGAAAGCTTCTTTCTCTTTGTTATCGGGGGATATTTCCTTTGGCCCTATAGTCTTCAAAGGGATCCGAAATATCTGTTCTCAGATTTCGCAGAAATAAGGCTAGCAAAGAGATCCACGAAATACAGGTTTAACTCTGTGAGATGAATTAACAGAACACTAAGCAGTTTCTCAGAAAGCTTCTTTCCAGATTTCATCTGAGGATATTTCCTTTTTCAAAATTGCCCTCTATGGTCTTCCAAATATCACTTTGCCAATTCCACAAGAACTGTCTTAGCGAAGGCTTCTTGAGAGGAAAGCTGTAACTCTGTGAGATGATTTCACAGAACACAAAGAAGTTTCTCAGGAAGCTTCTTTCTCTTTGTTATCGGAGGATATTTCCTTTGGCCCTATTGTCTTCAAAGGGATCCGAAATATCTGTTCTAAGATGACAGAGAAATAAGGATAGCAAAGAGATCCACGAAATACAGAGGTAACTCTGTGAGATGAATTAACAGAACACTAAGCAGTTTCTCAGAAAGCTTCTTTCCAGATTCCATCTAAGGATATTTCCTTTTTCAACATAGCCCTCTATGGGCTTCAAAATATCACTTTGCAATTCCACAAGAACTGTCTTAGCGAAAGGCTTCTTGAGGGGAAAGCTGTAACTCTGTGAGATGATTTCACAGAACACAAAGAAGTTTCTCAGAAAGCTTCTTCCTCTTTGTTATCGGAGGATATTTCCTTTGGCCCCATAGACTTTAAAGGGATCCGAAATATCTGTTCTCAGATTCCACAGAAATAAGGCTAGCAAAGAGATCCACGAAATATAGATGTAACTCTGTGAGATGAATTAAGAGAACACTAAGCAGTTTCTCAGAAAGCTGCTTTCCAGATTTCATCTGAGGATATTTCCTTTTTCACCATAGCCCTCTATGGGCTTCCAAATATCACTTTGTCAATTCCACAAGAACTGTCTAAGCGAAAGGCTTCTTGAGGGGAAAGCTGTAACTCTGTGAGATGATTTCACAGAACAGAAAGAAGTTTCTCAGAGCTTCTTTCTCTTTGTTATCGGAGGATATTTCCTTTGGCCCCATAGACTTTAAAGGGATCCGAAATATCTGTTCTCAGATTCCACAGAAATAAGGCTAGCAAAGAGATCCACGAAATACAGATGTAACTCTGTGAGATGAATTAACAGAACACTAAGCAGTCTCTCATAAAGCTGCTTTCCAGATTTCATCTGAGGATATTTCCTTTTTCACCATAGCGCTCTATGGGCTTCCAAATATCACTTTGCCAATTCCACGAGAACTGTCTTAGCGAAAGGCTTCTTGAGGGGAAAGCTGTAACTCTGTGAGACGATTTCACAGAACACAAAGAATTTTCTCAGAAAGCTTCTTTCTCTTTGTTATCGGAGGATATTTCCTTTGGCCCTATTGTCTTCAAAGGGATCCGATATATCTGTTCTCAGATACCACAGAAATAAGGCTAGCAAAGAGATCCAGGAAATACAGATGTAACTCTCTGGGTGGAAGTCACACATCACAGAGCAGTTTCTCAGAAAGCTTCTTCCCAGATTTCATCTGAGGATATTTCCTTTTTCACCATAGCCCTCTATGGGCTTCCAAATATCACTTTGCCAATTCCACGAGAACTGTCTTAGCGAAAGGCTTCTTGAGAGGAAAGCTGTAACTCTGTGAGATGATTTCACAGAACACAAAGAAGTTTCTCAGAAAGCTTCTTTCTCTTTGTTATCGGAAGATATTTCCTTTGGCCCTATAGTCTTCAAAGGGATCCGAAATATCTGTTCTCAGATTCCACAGAAATAAGGCTAAGAAAGAGATCCACGAAATACAGATATAACTCTGTGAGTGGAAGTCACACATCACACAGCAGTTTCTCAGAAACTTCTTTCCAGATTTCATCTGAGGATATTTCCTTTTTCACCATTGCCCTCTATGGGATTCCAAATATCACTTTGCCATTTCCACAAGAACTGTCTTAGCGAAAGGCTTCTTTAGGGGAAAGCTGAAACTCTGTGAGATGATTTCACAGAACACAAAGAAGTTTCTCAGAAAGCTTCTTTTTCTTTGTTATCGGAGGATATTTGCTTTGGCCCTATAGTCTTTCAAAGGGATCCGAAATATCTGTTCTCAGATTCCACAGAAATAAGGCTAGCAAAGACATCCACGAAATAGAGATGTAACTCTGTGAGATGAATTAACAGAACACTAAGCAGTTTCTCAGAAAGCTTCTTTCCAGATTTCATCTGAGGATATTTCCTTTTTCACCATAGCCCTCTATGGGCTTCCAAATATCACTTTGCCAATTCCACGAGAACTGTCTTAGCGAAAGGCTTCTTGAGGGGAAAGCTGTAACTCTGTGAGATGATTTCACAGAACACAAACAATTTTCTCAGAAAGCTTCTTTCTCTTTGTTATCGGAGGATATTTCCTTTGGCCCTATAGTCTTCAATGGGATCCGAAATATCTGTTCTCAGATACCACAGAAATAAGGCTAGAAAAGAGATCCACGAAATACAGATGTAACTCTGTGGGTGGAAGTCACACATCACAGAGCAGTTTCTCAGAAAGATTCTTTCCAGATTTCATCTGAGGATATTTCCTTTTTCACCATAGCCCTCTATGGGCTTCCAAATATCACTTTGCCAATTCCACGAGAACTGTCTTAGCGAAAGGCTTCTTGAGGGGAAAGCTGTAACTCTGTGAGATGATTTCACAGAACACAAAGAAGTTTCTCAGAAAGCTTCTTTCTCTTTGTTATCGGAGGATATGTCCTTTGGCCCTATAGTCTTCAAAGGGATCCGAAATATCTGTTCTCAGATTCCACAGAAATAAGGCTAGCAAAGAGATCCACGAAATACAGATGTAACTCTGTGGGTGGAAGTCACACATCACAGAGCAGTTTCTCAGAAAGCTTCTTTCTCTTTGTTATCGGAGGATATTTCCTTTGGCCCTATATTCTTCAAAGGGATCCGAAATATGTGTTCTCAGATTCCACAGAAATAAGGCTACCAAAGAGATCCACGAAATACAGGTGTAACTCTGTGAGATGAATTAACAGAACACTAAGCAGTTTCTCAGAAAGCTTCTTTCCAGATTTCATCTGAGGATATTTCCTTTTTCAAAATTGCCCTCTATGGTCTTCCAAATATCACTTTGCCAATTCCACAAGAACTGTCTTAGCGAAAGGCTTCTTGAGAGGAAAGCTGTAACTCTGTGAGATGATTTCACAGAACACAAAGAAGTTTCTCAGGAAGCTTCTTTCTCTTTGTTATCGGAGGATATTTCCTTTGGCCCTATTGTCTTCAAAGGGATCCGAAATATCTGTTCTAAAATGACAGAGAAATAAGGATCGCAAAGAGATCCACGAAATACAGAGGTAACTCTGTGAGATGAATTAAGAGAACACTAAGCAGTTTCTCAGAAAGCTTCTTTCCAGATTCCATCTAAGGATATTTCCTTTTTCAACATAGCCCTCTATGGGCTTAAAAATATCACTTTGCAATTCCACAAGAACTGTCTTAGCGAAAGGCTTCTTGAGGGGAAAGCTGTAACTCTGTGAGATGATTTCACAGAACACAAAGAAGTTTCTCAGAAAGCTTCTTCCTCTTTGTTATCGGAGGATATTTCCTTTGGCCCCATAGACTTTAAAGGGATCCGAAATATCTCTTCTCAGATTCCACAGAAATAAGGCTAGCAAAGAGATCCACGAAATATAGATGTAACTCTGTGAGATGAATTAACAGAACACTAAGCAGTTTCTCAGAAAGCTGCTTTCCAGATTTCATCTGAGGATATTTCCTTTTTCACCATAGCCCTCTATGGGCTTCCAAATATCACTTTGTCAATTCCACAAGAACTGTCTAAGCGAAAGGCTTCTTGAGGGGAAAGCTGTAACTCTGTGAGATGATTTCACAGAACAGAAAGAAGTTTCTCAGAGCTTCTTTCTCTTTGTTATCGGAGGATATTTCCTTTGGCCCCATAGACTTTAAAGGGATCCGAAATATCTGTTCTCAGATTCCACAGAAATAAGGCTAGCAAAGAGATCCAGGAAATACAGATGTAACTCTGTGAGATGAATTAACAGAACACTAAGCAGTTTCTCAGAAAGCTTCTTTCCAGATTTCATCTGAGGATAATTCCTTTTTCACCATAGCCCTCTATGGGCTTCCAAATATCACTTTGTCAATTCCACGAGAACTGTCTTAGCGAAAGGCTTCTTGAGGGGAAAGCTGTAACTCTGTGAGATGATTTCACAGAACACAAAGAAGTTTCTCAGAAAGCTTCTTCCTCTTTGTTATCGGAGGATATTTCCTTTGGCCCCTGAACTTTAAAGGGTCCGAAATATCTGTTCTCAGATTCCACAGAAATAAGGCTAGCAAAGAGATCCACGAAATATAGATGTAACTCTGTGAGATGAATTAACAGAACACTAAGCAGTTTCTCAGAAAGTTTCTTTCCAGATTTCATCTGAGGATATTTCCTTTTTCAGCATAGCCCTCTATGGGCTTCCAAATATCACTTTGTCAATTCCACAAGAACTGTCTAAGCGAAATGTTTCTTGAGGGGAAAGCTGTAACTCTGTGAGATGATTTCACAGAACACAAAGAAGTTTCTCAGAGCTTCTTTCTCTTTGTTATCGGAGGATATTTTCTTTGGCCCTATAGTCTTCAAAGGGATCCGAAATATCTGTTCTCAGATTCCACAGAAATAAGGATGGCAAAGAGATCCACGAAATACAGATGTAACTCTGTGAGATGAATTAACAGAACACTAAGAAGTTTCTCAGAAAGCTTCTTTCCAGATTTCATCTGAGGATATTTCCTTTTTCACCATAGCCCTCTATGGGCTTCCAAATATCACTTTTCCAATTCCACAAGAACTGTCTTAGCGAAAGGCTTCTTGAGGGGAAAGCTGTAACTCTGTGAGATAATTTCACAGAACACAAAGAAGTTTCTCAGAAAGCTTCTTTCTCTTTGTTATCGGAGGATATTTCCTTTGGCCCTATTGTCTTCAAAGGGATCCGAAATATCTGTTTTCAGATTCCACAGAAATAAGGCTAGCAAAGTGATCCACGAAATACATAGGTAACTCTGTGAGATGAATTAACAGAACACTAAGCAGTTTCTCCGAAAGCTTCTTTCCAGATTTCATCAGAGGATATTTCCTTTTTCACCATAGCCCTCTAAGGGCTTCCAAATATCACTTTGCCAATTCCACAAGAACTGTCTTAGCGAAAGGCTTCTTGAGGGGAAAGCTGTAACTCTGTGAGATGATTTCACAGAACACAAAGAAGTTTCTCAGAAAGCTTCTTTCTCTTTGTTATCGGAGGATATTTCCTTTGACCCTATAGTCTTCAAAGGGATCCGAAATATCTGTTCTCAGATTCCACAGAAATAAGGCTAGCAAAGAGATCCACGAAATACAGATGTAACTCTGTGAGATGAATTAACAGAACACTAAGCAGTTTCTCAGAAAGCTTCTTTCCAGATTTCATCGAGGATAATTCCATTTTCACCATAGCCCTCTGTGGGCTTCCAAATATCACTTTGTCAATTCCACAAGAACTGTCTTAGCGAAAGGTTTCTTGAGGGGAAAGCTGTCACTCTGTGAGATGATTTCACAGAACACAAAGAAGTTTCTCTGAAAGCTTCTTTCTCTTTGTTAACGTGGGATATTTCCTTTGGCCCTATAGACTTGAAAAGGATCCGAAATATCTGTTCTCACATTCCACAGAAATAAGGCTAACAAACAGATCCACGAAGTACAGATGTAACTCTGTGAGTGGAAGTCACATATCACAGAGTAGTTTCTCAGATAGCTTCTTTCCAGATTTCATCTGAGGATATTTCCTTTTTCAACATAGCCCTCTATGGGCTTCCAAATATCACTTTGCCAATTACACAAGAACTGTCTTAACGAAAGGCTTCTTGAGGGAAAAGCTGTAACTCTGTGAGATGATTTCCAGAACACAAAGAAGTTTCTCAGAAAGCTTCTTTCTCTTTGTTATCGGAGGATATTTCCTTTGGCCCTATAGTCCTCGAAGGGATTCGAAATATCTGTTCTCAGATTCCACAGAAATAAAGGTAGCAAAGAGATGCACGAAATACAGATGTAACTCTGTGAGATGTATTAACAGAACCCTAAGCAGTTTCTCAGAAATCTTCTTTCCAGATTTCATCTGAGGATATTTCCTTTTTCACCATAGCCCTCTATGGGCTTCCAAATATCACTTTGCCAATTCCACAAGAACTGTCTTAGCGAAAGGCTTCTTGAGGGGAAAGCTGTAACTCTGTGAGATGATTTCACAGAACACAAAGAAGTTTCTCAGAAAGCTTCTTTCTCTTTGTTATCGGAGGATATTTCCTTTGGCCCTATAGTCTTCAAAGGGATCCGAAATATCTGTTCTCAGATTCCACAGAAATAAGGCTAGCAAAGAGATCCACGAAATACAGATGTAACTCTGTGAGATGAATTAACAGAACACTAAGCAATTTCTCAGAAAGCTTCTTTCCAGATTTCATCTGAGGATATTTCCTTTTTCACCATAGCCCTCTATGGCCTTCCAAATATCACTTTGTCAATTCCACGACAACTGTCTTAGCGAAAGGCTTCTTGAGGGGAAAGCTGTAACTCTGTGAGATGATTTCACAGAACACAAAGAAGTTTCTCAGAAAGCTTCTTTCTCTTTGTTATCGGAGGATATTTCCTTTGGCCCTATTGTCTTCAAAGGGATCCGAAATATCTGTTCTCAGATTCCACAGAAATAAGGCCAGCAAAGAGATCCACGAAATACAGAGGTAACTCTGTGAGATGAATTGACAGAACACTAAGCAGTTTCTCAGAAAACTTCTTTCCAGATTTCATCTGAGGATATTTCCTTTTTCACCATAGCCCTCTATGGACTTCCAAATATCACTTTGCCAATTCCACAAGTACTGTCTTAGCGAAAGGCTACTTGAGGGGAAAGCTGTAACTCTGTGAGATGATTTCACAGAACACAAAGAAGTTTCTCAGAAAGCTTCTTTCTCTTTGTTATCGGAGGATATTTCCTTTGGCCCTATAGTCTTCGAAGGGATCCGAAATATCTGTTCTCAGATTCCACAGAAATAAGGCTAGCAAAGAGATCCACGAAACACAGATGTAACTCTGTGAGATGAATTAACAGAACACTAAGCAGTTTCTCAGAAAGCTTCTTTCCAGATTTCATCTGAGGATATTTCCTTTTTCACCATAGCCCTCTATGGGCTTCCAAATATCACTTTTCCAATTCCACGAGAACTGTCTTAGCGAAAGGCTTCTTGAGGGGAAAGCTGTAACTCTGTGAGATAATTTCACAAAACACAAAGAAGTTTCTCAGAAAGCTTCTTTCTCTTTGTTATCGGGGGATATTTCCTTAGGCCCTATAGTCTTCAAAGGGATCCGAAATATCTGTTCTCAGATTTCGCAGAAATAAGGCTAGCAAAGAGATCCACGAAATACAGGTTTAACTCTGTGAGATGAATTAACAGAACACTAAGCAGTTTCTCAGAAAGCTTCTTTCCAGATTTCATCTGAGGATATTTCCTTTTTCAAAATTGCCCTCTATGGTCTTCCAAATATCACTTTGCCAATTCCACAAGAACTGTCTTAGCGAAGGCTTCTTGAGAGGAAAGCTGTAACTCTGTGAGATGATTTCACAGAACACAAAGAAGTTTCTCAGGAAGCTTCTTTCTCTTTGTTATCGGAGGATATTTCCTTTGGCCCTATTGTCTTCAAAGGGATCCGAAATATCTGTTCTAAGATGACAGAGAAATAAGGATAGCAAAGAGATCCACGAAATACAGAGGTAACTCTGTGAGATGAATTAACAGAACACTAAGCAGTTTCTCAGAAAGCTTCTTTCCAGATTCCATCTAAGGATATTTCCTTTTTCAACATAGCCCTCTATGGGCTTCAAAATATCACTTTGCAATTCCACAAGAACTGTCTTAGCGAAAGGCTTCTTGAGGGGAAAGCTGTAACTCTGTGAGATGATTTCACAGAACACAAAGAAGTTTCTCAGAAAGCTTCTTCCTCTTTGTTATCGGAGGATATTTCCTTTGGCCCCATAGACTTTAAAGGGATCCGAAATATCTGTTCTCAGATTCCACAGAAATAAGGCTAGCAAAGAGATCCACGAAATATAGATGTAACTCTGTGAGATGAATTAAGAGAACACTAAGCAGTTTCTCAGAAAGCTGCTTTCCAGATTTCATCTGAGGATATTTCCTTTTTCACCATAGCCCTCTATGGGCTTCCAAATATCACTTTGTCAATTCCACAAGAACTGTCTAAGCGAAAGGCTTCTTGAGGGGAAAGCTGTAACTCTGTGAGATGATTTCACAGAACAGAAAGAAGTTTCTCAGAGCTTCTTTCTCTTTGTTATCGGAGGATATTTCCTTTGGCCCCATAGACTTTAAAGGGATCCGAAATATCTGTTCTCAGATTCCACAGAAATAAGGCTAGCAAAGAGATCCACGAAATACAGATGTAACTCTGTGAGATGAATTAACAGAACACTAAGCAGTTTCTCATAAAGCTGCTTTCCAGATTTCATCTGAGGATATTTCCTTTTTCACCATAGCGCTCTATGGGCTTCCAAATATCACTTTGCCAATTCCACGAGAACTGTCTTAGCGAAAGGCTTCTTGAGGGGAAAGCTGTAACTCTGTGAGACGATTTCACAGAACACAAAGAATTTTCTCAGAAAGCTTCTTTCTCTTTGTTATCGGAGGATATTTCCTTTGGCCCTATTGTCTTCAAAGGGATCCGATATATCTGTTCTCAGATACCACAGAAATAAGGCTAGCAAAGAGATCCAGGAAATACAGATGTAACTCTCTGGGTGGAAGTCACACATCACAGAGCAGTTTCTCAGAAAGCTTCTTCCCAGATTTCATCTGAGGATATTTCCTTTTTCACCATAGCCCTCTATGGGCTTCCAAATATCACTTTGCCAATTCCACGAGAACTGTCTTAGCGAAAGGCTTCTTGAGAGGAAAGCTGTAACTCTGTGAGATGATTTCACAGAACACAAAGAAGTTTCTCAGAAAGCTTCTTTCTCTTTGTTATCGGAAGATATTTCCTTTGGCCCTATAGTCTTCAAAGGGATCCGAAATATCTGTTCTCAGATTCCACAGAAATAAGGCTAACAAAGAGATCCACGAAATACAGATATAACTCTGTGAGTGGAAGTCACACATCACACAGCAGTTTCTCAGAAACTTCTTTCCAGATTTCATCTGAGGATATTTCGTTTTTCACCATTGCCCTCTATGGGATTCCAAATATCACTTTGCCATTTCCACAAGAACTGTCTTAGCGAAAGGCTTCTTTAGGGGAAAGCTGAAACTCTGTGAGATGATTTCACAGAACACAAAGAAGTTTCTCAGAAAGCTTCTTTTTCTTTGTTATCGGAGGATATTTGCTTTGTCCCTATAGTCTTTCAAAGGGATCCGAAATATCTGTTCTCAGATTCCACAGAAATAAGGCTAGCAAAGACATCCACGAAATACAGATGTAACTCTGTGAGATGAATTAACAGAACACTAAGCAGTTTCTCAGAAAGCTTCTTTCCAGATTTCATCTGAGGATATTTCCTTTTTCACCATAGCCCTCTATGGGCTTCCAAATATCACTTTGCCAATTCCACGAGAACTGTCTTAGCGAAAGGCTTCTTCAGGGGAAAGCTGTAACTCTGTGAGATGATTTCACAGAACACAAAGAATTTTCTCAGAAAGCTTCTTTCTCTTTGTTATCGGAGGATATTTCCTTTGGCCCTATAGTCTTCAAAGGGATCCGAAATATCTGTTCTCAGATACCACAGAAATAAGGCTAGCAAAGAGATCCACGAAATACAGATGTAACTCTGTGGGTGGAAGTCACACATCACAGAGCAGTTTCTCAGAAAGATTCTTTCCAGATTTCATCTGAGGATATTTCCTTTTTCACCATAGCCCTCTATGGGCTTCCAAATATCACTTTGCCAATTCCACGAGAACTGTCTTAGCGAAAGGCTTCTTGAGGGGAAAGCTGTAACTCTGTGAGATGATTTCACAGAACACAAAGAAGTTTCTCAGAAAGCTTCTTTCTCTTTGTTATCGGAGGATATGTCCTTTGGCCCTATAGTCTTCAAAGGGATCCGAAATATCTGTTCTCAGATTCCACAGAAATAAGGCTAGCAAAGAGATCCACGAAATACAGATGTAACTCTGTGGGTGGAAGTCACACATCACAGAGCAGTTTCTCAGAAAGCTTCTTTCTCTTTGTTATCGGAGGATATTTCCTTTGGCCCTATATTCTTCAAAGGGATCCGAAATATGTGTTCTCAGATTCCACAGAAATAAGGCTACCAAAGAGATCCACGAAATACAGGTGTAACTCTGTGAGATGAATTAACAGAACACTAAGCAGTTTCTCAGAAAGCTTCTTTCCAGATTTCATCTGAGGATATTTCCTTTTTCAAAATTGCCCTCTATGGTCTTCCAAATATCACTTTGCCAATTCCACAAGAACTGTCTTAGCGAAAGGCTTCTTGAGAGGAAAGCTGTAACTCTGTGAGATGATTTCACAGAACACAAAGAAGTTTCTCAGGAAGCTTCTTTCTCTTTGTTATCGGAGGATATTTCCTTTGGCCCTATTGTCTTCAAAGGGATCCGAAATATCTGTTCTAAAATGACAGAGAAATAAGGATCGCAAAGAGATCCACGAAATACAGAGGTAACTCTGTGAGATGAATTAAGAGAACACTAAGCAGTTTCTCAGAAAGCTTCTTTCCAGATTCCATCTAAGGATATTTCCTTTTTCAACATAGCCCTCTATGGGCTTAAAAATATCACTTTGCAATTCCACAAGAACTGTCTTAGCGAAAGGCTTCTTGAGGGGAATGCTGTAACTCTGTGAGATGATTTCACAGAACACAAAGAAGTTTCTCAGAAAGCTTCTTCCTCTTTGTTATCGGAGGATATTTCCTTTGGCCCCATAGACTTTAAAGGGATCCGAAATATCTCTTCTCAGATTCCACAGAAATAAGGCTAGCAAAGAGATCCACGAAATATAGATGTAACTCTGTGAGTTGAATTAACAGAACACTAAGCAGTTTCTCAGAAAGCTGCTTTCCAGATTTCATCTGAGGATATTTCCTTTTTCACCATAGCCCTCTATGGGCTTCCAAATATCACTTTGTCAATTCCACAAGAACTGTCTAAGCGAAAGGCTTCTTGAGGGGAAAGCTGTAACTCTGTGAGATGATTTCACAGAACAGAAAGAAGTTTCTCAGAGCTTCTTTCTCTTTGTTATCGGAGGATATTTCCTTTGGCCCCATAGACTTTAAAGGGATCCGAAATATCTGTTCTCAGATTCCACAGAAATAAGGCTAGCAAAGAGATCCACGAAATATAGATGTAACTCTGTGAGATGAATTAACAGAACACTAAGCAGTTTCTCAGAAAGCTTCTTTCCAGATTTCATCTGAGGATATTTCCTTTTTCAGCATAGCCCTCTATGGGCTTCCAAATATCACTTTGTCAATTCCAAAAGAACTGTCTTAGCGAAAGGCTTCTTGAGGGGAAAGCTGTAACTCTGTGAGATGATTTCACAGAACACAAAGAAGTTTCTCAGTGCTTCTTTCTCTTTGTTATCGGAGGATATTTTCTTTGGCCCTATAGTCTTCAAAGGGATCCGAAATATCTGTTCTCAGATTCCACAGAAATAAGGCTAGCAAAGAGATCCACGAAATACAGATGTAACTCTGTGAGATGAATGAACAGAACACTAAGCAGTTTCTCAGAAAGCTTCTTTCCAGATTTCATCTGAGGATATTTCCTTTTTCACCATAGCGCTCTATGGGCTTCCAAATATCACTTTGCCAATTCCACGAGAACTGTCTTAGCGAAAGGCTTCTTGAGGGGAAAGCTGTAACTCTGTGAGACGATTTCACAGAGCACAAAGAATTTTCTCAGAAAGCTTCTTTCTCTTTGTTATCGGAGGATATTTCCTTTGGCCCTATAGTCTTCAAAGGGATCCGATATATCTGTTCTCAGATACCACAGAAATAAGGCTAGCAAAGAGATCCACGAAATACAGATGTAACTCTGTGGGTGGAAGTCACACATCACAGAGCAGTTTCTCAGAAAGCTTCTTCCCAGATTTCATCTGAGGATATTTCCTTTTTCACCATAGCCCTCTATGGGCTTCCAAATATCACTTTGCCAATTCCACGAGAACTGTCTTAGCGAAAGGCTTCTTGAGGGGAAAGCTGTAACTCTGTGAGATGATTTCACAGAACACAAAGAAGTTTCTCAGAAAGCTTCTTTCTCTTTGTTATCGGAGGATATGTCCTTTGGCCCTATAGTCTTCAAAGGGATCCGAAATATCTGTTCTCAGATTCCACAGAAATAAGGCTAGCAAAGAGATCCACGAAATACAGATGTAATTCTGTGGTTGGAAGTCACACATCACAGAGCAGTTTCTCAGAAAGCTTCTTTCCAGATTTCATCTGAGGATATTTCCTTTTTCACCATAGCCCTCTATGGGCTTCCAAATATCACTTTGCCAATTCCACAAGAACTGTCTTAGCGAAACGCTTCTTCAGGGGAAAGCTGTAACTCTGTGAGATGATTTCACAGAACACAAAGAAGTTTCTCAGAAAGCTTCTTTCTCTTTGTTATCGGAGGATATTTCCTTTGGCCCTATAGTCTTCAAAGGGATCCGAAATATCTGTTCTCAGATTCCACAGAAATAAGGCTAGCAAAGAGATCCACGAAATACAGATGTAAATCTGTGAGATGAATTAACAGAACACTAAACAGTTTCTAAGCAGGCTTCTTTCCAGATTTCATCTGAGGATATTTCCTTTTTCACCATAGCCCTCTATGGGCTTCCAAATATCACTTTGCCAATTCCACAAGAACTGTCTTAGCGAAAGGTTTCTTGAGGGGAAAGCTGTAACTCTGTGATATGATTTCACAGAACACAAAGAAGTTTCTCAGAAAGCTTCTTTCTCTTTGTTATCGGAGGATATTTCCTTTGGCCCTATAGTCTTCAAAGGGTTCCGAAATATCTGTTTTCAGATTCCACAGAAGTAAGGCTAGCAAAGAGATCCACGAAATACAGATGTAACTCTGTGAGATGAATTAACAAAACACTAAGCAGTTTCTCAGAAAGCTTCTTTCCAGATTTCATCTGAGGATATTTCCTTTTTCAAAATTGCCCTCTATGGTCTTCCAAATATCACTTTGCCAATTCCGCAAGAACTGTCTTAGCGAAAGGCTTCTTGAGAGGAAAGCTGTAACTCTGTGAGATGATTTCACAGAACACAAAGAAGTTTCTCAGGAAGCATGTTTCTCTTTGTTATCGGAGGATATTTCCTTTGGCCCTATTGTCTTCAAAGGGATCCGAAATATCTGTTCTAAGATGACAGAGAAATAAGGATAGCAAAGAGATCCACGAAATACAGAGGTAACTCTGTGAGATGAATTAACAGAACACTAAGCAGTTTCTCAGAAAGCTTCTTTCCAGATTCCATCTAAGGATATTTCCTTTTTCAACATAGCCCTCTATGGGCTTCAAAATATCACTTTGCAATTCCACAAGAACTGTCTTAGCGAAAGGCTTCTTGAGGGGAAAGCTGTAACTCTGTGAGATGATTTCACAGAACACAAAGAAGTTTCTCAGAAAGCTTCTTCCTCTTTGTTATCGGAGGATATTTCCTTTGGCCCCATAGACTTTAAAGGGATCCGAAATATCTGTTCTCAGATTCCACAGAAATAAGGCTAGCAAAGAGATCCACGAAATATAGATGTAACTCTGTGAGATGAATTAACAGAACACTAAGCAGTTTCTCAGAAAGCTTCTTTCCAGATTTCATCTGAGGATATTTCCTTTTTCAGCATAGCCCTCTATGGGCTTCCAAATATCACTTTGTCAATTCCACAAGAACTGTCTAAGCGAAAGGCTTCTTGAGGGGAAAGCTGTAACTCTGTGAGATGATTTCACAGAACAGAAAGAAGTTTCTCAGAGCTTCTTTCTCTTTGTTATCGGAGGATATTTCCTTTGGCCCCATAGACTTTAAAGGGATCCGAAATATCTGTTCTCAGATTCCACAGAAATAAGGCTAGCAAAGAGATCCACGAAATATAGATGTAACTCTGTGAGATGAATTAACAGAACAGTAAGCAGTTTCTCAGAAAGCTTGTTTCCAGATTTCATCTGAGGATATTTCCTTTTTCAGCATAGCCCTCTATGGGCTTCCAAATATCACTTTGTCAATTCCAAAAGAACTGTCTTAGCGAAAGGCTTCTTGAGGGGAAAGCTGTAACTCTGTGAGATGATTTCACAGAACACAAAGAAGTTTCTCAGTGCTTCTTTCTCTTTGTTATCGGAGGATATTTTCTTTGGCCCTATAGTCTTCAAAGGGATCCGAAATATCTGTTCTCAGATTCCACAGAAATAAGGCTAGCAAAGAGATCCACGAAATACAGATATAACTCTGTGAGATGAATTAACAGAACACTAAGCAGTTTCTCAGAAAGCTTCTTTCCAGATTTCATCTGAGGATATTTCCTTTTTCACCATAGCGCTCTATGGGCTTCCAAATATCACTTTGCCAATTCCACGAGAACTGTCTTAGCGAAAGGCTTCTTGAGGGGAAAGCTGTAACTCTGTGAGACGATTTCACAGAACACAAAGAATTTTCTCAGAAAGCTTCTTTCTCTTTGTTATCGGAGGATATTTCCTTTGGCCCTATAGTCTTCAAAGGGATCCGATATATCTGTTCTCAGATACCACAGAACTAAGGCTAGCAAAGAGATCCACGAAATACAGATGTAACTCTGTGGGTGGAAGGCACAGATCACAGAGCAGTTTCTCAGAAAGCTTCTTCCCAGATTTCATCTGAGGATATTTCCTTTTTCACCATAGCCCTCTATGGGCTTCCAAATATCACTTTGCCAATTCCACGAGAACTGTCTTAGCGAAACGCTTCCTCAGGGGAAAGCTGTAACTCTGTGAGATGATTTCACAGAACACAAAGAATTTTCTCAGAAAGCTTCTTTCTCTTTTTTATCGGAGGATATTTCCTTTGGCCCTATAGTCTTCAAAGGGATCCGAAATATCTGTTCTCAGATTCCACAGAAATAAGGCTAGCAAAGAGATCCACGAAATACAGATGTAATTCTGTGGTTGGAAGTCACACATCACAGAGCAGTTTCTCAGAAAGCTTCTTTTCAGATTTCATCTGAGGATATTTCCTTTTTCACCCTAGCCCTCTATGGGCTTCCAAATATCACTTTGCCAATTCCACAAGAACTGTCTTAGCGAAACGCTTCTTCAGGGGAAAGCTGTAACTCTGTGAGATGATTTCACAGAACACAAAGAAGTTTCTCAGAAAGCTTCTTTCTCTTTGTTATCGGAGGATATTTCCTTTGGCCCTATAGTCTTCAAAGGGATCCGAAATATCTGTTCTCAGCTTCCACAGAAATAAGGCTAGCAAAGAGATCCACGAAATACAGGTGTAACTCTGTGAGATGAATTAACAGAACACTAAGCAGTTTCTCAGAAAGCTTCTTTCCAGATTTCATCTGAGGATATTTCCTTTTTCAGCATAGCCCTCTATGGGCTTCCAAATATCACTTTGTCAATTCCAAAAGAACTGTCTTAGCGAAAGGCTTCTTGAGGGGAAAGCTGTAACTCTGTGAGATGATTTCACAGAACACAAAGAAGTTTCTCAGTGCTTCTTTCTCTTTGTTATCGGAGGATATTTCCTTTGTCCCTATAGTCTTCAAAGGGATCCGAAATATCTGTTCTCAGATTCCACAGAAATAAGGCTAGCAAAGAGATCCACGGAATACAGATGTAATTCTGTGGTTGGAAGTCACACATCACAGAGCAGTTTCTCAGAAAGCTTCTTTCCAGATTTCATCTGAGGATATTTCCTTTTTCACCATAGCCCTCTATGGGCTTCCAAATATCACTTTGCCAATTCCACAAGAACTGTCTTAGCGAAACGCTTCTTGAGGGGAAAGCTGTAACTCTGTGAGATGATTTCACAGAACACAAAGAAGTTTCTCAGAAAGCTTCTTTCTCTTTGTTATCGGAGGATATTTCCTTTGGCCCTATAGTCTTCAAAGGGATCCGAAATATCTGTTCTCAGATTCCACAGAAATAAGGCTAGCAAAGAGATCCACGAAATACAGATGTAAATCTGTGAGATGAATTAACAGAACACTAAACAGTTTCTAAGCAGACTTCTATCCAGATTTCATCTGAGGATATTTCCTTTTTCACCATAGCCCTCTATGGGCTTCCAAATATCACTTTGCCAATTCCACAAGAACTGTCTTAGCGAAAGGCTTCTTGAGGGGAAAGCTGTAACTCTGTGAGATGATTTCACAGAACACAAAGAAGTTTCTCAGAAAGCTTCTTTCTCTTTGTTATCGGAGGATATTTCCTTTGGCCCTATAGTCCTCAAAGGGATCCGAAATATCTGTTCTCAGATTCCACAGAAATAAAGCTAGCAAAGAGTTCCACGAAATACAGATGTAACTCTGTGAGATGAATTAACAGAACACTAAGCAGTTTCTCAGAAAGCTGCTTTACAGATTTCTACTGAGGATATTTCCTTTTTCACCATAGCCCTCTAAGGGCTTCCAAATATCAATTTGCCAATTCCACGAGAACTGTCTTAGAGAAAGGCTTCTTGAGAGGAAAGCTGTAACTCTGTGAGATGATTTCACAGAACACAAAGAAGTTTCTCAGAAAGCTTCTTTCTCTTTGTTATCGGAAGATATTTCCTTTGGCCCTATAGTCTTCAAAGGGATCCGAAATATCTGTTCTCAGATTCCACAGAAATAAGGCTAACAAAGAGATCCACGAAATACAGATATAACTCTGTGAGTGAAAGTCACACATCACACAGCAGTTTCTCAGAAACTTCTTTCCAGATTTCATCTGAGGATATTTCCTTTTTCACCTTTGCCCTCTATGGGATTCCAAATATCACTTTGCCATTTCCACAAGAACTGTCTTAGCGAAAGGCTTCTTTAGGGGAAAGCTGAAACTCTGTGAGATGATTTCACAGAACACAAAGAAGTTTCTCAGAAAGCTTCTTTTTCTTTGTTATCGGAGGATATTTGCTTTGGCCCTATAGTCTTTCAAAGGGATCCGAAATATCTGTCCTCAGAATCCACAGAAATAAGGCTAGCAAAGACATCCACGAAATACAGATGTAACTCTGTGAGATGAATTAACAGAACACTAAGCAGTTTCTCAGAAAGCTTCTTTCCAGATTTCATCTGAGGATATTTCCTTTTTCACCATAGCCCTCTATGGGCTTCCAAATATCACTTTGGCAATTCCACGAGAACTGTCTTAGCGAAAGGCTTCTTGAGGGGAAAGCTGTAACTCTGTGAGATGATTTCACAGAACACAAAGAATTTTCTCAGAAAGCTTCTTTCTCTTTGTTATCGGAGGATATTTCCTTTGGCCCTATAGTCTTCAAAGGGATCCGAAATATCTGTTCTCAGATTCCACAGAAATAAGGCTAGCAAAGAGATCCACGAAATACAGATGTAACTCTGTGGGTGGAAGTCACACATCACAGAGCAGTTTCTCAGAAAGCTTCTTCCCAGATTTCATCTGAGGATATTTCCTTTTTCACCATAGCCCTCTATGGGCTTCCAAATATCACTTTGCCAATTCCACGAGAACTCTCTTAGCGAAAGGCTTCTTGAGGGGAAAGCTGTAACTCTGTGAGATGATTTCACAGAACACAAAGAATTTTCTCAGAAAGCTTCTTTCTCTTTGTTATTGGAGGATATTTCCTTTGGCCCTATAGTCTTCAAAGGGATCCGAAATATCTGTTCTCAGATTCCACAGAAATAAGGCTAGCAAAGAGATCCACGAAATACAGATGTAATTCTGTGGTTGGAAGTCACACATCACAGAGCAGTTTCTCAGAAAGCTTCTTTCCAGATTTCATCTGAGGATATTTCCTTTTTCACCAAAGCCCTCTATGGGCTTCCAAATATCACTTTGCCAATTCCACAAGAACTGTCTTAGCGAAACGCTTCTTCAGGGGAAAGCTGTAACTCTGTGAGATGATTTCACAGAACACAAAGAAGTTTCTCAGAAAGCTTCTTTCACTTTGTTATCGGAGGATATTTCCTTTGGCCCTATAGTCTTCAACGGGATCCGAAATATCTGTTCTCAGATTCCACAGAAATAAGGCTAGCAAAGAGATCCACGAAATACAGATATAAATCTGTGAGATGAATTAACAGAACACTAAACAGTTTCTAAGCAGACTTCTTTCCAGATTTCATCTGAGGATATTTCCTTTTTCACCATAGCCCTCTATGGGCTTCCAAATATCACTTTGCCAATTCCACAAGAACTGTCTTAGCGAAAGGCTTCTTGAGGGGAAAGCTGTAACTCTGTGAGATGATTTCACAGAACACAAAGAAGTTTCTCAGAAAGCTTCTTCCTCTTTGTTATCGGAGGATATTTCCTTTGGCCCTATAGTCCTCAAAGGGATCCGAAATATCTGTTCTCAGATTCCACAGAAATAAAGCTAGCAAAGAGTTCCACGAAATACAGATGTAACTCTGTGAGATGAATTAACAGAACACTAAGCAGTTTCTCAGAAAGCTGCTTTACAGATTTCATCTGAGGATATTTCCTTTTTCACCATAGCCCTCTAAGGGCTTCCAAATATCACTTTGCCAATTCCACGAGAACTGTCTTAGAGAAAGGCTTCTTGAGAGGAAAGCTGTAACTCTGTGAGATGATTTCACAGAACACAAAGAAGTTTCTCAGAAAGCTTCTTTCTCTTTGTTATCGGAAGATATTTCCTTTGGCCCTATAGTCTTCAAAGGGATCCGAAATATCTGTTCTCAGATTCCACAGAAATAAGGCTAACAAAGAGATCCACGAAATACAGATATAACTCTGTGAGGGGAAGTCACACATCACACAGCAGTTTATCAGAAACTTCTTTCCAGATTTCATCTGAGTATATTTCCTTTTTCACCATTGCCCTGTATGGGATTCCAAATATCACTTTGCCAATTCCACAAGAACTGTCTTAGCGAAAGGCTTCTTTAGGGGAAAGCTGAAACTCTGTGAGATGATTTCACAGAACACAAAGAAGTTTCTCAGAAAGCTTCTTTTTCTTTGTTATCGGAGGATATTTGCTTTGGCCCTATAGTCTTTCAAAGGGATCCGAAATATCTGTCCTCAGAATCCACAGAAATAAGGCTAGCAAAGACATCCACGAAATACAGATGTAACTCTGTGAGATGAATTAACAGAACACTAAGCAGTTTCTCAGAAAGCTTCTTTCCAGATTTCATCTGAGGATATTTCCTTTTTCACCATAGCCCTCTATGGGCTTCCAAATATCACTTTGCCAATTCCACGAGAACTGTCTTAGCGAAAGGCTTCTTGAGGGGAAAGCTGTAACACTGTGAGATGATTTCACAGAACACAAAGAAGTTTCTCAGAAAGCTTCTTTCTCTTTGTTATCGGAGGATATGTCCTTTGGCCCTATAGTCTTCAAAGGGATCCGAAATATCTGTTCTCAGATTGCACAGAAATAAGGCTAGCAAAGAGATCCACGAAATACAGATGTAACTCTGTGGGTGGAAGTCACACATCACAGAGCAGTTTCTCAGAAACTTCTTTCTCTTTGTTATCGGAGGATATTTCCTTTGGCCCTATATTCTTCAAAGGGATCCGAAATATGTGTTCTCAGATTCCACAGAAATAAGGCTACCAAAGAGATCCACGAAATACAGGTGTAACTCTGTGAGATGAATTAACAGAACACTAAGGAGTTTCTCAGAAAGCTTCTTTCCAGATTTCATCTGAGGATATTTCCTTTTTCAACATAGCCCTCTATGGGCTTCCAAATATCTCTTTGCTAATTCCACGAGAACTGTCTTAGCGAAAGGCTTCTTGAGGGGAAAGCTGTAACTCTGTGAGATGATTTCACAGAACACAAGGAAGTTTCTCAGAAGGCTTCTTTCTCTTTGTTATCGGAAGATATTTCCTTTGGCCCTATAGTCTTCAAAGGGATCCGAAATATCTGTTCTTAGATTCCACAGAAATAAGGCTAGCAAAGAGATCCAGGAAATACAGATGTAACTCTGTGAGATGCATTAACAGAACACTAAGCAGTTTCTGAGAAAGCTTCTTTCCAGATTTCATCTGAGGATATTTCCTTTTTCACCATAGCCCTCTATGGGCTTCCAAATATCACTTTGCCAATTCCACAAGAACTGTCTTAGCGAAAGGCTTTTTGGGGGAAAGCTGTAACTCTGTGAGATGATTTCACAGAACACAAAGAAGTTTCTCAGAAAGCTTCTTTCTCTTTGTTATCGGAGGATATTTCCTTTGGCCCTATAGTCTTCAAAGGGATCCGAAATATCTGTTTTCACATTCCACAGAAGTAAGTCTAGCAAAGAGATCCACGAAATACAGATGTAACTCTGTGAGATGAATTAACATAACACTAAGCAGTTTCTCAGAAAGCTTCTTTCCAGATTTCATCTGAGGATATTTCCTTTTTCACCATAGCCCACTATTGGCTTCCAAATATCACTTTGCCAATTCCACAAGAAGTGTCTTAGCGAAAGGCTTCTTGAGGGGAAAGCTGAAACTCTGTGAGATGATTTCACAGAACACAAAGAAGTTTCTCAGAAAGCTTCTTTCTCTTTGTTATCGGAGGATATTTCCTTTGGCCCCATAGTCTTCAAAGGGATCCGAAATATCTGTTCTCAGATTCCACAGAAATAAGGCTAGCAAAGAGATCCACGAAATACAGATGTAACTCTGTGAGATGAATTAACAGAACACTAAGCAGTTTCTCAGAAAGCTTCTTTCCAGATTTCATCTGAGGATATTTCCTTTTTCAACATAGCCCTCTATGGGCTTCCAAATATCTCTTTGCCAATTCCACGAGAACTGTCTTAGCGAAAGGCTTCTTGAGGGGAAAGCTGTAACTCTGTGAGATGATTTCACAGAACAAAAAGAAGTTTCTCAGAAGGCTTCTTTCTCTTTGTTATCGGAAGATATTTCCTTTGGCCCTATAGTCTTCAAAGGGATCCGAAATATCTGTTCTTAGATTCCACAGAAATAAGGCTAGCAATGAGATCCAGGAAATACAGATGTAACTCTGTGAGATGAATTAACAGAACACTAAGCAGTTTCTGAGAAAGCTTCTTTCCAGATTTCATCTGAGGATATTTCCTTTTTAACCATAGCCCTCTATGGGCTTCCAAATATCACTTTGCCAATTCCACAAGAACTGTCTTAGCGAAAGGCTTTTTGGGGGGAAAGCTGTAACTCTGTGAGATGATTTCACAGAACACAAAGAAGTTTCTCAGAAAGCTTCTTTCTCTTTGTTATCGGAGGATATTTCCTTTGGCCCTATAGTCTTCAAAGGGTTCCGAAATATCTGTTTTCAGATTCCACAGAAATAAGGCTAGCAAAGAGATCCACGAAATACAGATGTAACTCTGTGAGATGAATTAACAGAACACTAAGCAGTTTCTCAGAAAGCTTCTTTCCAGATTCCATCTAAGGATATATCCTTTTTCACCATAGCCCTCTATGGGCTTCCAAATATCACTTTGCCAATTCCACAAGAACTGTCTTAGCGAAAGGCTTCTTGAGGGGAAAGCTGTAACTCTGTGAGATGATTTCACAGAACACAAAGAAGTTTCTCAGAAAGCTTCTTCCTCTTTGTTATTGGAGGATATTTTCTTTGGCCCCATAGACTTTAAAGGGATCCGAAATATCTGTTCTCAGATTCCACAGAAATAAGGCTAGCAAAGAGATCCACGAAATATACATGTAACTCTGTGAGGTGAATTAACAGAACACTAAGCAGTTTCTCAGAAAGCTGCTTTCCAGATTTCATCTGAGGATATTTCCTTTTTCACCATAGCCCTCTATGGGCTTCCAAATATCACTTTGTCAATTCCACAAGAACTGTCTAAGCGAAAGGCTTCTTGAGGGGAAAGCTGTAACTCTGTGAGATGATTTCACAGAACACAAAGAAGTTTCTCAGAGCTTCTTTCTCTTTGTTATCGGAGGATATTTCCTTTGGCCCCACAGACTTTAAAGGGATCCGAAATATCTGTTCTCAGATTCCACAGAAATAAGGCTAGCAAAGAGATCCACGAAATATAGATGTAACTCTGTGAGATGAATTAACAGAACAGTAAGCAGTTTCTCAGAAAGCTTCTTTCCAGATTTCATCTGAGGATATTTCCTTTTTCAGCATAGCCCTCTATGGGCTTCCAAATATCTCTTTGCTAATTCCACGAGAACTGTCTTAGCGAAAGGCTTCTTGAGGGGAAAGCTGTAACTCTGTGAGATGATTTCACAGAACACAAGGAAGTTTCTCAGAAGGCTTCTTTCTCTTTGTTATCGGAAGATATTTCCTTTGGCCCTATAGTCTTCAAAGGGATCCGAAATATCTGTTCTTAGATTCCACAGAAATAAGGCTAGCAAAGAGATCCAGGAAATACAGATGTAACTCTGTGAGATGCATTAACAGAACACTAAGCAGTTTCTGAGAAAGCTTCTTTCCAGATTTCATCTGAGGATATTTCCTTTTTCACCATAGCCCTCTATGGGCTTCCAAATATCACTTTGCCAATTCCACAAGAACTGTCTTAGCGAGAGGCTTTTTGGGGGAAAGCTGTAACTCTGTGAGATGATTTCACAGAACACAAAGAAGTTTCTCAGAAAGCTTCTTTCTCTTTGTTATCGGAGGATATTTCCTTTGGCCCTATAGTCTTCAAAGGGATCCGAAATATCTGTTTTCACATTCCACAGAAGTAAGTCTAGCAAAGAGATCCACGAAATACAGATGTAACTCTGTGAGATGAATTAACATAACACTAAGCAGTTTCTCAGAAAGCTTCTTTCCAGATTTCATCTGAGGATATTTCCTTTTTCACCATAGCCCACTATTGGCTTCCAAATATCACTTTGCCAATTCCACAAGAAGTGTCTTAGCGAAAGGCTTCTTGAGGGGAAAGCTGAAACTCTGTGAGATGATTTCACAGAACACAAAGAAGTTTCTCAGAAAGCTTCTTTCTCTTTGTTATCGGAGGATATTTCCTTTGGCCCCATAGTCTTCAAAGGGATCCGAAATATCTGTTCTCAGATTCCACAGAAATAAGGCTAGCAAAGAGATCCACGAAATACAGATGTAACTCTGTGAGATGAATTAACAGAACACTAAGCAGTTTCTCAGAAAGCTTCTTTCCAGATTTCATCTGAGGATATTTCCTTTTTCAACATAGCCCTCTATGGGCTTCCAAATATCTCTTTGCCAATTCCACGAGAACTGTCTTAGCGAAAGGCTTCTTGAGGGGAAAGCTGTAACTCTGTGAGATGATTTCACAGAACAAAAAGAAGTTTCTCAGAAGGCTTCTTTCTCTTTGTTATCGGAAGATATTTCCTTTGGCCCTATAGTCTTCAAAGGGATCCGAAATATCTGTTCTTAGATTCCACAGAAATAAGGCTAGCAATGAGATCCAGGAAATACAGATGTAACTCTGTGAGATGAATTAACAGAACACTAAGCAGTTTCTGAGAAAGCTTCTTTCCAGATTTCATCTGAGGATATTTCCTTTTTAACCATAGCCCTCTATGGGCTTCCAAATATCACTTTGCCAATTCCACAAGAACTGTCTTAGCGAAAGGCTTCTTGAGGGGAAAGCTGTAACTCTGTGAGATGATTTCACAGAACACAAAGAAGTTTCTCAGAAAGCTTCTTCCTCTTTGTTATTGGAGGATATTTTCTTTGGCCCCATAGACTTTAAAGGGATCCGAAATATCTGTTCTCAGATTCCACAGAAATAAGGCTAGCAAAGAGATCCACGAAATATACATGTAACTCTGTGAGGTGAATTAACAGAACACTAAGCAGTTTCTCAGAAAGCTGCTTTCCAGATTTCATCTGAGGATATTTCCTTTTTCACCATAGCCCTCTATGGGCTTCCAAATATCACTTTGTCAATTCCACAAGAACTGTCTAAGCGAAAGGCTTCTTGAGGGGAAAGCTGTAACTCTGTGAGATGATTTCACAGAACACAAAGAAGTTTCTCAGAGCTTCTTTCTCTTTGTTATCGGAGGATATTTCCTTTGGCCCCACAGACTTTAAAGGGATCCGAAATATCTGTTCTCAGATTCCACAGAAATAAGGCTAGCAAAGAGATCCACGAAATATAGATGTAACTCTGTGAGATGAATTAACAGAACAGTAAGCAGTTTCTCAGAAAGCTTCTTTCCAGATTTCATCTGAGGATATTTCCTTTTTCAGCATAGCCCTCTATGGGCTTCCAAATATCACTTTGTCAATTCCAAAAGAACTGTCTTAGCGAAAGGCTTCTTGAGGGGAAAGCTGTAACTCTGTGAGATGATTTCACAGAACACAAAGAAGTTTCTCAGCGCTTCTTTCTCTTTGTTTTCGGAGGATATTTTCTTTGGCCCTATAGTCTTCAAAGGGATCCGAAATATCTGTTCTCAGATTCCACAGAAATAAGGCTAGCAAAGAGCTCCACGAAATACAGATGTAACTCTGTGAGATGAATTAACAGAACACTAAGCAGTTTCTCAGAAAGCTTCTTTCCAGATTTCATCTGAGGATATTTCCTTTTTCACCATAGCCCTCTATGGGCTTCCAAATATCACTTTGCCAATTCCACGAGAACTGTCTTAGCGAAAGGCTTCTTGAGGGGAAAGCTGTAACTCTGTGAGATGATTTCACAGAACACAAAGAAGTTTCTCAGAAAGCTTCATTCTCTTTGTTATCAGAGGATATGTCCTTTGGCCCTATAGTCTTCAAAGGGATCCGAATTATCTGTTCTCAGATTCCACAGAAATAAGGCTAGCAAAGAGATCCACGAAAAACAGATGTAACTCTGTGAGTGGAAGTCACACATCACAGACCAGTTTCTCAGAAAGCTTCTTTCCAGATTTAATCTGAGGATATTTCCTTTTTCACCATAGCCCTCTATGGGCTTCCAAATATCACTTTGCCAATTCCACAAGAACTGTCTTAGCGAAAGGCTTTTTGGGGGGAAAGCTGTAACTCTGTGAGATGATTTCACAGAACACAAAGAAGTTTCTCAGAAAGCTTCTTTCTCTTTGTTATCGGAGGATATTTCCTTTGGCCCTATAGTCTTCAAAGGGTTCCGAAATATCTGTTTTCAGATTCCACAGAAATAAGGCTAGCAAAGAGATCCACGAAATACAGATGTAACTCTGTGAGATGAATTAACAGAACACTAAGCAGTTTCTCAGAAAGCTTCTTTCCAGATTCCATCTAAGGATATATCCTTTTTCACCATAGCCCTCTATGGGCTTCCAAATATCACTTTGCCAATTCCACAAGAACTGTCTTAGCGAAAGGCTTCTTGAGGGGAAAGCTGTAACTCTGTGAGATGATTTCACAGAACACAAAGAAGTTTCTCAGAAAGCTTCTTCCTCTTTGTTATTGGAGGATATTTTCTTTGGCCCCATAGACTTTAAAGGGATCCGAAATATCTGTTCTCAGATTCCACAGAAATAAGGCTAGCAAAGAGATCCACGAAATATACATGTAACTCTGTGAGGTGAATTAACAGAACACTAAGCAGTTTCTCAGAAAGCTGCTTTCCAGATTTCATCTGAGGATATTTCCTTTTTCACCATAGCCCTCTATGGGCTTCCAAATATCACTTTGTCAATTCCACAAGAACTGTCTAAGCGAAAGGCTTCTTGAGGGGAAAGCTGTAACTCTGTGAGATGATTTCACAGAACACAAAGAAGTTTCTCAGAGCTTCTTTCTCTTTGTTATCGGAGGATATTTCCTTTGGCCCCACAGACTTTAAAGGGATCCGAAATATCTGTTCTCAGATTCCACAGAAATAAGGCTAGCAAAGAGATCCACGAAATATAGATGTAACTGTGTGAGATGAATTAACAGAACAGTAAGCAGTTTCTCAGAAAGCTTCTTTCCAGATTTCATCTGAGGATATTTCCTTTTTCAGCATAGCCCTCTATGGGCTTCCAAATATCTCTTTGCTAATTCCACGAGAACTGTCTTAGCGAAAGGCTTCTTGAGGGGAAAGCTGTAACTCTGTGAGATGATTTCACAGAACACAAGGAAGTTTCTCAGAAGGCTTCTTTCTCTTTGTTATCGGAAGATATTTCCTTTGGCCCTATAGTCTTCAAAGGGATCCGAAATATCTGTTCTTAGATTCCACAGAAATAAGGCTAGCAAAGAGATCCAGGAAATACAGATGTAACTCTGTGAGATGCATTAACAGAACACTAAGCAGTTTCTGAGAAAGCTTCTTTCCAGATTTCATCTGAGGATATTTCCTTTTTCACCATAGCCCTCTATGGGCTTCCAAATATCACTTTGCCAATTCCACAAGAACTGTCTTAGCGAAAGGCTTTTTGGGGGAAAGCTGTAACTCTGTGAGATGATTTCACAGAACACAAAGAAGTTTCTCAGAAAGCTTCTTTCTCTTTGTTATCGGAGGATATTTCCTTTGGCCCTATAGTCTTCAAAGGGATCCGAAATATCTGTTTTCACATTCCACAGAAGTAAGTCTAGCAAAGAGATCCACAAAATACAGGTGTAACTCTGTGAGATGAATTAACATAACACTAAGCAGTTTCTCAGAAAGCTTCTTTCCAGATTTCATCTGAGGATATTTCCTTTTTCACCATAGCCCACTATTGGCTTCCAAATATCACTTTGCCAATTCCACAAGAAGTGTCTTAGCGAAAGGCTTCTTGAGGGGAAAGCTGAAACTCTGTGAGATGATTTCACAGAACACAAAGAAGTTTCTCAGAAAGCTTCTTTCTCTTTGTTATCGGAGGATATTTCCTTTGGCCCCATAGTCTTCAAAGGGATCCGAAATATCTGTTCTCAGATTCCACAGAAATAAGGCTAGCAAAGAGATCCACGAAATACAGATGTAACTCTGTGAGATGAATTAACAGAACACTAAGCAGTTTCTCAGAAAGCTTCTTTCCAGATTTCATCTGAGGATATTTCCTTTTTCAACATAGCCCTCTATGGGCTTCCAAATATCTCTTTGCCAATTCCACGAGAACTGTCTTAGCGAAAGGCTTCTTGAGGGGAAAGCTGTAACTCTGTGAGATGATTTCACAGAACAAAAAGAAGTTTCTCAGAAGGCTTCTTTCTCTTTGTTATCGGAAGATATTTCCTTTGGCCCTATAGTCTTCAAAGGGATCCGAAATATCTGTTCTTAGATTCCACAGAAATAAGGCTAGCAATGAGATCCAGGAAATACAGATGTAACTCTGTGAGATGAATTAACAGAACACTAAGCAGTTTCTGAGAAAGCTTCTTTCCAGATTTCATCTGAGGATATTTCCTTTTTAACCATAGCCCTCTATGGGCTTCCAAATATCACTTTGCCAATTCCACAAGAACTGTCTTAGCGAAAGGCTTTTTGGGGGGAAAGCTGTAACTCTGTGAGATGATTTCACAGAACACAAAGAAGTTTCTCAGAAAGCTTCTTTCTCTTTGTTATCGGAGGATATTTCCTTTGGCCCTATAGTCTTCAAAGGGTTCCGAAATATCTGTTTTCAGATTCCACAGAAATAAGGCTAGCAAAGAGATCCACGAAATACAGATGTAACTCTGTGAGATGAATTAACAGAACACTAAGCAGTTTCTCAGAAAGCTTCTTTCCAGATTCCATCTAAGGATATATCCTTTTTCACCATAGCCCTCTATGGGCTTCCAAATATCACTTTGCCAATTCCACAAGAACTGTCTTAGCGAAAGGCTTCTTGAGGGGAAAGCTGTAACTCTGTGAGATGATTTCACAGAACACAAAGAAGTTTCTCAGAAAGCTTCTTCCTCTTTGTTATTGGAGGATATTTTCTTTGGCCCCATAGACTTTAAAGGGATCCGAAATATCTGTTCTCAGATTCCACAGAAATAAGGCTAGCAAAGAGATCCACGAAATATACATGTAACTCTGTGAGGTGAATTAACAGAACACTAAGCAGTTTCTCAGAAAGCTGCTTTCCAGATTTCATCTGAGGATATTTCCTTTTTCACCATAGCCCTCTATGGGCTTCCAAATATCACTTTGTCAATTCCACAAGAACTGTCTAAGCGAAAGGCTTCTTGAGGGGAAAGCTGTAACTCTGTGAGATGATTTCACAGAACACAAAGAAGTTTCTCAGAGCTTCTTTCTCTTTGTTATCGGAGGATATTTCCTTTGGCCCCACAGACTTTAAAGGGATCCGAAATATCTGTTCTCAGATTCCACAGAAATAAGGCTAGCAAAGAGATCCACGAAATATAGATGTAACTGTGTGAGATGAATTAACAGAACAGTAAGCAGTTTCTCAGAAAGCTTCTTTCCAGATTTCATCTGAGGATATTTCCTTTTTCAGCATAGCCCTCTATGGGCTTCCAAATATCTCTTTGCTAATTCCACGAGAACTGTCTTAGCGAAAGGCTTCTTGAGGGGAAAGCTGTAACTCTGTGAGATGATTTCACAGAACACAAGGAAGTTTCTCAGAAGGCTTCTTTCTCTTTGTTATCGGAAGATATTTCCTTTGGCCCTATAGTCTTCAAAGGGATCCGAAATATCTGTTCTTAGATTCCACAGAAATAAGGCTAGCAAAGAGATCCAGGAAATACAGATGTAACTCTGTGAGATGCATTAACAGAACACTAAGCAGTTTCTGAGAAAGCTTCTTTCCAGATTTCATCTGAGGATATTTCCTTTTTCACCATAGCCCTCTATGGGCTTCCAAATATCACTTTGCCAATTCCACAAGAACTGTCTTAGCGAAAGGCTTTTTGGGGGAAAGCTGTAACTCTGTGAGATGATTTCACAGAACACAAAGAAGTTTCTCAGAAAGCTTCTTTCTCTTTGTTATCGGAGGATATTTCCTTTGGCCCTATAGTCTTCAAAGGGATCCGAAATATCTGTTTTCACATTCCACAGAAGTAAGTCTAGCAAAGAGATCCACAAAATACAGGTGTAACTCTGTGAGATGAATTAACATAACACTAAGCAGTTTCTCAGAAAGCTTCTTTCCAGATTTCATCTGAGGATATTTCCTTTTTCACCATAGCCCACTATTGGCTTCCAAATATCACTTTGCCAATTCCACAAGAAGTGTCTTAGCGAAAGGCTTCTTGAGGGGAAAGCTGAAACTCTGTGAGATGATTTCACAGAACACAAAGAAGTTTCTCAGAAAGCTTCTTTCTCTTTGTTATCGGAGGATATTTCCTTTGGCCCCATAGTCTTCAAAGGGATCCGAAATATCTGTTCTCAGATTCCACAGAAATAAGGCTAGCAAAGAGATCCACGAAATACAGATGTAACTCTGTGAGATGAATTAACAGAACACTAAGCAGTTTCTCAGAAAGCTTCTTTCCAGATTTCATCTGAGGATATTTCCTTTTTCAACATAGCCCTCTATGGGCTTCCAAATATCTCTTTGCCAATTCCACGAGAACTGTCTTAGCGAAAGGCTTCTTGAGGGGAAAGCTGTAACTCTGTGAGATGATTTCACAGAACAAAAAGAAGTTTCTCAGAAGGCTTCTTTCTCTTTGTTATCGGAAGATATTTCCTTTGGCCCTATAGTCTTCAAAGGGATCCGAAATATCTGTTCTTAGATTCCACAGAAATAAGGCTAGCAATGAGATCCAGGAAATACAGATGTAACTCTGTGAGATGAATTAACAGAACACTAAGCAGTTTCTGAGAAAGCTTCTTTCCAGATTTCATCTGAGGATATTTCCTTTTTAACCATAGCCCTCTATGGGCTTCCAAATATCACTTTGCCAATTCCACAAGAACTGTCTTAGCGAAAGGCTTTTTGGGGGGAAAGCTGTAACTCTGTGAGATGATTTCACAGAACACAAAGAAGTTTCTCAGAAAGCTTCTTTCTCTTTGTTATCGGAGGATATTTCCTTTGGCCCTATAGTCTTCAAAGGGTTCCGAAATATCTGTTTTCAGATTCCACAGAAATAAGGCTAGCAAAGAGATCCACGAAATACAGATGTAACTCTGTGAGATGAATTAACAGAACACTAAGCAGTTTCTCAGAAAGCTTCTTTCCAGATTCCATCTAAGGATATATCCTTTTTCACCATAGCCCTCTATGGGCTTCCAAATATCACTTTGCCAATTCCACAAGAACTGTCTTAGCGAAAGGCTTCTTGAGGGGAAAGCTGTAACTCTGTGAGATGATTTCACAGAACACAAAGAAGTTTCTCAGAAAGCTTCTTCCTCTTTGTTATTGGAGGATATTTTCTTTGGCCCCATAGACTTTAAAGGGATCCGAAATATCTGTTCTCAGATTCCACAGAAATAAGGCTAGCAAAGAGATCCACGAAATATACATGTAACTCTGTGAGGTGAATTAACAGAACACTAAGCAGTTTCTCAGAAAGCTGCTTTCCAGATTTCATCTGAGGATATTTCCTTTTTCACCATAGCCCTCTATGGGCTTCCAAATATCACTTTGTCAATTCCACAAGAACTGTCTAAGCGAAAGGCTTCTTGAGGGGAAAGCTGTAACTCTGTGAGATGATTTCACAGAACACAAAGAAGTTTCTCAGAGCTTCTTTCTCTTTGTTATCGGAGGATATTTCCTTTGGCCCCACAGACTTTAAAGGGATCCGAAATATCTGTTCTCAGATTCCACAGAAATAAGGCTAGCAAAGAGATCCACGAAATATAGATGTAACTCTGTGAGATGAATTAACAGAACAGTAAGCAGTTTCTCAGAAAGCTTCTTTCCAGATTTCATCTGAGGATATTTCCTTTTTCAGCATAGCCCTCTATGGGCTTCCAAATATCTCTTTGCTAATTCCACGAGAACTGTCTTAGCGAAAGGCTTCTTGAGGGGAAAGCTGTAACTCTGTGAGATGATTTCACAGAACACAAGGAAGTTTCTCAGAAGGCTTCTTTCTCTTTGTTATCGGAAGATATTTCCTTTGGCCCTATAGTCTTCAAAGGGATCCGAAATATCTGTTCTTAGATTCCACAGAAATAAGGCTAGCAAAGAGATCCAGGAAATACAGATGTAACTCTGTGAGATGCATTAACAGAACACTAAGCAGTTTCTGAGAAAGCTTCTTTCCAGATTTCATCTGAGGATATTTCCTTTTTCACCATAGCCCTCTATGGGCTTCCAAATATCACTTTGCCAATTCCACAAGAACTGTCTTAGCGAGAGGCTTTTTGGGGGAAAGCTGTAACTCTGTGAGATGATTTCACAGAACACAAAGAAGTTTCTCAGAAAGCTTCTTTCTCTTTGTTATCGGAGGATATTTCCTTTGGCCCTATAGTCTTCAAAGGGATCCGAAATATCTGTTTTCACATTCCACAGAAGTAAGTCTAGCAAAGAGATCCACGAAATACAGATGTAACTCTGTGAGATGAATTAACATAACACTAAGCAGTTTCTCAGAAAGCTTCTTTCCAGATTTCATCTGAGGATATTTCCTTTTTCACCATAGCCCACTATTGGCTTCCAAATATCACTTTGCCAATTCCACAAGAAGTGTCTTAGCGAAAGGCTTCTTGAGGGGAAAGCTGAAACTCTGTGAGATGATTTCACAGAACACAAAGAAGTTTCTCAGAAAGCTTCTTTCTCTTTGTTATCGGAGGATATTTCCTTTGGCCCCATAGTCTTCAAAGGGATCCGAAATATCTGTTCTCAGATTCCACAGAAATAAGGCTAGCAAAGAGATCCACGAAATACAGATGTAACTCTGTGAGATGAATTAACAGAACACTAAGCAGTTTCTCAGAAAGCTTCTTTCCAGATTTCATCTGAGGATATTTCCTTTTTCAACATAGCCCTCTATGGGCTTCCAAATATCTCTTTGCCAATTCCACGAGAACTGTCTTAGCGAAAGGCTTCTTGAGGGGAAAGCTGTAACTCTGTGAGATGATTTCACAGAACAAAAAGAAGTTTCTCAGAAGGCTTCTTTCTCTTTGTTATCGGAAGATATTTCCTTTGGCCCTATAGTCTTCAAAGGGATCCGAAATATCTGTTCTTAGATTCCACAGAAATAAGGCTAGCAATGAGATCCAGGAAATACAGATGTAACTCTGTGAGATGAATTAACAGAACACTAAGCAGTTTCTGAGAAAGCTTCTTTCCAGATTTCATCTGAGGATATTTCCTTTTTAACCATAGCCCTCTATGGGCTTCCAAATATCACTTTGCCAATTCCACAAGAACTGTCTTAGCGAAAGGCTTCTTGAGGGGAAAGCTGTAACTCTGTGAGATGATTTCACAGAACACAAAGAAGTTTCTCAGAAAGCTTCTTCCTCTTTGTTATTGGAGGATATTTTCTTTGGCCCCATAGACTTTAAAGGGATCCGAAATATCTGTTCTCAGATTCCACAGAAATAAGGCTAGCAAAGAGATCCACGAAATATACATGTAACTCTGTGAGGTGAATTAACAGAACACTAAGCAGTTTCTCAGAAAGCTGCTTTCCAGATTTCATCTGAGGATATTTCCTTTTTCACCATAGCCCTCTATGGGCTTCCAAATATCACTTTGTCAATTCCACAAGAACTGTCTAAGCGAAAGGCTTCTTGAGGGGAAAGCTGTAACTCTGTGAGATGATTTCACAGAACACAAAGAAGTTTCTCAGAGCTTCTTTCTCTTTGTTATCGGAGGATATTTCCTTTGGCCCCACAGACTTTAAAGGGATCCGAAATATCTGTTCTCAGATTCCACAGAAATAAGGCTAGCAAAGAGATCCACGAAATATAGATGTAACTCTGTGAGATGAATTAACAGAACAGTAAGCAGTTTCTCAGAAAGCTTCTTTCCAGATTTCATCTGAGGATATTTCCTTTTTCAGCATAGCCCTCTATGGGCTTCCAAATATCACTTTGTCAATTCCAAAAGAACTGTCTTAGCGAAAGGCTTCTTGAGGGGAAAGCTGTAACTCTGTGAGATGATTTCACAGAACACAAAGAAGTTTCTCAGCGCTTCTTTCTCTTTGTTTTCGGAGGATATTTTCTTTGGCCCTATAGTCTTCAAAGGGATCCGAAATATCTGTTCTCAGATTCCACAGAAATAAGGCTAGCAAAGAGCTCCACGAAATACAGATGTAACTCTGTGAGATGAATTAACAGAACACTAAGCAGTTTCTCAGAAAGCTTCTTTCCAGATTTCATCTGAGGATATTTCCTTTTTCACCATAGCCCTCTATGGGCTTCCAAATATCACTTTGCCAATTCCACGAGAACTGTCTTAGCGAAAGGCTTCTTGAGGGGAAAGCTGTAACTCTGTGAGATGATTTCACAGAACACAAAGAAGTTTCTCAGAAAGCTTCATTCTCTTTGTTATCAGAGGATATGTCCTTTGGCCCTATAGTCTTCAAAGGGATCCGAATTATCTGTTCTCAGATTCCACAGAAATAAGGCTAGCAAAGAGATCCACGAAAAACAGATGTAACTCTGTGAGTGGAAGTCACACATCACAGACCAGTTTCTCAGAAAGCTTCTTTCCAGATTTAATCTGAGGATATTTCCTTTTTCACCATAGCCCTCTATGGGCTTCCAAATATCACTTTGCCAATTCCACAAGAACTGTCTTAGCGAAAGGCTTTTTGGGGGGAAAGCTGTAACTCTGTGAGATGATTTCACAGAACACAAAGAAGTTTCTCAGAAAGCTTCTTTCTCTTTGTTATCGGAGGATATTTCCTTTGGCCCTATAGTCTTCAAAGGGTTCCGAAATATCTGTTTTCAGATTCCACAGAAATAAGGCTAGCAAAGAGATCCACGAAATACAGATGTAACTCTGTGAGATGAATTAACAGAACACTAAGCAGTTTCTCAGAAAGCTTCTTTCCAGATTCCATCTAAGGATATATCCTTTTTCACCATAGCCCTCTATGGGCTTCCAAATATCACTTTGCCAATTCCACAAGAACTGTCTTAGCGAAAGGCTTCTTGAGGGGAAAGCTGTAACTCTGTGAGATGATTTCACAGAACACAAAGAAGTTTCTCAGAAAGCTTCTTCCTCTTTGTTATTGGAGGATATTTTCTTTGGCCCCATAGACTTTAAAGGGATCCGAAATATCTGTTCTCAGATTCCACAGAAATAAGGCTAGCAAAGAGATCCACGAAATATACATGTAACTCTGTGAGGTGAATTAACAGAACACTAAGCAGTTTCTCAGAAAGCTGCTTTCCAGATTTCATCTGAGGATATTTCCTTTTTCACCATAGCCCTCTATGGGCTTCCAAATATCACTTTGTCAATTCCACAAGAACTGTCTAAGCGAAAGGCTTCTTGAGGGGAAAGCTGTAACTCTGTGAGATGATTTCACAGAACACAAAGAAGTTTCTCAGAGCTTCTTTCTCTTTGTTATCGGAGGATATTTCCTTTGGCCCCACAGACTTTAAAGGGATCCGAAATATCTGTTCTCAGATTCCACAGAAATAAGGCTAGCAAAGAGATCCACGAAATATAGATGTAACTCTGTGAGATGAATTAACAGAACAGTAAGCAGTTTCTCAGAAAGCTTCTTTCCAGATTTCATCTGAGGATATTTCCTTTTTCAGCATAGCCCTCTATGGGCTTCCAAATATCTCTTTGCTAATTCCACGAGAACTGTCTTAGCGAAAGGCTTCTTGAGGGGAAAGCTGTAACTCTGTGAGATGATTTCACAGAACACAAGGAAGTTTCTCAGAAGGCTTCTTTCTCTTTGTTATCGGAAGATATTTCCTTTGGCCCTATAGTCTTCAAAGGGATCCGAAATATCTGTTCTTAGATTCCACAGAAATAAGGCTAGCAAAGAGATCCAGGAAATACAGATGTAACTCTGTGAGATGCATTAACAGAACACTAAGCAGTTTCTGAGAAAGCTTCTTTCCAGATTTCATCTGAGGATATTTCCTTTTTCACCATAGCCCTCTATGGGCTTCCAAATATCACTTTGCCAATTCCACAAGAACTGTCTTAGCGAAAGGCTTTTTGGGGGAAAGCTGTAACTCTGTGAGATGATTTCACAGAACACAAAGAAGTTTCTCAGAAAGCTTCTTTCTCTTTGTTATCGGAGGATATTTCCTTTGGCCCTATAGTCTTCAAAGGGATCCGAAATATCTGTTTTCACATTCCACAGAAGTAAGTCTAGCAAAGAGATCCACAAAATACAGGTGTAACTCTGTGAGATGAATTAACATAACACTAAGCAGTTTCTCAGAAAGCTTCTTTCCAGATTTCATCTGAGGATATTTCCTTTTTCACCATAGCCCACTATTGGCTTCCAAATATCACTTTGCCAATTCCACAAGAAGTGTCTTAGCGAAAGGCTTCTTGAGGGGAAAGCTGAAACTCTGTGAGATGATTTCACAGAACACAAAGAAGTTTCTCAGAAAGCTTCTTTCTCTTTGTTATCGGAGGATATTTCCTTTGGCCCCATAGTCTTCAAAGGGATCCGAAATATCTGTTCTCAGATTCCACAGAAATAAGGCTAGCAAAGAGATCCACGAAATACAGATGTAACTCTGTGAGATGAATTAACAGAACACTAAGCAGTTTCTCAGAAAGCTTCTTTCCAGATTTCATCTGAGGATATTTCCTTTTTCAACATAGCCCTCTATGGGCTTCCAAATATCTCTTTGCCAATTCCACGAGAACTGTCTTAGCGAAAGGCTTCTTGAGGGGAAAGCTGTAACTCTGTGAGATGATTTCACAGAACAAAAAGAAGTTTCTCAGAAGGCTTCTTTCTCTTTGTTATCGGAAGATATTTCCTTTGGCCCTATAGTCTTCAAAGGGATCCGAAATATCTGTTCTTAGATTCCACAGAAATAAGGCTAGCAATGAGATCCAGGAAATACAGATGTAACTCTGTGAGATGAATTAACAGAACACTAAGCAGTTTCTGAGAAAGCTTCTTTCCAGATTTCATCTGAGGATATTTCCTTTTTAACCATAGCCCTCTATGGGCTTCCAAATATCACTTTGCCAATTCCACAAGAACTGTCTTAGCGAAAGGCTTTTTGGGGGGAAAGCTGTAACTCTGTGAGATGATTTCACAGAACACAAAGAAGTTTCTCAGAAAGCTTCTTTCTCTTTGTTATCGGAGGATATTTCCTTTGGCCCTATAGTCTTCAAAGGGTTCCGAAATATCTGTTTTCAGATTCCACAGAAATAAGGCTAGCAAAGAGATCCACGAAATACAGATGTAACTCTGTGAGATGAATTAACAGAACACTAAGCAGTTTCTCAGAAAGCTTCTTTCCAGATTCCATCTAAGGATATATCCTTTTTCACCATAGCCCTCTATGGGCTTCCAAATATCACTTTGCCAATTCCACAAGAACTGTCTTAGCGAAAGGCTTCTTGAGGGGAAAGCTGTAACTCTGTGAGATGATTTCACAGAACACAAAGAAGTTTCTCAGAAAGCTTCTTCCTCTTTGTTATTGGAGGATATTTTCTTTGGCCCCATAGACTTTAAAGGGATCCGAAATATCTGTTCTCAGATTCCACAGAAATAAGGCTAGCAAAGAGATCCACGAAATATACATGTAACTCTGTGAGGTGAATTAACAGAACACTAAGCAGTTTCTCAGAAAGCTGCTTTCCAGATTTCATCTGAGGATATTTCCTTTTTCACCATAGCCCTCTATGGGCTTCCAAATATCACTTTGTCAATTCCACAAGAACTGTCTAAGCGAAAGGCTTCTTGAGGGGAAAGCTGTAACTCTGTGAGATGATTTCACAGAACACAAAGAAGTTTCTCAGAGCTTCTTTCTCTTTGTTATCGGAGGATATTTCCTTTGGCCCCACAGACTTTAAAGGGATCCGAAATATCTGTTCTCAGATTCCACAGAAATAAGGCTAGCAAAGAGATCCACGAAATATAGATGTAACTCTGTGAGATGAATTAACAGAACAGTAAGCAGTTTCTCAGAAAGCTTCTTTCCAGATTTCATCTGAGGATATTTCCTTTTTCAGCATAGCCCTCTATGGGCTTCCAAATATCACTTTGTCAATTCCAAAAGAACTGTCTTAGCGAAAGGCTTCTTGAGGGGAAAGCTGTAACTCTGTGAGATGATTTCACAGAACACAAAGAAGTTTCTCAGCGCTTCTTTCTCTTTGTTTTCGGAGGATATTTTCTTTGGCCCTATAGTCTTCAAAGGGATCCGAAATATCTGTTCTCAGATTCCACAGAAATAAGGCTAGCAAAGAGCTCCACGAAATACAGATGTAACTCTGTGAGATGAATTAACAGAACACTAAGCAGTTTCTCAGAAAGCTTCTTTCCAGATTTCATCTGAGGATATTTCCTTTTTCACCATAGCCCTCTATGGGCTTCCAAATATCACTTTGCCAATTCCACGAGAACTGTCTTAGCGAAAGGCTTCTTGAGGGGAAAGCTGTAACTCTGTGAGATGATTTCACAGAACACAAAGAAGTTTCTCAGAAAGCTTCATTCTCTTTGTTATCAGAGGATATGTCCTTTGGCCCTATAGTCTTCAAAGGGATCCGAATTATCTGTTCTCAGATTCCACAGAAATAAGGCTAGCAAAGAGATCCACGAAAAACAGATGTAACTCTGTGAGTGGAAGTCACACATCACAGACCAGTTTCTCAGAAAGCTTCTTTCCAGATTTAATCTGAGGATATTTCCTTTTTCACCATAGCCCTCTATGGGCTTCCAAATATCACTTTGCCAATTCCACAAGAACTGTCTTAGCGAAAGGCTTTTTGAGGGTAAAGCTGTAACTCTGTGAGATGATTTCACAGAACACAAAGAAGTTTCTCAGAAAGCTTCTTTCTCTTTGTTATCGGAGGATATTTCCTTTGGCCCTATAGTCTTCAAAGGGTTCCGAAATATCTGTTTTCAGATTCCACAGAAATAAGGCTAGCAAAGAGATCCACGAAATACAGATGTAACTCTGTGAGATGAATTAACATAACACTAAGCAGTTTCTCAGAAAGCTTCTTTCCAGATTTCATCTGAGGATATTTCCTTTTTCACCATAGCCCTCTATGGGCTTCCAAATATCACTTTGCCAATTCCACAAGAACTGTCTTAGCGAAAGGCTTCTTGAGGGGAAAGCTGTAACTCTGTGAGATGATTTCACAGAACACAAAGAAGTTTCTCAGAAAACTTCTTCCTCTTTGTTATCGGAGGATATTTCCTTTGGCCCCATAGACTTTAAAGGGATCCGAAATATCTGTTCTCAGATTCCCCAGAAATAAGGCTAGCAAAGAGATCCACGAAATATACATGTAACTCTGTGAGATGAATTAACAGAACACTAAGCAGTTTCTCAGAAAGCTGCTTTCCAGATTTCATTTGAGGATATTTCCTATTTCACCATAGCCCTCTATGGGCTTCCAAATATCACTTTGTCAATTCCACAAGAACTGTCTAAGCGAAAGGCTTCTTGAGGGGAAAGCTGTAACTCTGTGAGATGATTTCACAGAACACAAAGAACTTTCTCAGAGCTTCTTTCTCTTTGTTATCGGATGATATTTCCTTTGGCCCCATAGTCTTCAAAGGGATCCGAAATATCTGTTCTCAGATTCCACAGAAATAAGGCTAGCAAAGAGATCCACGAAATACAGATGTAACTCTGTGGTTGGAAGTCACACATCACAGAGCAGTTTCTCAGAAAGCTTCTTTCCAGATTTCATCTGAGGATATTTCCTTTTTCACCATAGCCCTCTATGGGCTTCCAAATATCACTTTGCCAATTCCACAAGAACTGTCTTAGCGAAAGGCTTCTTGAGGGGAAAGCTGTAACTCTGTGAGATGATTTCACAGAACACAAAGAAGTTTCTCAGAGCTTCTTTCTCTTTGTTATCGGAGGATATTTTCTTTGGCCGTATAGTCTTCAAAGGGATCCGAAATATCTGTTCTCAGATTCCACAGAAATAAGGCTAGCAAAGAGCTCCACGAAATACAGATGTAACTCTGTGAGATGAATTAACAGAACACTAAGCAGTTTCTCAGAAAGCTTCTTTCCAGATTTCATCTGAGGATATTTCCTTTTTCACCATAGCCCTCTATGGGCTTCCAAATATCACTTTGCCAATTCCACGAGAACTGTCTTAGCGAAAGGCTTCTTGAGGGGAAAGCTGTAACTCTGTGAGATGATTTCACAGAACACAAAGAATTTTCTCAGAAAGCTTCTTTCTCTTTGTTATCGGAGAATATTTCCTTTGGCCCTGTAGTCTTCAAAGGGATCCGAAATATCTGTTCTCAGATTCCACAGAAATAAGGCTAGCAAAGAGATCCACTAAATACAGATGTAACTCTGTGGGTGGAAGTCACACATCACAGAGCAGTTTCTGAGAAAGCTTCTTTCCAGATTTCATCTGAGGATATTTCCTTTTTCACCAGAGCCCTCTATGGGCTTCCAAATATCACTTTGCCAATTCCACAAGAACTGTCTTAGCGAAAGGCTTCTTGAGGGGAAAGCTGTAACTCTGTGAGATGATTTCACAGAACACAAAGAAGTTTCTCAGAAAGCTTCTTTCTCTTTGTTATCGGAGGATATGTCCTTTGGCCCTATAGTCTTCAAAGGGATCCGAAATATCTGTTCTCAGATTCCACAGAAATAAGGCTAGCAAAGACATCCACGAAAAACAGATGTAACTCTGTGAGTGGAAGTCACACATCACAGAGCAGTTTCTCAGAAAGCTTCTTTCCAGATTTCATCTGAGGATATTTCCTTTTTCACCATAGCCCTCTTTGGGCTTCCAAATATCACTTTGCCAATTCCACAAGAACTGTCTTAGCGAAACGCTTCTTCAGGGGAAAGCTGTAACTCTGTGAGATGATTTCACAGAACACAAAGAAGTTTCTCAGAAAGCTTCTTTCTCTTTGTTATCGGAGGATATTTCCTTTGGCCCTATAGTCTTCAAAGGGATCCGAAATATCTGTTCTCAGATTCCACAGAAGTAAGGCTAGCAAAGAGATCCACGAAATACAGATGTAACTCTGTGAGATGAATTAACAAAACACTAAGCAGTTTCTCAGAAAGCTTCTTTCCAGATTTCATCTGAGGATATTTCCTTTTTCAAAATTGCCCTCTATGGTCTTCCAAATATCACTTTGCCAATTCCGCAAGAACTGTCTTAGCGAAAGGCTTCTTGAGAGGAAAGCTGTAACTCTGTGAGATGATTTCACAGAACACAAAGAAGTTTCTCAGGAAGCATCTTTCTCTTTGTTATCGGAGGATATTTCCTTTGGCCCTATTGTCTTCAAAGGGATCCGAAATATCTGTTCTAAGATGACAGAGAAATAAGGATAGCAAAGAGATCCACGAAATACAGAGGTAACTCTGTGAGATGAATTAACAGAACACTAAGCAGTTTCTCAGAAAGCTTCTTTCCAGATTCCATCTAAGGATATTTCCTTTTTCAACATAGCCCTCTATGGGCTTCAAAATATCACTTTGCAATTCCACAAGAACTGTCTTAGCGAAAGGCTTCTTGAGGGGAAAGCTGTAACTCTGTGAGATGATTTCACAGAACACAAAGAAGTTTCTCAGAAAGCTTCTTCCTCTTTGTTATCGGAGGATATTTCCTTTGGCCCCATAGACTTTAAAGGGATCCGAAATATCTGTTCTCAGATTCCACAGAAATAAGGCTAGCAAAGAGATCCACGAAATATAGATGTAACTCTGTGAGATGAATTAACAGAACACTAAGCAGTTTCTCAGAAAGCTGCTTTCCAGATTTCATCTGAGGATATTTCCTTTTTCACCATAGCCCTCTATGGGCTTCCAAATATCACTTTGTCAATTCCACAAGAACTGTCTAAGCGAAAGGCTCCTTGAGGGGAAAGCGGTAACTCTGTGAGATGATTTCACAAAACAGAAAGAAGTTTCTCAGAGCTTCTTTCTCTTTGTTATCGGAGGATATTTCCTTTGGCCCCATAGACTTTAAAGGGATCCGAAATATCTGTTCTCAGATTCCACAGAAATAAGGCTAGCAAAGAGATCCACGAAATATAGATGTAACTCTGTGAGATGAATTAACAGAACAGTAAGCAGTTTCTCAGAAAGCTTGTTTCCAGATTTCATCTGAGGATATTTCCTTTTTCAGCATAGCCCTCTATGGGCTTCCAAATATCACTTTGCCAATTCCACAAGAACTGTCTTAGCGAAACGCTTCTTCAGGGGAAAGCTGTAACTCTGTGAGATGATTTCACAGAACACAAAGAAGTTTCTCAGAAAGCTTCTTTCTCTTTGTTATCGGAGGATATTTCCTTTGGCCCTATAGTCTTCAAAGGGATCCGAAATATCTGTTCTCAGATTCCACAGAAATAAGGCTAGCAAAGAGATCCACGAAATACAGGTGTAACTCTGTGAGATGAATTAACAGAACACTAAGCAGTTTCTCAGAAAGCTTCTTTCCAGATTTCATCTGAGGATATTTCCTTTTTCAGCATAGCCCTCTATGGGCTTCCAAATATCACTTTGTCAATTCCAAAAGAACTGTCTTAGCGAAAGGCTTCTTGAGGGGAAAGCTGTAACTCTGTGAGATGATTTCACAGAACACAAAGAAGTTTCTCAGTGCTTCTTTCTCTTTGTTATCGGAGGATATTTCCTTTGTCCCTATAGTCTTCAAAGGGATCCGAAATATCTGTTCTCAGATTCCACAGAAATAAGGCTAGCAAAGAGATCCACGAAATACAGATGTAATTCTGTGGTTGGAAGTCACACATCACAGAGCAGTTTCTCAGAAAGCTTCTTTCCAGATTTCATCTGAGGATATTTCCTTTTTCACCATAGCCCTCTATGGGCTTCCAAATATCACTTTGCCAATTCCACAAGAACTGTCTTAGCGAAACGCTTCTTGAGGGGAAAGCTGTAACTCTGTGAGATGATTTCACAGAACACAAAGAAGTTTCTCAGAAAGCTTCTTTCTCTTTGTTATCGGAGGATATTTCCTTTGGCCCTATAGTCTTCAAAGGGATCCGAAATATCTGTTCTCAGATTCCACAGAAATAAGGCTAGCAAAGAGATCCACGAAATACAGATGTAAATCTGTGAGATGAATTAACAGAACACTAAACAGTTTCTAAGCAGACTTCTTTCCAGATTTCATCTGAGGATATTTCCTTTTTCACCATAGCCCTCTATGGGCTTCCAAATATCACTTTGCCAATTCCACAAGAACTGTCTTAGCGAAAGGCTTCTTGAGGGGAAAGCTGTAACTCTGTGAGATGATTTCACAGAACACAAAGAAGTTTCTCAGAAAGCTTCTTTCTCTTTGTTATCGGAGGATATTTCCTTTGGCCCTATAGTCCTCAAAGGGATCCGAAATATCTGTTCTCAGATTCCACAGAAATAAAGCTAGCAAAGAGTTCCACGAAATACAGATGTAACTCTGTGAGATGAATTAACAGAACACTAAGCAGTTTCTCAGAAAGCTGCTTTACAGATTTCATCTGAGGATATTTCCTTTTTCACCATAGCCCTCTAAGGGCTTCCAAATATCAATTTGCCAATTCCACGAGAACTGTCTTAGAGAAAGGCTTCTTGAGAGGAAAGCTGTAACTCTGTGAGATGATTTCACAGAACACAAAGAAGTTTCTCAGAAAGCTTCTTTCTCTTTGTTATCGGAAGATATTTCCTTTGGCCCTATAGTCTTCAAAGGGATCCGAAATATCTGTTCTCAGATTCCACAGAAATAAGGCTAACAAAGAGATCCACGAAATACAGATATAACTCTGTGAGTGGAAGTCACACATCACACAGCAGTTTCTCAGAAACTTCTTTCCAGATTTCATCTGAGGATATTTCCTTTTTCACCATTGCCCTCTATGGGATTCCAAATATCACTTTGCCATTTCCACAAGAACTGTCTTAGCGAAAGGCTTCTTTAGGGGAAAGCTGAAACTCTGTGAGATGATTTCACAGAACACAAAGAAGTTTCTCAGAAAGCTTCTTTTTCTTTGTTATCGGAGGATATTTGCTTTGGCCCTATAGTCTTTCAAAGGGATCCGAAATATCTGTCCTCAGAATCCACAGAAATAAGGCTAGCAAAGACATCCACGAAATACAGATGTAACTCTGTGAGATGAATTAACAGAACACTAAGCAGTTTCTCAGAAAGCTTCTTTCCAGATTTCATCTGAGGATATTTCCTTTTTCACCATAGCCCTCTATGGGCTTCCAAATATCACTTTGCCAATTCCACGAGAACTGTCTTAGCGAAAGGCTTCTTGAGGGGAAAGCTGTAACTCTGTGAGATGATTTCACAGAACACAAAGAATTTTCTCAGAAAGCTTCTTTCTCTTTGTTATCGGAGGATATTTCCTTTGGCCCTATAGTCTTCAAAGGGATCCGAAATATCTGTTCTCAGATTCCACAGAAATAAGGCTAGCAAAGAGATCCACGAAATACAGATGTAACTCTGTGGGTGGAAGTCACACATCACAGAGCAGTTTCTCAGAAAGCTTCTTCCCAGATTTCATCTGAGGATATTTCCTTTTTCACCATAGCCCTCTATGGGCTTCCAAATATCACTTTGCCAATTCCACGAGAACTCTCTTAGCGAAAGGCTTCTTGAGGGGAAAGCTGTAACTCTGTGAGATGATTTCACAGAACACAAAGAATTTTCTCAGAAAGCTTCTTTCTCTTTGTTATCGGAGGATATTTCCTTTGGCCCTATAGTCTTCAAAGGGATCCGAAATATCTGTTCTCAGATTCCACAGAAATAAGGCTAGCAAAGAGATCCACGAAATACAGATGTAATTCTGTGGTTGGAAGTCACACATCACAGAGCAGTTTCTCAGAAAGCTTCTTTCCAGATTTCATCTGAGGATATTTCCTTTTTCACCATAGCCCTCTATGGGCTTCCAAATATCACTTTGCCAATTCCACAAGAACTGTCTTAGCGAAACGCTTCTTCAGGGGAAAGCTGTAACTCTGTGAGATGATTTCACAGAACACAAAGAAGTTTCTCAGAAAGCTTCTTTCACTTTGTTATCGGAGGATATTTCCTTTGGCCCTATAGTCTTCAACGGGATCCGAAATATCTGTTCTCAGATTCCACAGAAATAAGGCTAGCAAAGAGATCCACGAAATACAGATGTAAATCTGTGAGATGAATTAACAGAACACTAAACAGTTTCTAAGCAGACTTCTTTCCAGATTTCATCTGAGGATATTTCCTTTTTCACCATAGCCCTCTATGGGCTTCCAAATATCACTTTGCCAATTCCACAAGAACTGTCTTAGCGAAAGGCTTCTTGAGGGGAAAGCTGTAACTCTGTGAGATGATTTCACAGAACACAAAGAAGTTTCTCAGAAAGCTTCTTCCTCTTTGTTATCGGAGGATATTTCCTTTGGCCCTCTAGTCCTCAAAGGGATCCGAAATATCTGTTCTCAGATTCCACAGAAATAAAGCTAGCAAAGAGTTCCACGAAATACAGATGTAACTCTGTGAGATGAATTAACAGAACACTAAGCAGTTTCTCAGAAAGCTGCTTTACAGATTTCATCTGAGGATATTTCCTTTTTCACCATAGCCCTCTAAGGGCTTCCAAATATCACTTTGCCAATTCCACGAGAACTGTCTTAGAGAAAGGCTTCTTGAGAGGAAAGCTGTAACTCTGTGAGATGATTTCACAGAACACAAAGAAGTTTCTCAGAAAGCTTCTTTCTCTTTGTTATCGGAAGATATTTCCTTTGGCCCTATAGTCTTCAAAGGGATCCGAAATATCTGTTCTCAGATTCCACAGAAATAAGGCTAACAAAGAGATCCACGAAATACAGATATAACTCTGTGAGGGGAAGTCACACATCACACAGCAGTTTCTCAGAAACTTCTTTCCAGATTTCATCTGAGTATATTTCCTTTTTCACCATTGCCCTCTATGGGATTCCAAATATCACTTTGCCAATTCCACAAGAACTGTCTTAGCGAAAGGCTTCTTTAGGGGAAAGCTGAAACTCTGTGAGATGATTTCACAGAACACAAAGAAGTTTCTCAGAAAGCTTCTTTTTCTTTGTTATCGGAGGATATTTGCTTTGGCCCTATAGTCTTTCAAAGGGATCGGAAATATCTGTCCTCAGAATCCACAGAAATAAGGCTAGCAAAGACATCCACGAAATACAGATGTAACTCTGTGAGATGAATTAACAGAACACTAAGCAGTTTCTCAGAAAGCTTCTTTCCAGATTTCATCTGAGGATATTTCCTTTTTCACCATAGCCCTCTATGGGCTTCCAAATATCACTTTGCCAATTCCACGAGAACTGTCTTAGCGAAAGGCTTCTTGAGGGGAAAGCTGTAACACTGTGAGATGATTTCACAGAACACAAAGAAGTTTCTCAGAAAGCTTCTTTCTCTTTGTTATCGGAGGATATGTCCTTTGGCCCTATAGTCTTCAAAGGGATCCGAAATATCTGTTCTCAGATTGCACAGAAATAAGGCTAGCAAAGAGATCCACGAAATACAGATGTAACTCTGTGGGTGGAAGTCACACATCACAGAGCAGTTTCTCAGAAACTTCTTTCTCTTTGTTATCGGAGGATATTTCCTTTGGCCCTATATTCTTCAAAGGGATCCGAAATATGTGTTCTCAGATTCCACAGAAATAAGGCTACCAAAGAGATCCACGAAATACAGGTGTAACTCTGTGAGATGAATTAACAGAACACTAAGGAGTTTCTCAGAAAGCTTCTTTCCAGATTTCATCTGAGGATATTTCCTTTTTCAACATAGCCCTCTATGGGCTTCCAAATATCTCTTTGCCAATTCCACGAGAACTGTCTTAGCGAAAGGCTTCTTGAGGGGAAAGCTGTAACTCTGTGAGATGATTTCACAGAACACAAGGAAGTTTCTCAGAAGGCTTCTTTCTCTTTGTTATCGGAAGATATTTCCTTTGGCCCTATAGTCTTCAAAGGGATCCGAAATATCTGTTCTTAGATTCCACAGAAATAAGGCTAGCAAAGAGATCCAGGAAATACAGATGTAACTCTGTGAGATGCATTAACAGAACACTAAGCAGTTTCTGAGAAAGCTTCTTTCCAGATTTCATCTGAGGATATTTCCTTTTTCACCATAGCCCTCTATGGGCTTCCAAATATCACTTTGCCAATTCCACAAGAACTGTCTTAGCGAAAGGCTTTTTGGGGGAAAGCTGTAACTCTGTGAGATGATTTCACAGAACACAAAGAAGTTTCTCAGAAAGCTTCTTTCTCTTTGTTATCGGAGGATATTTCCTTTGGCCCTATAGTCTTCAAAGGGATCCGAAATATCTGTTTTCACATTCCACAGAAGTAAGGCTAGCAAAGAGATCCACGAAATACAGATGTAACTCTGTGAGATGAATTAACATAACACTAAGCAGTTTCTCAGAAAGCTTCTTTCCAGATTTCATCTGAGGATATTTCCTTTTTCACCATAGCCCACTATTGGCTTCCAAATATCACTTTGCCAATTCCACAAGAAGTGTCTTAGCGAAAGGCTTCTTGAGGGGAAAGCTGAAACTCTGTGAGATGATTTCACAGAACACAAAGAAGTTTCTCAGAAAGCTTCTTTCTCTTTGTTATCGGAGGATATTTCCTTTGGCCCCATAGTCTTCAAAGGGATCCGAAATATCTGTTCTCAGATTCCACAGAAATAAGGCTAGCAAAGAGATCCACGAAATACAGATGTAACTCTGTGAGATGAATTAACAGAACACTAAGCAGTTTCTCAGAAAGCTTCTTTCCAGATTTCATCTGAGGATATTTCCTTTTTCAACATAGCCCTCTATGGGCTTCCAAATATCTCTTTGCCAATTCCACGAGAACTGTCTTAGCGAAAGGCTTCTTGAGGGGAAAGCTGTAACTCTGTGAGATGATTTCACAGAACAAAAAGAAGTTTCTCAGAAGGCTTCTTTCTCTTTGTTATCGGAAGATATTTCCTTTGGCCCTATAGTCTTCAAAGGGATCCGAAATATCTGTTCTTAGATTCCACAGAAATAAGGCTAGCAATGAGATCCAGGAAATACAGATGTAACTCTGTGAGATGAATTAACAGAACACTAAGCAGTTTCTGAGAAAGCTTCTTTCCAGATTTCATCTGAGGATATTTCCTTTTTAACCATAGCCCTCTATGGGCTTCCAAATATCACTTTGCCAATTCCACAAGAACTGTCTTAGCGAAAGGCTTTTTGGGGGGAAAGCTGTAACTCTGTGAGATGATTTCACAGAACACAAAGAAGTTTCTCAGAAAGCTTCTTTCTCTTTGTTATCGGAGGATATTTCCTTTGGCCCTATAGTCTTCAAAGGGTTCCGAAATATCTGTTTTCAGATTCCACAGAAATAAGGCTAGCAAAGAGATCCACGAAATACAGATGTAACTCTGTGAGATGAATTAACAGAACACTAAGCAGTTTCTCAGAAAGCTTCTTTCCAGATTCCATCTAAGGATATATCCTTTTTCACCATAGCCTTCTATGGGCTTCCAAATATCACTTTGTCAATTCCACAAGAACTGTCTTAGCGAAAGGCTTCTTGAGGGGAAAGCTGTAACTCTGTGAGATGATTTCACAGAACACAAAGAAGTTTCTCAGAAAGCTTCTTCCTCTTTGTTATTGGAGGATATTTTCTTTGGCCCCATAGACTTTAAAGGGATCCGAAATATCTGTTCTCAGATTCCACAGAAATAAGGCTAGCAAAGAGATCCACGAAATATACATGTAACTCTGTGAGGTGAATTAACAGAACACTAAGCAGTTTCTCAGAAAGCTGCTTTCCAGATTTCATCTGAGGATATTTCCTTTTTCACCATAGCCCTCTATGGGCTTCCAAATATCACTTTGTCAATTCCACAAGAACTGTCTAAGCGAAAGGCTTCTTGAGGGGAAAGCTGTAACTCTGTGAGATGATTTCACAGAACACAAAGAAGTTTCTCAGAGCTTCTTTCTCTTTGTTATCGGAGGATATTTCCTTTGGCCCCACAGACTTTAAAGGGATCCGAAATATCTGTTCTCAGATTCCACAGAAATAAGGCTAGCAAAGAGATCCACGAAATATAGATGTAACTCTGTGAGATGAATTAACAGAACAGTAAGCAGTTTCTCAGAAAGCTTCTTTCCAGATTTCATCTGAGGATATTTCCTTTTTCAGCATAGCCCTCTATGGGCTTCCAAATATCACTTTGTCAATTCCAAAAGAACTGTCTTAGCGAAAGGCTTCTTGAGGGGAAAGCTGTAACTCTGTGAGATGATTTCACAGAACACAAAGAAGTTTCTCAGCGCTTCTTTCTCTTTGTTTTCGGAGGATATTTTCTTTGGCCCTATAGTCTTCAAAGGGATCCGAAATATCTGTTCTCAGATTCCACAGAAATAAGGCTAGCAAAGAGCTCCACGAAATACAGATGTAACTCTGTGAGATGAATTAACAGAACACTAAGCAGTTTCTCAGAAAGCTTCTTTCCAGATTTCATCTGAGGATATTTCCTTTTTCACCATAGCCCTCTATGGGCTTCCAAATATCACTTTGTCAATTCCACAAGAACTGTCTAAGCGAAAGGCTTCTTGAGGGGAAAGCTGTAACTCTGTGAGATGATTTCACGGAACACAAAGAACTTTCTCAGAGCTTCTTTCTCTTTGTTATCGGAGGATATTTCCTTTGGCCCCATAGTCTTCAAAGGGATCCGAAATATCTGTTCTCAGATTCCACAGAAATAAGGCTAGCAAAGAGATCCACGAAATACAGATGTAACTCTGTGGTTGGAAGTCACACATCACAGAGCAGTTTCTCAGAAAGCTTCTTTCCAGATTTCATCTGAGGATATTTCCTTTTTCACCATAGCCCTCTATGGGCTTCCAAATATCACTTTGCCAATTCCACAAGAACTGTCTTAGCGAAAGGCTTCTTGAGGGGAAAGCTGTAACTCTGTGAGATGATTTCACAGAACACAAAGAAGTTTCTCAGAGCTTCTTTCTCTTTGTTATCGGAGGATATTTTCTTTGGCCGTATAGTCTTCAAAGGGATCCGAAATATCTGTTCTCAGATTCCACAGAAATAAGGCTAGCAAAGAGCTCCACGAAATACAGATGTAACTCTGTGAGATGAATTAACAGAACACTAAGCAGTTTCTCAGAAAGCTTCTTTCCAGATTTCATCTGAGGATATTTCCTTTTTCACCATAGCCCTCTATGGGCTTCCAAATATCACTTTGCCAATTCCACGAGAACTGTCTTAGCGAAAGGCTTCTTGAGGGGAAAGCTGTAACTCTGTGAGATGATTTCACAGAACACAAAGAATTTTCTCAGAAAGCTTCTTTCTCTTTGTTATCGGAGAATATTTCCTTTGGCCCTGTAGTCTTCAAAGGGATCCGAAATATCTGTTCTCAGATTCCACAGAAATAAGGCTAGCAAAGAGATCCACTAAATACAGATGTAACTCTGTGGGTGGAAGTCACACATCACAGAGCAGTTTCTGAGAAAGCTTCTTTCCAGATTTCATCTGAGGATATTTCCTTTTTCACCATAGCCCTCTATGGGCTTCCAAATATCACTTTGCCAATTCCACAAGAACTGTCTTAGCGAAAGGCTTCTTGAGGGGAAAGCTGTAACTCTGTGAGATGATTTCACAGAACACAAAGAAGTTTCTCAGAAAGCTTCTTTCTCTTTGTTATCGGAGGATATGTCCTTTGGCCCTATAGTCTTCAAAGGGATCCGAAATATCTGTTCTCAGATTCCACAGAAATAAGGCTAGCAAAGACATCCACGAAAAACAGATGTAACTCTGTGAGTGGAAGTCACACATCACAGAGCAGTTTCTCAGAAAGCTTCTTTCCAGATTTCATCTGAGGATATTTCCTTTTTCACCATAGCCCTCTATGGGCTTCCAAATATCACTTTGCCAATTCCACAAGAACTGTCTTAGCGAAAGGCTTCTCGAGGGGAAAGCTGTAACTCTGTGAGATGATTTCACAGAACACAAAGAAGTTTCTCAGAAAGCTTCTTTCTCTTTGTTATCGGAGGATATTTCCTTTGGCACTATAGTCTTCAAAGGGTTCCGAAATATCTGTTTTCAGATTCCACAGAAATAAGGCTAGCAAAGAGATCCACGAAATAGAGATGTAACTCTGTGAGATGAATTAACATAACACTAAGCAGTTTCTCAGAAAGCTTCTTTCCAGATTTCATCTGAGGATATTTCCTTTTTCACCAGAGCCCTCTATGGGCTTCCAAATATCACTTTGCCAATTCCACAAGAACTGTCTTAGCGAAAGGCTTCTTGAGGGGAAAGCTGAAACTCTGTGAGATGATTTCACAGAACACAAAGAAGTTCCTCAAAAAGCTTCTTTCTCTTTGTTATCGGAGGATATTTCCTTTGGCCCTATTGTCTTCAAAGGGATCCGAAATATCTGTTCTCAGATTCCACAGAAATAAGGATAGCAAAGAGATCCACGAAATACAGAGGTAACTCTGTGAGATGAATTAACAGAACACTAAGCAGTTTCTCAGAAAGCTTCTTTCCAGATTCCATCTAAGGATATTTCCTTTTTCAACATAGCCCTCTATGGGCTTCAAAATATCACTTTGCAATTCCACAAGAACTGTCTTAGCGAAAGGCTTCTTGAGGGGAAAGCTGTAACTCTGTGAGATGATTTCACAGAACACAAAGAAGTTTCTCAGAAAGCTTCTTCCTCTTTGTTATCGGAGGATATTTCCTTTGGCCCCATAGACTTTAAAGGGATCCGAAATATCTGTTCTCAGATTCCACAGAAATAAGGCTAGCAAAGAGATCCACGAAATATAGATGTAACTCTGTGAGATGAATTAACAGAACACTAAGCAGTTTCTCAGAAAGCTGCTTTCCAGATTTCATCTGAGGATATTTCCTTTTTCACCATAGCCCTCTATGGGCTTCCAAATATCACTTTGTCAATTCCACAAGAACTGTCTAAGCGAAAGGCTTCTTGAGGGGAAAGCTGTAACTCTGTGAGATGATTTCACAGAACAGAAAGAAGTTTCTCAGAGCTTCTTTCTCTTTGTTATCGGAGGATATTTCCTTTGGCCCCATAGACTTTAAAGGGATCCGAAATATCTGTTCTCAGATTCCACAGAAATAAGGCTAGCAAAGAGATCCACGAAATATAGATGTAACTCTGTGAGATGAATTAACAGAACAGTAAGCAGTTTCTCAGAAAGCTTGTTTCCAGATTTCATCTGAGGATATTTCCTTTTTCAGCATAGCCCTCTATGGGCTTCCAAATATCACTTTGCCAATTCCACAAGAACTGTCTTAGCGAAACGCTTCTTCAGGGGAAAGCTGTAACTCTGTGAGATGATTTCACAGAACACAAAGAAGTTTCTCAGAAAGCTTCTTTCTCTTTGTTATCGGAGGATATTTCCTTTGGCCCTATAGTCTTCAAAGGGATCCGAAATATCTGTTCTCAGATTCCACAGAAATAAGGCTAGCAAAGAGATCCACGAAATACAGGTGTAACTCTGTGAGATGAATTAACAGAACACTAAGCAGTTTCTCAGAAAGCTTCTTTCCAGATTTCATCTGAGGATATTTCCTTTTTCAGCATAGCCCTCTATGGGCTTCCAAATATCACTTTGTCAATTCCAAAAAAACTGTCTTAGCGAAAGGCTTCTTGAGGGGAAAGCTGTAACTCTGTGAGATGATTTCACAGAACACAAAGAAGTTTCTCAGTGCTTCTTTCTCTTTGTTATCGGAGGATATTTCCTTTGTCCCTATAGTCTTCAAAGGGATCCGAAATATCTGTTCTCAGATTCCACAGAAATAAGGCTAGCAAAGAGATCCACGAAATACAGATGTAATTCTGTGGTTGGAAGTCACACATCACAGAGCAGTTTCTCAGAAAGCTTCTTTCCAGATTTCATCTGAGGATATTTCCTTTTTCACCATAGCCCTCTATGGGCTTCCAAATATCACTTTGCCAATTCCACAAGAACTGTCTTAGCGAAACGCTTCTTGAGGGGAAAGCTGTAACTCTGTGAGATGATTTCACAGAACACAAAGAAGTTTCTCAGAAAGCTTCTTTCTCTTTGTTATCGGAGGATATTTCCTTTGGCCCTATAGTCTTCAAAGGGATCCGAAATATCTGTTCTCAGATTCCACAGAAATAAGGCTAGCAAAGAGATCCACGAAATACAGATGTAAATCTGTGAGATGAATTAACAGAACACTAAACAGTTTCTAAGCAGACTTCTTTCCAGATTTCATCTGAGGATATTTCCTTTTTCACCATAGCCCTCTATGGGCTTCCAAATATCACTTTGCCAATTCCACAAGAACTGTCTTAGCGAAAGGCTTCTTGAGGGGAAAGCTGTAACTCTGTGAGATGATTTCACAGAACACAAAGAAGTTTCTCAGAAAGCTTCTTTCTCTTTGTTATCGGAGGATATTTCCTTTGGCCCTATAGTCCTCAAAGGGATCCGAAATATCTGTTCTCAGATTCCACAGAAATAAAGCTAGCAAAGAGTTCCACGAAATACAGATGTAACTCTGTGAGATGAATTAACAGAACACTAAGCAGTTTCTCAGAAAGCTGCTTTACAGATTTCATCTGAGGATATTTCCTTTTTCACCATAGCCCTCTAAGGGCTTCCAAATATCAATTTGCCAATTCCACGAGAACTGTCTTAGAGAAAGGCTTCTTGAGAGGAAAGCTGTAACTCTGTGAGATGATTTCACAGAACACAAAGAAGTTTCTCAGAAAGCTTCTTTCTCTTTGTTATCGGAAGATATTTCCTTTGGCCCTATAGTCTTCAAAGGGATCCGAAATATCTGTTCTCAGATTCCACAGAAATAAGGCTAACAAAGAGATCCACGAAATACAGATATAACTCTGTGAGTGGAAGTCACACATCACACAGCAGTTTCTCAGAAACTTCTTTCCAGATTTCATCTGAGGATATTTCCTTTTTCACCATTGCCCTCTATGGGATTCCAAATATCACTTTGCCATTTCCACAAGAACTGTCTTAGCGAAAGGCTTCTTTAGGGGAAAGCTGAAACTCTGTGAGATGATTTCACAGAACACAAAGAAGTTTCTCAGAAAGCTTCTTTTTCTTTGTTATCGGAGGATATTTGCTTTGGCCCTATAGTCTTTCAAAGGGATCCGAAATATCTGTCCTCAGAATCCACAGAAATAAGGCTAGCAAAGACATCCACGAAATACAGATGTAACTCTGTGAGATGAATTAACAGAACACTAAGCAGTTTCTCAGAAAGCTTCTTTCCAGATTTCATCTGAGGATATTTCCTTTTTCACCATAGCCCTCTATGGGCTTCCAAATATCACTTTGCCAATTCCACGAGAACTGTCTTAGCGAAAGGCTTCTTGAGGGGAAAGCTGTAACTCTGTGAGATGATTTCACAGAACACAAAGAATTTTCTCAGAAAGCTTCTTTCTCTTTGTTATCGGAGGATATTTCCTTTGGCCCTATAGTCTTCAAAGGGATCCGAAATATCTGTTCTCAGATTCCACAGAAATAAGGCTAGCAAAGAGATCCACGAAATACAGATGTAACTCTGTGGGTGGAAGTCACACATCACAGAGCAGTTTCTCAGAAAGCTTCTTCCCAGATTTCATCTGAGGATATTTCCTTTTTCACCATAGCCCTCTATGGGCTTCCAAATATCACTTTGCCAATTCCACGAGAACTCTCTTAGCGAAAGGCTTCTTGAGGGGAAAGCTGTAACTCTGTGAGATGATTTCACAGAACACAAAGAATTTTCTCAGAAAGCTTCTTTCTCTTTGTTATCGGAGGATATTTCCTTTGGCCCTATAGTCTTCAAAGGGATCCGAAATATCTGTTCTCAGATTCCACAGAAATAAGGCTAGCAAAGAGATCCACGAAATACAGATGTAATTCTGTGGTTGGAAGTCACACATCACAGAGCAGTTTCTCAGAAAGCTTCTTTCCAGATTTCATCTGAGGATATTTCCTTTTTCACCATAGCCCTCTATGGGCTTCCAAATATCACTTTGCCAATTCCACAAGAACTGTCTTAGCGAAACGCTTCTTCAGGGGAAAGCTGTAACTCTGTGAGATGATTTCACAGAACACAAAGAAGTTTCTCAGAAAGCTTCTTTCACTTTGTTATCGGAGGATATTTCCTTTGGCCCTATAGTCTTCAACGGGATCCGAAATATCTGTTCTCAGATTCCACAGAAATAAGGCTAGCAAAGAGATCCACGAAATACAGATGTAAATCTGTGAGATGAATTAACAGAACACTAAACAGTTTCTAAGCAGACTTCTTTCCAGATTTCATCTGAGGATATTTCCTTTTTCACCATAGCCCTCTATGGGCTTCCAAATATCACTTTGCCAATTCCACAAGAACTGTCTTAGCGAAAGGCTTCTTGAGGGGAAAGCTGTAACTCTGTGAGATGATTTCACAGAACACAAAGAAGTTTCTCAGAAAGCTTCTTCCTCTTTGTTATCGGAGGATATTTCCTTTGGCCCTCTAGTCCTCAAAGGGATCCGAAATATCTGTTCTCAGATTCCACAGAAATAAAGCTAGCAAAGAGTTCCACGAAATACAGATGTAACTCTGTGAGATGAATTAACAGAACACTAAGCAGTTTCTCAGAAAGCTGCTTTACAGATTTCATCTGAGGATATTTCCTTTTTCACCATAGCCCTCTAAGGGCTTCCAAATATCACTTTGCCAATTCCACGAGAACTGTCTTAGAGAAAGGCTTCTTGAGAGGAAAGCTGTAACTCTGTGAGATGATTTCACAGAACACAAAGAAGTTTCTCAGAAAGCTTCTTTCTCTTTGTTATCGGAAGATATTTCCTTTGGCCCTATAGTCTTCAAAGGGATCCGAAATATCTGTTCTCAGATTCCACAGAAATAAGGCTAACAAAGAGATCCACGAAATACAGATATAACTCTGTGAGGGGAAGTCACACATCACACAGCAGTTTCTCAGAAACTTCTTTCCAGATTTCATCTGAGTATATTTCCTTTTTCACCATTGCCCTCTATGGGATTCCAAATATCACTTTGCCAATTCCACAAGAACTGTCTTAGCGAAAGGCTTCTTTAGGGGAAAGCTGAAACTCTGTGAGATGATTTCACAGAACACAAAGAAGTTTCTCAGAAAGCTTCTTTTTCTTTGTTATCGGAGGATATTTGCTTTGGCCCTATAGTCTTTCAAAGGGATCGGAAATATCTGTCCTCAGAATCCACAGAAATAAGGCTAGCAAAGACATCCACGAAATACAGATGTAACTCTGTGAGATGAATTAACAGAACACTAAGCAGTTTCTCAGAAAGCTTCTTTCCAGATTTCATCTGAGGATATTTCCTTTTTCACCATAGCCCTCTATGGGCTTCCAAATATCACTTTGCCAATTCCACGAGAACTGTCTTAGCGAAAGGCTTCTTGAGGGGAAAGCTGTAACACTGTGAGATGATTTCACAGAACACAAAGAAGTTTCTCAGAAAGCTTCTTTCTCTTTGTTATCGGAGGATATGTCCTTTGGCCCTATAGTCTTCAAAGGGATCCGAAATATCTGTTCTCAGATTGCACAGAAATAAGGCTAGCAAAGAGATCCACGAAATACAGATGTAACTCTGTGGGTGGAAGTCACACATCACAGAGCAGTTTCTCAGAAACTTCTTTCTCTTTGTTATCGGAGGATATTTCCTTTGGCCCTATATTCTTCAAAGGGATCCGAAATATGTGTTCTCAGATTCCACAGAAATAAGGCTACCAAAGAGATCCACGAAATACAGGTGTAACTCTGTGAGATGAATTAACAGAACACTAAGGAGTTTCTCAGAAAGCTTCTTTCCAGATTTCATCTGAGGATATTTCCTTTTTCAACATAGCCCTCTATGGGCTTCCAAATATCTCTTTGCCAATTCCACGAGAACTGTCTTAGCGAAAGGCTTCTTGAGGGGAAAGCTGTAACTCTGTGAGATGATTTCACAGAACACAAGGAAGTTTCTCAGAAGGCTTCTTTCTCTTTGTTATCGGAAGATATTTCCTTTGGCCATATAGTCTTCAAAGGGATCCGAAATATCTGTTCTTAGATTCCACAGAAATAAGGCTAGCAAAGAGATCCAGGAAATACAGATGTAACTCTGTGAGATGCATTAACAGAACACTAAGCAGTTTCTGAGAAAGCTTCTTTCCAGATTTCATCTGAGGATATTTCCTTTTTCACCATAGCCCTCTATGGGCTTCCAAATATCACTTTGCCAATTCCACAAGAACTGTCTTAGCGAAAGGCTTTTTGGGGGAAAGCTGTAACTCTGTGAGATGATTTCACAGAACACAAAGAAGTTTCTCAGAAAGCTTCTTTCTCTTTGTTATCGGAGGATATTTCCTTTGGCCCTATAGTCTTCAAAGGGATCCGAAATATCTGTTTTCACATTCCACAGAAGTAAGGCTAGCAAAGAGATCCACGAAATACAGATGTAACTCTGTGAGATGAATTAACATAACACTAAGCAGTTTCTCAGAAAGCTTCTTTCCAGATTTCATCTGAGGATATTTCCTTTTTCACCATAGCCCACTATTGGCTTCCAAATATCACTTTGCCAATTCCACAAGAAGTGTCTTAGCGAAAGGCTTCTTGAGGGGAAAGCTGAAACTCTGTGAGATGATTTCACAGAACACAAAGAAGTTTCTCAGAAAGCTTCTTTCTCTTTGTTATCGGAGGATATTTCCTTTGGCCCCATAGTCTTCAAAGGGATCCGAAATATCTGTTCTCAGATTCCACAGAAATAAGGCTAGCAAAGAGATCCACGAAATACAGATGTAACTCTGTGAGATGAATTAACAGAACACTAAGCAGTTTCTCAGAAAGCTTCTTTCCAGATTTCATCTGAGGATATTTCCTTTTTCAACATAGCCCTCTATGGGCTTCCAAATATCTCTTTGCCAATTCCACGAGAACTGTCTTAGCGAAAGGCTTCTTGAGGGGAAAGCTGTAACTCTGTGAGATGATTTCACAGAACAAAAAGAAGTTTCTCAGAAGGCTTCTTTCTCTTTGTTATCGGAAGATATTTCCTTTGGCCCTATAGTCTTCAAAGGGATCCGAAATATCTGTTCTTAGATTCCACAGAAATAAGGCTAGCAATGAGATCCAGGAAATACAGATGTAACTCTGTGAGATGAATTAACAGAACACTAAGCAGTTTCTGAGAAAGCTTCTTTCCAGATTTCATCTGAGGATATTTCCTTTTTAACCATAGCCCTCTATGGGCTTCCAAATATCACTTTGCCAATTCCACAAGAACTGTCTTAGCGAAAGGCTTTTTGGGGGGAAAGCTGTAACTCTGTGAGATGATTTCACAGAACACAAAGAAGTTTCTCAGAAAGCTTCTTTCTCTTTGTTATCGGAGGATATTTCCTTTGGCCCTATAGTCTTCAAAGGGTTCCGAAATATCTGTTTTCAGATTCCACAGAAATAAGGCTAGCAAAGAGATCCACGAAATACAGATGTAACTCTGTGAGATGAATTAACAGAACACTAAGCAGTTTCTCAGAAAGCTTCTTTCCAGATTCCATCTAAGGATATATCCTTTTTCACCATAGCCCTCTATGGGCTTCCAAATATCACTTTGCCAATTCCACAAGAACTGTCTTAGCGAAAGGCTTCTTGAGGGGAAAGCTGTAACTCTGTGAGATGATTTCACAGAACACAAAGAAGTTTCTCAGAAAGCTTCTTCCTCTTTGTTATTGGAGGATATTTTCTTTGGCCCCATAGACTTTAAAGGGATCCGAAATATCTGTTCTCAGATTCCACAGAAATAAGGCTAGCAAAGAGATCCACGAAATATACATGTAACTCTGTGAGGTGAATTAACAGAACACTAAGCAGTTTCTCAGAAAGCTGCTTTCCAGATTTCATCTGAGGATATTTCCTTTTTCACCATAGCCCTCTATGGGCTTCCAAATATCACTTTGTCAATTCCACAAGAACTGTCTAAGCGAAAGGCTTCTTGAGGGGAAAGCTGTAACTCTGTGAGATGATTTCACAGAACACAAAGAAGTTTCTCAGAGCTTCTTTCTCTTTGTTATCGGAGGATATTTCCTTTGGCCCCACAGACTTTAAAGGGATCCGAAATATCTGTTCTCAGATTCCACAGAAATAAGGCTAGCAAAGAGATCCACGAAATATAGATGTAACTCTGTGAGATGAATTAACAGAACAGTAAGCAGTTTCTCAGAAAGCTTCTTTCCAGATTTCATCTGAGGATATTTCCTTTTTCAGCATAGCCCTCTATGGGCTTCCAAATATCACTTTGTCAATTCCAAAAGAACTGTCTTAGCGAAAGGCTTCTTGAGGGGAAAGCTGTAACTCTGTGAGATGATTTCACAGAACACAAAGAAGTTTCTCAGCGCTTCTTTCTCTTTGTTTTCGGAGGATATTTTCTTTGGCCCTATAGTCTTCAAAGGGATCCGAAATATCTGTTCTCAGATTCCACAGAAATAAGGCTAGCAAAGAGCTCCACGAAATACAGATGTAACTCTGTGAGATGAATTAACAGAACACTAAGCAGTTTCTCAGAAAGCTTCTTTCCAGATTTCATCTGAGGATATTTCCTTTTTCACCATAGCCCTCTATGGGCTTCCAAATATCACTTTGTCAATTCCACAAGAACTGTCTAAGCGAAAGGCTTCTTGAGGGGAAAGCTGTAACTCTGTGAGATGATTTCACAGAACACAAAGAACTTTCTCAGAGCTTCTTTCTCTTTGTTATCGGAGGATATTTCCTTTGGCCCCATAGTCTTCAAAGGGATCCGAAATATCTGTTCTCAGATTCCACAGAAATAAGGCTAGCAAAGAGATCCACGAAATACAGATGTAACTCTGTGGTTGGAAGTCACACATCACAGAGCAGTTTCTCAGAAAGCTTCTTTCCAGATTTCATCTGAGGATATTTCCTTTTTCACCATAGCCCTCTATGGGCTTCCAAATATCACTTTGCCAATTCCACAAGAACTGTCTTAGCGAAAGGCTTCTTGAGGGGAAAGCTGTAACTCTGTGAGATGATTTCACAGAACACAAAGAAGTTTCTCAGAGCTTCTTTCTCTTTGTTATCGGAGGATATTTTCTTTGGCCGTATAGTCTTCAAAGGGATCCGAAATATCTGTTCTCAGATTCCACAGAAATAAGGCTAGCAAAGAGCTCCACGAAATACAGATGTAACTCTGTGAGATGAATTAACAGAACACTAAGCAGTTTCTCAGAAAGCTTCTTTCCAGATTTCATCTGAGGATATTTCCTTTTTCACCATAGCCCTCTATGGGCTTCCAAATATCACTTTGCCAATTCCACGAGAACTGTCTTAGCGAAAGGCTTCTTGAGGGGAAAGCTGTAACTCTGTGAGATGATTTCACAGAACACAAAGAATTTTCTCAGAAAGCTTCTTTCTCTTTGTTATCGGAGAATATTTCCTTTGGCCCTGTAGTCTTCAAAGGGATCCGAAATATCTGTTCTCAGATTCCACAGAAATAAGGCTAGCAAAGAGATCCACTAAATACAGATGTAACTCTGTGGGTGGAAGTCACACATCACAGACCAGTTTCTCAGAAAGCTTCTTTCCAGATTTCATCTGAGGATATTTCCTTTTTCACCATAGCCCTCTATGGGCTTCCAAATATCACTTTGCCAATTCCACAAGAACTGTCTTAGCGAAAGGCTTCTTGAGGGGAAAGCTGTAACTCTGTGAGATGATTTCACAGAACACAAAGAAGTTTCTCAGAAAGCTTCTTTCTCTTTGTTATCGGAGGATATGTCCTTTGGCCCTATAGTCTTCAAAGGGATCCGAAATATCTGTTCTCAGATTCCACAGAAATAAGGCTAGCAAAGACATCCACGAAAAACAGATGTAACTCTGTGAGTGGAAGTCACACATCACAGAGCAGTTTCTCAGAAAGCTTCTTTCCAGATTTCATCTGAGGATATTTCCTTTTTCACCATAGCCCTCTATGGGCTTCCAAATATCACTTTGCCAATTCCACAAGAACTGTCTTAGCGAAAGGCTTCTCGAGGGGAAAGCTGTAACTCTGTGAGATGATTTCACAGAACACAAAGAAGTTTCTCAGAAAGCTTCTTTCTCTTTGTTATCGGAGGATATTTCCTTTGGCACTATAGTCTTCAAAGGGTTCCGAAATATCTGTTTTCAGATTCCACAGAAATAAGGCTAGCAAAGAGATCCACGAAATAGAGATGTAACTCTGTGAGATGAATTAACATAACACTAAGCAGTTTCTCAGAAAGCTTCTTTCCAGATTTCATCTGAGGATATTTCCTTTTTCACCAGAGCCCTCTATGGGCTTCCAAATATCACTTTGCCAATTCCACAAGAACTGTCTTAGCGAAAGGCTTCTTGAGGGGAAAGCTGAAACTCTGTGAGATGATTTCACAGAACACAAAGAAGTTCCTCAAAAAGCTTCTTTCTCTTTGTTATCGGAGGATATTTCCTTTGGCCCTATTGTCTTCAAAGGGATCCGAAATATCTGTTCTCAGATTCCACAGAAATAAGGCTAGCAAAGTGATCCACGAAATACAGGTGTAACTCTGTGAGATGAATTAACAGAACACTAAGCAGTTTCTCAGAAAGCTTCTTTCCAGATTTCATCTGAGGATATTTCCTTTTTCGAAATAGCCCTCTATGGGCTTCAAAATATCACTTTGCCAATTCCACAAGAACTGTCTTAGCGAAAGACTTCTTGAGGGGAAAGCTGTTACTCTGTGAGATGATTTCACAGAACACAAAGATGTTTCTCAGAAAGCTTCTTTCTCTTTGTTATCGGAGGATATTTCCTTTGGCCCTATAGTCTTCAAAGGGATCCGAAATATCTGTTCTCAGATTCCGCAGAAATAAGGCTAGCAAAGAGATCCACGAAATACAGGTTTAACTCTGTGAGATGAATTAACAGAACACTAAGCAGTTTCTCAGAAAGCTTCTTTCCAGATTTCATCTGAGGATATTTCCTTTTTCAAAATTGCCTTCTATGGTCTTCCAAATATCACTTTGCCAATTGCACAAGAACTGTCTTAGCGAAAGGCTTCTTGAGGGGAAAGCTGTAACTCTGTGAGATGATTTCACAGAACACAAAGAAGTTTCTCAGGAAGCTTCTTTCTCTTTGTTATCGGAGGATATTTCCTTTGGCCCTATTGTCTTCAAAGGGATCCGAAATATCTGTTCTAGGATTCCACAGAAATAAGGATAGCAAAGAGATCCACGAAATATAGATGTAACTCTGTGAGATGAATTAACAGAACAGTAAGCAGTTTCTCAGAAAGCTTCTTTCCAGATTTCATCTGAGGATATTTCATTTTTCAGGCTAGCCCTCTATGGGCTTCCAAATATCACTTTGTCAATTCCAAAAGAACTGTCTTAGCGAAAGGCTTCTTGAGGGGAAAGCTGAAACTCTGAGAGATGATTTCACAGAACACAAAGAAGTTTCTCAGTGCTTCTTTCTCTTTGTTATCGGAGGATATTTTCTTTGGCCCTATAGTCTTCAAAGGGATCCGAAATATCTGTTCTCAGATTCCACAGAAATAAGGCTAGCAAAGAGCTCCACGAAATACAGATGTAACTCTGTGAGATGAATTAACAGAACACTAAGCAGTTTCTCAGAAAGCTTCTTTCCAGATTTCATCTGAGGATATTTCCTTTTTCACCATAGCCCTCTATGGGCTTCCAAATATCACTTTGCCAATTCCACGAGAACTGTCTTAGCGAAAGTCTTCTTGAGGGGAAAGCTGTAACTCTGTGAGATGATTTCACAGAACACAAAGAATTTTCTCAGAAAGCTTCTTTCTCTTTGTTATCGGAGGATATTTCCTTTGGCCCTATAGTCTTCAAAGGGATCCGATATATCTGTTCTCAGATACCACAGAAATAAGGCTCTCAAAGAGATCCACGAAATACAGATGTAACTCTGTGGGTGGAAGTCACACATCACAGAGCAGTTTCTCAGAAATCTTCTTCCCAGATTTCATCTGAGGATATTTCCTTTTTCACCATAGACCTCTATGGGCTTCCAAATATCACTTTGCCAATTCCACAAGAACTGTCTTAGCGAAAGGCTTCTTGAGGGGAAAGCTGTAACTCTGTGAGATGATTTCACAGAACACAAAGAAGTTTCTCAGAGCTTCTTTCTCTTTGTTATCGGAGGATATTTTCTTTGGCCGTATAGTCTTCAAAGGGATCCGAAATATCTGTTCTCAGATTCCACAGAAATAAGGCTAGCAAAGAGATCCACGAAATACAGATGTAACTCTGTGAGATGAATTAACAGAACACTAAGCAGTTTCTCAGAAAGCTTCTTTCCAGATTTCATCTGAGGATATTTCCTATTTCACCATAGCCCTCTATGGGCTTCCAAATATCACTTTGCCAATTCCACGAGAACTGTCTTAGCGAAAGGCTTCTTGAGGGGAAAGCTGTAACTCTGTGAGATGATTTCACAGAACACAAAGATGTTTCTCAGAAAGCTTCTTTCTCTTTGTTATCGGAGGATATTTCCTTTGGCCCTATAGTCTTCAAAGGGATCCGAAATATCTGTTCCCAGATTCCACAGAAATAAGGCTAGCAAAGAGATCCACGAAATACAGATGTAACTCTGTGGGTGGAAGTCACACATCACTGAGCAGTTTCTCAGAAAGCTTCTTTCCAGATTTCTTCTGAATATTTCCTTTTTCACCATAGCCCTCTATGGGCTTCCAAATATCACTTTGCCAATTCCACAAGAACTGTCTTAGCGAAAGGCTTCTTGAGGGGAAAGCTGTAACTCTGTGAGATGATTTCACAGAACACAAAGAAGTTTCTCAGAAGGCTTCTTTCTCTTTGTTATAGGAAGATATTTCCTTTGGCCCTATAGTCTTCAAAGGGATCCGAAATATCTGTTCTTAGATTCCATAGAAATAAGGCTAGCAAAGAGATCCAGGAAATACAGATGTAACTCTGTGAGATGAATTAACAGAACACTAAGCAGTTTCTGAGAAAGCTTCTTTCGAGATTTCATCTGAGGATATTTCCTTTTTCACCATAGCCCTCTATGGGCTTCCAAATATCACTTTGCCAATTCCACAAGAACTGTCTTAGCGAAAGGCTTCTTGAGGGGAAAGCTGTAACTCTGTGAGATGATTTCACAGAACACAAAGAAGTTTCTCAGAAAGCTTCTTCCTCTTTGTTAACGGAGGATATTTCCTTTGGCCCTATAGTCCTCAAAGGGATCCGAAATATCTGTTCTCAGATTCCACAGAAATAAAGCTAGCAAAGAGTTCCACGAAATACAGATGTAATTCTGTGAGATGAATTAACAGAACACTAAGCAGTTTCTCAGAAATCTGCTTTCCAGATTTCATCTGAGGATATTTCCTTTTTCACCATAGCCCTCTAAGGGATTCCAAATATCACTTTGCCAATTCCACGAGAACTGTCTAAGAGAAAGGCTTCTTGAGGGGAAAGCTGTAACTCTGTGAGATGATTTCACAGAACACAAAGAAGTTTCTCAGAAAGCTTCTTTCTCTTTGTTATCGGAAGATATTTCCTTTGGCCCTATAGTCTTCAAAGGGATCCGAAATATCTGTTCTCAGATTCCACAGAAATAAGGCTAACAAAGAGATCCACGAAATACAGATGTAACTCTGTGAGTGGAAGTCACACATCACACAGCAGTTTCTCAGAAACTTCTTTCCAGATTTCATCTGAGGATATTTCCTTTTTCACCATTGCCCTCTATGGGCTTCAAAATATCACTTTGCCAATTCCACAAGAACTGTCTTAGCGAAAGACTTCTTGAGGGGAAAGCTGTAACTCTGTGAGATGATTTCCCAGAACACAAAGATGTTTCTCAGAAAGCTTCTTTCTCTTTGTTATCGGAGGATATTTCCTTTGGCCCTATAGTCTTCAAAGGGATCCGAAATATCTGTTCTCAGATTCCGCAGAAATAAGGCTAGCAAAGAGATCCACGAAATACAGGTTTAACTCTGTGAGATGAATTAACAGAACAATAAGTAGTTTCTCAGATAGCTTCTTTCCAGATTTCATCTGAGGATATTTCCTTTTTCAAAATTGCCCTCTATGGTCTTCCAAATATCACTTTGCCAATTCCACAAGAACTGTCTTAGCGAAAGGCTTCTTGAGGGGAAAGCTGTAACTCTGTGAGATGATTTCACAGAACACAAAGAAGTTTCTCAGGAAGCTTCTTTCTCTTTGTTATCGGAGGATATTTCCTTTGGCCCTATAGTCTTCAAAGGGATCCGAAATATCTGTTCTAAGATTCCACAGAAATAAGGATAGCAAAGAGATCCACGAAATACAGAGGTAACTCTGTGAGATGAATTAACAGAACACTAAGCAGTTTCTCAGAAAGCTTCTTTCGAGATTCCATCTAAGGATATTTCCTTTTTCAACATAGCCCTCTATGGGCTTCAAAATATCACTTTGCCAATTCCACAAGAACTGTCTTAGCGAAAGGCTTCTTGAGGGGAAAGCTGTAACTCTGTGAGATGATTGCACAGAACACAAAGAAGTTTCTCAGAAAGCTTCTTCCTCTTTGTTATCGGAGGATATTTCCTTTGGCCCCTTAGACTTTAAAGGGATCCGAAATATCTGTTCTCAGATTCCACAGAAATAAGGCCAGCAAAGAGATCCACGAAATATAGATGTAACTCTGTGAGATGAATTAACAGAACAGTAAGCAGTTTCTCAGAAAGCTTCTTTCCAGATTTCATCTGAGGATATTTCCTTTTTCAGCATAGCCCTCTATGGGCTTCCAAATATCACTTTGTCAATTCCAAAAGATCTGTTTTAGCGAAAGGCTTCTTGAGGGGAAAGCTGTAACTCTGTGAGATGATTTCACAGAACACAAAGAAGTTTCTCAGTGCTTCTTTCTCTTTGTTATCGGAGGATATTTTCTTTGGCCCTATAGTCTTCAAAGGGATCCGAAATATCTGTTCTCAGATTCCACAGAAATAAGGCTAGCAAAGACCTCCACGAAATACAGATGTAACTCTGTGAGATGAATTAAGAGAACACTAAGCAGTTTCTCAGAAAGCTTCTTTCCAGATTTCATCTGAGGATATTTCCTTTTTCACCATAGCCCTCTATGGGCTTCCAAATATCACTTTTCCAATTCCACGAGAACTGTCTTAGCGAAAGGCTTCTTGAGGGGAAAGCTGTAACTCTGTGAGATGATTTCACAGAACACAAAGAACTTTCTCAGAAAGCTTCTTTCTCTTTGTTATCGGAGGATATTTCCTTTGGCCCTATAGTCTTCAAAGGGATCCGAAATATCTGTTCTCAGATTCCACAGAAATAAGGCTAGCAAAGAGATCCACGAAATACAGATGTAACTCTGTGGGTGGAAGTCACACATCACAGAGCAGTTTCTCAGAAAGCTTCTTTCCAGATTTCATCTGAGGATATTTCCTTTTTCACCATAGCCCTCTATGGGCTTCCAAATATCACTTTGCCAATTCCACAAGAACTGTCTTAGCGAAAGGCTTCTTGAGGGGAAAGCTGTAACTCTGTGAGATGATTTCACAGAACACAAAGAAGTTTCTCAGAAAGCTTCTTTCTCTTTGTTATCGGAGGATATTTCCTTTGGCCCTATAGTCTTCCAATGGATCCGAAATATCTGTTCTCAGATTCCACAGAAACAAGGCTAGCAAAGAGATCCACGAAATACAGATGTAAATCTGTGTGATGAATTAACAGAAGACTAAACAATTTCTAAGGAAGCTTCTTTCCAGATTTCATCTGAGGATATTTCCTTTTTCACCATAGCCCTCTATGGGCTTCCAAATATCACTTTGCAATTCCACAAGAACTGTCTTAGCGAAAGGCTTCTTGAGGGGAAAGCTGTAACTCTGTGAGATGATTTCATAGAACACAAAGAAGTTTCTCAGAAAGCTTCTTCCTCTTTGTTATCGGAGGATATTTCCTTTGGCCCTATAGTCCTCAAAGGGATCCGAAATATCTGTTCTCAGATTCCACAGAAATAAAGCTAGCAAAGAGTTCCACGAAATACAGATGTAACTCTGTGAGATGAATTAACAGAACACTAAGCAGTTTCCCAGAAATCTGCTTTCCAGATTTCATCTGAGGATATTTTCTTTTTCACCATAGCCCTCTAAGGGATTCCAAATATCACTTTGCCAATTCCACGAGAACTGTCTTAGCGAAAGGCTTCTTGAGGGGAAAGCTGTAACTCTGTGAGATGATTTCACAGAACACAAAGAAGTTTCTCAGAAAGCTTCTTTCTCTTTGTTATCGGAAGATATTTCCTTTGGCCCTATAGTCTTCAAAGGGATCCGAAATATCTGTTCTCAGATTCCACAGAAATAAGGCTAACAAAGAGATCCACGAAATACAGATGTAACTCTGTGAGTGGCAGTCACACATCACACAGCAGTTTCTCAGAAACTTCTTTCCAGATTTCATCTGAGGATATTTCCTTTTTCACCATTGCCCTCTATGGGATTCCAAATATCACTTTGCCAATTCCACAAGAACTGTCTTAGCGAAAGGCTTCTTTAGGGGAAAGCTGAAACTCCGTGAGATGATTTCACAGAACACAAAGAAGTTTCTAAGAAAGCTTCTTTTTCTTTGTTATCGGAGGATATTTGCTTTGGCCCTATAGTCTTCAAAGGGATCCGAAATATCTGTTCTCAGAATCCACAGAAATAAGGCTAGCAAAGACATCCACGAAATACAGATGTAACTCTGTGAGATGAATTAACAGAACACTAAGCAGTTTCTCAGAAAGCTTCTTTCCAGATTTCATCTGAGGATATTTCCTTTTTCACCATAGCCCTCTATGGGCTTCCAAATATCACTTTGCCAATTCCACGAGAACTGTCTTAGCGAAAGGCTTCTTGAGGGGAAAGCTGTAACTCTGTGAGATGATTTCACAGAACACAAAGAATTTTCTCAGAAAGCTTCTTTTTCTTTTTTATCGGAGGATATTTCCTTTGGCCCTATAGTCTTCAAAGGGATCCGAAATATCTGTTCTCAGATACCACAGAAATAAGGGTAGCAAAGAGATCCACGAAATACAGATGTAACTCTGTGGGTGGAAGTCACACATCACAGAGCAGTTTCTCAGAAAGCTTCTTTCCAGGTTTCATCTGAGGATATTTCCTTTTTCACCATAGCCCTCTAAGGGCTTCCAAATATCACTTTGCCAATTCCACAAGAACTGTCTTAGCGAAAGGCTTCTTGAGGGGAAAGCTGTAACTCTGTGAGATGATTTCACAGAACACAAAGAAGTTTCTCAGAAAGCTTCTTTCTCTTTGTTATCGGAGGATATTTTCTTTGGCCGTATAGTCTTCAAAGGGATCCGAAATATCTGTTCTCAGATTCCACAGAAATAAGGCTAGCAAAGAGATCCACGAAATACAGATGTAACTCTGTGAGATGAATTAACAGAACACTAAGCAGTTTCTCAGAAAGCTTCTTTCCAGATTTCATCTGAGGATATTTCCTTTTTCACCATAGCCCTCTATGGGCTTCCAAATATCACTTTGCCAATTCCACGAGAACTGTCTTAGCGAAAGGCTTCTTGAGGGGAAAGCTGTAACTCTGTGAGATGATTTCACAGAACACAAAGAAGTTTCTCAGAAAGCTTCTTTCTCTTTGTTATCGGAGGATATTTCCTTTGGCCCTATAGTCTTCAAAGGGATCCGAAATATCTGTTCTCAGATTCCGCAGAAATAAGGCTAGCAAAGAGATCCACGAAATACAGGTTTAATTCTGTGAGATGAATTAACAGGACACTAAGCAGTTTCTCAGAAAGCTTCTTTCCAGATTTCATCTGAGGATATTTCCTTTTTCAAAATTGCCCTCTATGGGCTTCCAAATATCACTTTGCCAATTCAACAAGAACTGTCTTAGCGAAAGGCTTCTTGAGGGGAAAGCTGTAACTCTGTGAGATGATTTCACAGAACACAAAGAAGTTTCTCAGGAAGCTTCTTTCTCTTTGTTATCGGAGGATATTTCCTTTGGCCCTATTGTCTTCAAAGGGATCCGAAATATCTGTTCTAAGATTCCACAGAAATAAGGATAGCAAAGAGATCCACGAAATACAGAGGTAACTCTGTGAGATGAATTAACAGAACACTAAGCAGTTTCTCAGAAAGCTTCTTTCCAGATTCCATCTAAGGATATTTCCTTTTTCACCGTAGCCCTCTACGGGCTTCAAAATATCACTTTGCCAATTCCACAAGAACTGTCTTAGCGAAAGGCTTCTTGAGGGGAAAGCTGTAACTCTGTTAGATGATTTCACAGAACACAAAGAATTTTCTCAGAAAGCTTCTTCCTCTTTGTTATCGGAGGATATTTCCTTTGGACCCATAGACTTTAAAGGGATCCGAAATATCTGTTCTCAGATTCCACAGAAATAAGGCTAGCAAAGAGATCCACGAACTATAGATGTAACTCTGTGAGATGAATTAACAGAACACTAAGCAGTTTCTCAGAAAGCTGCTTTCCAGATTTCATCTGAGGATATTTCCCTTTTCACCATAGCCCTCTATGGGCTTCCAAATATCACTTTGTCAATTCCACAAGAACTGTCTAAGCGAAAGGCTTCTTGAGGGGAAAGCTGTAACTCTGTGAGATGATTTCACAGAACACAAAGAAGTTTCTCAGAGCTTCTTTCTCTTTGTTATCGGACGATATTTCTTTGGCCCCATAGACTTTAAAGGGTCCGAAATATCTGTTCTCAGATTCCACAGAAATAAGGCTAGCAAAGAGCTCCACGAAATACAGATGTAACTCTGTGAGATGAATTAACAGAACACTAAGCAGTTTCTCAGAAAGCTTCTTTCCAGATTTCATCTGAGGATATTTCCTTTTTCATCATAGCCCTCTATGGGCTTCCAAATATCACTTTGCCAATTCCACGAGAACTGTCTTAGCGAAAGGCTTCTTGAGGGGAAAGCTGTAACTCTGTGAGATGATTTCACAGAACACAAAGAAGTTTCTCAGAAAGCTTCTTTCTCTTTGTTATCGGAGGATATTTCCTTTGGCCCTATAGTCTTCAAAGGGATCCGAAATATCTGTTCTCAGATTCCACAGAAACAAGGCTAGCAAAGAGATCCACGAAATACAGATGTAAATCTGTGTGATGAATTAACAGAAGACTAAACAATTTCTAAGGAAGCTTCTTTCCAGATTTCATCTGAGGATATTTCCTTTTTCACCATAGCCCTCTATGGGCTTCCAAATATCACTTTGCAATTCCACAAGAACTGTCTTAGCGAAAGGCTTCTTGAGGGGAAAGCTGTAACTCTGTGAGATGATTTCACAGAACACAAAGAAGTTTCTCAGAAAGCTTCTTCCTCTTTGTTATCGGAGGATATTTCCTTTGGCCCTATAGTCCTCAAAGGGATCCGAAATATCTGTTCTCAGATTCCACAGAAATAAAGCTAGCAAAGAGTTCCACGAAATACAGATGTAACTCTGTGAGATGAATTAACAGAACACTAAGCAGTTTCCCAGAAATCTGCTTTCCAGATTTCATCTGAGGATATTTTCTTTTTCACCATAGCCCTCTAAGGGATTCCAAATATCACTTTGCCAATTCCACGAGAACTGTCTTAGCGAAAGGCTTCTTGAGGGGAAAGCTGTAACTCTGTGAGATGATTTCACAGAACACAAAGAAGTTTCTCAGAAAGCTTCTTTCTCTTTGTTATCGGAAGATATTTCCTTTGGCCCTATAGTCTTCAAAGGGATCCGAAATATCTGTTCTCAGATTCCACAGAAATAAGGCTAACAAAGAGATCCACGAAATACAGATGTAACTCTGTGAGTGGAAGTCACACATCACACAGCAGTTTCTCAGAAACTTCTTTCCAGATTTCATCTGAGGATATTTCCTTTTTCACCATTGCCCTCTATGGGATTCCAAATATCACTTTGCCAATTCCACAAGAACTGTCTTAGCGAAAGGCTTCTTTAGGGGAAAGCTGAAACTCCGTGAGATGATTTCACAGAACGCAAAGAAGTTTCTAAGAAAGCTTCTTTTTCTTTGTTATCGGAGGATATTTGCTTTGGCCCTATAGTCTTCAAAGGGATCCGAAATATCTGTTCTCAGAATCCACAGAAATAAGGCTAGCAAAGACATCCACGAAATACAGATGTAACTCTGTGAGATGAATTAACAGAACACTAAGCAGTTTCTCAGAAAGCTTCTTTCCAGATTTCATCTGAGGATATTTCCTTTTTCACCATAGCCCTCTATGGGCTTCCAAATATCACTTTGCCAATTCCACGAGAACTGTCTTAGCGAAAGGCTTCTTGAGGGGAAAGCTGTAACTCTGTGAGATGATTTCACAGAACACAAAGAATTTTCTCAGAAAGCTTCTTTTTCTTTTTTATCGGAGGATATTTCCTTTGGCCCTATAGTCTTCAAAGGGATCCGAAATATCTGTTCTCAGATACCACAGAAATAAGGGTAGCAAAGAGATCCACGAAATACAGATGTAACTCTGTGGGTGGAAGTCACACATCACAGAGCAGTTTCTCAGAAAGCTTCTTTCCAGGTTTCATCTGAGGATATTTCCTTTTTCACCATAGCCCTCTAAGGGCTTCCAAATATCACTTTGCCAATTCCACAAGAACTGTCTTAGCGAAAGGCTTCTTGAGGGGAAAGCTGTAACTCTGTGAGATGATTTCACAGAACACAAAGAAGTTTCTCAGAAAGCTTCTTTCTCTTTGTTATCGGAGGATATTTTCTTTGGCCGTATAGTCTTCAAAGGGATCCGAAATATCTGTTCTCAGATTCCACAGAAATAAGGCTAGCAAAGAGATCCACGAAATACAGATGTAACTCTGTGAGATGAATTAACAGAACACTAAGCAGTTTCTCAGAAAGCTTCTTTCCAGATTTCATCTGAGGATATTTCCTTTTTCACCATAGCCCTCTATGGGCTTCCAAATATCACTTTGCCAATTCCACGAGAACTGTCTTAGCGAAAGGCTTCTTGAGGGGAAAGCTGTAACTCTGTGAGATGATTTCACAGAACACAAAGAAGTTTCTCAGAAAGCTTCTTTCTCTTTGTTATCGGAGGATATTTCCTTTGGCCCTATAGTCTTCAAAGGGATCCGAAATATCTGTTCTCAGATTCCGCAGAAATAAGGCTAGCAAAGAGATCCACGAAATACAGGTTTAATTCTGTGAGATGAATTAACAGGACACTAAGCAGTTTCTCAGAAAGCTTCTTTCCAGATTTCATCTGAGGATATTTCCTTTTTCAAAATTGCCCTCTATGGGCTTCCAAATATCACTTTGCCAATTCAACAAGAACTGTCTTAGCGAAAGGCTTCTTGAGGGGAAAGCTGTAACTCTGTGAGATGATTTCACAGAACACAAAGAAGTTTCTCAGGAAGCTTCTTTCTCTTTGTTATCGGAGGATATTTCCTTTGGCCCTATTGTCTTCAAAGGGATCCGAAATATCTGTTCTAAGATTCCACAGAAATAAGGATAGCAAAGAGATCCACGAAATACAGAGGTAACTCTGTGAGATGAATTAACAGAACACTAAGCAGTTTCTCAGAAAGCTTCTTTCCAGATTCCATCTAAGGATATTTCCTTTTTCACCGTAGCCCTCTACGGGCTTCAAAATATCACTTTGCCAATTCCACAAGAACTGTCTTAGCGAAAGGCTTCTTGAGGGGAAAGCTGTAACTCTGTTAGATGATTTCACAGAACACAAAGAATTTTCTCAGAAAGCTTCTTCCTCTTTGTTATCGGAGGATATTTCCTTTGGACCCATAGACTTTAAAGGGATCCGAAATATCTGTTCTCAGATTCCACAGAAATAAGGCTAGCAAAGAGATCCACGAACTATAGATGTAACTCTGTGAGATGAATTAACAGAACACTAAGCAGTTTCTCAGAAAGCTGCTTTCCAGATTTCATCTGAGGATATTTCCCTTTTCACCATAGCCCTCTATGGGCTTCCAAATATCACTTTGTCAATTCCACAAGAACTGTCTAAGCGAAAGGCTTCTTGAGGGGAAAGCTGTAACTCTGTGAGATGATTTCACAGAACACAAAGAAGTTTCTCAGAGCTTCTTTCTCTTTGTTATCGGAGGATATTTCTTTGGCCCCATAGACTTTAAAGGGTCCGAAATATCTGTTCTCAGATTCCACAGAAATAAGGCTAGCAAAGAGCTCCACGAAATACAGATGTAACTCTGTGAGATGAATTAACAGAACACTAAGCAGTTTCTCAGAAAGCTTCTTTCCAGATTTCATCTGAGGATATTTCCTTTTTCATCATAGCCCTCTATGGGCTTCCAAATATCACTTTGCCAATTCCACGAGAACTGTCTTAGCGAAAGGCTTCTTGAGGGGAAAGCTGTAACTCTGTGAGATGATTTCACAGAACACAAAGAATTTTCTCAGAAAACTTCTTTCTCTTTGTTATCGGAGGATATTACCTTTGGCCCTATAGTCTTCAAAGGGATCCGATATATCTGTTCTCAGATACCACAGAAATATGGCTAGCAAAGAGATCCACGAAATACAGATGTAACTCTGTGGGTGGAAGTCACACATCACAGAGCAGTTTCTCAGAAAGCTTCTTCCCAGATTTCATCTGAGGATATTTCCTTTTTCACCATAGCCCTCTAGGGGTTCCAAATATCACTTTGCCAATTCCACAAGAACTGTCTTAGCGAAAGGCTTCTTGAGGGGAAAGCTGTAACTCTGTGAGATGATTTCACAGAACACAAAGAAGTTTCTCAGAGCTTCTTTCTCTTTGTTATCGGAGGATATTTTCTTTGGCCGTATAGTCTTCAAAGGGATCCGAAATATCTGTTCTCAGATTCCACAGAAATAAGGCTAGCAAAGAGATCCACGAAATACAGATGTAACTCTGTGAGATGAATTAACATAACACTAAGCAGTTTCTCAGAAAGCTTCTTTCCAGATTTCATCTGAGGATATTTCCTTTTTCACCATAGCCCTCTAAGGGCTTCCAAATATCACTTTGCCAATTCCACGAGAACTGTCTTAGCGAAAGGCTTCTTGAGGGGAAAGCTGTAACTCTGTGAGATGATTTCACAGAACACAAAGAAGTTTCTCAGAAAGCTTCTTTCTCTTTGTTATCGGAGGATATTTTCGTTGGCCCTATAGTCTTCAAAGGAATCCGAAATATCTGTTCTCAGATTCCACAGAAATAAGGCTAGCAAAGAGATCCACGAAATACAGATGTAACTCTGTGAGATGAATTAACAGAACACTAAGCAGTTTCTCAGAATGTTTCTTTCCAGATTTCATCTGAGGATATTTCCTTTTTCACCATAGACCTCTATGGGCTTCCAAATATCACTTTGCCAATTCCACAAGAACTGTCTTAGCGAAAGGCTTCTTGAGGGGAAAGCTGTAACTCTGTGAGATGATTTCACAGAACACAAAGAAGTTTCTCAGAAAGCTTCTTTCTCTTTGTTATCGGAGGATATTTCCTTTGGCCCTATAGTCTTCAAAGGGATCCGAAATATCTGTTCTCAGATTCCACAGAAATAAGGCTAGCAAAGAGATCCACGAAATACAGATGTAAATCTGTGAGATGAATTAACAGAACACTAAGCAGTTTCTCAGAAAGCCTCTTTCCAGATTTCATCTGAGGATATTTCCTTTTTCAACATAGCCCTCTATGGGCTTCCAAATATCTCTTTGCCAATTCCACGAGAACTGTCTTAGCGAAAGGCTTCTTGAGGGGAAAGCTGTAACTCTGTGAGACGATTTCACAGAACACAAAGAAGTTTCTCAGAAGGCTTGTTTCTCTTTGTTATCGGAAGATATTTCCTTTGGCCCTATAGTCTTCAAAGGGATCCGAAATATCTCTTCTTAGATTCCACAGAAATAAGGCTAGCAAAGAGATCCAGGAAATACAGATGTAACTCTGTGAGATGAATTAACAGAACACTAAGCAGTTTCTGAGAAAGCTTCTTTCCAGATTTCATCTGAGGATATTTCCTTTTTCACCATAGCCCTCTATGGGCTTCCAAATATCACTTTGCCAATTCCACAAGAACTGTCTTAGCGAAAGGCTTCTTGAGGAGAAAGCTGTAACTCTTTGAGATGATTTCACAGAACACAAAGAAGTTTCTCAGAAAGCTTCTTTCTCTTTGTTATCGGTGGATATGTCCTTTGGACCTACAGTATTCAAAGGGATCCGAAATATCTGTTCTCAGATTCCACAGAAATAAGGCTAGCAAAGACATCCACGAAAAACAGATGTATCTCTGTGAGTGGAAGTCACACATCACAGAGCAGTTTCTCAGAAAGCTTCTTCCCAGATTTCATCTGAGGATATTTCCTTTTTCAACATAGCCCCCTATGGGCTTCCAAATATCACTTGGCCAATTCCACAAGAACTGTCTTAGCTAAAGGCTTTTTGAGGGTACAGCTGTAACTCTGTGAGATGATTTCACAGAACACAAAGAAGTTTCTCAGAAAGCTTCTTTCTCTTTTTCGTCGGAGGATATTTCCTTTGGCCCTAAAGTCTTCAAAGGGTTCCGAAATATCTGTTTTCAGATTCCACAGAAATAAGGCTAGCAAAGAGATCCACGAAATACAGATGTAACCCTGTGAGATGAATTAACAGAACACTAAGCAGTTTCTGAGAAAGCTTCTTTCCAGATTTCATCTGAGGATATTTCCATTTTCACCATAGCCCTCTATGGGCTTCCAAATATCACTTTGCCAATTCCACAAGAACTGTCTTAGCGAAAGGCTTCTTGAGGGGAAAGCTGTAACTCTGTGACATGATTTCACAGAACACAAAGAAGTTCCTCAGAAAGCTTCTTTCTCTTTGTTATCGGAGGATATTTCCTTTGGCCCTATAGTCTTCAAAGGGATCCGAAATATCTGTTCTCAGATTCCACAGAAATAAGGCTACCAAAGTGATCTACGAAATACAGGTGTAACTCTGTGAGATGAATTAACAGAACACTAAGCAGTTTCTCAGAAAGCTTCTTTCCAGATTTCATCTGAGAATATTTCCTTTTTCAACATAGCCCTCTATGGGCTTCCAAATATCTCTTTGCCAATTCCACGAGAACTGTCTTAGCGAAAGGCTTCTTGAGGGGAAAGCTGAAACTCTGTGAGATGATTTCACAGAACACAAAGAAGTTCTTCAGAAAGCTTCTTTCTCTTTGTTATCGGAGGATATTTCCTTTGGCCCTATAGTCTTCAAAGGGATCCGAAATATCTGTTCTTAGATTCCACAGAAATAAGGCTAGCAAAGAGATCCAGGAAATACAGATGTAACTCTGTGAGATGAATTAACAGAACACTAAGCAGTTTCTGAGAAAGCTTCTTTCCAGATTTCATCTGAGGATATTTCCTTTTTCACCATAGCCCTCTATGGGCTTCCAAATATCACTTTGCCAATTCCACAAGGACTGTCTTAGCGAAAGGCTTCTTGAGGGGAAAGCTGTAACTCTGTGAGATGATTTCACAGAACACAAAGAAGTTTCTCAGAAAGCTTCTTTCTCTTTGTTATCGGAGGATATGTCCTTTGGCCCTATAGTCTTCAAAGGGATCCGAAATATCTGTTCTCAGATTCCACAAAATAAGGCTAGCAAAGAGAGCCACGAAAAACAGATGTAACTCTGTGGGTGGAAGTCACACATCACAGAGCAGTTTCTCAGAAAGCTTCTTTCCAGATTAAATCTAAGGATATTTCCTTTTTCACCATAGCCATCTATGGGCTTCAAAATATCACTTTGCCAATTCCACAAGAACTGTCTTAGCGAAAGGCTTCTTGAGGGGAAAGCTGTAACTCTTTGAGATGATTTCACAGAACACAAAGTAGTTTCTCAGAAAGCTTCTTCCTCTTTGTTATAGGAGGATATTTCCATTGGCCCCATAGACTTTAAAGTGATCCGAAATATCTGTTCTCAGATTCCACAGAAATAAGGCTAGCAAAGAGATCCACGAAATATAGATGTAACTCTGTGAGATGAATTAACAGAACACTAAGCAGTTTCTCAGAAAGCTGCTTTCCAGATTTCATCTAAGGATATTTCCTTTTTCACCATAGCCCTCTATGGGCTTCCAAATATCACTTTGTCAATTCCACAAGAACTGTCTTAGCGAAAGGTTTCTTGAGGGGAGAGCTGTAACTCTGTGAGATGATTTCACAGAACACAAAGAAGTTTCTCAGAGCTTCTTTCTCTTTGTTATCGGAGGATATTTTCTTTGGCCCTATAGACTTCAAAGGGATCCGAAATATCTGTTCTCAGATTCCACAGAAATAAGGCTAGCAAAGAGATTCACGAAATACAGATGTAACTCTGTGAGATGAATTATCAGAACACTAAGCAGTTTCTCAGAAAGCTTCTTTCCAGATTTCATCTGAGTATATTTCCTTTTTCACCATAGCCTTCTATGGGCTTCCAAATATCACTTTGCCAATTCCACGAGAACTGTCTTAGCGAAAGGCTTCTTGAGGGGAAAGCTGTAAATCTGTGAGATGATTTCACACAACACAAAGAAGTTTCTCAGAAGGCTTCTTCCTCTTTGTTATCGGAGGATATTTCCTTTGGCCCCATAGACTTTAAAGGGATCCGAAATATCTGTTCTCAGATTCCACAGAAATAAGGCTAGCAAAGAGATCCACGAAATATAGATGTAACTCTGTGAGATGAATTAACAGAACACTTAGCAGTTTCTCAGAAAGCTTCTTTCCAGATTTCATCTGAGGATATTTCCTTTTTCAGCATAGCCCACTATGGGCTTCCAAATATCACTTTGTCAATTCCAAAAGAACTGTCTTAGCGAAAGGCTTCTTGAGGGGAACGCTGTAACTCTGTGAGATGATTTCACAGAACACAAAGAAGTTTCTCAGAGCTTCTTTCTCTTTGTTATCGGAGGATATTTTCTTTGGCCCTATAGTCTTCAAAGGGATCCGAAATATCTGTTCTTAGATTCCACAGAAATAAGGCTAGCAAAGAGATCCACGAAATACAGATGTAACTCTGTGAGATGAATTAAAAGAACACTAAGCAGTTTCTCAGAAAGCTTCTTTCCAGATTTCATCTGAGGATATTTCCTTTTTCACCATAGCCCTCTATGGGCTTCCAAATATCACTTTGCCATTTCCACAAGAACTGTCTTAGCGAAAGGCTTCTTGAGGGGAAAGCTGTAACTCTTTGAGATGATTTCACAGAACACAAAGAAGTTTCTCAGAAAGCTTCTTTCTCTTTGTTATCGGTGGATATGTCCTTTGGCCCTATAGTATTCAAAGGGATCCGAAATATCTGTTCTCAGATTCCACAGAAATAAGGCTAGCAAAGACATCCACGAAAAACAGATGTATCTCTGTGAGTGGAAGTCACACATCACAGAGCAGTTTCTCAGAAAGCTTCTTCCCAGATTTCATCTGAGGATATTTCCTTTTTCAACATAGCCCTCTATGGGCTTCCAAATATCACTTGGCCAATTCCACAAGAACTGTCTTAGCGAAAGGCTTTTTGAGGGTAAAGCTGTAACTCTGTGAGATGATTTCACAGAACACAAAGAAGTTTCTCAGAAAGCTTCTTTCTCTTTGTTATCGGAGGATATTTCCTTTGGCCCTATAGTCTTCAAAGGGTTCCGAAATATCTGTTTTCAGATTCCACAGAAATAAGGCTAGCAAAGAGATCCACGAAATACAGATGTAACCCTGTGAGATGAATTAACAGAACACTAAGCAGTTTCTGAGAAAGCTTCTTTCCAGATTTCATCTGAGGATATTTCCTTTTTCACCATAGCCCTCTATGGGCTTCCAAATATCACTTTGCCAATTCCACAAGAACTGTCTTAGCGAAAGGCTTCTTGAGGGGAAAGCTGAAACTCTGTGAGATGATTTCACAGAACACAAAGAAGTTCCTCAGAAAGCTTCTTTCTCTTTGTTATCGGAGGATATTTCCTTTGGCCCTATAGTCTTCAAAGGGATCCGAAATATCTGTTCTCAGATTCCACAGAAATAAGGCTACCAAAGTGATCTACGAAATACAGGTGTAACTCTGTGAGATGAATTAACAGAACACTAAGCAGTTTCTCAGAAAGCTTCTTTCCAGATTTCATCTGAGAATATTTCCTTTTTCAACATAGCCCTCTATGGGCTTCCAAATATCTCTTTGCCAATTCCACGAGAACTGTCTTAGCGAAAGGCTTCTTGAGGGGAAAGCTGAAACTCTGTGAGATGATTTCACAGAACACAAAGAAGTTCCTCAGAAAGCTTCTTTCTCTTTGTTATCGGAGGATATTTCCTTTGGCCCTATAGTCTTCAAAGGGATCCGAAATATCTGTTCTTAGATTCCACAGAAATAAGGCTAGCAAAGAGATCCAGGAAATACAGATGTAACTCTGTGAGATGAATTAACAGAACACTAAGCAGTTTCTGAGAAAGCTTCTTTCCAGATTTCATCTGAGGATATTTCCTTTTTCACCATAGCCCTCTATGGGCTTCCAAATATCACTTTGCCAATTCCACAAGGACTGTCTTAGCGAAAGGCTTCTTGAGGGGAAAGCTGTAACTCTGTGAGATGATTTCACAGAACACAAAGAAGTTTCTCAGAAAGCTTCTTTCTCTTTGTTATCGGAGGATATGTCCTTTGGCCCTATAGTCTTCAAAGGGATCCGAAATATCTGTTCTCTGATTCCACAAAATAAGGCTAGCAAAGAGAGCCACGAAAAACAGATGTAACTCTGTGAGTGGAAGTCACACATCACAGAGCAGTTTCTCAGAAAGCTTCTTTCCAGATTTCATCCAAGGATATTTCCTTTTTCACCATAGCACTCTATGGGCTTCCAAATATAACTTAGCCAATTCCACAAGAACTGTCTTAGCGAAAGGCTTTTTGAGGGGAAAGCTGTAACTCTGTGAGATGATTTCACAGAACACAAAGAAGTTTCTCAGAGCTTCTTTCTCTTTGTTATCGGAAGATATTTCCTTTGGCCCTATAGTCTTCAAAGGGATCCGAAATATCTGTTCTCAGATTCCGCAGAAATAAGGATAGCAAAGAGATCCACGAAATACAGAGGTACCTCTGTGAGATGAATTAACAGAACACTAAGCAGTTTCTCAGAAAGCTTCTTTCCAGATTCCATCTAAGGATATTTCCTTTTTCACCATAGCCCTCTATGGGCTTCCAAATATCACTTTGCCAATTCCACAAGAACTGTCTTAGCGAAAGGCTTCTTGATGGGAAAGCTGTAACTCTGTGAGATGATTTCACAGAACACAAAGAAGTTTCTCAGAAAGCTTCTTCTTCTTTGTTATCGGAGGATATTTCCTTTGGCCCCATAGACTTTAAAGGGATCCGAAATATCTGTTCTCAGATTCCACAGAAATAAGGCTAGCAAAGAGATCCACGAAATATAGATGTAACTCTGTGAGATGAATTAACAGAACACTAAGCAGTTTCTCAGAAAGCTGCTTTCCAGATTTCATCTGAGGATATTTCCTTTTTCACCATAGCCCTCTATGGGCTTCCAAATATCACTTTGTCAATTCCACAAGAACTGTCTTAGTGAAAGGCTTCTTGAGGGGAAAGCTGTAACTCTGTGAGATGATTTCACAGAACACAAAGAAGTTTCTCAGAGCTTCTTTCTCTTTGTTATCGGAGGATATGTCCTATGATCCTAGAGTCTTCAAAGGGATCCGAAATATCTGTTCTCAGATTCCACAGAAATAAGGCTAGCAAAGAGATCCACGAAAAACAGATGTAACTCTGTGAGTGGATGTCACACATCACAGAGCAGTTTCTCAGAAAGCTTCTTTCCAGATTTCATCTGAGGATATTTCCTTTTTCACCATAGCCCTCTATGGGCTTCCAAATATCACTTAGCCAATTCCACAAGAACTGTCTTAGCGAAAGGCTTTTTGAGGGTAAAGCTGTAACTCTGTGAGATGATTTCACAGAACACAAAGAAGTTTCTCATAAAGCTTCTTTCTCTTTGTTATCGGAGGATATTTCCTTTGGCCCTATAGTCTTCAAAGGGTTCCGAAATATCTGTTTTCAGATTCCACAGAAATAAGGCTAGCAAAGAGATCCACGAAATACAGATGTAACTCTGTGAGATGAATTAACATAACACTAAGCAGTTTCTCAGAAAGCTTCTTTCCAGATTTCATCTGAGGATATTTCCTTTTCCACCAGAGCCCTCTATGGGCTTCAAAATATCACTTTGCCAATTCCACAAGAACTGTCTTAGCGAAAGGCTTCTTGAGGGGAAAGCTGTAACTCTGTGAGATGATTTCACAGAACACAAAGTAGTTTCTCAGAAAGCTTCTTCCTCTTTGTTATCGGAGGATATTTCCTATGGCCCCATAGACTTTAAAGGGATCCGAAATATCTGTTCTCAGATTCCACAGAATTAAGGCTAGCAAAGAGATCCACGAAATATAGATGTAACTCTGTGAGATGAATTAAGACAACACTAAGCAGTTTCTCAGAAAGCTGCTTTCCAGATTTCATCTGAGGATATTTCCTTTTTCACCATAGCCCTCTATGGGCTTCCAAATATCACTTTGTCAATTCCACAAGAACTGTCTTAGCGAAAGGCTTCTTGAGGGGAAAGCTGTAACTCTGTGAGATGATTTCACAGAACACAAAGAAGTTTCTCAGAGCTTCTTTCTCTTTGTTATCGGAGGATATTTTCTTTGGCCCTATTGTCTTCAAAGGGATCCGAAATATCTGTTCTCAGATTCCACAGAAATAAGGCTAGCAAAGAGATCCACGAAATACAGATGTAACTCTGTGAGATGAATTAACAGAACACTAAGCAGTTTCTCAGAAAGCTGCTTTCCAGATTTCATCTGAGGATATTTCCTTTTTCACCATAGCCCTCTATGGGCTTCCAAATATCACTTTGTCAATTCCACAAGAACTGTCTTAGCGAAAGGCTTCTTGAGGGGAAAGCTGTAACTCTGTGAGATGATTTCACAGAACACAAAGTAGTTTCTCAGAGCTTCTTTCTCTTTGTTATCGGAGGATATTTTCTTTGGCCCTATTGTCTTCAAAGGGATCCGAAATATCTGTTCTCAGATTCCACAGAAATAAGGCTAGCAAAGAGATCCAGGAAATACAGATGTAACTCTGTGAGATGAATTAACAGAACACTAAGCAGTTTCTGAGAAAGCTTCTTTCCAGATTTCATCTGAGGATATTTCCTTTTTCACCAGAGCCCTCTATGGGCTTCCAAATATCACTTTGCCAATTCCACAAGAACTGTCTTAGCGAAAGGCTTCTTGAGGGGAAAGCTGTAACTCTTTGAGATGATTTCACAGAACACAAAGAAGTTTCTCAGAAAGCTTCTTTCTCTTTGTTATCGGTGGATATGTCCTTTGGCCCTATAGTATTCAAAGGGATCCGAAATATCTGTTCTCAGATTCCACAGAAATAAGGCTAGCAAAGACATCCACGAAAAACAGATGTATCTCTGTGAGTGGAAGTCACACATCACAGAGCAGTTTCTCAGAAAGCTTCTTCCCAGATTTCATCTGAGGATATTTCCTTTTTCAACATAGCCCTCTATGGGCTTCCAAATATCACTTGGCCAATTCCACAAGAACTGTCTTAGCGACAGGCTTTTTGAGGGTAAAGCTGTAACTCTGTGAGATGATTTCACAGAACACAAAGAAGTTTCTCAGAAAGCTTCTTTCTCTTTGTTATCGGAGGATATTTCCTTTGGCCCTATAGTCTTCAAAGGGTTCCGAAATATCTGTTTTCAGATTCCACAGAAATAAGGCTAGCAAAGAGATCCACGAAATACAGATGTAACCCTGTGAGATGAATTAACAGAACACTAATCAGTTTCTGAGAAAGCTTCTTTCCAGATTTCATCTGAGGATATTTCCTTTTTCACCATAGCCCTCTATGGGCTTCCAAATATCACTTTGCCAATTCCACAAGAACTGTCTTAGCGAAAGGCTTCTTGAGGGGAAAGCTGTAACTCTGTGAGATGATTTCACAGAACACAAAGAAGTTCCTCAGAAAGCTTCTTTCTCTTTGTTATCGGAGGATATTTCCTTTGGCCCTATAGTCTTCAAAGGGATCCGAAATATCTGTTCTCAGATTCCACAGAAATAAGGCTACCAAAGTGATCTACGAAATACAGGTGTAACTCTGTGAGATGAATTAACAGAACACTAAGCAGTTTCTCAGAAAGCTTCTTTCCAGATTTCATCTGAGAATATTTCCTTTTTCAACATAGCCCTCTATGGGCTTCCAAATATCTCTTTGAAAATTCCACGAGAACTGTCTTAGCGAAAGGCTTCTTGAGGGGAAAGCTGAAACTCTGTGAGATGATTTCACAGAACACAAAGAAGTTCCTCAGAAAGCTTCTTTCTCTTTGTTATCGGAGGATATTTCCTTTGGCCCTATAGTCTTCAAAGGGATCCGAAATATCTGTTCTTAGATTCCACAGAAATAAGGCTAGCAAAGAGATCCAGGAAATACAGATGTAACTCTGTGAGATGAATTAACAGAACACTAAGCAGTTTCTGATAAGCTTCTTTCCAGATTTCATCTGAGGATATTTCCTTTTTCAAAATAGCCCTCTATGGGCTTCAAAATATCACTTTGCCAATTACACAAGGACTGTCTTAGCGAAAGGCTTCTTGAGGGGAAAGCTGTAACTCTGTGAGATGATTTCACGGAACACAAAGAAGTTTCTCAGAAAGCTTCTTTCTCTTTGTTATCGGAGGATATGTCCTTTGGCCCTATAGTCTTCAAAGGGATCCGAAATATCTGTTCTCAGATTCCACAAAATAAGGCTAGCAAAGAGAGCCACGAAAAACAGATGTAACTCTGTGAGTGGAAGTCACACATCACAGAGCAGTTTCTCAGAAAGCTTCTTTCCAGATTTCATCTGAGGATATTTCCTTTTTCACCATAGCCCTCTATGGGCTTCCAAATATCACTTTGCCAATTCCACAAGAACTGTCTTAGCGAAAGGCTTTTTGAGGGGAAAGCTGTAACTCTGTGAGATGATTTCACAGAACACAAAGAAGTTTCTCAGAAAGCTTCTTTCTCTTTGTTATCGGAGGATATTTCCTTTGGCCCTATAGTCTTCAAAGGGTTCCGAAATATCTGTTTTCAGATTCCACAGAAATAAGGCTAGCAAAGAGATCCACGAAATACAGATGTAACTCTGTGAGATGAATTAACAGAACACTAAGCAGTTTCTCAGAAAGCTTCTTTCCAGATTTCATCTGAGGATATTTCCTTTTTCACCATAGCCCTCTATGGGCTTCCAAATATCACTTTGCCAATTCAACAAGAACTGTCTTAGCGAAAGGCTTCTTGAGGGGAAAGCTGTAACTCTGTGAGATGATTTCACAGAACACAAAGAAGTTTCTCAGAGCTTCTTTCTCTTTGTTATCGGAGGATATTTCCTTTGGCCCTATAGTCTTCAAAGGGATCCGAAATATCTGTTCTCAGATTCCGCAGAAATAAGGCTAGCAAAGAGATCCACGAAATACAGGTTTAACTCTGTGAGATGAATTAACAGAACACTAAGCAGTTTCTAAGAAAGCTTCTTTCCAGATTTAATCTGAGGATATTTCCTTTTTCAAAATTGCCCTCTATGGGCTTCCAAATATCACTTTGCCAATTCCACAAGAACTGTCTTAGCGAAAGGCTTCTTGAGGGGAAAGCTGTAACTCTGTGAGATGATTTCACAGAGCACAAAGAAGTTTCTCAGGAATCTTCTTTCTCTTTGTTATCGGAGGATATTTCCTTTGGCCCTATTGTCTTCAAAGGGATCCGAAATATCTGTTCTAAGATTCCACAGAAATAAGGATAGCAAAGAGATCCACGAAATACAGAGGTAACTCTGTGAGATGAATTAACAGAACACTAAGCAGTTTCTCAGAAAGCTTCTTTCCAGATTCCATCTAAGGATATTTCCTTTTTCACCATAGCCCTCTATGGGCTTCCAAATATCACTTTGCCAATTCCACAAGAACTGTCTTAGCGAAAGGCTTCTTGATGGGAAAGCTGTAACTCTGTGAGATGATTTCACAGAACACAAAGAAGTTTCTCAGAAAGCTTCTTCTTCTTTGTTATCGGAGGATATTTCCTTTGGCCCCATAGACTTTAAAGGGATCCGAAATATCTGTTCTCAGATTCCACAGAAATAAGGCAAGCAAAGAGATCCACGAAATATAGATGTAACTCTGTGAGATGAATTAACAGAACACTAAGCAGTTTCTCAGAAAGCTGCTTTCCAGATTTCATCTGAGGATATTTCCTTTTTCACCATAGCCCTCTATGGGCTTCCAAATATCACTTTGTCAATTCCACAAGAACTGTCTTAGTGAAAGGCTTCTTGAGGGGAAAGCTGTAACTCTGTGAGATGATTTCACAGAACACAAAGAAGTTTCTAAGAGCTTCTTTCTCTTTGTTATCGGAGGATATGTCCTTTGGCCCTATAGTCTTCAAAGGGATCCGAAATATCTGTTCTCAGATTCCACAGAAATAAGGCTAGCAAAGAGATCCACGAAAAACAGATGTAACTCTGTGAGTGGATGTCACACATCACAGAGCAGTTTCTCAGAAAGCTTCTTTCCAGATTTCATCTGAGGATATTTCCTTTTTCACCATAGCCCTCTATGGGCTTCCAAATATAACTTAGCCAATTACACAAGAACTGTCTTAGCGAAAGGCTTTTTGAGGGTAAAGCTGTAACTCTGTGAGATGATTTCACAGAACACAAAGAAGTTTCTCAGAAAGCTTCTTTCTCTTTGTTATCGGAGGATATTTCCTTTGGCCCTATAGTCTTCAAAGGGTTCCGAAATATCTGTTTTCAGATTCCACAGAAATAAGGCTAGCAAAGAGATCCACGAAATACAGATGTAACCCTGTGAGATGAATTAACAGAACACTAAGCAGTTTCTGAGAAAGCTTCTTTCCAGATTTCATCTGAGGATATTTCCTTTTTCACCATAGCCCTCTATGGGCTTCCAAATATCACTTTGCCAATTCCACAAGAACTGTCTTAGCGAAAGGCTTCTTGAGGGGAAAGCTGTAACTCTGTGAGATGATTTCACAGAACACAAAGAAGTTCCTCAGAAAGCTTCTTTCTCTTTGTTATCGGAGGATATTTCCTTTGGCCCTATAGTCTTCAAAGGGATCCGAAATATCTGTTCTCAGATTCCACAGAAATAAGGCTACCAAAGTGATCTACGAAATACAGGTGTAACTCTGTGAGATGAATTAACAGAACACTAAGCAGTTTCTCAGAAAGCTTCTTTCCAGATTTCATCTGAGAATATTTCCTTTTTCAACATAGCCCTCTATGGGCTTCCAAATATCTCTTTGCCAATTCCACGAGAACTGTCTTAGCGAAAGGCTTCTTGAGGGGAAAGCTGAAACTCTGTGAGATGATTTCACAGAACACAAAGAAGTTCCTCAGAAAGCTTCTTTCTCTTTGTTATCGGAGGATATTTCCTTTGGCCCTATAGTCTTCAAAGGGATCCGAAATATCTGTTCTTAGATTCCACAGAAATAAGAATAGCAAAGAGATCCAGGAAATACAGATGTAACTCTGTGAGATGAATTAACAGAACACTAAGCAGTTTCTGAGAAAGCTTCTTTCCAGATTTCATCTGAGGATATTTCCTTTTTCACCATAGCCCTCTATGGGCTTCCAAATATCACTTTGCCAATTCCACAAGGACTGTCTTAGCGAAAGGCTTCTTGAGGGGAAAGCTGTAACTCTGTGAGATGATTTCACAGAACACAAAGAAGTTTCTCAGAAAGCTTCTTTCTCTTTGTTATCGGAGGATATGTCCTTTGGCCCTATAGTCTTCAAAGGGATCCGAAATATCTGTTCTCAGATTCCACAAAATAAGGCTAGCAAAGAGAGCCACGAAAAACAGATGTAACTCTGTGAGTGGAAGTCACACATCACAGAGCAGTTTCTCAGAAAGCTTCTTTCCAGATTTCATCTGAGGATATTTCCTTTTTCACCATAGCCCTCTATGGGCTTCCAAATATCACTTTGCCAATTCCACAAGAACTGTCTTAGCGAAAGGCTTCTTGATGGGAAAGCTGTAACTCTGTGAGATGATTTCACAGAACACAAAGAAGTTTCTCAGAAAGCTTCTTCTTCTTTGTTATCGGAGGATATTTCCTTTGGCCCCATAGACTTTAAAGGGATCCGAAATATCTGTTCTCAGATTCCACAGAAATAAGGCTAGCAAAGAGATCCACGAAATATAGATGTAACTCTGTGAGATGAATTAACAGAACACTAAGCAGTTTCTCAGAAAGCTGCTTTCCAGATTTCATCTGAGGATATTTCCTTTTTCACCATAGCCCTCTATGGGCTTCCAAATATCACTTTGTCAATTCCACAAGAACTGTCTTAGTGAAAGGCTTCTTGAGGGGAAAGCTGTAACTCTGTGAGATGATTTCACAGAACACAAAGAAGTTTCTCAGAGCTTCTTTCTCTTTGTTATCGGAGGATATGTCCTTTGGCCCTATAGTCTTCAAAGGGATCCGAAATATCTGTTCTCAGATTCCACAGAAATAAGGCTAGCAAAGAGATCCACGAAAAACAGATGTAACTCTGTGAGTGGATGTCACACATCACAGAGCAGTTTCTCAGAAAGCTTCTTTCCAGATTTCATCTGAGGATATTTCCTTTTTCACCATAGCCCTCTATGGGCTTCCAAATATCACTTAGCCAATTCCACAAGAACTGTCTTAGCGAAAGGCTTTTTGAGGGTAAAGCTGTAACTCTGTGAGATGATTTCACAGAACACAAAGAAGTTTCTCATAAAGCTTCTTTCTCTTTGTTATCGGAGGATATTTCCTTTGGCCCTATAGTCTTCAAAGGGTTCCGAAATATCTGTTTTCAGATTCCACAGAAATAAGGCTAGCAAAGAGATCCACGAAATACAGATGTAACTCTGTGAGATGAATTAACATAACACTAAGCAGTTTCTCAGAAAGCTTCTTTCCAGATTTCATCTGAGGATATTTCCTTTTTCACCACAGCCCTCTATGGGCTTCCAAATATCATTTTGCCAATTCAAAAAGAACTGTCTTAGTGAAAGGCTTCTTGAGGGAAAAGCTGAAACTCTGTGAGATGATTTCACAGAACACAAAGAAGTTCCTCAGAAAGCTTCTTTCTCTTTTTTATCGGAGGATATTTCCTTTGGCCCTATAGTCTTCAAAGGGATCCGAAATATCTGTTCTCAGATTCCACAGAAATAAGGCTAGCAAAGAGATCCACGAAATACAGGTTTAAATCTCTGAGATGAATTAACAGAACACTAAGCAGTTTCTCAGAAAGCTTCTTTCCAGATTTCATCTGAGGATATTTCCTTTTCCACCAGAGCCCTCTATGGGCTTCAAAATATCACTTTGCCAATTCCACAAGAACTGTCTTAGCGAAAGGCTTCTTGAGGGGAAAGCTGTAACTCTGTGAGATGATTTCACAGAACACAAAGAAGTTTCTCAGAGCTTCTTTCTCTTTGTTATCGGAGGATATTTCCTTTGGCCCTATAGTCTTCAAAGGGATCCGAAATATCTGTTCTCAGATTCCGCAGAAATAAGGCTAGCAAAGAGATCCACGAAATACAGGTTTAACTCTGTGAGATGAATTAACAGAACACTAAGCAGTTTCTAAGAAAGCTTCTTTCCAGATTTAATCTGAGGATATTTCCTTTTTCAAAATTGCCCTCTATGGGCTTCCAAATATCACTTTGCCAATTCCACAAGAACTGTCTTAGCGAAAGGCTTCTTGAGGGGAAAGCTGTAACTCTGTGAGATGATTTCACAGAGCACAAAGAAGTTTCTCAGGAATCTTCTTTCTCTTTGTTATCGGAGGATATTTCCTTTGGCCCTATTGTCTTCAAAGGGATCCGAAATATCTGTTCTAAGATTCCACAGAAATAAGGATAGCAAAGAGATCCACGAAATACAGAGGTAACTCTGTGAGATGAATTAACAGAACACTAAGCAGTTTCTCAGAAAGCTTCTTTCCAGATTCCATCTAAGGATATTTCCTTTTTCACCATAGCCCTCTATGGGCTTCCAAATATCACTTTGCCAATTCCACAAGAACTGTCTTAGCGAAAGGCTTCTTGATGGGAAAGCTGTAACTCTGTGAGATGATTTCACAGAACACAAAGAAGTTTCTCAGAAAGCTTCTTCTTCTTTGTTATCGGAGGATATTTCCTTTGGCCCCATAGACTTTAAAGGGATCCGAAATATCTGTTCTCAGATTCCACAGAAATAAGGCAAGCAAAGAGATCCACGAAATATAGATGTAACTCTGTGAGATGAATTAACAGAACACTAAGCAGTTTCTCAGAAAGCTGCTTTCCAGATTTCATCTGAGGATATTTCCTTTTTCACCATAGCCCTCTATGGGCTTCCAAATATCACTTTGTCAATTCCACAAGAACTGTCTTAGTGAAAGGCTTCTTGAGGGGAAAGCTGTAACTCTGTGAGATGATTTCACAGAACACAAAGAAGTTTCTAAGAGCTTCTTTCTCTTTGTTATCGGAGGATATGTCCTTTGGCCCTATAGTCTTCAAAGGGATCCGAAATATCTGTTCTCAGATTCCACAGAAATAAGGCTAGCAAAGAGATCCACGAAAAACAGATGTAACTCTGTGAGTGGATGTCACACATCACAGAGCAGTTTCTCAGAAAGCTTCTTTCCAGATTTCATCTGAGGATATTTCCTTTTTCACCATAGCCCTCTATGGGCTTCCAAATATAACTTAGCCAATTACACAAGAACTGTCTTAGCGAAAGGCTTTTTGAGGGTAAAGCTGTAACTCTGTGAGATGATTTCACAGAACACAAAGAAGTTTCTCAGAAAGCTTCTTTCTCTTTGTTATCGGAGGATATTTCCTTTGGCCCTATAGTCTTCAAAGGGTTCCGAAATATCTGTTTTCAGATTCCACAGAAATAAGGCTAGCAAAGAGATCCACGAAATACAGATGTAACCCTGTGAGATGAATTAACAGAACACTAAGCAGTTTCTGAGAAAGCTTCTTTCCAGATTTCATCTGAGGATATTTCCTTTTTCACCATAGCCCTCTATGGGCTTCCAAATATCACTTTGCCAATTCCACAAGAACTGTCTTAGCGAAAGGCTTCTTGAGGGGAAAGCTGTAACTCTGTGAGATGATTTCACAGAACACAAAGAAGTTCCTCAGAAAGCTTCTTTCTCTTTGTTATCGGAGGATATTTCCTTTGGCCCTATAGTCTTCAAAGGGATCCGAAATATCTGTTCTCAGATTCCACAGAAATAAGGCTACCAAAGTGATCTACGAAATACAGGTGTAACTCTGTGAGATGAATTAACAGAACACTAAGCAGTTTCTCAGAAAGCTTCTTTCCAGATTTCATCTGAGAATATTTCCTTTTTCAACATAGCCCTCTATGGGCTTCCAAATATCTCTTTGCCAATTCCACGAGAACTGTCTTAGCGAAAGGCTTCTTGAGGGGAAAGCTGAAACTCTGTGAGATGATTTCACAGAACACAAAGAAGTTCCTCAGAAAGCTTCTTTCTCTTTGTTATCGGAGGATATTTCCTTTGGCCCTATAGTCTTCAAAGGGATCCGAAATATCTGTTCTTAGATTCCACAGAAATAAGAATAGCAAAGAGATCCAGGAAATACAGATGTAACTCTGTGAGATGAATTAACAGAACACTAAGCAGTTTCTGAGAAAGCTTCTTTCCAGATTTCATCTGAGGATATTTCCTTTTTCACCATAGCCCTCTATGGGCTTCCAAATATCACTTTGCCAATTCCACAAGGACTGTCTTAGCGAAAGGCTTCTTGAGGGGAAAGCTGTAACTCTGTGAGATGATTTCACAGAACACAAAGAAGTTTCTCAGAGCTTCTTTCTCTTTGTTATCGGAGGATATTTTCTTTGGCCGTATAGTCTTCAAAGGGATCCGAAATATCTGTTCTCAGATTCCACAGAAATAAGGCTAGCAAAGAGATCCACGAAATACAGATGTAACTCTGTGAGATGAATTAACATAACACTAAGCAGTTTCTCAGAAAGCTTCTTTCCAGATTTCATCTGAGGATATTTCCTTTTTCACCATAGCCCTCTAAGGGCTTCCAAATATCACTTTGCCAATTCCACGAGAACTGTCTTAGCGAAAGGCTTCTTGAGGGGAAAGCTGTAACTCTGTGAGATGATTTCACAGAACACAAAGAAGTTTCTCAGAAAGCTTCTTTCTCTTTGTTATCGGAGGATATTTTCGTTGGCCCTATAGTCTTCAAAGGAATCCGAAATATATGTTCTCAGATTCCACAGAAATAAGGCTAGCAAAGAGATCCACGAAATACAGATGTAACTCTGTGAGATGAATTAACAGAACACTAAGCAGTTTCTCAGAATGTTTCTTTCCAGATTTCATCTGAGGATATTTCCTTTTTCACCATAGACCTCTATGGGCTTCCAAATATCACTTTGCCAATTCCACAAGAACTGTCTTAGCGAAAGGCTTCTTGAGGGGAAAGCTGTAACTCTGTGAGATGATTTCACAGAACACAAAGAAGTTTCTCAGAAAGCTTCTTTCTCTTTGTTATCGGAGGATATTTCCTTTGGCCCTATAGTCTTCAAAGGGATCCGAAATATCTGTTCTCAGATTCCACAGAAATAAGGCTAGCAAAGAGATCCACGAAATACAGATGTAAATCTGTGAGATGAATTAACAGAACACTAAGCAGTTTCTCAGAAAGCCTCTTTCCAGATTTCATCTGAGGAAATTTCCTTTTTCAACATAGCCCTCTATGGGCTTCCAAATATCTCTTTGCCAATTCCACGAGAACTGTCTTAGCGAAAGGCTTCTTGAGGGGAAAGCTGTAACTCTGTGAGACGATTTCACAGAACACAAAGAAGTTTCTCAGAAGGCTTGTTTCTCTTTGTTATCGGAAGATATTTCCTTTGGCCCTATAGTCTTCAAAGGGATCCGAAATATCTCTTCTTAGATTCCACAGAAATAAGGCTAGCAAAGAGATCCAGGAAATACAGATGTAACTCTGTGAGATGAATTAACAGAACACTAAGCAGTTTCTGAGAAAGCTTCTTTCCAGATTTCATCTGAGGATATTTCCTTTTTCACCATAGCCCTCTATGGGCTTCCAAATATCACTTTGCCAATTCCACAAGAACTGTCTTAGCGAAAGGCTTCTTGAGGAGAAAGCTGTAACTCTTTGAGATGATTTCACAGAACACAAAGAAGTTTCTCAGAAAGCTTCTTTCTCTTTGTTATCGGTGGATATGTCCTTTGGACCTACAGTATTCAAAGGGATCCGAAATATCTGTTCTCAGATTCCACAGAAATAAGGCTAGCAAAGACATCCACGAAAAACAGATGTATCTCTGTGAGTGGAAGTCACACATCACAGAGCAGTTTCTCAGAAAGCTTCTTCCCAGATTTCATCTGAGGATATTTCCTTTTTCAACATAGCCCCCTATGGGCTTCCAAATATCACTTGGCCAATTCCACAAGAACTGTCTTAGCTAAAGGCTTTTTGAGGGTACAGCTGTAACTCTGTGAGATGATTTCACAGAACACAAAGAAGTTTCTCAGAAAGCTTCTTTCTCTTTTTCGTCGGAGGATATTTCCTTTGGCCCTAAAGTCTTCAAAGGGTTCCGAAATATCTGTTTTCAGATTCCACAGAAATAAGGCTAGCAAAGAGATCCACGAAATACAGATGTAACCCTGTGAGATGAATTAACAGAACACTAAGCAGTTTCTGAGAAAGCTTCTTTCCAGATTTCATCTGAGGATATTTCCATTTTCACCATAGCCCTCTATGGGCTTCCAAATATCACTTTGCCAATTCCACAAGAACTGTCTTAGCGAAAGGCTTCTTGAGGGGAAAGCTGTAACTCTGTGACATGATTTCACAGAACACAAAGAAGTTCCTCAGAAAGCTTCTTTCTCTTTGTTATCGGAGGATATTTCCTTTGGCCCTATAGTCTTCAAAGGGATCCGAAATATCTGTTCTCAGATTCCACAGAAATAAGGCTACCAAAGTGATCTACGAAATACAGGTGTAACTCTGTGAGATGAATTAACAGAACACTAAGCAGTTTCTCAGAAAGCTTCTTTCCAGATTTCATCTGAGAATATTTCCTTTTTCAACATAGCCCTCTATGGGCTTCCAAATATCTCTTTGCCAATTCCACGAGAACTGTCTTAGCGAAAGGCTTCTTGAGGGGAAAGCTGAAACTCTGTGAGATGATTTCACAGAACACAAAGAAGTTCTTCAGAAAGCTTCTTTCTCTTTGTTATCGGAGGATATTTCCTTTGGCCCTATAGTCTTCAAAGGGATCCGAAATATCTGTTCTTAGATTCCACAGAAATAAGGCTAGCAAAGAGATCCAGGAAATACAGATGTAACTCTGTGAGATGAATTAACAGAACACTAAGCAGTTTCTGAGAAAGCTTCTTTCCAGATTTCATCTGAGGATATTTCCTTTTTCACCATAGCCCTCTATGGGCTTCCAAATATCACTTTGCCAATTCCACAAGGACTGTCTTAGCGAAAGGCTTCTTGAGGGGAAAGCTGTAACTCTGTGAGATGATTTCACAGAACACAAAGAAGTTTCTCAGAAAGCTTCTTTCTCTTTGTTATCGGAGGATATGTCCTTTGGCCCTATAGTCTTCAAAGGGATCCGAAATATCTGTTCTCAGATTCCACAAAATAAGGCTAGCAAAGAGAGCCACGAAAAACAGATGTAACTCTGTGGGTGGAAGTCACACATCACAGAGCAGTTTCTCAGAAAGCTTCTTTCCAGATTAAATCTAAGGATATTTCCTTTTTCACCATAGCCATCTATGGGCTTCAAAATATCACTTTGCCAATTCCACAAGAACTGTCTTAGCGAAAGGCTTCTTGAGGGGAAAGCTGTAACTCTTTGAGATGATTTCACAGAACACAAAGTAGTTTCTCAGAAAGCTTCTTCCTCTTTGTTATAGGAGGATATTTCCATTGGCCCCATAGACTTTAAAGTGATCCGAAATATCTGTTCTCAGATTCCACAGAAATAAGGCTAGCAAAGAGATCCACGAAATATAGATGTAACTCTGTGAGATGAATTAACAGAACACTAAGCAGTTTCTCAGAAAGCTGCTTTCCAGATTTCATCTAAGGATATTTCCTTTTTCACCATAGCCCTCTATGGGCTTCCAAATATCACTTTGTCAATTCCACAAGAACTGTCTTAGCGAAAGGTTTCTTGAGGGGAGAGCTGTAACTCTGTGAGATGATTTCACAGAACACAAAGAAGTTTCTCAGAGCTTCTTTCTCTTTGTTATCGGAGGATATTTTCTTTGGCCCTATAGACTTCAAAGGGATCCGAAATATCTGTTCTCAGATTCCACAGAAATAAGGCTAGCAAAGAGATTCACGAAATACAGATGTAACTCTGTGAGATGAATTATCAGAACACTAAGCAGTTTCTCAGAAAGCTTCTTTCCAGATTTCATCTGAGTATATTTCCTTTTTCACCATAGCCTTCTATGGGCTTCCAAATATCACTTTGCCAATTCCACGAGAACTGTCTTAGCGAAAGGCTTCTTGAGGGGAAAGCTGTAAATCTGTGAGATGATTTCACACAACACAAAGAAGTTTCTCAGAAGGCTTCTTCCTCTTTGTTATCGGAGGATATTTCCTTTGGCCCCATAGACTTTAAAGGGATCCGAAATATCTGTTCTCAGATTCCACAGAAATAAGGCTAGCAAAGAGATCCACGAAATATAGATGTAACTCTGTGAGATGAATTAACAGAACACTTAGCAGTTTCTCAGAAAGCTTCTTTCCAGATTTCATCTGAGGATATTTCCTTTTTCAGCATAGCCCACTATGGGCTTCCAAATATCACTTTGTCAATTCCAAAAGAACTGTCTTAGCGAAAGGCTTCTTGAGGGGAACGCTGTAACTCTGTGAGATGATTTCACAGAACACAAAGAAGTTTCTCAGAGCTTCTTTCTCTTTGTTATCGGAGGATATTTTCTTTGGCCCTATAGTCTTCAAAGGGATCCGAAATATCTGTTCTTAGATTCCACAGAAATAAGGCTAGCAAAGAGATCCACGAAATACAGATGTAACTCTGTGAGATGAATTAAAAGAACACTAAGCAGTTTCTCAGAAAGCTTCTTTCCAGATTTCATCTGAGGATATTTCCTTTTTCACCATAGCCCTCTATGGGCTTCCAAATATCACTTTGCCATTTCCACAAGAACTGTCTTAGCGAAAGGCTTCTTGAGGGGAAAGCTGTAACTCTTTGAGATGATTTCACAGAACACAAAGAAGTTTCTCAGAAAGCTTCTTTCTCTTTGTTATCGGTGGATATGTCCTTTGGCCCTATAGTATTCAAAGGGATCCGAAATATCTGTTCTCAGATTCCACAGAAATAAGGCTAGCAAAGACATCCACGAAAAACAGATGTATCTCTGTGAGTGGAAGTCACACATCACAGAGCAGTTTCTCAGAAAGCTTCTTCCCAGATTTCATCTGAGGATATTTCCTTTTTCAACATAGCCCTCTATGGGCTTCCAAATATCACTTGGCCAATTCCACAAGAACTGTCTTAGCGAAAGGCTTTTTGAGGGTAAAGCTGTAACTCTGTGAGATGATTTCACAGAACACAAAGAAGTTTCTCAGAAAGCTTCTTTCTCTTTGTTATCGGAGGATATTTCCTTTGGCCCTATAGTCTTCAAAGGGTTCCGAAATATCTGTTTTCAGATTCCACAGAAATAAGGCTAGCAAAGAGATCCACGAAATACAGATGTAACCCTGTGAGATGAATTAACAGAACACTAAGCAGTTTCTGAGAAAGCTTCTTTCCAGATTTCATCTGAGGATATTTCCTTTTTCACCATAGCCCTCTATGGGCTTCCAAATATCACTTTGCCAATTCCACAAGAACTGTCTTAGCGAAAGGCTTCTTGAGGGGAAAGCTGAAACTCTGTGAGATGATTTCACAGAACACAAAGAAGTTCCTCAGAAAGCTTCTTTCTCTTTGTTATCGGAGGATATTTCCTTTGGCCCTATAGTCTTCAAAGGGATCCGAAATATCTGTTCTCAGATTCCACAGAAATAAGGCTACCAAAGTGATCTACGAAATACAGGTGTAACTCTGTGAGATGAATTAACAGAACACTAAGCAGTTTCTCAGAAAGCTTCTTTCCAGATTTCATCTGAGAATATTTCCTTTTTCAACATAGCCCTCTATGGGCTTCCAAATATCTCTTTGCCAATTCCACGAGAACTGTCTTAGCGAAAGGCTTCTTGAGGGGAAAGCTGAAACTCTGTGAGATGATTTCACAGAACACAAAGAAGTTCCTCAGAAAGCTTCTTTCTCTTTGTTATCGGAGGATATTTCCTTTGGCCCTATAGTCTTCAAAGGGATCCGAAATATCTGTTCTTAGATTCCACAGAAATAAGGCTAGCAAAGAGATCCAGGAAATACAGATGTAACTCTGTGAGATGAATTAACAGAACACTAAGCAGTTTCTGAGAAAGCTTCTTTCCAGATTTCATCTGAGGATATTTCCTTTTTCACCATAGCCCTCTATGGGCTTCCAAATATCACTTTGCCAATTCCACAAGGACTGTCTTAGCGAAAGGCTTCTTGAGGGGAAAGCTGTAACTCTGTGAGATGATTTCACAGAACACAAAGAAGTTTCTCAGAAAGCTTCTTTCTCTTTGTTATCGGAGGATATGTCCTTTGGCCCTATAGTCTTCAAAGGGATCCGAAATATCTGTTCTCTGATTCCACAAAATAAGGCTAGCAAAGAGAGCCACGAAAAACAGATGTAACTCTGTGAGTGGAAGTCACACATCACAGAGCAGTTTCTCAGAAAGCTTCTTTCCAGATTTCATCCAAGGATATTTCCTTTTTCACCATAGCACTCTATGGGCTTCCAAATATAACTTAGCCAATTCCACAAGAACTGTCTTAGCGAAAGGCTTTTTGAGGGGAAAGCTGTAACTCTGTGAGATGATTTCACAGAACACAAAGAAGTTTCTCAGAGCTTCTTTCTCTTTGTTATCGGAAGATATTTCCTTTGGCCCTATAGTCTTCAAAGGGATCCGAAATATCTGTTCTCAGATTCCGCAGAAATAAGGATAGCAAAGAGATCCACGAAATACAGAGGTACCTCTGTGAGATGAATTAACAGAACACTAAGCAGTTTCTCAGAAAGCTTCTTTCCAGATTCCATCTAAGGATATTTCCTTTTTCACCATAGCCCTCTATGGGCTTCCAAATATCACTTTGCCAATTCCACAAGAACTGTCTTAGCGAAAGGCTTCTTGATGGGAAAGCTGTAACTCTGTGAGATGATTTCACAGAACACAAAGAAGTTTCTCAGAAAGCTTCTTCTTCTTTGTTATCGGAGGATATTTCCTTTGGCCCCATAGACTTTAAAGGGATCCGAAATATCTGTTCTCAGATTCCACAGAAATAAGGCTAGCAAAGAGATCCACGAAATATAGATGTAACTCTGTGAGATGAATTAACAGAACACTAAGCAGTTTCTCAGAAAGCTGCTTTCCAGATTTCATCTGAGGATATTTCCTTTTTCACCATAGCCCTCTATGGGCTTCCAAATATCACTTTGTCAATTCCACAAGAACTGTCTTAGTGAAAGGCTTCTTGAGGGGAAAGCTGTAACTCTGTGAGATGATTTCACAGAACACAAAGAAGTTTCTCAGAGCTTCTTTCTCTTTGTTATCGGAGGATATGTCCTATGGTCCTAGAGTCTTCAAAGGGATCCGAAATATCTGTTCTCAGATTCCACAGAAATAAGGCTAGCAAAGAGATCCACGAAAAACAGATGTAACTCTGTGAGTGGATGTCACACATCACAGAGCAGTTTCTCAGAAAGCTTCTTTCCAGATTTCATCTGAGGATATTTCCTTTTTCACCATAGCCCTCTATGGGCTTCCAAATATCACTTAGCCAATTCCACAAGAACTGTCTTAGCGAAAGGCTTTTTGAGGGTAAAGCTGTAACTCTGTGAGATGATTTCACAGAACACAAAGAAGTTTCTCATAAAGCTTCTTTCTCTTTGTTATCGGAGGATATTTCCTTTGGCCCTATAGTCTTCAAAGGGTTCCGAAATATCTGTTTTCAGATTCCACAGAAATAAGGCTAGCAAAGAGATCCACGAAATACAGATGTAACTCTGTGAGATGAATTAACATAACACTAAGCAGTTTCTCAGAAAGCTTCTTTCCAGATTTCATCTGAGGATATTTCCTTTTCCACCAGAGCCCTCTATGGGCTTCAAAATATCACTTTGCCAATTCCACAAGAACTGTCTTAGCGAAAGGCTTCTTGAGGGGAAAGCTGTAACTCTGTGAGATGATTTCACAGAACACAAAGTAGTTTCTCAGAAAGCTTCTTCCTCTTTGTTATCGGAGGATATTTCCTATGGCCCCATAGACTTTAAAGGGATCCGAAATATCTGTTCTCAGATTCCACAGAATTAAGGCTAGCAAAGAGATCCACGAAATATAGATGTAACTCTGTGAGATGAATTAAGACAACACTAAGCAGTTTCTCAGAAAGCTGCTTTCCAGATTTCATCTGAGGATATTTCCTTTTTCACCATAGCCCTCTATGGGCTTCCAAATATCACTTTGTCAATTCCACAAGAACTGTCTTAGCGAAAGGCTTCTTGAGGGGAAAGCTGTAACTCTGTGAGATGATTTCACAGAACACAAAGAAGTTTCTCAGAGCTTCTTTCTCTTTGTTATCGGAGGATATTTTCTTTGGCCCTATTGTCTTCAAAGGGATCCGAAATATCTGTTCTCAGATTCCACAGAAATAAGGCTAGCAAAGAGATCCACGAAATACAGATGTAACTCTGTGAGATGAATTAACAGAACACTAAGCAGTTTCTCAGAAAGCTGCTTTCCAGATTTCATCTGAGGATATTTCCTTTTTCACCATAGCCCTCTATGGGCTTCCAAATATCACTTTGTCAATTCCACAAGAACTGTCTTAGCGAAAGGCTTCTTGAGGGGAAAGCTGTAACTCTGTGAGATGATTTCACAGAACACAAAGTAGTTTCTCAGAGCTTCTTTCTCTTTGTTATCGGAGGATATTTTCTTGGGCCCTATTGTCTTCAAAGGGATCCGAAATATCTGTTCTCAGATTCCACAGAAATAAGGCTAGCAAAGAGATCCAGGAAATACAGATGTAACTCTGTGAGATGAATTAACAGAACACTAAGCAGTTTCTGAGAAAGCTTCTTTCCAGATTTCATCTGAGGATATTTCCTTTTTCACCAGAGCCCTCTATGGGCTTCCAAATATCACTTTGCCAATTCCACAAGAACTGTCTTAGCGAAAGGCTTCTTGAGGGGAAAGCTGTAACTCTTTGAGATGATTTCACAGAACACAAAGAAGTTTCTCAGAAAGCTTCTTTCTCTTTGTTATCGGTGGATATGTCCTTTGGCCCTATAGTATTCAAAGGGATCCGAAATATCTGTTCTCAGATTCCACAGAAATAAGGCTAGCAAAGACATCCACGAAAAACAGATGTATCTCTGTGAGTGGAAGTCACACATCACAGAGCAGTTTCTCAGAAAGCTTCTTCCCAGATTTCATCTGAGGATATTTCCTTTTTCAACATAGCCCTCTATGGGCTTCCAAATATCACTTGGCCAATTCCACAAGAACTGTCTTAGCGACAGGCTTTTTGAGGGTAAAGCTGTAACTCTGTGAGATGATTTCACAGAACACAAAGAAGTTTCTCAGAAAGCTTCTTTCTCTTTGTTATCGGAGGATATTTCCTTTGGCCCTATAGTCTTCAAAGGGTTCCGAAATATCTGTTTTCAGATTCCACAGAAATAAGGCTAGCAAAGAGATCCACGAAATACAGATGTAACCCTGTGAGATGAATTAACAGAACACTAATCAGTTTCTGAGAAAGCTTCTTTCCAGATTTCATCTGAGGATATTTCCTTTTTCACCATAGCCCTCTATGGGCTTCCAAATATCACTTTGCCAATTCCACAAGAACTGTCTTAGCGAAAGGCTTCTTGAGGGGAAAGCTGTAACTCTGTGAGATGATTTCACAGAACACAAAGAAGTTCCTCAGAAAGCTTCTTTCTCTTTGTTATCGGAGGATATTTCCTTTGGCCCTATAGTCTTCAAAGGGATCCGAAATATCTGTTCTCAGATTCCACAGAAATAAGGCTACCAAAGTGATCTACGAAATACAGGTGTAACTCTGTGAGATGAATTAACAGAACACTAAGCAGTTTCTCAGAAAGCTTCTTTCCAGATTTCATCTGAGAATATTTCCTTTTTCAACATAGCCCTCTATGGGCTTCCAAATATCTCTTTGAAAATTCCACGAGAACTGTCTTAGCGAAAGGCTTCTTGAGGGGAAAGCTGAAACTCTGTGAGATGATTTCACAGAACACAAAGAAGTTCCTCAGAAAGCTTCTTTCTCTTTGTTATCGGAGGATATTTCCTTTGGCCCTATAGTCTTCAAAGGGATCCGAAATATCTGTTCTTAGATTCCACAGAAATAAGGCTAGCAAAGAGATCCAGGAAATACAGATGTAACTCTGTGAGATGAATTAACAGAACACTAAGCAGTTTCTGATAAGCTTCTTTCCAGATTTCATCTGAGGATATTTCCTTTTTCAAAATAGCCCTCTATGGGCTTCAAAATATCACTTTGCCAATTACACAAGGACTGTCTTAGCGAAAGGCTTCTTGAGGGGAAAGCTGTAACTCTGTGAGATGATTTCACGGAACACAAAGAAGTTTCTCAGAAAGCTTCTTTCTCTTTGTTATCGGAGGATATGTCCTTTGGCCCTATAGTCTTCAAAGGGATCCGAAATATCTGTTCTCAGATTCCACAAAATAAGGCTAGCAAAGAGAGCCACGAAAAACAGATGTAACTCTGTGAGTGGAAGTCACACATCACAGAGCAGTTTCTCAGAAAGCTTCTTTCCAGATTTCATCTGAGGATATTTCCTTTTTCACCATAGCCCTCTATGGGCTTCCAAATATCACTTTGCCAATTCCACAAGAACTGTCTTAGCGAAAGGCTTTTTGAGGGGAAAGCTGTAACTCTGTGAGATGATTTCACAGAACACAAAGAAGTTTCTCAGAAAGCTTCTTTCTCTTTGTTATCGGAGGATATTTCCTTTGGCCCTATAGTCTTCAAAGGGTTCCGAAATATCTGTTTTCAGATTCCACAGAAATAAGGCTAGCAAAGAGATCCACGAAATACAGATGTAACTCTGTGAGATGAATTAACAGAACACTAAGCAGTTTCTCAGAAAGCTTCTTTCCAGATTTCATCTGAGGATATTTCCTTTTTCACCATAGCCCTCTATGGGCTTCCAAATATCACTTTGCCAATTCAACAAGAACTGTCTTAGCGAAAGGCTTCTTGAGGGGAAAGCTGTAACTCTGTGAGATGATTTCACAGAACACAAAGAAGTTTCTCAGAGCTTCTTTCTCTTTGTTATCGGAGGATATTTCCTTTGGCCCTATAGTCTTCAAAGGGATCCGAAATATCTGTTCTCAGATTCCGCAGAAATAAGGCTAGCAAAGAGATCCACGAAATACAGGTTTAACTCTGTGAGATGAATTAACAGAACACTAAGCAGTTTCTAAGAAAGCTTCTTTCCAGATTTAATCTGAGGATATTTCCTTTTTCAAAATTGCCCTCTATGGGCTTCCAAATATCACTTTGCCAATTCCACAAGAACTGTCTTAGCGAAAGGCTTCTTGAGGGGAAAGCTGTAACTCTGTGAGATGATTTCACAGAGCACAAAGAAGTTTCTCAGGAATCTTCTTTCTCTTTGTTATCGGAGGATATTTCCTTTGGCCCTATTGTCTTCAAAGGGATCCGAAATATCTGTTCTAAGATTCCACAGAAATAAGGATAGCAAAGAGATCCACGAAATACAGAGGTAACTCTGTGAGATGAATTAACAGAACACTAAGCAGTTTCTCAGAAAGCTTCTTTCCAGATTCCATCTAAGGATATTTCCTTTTTCACCATAGCCCTCTATGGGCTTCCAAATATCACTTTGCCAATTCCACAAGAACTGTCTTAGCGAAAGGCTTCTTGATGGGAAAGCTGTAACTCTGTGAGATGATTTCACAGAACACAAAGAAGTTTCTCAGAAAGCTTCTTCTTCTTTGTTATCGGAGGATATTTCCTTTGGCCCCATAGACTTTAAAGGGATCCGAAATATCTGTTCTCAGATTCCACAGAAATAAGGCAAGCAAAGAGATCCACGAAATATAGATGTAACTCTGTGAGATGAATTAACAGAACACTAAGCAGTTTCTCAGAAAGCTGCTTTCCAGATTTCATCTGAGGATATTTCCTTTTTCACCATAGCCCTCTATGGGCTTCCAAATATCACTTTGTCAATTCCACAAGAACTGTCTTAGTGAAAGGCTTCTTGAGGGGAAAGCTGTAACTCTGTGAGATGATTTCACAGAACACAAAGAAGTTTCTAAGAGCTTCTTTCTCTTTGTTATCGGAGGATATGTCCTTTGGCCCTATAGTCTTCAAAGGGATCCGAAATATCTGTTCTCAGATTCCACAGAAATAAGGCTAGCAAAGAGATCCACGAAAAACAGATGTAACTCTGTGAGTGGATGTCACACATCACAGAGCAGTTTCTCAGAAAGCTTCTTTCCAGATTTCATCTGAGGATATTTCCTTTTTCACCATAGCCCTCTATGGGCTTCCAAATATAACTTAGCCAATTACACAAGAACTGTCTTAGCGAAAGGCTTTTTGAGGGTAAAGCTGTAACTCTGTGAGATGATTTCACAGAACACAAAGAAGTTTCTCAGAAAGCTTCTTTCTCTTTGTTATCGGAGGATATTTCCTTTGGCCCTATAGTCTTCAAAGGGTTCCGAAATATCTGTTTTCAGATTCCACAGAAATAAGGCTAGCAAAGAGATCCACGAAATACAGATGTAACCCTGTGAGATGAATTAACAGAACACTAAGCAGTTTCTGAGAAAGCTTCTTTCCAGATTTCATCTGAGGATATTTCCTTTTTCACCATAGCCCTCTATGGGCTTCCAAATATCACTTTGCCAATTCCACAAGAACTGTCTTAGCGAAAGGCTTCTTGAGGGGAAAGCTGTAACTCTGTGAGATGATTTCACAGAACACAAAGAAGTTCCTCAGAAAGCTTCTTTCTCTTTGTTATCGGAGGATATTTCCTTTGGCCCTATAGTCTTCAAAGGGATCCGAAATATCTGTTCTCAGATTCCACAGAAATAAGGCTACCAAAGTGATCTACGAAATACAGGTGTAACTCTGTGAGATGAATTAACAGAACACTAAGCAGTTTCTCAGAAAGCTTCTTTCCAGATTTCATCTGAGAATATTTCCTTTTTCAACATAGCCCTCTATGGGCTTCCAAATATCTCTTTGCCAATTCCACGAGAACTGTCTTAGCGAAAGGCTTCTTGAGGGGAAAGCTGAAACTCTGTGAGATGATTTCACAGAACACAAAGAAGTTCCTCAGAAAGCTTCTTTCTCTTTGTTATCGGAGGATATTTCCTTTGGCCCTATAGTCTTCAAAGGGATCCGAAATATCTGTTCTTAGATTCCACAGAAATAAGAATAGCAAAGAGATCCAGGAAATACAGATGTAACTCTGTGAGATGAATTAACAGAACACTAAGCAGTTTCTGAGAAAGCTTCTTTCCAGATTTCATCTGAGGATATTTCCTTTTTCACCATAGCCCTCTATGGGCTTCCAAATATCACTTTGCCAATTCCACAAGGACTGTCTTAGCGAAAGGCTTCTTGAGGGGAAAGCTGTAACTCTGTGAGATGATTTCACAGAACACAAAGAAGTTTCTCAGAAAGCTTCTTTCTCTTTGTTATCGGAGGATATGTCCTTTGGCCCTATAGTCTTCAAAGGGATCCGAAATATCTGTTCTCAGATTCCACAAAATAAGGCTAGCAAAGAGAGCCACGAAAAACAGATGTAACTCTGTGAGTGGAAGTCACACATCACAGAGCAGTTTCTCAGAAAGCTTCTTTCCAGATTTCATCTGAGGATATTTCCTTTTTCACCATAGCCCTCTATGGGCTTCCAAATATCACTTTGCCAATTCCACAAGAACTGTCTTAGCGAAAGGCTTCTTGATGGGAAAGCTGTAACTCTGTGAGATGATTTCACAGAACACAAAGAAGTTTCTCAGAAAGCTTCTTCTTCTTTGTTATCGGAGGATATTTCCTTTGGCCCCATAGACTTTAAAGGGATCCGAAATATCTGTTCTCAGATTCCACAGAAATAAGGCTAGCAAAGAGATCCACGAAATATAGATGTAACTCTGTGAGATGAATTAACAGAACACTAAGCAGTTTCTCAGAAAGCTGCTTTCCAGATTTCATCTGAGGATATTTCCTTTTTCACCATAGCCCTCTATGGGCTTCCAAATATCACTTTGTCAATTCCACAAGAACTGTCTTAGTGAAAGGCTTCTTGAGGGGAAAGCTGTAACTCTGTGAGATGATTTCACAGAACACAAAGAAGTTTCTCAGAGCTTCTTTCTCTTTGTTATCGGAGGATATGTCCTTTGGCCCTATAGTCTTCAAAGGGATCCGAAATATCTGTTCTCAGATTCCACAGAAATAAGGCTAGCAAAGAGATCCACGAAAAACAGATGTAACTCTGTGAGTGGATGTCACACATCACAGAGCAGTTTCTCAGAAAGCTTCTTTCCAGATTTCATCTGAGGATATTTCCTTTTTCACCATAGCCCTCTATGGGCTTCCAAATATCACTTAGCCAATTCCACAAGAACTGTCTTAGCGAAAGGCTTTTTGAGGGTAAAGCTGTAACTCTGTGAGATGATTTCACAGAACACAAAGAAGTTTCTCATAAAGCTTCTTTCTCTTTGTTATCGGAGGATATTTCCTTTGGCCCTATAGTCTTCAAAGGGTTCCGAAATATCTGTTTTCAGATTCCACAGAAATAAGGCTAGCAAAGAGATCCACGAAATACAGATGTAACTCTGTGAGATGAATTAACATAACACTAAGCAGTTTCTCAGAAAGCTTCTTTCCAGATTTCATCTGAGGATATTTCCTTTTTCACCACAGCCCTCTATGGGCTTCCAAATATCATTTTGCCAATTCAAAAAGAACTGTCTTAGTGAAAGGCTTCTTGAGGGAAAAGCTGAAACTCTGTGAGATGATTTCACAGAACACAAAGAAGTTCCTCAGAAAGCTTCTTTCTCTTTTTTATCGGAGGATATTTCCTTTGGCCCTATAGTCTTCAAAGGGATCCGAAATATCTGTTCTCAGATTCCACAGAAATAAGGCTAGCAAAGAGATCCACGAAATACAGGTTTAAATCTCTGAGATGAATTAACAGAACACTAAGCAGTTTCTCAGAAAGCTTCTTTCCAGATTTCATCTGAGGATATTTCCTTTTCCACCAGAGCCCTCTATGGGCTTCAAAATATCACTTTGCCAATTCCACAAGAACTGTCTTAGCGAAAGGCTTCTTGAGGGGAAAGCTGTAACTCTGTGAGATGATTTCACAGAACACAAAGAAGTTTCTCAGAGCTTCTTTCTCTTTGTTATCGGAGGATATTTCCTTTGGCCCTATAGTCTTCAAAGGGATCCGAAATATCTGTTCTCAGATTCCGCAGAAATAAGGCTAGCAAAGAGATCCACGAAATACAGGTTTAACTCTGTGAGATGAATTAACAGAACACTAAGCAGTTTCTAAGAAAGCTTCTTTCCAGATTTAATCTGAGGATATTTCCTTTTTCAAAATTGCCCTCTATGGGCTTCCAAATATCACTTTGCCAATTCCACAAGAACTGTCTTAGCGAAAGGCTTCTTGAGGGGAAAGCTGTAACTCTGTGAGATGATTTCACAGAGCACAAAGAAGTTTCTCAGGAATCTTCTTTCTCTTTGTTATCGGAGGATATTTCCTTTGGCCCTATTGTCTTCAAAGGGATCCGAAATATCTGTTCTAAGATTCCACAGAAATAAGGATAGCAAAGAGATCCACGAAATACAGAGGTAACTCTGTGAGATGAATTAACAGAACACTAAGCAGTTTCTCAGAAAGCTTCTTTCCAGATTCCATCTAAGGATATTTCCTTTTTCACCATAGCCCTCTATGGGCTTCCAAATATCACTTTGCCAATTCCACAAGAACTGTCTTAGCGAAAGGCTTCTTGATGGGAAAGCTGTAACTCTGTGAGATGATTTCACAGAACACAAAGAAGTTTCTCAGAAAGCTTCTTCTTCTTTGTTATCGGAGGATATTTCCTTTGGCCCCATAGACTTTAAAGGGATCCGAAATATCTGTTCTCAGATTCCACAGAAATAAGGCAAGCAAAGAGATCCACGAAATATAGATGTAACTCTGTGAGATGAATTAACAGAACACTAAGCAGTTTCTCAGAAAGCTGCTTTCCAGATTTCATCTGAGGATATTTCCTTTTTCACCATAGCCCTCTATGGGCTTCCAAATATCACTTTGTCAATTCCACAAGAACTGTCTTAGTGAAAGGCTTCTTGAGGGGAAAGCTGTAACTCTGTGAGATGATTTCACAGAACACAAAGAAGTTTCTAAGAGCTTCTTTCTCTTTGTTATCGGAGGATATGTCCTTTGGCCCTATAGTCTTCAAAGGGATCCGAAATATCTGTTCTCAGATTCCACAGAAATAAGGCTAGCAAAGAGATCCACGAAAAACAGATGTAACTCTGTGAGTGGATGTCACACATCACAGAGCAGTTTCTCAGAAAGCTTCTTTCCAGATTTCATCTGAGGATATTTCCTTTTTCACCATAGCCCTCTATGGGCTTCCAAATATAACTTAGCCAATTACACAAGAACTGTCTTAGCGAAAGGCTTTTTGAGGGTAAAGCTGTAACTCTGTGAGATGATTTCACAGAACACAAAGAAGTTTCTCAGAAAGCTTCTTTCTCTTTGTTATCGGAGGATATTTCCTTTGGCCCTATAGTCTTCAAAGGGTTCCGAAATATCTGTTTTCAGATTCCACAGAAATAAGGCTAGCAAAGAGATCCACGAAATACAGATGTAACCCTGTGAGATGAATTAACAGAACACTAAGCAGTTTCTGAGAAAGCTTCTTTCCAGATTTCATCTGAGGATATTTCCTTTTTCACCATAGCCCTCTATGGGCTTCCAAATATCACTTTGCCAATTCCACAAGAACTGTCTTAGCGAAAGGCTTCTTGAGGGGAAAGCTGTAACTCTGTGAGATGATTTCACAGAACACAAAGAAGTTCCTCAGAAAGCTTCTTTCTCTTTGTTATCGGAGGATATTTCCTTTGGCCCTATAGTCTTCAAAGGGATCCGAAATATCTGTTCTCAGATTCCACAGAAATAAGGCTACCAAAGTGATCTACGAAATACAGGTGTAACTCTGTGAGATGAATTAACAGAACACTAAGCAGTTTCTCAGAAAGCTTCTTTCCAGATTTCATCTGAGAATATTTCCTTTTTCAACATAGCCCTCTATGGGCTTCCAAATATCTCTTTGCCAATTCCACGAGAACTGTCTTAGCGAAAGGCTTCTTGAGGGGAAAGCTGAAACTCTGTGAGATGATTTCACAGAACACAAAGAAGTTCCTCAGAAAGCTTCTTTCTCTTTGTTATCGGAGGATATTTCCTTTGGCCCTATAGTCTTCAAAGGGATCCGAAATATCTGTTCTTAGATTCCACAGAAATAAGAATAGCAAAGAGATCCAGGAAATACAGATGTAACTCTGTGAGATGAATTAACAGAACACTAAGCAGTTTCTGAGAAAGCTTCTTTCCAGATTTCATCTGAGGATATTTCCTTTTTCACCATAGCCCTCTATGGGCTTCCAAATATCACTTTGCCAATTCCACAAGGACTGTCTTAGCGAAAGGCTTCTTGAGGGGAAAGCTGTAACTCTGTGAGATGATTTCACAGAACACAAAGAAGTTTCTCAGAAAGCTTCTTTCTCTTTGTTATCGGAGGATATGTCCTTTGGCCCTATAGTCTTCAAAGGGATCCGAAATATCTGTTCTCAGATTCCACAAAATAAGGCTAGCAAAGAGAGCCACGAAAAACAGATGTAACTCTGTGAGTGGAAGTCACACATCACAGAGCAGTTTCTCAGAAAGCTTCTTTCCAGATTTCATCTGAGGATATTTCCTTTTTCACCATAGCCCTCTATGGGCTTCCAAATATCACTTTGCCAATTCCACAAGAACTGTCTTAGCGAAAGGCTTCTTGATGGGAAAGCTGTAACTCTGTGAGATGATTTCACAGAACACAAAGAAGTTTCTCAGAAAGCTTCTTCTTCTTTGTTATCGGAGGATATTTCCTTTGGCCCCATAGACTTTAAAGGGATCCGAAATATCTGTTCTCAGATTCCACAGAAATAAGGCTAGCAAAGAGATCCACGAAATATAGATGTAACTCTGTGAGATGAATTAACAGAACACTAAGCAGTTTCTCAGAAAGCTGCTTTCCAGATTTCATCTGAGGATATTTCCTTTTTCACCATAGCCCTCTATGGGCTTCCAAATATCACTTTGTCAATTCCACAAGAACTGTCTTAGTGAAAGGCTTCTTGAGGGGAAAGCTGTAACTCTGTGAGATGATTTCACAGAACACAAAGAAGTTTCTCAGAGCTTCTTTCTCTTTGTTATCGGAGGATATGTCCTTTGGCCCTATAGTCTTCAAAGGGATCCGAAATATCTGTTCTCAGATTCCACAGAAATAAGGCTAGCAAAGAGATCCACGAAAAACAGATGTAACTCTGTGAGTGGATGTCACACATCACAGAGCAGTTTCTCAGAAAGCTTCTTTCCAGATTTCATCTGAGGATATTTCCTTTTTCACCATAGCCCTCTATGGGCTTCCAAATATCACTTAGCCAATTCCACAAGAACTGTCTTAGCGAAAGGCTTTTTGAGGGTAAAGCTGTAACTCTGTGAGATGATTTCACAGAACACAAAGAAGTTTCTCATAAAGCTTCTTTCTCTTTGTTATCGGAGGATATTTCCTTTGGCCCTATAGTCTTCAAAGGGTTCCGAAATATCTGTTTTCAGATTCCACAGAAATAAGGCTAGCAAAGAGATCCACGAAATACAGATGTAACTCTGTGAGATGAATTAACATAACACTAAGCAGTTTCTCAGAAAGCTTCTTTCCAGATTTCATCTGAGGATATTTCCTTTTTCACCACAGCCCTCTATGGGCTTCCAAATATCATTTTGCCAATTCAAAAAGAACTGTCTTAGTGAAAGGCTTCTTGAGGGAAAAGCTGAAACTCTGTGAGATGATTTCACAGAACACAAAGAAGTTCCTCAGAAAGCTTCTTTCTCTTTTTTATCGGAGGATATTTCCTTTGGCCCTATAGTCTTCAAAGGGATCCGAAATATCTGTTCTCAGATTCCACAGAAATAAGGCTAGCAAAGAGATCCACGAAATACAGGTTTAAATCTCTGAGATGAATTAACAGAACACTAAGCAGTTTCTCAGAAAGCTTCTTTCCAGATTTCATCTGAGGATATTTCCTTTTCCACCAGAGCCCTCTATGGGCTTCAAAATATCACTTTGCCAATTCCACAAGAACTGTCTTAGCGAAAGGCTTCTTGAGGGGAAAGCTGTAACTCTGTGAGATGATTTCACAGAACACAAAGTAGTTTCTCAGAAAGCTTCTTCCTCTTTGTTATCGGAGGATATTTCCTATGGCCCCATAGACTTTAAAGGGATCCGAAATATCTGTTCTCAGATTCCACAGAATTAAGGCTAGCAAAGAGATCCACGAAATATAGATGTAACTCTGTGAGATGAATTAAGACAACACTAAGCAGTTTCTCAGAAAGCTGCTTTCCAGATTTCATCTGAGGATATTTCCTTTTTCACCATAGCCCTCTATGGGCTTCCAAATATCACTTTGTCAATTCCACAAGAACTGTCTTAGCGAAAGGCTTCTTGAGGGGAAAGCTGTAACTCTGTGAGATGATTTCACAGAACACAAAGAAGTTTCTCAGAGCTTCTTTCTCTTTGTTATCGGAGGATATTTTCTTTGGCCCTATTGTCTTCAAAGGGATCCGAAATATCTGTTCTCAGATTCCACAGAAATAAGGCTAGCAAAGAGATCCACGAAATACAGATGTAACTCTGTGAGATGAATTAACAGAACACTAAGCAGTTTCTCAGAAAGCTGCTTTCCAGATTTCATCTGAGGATATTTCCTTTTTCACCATAGCCCTCTATGGGCTTCCAAATATCACTTTGTCAATTCCACAAGAACTGTCTTAGCGAAAGGCTTCTTGAGGGGAAAGCTGTAACTCTGTGAGATGATTTCACAGAACACAAAGTAGTTTCTCAGAGCTTCTTTCTCTTTGTTATCGGAGGATATTTTCTTTGGCCCTATTGTCTTCAAAGGGATCCGAAATATCTGTTCTCAGATTCCACAGAAATAAGGCTAGCAAAGAGATCCAGGAAATACAGATGTAACTCTGTGAGATGAATTAACAGAACACTAAGCAGTTTCTGAGAAAGCTTCTTTCCAGATTTCATCTGAGGATATTTCCTTTTTCACCATAGCCCTCTATGGGCTTCCAAATATCACTTTGCCAATTCCACAAGAACTGTCTTAGCGAAAGGCTTCTTGAGGGGAAAGCTGTAACTCTTTGAGATGATTTCACAGAACACAAAGAAGTTTCTCAGAAAGCTTCTTTCTCTTTGTTATCGGTGGATATGTCCTTTGGCCCTATAGTATTCAAAGGGATCCGAAATATCTGTTCTCAGATTCCACAGAAATAAGGCTAGCAAAGACATCCACGAAAAACAGATGTATCTCTGTGAGTGGAAGTCACACATCACAGAGCAGTTTCTCAGAAAGCTTCTTCCCAGATTTCATCTGAGGATATTTCCTTTTTCAACATAGCCCTCTATGGGCTTCCAAATATCACTTGGCCAATTCCACAAGAACTGTCTTAGCGACAGGCTTTTTGAGGGTAAAGCTGTAACTCTGTGAGATGATTTCACAGAACACAAAGAAGTTTCTCAGAAAGCTTCTTTCTCTTTGTTATCGGAGGATATTTCCTTTGGCCCTATAGTCTTCAAAGGGTTCCGAAATATCTGTTTTCAGATTCCACAGAAATAAGGCTAGCAAAGAGATCCACGAAATACAGATGTAACCCTGTGAGATGAATTAACAGAACACTAATCAGTTTCTGAGAAAGCTTCTTTCCAGATTTCATCTGAGGATATTTCCTTTTTCACCATAGCCCTCTATGGGCTTCCAAATATCACTTTGCCAATTCCACAAGAACTGTCTTAGCGAAAGGCTTCTTGAGGGGAAAGCTGTAACTCTGTGAGATGATTTCACAGAACACAAAGAAGTTCCTCAGAAAGCTTCTTTCTCTTTGTTATCGGAGGATATTTCCTTTGGCCCTATAGTCTTCAAAGGGATCCGAAATATCTGTTCTCAGATTCCACAGAAATAAGGCTACCAAAGTGATCTACGAAATACAGGTGTAACTCTGTGAGATGAATTAACAGAACACTAAGCAGTTTCTCAGAAAGCTTCTTTCCAGATTTCATCTGAGAATATTTCCTTTTTCAACATAGCCCTCTATGGGCTTCCAAATATCTCTTTGAAAATTCCACGAGAACTGTCTTAGCGAAAGGCTTCTTGAGGGGAAAGCTGAAACTCTGTGAGATGATTTCACAGAACACAAAGAAGTTCCTCAGAAAGCTTCTTTCTCTTTGTTATCGGAGGATATTTCCTTTGGCCCTATAGTCTTCAAAGGGATCCGAAATATCTGTTCTTAGATTCCACAGAAATAAGGCTAGCAAAGAGATCCAGGAAATACAGATGTAACTCTGTGAGATGAATTAACAGAACACTAAGCAGTTTCTGATAAGCTTCTTTCCAGATTTCATCTGAGGATATTTCCTTTTTCAAAATAGCCCTCTATGGGCTTCAAAATATCACTTTGCCAATTACACAAGGACTGTCTTAGCGAAAGGCTTCTTGAGGGGAAAGCTGTAACTCTGTGAGATGATTTCACAGAACACAAAGAAGTTTCTCAGAAAGCTTCTTTCTCTTTGTTATCGGAGGATATGTCCTTTGGCCCTATAGTCTTCAAAGGGATCCGAAATATCTGTTCTCAGATTCCACAAAATAAGGCTAGCAAAGAGAGCCACGAAAAACAGATGTAACTCTGTGAGTGGAAGTCACACATCACAGAGCAGTTTCTCAGAAAGCTTCTTTCCAGATTTCATCTGAGGATATTTCCTTTTTCACCATAGCCCTCTATGGGCTTCCAAATATAACTTAGCCAATTCCACAAGAACTGTCTTAGCGAAAGGCTTTTTGAGGGGAAAGCTGTAACTCTGTGAGATGATTTCACAGAACACAAAGAAGTTTCTCAGAAAGCTTCTTTCTCTTTGTTATCGGAGGATATTTCCTTTGGCCCTATAGTCTTCAAAGGGTTCCGAAATATCTGTTTTCAGATTCCACAGAATTAAGGCTAGCAAAGAGATCCACGAAATACAGATGTAACTCTGTGAGATGAATTAACAGAACACTAAGCAGTTTCTCAGAAAGCTTCTTTCCAGATTTCATCTGAGGATATTTCCTTTTTCACCATAGCCCTCTATGGGCTTCCAAATATCACTTTGCCAATTCAACAAGAACTGTCTTAGCGAAAGGCTTCTTGAGGGGAAAGCTGTAACTCTGTGAGATGATTTCACAGAACACAAAGAAGTTTCTCAGAGCTTCTTTCTCTTTGTTATCGGAGGATATTTCCTTTGGCCCTATAGTCTTCAAAGGGATCCGAAATATCTGTTCTCAGATTCCGCAGAAATAAGGCTAGCAAAGAGATCCACGAAATACAGGTTTAACTCTGTGAGATGAATTAACAGAACACTAAGCAGTTTCTAAGAAAGCTTCTTTCCAGATTTAATCTGAGGATATTTCCTTTTTCAAAATTGCCCTCTATGGGCTTCCAAATATCACTTTGGCAATTCCACAAGAACTGTCTTAGCGAAAGGCTTCTTGAGGGGAAAGCTGTAACTCTGTGAGATGATTTCACAGAGCACAAAGAAGTTTCTCAGGAATCTTCTTTCTCTTTGTTATCGGAGGATATTTCCTTTGGCCCTATTGTCTTCAAAGGGATCCGAAATATCTGTTCTAAGATTCCACAGAAATAAGGATAGCAAAGAGATCCACGAAATACAGAGGTAACTCTGTGAGATGAATTAACAGAACACTAAGCAGTTTCTCAGAAAGCTTCTTTCCAGATTCCATCTAAGGATATTTCCTTTTTCACCATAGCCCTCTATGGGCTTCCAAATATCACTTTGCCAATTCCACAAGAACTGTCTTAGCGAAAGGCTTCTTGATGGGAAAGCTGTAACTCTGTGAGATGATTTCACAGAACACAAAGAAGTTTCTCAGAAAGCTTCTTCTTCTTTGTTATCGGAGGATATTTCCTTTGGCCCCATAGACTTTAAAGGGATCCGAAATATCTGTTCTCAGATTCCACAGAAATAAGGCAAGCAAAGAGATCCACGAAATATAGATGTAACTCTGTGAGATGAATTAACAGAACACTAAGCAGTTTCTCAGAAAGCTGCTTTCCAGATTTCATCTGAGGATATTTCCTTTTTCACCATAGCCCTCTATGGGCTTCCAAATATCACTTTGTCAATTCCACAAGAACTGTCTTAGTGAAAGGCTTCTTGAGGGGAAAGCTGTAACTCTGTGAGATGATTTCACAGAACACAAAGAAGTTTCTAAGAGCTTCTTTCTCTTTGTTATCGGAGGATATGTCCTTTGGCCCTATAGTCTTCAAAGGGATCCGAAATATCTGTTCTCAGATTCCACAGAAATAAGGCTAGCAAAGAGATCCACGAAAAACAGATGTAACTCTGTGAGTGGATGTCACACATCAGAGAGCAGTTTCTCAGAAAGCTTCCTTCCAGATTTCATCTGAGGATATTTCCTTTTTCACCATAGCCCTCTATGGGCTTCCAAATATAACTTAGCCAATTACACAAGAACTGTCTTAACGAAAGGCTTTTTGAGGGTAAAGCTGTAACTCTGTGAGATGATTTCACAGAACACAAAGAAGTTTCTCAGAAAGCTTCTTTCTCTTTGTTATCGGAGGATATTTCCTTTGGTCCTATAGTCTTCAAAGGGTTCCGAAATATCTGTTTTCAGATTCCACAGAAATAAGGCTAGCAAAGAGATCCACGAAATACAGATGTAACCCTGTGAGATGAATTAACAGAACACTAAGCAGTTTCTGAGAAAGCTTCTTTCCAGATTTCATCTGAGGATATTTCCTTTTTCACCATAGCCCTCTATGGGCTTCCAAATATCACTTTGCCAATTCCACAAGAACTGTCTTAGCGAAAGGCTTCTTGAGGGGAAAGCTGTAACTCTGTGAGATGATTTCACAGAACACAAAGAAGTTCCTCAGAAAGCTTCTTTCTCTTTGTTATCGGAGGATATTTCCTTTGGCCCTATAGTCTTCAAAGGGATCCGAAATATCTGTTCTCAGATTCCACAGAAATAAGGCTACCATAGTGATCTACGAAATACAGGTGTAACTCTGTGAGATGAATTAACAGAACACTAAGCAGTTTCTCAGAAAGCTTCTTTCCAGATTTCATCTGAGAATATTTCCTTTTTCAACATAGCCCTCTATGGGCTTCCAAATATCTCTTTGCCAATTCCACGAGAACTGTCTTAGCGAAAGGCTTCTTGAGGGGAAAGCTGAAACTCTGTGAGATGATTTCACAGAACACAAAGAAGTTCCTCAGAAAGCTTCTTTCTCTTTGTTATCGGAGGATATTTCCTTTGGCCCTATAGTCTTCAAAGGGATCCGAAATATCTGTTCTTAGATTCCACAGAAATAAGGCTAGCAAAGAGATCCAGGAAATACAGATGTAACTCTGTGAGATGAATTAACAGAACACTAAGCAGTTTCTGAGAAAGCTTCTTTCCAGATTTCATCTGAGGATATTTCCTTTTTCACCATAGCCCTCTATGGGCTTCCAAATATCACTTTGCCAATTCCACAAGGACTGTCTTAGCGAAAGGCTTCTTGAGGGGAAAGCTGTAACTCTGTGAGATGATTTCACAGAACACAAAGAAGTTTCTCAGAAAGCTTCTTTCTCTTTGTTATCGGAGGATATGTCCTTTGGCCCTATAGTCTTCAAAGGGATCCGAAATATCTGTTCTCAGATTCCACAAAATAAGGCTAGCAAAGAGAGCCACGAAAAACAGATGTAACTCTGTGAGTGGAAGTCACACATCACAGAGCAGTTTCTCAGAAAGCTTCTTTCCAGATTTCATCTGAGGATATTTCCTTTTTCACCATAGCCCTCTATGGGCTTCCAAATATCACTTTGCCAATTCCACAAGAACTGTCTTAGCGAAAGGCTTCTTGATGGGAAAGCTGTAACTCTGTGAGATGATTTCACAGAACACAAAGAAGTTTCTCAGAAAGCTTCTTCTTCTTTGTTATCGGAGGATATTTCCTTTGGCCCCATAGACTTTAAAGGGATCCGAAATATCTGTTCTCAGATTCCACAGAAATAAGGCTAGCAAAGAGATCCACGAAATATAGATGTAACTCTGTGAGATGAATTAACAGAACACTAAGCAGTTTCTCAGAAAGCTGCTTTCCAGATTTCATCTGAGGATATTTCCTTTTTCACCATAGCCCTCTATGGGCTTCCAAATATCACTTTGTCAATTCCACAAGAACTGTCTTAGTGAAAGGCTTCTTGAGGGAAAAGCTGTAACTCTGTGAGATGATTTCACAGAACACAAAGAAGTTTCTCAGAGCTTCTTTCTCTTTGTTATCGGAGGATATGTCCTTTGGCCCTATAGTCTTCAAAGGGATCCGAAATATCTGTTCTCAGATTCCACAGAAATAAGGCTAGCAAAGAGATCCACGAAAAACAGATGTAACTCTGTGAGTGGATGTCACACATCACAGAGCAGTTTCTCAGAAAGCTTCTTTCCAGATTTCATCTGAGGATATTTCCTTTTTCACCATAGCCCTCTATGGGCTTCCAAATATCACTTAGCCAATTCCACAAGAACTGTCTTAGCGAAAGGCTTTTTGAGGGTAAAGCTGTAACTCTGTGAGATGATTTCACAGAACACAAAGAAGTTTCTCATAAAGCTTCTTTCTCTTTGTTATCGGAGGATATTTCCTTTGGCCCTATAGTCTTCAAAGGGTTCCGAAATATCTGTTTTCAGATTCCACAGAAATAAGGCTAGCAAAGAGATCCACGAAATACAGATGTAACTCTGTGAGATGAATTAACATAACACTAAGCAGTTTCTCAGAAAGCTTCTTTCCAGATTTCATCTGAGGATATTTCCTTTTTCACCACAGCCCTCTATGGGCTTCCAAATATCATTTTGCCAATTCAAAAAGAACTGTCTTAGCGAAAGGCTTCTTGAGGGAAAAGCTGAAACTCTGTGAGATGATTTCACAGAACACAAAGAAGTTCCTCAGAAAGCTTCTTTCTCTTTTTTATCGGAGGATATTTCCTTTGGCCCTATAGTCTTCAAAGGGATCCGAAATATCTGTTCTCAGATTCCACAGAAATAAGGCTAGCAAAGAGATCCACGAAATACAGGTTTAAATCTCTGAGATGAATTAACAGAACACTAAGCAGTTTCTCAGAAAGCTTCTTTCCAGATTTCATCTGAGGATATTTCCTTTTTCAAAATAGCCCTCTATGGGCTTCCAAATATCACTTTGCCAATTCCACAAGAACTGTCTTAGAGAAAGGCTTCTTGAGGGGAAAGCTGTAACTCTGTGAGATGATTTCACAGAACACAAACAGTTTTCCCAGAAAGCTTCTTTCTCTTTGTTATCGGGGGATATTTCCTTTGGCCCTATAGTCTTCAAAGGGATCCGAAATATCTGTTCTCAGATACCACAGAAATAAGGCTAGCAAAGAGATCCACGAAATACAGATGTAACTCTGTGGGTGGAAGTCACACATCACAGAGCAGTTTCTCAGAAAGCTTCTTTCCAGATTCCATCTAAGGATATTTCCTTTTCCACCATAGCCCTCTATGGGCTTCAAAATATCACTTTGCCAATTCCACAAGAACTGTCTTAGCGAAAGGCTTCTTGAGGGGAAAGCTGTAACTCTGTGAGATGATTTCACAGAACACAAAGTAGTTTCTCAGAAAGCTTCTTCCTCTTTGTTATCGGAGGATATTTCCTATGGCCCCTAGACTTTAAAGGGATCCGAAATATCTGTTCTCAGATTCCACAGAAATAAGGCTAGCAAAGAGATCCACGAAATATAGATGTAACTCTGTGAGATGAATTAAGACAACACTAAGCAGTTTCTCAGAAAGCTGCTTTCCAGATTTCATCTGAGGATATTTCCTTTTTCACCATAGCCCTCTATGGGCTTCCAAATATCACTTTGTCAATTCCACAAGAACTGTCTTAGCGAAAGGCTTCTTGAGGGGAAAGCTTTAACTCTGTGAGATGATTTCACAGATCACAAAGAAGTTTCTCAGAGCTTCTTTCTCTTTGTTATCGGAGGATATTTTCTTTGGCCCTATTGTCTTCAAAGGGATCCGAAATATCTGTTCTCAGATTCCACAGAAATAAGGCTAGCAAAGAGATCCACGAAATACAGATGTAACTCTGTGAGATGAATTAACAGAACACTAAGCAGTTTCTCAGAAAGCTGCTTTCCAGATTTCATCTGAGGATATTTCCTTTTTCACCATAGCCCTCTATGGGCTTCCAAATATCACTTTGTCAATTCCACAAGAACTGTCTTAGCGAGCGGCTTCTTGAGGGGAAAGCTGAAACTCTGTGAGATGATTTCACAGAACACAAAGAAGTTCCCCAGAAAGCTTCTTTCTCTTTGTTATCGGAGGATATTTCCTTTGGCCCTATAGTCTTCAAAGGGATCCGAAATATCTGTTCTCAGATTCCACAGAAATAAGGCTAGCAAAGAGATCCACGAAATACAGGTTTAACTCTGTGAGATGAATTAACAGAACACTAAGCAGTTTCTCAGAAAGCTTTTTTCCAGATTTCATCTGAGGATATTTCCTTTTTCAAAATACCCCTCTATGGGCTTCCAAATATCACTTTGCCAATTCCACAAGAACTGTCTTAGCGAAAGGCTTCTTGAGGGGAAAGCTGTAACTCTGTGAGATGATTTCACAGAACACAAAGAGGTTTCTCAGAAAGCTTCTTTCTCTTTGTTATCGGAGGATATTTCCTTTGGCCCTATAGTCTTCAAAGGGATCCGAAATATCTGTTCTCAGATACCACAGAAATAAGGCTAGAAAAGAGATCCACGAAATACAGATGTAACTCTGTGGGTGGAAGTCACACATCACAGAGCAGTTTCTCAGAAAGCTTCTTTCCAGATTAAATCTAAGAATATTTCCTTTTTCACCATAGCCCTCTATGGGCTTCAAAATATCACTTTGCCAATTCCACAAGAACTGTCTTAGCGAAAGGCTTCTTGAGGGGAAAGCTGTAACTCTGTGAGATGATTTCACAGAACACAAAGTAGTTTCTCAGAAAGCTTCTTCCTCTTTGTTATAGGAGGATATTTCCTTTGGCCCCATAGACTTTAAAGTGATCCGAAATATCTGTTCTCAGATTCCACAGAAATAAGGCTAGCAAAGAGATCCACGAAATATAGATGTAACTCTGTGAGATGAATTAACAGAACACTAAGCAGTTTCTCAGAAAGCTGCTTTCCAGATTTCATCTAAGGATATTTGCTTTTTCACCATAGCCCTCTATGGGCTTCCAAATATCACTTTGTCAATTCCACAAGAACTGTCTTAGCGAAAGGCTTCTTGAGGGGAGAGCTGTAACTCTGTGAGATGATTTCACAGAACACAAAGAAGTTTCTCAGAGCTTCTTTCTCTTTGTTATCGGAGGATATTTTCGTTGGCCCTATAGATTTCAAAGGGATCCGAAATATCTGTTCTCAGATTCCACAGAAATAAGGCTAGCAAAGAGATTCACGAAATACAGATGTAACTCTGTGAGATGAATTAACAGAACACTAAGCAGTTTCTCAGAAAGCTTCTTTCCAGATTTCATCTGAGTATATTTCCTTTTTCACCATAGCCTTCTATGGGCTTCCAAATATCACTTTGCCAAATCCACGAGAACTGTCTTAGCGAAAGGCTTCTTGAGGGGAAAGCTGTAAATCTGTGAGATGGTTTCACACAACACAAAGAAGTTTCTCAGAAGGCTTCTTCCTCTTTGTTATCGGAGGATATTTCCTTTGGCCCCATAGACTTTAAAGGGATCCGAAATATCTGTTCTCAGATTCCACAGAAATAAGGCTAGCAAAGAGATCCACGAAATATAGATGTAACTCTGTGAGATGAATTAACAGAACACTAAGCAGTTTCTCAGAAAGCTTCTTTCCAGATTTCATCTGAGGATATTTCCTTTTTCAGCATAGCCCTCTATGGGCTTCCAAATATCACTTTGTCAATTCCAAAAGAACTGTCTTAGCGAAAGGCTTCTTGAGGGGAAAGCTGTAACTCTGTGAGATGATTTCACAGAACACAAAGAAGTTTCTCAGAGCTTCTTTCTCTTTGTTATCGGAGGATATTTTCTTTCGCCCTATAGTTTTCAAAGGGATCCGAAATATCTGTTCTCAGATTCCACAGAAATAAGGCTAGCAAAGAGATCCACGAAATACAGATGTAACTCTGTGAGATGAATTAACAGAACACTAAGCAGTTTCTCAGAAAGCTTCTTTCCAGATTTCATCTGAGGATATTTCCTTTTTCACCATAGCCCTCTATGGGCTTCCAAATATCACTTTACCAATTCCACGAGAACTGTCTTATCGAAAGGCTTCTTGAGGGGAAAGCTCTAACTCTGTGAGATGATTTCACAGAACACAAACAATTTTCTCAGAAAGCTTCTTTCTCTTTGTTATCGGAGGATATTTCCTTTGGCCCTATAGTCTTCAAAGGGATCCGAAATATCTGGTCTCAGATTCCGCAGAAATAAGGCTAGCAAAGAGATCCACGAAATACAGGTTTAACTCTGTGAGATGAATTAACAGAACACTAAGCAGTTTCTCAGAAAGCTTCTTTCCAGATTTCATCTGAGGATATTTCCTTTTTCAAAATTGCCCTCTATGGGCTTCCAAATATCACTTTGCCAATTCCACAAGAACTGTCTTAGCGAAAGTCTTCTTGAGGGGAAAGCTGTAACTCTCTGAGATGATTTCACAGAACACAAAGAAGTTTCTCAGGAAGCTTCTTTCTCTTTGTTATCGGAGGATATTTCCTTTGGCCCTATTGTCTTCAAAGAGATCCGAAATATCTGTTCTAAGATTCCACAGAAATAAGGATAGCAAAGAGATACACGAAATACAGAGGTAACTCTGTGAGATGAATTAACAGAACACTGAGCAGTTTCTCAGAAAGCTTCTTTCCAGATTACATCTAAGGATATTTCCTTTTTCCCCATAGCCCTCTATGGGCTTCCAAATATCACTTTGCCAATTCCACAAGAACTGTCTTAGCGAAAGGCTTCTTGAGGGGAAAGCTGTAACTCTGTGAGATGATTTCACAGAACACAAAGAAGTTTCTCAGAGCTTCTTTCTCTTTGTTATCGGAGGATATTTTCTTTGGCCCTATAGTCTTCAAAGGGATCCGAAATATCTGTTCTCAGATTCCACAGAAATAAGTCTAGCAAAGAGATCCACGAAATACAGATGTAACTCTGTGAGATGAATTTACAGAACACTAAGCAGTTTCTCAGAAAGCTTCTTTCCAGATTTCATCTGAGGATATTTCCTTTTTCATCATAGCCTACTATGGGCTTCCAAATATCACTTTGCCAATTCCACGAGAACTGTCTTAGCGAAAGGCTTCTTGAGGGGAAAGCTGTAACTCTGTGAGATGATTTCACAGAACACAAAGAAGTTTCTCAGAGCTTCTTTCTCTTTGTTATCGGAGGATATTTTCTTTGGCCCTATAGTCTTCAAAGGGATCAGAAATATCTTTTCTCAGATTCCACAGAAATAAGGCTAGCAAAGAGATCCACGAAATACAGATGTAACTCTGTGAGATGAATTAACAGAACACGTACCAGTTTCTCAGAAAGCTTCTTTCCAGATTTCATCTGAGGATATTTCCTTTTTCACCATAGCCCTCTATGGGCTTCCAAATATCACTTTGCCAATTCCACGAGAACTGTCTTATCGAAAGGCTTCTTGAGGGGAAAGCTGTAACTCTGTGGGATGATTTCACAGAACACAAAGAATTTTCGCAGAAAGCTTCTTTCTCTTTTTTATCGGAGGATATTTCCTTTGGCCCTATAGTCTTCAAAGGGATCCGAAATATCTGTTCTCAGATTCCACAGAAATAAGGCTAGCAAAGAGATCCACGAAATACAGATGTAACTCTGTGGGTGGAAGTCACACATCACAGAGCAGTTTCTCAGAAAGCTTCTTTCCAGATTTCATCTGAGGATATTTCCTGTTTCACCATAGCCCTCTATGGGCTTCCAAATATCACTTTGCCAATTCAACAAGAACTGTCTTAGCGAAAGGCTTCTTGAGGGGAAAGCTGTAACTCTGTGAGATGATTTCACAGAACACAAAGAAGTTTCTCAGAAAGCTTCTTTCTCTTTGTTATCGGAGGATATTTCCTTTGGCCCTATAGTCTTCAAAGGGATCCGAAATATCTGTTCTCAGATTCCACAGAAATAAGGCTAGCAAAGAGATCCACGAAATACAGATGTAACTCTGTGAGATGAATTAACAGAACACTAAGCAGTTTCTCAGGAAGCTTCTTTCCAGATTTCTTCTGAGGATATTTCCTTTTTCACCGTAGCCCTCTATGGGCTTCCAAAAATCACTTTGCCAATTCCACAAGAACTGTCTTAGCGAAAGGCTTCTTGAGGGGAAAGCTGTAACTCTGTGAGATGATTTCACAGAACACAAAGAGGTTTCTCAGAAAGCTTCTTTCTCTTTGTTATCGGAGGATATTTCCTTTGGCCCTATAGTCTTCAAAGGGATCCGTAATATCTGTTCTCAGATTCCACAGAAATAAGGCTAGCAAAGAGATCCACGAAATACAGATGTAACTCTGTGAGATGAATTAACAGAACACTAAGCAGTTTCTCAGAATGTTTCTTTCCAGATTTCATCTGAGGATATTTCCTTTTTCACCATAGCCCTCTATGGGCTTCCAAATATCACTTTGCCTATCCCACAAGAACTGTCTTAGTGAAAGGCTTTTTGAGGGGAAAGCTGTAACTCTGTGAGATGATTTCACAGAACGCAAACAGTTTTCTCAGAAAGCTTCTTTCTCTTTGTTATCGGAGGATATTTCCTTTGGCCCTATAGACTTTAAAGGGATCCGAAATATCTGTTCTCAGATTCCACAGAAATAAGGCTAGCAAAGAGATCCACGAATACAGATGTAACTCTGTGAGATGAATTAACAGAACACTAAGCAGTTTCTCAGGAAGCTGCTTTCCAGATTTCATCTGAGGATATTTCCTTTTTCACCATAGCCCTCTATGGGCTTCCAAATATCACTTTGCCAATTCCACGAGAACTGTCTAAGCGAAAGGCTTCTTGAGGGGAAAGCTGTAACTCTGTGAGATGATTTCACAGAACACAAAAAATTTTCTCAGAAAGCTTCTTTCTCTTTGTTATCGGAGGATATTTCCTTTGGCCCTCTACTCTTCAAAGGGATCCGAAATATCTGTTCTCAGATTCCACAGAAATAAGGCTAGCAAAGAGATCCACGAAATACAGATGTAACTCTGTGGGTGGAAGTCACACATCACAGAGCAGTTTTTCAGAAAGCTTCTTTCCAGATTTCATCTGAGGATATTTCCTTTTTCAACATAGCCTTCTATGGGCTTCCAAATATCACCTTGCCAATTCCACGAGAACTGTCTTAGCGAAAGGCTTCTTGAGGGGAAAGCTGTAAATCTGTGAGATGATTTCACAGAACACAAAGAAGTTTCTCAGAAGGCTTCTTCCTCTTTGTTATCGGAGGATATTTCCTTTGGCCCCTTAGACTTTAAAGGGATCCGAAATATCTGTTCTCAGATTCCACAGAAATAAGGCTAGCAAAGAGATCCACGAAACATAGATGTAACTCTGTGAGATGAATTAACAGAACACTAAGCAGTTTCTCAGAAAGCTTCTTTCCAGGTTTCATCTGAGGATATTTCCTTTTTCAGCATAGCCCTCTATGGGCTTCCAAATATCACTTTGTCAATTCCAAAAGAACTGTCTTAGCGAAAGGCTTCTTGAGGGGAAAGCTGTAACTCTGTGAGATGATTTCACAGAAGACAAAGAATTTTCTCAGAAAGCTTCTTTCTCTTTGTTATCGGAGGATATTTCCTTTGGCCCTATACTCTTCAAAGGGATCCGAAATATCTGTTCTCAGATACCACAGAAATAAGGCTAGCAAAGAGATCCACGAAATACAGATGTAACTCTGTGGGTGGAAGTCACACATCACAGAGCAGTTTCTCAGAAAGCTTCTTTCCAGATTTCATCTGAGGATATTTCCTTTTTCACCATAGCCCTCTATGGGCTTCCAAATATCACTTTGCCAATTCAACAAGAACTGTCTTAGCGAAAGGCTTCTTGAGGGGAAAGCTGTAACTCTGTGAGATGATTTCAGAGAACACAAAGAATTTTCTCAGAAAGCTTCTTTCTCTTTGTTATCGGAGGATATTTCCTTTGGCCCTATAGTCTTCAAAGGGATCCGAAATATCCGTTCTCAGATTCCACAGAAATAAGGCTAGCAAAGAGATCCACGAAATATAGATGTAACTCTGTGAGATGAATTAAGAGAACACTAAGCAGTTTCTCAGAAAGCTGCTTTCCAGATTTCATCTGAGGATATTTCCTTTTTCACCATAGCCTTCTATGGGCTTCCAAATATCACTTTGCCAATTCCACGAGAACTGTCTTAGCGAAAGGCTTCTTGAGGGGAAAGCTGTAAATCTGTGAGATGATTTCACACAACACAAAGAAGTTTCTCAGAAGGCTTCTTCCTCTTTGTTATCGGAGGATATTTCCTTTGGCCCCATAGACTTTAAAGGGATCCGAAATATCTGTTCTCAGATTCCACAGAAATAAGGCTAGCAAAGAGATCCACGAAATATAGATGTAACTCTGTGAGATGAATTAACAGAACACTAAGCAGTTTCTCAGAAAGCTTCTTTCCAGATTTCATCTGAGGATATTTCCTTTTTCAGCATAGCCCTCTATGGGCTTCCAAATATCACTTTGTCAATTCCAAAAGAACTGTCTTAGCGAAAGGCTTCTTGAGGGGAAAGCTGTAACTCTGTGAGATGATTTCACAGAACACAAAGAAGTTTCTCAGAGCTTCTTTCTGTTTGTTATCGGAGGATATTTTCTTTCGCCCTATAGTCTTCAAAGGGATCCGAAATATCTGTTCTCAGATTCCACAGAAATAAGGCTAGCAAAGAGATCCACGAAATACAGATGTAACTCTGTGAGATGAATTAACAGAACACTAAGCAGTTTCTCAGAAAGCTTCTTTCCAGATTTCATCTGAGGATATTTCCTTTTTCACCATAGCCCTCTATGGGCTTCCAAATATCACTTTACCAATTCCACGAGAACTGTCTTATCGAAAGGCTTCTTGAGGGGAAAGCTGTAACTCTGTGAGATGATTTCACAGAACACAAAGAATTTACTCAGAAAGCTTCTTTCTCTTTGTTATCGGAGGATATTTCCTTTGGCCCTATAGTCTTCAAAGGGATCCGAAATATCTGGTCTCAGATTCCGCAGAAATAAGGCTAGCAAAGAGATCCACGAAATACAGGTTTAACTCTGTGAGATGAATTAACAGAACACTAAGCAGTTTCTCAGAAAGCTTCTTTCCAGATTTCATCTGAGGATATTTCCTTTTTCAAAATTGCCCTCTATGGGCTTCCAAATATCACTTTGCCAATTCCACAAGAACTGTCTTAGCGAAAGGCTTCTTGAGGGGAAAGCTGTAACTCTGTGAGATGATTTCACAGAACACAAAGAAGTTTCTCAGGAAGCTTCTTTCTCTTTGTTATCGGAGGATATTTCCTTTGGCCCTATTGTCTTCAAAGGGATCCGAAATATCTGTTCTAAGATTCCACAGAAATAAGGATAGCAAAGAGATACACGAAATACAGAGGTAACTCTGTGAGATGAATTAACAGAACACTGAGCAGTTTCTCAGAAAGCTTCTTTCCAGATTACATCTAAGGATATTTCCTTTTTCACCATAGCCCTCTATGGGCTTCAAAATATCACTTTGCCAATTCCACAAGAACTGTCTTAGCGAAAGGCTTCTTGAGGGGAAAGCTGTAACTCTGTGAGATGATTTCACAGAACACAAAGAAGTTTCTCAGAAAGCTTCTTTCTCTTTGTTATCGGAGGATATTTTCTTTGGCCCTATAGTCTTCAAAGGGATCCGAAATATCTGTTCTCAGATTCCACAGAAATAAGTCTAGCAAAGAGATCCACGAAATACAGATGTAACTCTGTGAGATGAATTAACAGAACACTAAGCAGTTTCTCAGAAAGCTTCTTTCCAGATTTCATCTGAGGATATTTCCTTTTTCATCATAGCCTACTATGGGCTTCCAAATATCACTTTGCCAATTCCACGAGAACTGTCTTAGCGAAAGGCTTCTTGAGGGGAAAGCTGTAAATCTGAGAGATGATTTCACAGAACACAAAGAAGTTTCTCAGAAGGCTTCTTCCTCTTTGTTATCGGAGGATATTTCCTTTGGTCCCATAGACTTTAAAGGGATCCGAAATATCTGTTCTCAGATTCCACAGAAATAAGGCTAGCAAAGAGATCCACGAAATATAGATGTAACTCTGTGAGATGAATTAACAGAACACGTAGCAGTTTCTCAGAAAGCTTCTTTCCAGATTTCATCTGAGGATATTTCCTTTTTCACCATAGCCCTCTATGGGCTTCCAAATATCACTTTGTCAATTCCAAAAGAACTGTCTTAGCGAAAGGCTTCTTGAGGGGAAAGCTGTAACTCTGTGAGATGATTTCACAGAACACAAAGAAGTTTCTCAGAGCTTCTTTCTCTTTGTTATCGGAGGATATTTCCTTTGACCCTATAGTCTTCAAAGGGATCCGAAATATCTGTTCTCAGATTCCACAGAAATAAGGGTAGCAAAGAGATCCACGAAATACAGATGTAACTCTGTGGGTGGAAGTCACACATCACAGAGCAGTTTCTCAGAAAGCTTCTTTCCAGATTTCATCTGAGGATATTTCCTTTTTCACCATAGCCCTCTATGGACTTCCAAATATCACTTTGCCAATTCAACAAGAACTGTCTTAGCGAAAGGCTTCTTGAGGGGAAAGCTGTAACTCTGTGAGATGATTTCACAGAACACAAAGAAGTTTCTCAGAAAGCTTCTTTCTCTTTGTTATCGGAGGATATTTCCTTTGGCCCTATAGTCTTCAAAGGGATCCGAAATATCTGTTCTCAGATTCCACAGAAATAAGGCTAGCAAAGAGATCCACGAAATACAGATGTAACTCTGTGAGATGAATTAACAGAACACTAAGCAGTTTCTCAGGAAGCTTCTTTCCAGATTTCTTCTGAGGATATTTCCTTTTTCAGCGTAGCCCTCTATGGGCTTCCAAAAATCACTTTGCCAATTCCACAAGAACTGTCTTAGCGAAAGGCTTCTTGAGGGGAAAGCTGTAACTCTGTGAAATGATTTCACAGAACACAAAGAGGTTTCTCAGAAAGCTTCTTTCTCTTTGTTATCGGAGGATATTTCCTTTGGCCCTATAGTCTTCAAAGGGATCCGAAATATCTGTTCTCAGATTCCACAGAAATAAGGCTAGCAAAGAGATCCACGAAATACAGATGTAACTCTGTGAGATGAATTAACAGAACACTAAGCAGTTTCTCAGAATGTTTCTTTCCAGATTTCATCTGAGGATATTTCCTTTTTCACCATAGCCCTCTATGGGCTTCCAAATATCACTTTGCCTATCCCACAAGAACTGTCTTAGCGAAAGGCTTTTTGAGGGGAAAGCTGTAACTCTGTGAGATGATTTCACAGAACGCAAACAGTTTTCTCAGAAAGCTTCTTTCTCTTTGTTATCGGAGGATATTTCCTTTGGCCCTATAGACTTTAAAGGGATCCGAAATATCTGTTCTCAGATTCCACAGAAATAAGGCTAGCAAAGAGATCCACGAATACAGATGTAACTCTGTGTGATGAATTAACAGAACACTAAGCAGTTTCTCAGGAAGCTGCTTTCCAGATTTCATCTGAGGATATTTCCTTTTTCACCATAGCCCTCTATGGGCTTCCAAATATCACTTTGCCAATTCCACGAGAACTGTCTAAGCGAAAGGCTTCTTGAGGGGAAAGCTGTAACTCTGTGAGATGATTTCATAGAACACAAAAAATTTTCTCAGAAAGCTTCTTTCTCTTTGTTATCGGAGGATATTTCCTTTGGCCCTATACTCTTCAAAGGGATCCGAAATATCTGTTCTCAGATTCCACAGAAATAAGGCTAGCAAAGAGATCCACGAAATACAGATGTAACTCTGTGGGTGGAAGTCACACATCACAGAGCAGTTTCTCAGAAAGCTTCTTTCCAGATTTCATCTGAGGATATTTCCTTTTTCACCATAGCCGTCTATGGGCTTCCAAATATCACTTTGCCAATTCAACAAGAACTGTCTTAGCGAAAGGCTTCTTGAGGGAAAAGCTGTAACTCTGTGAGATGATTTCACAGAACACAAAGAAGTTTCTCAGAAAGCTTCTTTCTCTTTGTTATCGGAGGATATTTCCATTGGCCCTATAGTCTTCAAAGGGATCCGAAATATCTGTTCTCAGATTCCACAGAAATAAGGCTAGCAAAGAGATCCACGAAATACAGATGTAACTCTGTGAGATGAATTAACAGAACACTAAGCAGTTTCTCAGGAAGCTTCTTTCCAGATTTCTTCTGAGGATATTTCCTTTTTCACCGTAGCCCTCTATGGGCTTCCAAAAATCACTTTGCCAATTCCACAAGAACTGTCTTAGCGAAAGGCTTCTTGAGGGCAAAGCTGTAACTCTGTGAGATGATTTCACAGAACACAAAGAGGTTTCTCATAAAGCTTCTTTCTCTTTGTTATCGGAGGATATTTCCTTTGGCCCTATAGTCTTCAAAGGGATCCGAAATATCTGTTCTCAGATTCCACAGAAATAAGGCTAGCAAAGAGATCCACGAAATACAGATGTAACTCTCTGAGATGAATTAACAGAACACTAAGCAGTTTCTCAGAAAGCTTCTTTCCAGATTTCATCTGAGGATATTTCCTTTTTCACCATTGCCCTCTATGGGCTTCAAAATATCACTTTGCCAATTCCACAAGAACTGTCTTAGCGAAAGGCTTCTTGAGGGGAAAGCTGTAGCTCTGTGAGATGATTTCACAGAACACAAAGTAGTTTCTCAGAAAGCTTCTTCCTCTTTGTTATCGGAGGATATTTCCTTTGGCCCCATAGACTTTAAAGGGATCCGAAATATCTGTTCTCAGATTCCACAGAAATAAGGCTAGCAAAGAGATTCACGAAATATAGATGTAACTCTGTGAGATGAATTAAGAGAACACTAAGCAGTTTCTCAGAAAGCTGCTTTCCAGATTTCATCTGAGGATATTTCCTTTTTCAACATAGCCCTCTATGGGCTTCCAAATAATAGTTTGTCAATTCCACAAGAACTGTCTTAGCGAAAGGCTTCTTGAGGGGAAAGCTGTAACTCTGTGAGATGATTTCACAGAACACAAAGAAGTTTCTCAGAGCTTCTTTCTCTTTGTTATCGGAGGATATTTTCTTTGGCCCTATAGTCTTCAAAGGGATCCGAAATATCTGTTCTCAGATTCCACAGAAATAAGGCTAGCAAAGAGATCCACGAAATACAGATGTAACTCTGTGAGATGAATTAACAGAACACTAAGCAGTTTCTCAGAAAGCTTCTTTCCAGATTTCATCTGAGGATAGTTCCTTTTTCAACATAGCCTTCTATGGGCTTCCAAATATCACTCTGCCAATTCCACGAGAACTGTCTTAGCGAAAGGCTTCTTGAGGGGAAAGCTGTAAATCTGTGAGATGATTTCACAGAACACAAAGAAGTTTCTCAGAAGGCTTCTTCCTCTTTGTTATCGGAGGATATTTCCTTTGGCCCCATAGACTTTAAAGGGATCCGAAATATCTGTTCTCAGATTCCACAGAAATAAGGCTAGCAAAGAGATCCACGAAATATAGATGTAACTCTGTGAGATGAATTAACAGAACACTAAGCAGTTTCTCAGAAAGCTTCTTTCCAGATTTCATCTGAGGATATTTCCTTTTTCAGCATAGTCCTCTATGGGCTTCCAAATATCACTTTGTCAATTCCAAAAGAACTGTCTTAGCGAAAGGCTTCTTGAGGGGAAAGCTGTAGCTCTGTGAGATGATTTCACAGAACACAAAGAATTTTCTCAGAAAGCTTCTTTCTCTTTGTTATCGGAGGATATTTCCTTTGGCCCTATAGTCTTCAAAGGGATCCGAAATATCTGTTCTCAGATACCACAGAAATAAGGCTAGCAAAGAGATCCACGAAATACAGATGTAACTCTGTGGGTGGAAGTCACACATCACAGAGCAGTTTCTCAGAAAGCTTGTTTCCAGATTTCATCTGAGGATATTTCCTTTTTCACCATAGACCTCTATGGGCTTCTAAATATCACTTTGCCAATTCAACAAGAACTGTCTTAGCGAAAGGCTTCTTGAGGGGAAAGCTGTAACTCTGTGAGATGATTTCACAGAACACAAAGAAGTTTCTCAGAAAGCTTCTTTCTCTTTGTTATCGGAGGATATTTCCTTTGGCCCTATAGTCTTCAAAGGGATCCGAAATATCTGTTCTCAGATTCCACAGAAATAAGGCTAGCAAAGAGATCCACGAAATACAGATGTAACTCTGTGAGATGAATTAACAGAACACTAAGCAGTTTCTCAGAAAGCTTCTTTCCAGATTTCATCTGAGGATATTTCCTTTTTCACCATAGCCCTCTATGGGCTTCCAAATATCACTTTGCCAATTCCACAAGAACTGTCTTAGCGAAAGGCTTCTTGAGGGGAAAGCTGAAACTCTGTGAGATGATTTCACAGAACACAAAGAAGTTCCTCAGAAAGCTTCTTTCTCTTTGTTATCGGAGGATATTTCCTTTGGCCCTATAGTCTTCAAAGGGATCCGAAATATCTGTTCTCAGATTCCACAGAAATAAGGCTAGCAAAGAGATCCACGAAATACAAGTTTAACTCTGTGAGATGAATTAACAGAACACTAAGCAGTTTCTCAGAAAGCTTCTTTCCAGATTTCCTCTGAGGATATTTCCTTTTTCAAAATAGCCCTCTATGGGCTTCCAAATATTACTTTGTCAATTCCAAAAGAACTGTCTTAGCGAAAGGCTTCTTGAGGGGAAAGCTGTAACTCTGTGAGATGATTTCACAGAACACAAAGAAGTTTCTCAGGAAGCTTCTTTCTCTTTGTTATCGGAGGATATTTCCTTTGGCCCTATAGTCTTCAAAGGGATCTGAAATATCTGTTCTCAGATTCCACAGAAATAAGGCTAGCAAAGAGATCCACGAAATACAGATGTAACTCTGTGAGTGGAAGTCACACATCACAGAGCAGTTTCTCAGAAAGTTTCTTTCCAGATTTCATCTGAGGATATTTCCTTTTTCAACATAGCCCTCTATGGTCTTCCAAATATCACTTTGCCAATTCAACAAGAACTGTATTAGCGAAAGGCTTCTTGAGGGGAAAGCTGTAACTCTGTGAGATGATTTCAGAGAACACAAAGAAGTTTCGCAGAAAGCTTCTTTCTCTTTGTTATTGGAGGATATTTCCTTTGGCCCTATAGTGTTCAAAGGGATCCGAAATATCTGTTCTCAGATTCCACAGAAATAAGGCTAGCAAAGAGATCCACGAAAAACAGATGTAACTCTGTGGGTGGAAGTCACACATCACAGAGCAGTTTCTCAGAAAGCTTCTTTCCAGATTTCATCTGAGGATATTTCGTTTTTCACCATAGCCCTCTATGGACTTCCAAATATCACTGTGCCAATTCCACAGGAACTGTCTTAGCGAAAGGCTTTTTGAGGGGAAAGCTGTTACTTTGTGAGATGATTTCACAGAACACAAAGAAGTTTCTCAGAAAGCTTCTTTCTCTTTTTTATCGGAGGATATTTCCTTTGGCCCTATAGTCTTCAAAGGGATCTGAAATATCTGTTCTCAGATTCCACAGAAATAAGGCTAGCAAAGAGAACCAGGAAATACAGATGTAACTCTGTGAGTGGAAGTCACACATCACAGAGCAGTTTCTCAGAAAGCTTCTTTCCAGATTTCATCTGAGGATATTTCCTTTTTCAACATAGCCCTCTATGGTCTTCCAAATATCACTTTGCCAATTCAACAAGAACTGTATTAGCGAAAGGCTTCTTAGGGGAAAAGCTGTAACTCTGTGAGATGATTTCAGAGAACACAAAGAAGTTTCGCAGAAAGCTTCTTTCTCTTTGTTATTGGAGGATATTTCCTTTGGCCCTATAGTCTTCAAAGGGATCCGAAATATCTGTTCTCAGATTCCACAGAAATAAGGCTAGCAAAGAGATCCACGAAAAACAGATGTAACTCTGTGGGTGGAAGTCACACATCACAGAGCAGTTTCTCAGAAAGCTTCTTTCCAGATTTCGTCTGAGGATATTTCCTTTTTCACCATAGCCCTCTAAGGACTTCCAAATATCACCGTGCCAATTCCACAGGAACTGTCTTAGCGAAAGGCTTTTTGAGGGGAAAGCTGTAACTTTGTGAGATGATTTCACAGAACACAAAGAAGTTTCTCAGAAAGCTTCTTTCTCTTTTTTATCGGAGGATATTTCCTTTGGCCCTATAGTCTTCAAAGGGTTCCGAAATATCTGTTTTCAGATTCCACAGAAATAAGGCTAGCAAAGAGATCCACGAAATACAGATGTAACTCTGTGAGATGAATTAACAAAACACTAAGCAGTTTCTCAGAAAGCTTCTTTCCAGATTTCATCTGAGGATATTTCCTTTTTCACCATAGCCCTCTATGGGCTTCCAAATATCACTTTGCCAATTCAACAAGAACTGTCTTAGCGAAAGGCTTCTTGAGGGGAAAGCTGTAACTCTGTGAGATGATATCACAGAACACAAAGAGGTTTCTCAGAAAGCTTCTTTCTCTTTGTTATCGGAGGATATTTCCTTTGGCCCTATAGTCTTCAAAGGGATCCGAAATATCTGTTCTCAGATTCCACAGAAATAAGGCTAGCAAAGTGATCCACGAAATACAGGTGTAACTCTGTGAAGTGAATTAACTGAACACTAAGCAGTTTCTCAGAAAGCTTCTTTCCAGATTTCATCTGAGGATATTTCCTTTTTCACCATAGCCCTCTATGGGCTTCCAAATATCACTTTGCCAATTCCACGAGAACTGACTTAGTGAAAGGCTTCTTAAGGGGAAAGCTGTAACTCTGTGAGATGATTTCACAGAACACAAAGAAGTTTCTCAGAAAGCTTCTTTCAATTTGTTATCGGAGGATATTTCCTTTGGCCCTATAGTCTTCAAAGGGATCCGAAATATCTGTTCTCAGATTCCACAGAAATAAGGCTAACAAAGAGATCCAGGAAATACAGATGTAACTCTGTGAGATGAATTAACAGAACACTAAGCAGTTTCTCAGAAAGTTCTTTCCAGATTTCTTCTGAGTATATTTCCTTTTTCACCATAGCCATCTATGGGCTTCCAAATATCACTTTGCCAATTACACAAGAACTGTCTTAGCGAAAGGCTTCTTGAGGGGAAAGCTGTAACTCTGTGAGATGATTTCACAGAACACAAAGAAGTTTCTCAGAAAGCTTCTTTCTCTTTGTTATCGGAGGATATGTCCTTTGGCCCTATAGTCTTCAAGGGGATCTGAAATATCTGTTCTCAGATTCCACAGAAACAAGGATATCAAAGAGATCCACGAAAAACAGATGTAAATCTGTGAGTGGAAGTCACACATCACAGAGCAGTTTCTCAGAAAGCTTCCTTCCAGATTTCATCTGAGTATATTTCCTTTTTCACCATAGCCCTCAATGGGCTTGGAAATATCACTTTGCCAATTCCACAAGAACTGTCTTAGCGAAGGGCTTCTTGAGGGGAAAGCTGAAACTCTGTGAGATGATTTCACAGAACACAAAGAAGTTCCTCAGAAAGCTTCTTTCTCTTTTTTATCGGAGGATATTTCCTTTGGCCCTATAGTCTTCAAAGGGATCCGAAATATCCGTTCTCAGATTCCACAGAAATAAGGCTAGCAAAGAGATCCACGAAATACAGGTTTAACTCTGTGAGATGAATTAACAGAACACTAAGCAGTTTCTCAGAAAGCTTCTTTCCAGATTTCATCTGAGGGTATTTCCTTTTTCGAAATAGCCCTCTATGGGCTTCCAAATATCACTTTGTCAATTCCAAAAGAATTGTCTTAGCGAAAGGCTTCTTGAGGGGAAAGCTGTAACTCTGTGGGATGATTTCACAGAACACAAAGATGTTTCTCAGAAAGCTTCTTTCTCTTTGTTATCGGAGGATATTTCCTTTGGCCCTATAGTCTTCAAAGGGATCCGAAATATCTGTTCTCAGATTCCACAGAAATAAGGCTAGCAAAGAGATCCACGAAATACAGGTTTAACTCTGTGAGATGAATTAACAGAACACTAAGCAGTTTCTCAGAAATCTTCTTTCCAGATTTCATCTGAGGATATTTCCTTTTTCAAAATTGCCCTCTATGGGCTTCCAAATATCACTTTGCCAATTCAACAAGAACTGTCTTAGCGAAAGGCTTCTTGAGGGGAAAGCTGTAACTCTGTGAGATGATTTCACAGAACACAAAGAAGTTTCTCAGAAAGCTTCTTTCTCTTTGTTATCGGAGGATATTTCCTTTGTCCCTATTGTCTTCAAAGGGATCCGAAATATCTGTTCTCAGATTCCACAGAAATAAGGCTAGCAAAGAGATCCACGAAATACAGGTGTAACTCTGTGAGATGAATTAACAGAACACTAAGCAGTTTCTCAGAAAGCTTCTTTCCAGATTTCATCTGAGGATATTTCCTTTTTCACCATAGCCCTCTATGGGCTTCCAAATATCACTTTGCCAATTCCACAAGAACTGTCTTAGCGAAAGGCTTCTTGAGGGGAAAGCTGTAACTCTGTGAGATGATTTCACAGAACACAAAGAAGTTTCTCAGAAAGCTTCTTTCTCTTTGTTATCGGAGGATATTTCCTTTGGCCCTATAGTCTTCAAAGGGATCTGAAATATCTGTTCTCAGATTCCACAGAAATAAGGCTAGCAAAGAGATCCACGAAAAACAGATGTAACTCTGTGGGTGGAAGTCACACATCACAGAGCAGTTTCTGAGAAAGCTTCTTTCCAGATTTCATCTGAGGATATTTCCTTTTCCACCATAGCCCTCTATGGGCTTCCAAATATCTCTTTGCCAATTCCACGAGAACTGTCTTAGCGAAAGGCTTCTTGAGGGGAAAGCTGTAACTCTGTGAGATGATTTCACAGAACACAAAGAAGTTTCTCAGAAAGCTTCTTTCTCTTTGTTATCGGAGGATATGTCCTTTGGCCCTATAGTCTTCAAAGGGATCCGAAATATCTGTTCTCAGATTCCACAGAAATAAGGCTAGCAAAGAGATCCACGAAAAACAGATGTAACTCTGTGAGTGGAAGTGACACATCACAGAGCAATTTTTCAGAAAGCGTCTTTCCAGATTTCATCTGAGGATATTTCCTTTTTCAAAATAGCCCTCTATGGGCTTCCAAATATCAGTTTGTCAATTCCAAAAGAACTGTCTTAGCGAAAGGCTTCTTGAGGGGAAAGCTGTAACTCTGTGAGATGATTTCACAGAACACAAAGAAGTTTCTCAGAAAGCTTCTTTCTCTTTGTTATCGGAGGATATGTCCTTTGGCCCTATAGTCTTCAAAGGGATCTGAAATATCTGTTCTCAGATTCCACAGAAATAAGGCTAGCAAAGAGATCCACGAAAAACAGATGTAACTCTGTGGGTGGAAGTCACACATCACAGAGCAGTTTCTCAGAAAGCTTCCTTCCAGATTTCATCTGAGTATATTTCCTTTTTCACCATAGCCCTCAATGGGCTTGGAAATATCACTTTGCCAATTCCACAAGAACTGTCTTAGCGAAGGGCTTCTTGAGGGGAAAGCTGAAACTCTGTGAGATGATTTCACAGAACACAAAGAAGTTCCTCAGAAAGCTTCTTTCTCTTTTTTATCGGAGGATATTTCCTTTGGCCCTATAGTCTTCAAAGGGATCCGAAATATCTGTTCTCAGATTCCACAGAAATAAGGCTAGCAAAGAGATCCACGAAATACAGGTTTAACTCTGTGAGATGAATTAACAGAACACTAAGCAGTTTCTCAGAAAGCTTCTTTCCAGATTTCATCTGAGGGTATTTCCTTTTTCGAAATAGCCCTCTATGGGCTTCCAAATATCACTTTGTCAATTCCAAAAGAATTGTCTTAGCGAAAGGCTTCTTGAGAGGAAAGCTGTAACTCTGTGGGATGATTTCACAGAACACAAAGATGTTTCTCAGAAAGCTTCTTTCTCTTTGTTATCGGAGGATATTTCCTTTGGCCCTATAGTCTTCAAAGGGATCCGAAATATCTGTTCTCAGATTCCACAGAAATAAGGCTAGCAAAGAGATCCACGAAATACAGGTTTAACTCTGTGAGATGAATTAACAGAACACTAAGCAGTTTCTCAGAAAGCTTCTTTCCAGATTTCATCTGAGGATATTTCCTTTTTCAAAATTGCCCTCTATGGGCTTCCAAATATCACTTTGCCAATTCAACAAGAACTGTCTTAGCGAAAGGCTTCTTGAGGGGAAAGCTGTAACTCTGTGAGATGATTTCACAGAACACAAAGAAGTTTCTCAGAAAGCTTCTTTCTCTTTGTTATCGGAGGATATTTCCTTTGGCCCTATTGTCTTCAAAGGGATCCGAAATATCTGTTCTCAGATTCCACAGAAATAAGGCTAGCAAAGAGATCCACGAAATACAGGTGTAACTCTGTGAAATGAATTAACAGAACACTAAGCAGTTTCTCAGAAAGCTTCTTTCCAGATTTCATCTGAGGATATTTCCTTTTTCACCATAGCCCTCTATGGGCTTCCAAATATCACTTTGCCAATTCCACAAGAACTGTCTTAGCGAAAGGCTTCTTGAGGGGAAAGCTGTAACTCTGTGAGATGATTTCACAGAACACAAAGAAGTTTCTCAGAAAGCTTCTTTCTCTTTGTTATCGGAGGATATTTCCTTTGGCCCTATAGTCTTCAAAGGGATCTGAAATATCTGTTCTCAGATTCCACAGAAATAAGGCTAGCAAAGAGATCCACGAAAAACAGATGTAACTCTGTGGGTGGAAGTCACACATCACAGAGCAGTTTCTGAGAAAGCTTCTTTCCAGATTTCATCTGAGGATATTTCCTTTTCCACCATAGCCCTCTATGGGCTTCCAAATATCTCTTTGCCAATTCCACGAGAACTGTCTTAGCGAAAGGCTTCTTGAGGGCAAAGCTGTAACTCTGTGAGATGATTTCACAGAACACAAAGAGGTTTCTCATAAAGCTTCTTTCTCTTTGCTATCGGAGGATATTTCCTTTGGCCCTATAGTCTTCAAAGGGATCCGAAATATCTGTTCTCAGATTCCACAGAAATAAGGCTAGCAAAGAGATCCACGAAATACAGATGTAACTCTCTGAGATGAATTAACAGAACACTAAGCAGTTTCTCAGAAAGCTTCTTTCCAGATTTCATCTGAGGATATTTCCTTTTTCACCATAGCCTTCTATGGGCTTCCAAATATCACCTTGCCAATTCCACGAGAACTGTCTTAGCGAAAGGCTTCTTGAGGGGAAAGCTGCAAATCTGTGAGATGATTTCACAGAACACAAAGAAGTTTCTCAGAAGGCTTCTCCCTCTTTGTTATCGGAGGATATTTCCTTTGGCCCCTTAGACTTTAAAGGGATCCGAAATATCTGTTCTCAGATTCCACAGAATTAAGGCTAGCAAAGAGATCCACGAAATATAGATGTAACTCTGTGAGATGAATTAACAGAACACTAAGCAGTTTCTCAGAAAGCTTCTTTCCAGATTTCATCTGAGGATATTTCCTTTTTCAGCATCGCCCTCTATGGGCTTCCAAATATCACTTTGTCAATTCCAAAAGAAATGTCTTAGCGAAAGGCTTCTTGAGGGGAAAGCTGTAACTCTGTGAGATGATTTCACAGAACACAAAGAATTTTCTCAGAAAGCTTCTTTCTCTTTGTTATCGGAGGATATTTCCTTTGGCCCTATACTCTTCAAAGGGATCCGAAATATCTGTTCTCAGATACCACAGAAATAAGGCTAGCAAAGAGATCCACGAAATACAGATGTAACTCTGTGGGTGGAAGTCACACATCACAGAGCAGTTTCTCAGAAAGCTTCTTTCCAGATTTCATCTGAGGATATTTCCTTTTTCACCATAGCCCTCTATGGGCTTCCAAATATCACTTTGCCAATTCAACAAGAACTGTCTTAGCGAAAGGCTTCCTGAGGGGAAAGCTGTAACTCTGTGAGATGATTTCACAGAACACAAAGAATTTTCTCAGAAAGCTTCTTTCTCTTTGTTATCGGAGGATATTTCCTTTGGCCCTATAGTCTTCAAAGGGATCTGAAATATCCGTTCACAGATTCCACAGAAATAAGGCTAGCAAAGAGATCCACGAAATATAGATGTAACTCTGTGAGATGAATTAAGAGAACACTAAGCAGTTTCTCAGAAAGCTGCTTTCCAGATTTCATCTGAGGATATTTCCTTTTTCACCATAGCCCTCTATGGGCTTCCAAATATCAGTTTGTCAATTCCACAAGAACTGTCTTAGCGAAAGGTTTCTTGAGGGGAAAGCTGTAACTCTGTGAGATGATTTCACAGAACACAAAGAAGTTTCTCAGAGCTTCTTTCTGTTTGTTATCGGAGGATATTTTCTTTGGCCCTATTGTCTTCAAAGGGATCCGAAATATCTGTTCTCAGATTCCACAGAAATAAGGCTAGCAAGGAGATCCACGAAATACAGATGTAACTCTGTGAGATGAATTAACAGAACACTAAGCAGTTTCTCAGAAAGCTTCTTTCCAGATTTCATCTGAGGATAGTACCTTTTTCACCATAGCCTTCTATGGGCTTCCAAATATCACCTTGCCAATTCCACGAGAACTGTCGTAGCGAAAGGCTTCTTGAGGGGAAAGCTGTAAATCTGTGAGATGATTTCACAGAACACAAAGAAGTTTCTCAGAAGGCTTCTTCCTCTTTGTTATCGGAGGATATTTCCTTTGGCCCCTTAGACTTTAAAGGGATCCGAAATATCTGTTCTCAGATTCCACAGAAATAAGGCTAGCAAAGAGATCCACGAAATATAGATGTAACTCTGTGAGATGAATTAACAGAACACTAAGCAGTTTCTCAGAAAGCTTCTTTCCAGATTTCATCTGAGGATATTTCCTTTTTCAGCATAGCCCTCTATGGGCTTCCAAATATCACTTTGTCTATTCCAAAAGAACTGTCTTAGCGAAAGGCTTCTTGAGGGGAAAGCTGTAACTCTGTGAGATGATTTCACAGAACACAAAGAATTTTCTCAGAAAGCTTCTTTCTCTTTGTTATCGGAGGATATTTCCTTTGGCCCTATACTCTTCAAAGGGATCCGAAATATCTGTTCTCAGATACCACAGAAATAAGGCTAGCAAAGAGATCCACGAAATACAGATGTAACTCTGTGGGTGGAAGTCACACATCACAGAGCAGTTTCTCAGAAAGCTTCTTTCCAGATTTCATCTGAGGATATTTCCTTTTTCACCATAGCCCTCTATGGGCTTCCAAATATCACTTTGCCAATTCAACAAGAACTGTCTTAGCGAAAGGCTTCTTGAGGGGAAAGCTGTAACTCTGTGAGATGATTTCACAGAACACAAAGAATTTTCTCAGAAAGCTTCTTTCTCTTTGTTATCGGAGGATATTTCCTTTGGCCCTATAGTCTTCAAAGGGATCCGAAATATCCGTTCACAGATTCCACAGAAATAAGGCTAGCAAAGAGATCCACGAAATATAGATGTAACTCTGTGAGATGAATTAAGAGAACACTAAGCAGTTTCTCAGAAAGCTGCTTTCCAGATTTCATCTGAGGATATTTCCTTTTTCACCATAGCCCTCTATGGGCTTCCAAATATCAGTTTGTCAATTCCACAAGAACTGTCTTAGCGAAAGGCTTCTTGAGGGGAAAGCTGTAACTCTGTGAGATGATTTCACAGAACACAAAGAAGTTTCTCAGAGCTTCTTTCTGTTTGTTATCGGAGGATATTTTCTTTGGCCCTATTGTCTTCAAAGGGATCCGAAATATCTGTTCTCAGATTCCACAGAAATAAGGCTAGCAAGGAGATCCACGAAATACAGATGTAACTCTGTGAGATGAATTAACAGAACACTAAGCAGTTTCTCAGAAAGCTTCTTTCCAGATTTCATCTGATGATAGTACCTTTTTCACCATAGCCTTCTATGGGCTTCCAAATATCACTTTGCCAATTCCACAAGAACTGTCTTAGCGAAAGGCTTCTTGAGGGGAAAGCTGTAACTCTGTGAGATGATTTCACAGAACACAAAGAGGTTTCTCAGAAAGCTTCTTTCTCTTTGTTATCGGAGGATATTTCCTTTGGCCCTATAGTCTTCAAAGGGATCCGAAATATCTGTTCTCAGATTCCACAGAAATAAGGCTAGCAAAGAGATCCACGAAATACAGATGTAACTCTGTGACATGAATTAACAGAACACTAAGAAGTTTCTCAGAATGTTTCTTTCCAGATTTCATCTGAGGATATTTCCTTTTTCACCATAGCCCTCTATGGGCTTCCAAATATCACTTTGCCCATCCCACAAGAACTGTCTTAGCGAAAGGCTTCTTGAGGGGAAAGCTGTAACTCTGTGAGATGATTTCACAGAACACAAACAGTTTTCCCAGAAAGCTTCTTTCTCTTTGTTATCGGAGGATATTTTCTTTGGCCCTATAGTCTTCAAAGGGATCCGAAATATCTGTTCTCAGATACCACAGAAATAAGGCTAGCAAAGAGATCCACGAAATACAGATGGAACTCTGTGGGTGGAAGTCACACATCACAGAGCAGTTTCTCAGAAAGCTTCTTTCCAGATTCCATCTAAGGATATTTCCTTTTCCACCATAGCCCTCTATGGGCTTCAAAATATCACTTTGCCAATTCCACAAGAACTGTCTTAGCGAAAGGCTTCTTGAGGGGAAAGCTGTAACTCTGTGAGATGATTTCACAGAACACAAAGTAGTTTCTCAGAAAGCTTCTTCCTCTTTGTTATCGGAGGATATTTCCTTTGGCCCCATAGACTTTAAAGGGATCCGAAATATCTGTTCTCAGATTCCACAGAAATAAGGCTAGCAAAGAGATTCACGAAATATAGATGTAACACTGTGCGATGAATTAAGAGAACACTAAGCAGTTTCTCAGAAAGCTGCTTTCCAGATTTCATCTGAGGATATTTCCTTTTTCAACATAGCCCTCTATGGGCTTCCAAAAATCAGTTTGTCAATTCCACAAGAACTGTCTTAGCGAAAGGCTTCTTGAGGGGAAAGCTGTAACTCTGTGAGATGATTTCACAGAACACAAAGAAGTTTCTCAGAGCTTCTTTCTCTTTGTTATCGGAGGATATTTTCTTTGGCCCTATAGTCTTCAAAGGGATCCGAAATATCTGTTCTCAGATTCCACAGAAATAAGGCTAGCAAAGAGATCCACGAAATACAGATGTAACTCTGTGAGATGAATTAACAGAACACTGAGCAGTTTCTCAGAAAGCTTCTTTCCAGATTTCATCTGAGGATATTTCCTTTTTCAGCATAGTCCTCTATGGGCTTCCAAATATCACTTTGTCAATTCCAAAAGAACTGTCTTAGCGAAAGGCTTCTTGAGGGGAAAGCTGTAACTCTGTGAGATGATTTCACAGAACACAAAGAATTTTCTCAGAAAGCTTCTTTCTCTTTGTTATCGGAGGATATTTCCTTTGGCCCTATAGTCTTCAAAGGGATCCGAAATATCTGTTCTCAAATTCCACAGAAATAAGGCTAGCAAAGAGATCCACGAAATACAGATGTAACTCTGTGGGTGGAAGTCACACATCACAGAGCAGTTTCTCAGAAAGCTTGTTTCCAGATTTCATCTGAGGATATTTCCTTTTTCACCATAGACCTCTATGGGCTTCTAAATATCACTTTGCCAATTCAACAAGAACTGTCTTAGCGAAAGGCATCTTGAGGGGAAAGCTGTAACTCTGTGAGATGATTTCACAGAACACAAAGAAGTTTCTCAGAAAGCTTCTTTCTCTTTGTTATCGGAGGATATTTCCTTTGGCCCTATAGTCTTCAAAGGGATCCGAAATATCTGTTCTCAGATTCCACAGAAATAAGGCTAGCAAAGAGATCCACGAAATACAGATGTAACTCTGTGAGATGAATTAACAGAACACTAAGCAGTTTCTCAGAAAGCTTCTTTCCAGATTCCATCTAATGATATTTCCTTTTTCACCATAGCCCTCTATGGGCTTCCAAATATCACTTTGCCAATTCCACGAGACTGTCTTAGCGAAAGGCTTCTTGAGGGGAAAGCTGTACCTCTCTGAGATGATTTCACAGAACACAAAGAAGTTTCTCAGAAAGCTTCTTTCTCTTTGTTATCGGAGGATATGTCCTTTGGCACTATAGTCTTCAAAGCGATCCGAAATATCTGTTCTCAGATTCCACAGAAATAAGGCTAGCAAAGAGATCCACGAAAAACAGATGTAACTCTGTGAGTGGAAGTCACACATCACAGAGCAGTTTCCCAGAAAGCTTCTTTCCAGATTTCATCTGAGGATATTTCCTTTTTCACCATAGCCCTCTATGGACTTCCAAATATCACTGTGCCAATTCCACAAGAACTGTCTTAGCGAAAGGCTTTTTGAGGGGAAAGCTGTAACTCTGTGAGATGATTTCACAGAACACAAAGAAGTTTCTCAGAAAGCTTCTTTCTCTTTGTTATCGGAGGATATTTCCTTTGGCCCTATAGTCTTCAAAGGGATCCGAAATATCTGTTCTCAGATTCCACAGAAATAAGGCTAGCAAAGTGATCCACGAAATACAGGTGTAACTCTGTGAGATGAATTAACAGAACACTAAGCAGTTTCTCAGAAAGCTTCTTTCCAGATTTCATCTGAGGATATTTCCTTTTTCACCATAGCCCTCTATGGGCTTCCAAATATCACTTTGCCAATTCCACGAGAACTGACTTAGCGAAAGGCTTCTTGAGGGAAAAGCTGTAACTCTGTGAGATGATTTCACAGAACACAAAGAAGTTTCTCAGAAAGCTTCTTTCAATTTGTTATCGGAGGATATTTCCTTTGGCCCTATAGTCTTCAAAGGGATCCGAAATATCTGTTCTCAGATTCCACAGAAATAAGGCTAACAAAGAGATCCAGGAAATACAGATGTAACTCTGTGAGATGAATTAACAGAACACTAAGCAGTTTCTCAGAAAGTTCTTTCCAGATTTCTTCTGAGGATATTTCCTTTTTCACCATAGCCCTCTATGGGCTTCCAAATATCACTTTGCCAATTCCACAAGAACTGTCTTAGCGAAAGGCTTCTTGAGGGGAAAGCTGTAACTCTGTGAGATGATTTCACAGAACACAAAGAAGTTTCTCAGAAAGCTTCTTTCTCTTTGTTATCGGAGGATATGTCCTTTGGCCCTATTGTCTTCAAAGGGATCCGAAATATCTGTTCTCAGATTCCACAGAAATAAGGCTTGCAAAGAGATACACGAAATACAGAGGTAACTTTGTGAGATGAATTAACAGAACACTAAGCAGTTTCTCAGAAATCTTCTTTCCAGATTTCATCTGAGGATATTTCCTTTTTCACCATAGCCCTCTATGGGCTTCCAAATATCACTTTTCCAATTCCACAAGAACTGTCTTAGCGAAAGGCTTCTTGAGGGGAAAGCTGTAACTCTGTGAGATGATTTCACAGAACACAAAGAAGTTTCTCAGAAAGCTTCTTTCTCTTTGTTATCGGAGGATATTTCCTTTGGCCCTATAGTCTTCAAAGGGATCTGAAATATCTGTTCTCAGATTCCACAGAAATAAGGCTAGCAAAGAGATCCACGAAATACAGATGTAACTCTGTGAGTGGAAGTCACACATCACAGAGCAGTTTCTCAGAAAGTTTCTTTCCAGATTTCATCTGAGGATATTTCCTTTTTCAACATAGCCCTCTATGGTCTTCCAAATATCACTTTGCCAATTCAACAAGAACTGTATTAGCGAAAGGCTTCTTGAGGGGAAAGCTGTAACTCTGTGAGATGATTTCAGAGAACACAAAGAAGTTTCGCAGAAAGCTTCTTTCTCTTTGTTATTGGAGGATATTTCCTTTGGCCCTATAGTGTTCAAAGGGATCCGAAATATCTGTTCTCAGATTCCACAGAAATAAGGCTAGCAAAGAGATCCACGAAAAACAGATGTAACTCTGTGGGTGGAAGTCACACATCACAGAGCAGTTTCTCAGAATGCTTCTTTCCAGATTTCATCTGAGGATATTTCGTTTTTCACCATAGCCCTCTATGGACTTCCAAATATCACTGTGCCAATTCCACAGGAACTGTCTTAGCGAAAGGCTTTTTGAGGGGAAAGCTGTTACTTTGTGAGATGATTTCACAGAACACAAAGAAGTTTCTCAGAAAGCTTCTTTCTCTTTTTTATCGGAGGATATTTCCTTTGGCCCTATAGTCTTCAAAGGGATCTGAAATATCTGTTCTCAGATTCCACAGAAATAAGGCTAGCAAAGAGAACCAGGAAATACAGATGTAACTCTGTGAGTGGAAGTCACACATCACAGAGCAGTTTCTCAGAAAGCTTCTTTCCAGATTTCATCTGAGGATATTTCCTTTTTCAACATAGCCCTCTATGGTCTTCCAAATATCACTTTGCCAATTCAACAAGAACTGTATTAGCGAAAGGCTTCTTAGGGGGAAAGCTGTAACTCTGTGAGATGATTTCAGAGAACACAAAGAAGTTTCGCAGAAAGCTTCTTTCTCTTTGTTATCGGAGGATATTTCCTTTGGCCCTATAGTCTTCAAAGGGATCCGAAATATCTGTTCTCAGATTCCACAGAAATAAGGCTAGCAAAGAGATCCACGAAAAACAGATGTAACTCTGTGGGTGGAAATCACACATCACAGAGCAGTTTCTCAGAAAGCTTCTTTCCAGATTTCATCTGAGGATATTTCCTTTTTCACCATAGCCCTCTAAGGACTTCCAAATATCACCGTGCCAATTCCACAGGAACTGTCTTAGCGAAAGGCTTTTTGAGGGGAAAGCTGTAACTTTGTGAGATGATTTCACAGAACACAAAGAAGTTTCTCAGAAAGCTTCTTTCTCTTTTTTATCGGAGGATATTTCCTTTGGCCCTATAGTCTTCAAAGGGTTCCGAAATATCTGTTTTCAGATTCCACAGAAATAAGGCTAGCAAAGAGATCCACGAAATACAGATGTAACTCTGTGAGATGAATTAACAAAACACTAAGCAGTTTCTCAGAAGGCTTCTTTCCAGATTTCATCTGAGGATATTTCCTTTTTCACCATAGCCCTCTATGGGCTTCCAAATATCACTTTGCCAATTCAACAAGAACTGTCTTAGCGAAAGGCTTCTTGAGGGGAAAGCTGTAACTCTGTGAGATGATATCACAGAACACAAAGAGGTTTCTCAGAAAGCTTCTTTCTCTTTGTTATCGGAGGATATTTCCTTTGGCCCTATAGTCTTCAAAGGGATCCGAAATATCTGTTCTCAGATTCCACAGAAATAAGGCTAGCAAAGTGATCCACGAAATACAGATGTAACTCTGTGAGGTGAATTAACTGAACACTAAGCAGTTTCTCAGAAAGCTTCTCTCCAGATTTCATCTGAGGATATTTCCTTTTTCACCATAGCCCTCTATGGGCTTCCAAATATCACTTTGCCAATTCCACGAGAACTGACTTAGTGAAAGGCTTCTTGAGGGGAAAGCTGTAACTCTGTGAGATGATTTCACAGAACACAAAGAAGTTTCTCAGAAAGCTTCTTTCAATTTGTTATCGGAGGATATTTCCTTTGGCCCTATAGTCTTCAAAGGGATCCGAAATATCTGTTCTCAGATTCCACAGAAATAAGGCTAACAAAGAGATCCAGGAAATACAAATGTAACTCTGTGAGATGAATTAACAGAACACTAAGCAGTTTCTCAGAAAGTTCTTTCCAGATTTCTTCTGAGGATATTTCCTTTTTCACCATAGCCATCTATGGGCTTCCAAATATCACTTTGCCAATTCCACAAGAACTGTCTTAGCGAAAGGCTTCTTGAGGGGAAAGCTGTAACTCTGTGAGATGATTTCACAGAACACAAAGAAGTTTCTCAGAAAGCTTCTTTCTCTTTGTTATCGGAGGATATGTCCTTTGGCCCTATAGTCTTCAAAGGGATCTGAAATATCTGTTCTCAGATTCCACAGAAATAAGGATATCAAAGAGATCCACGAAAAACAGATGTAAATCTGTGAGTGGAAGTCACACATCACAGAGCAGTTTCTCAGAAAGCTTCCTTCCAGATTTCATCTGAGTATATTTCCTTTTTCACCATAGCCCTCAATGGGCATGGAAATATCACTTTGCCAATTCCACAAGAACTGTCTTAGCGAAGGGCTTCTTGAGGAGAAAGCTGAAACTCTGTGAGATGATTTCACAGAACACAAAGAAGTTCCTCAGAAAGCTTCTTTCTCTTTTTTATCGGAGGATATTTCCTTTGGCCCTATAGTCTTCAAAGGGATCCGAAATATCTGTTCTCAGATTCCACAGAAATAAGGCTAGCAAAGAGATCCACGAAATACAGGTTTAACTCTGTGAGATGAATTAACAGAACACTAAGCAGTTTCTCAGAAAGCTTCTTTCCAGATTTCATCAGAGGATATTTCCTTTTTCAAAATTGCCCTCTATGGGCTTCCAAATATCACTTTGCCAATTCAACAAGAACTGTCTTAGCGAAAGGCTTCTTGAGGGGAAAGCTGTAACTCTGTGAGATGATTTCACAGAACACAAAGAAGTTTCTCAGAAAGCTTCTTTCTCTTTGTTATCGGAGGATATTTCCTTTGGCCCTATTGTCTTCAAAGGGATCCGAAATATCTGTTCTCAGATTCCACAGAAATAAGGCTAGCAAGGAGATCCACGAAATACAGGTGTAACTCTGTGAGATGAATTAACAGAACACTAAGCAGTTTCTCAGAAAGCTTCTTTCCAGATTTCATCTGAGGATATTTCCTTTTTCACCATAGCCCTCTATGGGCTTCCAAATATCACTTTGCCAATTCCACAAGAACTGTCTTAGCGAAAGGCTTCTTGAGGGGAAAGCTGTAACTCTGTGAGATGATTTCACAGAACACAAAGAAGTTTCTCAGAAAGCTTCTTTCTCTTTGTTATCGGAGGATATTTCCTTTGGCCCTATAGTCTTCAAAGGGATCTGAAATATCTGTTCTCAGATTCCACAGAAATAAGGCTAGCAAAGAGATCCACGAAAAACAGATGTAACTCTGTGAGTGGAAGTGACACATCACAGAGCAATTTTTCAGAAAGCGTCTTTCCAGATTTCATCTGAGGATATTTCCTTTTTCAAAATAGCCCTCTATGGGCTTCCAAATATCAGTTTGTCAATTCCAAAAGAACTGTCTTAGCGAAAGGCTTCTTGAGGGGAAAGCTGTAACTCTGTGAGATGATTTCACAGAACACAAAGATGTTTCTCAGAAAGCTTCTTTCTCTTTGTTATCGGAGGATATTTCCTTTGGCCCTATAGTCTTCAAAGGGATCCGAAATATCTGTTCTCAGATTCCACAGAAATAAGGCTAGCAAAGAGATCCACGAAATACAGGTTTAACTCTGTGAGATGAATTACCAGAACACTAAGCAGTTTCTCAGAAAGCTTCTTTCCAGATTTCATCTGAGGATATTTCCTTTTTCAAAATTGCCCTCTATGGGCTTCGAAATATCACTTTGCCAATTCCACAAGAACTGTCTTAGCGAAAGGCTTCTTGAGGGGAAAGCTGTAACTCTGTGAGATGCTTTCACAGAACACAAAGAAGTTTCTCAGGAAGCTTCTTTCTCTTTGTTATCGGAGGATATTTCCTTTGGCCCTATTGTCTTCAAAGGGATCCGAAATATCTGTTCTCAGATTCCCCAGAAATAAGGCTAGCAAAGAGATCCACGAAATACAGATGTAACTCTGTGGGTGGAAGTCACACATCACAGAGCAGTTTCTCAGAAAGCTTCTTTCCAGAGTTCATCTGAGGATATTTCCTTTTTCACCATAGCCCTCTATGGGCTTCCAAATATCACTTTGCCAATTCCAGAAGAACTGTCTTAGCGAAAGGCTTTTTGAGGGGAAAGCTGTAACTCTGTGAGATGATTTCACAGAACACAAAGAAGTTTCTCAGAAATCTTCTTTCTCTTTGTTATCGGAGGATATTTCCTTTGGCCCTATAGTCTTCAAAGATTTCCGAAATATCTGTTCTCAGATTCCACAGGAATAAGGCTAGCAAAGAGATCCACGAAATACAGATGTAACTCTGTGAGATGAATTAACAAAACACTAAGCAGATTCTCAGAAAGCTTCTTTCCAGAATTCATCTGAGGATATTTCCTATTTCACCGTAGCCCTCTATGGGCTTCCAAATATCACTTTGCCTATTCCTCAAGAACTGTCTTAGCGAAAGGCTTCTTGAGGGGAAAGCTGAAACTCTGTGAGATGATTTCACAGAACACAAAGAAGTTCCTCAGAAAGCTTCTTTCTCTTTCTTATCGGAGGATATTTCCTTTGGCCCTATAGTCTTCATAGGGATCCGAAATATCTGTTCTCAGATTCCACAGAAATAAGGCTAGCAAAGAGATCCACGAAATACAGGTTTAACTCTGTGAGATGAAATAACAGAACACTAAGCAGTTTCTCAGAAAGCTTCTTTCCAGATTTCATCTAAGGATATTTCCTTTTTCAAAATAGCCCTCTATGGGCTTAAAAATATTACTTTGTCAATTCCAAAAGAACTGTCTTAGGGAAAGGCTTCTTGAGGGGAAAGCTGTAACTCTGTGAGATGATTTCACAGAACACAAAGATGTTTCTCAGAAAGCTTCTTTCTCTTTGTTATCGGAGGATATTTCCTTTGGCCCTATAGTCTTCAAAGGGATCCGAAATATCTGTTCTCAGATTTCACAGAAAAAAGGCTAGCGAAGAGTTCCACGAAATACAGATGTAACTCTGTGAGATGAATTAACAGAACACTAAGCAGTTTCTCAGAAAGCTTCTTTCCAGATTTCATCTGAGGATATTTCCTTTTTCACCACAGCCCTCTATAGGCTTCCAAATATCACTTTGCCAATTCCACAAGAACGGTCTTAGCGAAAGGCTCTTGAGGGGAAACCTGTAACTCTGTGAGATGATTTCACAGAACACAAAGAAGTTTCTCAAAAAGCTTCTTCCTCTTTGTTATCGGAGGATATTTCCTTTGGCCCCATAGACTTTAAAGGGATCAGAAATATCTGTTCCCAGATTCCACAGAAATAAGGCTAGCAAAGAAATCCACAAAATATAGATGTAACTCTGTGAGATGAATTAACAGAACACTAAGCAGTTTCTCAGAAAGCTTCTTTCCAGATTTCATCTGAGGATATTTCCTTTTTCAGCATAGCCCTCTATGGGCTTCCAAATATCACTTTGTCAATTCCACAAGAACAGTCTTAGCGAAAGGTTTCTTGAGGGGAAAGCTGTAACTCTGTGAGATGATTTCACAGAACACAAAGAAGTTTCTCAGAGCTTCTTTCTCTTTGTTATCGGAGGATATTTTCTTTGGCCCTATAGTCTTCAAAGGGATCCGAAATATCTGTTCTCAGATTCCACAGAAATAAGGCTAGCAAAGAGATCCACGAAAAAGAGATGTAACTCTGTGAGATGAATTAACGGAACACTAAGCAGTTTCTCAGAAAGCTTCTTTCCAGATTTCATCTGAGGATATTTACTTTTTCACCATAGCCCTCTATGGGCTTCCAAATATCACTTTGCCAATTCCACGAGAACTGTCTTAGCGAAAGGCTTCTTGAGGGGAAAGCTTTAACTCTATGGCATGATTTCATAGACCACAAAGAAGTTTCTCAGAAAGCTTCTTTCTCTTTGTTATCGGAGGGTATTTCCTTTGACCCTATAGACTTCAAAGGGATCCGAAATATCTGTTCTCAGATTCCACAGAAATAAGGCTAGCAAAGAGATCCACGAAATACAGATGTAACTCTGTGAGATGAATTAACAGAACACTAAGCAGTTTCTCAGAAAGCTTCTTTCCAGATTTCATCGAGGATATTTCCATTTTCACCATAGCCCTCTATGGGCTTCCAAATATCACTTTGCCAATTCCACAAGAACTGTCTTAGCGAAAGGCTTCTTGAGGAGAAAGCTGTAACTCTGTGAGATGATTTCACAGAACACAAAGAAGTTTCTCAGAAAGCTTCTTTCTCTTTCTTATCGGAGGATATTTCCTTTGGCCCTATAGACTTTAAAGGGATCCGAAATATCTGTTCTCAGAGCCCACAGAAATAAGGCTAGCATAGAGATCCACGAAATATAGATGTAACTCTGTGAGATGAATTAACAGAACACTAAGCAGTTTCTCAGAAAGCTTCTTTCCAGATTTCATCTGAGGATATTTCCTTTTTCACCATAGCCCTCTAAGGGCTTCCAAATATCTCTTTGCCAATTCCACGAGAACTGTCTTAGCGAAAGGCTTCTTGAGGGGAAAGCTGTAACTCTGTGAGATGATTTCACAGAACCAAAGAAGTTTCTCAGAAGGCTTCTTTCTCTTTGTTATCGGAGGATATTTCCTTTGGCCCTATAGTCTTCAAAGGGATCCGAAATATCTGTTCTCAGATTCCACAGAAATAAGGCTAGCAAAGAGATCCAGGAAATACAGATGTAACTCTGTGAAATGAATTAACAGAACACTAAGCAGTTTCTCCGAAAGCTTCTTTCCAGATTTCATCTGAGGATATTTCCTTTTTCACCATAGCCTTCTATGGGCTTCCAAATATCACTTTGCCAATTCCACAAGAACTGTCGTAGCGAAAGGCTTCTTGAGGGGAAAGCTGTAACTCTGTGAGATGATTTCACAGAACCAAACAAGTTTCTCAGAAGGCTTCTTTCTCTTTGTTATAGGAGGATATTTCCTTTGGCCCTACAGTCTTCAAAGGGATCCGAAATATCTGTTCTCAGATTCCACAGAAATAAGGCTAGCAAAGAGATCCACGAAATACAGATGTAACTCTGTGAGATGAATTAAAAAAACACTAAGCCGTTTCTCAGAAAGCTTCTTTCCAGATTTCATCTGAGGATATTTCCTTTTTCACCAAAGCCCTCTATGGGCTTCCAAATATCACTTTGCCAATTCCACAAGAACTGTCTTAGAGAAAGGCTTCTTGAGGGGAAAGCTGTAACTCTGTGAGATGATTTCACAGAACACAAAGAAGTTTCTCAGAAAGCTTCTTTCTCTTTGTTATCGGAGGATATTTCCTTTGGCCCTATAGTCTTCAAAGGGATCCGAAATATCTGTTCTCAGATTCCACAGAAATAAGTCTAGCAAAGTGATCCACGACATACAGGTGTAACTCTGTGAGATGAATTAACAGAACACTAAGCAGTTTCTCAGAAAGCTTCTTTCCAGATTTCATCTGAGGATATTTCCTTTTTCACCATAGCCCTCTATGGGCTTCCAAATATCACTTTGCCAATTCCACGAGAACTGTCTTAGCGAAAGGCTTCTTGAGGGGAAAGCTGTAACTCTGTGAGATGATTTCACAGAACACAAAGAAGTTTCTCAGAAAGCTTCTTTCTCTTTGTTATCGGAGGATATTTCCTTTGACCCTATAGTCTTCAAAGGGATCCGAAATATCTGTTCTCAGATTCCACAGAAATAAGGCTAACAAAGAGATCCACGAAATACAGATGTAACTCTGCGAGATGAATTAACAGAACACTAAGCAATTTCTCAGAAAGCTGCTTTCCAGATTTCTTCTGATGATATTTCCTTTTTCACCATAGCCCTCTATGGGCTTTCAAATATCACTTTGCCAATTCCACAAGAACTGTCTTAGCGAAAGGCTTCTTGAGGGGAAAGCTGTAACTCTGTGAGATGATTTCACAGAACACAAAGAAGTTTCTCAGAAAGCTTCTTTCTCTTTGTTATCGGAGGATATGTCCTTTGGCCCTATAGTCTTCAAAGGGATCCGAAATATCTGTTCTCAGATTCCACATAAATAAGGCTAGCAAAGACATCCACGAAATACTGGTGTAACTCTGTAATATGAATTAACAGAACACTAAGCAGTTTCTCAGAAAGCTTCTTTCCAGATTTCATCTGAGGATAATTCCTTTTTCACCATAGCCCTCTATGGGCTTCCAAATATCACTTTGCCAATTCCACAAGAACTGTCTTAGCGAAAGGCTTCTTGAGGGGAAAGCTGTAACTCTGTGAGATGATTTCACAGAACACAAAGAAGATTCTCAGAAAGCTTCTTTCTCTTTCTTATCGGAGGATATTTCCTTGGCCCTATAGTCTTCAAAGGGATCCGAAATATCTGTTCTCAGATTCCACAGAAATAAGGCTAGCAAAGAGATCCACGAAATACAGAGGTAACTCTGTGAGATGAATAGACAGAACACTAAGCAGTTTCTCAGAAAACTTCTTTCCAGATTTCATCTGAGGATATTTCCTTTTTCACCATAGCCCTCTATGGGCTTTCAAATATCACTTTGCCAATTCCACAAGTACTGTCTTAGCGAAAGGCTTCTTGAGGGGAAAGCTGTAACTCTGTGAGATGATTTCACAGAACACAAAGAAGTTTCTCAGAAAGCTTCTTTCTCTTTGTTATCGGAGGATATTTCCTTTGGCCCTATAGTCTTCGAAGGGATCCGAAATATCTGTTCTCAGATTCCACAGAAATAAGGCTAGCAAAGAGATCCACGAAATACAGATGTAACTCTGTGAGATGAATTAACAGAACACTAAGCAGTTTCTCAGAAAGCTTCTTTACAGATTTCATCTGAGGATATTTCCTTTTTCACCATAGCCCTCTATGGGCTTCCAAATATCACTTTTCCAATTCCACGAGAACTGTCTTAGCGAAAGGCTTCTTGAGGGGAAAGCTGTAACTCTGTGAGATAATTTCACAGAACACAAAGAAGTTTCTCAGAAAGCTTCTTTCTCTTTGTTATCGGAGGATATTTCCTTTGGCCCTATTGTCTTCAAAGGGATCCGAAATATCTGTTCTCAGATTCCACAGAAATAACGCTAGCAAAGTGATCCACGAAATACATAGGTAACTCTGTGAGATGAATTAACGGAACACTAAGCAGTTTCTCCGAAAGCTTCTTTCCAGATTTCATCTGAGGATATTTCCTTTTTCACCATAGCCCTCTATGGGCTTCCAAATATCACTTTGCCAATTCCACAAGAACTGTCTTAGCGAAAGGCTTCTTGAGGGGAAAGCTGTAACTCTGTGAGATGATTTCACAGAACACAAATAAGTTTCTCAGAAAGCTTCTTTCTCTTTGTTATCGGAGGATATTTCCTTTGGCCCTATAGTCTTCAAAGGGATCCGAAATATCTGTTCTCAGATTCCACAGAAATAAGGCTAGCGAAGAGATCCACGAAATACTGGTGTAACTCTGTGATATGAATTAACAGAACACTAAGCAGTTTCTCAGAAAGCTTCTTTCCAGATTTCATCTGAGGATAATTCCTTTTTCACCATAGCCCTCTATGGGCTTCCAAATATCACTTTGTCAATTCCACGAGAACTGTCTTAGCGAAAGGCTTCTTGAGGGGAAAGCTGTAACTCTGTGAGATGATTTCACAGAACACAAAGAAGTTTCTCAGAAAGCTTCTTCCTCTTTGTTATCGGAGGATATTTCCTTTGGCCCCTAGACTTTAAAGGGATCCGAAATATCTGTTCTCAGATTCCACAGAAATAAGGCTAGCAAAGAGATCCACGAAATATAGATGTAACTCTGTGAGATGAATTAACAGAACACTAAGCAGTTTCTCAGAAAGCTTCTTTCCAGATTTCATCTGAGGATATTTCCTTTTTCAGCATAGCCCTCTATGGGCTTCCAAATATCACTTTGTCAATTCCACAAGAACTGTCTAAGCGAAATGTTTCTTGAGGGGAAAGCTGTAACTCTGTGAGATGATTTCACAGAACACAAAGAAGTTTCTCAGAGCTTCTTTCTCTTTGTTATCGGAGGATATTTTCTTTGGCCCTATAGTCTTCAAAGGGATCCGAAATATCTGTTCTCAGATTCCACCGAAATAAGGCTAGCAAAGAGATCCACGAAATACAGATGTAACTCTGTGAGATGAATTAACGGAACACTAAGCAGTTTCTCAGAAAGCTTCTTTCAAGATTTCATCTGAGGATATTTCCTTTTTCACCATAGCCCTCTATGGGCTTCAAAATATCACTTTGCCAATTCCACGAGAACTGTCTTAGCGAAAGGCTTCTTGAGGGGAAAGCTGTAACTCTGTGAGATGATTTCACAGAACACAAAGAAGTTTCTCAGAAAGCTTCTTTCTCTTTGTTATCGGAGGATATGTCCTTTGACCCTATAGTCTTCAAAGGGATCCGAAATATCTGTTCTCAGATTCCACAGAAATAAGGCTAGCAAAGAGATCCACGAAATACAGATGTAACTCTGTGAGATGAATTAAGAGAACACTAAGCAGTTTCTCAGAAAGCTTCTTTCCAGATTTCATCGAGGATATTTCCATTTTCACCATAGCCCTCTATGGGCTTCCAAATATCACTTTGTCAATTCCACAAGAACTGTCTTAGCGAAAGGTTTCTTGAGGGGAAAGCTGTCACTCTGTGAGATGATTTCACAGAACACAAAGAAGTTTCTCTGAAAGCTTCTTTCTCTTTGTTAACGTGGGATATTTCCGTTGGCCCTATAGACTTTAAATGGATCCGAAATATCTGTTCTCAGATTCCACAGAAATAAGGCTAACAAACAGATCCACGAAGTACAGATGTAACTCTGTGAGTGGAAGTCACATATCACAGAGTAGTTTCTCAGATAGCTTCTTTCCAGATTTCATCTGAGGATATTTCCTTTTTCACCATAGCCCTCTATGGGCTTCCAAATATCACTTTGCCAATTCCACAAGAACTGTCTTAACGAAAGGCTTCTTGAGGGAAAAGCTGTAACTCTGTGAGATGATTTCCAGAACACAAAGAAGTTTCTCAGAAAGCTTCTTTCTCTTTGTTATCGGAGGATATTTCCTTTGGCCCTATAGTCCTCGAAGGGATTCGAAATATCTGTTCTCAGATTCCACAGAAATAAAGCTAGCAAAGAGATGCACGAAATACAGATGTAACTCTGTGAGATGTATTAACAGAACCCTAAGCAGTTTCTCAGAAATCTTCTTTCCAGATTTCATCTGAGGATATTTCCTTTTTCACCATAGCTCTCTATGGGCTTCCAAATATCACTTTGCCAATTCCACAAGAACTGTCTTAGCGAAAGGCTTCTTGAGGGGAAAGCTGTAACTCTGTGAGATGATTTCACAGAACACAAAGAAGTTTCTCAGAAAGCTTCTTTCTCTTTGTTATCGGAGGATATTTCCTTTGGCCCTATAGACTTGAAAGGGGTCCGAAATATCTGTTCTCAGATTGCACAGAAATAAGGCTAACAAAGAGATCCACGAAATTCAGATGTAACTCTGTGAGTGGAAGTCACACATCACAGAGCACTTTCTCAGAAAACTTCTTTGCAGATTTCATCTGAGGATATTTCCTTTTTCACCATAGCCCTCTATGGGCTTGCAAATATCACTTTGCCAATTCCACAAGAACTGCCTTAGCGATAGGCTTCTTGAGGGGAAAGCTGTAACTCTGTGAGATGATTTCACAGAACACAAAGAAGTTTCTCAGAAAGCTTCTTTCTCTGTGTTATCGGAGGATATTTCCTTTGGCCCTATAGTCTTCAAAGGGATCCGAAATATCTGTTCTCAGATTCCACAGAAATAAGGCTGGCAAAGAGATCCACGAAATACAGATGTAACTCTGTGAGTGGAAGTCACACATCACAGAGCAGTTTCTCAGAAAGCTTCTTTCCAGATTTCATCTGAGGATATTTCCTTTTTCACCATAGCCCTCTATGGGCTTCCAAATATCTCTTTGCCAATTCCACGAGAACTGTCTTAGCGAAAGGCTTCTTGAGGGGAAAGCTGTAACTCTGTGAGATGATTTCACAGAACCAAAGAAGTTTCTCAGAAGGCTTCTTTCTCTTTGTTATCGGAGGATATTTCCTTTGGCCCTATAGTCTTCAAAGGGATCCGAAATATCTGTTCTCAGATTCCACAGAAATAAGGCTAGCAAAGAGATCCAGGAAATACAGATGTAACTCTGTGAAATGAATTAACAGAACACTAAGCAGTTTCTCCGAAAGCTTCTTTCCAGATTTCATCTAAGGATATTTCCTTTTTCACCATAGCCTTCTATGGGCTTCCAAATATCACTTTGCCAATTCCACAAGAACTGTCGTAGCGAAAGGCTTCTTGAGGGGAAAGCTGTAACTCTGTGAGATGATTTCACAGAACCAAACAAGTTTCTCAGAAGGCTTCTTTCTCTTTGTTATCGGAGGATATGTCCTTTGGCCCTATAGTCTTCAAAGGGATCCGAAATATCTGTTCTCAGATTCCACATAAATAAGGCTAGCAAAGACATCCACGAAATACTGGTGTAACTCTGTAATATGAATTAACAGAACACTAAGCAGTTTCTCAGAAAGCTTCTTTCCAGATTTCATCTGAGGATAATTCCTTTTTCACCATAGCCCTCTATGGGCTTCCAAATATCACTTTGCCAATTCCACAAGAACTGTCTTAGCGAAAGGCTTCTTGAGGGGAAAGCTGTAACTCTGTGAGATGATTTCACAGAACACAAAGAAGTTTCTCAGAAAGCTTCTTTCTCTTTCTTATCGGAGGATATTTCCTTGGCCCTATAGTCTTCAAAGGGATCCGAAAAATCTGTTCTCAGATTCCACAGAAATAAGGCTAGCAAAGTCATCCACGAAATACAGATGTAACTCTGTGAGATGAATTAACAGAACACTAAGCAGTTTCTCAGAAAGCTTCTTTCCAGATTTCATCTGAGGATATTTCCTTTTTCACCCTACCCCTCTATGGGTTTCCAAATATCACTTTGCCAATTCCACGAGAACTGTCTTAGCGAAAGGCTTCTTGAGGGGAAAGCTGTAACTCTGTGAGATGATTTCACAGAACACAAAGAAGTTTCTCAGAAAGCTTCTTTCTCTTTGTTATCGGAGGATATTTCCTTTGACCCTATAGTCTTCAAAGGGATCGGAAATATCTGTTCTCAGATTCCACAGAAATAAGGCTAACAAAGAGATCCACGAAATACAGATGTAACTCTGCGAGATGAATTAACAGAACACTAAGCAATTTCTCAGAAAGCTGCTTTCCAGATTTCTTCTGATGATATTTCCTTTTTCACCATAGCCCTCTATGGGCTTTCAAATATCACTTTGCCAATTCCACAAGAACTGTCTTAGCGAAAGGCTTCTTGAGGGGAAAGCTGTAACTTTGTGAGATGATTTCACAGAACACAAAGAAGTTTCTCAGAAAGCTTCTATCTCTTTGTTATCGGAGGATATGTCCTTTGGCCCTATAGTCTTCAAAGGGATCCGAAATATCTGTTCTCAGATTCCACATAAATAAGGCTAGCAAAGACATCCACGAAATACTGGTGTAACTCTGTAATATGAATTAACAGAACACTAAGCAGTTTCTCAGAAAGCTTCTTTCCAGATTTCATCTGAGGATAATTCCTTTTTCACCATAGCCCTCTATGGGCTTCCAAATATCACTTTGCCAATTCCACAAGAACTGTCTTAGCGAAAGGCTTCTTGAGGGGAAAGCTGTAACTCTGTAAGATGATTTCACAGAACACAAAGAAGATTCTCAGAAAGCTTCTTTCTCTTTCTTATCGGAGGATATTTCCTTGGCCCTATAGTCTTCAAAGGGATCCGAAATATCTGTTCTCAGATTCCACAGAAATAAGGCTAGCAAAGAGATCCACGAAATACAGAGGTAACTCTGTGAGATGAATAGACAGAACACTAAGCAGTTTCTCAGAAAACTTCTTTCCAGATTTCATCTGAGGATATTTCCTTTTTCACCATAGCCCTCTATGGGCTTCCAAATATCACTTTGCCAATTCCACAAGTACTGTCTTAGCGAAAGGCTTCTTGAGGGGAAAGCTGTAACTCTGTGAGATGATTTCACAGAACACAAAGAAGTTTCTCAGAAAGCTTCTTTCTCTTTGTTATCGGAGGATATTTCCTTTGGCCCTATAGTCTTCGAAGGGATCCGAAATATCTGTTCTCAGATTCCACAGAAATAAGGCTAGCAAAGAGATCCACGAAATACAGATGTAACTCTGTGAGATGAATTAACAGAACACTAAGCAGTTTCTCAGAACGCTTCTTTACAGATTTCATCTGAGGATATTTCCTTTTTCACCATAGCCCTCTATGGGCTTCCAAATATCACTTTTCCAATTCCACGAGAACTGTCTTAGCGAAAGGCTTCTTGAGGGGAAAGCTGTAACTCTGTGAGATAATTTCACAGAACACAAAGAAGTTTCTCAGAAAGCTTCTTTCTCTTTGTTATCGGAGGATATTTCCTTTGGCCCTATTGTCTTCAAAGGGATCCGAAATATCTGTTCTCAGATTCCACAGAAATAACGCTAGCAAAGTGATCCACGAAATACATAGGTAACTCTGTGAGATGAATTAACGGAACACTAAGCAGTTTCTCCGAAAGCTTCTTTCCAGATTTCATCTGAGGATATTTCCTTTTTCACCATAGCCCTCTATGGGCTTCCAAATATCACTTTGCCAATTCCACAAGAACTGTCTTAGCGAAAGGCTTCTTGAGGGGAAAGCTGTAACTCTGTGAGATGATTTCACAGAACACAAATAAGTTTCTCAGAAAGCTTCTTTCTCTTTGTTATCGGAGGATATTTCCTTTGGCCCTATAGTCTTCAAAGGGATCCGAAATATCTGTTCTCAGATTCCACAGAAATAAGGCTAGCGAAGAGATCCACGAAATACTGGTGTAACTCTGTGATATGAATTAACAGAACACTAAGCAGTTTCTCAGAAAGCTTCTTTCCAGATTTCATCTGAGGATAATTCCTTTTTCACCATAGCCCTCTATGGGCTTCCAAATATCACTTTGTCAATTCCACGAGAACTGTCTTAGCGAAAGGCTTCTTGAGGGGAAAGCTGTAACTCTGTGAGATGATTTCACAGAACACAAAGAAGTTTCTCAGAAAGCTTCTTCCTCTTTGTTATCGGAGGATATTTCCTTTGGCCCCTAGACTTTAAAGGGATCCGAAATATCTGTTCTCAGATTCCACAGAAATAAGGCTAGCAAAGAGATCCACGAAATATAGATGTAACTCTGTGAGATGAATTAACAGAACACTAAGCAGTTTCTCAGAAAGCTTCTTTCCAGATTTCATCTGAGGATATTTCCTTTTTCAGCATAGCCCTCTATGGGCTTCCAAATATCACTTTGTCAATTCCACAAGAACTGTCTAAGCGAAATGTTTCTTGAGGGGAAAGCTGTAACTCTGTGAGATGATTTCACAGAACACAAAGAAGTTTCTCAGAGCTTCTTTCTCTTTGTTATCGGAGGATATTTTCTTTGGCCCTATAGTCTTCAAAGGGATCCGAAATATCTGTTCTCAGATTCCACAGAAATAAGGCTAGCAAAGAGATCCACGAAATACAGATGTAACTCTGTGAGATGAATTAACGGAACACTAAGCAGTTTCTCAGAAACCTTCTTTCAAGATTTCATCTGAGGATATTTCCTTTTTCACCATAGCCCTCTATGGGCTTCAAAATATCACTTTGCCAATTCCACGAGAACTGTCTTAGCGAAAGGCTTCTTGAGGGGAAAGCTGTAACTCTGTGAGATGATTTCACAGAACACAAAGAAGTTTCTCAGAAAGCTTCTTTCTCTTTGTTATCGGAGGATATGTCCTTTGACCCTATAGTCTTCAAAGGGATCCGAAATATCTGTTCTCAGATTCCACAGAAATAAGGCTAGCAAAGAGATCCACGAAATACAGATGTAACTCTGTGAGATGAATTAACAGAACACTAAGCAGTTTCTCAGAAAGCTTCTTTCCAGATTTCATCGAGGATATTTCCATTTTCACCATAGCCCTCTATGGGCTTCCAAATATCACTTTGTCAATTCCACAAGAACTGTCTTAGCGAAAGGTTTCTTGAGGGGAAAGCTGTCACTCTGTGAGATGATTTCACAGAACACAAAGAAGTTTCTCTGAAAGCTTCTTTCTCTTTGTTAACGTGGGATATTTCCGTTGGCCCTATAGACTTTAAATGGATCCGAAATATCTGTTCTCAGATTCCACAGAAATAAGGCTAACAAACAGATCCACGAAGTACAGATGTAACTCTGTGAGTGGAAGTCACATATCACAGAGTAGTTTCTCAGATAGCTTCTTTCCAGATTTCATCTGAGGATATTTCCTTTTTCACCATAGCCCTCTATGGGCTTCCAAATATCACTTTGCCAATTCCACAAGAACTGTCTTAACGAAAGGCTTCTTGAGGGAAAAGCTGTAACTCTGTGAGATGATTTCCAGAACACAAAGAAGTTTCTCAGAAAGCTTCTTTCTCTTTGTTATCGGAGGATATTTCCTTTGGCCCTATAGTCCTCGAAGGGATTCGAAATATCTGTTCTCAGATTCCACAGTAATAAAGCTAGCAAAGAGATGCACGAAATACAGATGTAACTCTGTGAGATGTATTAACAGAACCCTAAGCAGTTTCTCAGAAATCTTCTTTCCAGATTTCATCTGAGGATATTTCCTTTTTCACCATAGCCCTCTATGGGCTTGCAAATATCACTTTGCCAATTCCACAAGAACTGTCTTAGCGAAAGGCTTCTTGAGGGGAAAGCTGTAACTCTGTGAGATGATTTCACAGAACACAAAGAAGTTTCTCAGAAAGCTTCTTTCTCTTTGTTATCGGAGGATATTTCCTTTGGCCCTATAGACTTGAAAGGGGTCCGAAATATCTGTTCTCAGATTGCACAGAAATAAGGCTAACAAAGAGATCCACGAAATTCAGATGTAACTCTGTGAGTGGAAGTCACACATCACAGAGCACTTTCTCAGAAAACTTCTTTCCAGATTTCATCTGAGGATATTTCCTTTTTCACCATAGCCCTCTATGGGCTTGCAAATATCACTTTGCCAATTCCACAAGAACTGCCTTAGCGATAGGCTTCTTGAGGGGAAAGCTGTAACTCTGTGAGATGATTTCACAGAACACAAAGAAGTTTCTCAGAAAGCTTCTTTCTCTGTGTTATCGGAGGATATTTCCTTTGGCCCTATAGTCTTCAAAGGGATCCGAAATATCTGTTCTCAGATTCCACAGAAATAAGGCTGGCAAAGAGATCCACGAAATACAGATGTAACTCTGTGAGTGGAAGTCACACATCACAGAGCAGTTTCTCAGAAAGCTTCTTTCCAGATTTCATCTGAGGATATTTCCTTTTTCACCATAGCCCTCTATGGGCTTCCAAATATCTCTTTGCCAATTCCACGAGAACTGTCTTAGCGAAAGGCTTCTTGAGGGGAAAGCTGTAACTCTGTGAGATGATTTCACAGAACCAAAGAAGTTTCTCAGAAGGCTTCTTTCTCTTTGTTATCGGAGGATATTTCCTTTGGCCCTATAGTCTTCAAAGGGATCCGAAATATCTGTTCTCAGATTCCACAGAAATAAGGCTAGCAAAGAGATCCAGGAAATACAGATGTAACTCTGTGAAATGAATTAACAGAACACTAAGCAGTTTCTCCGAAAGCTTCTTTCCAGATTTCATCTAAGGATATTTCCTTTTTCACCATAGCCTTCTATGGGCTTCCAAATATCACTTTGCCAATTCCACAAGAACTGTCGTAGCGAAAGGCTTCTTGAGGGGAAAGCTGTAACTCTGTGAGATGATTTCACAGAACCAAACAAGTTTCTCAGAAGGCTTCTTTCTCTTTGTTATCGGAGGATATGTCCTTTGGCCCTATAGTCTTCAAAGGGATCCGAAATATCTGTTCTCAGATTCCACATAAATAAGGCTAGCAAAGACATCCACGAAATACTGGTGTAACTCTGTAATATGAATTAACAGAACACTAAGCAGTTTCTCAGAAAGCTTCTTTCCAGATTTCATCTGAGGATAATTCCTTTTTCACCATAGCCCTCTATGGGCTTCCAAATATCACTTTGCCAATTCCACAAGAACTGTCTTAGCGAAAGGCTTCTTGAGGGGAAAGCTGTAACTCTGTGAGATGATTTCACAGAACACAAAGAAGTTTCTCAGAAAGCTTCTTTCTCTTTCTTATCGGAGGATATTTCCTTGGCCCTATAGTCTTCAAAGGGATCCGAAAAATCTGTTCTCAGATTCCACAGAAATAAGGCTAGCAAAGTCATCCACGAAATACAGATGTAACTCTGTGAGATGAATTAACAGAACACTAAGCAGTTTCTCAGAAAGCTTCTTTCCAGATTTCATCTGAGGATATTTCCTTTTTCACCCTACCCCTCTATGGGCTTCCAAATATTACTTTGCCAATTCCACAAGAACTGTCTTAGCGAAAGGCTTCTTGAGGGAAAAGCTGTAACTCTGTGAGTTGATTTCACAGAACACAAAGAAGTTTCTCAGAAAGCTTCTTTCTCTTTGTTATCGGAGGATATTTCCTTTGGCCCTATAGTCTTCAAAGGGATCCGAAATATCTGTTCTCAGATTCCACAGAAATAAGGCTAGCAAAGAGATACACGAAATACAGGTGTAACTCTGTGAGATGAATTAACAGAACACTAAGCAGTTTCTCAGAAAGCTTCTTTCCAGATTTCATCAGAGGATATTTCCTTTTTCACCGTAGCCCTCTATGGGCTTCCAAATATCACTTTGCCAATTCCACAAGAACTGTCTTAGCGAAAGGCTTCTTGAGGGGAAAGCTGCAACTCTGTGAGATGATTTCACAGAACACAAAGAGGTTTCTCAGAAAGCTTCTTTCTCTTTGTTATCGGAGGATATTTCCTTTGGCCCTATAGTCTTCAAAGGGATCCGAAATATCTGTTTCAGATTCCACAGAAATAAGGCTAGCAAAGAGATCCACGAAATACAGATGTAACTCTGTGAGATGAATTAACAGAACACTAAGCAGTTTCTCAGAAAGCTTCTTTCCAGATTTCATCTGAGGATATTTCCTTTTTCACGATAGCCCTCTAAGGGCTTCCAAATATCACTTTGCCAATTCCACGAGAACTGTCTTAGCGAAAGGCTTCTTGAGGGGAAAGCTGTAAATCTGTGAGATGATTTCACAGAACACAAAGAAGTTTCTCAGAAAGCTTCTTTTTCTTTGTTATCGGAGGATATTTCCTTTGGCCCTATTGTCTTCAAAGGGATCCGAAATATCTGTTCTCAGATTCCACAGAAATAAGGCTAGCAAAGAGATCCACGAAATACAGATGTAACTCTGTGAGATGAATTAACAGAACACTAAGCAGTTTCTCAGAAAGCTTCTTTCCAGATTTCATCTGAGGATATTTCCTTTTTCACCATAGCCCTCTATGGGCTTCCAAATATCACTTTTCCAATTCCACGAGAACTGTCTTAGCGAAAGGCTTCTTGAGGGGAAAGCTGTAACTCTGTGAGATAATTTCACAGAACACAAAGAAGTTTCTCAGAAAGCTTCTTTCTCTTTGTTATCGGAGGATATTTCCTTTGGCCCTATTGTCTTCAAAGGGATCCGAAATATCTGTTCTCAGATTCCACAGAAATAAGGCTAGCAAAATGATCCACGAAATACATAGGTAACTCTGTGAGATGAATTAACAGAACACTAAGAAGTTTCTCCGAAAGCTTCTTTCCAGATTTCATCTGAGGATATTTCCTTTTTCACCATAGCCCTCTATGGGCTTCCAAATATCACTTTGCCAATTCCACAAGAACTGTCTTAGCGAAAGGCTTCTTGAGGGGAAAGCTGTAACTCTGTGAGATGATTTCACAGAACACAAAGAAGTTTCTCAGAAAGCTTCTTTCTCTTTGTTATCGGAGGATATTTCCTTTGGCCCTATAGACTTGAAAGGGGTCCGAAATATCTGTTCTCAGATTGCACAGAAATAAGGCTAACAAAGAGATCCACGAAATTCAGATGTAACTCTGTGAGTGGAAGTCACACATCACAGAGCAGTTTCTCAGAAAACTTCTTTCCAGATTTCATCTGAGGATATTTCCTTTTTCACCATAGCCCTCTATGGGCTTGCAAATATCACTTTGCCAATTCCACAAGAACTGCCTTAGCGATAGGCTTCTTGAGGGGAAAGCTGTAACTCTGTGAGATGATTTCACAGAACACAAAGAAGTTTCTCAGAAAGCTTCTTTCTCTGTGTTATCGGAGGATATTTCCTTTGGCCCTATAGTCTTCAAAGGGACCCGAAATATCTGTTCTCAGATTCCACAGAAATAAGGCTGGCAAAGAGATCCACGAAATACAGATGTAACTCTGTGAGTGGAAGTCACACATCACAGAGCAGTTTCTCAGAAAGCTTCTTTCCAGATTTCATCTGAGGATATTTCCTTTTTCACCATAGCCCTCTATGGGCTTCCAAATATCTCTTTGCCAATTCCACGAGAACTGTCTTAGCGAAAGGCTTCTTGAGGGGAAAGCTGTAACTCTGTGAGATGATTTCACAGAACCAAAGAAGTTTCTCAGAAGGCTTCTTTCTCTTTGTTATCGGAGGATATTTCCTTTGGCCCTATAGTCTTCAAAGGGATCCGAAATATCTGTTCTCAGATTCCACAGAAATAAGGCTAGCAAAGAGATCCAGGAAATACAGATGTAACTCTGTGAAATGAATTAACAGAACACTAAGCAGTTTCTCGAAAGCTTCTTTCCAGATTTCATCTGAGGATATTTCCTTTTTCACCATAGCCTTCTATGGGCTTCCAAATATCACTTTGCCAATTCCACAAGAACTGTCGTAGCGAAAGGCTTCTTGAGGGGAAAGCTGTAACTCTGTGAGATGATTTCACAGAACCAAACAAGTTTCTCAGAAGGCTTCTTTCTCTTTGTTATAGGAGGATATTTCCTTTGGCCCTATAGTCTTCAAAGGGATCCGAAATATCTGTTCTCAGATTCCACAGAAATAAGGCTAACAAAGAGATCCACGAAATACAGATGTAACTCTGCGAGATGAATTAACAGAACACTAAGCAGTTTCTCAGAAAGCTGCTTTCCAGATTTCTTCTGATGATATTTCCTTTTTCACCATAGCCCTCTATGGGCTTCCAAATATCACTTTGCCAATTCCACAAGAACTGTCTTAGCGAAAGGCTTCTTAAGGGGAAAGCTGTAACTCTGTGAGATGATTTCACAGAACACAAAGAAGTTTCTCAGAAAGCTTCTTTCTCTTTGTTATCGGAGGATATGTCCTTTGGCCCTATAGTCTTCAAAGGGATCCGAAATATGTGTTCTCAGATTCCACAGAAATAAGGCTAGCAAAGACATCCACGAAATACTGGTGTAACTCTGTAATATGAATTAACAGAACACTAAGCAGTTTCTCAGAAAGCTTCTTTCCAGATTTCATCTGAGGATAATTCCTTTTTCACCATAGCCCTCTATGGGCTTCCAAATATCACTTTGCCAATTCCACAAGAACTGTCTTAGCGAAAGGCTTCTTGAGGGGAAAGCTGTAACTCTGTGAGATGATTTCACAGAACACAAAGAAGTTTCTCAGAAAGCTTCTTTCTCTTTCTTATCGGAGGATATTTCCTTGGCCCTATAGTCTTCAAAGGGATCCGAAATATCTGTTCTCAGATTCCACAGAAATAAGGCTAGCAAAGAGATCCACGAAATACAGATGTAACTCTGTGAGATGAATTAACAGAACACTAAGCAGTTTCTCAGAAAGCTTCTTTCCAGATTTCATCTGAGGATATTTCCTTTTTCACCCTACCCCTCTATGGGCTTCCAAATATCACTTTGCCAATTCCACAAGAACTGTCTTAGGGAAAGGCTTCTTGAGGGGAAAGCTGTAACTCTGTGAGTTGATTTCACAGAACACAAAGAAGTTTCTCAGAAAGCTTCTTTCTCTTTGTTATCGGAGGATATTTCCTTTGGCCCTATAGTCTTCAAAGGGATCCGAAATATCTGTTCTCAGATTCCACAGAAATAAGGCTAGCAAAGAGATACACGAAATACAGGTGTAACTCTGTGAGATGAATTAACAGAACACTAAGCAGTTTCTCAGAAAGCTTCTTTCCAGATTTCATCAGAGGATATTTCCTTTTTCACCATAGCCCTCTTTGGGCTTCCAAATATCACTTTGCCAATTCCACAAGAACTGTCTTAGCGAAAGGCTTCTTGAGGGGAAAGCTGTAACTCTGTGAGATGATTTCACAGAACACAAAGAGGTTTCTCAGGAAGCTTCTTTCTCTTTGTTATCGGAGGATATTTACTTTGGCCCTATAGTCTTCAAAGGGATCCGAAATATCTGTTCTCAGATTCCACAGAAATAAGGCTAGCAAAGAGATCCACGAAATACAGATGTAACTCTGTGAGATGAATTAACAGAACACTAAGCAGTTTCTCAGAAAGCTACTTTCCAGATTTCATCTGAGGATATTTCCTTTTTCACCATAGCCCTCTATGGGCTTCCAAATATCACTTTGTCAATTCCACGAGAACTGTCTTAGCGAAAGGCTTCTTGAGGGGAAAGCTGTAAATCTGTGAGATGATTTCACAGAACACAAAGAAGTTTCTCAGAAAGCTTCTTTTTCTTTGTTATCGGAGGATATTTCCTTTGGCCCTATTGTCTTCAAAGGGATCCGAAATATCTGTTCTCAGATTCCACAGAAATAAGGCTTGCAAAGAGATCCACGAAATACAGAGGTAACTCTGTGAGATGAATAGACAGAACACTAAGCAGTTTCTCAGAAAACTTCTTTCCAGATTTCATCTGAGGATATTTCCTATTTCACCATAGCCCTCTATGGGCTTCCAAATATCACTTTGCCAATTCCACAAGTACTGTCTTAGCGAAAGGCTTCTTGAGGGGAAAGCTGTAACTCTGTGAGATGATTTCACAGAACACAAATAAGTTTCTCAGAAAGCTTCTTTCTCTTTGTTATCGGAGGATATTTCCTTTGGCCCTATAGTCTTCGAAGGGATCCGAAATATCTGTTCTCAGATTCCACAGAAATAAGGCTAGCAAAGAGATCCACGAAATACAGATGTAACTCTGTGAGATGAATTAACAGAACACTAAGCAGTTTCTCAGAAAGCTTCTTTCCAGATTTCATCTGAGGATATTTCCTTTTTCACCATAGCCCTCTATGGGCTTCCAAATATCACTTTTCCAATTCCACGAGAACTGTCTTAGCGAAAGGCTTCTTGAGGGGAAAGCTGTAACTCTGTGAGATAATTTCACAGAAGACAAAGAAGTTTCTCAGAAAGCTTCTTTCTCTTTGTTATCGGAGGATATTTCCTTTGACCCTATAGTCTTCAAAGGGATCCGAAATATCTGTTCTCAGATTCCACAGAAATAAGGCTAACAAAGAGATCCACGAAATACAGATGTAACTCTGCGAGATGAATTAACAGAACACTAAGCAATTTCTCAGAAAGCTGCTTTCCAGATTTCTTCTGATGATATTTCCTTTTTCACCATAGTCCTCTATGGGCTTCCAAATATCACTTTGCCAATTCCACAAGAACTGTCTTAGCGAAAGGCTTCTTGAGGGGAAAGCTTTAACTCTGTGAGATGATTTCACAGAACACAAAGAAGTTTCTCAGAAAGCTTCTTTCTCTTTGTTATCGGAGGATATGTCCTTTGGCCCTATAGTCTTCAAAGGGATCCGAAATATCTGTTCTCAGATTCCACATAAATAAGGCTAGCAAAGACATCCACGAAATACTGGTGTAACTCTGTAATATGAATTAACAGAACACTAAGCAGTTTCTCAGAAAGCTTCTTTCCAGATTTCATCTGAGGATAATTCCTTTTTCACCATAGCCCTCTATGGGCTTCCAAATATCACTTTGCCAATTCCACAAGAACTGTCTTAGCGAAAGGCTTCTTGAGGGGAAAGCTGTAACTCTGTGAGATGATTTCACAGGACACAAAGAAGTTTCTCAGAAAGCTTCTTTCTCTTTCTTATCGGAGGATATTTCCTTGGCCCTATAGTCTTCAAAGGGATCCGAAATATCTGTTCTCAGATTCCACAGAAATAAGGCTAGCAAAGAGGTCCACGAAATACAGATGTAACTCTGTGAGATGAATTAACAGAACACTAAGCAGTTTCTCAGAAAGCTTCTTTCCAGATTTCATCTGAGGATATTTCCTTTTTCACCATAGCCCTCTATGGGCTTCCAAATATCACTTTGCCAATTCCACAAGAACTGTCTTAGCGAAAGGCTTCTTGAGGGGAAAGCTGTAACTCTGTGAGATGATTTCACAGAACACAAAGAGGTTTCTCAGAAAGCTTCTTTCTCTTTGTTATCGGAGGATATTTCCTTTGGCCCTATAGTCTTCAAAGGGATCCGAAATATCTGTTCTCAGATTCCACAGAAATAAGGCTAGCAAAGAGATCCACGAAATACAGATGTAACTCTGTGAGATGAATTAACAGAACACTAAGCAGTTTCTCAGAAAGCTTCTTTCCAGATTTCATCTGAGGATATTTCCTTTTTCACCATAGCCCTCTATGGGCTTCCAAATATCACTTTGTCAATTCCACGAGAACTGTCTTAGCGAAAGGCTTCTTGAGGGGAAAGCTGTAACTCTGTGAGATGATTTCACAGAACACAAAGAGGTTTCTCAGGAAGCTTCTTTCTCTTTGTTATCGGAGGATATTTCCTTTGGCCCTATAGTCTTCAAAGGGATCCGAAATATCTGTTCTCAGATTCCACAGAAATAAGGCTAGCAAAGAGATCCACGAAATACAGATGTAACTCTGTGAGATGAATTAACAGAACACTAAGCAGTTTCTCAGAAAGCTACTTTCCAGATTTCATCTGAGGATATTTCCTTTTTCACCATAGCCCTCTATGGGCTTCCAAATATCACTTTGTCAATTCCACGAGAACTGTCTTAGCGAAAGGCTTCTTGAGGGGAAAGCTGTAAATCTGTGAGATGATTTCACAGAACACAAAGAAGTTTCTCAGAAAGCTTCTTTTTCTTTGTTATCGGAGGATATTTCCTTTGGCCCTATTGTCTTCAAAGGGATCCGAAATATCTGTTCTCAGATTCCACAGAAATAAGGCTTGCAAAGAGATCCACGAAATACAGAGGTAACTCTGTGAGATGAATAGACAGAACACTAAGCAGTTTCTCAGAAAACTTCTTTCCAGATTTCATCTGAGGATATTTCCTATTTCACCATAGCCCTCTATGGGCTTCCAAATATCACTTTGCCAATTCCACAAGTACTGTCTTAGCGAAAGGCTTCTTGAGGGGAAAGCTGTAACTCTGTGAGATGATTTCACAGAACACAAATAAGTTTCTCAGAAAGCTTCTTTCTCTTTGTTATCGGAGGATATTTCCTTTGGCCCTATAGTCTTCGAAGGGATCCGAAATATCTGTTCTCAGATTCCACAGAAATAAGGCTAGCAAAGAGATCCACGAAATACAGATGTAACTCTGTGAGATGAATTAACAGAACACTAAGCAGTTTCTCAGAAAGCTTCTTTCCAGATTTCATCTGAGGATATTTCCTTTTTCACCATAGCCCTCTATGGGCTTCCAAATATCACTTTTCCAATTCCAGGAGAACTGTCTTAGCGAAAGGCTTCTTGAGGGGAAAGCTGTAACTCTGTGAGTTAATTTCACAGAAGACAAAGAAGTTTCTCAGAAAGCTTCTTTCTCTTTGTTATCGGAGGATATTTCCTTTGACCCTATAGTCTTCAAAGGGATCCGAAATATCTGTTCTCAGATTCCACAGAAATAAGGCTAACAAAGAGATCCACGAAATACAGATGTAACTCTGCGAGATGAATTAACAGAACACTAAGCAATTTCTCAGAAAGCTGCTTTCCAGATTTCTTCTGATGATATTTCCTTTTTCACCATAGTCCTCTATGGGCTTCCAAATATCACTTTGCCAATTCCACAAGAACTGTCTTAGCGAAAGGCTTCTTGAGGGGAAAGCTTTAACTCTGTGAGATGATTTCACAGAACACAAAGAAGTTTCTCAGAAAGCTTCTTTCTCTTTGTTATCGGAGGATATGTCCTTTGGCCCTATAGTCTTCAAAGGGATCCGAAATATCTGTTCTCAGATTCCACATAAATAAGGCTAGCAAAGACATCCACGAAATACTGGTGTAACTCTGTAATATGAATTAACAGAACACTAAGCAGTTTCTCAGAAAGCTTCTTTCCAGATTTCATCTGAGGATAATTCCTTTTTCACCATAGCCCTCTATGGGCTTCCAAATATCACTTTGCCAATTCCACAAGAACTGTCTTAGCGAAAGGCTTCTTGAGGGGAAAGCTGTAACTCTGTGAGATGATTTCACAGGACACAAAGAAGTTTCTCAGAAAGCTTCTTTCTCTTTCTTATCGGAGGATATTTCCTTGGCCCTATAGTCTTCAAAGGGATCCGAAATATCTGTTCTCAGATTCCACAGAAATAAGGCTAGCAAAGAGGTCCACGAAATACAGATGTAACTCTGTGAGATGAATTAACAGAACACTAAGCAGTTTCTCAGAAAGCTTCTTTCCAGATTTCATCTGAGGATATTTCCTTTTTCACCATAGCCCTCTATGGGCTTCCAAATATCACTTTGCCAATTCCACAAGAACTGTCTTAGCGAAAGGCTTCTTGAGGGGAAAGCTGTAACTCTGTGAGATGATTTCACAGAACACAAAGAGGTTTCTCAGAAAGCTTCTTTCTCTTTGTTATCGGAGGATATTTCCTTTGGCCCTATAGTCTTCAAAGGGATCCGAAATATCTGTTCTCAGATTCCACAGAAATAAGGCTAGCAAAGAGATCCACGAAATACAGATGTAACTCTGTGAGATGAATTAACAGAACACTAAGCAGTTTCTCAGAAAGCTTCTTTCCAGATTTCATCTGAGGATATTTCCTTTTTCACCATAGCCCTCTATGGGCTTCCAAATATCACTTTGTCAATTCCACGAGAACTGTCTTAGCGAAAGGCTTCTTGAGGGGAAAGCTGTAACTCTGTGAGATGATTTCACAGAACACAAAGAAGTTTCTCAGAAAGCTTCTTTTTCTTTGTTATCGGAGGATATATCCTTTGGCCCTATAGTCTTCAAAGGGATCCGAAATATCTGTTCTCAGATTCCACAGAAATAAGGCTAACAAAGAGATCCACGAAATACAGATGTAACTCTGCGAGATGAATTAACAGAACACTAAGCAGTTTCTCAGAAAGCTGCTTTCCAGATTTCTTCTGATGATATTTCCTTTTTCAACATAGCCCTCTATGGGCTTCCAAATATCACTTTGCCAATTCCACAAGAACTGTCTTAGCGAAAGGCTTCTTAAGGGGAAAGCTGTAACTCTGTGAGATGATTTCACAGAACACAAAGAAGTTTCTCAGAAAGCTTCTTTCTCTTTGTTATAGGAGGATATGTCCTTTGGCCCTATAGTCTTCAAAGGGATCCGAAATATCTGTTCTCAGATTCCACAGAAATAAGGCTAGCAAAGACATCCACGAAATACTGGTGTAACTCTGTAATATGAATTAACAGAACACTAAGCAGTTTCTCAGAAAGCTTCTTTCCAGATTTCATCTGAGGATAATTCCTTTTTCACCATAGCCCTCTATGGGCTTCCAAATATCACTTTGCCAATTCCACAAGAACTGTCTTAGCGAAAGGCTTCTTGAGGGGAAAGCTGTAACTCTGTGAGATGACTTCACAGAACACAAAGAAGTTTCTCAGAAAGCTTCTTTCTCTTTCTTATCGGAGGATATTCCCTTGGCCCTATAGTCTTCAAAGGGATCCGAAATATCTGTTCTCAGATTCCACAGAAATAAGGCTAGCAAAGAGATCCACGAAATACAGATGTAACTCTGTGAGATGAATTAACAGAACACTAAGCAGTTTCTCAGAAAGCTTCTTTCCAGATTTCATCTGAGGATATTTCCTTTTTCACCCTACCCCTCTATGGGCTTCCAAATATCACTTTGCCAATTCCACAAGAACTGTCTTAGCGAAAGGCTTCTTGAGGGGAAAGCTGTAACTCTGTGAGATGATTTCACAGATCACAAAGAAGGTTCTCAGAAAGCTTCTTTCTCTTTGTTATCGGAGGATATTTCCTTTGGCCCACTAGTCTTCAAAGGGATCCGAAATATCTGTTCTCAGATTCCACAGAAATAAGGCTAGCAAAGAGATCCACGAAATACAGATGTAACTCTGTGAGATGAATTAACAGAACACTTAGCAGTTTCTCAGAAAGCTTCTTTCCAGATTTCATCTGAGGATATTTCCTTTTTCACCGTAGCCCTCTATGGGCTTCCAAATATCACTTTGCCAATTCCACAAGAACTGTCTTAGGGAAAGGCTTCTTGAGGGGAAAGCTGTAACTCTGTGAGTTGATTTCACAGAACACAAAGAAGTTTCTCAGAAAGCTTCTTTCTCTTTGTTATCGGAGGATATTTCCTTTGGCCCTATAGTCTTCAAAGGGATCCGAAATATCTGTTCTCAGATTCCACAGAAATAAGGCTAGCAAAGAGATACACGAAATACAGGTGTAACTCTGTGAGATGAATTAACAGAACACTAAGCAGTTTCTCAGAAAGCTTCTTTCCAGATTTCATCAGAGGATATTTCCTTTTTCACCATAGCCCTCTATGGGCTTCCAAATATCACTTTGCCAATTCCACAAGAACTGTCTTAGCGAAAGGCTTCTTGAGGGGAAAGCTGTAACTCTGTGAGATGATTTCACAGAACACAAAGAGGTTTCTCAGGAAGCTTCTTTCTCTTTGTTATCGGAGGATATTTCCTTTGGCCCTATAGTCTTCAAAGGGATCCGAAATATCTGTTCTCAGATTCCACAGAAATAAGGCTAGCAAAGAGATCCACGAAATACAGATGTAACTCTGTGAGATGAATTAACAGAACACTAAGCAGTTTCTCAGAAAGCTACTTTCCAGATTTCATCTGAGGATATTTCCTTTTTCACCATAGCCCTCTATGGGCTTCCAAATATCACTTTGTCAATTCCACGAGAACTGTCTTAGCGAAAGGCTTCTTGAGGGGAAAGCTGTAAATCTGTGAGATGATTTCACAGAACACAAAGAAGTTTCTCAGAAAGCTTCTTTTTCTTTGTTATCGGAGGATATTTCCTTTGGCCCTATTGTCTTCAAAGGGATCCGAAATATCTGTTCTCAGATTCCACAGAAATAAGGCTTGCAAAGAGATCCACGAAATACAGAGGTAACTCTGTGAGATGAATAGACAGAACACTAAGCAGTTTCTCAGAAAACTTCTTTCCAGATTTCATCTGAGGATATTTCCTATTTCACCATAGCCCTCTATGGGCTTCCAAATATCACTTTGCCAATTCCACAAGTACTGTCTTAGCGAAAGGCTTCTTGAGGGGAAAGCTGTAACTCTGTGAGATGATTTCACAGAACACAAATAAGTTTCTCAGAAAGCTTCTTTCTCTTTGTTATCGGAGGATATTTCCTTTGGCCCTATAGTCTTCGAAGGGATCCGAAATATCTGTTCTCAGATTCCACAGAAATAAGGCTAGCAAAGAGATCCACGAAATACAGATGTAACTCTGTGAGATGAATTAACAGAACACTAAGCAGTTTCTCAGAAAGCTTCTTTCCAGATTTCATCTGAGGATATTTCCTTTTTCACCATAGCCCTCTATGGGCTTCCAAATATCACTTTTCCAATTCCACGAGAACTGTCTTAGCGAAAGGCTTCTTGAGGGGAAAGCTGTAACTCTGTGAGATAATTTCACAGAACACAAAGAAGTTTCTCAGAAAGCTTCTTTCTCTTTGTTATCGGAGGATATTTCCTTTGACCCTATAGTCTTCAAAGGGATCCGAAGTATCTGTTCTCAGATTCCACAGAAATAAGGCTAACAAAGAGATCCACGAAATACAGATGTAACTCTGCGAGATGAATTAACAGAACACTAAGCAATTTCTCAGAAAGCTGCTTTCCAGATTTCTTCTGATGATATTTCCTTTTTCACCATAGCCCTCTATGGGCTTCCAAATATCACTTTGCCAATTCCACAAGAACTGTCTTAGCGAAAGGCTTCTTGAGGGGAAAGCTTTAACTCTGTGAGATGATTTCACAGAACACAAAGAAGTTTCTCAGAAAGCTTCTTTCTCTTTGTTATCGGAGGATATGTCCTTTGGCCCTATAGTCTTCAAAGGGATCCGAAATATCTGTTCTCAGATTCCACATAAATAAGGCTAGCAAAGACATCCACGAAATACTGGTGTAACTCTGTAATATGAATTAACAGAACACTAAGCAGTTTCTCAGAAAGCTTCTTTCCAGATTTCATCTGAGGATAATTCCTTTTTCACCATAGCCCTCTATGGGCTTCCAAATATCACTTTGCCAATTCCACAAGAACTGTCTTAGCGAAAGGCTTCTTGAGGGGAAAGCTGTAACTCTGTGAGATGATTTCACAGGACACAAAGAAGTTTCTCAGAAAGCTTCTTTCTCTTTCTTATCGGAGGATATTTCCTTGGCCCTATAGTCTTCAAAGGGATCCGAAATATCTGTTCTCAGATTCCACAGAAATAAGGCTAGCAAAGAGGTCCACGAAATACAGATGTAACTCTGTGAGATGAATTAACAGAACACTAAGCAGTTTCTCAGAAAGCTTCTTTCCAGATTTCATCTGAGGATATTTCCTTTTTCACCATAGCCCTCTATGGGCTTCCAAATATCACTTTGCCAATTCCACAAGAACTGTCTTAGCGAAAGGCTTCTTGAGGGGAAAACTGTAACTCTGTGAGATGATTTCACAGAACACAAAGAGGTTTCTCAGAAAGCTTCTTTCTCTTTGTTATCGGAGGATATTTCCTTTGGCCCTATAGTCTTCAAAGGGATCCGAAATATCTGTTCTCAGATTCCACAGAAATAAGGCTAGCAAAGAGATCCACGAAATACAGATGTAACTCTGTGAGATGAATTAACAGAACACTAAGCAGTTTCTCAGAAAGCTTCTTTCCAGATTTCATCTGAGGATATTTCCTTTTTCACCATAGCCCTCTATGGGCTTCCAAATATCACTTTGTCAATTCCACGAGAACTGTCTTAGCGAAAGGCTTCTTGAGGGGAAAGCTGTAACTCTGTGAGATGATTTCACAGAACACAAAGAAGTTTCTCAGAAAGCTTCTTTTTCTTTGTTATCGGAGGATATATCCTTTGGCCCTATTGTCTTCAAAGGGATCCGAAATATCTGTTCTCAGATTCCACAGAAATAAGGCTAGCAAAGAGATCCACGAAATACAGAGGTAACTCTGTGAGATGAATAGACAGAACACTAAGCAGTTTCTCAGAAAACTTCTTTCCAGATTTCATCTGAGGATATTTCCTTTTTCACCATAGCCCTCTATGGGCTTCCAAATATCACTTTGCCAATTCCACAAGTACTGTCTTAGCGAAAGGCTTCTTGAGGGGAAAGCTGTAACTCTGTGAGATGATTTCACAGAACACAAAGAAGTTTCTCAGAAAGCTTCTTTCTCTTTGTTATCGGAGGATATTTCCTTTGGCCCTATAGTCTTCGAAGGGATCCGAAATATCTGTCCTCAGATTCCACAGAAATAAGGCTAGCAAAGAGATCCACGAAATACAAATGTAACTCTGTGAGATGAATTAACAGAACACTAAGCAGTTTCTCAGAAAGCTTCTATACAGATTTCATCTGAGGATATTTCCTTTTTCACCATAGCCCTCTATAGGCTTCCAAATATCACTTTTCCAATTCCACGAGAACTGTCTTAGCGAAAGGCTTCTTGAGGGGAAAGCTGTAACTCTGTGAGATAATTTCACAGAACACAAAGAAGTTTCTCAGAAAGCTTCTTTCTCTTTGTTATCGGAGGATATTTCCTTTGGCCCTATTGTCTTCAAAGGGATCCGAAATATCTGTTCTCAGATTCCACAGAAATAACGCTAGCAAAGTGATCCACGAAATACATAGGTAACTCTTTGAGATGAATTAACGGAACACTAAGCAGTTTCTCCGAAAGCTTCTTTCCAGATTTCATCTGAGGATATTTCCTTTTTCACCATAGCCCTGTATGGGCTTCCAAATATCACTTTGCCAATTCCACAAGAACTGTCTTAGCGAAAGGCTTCTTGAGGGGAAAGCTGTAACTCTGTGAGATGATTTCACAGAACACAAAGAAGTTTCTCAGAAAGCTTCTTTCTCTTTGTTATCGGAGGATATTTCCTTGGCCCTATAGTCTTCAAAGGGATCCGAAATATCTGTTCTCAGATTCCACAGAAATAAGGCTAGCGAAGAGATCCACGAAATACTGGTGTAACTCTGTGATATGAATTAACAGAACACTAAGCAGTTTCTCAGAAAGCTTCTTTCCAGATTTCATCTGAGGATAATTCCTTTTTCACCATAGCCCTCTATGGGCTTCCAAATATCACTTTGTCAATTCCACGAGAACTGTCTTAGCGAAAGGCTTCTTGAGGGGAAAGCTGTAACTCTGTGAGATGATTTCACAGAACACAAAGAAGTTTCTCAGAAAGCTTCTTCCTCTTTGTTATCGGAGGATATTTCCTTTGGCCCCTAGACTTTAAAGGGATCCGAAATATCTGTTCTCAGATTCCACAGAAATAAGGCTAGCAAAGAGATCCACGAAATATAGATGTAACTCTGTGAGATGAATTAACAGAACACTAAGCAGTTTCTCAGAAAGCTTCTTTCCAGATTTCATCTGAGGATATTTCCTTTTTCAGCATAGCCCTCTATGGGCTTCAAAATATCACTTTGTCAATTCCACAAGAACTGTCTAAGCGAAATGTTTCTTGAGGGGAAAGCTGTAACTCTGTGAGATGATTTCACAGAACACAAAGAAGTTTCTCAGAGCTTCTTTCTCTTTGTTATCGGAGGATATTTTCTTTGGCCCTATAGTCTTCAAAGGGATCCGAAATATCTGTTCTCAGATTCCACAGAAATAAGGCTAGCAAAGAGATCCACGAAATACAGATGTAACTCTGTGAGATGAATTTACGGAACACTAAGCAGTTTCTCAGAAAGCTTCTTTCAAGATTTCATCTGAGGATATTTCCTTTTTCACCATAGCCCTCTATGGGCTTCAAAATATCACTTTGCCAATTCCACGAGAACTGTCTTAGCGAAAGGCTTCTTGAGGGGAAAGCTGTAACTCTGTGAGATGATTTCACAGAACACAAAGAAGTTTCTCAGAAAGCTTCTTTCTCTTTGTTATCGGAGGATATGTCCTTTGACCCTATAGTCTTCAAAGGGATCCGAAATATCTGTTCTCAGATTCCACAGAAATGAGGCTAGCAAAGAGATCCACGAAATACAGATGTAACTCTGTGAGATGAATTAACAGAACACTAAGCAGTTTCTCAGAAAGCTTCTTTCCAGATTTCATCGAGGATATTTCCATTTTCACCATAGCCCTCTATGGGCTTCCAAATATCACTTTGTCAATTCCACAAGAACTGTCTTAGCGAAAGGTTTCTTGAGGGGAAAGCTGTCACTCTGTGAGATGATTTCACAGAACACAAAGAAGTTTCTCTGAAAGCTTCTTTCTCTTTGTTAACGTGGGATATTTCCTTTGGCCCTATAGACTTGAATTGGATCCGAAATATCTGTTCTCAGATTCCACAGAAATAAGGCTAACAAACAGATCCACGAAGTACAGATGTAACTCTGTGAGTGGAAGTCACATATCACAGAGTAGTTTCCCAGATAGCTTCTTTCCAGATTTCATCTGAGGATATTTCCTTTTTCACCATAGCCCTCTATGGGCTTCCAAATATCACTTTGCCAATTCCACAAGAACTGTCTTAACGAAAGGCTTCTTGAGGGAAAAGCTGTAACTCTGTGAGATGATTTCCAGAACACAAAGAAGTTTCTCAGAAAGCTTCTTTCTCTTTGTTATCGGAGGATATTTCCTTTGGCCCTATAGTCCTCGAAGGGATTCGAAATATCTGTTCTCAGATTCCACAGAAATAAAGCTAGCAAAGAGATGCACGAAATACAGATGTAACTCTGTGAGATGTATTAACAGAACCCTAAGCAGTTTCTCAGAAATCTTCTTTCCAGATTTCATCTGAGGATATTTCCTTTTTCACCATAGCCCTCTATGGGCTTCCAAATATCACTTTGCCAATTCCACAAGAACTGTCTTAGCGAAAGGCTTCTTGAGGGGAAAGCTGTAACTCTGTGAGATGATTTCACAGAACACAAAGAAGTTTCTCAGAAAGCTTCTTTCTCTTTGTTATCGGAGGATATTTCCTTTGGCCCTATAGACTTGAAAGGGGTCCGAAATATCTGTTCTCAGATTGCACAGAAATAAGGCTAACAAAGAGATCTACGAAATTCAGATGTAACTCTGTGAGTGGAAGTCACACATCACAGAGCACTTTCTCAGAAAACTTCTTTCCAGATTTCATCTGAGGATATTTCCTTTTTAACCATAGCCCTCTATGGGCTTGCAAATATCACTTTGCCAATTCCACAAGAACTGCCTTAGCGATAGGCTTCTTGAGGGGAAAGCTGTAACTCTGTGAGATGATTTCACAGAACACAAAGAAGTTTCTCAGAAAGCTTCTTTCTCTGTGTTATCGGAGGATATTTCCTTTGGCCCTATAGTCTTCAAAGGGATCCGAAATATCTGTTCTCAGATTCCACAGAAATAAGGCTGGCAAAGAGATCCACGAAATACAGATGTAACTCTTTGAGTGGAAGTCACACATCACAGAGCAGTTTCTCAGAAAGCTTCTTTCCAGATTTCATGTGAGGATATTTCCTTTTTCACCATAGCCCTCTATGGGCTTCCAAATATCTCTTTGCCAATTCCACGAGAACTGTCTTAGCGAAAGGCTTCTTGAGGGGAAAGCTGTAACTCTGTGAGATGATTTCACAGAACCAAAGAAGTTTCTCAGAAGGCTTCTTTCTCTTTGCTATCGGAGGATATTTCCTTTGGCCCTATAGTCTTCAAAGGGATCCGAAATATCTGTTCTCAGATTCCACAGAAATAAGGCTAGCAAAGAGATCCAGGAAATAGAGATGTAACTCTGTGAAATGAATTAACAGAACACTAAGCAGTTTCTCCGAAAGCTTCTTTCCAGATTTCATCTGAGGATATTTCCTTTTTCACCATAGCCTTCTATGGGCTTCCAAATATCACTTTGCCAATTCCACAAGAACTGTCGTAGCGAAAGGCTTCTTGAGGGGAAAGCTGTAACTCTGTGAGATGATTTCACAGAACCAAACAAGTTTCTCAGAAGGCTTCTTTCTCTTTGTTATCGGAGGATATGTCCTTTGGCCCTATAGTCTTCAAAGGGATCCGAAATATCTGTTCTCAGATTCCACATAAATAAGGCTAGCAAAGACATCCACGAAATACTGGTGTAACTCTGTAATATGAATTAACAGAACACTAAGCAGTTTCTCAGAAAGCTTCTTTCCAGATTTCATCTGAGGATAATTCCTTTTTCACCATAGCCCTCTATGGGCTTCCAAATATCACTTTGCCAATTCCACAAGAACTGTCTTAGCGAAAGGCTTCTTGAGGGGAAAGCTGTAACTCTGTGAGATGATTTCACAGGACACAAAGAAGTTTCTCAGAAAGCTTCTTTCTCTTTCTTATCGGAGGATATTTCCTTGGCCCTATAGTCTTCAAAGGGATCCGAAATATCTGTTCTCAGATTCCACAGAAATAAGGCTAGCAAAGAGGTCCACGAAATACAGATGTAACTCTGTGAGATGAATTAACAGAACACTAAGCAGTTTCTCAGAAAGCTTCTTTCCAGATTTCATCTGAGGATATTTCCTTTTTCACCATAGCCCTCTATGGGCTTCCAAATATCACTTTGCCAATTCCACAAGAACTGTCTTAGCGAAAGGCTTCTTGAGGGGAAAGCTGTAACTCTGTGAGATGATTTCACAGAACACAAAGAGGTTTCTCAGAAAGCTTCTTTCTCTTTGTTATCGGAGGATATTTCCTTTGGCCCTATAGTCTTCAAAGGGATCCGAAATATCTGTTCTCAGATTCCACAGAAATAAGGCTAGCAAAGAGATCCACGAAATACAGATGTAACTCTGTGAGATGAATTAACAGAACACTAAGCAGTTTCTCAGAAAGCTTCTTTCCAGATTTCATCTGAGGATATTTCCTTTTTCACCATAGCCCTCTATGGGCTTCCAAATATCACTTTGTCAATTCCACGAGAACTGTCTTAGCGAAAGGCTTCTTGAGGGGAAAGCTGTAACTCTGTGAGATGATTTCACAGAACACAAAGAAGTTTCTCAGAAAGCTTCTTTTTCTTTGTTATCGGAGGATATATCCTTTGGCCCTATAGTCTTCAAAGGGATCCGAAATATCTGTTCTCAGATTCCACAGAAATAAGGCTAACAAAGAGATCCACGAAATACAGATGTAACTCTGCGAGATGAATTAACAGAACACTAAGCAGTTTCTCAGAAAGCTGCTTTCCAGATTTCTTCTGATGATATTTCCTTTTTCAACATAGCCCTCTATGGGCTTCCAAATATCACTTTGCCAATTCCACAAGAACTGTCTTAGCGAAAGGCTTCTTAAGGGGAAAGCTGTAACTCTGTGAGATGATTTCACAGAACACAAAGAAGTTTCTCAGAAAGCTTCTTTCTCTTTGTTATAGGAGGATATGTCCTTTGGCCCTATAGTCTTCAAAGGGATCCGAAATATCTGTTCTCAGATTCCACAGAAATAAGGCTAGCAAAGACATCCACGAAATACTGGTGTAACTCTGTAATATGAATTAACAGAACACTAAGCAGTTTCTCAGAAAGCTTCTTTCCAGATTTCATCTGAGGATAATTCCTTTTTCACCATAGCCCTCTATGGGCTTCCAAATATCACTTTGCCAATTCCACAAGAACTGTCTTAGCGAAAGGCTTCTTGAGGGGAAAGCTGTAACTCTGTGAGATGACTTCACAGAACACAAAGAAGTTTCTCAGAAAGCTTCTTTCTCTTTCTTATCGGAGGATATTCCCTTGGCCCTATAGTCTTCAAAGGGATCCGAAATATCTGTTCTCAGATTCCACAGAAATAAGGCTAGCAAAGAGATCCACGAAATACAGATGTAACTCTGTGAGATGAATTAACAGAACACTAAGCAGTTTCTCAGAAAGCTTCTTTCCAGATTTCATCTGAGGATATTTCCTTTTTCACCCTACCCCTCTATGGGCTTCCAAATATCACTTTGCCAATTCCACAAGAACTGTCTTAGCGAAAGGCTTCTTGAGGGGAAAGCTGTAACTCTGTGAGATGATTTCACAGATCACAAAGAAGGTTCTCAGAAAGCTTCTTTCTCTTTGTTATCGGAGGATATTTCCTTTGGCCCACTAGTCTTCAAAGGGATCCGAAATATCTGTTCTCAGATTCCACAGAAATAAGGCTAGCAAAGAGATCCACGAAATACAGATGTAACTCTGTGAGATGAATTAACAGAACACTTAGCAGTTTCTCAGAAAGCTTCTTTCCAGATTTCATCTGAGGATATTTCCTTTTTCACCGTAGCCCTCTATGGGCTTCCAAATATCACTTTGCCAATTCCACAAGAACTGTCTTAGGGAAAGGCTTCTTGAGGGGAAAGCTGTAACTCTGTGAGTTGATTTCACAGAACACAAAGAAGTTTCTCAGAAAGCTTCTTTCTCTTTGTTATCGGAGGATATTTCCTTTGGCCCTATAGTCTTCAAAGGGATCCGAAATATCTGTTCTCAGATTCCACAGAAATAAGGCTAGCAAAGAGATACACGAAATACAGGTGTAACTCTGTGAGATGAATTAACAGAACACTAAGCAGTTTCTCAGAAAGCTTCTTTCCAGATTTCATCAGAGGATATTTCCTTTTTCACCATAGCCCTCTATGGGCTTCCAAATATCACTTTGCCAATTCCACAAGAACTGTCTTAGCGAAAGGCTTCTTGAGGGGAAAGCTGTAACTCTGTGAGATGATTTCACAGAACACAAAGAGGTTTCTCAGGAAGCTTCTTTCTCTTTGTTATCGGAGGATATTTCCTTTGGCCCTATAGTCTTCAAAGGGATCCGAAATATCTGTTCTCAGATTCCACAGAAATAAGGCTAGCAAAGAGATCCACGAAATACAGATGTAACTCTGTGAGATGAATTAACAGAACACTAAGCAGTTTCTCAGAAAGCTACTTTCCAGATTTCATCTGAGGATATTTCCTTTTTCACCATAGCCCTCTATGGGCTTCCAAATATCACTTTGTCAATTCCACGAGAACTGTCTTAGCGAAAGGCTTCTTGAGGGGAAAGCTGTAAATCTGTGAGATGATTTCACAGAACACAAAGAAGTTTCTCAGAAAGCTTCTTTTTCTTTGTTATCGGAGGATATTTCCTTTGGCCCTATTGTCTTCAAAGGGATCCGAAATATCTGTTCTCAGATTCCACAGAAATAAGGCTTGCAAAGAGATCCACGAAATACAGAGGTAACTCTGTGAGATGAATAGACAGAACACTAAGCAGTTTCTCAGAAAACTTCTTTCCAGATTTCATCTGAGGATATTTCCTATTTCACCATAGCCCTCTATGGGCTTCCAAATATCACTTTGCCAATTCCACAAGTACTGTCTTAGCGAAAGGCTTCTTGAGGGGAAAGCTGTAACTCTGTGAGATGATTTCACAGAACACAAATAAGTTTCTCAGAAAGCTTCTTTCTCTTTGTTATCGGAGGATATTTCCTTTGGCCCTATAGTCTTCGAAGGGATCCGAAATATCTGTTCTCAGATTCCACAGAAATAAGGCTAGCAAAGAGATCCACGAAATACAGATGTAACTCTGTGAGACGAATTAACAGAACACTAAGCAGTTTCTCAGAAAGCTTCTTTCCAGATTTCATCTGAGGATATTTCCTTTTTCACCATAGCCCTCTATGGGCTTCCAAATATCACTTTTCCAATTCCACGAGAACTGTCTTAGCGAAAGGCTTCTTGAGGGGAAAGCTGTAACTCTGTGAGATAATTTCACAGAACACAAAGAAGTTTCTCAGAAAGCTTCTTTCTCTTTGTTATCGGAGGATATTTCCTTTGACCCTATAGTCTTCAAAGGGATCCGAAGTATCTGTTCTCAGATTCCACAGAAATAAGGCTAACAAAGAGATCCACGAAATACAGATGTAACTCTGCGAGATGAATTAACAGAACACTAAGCAATTTCTCAGAAAGCTGCTTTCCAGATTTCTTCTGATGATATTTCCTTTTTCACCATAGCCCTCTATGGGCTTCCAAATATCACTTTGCCAATTCCACAAGAACTGTCTTAGCGAAAGGCTTCTTGAGGGGAAAGCTTTAACTCTGTGAGATGATTTCACAGAACACAAAGAAGTTTCTCAGAAAGCTTCTTTCTCTTTGTTATCGGAGGATATGTCCTTTGGCCCTATAGTCTTCAAAGGGATCCGAAATATCTGTTCTCAGATTCCACATAAATAAGGCTAGCAAAGACATCCACGAAATACTGGTGTAACTCTGTAATATGAATTAACAGAACACTAAGCAGTTTCTCAGAAAGCTTCTTTCCAGATTTCATCTGAGGATAATTCCTTTTTCACCATAGCCATCTATGGGCTTCCAAATATCACTTTGCCAATTCCACAAGAACTGTCTTAGCGAAAGGCTTCTTGAGGGGAAAGCTGTAACTCTGTGAGATGATTTCACAGGACACAAAGAAGTTTCTCAGAAAGCTTCTTTCTCTTTCTTATCGGAGGATATTTCCTTGGCCCTATAGTCTTCAAAGGGATCCGAAATATCTGTTCTCAGATTCCACAGAAATAAGGCTAGCAAAGAGGTCCACGAAATACAGATGTAACTCTGTGAGATGAATTAACAGAACACTAAGCAGTTTCTCAGAAAGCTTCTTTCCAGATTTCATCTGAGGATATTTCCTTTTTCACCATAGCCCTCTATGGGCTTCCAAATATCACTTTGCCAATTCCACAAGAACTGTCTTAGCGAAAGGCTTCTTGAGGGGAAAACTGTAACTCTGTGAGATGATTTCACAGAACACAAAGAGGTTTCTCAGAAAGCTTCTTTCTCTTTGTTATCGGAGGATATTTCCTTTGGCCCTATAGTCTTCAAAGGGATCCGAAATATCTGTTCTCAGATTCCACAGAAATAAGGCTAGCAAAGAGATCCACGAAATACAGATGTAACTCTGTGAGATGAATTAACAGAACACTAAGCAGTTTCTCAGAAAGCTTCTTTCCAGATTTCATCTGAGGATATTTCCTTTTTCACCATAGCCCTCTATGGGCTTCCAAATATCACTTTGTCAATTCCACGAGAACTGTCTTAGCGAAAGGCTTCTTGAGGGGAAAGCTGTAACTCTGTGAGATGATTTCACAGAACACAAAGAAGTTTCTCAGAAAGCTTCTTTTTCTTTGTTATCGGAGGATATATCCTTTGGCCCTATTGTCTTCAAAGGGATCCGAAATATCTGTTCTCAGATTCCACAGAAATAAGGCTAGCAAAGAGATCCACGAAATACAGAGGTAACTCTGTGAGATGAATAGACAGAACACTAAGCAGTTTCTCAGAAAACTTCTTTCCAGATTTCATCTGAGGATATTTCCTTTTTCACCATAGCCCTCTATGGGCTTCCAAATATCACTTTGCCAATTCCACAAGTACTGTCTTAGCGAAAGGCTTCTTGAGGGGAAAGCTGTAACTCTGTGAGATGATTTCACAGAACACAAAGAAGTTTCTCAGAAAGCTTCTTTCTCTTTGTTATCGGAGGATATTTCCTTTGGCCCTATAGTCTTCGAAGGGATCCGAAATATCTGTCCTCAGATTCCACAGAAATAAGGCTAGCAAAGAGATCCACGAAATACAAATGTAACTCTGTGAGATGAATTAACAGAACACTAAGCAGTTTCTCAGAAAGCTTCTATACAGATTTCATCTGAGGATATTTCCTTTTTCACCATAGCCCTCTATAGGCTTCCAAATATCACTTTTCCAATTCCACGAGAACTGTCTTAGCGAAAGGCTTCTTGAGGGGAAAGCTGTAACTCTGTGAGATAATTTCACAGAACACAAAGAAGTTTCTCAGAAAGCTTCTTTCTCTTTGTTATCGGAGGATATTTCCTTTGGCCCTATTGTCTTCAAAGGGATCCGAAATATCTGTTCTCAGATTCCACAGAAATAACGCTAGCAAAGTGATCCACGAAATACATAGGTAACTCTTTGAGATGAATTAACGGAACACTAAGCAGTTTCTCCGAAAGCTTCTTTCCAGATTTCATCTGAGGATATTTCCTTTTTCACCATAGCCCTGTATGGGCTTCCAAATATCACTTTGCCAATTCCACAAGAACTGTCTTAGCGAAAGGCTTCTTGAGGGGAAAGCTGTAACTCTGTGAGATGATTTCACAGAACACAAAGAAGTTTCTCAGAAAGCTTCTTTCTCTTTGTTATCGGAGGATATTTCCTTGGCCCTATAGTCTTCAAAGGGATCCGAAATATCTGTTCTCAGATTCCACAGAAATAAGGCTAGCGAAGAGATCCACGAAATACTGGTGTAACTCTGTGATATGAATTAACAGAACACTAAGCAGTTTCTCAGAAAGCTTCTTTCCAGATTTCATCTGAGGATAATTCCTTTTTCACCATAGCCCTCTATGGGCTTCCAAATATCACTTTGTCAATTCCACGAGAACTGTCTTAGCGAAAGGCTTCTTGAGGGGAAAGCTGTAACTCTGTGAGATGATTTCACAGAACACAAAGAAGTTTCTCAGAAAGCTTCTTCCTCTTTGTTATCGGAGGATATTTCCTTTGGCCCCTAGACTTTAAAGGGATCCGAAATATCTGTTCTCAGATTCCACAGAAATAAGGCTAGCAAAGAGATCCACGAAATATAGATGTAACTCTGTGAGATGAATTAACAGAACACTAAGCAGTTTCTCAGAAAGCTTCTTTCCAGATTTCATCTGAGGATATTTCCTTTTTCAGCATAGCCCTCTATGGGCTTCAAAATATCACTTTGTCAATTCCACAAGAACTGTCTAAGCGAAATGTTTCTTGAGGGGAAAGCTGTAACTCTGTGAGATGATTTCACAGAACACAAAGAAGTTTCTCAGAGCTTCTTTCTCTTTGTTATCGGAGGATATTTTCTTTGGCCCTATAGTCTTCAAAGGGATCCGAAATATCTGTTCTCAGATTCCACAGAAATAAGGCTAGCAAAGAGATCCACGAAATACAGATGTAACTCTGTGAGATGAATTTACGGAACACTAAGCAGTTTCTCAGAAAGCTTCTTTCAAGATTTCATCTGAGGATATTTCCTTTTTCACCATAGCCCTCTATGGGCTTCAAAATATCACTTTGCCAATTCCACGAGAACTGTCTTAGCGAAAGGCTTCTTGAGGGGAAAGCTGTAACTCTGTGAGATGATTTCACAGAACACAAAGAAGTTTCTCAGAAAGCTTCTTTCTCTTTGTTATCGGAGGATATGTCCTTTGACCCTATAGTCTTCAAAGGGATCCGAAATATCTGTTCTCAGATTCCACAGAAATGAGGCTAGCAAAGAGATCCACGAAATACAGATGTAACTCTGTGAGATGAATTAACAGAACACTAAGCAGTTTCTCAGAAAGCTTCTTTCCAGATTTCATCGAGGATATTTCCATTTTCACCATAGCCCTCTATGGGCTTCCAAATATCACTTTGTCAATTCCACAAGAACTGTCTTAGCGAAAGGTTTCTTGAGGGGAAAGCTGTCACTCTGTGAGATGATTTCACAGAACACAAAGAAGTTTCTCTGAAAGCTTCTTTCTCTTTGTTAACGTGGGATATTTCCTTTGGCCCTATAGACTTGAATTGGATCCGAAATATCTGTTCTCAGATTCCACAGAAATAAGGCTAACAAACAGATCCACGAAGTACAGATGTAACTCTGTGAGTGGAAGTCACATATCACAGAGTAGTTTCCCAGATAGCTTCTTTCCAGATTTCATCTGAGGATATTTCCTTTTTCACCATAGCCCTCTATGGGCTTCCAAATATCACTTTGCCAATTCCACAAGAACTGTCTTAACGAAAGGCTTCTTGAGGGAAAAGCTGTAACTCTGTGAGATGATTTCCAGAACACAAAGAAGTTTCTCAGAAAGCTTCTTTCTCTTTGTTATCGGAGGATATTTCCTTTGGCCCTATAGTCCTCGAAGGGATTCGAAATATCTGTTCTCAGATTCCACAGAAATAAAGCTAGCAAAGAGATGCACGAAATACAGATGTAACTCTGTGAGATGTATTAACAGAACCCTAAGCAGTTTCTCAGAAATCTTCTTTCCAGATTTCATCTGAGGATATTTCCTTTTTCACCATAGCCCTCTATGGGCTTCCAAATATCACTTTGCCAATTCCACAAGAACTGTCTTAGCGAAAGGCTTCTTGAGGGGAAAGCTGTAACTCTGTGAGATGATTTCACAGAACACAAAGAAGTTTCTCAGAAAGCTTCTTTCTCTTTGTTATCGGAGGATATTTCCTTTGGCCCTATAGACTTGAAAGGGGTCCGAAATATCTGTTCTCAGATTGCACAGAAATAAGGCTAACAAAGAGATCTACGAAATTCAGATGTAACTCTGTGAGTGGAAGTCACACATCACAGAGCACTTTCTCAGAAAACTTCTTTCCAGATTTCATCTGAGGATATTTCCTTTTTAACCATAGCCCTCTATGGGCTTGCAAATATCACTTTGCCAATTCCACAAGAACTGCCTTAGCGATAGGCTTCTTGAGGGGAAAGCTGTAACTCTGTGAGATGATTTCACAGAACACAAAGAAGTTTCTCAGAAAGCTTCTTTCTCTGTGTTATCGGAGGATATTTCCTTTGGCCCTATAGTCTTCAAAGGGATCCGAAATATCTGTTCTCAGATTCCACAGAAATAAGGCTGGCAAAGAGATCCACGAAATACAGATGTAACTCTTTGAGTGGAAGTCACACATCACAGAGCAGTTTCTCAGAAAGCTTCTTTCCAGATTTCATGTGAGGATATTTCCTTTTTCACCATAGCCCTCTATGGGCTTCCAAATATCTCTTTGCCAATTGCACGAGAACTGTCTTAGCGAAAGGCTTCTTGAGGGGAAAGCTGTAACTCTGTGAGATGATTTCACAGAACCAAAGAAGTTTCTCAGAAGGCTTCTTTCTCTTTGCTATCGGAGGATATTTCCTTTGGCCCTATAGTCTTCAAAGGGATCCGAAATATCTGTTCTCAGATTCCACAGAAATAAGGCTAGCAAAGAGATCCAGGAAATAGAGATGTAACTCTGTGAAATGAATTAACAGAACACTAAGCAGTTTCTCCGAAAGCTTCTTTCCAGATTTCATCTGAGGATATTTCCTTTTTCACCATAGCCTTCTATGGGCTTCCAAATATCACTTTGCCAATTCCACAAGAACTGTCGTAGCGAAAGGCTTCTTGAGGGGAAAGCTGTAACTCTGTGAGATGATTTCACAGAACCAAACAAGTTTCTCAGAAGGCTTCTTTCTCTTTGTTATCGGAGGATATGTCCTTTGGCCCTATAGTCTTCAAAGGGATCCGAAATATCTGTTCTCAGATTCCACATAAATAAGGCTAGCAAAGACATCCACGAAATACTGGTGTAACTCTGTAATATGAATTAACAGAACACTAAGCAGTTTCTCAGAAAGCTTCTTTCCAGATTTCATCTGAGGATAATTCCTTTTTCACCATAGCCCTCTATGGGCTTCCAAATATCACTTTGCCAATTCCACAAGAACTGTCTTAGCGAAAGGCTTCTTGAGGGGAAAGCTGTAACTCTGTGAGATGATTTCACAGAACACAAAGAAGTTTCTCAGAAAGCTTCTTTCTCTTTCTTATCCGAGGATATTTCCTTGGCCCTATAGTCTTCAAAGGGATCCGAAAAATCTGTTCTCAGATTCCACAGAAATAAGGCTAGCAAAGGCATCCACGAAATACAGATGTAACTCTGTGAGATGAATTAACAGAACACTAAGCAGTTTCTCAGAAAGCTTCTTTCCAGATTTCATCTGAGGATATTTCCTTTTTCACCCTACCCCTCTATGGGCTTCCAAATATCACTTTGCCAATTCCACAAGAACTGTCTTAGCGAAAGGCTTCTTGAGGGGAAAGCTGTAACTCTGTGAGATGATTTCACAGATCACAAAGAAGTTTCTCAGAAAGCTTCTTTCTCTTTGTTATCGGAGGATATTTCCTTTGGCCCTATAGTCTTCAAAGGGATCCGAAATATCTGTTCTCAGATTCCACAGAAATAAGGCTAGCAAAGAGATCCACGAAATACAGATGTAACTCTGTGAGATGAATTAACAGAACACTTAGCAGTTTCTCAGAAAGCTTCTTTCCAGATTTCATCTGAGGATATTTCCTTTTTCACCATAGCCCTCTATGGGCTTCCAAATATCACTTTGCCAATTCCACAAGAACTGTCTTAGCGAAAGGCTTCTTGAGGGAAAAGCTGTAACTCTGTGAGTTGATTTCACAGAACACAAAGAAGTTTCTCAGAAAGCTTCTTTCTCTTTGTTATCGGAGGATATTTCCTTTGGCCCTATAGTCTTCAAAGGGATCCGAAATATCTGTTCTCAGATTCCACAGAAATAAGGCTAGCAAAGAGATACACGAAATTCAGGTGTAACTCTGTGAGATGAATTAACAGAACACTAAGCAGTTTCTCAGAAAGCTTCTTTCCAGATTTCATCAGAGGATATTTCCTTTTTCACCGTAGCCCTCTATGGGCTTCCAAATATCACTTTGCCAATTCCACAAGAACTGTCTTAGCGAAAGGCTTCTTGAGGGGAAAGCTGCAACACTGTGAGATGATTTCACAGAACACAAAGAGGTTTCTCAGAAAGCTTCTTTCTCTTTGTTATCGCAGGATATTTCCTTTGTCCCTATAGTCTTCAAGGGATCCGAAATATCTGTTCTCAGATTCCACAGAAATAAGGGTAGCAAAGTGATCCACGAAATACATAGGTAACTCTGTGAGATGAATTAACAGAACACTAAGCAGTTTCTCCGAAAGCTTCTTTCCAGATTTCATCTGAGGATATTTCCTTTTTCACCATAGCCCTCTATGGGCTTCCAAATATCACTTTGCCAATTCCACAAGAACTGTCTTAGCGAAAGGCTTCTTGAGGGGAAAGCTGTAACTCTGTGAGATGATTTCACAGAACACAAAGAAGTTTCTCAGAAAGCTTCTTTCTCTTTGTTATCGGAGGATATTTCCTTTGGCCCTATAGACTTGAAAGGGGTCCGAAATATCTGTTCTCAGATTGCACAGAAATAAGGCTAACAAAGAGATCCACGAAATTCAGATGTAACTCTGTGAGTGGAAGTCACACATCACAGAGCAGTTTCTCAGAAAACTTCTTTCCAGATTTCATCTGAGGATATTTCCTTTTTCACCATAGCCCTCTATGGGCTTGCAAATATCACTTTGCCAATTCCACAAGAACTGCCTTAGCGATAGGCTCCTTGAGGGGAAAGCTGTAACTCTGTGAGATGATTTCACAGAACACAAAGAAGTTTCTCAGAAAGCTTCTTTCTCTGTGTTATCGGAGGATATTTCCTTTGGCCCTATAGTCTTCAAAGGGATCCGAAATATCTGTTCTCAGATTCCACAGAAATAAGGCTAGCAAAGAGATCCACGAAATACAGATGTAACTCTGTGAGTGGAAGTCACACATCACAGAGCAGTTTCTCAGAAAGCTTCTTTCCAGATTTCATCTGAGGATATTTCCTTTTTCACCATAGCCCTCTATGGGCTTCCAAATATCTCTTTGCCAATTCCACGAGAACTGTCTTAGCGAAAGGCTTCTTGAGGGGAAAGCTGTAACTCTGTGAGATGATTTCATAGAACCAAAGAAGTTTCTCAGAAGGCTTCTTTCTCTTTGTTATCGGAGGATATTTCCTTTGGCCATATAGTCTTCAAAGGGATCCGAAATATCTGTTCTCCGATTCCACAGAAATAAGGCTAGCAAAGAGATCCAGGAAATACAGATGTAACTCTGTGAAATGAATTAACAGAACACTAAGCAGTTTCTCCGAAAGCTTCTTTCCAGATTTCATCTGAGGATATTTCCTTTTTCACCATAGCCTTCTATGGGCTTCCAAATATCACTTTGCCAATTCCACAAGAACTGTCGTAGCGAAAGGCTTCTTGAGGGGAAAGCTGTAACTCTGTGAGATGATTTCTCAGAACACAAAGAAGTTTCTCAGAAAGCTTCTTTCTCTTTGTTATCGGAGGATATTTCCTTTGACCTTATAGTCTTCAAAGGGATCCGAAATATCTGTTCTCAGATTCCACAGAAATAAGGCTAACAAAGAGATCCACGAAATACAGATGTAACTCTGCGAGATGAATTAACAGAACACTAAGCAGTTTCTCAGAAAGCTGCATTCCAGATTTCTTCTGATGATATTTCCTTTTTCACCATAGCCCTCTATGGGCTTCCAAATATCACTTTGCCAATTCCACAAGAAGTGTCTTAGTGAAAGGCTTCTTGAGGGAAAAGCCGTAACTCTGTGAGATGATTTCACAGAACACAAAGACGTTTCTCAGAAAGCTTCTTTCTCTTTGTTATCGGAGTATATTTCCTTTGCCCCTATAGTCTTCAAAGGGATCTGAAATATCTGTTCTCAGATTCCACAGAAATAAGGCTAGCAAAGAGATCCACGAAATACAGATGTAACTCTGTGAGATGAATTAATACAACACTAAGCAGTTTCTCAGAAAGCTTCTTTCCAGATTTTATCTGAGGATATTTCCTTTTTCAACATAGCCCTCTATGGGATTCCAAATATCACTTTGCCAATTCCACGAGAACTGTCTTAGCGAAAGGCTTCTTGAGGAAAGCTGTAACTCTGTGAGATGATTTCACAGATCACAAAGAAGTTTCTCAGAAAGCTTCTTTCTCTTTGTTATCGGAGGATATTTCCTTTGGCCCTATAGTCTTCAAAGGGATCCGAAATATCTGTTCTCAGATTCCACAGAAATAAGGCTAGCAAAGAGATCCACGAAATACAGATGTAACTCTGTGAGATGAATTAACAGAACACTTAGCAGTTTCTCAGAAAGCTTCTTTCCAGATTTCATCTGAGGATATTTCCTTTTTCACCGTAGCCCTCTATGGGCTTCCTAATATCACTTTGCCAATTCCACAAGAACTGTCTTAGCGAAAGGCTTCTTGAGGGGAAAGCTGTAACTCTGTGAGATGATTTCACAGAACACAAAGAAGTTTCTCAGAAAGCTTCTTTCTCTTTGTTATCGGAGGATATTTCCTTTGACCCTATAGTCTTCAAAGGGATCCGAAATATCTGTTCTCAGATTCCACAGAAATAAGGCTAGCAAAGAGATCCACGAAATACAGATGTAAGTCTGTGAGATGAATTAACAGAACACTAAGCAGTTTCTCAGAAAGCTTCTTTCCAGATTTCATCGAGGATATTTCCATTTTCACCATAGCCCTCTATGGGCTTCCAAATATCACTTTGTCAATTCCACAAGAACTGTCTTAGCGAAAGGTTTCTTGAGGGGAAAGCTGTAACTCTGTGAGATGATTTCACAGAACACAAAGAAGTTTCTCTGAAAGCTTCTTTCTCTTTGTTAACGTGGGATATTTCCTTTGGCCCTATAGATTTGAAAGGGATCCGAAATATCTGTTCTCAGATTCCACAGAAATAAGGCTAACAAACAGATCCACGAAGTACAGACGTAACTGTGTGAGTGGAAGTCACATATCACAGAGTAGTTTCTCAGATAGCTTCTTTCCAGATTTCATCTGAGGATATTTCCTTTTTCACCACAGCCCTCTATGGGCTTCCAAATATCACTTTGCCAATTCCACAAGAACTGTCTTAACGAAAGGCTTCTTGAGGGAAAAGCTGTAACTCTGTGATATGATTTCCAGAACACAAAGAAGTTTCTCAGAAAGCTTCTTTCTCTTTGTTATCGGAGGACATTTCCTTTGGCCCTATAGTCCTCAAAGGGATTCGAAATATCTGTTCTCAGATTCCACAGAAATAAAGCTAGCAAAGAGATGCACGAAATACAGATGTAACTCTGTGAGATGTACTAACAGAACCCTAAGCAGTTTCTCAGAAATCTTCTTTCCAGATTTAATCTGAGGATATTTCCTTTTTCACCATAGCCCTCTATGGGCTTCCAAATATCACTTTGCCAATCCCGCAAGAACTGTCATAGCGAAAGACTTCTTGAGGGGAAAGCTGTAACTCTGTGAGATGATTTCACAGAACACAAAGAAGTTTCTCAGAAAGCTTCTTTCTCTTTGTTATCGGAGGATATTTCCTTTCGCCCTATAGACTTGAAAGGGGTCCGAAATATCCGTTCTCAGATTGCACAGAAATAAGGCTAACAAAGAGATCCACGAAATTCAGATGTAACTCTGTGAGTGGAAGTCACACATCACAGAGCAGTTTCTCAGAAAACTTCTTTCCAGATTTCATCTGAGGATATTTCCTTTTTCACCATAGCCCTCTATGGGCTTGCAAACATCACTTTGCCAATTCCACAAGAACTGCCTTAGCGATAGGCTTCTTGAGGGGAAAGCTGTAACTCTGTGAGATGATTTCACAGAACACAAAGAAGTTTCTCAGAAAGCTTCTTTCTCTGTGTTATCGGAGGATATTTCCTTTGGCCCTATAGTCTTCAAAGGGATGCGAAATATCTGTTCTCAGATTCCACAGAAATAAGGCTGGCAAAGAGATCCACGAAATACAGATGTAACTCTGTGAGTGGAAGTCACACATCACAGAGCAGTTTCTCAGAAAGCTTCTTTCCAGATTTCATCTGAGGATATTTCCTTTTTCACCATAGCCCTCTATGGGCTTCCAAATATCACTTTGCCAATTCCACAAGAACTGTCTTAGCGAAAGGCTTCTTGAGGGGAAAGCTGTAACTCTGTGAGATGATTTCACAGAACACAAAGAAGTTTCTCAGAAAGCTTCTTTCTCTTTGTTATCGGAGGATATTTCCTTTGGCCCTATAGTCTTCAAAGGGATCCGAAATATCTGTTCTCAGATTCCACAGAAATAAGGCTAGCAAAGAGATCCAGGAAATACAGATGTAACTCTGTGAGATGAAATAACAGAACACTAAGCCGTTTCTCAGAAAGCTTCTTTAAAGGTTTCATCTGAGGATATTTCCTTTTTCACCATAGCCCTCTATGGGCTTCCAAATATCACTTTGCCAATTCCACAAGAAGTGTCTTAGTGAAAGGCTTCTTGAGGGAAAAGCTGTAACTCTGTGAGATGATTTCACAGAACACAAAGAAGTTTCTCAGAAAGCTTCTTTCTCTTTGTTATCGGAGTATATTTCCTTTGTCCCTATAGTCTTCAAAGGGATCTGAAATATCTGTTCTCAGATTCCACAGAAATAAGGCTAGCAAAGAGATCCACGAAATACAGATGTAACTCTGTGTGATGAATTAATACAACACTAAGCAGTTTCTCAGAAAGCTTCTTTCCAGATTTTATCTGAGGATATTTCCTTTTTCACCATAGCCCTCTTTGGGCTTCCAAATATCACTTCGCCAATTCCACAAGAACTGTAATATCGAAAGACTTCTTGAGGGGAAAGCTGTAACTCTGTGAGATGATTTCACAGAACACAAAGAAGTTTCTCAGAAAGCTTCTTTCTCTTTGTTATCTTAGGATGTTTCCTTTGGCCCTATAGTCTTCAAAGGGATCCGAAATATCTGTTCTCAGATTCCACAGAAATAAGGCTAGCAAAGAGATCCACGAAACACAGATGTAACTCTCTGAGATGAATTAACAGAACACTAAGCAGTCTCTCAGAAAACTTCTTTCCAGATTTCATCTGAGGATATTTCCTTTTTCACCATAGCCCTCTATGGGCTTCCAAATATCACTTTGCCAATTCCACAAGAACTGTCTCAGCGAAAGACTTCTTGAGGGGAAAGCTGTAACTCTGTGAGATGATTTCACAGAACACAAAGAAGTTTCTCAGAAAGCTTCTTTCTCTTTTTTATCGGAGGATATTTCCTTTGGCCCTATAGTCTTCAAAGGGATCCGAAATATCTGTTCTCAGATTCCACAGAAATAAGGCTAGCAAAGAGATCCACGAAATACAGATGTAACTCTGTGAGATGAATTAACTGAACACTTATCAGTTTCTCAGAAAGCTTCTTTCCAGATTTCATTTGAGGATATTTCCTTTTTCACCATAGCCCTCTATGGGCTTGCGAATATCACTTTGCCAATTCCACAAGAACTGTCTTAGCGAAAGGCTTCTTGAGGGGAAAGCTGTAACTCTGTGAGATGATTTCACAGAACACAAAGAAGTTTCTCAGAAAGCTTCTTTCTCGTTGTTATCAGAGGATATTTCCTTTGGCCCTATAGTCTTCAAAGGGATCCGAAATATCTGTTCTCAGATTCCAGAGAAATAAGGCTAGCAAAGAGATCCACGAAATACAGATGTAACTCTGTGAGATGAATTAACAGAACACTAAGCTGTTTGTCAGAAAACTTCTAACCAGATTTCATCGGAGGATATTTCCTTTTTCACCGTAGTCCTCTATGGGCTTCCAAATATCACTTTGCCAATTCCACAAGAACTGTCTTAGCGAAAGGCTTCTTGAGGGGAAAGCTGTAACTCTGTGAGATGATTTCACAGAACACAAAGAAGTTTCTCAGAAAGCTTCTTTCTCTTTGTTATCGGAGGATATTTCCTTTGGCCCTGGAGTCTTCAAAGGGATCCGAAATATCTGTTCTCAGATTCCACAGAAATAAGGATAGCAAAGAGATCCACGAAATACAGATGTAACTCTGTGAGATGAATTAACAGAACCCTAAGCAGTTTCTCAGAAAGCTTCTTTCCAGATTTCATCTGAGGATATTTCATTTTTCACCATAGCCCTCTGTGGGCTTCCAATTATCACTTTGCCAATTCCACAAGAACTGTCTTAGCGAAAGGCTTCTTGAGGGAAAAGCTTTAACTCTGTGAGATGATTTCACAGAACACAAAGAAGTTTCTCAGAAAGCTTCTTTCTCTTTGTTATCGGAGGATATTTCCTTTGGCCCTACAGACTTGAAAGGGATCCGAAATATCTGTTCTCAGATTCCAGAAAAATAAGGCTAACAAAGAGATCCACGAAGTACAGATGTAACTCGGTGAGTGGAAGTCACATATCACAGAGTAGTTTCTCAGAAAGCTTCTTTCCAGATTTCATCTGAGGATATTTCCTTTTTCACCATAGCGCTCTATGGGCTTCCAAATATCACTTCGCCTATTCCACAAGAACTGTCTCAGCGAAAGGCTTCTTGAGGGGAAAGCTGTAACTCTGTGACATGATTTCACAGAACACAAAGAAGTTTCTCAGAAAGCTTCTTTCTCTTTGTTATCGGAGGATATTTCCTTTGGCCCTATAGTCTTCAAAGGGATCCGAAATATCTGTTCTCAGATTCCAAAAAAATAAGGCTAGCAAAGAGATCCACGAAATACAGATGTAACTCTGTGAGATGAATTAACAGAACACTTAGCAGTTTCTCAGAAAGCTTCTTTCCAGATTTCATCTGAGGATATTTCCTTTTTCACCCTACCCCTCTATGGGCTTCCAAATATCACTTTGCCAATTCCACAAGAACTGTCTTAGCGAAAGGCTTCTTGAGGGGAAAGCTGTAACTCTGTGAGATGATTTCACAGATCACAAAGAAGTTTCTCAGAAAGCTTCTTTCTCTTTGTTATCGGAGGATATTTCCTTTGGCCCTATAGTCTTCAAAGGGATCCGAAATATCTGTTCTCAGATTCCACAGAAATAAGGCTAGCAAAGAGATCCACGAAATACAGATGTAACTCTGTGAGATGAATTAACAGAACACTTAGCAGTTTCTCAGAAAGCTTCTTTCCAGATTTCATCTGAGGATATTTCCTTTTTCACCATAGCCCTCTATGGGCTTCCAAATATCACTTTGCCAATTCCACAAGAACTGTCTTAGCGAAAGGCTTCTTGAGGGAAAAGCTGTAACTCTGTGAGTTGATTTCACAGAACACAAAGAAGTTTCTCAGAAAGCTTCTTTCTCTTTGTTATCGGAGGATATTTCCTTTGGCCCTATAGTCTTCAAAGGGATCCGAAATATCTGTTCTCAGATTCCACAGAAATAAGGCTAGCAAAGAGATACACGAAATTCAGGTGTAATTCTGTGAGATGAATTAACAGAACACTAAGCAGTTTCTCAGAAAGCTTCTTTCCAGATTTCATCAGAGGATATTTCCTTTTTCACCGTAGCCCTCTATGGGCTTCCAAATATCACTTTGCCAATTCCACAAGAACTGTCTTAGCGAAAGGCTTCTTGAGGGGAAAGCTGCAACACTGTGAGATGATTTCACAGAACACAAAGAGGTTTCTCAGAAAGCTTCTTTCTCTTTGTTATCGCAGGATATTTCCTTTGTCCCTATAGTCTTCAAGGGATCCGAAATATCTGTTCTCAGATTCCACAGAAATAAGGGTAGCAAAGTGATCCACGAAATACATAGGTAACTCTGTGAGATGAATTAACAGAACACTAAGCAGTTTCTCCGAAAGCTTCTTTCCAGATTTCATCTGAGGATATTTCCTTTTTCACCATAGCCCTCTATGGGCTTCCAAATATCACTTTGCCAATTCCACAAGAACTGTCTTAGCGAAAGGCTTCTTGAGGGGAAAGCTGTAACTCTGTGAGATGATTTCACAGAACACAAAGAAGTTTCTCAGAAAGCTTCTTTCTCTTTGTTATCGGAGGATATTTCCTTTGGCCCTATAGACTTGAAAGGGGTCCGAAATATCTGTTCTCAGATTGCACAGAAATAAGGCTAACAAAGAGATCCACGAAATTCAGATGTAACTCTGTGAGTGGAAGTCACACATCACAGAGCAGTTTCTCAGAAAACTTCTTTCCAGATTTCATCTGAGGATATTTCCTTTTTCACCATAGCCCTCTATGGGCTTGCAAATATCACTTTGCCAATTCCACAAGAACTGCCTTAGCGATAGGCTCCTTGAGGGGAAAGCTGTAACTCTGTGAGATGATTTCACAGAACACAAAGAAGTTTCTCAGAAAGCTTCTTTCTCTGTGTTATCGGAGGATATTTCCTTTGGCCCTATAGTCTTCAAAGGGATCCGAAATATCTGTTCTCAGATTCCACAGAAATAAGGCTAGCAAAGAGATCCACGAAATACAGATGTAACTCTGTGAGTGGAAGTCACACATCACAGAGCAGTTTCTCAGAAAGCTTCTTTCCAGATTTCATCTGAGGATATTTCCTTTTTCACCATAGCCCTCTATGGGCTTCCAAATATCTCTTTGCCAATTCCACGAGAACTGTCTTAGCGAAAGGCTTCTTGAGGGGAAAGCTGTAACTCTGTGAGATGATTTCATAGAACCAAAGAAGTTTCTCAGAAGGCTTCTTTCTCTTTGTTATCGGAGGATATTTCCTTTGGCCATATAGTCTTCAAAGGGATCCGAAATATCTGTTCTCCGATTCCACAGAAATAAGGCTAGCAAAGAGATCCAGGAAATACAGATGTAACTCTGTGAAATGAATTAACAGAACACTAAGCAGTTTCTCCGAAAGCTTCTTTCCAGATTTCATCTGAGGATATTTCCTTTTTCACCATAGCCTTCTATGGGCTTCCAAATATCACTTTGCCAATTCCACAAGAACTGTCGTAGCGAAAGGCTTCTTGAGGGGAAAGCTGTAACTCTGTGAGATGATTTCTCAGAACACAAAGAAGTTTCTCAGAAAGCTTCTTTCTCTTTGTTATCGGAGGATATTTCCTTTGACCTTATAGTCTTCAAAGGGATCCGAAATATCTGTTCTCAGATTCCACAGAAATAAGGCTAACAAAGAGATCCACGAAATACAGATGTAACTCTGCGAGATGAATTAACAGAACACTAAGCAGTTTCTCAGAAAGCTGCATTCCAGATTTCTTCTGATGATATTTCCTTTTTCACCATAGCCCTCTATGGGCTTCCAAATATCACTTTGCCAATTCCACAAGAAGTGTCTTAGTGAAAGGCTTCTTGAGGGAAAAGCCGTAACTCTGTGAGATGATTTCACAGAACACAAAGACGTTTCTCAGAAAGCTTCTTTCTCTTTGTTATCGGAGTATATTTCCTTTGCCCCTATAGTCTTCAAAGGGATCTGAAATATCTGTTCTCAGATTCCACAGAAATAAGGCTAGCAAAGAGATCCACGAAATACAGATGTAACTCTGTGAGATGAATTAATACAACACTAAGCAGTTTCTCAGAAAGCTTCTTTCCAGATTTTATCTGAGGATATTTCCTTTTTCAACATAGCCCTCTATGGGATTCCAAATATCACTTTGCCAATTCCACGAGAACTGTCTTAGCGAAAGGCTTCTTGAGGAAAGCTGTAACTCTGTGAGATGATTTCACAGATCACAAAGAATTTTCTCAGAAAGCTTCTTTCTCTTTGTTATCGGAGGATATTTCCTTTGGCCCTATAGTCTTCAAAGGGATCCGAAATATCTGTTCTCAGATTCCACAGAAATAAGGCTAGCAAAGAGATCCACGAAATACAGATGTAACTCTGTGAGATGAATTAACAGAACACTTAGCAGTTTCTCAGAAAGCTTCTTTCCAGATTTCATCTGAGGATATTTCCTTTTTCACCGTAGCCCTCTATGGGCTTCCTAATATCACTTTGCCAATTCCACAAGAACTGTCTTAGCGAAAGGCTTCTTGAGGGGAAAGCTGTAACTCTGTGAGATGATTTCACAGAACACAAAGAAGTTTCTCAGAAAGCTTCTTTCTCTTTGTTATCGGAGGATATTTCCTTTGACCCTATAGTCTTCAAAGGGATCCGAAATATCTGTTCTCAGATTCCACAGAAATAAGGCTAGCAAAGAGATCCACGAAATACAGATGTAAGTCTGTGAGATGAATTAACAGAACACTAAGCAGTTTCTCAGAAAGCTTCTTTCCAGATTTCATCGAGGATATTTCCATTTTCACCATAGCCCTCTATGGGCTTCCAAATATCACTTTGTCAATTCCACAAGAACTGTCTTAGCGAAAGGTTTCTTGAGGGGAAAGCTGTAACTCTGTGAGATGATTTCACAGAACACAAAGAAGTTTCTCTGAAAGCTTCTTTCTCTTTGTTAACGTGGGATATTTCCTTTGGCCCTATAGATTTGAAAGGGATCCGAAATATCTGTTCTCAGATTCCACAGAAATAAGGCTAACAAACAGATCCACGAAGTACAGACGTAACTGTGTGAGTGGAAGTCACATATCACAGAGTAGTTTCTCAGATAGCTTCTTTCCAGATTTCATCTGAGGATATTTCCTTTTTCACCACAGCCCTCTATGGGCTTCCAAATATCACTTTGCCAATTCCACAAGAACTGTCTTAACGAAAGGCTTCTTGAGGGAAAAGCTGTAACTCTGTGATATGATTTCCAGAACACAAAGAAGTTTCTCAGAAAGCTTCTTTCTCTTTGTTATCGGAGGACATTTCCTTTGGCCCTATAGTCCTCAAAGGGATTCGAAATATCTGTTCTCAGATTCCACAGAAATAAAGCTAGCAAAGAGATGCACGAAATACAGATGTAACTCTGTGAGATGTACTAACAGAACCCTAAGCAGTTTCTCAGAAATCTTCTTTCCAGATTTAATCTGAGGATATTTCCTTTTTCACCATAGCCCTCTATGGGCTTCCAAATATCACTTTGCCAATCCCGCAAGAACTGTCATAGCGAAAGACTTCTTGAGGGGAAAGCTGTAACTCTGTGAGATGATTTCACAGAACACAAAGAAGTTTCTCAGAAAGCTTCTTTCTCTTTGTTATCGGAGGATATTTCCTTTCGCCCTATAGACTTGAAAGGGGTCCGAAATATCCGTTCTCAGATTGCACAGAAATAAGGCTAACAAAGAGATCCACGAAATTCAGATGTAACTCTGTGAGTGGAAGTCACACATCACAGAGCAGTTTCTCAGAAAACTTCTTTCCAGATTTCATCTGAGGATATTTCCTTTTTCACCATAGCCCTCTATGGGCTTGCAAACATCACTTTGCCAATTCCACAAGAACTGCCTTAGCGATAGGCTTCTTGAGGGGAAAGCTGTAACTCTGTGAGATGATTTCACAGAACACAAAGAAGTTTCTCAGAAAGCTTCTTTCTCTGTGTTATCGGAGGATATTTCCTTTGGCCCTATAGTCTTCAAAGGGATGCGAAATATCTGTTCTCAGATTCCACAGAAATAAGGCTGGCAAAGAGATCCACGAAATACAGATGTAACTCTGTGAGTGGAAGTCACACATCACAGAGCAGTTTCTCAGAAAGCTTCTTTCCAGATTTCATCTGAGGATATTTCCTTTTTCACCATAGCCCTCTATGGGCTTCCAAATATCACTTTGCCAATTCCACAAGAACTGTCTTAGCGAAAGGCTTCTTGAGGGGAAAGCTGTAACTCTGTGAGATGATTTCACAGAACACAAAGAAGTTTCTCAGAAAGCTTCTTTCTCTTTGTTATCGGAGGATATTTCCTTTGGCCCTATAGTCTTCAAAGGGATCCGAAATATCTGTTCTCAGATTCCACAGAAATAAGGCTAGCAAAGAGATCCAGGAAATACAGATGTAACTCTGTGAGATGAAATAACAGAACACTAAGCCGTTTCTCAGAAAGCTTCTTTAAAGGTTTCATCTGAGGATATTTCCTTTTTCACCATAGCCCTCTATGGGCTTCCAAATATCACTTTGCCAATTCCACAAGAAGTGTCTTAGTGAAAGGCTTCTTGAGGGAAAAGCTGTAACTCTGTGAGATGATTTCACAGAACACAAAGAAGTTTCTCAGAAAGCTTCTTTCTCTTTGTTATCGGAGTATATTTCCTTTGTCCCTATAGTCTTCAAAGGGATCTGAAATATCTGTTCTCAGATTCCACAGAAATAAGGCTAGCAAAGAGATCCACGAAATACAGATGTAACTCTGTGTGATGAATTAATACAACACTAAGCAGTTTCTCAGAAAGCTTCTTTCCAGATTTTATCTGAGGATATTTCCTTTTTCACCATAGCCCTCTTTGGGCTTCCAAATATCACTTCGCCAATTCCACAAGAACTGTAATATCGAAAGACTTCTTGAGGGGAAAGCTGTAACTCTGTGAGATGATTTCACAGAACACAAAGAAGTTTCTCAGAAAGCTTCTTTCTCTTTGTTATCTTAGGATGTTTCCTTTGGCCCTATAGTCTTCAAAGGGATCCGAAATATCTGTTCTCAGATTCCACAGAAATAAGGCTAGCAAAGAGATCCACGAAACACAGATGTAACTCTCTGAGATGAATTAACAGAACACTAAGCAGTCTCTCAGAAAACTTCTTTCCAGATTTCATCTGAGGATATTTCCTTTTTCACCATAGCCCTCTATGGGCTTCCAAATATCACTTTGCCAATTCCACAAGAACTGTCTCAGCGAAAGACTTCTTGAGGGGAAAGCTGTAACTCTGTGAGATGATTTCACAGAACACAAAGAAGTTTCTCAGAAAGCTTCTTTCTCTTTTTTATCGGAGGATATTTCCTTTGGCCCTATAGTCTTCAAAGGGATCCGAAATATCTGTTCTCAGATTCCACAGAAATAAGGCTAGCAAAGAGATCCACGAAATACAGATGTAACTCTGTGAGATGAATTAACTGAACACTTATCAGTTTCTCAGAAAGCTTCTTTCCAGATTTCATTTGAGGATATTTCCTTTTTCACCATAGCCCTCTATGGGCTTGCGAATATCACTTTGCCAATTCCACAAGAACTGTCTTAGCGAAAGGCTTCTTGAGGGGAAAGCTGTAACTCTGTGAGATGATTTCACAGAACACAAAGAAGTTTCTCAGAAAGCTTCTTTCTCGTTGTTATCAGAGGATATTTCCTTTGGCCCTATAGTCTTCAAAGGGATCCGAAATATCTGTTCTCAGATTCCAGAGAAATAAGGCTAGCAAAGAGATCCACGAAATACAGATGTAACTCTGTGAGATGAATTAACAGAACACTAAGCTGTTTGTCAGAAAACTTCTAACCAGATTTCATCGGAGGATATTTCCTTTTTCACCGTAGTCCTCTATGGGCTTCCAAATATCACTTTGCCAATTCCACAAGAACTGTCTTAGCGAAAGGCTTCTTGAGGGGAAAGCTGTAACTCTGTGAGATGATTTCACAGAACACAAAGAAGTTTCTCAGAAAGCTTCTTTCTCTTTGTTATCGGAGGATATTTCCTTTGGCCCTGGAGTCTTCAAAGGGATCCGAAATATCTGTTCTCAGATTCCACAGAAATAAGGATAGCAAAGAGATCCACGAAATACAGATGTAACTCTGTGAGATGAATTAACAGAACCCTAAGCAGTTTCTCAGAAAGCTTCTTTCCAGATTTCATCTGAGGATATTTCATTTTTCACCATAGCCCTCTGTGGGCTTCCAATTATCACTTTGCCAATTCCACAAGAACTGTCTTAGCGAAAGGCTTCTTGAGGGAAAAGCTTTAACTCTGTGAGATGATTTCACAGAACACAAAGAAGTTTCTCAGAAAGCTTCTTTCTCTTTGTTATCGGAGGATATTTCCTTTGGCCCTACAGACTTGAAAGGGATCCGAAATATCTGTTCTCAGATTCCAGAAAAATAAGGCTAACAAAGAGATCCACGAAGTACAGATGTAACTCGGTGAGTGGAAGTCACATATCACAGAGTAGTTTCTCAGAAAGCTTCTTTCCAGATTTCATCTGAGGATATTTCCTTTTTCACCATAGCGCTCTATGGGCTTCCAAATATCACTTCGCCTATTCCACAAGAACTGTCTCAGCGAAAGGCTTCTTGAGGGGAAAGCTGTAACTCTGTGACATGATTTCACAGAACACAAAGAAGTTTCTCAGAAAGCTTCTTTCTCTTTGTTATCGGAGGATATTTCCTTTGGCCCTATAGTCTTCAAAGGGATCCGAAATATCTGTTCTCAGATTCCAAAAAAATAAGGCTAGCAAAGAGATCCACGAAATACAGATGTAAGTCTGTGAGATGAATTAACAGAACACTAAGCAGTTTCTCAGAAAGCTTCTTTCCAGATTTCATCTGGGGATATTTCCTTTATCACCGTAGCACTCTATGGGCTTCCAAATATCACTTGGCCAATTCCACAAGAACTGTCTTAGCGATAGGCTTCTTGAGGGGAAAGCTGTAACTCTGTGAGATGATTTCACAGACCACAAAGAAGTTTCTCAAAAAGCTTCTTTCTCTTTGTTATCGGAGGATATTTCCTTTGGCCCTATACTCTTCAAAGGGATCCGAAATATCTGTTCTCAGATTCCACAGAAATAAGGCTAGCAAAGAGATCCACGAAATACAGATGTAAGTCTGTGAGATGAATTAACAGAACACTAAGCAGTTTCTCAGAAAGCTTCTTTCCAGATTTCATCTGAGGATATTTCCTTTTTCACCATAGCCCTCTATTTGCTTGCAAATATCACTTTGCCAGTTCCACAAGAACTGTCATAGCGATAGGCTACTTGAGGGGAAAGCTGTAACTCTGTGAGATGATTTCACAGAACACAAAGAAGTTTCTCAGAAAGCTTCTTTCTCTTTGTTATCGGAGGATATATCCTTTGGCCCTATTGTCTTCAAAGGGACCCGAAGTGTCTGTTCTCAGATTCCACAGAAATAAGGCTAGCAAAGAGATCCACGAAATACAGATGTAACTCTGTGACTGGAAGTCACACATCACAGAGCAGTTTCTCAGAAAGCTTCTTTCCAGATTTCATCAGAGTATATTTCCGTTTTCACCATAGCCCTCTATGGGCTCCCAAATATCACTTTGCCAATTCCACAAGAAGTGTCTTAGCGAAAGGCTTCTTGAAGGGAAAGCTGTAACTCTGTGAGATGATTTCACAGAACACAAAGAAGTTTCTCAGAAAGCTTCTTTCTCTTTATTATCGGAGGATATGTCCTTTGGCCCTATAGTCTTCAAAGGGATCCGAAATATCTGTTCTCAGATTCCACATAAATAAGGCTAGCAAAGAGATCCACGATATACAGGTGTAACTCTGTGAGATGAATTAACAAAACACTAAGCAGTTTCTCAGAAAGCTTCTTTCCAGATTTCATCTGAGGATAATTCCTTTTTCACCATAGCCCTCTATGGGCTTCCAAATATCACTTTGCCAATTCCACAAGAACTGCCTTAGCGATAGGCTTCTTGAGGGGAAAGCTGTAACTCTGTGAGATGATTTCACAGAACACAAAGAAGTTTCTCAGAAAGCTTCTTTCTCTGTGTTATCGGAGGATATTTCCTTTGGCCCAATAGTCTTCAAAGGGATCCGAAATATCTGTTCTCAGATTCCACAGAAATAAGGCTAGCAAAGAGATCCATGAAATACAGATGTAACTCTGTGAGATGAATTAACAGAACACTAAGCAGTTTCTCAGAAAGCTTCTTTCCAGATTTCATCTGAGGATATTTCCTTTTTCACAATAGCCCTCTATGGGCTTCCAAATATCACTTTGCCAATTCCACAAGAACTGTCTTAGCGAAAGGCTTCTTGAAGGGAAAGCTGTAACTCTGTGAGATGATTTCACAGAACACAAAGAAGTTTCTCAGAAAGCTTCTTTCTCTTTATTATCGGAGGATATTTCCTTTGGCACTGTAGTTTTCAAAGGGTTCCGAAATATCTGCTCTCATATTCCACAGAAATAAGGCTAGAAAAGAGATCCACGAAATACAGATGTAACTCTGTGAGATGAATTAACAAAACACTAAGCAGTCTCTCAGAAAGCTTTTTTCCAGATTTCATCTGAGGTTATTTCCTTTTTCACCATAGCCCTCTATGGGCTTCCAAATATCACTTTGCCAATTCCACAAGAACTGTCTAAGCGAAAGGCTTCTTGAGGGGAAAGTTGTAACTCTGTGAGATGATTTCACAGAACACAAAGAAGTTTCTCAGAAAGCTTCTTTCTCTTTGTTATCGGAGGATATTTCCTTTGGCCCTATAGTCTTCAAAGGGATCCGAAATATCTGTTCTCAGATTCCACAGAAATAAGGCTAGCAAAGAGATCCACGAAATACAGATGTAACTCTGTGAGATGAATTAACAGAACACTAAGCAGTTTCTCAGAAAGCTTCTTTCCAGATTTCATCTGAGGATATTTCCTTTTTCACAATAGCCCTCTATGGGCTTCCAAATATCACTTTGTCAATTCCACAAGAACTGTCTTAACGAAAGGCTTCTTGAGGGAAAAGCTGTAACTCTGTGAGATGATTTCACAGAACACAAAGAAGTTTCTCAGAAAGCTTCTTTCTCTTTGTTATCGGAGGATATTTCCTTTGGCCCTATAGTCCTCAAAGGGATTAGAAATATCTGTTCTCAGATTCCACAGAAATAAAGCTAGCAAAGAGATGCACGAAATACAGATGTAACTCTGTAAGATGAATTAACAGAACCCTAAGCAGTTTCTCAGAAATCTTCTTTACAGATTTCATCTGAGGATATTTCCTTTTTCACCATAGCCCTCTATGGGCTTCCAAATATGACTTTGCCAATTCCACAAGAACTGCCTTAGCGATAGGCTTCCTGAGGGGAAAGCTGTAACTCTGTGAGATGATTTCACAGAACACAAAGAAGTTTCTCAGGAAGCTTCTTTCTCTGTGTTATCGGAGGATATTTCCTTTGGCCCTATAGTCTTCAAATGGATCCGAAATATCTGTTCTCAGATTCCACAGAAATAAGGCTGGCAAAGAGATCCACGAAATACAGATGTAACTCTGTGAGTGGAAGTCACACATCACAGAGCAGTTTCTCAGAAAGCTTCTTTCCAGATTTCATCTGAGGATATTTCCTTTTTCACCATAGCCCTCTATGGGCTTCCACATATCACTTTGCCAATTCCACAAGAACTGTCTTAGCGAAAGGCTTCTTGAGGGGAAAGCTGTAACTCTGTGAGATGATTTCACAGAACACAAAGAAGAGTCTCAGAAAGCTTCTTTCTCTTTATTATCGGAGGATATTTCCTTTGGCCCTGTAGTGTTCAAAGGGTTCCGAAATATCTGCTCTCAGATTCCACAGAAATAAGGCTAGAAATGAGATCAACGAAATACAGATGTAACTCTGTGAGATGAATTAACAAAACACTAAGCAGTCTCTCAGAAAGCTTTTTTCCAGATTTCATCTGAGGATATTTCCTTTTTCACCATAGCCCTCTATGGGCTTCCAAATATCACTTTGCCAATTCCACAAGAACTGTCTCAGCGAAAGGCTTCTTGAGGGGAAAGCTGTAACTCTGTGGGATGATTTCACAGAACACAAAGAAGTTTCTCAGAAAGCTTCTTTCTCTTTGTTATCGGAGGATATTTCCTTTGGCCCTATAGTCTTCAAAGGGATCCGAAATATCTGTTCTCAGATTCCACAGAAATAAGGCTAGCAAAGAGATCCATGAAATACAGATGTAACTCTGTGAGATGAATTAACAGAACACTAAGCATTTTCTCAGAAAGCTTCTTTCCAGATTTCATCTGAGGATATTTCCTTTTTCACAATATCCCTCTATGGGCTTCAAAATATCACTTTGTCAATTCCACAAGAACTGTCTTAGCGAATGGCTTCTTGAAGGGAAAGCTGTAACTCTGTGAGATGATTTCACAGAACACAAAGAAGTTTCTCAGAAAGCTTCTTTCTCTTTATTATCGGAGGATATTTCCTTTGGCCCTATACTCTTCAAAGGGATCCGAAATATCTGTTCTCAGTTTCCACATAAATAAGGCTAGCAAAGAGATCCACGAAATACAGGTGTACCTCTGTGAGATGAATTAACAAAACACTAAGCAGTTTCTCAGAAAGCTTCTTTCCAGATTTCATCTGAGGATATTTCCTTTTTCACCATAGCCCTCTATGGGCTTCCAAATATCACTTTGCCAATTCCACAAGAACTGTCTCAGCGAAAGGCTTCTTGAGGGGAAAGCTGTAACTCTGTGACATGATTTCAGAGAACGCAAAGAAGGTTCTTAGAATGCTTCTTTCTCTTTGTTATCGGAGGATATTTCCTTTGGCCCTATAGTCTTCAAAGGGATCCGAAATATCTGTTCTCAGATTCCACAGAAATAAGGCTAGCAAAGAGATCCAAGAAATACAGATGTAACTCTGTGAGATGAATTAACAGAACACTAAGCAGTTTCTCAGAAAGCTTCTTTCCAGATTTCATCTGAGGATATTTCCTTTTTCACCGTAGCCCTCTATGGGCTTCCAAATATCACTTTGCCGATTCCACAAGAACTGTCTTAGCGAAAGGCTTCTTGTGGGGAAAGCTGTAACTCTGTGAGATGATTTCACAGAACACAAAGAAGTTTCTCAGAAAGCTTCTTTCTCTTTGTTATCGGAGGATATTTCCTTTGGCCCTATAGACTTGAAAGGGGTCCGAAATATCTGTTCTCAGATTGCACAGAAATAAGGCTAACAAAGAGATCCACGAAATACAGATGTAACTCTGTGACTGGAAGTCACACATCACAGAGCAGTTTCTCAGAAAGCTTCTTTCCAGATTTCATCAGAGTATATTTCCGTTTTCACCATAGCCCTCTATGGGCTTCCAAATATCACTTTGCCAATTCCACAAGAACTGTCTTAGCGAACGGCTTCTTGAAGGGAAAGCTGTAACTCTGTGAGATGATTTCACAGAACACAAAGAAGTTTCTCAGAAAGCTTCTTTCTCTTTGTTATCGGAGGATATTTCCTTTGGCCCTATAGTCTTCAAAGGGATCCGAAATATCTGTTCTCAGTTTCCACATAAATAAGGTTAGCAAAGAGATCCACGAAATACAGGTGTAACTCTGTGAGATGAATTAACAAAACACTAAGCAGTTTCTCAGAAAGCTTCTTTCCAGATTTCATCTGAGGATATTTCCTTTTTCACCGTAGCCCTCTATGGGCTTCCAAATATCACTTTGCCAATTCCACAAGAACTCTCTTAGCGAAAGGCTTCCTGAGGGGAAAGCTGTAACTCTGTGAGATGATTTCACAGAACACAAAGAAGTTTCTCAGAAAGCTTCTTTCTCTTTGTTATCGGAGGATATTTCCTTTGGCCCTATAGTCTTCAAAGGGATCCGAAATATCTGTTCTCAGTTTCCACATAAATAAGGTTAGCAAAGAGATCCACGAAATACAGGTGTAACTCTGTGAGATGAATTAACAAAACACTAAGCAGTTTCTCAGAAAGCTTCTTTCCAGATTTCATCTGAGGATATTTCCTTTTTCACCGTAGCCCTCTATGGGCTTCCAAATATCACTTTGCCAATTCCACAAGAACTGTCTTAGCGAAAGGCTTCTTGAGGGGAAAGCTGTAACTCTGTGAGATGATTTCACAGAACACAAAGAAGTTTCTCAGAAAGCTTCTTTCTCTTTGTTATCGGAGGATATTTCCTTTGGCCCTATAGTCTTCAAAGGGATCCGAAATATCTGTTCTCAGATTCCACAGAAATAAGCCTAGCAAAGAGATGCACGAAATACAGATGTAACACTGTGAGATGAATAAACAGACCACGAAGCATTTTCTCAGAAAGCTTCTTTCCAGATTTTATCTGAGGATATTTACTTTTTCACCTTAGCCCTCTATGGGCTTCCAAATATCACTTTGCCAATTCCACAAGAACTGTCTTAGCGAAAGGCTTCTTGAGGGGAAAGCTGTAACTCTGTGAGATGATTTCACAGAACACAAAGAAGTTTCTCAGAAAGCTTCTTTCTCTTTGTTATCGGAGGATATTTCCTTTGGCCTTATAGTCTTCAAAGGGATCCGAAATATCTGTTCTCAGATTCCACAGAAATAAGGCTAGCAAAGAGATCCACGAAATACAGATGTAACTCTGTGAGATGAATTAACAGGACAATAAGCAGTTGCGAAGAAAGCTTCTTTCCAGATTTCATCTGAGGATATTTCCTTTTTCACCATAGCCCTCTAAGGGCTTCCAAATATCACTTTGCCAATTCCACAAGAACTGTCTTAGCGAAAGGCTTCTTGAGTGGAAAGCTGTAACTCTGTGAGATGATTTCACAGAACACAAAGAAGTTTCTCAGAAAGCTTCTTTCTCTTTGTTATCGGAGGATATTTCCTTTGGCCCTATAGCCTTCAAAGGGTTCCGAAATTGCTGTTCTCAGATTCCACAGAAATAAGGACAGCAAAGAGATCCACGAAATACAGATGTAACACTGTGAGATGAATTAACAAAACACTAAGCAGTTTCTCAGAAAGCTTCTTTCCAGATTTCATCTGAGGATATTTCCTTTTTCACCATAGCCCTCTATGGGCTTCCAAATATCACTTTGCCAATTACACAAGAACTGTCTTAGCGAAAGGCTTCTTGAGGGGAAAGCTGTAACTCTGTGAGATGATTTCACAGAACACAAAGAAGTTTCTCAAAAGCTTCTTTCTCTTTGTTATCGGAGGATATTTCCTTTGGCCCTATAGTCTTCAAGGGGATCCGAAATATCTGTGCTCAGATTTCTCAGAAATAAGGCTAGCAAAGAGATCCACGAAATACAGGTTTAACTCTGTGAGATGAATTAACAGAACACTAAGCAGTTTCTCAGAAAGCTTCTTTCCAGATTTCATCTGAGGATATTTCCTTTTTCACCAGAGCCCTCAATGGGTTTCCAAATATCACTTTGCCAATTCCACAAGAACTGTCTTAGCGAAAGGCTTCTTGAGGGGAAAGCAGTAACTCTGTTAGATGATTTCACAGAACACAAAGAAGTTTCTCTGAAAGCTTCTTTCTCTTTGTTATCGGAGGATATTTCCTTTGGCCCTATAGTCTTCGAAGGGATCCGAAATATCTGTTCTCAGAATCCACAGAAATAAGGCTAGCACAGAGATCCACGAAATACAGATGTAACTCTGTGAGATGAATTAACAGAACACTAAGCAGTTTCTCAGAAAGCTTCTTTCCAGATTTCATCTGAGGATACTTCCTTTTTCACCATAGCCCTCTATGGGCTTCCAAATATCACTTTGCCAATTCCACAAGAACTGTATCAGCGAAAGGCTTCTTGAGGGGAAAGCTGTAACTCTGTGACATGATTTCACAGAACACAAAGAAGTTTCTCAGAAAGCTTCTTTCTCTTTGTTATCGGAGGATATTTCCTTTGGCCCTATAGTCTTCAAAGGGATCCGAAATATCTCTTCTCAGATTCCAAAAAAATAAAGCTAGCAAAGAGATCCACGAAATACAGATGTAAGTCTGTGAGATGAATTAACAGAACACTAAGCAGTTTCTCAGAAAGCTTCTTTCCAGATTTCATCTGAGGATATTTCCTTTTTCACCATAGCACTCTATCGGCTTCCAAATATCATTTTGCCAATTCCACAAGAATTGTCTTAGCGAAATGCTTCTTGAGGGGAAAGCTGTAACTCTGTGAGATGATTTCACAGAACACAGAGAAGTTTCTCAGAAAGCTTCTTTCTCTTTGTTATCGGAGGATATTTCCTTTGGCCCTATAGACTTGAAAGGGGTCCGAAATATCTGTTCTCAGATTGCACAGAAATAAGGCTAACAAAGAGATCCACGAAATTCAGCTGTAACTCTGTGAGTGGAAGTCACACATCACAGAGCAGTTTCTCAGAAAACTTCTTTCCAGATTTCATCTGAAGATATTTCCTTTTTCACAATAGCCCTCTATGGGCTTCCAAATATCACTTTGCCAATTCCACAAGAACTGTCTTAGCGAAAGGCTTCTTGAGGGGAAAGCTGTAACTCTGTGAGATGATTTCACAGAACACAAAGAAGTTTCTCAGAAAGCTTCTTTCTCTTTGTTATCGGAGGATATTTCCTTTGACCGTATAGTCTTCAAAGGGATCCGAAATATCTGTTCTCAGATTCCACAGAAATAAGGCTAGCAAAGAGATCCACGAAATACAGATGTAACTCTGTGAGATGAATTAACAGAACACTAAGCAGTTTCTCAGAAAGCTTCTTTCCAGTTTTCATCGAAGATATTTCCATTTTCACCATAGCCCTCTATGGGCTTCCAAATATCACTTTGTCAATTCCACAAGAACTGTCTTAGCGAAAGGTTTCTTGAGGGGAAAGCTGTAACTCTGTGAGATGATTTCACAGAACACAAAAAAGTTTCTCTGAAAGCTTCTTTCTCTTTGTTATCGGAGGATATTTCCTTTGGCCCTATAGACTTGAAAGGGGTCCGAAATATCTGTTCTCAGATTGCACAGAAATAAGGCTAACAAAGAGATCCACGAAATTCAGAAATAACTCTGTGAGTGGAAGTCACACATCACAGAGCAGTTTCTCAGAAAACTTCTTTCCAGATTTCATCTGAGGATATTTCCTTTTTCACCATAGCCCTCTATGGGCTTGCAAAGATCACTTTGCCAATTCCACAAGAACTGCCTTAGCGATAGGCTTCTTGAGGGGAAAGCTGTAACTCTGTGAGATGATTTCACAGAACACAAAGAAGTTTCTCAGAAAGCTTCTTTCTCTGTGTTATCGGAGGATATTTCCTTTGGCCCTATAGTCTTCAAAGGGATCCGAAATATCTGTTCTCAGATTCCACAGAAAAAAGGCTAGCAAAGAGATCCACGAAATACAGGTTTAACTCTGTGAGATGAATTAACAGAACACTAAGCAGTTTCTCAGAAAGCTTCTTTCCAGATTTCATCTAAGGATATTTCCTTTTTCAAAATAGCACTCTAGGGGCTACCAAATATCACTTTGCCAATTCCACAAGAACTGTCTTAGCGAAAGGCTTCTTGAGGGGAAAGCTGTAACTCTGTGAGATGATTTCACAGAACACAAAGAAGTTTCTCAGGAAGCTTCTTTCTCTTTGTTATCGGAGGATATTTCCTTTGGCCCTATAGTCTTCAAAGGGATCCGAAATATCTGTTCTCAGATTCCACAGAAATAAGGCTGGCAAAGAGATCCACGAAATACAGGTGTAACTCTGTGAGATGAATTAACAGAACACTAAGCAGTTTCTCAGAAAGCTTCTTTCCAGATTTCATCTAAGGATATTTCCTTTTTCACCATAGCCCTCTATGGGCTTCCAAATATCACTTTGCCAATTCCACAAGAACTGTCTTAGCGAAAGGCTTCTTGAGAGGAAAGCTGTAACTCTTTTAGATGATTTCAGAGAATAGAAAGAAGTTTCTCAGAAAGCTTCTTTCTCTTTGTTATCGGAAGATATTTCCTTTGGCCCTATAGTCTTCAAAGATATCCGAAATATCTGTTCTCAGATTCCACAGAAATAAGGCTAACAACAGATCACCGAAATACAGATGTAACTCTGTGAGATGAATTAACAGAACACTAAGCAGTTTCTCAGAAAGCTTCTTTCCAGATTTCATCTGAGTATATTTCCTTTTTCACCTTAGCCCTCTATGGGCTTCCAAATATCACTTTGCAAATTCCACGAGAACTCTCTTAGCGAAAGGCTTCTTGAGGGGAAAGCTGTAACTCTGTGAGATGATTTCACAGAACACAAAGAAGTTTCTCAGAAAGCTTCTTCCTCTTTGATATCGGAGGATATTTCCTTTGGCCCTATAGTCTTCAAAGGGATCCGAAATATCTATTCTCAGATTCCACAGATATAAGGCTAGCAAAGAGATCCACGAAATACAGATGTAACTCTGTGAGATGAATTAACAGAACACTAAGGAGTTTCTCAGAAATCTTCTTTCCAGATTTAATCTGAGGATATTTCCTTTTTCACCATAGACCTCTAGTGGTTCCAAATATCACTTTGCCAATTCCACAAGAACTCTCTTAGCGAAAGGCTTCTTGAGGAGAAAGCTGTAACTCTGTGAGATGATTTCAAAGAACACAAAGAAGTTTCTCAGAAAGCTTCTTTCTCTTTGTTATCGGAGGATATTTCCTTCGGCCCTATAGTCTTCAAAGGGATCCGAAATATCTGTTCTCAGATTCCCCAGAAATAAGGCTAGAAAAAGTGATCCACGAAAAACAGATATAACTCTGTGAGTGGAAGTCACACATCACTAAGCAGTTTCTCAGAAAGCTTCTTTCCAGATGTCATCCGAGGATATTTCCTTTTTCACCATAGCCCTCTATGGGCTTCCAAACATCACTTTGCCAATTCCACTAGAACTGTCTTAGCGAAAGGCTTCTTGAGGGGTAAGCTGTAACTCTGTGAGATGATTTCAGAAAACACAAAGAAGTTTCTCAGAAAGCTTCTTTTTCTTTGTTATCGGAAGATATTTCCTTAGGCCCTATAGTCTTTAAAGGGATCCGAAATATCTGTTCTCAGATTCCACAGAAATAAGGCTAACGAAGAGATCCACGAAATACAGATGTAACTCTGTGAGTGGAAGTCACACATCACAGAGCAGTTTCTCAGAAAGCTTCTTTCCAGATTTCATCTGAGGATATTTCCTTTTTCACCATAGCCCTCTATGGGCTTCCAAATATGACTTTGCCAATTCCACAAGAAATGTTTATCGAAAGGCTTCTTGACGGGAAAGATGTAACTCTGTGAGATGATTTCACAGAACACAAAGAAGTTTCTCAGAAAGCTTCTTTCTCTTTGTTATCGGAGGATATTTCCTTTGGCCCTATAGTCTTCAAAGGGATCCGAAATATCTGTTCTCAGATTCCACAGAAATAAGGCTAGCAAAGAGATCCACGAAATACAAATGTAACTCTTTGAGAAGAATTAACAGAACACTAAGGAGTTTCTCAGAAAGTTTCTTTCCAGATTTCATCTGAGGATATTTCCTTTTTCACCATAGCCATCTATGGGCTTCCAAATATCACTTTGCCAATTCCACAAGAACTGTCTTAGCGAAAGGCTTCTTGAGGGGAAAGCTGTAACTCTCTGAGATGATTTCACAGAACACAAAGAAGTTTCTCAGAAAGCTTCTTTCTCTTTGTTATCGGAGGATATTTCTTTTGGCCCTATAATCTTCAAAGGGATCCGAAATATCTGTTCTCAGATTCCCCAGAAATAAGGCTAGAAAAAGAGATCCACGAAAAACAGATGTAACTCTGTGAGTGGAAGTCACACATCACTAAGAAGTTTCTCAGAAAGCTCCTTTACAGATTTCATCTGAGGATATTTCCTTTTTCACCATAGCCCTCTACGAGCATCCAAACATCACTTTGCCAATTCCACAAGAACTGTCTTAGCGAAAAGCTTCTTGAGGGGTAAGCTGTAACTCTGTGAGATGATTTCACAAAACACAAAGAAGTTTCTCAGAAATCTTCTTTCTCTTTGTTATCGGAAGTTATTTCCTTTGGCCCTATAGTCTTTAAAGGTATCCGAAATATCTGTTCTCAGATTCCACAGAAATAAGGCTAACAAAGAGATCCACGAAATACAGATGTAACTCTGTGAGTGGAAGTCACACATCACAGAGCAGTTTCTCAGAAATCTTCTTTCCAGATTTCATCTGAGGATATTTCCTTTTTCACCATAGCCCTCTATAGGCTTCCAAATATCACTTTGCCAATTCCACAAAAACTGTCTTAGCGAAAGGCTTCTTGAGGTGAAAGCTGTAACTCTGTGAGATGATTTCACAGAACACAAAGAAGTTTCTCAGAAAGCTTCTTTCTCTTTGTTATCGGAGGATATTTCCTTTGGCCCTATAGTCTTCAAAGGCATCCGAAATATCTGTTCTCAGATTCCACAGAAATAAGGCTAGCAAAGAGATCCACGAAATACAGGTGTAACTCTGTGAGATGAATTAACAGAACACTAAGCAGTTTCTCAGAAAGCTTCTTTCCAGATTTCATCTGAGGATATTTCCTTTCTCACCATAGCCCTCTATGGGCTTCCAAATATCACTTTGCCAATTCCACAAGAACTGTCTTAGCGAAAGGCTTCTTGAGGGGAAAGCTGTAACTCTGTGAGATGATTTCACAGAACACAAAGAAGTTTCTCAGAAAGCTTCTTTCTCTTTGTTATCGGAGGATATTTCCTTTGGCCCTATAGTCTTCAATGGGATCCGAAATATCTGCTCTCAGATTCCACAGAAATAAGGCTAACAAAGAGATCCACGAAATACAGATGTAACTCTGTGAGATGAATTAACAGAACACTAAGCAGTTTCTCAGAAAGCTTCTTTCCAGATTTCATCTGAGGACATTTCCTTTTTCACCATAGCCCTCTATGGGCTTCCAAATATCACTTTGCCAATTCCACAAGAACTGCCTTAGCGAAAGGCTTCTTGAGGGGAAAGCTGTAACTCTGTGAGATGATTTCACAGAACACAAAGAAGTTTCTCAGAAAGCTTCTTTCTCTTTGTTATCGGAGGATATTTCCTTTGGCCCTATAGTCTTCAAAGGGATCCGAAATATCTGTTCTCAGATTCCACATAAATAAGGCTAGCAAAGAGATCCAAGAAATACAGGTGTAACTCTGTGAGATGAATTAACAGAACACTAAGCAGTTTCTCAGAAAGCTTCTTTCCAGATTTCATCTGAGGACATTTCCTTTTTCACCATAGCCCTCTATGGGCTTCCAAATATCACTTTGCCAATTCCACAAGAACTGCCTTAGCGAAAGGCTTCTTGAGGGGAAAGCTGTAACTCTGTGAGATGATTTCACAGAACACAAAGAAGTTTCTCAGAAAGCTTCTTTCTCTTTGTTATCGGAGGATATTTCCTTTGGCCCTATAGTCTTCAAAGGGATCCGAAATATCTGTTCTCAGATTCCACAGAAATAAGGCTAACAAAGAGATCCACGAAATACAGATGTAACTCTGTGACATGAATTAACAGAACACTAAGTAGTTTCTTAGAAAGCTTCTTTCCAGATTTCATCTGAGGATATTTCCTTTTTCACCATAGCCCTCTATGGGCTTCCAAATACCACTTTGCCAATTCCACAAGAACTGTCTTAGCGAAAGGCTTCTTGAGGGGAAAGCTGTAAGTCTGTGTGATGATTTCACAGAACACAAAGAAGTTTCTCAAAAAGCTTCTTTCTCTTTCTTATCGGAGGATATTTCCTTTGGCCCTATAGTCTTCAAAGGGATCCGAAATATCTGTTCTCAGATTCCACAGAAATAAGGCTAGCAAAGAGATCCACGAAATACAGATGTAACTCTGTGAGATGAATTAACAGAACACTAAGCAGTTTCTCAGAAATCTTCTTTCCAGATTTCATCTGAGGATATTTCCTTTTTCACCATAGCCCTCTATGGGCTTCCAAATATCACTTTTCCAATTCCACGAGAACTGTCTTAGCGAAAGGCTTCTTGAGGGGAAAGCTGTAACTCGGTGAGATGATTTCACAGAACACAAAGGAGTTTCTCAGGAAGCTTCTTACTCTTTGTTATGGGAGGATATTTCCTTTGGCCCTATAGTCTTCAAAGGGATCCGAAATATCTTTTCTCAGATTCCACAGAAATAAGGCTAGCAAAGAGATCCACGAAATACAGGTGTAACTCTGTGAGATGAATTAACAGAACACTAAGCAGTTTCTCAGAAAGCTTCCTTCCAGATTTCATCTGAGGATATTTCCTTTTTCACCATAGCCCTCTATGGGCTTCCAAATATCACTTTGCCAATTCCACAAGAACTGTTTAGCGAAAGGCTTCTTGAGGGGAAAGCTGTAACTCTGTGAGATGATTTCACAGAACACAAAGAAGTTTCTCAGAAAGCTTCTTTCTCTTTGTTATCGGAGGATATTTCCTTTGGCCCTATAGTCTTCAAAGGGATCCGAAATATCTGTTCTCTGATTCCACAGAAATAAGGCTAGCAAAGAGATCCACGAAATACAGATGTAACTCTGTGAGATGAATTAACAGAACACTAAGCAGTTTCTCAGAAAGTTTCTTTCCAGATTTCATCAGAGGATATTTCCTTTTTCACCATAGACCTCTATGGGCTTCCAAATACCACTTTGCCAATTCCACAAGAACTGTCTTAGCGAAAATCTTCTTGAGGGGAAAGCTGTAACACTGTGAGATGATTTCACAGAACACAAAGAAGTTTCTCAGAAAGCTTCTTTCTCTTTGTTATCGGAGGATATTTCTTTTGGCCCTATAGTCTTCAAAGGGATCCGAAATATCTGTTCTCAGATTCACAGAAATAAGGCTAGCAAAGAGATCCACGAAATACAGGTGTAACTCTGTGAGATGAATTAACAGAACACTAAGCAGTTTCTCAGAAAGCTTCTTTCCAGATTTCATCTAAGGATATTTCCTTTTTCACCATAGCCCTCTATGGGCTTCCAAATATCACTTTGCCAATTCCACAAGAACTCTCTTAGCGAAAGGCTTCTTGAGGAGAAAGCTGTAACTCTGTGAGATGATTTCACAGAACACAAAGAAGTTTCTCAGAAAGCTTCTTTCTCTTTGTTATCGGAGGATATTTCCTTCGGCCCTATAGTCTTCAAAGGGATCCGAAATATCTGTTCTCAGATTCCCCAGAAATAAGGCTAGAAAAAGAGATCCACGAAAAACAGATATAACTCTGTGAGTGGAAGTCACACATCACTAAGCAGTTTCTCAGAAAGCTTCTTTCCAGATGTCATCCGAGGATATTTCCTTTTTCACCATAGCCCTCTATGGGCTTCCAAACATCACTTTGCCAATTCCACTAGAACTGTCTTAGCGAAAGGCTTCTTGAGGGGTAAGCTGTAACTCTGTGAGATGATTTCACAAAACACAAAGAAGTTTCTCAGAAAGCTTCTTTTTCTTTGTTATCGGAAGATATTTTCTTAGGCCCTATAGTCTTTAAAGGGATCCGAAATATCTGTTCTCAGATTCCATAGAAATAAGGCTAACGAAGAGATCCACGAAATACAGATGTAACTCTGTGAGTGGAAGTCACACATCACAGAGCAGTTTCTCAGAATGCTTCTTTCCAGATTTCATCTGAGGATATTTCCTTTTTCACCTTAGCCCTCTATGGGCTTCCAAATATGACTTTGCCAATTCCACAAGAAATGTTTAGCGAAAGGCTTCTTGACGGGAAAGATGTAACTCTGTGAGATGATTTCACAGAACACAAAGAAGTTTCTCAGAAAGCTTCTTTCTCTTTGTTATCGGAGGATATTTCCTTTGGCCCTATAGTCTTCAAAGGGATCCGAAATATCTGTTCTCAGATTCCACAGAAATAAGGCTAGCAAAGAGATGCACGAAATACAAATGTAACTCTGTGAGATGAATTAACAGAACACTAAGGAGTTTCTCAGAAAGCTGCTTTCCAGATTTCATCCGAGGATATTTCCTTTTTCACCATAGCCATCTATGGGCTTCCAAATATCACTTTGCCAATTCCACAAGAACTGTCTTAGCGAAAGGCTTCTTGAGAGGAAAGCTGTAACTCTGTTAGATGATTTCACAGAATAGAAAGAAGTTTCTCAGAAAGCTTCTTTCTCTTTGTTATCGGAAGATATTTCCTTTGGCCCTATAGTCTTCAAAGAGATCCGAAATATCTGTTCTCAGATTCCACAGAAATAAGGCTAACAACAGATCCCCGAAATACAGATGTAACTCTGTGAGATGAATTAACAGAACACTAAGCAGTTTCTCAGAAAGCTTCTTTCCAGATTTCATCTGAGGATATTTCCTTTTTCACCATAGCCCTCTATGGGCTTCCAAATATCACTTTGCAAATTCCACGAGAAGTCTCTTAGCGAAAGGCTTCTTGAGGGGAAAGCTGTAACTCTGTGAGATGATTTCACAGAACACAAAGAAGTTTCTCAGAAAGCTTCTTCCTCTTTGTTATCGGAGGATATTTCCTTTGGCCCCATAGACTTCAAAGGGATCCGAAATATCTATTCTCAGATTCCACAGATATAAGGCTAGCAAAGAGATCCACGAAATACAGATGTAACTCTGTGAGATGAATTAACAGAAAACTAAGGAGTTTCTCAGAAATCTTCTTTCCAGATTTAATCTGAGGATATTTCCTTTTTCATCATAGACCTCTAGTGGTTCCAAATATCACTTTGCCAATTCCACAAGAACTCTCTTAGCGAAAGGCTTCTTGAGGAGAAAGCTGTAACTCTGTGAGATGATTTCACAGAACACAAAGAAGTTTCTCAGAAAGCTTCTTTCTCTTTGTTATCGGAGGATATTTCCTTCGGCCCTATAGTCTTCAAAGGGATCCGAAATATCTGTTCTCAGATTCCCCAGAAATAAGGCTAGAAAAAGAGATCCACGAAAAACAGATATAACTCTGTGAGTGGAAGTCACACATCACTAAGCAGTTTCTCAGAAAGCTTCTTTCCAGATGTCATCCGAGGATATTTCCTTTTTCACCATAGCCCTCTATGGGCTTCCAAACATCACTTTGCCAGTTCCACTAGAACTGTCTTAGCGAAAGGCTTCTTGAGGGGTAAGCTGTAACTCTGTGAGATGATTTCACAAAACACAAAGAAGTTTCTCAGAAAGCTTCTTTTTCTTTGTTATCGGAAGATATTTCCTTAGGCCCTATAGTCTTTAAAGGGATCCGAAATATCTGTTCTCAGATTCCACAGAAATAAGGCTAACGAAGAGATCCACGAAATACAGATGTAACTCTGTGAGTGGAAGTCACACATCACAGAGCAGTTTCTCAGAATGCTTCTTTCCAGATTTCATCTGAGGATATTTCCTTTTTCACCTTAGCCCTCTATGGGCTTCCAAATATGACTTTGCCAATTCCACAAGAAATGTCTAGCGAAAGGCTTCTTGACGGGAAAGATGTAACTCTGTGAGATGATTTCACAGAACACAAAGAAGTTTCTCAGAAAGCTTCTTTCTCTTTGTTATCGGAGGATATTTCCTTTGGCCCTATAGTCTTCAAAGGGATCCGAAATATCTGTTCTCAGATTCCACAGAAATAAGGCTAGCAAAGAGATCCACGAAATACAAATGTAACTCTGTGAGATGAATTAACAGAACACTAAGGAGTTTCTCAGAAAGCTGCTTTCCAGATTTCATCCGAGGATATTTCCTTTTTCACCATAGCCATCTATGGGCTTCCAAATATCACTTTGCCAATTCCACAAGAACTGTCTTAGCGAAAGGCTTCTTGAGAGGAAAGCTGTAACTCTGTTAGATGATTTCACAGAATAGAAAGAAGTTTCTCAGAAAGCTTCTTTCTCTTTGTTATCGGAAGATATTTCCTTTGGCCCTATAGTCTTCAAAGAGATCCGAAATATCTGTTCTCCGATTCCACAGAAATAAGGCTAACAACAGATCCCCGAAATACAGATGTAACTCTGTGAGATGAATTAACAGAACACTAAGCAATTTCTCAGAAAGCTTCTTTCCAGATTTCATCTGAGGATATTTCCTTTTTCACCATAGCCCTCTATGGGCTTCCAAATATCACTTTGCAAATTCCACGAGAAGTCTCTTAGCGAAAGGCTTCTTGAGGGGAAAGCTGTAACTCTGTGAGATGATTTCACAGAACACAAAGAAGTTTCTCAGAAAGCTTCTTCCTCTTTGTTATCGGAGGATATTTCCTTTGGCCCTATAGTCTTCAAAGGGTTCCGAAATATCTATTCTCAGATTCCACAGATATAAGGCTAGCAAAGAGATCCACGAAATACAGATGTAACTCTGTGAGATGAATTAACAGAACACTAAGGAGTTTCTCAGAAATCTTCTTTCCAGATTTAATCTGAGGATATTTCCTTTTTCACCATAGACCTCTAGTGGTTCCAAATATCACTTTGCCAATTCCACAAGAACTCTCTTAGCGAAAGGCTTCTTGAGGAGAAAGCTGTAACTCTGTGAGATGATTTCAAAGAACACAAAGAAGTTTCTCAGAAAGCTTCTTCCTCTTTGTTATCGGAGGATATTTCCTTTGGCCCTATAGTCTTCAAAGGGTTCCGAAATATCTATTCTCAGATTCCACAGATATAAGGCTAGCAAAGAGATCCACGAAATACAGATGTAACTCTGTGAGATGAATTAACAGAACACTAAGGAGTTTCTCAGAAATCTTCTTTCCAGATTTAATCTGAGGATATTTCCTTTTTCACCATAGACCTCTAGTGGTTCCAAATATCACTTTGCCAATTCCACAAGAACTCTCTTAGCGAAAGGCTTCTTGAGGAGAAAGCTGTAACTCTGTGAGATGATTTCAAAGAACACAAAGAAGTTTCTCAGAAAGCTTCTTTCTCTTTGTTATCGGAGGATATTTCCTTCGGCCCTATAGTCTTCAAAGGGATCCGAAATATCTGTTCTCAGATTCCCCAGAAATAAGGCTAGAAAAAGAGATCCACGAAAAACAGATATAACTCTGTGAGTGGAAGTCACACATCACTAAGCAGTTTCTCAGAAAGCTTCTTTCCAGATGTCATTCGAGGATATTTCCTTTTTCACCATAGCCCTCTATGGGCTTCCAAACATCACTTTGCCAATTCCACTAGAACTGTCTTAGCGAAAGGCTTCTTGAGGGGTAAGCTGTAACTCTGTGAGATGATTTCACAAAACACAAAGAAGTTTCTCAGAAAGCTTCTTTTTCTTTGTTATCGGAAGATATTTCCTTCGGCCCTATAGTCTTTAAAGGGATCCGAAATATCTGTTCTCAGATTCCACAGAAATAAGGCTAACGAAGAGATCCACGAAATACAGATGTAACTCTGTGAGTGGAAGTCACACATCACAGAGCAGTTTCTCAGAATGCTTCTTTCCAGATTTCATCTGAGGATATTTCCTTTTTCACCTTAGCCCTCTATGGGCTTCCAAATATGAGTTTGCCAATTCCACAAGAAATGTTTAGCGAAAGGCTTCTTGACGGGAAAGATGTAACTCTGTGAGATGATTTCACAGAACACAAAGAAGTTTCTCAGAAAGCTTCTTTCTCTTTGTTATCAGAGGATATTTCCTTTGGCCCTATAGTCTTCAAAGGGATCCGAAATATCTGTTCTCAGATTCCACAGAAATAAGGCTAGCAAAGAGATCCACGAAATACAAATGTAACTCTGTGAGATGAATTAACAGAACACTAAGGAGTTTCTCAGAAAGTTTCTTTCCAGATTTCATCTGAGGATATTTCCTTTTTCACCATAGCCATCTATGGGCTTCCAAATATCACTTTGCCAATTCCACAAGAACTGTCTTAGCGAAAGGCTTCTTGAGGGGAAAGCTGTAACTCTCTGAGATGATTTCACAGAACACAAAGAAGTTTCTCAGAAAGCTTCTTTCTCTTTGTTATCGGAGGATATTTCCTTTGGCCCTATAGTCTTCAAAGGGATCCGAAATATCTGTTCTCAGATTCCCCAGAAATAAGGCTAGAAAAAGAGATCCACGAAAAACAGATGTAACTCTGTGAGTGGAAGTCACACATCACTAAGAAGTTTCTCAGAAAGCTCCTTTACAGATTTCATCTGAGGATATTTCCTTTTTCACCATAGCCCTCTATGAGCTTCCAAACATCACTTTGCCAATTCCACAAGAACTGTCTTAGCGAAAGGCTTCTTGAGGGGTAAGCTGTAACTCTGTGAGATGATTTCACAAAACACAAAGAAGTTTCTCAGAAAGCTTCTTTCTCTTTGTTATCGGAAGTTATTTCCTTTGGCCCTATAGACTTTAAAGGTATCCGAAATATCTGTTCTCAGATTCCACAGAAATAAGGCTAACAAAGAGATCCACGAAATACAGATGTAACTCTTTGAGTGGAATTCACACATCACAGAGCAGTTTCTCAGAAATCTTCTTTCCAGATTTCATCTGAGGATATTTCCTTTTTCACCATAGCCCTCTATAGGCTTCCAAATATCACTTTGCCAATTCCACAAGAAGTGTCTTAGCGAAAGGCTTCTTGAGGTGAAAGCTGTAACTCTGTGAGATGATTTCACAGAACACAAAGAAGTTTCTTAGAAAGCTTCTTTCTCTTTGTTATCGGAGGATATTTCCTTTGTCCCTATAGTCTTCAAAGGCATCCGAAATATCTGTTCTCAGATTCCACAGAAATAAGGCTAGCAAAGAGATCCACGAAATACAGGTGTAACTCTGTGAGATGAATTAACAGAACACTAAGCAGTTTCTCAGAATGCTTCTTTCCAGATTTCATCTGAGGATATTTCCTTTTTCACCATAGCCCTCTATGGGCTTCCAAATATCACTTTGCCATTTCCACAAGAACTGTCTTAGGGAAAGGCTTCTTGAGGGGAAAGCTGTAACTCTGTGAGATGATTTCACAGAACACAAAGAAGTTTCTCAGAAAGCTTCTTTCTCTTTGTTATCGGAGGATATTTCCTTTGGCCCTATAGTCTTCAAAGGGATCCGAAATATCTGCTCTCAGATTCCACAGAAATAAGGCTAACAAAGAGATCCACGAAATACAGATGTAACTCTGTGAGATGAATTAACAGAACACTAAGCATTTTCTCAGAAATCTTCTTTCCAGATTTCATCTGAGGATATTTCCTTTTTCACCATAGCCCTCTATGGGCTTCCAAATATCACTTTGCCAATTCCACAAGAACTGCCTTAGCGAAAGGCTTCTTGAGGGGAAAGCTGTAACTCTGTGAGATGATTTCACAGAACACAAAGAAGTTTCTCAGAAAGCTTCTTTCTCTTTGTTATCGGAGGATATTTCCTTTGGCCCTATAGTCTTCAAAGGGATCCGAAATATCTGTTCTCAGATTCCACATAAATAAGGCTAGCAAAGAGATCCAAGAAATACAGGTGTAACTCTGTGAGATGAATTAACAGAACACTAAGCAGTTTCTCAGAAAGCTTCTTTCCAGATTTCATCTGAGGATATTTCCTTTTTCACCATAGCCCTCTATGGGGTTCCAAATATCACTTTGCCAATTCCACGAGAACTGTCTTAGCGAAAGGCTTCTTGAGGGGAAAGCTGTAACTCGGTGAGATGATTTCACAGAAGACATAGAAGTTTCTCAGGAAGCTTCTTACTCTTTGTTATGGGAGGATATTTCCTTTGGCCCTATAGTCTTCAAAGGGATCCGAAATATCTTTTCTCAGATTCCACAGAAATAAGGCTAGCAAACAGATCCACGAAATACAGGTGTAACTCTGTGAGATGAATTAACAGAACACTAAGCAGTTTCTCAGAAAGTTCTTTCCAGATTTTTTCTGAGGATATTTCCTTTTTCAAAATAGCACTCTAGGGGCTACCAAATATCACTTTGCCAATTCCACAAGAACTGTCTTAGCGAAAGGCTTCTTGAGGGGAAAGCTGTAACTCTGTGAGATGATTTCACAGAACACAAAGAAGTTTCTCAGGAAGCTTCTTTCTCTTTGTTATCGGAGGATATTTCCTTTGGCCCTATAGTCTTCAAAGGGATCCGAAATATCTGTTCTCAGATTCCACAGAAATAAGGCTAACAAAGAGATCCACGAAATACAGATGTAACTCTGTGACATGAATTAACAGAACACTAAGTAGTTTCTCAGAAAGCTTCTTTCCAGATTTCATCTGAGGATATTTCCTTTTTCAACATAGCCCTCTATGGGCTTCCAAATACCACTTTGCCAATTCCACAAGAACTGTCTTAGCGAAAGGCTTCTTGAGGGGAAAGCTGTAACTCTGTGTGATGATTTCACAGAACACAAAGAAGTTTCTCAAAAAGCTTCTTTCTCTTTCTTATCGGAGGATATTTCCTTTGGCCCTATAGTCTTCAAAGGGATCCGAAATATCTGTTCTCAGATTCCACAGAAATAAGGCTAGCAAAGAGATCCACGAAATACAGATGTAACTCTGTGAGATGAATTAACAGAACACTAAGCAGTTTCTCAGAAATCTTCTTTCCAGATTTCATCTGAGGATATTTCCTTTTTCACCATAGCCTTCTATGGGCTTCCAAATATCACTTTTCCAATTCCACGAGAACTGTCTTAGCGAAAGGCTTCTTGAGGGGAAAGCTGTAACTCGGTGAGATGATTTCACAGAACACAAAGAAGTTTCTCAGGAAGCTTCTTACTCTTTGTTATGGGAGGATATTTCCTTTGGCCCTATAGTCTTCAAAGGGATCCGAAATATCTTTTCTCAGATTCCACAGAAATAAGGCTAGCAAAGAGATCCACGAAATACAGGTGTAACTCTGTGAGATGAATTAACAGAACACTAAGCAGTTTCTCAGAAAGCTTCTTTCCTGATTTCATCTGAGGATAATTCCTTTTTCACCATAGCCCTCTATGGGCTTCCAAATATCACTTTGCAAATTCCACGAGAACTCTCTTAGCGAAAGGCTTCTTGAGGGGAAAGCTGTAACTCTGTGAGATGATTTCACAGAACACAAAGAAGTTTCTCAGAAAGCTTCTTTCTCTTTGTTATCGGAGGATATTTCCTTTGGCCCTATAGTCTTCAAAGGGATCCGAAATATCTATTCTCAGATTCCACAGATATAAGGCTAGCAAAGAGATCCACGAAATACAGATGTAACTCTGTGAGATGAATTAACAGAACACTAAGCAGTTTCTCAGAAATCTTCTTTCCAGATTTAATCTGAGGATATTTCCTTTTTCACCATAGACCTCTAGTGGTTCCAAATATCACTTTGCCAATTCCACAAGAACTCTCTTAGCGTAAGGCTTCTTGAGGAGAAAGCTGTAACTCTGTGAGATGATTTCACAGAACACAAAGAAGTTTCTCAGAAAGCTTCTTTCTCTTTGTTATCGGAGGATATTTCCTTCAGCCCTATAGTCTTCAAAGGGATCCGAAATATCTGTTCTCAGATTCCCCAGAAATAAGGCTAGAAAAAGAGATCCACGAAAAACAGATATAACTCTGTGAGTGGAAGTCAAAAATCACTAAGCAGTTTCTCAGAAAGCTTCTTTTCAGATGTCATCCGAGGATATTTCCTTTTTCACCATAGCCCTCTATGGGCTTCCAAACATCACTTTGCCAATTCCACTAGAACTGTCTTAGCGAAAGGCTTCTTGAGGGGTAAGCTGTAACTCTGTGAGATGATTTCACAAAACACAAAGAAGTTTCTCAGAAAGCTTCTTTTTCTTTGTTATCGGAAGATATTTCCTTAGGCCCTATAGTCTTTAAAGGGATCCGAAATATCTGTTCTCAGATTCCATAGAAATAAGGCTAACGAAGAGATCCACGAAATACAGATGTAACTCTGTGAGTGGAAGTCACACATCACAGAGCAGTTTCTCAGAATGCTTCTTTCCAGATTTCATCTGAGGATATTTCCTTTTTCACCTTAGCCCTCTATGGGCTTCCAAATATGACTTTGCCAATTCCACAAGAAATGTTTAGCGAAAGGCTTCTTGACGGGAAAGATGTAACTCTGTGAGATGATTTCACAGAACACAAAGAAGTTTCTCAGAAAGCTTCTTTCTCTTTGTTATCGGAGGATATTTCCTTTGGCCCTATAGTCTTCAAAGGGATCCGAAATATCTGTTCTCAGATTCCACAGAAATAAGGCTAGCAAAGAGATCCACGAAATACAAATGTAACTCTGTGAGATAAATTAACAGAACACTAAGGAGTTTCTCAGAAAGTTTCTTTCCAGATTTCATCTGAGGATATTTCCTTTTTCACCATAGCCATCTATGGGCTTCCAAATATCACTTTGCCAATTCCACAAGAACTGTCTTAGCGAAAGGCTTCTTGAGGGGAAAGCTGTAACTCTTTGAGATGATTTCACAGAACACAAAAAAGTTTCTCAGAAAGCTTCTTTCTCTTTGTTATCGGAGGATATTTCCTTTGGCCCTATAGTCTTCAAAGGGATCCGAAATATCTGTTCTCAGATTCCCCAGAAATAAGGCTAGAAAAAGAGATCCACGAAAAACAGATGTAACTCTGTGAGTGGAAGTCACACATCACTAAGAAGTTTCTCAGAAAGCTCCTTTACAGATTTCATCTGAGGATATTTCCTTTTTCACCATAGCCCTCTATGAGCTTCCAAACATCACTTTGCCAATTCCACAAGAAGTGTCTTAGCGAAAGGCTTCTTGAGGTGAAAGCTGTAACTCTGTGAGATGATTTCACAGAACACAAAGAAGTTTCTCAGAAAGCTTCTTTCTCTTTGTTATCGGAGGATATTTCCTTTGGCCCTATAGTATTCAAAGGCATCCGAAATATCTGTTCTCAGATTCCACAGAAATAAGGCTAGCAAAGATATCCACGAAATACAGGTGTAACTCTGTGAGATGAATTAACAGAACACTAAGCAGTTTCTCAGAAAGCTTCTTTCCAGATTTCATCTGAGGATATTTCCTTTTTCACCATAGCCCTCTATGGCCTTCCAAATATCACTTTGCCAATTCCACAAGAACTGTCTTAGCGAAAGGCTTCTTGAGGGGAAAGCTGTAACTCTGTGAGATGATTTCACAGAACACAAAGAAGTTTCTCAGAAAGCTTCTTTCTCTTTGTTATCGGAGGATATTTCCTTTGGCCCTATAGTCTTCAAAGGGATCCGAAATATCTGCTCTCAGATTCCACAGAAATAAGGCTAACAAAGAGATCCACGAAATACAGATGTAACTCTGTGAGATGAATTAACAGAACACTAAGCAGTTTCTCAGAAAGCTTCTTTCCAGATTTCATCTGAGGATATTTCCTTTTTCACCATAGCCCTCTATGGGCTTCCAAATATCACTTTGCCAATTCCACAAGAACTGCCTTAGCGAAAGGCTTCTTGAGGGGAAAGCTGTAACTCTGTGAGATGATTTCACAGAACACAAAGAAGTTTCTCAGAAAGCTTCTTTCTCTTTGTTATCGGAGGATATTTCCTTTGGCCCTATAGTCTTCAAAGGGATCCGAAATATCTGTTCTCAGATTCCACATAAATAAGGCTAGCAAAGAGATCCAAGAAATACAGGTGTAACTCTGTGAGATGAATTAACAGAACACTAAGCAGTTTCTCAGAAAGCTTCTTTCCAGATTTCATCTGAGGATATTTCCTTTTTCACCTTAGCCCTCTATGGGCTTCCAAATATGACTTTGCCAATTCCACAAGAAATGTTTAGCGAAAGGCTTCTTGACGGGAAAGATGTAACTCTGTGAGATGATTTCACAGAACACAAAGAAGTTTCTCAGAAAGCTTCTTTCTCTTTGTTATCGGAGGATATTTCCTTTGGCCCTATAGTCTTCAAAGGGATCCGAAATATCTGTTCTCAGATTCCACAGAAATAAGGCTCGCAAAGAGATCCACGAAATACAAATGTAAATCTGTGAGATGAATTAACAGAACACTAAGGAGTTTCTCAGAAAGTTTCTTTCCAGATTTCATCTGAGGATATTTCCTTTTTCACCATAGCCATCTATGGGCTTCCAAATATCACTTTGCCAATTCCACAAGAACTGTCTTAGCGAAAGGCTTGTTGAGGGGAAAGCTGTAACTCTCTGAGATGATTTCACAGAACACAAAGAAGTTTCTCAGAAAGCTTCTTTCTCTTTGTTATCGGAGGATATTTCCTTTGGCCCTATAGTCTTTAAAGGGATCCGAAATATCTGTTCTCAGATTCCATAGAAATAAGGCTAACGAAGAGATCCACGAAATACAGATGTAACTCTGTGAGTGGAAGTCACACATCACAGAGCAGTTTCTCAGAATGCTTCTTTCCAGATTTCATCTGAGGATATTTCCTTTTTCACCTTAGCCCTCTATGGGCTTCCAAATATGACTTTGCCAATTCCACAAGAAATGTTTAGCGAAAGGCTTCTTGACGGGAAAGATGTAACTCTGTGAGATGATTTCACAGAACACAAAGAAGTTTCTCAGAAAGCTTCTTTCTCTTTGTTATCGGAGGATATTTCCTTTGGCCCTATAGTCTTCAAAGGGATCCGAAATATCTGTTCTCAGATTCCACAGAAATAAGGCTAGCAAAGAGATCCACGAAATACAAATGTAACTCTGTGAGATAAATTAACAGAACACTAAGGAGTTTCTCAGAAAGTTTCTTTCCAGATTTCATCTGAGGATATTTCCTTTTTCACCATAGCCATCTATGGGCTTCCAAATATCACTTTGCCAATTCCACAAGAACTGTCTTAGCGAAAGGCTTCTTGAGGGGAAAGCTGTAACTCTTTGAGATGATTTCACAGAACACAAAAAAGTTTCTCAGAAAGCTTCTTTCTCTTTGTTATCGGAGGATATTTCCTTTGGCCCTATAGTCTTCAAAGGGATCCGAAATATCTGTTCTCAGATTCCCCAGAAATAAGGCTAGAAAAAGAGATCCACGAAAAACAGATGTAACTCTGTGAGTGGAAGTCACACATCACTAAGAAGTTTCTCAGAAAGCTCCTTTACAGATTTCATCTGAGGATATTTCCTTTTTCACCATAGCCCTCTATGAGCTTCCAAACATCACTTTGCCAATTCCACAAGAAGTGTCTTAGCGAAAGGCTTCTTGAGGTGAAAGCTGTAACTCTGTGAGATGATTTCACAGAACACAAAGAAGTTTCTCAGAAAGCTTCTTTCTCTTTGTTATCGGAGGATATTTCCTTTGGCCCTATAGTATTCAAAGGCATCCGAAATATCTGTTCTCAGATTCCACAGAAATAAGGCTAGCAAAGATATCCACGAAATACAGGTGTAACTCTGTGAGATGAATTAACAGAACACTAAGCAGTTTCTCAGAAAGCTTCTTTCCAGATTTCATCTGAGGATATTTCCTTTTTCACCATAGCCCTCTATGGCCTTCCAAATATCACTTTGCCAATTCCACAAGAACTGTCTTAGCGAAAGGCTTCTTGAGGGGAAAGCTGTAACTCTGTGAGATGATTTCACAGAACACAAAGAAGTTTCTCAGAAAGCTTCTTTCTCTTTGTTATCGGAGGATATTTCCTTTGGCCCTATAGTCTTCAAAGGGATCCGAAATATCTGCTCTCAGATTCCACAGAAATAAGGCTAACAAAGAGATCCACGAAATACAGATGTAACTCTGTGAGATGAATTAACAGAACACTAAGCAGTTTCTCAGAAAGCTTCTTTCCAGATTTCATCTGAGGATATTTCCTTTTTCACCATAGCCCTCTATGGGCTTCCAAATATCACTTTGCCAATTCCACAAGAACTGCCTTAGCGAAAGGCTTCTTGAGGGGAAAGCTGTAACTCTGTGAGATGATTTCACAGAACACAAAGAAGTTTCTCAGAAAGCTTCTTTCTCTTTGTTATCGGAGGATATTTCCTTTGGCCCTATAGTCTTCAAAGGGATCCGAAATATCTGTTCTCAGATTCCACATAAATAAGGCTAGCAAAGAGATCCAAGAAATACAGGTGTAACTCTGTGAGATGAATTAACAGAACACTAAGCAGTTTCTCAGAAAGCTTCTTTCCAGATTTCATCTGAGGATATTTCCTTTTTCACCTTAGCCCTCTATGGGCTTCCAAATATGACTTTGCCAATTCCACAAGAAATGTTTAGCGAAAGGCTTCTTGACGGGAAAGATGTAACTCTGTGAGATGATTTCACAGAACACAAAGAAGTTTCTCAGAAAGCTTCTTTCTCTTTGTTATCGGAGGATATTTCCTTTGGCCCTATAGTCTTCAAAGGGATCCGAAATATCTGTTCTCAGATTCCACAGAAATAAGGCTCGCAAAGAGATCCACGAAATACAAATGTAAATCTGTGAGATGAATTAACAGAACACTAAGGAGTTTCTCAGAAAGTTTCTTTCCAGATTTCATCTGAGGATATTTCCTTTTTCACCATAGCCATCTATGGGCTTCCAAATATCACTTTGCCAATTCCACAAGAACTGTCTTAGCGAAAGGCTTGTTGAGGGGAAAGCTGTAACTCTCTGAGATGATTTCACAGAACACAAAGAAGTTTCTCAGAAAGCTTCTTTCTCTTTGTTATCGGAGGATATTTCCTTTGGCCCTATGGTCTTCAAAGGGATCCGAAATATCTGTTCTCAGATTCCCCAGAAATAAGGCTAGAAAAAGAGATCCACGAAAAACAGATGTAACTCTGTGAGTGGAAGTCACACATCACTAAGAAGTTTCTCAGAAAGCTCCTTTACAGATTTCATCTGAGGATATTTCCTTTTTCACCATAGCCCTCTATGAGCTTCCAAACATCACTTTGCCAATTCCACAAGAAGTGTCTTAGCGAAAGGCTTCTTGAGGGGTAAGCTGTAACTCTGTGAGATGATTTCACAAAACACAAAGAAGTTTCTCAGAAAGCTTCTTTCTCTTTGTTATCGGAAGTTATTTCCTTTGGCCCTATAGTCTTTAAAGGTATCCGAAATATCTGTTCTCAGATTCCACAGAAATAAGGCTAACAAAGAGATCCACGAAATACAGATCTAACTCTGTGAGTGGAAGTCACACATCACAGAGCAGTTTCTCAGAAATCTTCTTTCCAGATTTCATCTGAGGATTTTTCCTTTTTCACCATAGCCCTCTAATGGCTTCCAAATATCACTTTGCCAATTCCACAAGAAGTGTCTTAGCGAAAGGCTTCTTGTGGTGAAAGCTGTAACTCTGTGAGATGATTTCACAAAACACAAAGAAGTTTCTCAGAAAGCTTCTTTCTCTTTGTTATCGGAGGATATTTCCTTTGGCCCTATAGTCTTCAAAGGCATCCGAAATATCTGTTCTCAGATTCCACAGAAATAAGGCAAGCAAAGAGATCCACGAAATACAGGTGTAACTCTGTGAGATGAATTAACAGAACACTAAGCAGTTTCTCAGAAAGCTTCTTTCCAGATTTCATCTGAGGATATTTCCTTTTTCACCATAGCCCTCTATGGGCTTCCAAATATCACTTTCCCATTTCCACAAGAACTGTCTTAACGAAAGGCTTCTTGAGGGGAAAGCTGTAACTCTGTGAGATGATTTCACAGAACACAAAGAAGTTTCTCAGAAAGCTTCTTTCTCTTTGTTATCGGAGGATATTTCCTTTGGCCCTATAGTCTTCAAAGGGATCCGAAATATCTGCTCTCAGATTCCACAGAAATAAGGCTAACAAAGAGATCCACGAAATACAGATGTAACTCTGTGAGATGAATTAACAGAACACTAAGCAGTTTCTCAGAAAGCTTCTTTCCAGATTTCATCTGAGGATATTTCCTTTTTCACCATAGCCCTCTATGGGCTTCCAAATATCACTTTGCCAATTCCACAAGAACTGTCTTAGCGAAAGGCTTCTTGAGGGGAAAGCTGTAACTCTGTGAGATGATTTCACAGAACACAAAGAAGTTTCTCAGAAAGCTTCTTTCTCTTTGTTATCGGAGGATATTTCCTTTGGCCCTATAGTCTTCAAAGGGATCCGAAATATCTGTTCTCAGATTCCACAGAAATAAGGCTAGCAAAGAGATCCACGAAATACAGATGTAACTCTGTGAGATGAATTAACAGAACACTAAGCAGTTTCTCAGACAGCTTCTTTCAGATTTCATCTGAGGATATTTCCTTTTTCCAAATAGCCCTCTAGGGGCTTCCAAATATCACTTTGCCAATTCCACAAGAACTCTCTTAGCGAAAGGCTTCTTTAGGGGAAAGCTGTAACTCTGTGAGATGATTTCACAGAACACAAAGAAGTTTCTCAGGGAGCTTCTTTCTCTTTGTTATCGGAGGATATTTCCTTTGTCCCTATAGTCTTCAAAGGGATCCGAAATATCTGTTCTCACATTCCACAGAAATAAGGTTAACAAAGAGATCCACGAAATACAGATGTAACTCTGTGAGATGAATTAACAGAACACTAAGCAGTTTCTCAGAAAGCTACTTTCCAGATTTCATCTGAGGATATTTCTTTTTTCACCATAGCCCTCTATGGCTTCCAACTATCACTTTGCCAATTCCACAAGAACTGTCTTAGCGAAAGGCTTCTTGAGGGGATAGCTGAAACTCAGAGAGATGATTTCACAGAACACAAAGAAGTTTCTCAGAAAGCTTCTTTCTCTTTGTTATCGAAGGATATTTCCTTTGGCCCTATAGTCTTCAAAGGGATCCGAAATATCTGTTCTCTGATTCCACAGAAATAAGGCAAGCAAAGAGATCCACGAAAAACAGATGTAACTCTGTGAGTGGAAGTCACACATCACTAAGCAGTTTCTCAGAAAGCTTCTTTCCAGATTTCATCTGAGGATATTTCCTTTTTCACCATAGCCCTCTAAGGGCTTCCAAATATCACTTTGCCAATTCCACGAGAACTGTCTTAGCGAAAGGCTTCTTGAGGGGTAAGCTGTAACTCTGTGAGATGATTTCACAGAACACAAAGAAGTTTCTCAGAAAGCTTCTTTCTCTTTGTTATCGGAGGATATTTCCTTTGGCCCTGTAGTCTTCAAAGGGATCCGAAATATCTGTTCTCAGATTCCACAGAAATAAGGCTTGCAAAGAGATCCACGAAATACAAATGTAACTCTGTGAGATAAATTAACAGAACACTAAGGAGTTTCTCAGAAAGTTTCTTTCCAGATTTCATCTGAGGATATTTCCTTTTTCACCATAGCCATCTATGGGCTTCCAAATATCACTTTGCCAATTCCACAAGAACTGTCTTCGCGAAAGGCTTCTTGAGGGGAAAGCTGTAACTCTTTGAGATGATTTCACAGAACACAAAAAAGTTTCTCAGAAAGCTTCTTTCTCTTTGTTATCGGAGGATATTTCCTTTGGCCCTATAGTCTTCAAAGGGATCCGAAATATCTGTTCTCAGATTCCCCAGAAATAAGGCTAGAAAAAGAGATCCACGAAAAACAGATGTAACTCTGTGAGTGGAAGTCACACATCACTAAGAAGTTTCTCAGAAAGCTCCTTTACAGATTTCATCTGAGGATATTTCCTTTTTCACCATAGCCCTCTATGAGCTTCCAAACATCACTTTGCCAATTCCACAAGAAGTGTCTTAGCGAAAGGCTTCTTGAGGGGTAAGCTGTAACTCTGTGAGATGATTTCACAAAACACAAAGAAGTTTCTCAGAAAGCTTCTTTCTCTTTGTTATCGGAAGTTATTTCCTTTGGCCCTATAGTCTTTAAAGGTATCCGAAATATCTGTTCTCAGATTCCACAGAAATAAGGCTAACAAAGAGATCCACGAAATACAGATCTAACTCTGTGAGTGGAAGTCACACATCACAGAGCAGTTTCTCAGAAATCTTCTTTCCAGATTTCATCTGAGGATTTTTCCTTTTTCACCATAGCCCTCTAATGGCTTCCAAATATCACTTTGCCAATTCCACAAGAAGTGTCTTAGCGAAAGGCTTCTTGTGGTGAAAGCTGTAACTCTGTGAGATGATTTCACAAAACACAAAGAAGTTTCTCAGAAAGCTTCTTTCTCTTTGTTATCGGAGGATATTTCCTTTGGCCCTATAGTCTTCAAAGGCATCCGAAATATCTGTTCTCAGATTCCACAGAAATAAGGCAAGCAAAGAGATCCACGAAATACAGGTGTAACTCTGTGAGATGAATTAACAGAACACTAAGCAGTTTCTCAGAAAGCTTCTTTCCAGATTTCATCTGAGGATATTTCCTTTTTCACCATAGCCCTCTATGGGCTTCCAAATATCACTTTCCCATTTCCACAAGAACTGTCTTAACGAAAGGCTTCTTGAGGGGAAAGCTGTAACTCTGTGAGATGATTTCACAGAACACAAAGAAGTTTCTCAGAAAGCTTCTTTCTCTTTGTTATCGGAGGATATTTCCTTTGGCCCTATAGTCTTCAAAGGGATCCGAAATATCTGCTCTCAGATTCCACAGAAATAAGGCTAACAAAGAGATCCACGAAATACAGATGTAACTCTGTGAGATGAATTAACAGAACACTAAGCAGTTTCTCAGAAAGCTTCTTTCCAGATTTCATCTGAGGATATTTCCTTTTTCACCATAGCCCTCTATGGGCTTCCAAATATCACTTTGCCAATTCCACAAGAACTGTCTTAGCGAAAGGCTTCTTGAGGGGAAAGCTGTAACTCTGTGAGATGATTTCACAGAACACAAAGAAGTTTCTCAGAAAGCTTCTTTCTCTTTGTTATCGGAGGATATTTCCTTTGGCCCTATAGTCTTCAAAGGGATCCGAAATATCTGTTCTCAGATTCCACAGAAATAAGGCTAGCAAAGAGATCCACGAAATACAGATGTAACTCTGTGAGATGAATTAACAGAACACTAAGCAGTTTCTCAGACAGCTTCTTTCAGATTTCATCTGAGGATATTTCCTTTTTCCAAATAGCCCTCTAGGGGCTTCCAAATATCACTTTGCCAATTCCACAAGAACTCTCTTAGCGAAAGGCTTCTTTAGGGGAAAGCTGTAACTCTGTGAGATGATTTCACAGAACACAAAGAAGTTTCTCAGGGAGCTTCTTTCTCTTTGTTATCGGAGGATATTTCCTTTGTCCCTATAGTCTTCAAAGGGATCCGAAATATCTGTTCTCACATTCCACAGAAATAAGGTTAACAAAGAGATCCACGAAATACAGATGTAACTCTGTGAGATGAATTAACAGAACACTAAGCAGTTTCTCAGAAAGCTTCTTTCCAGATTTCATCTGAGGATATTTCTTTTTTCACCATAGCCCTCTATGGCTTCCAACTATCACTTTGCCAATTCCACAAGAACTGTCTTAGCGAAAGGCTTCTTGAGGGGATAGCTGAAACTCAGAGAGATGATTTCACAGAACACAAAGAAGTTTCTCAGAAAGCTTCTTTCTCTTTGTTATCGAAGGATATTTCCTTTGGCCCTATAGTCTTCAAAGGGATCCGAAATATCTGTTCTCTGATTCCACAGAAATAAGGCAAGCAAAGAGATCCACGAAAAACAGATGTAACTCTGTGAGTGGAAGTCACACATCACTAAGCAGTTTCTCAGAAAGCTTCTTTCCAGATTTCATCTGAGGATATTTCCTTTTTCACCATAGCCCTCTAAGGGCTTCCAAATATCACTTTGCCAATTCCACGAGAACTGTCTTAGCGAAAGGCTTCTTGAGGGGTAAGCTGTAACTCTGTGAGATGATTTCACAGAACACAAAGAAGTTTCTCAGAAAGCTTCTTTCTCTTTGTTATCGGAGGATATTTCCTTTGGCCCTGTAGTCTTCAAAGGGATCCGAAATATCTGTTCTCAGATTCCACAGAAATAAGGCTTGCAAAGAGATCCACGAAATACAAATGTAACTCTGTGAGATAAATTAACAGAACACTAAGGAGTTTCTCAGAAAGTTTCTTTCCAGATTTCATCTGAGGATATTTCCTTTTTCACCATAGCCATCTATGGGCTTCCAAATATCACTTTGCCAATTCCACAAGAACTGTCTTCGCGAAAGGCTTCTTGAGGGGAAAGCTGTAACTCTTTGAGATGATTTCACAGAACACAAAAAAGTTTCTCAGAAAGCTTCTTTCTCTTTGTTATCGGAGGATATTTCCTTTGGCCCTATAGTCTTCAAAGGGATCCGAAATATCTGTTCTCAGATTCCCCAGAAATAAGGCTAGAAAAAGAGATCCACGAAAAACAGATGTAACTCTGTGAGTGGAAGTCACACATCACTAAGAAGTTTCTCAGAAAGCTCCTTTACAGATTTCATCTGAGGATATTTCCTTTTTCACCATAGCCCTCTATGAGCTTCCAAACATCACTTTGCCAATTCCACAAGAAGTGTCTTAGCGAAAGGCTTCTTGAGGTGAAAGCTGTAACTCTGTGAGATGATTTCACAGAACACAAAGAAGTTTCTCAGAAAGCTTCTTTCTCTTTGTTATCGGAGGATATTTCCTTTGGCCCTATAGTATTCAAAGGCATCCGAAATATCTGTTCTCAGATTCCACAGAAATAAGGCTAGCAAAGATATCCACGAAATACAGGTGTAACTCTGTGAGATGAATTAACAGAACACTAAGCAGTTTCTCAGAAAGCTTCTTTCCAGATTTCATCTGAGGATATTTCCTTTTTCACCATAGCCCTCTATGGGCTTCCAAATATCACTTTGCCAATTCCACAAGAACTGTCTTAGCGAAAGGCTTCTTGAGGGGAAAGCTGTAACTCTGTGAGATGATTTCACAGAACACAAAGAAGTTTCTCAGAAAGCTTCTTTCTCTTTGTTATCGGAGGATATTTCCTTTGGCCCTATAGTCTTCAAAGGGATCCGAAATATCTGCTCTCAGATTCCACAGAAATAAGGCTAACAAAGAGATCCACGAAATACAGATGTAACTCTGTGAGATGAATTAACAGAACACTAAGCAGTTTCTCAGAAAGCTTCTTTCCAGATTTCATCTGAGGATATTTCCTTTTTCACCATAGCCCTCTATGGGCTTCCAAATATCACTTTGCCAATTCCACAAGAACTGCCTTAGCGAAAGGCTTCTTGAGGGGAAAGCTGTAACTCTGTGAGATGATTTCACAGAACACAAAGAAGTTTCTCAGAAAGCTTCTTTCTCTTTGTTATCGGAGGATATTTCCTTTGGCCCTATAGTCTTCAAAGGGATCCGAAATATCTGTTCTCAGATTCCACATAAATAAGGCTAGCAAAGAGATCCAAGAAATACAGGTGTAACTCTGTGAGATGAATTAACAGAACACTAAGCAGTTTCTCAGAAAGCTTCTTTCCAGATTTCATCTGAGGATATTTCCTTTTTCACCTTAGCCCTCTATGGGCTTCCAAATATGACTTTGCCAATTCCACAAGAAATGTTTAGCGAAAGGCTTCTTGACGGGAAAGATGTAACTCTGTGAGATGATTTCACAGAACACAAAGAAGTTTCTCAGAAAGCTTCTTTCTCTTTGTTATCGGAGGATATTTCCTTTGGCCCTATAGTCTTCAAAGGGATCCGAAATATCTGTTCTCAGATTCCACAGAAATAAGGCTCGCAAAGAGATCCACGAAATACAAATGTAAATCTGTGAGATGAATTAACAGAACACTAAGGAGTTTCTCAGAAAGTTTCTTTCCAGATTTCATCTGAGGATATTTCCTTTTTCACCATAGCCATCTATGGGCTTCCAAATATCACTTTGCCAATTCCACAAGAACTGTCTTAGCGAAAGGCTTGTTGAGGGGAAAGCTGTAACTCTCTGAGATGATTTCACAGAACACAAAGAAGTTTCTCAGAAAGCTTCTTTCTCTTTGTTATCGGAGGATATTTCCTTTGGCCCTATGGTCTTCAAAGGGATCCGAAATATCTGTTCTCAGATTCCCCAGAAATAAGGCTAGAAAAAGAGATCCACGAAAAACAGATGTAACTCTGTGAGTGGAAGTCACACATCACTAAGAAGTTTCTCAGAAAGCTCCTTTACAGATTTCATCTGAGGATATTTCCTTTTTCACCATAGCCCTCTATGAGCTTCCAAACATCACTTTGCCAATTCCACAAGAAGTGTCTTAGCGAAAGGCTTCTTGAGGGGTAAGCTGTAACTCTGTGAGATGATTTCACAAAACACAAAGAAGTTTCTCAGAAAGCTTCTTTCTCTTTGTTATCGGAAGTTATTTCCTTTGGCCCTATAGTCTTTAAAGGTATCCGAAATATCTGTTCTCAGATTCCACAGAAATAAGGCTAACAAAGAGATCCACGAAATACAGATCTAACTCTGTGAGTGGAAGTCACACATCACAGAGCAGTTTCTCAGAAATCTTCTTTCCAGATTTCATCTGAGGATTTTTCCTTTTTCACCATAGCCCTCTAATGGCTTCCAAATATCACTTTGCCAATTCCACAAGAAGTGTCTTAGCGAAAGGCTTCTTGTGGTGAAAGCTGTAACTCTGTGAGATGATTTCACAAAACACAAAGAAGTTTCTCAGAAAGCTTCTTTCTCTTTGTTATCGGAGGATATTTCCTTTGGCCCTATAGTCTTCAAAGGCATCCGAAATATCTGTTCTCAGATTCCACAGAAATAAGGCAAGCAAAGAGATCCACGAAATACAGGTGTAACTCTGTGAGATGAATTAACAGAACACTAAGCAGTTTCTCAGAAAGCTTCTTTCCAGATTTCATCTGAGGATATTTCCTTTTTCACCATAGCCCTCTATGGGCTTCCAAATATCACTTTCCCATTTCCACAAGAACTGTCTTAACGAAAGGCTTCTTGAGGGGAAAGCTGTAACTCTGTGAGATGATTTCACAGAACACAAAGAAGTTTCTCAGAAAGCTTCTTTCTCTTTGTTATCGGAGGATATTTCCTTTGGCCCTATAGTCTTCAAAGGGATCCGAAATATCTGCTCTCAGATTCCACAGAAATAAGGCTAACAAAGAGATCCACGAAATACAGATGTAACTCTGTGAGATGAATTAACAGAACACTAAGCAGTTTCTCAGAAAGCTTCTTTCCCGATTTCATCTGAGGATATTTCCTTTTTCACCATAGCCCTCTATGGGCTTCCAAATATCACTTTGCCAATTCCACAAGAACTGTCTTAGCGAAAGGCTTCTTGAGGGGAAAGCTGTAACTCTGTGAGATGATTTCACAGAACACAAAGAAGTTTCTCAGAAAGCTTCTTTCTCTTTGTTATCGGAGGATATTTCCTTTGGCCCTATAGTCTTCAAAGGGATCCGAAATATCTGTTCTCAGATTCCACAGAAATAAGGCTAGCAAAGAGATCCACGAAATACAGATGTAACTCTGTGAGATGAATTAACAGAACACTAAGCAGTTTCTCAGACAGCTTCTTTCAGATTTCATCTGAGGATATTTCCTTTTTCCAAATAGCCCTCTAGGGGCTTCCAAATATCACTTTGCCAATTCCACAAGAACTCTCTTAGCGAAAGGCTTCTTTAGGGGAAAGCTGTAACTCTGTGAGATGATTTCACAGAACACAAAGAAGTTTCTCAGGGAGCTTCTTTCTCTTTGTTATCGGAGGATATTTCCTTTGTCCCTATAGTCTTCAAAGGGATCCGAAATATCTGTTCTCACATTCCACAGAAATAAGGTTAACAAAGAGATCCACGAAATACAGATGTAACTCTGTGAGATGAATTAACAGAACACTAAGCAGTTTCTCAGAAAGCTTCTTTCCAGATTTCATCTGAGGATATTTCTTTTTTCACCATAGCCCTCTATGGCTTCCAACTATCACTTTGCCAATTCCACAAGAACTGTCTTAGCGAAAGGCTTCTTGAGGGGATAGCTGAAACTCAGAGAGATGATTTCACAGAACACAAAGAAGTTTCTCAGAAAGCTTCTTTCTCTTTGTTATCGAAGGATATTTCCATTGGCCCTATAGTCTTCAAAGGGATCCGAAATATCTGTTCTCTGATTCCACAGAAATAAGGCAAGCAAAGAGATCCACGAAAAACAGATGTAACTCTGTGAGTGGAAGTCACACATCACTAAGCAGTTTCTCAGAAAGCTTCTTTCCAGATTTCATCTGAGGATATTTCCTTTTTCACCATAGCCCTCTAAGGGCTTCCAAATATCACTTTGCCAATTCCACGAGAACTGTCTTAGCGAAAGGCTTCTTGAGGGGTAAGCTGTAACTCTGTGAGATGATTTCACAGAACACAAAGAAGTTTCTCAGAAAGCTTCTTTCTCTTTGTTATCGGAGGATATTTCCTTTGGCCCTGTAGTCTTCAAAGGGATCCGAAATATCTGTTCTCAGATTCCACAGAAATAAGGCTTGCAAAGAGATCCACGAAAAACAGATGTAACTCTGTGAGTGGAAGTCACACATCACAGAGCAGTTTCTCAGAAAGCTTCTTTAAAGATTTCATCTGAGGATATTTCCTTTTTCACCATAGCCCTCTATGGGCTTCCAGATATCACTTTGCCAATTCCACAAGAACTGTCTTAGCGAAAGGCTTCTTGAGGGGAAAGCTGTAACTCTGTGAGATGATTTCACAGAACACAAAGAAGTTTCTCAGAAAGCTTCTTTCTCTTTGTTATCGGAGGATATTTCCTTTGGCCCTATAGTCTTCAAAGGGTTCCGAAATATCGGTTCTCAGATTCCACAGAAATAAGGCTAGCAATGAGATCCACGAAATACAGATGTAATTCTGTGAGATGAATTAACAGAACACTAAGCAGTTTCTCAGAAAGCTTCTTTCAGATTTCATCTGAGGATATTTCCTTTTTCAAAATAGCCCTCTAGGGGATACCAAATATCACTTTGCCAATTCCAAAAGAACTGTCTTAGCGAAAGGCTTCTTGAGGGGAAAGCTGTAACTCTGTTGGATGATTTCACAGAACACAAAGAAGTTTCTCAAGAAGCTTCTTTCTCTTTGTTATCGGAGGATATTTCCTTTGGCCCTATAGTCTTCAAAGGAATCCGAAATATCTGTTCTCAGATTCCACAGAAATAAGGCTAGAAAAAGAGATCCACGAAAAACAGATGTAACTCTGTGAGTGGAAGTCACACATCACTAAGAAGTTTCTCAGAAAGCTCCTTTACAGATTTCATCTGATTATATTTCCTTTTTCACCATAGCCCTCTAGAGGTTCCAAACATCACTTTGCCAATTCCACAAGAACTGTCTTAGCGAAAGGCTTCTTGAGGGGTAAGCTGTAACTCTGTGAGATGATTTCACAAAACACAAAGAAGTTTCTCAGAAAGCTTCTTTCTCTTTGTTATCGGAAGTTATTTCCTTTGGCCCTATAGTCTTTAAAGGTGTCCGAAATATCTTTTCTCAGATTCCACAGAAATAAGGCTAACAAAGAGATCCACGAAATACAGATGTAACTCTGTGAATGGAAGTCACACATCACAGAGCAGTTTCTCAGAAATCTTCTTTCCAAATTTCATCTGAGTATAATTCCTTTTTCACCATAGCCCTCTATAGGCTTCCAAATATCACTTTGCCAATACCACAAGAAGTGTCTTAGCGAAAGGCTTCTTGTGGTGAAAGCTGTAACTCTGTGACATGATTTCACAGAACACAAAGAAGTTTCTCAGAAAGCTTCTTTCTCTTTGTTATCGGAGGATATTTCCTTTGGCCCTATAGTCTTCAAAGGCATCCGAAATATCTGTTCTCAGATTCCACAGAAATAAGGCTAGCAAAGAGATCCACGAAATACAGGTGTAACTCTGTGAGATGAATTAACAGAACACTAAGCAGTTTCTCAGAAAGCTTCTTTCCAGATTTCATCTGAGGATATTTCCTTTTTCACCATAGCCCTCTATGGGCTTCCAAATATCATTTTGCCAATTCCACAAGAACTGCCTTAGCGAAAGGCTTCTTGAGGGGAAAGCTGTAACTCTGTGAGATGATTTCACAGAACACAAAGAAGTTTCTCAGAAAGCTTCTTTCTCTTTGTTATCGGAGGATATTTCCTTTGGCCCTATAGTCTTCAAAGGGATCCGAAATATCTGTTCTCAGATTCCACAGAAATAAGGCTAGCAAAGAGATCCAAGAAATACAGGTGTAACTCTGTGAGATGAATTAACAGAACACTAAGCAGTTTCTCAGACAGCTTCTTTCAGATTTCATCTGAGGATATTTCCTTTTTCCAAATAGCCCTCTAGGGGCTTCCAAATATCACTTTGCCAATTCCACAAGAACTCTCTTAGCGAAAGGCTTCTTGAGGGGAAAGCTGTAACTCTGTGAGATGATTTCACAGAACACAAGAAGTTTCTCAGGGAGCTTCTTTCTCTTTGTTATCGGAGGATATTTCCTTTGGCCCTATAGTCTTCAAAGGGATCCGAAATATCTGTTCTCACATTCCACAGAAATAAGGCTAACAAAGAGATCCACGAAATACAGATGTAACTCTGTGAGATGAATTAACAGAACACTAAGCAGTTTCTCAGAAAGCTTCTTTCCAGATTTCATCTGAGGATATTTCTTTTTTCACCATAGCCCTCTATGGCTTCCAAATATCACTTTGCCAATTCCACAAGAACTGTCTTAGCGAAAGGCTTCTTGAGGGGATAGCTGAAACTCACAGAGATGATTTCACAGAACACAAAGAAGTTTCTCAGAAAGCTTCTTTCTCTTTGTTATCGAAGGATATTTCCTTTGGCCCTATAGTCTTCAAAGGGATCCGAAATATCTGTTCTCTGATTCCACAGAAATAAGGCTAGCAAAGAGATCCACGAAATACAGATGTAACTCTGTGAGTGGAAGTCACACATCACTAAGCAGTTTCTCAGAAAGCTTCTTTCCAGATTTCATCTGAGGATATTTCCTTTTTCACCATAGCCCTCTAAGGGCTTCCAAATATCACTTTGCCAATTCCACGAGAACTGTCTTAGCGAAAGGCTTCTTTAGGGGTAAGCTGTAACTCTGTGAGATTATTTCACAGAACACAAAGAAGTTTCTCAGAAAGCTTCTTTCTCTTTGTTATCGGAGGATATTTCCTTTGGCCCTATAGTCTTCAAAGGGATCCGAAATATCTGTTCTCAGATTCCACAGAAATAAGGCTAGCAAAGAGATCCACGAAAAACAGATGTAACTCTGTGAGTGGAAGTCACACATCACAGAGCAGTTTCTCAGAAAGCTTCTTTCCAGATTTCACCTTAGGATATTTCCTTTTTCACCATAGCCCTCTATGTGCTTCCAGATATCACTTTGCCAATTCCACAAGAACTGTCTTAGCGAAAGGCTTCTTGAGGGGAAAGCTGTAACTCTGTGAGATGATTTCACAGAACACAAAGAAGTTTCTCAGAAAGCTTCTTTCTCTTTGTTATCGGAGGATATTTCCTTTGGCCCTATAGTCTTCAAAGGGATCCGAAATATCTGTTCTCAGATTCCACAGAAATAAGGCTAGCAATGAGATCCACGAAATACAGATGTAACTCTGTGAGATGAATTAACAAAACACTAAGCAGTTTCTCAGAAAGCTTCTTTCCAGATTTCATCTGAGGATATTTCCTTTTTCACCATAGCCCTCTATAGGCTTCCAAATATCACTTTGCAATTCCACAAGAACTGTCTTAGCGAAAGGCTTCTTGAGGGGAAAGCTGTAACTCTGTGAGATGATTTCACAGAACACAAAGAAGTTTCTCAGAAAGCTTCTTTCTCTTTGTTATCGGAAGATATTTCCTTTGGCCCTATAGTCTTCAAAGGGATCCGAAATATCTGTTCTCAGATTCCACAGAAATAAGGCTAGCAAAGAGATCCACGACATACAGGTTTAACTCTGTGAGATGAATTAACAGAACACTAAGCAGTTTCTCAGAAAGCTTCTTTCAGATTTCATCTGAGGATATTTCCTTTTTCAAAATAGCCCTCTAGGGGCTACCAAATATCACTTTGCCAATTGCACAAGAACTGTCTTAGCGAAAGGCTTCTTGAGGGGAAGCTGTAACTCAGTGAGATGATTTCACAGAACACAAAGAAGTTTCTCAGAAAGCTTCTTTCTCTTTGTTATCGGAGGATATTTCCTTTGGCCCTATAGTCTTCAAAGGGATCCGAAATATCTGTTCTCAGATTCCACAGAAATAAGGCTAACAAAGAGATCCACGAAATACAGATGTAAATCTGTGAGATGAATTAACAGAACACTAAGCAGTTTCTCAGAAAGCATCTTTCCAGATTTCATCTGAGGATATTTCCTTTTTCACCATAGCCCTCTATGGCTTCCAAATATCACTTTGCCAATTCCACAAGAACTATCTTAGCGAAAGGCTTCTTGAGGGGATAGCTGTAACTCAGTGAGATGATTTCACGGAACACAAAGAAGTTTCTCAGAAAGCTTCTTTCTGTTTGTTATCGGAGGATATTTCCTTTGGCCCTATAGTCTTCAAAGGGATCCGAAATATCTGTTCTCTGATTCCACAGAAATAAGGCTAGCAAAGAGATCCACGAAACACAGATGTAACTCTGTTAGTGGAAGTCACACATCACTAAGCAGTTTCTCAGAAAGCTTCTTTCCAGATTTCATCTGAGGATATTTCCTTTTTCACCATAGCCCTCTATGGGCTTCCAAATATCACTTTGCCAATTCCACGAGAACTGTCTTAGCGAAAGGCTTCTTGAGGGGAAAGCTGTAACTCTGTGAGATGATTTCACAGAACACAAAGAAGTTTCTCAGAAAGCTTCTTTCTCTTTGTTATCGGAGGATATTTCCTTTGGCCCTATAGTCTTCAAAGGGATCCGAAATATCTGTTCTCAGATTCCACAGAAATAAGGCTAACAAAGAGATCCACGAAATACAGATGTAAATCTGTGAGATGAATTAACAGAACACTAAGCAGTTTCTCAGAAAGCATCTTTCCAGATTTCATCTGAGGATATTTCCTTTTTCACCATAGCCCTCTATGGCTTCCAAATATCACTTTGCCAATCCCACAAGAACTATCTTAGCGAAAGGCTTCTTGAGGGGATAGCTGTAACTCAGTGAATTGATTTCACAGAACACAAAGAAGTTTCTCAGAAAGCTTCTTTCTGTTTGTTATCGGAGGATATTTCCTTTGGCCCTATAGTCTTCAAAGGGATCCGAAATATCTGTTCTCTGATTCCACAGAAATAAGGCTAGCAAAGAGATCCACGAAACACAGATGTAACTCTGTGAGTGGAAGTCACACATCACTAAGCAGTTTCTCAGAAAGCTTCTTTCCAGATTTCATCTGAGGATATTTCCTTTTTCACCATAGCCCTCTATGGGCTTCCAAATATCACTTTGCCAATTCCACGAGAACTGTCTTAGCGAAAGGCTTCTTGAGGGGAAAGCTGTAACTCTGTGAGATGATTTCACAGAACACAAAGAAGTTTCTCAGAAAGCTTCTTTCTCTTTGTTATCGGAGGATATTTCCTTTGGCCCTATAGTCTTCAAAGGGATCCGAAATATCTGTTCTCAGATTCCACAGAAATAAGGCTAGCAAAGAGATACACGAAATACAGATGTAACTCTGTGAGATGAATTAACAGAACACTTAGCAGTTTCTCAGAAAGCTTCTTTCCAGATTTCATCTGAGGATATTTCCTTTTTCACCATAGCCCTCTATGGGCTTCCAAATATCACTTTGCCAATTCCACAAGAACTGTCTTAGCGAAAGGCTTCTTGAGGGGAAAGCTGTAACTCTGTGAGATGATTTCACAGAACACAAAGAAGTTTCTCAGTAAGCTTCTTTCTCTTTGTTATCGGAGGATATTTCCTTTGGCCCTATAGTCTTCAAAGGGATCCGAAATATCTGTTCTCAGATCCCACAGAAATAAGGCTAGCAAAGAGATCCACGAAATACAGGTGTAACTCTGTGAGATGAATTAACAGAACACTAAGCAGTTTCTCAGAAAGCTTCTTTCCAGATTGCATCTGAGGATATTTCCTTTTTCACCATAGCCCTCTATGGGCTTCCAAATATGACTTTGCCAATTCCACAAGAACTGTCTTAGCGAAAGGCTTCTTGAGGGGAAAGCTTTAACTCTGTGAGATGATTTCACAGAATAGAAAGAAGTTTCTCAGAAAGCTTCTTTCTCTTTGTTATCGGAGGATATTTCCTTTGGCCCTATAGTCTTCAAAGGGATCCGAAATATCTGTTCTCAGATTCCACAGAAATAAGGCTAGCAAAGAGATCCACGAAATACAGGTGTAACTCTGTGAGATGAATTAACAGAACACTAAGCAGTTTCTCAGAAAGCTTCTTTCCAGATTTCATCTGAAGATATGTCCTTTTTCACCATAGCCCTCTATGGGCTTCCAAATATCACTTTGCCAATTCCACAAGAACTGTCTTAGCGAAAGGCTTCTTGAGGGGAAAGCCGTAACTCTGTGAGATGATTTCACAGAACAGAAAGAAGTTTCTCAGAAAGCTTCTTTCTCTTTGTTATCGGAAGATATTTCCTTTCGCCCTATAGACTTCAAAGGGATCCGAAATATCTGTTCTCAGATTCCACAGAAATAAGGCTAACAAACAGATCCACGAAATACAGATGTAACTCTGTGAGATGAATTAACAGAACACTTAGCAGTTTCTCAGAAAGCTTCTTTCCAGATTTCATTTGAGGATATTTCCTTTTTCACCATAGCCCTCTAGGGGCTTCCAAATATCACTTTGCCAATTCCAGAAGAACTCTCTTAGCGAAAGGCTTCTTGAGTGGAAAGCTGTAACTCTGTGTGATGATTTCACAGAACACAAAGAAGTTTCTCAGAAAGCTTCTTTCTCTTTGTTATCGGAGGATATTTCCTTTGGCCCTATAGTCTTCAAAGGGATCCGTAATATCTTTTCTCAGATTCCACAGAAATAAGGCTAGCAAAGAGATCCACGAAATACAGGTATAACTCTGTGAGATGCAAAAACAGAACATTAAGCAGTTTCTCAGAAAACTTCTTTCCAGATTTCATCTGAGGATATTTCCTTTTTCACCATAGCCCTCTATGTTCTTCCAAATATCACTTTGCCAATTCCACGAGAACTGTCTTAGCGAAAGGCTTCTTGAGGAGAAAGCTGTAACTCTGTGAGATGATTTCACAGAACACAAAGAAGTTTCTCAGAAAGCTTCTTTCTCTTTGTTATCGGAGGATATTTCCTTTGGCCCTGAAGTCTTCAAAGGGATCCGAAATATCTGTTCTCAGTTTCCACAGAAATAAGGCTAACAAGGAGATCCACGAAATACAGATGTAACTCGGTGAGATGAATTAACAGAACACTAAGCAGTTTCTCAGAAAGCTTCTTTCCAGATTTCATCTGAGGATATTTCCTTTTTCAACATAGCCCTCCATGGGCTTCCAAATATCACTTTGCCAATTCCACAAGAACTGTCTTAGCGAAAGGCTTCTTGAGGGGAAAGCTGTAAATCTGTGAGATGATTTCACAGAACACAAAGAAGTTTCTCAGAAAGCTTCTTTCTCTTTGTTATCGGAGGATATTTCCTTTGGCCCTATAGTCTTCAAAGGGAACCGAAATATCTGTTCTCAGATTCCACAGAAATAAGGCTAGCAAAGAGATCCACGAAAAACAGATGTAACTCTGTGAGTGGAAGTCACACATCACAGAGCAGTTTCTCAGAAAGCTTCTTTCCAGATTTCATCTGAGGATATTTCCTTTTTCACCATAGCCTTCTATGGGCTTCCAAATATCACTTTGCCAATCCCACAAGAACTGTCTTAGCAAAGCCTTTTTGAGGGGAAAGCTGTAACTCTGTGAGATGATTTCACAGAACACAAAGAAGTTTCTCAGAAAGCTTCTTTCTCTTTGTTATTGGAGGATATTTCCTTTGGCCCTATAGTCTTCAAAGGGTTCCGAAATATCTGTTCTCAGATTCCACAGAAATAAGGATAGCAAAGAGATCCACGAAATACAGATGTAACCCTGTGAGATGAATTAACAAAACACTAAGCAGTTTCTCAGAAAGCTTCTTTCCAGATTTCATCTGAGGATATTTCCTTTTTCACCATAGCCCTCTAGGGGCTTCCAAATATCACTTTGCCAATTCCACAAGAACTGTCTTAGCGAAAGGATTCTTGAGGGGAAAGCTGTAACTCTGTGAGATGATTTCACAGAACACAAAGAAGTTTCTCAGAAAGCTTCTTTCTCTTTGTTATCGGAAGTTATTTCCTTTGGCCCTATAGTCTTCAATGGGATCCGAAAAATCTGTTCTCAGATTCCTCAGAAATAAGGCTAGCAAAGAGATCCACGAAATACAGGTTTAACTCTGTGAGATGAATTAACAGAACACTAAGCAGTTTCTCAGAAAGCTTCTTTACAGATTTCATCTGAGGATATTTCCTTTTTCAAAATAGCCATCTAGGGGCTACCAAATATCACTTTGCCAATTCCACAAGAACTGTCTTAGCGAAAGGTTTCTTGAGGGGAAAGCTGTAACTCTGTGAGATGATTTCACAGAACACAAAGAAGTTTCTCAGAAAGCTTCTTTCTCTTTGTTATCGGAGGATATTTCCTTTGGCCCTATAGTCTTCAAAGGGATCCGAAATATCTATTCTCAGATTCCACAGAAATAAGGCTAACAAAGAGATCCACGAAATACAGATGTAACCCTGTGAGATGAATTAACAGAACACTAAGCAGTTACTCAGAAAGCTTCTTTCCAGATTTCATCTGAGGATATTTCCTTTTTCACCATAGGCCTCTATGGCTTCCAAATATCACTTTGCCAATTCCACAAGAACTGTCTTAGCGAAAGGCTCCTTGAGGGGATAGCTGTAACTCAGTGAGATGATTTCACAGAACACAAAGATGTTTCTCAGAAAGCTTCTTTCTCTTTGTTATCGGAGGATATTTCCTTTGGCCCTATAGTCTTCAAAGGGATCCGAAATATCTGTTCTCAGATTCCACAGAAATAAGGCTAGCAAAGAGATCCACGAAAAACAGATGTAACTCTGTGAGTGGAAGTCACACATCACTAAGCAGTTTCTAAGAAAGCTTCTTTCCAGATTTCATCTGAGGATATTTCCTTTTTCACCATAGCCCTCTAAGGGCTTCCAAATATCACTTTGCCAATTCCACGAGAACTGTCTTAGCGAAAGGCTACTTGAGGGGTAAGCTGTAACTCTGTGAGATGATTTCACAGAACACAAAGAAGTTTCTCAGAAAGCTTCTTTCTCTTTGTTATCGGAGGATATTTCCTTTGGCCCTATAGTCTTCAAAGGGATCCGAAATATCTGTTCTCAGATTCCACAGAAATAAGGCTAGCAAAGAGATCCACGAAATACAGATGTAACTCTGTGAGATGAATTAACAGAACACTTAGCAGTTTCTCAGAAAGCTTCTTTCCAGATTTCATCTGAGGATATTTCCTTTTTCACCATAGCCCTCTATGGGCTTCCAAATATCACTTTGCCAATTCCACAAGAACTGTCTTAGCGAAAGGCTTCTTGAGGGGAAAGCTGTAACTCTGTGAGATGATTTCACAGAACACAAAGAGTTTCTCAGAAAGCTTCTTTCTCTTTGTTATCGGAGGATATTTCCTTTGGCCGTATAGACTTCAAAGGGATCCGAAATATCTGTTCTCAGATTCCACAGAAATAAGGCTAGCAAAGAGATCCACGAAATACAGGTTTAACTCTGTGAGATGAATTAACAGAACACTAAGCAGTTTCTCAGAAAGCTTCTTTCCAGATTTCATCTAAGGATATTTCCTTTTTCAAAATAGCGCTCTAGGGGCTACCAAATATCACTTTGCCAATTCCACAAGAACTGTCTTAGCGAAAGGCTTCTTGAGGGGAAAGCTGTAACTCTGTGAGATGATTTCACAGAACACAAAGGAGTTTCTCAGGAAGCTTCTTTCTCTTTGTTATCGGAGGATATTTCCTTTGGCCCTATAGTCTTCAAAGGGTTCCGAAATATCTGTTCTCAGATTCCACAGAAATAAGGCTAACAAAGAGATCCACGAAATAAAGATGTAACTCTGTGAGATGAATTAACAGAACACTAAGCAGTTTCTCAGAAAGCTTCTTTCCAGATTTCATCAGAGGATAATTCCTTTTTCACCATAGCCCTCTATGGGCTTCCAAATATCACTTTGCCAATTCCACAAGAACTGTCTTACCGAAAGGCTTCTTGAGGGGAAAGCTGTAACTCTGTGTGATGATTTCACAGAACACAAAGAAGTTTCTCAGAAAGCTTCTTTCTCTTTGTTATCGGAGGATACTTCCTTTGGCCCTATAGTCTTCAAAGGGATCCGAAATATCTGTTCTCAGATTCCACAGAAATAAGGCTAGCAAAGAGATCCACGAAATACAGATGTAACTCTGTGAGTTGAATTAACAGAACACTAAGCAGTTTCTCAGAAAGCTTCTTTCCAGATATCATCTGAGGATATTTCCTTTTTCACCATAGCCCTCTTTGGGCTTCCAAATATCACATTGCCAATTCCACAAGAACTGTCTTAGCGAAAGGCTTCTTTAGGGGAAAGCTGTAACTCTGTGAGATGATTTCACAGAACACAAAGAGTTTCTCAGAAAGCTTCTTTCTCTTTGTTATCGGAGGATATTTCCTTTGGCTGTATAGACTTCAAATGGATCCGAAATATCGGTTCTCAGATTCAACAGAAATAAGGCTAGCAAAGAGATCCACGAAATACAGGTGTAACTCTTTGAGATGAATTAACAGAACACTAAGCAGTTTCTCAGAAAGCTTCTTTCCAGATTTCATCTAAGGATATTTCCTTTTTCAAAATAGCCCTCTAGGGGCTACCAAATATCACTTTGCCAATTCCACAAGAACTGTCTTAGCGAAAGGCTTCTTGAGGGGAAAGCTGTAACTCTGTGAGATGATTTCACAGAACACAAAGAAGTTTCTCAGGAAGCTTCTTTCTCTTTGTTATCGGAGGATATTTCCTTTGGCCCTATAGTCTTCAAAGGGATCCAAATATCTGTTCTCAGATTCCACAGAAATAATGCTAACAAAGAGATCCACGAAATACAGATGTAACTCTGTGAGATGAATTAACAGAACACTAAGCAGTTTCTCAGAAAGCTTCTTTCCAGATTTCATCTGAGGTTAATTCCATTTTCACCATAGCCCTCTATGGGCTTCCAAATACCACTTTGCCAATTCCACAAGAACTGTCTTACCGAAAGGCTTCTTGAGGGGAAAGCTGTAACTCTGTGTGACGATTTCACAGAACACAAAGAAGTTTCTCAGACAGCTTGTTTCTCTTTGTTATCGGAGGATATTTCCTTTGGCCCTATAGTCTTCAAAGGGATCCGAAATATCTGTTCTCAAATTTCACAGAAATAAGGCTAGCAAAGAGATACACGAAATACAGGTGTAACTCTGTGAGATGAATTAACAGAACACTAAGCAGTTTCTCAGAAATCTTCTTTCCAGATTTCATCTGAGGATATTTCCTTTTTCACCATAGCCCTCTATGGGCTTCCAAACATCACTTTGCCAATTCCACAAGAACTGTCTTAGCGAAAGGCTTCTTGAGGGGAAAGCTGTAACTCTGTGAGATGATTTCACAGAACACAAAGAAGTTTCTCAGAAAGCTTCTTTCTCTTTGTTATCGGAGGATATTTCCTTTGGCCCTATAGTCTTCAAAGGGATACGAAATATCTGTTCTCAGATTCCACAGAAATAAGGCTAGCAAAGAGATCCACGAAATGCAGATGTAACCCTGTGAGATGAATTAACAAAACACTAAGCAGTTTCTCAGAAAGCTTCTTTCCAGATTTCATCTGAGGATATTTCCTTTTTCACCATAGCCCTCTAGGGGCTTCCAAATATCACTTTGCCAATTCCACAAGAACTGTCTTAGCGAAAGGATTCTTGAGGGGAAAGCTGTAACTCTGTGAGATGATTTCACAGAACACAAAGAAGTTTCTCAGAAAGCTTCTTTCTCTTTGTTATCGGAAGTTATTTCCTTTGGCCCTATAGTCTTCAATGGGATCCGAAAAATCTGTTCTCAGATTCCTCAGAAATAAGGCTAGCAAAGAGATCCACGAAATACAGGTTTAACTCTGTGAGATGAATTAACAGAACACTAAGCAGTTTCTCAGAAAGCTTCTTTACAGATTTCATCTGAGGATATTTCCTTTTTCAAAATAGCCATCTAGGGGCTACCAAATATCACTTTGCCAATTCCACAAGAACTGTCTTAGCGAAAGGTTTCTTGAGGGGAAAGCTGTAACTCTGTGAGATGATTTCACAGAACACAAAGAAGTTTCTCAGAAAGCTTCTTTCTCTTTGTTATCGGAGGATATTTCCTTTGGCCCTATAGTCTTCAAAGGGATCCGAAATATCTATTCTCAGATTCCACAGAAATAAGGCTAACAAAGAGATCCACGAAATACAGATGTAACCCTGTGAGATGAATTAACAGAACACTAAGCAGTTTCTCAGAAAGCTTCTTTCCAGATTTCATCTGAGGATATTTCCTTTTTCACCATAGGCCTCTATGGCTTCCAAATATCACTTTGCCAATTCCACAAGAACTGTCTTAGCGAAAGGCTCCTTGAGGGGATAGCTGTAACTCAGTGAGATGATTTCACAGAACACAAAGATGTTTCTCAGAAAGCTTCTTTCTCTTTGTTATCGGAGGATATTTCCTTTGGCCCTATAGTCTTCAAAGGGATCCGAAATATCTGTTCTCAGATTCCACAGAAATAAGGCTAGCAAAGAGATCCACGAAAAACAGATGTAACTCTGTGAGTGGAAGTCACACATCACTAAGCAGTTTCTAAGAAAGCTTCTTTCCAGATTTCATCTGAGGATATTTCCTTTTTCACCATAGCCCTCTAAGGGCTTCCAAATATCACTTTGCCAATTCCACGAGAACTGTCTTAGCGAAAGGCTACTTGAGGGGTAAGCTGTAACTCTGTGAGATGATTTCACAGAACACAAAGAAGTTTCTCAGAAAGCTTCTTTCTCTTTGTTATCGGAGGATATTTCCTTTGGCCCTATAGTCTTCAAAGGGATCCGAAATATCTGTTCTCAGATTCCACAGAAATAAGGCTAGCAAAGAGATCCACGAAATACAGATGTAACTCTGTGAGATGAATTAACAGAACACTTAGCAGTTTCTCAGAAAGCTTCTTTCCAGATTTCATCTGAGGATATTTCCTTTTTCACCATAGCCCTCTATGGGCTTCCAAATATCACTTTGCCAATTCCACAAGAACTGTCTTAGCGAAAGGCTTCTTGAGGGGAAAGCTGTAACTCTGTGAGATGATTTCACAGAACACAAAGAGTTTCTCAGAAAGCTTCTTTCTCTTTGTTATCGGAGGATATTTCCTTTGGCCGTATAGACTTCAAAGGGATCCGAAATATCTGTTCTCAGATTCCACAGAAATAAGGCTAGCAAAGAGATCCACGAAATACAGGTTTAACTCTGTGAGATGAATTAACAGAACACTAAGCAGTTTCTCAGAAAGCTTCTTTCCAGATTTCATCTAAGGATATTTCCTTTTTCAAAATAGCGCTCTAGGGGCTACCAAATATCACTTTGCCAATTCCACAAGAACTGTCTTAGCGAAAGGCTTCTTGAGGGGAAAGCTGTAACTCTGTGAGATGATTTCACAGAACACAAAGGAGTTTCTCAGGAAGCTTCTTTCTCTTTGTTATCGGAGGATATTTCCTTTGGCCCTATAGTCTTCAAAGGGTTCCGAAATATCTGTTCTCAGATTCCACAGAAATAAGGCTAACAAAGAGATCCACGAAATAAAGATGTAACTCTGTGAGATGAATTAACAGAACACTAAGCAGTTTCTCAGAAAGCTTCTTTCCAGATTTCATCAGAGGATAATTCCTTTTTCACCATAGCCCTCTATGGGCTTCCAAATATCACTTTGCCAATTCCACAAGAACTGTCTTACCGAAAGGCTTCTTGAGGGGAAAGCTGTAACTCTGTGTGATGATTTCACAGAACACAAAGAAGTTTCTCAGAAAGCTTCTTTCTCTTTGTTATCGGAGGATACTTCCTTTGGCCCTATAGTCTTCAAAGGGATCCGAAATATCTGTTCTCAGATTCCACAGAAATAAGGCTAGCAAAGAGATCCACGAAATACAGATGTAACTCTGTGAGTTGAATTAACAGAACACTAAGCAGTTTCTCAGAAAGCTTCTTTCCAGATTTCATCTGAGGATATTTCCTTTTTCACCATAGCCCTCTTTGGGCTTCCAAATATCACATTGCCAATTCCACAAGAACTGTCTTAGCGAAAGGCTTCTTTAGGGGAAAGCTGTAACTCTGTGAGATGATTTCACAGAACACAAAGAGTTTCTCAGAAAGCTTCTTTCTCTTTGTTATCGGAGGATATTTCCTTTGGCTGTATAGACTTCAAATGGATCCGAAATATCGGTTCTCAGATTCAACAGAAATAAGGCTAGCAAAGAGATCCACGAAATACAGGTGTAACTCTTTGAGATGAATTAACAGAACACTAAGCAGTTTCTCAGAAAGCTTCTTTCCAGATTTCATCTAAGGATATTTCCTTTTTCAAAATAGCCCTCTAGGGGCTACCAAATATCACTTTGCCAATTCCACAAGAACTGTCTTAGCGAAAGGCTTCTTGAGGGGAAAGCTGTAACTCTGTGAGATGATTTCACAGAACACAAAGAAGTTTCTCAGGAAGCTTCTTTCTCTTTGTTATCGGAGGATATTTCCTTTGGCCCTATAGTCTTCAAAGGGATCCAAATATCTGTTCTCAGATTCCACAGAAATAATGCTAACAAAGAGATCCACGAAATACAGATGTAACTCTGTGAGATGAATTAACAGAACACTAAGCAGTTTCTCAGAAAGCTTCTTTCCAGATTTCATCTGAGGTTAATTCCATTTTCACCATAGCCCTCTATGGGCTTCCAAATACCACTTTGCCAATTCCACAAGAACTGTCTTACCGAAAGGCTTCTTGAGGGGAAAGCTGTAACTCTGTGTGACGATTTCACAGAACACAAAGAAGTTTCTCAGACAGCTTGTTTCTCTTTGTTATCGGAGGATATTTCCTTTGGCCCTATAGTCTTCAAAGGGATCCGAAATATCTGTTCTCAAATTTCACAGAAATAAGGCTAGCAAAGAGATACACGAAATACAGGTGTAACTCTGTGAGATGAATTAACAGAACACTAAGCAGTTTCTCAGAAATCTTCTTTCCAGATTTCATCTGAGGATATTTCCTTTTTCACCATAGCCCTCTATGGGCTTCCAAACATCACTTTGCCAATTCCACAAGAACTGTCTTAGCGAAAGGCTTCTTGAGGGGAAAGCTGTAACTCTGTGAGATGATTTCACAGAACACAAAGAAGTTTCTCAGAAAGCTTCTTTCTCTTTGTTATCGGAGGATATTTCCTTTGGCCCTATAGTCTTCAAAGGGATCCGAAATATCTGCTCTCAGATTCCACAGAAATAAGGCTAACAAAGAGATCCACGAAATACAGATGTAACTCTGTGAGATGAATTAACAGAACACTAAGCAGTTTCTCAGAAAGCTTCTTTCCAGATTTCATCAGAGGATAATTCCTTTTTCACCATAGCCCTCTATGGGCTTCCAAATATCACTTTGCCAATTCCACAAGAACTGTCTTACCGAAAGGCTTCTTGAGGGGAAAGCTGTAACTCTGTGTGATGATTTCACAGAACACAAAGAAGTTTCTCAGAAAGCTTCTTTCTCTTTGTTATCGGAGGATACTTCCTTTGGCCCTATAGTCTTCAAAGGGATCCGAAATATCTGTTCTCAGATTCCACAGAAATAAGGCTAGCAAAGAGATCCACGAAATACAGATGTAACTCTGTGAGTTGAATTAACAGAACACTAAGCAGTTTCTCAGAAAGCTTCTTTCCAGATTTCATCTGAGGATATTTCCTTTTTCACCATAGCCCTCTTTGGGCTTCCAAATATCACATTGCCAATTCCACAAGAACTGTCTTAGCGAAAGGCTTCTTTAGGGGAAAGCTGTAACTCTGTGAGATGATTTCACAGAACACAAAGAGTTTCTCAGAAAGCTTCTTTCTCTTTGTTATCGGAGGATATTTCCTTTGGCTGTATAGACTTCAAATGGATCCGAAATATCGGTTCTCAGATTCAACAGAAATAAGGCTAGCAAAGAGATCCACGAAATACAGGTGTAACTCTTTGAGATGAATTAACAGAACACTAAGCAGTTTCTCAGAAAGCTTCTTTCCAGATTTCATCTAAGGATATTTCCTTTTTCAAAATAGCCCTCTAGGGGCTACCAAATATCACTTTGCCAATTCCACAAGAACTGTCTTAGCGAAAGGCTTCTTGAGGGGAAAGCTGTAACTCTGTGAGATGATTTCACAGAACACAAAGAAGTTTCTCAGGAAGCTTCTTTCTCTTTGTTATCGGAGGATATTTCCTTTGGCCCTATAGTCTTCAAAGGGATCCAAATATCTGTTCTCAGATTCCACAGAAATAATGCTAACAAAGAGATCCACGAAATACAGATGTAACTCTGTGAGATGAATTAACAGAACACTAAGCAGTTTCTCAGAAAGCTTCTTTCCAGATTTCATCTGAGGTTAATTCCATTTTCACCATAGCCCTCTATGGGCTTCCAAATACCACTTTGCCAATTCCACAAGAACTGTCTTACCGAAAGGCTTCTTGAGGGGAAAGCTGTAACTCTGTGTGACGATTTCACAGAACACAAAGAAGTTTCTCAGACAGCTTGTTTCTCTTTGTTATCGGAGGATATTTCCTTTGGCCCTATAGTCTTCAAAGGGATCCGAAATATCTGTTCTCAAATTTCACAGAAATAAGGCTAGCAAAGAGATACACGAAATACAGGTGTAACTCTGTGAGATGAATTAACAGAACACTAAGCAGTTTCTCAGAAATCTTCTTTCCAGATTTCATCTGAGGATATTTCCTTTTTCACCATAGCCCTCTATGGGCTTCCAAACATCACTTTGCCAATTCCACAAGAACTGTCTTAGCGAAAGGCTTCTTGAGGGGAAAGCTGTAACTCTGTGAGATGATTTCACAGAACACAAAGAAGTTTCTCAGAAAGCTTCTTTCTCTTTGTTATCGGAGGATATTTCCTTTGGCCCTATAGTCTTCAAAGGGATCCGAAATATCTGCTCTCAGATTCCACAGAAATAAGGCTAACAAAGAGATCCACGAAATACAGATGTAACTCTGTGAGATGAATTAACAGAACACTAAGCAGTTTCTCAGAAAGCTTCTTTCCAGATTTCATCTGAGGATATTTCCTTTTTCACCATAGCCCTCTATGGGCTTCCAAATATCACTTTGCCAATTCCACAAGAACTGTCTTAGCGAAAGGCTTCTTGAGGGGAAAGCTGTAACTCTGTGAGATGATTTCTGAGAACACAAAGAAGTTTCTCAGAAAGCTTCTTTCTCGTTATTATCGGAGGATATTGCCTTTGGCCCTATAGTCTTCAAAGGGATCCGAAATATCTGTTCTCAGATTCCACAGAAATAAGGCTAGCAAAGAGATCCACGAAATACAGATGTAACTCTGTGAGATGAATTAACAGAACACTTAGCAGTTTCTCAGAAAGCTTCTTTCTCTTTGTTATCGGAAGATATTTCCTTTCGCCCTATAGACTTCAAAGGGATCCGAAATATCTGTTCTCAGATTCCACAGAAATAAGGCTAACAAACAGATCCACGAAATACAGATGTAACTCTGTGAGATGAATTAACAGAACACTTAGCAGTTTCTCAGAAAGCTTCTTTCCAGATTTCATTTGAGGATATTTCCTTTTTCACCATAGCCCTCTAGGGGCTTCCAAATATCACTTTGCCAATTCCAGAAAAACTCTCTTAGCGAAAGGCTTCTTGAGTGGAAAGCTGTAACTCTGTGAGATGATTTCACAGAACACAAAGAAGTTTCTCAGAAAGCTTCTTTCTCTTTGTTATCGGAGGATATTTCCTTTGGCCCTATAGTCTTCAAAGGGATCCGTAATATCTTTTCTCAGATTCCACAGAAATAAGGCTAGCAAAGAGATCCACGAAATACAGGTATAACTCTGTGAGATGAAAAAACAGAACATTAAGCAGTTTCTCAGAAAACTTCTTTCCAGATTTCATCTGAGGATATTTCCTTTTTCACCATAGCCCTCTATGTTCTTCCAAATATCACTTTGCCAATTCCACGAGAACAGTCTTAGCGAAAGGCTTCTTGAGGAGAAAGCTGTAACTCTGTGAGATGATTTCACAGAACACAAAGAAGTTTCTCAGAAAGCTTCTTTCTCTTTGTTATCGGAGGATATTTCCTTTGGCCCTGAAGTCTTCAAAGGGATCCGAAATATCTGTTCTCAGTTTCCACAGAAATAAGGCTAACAAGGAGATCCACGAAATACAGATGTAACTCGGTGAGATGAATTAACAGAACACTAAGCAGTTTCTCAGAAAGCTTCTTTCCAGATTTCATCTGAGGATATTTCCTTTTTCAACATAGCCCTCCATTGGCTTCCAAATATCACTTTGCCAATTCCACAAGAACTGTCTTAGCGAAAAGCTTCTTGAGGGAAAAGCTGTAAATCTGTGAGATGATTTCACAGAACACAAAGAAGTTTCTCAGAAAGCTTCTTTCTCTTTGTTATCGGAGGATATTTCCTTTGGCCCTATAGTCTTCAAAGGGAACCGAAATATCTGTTCTCAGATTCCACAGAAATAAGGCTAGCAAAGAGATCCACGAAAAACAGATGTAACTCTGTGAGTGGAAGTCACACATCACAGAGCAGTTTCTCAGAAAGCTTCTTTCCAGATTTCATCTGAGGATATTTCCTTTTTCACCATAGCCTTCTATGGGCTTCCAAATATCACTTTGCCAATTCCACAAGAACTGTCTTAGCAAAGCCTTTTTGAGGGGAAAGCTGTAACTCTGTGAGATGATTTCACAGAACACAAAGAAGTTTCTCAGAAAGCTTCTTTCTCTTTGTTATTGGAGGATATTTCCTTTGGCCCTATAGTCTTCAAAGGGTTCCGAAATATCTGTTCTCAGATTCCACAGAAATAAGGATAGCAAAGAGATCCACGAAATACAGATGTAACCCTGTGAGATGAATTAACAAAACACTAAGCAGTTTCTCAGAAAGCTTCTTTCCAGATTTCATCTGAGGATATTTCCTTTTTCACCATAGCCCTCTATGGGCTTCCAAATATCACTTTTCCAATTCCACAAGAACTGTCTTAGCGAAAGGATTCTTGAGGGGAAAGCTGTAACTCTGTGAGATGATTTCACAGAACAAAAAGAAGTTTCTCAGAAAGCTTCTTTCTCTTTGTTATCGGAAGTTATTTCCTTTGGCCCTATAGTCTTCAATGGGATCCGAAAAATCTGTTCTCAGATTCCTCAGAAATAAGGCTAGCAAAGAGATCCACGAAATACAGGTTTAACTCTGTGAGATGAATTAACAGAACACTAAGCAGTTTCTCAGAAAGCTTCTTTCCAGATTTCATCTGAGGATATTTCCTTTTTCAAAATAGCCATCTAGGGGCTACCAAATATCACTTTGCCAATTCCACAAGAACTGTCTTAGCGAAAGGCTTCTTGAGGGGAAAGCTGTAACTCTGTGAGATGATTTCACAGAACACAAAGAAGTTTCTCAGAAAGCTTCTTTCTCTTTGTTATCGGAGGATATTTCCTTTGGCCCTATAGTCTTCAAAGGGATCCGAAATATCTATTCTCAGATTCCACAGAAATAAGGCTAACAAAGAGATCCACGAAATACAGATGTAACCCTGTGAGATGAATTAACAGAACACTAAGCAGTTTCTCAGAAAGCTTCTTTCCAGATTTCATCTGAGGATATTTCCTTTTTCACCATAGCCCTCTATGGCTTCCAAATATCACTTTGCCAATTCCACAAGAACTGTCTTAGCGAAAGGCTCCTTGAGGGGATAGCTGTAACTCAGTGAGATGATTTCACAGAACACAAAGATGTTTCTCAGAAAGCTTCTTTCTCTTTGTTATCGGAGGATATTTCCTTTGGCCCTATAGTCTTCAAAGGGATCCGAAATATCTGTTCTCAGATTCCACAGAAATAAGGCTAGCAAAGAGATCCACGAAAAACAGATGTAACTCTGTGAGTGGAAGTCACACATCACTAAGCAGTTTCTAAGAAAGCTTCTTTCCAGATTTCATCTGAGGATATTTCCTTTTTCACCATAGCCCTCTAAGGGCTTCCAAATATCACTTTGCCAATTCCACGAGAACTGTCTTAGCGAAAGGCTACTTGAGGGGTAAGCTGTAACTCTGTGAGATGATTTCACAGAACACAAAGAAGTTTCTCAGAAAGCCTCTTTCTCTTTGTTATCGGAGGATATTTCCTTTGGCCCTATAGTCTTCAAAGGGATCCGAAATATCTGTTCTCAGATTCCACAGAAATAAGGCTAGCAAAGAGATCCACGAAATACAGATGTAACTCTGAGAGATGAATTAACAGAACACTTAGCAGTTTCTCAGAAAGCTTCTTTCCAGATTTCATCTGAGGATATTTCCTTTTTCAGCATAGCCCTCTATGGGCTTCCAAATATCACATTGCCAATTCCACAAGAACTGTCTTAGCGAAAGGCTTCTTGAGGGGAAAGCTGTAACTCTGTGAGATGATTTCACAGAACACAAAGAGTTTCTCAGAAAGCTTCTTTCTCTTTGTTATCGGAGGATATTTCCTTTGGCCGTATAGACTTCAAAGGGATCCGAAATATCTGTTCTCAGATTCCACAGAAATAAGGCTAGCAAAGAGATCCACGAAATACAGGTTTAACTCTGTGAGATGAATTAACAGAACACTAAGCAGTTTCTCAGAAAGCTTCTTTCCAGATTTCATCTAAGGATATTTCCTTTTTCAAAATAGCGCTCTAGGGGCTACCAAATATCACTTTGCCAATTCCACAAGAACTGTCTTAGCGAAAGGCTTCTTGAGGGGAAAGCTGTAACTCTGTGAGATGATTTCACAGAACACAAAGGAGTTTCTCAGGAAGCTTCTTTCTCTTTGTTATCGGAGGATATTTCCTTTGGCCCTATAGTCTTCAAAGGGTTCCGAAATATCTGTTCTCAGATTCCACAGAAATAAGGCTAACAAAGAGATCCACGAAATAAAGATGTAACTCTGTGAGATGAATTAACAGAACACTAAGCAGTTTCTCAGAAAGCTTCTTTCCAGATTTCATCAGAGGATAATTCCTTTTTCACCATAGCCCTCTATGGGCTTCCAAATATCACTTTGCCAATTCCACAAGAACTGTCTTACCGAAAGGCTTCTTGAGGGGAAAGCTGTAACTCTGTGTGATGATTTCACAGAACACAAAGAAGTTTCTCAGAAAGCTTCTTTCTCTTTGTTATCGGAGGATACTTCCTTTGGCCCTATAGTCTTCAAAGGGATCCGAAATATCTGTTCTCAGATTCCACAGAAATAAGGCTAGCAAAGAGATCCACGAAATACAGATGTAACTCTGTGAGTTGAATTGACAGAACACTAAGCAGTTTCTCAGAAAGCTTCTTTCCAGATTTCATCTGAGGATATTTCCTTTTTCACCATAGCCCTCTATGGGCTTCCAAATATCACATTGCCAATTCCACAAGAACTGTCTTAGCGAAAGGCTTCTTTAGGGGAAAGCTGTAACTCTGTGAGATGATTTCACAGAACACAAAGAGTTTCTCAGAAAGCTTCTTTCTCTTTGTTATCGGAGGATATTTCCTTTGGCCGTATAGACTTCAAATGGATCCGAAATATCGGTTCTCAGATTCAACAGAAATAAGGCTAGCAAAGAGATCCACGAAATACAGGTGTAACTCTTTGAGATGAATTAACAGAACACTAAGCAGTTTCTCAGAAAGCTTCTTTCCAGATTTCATCTAAGGATATTTCCTTTTTCAAAATAGCCCTCTAGGGGCTACCAAATATCACTTTGCCAATTCCACAAGAACTGTCTTAGCGAAAGGCTTCTTGAGGGGAAAGCTGTAACTCTGTGAGATGATTTCACAGAACACAAAGAAGTTTCTCAGGAAGCTTCTTTCTCTTTGTTATCGGAGGATATTTCCTTTGGCCCTATAGTCTTCAAAGGGATCCTAAATATCTGTTCTCAGATTCCACAGAAATAATGCTAACAAAGAGATCCACGAAATACAGATGTAACTCTGTGAGATGAATTAACAGAACACTAAGCAGTTTCTCAGAAAGCTTCTTTCCAGATTTCATCTGAGGTTAATTCCATTTTCACCATAGCCCTCTATGGGCTTCCAAATACCACTTTGCCAATTCCACAAGAACTGTCTTACCGAAAGGCTTCTTGAGGGGAAAGCTGTAACTCTGTGTGATGATTTCACAGAACACAAAGAAGTTTCTCAGAAAGCTTGTTTCTCTTTGTTATCGGAGGATATTTCCTTTGGCCCTATAGTCTTCAAAGGGATCCGAAATATCTGTTCTCAAATTTCACAGAAATAAGGCTAGCAAAGAGATACACGAAATACAGGTGTAACTCTGTGAGATGAATTAACAGAACACTAAGCAGTTTCTCAGAAATCTTCTTTCCAGATTTCATCTGAGGATATTTCCTTTTTCACCATAGCCCTCTATGGGCTTCCAAACATCACTTTGCCAATTCCACAAGAACTGTCTTAGCGAAAGGCTTCTTGAGGGGAAAGCTGTAACTCTGTGAGATGATTTCACAGAACACAAAGAAGTTTCTCAGAAAGCTTCTTTCTCTTTGTTATCGGAGGATATTTCCTTTGGCCCTATAGTCTTCAAAGGGATCCGAAATATCTGCTCTCAGATTCCACAGAAATAAGGCTAACAAAGAGATCCACGAAATACAGATGTAACTCTGTGAGATGAATTAACAGAACACTAAGCAGTTTCTCAGAAAGCTTCTTTCCAGATTTCATCTGAGGATATTTCCTTTTTCACCATAGCCCTCTATGGGCTTCCAAATATCACTTTGCCAATTCCACAAGAACTGTCTTAGCGAAAGGCTTCTTGAGGGGAAAGCTGTAACTCTGTGAGATGATTTCTGAGAACACAAAGAAGTTTCTCAGAAAGCTTCTTTCTCTTTATTATCGGAGGATATTGCCTTTGGCCCTATAGTCTTCAAAGGGATCCGAAATATCTGTTCTCAGATTCCACAGAAATAAGGCTAGCAAAGAGATCCACGAAATACAGGTGCAAGTCTGTGAGATGAATTAATAGAACACTAAGCAGTCTCTCAGAAAGCTTCTTTCAAGATTTCATCTGAGGATATTTCCTTTTTCAACATAGCCCTCTATGGGCTTCCAAATATCACTTTGCCAATTCCACAAGAACTGTCTTAGCGAAAGGCTTCTTGAGGAGAAAGCTGTAATTCTGTGAGATGATTTCACAGAACAGAAAGAAGTTTCTCAGAAAGCTTCTTTCTCTTTGTTATCAGAAGATATTTCCTTTGGCCCTACAGTCTTCAAAGGGATCCGAAATATCTGTTCTCAGATTACACAGAAATAAGGCTAGCAAAGAGATCCACGAAATACAGATGTAACTGTGTGAGATGAATTAACAGAACACTAAGCAGTTTCTCAGAAAGCTTCTTTCCAGATTTCATCTTAGGATATTTCCTTTTTCACCATAGCCCTCTATGGGCTTCCAAATATCACTTTGCCAATTCCACGAGAACTGTCTTAGGGAAAGGCTTCTTGAGGGGAAAGCTGTAACTCTGTGAGATGATTTCACAAAACACAAAGACGTTTCTCAGAAAGCTTCTTTCTCTTTGTTATCGGAGGATATTTCCTATGGCCCTATAGTCTTCAAAGGGATCCGAAATATCTATTCTCAGAATCCACAGAAATAAGGCTAGCAAAGAGATCCACGAAATACAGATGTAACTCTGTGAGATGAATTAACAGAACACTTAGCAGTTTCTCAGAAAGCTTCTTTCCAGATTGCATCTGAGGATATTTCCTTTTTCACCATAGCCCTCTATGGGCTTCCAAATATCACTTTGCCAATTCCACGAGAACTCTCTTAGCGAAAGGCTTCTTGAGGGGAAAGCTGTAACTCTGTGAGATGATTTCACAGAACACAAAGAAGTTTCTCAGAAAGCTTCTTTCTCTTTGTTATCGGAGGATATTTCCTTTGGCCCTATAGTCTTCAAAGGGATCCGAAATATCTTTTCTCAGTTTCCACAGAAATAAGTCTAACAAAGAGATCCACGAAATACAGATGTAACTCGGTGAGATGAATTAACAGAACACTAAGCAGTTTCTCAGAAAGCTTCTTTCCAGATTTCATCTGAGGATATTTCCTTTTTCACCATAGCCCTCTATGGGCTTCCAAATATCACTTTGCCAATTCCACAAGAACTGTCTTAGCGATAGGCTTCTTGAGGGGAGAGCTGTAAATCTGTGAGATGTTTTCACAGAACACCAAGAAGTTTCTCAGAAAGCTTCTTTCTCTTTGTTATCGGAGGATATTTCCTTTGGCCCTATAGTCTTCAAAGGGATCCGAAATATCTGTTCTCAGATTCCACAGAAGTAAGGCTAGCAAAGAGATCCACGAAAAACAGATGTAACTCTGTGAGTTGAAGTCACACATCACAGAGCAGTTTCTCAGAAAGCTTCTTTCCAGATTTCATCTGAGGATATTTCCTTTTTCACCATAGCCCTCTATGGGCTTCCAAATATCACTTTGCCAATTCCACAAGAACTTTCTTAGCGAAAGGCTTTTTGAGGGGAAAGCTGTAACTCTGTGAGATGATTTCACAGAACACAAAGAAGTTTCTCAGAAAGCTTCTTTCTCTTTGTTATCGGAGGATATTTCCTTTGGCCCTATAGTGTTCAAAGGGTTCCGAAATATCTGTTCTCAGATTCCACAGAAATAAGGCTAGCAAAGAGATCCACGAAATACAGACGTAACTCTGTGAGATGAATTAACAAAACACTAAGCAGTTTCTCAGAAAGCTTCTTTCCAGATTTCATCTGAGGATATTTCCTTTTTCACCATAGCCCTCTAAGGGCTTCCAAATATCACTTTGCCAATACCACAAGAACTGTCTTAGCGAAAGGTTTTTTGAGGGGAAAGCTGTAACTCTGTGAGTTGATTTCACAGAACACAAAGAAGTTTCTCAGAAAGCTTCTTTCTCTTTGTATCGGAGGGTATTTCCTTTGGCCCTATAGCCTTCAAAGGGTTCCGAAATATCTGTTCTCAGATTCCACAAAAATAAGGATAGCAAAGAGATTCTCGAAATACAGATTTAACCCTGTGAGATGAATTAATAAAACACTAAGCAGTTTCTCAGAAAGCTTCTTTGCAGATTTCATCTGAAGATATTTCCTTTTTCACCATAGCCCTCTATGGGCTTCCAAATATCACTTTGCCAATTCCACAAGAACTGTCTTAGCGAAAGGCTTCTTGAGGGGAAAGCTGTAACTCTGTGAGATGATTTCACAGAACACAAAGAAGTTTCTCAGAAAGCTTCTTTCTCTTTGTTGTCGGAGGATATTTCCTTTGGCCCTATAGTCTTCAAAGGGATCCGAAATATCTGTTCTCAGATTCCACAGAAATAAGGCTAGCAAAGAGATCCAGGAAATACAGGTGTAACTCTGTGAGATGAATTAACAGAACACTAAGCAGTTTCTCAGAAAGCTTCTTTTCAGATTTCATCTGAAGATATTTCCTTTTTCACCATAGCCTTCTATGGGCTTCCAAATATCACTTTGCCAATTCCACAAGAACTGTCTTAGCGAAAGGCTTCTTGAGGGGAAAGCTGTAACTCTGTGAGTTGATTTCACAGAACAGAAAGAAGTTTCTCAGAAAGCTTCCTTCTCTTTGTTATCAGAAGATATTTTCTTTGGCCCTATAGTCTTCAAAGGGATCCGAAATATCTGTTCTCAGATTCAACAGAAATAAGGCTAACAAACAGATCCACGAAATATAGATGTAACTCTGTGAGATGAATTAACAGAAAACTAAGCAGTTTCTCAGAAAGCTTCTTTCCAGATTTCATCTGAGGATATTTCCTTTTTCACCATAGCCCTCTATGGGCTTCCAAATATCACTTTGCCAATTCCACGAGAACTGTCTTAGCGAAAGGTTCTTGAGGGGAAAGCTGTAAATCTGTGAGATGATTTCAAAGAACACAAAGAAGTTTCTCAGAAAGCTTCTTTCTCTTTGTTATCGGAGGATATTTCCTTTGGCCCTATAGTCTTCAAAGGGATCCGAAATATCTTTTCTCAGATTCCACAGAAATAAGGTTAGCAAAGAGATCCACGAAATACAGGTGTGACTCTGTGAGATGAATTAACAGAACACTAAGTAGTTTCTCAGAAAACTTCTTTCCAGATTTCATCTGAGGATATTTCCTTTTTCACCATAGCCCTCTATGGGCTTCCAAATATCACTTTGCCAATTCCACAAGAACTGTCTTAGCGAAAGGCTTCTTGAGGGGAAAGCTGTAACTCTGTGAGATGATTTCACAGAACACAAAGAAGTTTCTCAGAAAGCTTCTTTCTCTTTGTTATCGGAGGATATTTCCTTTGGCCCTATAGTCTTCAAAGGGATCCGAAATATCTGTTCTCAGATTCCACAGAAATAAGGCTAGCAAAGAGATCCAGGAAATACAGATGTAACTCTGTGAGATGAATTAACAGAACACTAAGCAGTTTCTCAGAAAGCTTCTTTTCAGATTTCATCTGAAGATATTTCCTTTTTCACCATAGCCCTCTATGGGCTTCCAAATATCACTTTGCCAATTCCACAAGAACTGTCTTAGCGAAAAACTTCTTGAGGGGAAACCTGTAACTCTGTGAGATGATTTCACAGAACAGAAAGAAGTTTCTCAGAAAGCTTCTTTCTCTTTGTTATCAGAAGATATTTTCTTTGGCCCTATAGTCTTCAAAGGGATCCGAAATATCTGTTCTCAGATTCCACAGAAATAAGGCAAACAAACAGATCCACGAAATACAGATGTAAATCTGTGAGATGAATTAACAGAACACTAAGCAGTTTCTCAGAAAGCTTCTTTCTAGATTTCATCTGAGGATATTTCCTTTTTCACCATAGCCCTCTATGGGCTTCCAAATATCACTTTGCCAATTCCACAAGAAGTGTCTTAGCGAAAGGCTTCTTGAGGGGAAAGCTGTAACTCTGTGAGATGATTTCACGGAACACAAAGAAGTTTCTCAGAAAGCTTCTTTCTCTTTGTTATCGGAGGATATTTCCTTTGGCCCTATAATCTTCAAAGGGATCCGAAATATCTTTTCTCAGATTCCACAGAAATAAGGTTAGCAAAGAGATCCACGAAATACCGGTGTGACACTGTGAGATGAATTAACAGAACACTAAGCAGTTTCTCAGAAAGCTTCTTTCCAGATTTCATCTGAGGATATTTCCTTTTACACCATAGCCCTCTATGGGCTTCCAAATATCACTTTGCCAATTCCACAAGAACTGTCTTAGCGAAAGGCTTCTTGAGGGGAAAGATGTAACTCTGTGAGATGATTTCACAGAACACAAAGAAGTTTCTCAGAAAGCTTCTTTCTCTTTGTTATCGGAGGATATTTCCTTTGGCCCTATAGTCTTCAAAGGGATCCGAAATATCTGTTCTCAGATTCCACAGAAATAAGGCTAGCAATGAGATCCAGGAAATACAGATGTAACTCTGTGAGATGAATTAACAGAACACTAAGCAATTTCTCAGAAAGCTTCTTTTCAGATTTCATCTGAAGATATTTCCTTTTTCACCATAGCCCTCTATGGGCTTCCAAATATCACTTTGCCAATTCCACAAGAACTGTCTTAGCGAAAAACTTCTTGAGGGGAAAGCTGTAACTTTGTGAGATGATTTCACAGAACAGAAAGAAGTTTCTCAGAAAGCTTCTTTCTCTTTGTTATCAGAAGATATTTTCTTTGGCCCTATAGTCTTCAAAGGGATCCGAAATATCCGTTCTCAGATTCCACAGAAATAAGGCTAACAAACAGATCCACGAAATACAGATGTAACTCTGTGAGATGAATTAACAGAACACTAAGCAGTTTCTCAGAAAGCTTCTTTCTAGATTTCATCTGAGGATATTTCCTTTTTCACCATAGCCCTCTATGGGCTTCCAAATATCACTTTGCCAATTCCACAAGAAGTGTCTTAGCGAAAGGCTTCTTGAGGGGAAAGGTGTAACTCTGTGAGATGATTTCACGGAACACAAAGAAGTTTCCCAGAAAGCTTCCTTCTCTTTGTTATCGGAGGATATTTCCTTTGGCCCTATAGTCTTCAAAGGGATCCGAAATATCGTTCTCAGATTCCACAGAAATATGGCTAGCAAAGAGATCCACGAAAAACAGATGTAACTCTGTGAGTGGAAGTCACACATCACAGAGCAGTTTCTCAGAACGCTTCTTTCCAGATTTCATCTGAGGATATTTCCTTTTTCACCATAGCCCTCTATGGGCTTCCAAATATCACTTTGCCAATTCCACAAGAACTTTCTTAGCGAAAGGCTTCTTGAGGGGAAAGCTGTAACTCTGTGAGTTGATTTCACAGAACACAAAGAAGTTTCTCAGAAAGCTTCTTTCTCTTTTTTATCGGAGGATATTTCCATTGGCCCTATTGTCTTCAAAGGGATTCGAAATATCTGTTCTCAGATTCCTCAGAAATAAGGCTAGCAAAGAGATCCACGAAATACAGGTTTAACACTGTGAGACGAATTAACAGAACACTAAGCAGTTTCTCAGAAAGCTTCTTTCCAGATTTCATCTGAGGATAGTTCCTTTTTCAAAATAGCCCTCTAGGGGCTACCAAATATCACTTTGCCAATTCCACAAGAACTGTCTTAGCGAAAGGCTTCTTGAGGGGAAAGCTGTAACTCTGTGAGATGATTTCACAGAACAGAAAGAAGTTTCTCATGAAGCTTCTTTCTCTTTGTTATCGGAGGATATTTCCTTTGGCCCTATAGTCTTCAAAGGGATCCGAAATATCTGTTCTCAGATTCCACAGAAATAAGGCTAACAAAGAGATCCAGGAAATACAGATGTAACTCTGTGAGATGAATTAACAGAACACTAAGCAGTTTCTCAGAAAGTTTCTTTCCAGATTTCATCTGAGGATATTTCCTTTTTCACCATAGCCCTCTATAGGCTTCCAAAAACCACTTTGCCAATTCCACAAGAACTGTCTTAGCGAAAGGCTTCTTGAGGGGAAAGCTGTAACTCTGTGAGATGATTTCACAGAACACAACGAAGTTTCTCAGAAAGCTTCTTTCTGTTTGTTATCGGAAGTTATTTCCTTTGGCCCTATAGTCTTCAAAGGGATCCGAAATATCTGTTCTCAGATTCCACAGAAATAAGGCTAGCAAAGAGATCCACGAAATACAGATGTAACTCTGTGAGATGAATTAACAGAACACTAAGCAGTTTCTCAGAAAGCTTCTTTCCAGATTTCATCTGAGGATATTTCCTTTTTCACCATAGCCCTCTATGGGCTTCCAAATATCACTTTGCCAATTCCACAAGAACTGTCTTAGCGAAAGGCTTCTTGAGGGGAAAGCTGTAACTCTTTGAGATGATTTCACAGAACACAAAGAAGATTCTCAGAAAGCTTCTTTCTCTTTGTTATCGGAGGATATTTCCTTTGGCCCTATAGTCTTCAAAGGGATCCGAAATATCTGTTCTCAGATTCCACAGAAATAAGGCTAGCAAAGAGATCCAGGAAATACAGGTGTAACTCTGTGAGATGAATTAACAGAGCACTAAGCAGTTTCTCAGAAAGCTTCTTTTCAGATTTCATCTGAAGATATTTCCTTTTTCACCATAGCCCTCTATGGGCTTCCAAATATCACTTTGACAATTCCACAAGAACTGTCTTAGCGAAAGGATTCTTGAGGGAAAGCTGTAACTCTGTGAGATGATTTCACAGAACACAAAGAAGTTTCTCAGAAAGCTTCTTTCTCTTTGTTATCGGAGGATATTTCCTTTGGCCCTATAGTGTTCAAAGGGTTCCGAAATATCTGTTCTCAGATTCCACAGAAATAAGGCTAGCAAAGAGATCCACGAAATACAGACGTAACTCTGTGAGATGAATTAACAAAACACTAAGCAGTTTCTCAGAAAGCTTCTTTCCAGATTTCATCTGAGGATATTTCCTTTTTCACCATAGCCCTCTAAGGGCTTCCAAATATCACTTTGCCAATACCACAAGAACTGTCTTAGCGAAAGGTTTTTTGAGGGGAAAGCTGTAACTCTGTGAGTTGATTTCACAGAACACAAAGAAGTTTCTCAGAAAGCTTCTTTCTCTTTGTATCGGAGGGTATTTCCTTTGGCCCTATAGCCTTCAAAGGGTTCCGAAATATCTGTTCTCAGATTCCACAAAAATAAGGATAGCAAAGAGATTCTCGAAATACAGATTTAACCCTGTGAGATGAATTAATAAAACACTAAGCAGTTTCTCAGAAAGCTTCTTTGCAGATTTCATCTGAGGATATTTCCTTTTTCACCATAGCCCTCTATGGGCTTCCAAATATCACTTTGCCAATTCCACAAGAACTGTCTTAGCGAAAGGCTTCTTGAGGGGAAAGCTGTAACTCTGTGAGATGATTTCACAGAACACAAAGAAGTTTCTCAGAAAGCTTCTTTCTCTTTGTTGTCGGAGGATATTTCCTTTGGCCCTATAGTCTTCAAAGGGATCCGAAATATCTGTTCTCAGATTCCACAGAAATAAGGCTAGCAAAGAGATCCAGGAAATACAGGTGTAACTCTGTGAGATGAATTAACAGAACACTAAGCAGTTTCTCAGAAAGCTTCTTTTCAGATTTCATCTGAAGATATTTCCTTTTTCACCATAGCCTTCTATGGGCTTCCAAATATCACTTTGCCAATTCCACAAGAACTGTCTCAGCGAAAGGCTTCTTGAGGGGAAAGCTGTAACTCTGTGAGTTGATTTCACAGAACAGAAAGAAGTTTCTCAGAAAGCTTCCTTCTCTTTGTTATCAGAAGATATTTTCTTTGGCCCTATAGTCTTCAAAGGGATCCGAAATATCTGTTCTCAGATTCAACAGAAATAAGGCTAACAAACAGATCCACGAAATATAGATGTAACTCTGTGAGATGAATTAACAGAAAACTAAGCAGTTTCTCAGAAAGCTTCTTTCCAGATTTCATCTGAGGATATTTCCTTTTTCACCATAGCCCTCTATGGGCTTCCAAATATCACTTTGCCAATTCCACGAGAACTGTCTTAGCGAAAGGTTCTTGAGGGGAAAGCTGTAAATCTGTGAGATGATTTCAAAGAACACAAAGAAGTTTCTCAGAAAGCTTCTTTCTCTTTGTTATCGGAGGATATTTCCTTTGGCCCTATAGTCTTCAAAGGGATCCGAAATATCTTTTCTCAGATTCCACAGAAATAAGGTTAGCAAAGAGATCCACGAAATACAGGTGTGACTCTGTGAGATGAATTAACAGAACACTAAGTAGTTTCTCAGAAAACTTCTTTCCAGATTTCATCTGAGGATATTTCCTTTTTCACCATAGCCCTCTATGGGCTTCCAAATATCACTTTGCCAATTCCACAAGAACTGTCTTAGCGAAAGGCTTCTTGAGGGGAAAGCTGTAACTCTGTGAGATGATTTCACAGAACACAAAGAAGTTTCTCAGAAAGCTTCTTTCTCTTTGTTATCGGAGGATATTTCCTTTGGCCCTATAGTCTTCAAAGGGATCCGAAATATCTGTTCTCAGATTCCACAGAAATAAGGCTAGCAAAGAGATCCAGGAAATACAGATGTAACTCTGTGAGATGAATTAACAGAACACTAAGCAGTTTCTCAGAAAGCTTCTTTTCAGATTTCATCTGAAGATATTTCCTTTTTCACCATAGCCCTCTATGGGCTTCCAAATATCACTTTGCCAATTCCACAAGAACTGTCTTAGCGAAAGGCTTCTTGAGGGGAAAGCTGTAACTCTGTGAGATGATTTCACAGAACAGAAAGAAGTTTCTCAGAAAGCTTCTTTCTCTTTGTTATCAGAAGATATTTTCTTTGGCCCTATAGTCTTCAAAGGGATCCGAAATATCTGTTCTCAGATTCCACAGAAATAAGGCAAACAAACAGATCCACGAAATACAGATGTAAATCTGTGAGATGAATTAACAGAACACTAAGCAGTTTCTCAGAAAGCTTCTTTCTAGATTTCATCTGAGGATATTTCCTTTTTCACCATAGCCCTCTATGGGCTTCCAAATATCACTTTGCCAATTCCACAAGAAGTGTCTTAGCGAAAGGCTTCTTGAGGGGAAAGCTGTAACTCTGTGAGATGATTTCACGGAACACAAAGAAGTTTCTCAGAAAGCTTCTTTCTCTTTGTTATCGGAGGATATTTCCTTTGGCCCTATAATCTTCAAAGGGATCCGAAATATCTTTTCTCAGATTCCACAGAAATAAGGTTAGCAAAGAGATCCACGAAATACCGGTGTGACTCTGTGAGATGAATTAACAGAACACTAAGCAGTTTCTCAGAAAGCTTCTTTCCAGATTTCATCTGAGGATATTTCCTTTTACACCATAGCCCTCTATGGGCTTCCAAATATCACTTTGCCAATTCCACAAGAACTGTCTTAGCGAAAGGCTTCTTGAGGGGAAAGATGTAACTCTGTGAGTTGATTTCACAGAACACAAAGAAGTTTCTCAGAAAGCTTCTTTCTCTTTTTTATCGGAGGATATTTCCATTGGCCCTATTGTCTTCAAAGGGATTCGAAATATCTGTTCTCAGATTCCTCAGAAATAAGGCTAGCAAAGAGATCCACGAAATACAGGTTTAACACTGTGAGACGAATTAACAGAACACTAAGCAGTTTCTCAGAAAGCTTCTTTCCAGATTTCATCTGAGGATAGTTCCTTTTTCAAAATAGCCCTCTAGGGGCTACCAAATATCACTTTGCCAATTCCACAAGAACTGTCTTAGCGAAAGGCTTCTTGAGGGGAAAGCTGTAACTCTGTGAGATGATTTCACAGAACAGAAAGAAGTTTCTCACGAAGCTTCTTTCTCTTTGTTATCGGAGGATATTTCCTTTGGCCCTATAGTCTTCAAAGGGATCCGAAATATCTGTTCTCAGATTCCACAGAAATAAGGCTAACAAAGAGATCCAGGAAATACAGATGTAACTCTGTGAGATGAATTAACAGAACACTAAGCAGTTTCTCAGAAAGTTTCTTTCCAGATTTCATCTGAGGATATTTCCTTTTTCACCATAGCCCTCTATGGGCTTCCAAAAACCACTTTGCCAATTCCACAAGAACTGTCTTAGCGAAAGGCTTCTTGAGGGGAAAGCTGTAACTCTGTGAGATGATTTCACAGAACACAACGAAGTTTCTCAGAAAGCTTCTTTCTGTTTGTTATCGGAAGTTATTTCCTTTGGCCCTATAGTCTTCAAAGGGATCCGAAATATCTGTTCTCAGATTCCACAGAAATAAGGCTAGCAAAGAGATCCACGAAATACAGATGTAACTCTGTGAGATGAATTAACAGAACACTAAGCAGTTTCTCAGAAAGCTTCTTTCCAGATTTCATCTGAGGATATTTCCTTTTTCACCATAGCCCTCTATGGGCTTCCAAATATCACTTTGCCAATTCCACAAGAACTGTCTAAGCGAAAGGCTTCTTGAGGGGAAAGCTGTAACTCTTTGAGATGATTTCACAGAACACAAAGAAGATTCTCAGAAAGCTTCTTTCTCTTTGTTATCGGAGGATATTTCCTTTGGCCCTATAGTCTTCAAAGGGATCCGAAATATCTGTTCTCAGATTCCACAGAAATAAGGCTAGCAAAGAGATCCAGGAAATACAGGTGTAACTCTGTGAGATGAATTAACAGAGCACTAAGCAGTTTTACAGAAAGCTTCTTTTCAGATTTCATCTGAAGATATTTCCTTTTTCACCATAGCCCTCTATGGGCTTCCAAATATCACTTTGCCAATTCCACAAGAACTGTCTTAGCGAAAGGATTCTTGAGGGAAAGCTGTAACTCTGTGAGATGATTTCACAGAACACAAAGAAGTTTCTCAGAAAGCTTCTTTCTCTTTGTTATCGGAGGATATTTCCTTTGGCCCTATAGTATTCAAAGGGTTCCGAAATATCTGTTCTCAGATTCCACAGAAATAAGGCTAGCAAACAGATCCACGAAATACAGATGTAACTCTGTGAGATGAATTAACAGAACACTAAGCAGTTTCTCAGAAAGCTTCTTTCCAGATTTCATCTGAGGATATTTCCTTTTTCAAAATAGCCCTCTATGGGCTTCCAAATATCACTTTGCCAATTCCACAAGAACTGTCTCAGCGAAAGGCTTCTTGAGGGGAAAGCTGTAACTCTGTGAGATGATTTCACAGAACACAAAGAAGTTTCTCAGAAAGCTTCTTTCTCTTTGTTATCGGAGGATTTTCCTTTGGCCCTATAGTCTTCAAAGGGATCCGAAATATCTGTTCTCAGATTCCACAGAAATAAGGCTAGCAAAGAGATCCAGGAAATACAAGTGTAACTCTGTGAGATGAATTAACAGAACACTAAGCAGTTTCTCAGAAAGCTTCTTTTCAGATTTCATCTGAAGATATTTCCTTTTTCACCATAGCCCTCTATGGGCTTCCAAATATCACTTTGCCAATTCCACAAGAACTGTCTTAGCGAAAGGATTCTTGAGGGGAAAGCTGTAACTCTGTGAGATGATTTCACAGAACAGAAAGAAGTTTCTCAGAAAGCTTCTTTCTCTTTGTTATCAGAAGATATTTTCTTTGGCCCTATAGTCTTCAAAGGGATCCGTAATATGTGTTCTCAGATTCCACAGAAATAAGGCTAACAAACAGATCCACGAAATACAGATGTAACTCTGTGAGATGAATTAACACAACACTAAGCAGTTTCTCAGAAAGCTTCTTTCCAGATTTCATCTGGGGATATTTCCTTTTTCACCATAGACCTCTATAGGCTTCCAAATATCACTTTGTCAATTCCACGAGAACTGTCTTAGCGAAAGGCTTCTTGAGTGGAAAGCTGTAAATCTGTGAGATGATTTCACAGAACACAAAGAAGTTTCTCAGAAAGCTTCTTTCTCTTTGTTATCGGAGGATATTTCCTCTGGCCCTATAGTCTTCAAAGGGATCCGAAATATCTGTTTTCAGATTCCACAGAAATATGGCTAGCAAAGAGATCCACGAGAAACAGATGTAACTCTGTGAGTGGAAGTCACACATCACAGAGCAGTTTCTCAGAAAGCTTCATTCCAGATTTCATCTGAGGATATTTCCTTTTTCACTATAGCCCTCTAAGGGCTTCGAAATATCACTTTGCCAATTCCACAAGAACTTTCTTAGCGAAAGGCTTTTTGAGGGAAAAGCTGTAACTCTGTGAGATGATTTCACAGAACACAAAGAAGTTTCTCAGAAAGCTTCTTTCTCTTTGTTATCGGAGGATATTTCCTTTGGCCCTATAGTATTCAAAGGGTTCCGAAAAATCTGTTCTCAGATTCCACAGAAATAAGGCTAACAAAGAGATCCACGAAATACAGATGTAACTCTGTGAGATGAATTAACAGAACACTAAGCAGTTTCTCAGAAAGCTTCTTTCCAGATGTCATCTGAGGATATTTCCATTTTCACCATAGCCCTCTACGGGCTTCCAAATATCACTTTGCCAATTCCACAATAACTGTCTTAGCGAAAGGCTTCTTGAGTGGAAAGCTGTAAATCTGTGAGATGATTTCACAGAACACAAAGAAGTTTCTCAGAAAGCTTCTTTCTCTTTGTTATCGGAGGATATTTCCTTTGGCCCTGTAGTATTCAAAGGGTTCCGAAATATCTGTTCTCAGATTCCACAGAAATAAGGCTAGCAAAGAGATCCACGAAATACAGATGTAACTCTGTAGGATGAATTAACAAAACACTAAGCAGTTTCTCAGAAAGCTTCTTTCCAGATTTCATCTGAGGACATTTCCTTTTTCACCATAGCCCTCTATGTGCTTGGAAATATCACTTTGCCAATTCCACAAGAACTGTCTTAGCGAAAGGCTTCTTGAGAGGAAAGCTGTAACTCTGTGAGATGATTTCACAGAACTCAAAGAAGTTTCTCAGGAAGCTTCTTTCTCTTTGTTATCGGAGGATATTTCCTTTGGCCCTATAGACTTCAAAGGGATCCGAAATATCTGTTCTCAGATTCCACAGAAATAAGGCTAACAAACAGATCCACGAAATACAGATGGAACTCTGTGAGATGAATTAACACAACACTAAGCAGTTTCTCAGAAAGCTTCTTTCCAGATTTCATCTGAGGATATTTCCTTTTTCACCATAGCCCTCTAAGGGCTTCCAAATATCACTTTGCCAATTCCACGAGAACTGTCTTAGCGAAAGTCTTCTTGAGTGGAAAGCTGTAACTCTGTGAGATGATTTCACAGAACACAAAGAAGTTTCTCAGAAAGCTTCTTTCTCTTTGTTATCGGAGGATATTTCCTTTGGCCCTACAGTCTTCAAAGGGATCCGAAATATCTTTTCTCAGATTCCACAGAAATAAGGTTAGCAAAGAGATCCACGAAATACCGGTGTGACTCTGTGATATGAATTAACAGAACACTAAGCAGTTTCTCAGAAAGCTTCTTTCCAGATTTCATCTGAGGATATTTCCATTTTCACCATAGCCCTCTATGGGATTCCAATATCACTTTGCCAATTCCCCAAGAACTGTCTTCGCGAAAGGCTTCTTCAGGGGAAAGCTGTAACTCTGTGAGATGATTTCACAGAACACAAAGAAGTTTCTCAGAAAGCTTCTTTCTCTTTGTTATCGGAGGATATTTCCTTTGGCCCTATAGTCTTCAAAGGGATCCGAAATATCTGTTCTCAGATTCCACAGAAATAAGGCTATCAAAGAGATCCAGGAAATACAGGTGTAACTCTGTGAGATGAATTAACAGAACACTAAGCAGTTTCTCAGAAAGCTTCTTTTCAGATTTCATCTGAAGATATTTCCTTTTTCACCATAGCCCTCTATGGGCTTCCAAATATCACTTTGCCAATTCCACAGGAAATGTCTTAGCGAAAGGATTCTTGAGGGAAAAGCTGTAACTCTGTGAGATTATTTCACAGAACAGAAAGAAGTTTCTCAGAAAGCTTCTTTCTCTTTGTTATCAGAAGATATTTTCTTTGGCCCTATAGTCTTCAAAGGGATCCGCAATATCTGTTCTCAGATTCCACAGAAATAAGGCTAACAAACAGATCCACGAAAAACAGATGTAACTCTGTGAGTGGAAGCCACACATCACAGAGCAGTTTCTCAGAAAGCTTCATTCCAGATTTCATCTGAGGATATTTCCTTTTTCACTATAGCCCTCTGTGGGCTTCGAAATATCACTTTGCCAATTCCACAAGAACTTTCTTAGCGAACGGCTTTTTGAGGGAAAAGCTGTAAATCTGTGAGATGATTTCACAGAACACAAAGAAGTTTCTCAGAAAGCTTCTTTCTCTTTGTTATCGGAAGATATTTCCTTTGGCCCTATAGTATTCAAAGGGTTCCGAAATATCTGTTCTCAGATTCCACAGAAATAAGGCTAACAAAGGGATCCACGAAATACAGATGTAACTCTGTGAGATGAATTAACAGAACACTAAGCAGTTTCTCAGAAAGCTTCTTTTCAGATTTCATCTGAGGATGTTTCCATTTTCACCATAGCCCTCTATGGGCTTCCAAATATCACTTTGCCAATTCCACAAGAACTGTCTTCGCGAAAGGCTTCTTCAGGGGACAGCTGTAACTCTGTGAGATGATTTCACAGAACAAAAAGAAGTTTCTCAGAAAGCTTCTTTCCCTTTGTTATCGGAGGATATTTCCTTTGGCCCTATAGTCTTCAAAGGGATCCGAAATATCTGTTCTCAGTTTCCACAGAAATAAGTCTAACAAAGAGATCCACGAAATACAGATGTAACTCGGTGAGATGAATTAACAGAACACTAAGCAGGTTCTCATAAAGCTTCTTTCCAGATTTCATCTGAGGATATTTCCTTTTTCACCATAGCCCTCTACGGGCATCCAAATATCACTTTGCCAATTCCACAAGAACTCTCTTAGCGAAAGGCTTCTTGAGTGGAAAGCTGTAAATCTGTGAGATGATTTCACAGAACACAAAGAAGTTTCTCAGAAAGCTTCTTTCTCTTTGTTATCGGAGGATATTTCCTTTGGCCCTATAGTCATCAAAGGGATCCGAAATATCTGTTCTCAGATTCCACAGAAATATGGCTAGCAAAGAGATCCACGAAAAACAGATGTAACTCTGTGAGTGGAAGTCACACATCACAGAGCAGTTTCTCAGAAAGCTTCATTCCAGATTTCATCTGAGGATATTTCCTTTTTCACTATAGCCCTCTATGGGCTTCGAAATATCACTTTGCCAATTCCACAAGAACTTTCTTAGCGAAAGGCTTTTTGACGGAAAAGCTGTAACTCTGTGAGATGATTTCACAGAACACAAAGAAGTTTCTCAGAAAGCTTCTTTCTCTTTGTTATCGGAGGATATTTCCTTTGGCCCTATAGTGTTCAAAGGGTTCCGAAATATCTGTTCTCAGATTCCACAGAAATAAGGCTAACAAAGAGATCCACGAAATACAGATGTTACTCTGTGAGATGAATTAACAGAACACTAAGCAGTTTCTCAGAAAGCTTCTTTCCAGATTTCATCTGAGGATATTTCCTTTTTCACCATAGCCCTCTACGGGCCTCCAAATACCACCTTGCCAATTCCACAAGAAGTGTCTTAGCGAAAGGCTTCTTGAGGGGAAAGCTGTAACTCTGTGAGATGATTTCACAGATCACAAAGAAGTTTCACAGGAGCTTCATTCTCTTTGTTATCGGAGGATATTTCCTTCGGCCCCACAGTCTTCAAAGGGATCCGAAATATCTGTTCTCAGATTCCACAGAAATAAGGCTAGCAAAGAGATCCACGAAATACAGGTGTAACTCTGTGTGATGAATTAACAGAACACTAAGCAGTTTCTCAGAAAGCTTCTTTCCAGATTTCATCTGAGGATATTTCCTTTTTCACCATAGCCCTCTATGGCTTCCAAATATCATTTTGCCAATTACAAAAGAACTGTCTTAGCGAAAAGCTTCTTGAGGGGATAGCTGTAACTCAGTGAGATGATTTCACAGAACACAAAGAAGTTTCTCAGAAAGCTTCTTTCTCTTTGTTATCGGAGGATATTTCCTTTGGCCCTATAGTCTTCAAAGGGATCCGAAATATCTGTTCTCAGATTCCACAGAAATAAGGCTAGCAAAGAGATCCACGAAAAACAGATGTAACTCTGGGAGTGGAAGTCACACATCACTAAGCAGTTTCTCAGAAAGCTTCTTTCCAGATTTCATCTGAGGATATTTCCTTTTTCACCATTGCCCTCTATGGGCTTCCAAATATCACTTTGCCAATTCCACGAGAACTGTCTTAGCGGAAGGCTTCTTGAGGGGTAAGCTGGAACTCTGTGAGATGATTTCACAGAACACAAAGAAGTTTCTCAGAAAGCTTCTTTCTCTTTGTTATCGGAGGATATTTCCTTTGGCCCTATAGTCTTCAAAGGGATCCGAAGGATCTGTTCTCAGATTCCACAGAAATAAGGCTAGCAAAGAGATCCACGAAATACAGGTGTAACTCTGTGAGATGAAGTAACAGAACACTAAGCAGTTTCTCAGAAAGCTTCTTTCCAGATTTCATCTGAAGATATTTCCTTTTTCACCATAGCCCTCTATGGGCTTCCAAATATCACTTTGCCAATTCCACAAGAACTGTCTTAGCGAAAAGCTTCTTGAGGGGAAAGCTGTAACTCTGTGAGATGATTTCACAGAACACAAAGAAGTTTCTCAGAAAGCTTCTTTCTCTTTGTTATCGGAGGATATTTCCTTTGGCCCTATAGTCTTCAAAGGGATCCGAAATATCTGTTCTCAGATTCCGCAGAAATAAGGATAACAAAGAGATCCACGAAATACAGATGTAACTCTGTGAGATGAATTAACAGAACACTAAGCGGTTTCTCAGAAAGCTGCTTTCCAGATTTCATCTGAGGATATTTCCTTTTTCACCATAGCCCTCTAGGGGTTCCAAATATCACTTTGCCAATTCCACAAGAACTGTCTTAGCGAAAGGCTTCTTGAGGGGAAAGCTGTAACTCTGTGAGATGATTTCACAGAACACAAAGAAGTTTCTCAGAAAGCTTCTTTCTCTTTGTTATCGGAGGATATTTCCTTTGGCCCTATAGTGTTCAAAGGGATCCGAAATATCTGTTCTCAGATTCCACAGAAATAAGGCTAACAAAGAGATCCACGAAATACAGATGTAACTCTGTGAGATGAATTAACAGAACACTAAGCAGTTTCTCAGAAAGCTTCTTTCCAGATTTCATCTGAGGATATTTCCTTTTTCACCATAGCCCTCTATGGGCCTCCAAATACCACTTTGCCAATTCTCAAGAAATGTCTTAGCGAAAGGCTTCTTGAGGGGAAAACTGTAACTCTGTGAGATGATTTCACAGATCACAAAGAAGTTTCACAGGAGCTTCATTCTCTTTGTTATCGGAGGATATTTCCTTTGGCCCCACAGTCTTCAAAGGGATCCGAAATATCTGTTCTTAGATTCCACAGAAATAAGGCTAGCAAAGAGATCCACGAAATACAGGTGTAACTCTGTGAGATGAATTAACAGAACACTAAGCAGTTTCTCAGAAAACTTTTTTCCAGATTTCATCTGAGGATATTTCCTTTTTCACCATAGCCCTCTATGGCTTCCAAATATCATTTTGCCAATTACAAAAGAACTGTCTTATCGAAAAGCTTCTTGAGGGGATAGCTGTAACTCAGTGAGATGATTTCACAGAACACAAAGAAGTTTCTCAGAAAGCTTCTTTCTCTTTGTTATCGGAGGATATTTCCTTTGGCCCTATAGTCTTCAAAGGGATCCGAAATATCTGTTCTCAGATTCCACAGAAATAAGGCTAGCAAAGAGATCCACGAAAAACAGATGTAACTCTGTGAGTGGAAGTCACACATCACTAAGCAGTTTCTCAGAAAGCTTCTTTCCAGATTTCATCTGAGGATATTTCCTTTTTCACCATAGACCTCTATGGGCTTCCAAATATCACTTTGCCAATTCCACAAGAACTGTCTTAGCGGAAGGCTTCTTGAGGGGTAAGCTGTAACTCTGTGAGATGATTTCACAGAACACAAAGAAGTTTCTCAGAAAGCTTCTTTCTCTTTGTTATCGGAGGATATTTCCTTTGGCCCTATAGTCTTCAAAGGGATCCGAAGGATCTGTTCTCAGGTTCCACAGAAATAAGGCTAGCAAAGAGATCCACGAAATACAGGTGTAACTCTGTGAGATGAATTAACGGAACACTAAGCAGTTTCTCAGAAAGCTTCTTTCCAGATTTCATCTGAAGATATTTCCTTTTTCACCATAACCCTCTATGGGCTTCCAAATATCACTTTGCCAATTCCACAAGAACTGTCTTAGCGAAAGGCTTCTTGAGGGGAAAACTGTAACTCTGTGAGATGATTTCACAGAACACAAAGAAGTTTCTCAGAAAGCTTCTTTCTCTTTGTTATCGGAGGATATTTCCTTTGGCCCTATAGTCTTCAAAGGGATCCGAAATATCTGTTCTCAGATTCCACAGAAATAAGGCTAACAAAGAGATCCAAGAAATACAGATGTAACTCGGTGAGATGAATTAACAGAACACTAAGCAGTTTCTCAGAAAGCTGCTTTCCAGATTTCATCTGAGGATATTTCCTTTTTCACCATAGCCCTCTATGGGCTTCCAAATATCACTTTGCCAATTCCACGAGAACTGTCTTAGCGAAAGGCTTCTTGAGGGGTAAGCTGTAACTCTGTGAGATGATTTCACAGAACACAAAGAAGTTTCTCAGAAAGCTTCTTTCTCTTTGTTATCGGAGGATATTTCCTTTGGCCCTATAGTCTTCAAAGGGATCCGAAATATCTGTTCTCAGATTCTACAGAAACAAGGCTAGTAAAGAGATCCACCAAATACAGGTGTAACTCTGTGAGATGAATTAACATAACACTAAGCAGTTTCTCAGTAAGCTTCTTTCCAGATTTCATCTGAAGATATTTCCTTTTTCACCATAGCCCTCTATGGGCTTCCAAATATCACTTTGCCAATTCCACAAGAACTGTCTTAGCGAAAGGCTTCTTGAGGGGAAAGCTGTAACTCTGTGAGATGATTTCACAGAACACAAAGAAGTTTCTCAGAAAGCTTCTTTCTCTTTGTTATCGGAGGATATTTCCTTTGGCCCTACAGTCTTCCAAGGGATCCGAAATATCTGTTCTCAGATTCCACAGAAATAAGGCTAGCAAAGAGATCCACGAAATACAGGTTTAACCCTGTGAGATGAATTAACAGAACACTAAACAGTTTCCCAGAAAGCTTCTTTCCAGTTTTCATCTGAGGATATTTCCTTTTTCACCATAGCCCTCTACGGCTTCCAAATATCATTTTGCCAATTCCACAAGAACTGTCTTAGCGAAAAGCTTCTTGAGGGGAAAGCTGTAACTCAGTGAGATGATTTCACAGAACACAAAGAAGTTTCTCAGAAAGCTTCTTTCTCTTTGTTATCGGAGGATATTTCCTTTGGCCCTATAGTCTTCAAAGGGATCCGAAATATCTGTTCTCAGATTCCACAGAAATAAGGCTAGCAAAGAGATCCACGAAAAAGAGATGTAACTCTGTGAGTGGAAGTCACACATCACTAAGCCGTTTCTCAGAAAGCTTCTTTCCAGATTTCATCTGAGGATATTTCCTTTTTCACCATAGCCCTTTATGGGCTTCCAAATATCACTTTGCCAATTCCACGAGAACTGTCTTAGCGAAAGGCTTCATGAGGGGTAAGCTGTAACTCTGTGAGATGATTTCACAGAACACAAAGAAGTTTCTCAGAAAGCTTCTTTCTCTTTGTTATCGGAGGATATTTCCTTTGTCCCTATAGTCTTCAAAGGGATACGAAATATCTGTTCTCAGATTCCACAGAAATAAGTCTAGCAAAGAGATCCACGAAATACAGATGTAACTCTGTGAGATGAATTAACAAAACACTAAGCAGTTTCTCAGAAAGCTTCTTTCCAGATTTCATCTGAAGATATTTCCTTTTTCACCATAGCCCTCTATGGGCTTCCAAATATCACTTTGCCAATTCCACAAGAACTGTCTTAGCGAAAGGCTTCTTGAGGGGAAAGCTGTAACTCAGTGAGATGATTTCACAGAACACAAAGAAGTTTCTCTGAAAGCTTCTTTCTCTTTGTTATCGGAGGATATTTCCTTTGGCCCTGTAGTCTTCAAAGGGATCCGAAATATCTGTTCTCAGATTCCACAGAAATAAGGCTAGCAAAGAGATCCACGAAAAAGAGATGTAACTCTGTGAGTGGAAGTCACACATCACTAAGCAGTTTCTCAGAAAGCTTCTTTCCAGATTTCATCTGAGGATATTTCCTTTTTCACCATAGCCCTCTATGGGCTTCCAAATATCACATTGCCAATTCCACGAGAACTGTCTTAGCGAAAGGCTTCGTGAGGGGTAAGCTGTAACTCTGTGAGATGATTTCACAGAACACAAAGAAGTTTCTCAGAAAGCTTCTTTCTCTTTGTTATCGGAGGATATTTCCTTTGGCCCTATAGTCTTCAAAGGGATCCGAATTATCTGTTCTCAGATTCCACAGAAATAAGGCTAGCAAAGAGATCCACGAAAAACAGATGTAACTCTGGGAGTGGAAGTCACACATCACTAAGCAGTTTCTCAGAAAGCTTCTTTCCAGATTTCATCTGAGGATATTTCCTTTTTCACCATAGCCCTCTATGGGCTTCCAAATATCACTTTGCCAATTCCACGAGAACTGTCTTAGCGAAAGGCTTCTTGAGGGGTAAGCTGTAACTCTGTGAGATGATTTCACAGAACACAAAGAAGTTTCTCAGAAAGCTTCTTTCTCTTTGTTATCGGAGGATATTTCCTTTGGCCCTATAGTCTTCAAAGGGATCCGAAATATCTGATCTCAGATTCCACAGAAATAAGGCTAGCAAAGAGATCCACGAAATACAGGTGTAACTCTGTGAGATGAATTAACAGAACACTAAGCAGTTTCTCAGAAAGCTTCTTTCCAGATTTCATCTGAAGATATTTCCTTTTTCACCATAGCCCTCTATGGGCTTCCAAATATAACTTTGCCAATTCCACAAGAACTGTCTTAGCGAAAGGCTTCTTGAGGGGATAGCTGTAACTCTGTGAGATGATTTCACAGAACACAAAGAAGTTTTCAGAAATCTTCTTTCTCTTTGTTATCATAGGATATTTCCTTTGGCCCTACAGTCTTCAAAGGGATCCGAAATATCTGTTCTCAGATTCCACAGAAATAAGGCTAGCAAAGAGATCCACGAAATACAGGTTTAACTCTGTGAGATGAATTAACAGAACACTAAGCAGTTTCTCAGAAAGCTTCTTTCCAGTTTTCATCTGAGGATATTTCCTTTTTTACCACAGCCCTCTATGGCTTCCAAATATCATTTTGCCAATTCCACAAGAACTGTCTTAGCGAAAGGCTTCTTGAGGGGAAAGCTGTAACTCTGTGAGATGATTTCACAGAACACAAAGAAGTTTCTCAGAAAGCTTCTTTCTCTTTGTTATCGGAGGATATTTCCTTTGGCACTATAGTCTTCAAAGGGATCCGAAATATCTGTTCTCAGATTCCACAGAAATAAGGCTAGCAAAGAGATCCACGAAAAACAGATGTAACTCTGTGAGTGGAAGTCACACATCACAGAGCAGTTTCTCAGAAAGCTTCTTTCCAGATTTCATTTGAGGATATTTCCTTTTTCACCATAGCCCTCTATGGGCTTCCAAATATCACTTTGAAAATTCCACAAGAACTGTGTTAGCGAAAGACTTTTTGAGGGGTAAGCTGTAACTCTGCGAGATGATTTCACAGAACACAACGAAGTTTCTCAGAAAGCTTCTTTCTCTTTGTTATCGGAGGATATTTCCTTTGGCCCTATAGTCTTCAAAGGGTTCCGAAATATCTGTTCTCAGATTCCACAGAAATAAGGCTAGCAAAGAGATCCACGAAATACAGATGTAACTCTGTGAGATGAATTAACAGAACACTAAGCAGTTTTTCAGAAAGCTTCCTTCCAGTTTTCATCTGAGGATATTTCCTTTTTCACCATAGCCCTCTATGGCTTCCAAATATCATTTTGCCAATTCCACAAGAACTGTCTTAGCGAAAGGCTTCTTTAGGGGAAAGCTGTAACTCAGTGAGATGATTTCACAGAACACAAAGAAGTTTCTCAGAAAGCTTCTTTCTCTTTGTTATCGGAGGATATTTCCTTTGGCCCTATAGTCTTCAAAGGGATCCGAAATATCTGTTCTCAGATTCCACAGAAATAAGGCTAGCAAAGAGATCCACGAAAAACAGATGTAACTCTGTGAGTGGAAGTCACACATCACTAAGCAGTTTCTCAGAAAGCTTCTTTCCAGATTTCATCTGAGGATATTTCCTTTTTCACCATAGCCCTCTATGGGCTTCCAACTATCACTTTGCCAATTCCACAAGAAGGGTCTTAGCGAAAGGCTTCTTGAGGGGAAAGCTGTAACTCTGTGAGATGATTTCACAGAACACAAAGAAGTTTCTCAGAAAGCTTCTTTCTCTTTGTTATCAGAGGATATTTTCTTTGGCCCTACAGTCTTCAAAGGGATCCGAAATATCTGTTCTCAGATTTCACAGAAATAAGGCTAGCAAAGAGATCCACGAAATACAGGTTTAACTCTGTGAGATGAATTAACAGAACACTAAGCTGTATCTCAGAAAGCTTTTTTCCAGTTTTCATCTGAGGATATTTCCTTTTTCACCATAGCCCTCTATGGCTTCCAAATATCATTTTGCCAATCCACAAGAACTGTCTTAGCGAAAGGCTTCTTAAGGGAAAGGTTTAACTCAGTGAGATGATTTCACAGAACACAAAGAAGTTTCTCAGAAAGCTTCTTCCTCTTTGTCATCGGAGGATATTTCCTTTGGCCCTATAGTCTTCAAAGGGATCCGAAATATCTGTTCTCAGATTCTACAGAAATAAGGCTAGCAAAGAGATCCACGAAAAACAGATGTAACTCTATGAGTGGAAGTCACACATCACTAAGCAGTTTCTCAGAAAGCTTCTTTCCAGATTTCATCTGAGGATATTTCCTTTTTCACCGTAGCCCTCTATGGCTTCCAAATATCATTTTGCCAATTCCAAAAGAACTGTCTTAGTGAAAGGCTTCTTGAGGGGATAGCTGTAACTCAGTGAGATGATTTCACAGAACACAAAGAAGTTTCTCAGAAAGCTTCTTTCTCTTTGTTATCGGAGGATATTTCCTTTGGCCCTATAGTCTTCAAAGGGATCCGAAATATGTCTTCTCAGATTTCACAGAAATAAGGCTAACAAAGAGTTCCACGAAATACAGATGTAACTCTGTTAGATGAATTAACAGAACGCTAAGCAGTTTCTCAGAAAGCTTCTTTCCAGATTTCATCTGAGGATATTTCATTTTTCACCATAGCCCTCTATGGGCTTCCAAATATCACTTTGCCAATTCCACGAGAACTGTCTTAGCGAAAGGCTTCGTGAGGGGTAAGCTGTAACTCTGTGAGATGATTTCACAGAACACAAAGAAGTTTCTCAGAAAGCTTCTTTCTCTTTGTTATCGGAGGATATTTCCTTTGGCCCTATAGTCTTCAAAGGGATCCGAAATATCTGTTCTCAGTTTCCACAGAAATAAGGCTAGCAAAGAGATCCACGAAAAAGAGATGTAACTCTGTGAGTGGTAGTCACACATCACAGAGCAGTTTCTCAGAAAGCTTCTTTCCAGATTTCATCTGAGGATATTTCCTTTTTCACCATAGCCCTCTATGGGCTTCCAAATATCACTTTGCCAATTCCACAAGAACTGTCTTAGCGAAAGGCTTCTTGAGGGGAAAGCTGTAAATCTGTGAGATGATTTCACAGAACACAAAGACGTTTCTCAGAAAGCTTCTTTCTCTTTGTTATCGGAGGATATTTCCTTTGGCCCTGTAGTCTTCAAAGGGAACCGAAATATCTGTTCTCAGATTCCACAGAAATAAGGCTAGCAAAGAGATCCACGAAAAACAGATGTAACTCTGTGAGTGGAAGTCACACATCACTAAGCAGTTTCTCAGAAAGCTTCTTTCCAGATTTCATCTGAGGATATTTCCTTTTTCACCATAGCCCTCTATGGGCTTCCAAATATCACTTTGCCATTTCCACGAGAACTGTCTTAGCGAAAGGCTTCGTGAGGGGTAAGCTGTAACTCTGTGAGATGATTTCACAGAACACAAAGAAGTTTCTCAGAAAGCTTCTTTCTCTTTGTTATCGGAGGATATTTCCTTTGGCCCTATAGTCTTCAAAGGGATCCGAAATATCTGTTCTCAGATTCCACAGAAATAAGGCTAGCAAAGAGATCCACGAAAAACAGATGTAACTCTGTGAGTGGAAGTCACACATCACTAAGCAGTTTCTCAGAAAGCTTCTTTCCAGATTTCATCTGAGGATATTTCCTTTTTCACCATAGCCCTCTATGGGCTTCCAAATATCACTTTGCCAATTCCACGAGAACTGTCTTAGCGAAAGGCTTCTTGAGGGGTAAGCTGTAACTCTGTGAGATGATTTCACAGAACACAAAGAAGTTTCTCAGAAAGCTTCTTTCTCTTTTTTATCGGAGGATATTTCCTTTGGCCCTATAGTCTTCAAAGGGATCCGAAATATCTGTTCTCAGATTCCACAGAAATAAGGCTAGCAAAGAGATCCACGAAATACAGGTGTAACTCTGTGAGATGAATTAACAGAACACTAAGCAGTTTCTCAGAAAGCTTCTTTCCAGATTTCATCTGAAGATATTTCCTTTTTCACCATAGCCCTCTATGGGCTTCCAAATATAACTTTGCCAATTCCACAAGAACTGTCTTAGCGAAAGGCTTCTTGAGGGGATAGCTGTAACTCTGTGAGATGATTTCACAGAACACAAAGAAGTTTTCAGAAATCTTCTTTTCTTTGTTATCGGAGGATATTTCCTTTGGCCCTACAGTCTTCAAAGGGATCCGAAATATCTGTTCTCAGATTCCACAGAAATAAGGCTAGCAAAGAGATCCACGAAATACAGATGTAACTCTGTGAGATGAATTAACAGAACACTAAGCAGTTTTTCAGAAAGCTTCCTTCCAGTTTTCATCTGAGGATATTTCCTTTTTCACCATAGCCCTCTATGGCTTCCAAATATCATTTTGCCAATTCCACAAGAACTGTCTTAGCGAAAGGCTTCTTGAGGGGAAAGCTGTAACTCAGTGAGATGATTTCACTGAACACAAAGAAGTTTCTCAGAAAGCTTCTTTCTCTTTGTTATCGGAGGATATTTCCTTTGGCCCTATAGTCTTCAAAGGGATCCGAAATATCTGTTCTCAGATTCCACAGAAATAAGGCTAGCAAAGAGATCCACGAAAAACAGATGTAACTCTGTGAGTGGAAGTCACACATCACTAAGCAGTTTCTCAGAAAGCTTCTTTCCAGATTTCATCTGAGGATATTTCCTTTTTCACCATAGCCCTCTATGGGCTTCCAAATATCACTTTGCCAATTCCACAAGAAGGGTCTTAGCGAAAGGCTTCTTGAGGGGAAAGCTGTAACTCTGTGAGATGATTTCACAGAACACAAAGAAGTTTCTCAGAAAGCTTCTTTCTCTTTGTTATCAGAGGATATTTTCTTTGGCCCTACAGTCTTCAAAGGGATCCGAAATATCAGTTCTCAGATTTCACAGAAATAAGGCTAGCAAAGAGATCCACGAAATACAGGTTTAACTCTGTGAGATGAATTAACAGAACACTAAGCTGTATCTCAGAAAGCTTTTTTCCAGTTTTCATCTGAGGATATTTCCTTTTTCACCATAGCCCTCTATGGCTTCCAAATATCATTTTGCCAATCCACAAGAACTGTCTTAGCGAAAGGCTTCTTAAGGGAAAGGTTTAACTCAGTGAGATGATTTCACAGAACACAAAGAAGTTTCTCAGAAAGCTTCTTCCTCTTTGTCATCGGAGGATATTTCCTTTGGGCCTATAGTCTTCAAAGGGATCCGAAATATGTGTTCTCAGATTTCACAGAAATAAGGCTAACAAAGAGTTCCACGAAATACAGATGTAACTCTGTTAGATGAATTAACAGAACGCTAAGCAGTTTCTCAGAAAGCTTCTTTCCAGATTTCATCTGAGGATATTTCATTTTTCACCATAGCCCTCTATGGGCTTCCAAATATCACTTTGCCAATTCCACGAGAACTGTCTTAGCGAAAGGCTTCGTGAGGGGTAAGCTGTAACTCTGTGAGATGATTTCACAGAACACAAAGAAGTTTCTCAGAAAGCTTCTTTCTCTTTGTTATCGGAGGATATTTCCTTTGGCCCTATAGTCTTCAAAGGGATCCGAAATATCTGTTCTCAGTTTCCACAGAAATAAGGCTAGCAAAGAGATCCACGAAAAAGAGATGTAACTCTGCGAGTGGTAGTCACACATCACAGAGCAGTTTCTCAGAAAGCTTCTTTCCAGATTTCATCTGAGGATATTTCCTTTTTCACCATAGCCCTCTATGGGCTTCCAAATATCACTTTGCCAATTCCACAAGAACTGTCTTAGCGAAAGGCTTCTTGAGGGGAAAGCTGTAAATCTGTGAGATGATTTCACAGAACACAAAGACGTTTCTCAGAAAGCTTCTTTCTCTTTGTTATCGGAGGATATTTCCTTTGGCCCTGTAGTCTTCAAAGGGAACCGAAATGTCTGTTCTCAGATTCCACAGAAATAAGGCTAGCAAAGAGATCCACGAAAAACAGATGTAACTCTGTGAGTGGAAGTCACACATCACTAAGCAGTTTCTCAGAAAGCTTCTTTCCAGATTTCATCTGAGGATATTTCCTTTTTCACCATAGCCCTCTATGGACTTCCAAATATCACTTTGCCAATTCCACGAGAACTGTCTTAGCGAAAGGCTTCGTGAGGGGTAAGCTGTAACTCTGTGAGATGATTTCACAGAACACAAAGAAGTTTCTCAGAAAGCTTCTTTCTCTTTGTTATCGGAGGATATTTCCTTTGGCCCTATAGTCTTCAAAGGGATCCGAAATATCTGTTCTCAGATTCCACAGAAATAAGGCTAGCAAAGAGATCCACGAAAAACAGATGTAACTCTGTGAGTGGAAGTCACACATCCCTAAGCAGTTTCTCAGAAAGCTTCTTTCCAGATTTCATCTGAGGATATTTCCTTTTTCACCATAGCCCTCTACGGGCTTCCAAATATCACTTTGCCAATTCCACGAGAACTGTCTTAGCGAAAGGCTTCTTGAGGGGTAAGCTGTAACTCTGTGAGATGATTTCACAGAACACAAAGAAGTTTCTCAGAAAGCTTCTTTCTCTTTGTTATCGGAGGATATTTCCTTTGGCCCTATAGTCTTCAAAGGGATCCGAAATATCTGTTCTCAGATTCCACAGAAATAAGGCTAGCAAAGAGATCCACGAAATACAGGTGTAACTCTGTGAGATGAATTAACAGAACACTAAGCAGTTTCTCAGAAAGCTTCTTTCCAGATTTCATCTGAAGATATTTCCTTTTTCACCATAGCCCTCTATGGGCTTCCAAATATAACTTTGCCAATTCCACAAGAACTGTCTTAGCGAAAGGCTTCTTGAGGGGATAGCTGTAACTCTGTGAGATGATTTCACAGAACACAAAGAAGTTTTCAGAAATCTTCTTTCTCTTTGTTATCGGAGGATATTTCCTTTGGCCCTACAGTCTTCAAAGGGATCCGAAATATCTGTTCTCAGATTCCACAGAAATAAGGCTAGCAAAGAGATCCACGAAATACAGGTTTAACTCTGTGAGATGAATTAACAGAACACTAAGCAGTTTCTCAGAAAGCTTCTTTCCAGTTTTCATCTGAGGATATTTCCTTTTTTACCACAGCCCTCTATGGCTTCCAAATATCATTTTGCCAATTCCACAAGAACTGTCTTAGCGAAAGGCTTCTTTAGGGGAAAGCTGTAACTCAGTGAGATGATTTCACAGAACACAAAGAAGTTTCTCAGAAAGCTTCTTTCTCTTTGTTATCGGAGGATATTTCCTTTGGCACTATAGTCTTCAAAGGGATCCGAAATATCTGTTCTCAGATTCCACAGAAATAAGGCTAGCAAAGAGATCCACGAAAAACAGATGTAACTCTGTGAGTGGAAGTCACACATCACAGAGCAGTTTCTCAGAAAGCTTCTTTCCAGATTTCATTTGAGGATATTTCCTTTTTCACCATAGCCCTCTATGGGCTTCCAAATATCACTTTGAAAATTCCACAAGAACTGTGTTAGCGAAAGACTTTTTGAGGGGTAAGCTGTAACTCTGCGAGTTGATTTCACAGAACACAACGAAGTTTCTCAGAAAGCTTCTTTCTCTTTGTTATCGGAGGATATTTCCTTTGGCCCTATAGTCTTCAAAGGGTTCCGAAATATCTGTTCTCAGATTCCACAGAAATAAGGCTAGCAAAGAGATCCACGAAATACAGATGTAACTCTGTGAGATGAATTAACAGAACACTAAGCAGTTTTTCAGAAAGCTTCCTTCCAGTTTTCATCTGAGGATATTTCCTTTTTCACCATAGCCCTCTATGGCTTCCAAATATCATTTTGCCAATTCCACAAGAACTGTCTTAGCGAAAGGCTTCTTTAGGGGAAAGCTGTAACTCAGTGAGATGATTTCACAGAACACAAAGAAGTTTCTCAGAAAGCTTCTTTCTCTTTGTTATCGGAGGATATTTCCTTTGGCCCTATAGTCTTCAAAGGGATCCGAAATATCTGTTCTCAGATTCCACAGAAATAAGGCTAGCAAAGAGATCCACGAAAAACAGATGTAACTCTGTGAGTGGAAGTCACACATCACTAAGCAGTTTCTCAGAAAGCTTCTTTCCAGATTTCATCTGAGGATATTTCCTTTTTCAAAATAGCCCTCTATGGGCTACCAAATATCACTTTGCCAATTCCACAAGAAGGGTCTTAGCGAAAGGCTTCTTGAGGGGAAACCTGTAACTCTGTGAGATGATTTCACAGAACACAAAGAAGTTTCTCAGAAAGCTTCTTTCTCTTTGTTATCAGAGGATATTTTCTTTGGCCCTACAGTCTTCAAAGGGATCCGAAATATCTGTTCTCAGATTTCACAGAAATAAGGCTAGCAAAGAGATCCACGAAATACAGGTTTAACTCTGTGAGATGAATTAACAGAACACTAAGCTGTATCTCAGAAAGCTTTTTTCCAGTTTTCATCTGAGGATATTTCCTTTTTCACCATAGCCCTCTATGGCTTCCAAATATCATTTTGCCAATCCACAAGAACTGTCTTAGCGAAAGGCTTCTTAAGGGAAAGGTTTAACTCAGTGAGATGATTTCACAGAACACAAAGAAGTTTCTCAGAAAGCTTCTTCCTCTTTGTCATCGGAGGATATTTCCTTTGGCCCTATAGTCTTCAAAGGGATCCGAAATATCTGTTTCAGATTCTACAGAAATAAGGCTAGCAAAGAGATCCACGAAAAACAGATGTAACTCTGTGAGTGGAAGTCACACATCACTAAGCAGTTTCTCAGAAAGCTTCTTTCCAGATTTCATCTGAGGATATTTCCTTTTTCACCATAGCCCTCTATGGCTTCCAAATATCATTTTGCCAATTCCAAAAGAACTGTCTTAGTGAAAGGCTTCTTGAGGGGATAGCTGTAACTCAGTGAGATGATTTCACAGAACACAAAGAAGTTTCTCAGAAAGCTTCTTTCTCTTTGTTATCGGAGGATATTTCCTTTGGCCGTATAGACTTCAAAGGGATCCGAAATATCTGTTCTCAGATTCCACAGAAATAAGGCTAGCAAAGAGATCCACGAAATACAGGTTTAACTCTGTGAGATGAATTAACAGAACACTAAGCTGTATCTCAGAAAGCTTTTTTCCAGTTTTCATCTGAGGATATTTCCTTTTTCACCATAGCCCTCTATGGCTTCCAAATATCATTTTGCCAATCCACAAGAACTGTCTTAGCGAAAGGCTTCTTAAGGGAAAGGTTTAACTCAGTGAGATGATTTCACAGAACACAAAGAAGTTTCTCAGAAAGCTTCTTCCTCTTTGTCATCGGAGGATATTTCCTTTGGGCCTATAGTCTTCAAAGGGATCCGAAATATGTGTTCTCAGATTTCACAGAAATAAGGCTAACAAAGAGTTCCACGAAATACAGATGTAACTCTGTTAGATGAATTAACAGAACGCTAAGCAGTTTCTCAGAAAGCTTCTTTCCAGATTTCATCTGAGGATATTTCATTTTTCACCATAGCCCTCTATGGGCTTCCAAATATCACTTTGCCAATTCCACGAGAACTGTCTTAGCGAAAGGCTTCGTGAGGGGTAAGCTGTAACTCTGTGAGATGATTTCACAGAACACAAAGAAGTTTCTCAGAAAGCTTCTTTCTCTTTGTTATCGGAGGATATTTCCTTTGGCCCTATAGTCTTCAAAGGGATCCGAAATATCTGTTCTCAGTTTCCACAGAAATAAGGCTAGCAAAGAGATCCACGAAAAAGAGATGTAACTCTGCGAGTGGTAGTCACACATCACAGAGCAGTTTCTCAGAAAGCTTCTTTCCAGATTTCATCTGAGGATATTTCCTTTTTCACCATAGCCCTCTATGGGCTTCCAAATATCACTTTGCCAATTCCACAAGAACTGTCTTAGCGAAAGGCTTCTTGAGGGGAAAGCTGTAAATCTGTGAGATGATTTCACAGAACACAAAGACGTTTCTCAGAAAGCTTCTTTCTCTTTGTTATCGGAGGATATTTCCTTTGGCCCTGTAGTCTTCAAAGGGAACCGAAATATCTGTTCTCAGATTCCACAGAAATAAGGCTAGCAAAGAGATCCACGAAAAACAGATGTAACTCTGTGAGTGGAAGTCACACATCACTAAGCAGTTTCTCAGAAAGCTTCTTTCCAGATTTCATCTGAGGATATTTCCTTTTTCACCATAGCCCTCTATGGACTTCCAAATATCACTTTGCCAATTCCACGAGAACTGTCTTAGCGAAAGGCTTCGTGAGGGGTAAGCTGTAACTCTGTGAGATGATTTCACAGAACACAAAGAAGTTTCTCAGAAAGCTTCTTTCTCTTTGTTATCGGAGGATATTTCCTTTGGCCCTATAGTCTTCAAAGGGATCCGAAATATCTGTTCTCAGATTCCACAGAAATAAGGCTAGCAAAGAGATCCACGAAAAACAGATGTAACTCTGTGAGTGGAAGTCACACATCCCTAAGCAGTTTCTCAGAAAGCTTCTTTCCAGATTTCATCTGAGGATATTTCCTTTTTCACCATAGCCCTCTACGGGCTTCCAAATATCACTTTGCCAATTCCACGAGAACTGTCTTAGCGAAAGGCTTCTTGAGGGGTAAGCTGTAACTCTGTGAGATGATTTCACAGAACACAAAGAAGTTTCTCAGAAAGCTTCTTTCTCTTTGTTATCGGAGGATATTTCCTTTGGCCCTATAGTCTTCAAAGGGATCCGAAATATCTGTTCTCAGATTCCACAGAAATAAGGCTAGCAAAGAGATCCACGAAATACAGGTGTAACTCTGTGAGATGAATTAACAGAACACTAAGCAGTTTCTCAGAAAGCTTCTTTCCAGATTTCATCTGAAGATATTTCCTTTTTCACCATAGCCCTCTATGGGCTTCCAAATATAACTTTGCCAATTCCACAAGAACTGTCTTAGCGAAAGGCTTCTTGAGGGGATAGCTGTAACTCTGTGAGATGATTTCACAGAACACAAAGAAGTTTTCAGAAATCTTCTTTCTCTTTGTTATCGGAGGATATTTCCTTTGGCCCTACAGTCTTCAAAGGGATCCGAAATATCTGTTCTCAGATTCCACAGAAATAAGGCTAGCAAAGAGATCCACGAAATACAGGTTTAACTCTGTGAGATGAATTAACAGAACACTAAGCAGTTTCTCAGAAAGCTTCTTTCCAGTTTTCATCTGAGGATATTTCCTTTTTTACCACAGCCCTCTATGGCTTCCAAATATCATTTTGCCAATTCCACAAGAACTGTCTTAGCGAAAGGCTTCTTTAGGGGAAAGCTGTAACTCAGTGAGATGATTTCACAGAACACAAAGAAGTTTCTCAGAAAGCTTCTTTCTCTTTGTTATCGGAGGATATTTCCTTTGGCACTATAGTCTTCAAAGGGATCCGAAATATCTGTTCTCAGATTCCACAGAAATAAGGCTAGCAAAGAGATCCACGAAAAACAGATGTAACTCTGTGAGTGGAAGTCACACATCACAGAGCAGTTTCTCAGAAAGCTTCTTTCCAGATTTCATTTGAGGATATTTCCTTTTTCACCATAGCCCTCTATGGGCTTCCAAATATCACTTTGAAAATTCCACAAGAACTGTGTTAGCGAAAGACTTTTTGAGGGGTAAGCTGTAACTCTGCGAGTTGATTTCACAGAACACAACGAAGTTTCTCAGAAAGCTTCTTTCTCTTTGTTATCGGAGGATATTTCCTTTGGCCCTATAGTCTTCAAAGGGTTCCGAAATATCTGTTCTCAGATTCCACAGAAATAAGGCTAGCAAAGAGATCCACGAAATACAGATGTAACTCTGTGAGATGAATTAACAGAACACTAAGCAGTTTTTCAGAAAGCTTCCTTCCAGTTTTCATCTGAGGATATTTCCTTTTTCACCATAGCCCTCTATGGCTTCCAAATATCATTTTGCCAATTCCACAAGAACTGTCTTAGCGAAAGGCTTCTTTAGGGGAAAGCTGTAACTCAGTGAGATGATTTCACAGAACACAAAGAAGTTTCTCAGAAAGCTTCTTTCTCTTTGTTATCGGAGGATATTTCCTTTGGCCCTATAGTCTTCAAAGGGATCCGAAATATCTGTTCTCAGATTCCACAGAAATAAGGCTAGCAAAGAGATCCACGAAAAACAGATGTAACTCTGTGAGTGGAAGTCACACATCACTAAGCAGTTTCTCAGAAAGCTTCTTTCCAGATTTCATCTGAGGATATTTCCTTTTTCAAAATAGCCCTCTATGGGCTACCAAATATCACTTTGCCAATTCCACAAGAAGGGTCTTAGCGAAAGGCTTCTTGAGGGGAAACCTGTAACTCTGTGAGATGATTTCACAGAACACAAAGAAGTTTCTCAGAAAGCTTCTTTCTCTTTGTTATCAGAGGATATTTTCTTTGGCCCTACAGTCTTCAAAGGGATCCGAAATATCTGTTCTCAGATTTCACAGAAATAAGGCTAGCAAAGAGATCCACGAAATACAGGTTTAACTCTGTGAGATGAATTAACAGAACACTAAGCTGTATCTCAGAAAGCTTTTTTCCAGTTTTCATCTGAGGATATTTCCTTTTTCACCATAGCCCTCTATGGCTTCCAAATATCATTTTGCCAATCCACAAGAACTGTCTTAGCGAAAGGCTTCTTAAGGGAAAGGTTTAACTCAGTGAGATGATTTCACAGAACACAAAGAAGTTTCTCAGAAAGCTTCTTCCTCTTTGTCATCGGAGGATATTTCCTTTGGCCCTATAGTCTTCAAAGGGATCCGAAATATCTGTTTCAGATTCTACAGAAATAAGGCTAGCAAAGAGATCCACGAAAAACAGATGTAACTCTGTGAGTGGAAGTCACACATCACTAAGCAGTTTCTCAGAAAGCTTCTTTCCAGATTTCATCTGAGGATATTTCCTTTTTCACCATAGCCCTCTATGGCTTCCAAATATCATTTTGCCAATTCCAAAAGAACTGTCTTAGTGAAAGGCTTCTTGAGGGGATAGCTGTAACTCAGTGAGATGATTTCACAGAACACAAAGAAGTTTCTCAGAAAGCTTCTTTCTCTTTGTTATCGGAGGATATTTCCTTTGGCCGTATAGACTTCAAAGGGATCCGAAATATCTGTTCTCAGATTCCACAGAAATAAGGCTAGCAAAGAGATCCACGAAAAACAGATGTAACTCTGTGAGTGGAAGTCACACACCACTAAGCTATTTCTCAGAAAGCTTCTTTCCAGATTTCATCTGAGGATATTTCCTTTTTCACCATAGCCCTCTAAGGGCTTCCAAATATCACTTTGCCAATTCCACGAGAACTGTCTTAGTGAAAGGCTTCTTGAGGGGTAAGCTGTAACTCTGTGATATGATTTCACAGAACACAAAGAAGTTTCTCAGAAAGCTTCTTTCTCTTTGTTATCGGAGGATATTTCCTTTGGCCCTATAGTCTTCAAAGGGATCCGAAATATCTGTTCTCAGATTCCAGAGAAATAAGGCTGGCAAAGAGATCCACGAAATACAGATGTAACTCTGTGAGATGAATTAACAGAACACTAAGCAGTTTCTCAGAAAGCTTCTTTCCAGATTTCATCTTAGGATATTTCCTTTTTCACCATAGCCCTCTATGGGCTTCCAAATATCACTTTGCCAATTCCACAAGAAGTGTCTTAGCGAAAGTCTTCTTGAGGGGAAAGCTGTAACTCGGTGAGATGATTTCACAGAACTCAAAGAAGTTTCTCAGAAAGCTTCTTTCTCTTTGTTATCGGAGGATATTTCCTTTGGCCCTATAGTCTTCAAAGGGATCCGAAATATCTGTTCTTAGATTCCACAGAAATAAGGCTAGCAAAGAGATCCACGAAATACAGGTGTAACTCTGTGAGACGAATTAATAGAACTCTAAGCAGTTTCTCAGAAAGCTTCTTTCCAGATTTCATCTGAGGATATTTCCTTTTTCACCATAGCCCTCTATGGGCTTCCAAATATCACTTTGCCAATTCCACAAGAACTGTCTTAGCGAAAGGCTTCTTGAGGGGAAAGCCGTAACTCTGTGAGATGATTTCACAGAACACAAAGAAGTTTCTCAGAAAGCTTCTTTCTCTTTGTTATCGGAGGATATTTCATTTGGTCCTATTGTCTTCAAAGGGATCCGAAATATCTGCTCTCAGATTCCACAGAAATAAGGCTAACAAAGAGATCCACGAAATACAGATGTAACTCTGTGAGAAGAATTAAAAGAACACTAAGCAGTTTCTCAGAAAGCTTCTTTCCAGATTTCATCTGAGGATATTTCCTTTTTAACCATAGCCCTCTATGGGCTTCCAAATATCACTTTGCCAATTCCACAAGAAGTGTCTTAGCGAAAGGCTTCTTGAGAGGAGAGCTGTAACTCTGTGAGATGATTTCACAGAACACAAAGAAGTTTCTCAGAAAGCTTCTTTCTCTTTGTTATCGGAGGATATTTCCTTTGGCCCTATAGTCTTCAAAGGAATCCGAAATATCTGTTCTCAGATTCCACAGAAATAAGGCTATCAAAGAGATCCACGAAATACAGATGTAACTCTGTGAGATGAATTAACAGAACACTAAGCAGTTTCTCAGAAAGCTTCTTTCCAGATTTCATCTGAGGATATTTCCTTTTTCACCATAGCCCTCTATGGGCTTCCAAATATCACTTTGCCAATTCCACAAGAACTGTCTTAGCGAAAGTCTTCTTGAGGGGAAAGCTGTAACTCTGTGAGATGATTTCAAAGAACAGAAAGAAGTTTCTCAGAAAGCTTCTTTCTCTTTGTTATCGGAAGATATTTCCTTTGGCCCTATAGTCTTCAAAGGGATCCGAAATATCAGTTCTCAGATTCCACAGAAATAAGGCTAACAAGCAGATGCACGAAATACAGATGTAACTCTGTGAGATGAATTAACAGAACACTAAGCAGTTTCTCAGAAAGCTTCTTTCCAGATTTCATCTGAGGATATTTCCTTTTTCACCATAGCCCTCTATGGGCTTCCAAATATCACTTTTCCAATTCCACGAGAACTGTCTTAGCGAAAGGCTTCTTGAGGGGAAAGCTGTAACTCTGTGACATGATTTCACAGAACACAAAGAAGTTTCTCAGAAAGCTTCTTTCTCTTTGTTATCGGAGGATATTTCCTTTGGCCCTATAGTCTTCAAAGGGATCCGAAATATCTATTCTCAGATTCCACAGAAATAAGGCTAGCAAAGAGATCCACGAAATACAGGTGTAACTCTGTGCGATGAATTAACAGAACACTTAGCAGTTTCTCAGAAAGCTTCTTTCCAGATTTCATCTGAGGATATTTCCTTTTTCACCGTAGCCCTCTATGGGCTTAAAAATATCACTTTGCCAATTCCACAAGAACTCTCTTAGCGAAAGGCTTCTTGAGGGGTAATCTGTAACTCTGTGAGATGATTTCACAGAACACAAAGAAGTTTCTCAGAAAGCTTCTTTCTCTTTGTTATCAGAGGATATTTCCTTTGGCCCTATAGTCTTCAAAGGGATCCGAAATATCTGTTCTCAGATTCCAGAGAAATAAGGCTAAAAAAGAGATCCACGAAAAACAGATGTAACTCTGTGAGTGGAAGTCACACATCACAGAGCAGTTTCTCAGAAAGCTTCTTTCCAGATTTCATCTGAAGATATTTCCTTTTTCACCATAGCCCTCTATGGGCTTCCAAATATCACTTTGCCAATTCCACAAGAACTGTGTTAGCGAAAGGCTTTTTGAGAGGAAAGCTGTAACTCTGTGAGATGATTTCACAGAACACAAAGAAGTTTCTCAGAAAGCTTCTTTCTCTTTGTTATTGGAGGATATTTCCTTTGGCCCTATAGTCTTCAAACGGTTCCGAAATATCTGTTCTCAGATTCTACAGAAATAAGGCTAGCAAAGAGATCCAAGAAATACAGATGTAACTCTGTGAGATGAATTAACAAAACACTAAGCAGTTTCTCAGAAAGCTTCTTTCCAGATTTCATCTGAGGATATTTCCTTTTTCACCATAGCCCTCTATGGGCTTCCAAATATCACTTTGCCAATTCCACAAGAAGTGTCTTAGCGAAAGGCTTCTTGAGGGGAAAGCTGTAACTCTGTGAGATGATTTCACAGAACACAAAGAAGTTTCTCAGAAAGCTTCTTTCTGTTTGTTATCGGAGGATATTTCCTTTGGCCGTATAGTCTTCAAAGGGATCCGAAATATCTGTTCTCAGATTCCACAGAAATAAGGCTAGCAAAGAGATCCACGAAATACAGATGTAACTCTGTGGGATGAATTAACAGAACACTAAGCAGTTTCTCAGAAACTTCTTTCCAGATTTCATCTAAGGATATTTCCTTTTTCAAAATAGCCCTCTAGGGACTACCAAATATCACTTTGCCAATTCCACAAGAACTGTCTTAGCGAAAGGCTTCTTGAGGGGAAAGCTGTATCTCTGTGAGATGATTTCACAGAACACAAAGAAGTTTCTCAGGAAGCTTCTTTCTCTTTGTTATCGGAGGATATTTCCTTTGGCCCTATAGTCTTCAAAGGGATCCGAAATATCTGTTCTCAGATTCCACAGAAATAAGCCTAACAAAGAGATCCACGAAATACAGATGTAACTCTGTGAGATGAAATAACAGAACACTAAGCAGTTTTTCAGAAAGCTTCTTTCCAGATTTCATCTGAGGATATTTCCTTTTTCACCATAGCCCTCTATGGGCTTCCAAATATCACTTTGCCAATTCCACAAGAACTGTCTTAGCGAAAGTCTTCTTGAGTGGAAAGCTGTAACTCTGTGAGATGATTTCAAAGAACAGAAAGAAGTTTCTCAGAAAGCTTCTTTCTCTTTGTTATCGGAAGATATTTCCTTTGGCCCTATAGTCTTCAAAGGGATCCGAAATATCAGTTCTCAGATTCCACAGAAATAAGGCTAACAAGCAGATGCACGAAATACAGATGTAACTCTGTGAGATGAATTAACAGAACACTAAGCAGTTTCTCAGAAAGCTTCTTTCCAGATTTCATCTGAGGATATTTCCTTTTTCACCATAGCCCTCTATGGGCTTCCAAATATCACTTTTCCAATTCCACGAGAACTGTCTTAGCGAAAGGCTTCTTGAGGGGAAAGCTGTAACTCTGTGAGATGATTTCACAGAACACAAAGAAGTTTCTCAGAAAGCTTCTTTCTCTTTGTTATCGGAGGATATTTCCTTTGGCCCTATAGTCTTCAAAGGGATCCGAAATATCTATTCTCAGATTCCACAGAAATAAGGCTAGCAAAGAGATCCACGAAATACAGGTGTAACTCTGTGCGATGAATTAACAGAACACTTAGCAGTTTCTCAGAAAGCTTCTTTCCAGATTTCATCTGAGGATATTTCCTTTTTCACCGTAGCCCTCTATGGGCTTCAAAATATCACTTTGCCAATTCCACAAGAACTCTCTTAGCGAAAGGCTTCTTGAGGGGTAATCTGTAACTCTGTGAGATGATTTCACAGAACACAAAGAAGTTTCTCAGAAAGCTTCTTTCTCTTTGTTATCAGAGGATATTTCCTTTGGCCCTATAGTCTTCAAAGGGATCCGAAATATCTGTTCTCAGATTCCAGAGAAATAAGGCTAAAAAAGAGATCCACGAAAAACAGATGTAACTCTGTGAGTGGAAGTCACACATCACAGAGCAGTTTCTCAGAAAGCTTCTTTCCAGATTTCATCTGAGGATATTTCCTTTTTCACCATAGCCCTCTATGGGCTTCCAAATATCACTTTGCCAATTCCACAAGAACTGTGTTAGCGAAAGGCTTTTTGAGGGGAAAGCTGTAACTCTGTGAGATGATTTCACAGAACACAAAGAAGTTTCTCAGAAAGCTTCTTTCTCTTTGTTATTGGAGGATATTTCCTTTGGCCCTATAGTCTTCAAACGGTTCCGAAATATCTGTTCTCAGATTCCACAGAAATAAGGCTAGCAAAGAGATCCAAGAAATACAGATGTAACTCTGTGAGATGAATTAACAAAACACTAAGCAGTTTCTCAGAAAGCTTCTTTCCAGATTTCATCTGAGGATATTTCCTTTTTCACCACAGCCCTCTATGGGCTTCCAAATATCACTTTGCCAATTCCACAAGAAGTGTCTTAGCGAAAGGCTTCTTGAGGGGAAAGCTGTAACTCTGTGAGATGATTTCACAGAACACAAAGAAGTTTCTCAGAAAGCTTCTTTCTCTTTGTTATCGGAGGATATTTCCTTTGGCCGTATAGTCTTCAAAGGGATCCGAAATATCTGTTCTCAGATTCCACAGAAATAAGGCTAGCAAAGAGATCCACGAAATACAGATGTAACTCTGTGGGATGAATTAACAGAACACTAAGCAGTTTCTCAGAAACCTCTTTCCAGATTTCATCTAAGGATATTTCCTTTTTCAAAATAGCCCTCTAGGGACTACCAAATATCACTTTGCCAATTCCACAAGAACTGTCTTAGCGAAAGGCTTCTTGAGGGGAAAGCTGTATCTCTGTGAGATGATTTCTCAGAATACAAAGAAGTTTCTCAGGAAGCTTCTTTCTCTTTGTTATCGGAGGATATTTCCTTTGGCCCTATAGTCTTCAAAGGGATCCGAAATATCTGTTCTCAGATTCCACAGAAATAAGCCTAACAAAGAGATCCACGAAATACAGATGTAACTCTGTGAGAAGAATTAACAGAACACTAAGGAGTTTCTCAGAAAGCTTCTTTCCAGATTTCATCTGATGATATTTCCTTTTTCAACATAGCCCTCTATGGGCTTCCAAATATCACGTTGCCAATTCCACGAGAACAGTCTTAGCGAAAGTCTTCTTGAGGGGAAAATTGTAACCCTGTGAGATGATTTCACAGAACACAAAGAAGTTTCTCAGAAAGCTGCTTTCTCTTTGTTATCGGAGGATATTTCCTTTGGCTCTATAGTCTTCAAAGGGATCCGAAATATCTGTTCTCAGATTCCACAGAAATAAGGCTAGCAAAGAGATCCACGAAATACATATGTAACTCTGTGAGATGAATTAACAGAACACTTAGCAGTTTCTCAGAAAGCTTCTTTCCAGATTCCATTTGAAGATATTTCCTTTTTCACCATAGCCCTCTATGGGCTTCCAAATATCACTTTGCCAATTCCACAAGAACTGTCTTAGCGAAAGGCTTCTTGAGGGGAAAGCTGTAACTCTGTGAGATGATTTCACAGAACACAAAGAAGTTTCTCAGAAAGCTTCTTTCTCTTTGTTATCGGAGGATATTTCCTTTGGCCCTATAGTCTTCAAATGGATCCGAAATATCTTTTCTCAGATTCCACAGAAATAAGGCTAGCAAAGAGATCCACGAAATACAGGTGTAACCCTGTGAGATGAATTAAGAGAACACTAAGCAGTTTCTCAGAAAGCTTCTTTCCAGATTTCATTTGAGGATATTTCCTTTTTCACCATAGCCCTCTATGGGCTTCCAAATATCACTTTGAAAATTCCACAAGAACTGTGTTAGCGAAAGACTTTTTGAGGGGTAAGCTGTAACTCTGCGAGTTGATTTCACAGAACACAACGAAGTTTCTCAGAAAGCTTCTTTCTCTTTGTTATCGGAGGATATTTCCTTTGGCCCTATAGTCTTCAAAGGGTTCCGAAATATCTGTTCTCAGATTCCACAGAAATAAGGCTAGCAAAGAGATCCACGAAATACAGATGTAACTCTGTGAGATGAATTAACAGAACACTAAGCAGTTTTTCAGAAAGCTTCCTTCCAGTTTTCATCTGAGGATATTTCCTTTTTCACCATAGCCCTCTATGGCTTCCAAATATCATTTTGCCAATTCCACAAGAACTGTCTTAGCGAAAGGCTTCTTTAGGGGAAAGCTGTAACTCAGTGAGATGATTTCACAGAACACAAAGAAGTTTCTCAGAAATCTTCTTTCTCTTTGTTATCGGAGGATATTTCCTTTGGCCCTATAGTCTTCAAAGGGATCCGAAATATCTGTTCTCAGATTCCACAGAAATAAGGCTAGCAAAGAGATCCACGAAAAACAGATGTAACTCTGTGAGTGGAAGTCACACATCACTAAGCAGTTTTTCAGAAAGCTTCTTTCCAGATTTCATCTGAGGATATTTCCTTTTTCAAAATAGCCCTCTATGGGCTACCAAATATCACTTTGCCAATTCCACAAGAAGGGTCTTAGCGAAAGGCTTCTTGAGGGGAAAGCTGTAACTCTGTGAGATGATTTCACAGAACACAAAGATGTTTCTCAGAAAGCTTCTTTCTCTTTGTTATCAGAGGATATTTTCTTTGGCCCTACAGTCTTCAAAGGGATCCGAAATATCTGTTCTCAGATTTCACAGAAATAAGGCTAGCAAAGAGATCCACGAAATACAGGTTTAACTCTGTGAGATGAATTAACAGAACACTAAGCTGTATCTCAGAAAGCTTTTTTCCAGTTTTCATCTGAGGATATTTCCTTTTTCACCATAGCCCTCTATGGCTTCCAAATATCATTTTGCCAATCCACAAGAACTGTCTTAGCGAAAGGCTTCTTAAGGGAAAGGTTTAACTCAGTGAGATGATTTCACAGAACACAAAGAAGTTTCTCAGAAAGCTTCTTCCTCTTTGTCATCGGAGGATATTTCCTTTGGCCCTATAGTCTTCAAAGGGATCCGAAATATCTGTTCTCAGATTCTACAGAAATAAGGCTAGCAAAGAGATCCACGAAAAACAGATGTAACTCTGTAAGTGGAAGTCACACATCACTAAGCAGTTTCTCAGAAAGCTTCTTTCCAGATTTCATCTGAGGATATTTCCTTTTTCACCATAGCCCTCTATGGCTTCCAAATATCATTTTGCCAATTCCAAAAGAACTGTCTTAGTGAAAGGCTTCTTGAGGGGATAGCTTTAACTCAGTGAGATGATTTCACAGAACACAAAGAAGTTTCTCAGAAAGCTTCTTTCTCTTTGTTATCGGAGGATATTTCCTTTGGCCGTATAGACTTCAAAGGGATCCGAAATATCTGTTCTCAGATTCCACAGAAATAAGGCTAGCAAAGATATCCACGAAAAACAGATGTAACTCTGTGAGTGGAAGTCACACACCACTAAGCTATTTCTCAGAAAGCTTCTTTCCAGATTTCATCTGAGGATATTTCCTTTTTCACCATAGCCCTCTAAGGGCTTCCAAATATCACTTTGCCAATTCCACGAGAACTGTCTTAGTGAAAGGCTTCTTGAGGGGTAAGCTGTAACTCTGTGAGATGATTTCACAGAACACAAAGAAGTTTCTCAGAAAGCTTCTTTCTCTTTGTTATCGGAGGATATTTCCTTTGGCCCTATAGTCTTCAAAGGGATCCGAAATATCTGTTCTCAGATTCCAGAGAAATAAGGCTGGCAAAGAGATCCACGAAATACAGATGTAACTCTGTGAGATGAATTAACAGAACACTAAGCAGTTTCTCAGAAAGCTTCTTTCCAGATTTCATCTTAGGATATTTCCTTTTTCACCATAGCCCTCTATGGGCTTCCAAATATCACTTTGCCAATTCCACAAGAAGTGTCTTAGCGAAAGTCTTCTTGAGGGGAAAGCTGTAACTCGGTGAGATGATTTCACAGAACTCAAAGAAGTTTCTCAGAAAGCTTCTTTCTCTTTGTTATCGGAGGATATTTCCTTTGGCCCTATAGTCTTCAAAGGGATCCGAAATATCTGTTCTTAGATTCCACAGAAATAAGGCTAGCAAAGAGATCCACGAAATACAGGTGTAACTCTGTGAGACGAATTAATAGAAGTCTAAGCAGTTTCTCAGAAAGCTTCTTTCCAGATTTCATCTGAGGATATTTCCTTTTTCACCATAGCCCTCTATGGGCTTCCAAATATCACTTTGCCAATTCCACAAGAACTGTCTTAGCGAAAGGCTTCTTGAGGGGAAAGCCGTAACTCTGTGAGATGATTTCACAGAACACAAAGAAGTTTCTCAGAAAGCTTCTTTCTCTTTGTTATCGGAGGATATTTCATTTGGTCCTATTGTCTTCAAAGGGATCCGAAATATCTGCTCTCAGATTCCACAGAAATAAGGCTAACAAAGAGATCCACGAAATACAGATGTAACTCTGTGAGAAGAATTAAAAGAACACTAAGCAGTTTCTCAGAAAGCTTCTTTCCAGATTTCATCTGAGGATATTTCCTTTTTAACTATAGCCCTCTATGGGCTTCCAAATATCACTTTGCCAATTCCACAAGAAGTGTCTTAGCGAAAGGCTTCTTGAGGGGAGAGCTGTAACTCTGTGAGATGATTTCACAGAACACAAAGAAGTTTCTCAGAAAGCTTCTTTCTCTTTGTTATCGGAGGATATTTCCTTTGGCCCTATAGTCTTCAAAGGAATCCGAAATATCTGTTCTCAGATTCCACAGAAATAAGGCTATCAAAGAGATCCACGAAATACAGATGTAACTCTGTGAGATGAATTAACAGAACACTAAGCAGTTTCTCAGAAAGCTTCTTTCCAGATTTCATCTGAGGATATTTCCTTTTTCACCATAGCCCTCTATGGGCTTCCAAATATCACTTTGCCAATTCCACAAGAACTGTCTTAGCGAAAGTCTTCTTGAGGGGAAAGCTGTAACTCTGTGAGATGATTTCAAAGAACAGAAAGAAGTTTCTCAGAAAGCTTCTTTCTCTTTGTTATCGGAAGATATTTCCTTTGGCCCTATAGTCTTCAAAGGGATCCGAAATATCAGTTCTCAGATTCCACAGAAATAAGGCTAACAAGCAGATGCACGAAATACAGATGTAACTCTGTGAGATGAATTAACAGAACACTAAGCAGTTTCTCAGAAAGCTTCTTTCCAGATTTCATCTGAGGATATTTCCTTTTTCACCATAGCCCTCTATGGGCTTCCAAATATCACTTTTCCAATTCCACGAGAACTGTCTTAGCGAAAGGCTTCTTGAGGGGAAAGCTGTAACTCTGTGACATGATTTCACAGAACACAAAGAAGTTTCTCAGAAAGCTTCTTTCTCTTTGTTATCGGAGGATATTTCCTTTGGCCCTATAGTCTTCAAAGGGATCCGAAATATCTATTCTCAGATTCCACAGAAATAAGGCTAGCAAAGAGATCCACGAAATACAGGTGTAACTCTGTGCGATGAATTAACAGAACACTTAGCAGTTTCTCAGAAAGCTTCTTTCCAGATTTCATCTGAGGATATTTCCTTTTTCACCGTAGCCCTCTATGGGCTTAAAAATATCACTTTGCCAATTCCACAAGAACTCTCTTAGCGAAAGGCTTCTTGAGGGGTAATCTGTAACTCTGTGAGATGATTTCACAGAACACAAAGAAGTTTCTCAGAAAGCTTCTTTCTCTTTGTTATCAGAGGATATTTCCTTTGGCCCTATAGTCTTCAAAGGGATCCGAAATATCTGTTCTCAGATTCCAGAGAAATAAGGCTAAAAAAGAGATCCACGAAAAACAGATGTAACTCTGTGAGTGGAAGTCACACATCACAGAGCAGTTTCTCAGAAAGCTTCTTTCCAGATTTCATCTGAGGATATTTCCTTTTTCACCATAGCCCTCTATGGGCTTCCAAATATCACTTTGCCAATTCCACAAGAAGTGTCTTAGCGAAAGGCTTCTTGAGGGGAAAGCTGTAACTCTGTGAGATGATTTCACAGAACACAAAGAAGTTTCTCAGAAAGCTTCTTTCTGTTTGTTATCGGAGGATATTTCCTTTGGCCGTATAGTCTTCAAAGGGATCCGAAATATCTGTTCTCAGATTCCACAGAAATAAGGCTAGCAAAGAGATCCACGAAATACAGATGTAACTCTGTGGGATGAATTAACAGAACACTAAGCAGTTTCTCAGAATCTTCTTTCCAGATTTCATCTAAGGATATTTCCTTTTTCAAAATAGCCCTCTAGGGACTACCAAATATCACTTTGCCAATTCCACAAGAACTGTCTTAGCGAAAGGCTTCTTGAGGGGAAAGCTGTATCTCTGTGAGATGATTTCACAGAACACAAAGAAGTTTCTCAGGAAGCTTCTTTCTCTTTGTTATCGGAGGATATTTCCTTTGGCCCTATAGTCTTCAAAGGGATCCGAAATATCTGTTCTCAGATTCCACAGAAATAAGCCTAACAAAGAGATCCACGAAATACAGATGTAACTCTGTGAGATGAATTAACAGAACACTAAGCAGTTTTTCAGAAAGCTTCTTTCCAGATTTCATCTGAGGATATTTCCTTTTTCACCATAGCCCTCTATGGGCTTCCAAATATCACTTTGCCAATTCCACAAGAACTGTCTTAGCGAAAGTCTTCTTGAGTGGAAAGCTGTAACTCTGTGAGATGATTTCAAAGAACAGAAAGAAGTTTCTCAGAAAGCTTCTTTCTCTTTGTTATCGGAAGATATTTCCTTTGGCCCTATAGTCTTCAAAGGGATCCGAAATATCAGTTCTCAGATTCCACAGAAATAAGGCTAACAAGCAGATGCACGAAATACAGATGTAACTCTGTGAGATGAATTAACAGAACACTAAGCAGTTTCTCAGAAAGCTTCTTTCCAGATTTCATCTGAGGATATTTCCTTTTTCACCATAGCCCTCTATGGGCTTCCAAATATCACTTTTCCAATTCCACGAGAACTGTCTTAGCGAAAGGCTTCTTGAGGGGAAAGCTGTAACTCTGTGAGATGATTTCACAGAACACAAAGAAGTTTCTCAGAAAGCTTCTTTCTCTTTGTTATCGGAGGATATTTCCTTTGGCCCTATAGTCTTCAAAGGGATCCGAAATATCTATTCTCAGATTCCACAGAAATAAGGCTAGCAAAGAGATCCACGAAATACAGGTGTAACTCTGTGCGATGAATTAACAGAACACTTAGCAGTTTCTCAGAAAGCTTCTTTCCAGATTTCATCTGAGGATATTTCCTTTTTCACCGTAGCCCTCTATGGGCTTCAAAATATCACTTTGCCAATTCCACAAGAACTCTCTTAGCGAAAGGCTTCTTGAGGGGTAATCTGTAACTCTGTGAGATGATTTCACAGAACACAAAGAAGTTTCTCAGAAAGCTTCTTTCTCTTTGTTATCAGAGGATATTTCCTTTGGCCCTATAGTCTTCAAAGGGATCCGAAATATCTGTTCTCAGATTCCAGAGAAATAAGGCTAAAAAAGAGATCCACGAAAAACAGATGTAACTCTGTGAGTGGAAGTCACACATCACAGAGCAGTTTCTCAGAAAGCTTCTTTCCAGATTTCATCTGAGGATATTTCCTTTTTCACCATAGCCCTCTATGGGCTTCCAAATATCACTTTGCCAATTCCACAAGAACTGTGTTAGCGAAAGGCTTTTTGAGGGGAAAGCTGTAACTCTGTGAGATGATTTCACAGAACACAAAGAAGTTTCTCAGAAAGCTTCATTCTCTTTGTTATTGGAGGATATTTCCTTTGGCCCTATAGTCTTCAAACGGTTCCGAAATATCTGTTCTCAGATTCCACAGAAATAAGGCTAGCAAAGAGATCCAGGAAATACAGATGTAACTCTGTGAGATGAATTAACAAAACACTAAGCAGTTTCTCAGAAAGCTTCTTTCCAGATTTCATCTGAGGATATTTCCTTTTTCACCATAGCCCTCTATGGGCTTCCAAATATCACTTTGCCAATTCCACAAGAAGTGTCTTAGCGAAAGGCTTCTTGAGGGGAAAGCTGTAACTCTGTGAGATGATTTCACAGAACACAAAGAAGTTTCTCAGAAAGCTTCTTTCTCTTTGTTATCGGAGGATATTTCCTTTGGCCGTATAGTCTTCAAAGGGATCCGAAATATCTGTTCTCAGATTCCACAGAAATAAGGCTAGCAAAGAGATCCACGAAATACAGATGTAACTCTGTGGGATGAATTAACAGAACACTAAGCAGTTTCTCAGAAACCTCTTTCCAGATTTCATCTAAGGATATTTCCTTTTTCAAAATAGCCCTCTGGGGACTACCAAATATCACTTTGCCAATTCCACAAGAACTGTCTTAGCGAAAGGCTTCTTGAGGGGAAAGCTGTATCTCTGTGAGATGATTTCACAGAACACAAAGAAGTTTCTCAGGAAGCTTCTTTCTCTTTGTTATCGGAGGATATTTCCTTTGGCCCTATAGTCTTCAAAGGGATCCGAAATATCTGTTCTCAGATTCCACAGAAATAAGCCTAACAAAGAGATCCACGAAATACAGATGTAACTCTGTGAGAAGAATTAACAGAACACTAAGGAGTTTCTCAGAAAGCTTCTTTCCAGATTTCATCTGATGATATTTCCTTTTTCAACATAGCCCTCTATGGGCTTCCAAATATCACGTTGCCAATTCCACGAGAACAGTCTTAGCGAAAGTCTTCTTGAGGGGAAAATTGTAACCCTGAGGGATGATTTCACAGAACACAAAGAAGTTTCTCAGAAAGCTGCTTTCTCTTTGTTATCGGAGGATATTTCCTTTGGCTCTATAGTCTTCAAAGGGATCCGAAATATCTGTTCTCAGATTCCACAGAAATAAGGCTAGCAAAGAAATCCACGAAATACATATGTAACTCTGTGAGATGAATTAACAGAACACTTAGCAGTTTCTCAGAAAGCTTCTTTCCAGATTCCATTTGAGGATATTTCCTTTTTCACCATAGCCCTCTATGGGCTTCCAAATATCACTTTGCCAATTCCACAAGAACTGTCTTAGCGAAAGGCTTCTTGAGGGGAAAGCTGTAACTCTGTGAGATGATTTCACAGAACACAAAGAAGTTTCTCAGAAAGCTTCTTTCTCTTTGTTATCGGAGGATATTTCCTTTGGCCCTATAGTCTTCAAATGGATCCGAAATATCTTTTCTCAGATTCCACAGAAATAAGGCTAGCAAAGAGATCCACGAAATACAGGTGTAACCCTGTGAGATGAATTAAGAGAACACTAAGCAGTTTCTCAGAAAGCTTCTTTCCAGATTTCATCTGAGGATATTTCCTTTTTCACCATAGCCCTCTATGGGCTTCCAAATATCACTTTGCCAATTCCACAAGAACTGTCTTAGCGAAAGGCTTCTTGAGGGGAAAGCTGTAACTCAGTGAGATGATTTCACAGAACACAAAGAAGTTTCTCAGAAAGCTTCTTTCTCTTTGTTATCGGAGGATATTTCCTTTGGCCCTATAGTCTTCAAAGGGATCCGAATTATCTGTTCTCAGATTCCACAGAAATAAGGCTAACAAAGAGATCCACGAAATACAGATGTAACTCGGTGAGATGAATTAACAGAACACAAGGCAGTTTCTCAGAAAGCTTCTTTCCAGATTTCATCTGAGGATATTTCCTTTTTCACCATAGCCCTCTAGGGGTTCCAAATATCACTTTGCCAATTCCACAAGAACTGTCTTAGCGAAAGGCTTCTTGAGGGGAAAGCTGTAACTCTGTGAGATGATTTCGCAGAACAGAAAGAAGTTTCTCAGAAAGCTTCTTTCTCTTTGTTATCGGAGGATATTTCCTTTGGCCCTATAGTCTTCAAAGGGATCCGAAATATCTGTTCTCAGATTCCACAGAAATAAGTCTAGCAAAGAGATCCACGAAATACAGGTGTAACTCTGTGAGATGAATTAACAGAACACTAAGCAGTTTCTCAGAAAGCTTCTTTCCAGATTTCATCTGAGGATATTTCCTTTTTCACCATAGCCCTCTATGGGCTTCCAAATATCACTTTGCCAATTCCACAAGAACTGTCTTAGCGAAAGGCTTCTTGAGGGGAAAGCAGTAACTCTGTGAGATGATTTCACAGAACAGAAAGAAGTTTCTCAGAAAGCTTCTTTCTCTTTGTTATCGGAAGATATTTCCTTTGGCCCTATAGTCTTCAAAGGGATCCGAAATATCTGTTCTCAGATTCCACAGAAATAAGGCTAACAAACATATCCACGAAATACAGATGTAACTCTGTGAGATGAATTAACAGAACACTAAGCAGTTTCTCAGAAAGCTTCTTTTCAGATTTCATCTGAGGATATTTCCTTTTTCACCATAGCCCTCTATGGGCTTCCAAATATCACTTTACCAATTCCACAAGAACTGTCTTAGCGAAAGGCTTCTTGAAGGGTAAGCTGTAACTCTGTGAGATGATTTCACAGAACACAAAGAAGTTTCTCAGAAAGCTTCTTTCTCTTGGTTATCGGAGGATATTTCCTTTGGCCCTATAGTCTTCAAAGGGATCCGAAATATCTGTTCTCAGATTCCACAGAAATAAGGCTAGCAAAGAGATCCACGAAAAACAGATGTAACTCTGTGAGTGGAAGTCACACATCACAGAGCAGTTTCTCAGAAAGCTTCTTTCCAGATTTCATCTTAGGATATTTCCTTTTTCAACATAGCCCTCTATGGGCTTCCAAATATCACTTTGCCAATTCCACAAGAACTGTCTTAGCGAAAGACTTCTTGAGGGGAAAGCTGTAACTCTGTGAGATGATATCACAGAACACAAAGAAGTTTCTCAGAAAGCTTCTTTCTCTTTGTTATCGGAGGATATTTCCTTTGGCCCTATAGTCTTCAAAGGGATCCGAAATATCTGTTCTCAGATTCCACAGAAATAAGGCTAACAAAGAGATTCACGAAATACAGATGAAACTCTGTGAGATGAATTAACAGAACACTAAGCAGTTTCTCAGAAAGCTTCTTTCCAGATTTCATCTGAGGATATTTCCTTTTTCACCATAGCCCTCTATGGGCTTGCAAATATCACTTTGCCAATTCCACAAGAACTGTCTTAGCGAAAGGCTTCTTGAGGGGAAAGCTGTAACTCTGTGAGATGATTTCACAGAACACAAAGAAGTTTCTCAGAAAGCTTCTTTCTCTTTGTTATCGGAGGATATTTCCTTTGGCCCTATAGTCTTCAAAGGGATCCGAAATATCTGTTCTCAGATTCCACAGAAATAAGGCTACCAAAGAGATCCACGAAATACAGATGTAACTCTGTGAGATAAATTAACAGAACACTTAGCAGTTTCTCAGAAAGCTTCTTTCCAGATTTCATTTGAGGATATTTCCTTTTTCACCATAGCCCTCTATGCTCTTCCAAATATCACTTTGCCAATTCCACAAGAACTGTCTTAGCGAAAAGCTTCCCGAGGGGAAAGCTGTAACTCTGTGAGATGATTTCACAGAACACAAAGAATTTTCTCAGAAAGCTTCTTTCTCTTTGTTATCGGAGGATATTTCCTTTGGCCCTATAGTCTTCAAAGGGATCCGAAATATCTTTTCTCAGATTCCACCGAAATAAGCCTAACAAAGAGATCCACGAAATACAGATGTAACTCTGTGAGATGAATTAACAGAACACTAAGCAGTTTCTCAGAAAGCTTCTTTCCAGATTTCATCTGATGATATTTCCTTTTTCACCATAGCCCTCTATGGGCTTCCAAATATCACTTTGCCAATTCCACAAGAACTGTCTTAGCGAAAGGCTTCTTGAGGGGAAAGCTGTAACTCTGTGAGATGATTTCACAGAACACAAAGAAGTTTCTCAGAAAGCTTCTTTCTCTTTGTTATCGGAGGATATTTCCTTTGGCCCTATAATCTTCAAATGGATGCGAAATATCTTTTCTCAGATTCCACAGAAATAAGGCTAGCAAAGAGATCCACGAAATACAGGTGTAACCCTGTGAGATGAATTAACAGAACACTAAGCAGTTTCTCAGAAAGCTTCTTTCCAGATTTCATCTGAGGATATTTCCTTTTTCACCATAGCCCTCTATGGGCTTCCAAATATCACTTTGCCAATTCCACAAGAACTGTCTTAGCGAAAGGCTTCTTGAGGGGAAAGCTGTAACTCAGTGAGATGATTTCACAGAACACAAAGAAGTTTCTCAGAAAGCTTCTTTCTCTTTGTTATCAGAGGATATTTCCTTTGGCCCTATAGTCTTCAAAGGGATCCGAATTATCTGTTCTCAGATTCCACAGAAATAAGGCTAACAAAGAGATCCACGAAATACAGATGTAACTCGGTGAGATGAATTAACAGAACACAAGGCAGTTTCTCAGAAAGCTTCTTTCCAGATTTCATCTGAGGATATTTCCTTTTTCACCATAGCCCTCTAGGGGTTCCAAATATCACTTTGCCAATTCCACAAGAACTGCCTTAGCGAAAGGCTTCTTGATGGGAAAGCTGTAACTCTGTGAGATGATTTCACAGAACAGAAAGAAGTTTCTCAGAAAGCTTCTTTCTCTTTGTTATCGGAGGATATTTCCTTTGGCCCTATAGTCTTCAAAGGGATCCGAAATATCTGTTCTCAGATTCCACAGAAATAAGTCTAGCAAAGAGATCCACGAAATACAGGTGTAACTCTGTGAGATGAATTAACAGAACACTAAGCAGTTTCTCAGAAAGCTTCTTTCCAGATTTCATCTGAGGATATTTCCTTTTTCACCATAGCCCTCTATGGGCTTCCAAATATCACTTTGCCAATTCCACAAGAACTGTCTTAGCGAAAGGTTTCTTGAGGGGAAAGTTGTAACCCTGTGAGATGATTTCACAGAACACAAAGAAGTTTCTCAGAAAGCTGCTTTCTCTTTGTTATCGGAGGATATTTCCTTTGGCCCTATAGTCTTCAAAGGGATCCGAAATATCTGTTCTCAGAATCCACAGAAATAAGGCTAGCAAAGAGATCCACGAAATACAGATGTAACTCTGTGAGATGAATTAACAGAACACTTAGCAGTTTCTCAGAAAGCTTCTTTCCAGATTTCATTTGAGGATATTTCCTTTTTCACCATAGCCCTCTATGGGCTTCCAAATATCACATTGCCAATTCCACAAGAACTGTCTTAGCGAAAGGCTTCTTGAGGTAAAGCTGTAACTCTGTGAGATGATTTCACAGAACACAAAGAAGTTTCTCAGAAAGCTTCTTTCTCTTTGTTATCAGAGGATATTTCCTTTGGCCCTATAGTCTTCAAAGGGATCCGAAATATCTGTTCACAGATTCCACAGAAATAAGGCTAGCAAAGAGATCCACGAAAAACAGATGTAACTCTGTGAGTGGAAGTCACACATCACAGAGCAGTTTCTCAGAAAGCTTCTTTCCAGATTTCATCTGAGGATATTTCCTTTTTCACCATAGCCCTCTATGGGCTTCCAAATATCACTTTGCCAATTCCACAAGAACTGTCTTAGCGAAAGGCTTCTTGAGGGGAAAGCTGTAACTCTGTGAGATGATTTCACAGAACACAAAGAAGTTTCTCAGAAAGCTTCTTTCTCTTTGTTATCGGAGGATATTTCCTTTGGCCCTATAGTCTTCAAAGGGATCCGAAATATCTGTTCTCAGATTCCACAGAAATAAGGCTAACAAAGAGATTCACGAAATACAGATGTAACTCTGTGAGATGAATTAACAGAACACTAAGCAGTTTCTCATAAAGCTTCTTTCCAGATTTCATCTGAGGATATTTCCTTTTTCACCGTAGCCCTCTATGGGCTTGCAAATATCACTTTGCCAATTCCACAAGAACTGCCTTAGCGAAAGGCTTCTTGAGGGGAAAGCTGTAACTCTGTGAGATGATTTCACAGAACACAAAGAAGTTTGTCAGAAAGCTTCTTTCTCTTTGTTATCGGAGGATATTTCCTTTGGCCCTATAGTCTTCAAAGGGATCCGAAATATCTGTTCTCAGATTCCACAGAAATAAGGCTAGCAAAGAGATCCACGAAATACAGATGTAACTCTGTGAGATAAATTAACAGAACACTTAGCAGTTTCTCAGAAAGCTTCTTTCCAGACTTCATTTGAGGATATTTCCTTTTTCACCATAGCCCTCTATGCTCTTCCAAATATCACTTTGCCAATTCCACAAGAACTGTCTTAGCGAAAAGCTTCTTGAGGGGAAAGCTGTAACTCTGTGAGATGATTTCACAGAACACAAAGAAGTTTCTCAGAAAGCTTCTTTCTCTTTGTTATCGGAGGATATTTCCTTTGGCCCTATAGTCTTCAAAGGGATCCGAAATATCTGTTCACAGATTCCACAGAAATAAGGCTAGCAAAGAGATCCACGAAAAACAGATGTAACTCTGTGAGTGGAAGTCACACATCACAGAGCAGTTTCTCAGAAAGCTTCTTTCCAGATTTCATCTGAGGATATTTCCTTTTTCAACATAGCCCTCTATGGGCTTCCAAATATCACTTTGCCAATTCCACAAGAACTGTCTTAGCGAAAGGCTTCTTGAGGGGAAACCTGTAACTCTGTGAGATGATTTCACAGAACACAAAGAAGTTTCTCAGAAAGCTTCTTTCTCTTTGTTATCGGAGGATATTTCCTTTGGCCCTATAGTCTTCAAAGGGATCCGAAATATCTGTTCTCAGATTCCACAGAAATAAGGCTAACAAAGAGATTCACGAAATACAGATGTAACTCTGTGAGATGAATTAACAGAACACTAAGCAGTTTCTCAGAAAGCTTCTTTCCAGATTTCATTTGAGGATATTTCCTTTTTCACCATAGCCCTCTATGCTCTTCCAAATATCACTTTGCCAATTCCACAAAACTGTCTTAGCGAAAAGCTTCTTGAGGGGAAAGCTGTAACTCTGTGAGATGATTTCACAGAACACAAAGAAGTTTCTCAGAAAGCTTCTTTCTCTTTGTTATCGGAGGATATTTCCTTTGGCCCTATAGTCTTCAAAGGGATCCGAAATATCTGTTCACAGATTCCACAGAAATAAGGCTAGCAAAGAGATCCACGAAAAACAGATGTAACTCTGTGAGTGGAAGTCACACATCACAGAGCAGTTTCTCAGAAAGCTTCTTTCCAGATTTCATCTGAGGATATTTCCTTTTTCAACATAGCCCTCTATGGGCTTCCAAATATCACTTTGCCAATTCCACAAGAACTGTCTTAGCGAAAGGCTTCTTGAGGGGAAACCTGTAACTCTGTGAGATGATTTCACAGAACACAAAGAAGTTTCTCAGAAAGCTTCTTTCTCTTTGTTATCGGAGGATATTTCCTTTGGCCCTATAGTCTTCAAAGGGATCCGAAATATCTGTTCTCAGATTCCACAGAAATAAGGCTAACAAAGAGATTCACGAAATACAGATGTAACTCTGTGAGATGAATTAACAGAACACTAAGCAGTTTCTCATAAAGCTTCTTTCCAGATTTCATCTGAGGATATTTCCTTTTTCACCGTAGCCCTCTATGGGCTTGCAAATATCACTTTGCCAATTCCACAAGAACTGCCTTAGCGAAAGGCTTCTTGAGGGGAAAGCTGTAACTCTGTGAGATGATTTCACAGAACACAAAGAAGTTTGTCAGAAAGCTTCTTTCTCTTTGTTATCGGAGGATATTTCCTTTGGCCCTATAGTCTTCAAAGGGATCCGAAATATCTGTTCTCAGATTCCACAGAAATAAGGCTAGCAAAGAGATCCACGAAATACAGATGTAACTCTGTGAGATAAATTAACAGAACACTTAGCAGTTTCTCAGAAAGCTTCTTTCCAGACTTCATTTGAGGATATTTCCTTTTTCACCATAGCCCTCTATGCTCTTCCAAATATCACTTTGCCAATTCCACAAGAACTGTCTTAGCGAAAAGCTTCTTGAGGGGAAAGCTGTAACTCTGTGAGATGATTTCACAGAACACAAAGAAGTTTCTCAGAAAGCTTCTTTCTCTTTGTTATCGGAGGATATTTCCTTTGGCCCTATAGTCTTCAAAGGGATCCGAAATATCTGTTCACAGATTCCACAGAAATAAGGCTAGCAAAGAGATCCACGAAAAACAGATGTAACTCTGTGAGTGGAAGTCACACATCACAGAGCAGTTTCTCAGAAAGCTTCTTTCCAGATTTCATCTGAGGATATTTCCTTTTTCAACATAGCCCTCTATGGGCTTCCAAATATCACTTTGCCAATTCCACAAGAACTGTCTTAGCGAAAGGCTTCTTGAGGGGAAACCTGTAACTCTGTGAGATGATTTCACAGAACACAAAGAAGTTTCTCAGAAAGCTTCTTTCTCTTTGTTATCGGAGGATATTTCCTTTGGCCCTATAGTCTTCAAAGGGATCCGAAATATCTGTTCTCAGATTCCACAGAAATAAGGCTAACAAAGAGATTCACGAAATACAGATGTAACTCTGTGAGATGAATTAACAGAACACTAAGCAGTTTCTCAGAAAGCTTCTTTCCAGATTTCATTTGAGGATATTTCCTTTTTCACCATAGCCCTCTATGCTCTTCCAAATATCACTTTGCCAATTCCACAAAACTGTCTTAGCGAAAAGCTTCTTGAGGGGAAAGCTGTAACTCTGTGAGATGATTTCACAGAACACAAAGAAGTTTCTCAGAAAGCTTCTTTCTCTTTGTTATCGGAGGATATTTCCTTTGGCCCTATAGTCTTCAAAGGGATCCGAAATATCTGTTCACAGATTCCACAGAAATAAGGCTAGCAAAGAGATCCACGAAAAACAGATGTAACTCTGTGAGTGGAAGTCACACATCACAGAGCAGTTTCTCAGAAAGCTTCTTTCCAGATTTCATCTGAGGATATTTCCTTTTTCAACATAGCCCTCTATGGGCTTCCAAATATCACTTTGCCAATTCCACAAGAACTGTCTTAGCGAAAGGCTTCTTGAGGGGAAACCTGTAACTCTGTGAGATGATTTCACAGAACACAAAGAAGTTTCTCAGAAAGCTTCTTTCTCTTTGTTATCGGAGGATATTTCCTTTGGCCCTATAGTCTTCAAAGGGATCCGAAATATCTGTTCTCAGATTCCACAGAAATAAGGCTAACAAAGAGATTCACGAAATACAGATGTAACTCTGTGAGATGAATTAACAGAACACTAAGCAGTTTCTCAGAAAGCTTCTTTCCAGATTTCATTTGAGGATATTTCCTTTTTCACCATAGCCCTCTATGCTCTTCCAAATATCACTTTGCCAATTCCACAAAACTGTCTTAGCGAAAAGCTTCTTGAGGGGAAAGCTGTAACTCTGTGAGATGATTTCACAGAACACAAAGAAGTTTCTCAGAAAGCTTCTTTCTCTTTGTTATCGGAGGACATTTCCTTTGGCCCTATAGTCTTCAAAGGGATCCGAAATATCTTTTCTCAGATTCCACAGAAATAAGGCTAGCAAAGAGATCCACGAAATACAGGTGTAACTCTGTGAGATGAATTAACAGAACACTAAGCAGTTTCTCAGAAAGCTTCTTTCCAGATTTCATCTGAGGATATTTCCTTTTTCACCATAGCTCTCTATGGGCTTCCAAATATCAATTTGCCAATTCCACAAGAAGTGTCTTAGCGAAAGGCTTCTTGAGGGGAAAGCTGTAACTCTGTGAGATGATTTCACAGAACACAAAGAAGTTTCTCAGAAAGCTTCTTTCTCTTTGTTATCGGAGGATATTTTCTTTGGCCCATAGTCTTCAAAGGGATCCGAAATATCTGTTCTCAGATTCCACAGAAATAAGGCTAACAAACATATCCACGAAATACAGATGTAACTCTGTGAGATGAATTAACAGAACACTAAGCAGTTTCTCAGAAAGCTTCTTTTCAGATTTCATCTGAGGATATTTCCTTTTTCACCATAGCCCTCTATGGGCTTCCAAATATCACTTTGCCAATTCCACGAGAACTGTCTTAGCGAAAGGCTTCTTGAAGGGAAAGCTGTAACTCTGTGAGATGATTTCACAGAACACAAAGAAGTTTCTCAGAAAGCTTCTTTCTCTTTGTTATCGGAGGATATTTCCTTTGGCCCTATAGTCTTCAAAGGGATCCGAAATATCTGTTCTCAGATTCCACAGAAATAAGGCTAGCAAAGAGATCCACTAAATACAGATGTGACTCTGTGAGTGGAAGTCACACATCACAGAGCAGTTTCTCAGATAGCTTCTTTCCAGATTTCATCTGAGGATATTTCCTTTTTCACCATAGCCCTCTATGGGCTTCCAAATATCACGTTGACAATTCCACAAGAACTGTGTTAGCGAAAGGCTTTTTGAGGGGAAAGCTGTAACTCTGTGAGATGATTTCACAGAACACAAAGAAGTTTCTCAGAAAGCTTCTTTCTCTTTGTTATCGGAGGATATTTCCTTTGGCCCTATAGTCTTCAAAGGGTTCCGAAATATCTGTTCTCAGATTCCAGAGAAATAAGGCTAGCAAAGAGATCCACGAAATACAGATGTAACTCTGAGAGATGAATTAACAAAACACTAAGCAGTTTCTCAGAAAGCTTCTTTCCAGATTTCATCTGAGGATATTTCCTTTTTCACCATAGCCCTCTAAGGTCTTCCAAATATCACTTTGCCAATTCCACAAGAAGTGTCTTAGCGAAAGGCTTCTTGAGGGGAAAGCTGTAACTCTGTGAGATGATTTCACAGAACACAAAGAAGTTTCTCAGAAAGCTTCTTTCTCTTTGTTATCGGAGGATATTTCCTTTGGCCCTACAGTCTTCAAAGGGATCCGAAATATCTTTTCTCAGATTCCACAGAAATAAGGCTAGCAAAGAGATCCACGAAATACAGGTGTAACTCTGTGAGATGAATTAACAGAACACTAAGCAGTTTCTCAGAAAGATTCTTTCCATTTTTCATCTGAGGATATTTCCTTTTTCACCATAGCCCTCTATAGCTTCCAAATATCATTTTGCCAATTCCACAAGAACTGTCTTAGCGAAAGGCTTCTTGAGGGGGAAGCTGTAACTCAGTGAGATGATTTCACAGAACACAAAGAAGTTTCTCAGAAAGCTTCTTTCTCTTTGTTATCGGAGGATATTTCCTTTGGCCCTATAGTCTTCAAATGGATCCGAAATATCTGTTCTCAGATACCACAGAAATAAGGCTAGCAAAGAGATCCACGAAAAACAGATGTAACTCTGTGAGTGGAAGTCACACATCACTCAGCAGTTTCTCAGAAAGCTTCTTTCCAGATTTCATCTGAGGATATTTCCTTTTTCACCATAGCCCTCTATGGGCTTCCAAATATCACTTTGCCAATTCCACGAGAACTGTCTTAGCGAAAGGCTTCTTGAGGGGAAAGCTGTAACTCTGTGAGATGATTTCACAGAACACAAAGAAGTTTCTCAGAAAGCTTCTTTCTCTTTGTTATCGGAGGATATTTCCTTTGGCCCCATAGTCTTCAAAGGTATCCGAAATATCTTTTCTCAGATTCCACAGAAATAAGGCTAGCAAAAGATCCACGAAATACAGGTGTAACTCTGTGAGATGAATTAACAGAACACTAAGCAGTTTCTCAGAAAGCTTCTTTCCAGATTTCATCTGAGGATATTTCCTTTTTCACCATAGCCCTCTATGGGCTTCCAAATATCACTTTGCCAATTCCACAAGAAGTGTCTTAGCGAAAGGCTTCTTGAGGGGAAAGCTGTAACTCTGTGAGATGATTTCACAGAACACAAAGAAGTTTCTCAGAAAGCTTCTTTCTCTTTGTTATCGGAGGATATTTCCTTTGGCCCATAGTCTTCAAAGGAATCCGAAATATCTGTTCTCAGATTCCACAGAAATAAGTCTAACAAAGAGATCCACGAAATACAGATGTAACTCGGTGAGATGAATTAACAGAACGCGAAGCAGTTTCTCAGAAAGCTTCCTTCCAGATTTCACCTGAGGATATTTCCTTTTTCACCATATCCCTCTAGGGGTTCCAAATATCACTTTGCCAATTCCACAAGAACTGTCTTAGCGAAAGGCCTCTTGAGGGGAAAGCTGTAACTCTGTGAGTTGATTTCACAGAACACAAAGAAGTTTCTCAGAAAGCTTCTTTCTCTTTGTTAGCGCAGGATATTTCCTTTGGCCCTATAGTCTTCAAAGGGATCCGAAATATCTGTTCTCAGATTCCACAGAAATAAGGCTAGCAAAGAGATCCACGAAATACAGATGTAACTCTCTGAGATGAATTAACAGAACACTTAGCAGTTTCTCAGAAAGCTTCTTTCCAGATTTCATTTGAGGATATTTCCTTTTTCACCATAGCCTCTATGGGCTTCCAAATATCACTTTGCCAATTCCACAAGAACTCTCTTAGCGAAAGGCTTCTTGAGGGGAAAGCTGTAACTCTGTGAGATGATTTCACAGAACACAAAGAAGTTTCTCAGAAAGCTTCTTTCTCTTTGTTATCGGAGGATATTTCCTTTGGCCCTATAGTCTTCAAAGGGATCCGAAATATCTGTTCTCAGATTCCACAGAAATAAGGCTAGCAAAGAGATCCACGAAATACAGGTGTAACTCTGTGAGATGAATTAACAGAACACTAAGCAGTTTCTCAGAAACTTCTTTCCAGATTTCATCTAAGGATATTTCCTTTTTCAAAATAGCCCTCTAGGGACTACCAAATTTCACTTTGCCAATTCCACAAGAACTGTCTTAGCGAAAGGCTTCTTGAGGGGAAAGCTGTAACTCTGTGAGATGATATCACAGAACACAAAGAAGTTTCTCAGAAAGCTTCTTTCTCTTTGTTATCGGAGGATATTTCCTTTGGCCCTATAGTCTTCAAAGGGATCCGAAATATCTGTTCTCAGATTCCACAGAAATAAGGCTAACAATGAGATTCACGAAATACAGATGAAACTCTGTGAGATGAATTAACAGAACACTAAGCAGTTTCTCAGAAAGCTTCTTTCCAGATTTCATCTGAGGATATTTCCTTTTTCACCATAGCCCTCTATGGGCTTGCAAATATCACTTTGCCAATTCCACAAGAACTGTCTTAGCGAAAGGCTTCTTGAGGGGAAAGCTGTAACTCTGTGAGATGATTTCACAGAACACAAAGAAGTTTCTCAGAAAGCTTCTTTCTCTTTGTTATCGGAGGATATTTCCTTTGGCCCTATAGTCTTCAAAGGGATCCGAAATATCTGTTCTCAGATTCCACAGAAATAAGGCTACCAAAGAGATCCACGAAATACAGATGTAACTCTGTGAGATAAATTAACAGAACACTTAGCAGTTTCTCAGAAAGCTTCTTTCCAGATTTCATTTGAGGATATTTCCTTTTTCACCATAGCCCTCTATGCTCTTCCAAATATCACTTTGCCAATTCCACAAGAACTGTCTTAGCGAAAAGCTTCCCGAGGGGAAAGCTGTAACTCTGTGAGATGATTTCACAGAACACAAAGAATTTTCTCAGAAAGCTTCTTTCTCTTTGTTATCGGAGGATATTTCCTTTGGCCCTATAGTCTTCAAAGGGATCCGAAATATCTTTTCTCAGATTCCACCGAAATAAGCCTAACAAAGAGATCCACGAAATACAGATGTAACTCTGTGAGATGAATTAACAGAACACTAAGCAGTTTCTCAGAAAGCTTCTTTCCAGATTTCATCTGATGATATTTCCTTTTTCACCATAGCCCTCTATGGGCTTCCAAATATCACTTTGCCAATTCCACAAGAACTGTCTTAGCGAAAGGCTTCTTGAGGGGAAAGCTGTAACTCTGTGAGATGATTTCACAGAACACAAAGAAGTTTCTCAGAAAGCTTCTTTCTCTTTGTTATCGGAGGATATTTCCTTTGGCCCTATAATCTTCAAATGGATGCGAAATATCTTTTCTCAGATTCCACAGAAATAAGGCTAGCAAAGAGATCCACGAAATACAGGTGTAACCCTGTGAGATGAATTAACAGAACACTAAGCAGTTTCTCAGAAAGCTTCTTTCCAGATTTCATCTGAGGATATTTCCTTTTTCACCATAGCCCTCTATGGGCTTCCAAATATCACTTTGCCAATTCCACAAGAACTGTCTTAGCGAAAGGCTTCTTGAGGGGAAAGCTGTAACTCAGTGAGATGATTTCACAGAACACAAAGAAGTTTCTCAGAAAGCTTCTTTCTCTTTGTTATCAGAGGATATTTCCTTTGGCCCTATAGTCTTCAAAGGGATCCGAATTATCTGTTCTCAGATTCCACAGAAATAAGGCTAACAAAGAGATCCACGAAATACAGATGTAACTCGGTGAGATGAATTAACAGAACACAAGGCAGTTTCTCAGAAAGCTTCTTTCCAGATTTCATCTGAGGATATTTCCTTTTTCACCATAGCCCTCTAGGGGTTCCAAATATCACTTTGCCAATTCCACAAGAACTGCCTTAGCGAAAGGCTTCTTGATGGGAAAGCTGTAACTCTGTGAGATGATTTCACAGAACAGAAAGAAGTTTCTCAGAAAGCTTCTTTCTCTTTGTTATCGGAGGATATTTCCTTTGGCCCTATAGTCTTCAAAGGGATCCGAAATATCTGTTCTCAGATTCCACAGAAATAAGTCTAGCAAAGAGATCCACGAAATACAGGTGTAACTCTGTGAGATGAATTAACAGAACACTAAGCAGTTTCTCAGAAAGCTTCTTTCCAGATTTCATCTGAGGATATTTCCTTTTTCACCATAGCCCTCTATGGGCTTCCAAATATCACTTTGCCAATTCCACAAGAACTGTCTTAGCGAAAGGTTTCTTGAGGGGAAAGTTGTAACCCTGTGAGATGATTTCACAGAACACAAAGAAGTTTCTCAGAAAGCTGCTTTCTCTTTGTTATCGGAGGATATTTCCTTTGGCCCTATAGTCTTCAAAGGGATCCGAAATATCTGTTCTCAGAATCCACAGAAATAAGGCTAGCAAAGAGATCCACGAAATACAGATGTAACTCTGTGAGATGAATTAACAGAACACTTAGCAGTTTCTCAGAAAGCTTCTTTCCAGATTTCATTTGAGGATATTTCCTTTTTCACCATAGCCCTCTATGGGCTTCCAAATATCACATTGCCAATTCCACAAGAACTGTCTTAGCGAAAGGCTTCTTGAGGTAAAGCTGTAACTCTGTGAGATGATTTCACAGAACACAAAGAAGTTTCTCAGAAAGCTTCTTTCTCTTTGTTATCAGAGGATATTTCCTTTGGCCCTATAGTCTTCAAATGGATCCGAAATATCTTTTCTCAGATTTCACAGAAATAAGGCTAGCAAAGAGATCCACGAAATACAGGTGTAACCCTGTGAGATGAATTAACAGAACACTAAGCAGTTTCTCAGAAAGCTTCTTTCCAGATTTCATCTGAGGATATTTCCTTTTTCACCATAGCCCTCTATGGGCTTCCAAATATCACTTTGCCAATTCCACAAGAACTGTCTTAGCGAAAGGCTTCTTGAGGGGAAAGCTGTAACTCTGTGAGATGATTTCACAGAACAGAAAGAAGTTTCTCAGAAAGCTTCTTTCTCTTTGTTATCGGAAGATATTTCCTTTGGCCCTATAGTCTTCAAAGGGATCCGAAATATCTGTTCTCAGATTCCACAGAAATAAGGCTAGCAAAGAGATCCACTAAATACAGATGTGACTCTGTGAGTGGAAGTCACACATCACAGAGCAGTTTCTCAGATAGCTTCTTTCCAGATTTCATCTGAGGATATTTCCTTTTTCACCATAGCCCTCTATGGGCTTCCAAATATCACGTTGACAATTCCACAAGAACTGTGTTAGCGAAAGGCTTTTTGAGGAGAAAGCTGTAACTCTGTGAGATGATTTCACAGAACACAAAGAAGTTTCTCAGAAAGCTTCTTTCTCTTTGTTATCGGAGGATATTTCCTTTGGCCCTATAGTCTTCAAAGGGTTCCGAAATATCTGTTCTCAGATTCCAGAGAAATAAGGCTAGCAAAGAGATCCACGAAATACAGATGTAACTCTGAGAGATGAATTAACAAAACACTAAGCAGTTTCTCAGAAAGCTTCTTTCCAGATTTCATCTGAGGATATTTCCTTTTTCACCATAGCCCTCTAAGGGCTTCCAAATATCACTTTGCCAATTCCACAAGAAGTGTCTTAGCGAAAGGCTTCTTGAGGGGAAAGCTGTAACTCTGTGAGATGATTTCACAGAACACAAAGAAGTTTCTCAGAAAGCTTCTTTCTCTTTGTTATCGGAGGATATTTCCTTTGGCCCTACAGTCTTCAAAGGGATCCGAAATATCTTTTCTCAGATTCCACAGAAATAAGGCTAGCAAAGAGATCCACGAAATACAGGTGTAACTCTGTGAGATGAATTAACAGAACACTAAGCAGTTTCTCAGAAAGATTCTTTCCATTTTTCATCTGAGGATATTTCCTTTTTCAACATAGCCCTCTATAGCTTCCAAATATCATTTTGCCAATTCCACAAGAATGTCTTAGCGAAAGGCTTCTTGAGGGGGAAGCTGTAACTCAGTGAGATGATTTCACAGAACACAAAGAAGTTTCTCAGAAAGTTTCTTTCTCTTTGTTATCGGAGGATATTTCCTTTGGCCCTATAGTCTTCAAATGGATCCGAAATATCTGTTCTCAGATACCACAGAAATAAGGCTAGCAAAGAGATCCACGAAAAACAGATGTAACTCTGTGAGTGGAAGTCACACATCACTCAGCAGTTTCTCAGAAAGCTTCTTTCCAGATTTCATCTGAGGATATTTCCTTTTTCACCATAGCCCTCTATGGGCTTCCAAATATCACTTTGCCAATTCCACGAGAACTGTCTTAGCGAAAGGCTTCTTGAGGGGAAAGCTGTAACTCTGTGAGATGATTTCACAGAACAAAGAGAAGTTTCTCAGAAAGCTTCTTTCTCTTTGTTATCGGAGGATATTTCCTTTGGCCCCATAGTCTTCAAAGGTATCCGAAATATCTTTTCTCAGATTCCACAGAAATAAGGCTAGCAAAGAGATCCACGAAATACAGGTGTAACTCTGTGAGATGAATTAACAGAACACTAAGCAGTTTCTCAGAAAGCTTCTTTCCAGATTTCATCTGAGGATATTTCCTTTTTCACCATAGCCCTCTATGGGCTTCCAAATATCACTTTGCCAATTCCACAAGAAGTGTCTTAGCGAAAGGCTTCTTGAGGGGAAAGCTGTAACTCTGTGAGATGATTTCACAGAACACAAAGAAGTTTCTCAGAAAGCTTCTTTCTCTTTGTTATCGGAGGATATTTCCTTTGGCCCATAGTCTTCAAAGGAATCCGAAATATCTGTTCTCAGATTCCACAGAAATAAGTCTAACAAAGAGATCCACGAAATACAGATGTAACTCGGTGAGATGAATTAACAGAACGCGAAGCAGTTTCTCAGAAAGCTTCCTTCCAGATTTCACCTGAGGATATTTCCTTTTTCACCATATCCCTCTAGGGGTTCCAAATATCACTTTGCCAATTCCACAAGAACTGTCTTAGCGAAAGGCCTCTTGAGGGGAAAGCTGTAACTCTGTGAGTTGATTTCACAGAACACAAAGAAGTTTCTCAGAAAGCTTCTTTCTCTTTGTTAGCGCAGGATATTTCCTTTGGCCCTATAGTCTTCAAAGGGATCCGAAATATCTGTTCTCAGATTCCACAGAAATAAGGCTAGCAAAGAGATCCACGAAATACAGATGTAACTCTCTGAGATGAATTAACAGAACACTTAGCAGTTTCTCAGAAAGCTTCTTTCCAGATTTCATTTGAGGATATTTCCTTTTTCACCATAGCCTCTATGGGCTTCCAAATATCACTTTGCCAATTCCACAAGAACTCTCTTAGCGAAAGGCTTCTTGAGGGGAAAGCTGTAACTCTGTGAGATGATTTCACAGAACACAAAGAAGTTTCTCAGAAAGCTTCTTTCTCTTTGTTATCGGAGGATATTTCCTTTGGCCCTATAGTCTTCAAAGGGATCCGAAATATCTGTTCTCAGATTCCACAGAAATAAGGCTAGCAAAGAGATCCACGAAATACAGGTGTAACTCTGTGAGATGAATTAACAGAACACTAAGCAGTTTCTCAGAAACTTCTTTCCAGATTTCATCTAAGGATATTTCCTTTTTCAAAATAGCCCTCTAGGGACTACCAAATTTCACTTTGCCAATTCCACAAGAACTGTCTTAGCGAAAGGCTTCTTGAGGGGAAAGCTGTATCTCTGTGAGATGATTTCACAGAACACAAAGAAGTTTCTCAGGAAGCTTCTTTCTCTTTGTTATCGGAGGATATTTCCTTTGGCCCTATAGTCTTCAAAGGGATCCGAAATATCTGTTCTCAGATTCCACAGAAATAAGCCTAACAAAGAGATCCACGAAATACAGATGTAACTCTGTGAGATGAATTAACAGAACACTAAGCAGTTTCTCAGAAAGCTTCTTTCCAGATTTCATCTGAGGATATTTCCTTTTTCACCATAGCCCTCTATGGACTTTCAAATATCACTTTGCCAATTCCACAAGAACTGTCTTAGCGAAAGTCTTCTTGAGGGGAAAGCTGTAACTCTGTGAGATGATTTCAAAGAACAGAAAGAAGTTTCTCAGAAAGCTTCTTTCTCTTTGTTATCGGAAGATATTTCCTTTGGCCCTATAGTCTTCAAAGGGATCCGAAATATCAGTTCTCAGATTCCACAGAAATAAGGCTAACAAGCAGATGCACGAAATACAGATGTAACTCTGTGAGATGAATTAACAGAACACTAAGCAGTTTCTCAGAAAGCTTCTTTCCAGATTTCATCTGAGGATATTTCCTTTTTCACCATAGCCCTCTATGGGCTTCCAAATATCACTTTTCCAATTCCACGAGAACTGTCTTAGCGAAAGGCTTCTTGAGGGGAAAGCTGTAACTCTGTGAGATGATTTCACAGAACACAAAGAAGTTTCTCAGAAAGCTTCTTTCTCTTTGTTATCGGAGGATATTTCCTTTGGCCCTATAGTCTTCAAAGGGATCCGAAATATCTATTCTCAGATTCCACAGAAATAAGGCTAGCAAAGAGATCCACGAAATACAGGTGTAACTCTGTGCGATGAATTAACAGAACACTTAGCAGTTTCTCAGAAAGCTTCTTTCCAGATTTCATCTGAGGATATTTCCTTTTTCACCATAGCCCTCTATGGGCTTAAAAATATCACTTTGCCAATTCCACAAGAACTCTCTTAGCGAAAGGCTTCTTGAGGGGTAATCTGTAACTCTGTGAGATGATTTCACAGAACACAAAGAAGTTTCTCAGAAAGCTTCTTTCTCTTTGTTATCAGAGGATATTTCCTTTGGCCCTATAGTCTTCAAAGGGATCCGAAATATCTGTTCTCAGATTCCAGAGAAATAAGGCTAAAAAAGAGATCCACGAAAAACAGATGTAACTCTGTGAGTGGAAGTCACACATCACAGAGCAGTTTCTCAGAAAGCTTCTTTCCAGATTTCATCTGAGGATATTTCCTTTTTCACCATAGCCCTCTATGGGCTTCCAAATATCACTTTGCCAATTCCACAAGAACTGTGTTAGCGAAAGGCTTTTTGAGGGGAAAGCTGTAACTCTGTGAGATGATTTCACAGAACACAAAGAAGTTTCTCAGAAAGCTTCTTTCTCTTTGTTATTGGAGGATATTTCCTTTGGCCCTATAGTCTTCAAACGGTTCCGAAATATCTGTTCTCAGATTCCACAGAAATAAGGCTAGCAAAGAGATCCAAGAAATACAGATGTAACTCTGTGAGATGAATTAACAAAACACTAAGCAGTTTCTCAGAAAGCTTCTTTCCAGATTTCATCTGAGGATGTTTCCTTTTTCACCATAGCCCTCTATGGGCTTCCAAATATCACTTTGCCAATTCCACAAGAAGTGTCTTAGCGAAAGGCTTCTTGAGGGGAAAGCTGTAACTCAGTGAGATGATTTCACAGAACACAAAGAAGTTTCTCAGAAAGCTTCTTTCTCTTTGTTATCGGAGGATATTTCCTTTGGCCGTATAGTCTTCAAAGGGATCCGAAATATCTGTTCTCAGATTCCACAGAAATAAGGCTAGCAAAGAGATCCACGAAATACAGGTGTAACCCTGTGAGATGAATTAAGAGAACACTAAGCAGTTTCTCAGAAAGCTTCTTTCCAGATTTCATCTGAGGATATTTCCTTTTTCACCATAGCCCTCTATGGGCTTCCAAATATCACTTTGCCAATTCCACAAGAACTGTCTTAGCGAAAGGCTTCTTGAGGGGAAAGCTGTAACTCAGTGAGATGATTTCACAGAACACAAAGAAGTTTCTCAGAAAGCTTCTTTCTCTTTGTTATCGGAGGATATTTCCTTTGGCCCATAGTCTTCAAAGGAATCCGAAATATCTGTTCTCAGATTCCACAGAAATAAGTCTAACAAAGAGATCCACGAAATACAGATGTAACTCGGTGAGATGAATTAACAGAACGCGAAGCAGTTTCTCAGAAAGCTTCCTTCCAGATTTCACCTGAGGATATTTCCTTTTTCACCATAGCCCTCTAGGGGTTCCAAATATCACTTTGCCAATTCCACAAGAACTGTCTTAGCGAAAGGCCTCTTGAGGGGAAAGCTGTAACTCTGTGAGTTGATTTCACAGAACACAAAGAAGTTTCTCAGAAAGCTTCTTTCTCTTTGTTAGCGCAGGATATTTCCTTTGGCCCTATAGTCTTCAAAGGGATCCGAAATATCTGTTCTCAGATTCCACAGAAATAAGGCTAGCAAAGAGATCCACGAAATACAGATGTAACTCTCTGAGATGAATTAACAGAACACTTAGCAGTTTCTCAGAAAGCTTCTTTCCAGATTTCATTTGAGGATATTTCCTTTTTCACCATAGCCTCTATGGGCTTCCAAATATCACTTTGCCAATTCCACAAGAACTCTCTTAGCGAAAGGCTTCTTGAGGGGAAAGCTGTAACTCTGTGAGATGATTTCACAGAACACAAAGAAGTTTCTCAGAAAGCTTCTTTCTCTTTGTTATCGGAGGATATTTCCTTTGGCCCTATAGTCTTCAAAGGGATCCGAAATATCTGTTCTCAGATTCCACAGAAATAAGGCTAGCAAAGAGATCCACGAAATACAGGTGTAACTCTGTGAGATGAATTAACAGAACACTAAGCAGTTTCTCAGAAACTTCTTTCCAGATTTCATCTAAGGATATTTCCTTTTTCAAAATAGCCCTCTAGGGACTACCAAATTTCACTTTGCCAATTCCACAAGAACTGTCTTAGCGAAAGGCTTCTTGAGGGGAAAGCTGTATCTCTGTGAGATGATTTCACAGAACACAAAGAAGTTTCTCAGGAAGCTTCTTTCTCTTTGTTATCGGAGGATATTTCCTTTGGCCCTATAGTCTTCAAAGGGATCCGAAATATCTGTTCTCAGATTCCACAGAAATAAGCCTAACAAAGAGATCCACGAAATACAGATGTAACTCTGTGAGATGAATTAACAGAACACTAAGCAGTTTCTCAGAAAGCTTCTTTCCAGATTTCATCTAAGGATATTTCCTTTTTCACCATAGCCCTCTATGGGCTTTCAAATATCACTTTGCCAATTCCACAAGAACTGTCTTAGCGAAAGTCTTCTTGAGGGGAAAGCTGTAACTCTGTGAGATGATTTCAAAGAACAGAAAGAAGTTTCTCAGAAAGCTTCTTTCTCTTTGTTATCGGAAGATATTTCCTTTGGCCCTATAGTCTTCAAAGGGATCCGAAATATCAGTTCTCAGATTCCACAGAAATAAGGCTAACAAGCAGATGCACGAAATACAGATGTAACTCTGTGAGATGAATTAACAGAACACTAAGCAGTTTCTCAGAAAGCTTCTTTCCAGATTTCATCTGAGGATATTTCCTTTTTCACCATAGCCCTCTATGGGCTTCCAAATATCACTTTTCCAATTCCACGAGAACTGTCTTAGCGAAAGGCTTCTTGAGGGGAAAGCTGTAACTCTGTGAGATGATTTCACAGAACACAAAGAAGTTTCTCAGAAAGCTTCTTTCTCTTTGTTATCGGAGGATATTTCCTTTGGCCCTATAGTCTTCAAAGGGATCCGAAATATCTATTCTCAGATTCCACAGAAATAAGGCTAGCAAAGAGATCCACGAAATACAGGTGTAACTCTGTGCGATGAATTAACAGAACACTTAGCAGTTTCTCAGAAAGCTTCTTTCCAGATTTCATCTGAGGATATTTCCTTTTTCACCGTAGCCCTCTATGGGCTTAAAAATATCACTTTGCCAATTCCACAAGAAGTGTCTTAGCGAAAGGCTTCTTGAGGGGTAATCTGTAACTCTGTGAGATGATTTCACAGAACACAAAGAAGTTTCTCAGAAAGCTTCTTTCTCTTTGTTATCAGAGGATATTTCCTTTGGCCCTATAGTCTTCAAAGGGATCCGAAATATCTGTTCTCAGATTCCAGAGAAATAAGGCTAAAAAAGAGATCCACGAAAAACAGATGTAACTCTGTGAGTGGAAGTCACACATCACAGAGCAGTTTCTCAGAAAGCTTCTTTCCAGATTTCATCTGAGGATATTTCCTTTTTCACCATAGCCCTCTATGGGCTTCCAAATATCACTTTGCCAATTCCACAAGAACTGTGTTAGCGAAAGGCTTTTTGAGGGGAAAGCTGTAACTCTGTGAGATGATTTCACAGAACACAAAGAAGTTTCTCAGAAAGCTTCTTTCTCTTTGTTATTGGAGGATATTTCCTTTGGCCCTATAGTCTTCAAACGGTTCCGAAATATCTGTTCTCAGATTCCACAGAAATAAGGCTAGCAAAGAGATCCAAGAAATACAGATGTAACTCTGTGAGATGAATTAACAAAACACTAAGCAGTTTCTCAGAGAGCTTCTTTCCAGATTTCATCTGAGGATATTTCCTTTTTCACCATAGCCCTCTATGGGCTTCCAAATATCACTTTGCCAATTCCACAAGAAGTGTCTTAGCGAAAGGCTTCTTGAGGGGAAAGCTGTAACTCTGTGAGATGATTTCACAGAACACAAAGAAGTTTCTCAGAAAGCTTCTTTCTCTTTGTTATCGGAGGATATTTCCTTTGGCCGTATAGTCTTCAAAGGGATCCGAAATATCTGTTCTCAGATTCCACAGAAATAAGGCTAGCAAAGAGATCCACGAAATACAGATGTAACTCTGTGGGATGAATTAACAGAACACTAAGCAGTTTCTCAGAAACCTCTTTCCAGATTTCATCTAAGGATATTTCCTTTTTCAAAATAGCCCTCTATGGGCTTCCAAATATCACTTTGCCAATTCCACAAGAACTGTCTTAGCGAAAGGCTTCTTGAGGGGAAAGCTGTAACTCTGTGAGATGATTTCACAGAACACAAAGAAGTTTCTCAGAAAGCTTCTTTCTCTTTGTTATCGGAGGATATTTCCTTTGGCCCTATAGTCTTCAAATGGATCCGAAATATCTTTTCTCAGATTCCACAGAAATAAGGCTAGCAAAGAGATCCACGAAATACAGGTGTAACCCTGTGAGATGAATTAAGAGAACACTAAGCAGTTTCTCAGAAAGCTTCTTTCCAGATTTCATCTGAGGATATTTCCTTTTTCACCATAGCCCTCTAGGGGTTCCAAATATCACTTTGCCAATTCCACAAGAACTGTCTTAGCGAAAGGCTTCTTGAGGGGAAAGCTGTAACTCTGTGAGATGATTTCACAGAACAGAAAGAAGTTTCTCAGAAAGCTTCTTTCTCTTTGTTATCGGAGGATATTTCCTTTGGCCCTATAGTCTTCAAAGGGATCCGAAATATCTGTTCTCAGATTCCACAGAAATAAGTCTAGCAAAGAGATCCACGAAATACAGGTGTAACTCTGTGAGATGAATTAACAGAACACTAAGCAGTTTCTCAGAAAGCTTCTTTCCAGATTTCATCTGAGGATATTTCCTTTTTCACCATAGCCCTCTATGGGCTTCCAAATATCACTTTGCCAATTCCACAAGAACTGTCTTAGCGAAAGGCTTCTTGAGGGGAAAGCTGTAACTCTGTGAGATGATTTCACAGAACAGAAAGAAGTTTCTCAGAAAGCTTCTTTCTCTTTGTTATCGGAAGATATTTCCTTTGGCCCTATAGTCTTCAAAGGGATCCGAAATATCTGTTCTCAGATTCCACAGAAATAAGGCTAACAAACATGTCCACGAAATACAGATGTAACTCTGGGAGATGAATTAACAGAACACTAAGCAGTTTCTCAGAAAGCTTCTTTTCAGATTTCATCTGAGGATATTTCCTTTTTCACCATAGCCCTCTATGGGCTTCCAAATATCACTTTACCAATTCCACAAGAACTGTCTTAGCGAAAGGCTTCTTGAAGGGTAAGCTGTAACTCTGTGAGATGATTTCACAGAACACAAAGAAGTTTCTCAGAAAGCTTCTTTCTCTTTGTTATCGGAGGTTATTTCCTTTGGCCCTATAGTCTTCAAAGGGATCCGAAATATCTGTTCTCAGATTCCACAGAAATAAGGCTAGCAAAGAGATCCACGAAATACAGATGTAACTCTGTGAGATAAATTAACAGAACACTTAGCAGTTTCTCAGAAAGCTTCTTTCCAGATTTCATTTGAGGATATTTCCTTTTTCACCTTAGCCCTCTATGCTCTTCCAAATATCACTTCGCCAATTCCACAAGAACTGTCTTAGCGAAAAGCTTCTTGAGGGGAAAGCTGTAACTCTGTGAGATGATTTCACAGAACACGAAGTTTCTCAGAAAGCTTCTTTCTCTTTGTTATCGGAGGATATTTCCTTTGGCCCTATAGTCTTCAAAGGGATCCGAAATATCTTTTCTCAGATTCCACAGAAATAAGCCTAACAAAGAGATCCACGAAATACAGATGTAACTCTGTGAGATGAATTAACAGAACACTAAGCAGTTTCTCAGAAAGCTTCTTTCCAGATTTCATCTGATGATATTTCCTTTTTCACCATAGCCCTCTATGGGCTTCCAAATATCACGTTGCCAATTCCACGAGAACTGTCTTAGCGAAAGGCTTCTTGAGGGGAAAGTTGTAACCCTGTGAGATGATTTCACAGAACACAAAGAAGTTTCTCAGAAAGCTGCTTTCTCTTTGTTATCGGAGGATATTTCCTTTGACCCTATAGTCTTCAAAGGGATCCGAAATATCTGTTCTCAGAATCCACAGAAATAAGGCTAGCAAAGAGATCCACGAAATACAGATGTAACTCTGTGAGATGAATTAACAGAACACTTAGCAGTTTCTCAGAAAGCTTCTTTCCAGATTTCATTTGAGGATATTTCCTTTTTCACCATAGCCCTCTATGGGCTTCCAAATATCACATTGCCAATTCCACAAGAACTGTCTTAGCGAAAGGCTTCTTGAGGTAAAGCTGTAACTCTGTGAGATGATTTCACAGAACACAAAGAAGTTTCTCAGAAAGCTTCTTTCTCTTTGTTATCAGAGGATATTTCCTTTGGCCCTATAGTCTTCAAATGGATCCGAAATATCTTTTCTCAGATTTCACAGAAATAAGGCTAGCAAAGAGATCCACGAAATACAGGTGTAACCCTGTGAGATTAATTAACAGAACACTAAGCAGTTTCTCAGAAAGCTTCTTTCCAGATTTCATCTGAGGATATTTCCTTTTTCACCATAGCCCTCTATGGGCTTCCAAATATCACTTTGCCAATTCCACAAGAACTGTCTTAGCGAAAGGCTTCTTGAGGGGAAAGCTGTAACTCTGTGAGATGATTTCACAGAACAGAAAGAAGTTTCTCAGAAAGCTTCTTTCTCTTTGTTATCGGAAGATATTTCCTTTGGCCCTATAGTCTTCAAAGGGATCCGAAATATCTGTTCTCAGATTCCACAGAAATAAGGCTAACAAACATATCCACGAAATACAGATGTAACTCTGTGAGATGAATTAACAGAACACTAAGCAGTGTCTCAGAAAGCTTCTTTTCAGATTTCATCTGAGGATATTTCCTTTTTCACCATAGCCCTCTAAATGCTTCCAAATATCACTTTGCCAATTCCACAAGAACTGTCTTAGCGAAAGGCTTCTTGAAGGGAAAGCTGTAACTCTGTGAGATGATTTCACAGAACACAAAGAAGTTTCTCAGAAAGCTTCTTTCTCTTTGTTATCGGAGGATATTTCCTTTGGCCCTATAGTCTTCAAAGGGATCCGAAATATCTGTTCACAGATTCCACAGAAATAAGGCTAGCAAAGAGATCCACGAAAAACAGATGTAACTCTGTGAGTGGAAGTCACACATCACAGAGCAGTTTCTCAGAAAGCTTCTTTCCAGATTTCATCTGAGGATATTTCCTTTTTCACCATAGCCCTCTATGGGCTTCCAAATATCACTTTGCCAATTCCACAAGAACTGTCTTAGCGAAAGGCTTCTTGAGGGGAAAGCTGTAACTCTGTGAGATGATTTCACAGAACACAAAGAAGTTTCTCAGAAAGCTTCTTTCTCTTTGTTATCGGAGGATATTTCCTTTGGCCCTATAGTCTTCAAAGGGATCCGAAATATCTGTTCTCAGATTCCACAGAAATAAGGCTAACAAAGAGATTCACGAAATACAGATGTAACTCTGTGAGATGAATTAACAGAACACTAAGCAGTTTCTCATAAAGCTTCTTTCCAGATTTCATCTGAGGATATTTCCTTTTTCACCGTAGCCCTCTATGGGCTTGCAAATATCACTTTGCCAATTCCACAAGAACTGCCTTAGCGAAAGGCTTCTTGAGGGGAAAGCTGTAACTCTGTGAGATGATTTCACAGAACACAAAGAAGTTTGTCAGAAAGCTTCTTTCTCTTTGTTATCGGAGGATATTTCCTTTGGCCCTATAGTCTTCAAAGGGATCCGAAATATCTGTTCTCAGATTCCACAGAAATAAGGCTAGCAAAGAGATCCACGAAATACAGATGTAACTCTGTGAGATAAATTAACAGAACACTTAGCAGTTTCTCAGAAAGCTTCTTTCCAGACTTCATTTGAGGATATTTCCTTTTTCACCATAGCCCTCTATGCTCTTCCAAATATCACTTTGCCAATTCCACAAGAACTGTCTTAGCGAAAAGCTTCTTGAGGGGAAAGCTGTAACTCTGTGAGATGATTTCACAGAACACAAAGAAGTTTCTCAGAAAGCTTCTTTCTCTTTGTTATCGGAGGATATTTCCTTTGGCCCTATAGTCTTCAAAGGGATCCGAAATATCTTTTCTCAGATTCCACAGAAATAAGCCTAACAAAGAAATCCACGAAATACAGATGTAACTCTGTGAGATGAATTAACAGAACACTAAGCAGTTTCTCAGAAAGCTTCTTTCCATATTTCATCGGAGGATATTTCCTTTTTCAACATAGCCCTCTATGGGCTTCCAAATATCACGTTGCCAATTCCACGAGAACTGTCTTAGCGAAAGGCTTCTTGAGGGGAAAGTTGTAACCCTGTGAGATGATTTCACAGAACACAAAGAAGTTTCTCAGAAAGCTGCTTTCTCTTTGTTATCGGAGGATATTTCCTTTGGCCCTATAGTCTTCAAAGGGATCCGAAATATCTGTTCTCAGAATCCACAGAAATAAGGCTAGCAAAGAGATCCACGAAATACAGATGTAACTCTGTGAGATGAATTAACAGAACACTTAGTAGTTTCTCAGAAAGCTTCTTTCCAGATTTCATTTGAGGATATTTCCTTTTTCACCATAGCCCTCTATGGGCTTCCAAATATCACATTGCCAATTCCACAAGAACTGTCTTAGCGAAAGGATTCTTGAGGTAAAGCTGTAACTCTGTGAGATGATTTCACAGAACACAAAGAAGTTTCTCAGAAAGCTTCTTTCTCTTTGTTATCAGAGGATATTTCCTTTGGCCCTATAGTCTTCAAATGGATCCGAAATATCTTTTCTCAGATTCCACAGAAATAAGGCTAGCAAAGAGATCCACGAAATACAGGTGTAACCCTGTGAGATGAATTAACAGAACACTAAGCAGTTTCTCAGAAAGCTTCTTTCCAGATTTCATCTGAGGATATTTCCTTTTTCACCATAGCCCTCTATGGGCTTCCAAATATCACTTTGCCAATTCCACAAGAACTGTCTTAGCGAAAGGCTTCTTGAGGGGAAAGCTGTAACTCTGTGAGATGATTTCACAGAACACAAAGAAGTTTCTCAGAAAGCTTCTTTCTCTTTGTTATCGGAAGATATTTCCTTTGGCCCTATAGTCTTCAAAGGGATCGGAAATATCTGTTCTCAGATTCCACAGAAATAAGGCTAACAAACATATCCACGAAATACAGATGTAACTCTGTGAGATGAATTAACAGAACACTAAGCAGTTTCTCAGAAAGCTTCTTTTCAGATTTCATCTGAGGATATTTCCTTTTTCACCATAGCCCTCTAAGGGCTTCCCAATATCACTTTGCCAATTCCACAAGAACTGTCTTAGCGAAAGGCTTCTTGAAGGGAAAGCTGTAACTCTGTGAGATGATTTCACAGAACACAAAGAAGTTTCTCAGAAAGCTTCTTTCTCTTTGTTATCGGAGGATATTTCCTTTGGCCCTATAGTCTTCAAAGGGATCCGAAATATCTGTTCACAGATTCCACAGAAATAAGGCTAGCAAAGAGATCCACGAAAAACAGATGTAACTCTGTGAGTGGAAGTCACACATCACAGAGCAGTTTCTCAGAAAGCTTCTTTCCAGATTTCATCTGAGGATATTTCCTTTTTCAACATAGCCCTCTATGGGCTTCCAAATATCACTTTGCCAATTCCACAAGAACTGTCTTAGCGAAAGGCTTCTTGAGGGGAAAGCTGTAACTCTGTGAGATGATTTCACAGAACACAAAGAAGTTTCTCAGAAAGCTTCTTTCTCTTTGTTATCGGAGGATATTTCCTTTGGCCCTATAGTCTTCAAAGGGATCCGAAATATCTGTTCTCAGATTCCACAGAAATAAGGCTAACAAAGAGATTCACGAAATACAGATGTAACTCTGTGAGATGAATTAACAGAACACTAAGCAGTTTCTCAGAAAGCTTCTTTCCAGATTTCATTTGAGGATATTTCCTTTTTCACCATAGCCCTCTATGCTCTTCCAAATATCACTTTGCCAATTCCACAAGAACTGTCTTAGCGAAAAGCTTCTTGAGGGGAAAGCTGTAACTCTGTGAGATGATTTCACAGAACACAAAGAAGTTTCTCAGAAAGCTTCTTTCTCTTTGTTATCGGAGGACATTTCCTTTGGCCCTATAGTCTTCAAAGGGATCCGAAATATCTGTTCTCAGATTCCACAGAAATAAGGCTAGCAAAGAGATCCACGAAAAACAGGTGTAACTCTGTGAGATGAATTAACAGAACACTAAGCAGTTTCTCAGAAAGCTTCTTTCCAGATTTCATCTGAGGATATTTCCTTTTTCACCATAGCTCTCTATGGGCTTCCAAATATCAATTTGCCAATTCCACAAGAAGTGTCTTAGCGAAAGGCTTCTTGAGGGGAAAGCTGTAACTCTGTGAGATGATTTCACAGAACACAAAGAAGTTTCTCAGAAAGCATCTTTCTCTTTGTTATCGGAGGATATTTCCTTTGGCCCTATAGTCTTCAAAGGGATCCGAAATATCTGTTCTCAGATTCCACAGAAATAAGGCTAACAAACATATCCACGAAATACAGATGTAACTCTGTGAGATGAATTAACAGAACACTGAGCAGTTTCTCAGAAAGCTTCTTTTCAGATTTCATCTGAGGATATTTCCTTTTTCACCATAGCCCTCTATGGGCTTCCAAATATCACTTTGCCAATTCCACGAGAACTGTCTTAGCGAAAGGCTTCTTGAAGGGAAAGCTGTAACTCTGTGAGATGATTTCACAGAACACAAAGAAGTTTCTCAGAAAGCTTCTTTCTCTTTGTTATCGGAGGATATTTCCTTTGGCCCTGTAGTCTTCAAAGGGATCCGAAATATCTGTTCTCAGATTCCACAGAAATAAGGCTAGCAAAGAGATCCACTAAATACAGATGTAACTCTGTGAGATGAATTAACAGAACACTTAGCAGTTTCTCAGAAAGCTTCTTTCCAGATTTCATTTGAGGATATTTCCTTTTTTACCTTAGGCCTCTATGGGCTTCCAAATATCACTTTGCCAATTCCACAAGAACTCTTTTAGCGAAAGGCTTCTAGACGGGAAAGCTGTAACTCTGTGAGATGATTTCACAGAACACAAAGAAGTTTCTCAGAAAGCTTCATTCTCTTTGTTATCGGAGGATATTTCCTTTGGCCCTATTGTCTTCAAAGGGATCCGAAATATCCGTTCTCAGATACCACAGAAATAAGGCTAGCAAAGAGATCCACGAAAAACAGATGTGACTCTGTGAGTGGAAGTCACACATCACAGAGCAGTTTCTCAGATAGCTTCTTTCCAGATTTCATCTGAGGATATTTCCTTTTTCACCATAGCCCTCTATGGGCTTCCAAATATCACGTTGACAATTCCACAAGAACTGTGTTAGCGAAAGGCTTTTTGAGGGGAAAGCTGTAACTCTGTGAGATGATTTCACAGAACACAAAGAAGTTTCTCAGAAAGCTTCTTTCTCTTTGTTATCGGAGGATATTTCCTTTGGCCCTATAGTCTTCAAAGGGATCCGAAATATCTGTTCTCAGATTCCACAGAAATAAGGCTAGCAAAGAGATCCACGAAATACAGATGTAACTCTCTGAGATGAATTAACAGAACACTTAGCAGTTTCTCAGAAAGCTTCTTTCCAGATTTCATTTGAGGATATTTCCTTTTTCACCATAGCCTCTATGGGCTTCCAAATATCACTTTGCCAATTCCACAAGAACTCTCTTAGCGAAAGGCTTCTTGAGGGGAAAGCTGTAACTCTGTGAGATGATTTCACAGAACACAAAGAAGTTTCTCAGAAAGCTTCTTTCTCTTTGCTATCAGAGGATATTTCCTTTGGCCCTATAGTCTTCAAAGGGATACGAAATATCTTTTCTCAGATTCCACAGAAATAAGGCTAGCAAAGAGATCCACGAAATACAGGTGTAACTCTGTGAGATGAATTAACAGAACACTAAGCAGTTTCTCAGAAAGATTCTTTCCATTTTTCATCTGAGGATATTTCCTTTTTCACCATAGCCCTCTATAGCTTCCAAATATCATTTTGCCAATTCCACAAGAACTGTCTTAGCGAAAGGCTTCTTGAGGGGGAAGCTGTAACTCAGTGAGATGATTTCACAGAACACAAAGAAGTTTCTCAGAAATCTTCTTTCTCTTTGTTATCGGAGGATATTTCCTTTGGCCCTATAGTCTTCAAATGGATCCGAAATATCTGTTCTCAGATACCACAGAAATAAGGCTAGCAAAGAGATCCACGAAAAACAGATGTAACTCTGTGAGTGGAAGTCACACATCACTCAGCAGTTTCTCAGAAACCTTCTTTCCAGATTTCATCTGAGTATATTTCCTTTTTCACCATAGCCCTCTATGGGCTTCCAAATATCACTTTGCCAATTCCACGAGAACTGTCTTAGCGAAAGGCTTCTTGAGGGGAAAGCTGTAACTCTGTGAGATGATTTCACAGAACACAAAGAAGTTTCTCAGAAAGCTTCTTTCTCTTTGTTATCGGAGGATATTTCCTTTGGCCCCATAGTCTTCAAAGGGATCCGAAATATCTGTTCTCAGATTCCACAGAAATAAGGCTAGCAAAGAGATCCACGAAATACAGGTGTAACTCTGTGAGATGAATTAACAGAACACTAAGCAGTTTTTCAGAAAGCTTCTTTCCAGATTTCATCTGAGGATATTTCCTTTTTCACCATAGCCCTCTATGGGCTTCCAAATATCACTTTGCCAATTCCACAAGAAGTGTCTTAGCGAAAGGCTTCTTGAGGGGAAAGCTGTAACTCTGTGAGATGCTTTCACAGAACACAAAGAAGTTTCTCAGAAAGCTTCTTTCTCTTTGTTATCGGAGGATATTTCCTTTGGCCCATAGTCTTCAAAGGAATCCGAAATATCTGTTCTCAGATTCCACAGAAATAAGTCTAACAAAGAGATCCATGAAATACAGATGTAACTCGGTGAGATGAATTAACAGAACGCGAAGCAGTTTCTCAGAAAGCTTTCTTCCAGATTTCACCTGAGGATATTTCCTTTTTCACCATAGCCCTCTAGGGGTTCCAAATATCACTTTGCCAATTCCACAAGCACTGTCTTAGCGAAAGGCCTCTTGAGGAGAAAGCTGTTCTCTGTGAGTTGATTTCACAGAACACAAAGAAGTTTCTCAGAAAGCTTCTTTCTCTTTGTTAGCGCAGGATATTTCCTTTGGCCCTATAGTCTTCAAAGGGATCCGAAATATCTGTTCTCAGATTCCACAGAAATAAGGCTAGCAAAGAGATCCACGAAATACAGATGTAACTCTCTGAGATGAATTAACAGAACACTTAGCAGTTTCTCAGAAAGCTTCTTTCCAGATTTCATTTGAGGATATTTCCTTTTTCACCATAGCCTCTATGGGCTTCCAAATATCACTTTGCCAATTCCACAAGAACTCTCTTAGCGAAAGGCTTCTTGAGGGGAAAGCTGTAACTCTGTGAGATGATTTCACAGAACACAAAGAAGTTTCTCAGAAAGCTTCTTTCTCTTTGTTATCGGAAGATATTTCCTTTGGCCCTATAGTCTTCAAAGGGATCGGAAATATCTGTTCTCAGATTCCACAGAAATAAGGCTAACAAACATATCCACGAAATACAGATGTAACTCTGTGAGATGAATTAACAGAACACTAAGCAGTTTCTCAGAAAGCTTCTTTTCAGATTTCATCTGAGGATATTTCCTTTTTCACCATAGCCCTCTAAGGGCTTCCCAATATCACTTTGCCAATTCCACAAGAACTGTCTTAGCGAAAGGCTTCTTGAAGGGAAAGCTGTAACTCTGTGAGATGATTTCACAGAACACAAAGAAGTTTCTCAGAAAGCTTCTTTCTCTTTGTTATCGGAGGATATTTCCTTTGGCCCTATAGTCTTCAAAGGGATCCGAAATATCTGTTCACAGATTCCACAGAAATAAGGCTAGCAAAGAGATCCACGAAAAACAGATGTAACTCTGTGAGTGGAAGTCACACATCACAGAGCAGTTTCTCAGAAAGCTTCTTTCCAGATTTCATCTGAGGATATTTCCTTTTTCAACATAGCCCTCTATGGGCTTCCAAATATCACTTTGCCAATTCCACAAGAACTGTCTTAGCGAAAGGCTTCTTGAGGGGAAAGCTGTAACTCTGTGAGATGATTTCACAGAACACAAAGAAGTTTCTCAGAAAGCTTCTTTCTCTTTGTTATCGGAGGATATTTCCTTTGGCCCTATAGTCTTCAAAGGGATCCGAAATATCTGTTCTCAGATTCCACAGAAATAAGGCTAACAAAGAGATTCACGAAATACAGATGTAACTCTGTGAGATGAATTAACAGAACACTAAGCAGTTTCTCAGAAAGCTTCTTTCCAGATTTCATTTGAGGATATTTCCTTTTTCACCATAGCCCTCTATGCTCTTCCAAATATCACTTTGCCAATTCCACAAGAACTGTCTTAGCGAAAAGCTTCTTGAGGGGAAAGCTGTAACTCTGTGAGATGATTTCACAGAACACAAAGAAGTTTCTCAGAAAGCTTCTTTCTCTTTGTTATCGGAGGACATTTCCTTTGGCCCTATAGTCTTCAAAGGGATCCGAAATATCTGTTCTCAGATTCCACAGAAATAAGGCTAGCAAAGAGATCCACGAAATACAGGTGTAACTCTGTGAGATGAATTAACAGAACACTAAGCAGTTTCTCAGAAAGCTTCTTTCCAGATTTCATCTGAGGATATTTCCTTTTTCACCATAGCTCTCTATGGGCTTCCAAATATCAATTTGCCAATTCCACAAGAAGTGTCTTAGCGAAAGGCTTCTTGAGGGGAAAGCTGTAACTCTGTGAGATGATTTCACAGAACACAAAGAAGTTTCTCAGAAAGCTTCTTTCTCTTTGTTATCGGAGGATATTTCCTTTGGCCCTATAGTCTTCAAAGGGATCCGAAATATCTGTTCTCAGATTCCACAGAAATAAGGCTAACAAACATTTCCACGAAATACAGATGTAACTCTGTGAGATGAATTAACAGAACACTAAGCAGTTTCTCAGAAAGCTTCTTTTCAGATTTCATCTGAGGATATTTCCTTTTTCACCATAGCCCTCTATGGGCTTCCAAATATCACTTTGCCAATTCCACGAGAACTGTCTTAGCGAAAGGCTTCTTGAAGGGAAAGCTGTAACTCTGTGAGATGATTTCACAGAACACAAAGAAGTTTCTCAGAAAGCTTCTTTCTCTTTGTTATCGGAGGATATTTCCTTTGGCCCTATAGTCTTCAAAGGGATCCGAAATATCTGTTCTCAGATTCCACAGAAATAAGGCTAGCAAAGAGATCCACTAAATACAGATGTAATTCTGTGAGATGAATTAACAGAACACTGAGCAGTTTCTCAGAAAGCTTCTTTCCAGATTTCATTTGAGGATATTTCCTTTTTTACCTTAGGCCTCTATGGGCTTCCAAATATCACTTTGCCAATTCCACAAGAACTCTTTTAGCGAAAGGCTTCTAGACGGGAAAGCTGTAACTCTGTGAGATGATTTCACAGAACACAAAGAAGTTTCTCAGAAAGCTTCATTCTCTTTGTTATCGGAGGATATTTCCTTTGGCCCTATTGTCTTCAAAGGGATCCGAAATATCTGTTCTCAGATACCACAGAAATAAGGCTAGCAAAGAGATCCACGAAAAACAGATGTGACTCTGTGAGTGGAAGTCACACATCACAGAGCAGTTTCTCAGATAGCTTCTGTCCAGATTTCATCTGAGGATATTTCCTTTTTCACCATAGCCCTCTATGGGCTTCCAAATATCACGTTGACAATTCCACAAGAACTGTGTTAGCGAAAGGCTTTTTGAGGGGAAAGCTGTAACTCTGTGAGATGATTTCACAGAACACAAAGAAGTTTCTCAGAAAGCTTCTTTCTCTTTGTTATCGGAGGATATTTCCTTTGGCCCTATAGTCTTCAAAGGGATCCGAAATATCTGTTCTCAGATTCCACAGAAATAAGGCTAGCAAAGAGATCCACGAAATACAGATGTAACTCTCTGAGATGAATTAACAGAACACTTAGCAGTTTCTCAGAAAGCTTCTTTCCAGATTTCATTTGAGGATATTTCCTTTTTCACCATAGCCTCTATGGGCTTCCAAATATCACTTTGCCAATTCCACAAGAACTCTCTTAGCGAAAGGCTTCTTGAGGGGAAAGCTGTAACTCTGTGAGATGATTTCACAGAACACAAAGAAGTTTCTCAGAAAGCTTCTTTCTCTTTGCTATCAGAGGATATTTCCTTTGGCCCTATAGTCTTCAAAGGGATCCGAAATATCTGTTCTCAGATTCCACAGAAATAAGGCTAGCAAAGAGATCCACGAAATACAGGTGTAACTCTGTGAGATGAATTAACAGAACACTAAGCAGTTTCTCAGAAAGATTCTTTCCATTTTTCATCTGAGGATATTTCCTTTTTCACCATAGCCCTCTATAGCTTCCAAATATCATTTTGCCAATTCCACAAGAACTGTCTTAGCGAAAGGCTTCTTGAGGGGGAAGCTGTAACTCAGTGAGATGATTTCACAGAACACAAAGAAGTTTCTCAGAAATCTTCTTTCTCTTTGTTATCGGAGGATATTTCCTTTGGCCCTATAGTCTTCAAATGGATCCGAAATATCTGTTCTCAGATACCACAGAAATAAGGCTAGCAAAGAGATCCACGAAAAACAGATGTAACTCTGTGAGTGGAAGTCACACATCACTCAGCAGTTTCTCAGAAAGCTTCTTTCCAGATTTCATCTGAGGATATTTCCTTTTTCACCATAGCCCTCTATGGGCTTCCAAATATCACTTTGCCAATTCCACGAGAACTGTCTTAGCGAAAGGCTTCTTGAGGGGAAAGCTGTAACTCTGTGAGATGATTTCACAGAACACAAAGAAGTTTCTCAGAAAGCTTCTTTCTCTTTGTTATCGGAGGATATTTCCTTTGGCCCATAGTCTTCAAAGGAATCCGAAATATCTGTTCTCAGATTCCACAGAAATAAGTCTAACAAAGAGATCCACGAAATACAGATGTAACTCGGTGAGATGAATTAACAGAACGCGAAGCAGTTTCTCAGAAAGCTTTCTTCCAGATTTCACCTGAGGATATTTCCTTTTTCACCATAGCCCTCTAGGGGTTCCAAATATCACTTTGCCAATTCCACAAGAACTGTCTTAGCGAAAGGCCTCTTGAGGAGAAAGCTGTTCTCTGTGAGTTGATTTCACAGAACACAAAGAAGTTTCTCAGAAAGCTTCTTTCTCTTTGTTAGCGCAGGATATTTCCTTTGGCCCTATAGTCTTCAAAGGGATCCGAAATATCTGTTCTCAGATTCCACAGAAATAAGGCTAGCAAAGAGATCCACGAAATACAGATGTAACTCTCTGAGATGAATTAACAGAACACTTAGCAGTTTCTCAGAAAGCTTCTTTCCAGATTTCATTTGAGGATATTTCCTTTTTCACCATAGCCTCTATGGGCTTCCAAATATCACTTTGCCAATTCCACAAGAACTCTCTTAGCGAAAGGCTTCTTGAGGGGAAAGCTGTAACTCTGTGAGATGATTTCACAGAACACAAAGAAGTTTCTCAGAAAGCTTCTTTCTCTTTGTTATCGGAGGATATTTCCTTTGGCCCTATAGTCTTCAAAGGGATCCGAAATATCTGTTCTCAGATTCCACAGAAATAAGGCTAGCAAAGAGATCCACGAAATACAGGTGTAACTCTGTGAGATGAATTAACAGAACACTAAGCAGTTTCTCAGAAAGATTCTTTCCATTTTTCATCTGAGGATATTTCCTTTTTCACCATAGCCCTCTATAGCTTCCAAATATCATTTTGCCAATTCCACAAGAACTGTCTTAGCGAAAGGCTTCTTGAGGGGGAAGCTGTAACTCAGTGAGATGATTTCACAGAACACAAAGAAGTTTCTCAGAAATCTTCTTTCTCTTTGTTATCGGAGGATATTTCCTTTGGCCCTATAGTCTTCAAATGGATCCGAAATATCTGTTCTCAGATACCACAGAAATAAGGCTAGCAAAGAGATCCACGAAAAACAGATGTAACTCTGTGAGTGGAAGTCACACATCACTCAGCAGTTTCTCAGAAACCTTCTTTCCAGATTTCATCTGAGTATATTTCCTTTTTCACCATAGCCCTCTATGGGCTTCCAAATATCACTTTGCCAATTCCACGAGAACTGTCTTAGCGAAAGGCTTCTTGAGGGGAAAGCTGTAACTCTGTGAGATGATTTCACAGAACACAAAGAAGTTTCTCAGAAAGCTTCTTTTTCTTTGTTATCGGAGGATATTTCCTTTGGCCCTATAGTCTTCAAAGGGATCCGAAATATCTGTTCTCAGATTCCACAGAAATAAGGCTAGCAAAGAGATCCACGAAAAACAGATGTAACTCTGTGAGTGGAAGTCACACATCACAGAGCAGTTTCTCAGAAAGCTTCTTTCCAGATTTCATCTGAGGATATTTCCTTTTTCAACATAGCCCTCTATGGGCTTCCAAATATCACTTTGCCAATTCCACAAGAACTGTCTTAGCGAAAGGCTTCTTGAGGGGAAAGCTGTAACTCTGTGAGATGATTTCACAGAACACAAAGAAGTTTCTCAGAAAGCTTCTTTCTCTTTGTTATCGGAGGATATTTCCTTTGGCCCTATAGTCTTCAAAGGGATCCGAAATATCTGTTCTCAGATTCCACAGAAATAAGGCTAACAAAGAGATTCACGAAATACAGATGTAACTCTGTGAGATGAATTAACAGAACACTAAGCAGTTTCTCAGAAAGCTTCTTTCCAGATTTCATCTGAGGATATTTCCTTTTTCACCATAGCCCTCTATGGGCTTCCAAATATCACTTTGCCAATTCCACAAGAACTGTCTTAGCGAAAGGCTTCTTGAGGGGAAAGCTGTAACTCTGTGAGATGATTTCACAGAACACAAAGAAGTTTCTCAGAAAGCTTCTTTCTCTTTGTTATCGGAGGATATTTCCTTTGGCCCTATAGTCTTCAAAGGGATCCGAAATATCTGTTCTCAGATTCCACAGAAATAAGGCTAGCAAAGAGATCCACGAAATACAGATGTAACTCTGTGAGATGAATTAACAGAACACTTAGCAGTTTCTCAGAAAGCTTCTTTCCAGATTTCATTTGAGGATATTTCCTTTTTCACCATAGCCCTCTATGGGCTTCCAAATATCACTTTGCCAATTCCACAAGAACTGTCTTAGCGAAAGGCTTCTTGAGGGGAAAGCTGTAACTCTGTGAGATGATTTCACAGAACACAAAGAAGTTTCTCAGAAAGCTTCTTTCTCTTTGTTATCGGAGGATATTTCCTTTGGCCCTATAGTCTTCAAAGGGATCCGAAATATCTGTTCTCAGATTCCACAGAAATAAGGCTAGCAAAGAGATCCACGAAATACAGGTGTAACTCTGTGAGATGAATTAACAGAACACTAAGCAGTTTCTCAGAAAGCTTCTTTCCAGATTTCATCTGAGGATATTTCCTTTTTCACCATAGCCCTCTATGGGCTTCGAAATATCACTTTGCCAATTCCACAAGAAGTGTCTTAGCGAAAGGCTTCTTGAGGGGAAAGCTGTAACTCTGTGAGATGATTTCACAGAACACAAAGAAGTTTCTCAGAAAGCTTCTTTCTCTTTGTTATCGGAGGATATTTCCTTTGGCCCATAGTCTTCAAAGGGATCCGAAATATCTGTTCTCAGATTCCACAGAAATAAGGCTAACAAAGAGATCCACGAAATACAGATGTAACTCGGTGAGATGAATTAAAAGAACACGAAGCAGTTTCTCATAAAGCTTCTTTCCAGATTTCATCTGAGGATATTTCCTTTTTCACCATAGCCCTCTAGGGGTTCTAAATATCACTTTGCCAATTCCACAAGAAGTGTCTTAGCGAAAGGCTTCTTGAGGGGAAAGCTGTAACTCTGTGAGATGATTTCACAGAACACAAAGAAGTTTCTCAGAAAGCTTCTTTCTCTTTGTTATCGGACGATATTTCCTTTGGCCCTACAGTCTTCAAAGGGATCCGAAATATCTGTTCTCAGATTCCACAGAAATAAGGCTAGCAAAGAGATCCACGAAATACAGGTTTAACTCTGTGAGATGAATTAACAGAACACTAAGCAGTTTCTCAGAAAGATTCTTTCCAGTTTTCATCTGAGGATATTTCCTTTTTCACCATAGCCCTCTATAGCTTCCAAATATCATTTTGCCAATTCCACAAGAACTGTCTTAGCGAAAGGCTTCTTGAGGGGGAAGCTGTAACTCAGTGAGATGATTTCACAGAACACAAAGAAGTTTCTCAGAAAGCTTCTTTCTCTTTGTTATCGGAGGATATTTCCTTTGGCCCTATAGTCTTCAAAGGGATCCGAAATATCTGTTCTCAGATACCACAGAAATAAGGCTAGCAAAGAGATCCACGAAAAACAGATGTATCTCTGTGAGTGGAAGTCACACATCACTCAGCAGTTTCTCAGAAAGCTTCTTTCCAGATTTCATCTGAGGATATTTCCTTTTTCACCATAGCCCTCTATGGGCTTCCAAATATCACTTTGCCAATTCCACGAGAACTGTCTTAGCGAAAGGCTTCTTGAGGGAAAGCTGTAACTCTGTGAGATGATTTCACAGAACACAAAGAAGTTTCTCAGAAAGCTTCTTTCTCTTTGTTATCGGAGGATATTTCCTTTGGCCCTATAGTCTTCAAAGGGATCCGAAATATCTTTTCTCAGATTCCACAGAAATAAGGCTAGCAAAGAGATCCACGAAATACAGGTGTAACTCTGTGAGATGAATTAACAGAACACTAAGCAGTTTCTCAGAAAGCTTCTTTCCAGATTTCATCTGAGGATATTTCCTTTTTCACCATAGCCCTCTATGGGCTTCCAAATATCACTTTGCCAATTCCACAAGAAGTGTCTTAGCGAAAGGCTTCTTGAGGGGAAAGCTGTAACTCTGTGAGATGATTTCACAGAACACAAAGAAGTTTCTCAGAAAGCTTCTTTCTCTTTGTTATCGGAGGATATTTCCTTTGGCCCTATAGTCTTCAAAGGGATCCGAAATATCTGTTCTCAGATTCCACAGAAATAAGGCTAACAAAGAGATCCACGAAATACAGATGTAACTCGGTGAGATGAATTAACAGAACACTAAGCAGTTTCTCAGAACGCTTCTTTCCAGATTTCATCTGAGGATATTTCCTTTTTCACCATAGCCGTCTAGGGGTTCCAAATATCACTTTGCCAATTCCACAAGAACTGTCTTAGCGAAAGGCCTCTTGAGGGGAAAGCTGTAACTCTGTGAGATGATTTCACAGAACACAAAGAAGTTTCTCAGAAAGCTTCTTTCTCTTTGTTATCGGAGGATATTTCCTTTGGCACTATTGTCTTCAAAGGGATCCAAAATATCTGTTCTCAGATTCCACAGAAATAAGGCTAGCAAAGAGATCCACGAAAAACAGATGTAACTCTGTGAGTGGAAGTCACACATCACAGAGCAGTTTCTCAGAAAGCTTCTTTCCAGATTTCATCTGAGGATATTTCCTTTTTCACCATAGCCCTCTATGGGCTTCCAAATATCACTTTGACAAATCCACAAGAACTGTGTTAGCGAAAGGCTTTTTGAGGGGAAAGCTGTAACTCTGTGAGATGATTTCACAGAACACAAAGAAGTTTCTCAGAAAGCTTCTTTCTCTTTGTTATCGGAGGATATTTCCTTTGGCCCTATAGTCTTCAAAGGGTTCCGAAATATCTGTTCTCAGATTCCACAGAAATAAGGCTAGCAAAGAGATCCACGAAATACAGATGTAACTCTGAGAGATGAATTAACAAAACACTAAGCAGTTTCTCAGAAATCTTCTTTCCAGATTTCATCTGAGGATATTTCCTTTTTCACCATAGCCCTCTAAGGGCTTCCAAATATCACTTTGCCAATTCCACAAGAACTGTCTTAGCGAAAGGCTTCTTGAGGGGAAAGCTGTAACTCTGTGAGATGATTTCACAGAACACAAAGAAGTTTCTCAGAGCTTCTTTCTCTTTGTTATCGGAGGATATTTTCTTTGGCCGTATAGTCTTCAAAGGGATCCGAAATATCTGTTCTCAGATTCCACAGAAATAAGGCTAGCAAAGAGATCCACGAAATACAGATGTAACTCTGTGAGATGAATTAACAGAACACTAAGCAGTTTCTCAGAAAGCTTCTTTCCAGATTTCATCTGAGGATATTTCCTTTTTCACCATAGCCCTCTATGGCCTTCCAAATATCACTTTGCCAATTCCACGAGAACTGTCTTAGCGAAAGGCTTCTTGAGGGGAAAGCTGTAACTCTGTGAGATGATTTCACAGAACACAAAGAAGTTTCTCAGAAAGCTTCTTTCTCTTTGTTATCGGAGGATATTTCCTTTGGCCCTATAGTCTTCAAAGGGATCCGAAATATCTGTTCTCAGATTCCACAGAAATAAGGCTAGCAAAGAGATCCACGAAATACAGATGTAACTCTCTGAGATGAATTAACAGAACATTTAGCAGTTTCTCAGAAAGCTTCTTTCCAGATTTCATTTGAGGATATTTGCTTTTTCACCATAGCCTCTATGGGCTTCCAAATATCACTTTGCCAATTCCACAAGAACTCTCTTAGCGAAAGGCTTCTTGAGGGGAAAGCTGTAACTCTGTGAGATGATTTCACAGAACACAAAGAAGTTTCTCAGAAAGCTTCTTTCTCTTTGCTATCAGAGGATATTTCCTTTGGCCCTATAGTCTTCAAAGGGATACGAAATATCTTTTCTCAGATTCCACAGAAATAAGGCTAGCAAAGAGATCCACGAAATACAGGTGTAACTCTGTGAGATGAATTAACAGAACACTAAGCAGTTTCTCAGAAAGATTCTTTCCATTTTTCATCTGAGGATATTTCCTTTTTCACCATAGCCCTCTATAGCTTCCAAATATCATTTTGCCAATTCCACAAGAACTGTCTTAGCGAAAGGCTTCTTGAGGGGGAAGCTGTAACTCAGTGAGATGATTTCACAGAACACAAAGAAGTTTCTCAGAAATCTTCTTTCTCTTTGTTATCGGAGGATATTTCCTTTGGCCCTATAGTCTTCAAATGGATCCGAAATATCTGTTCTCAGATACCACAGAAATAAGGCTAGCAAAGAGATCCACGAAAAACAGATGTAACTCTGTGAGTGGAAGTCACACATCACTCAGCAGTTTCTCAGAAAGCTTCTTTCCAGATTTCATCTGAGGATATTTCCTTTTTCACCATAGCCCTCTATAGGCTTCCAAATATCACTTTGCCAATTCCACGAGAACTGTCTTAGCGAAAGGCTTCTTGAGGGGAAAGCTGTAACTCTGTGAGATGATTTCACAGAACACAAAGAAGTTTCTCAGAAAGCTTCTTTCTCTTTGTTATCGGAGGATATTTCCTTTGGCCCCATAGTCTTCAAAGGGATCCGAAATATCTTTTCTCAGATTCCACAGAAATAAGGCTAGCAAAGAGATCCACGAAATACAGGTGTAACTCTGTGAGATGAATTAACAGAACACTAAGCAGTTTCTCAGAAAGCTTCTTTCCAGATTTCATCTGAGGATATTTCCTTTTTCACTATAGCCCTCTATGGGCTTCCAAATATCACTTTGCCAATTCCACAAGAAGTGTCTTAGCGAAAGGCTTCTTGAGGGGAAAGCTGTAACTCTGTGAGATGATTTCACAGAACACAAAGAAGTTTCTCAGAAAGCTTCTTTCTCTTTGTTATCGGAGGATATTTCCTTTGGCCCATAGTCTTCAAAGGAATCCGAAATATCTGTTCTCAGATTCCACAGAAATAAGTCTAACAAAGAGATCCACGAAATACAGATGTAACTCGGTGAGATGAATTAACAGAACGCAAAGCAGTTTCTCAGAAAGCTTCCTTCCAGATTTCACCTGAGGATATTTCCTTTTTCACCATAGCCCTCTAGGGGTTCCAAATATCACTTTGCCAATTCCACAAGAACTGTCTTAGCGAAAGGCCTCTTGAGGGGAAAGCTGTAACTCTGTGAGTTGATTTCACAGAACACAAAGAAGTTTCTCAGAAAGCTTCTTTCTCTTTGTTAGCGCAGGATATTTCCTTTGGCCCTATAGTCTTCAAAGGGATCCGAAATATCTGTTCTCAGATTCCACAGAAATAAGGCTAGCAAAGAGATGCACGAAATACAGGTGTAACTCTGTGAGATGAATTAACAGAACACTAAGCAGTTTCTCAGAAAGCTTCTTTCCAGATTTCATATGAGGATATTTCCTTTTTCACCATAGCCCTCTATGGGCTTCGAAATATCACTTTGCCAATTCCACAAGAAGTGTCTTAGCGAAAGGCTTCTTGAGGGGAAAGCTGTAACTCTGTGAGATGATTTCACAGAACACAAAGAAGTTTCTCAGAAAGCTTCTTTCTCTTTGTTATCGGAGGATATTTCCTTTGGCCCATAGTCTTCAAAGGGATCCGAAATATCTGTTCTCAGATTCCACAGAAATAAGGCTAACAAAGAGATCCACGAAATACAGATGTAACTCGGTGAGATGAATTAAAAGAACACGAAGCAGTTTCTCATAAAGCTTCTTTCCAGATTTCATCTGAGGATATTTCCTTTTTCACCATAGCCCTCTAGGGGTTCTAAATATCACTTTGCCAATTCCACAAGAACAATCTTAGCGAAAGGCCTCTGGAGGGGAAAGCTGTAACTCTGTGAGATGATTTCACAGAACACAAAGAAGTTTCTCAGAAAGCTTCTTTCTCTTTGTTATCGGAGGATATTTCCTTTGGCACTATTGTCTTCAAAGGGATCCGAAATATCTGTTCTCAGATTCCACAGAAATAAGGCTAGCAAAGAGATCCACGAAAAACAGATGTAACTCTGTGAGTGGAAGTCACACATCACAGAGCAGTTTCTCAGATAGCTTCTTTCCAGATTTCATCTGAGGATATTTCCTTTTTCACCATAGCCCTCTATGGGCTTCCAAATATCACTTTGCCAATTCAACAAGAACTGTGTTAGCGAAAGGCTTTTTGAGGGGAAAGCTGTAACTCTGTGAGATGATTTCACAGAACACAAAGAAGTTTCTCAGAAAGCTTCTTTCTCTTTGTTATCGGAGGATATTTCCTTTGGCCCTATAGTCTTCAAAGGGTTCCGAAATATCTGTTCTCAGATTCCAGAGAAATAAGGCTAGCAAAGAGATCCACGAAATACAGATGTAACTCTGAGAGATGAATTAACAAAACACTAAGCAGTTTCTCAGAAAGCTTCTTTCCAGATTTCATCTGAGGATATTTCCTTTTTCACCATAGCCCTCTAAGGGCTTCCAAATATCACTTTGCCAATTCCACAAGAAGTGTCTTAGCGAAAGGCTTCTTGAGGGGAAAGCTGTAACTCTGTGAGATGATTTCACAGAACACAAAGAAGTTTCTCAGAAAGCTTCTTTCTCTTTGTTATCTGACGATATTTCCTTTGGCCCTACAGTCTTCAAAGGGATCCGAAATATCTGTTCTCAGATTCCACAGAAATAAGGCTAGCAAAGAGATCCACGAAATACAGGTTTAACTCTGTGAGATGAATTAACAGAACACTAAGCAGTTTCTCAGAAAGATTCTTTCCAGTTTTCATCTGAGGATATTTGCTTTTTCACCATAGCCCTCTATAGCTTCCAAATATCATTTTGCCAATTCCACAAGAACTGTCTTAGCGAAAGGCTTCTTGAGGGGGAAGCTGTAACTCAGTGAGATGATTTCACAGAACACAAAGAAGTTTCTCAGAAAGCTTCTTTCTCTTTGTTATCGGAGGATATTTCCTTTGGCCCTATAGTCTTCAAAGGGATCCGAAATATCTGTTCTCAGATACCACAGAAATAAGGCTAGCAAAGAGATCCACGAAAAACAGATGTATCTCTGTGAGTGGAAGTCACACATCACTCAGCAGTTTCTCAGAAAGCTTCTTTCCAGATTTCATCTGAGGATATTTCCTTTTTCACCATAGCCCTCTATGGGCTTCCAAATATCACTTTGCCAATTCCACGAGAACTGTCTTAGCGAAAGGCTTCTTGAGGGGAAAGCTGTAACTCTGTGAGATGATTTCACAGAACACAAAGAAGTTTCTCAGAAAGCTTCTTTCTCTTTGTTATCGGAGGATATTTCCTTTGGCCCTATAGTCTTCAAAGGGATCCGAAATATCTTTTCTCAGATTCCACAGAAATAAGGCTAGCAAAGAGATCCACGAAATACAGGTGTAACTCTGTGAGATGAATTAACAGAACACTAAGCAGTTTCTCAGAAAGCTTCTTTCCAGATTTCATCTGGGGATATTTCCTTTTTCACCATAGCCCTCTATGGGCTTCCAAATATCACTTTGCCAATTCCACAAGAAGTGTCTTAGCGAAAGGCTTCTTGAGGGGAAAGCTGTAACTCTGTGAGATGATTTCACAGAACACAAAGAAGTTTCTCAGAAAGCTTCTTTCTCTTTGTTATCGGAGGATATTTCCTTTGGCCCTATAGTCTTCAAAGGGATCCGAAATATCTGTTCTCAGATTCCACAGAAATAAGGCTAACAAAGAGATCCACGAAATACAGATGTAACTCGGTGAGATGAATTAACAGAACACTAAGCAGTTTCTCAGAACGCTTCTTTCCAGATTTCATCTGAGGATATTTCCTTTTTCACCATAGCCGTCTAGGGGTTCCAAATATCACTTTGCCAATTCCACAAGAACTGTCTTAGCGAAAGGCCTCTTGAGGGGAAAGCTGTAACTCTGTGAGATGATTTCACAGAACACAAAGAAGTTTCTCAGAAAGCTTCTTTCTCTTTTTTATCGGAGGATATTTCCTTTGGCACTATTGTCTTCAAAGGGATCCAAAATATCTGTTCTCAGATTCCACAGAAATAAGGCTAGCAAAGAGATCCACGAAAAACAGATGTAACTCTGTGAGTGGAAGTCACACATCACAGAGCAGTTTCTCAGAAAGCTTCTTTCCAGATTTCATCTGAGGATATTTCCTTTTTCACCATAGCCCTCTATGGGCTTCCAAATATCACTTTGACAAATCCACAAGAACTGTCTTAGCGAAAGGCTTTTTGAGGGGAAAGCTGTAACTCTGTGAGACGATTTCACAGAACACAAAGAAGTTTCTCAGAAAGCTTCTTTCTCTTTGTTATCGGAGGATATTTCCTTTGGCCCTATAGTCTTCAAAGGGTTCCGAAATATCTGTTCTCAGATTCCACAGAAATAAGGCTAGCAAAGAGATCCACGAAATACAGATGTAACTCTGAGAGATGAATTAACAAAACACTAAGCAGTTTCTCAGAAATCTTCTTTCCAGATTTCATCTGAGGATATTTCCTTTTTCACCATAGCCCTCTAAGGGCTTCCAAATATCACTTTGCCAATTCCACAAGAACTGTCTTAGCGAAAGGCTTCTTGAGGGGAAAGCTGTAACTCTGTGAGATGATTTCACAGAACACAAAGAAGTTTCTCAGAGCTTCTTTCTCTTTGTTATCGGAGGATATTTTCTTTGGCCGTATAGTCTTCAAAGGGATCCGAAATATCTGTTCTCAGATTCCACAGAAATAAGGCTAGCAAAGAGATCCACGAAATACAGATGTAACTCTGTGAGATGAATTAACAGAACACTAAGCAGTTTCTCAGAAAGCTTCTTTCCAGATTTCATCTGAGGATATTTCCTTTTTCACCATAGCCCTCTATGGGCTTCCAAATATCACTTTGCCAATTCCACAAGAACTGTCTTAGCGAAAGGCTTCTTTAGGGGAAAGCTGTAACTCTGTGAGATGATTTCACAGAACACAAAGAAGTTTCTCAGAAAGCTTCTTTCTCTTTGTTATCGGAGGATATTTGCTTTGGCCCTATAGTCTTCAAAGGGATCCGAAATATCTGTTCTCAGAATCCACAGAAATAAGGCTAGCAAAGACATCCACGAAATACAGATGTAACTCTGTGAGATGAATTAACAGAACACTAAGCAGTTTCTCAGAAAACTTCTTTCCAGAGTTCATCTGAGGATATTTCCTTTTTCACCATAGCCCTCTATAGCTTCCAAATATCATTTTGCCAATTCCACAAGAACTGTCTTAGCGAAAGGCTTCTTGAGGGGGAAGCTGTAACTCAGTGAGATGATTTCACAGAACACAAAGAAGTTTCTCAGAAAGCTTCTTTCTCTTTGTTATCGGAGGATATTTCCTTTGGCCCTATAGTCTTCAAATGGATCCGAAATATCTGTTCTCAGATACCACAGAAATAAGGCTAGCAAAGAGATCCACGAAAAACAGATGTAACTCTGTGAGTGGAAGTCACACATCACTCAGCAGTTTCTCAGAAAGCTTCTTTCCAGATTTCATCTGAGGATATTTCCTTTTTCACCATAGCCCTCTATGGCCTTCCAAATATCACTTTGCCAATTCCACGAGAACTGTCTTAGCGAAAGGCTTCTTGAGGGGAAAGCTGTAACTCTGTGAGATGATTTCACAGAACACAAAGAAGTTTCTCAGAAAGCTTCTTTCTCTTTGTTATCGGAGGATATTTCCTTTGGCCCTATAGTCTTCAAAGGGATCCGAAATATCTGTTCTCAGATTCCACAGAAATAAGGCTAGCAAAGAGATCCACGAAATACAGATGTAACTCTCTGAGATGAATTAACAGAACACTTAGCAGTTTCTCAGAAAGCTTCTTTCCAGATTTCATTTGAGGATATTTCCTTTTTCACCATAGCCTCTATGGGCTTCCAAATATCACTTTGCCAATTCCACAAGAACTCTCTTAGCGAAAGGCTTCTTGAGGGGAAAGCTGTAACTCTGTGAGATGATTTCACAGAACACAAAGAAGTTTCTCAGAAAGCTTCTTTCTCTTTGCTATCAGAGGATATTTCCTTTGGCCCTATAGTCTTCAAAGGGATACGAAATATCTTTTCTCAGATTCCACAGAAATAAGGCTAGCAAAGAGATCCACGAAATACAGGTGTAACTCTGTGAGATGAATTAACAGAACACTAAGCAGTTTCTCAGAAAGATTCTTTCCATTTTTCATCTGAGGATATTTCCTTTTTCACCATAGCCCTCTATAGCTTCCAAATATCATTTTGCCAATTCCACAAGAACTGTCTTAGCGAAAGGCTTCTTGAGGGGGAAGCTGTAACTCAGTGAGATGATTTCACAGAACACAAAGAAGTTTCTCAGAAATCTTCTTTCTCTTTGTTATCGGAGGATATTTCCTTTGGCCCTATAGTCTTCAAATGGATCCGAAATATCTGTTCTCAGATACCACAGAAATAAGGCTAGCAAAGAGATCCACGAAAAACAGATGTAACTCTGTGAGTGGAAGTCACACATCACTCAGCAGTTTCTCAGAAAGCTTCTTTCCAGATTTCATCTGAGGATATTTCCTTTTTCACCATAGCCCTCTATAGGCTTCCAAATATCACTTTGCCAATTCCACGAGAACTGTCTTAGCGAAAGGCTTCTTGAGGGGAAAGCTGTAACTCTGTGAGATGATTTCACAGAACACAAAGAAGTTTCTCAGAAAGCTTCTTTCTCTTTGTTATCGGAGGATATTTCCTTTGGCCCCATAGTCTTCAAAGGGATCCGAAATATCTTTTCTCAGATTCCACAGAAATAAGGCTAGCAAAGAGATCCACGAAATACAGGTGTAACTCTGTGAGATGAATTAACAGAACACTAAGCAGTTTCTCAGAAAGCTTCTTTCCAGATTTCATCTGAGGATATTTCCTTTTTCACCATAGCCCTCTATGGGCTTCCAAATATCACTTTGCCAATTCCACAAGAAGTGTCTTAGCGAAAGGCTTCTTGAGGGGAAAGCTGTAACTCTGTGAGATGATTTCACAGAACACAAAGAAGTTTCTCAGAAAGCTTCTTTCTCTTTGTTATCGGAGGATATTTCCTTTGGCCCATAGTCTTCAAAGGAATCCGAAATATCTGTTCTCAGATTCCACAGAAATAAGTCTAACAAAGAGATCCACGAAATACAGATGTAACTCGGTGAGATGAATTAACAGAACGCAAAGCAGTTTCTCAGAAAGCTTCCTTCCAGATTTCACCTGAGGATATTTCCTTTTTCACCATAGCCCTCTAGGGGTTCCAAATATCACTTTGCCAATTCCACAAGAACTGTCTTAGCGAAAGGCCTCTTGAGGGGAAAGCTGTAACTCTGTGAGTTGATTTCACAGAACACAAAGAAGTTTCTCAGAAAGCTTCTTTCTCTTTGTTATCGGAGGATATTTCCTTTGGCACTATTGTCTTCAAAGGGATCCAAAATATCTGTTCTCAGATTCCACAGAAATAAGGCTAGCAAAGAGATCCACGAAAAACAGATGTAACTCTGTGAGTGGAAGTCACACATCACGGAGCAGTTTCTCAGAAAGCTTCTTTCCAGATTTCATCTGAGGATATTTCCTTTTTCACCATAGCCCTCTATGGGCTTCCAAATATCACTTTGACAATTCCACAAGAACTGTGTTAGCGAAAGGCTTTTTGAGGGGAAAGCTGTAACTCTGTGAGATGATTTCACAGAACACAAAGAAGTTTCTCAGAAAGCTTCTTTCTCTTTGTTATCGGAGGATATTTCCTTTGGCCCTATAGTCTTCAAAGGGTTCCGAAATATCTGTTCTCAGATTCCACAAAAATAAGGCTAGCAAAGAGATCCACGAAATACAGATGTAACTCTGAGAGATGAATTAACAAAACACTAAGCAGTTTCTCAGAAATCTTCTTTCCAGATTTCATCTGAGGATATTTCCTTTTTCACCATAGCCCTCTAAGGGCTTCCAAATATCACTTTGCCAATTCCACAAGAACTGTCTTAGCGAAAGGCTTCTTGAGGGGAAAGCTGTAACTCTGTGAGATGATTTCACAGAACACAAATAAGTTTCTCAGAGCTTCTTTCTCTTTGTTATCGGAGGATATTTTCTTTGGCCGTATAGTCTTCAAAGGGATCCGAAATATCTGTTCTCAGATTCCACAGAAATAAGGCTAGCAAAGAGATCCACGAAATACAGATGTAACTCTGTGAGATGAATTAACAGAACACTAAGCAGTTTCTCAGAAAGCTTCTTTCCAGATTTCATCTGAGGATATTTCCTTTTTCACCATAGCCCTCTATGGGCTTCCAAATATCACTTTGCCAATTCCACAAGAACTGTCTTAGCGAAAGGCTTCTTTAGGGGAAAGCTGTAACTCTGTGAGATGATTTCACAGAACACAAAGAAGTTTCTCAGAAAGCTTCTTTCTCTTTGTTATCGGAGGATATTTGCTTTGGCCCTATAGTCTTCAAAGGGATCCGAAATATCTGTTCTCAGAATCCACAGAAATAAGGCTAGCAAAGACATCCACGAAATACAGATGTAACTCTGTGAGATGAATTAACAGAACACTAAGCAGTTTCTCAGAAAACTTCTTTCCAGAGTTCATCTGAGGATATTTCCTTTTTCACCATAGCCCTCTACGGGATTCCAATTATCACTTTGCCAATTCCACAAGAACTGTCTTAGCGAAAGGCTTCTTGAGGGGAAAGCTGTAACTCTGTGAGATGATTTCACAGAACACAAAGAAGTTTCTCAGGAAGCTTCTTTCTCTTTGTTATCGGAGGATATTTTCTTTGGCCCTATAGTCTTCAAAGGGATCCGAAATATCTGTTCTCAGATTCCACAGAAATAAGGTTAGCAAAGAGATCCACGAAATACAGGTGTAACTCTGTGAGATGAATTAACAGAACACTAAGCAGTTTCTCAGAAAGATTCTTTCCATTTTTCATCTGAGGATATTTCCTTTTTCACCATAGCCCTCTATAGCTTCCAAATATCATTTTGCCAATTCCACAAGAACTGTCTTAGCGAAAGGCTTCTTGAGGGGGAAGCTGTAACTCAGTGAGATGATTTCACAGAACACAAAGAAGTTTCTCAGAAATCTTCTTTCTCTTTGTTATCGGAGGATATTTCCTTTGGCCCTATAGTCTTCAAATGGATCCGAAATATCTGTTCTCAGATACCACAGAAATAAGGCTAGCAAAGAGATCCACGAAAAACAGATGTATCTCTGTGAGTGGAAGTCACACATCACTCAGCAGTTTCTCAGAAAGCTTCTTTCCAGATTTCATCTGAGGATATTTCCTTTTTCACCATAGCCCTCTATGGGCTTCCAAATATCACTTTGCCAATTCCACGAGAACTGTCTTAGCGAAAGGCTTCTTGAGGGGAAAGCTGTAACTCTGTGAGATGATTTCACAGAACACAAAGAAGTTTCTCAGAAAGCTTCTTTCTCTTTGTTATCGGAGGATATTTCCTTTGGCCCTATAGTCTTCAAAGGGATCCGAAATATCTTTTCTCAGATTCCACAGAAATAAGGCTAGCAAAGAGATCCACGAAATACAGGTGTAACTCTGTGAGATGAATTAACAGAACACTAAGCAGTTTCTCAGAAAGCTTCTTTCCAGATTTCATCTGAGGATATTTCCTTTTTCACCATAGCCCTCTATGGGCTTCCAAATATCACTTTGCCAATTCCACGAGAACTGTCTTAGCGAAAGGCTTCTTGAGGGGAAAGCTGTAACTCTGTGAGATGATTTCACAGAACACAAAGAAGTTTCTCAGAAAGCTTCTTTCTCTTTGTTATCGGAGGATATGTCCTTAGGCCCTATAGTCTTCAAAGGGATCCGAAATATCTGTTCTCAGATTCCACAGAAATAAGACTAGAAAAGAGATCCACGAAAAACAGATGTAACTCTCTGAGTGGAAGTCACACATCACAGAGCAGTTTCTCAGAAAGCTTCTTTCCAGATTTCATCTGAGGATATTTCCTTTTTCACCATAGCCCTCTATGGGCTTCCAAATATCACTTTGCCAATTCCACAAGAACTGTGTTAGCGAAAGGCTTTTTGAGGGGAAAGCTGTAACTCTGTGAGATGATTTCACAGAACACAAAGAAGTTTCTCAGAAAGCTTCTTTCTCTTTGTTATCGGAGGATATTTCCTTTGGCCCTTGTAGTCTTCAAAGGGTTCCGAAATATCTGTTTTCAGATTCCACAGAAATAAGGCTAGCAAAGAGTTCCACGAAATACAGATGTAACTCTGTGAGATGAATTAACAGAACACTAAGCAGTTTCTCAGAAAGCTGCTTTCCAGATTTCATCTGAGGATATTTCCTTTTTCACCATAGCCCTCTAAGGGCTTCCAAATATCACTTTGCCAATTCCACGAGAACTGTCTTAGAGAAAGGCTTCTTGAGGGGAAAGCTTTACGTCTGTGAGATGATTTCAGAGAACACAAAGAAGTTTCTCAGAAAGCTTCTTTCTCTTTGTTATCGGAAGATATTTCCTTTGGCCCTATAGTCTTCAAAGGGATCCGAAATATCTGATCTCAGATTCCACAGAAATAAGGCTAACAAAGAGATCCACGAAATACAGATGTAACTCTGTGAGTGGAAGTCACACATCACAGAGCAGTTTCTCAGAAACTTCTTTCCAGATTTCATCTGAGGATATTTCCTTTTTCACCATAGCCCTCTATGGGATTCCAAATATCACTTTGCGAATTCCACAAGAACTGTCTAAGCGAAAGGCTTCTTGAGGGGAAAGCTGTAACTCTGTGAGATGATTTCACAGAACACAAAGAAGTTTCTCAGAAAGCTTCTTTCTCTTTGTTATCGGAGGATATGTCCTTTGGCCCTATAGTCTTCAAAGGGATCCGAAATATCTGTTCTCAGATTCCACAGAAATAAGGCTAGCAAAGAGATACACGAAAAACAGATGTAACTCTCTGAGTGGAAGTCACACATCACAGAGCAGTTTCTCAGAAAGCTTCTTTCCAGATTTCATCTGAGGATATTTCCTTTTTCACCATAGCCCTCTATGGGCTTCCAAATATCACTTTGCCAATTCCACAAGAACTGTCTTAGCGAAAGGCTTTTTGAGGGTAAAGCTGTAACTCTGTGAGATGATTTCACAGAACACAAAGAAGTTTCTCAGAAAGCTTCTTTCTCTTTATTATCGGAGGATATTTCCTTTGGCCCTATAGTCTTCAAAGGGTTCCGAAATATCTGTTTTCAGATTCCACAGAAATAAGGCTAGCAAAGAGATCCACGAAATACAGATGTAACTCTGTGAGATGAATTAACATAACACTAAGCAGTTTCTCAGAAAGCTTCTTTCCAGATTTCATTTCAGGATATTTCCTTTTTCACCGTAGCCCTCTATGGGCTTCCAAATATCTCTTTGCCAATTCCACGAGAACTGTCTTAGCGAAAGGCTTCTTGAGGGGAAAGCTGTAACTCTGTGAGATGATTTCACAGAACACAAAGAAGTTTCTCAGAGCTTCTTTCTCTTTGTTATCGGAGGATATATTCTTTGGCCCTATAGTCTTCAAAGGGATCCGAAATATCTGTTCTCAGATTCCACAGAAATAAGGCTAGCAAAGAGATCCACGAAATACAGATGTAACTCTGTGAGATGAATTAACAGAACACTAAGCAGTTTCTCAGAAAGCTTCTTTCCAGATTTCATCTGAGGATATTTCCTTTTTCACCATAGCCCTCAATGGGCTTCCAAATATCACTTTGCCAATTCCACGAGAACTGTCTTAGCGAAAGGCTTCTTGAGGGGAAAGCTGTAACTCTGTGAGATGATTTCACAGAACACAAAGAATTTTCTCAGAAAGCTTCTTTCTCTTTGTTATCGGAGGATATTTCCTTTGGCCCTATAGTCTTCAAAGGGATCCGAAATATCTGTTCTCAGATTCCACAGAAATAAGGCTAGCAAAGAGATCCACGAAATACAGATGTAACTCTGTGGGTGGAAGTCACACATCACAGAGCAGTTTCTCAGAAAGCTTCTTTCCAGATTTCATCTGAGGATATTTCCTTTTTCACCATAGCCCTCTATGGGCTTCCAAATATCACTTTGCCAATTCCACAAGAACTGTCTTAGCGAAAGGCTTCTTGAGGGGAAAGCTGTAACTCTGTGAGATGATTTTACAGAACACAAAGAAGTTTCTCAGAAAGCTTCTTTCTCTTTGTTATCGGAGGATATTTCCTTTGGCCCTATAGTCTTCAAAGGGATCCGAAATATCTGTTCTCAGATTCCACAGAAATAAGGCTAGCAAAGAGATCCACGAAAAACTGATGTAACTCTGTGAGTGGAAGTCACACATCACAGAGCAGTTTCTCAGAAAGCTTCTTTCCGGATTTCATCTGAGGATATTTCCTTTTTCATCATAGCCCTCTATGGACTTCCAAATATCACTTTGCCAATTCCACAAGAACTGTCTTAACGAAAGGCTTTTTGAGGGGAAAGCTGTTTCTAAGAAAGCTTCTTTCTCTTTGTTATCGGAGGATATTTCCTTTGTCCCTATAGTCTTCAAAGGGTTCCGAAATATCTGTTTTCAGATTCCACAGAAATAAGGCTAGCAAAGAGATCCACGAAATACAGATGCAACTCTGTGAGATGAATTAACATAACACTAAGCAGTTTCTCAGAAAGCTTCTTTCCAGATTTCATCTGAGGATATTTCCTTTTTCACCATAGCCCTGTATGGGCTTCCAAATATCTCTTTGCCAATTCCACGAGAACTGTCTTAGCGAAAGGCTTCTTTAGGGGAAAGCTGTCACTCTGTGAGATGATTTCACAGAACACAAAGAAGTTTCTCAGAAGGCTTCTTACTCTTTGTTATCGGAAGATATTTCCTTTGGCCCTATAGTCTTCAAAGGGATCCGAAATATCTGTTCTCAGATTCCACAGAAATAAGGCTAGCAAAGAGATCCACGAAATACAGATGTAACTCCCGGGTGGAAGTCACACATCACAGAGCAGTTTCTCAGAAAGCTTCTTTCCAGATTTCATCTGAGGATATTTCCTTTTTCACCGTAGCCCTCTATGGGCTTCCAAATATCACTTTGCAAATTCCAAAAGAACTGTCTTAGCGAAAGGCTTCTTGAGGGGAAAGCTGTAACTCTGTGAGATGATTTCACAGAACACAAAGAAGTTTCTCAGAGCTTCTTTCTCTTTGTTATCGGAGGATATATTCTTTGGCCCTATAGTCTTCAAAGGGATCCGAAATATCTGTTCTCAGATTCCACAGAAATAAGGCTAGCAAAGAGATCCACGAAATACAGATGTAACTCTGTGAGATGAATTAACAGAACACTAAGCAGTTTCTCAGAAAGCTTCTTTCCAGATTTCATCTGAGGATATTTCCTTTTTCACCATAGCCCTCTATGGGCTTCCAAATATCACTTTGCCAATTCCACGAGAACTGTCTTAGCGAAAGGCTTCTTGAGGGGAAAGCTGTAACTCTGTGAGATGATTTCACAGAACACAAAGAATTTTCTCAGAAAGCTTCTTTCTCTTTGTTATTGGAGGATATTTCCTTTGGCCCTATAGTCTTCAAAGGGATCCGAAATATCTGTTCTCAGATTCCACAGAAATAAGGCTAGCAAAGAGATCCACGAAATACAGATGTAACTCTATGGGTGGAAGTCACACATCACAGAGCAGTTTCTCAGAAAGCTGCTTTCCAGATTTCATCTGAGGATATTTCCTTTTTCACCATAGCCCTCTAAGAGCTTCCAAATATCACTTTGCCAATTCCACGAGAACTGTCTTAGAGAAAGGCTTCTTGAGGGGAAAGCTGTAACTCTGTGAGATGATTTCACAGAACACAAAGAAGTTTCTCAGAAAGCTTCTTTCTCTTTGTTATCGGAGGATATTTCCTTTGGCCCTATAGTCTTCAAAGGGATCCGAAATATCTGTTCTCAGAATCCACAGAAATAATGCTAACAAAGACATCCACGAAATACAGATGTAACTCTGTGAGATGAATTAACAGAACACTAAGCAGTTTCTCAGAAAGCTTCTTTCCAGATTTCATCTGAGGATATTTCCTTTTTCACCATAGCCCTCTATGGGCTTCCAAATATCACTTTGCCAATTCCACAAGAACTGTCTTACCGAAAGGCTTCTTGAGGGGAAAGCTGTAACTCTGTGAGATGATTTCACAGAACACAAAGAAGTTTCTCAGAAAGCTTCTTTCTCTTTGTTATCGGAGGATATTTCCTTTGGCCCTATAGTCTTCAAAGGGATCCGAAATATCTGTTCTCAGATTCCACAGAAATAAGGCTACCAAAGAGATCCACGAAATACAGGTGTAACTCTGTGAGATGAATTAACAGAACACTAAGCAGTTTCTCAGAAAGCTTCTTTCCAGATTTCATCTGAGGATATTTCCTTTTTCAACATAGCCCTCTATGGGCTTCCAAATATCTCTTTGAAAATTCCACGAGAACTGTCTTAGCGAAAGGCTTCTTGAAGGGAAAGCTGTAACTCTGTGAGATGATTTCACAGAACACAAACAAGTTTCTCAGAAGACTTCTTTCTCTTTGTTATCGGAAGATACTTCCTTTGGCCCTATAGTCTTCAAAGGGATCCGAAATATCTGTTCTTAGATTCCACAGAAATAAGGCTAGCAAAGAGATCCAGGAAATACAGATGTAACTCTGTGAGATGAATTAACAGAACACTAAGCAGTTTCTGAGAAAGCTTCTTTCCAGATTTCCTCTGAGGATATTTCCTTTTTCACGATAGCCCTCTATGGGCTTCCAAATATCACTTTGCCAATTCCACAAGAACTGTCTTAGCGAAAGGCTTCTTGAGGGGAAAGCTGAAACTCTTTGAGATGATTTCACAGAACACAAAGAAGTTCCTCAGAAAGCTTCTTTCTCTTTGTTATCGGAGGATATTTCCTTTGGCCCTATAGTCTTCAAAGGGATCCGAAATATCTGTTCTCAGATTCCAGAAAAATAAGGCTAGCAAAGAGATCCACGAAATACAGGTTTAACTCTGTGAGATGAATTAACAGAACACTAAGCAGTTTCTCAGAAAGCTTCTTTCCAGATTTCATCTGAGGATATTTCCTTTTTCAAAATAGCCCTCTATGGGCTTCCAAATATCACTTTGCCAATTCCACAAGAACTGTCTTAGCGAAAGGCTTCTTGAGGGGAAAGCTGTAACTCTGTGAGATGATTTCACAGAACACAAAGATGTTTCTCAGAAAGCTTCTTTCTCTTTGTTATCGGAGGATATTTCCTTTGGCCCTATAGTCTTCAAAGGGATCCGAAATATCTGTTCTCAGATTCCGCAGAAATAAGGCTAGCAAAGAGATCCACGAAATACAGGTTTAACTCTGTGAGATGAATTAACAGAACACTAAGCAGTTTCTCAGAAAGCTTCTTTCCAGATTTCATCTGAGGATATTTCCTTTTTCAAAATTGCCCTCTATGGGCTTCCAAATATCACTTTGCCAATTCCACAAGAACTGTCTTAGCGAAAGGCTTCTTGAGGGGAAAGCTGTAACTCTGTGAGATGATTTCTCAGAACACAAAGAAGTTTCTCAGGAAGCTTCTTTCTCTTTGTTATCGGAGGATATTTCCTTTGGCCCTATTGTCTTCAAAGGGATCCGAAATATCTGTTCTAAGATTCCACAGAAATAAGGATAGCAAAGAGATCCACGAAATACAGAGGTAACTCTGTGAGATGAATTAACAGAACACTAAGCAGTTTCTCAGAAAGCTTCTTTCCAGATTTCATCTGAGGATATTTCCTTTTTCACCATAGCCCTCTATGGGCTTCCAAATATCACTTTTCCAATTCCACGAGAACTGTCTTAGCGAAAGGTTTCTTGAGGGGAAAGCTGTAAATCTGTGAGATGATTTCACAGAACACAAAGAAGTTTCTCAGAAGGCTTCTTCCTCTTTGTTATCGGAGGATATTTCTTTGGCCCCATAGACTTTAAAGGGATCCGAAATATCTGTTCTCAGATTCCACAGAAATAAGGCTAGCAAAGAGATCCACGAAATACAGATGTAACTCTGTGAGATGAATTAACAGAACACTAAGCAGTTTCTCAGAAAGCTTCTTTCCAGATTTCATCTGAGGATATTTCCTTTTTCACCATAGCCCTCTATGGGCTTCCAAATATCACTTTGCCAATTCCACGAGAACTGTCTTAGCGAAAGGCTTCTTCAGGGGAAAGCTGTAACTCTGTGAGATGATTTCACAGAACACAAAGAAGTTTCTCAGAAAGCTTCTTTCTCTTAGTTATCGGAGGATATTTCCTTTGGCCGTATAGTCTTCAATGGGATCCGAAATATCTGTTCTCAGATTCCACAGAAATAAGGCTAGCAAAGAGATCCACGAAATACAGATGTAACTCTGTGGGTGGAAGTCACACATCACAGAGCAGTTTCTCAGAAAGCTTCTTTCCAGATTTCATCTGAGGATATTTCCTTTTTCACCATAGCCCTCTATGGGCTTCCAAATATCACTTTGCCAATTCCACAAGAACTGTCTTAGCGAAAGGCTTCTTGAGGGGAAAGCTGTAACTCTGTGAGATGATTTCACAGAACACAAAGAAGTTTCTCAGAGCTTCTTTCTCTTTGTTATCGGAGGATATTTTCTTTGGCCGTATAGTCTTCAAAGGGATCCGAAATATCTGTTCTCAGATTCCACAGAAATAAGGCTAGCAAAGAGATCCACGAAATACAGATGTAACTCTGTGAGATGAATTAACAGAACACTAAGCAGTTTCTCAGAAAGCTTCTTTCCAGATTTCATCTGAGGATATTTCCTTTTTCACCATAGCCCTCTATGGGCTTCCAAATATCACTTTGCCAATTCCACGAGAACTGTCTTAGCGAAAGGCTTCTTTAGGGGAAAGCTGTAACTCTGTGAGATGATTTCAGAGAACACAAAGAAGTTTCTCAGAAAGCTTCTTTCTCTTTGTTATCGGAGGATATTTCCTTTGGCCCTATAGTCTTCAAAGGGATCCGAAATATCTGTTCTCAGATTCCACAGAAATAAGGCTAGCAAAGAGATCCACGAAATACAGATGTAACTCTGTGAGATGAATTAACAGAACACTAAACAGTTTCTAAGGAAGCTTCTTTCCAGATTTCATCTGAGGATATTTCCTTTTTCACCATAGCCCACTATGGGCTTCCAAATATCACTTTGCCAATTCCACAAGAACTGTCTTAGCGAAAGGCTTCTTGAGGGGAAAGCTGTAACTCTGTGAGATGATTTCACAGAACACAAAGAAGTTTCTCAGAAAGCTTCTTCCTCTTTGTTATCGAAGAATGTTTACTTTGGCCCTATAGTCTTCAAAGGGATCCGAAATATCTGTTCTCAGATTCCACAGAAATAAGGCTAGCAAAGAGTTCCACGAAATACAGAGGTAACTCTGTGACATGAATTAACAGAACACTAAGCAGTTTCTCAGAAAGCTGCTTTCCAGATTTCATCTGAGGATATTTCCTTTTTCACCATAGCCCTCTAAGGGCTTCCAAATATCACTTTGCCAATTCCATGAGAACTGTCTTAGAGAAAGGCTTCTTGAGGGGAAAGCTGTAACTCTGTGAGATGATTTCACAGAACACAAAGAAGTTTCTCAGAACGCTTCTTTCTCTTTGTTATCGGAAGATATTTCCTTTGGCCCTATAGTCTTCAAAGGGATCCGAAATATCTGTTCTCAGATTCCACAGAAATAAGGCTAACAAAGAGATCCACGAAATACAGATGTAACTCTGTGAGTGAAAGTCACACATCACACAGCAGTTTCTCAGAAACTTCTTTCCAGATTTCATCTGAGGATATTTCCTTTTTCACCATAGCCCTCCATGGGATTCCAAATATCACTTTGCCAATTCCACAAGAACTGTCTTAGCGAAAGGCTTCTTGAGGGGAAAGCTGTAACTCTGTGAGATGATTTCACAGAACACAAAGAAGTTTCTCAGAAAGCTTCTTTCTCTTTGTTATCGGAGGATATTTGCTTTGGCCCTATAGTCTTCAAAGGGATCCGAAATATCTGTTCTTAGATTCCACAGAAATAAGGCTAGCAAAGAGATCCAGTAAATACAGATGTAACTCTGTGAGATGAATTAACAGAACACTAAGCAGTTTCTGAGAAAGCTTCTTTCCAGATTTCATCTGAGGATATTTCCTTTTTCACCATAGCCCTCCTTGGGCTTCCAAATATCACTTTGCCAATTCCACAAGAACTGTCTTAGCGAAAGGCTTTTTGAGGGGAAAGCTGTAACTCTGTGAGATGATTTCACAGAACACAAAGAAGTTTCTCAGAAAGCTTCTTTCTCTTTGTTATCGGAGGGTATTTCCTTTGGCCCTATAGTCTTCAAAGGGTTCCGAAATATCTGTTTTCAGATTCCACAGAAATAAGGCTAGCAAAGAGATCCACGAAATACAGATGTAACTCTGTGAGATGAATTAACAGAACACTAAGCAGTTTCTCAGAAAGCTTCTTTCCAGATTTCATCTGAGGATATTACCTTTTTCACCATAGCCCTCTATGGGCTTCCAAATATCACTTTGCCAATTCCACAAGAACTGTCTTAGCGAAAGGCTTCTTGAGGGGAAAGCTGAAACTCTGTGAGATGATTTCACAGAACACAAAGAAGTTCCTCAGAAAGCTTCTTTCTCTTTGTTATCGGAGGATATTTCCTTTGGCCCTATAGTCTTCAAAGGGATCCGAAATATCTGTTCTCAGATTCCACAGAAATAAGGCTAGCAAAGAGATCCAGGAAATACAGATGTAACTCTGTGAGATGAATTAACAGAACACTAAGCAGTTTCTCAGAAAGCTTCTTTCCAGATTTCATCTGAGGATATTTCCTTTTTCACCATAGCCCTCTATGGGCTGCCAAATATCACTTTGCCAATTCCACAAGAACTGTCTTAGCGAAAGGCTTCTTGAGGGGAAAGCTGTAACTCTGTGAGATGATTTCACAGAACACAAAGAAGTTTCTCAGAAAGCTTCTTTCTCTTTGTTATCGGAGGATATGTCCTTTGGCCCTATAGTCTTCAAAGGGATCCGAAATATCTGTTCTCAGATTCCACAGATATAAGGCTAGCAAAGAGATCCACGAAAAACAGATGTTACTCTGTGAGTGGAAGTCACACATCACAGAGCAGTTTCTCAGAAACCTTCTTTCCAGATTTCATCTGAGGATATTTCCTTTTTCACCATAGCCCTCTACGGGCTTCCAAATATCACTTTGCCAATTCCACAAGAACTGTCTTAGCGAAAGGCTTCTTTAGGGGAAAGCTGTAACTCTGTGAGATGATTTCACAGAACACAAAGAAGTTCCTCAGAAAGCTTCTTTCTCTTTGTTATCGGAGGATATTTCCTTTGGCCCTATAGTCTTCAAAGGGATCCGAAATATCTGTTCTCAGATTCCACAGAAATAAGGCTAGCAAAGAGATCCACGAAATACAGGTGTAACTCTGTGAGATGAATTAACAGAACACTAAGCAGTTTCTCAGAAAGCTTCTTTCCAGATTTCATCTGAGGATATTTCCTTTTTCAAAAGAGCCCTCTATGGGCTTCCAAATATCACTTTGCCAATTCCACAAGAACTGTCTTAGCGAAAGGCTTCTTGAGGGGAAAGCTGTAACTCTGTGAGATGATTTCACAGAACACAAAGAAGTTTCTCAGAGCTTCTTTCTCTTTGTTATCGGAGGATATTTCCTTTGGCCCCATAGACTTTAAAGGGATCCGAAATATCTGTTCTCAGATTCCACAGAAATGAGGGTAGCAAAGACCTCCACGAAATATAGATGTAACTCTCTGAGATGAATTAACAGAACAGTAAGCAGTTTCTCAGAAAGCTTCTATCCAGATTTCATCTGAGGATATTTCCTTTTTCAGCATAGCCCTCTATGGGCTTCCAAATATCACTTTGTCAATTCCAAAAGAACTGTCTTAGCGAAAGGCTTCTTGAGGGGAAAGCTGTAACTCTGTGAGATGATTTCACAGAACACAAAGAAGTTTCTCAGTGCTTCTTTCTCTTTGTTATCGGAGAATATTTTCTTTGACCCTATAGTCTTCAAAGGGATCCGAAATATCTGTTCTCAGATTCCACAGAAATAAGGCTAGCAAAGAGCTCCACGAAATACAGATGTAACTCTGTGAGATGAATTAACAGAACACTAAGCAGTTTCTCAGAAAGCTTCTTTCCAGATTTCATCGGAGGATATTTCCTTTTTCACCGTAGCCCTCTATGGGCTTCCAAATATCACTTTGCCAATTCCACGAGAACTGTCTTAGCGAAAGGCTTCTTGAGGGTAAAGCTGTAACTCTGTGAGATGATTTCACAGAACACAAAGAAGTTTCTCAGAAAGCTTCTTTCTCTTTGTTATCGGAGGATATTTCCTTTGGCCCTATAGTCTTCAAAGGGATCCGATATATCTGTTCCCAGATACCACAGAAATAAGGCTAGCAAAGAGATCCACGAAATACAGATGTAACTCTGTGGGTGGAAGTCACACATCACAGAGCAGTTTCTCAGAAAGCTTCTTCCCAGATTTCATCTGAGGATATTTCCTTTTTCACCATAGCCCTCTATGGGCTTCCAAATATCACTTTGCCAATTCCACAAGAACTGTCTTAGCGAAAGGCTTCTTCAGGGGAAAGCTGTAACTCTGTGAGATGATTTCACAGAACACAAAGAAGTTTCTCAGAGCTTCTTTCTCTTTGTTATCGGAGGATATTTTCTTTGGCCGTATAGTCTTCAAAGGGATCCGAAATATCTGTTCTCAGATTCCACAGAAATAAGGCTAGCAAAGAGATCCACGAAATACAGATGTAACTCTGTGAGATGAATTAAAAGAACACTAAGCAGTTTCTCAGAAAGCTTCTTTCCAGATTTCATCTGAGGATATTTCCTTTTTCACCATAGCCCTCTATGGGCTTCCAAATATCACTTTGCCAATTTCACAACAACTGTCTTAGCGAAAGGCTTCTTGAGGGGAAAGCTGTAACTCTGTGAGATGATTTCGCAGAACACAAAGAAGTTTCTCAGAAAGCTTCTTTCTCTTTGTTATCGGAGGATATTTCCTTTGGCCGTATAGTCTTCAAATTGATCCGAAATATCTGTTCTCAGATTCCACAGAAATAAGGCTAGCAAAGAGATCCACGAAATACAGACGTAACTCTGTGGGTGGAAGTCACACATCACAGAGCAGTTTCTCAGAAAGCTTCTTTCCAGATTTCATCTGAGGATATTTCCTTTTCCACCATAGCCCTCTAAGGGCTTCCAAATATCACTTTGCCAATTCCACAAGAACTGTCTTAGCGAAAGGCTTCTTGAGGGGAAAGCTGTAACTCTGTGAGATGATTTCACAGAACACAAAGAAGTTTCTCAGAAGGCTTCTTTCTTTTTTTTATCGGAAGATATTTCCTTTGGCCCTCTAGTCTTCAAAGGGATCCGATATATCTGTTCTTAGATTCCACAGAAATAAGGCTAGCAAAGATATCCAGGAAATACAGATGTAACTCTGTGAGATGAATTAACAGAACACTAAGCAGTTTCTGAGAAAGCTTCTTTCCAGATTTCATCTGAGGATATTTCCTTTTTCACCATAGCCCTCTATGGGCTTCCAAATATCACTTTGCCAATTCCACAAGAACTGTCTTAGCGAAAGGCTTCTTGAGGGGAAAGCTGAAACTCTGTGAGATGATTTCACAGAACACAAAGAAGTTCCTCAGAAAGCTTCTTTCTCTTTGTTATCGGAGGATATTTCCTTTGGCCCTAAAGTCTTCAAAGGGATCCGAAATATCTGTTCTCAGATTCCGCAGAAATAAGGCTAGCAAAGAGATCCACGAAATACAGGTTTAACTCTCTGAGATGAATTAACAGAACACTAAGCAGTTTCTCAGAAAGCTTCTTTCCAGATTTCATCTGAGGATATTTCCTTTTTCAAAATTGCCCTCTCTGGTCTTCCAAATATCACTTTGCCAATTCCACAAGAACTGTCTTAGCGAAAGGCTTCTTGAGGGGAAAGCTGTAACTCTGTGAGATGATTTCACAGAACACAAAGAAGTTTCTCCGGAAGCTTCTTTCTCTTTGTTATCGGAGGATATTTCCTTTGGCCCTATTGTCTTCAAAGGGATCCGAAATATCTGTTCTAAGATGACACAGAAATAAGGATAGCAAAGAGATCCACGAAATACAGAGGTAACTCTGTGAGATGAATTAACAGAACACTAAGCAGTTTCTCAGAAAGCTTCTTTCCAGATTCCATCTAAGGATATTTCCTTTTTCACCATAGCCCTCTATGGGCTTCAAAATATCACTTTGCCAATTCCACAAGAACTGTCTTAGCGAAAGGCTTCTTGAGGGGAAAGCTGTAACTCTGTGAGATGATTTCACAGAACACAAAGAAGTTTCTCAGAAAGCTTCTTCCTCTTTGTTATCGGAGGATATTTCCTTTGGCCCCATAGACTTTAAAGGGATCCGAAATATCTGTTCTCAGATTCCACAGAAATAAGGCTAGCAAAGAGATCCACGAAATATAGATGTAACTCTGTGAGATGAATTAACAGAACACTAAGCAGTTTCTCAGAAAGCTGCTTTCCAGATTTCATCTGAGGATATTTCCTTTTTCACCATAGCCCTCTATTGGCTTCCAAATATCACTTTGTCAATTCCACAAGAACTGTCTAAGCGAAAGGCTTCTTGAGGGGAAAGCTGTAACTCTGTGAGATGATTTCACAGAACACAAAGAAGTTTCTCAGAGCTTCTTTCTCTTTGTTATCGGAGTATATTTCCTTTGGCCCCATAGACTTTAAAGGGATCCGAAATATCTGTTCTCAGATTCCACAGAAATAAGGCTAGCAAAGAGATCCACGAAATATAGATGTAACTCTGTGAGATGAATTAACAGAACAGTAAGCAGTTTCTCAGAAAGCTTCTTTCCAGATTTCATCTGAGGATATTTCCTTTTTCAGCATACCCCTCTCTGGGCTTCCAAATATCACTTTGTCAATTCCAAAAGAACTGTCTTAGCGAAAGGCTTCTTGAGGGGAAAGCTGTAACTCTGTGAGATGATTTCACAGAACACAAAGAAGTTTCTCAGGAAGCTTCTTTCTCTTTGTTATCGGAGGATATTTCCTTTGGCCCTATTGTCTTCAAAGGGATCCGAAATATCTGTTCTAAGATGACACAGAAATAAGGATAGCAAAGAGATCCACGAAATACAGAGGTAACTCTGTGAGATGAATTAACAGAACACTAAGCAGTTTCTCAGAAAGCTTCTTTCCAGATTCCATCTAAGGATATTTCCTTTTTCACCATAGCCCTCTATGGGCTTCAAAATATCACTTTGCCAATTCCACAAGAACTGTCTTAGCGAAAGGCTTCTTGAGGGGAAAGCTGTAACTCTGTGAGATGATTTCAGAGAACACAAAGAAGTTTCTCAGAAAGCTTCTTCCTCTTTGTTATCGGAGGTTATTTCCTTTGGCCCCATAGACTTTAAAGGAATCCGAAATATCTGTTCTCAGATTCCACAGAAATAAGGCTAGCAAAGAGATCCACGAAATATAGATGTAACTCTGTGAGATGAATTAACAGAACACTAAGCAGTTTCTCAGAAAGCTTCTTTCCAGATTTCATCTGAGGATATTTCCTTTTTCACCATAGCCCTCTATGGGCTTCCAAATATCACTTTGTCAATTCCACAAGAACTGTCTAAGCGAAAGGCTTCTTGAGGGGAAAGCTGTAACTCCAGAGATGATTTCACAGAACACAAAGAAGTTTCTCAGAGCTTCTTTCTCTTTGTTATCGGAGGATATTTCCTTTGGCCCCATAGACTTTAAAGGGATCCGAAATATCTGTTCTCAGATTCCACAGAAATAAGGCTAGCAAAGAGATCCACGAAATATAGATGTAACTCTGTGAGATGAATTAACAGAACAGTAAGCAGTTTCTCAGAAAGCTTCTTTCCAGATTTCATCTGAGGATATTTCCTTTTTCAAAATTGCCCTCTATGGTCTTCCAAATATCACTTTGCCAATTTCACAAGAACTGTCTTAGCGAAAGGCTTCTTGAGGGGAAAGCTGTAACTCTGTGAGATGATTTCACAGAACACAAAGAAGTTTCTCAGGAAGCTTCTTTCTCTTTGTTATCGGAGGATATTTCCTTTGGCCCTATTGTCTTCAAAGGGATCCGAATTATCTGTTCTAAGATGACAGAGAAATAAGGATAGCAAAGAGATCCACGAAATACAGAGGTAACTCTGTGAGATGAATTAACAGAACACTAAGCAGTTTCTCAGAAAGCTTCTTTCCGGATTCCATCTAAGGATATTTCCTTTTTCACCATAGCCCTCTATGGGCTTCAAAATATCACTTTGCCAATTCCACAAGAACTGTCTTAGCGAAAGGCTTCTTGAGGGGAAAGCTGAAACTCTGTGAGATGATTTCACAGAACACAAAGAAGTTCCTCAGAAAGCTTCTTTCTCTTTGTTATCGGAGGATATTTCCTTTGGCCCTATTGTCTTCAAAGGGATCCGAAATATCTGTTCTCAGATTCCACAGAAATAAGGCTAGCAAAGAGATCCACGAAATACAGGTGTAACTCTGTGAGATGAATTAACAGAATACTAAGCAGTTTCTCAGAAAGCTTCTTTCCAGATTTCATCTGAATATTTCCTTTTTCAAAATAGCCCTCTATGGGCTTCAAAATATCACTTTGCCAATTCCACAAGAACTGTCTTAGCGAAAGGCTTCTTGAGGGGAAAGCTGTAACTCTGTGAGATGATTTCACAGAACACAAAGATGTTTCTCAGAAAGCTTCTTTCACTTTGTTATCGGAGGATATTTCCTTTGGCCCTATAGTCTTCAAAGGGATCCGAAATCTCTGTTCTCAGATTCCGCAGAAATAAGGCTAGCAAAAAGATCCACGAAATACAGGTTTAACTCTGTGAGATGAATTAACAGAACACTAAGCAGTTTCTCAGAAAGCTTCTTTCCAGATTTCATCTGAGGATATTTCCTTTTTCAAAATTGCCCTCTATGGTCTTCCAAATATCACTTTGCCAATTCCACAAGAACTGTCTTAGCGAAAGGCTTCTTGAGGGGAAAGCTGTAACTCTGTGAGATGATTTCACAGAACACAAAGAAGTTTCTCAGGAAGCTTCTTTCTCTTTGTTATCGGAGGATATTTCCTTTGGCCCTATTGTCTTCAAAGGGATCCGAAATATCTGTTCTAAGATGACACAGAAATAAGGATAGCAAAGAGATCCACGAAATACAGAGGTAACTCTGTGAGATGAATTAACAGAACACTAAGCAGTTTCTCAGAAAGCTTCTTTCCAGATTCCATCTAAGGATATTTCCTTTTTCACCATAGCCCTCTATGGGCTTCAAAATATCACTTTGCCAATTCCAGAAGAACTGTCTTAGCGAAAGGCTTCTTGAGGGGAAAGCTGTAAATCTGTGAGATGATTTCAGAGAACACAAAGAAGTTTCTCAGAAAGCTTCTTCCTCTTTGTTATCGGAGGATATTTCCTTTGGCCCCGTAGACTTTAAAGGGATCCGAAATATCTGTTCTCAGATTCCACAGAAATAAGGCTAGCAAAGAGATCCACGAAATATAGATGTAACTCTGTGAGATGAATTAACAGAACACTAAGCAGTTTCTCAGAAAGCTTCTTTCCAGATTTCATCTGAGGATATTTCCTTTTTCACCATAGCCCTCTATGGGCTTCCAAATATCACTTTGTCAATTCCACAAGAACTGTCTAAGCGAAAGGGTTCTTGAGGGGAAAGCTGTAACTCCGGAGATGATTTCACAGAACACAAAGAAGTTTCTCAGAGCTTCTTTCTCTTTGTTATCGGAGGATATTTCCTTTGGCCCCATAGACTTTAAAGGGATCCGAAATATCTGTTCTCAGATTCCACAGAAATAAGGCTAGCAAAGAGATCCACGAAATATAGATGTAACTCTGTGAGATGAATTAACAGAACAGTAAGCAGTTTCTCAGAAAGCTTCTTTCCAGATTTCATCTGAGGATATTTTCTTTTTCAAAATTGCCCTCTATGGTCTTCCAAATATCACTTTGCCAATTTCACAAGAACTGTCTTAGCGAAAGGCTTCTTGAGGGGAAAGCTGTAACTCTGTGAGATGATTTCACAGAACACAAAGAAGTTTCTCAGGAAGCTTCTTTCTCTTTGTTATCGGAGGATATTTCCTTTGGCCCTATTGTCTTCAAAGGGATCCGAAATATCTGTTCTAAGATGACAGAGAAATAAGGATAGCAAAGAGATCCACGAAATACAGAGGTAACTCTGTGAGATGAATTAACAGAACACTAAGCAGTTTCTCAGAAAGCTTCTTTCCGGATTCCATCTAAGGATATTTCCTTTTTCACCATAGCCCTCTATGGGCTTCAAAATATCACTTTGCCAATTCCACAAGAACTGTTTTAGCGAAAGGCTTCTTGAGGGGAAAGCTGTAACTCTGTGAGATGATTTCACAGAACACAAAGAAGTTTCTCAGAAAGCTTCTTCCTCTTTGTTATCGGAGGATATTTCCTTTGGCCCCATAGACTTTAAAGGGATCCGAAATATCTGTTCTCAGATTCCACAGAAATAAGGCTAGCAAAGAGATCCACGAAATATAGATGTAACTCTGTGAGATGAATTAACAGAACACTAAGCAGTTTCTCAGAAAGCTTCTTTCCAGATTTCATCTGAGGATATTTCCTTTTTCAGCATAGCCCACTCTGGGCTTCCAAATATCACTTTGTCAATTCCAAAAGAACTGTCTTAGCGAAAGGCTTCTTGAGGGGAAAGCTGTAACTCTGTGAGATGATTTCACAGAACACAAAGAAGTTTCTCAGTGCTTCTTTCTCTTTGTTATCGGAGGATATTTCCTTTGGCCCTATAGTCTTCAAAGGGATCCGAAATATCTGTTCTCAGATTCCACAGAAATAAGGCTAGCAAAGAGATCCACGAAATATAGATGTAACTCTGTGAGATGAATTAACAGAACACTAAGCAGTTTCTCAGAAAGCTTCTTTCCAGATTTCATCTGAGGATATTTCCTTTTTCACCATAGCCCTTTATGGGCTTCCAAATATCACTTTGCCAATTCCACGAGAACTTTCTTAGCGAAAGGCTTCTTGAGGGGAAAGCTGTAACTCTGTGAGATGATTTCACAGAACACAAAGAAGTTTCTCAGAAGGCTTCTTTCTCTTTGTTATCGGAAGATATTTCCTTTGGCCCTATAGTCTTCAAAGGGATCCGAAATATCTGTTCTTAGATTCCACAGAAATAAGGCTAGCAAAGAGATCCAGGAAATACAGATGTAACTCTGTGAGATGAATTAACAGAACACTAAGCAGTTTCTCAGAAAGCTTCTTTCCAGATTTCATCTGAGGATATTTCCTTTTTCACCATAGCCCTCTATGGGCTTCCAAATATCACTTTGCCAATTCCACAAGAACTGTCTTAGCGAAAGGCTTTTTGAGGGGAAAGCTGTAACTCTGTGAGATGATTTCACAGAACACAAAGAAGTTTCTCAGAAAGCTTCTTTCTCTTTGTTATCGGAGGATATGTCCTTTGGCCCTATAGACTTCAAAGGGATCCGAAGTATCTGTTCTCAGATTCCACAGAAATAAGGCTAGCAAAGAGATCCACGAAAAACAGATGTAACTCTGTGAGTGGAAGTCACACATCACAGAGCAGTTTCTCAGAAAGCTTGTTTCCAGATTTCATCTGAGGATATTTCCTTTTTCACCATAGCCCTCTATGGGCTTCCAAATATCACTTTGCCAATTCCACAAGAACTGTCTTAGCGAAAGGCTTTTTGAGGGGAAAGCTGTGACTCTGTGAGATGATTTCACAGAACACAAAGAAGTTTCTCAGAAAGCTTCTTTCTCTTTGTTATCGGAGGATATTTCCTTTGGCCCTAGAGTCTTCAAAGGGTTCCGAAATATCTGTTTTCAGATTCCACAGAAATAAGGCTAGCAAAGAGATACACGAAATACAGTTGTAACTCTGTGAGATGAATTAACAGAACACTAAGCAGTTTCTCAGAAAGCTTCTTTCCAGATTCCATCTGAGGATATTTCCTTTTTCACCATAGCCCTCTATGGGCTTCGAAATATCACTTTGCCAATTCCACAAGAACTGTCTTAACGAAAGGCTTCTTGAGGGGAAAGCTGTAACTCTGTGAGATGATTTCACAGAACACAAAGAAGTTTCTCAGAAAGCTTCTTCCTCTTTGTTATCGGAGGATATTTCCTTTGGCCCTATAGTCCTCAAAGGGATCCGAAATATCTGTTCTCAGATTCCACAGAAATAAAGCTAGCAAAGAGTTCCACGAAATACAGATGTAACTCTGTGAGATGAATTAACAGAACACTAAGCAGTTTCTCAGAAAGCTGCTTTACAGATTTCATCTAAGGATATTTCCTTTTTCACCATAGCCCTCTAAGGGCTTCCAAATATCACTTTGCCAATTCCACGAGAACTGTCTTAGAGAAAGGCTTCTTGAGAGGAAAGCTGTAACTCTGTGAGATGATTTCACAGAACACAAAGAAGTTTCTCAGAAAGCTTCTTTCTCTTTGTTATCGGAAGATATTTCCTTTGGCCCTATAGTCTTCAAAGGGATCCGAAATATCTGTTCTCAGATTCCACAGAAATAAGGCTAGCAAAGAGATCCACGAAATATAGATGTAACTCTCTGAGATGAATTAACAGAACAGTAAGCAGTTTCTCAGAAAGCTTCTTTCCAGATTTCATCTGAGGATATTTCCTTTTTCAGCATAGCCCTCTATGGGCTTCCAAATATCACTTTGTCAATTCCAAAAGAACTGTCTTAGCGAAAGGCTTCTTGAGGGGAAAGCTGTAACTCTGTGAGATGATTTCACAGAACACAAAGAAGTTTCTCAGTGCTTCTTTCTCTTTGTTATCGGAGGATATTTTCTTTGGCCCTATAGTCTTCAAAGGGATCCGAAATATCTGTTCTCAGATTCCACAGAAATAAGGCTAGCAAAGAGCTCCACGAAATACAGATGTAACTCTGTGAGATGAATTAACAGAACACTAAGCAGTTTCTCAGAAAGCTTCTTTTCAGATTTCATCTGAGGATATTTCCTTTTTCACCATAGCCCTCTATGGGCTTCCAAATATCACTTTGCCAATTCCACGAGAACTGTCTTAGCGAAAGGCTTCTTGAGGGGAAAGCTGTAACTCTGTGAGATGATTTCACAGAACACAAAGAAGTTTCTCAGAAAGCTTCTTTCTCTTTGTTATCAGAGGATATGTCCTTTGGCCCTATAGTCTTCAAAGGGATCCGAAATATCTGTTCTCAGATTCCACAGAAATAAGGCTAGCAAAGAGATCCACGAAAAACAGATGTAACTCTGTGAGTGGAAGTCACACATCACAGACCAGTTTCTCAGAAAGCTTCTTTCCAGATTTTATCTGAGGATATTTCCTTTTTCACCATAGCCCTCTATGGGCTTCCAAATATCACTTTGCCAATTCCACAAGAACTGTCTTAGCGAAAGGCTTTTTGAGGGTAAAGCTGTAACTCTGTGAGATGATTTCACAGAACACAAAGAAGTTTCTCAGAAAGCTTCTTTCTCTTTGTTATCGGAGGATATTTCCTTTGGCCCTATAGTCTTCAAAGGGTTCCGAAATATCTGTTTTCAGATTCCACAGAAATAAGGCTAGCAAAGAGATCCACGAAATACAGATGTAACTCTGTGAGATGAATTAACATAACACTAAGCAGTTTCTCAGAAAGCTTCTTTCCAGATTTCATCTGAGGATATTTCCTTTTTCACCATAGCCCTCTATGGGCTTCCAAATATCACTTTGCCAATTCCACAAGAACTGTCTTAGCGAAAGGCTTCTTGAGGGGAAAGCTGTAACTCTGTGAGATGATTTCACAGAACACAAAGAAGTTTCTCAGAAAACTTCTTCCTCTTTGTTATCGGAGGATATTTCCTTTGGCCCCATAGACTTTAAAGGGATCCGAAATATCTGTTCTCAGATTCCACAGAAATAAGGCTAGCAAAGAGATCCACGAAATATAGATGTAACTCTGTGAGATGAATTAACAGAACACTAAGCAGTTTCTCAGAAAGCTGCTTTCCAGATTTCATCTGAGGATATTTCCTTTTTCACCATAGCCCTCTATGGGCTTCCAAATATCACTTTGTCAATTCCACAAGAACTGTCTAAGCGAAAGGCTTCTTGAGGGGAAAGCTGTAACTCTGTGAGATGATTTCACAGAACACAAAGAAGTTTCTCAGAGCTTCTTTCTCTTTGTTATCGGAGGATATTTCCTTTGGCGCCATAGTCTTCAAAGGAATCCGAAATATCTGTTCTCAGATTCCACAGAAATAAGGCTAGCAAAGAGATCCACGAAATACAGATGTAACTCTGTGGGTGGAAGTCACACATCACAGAGCAGTTTCTCAGAAAGCTTCTTTCCAGATTTCATCTGAGGATATTTCCTTTTTCACCATAGCCCTCTATGGGCTTCCAAATATCACTTTGCCAATTCCACAAGAACTGTCTTAGCGAAAGGCTTCTTGAGGGGAAAGCTGTAAATCTGTGAGATGTTTCACAGAACACAAAGAAATTTCTCAGAGCTTCTTTCTCTTTGTTATCGGAGGATATTTTCTTTGGCCCTATAGTCTTCAAAGGGATCCGAAATATCTGTTCTCAGATTCCACAGAAATAAAGCTAGCAAAGAGATCCACGAAATACAGATGTAACTCTGTGAGATGAATTAACAGAACACTAAGCAGTTTCTCAGAAAGCTTCTTTCCAGATTTCATCTGAGGATATTTCCTTTTTCACCATAGCCCTCTATGGGCGTCCAAATATCACTTTGCCAATTCCACGAGAACTGTCTTAACGAAAGGCTTCTTGAGGGGAAAGCTGTAACTCTGTGAGATGATTTCACAGAACACAAAGAATTTTCTCAGAAAGCTTCTTTCTCTTTGTTATCGGAGGATATTTCCTTTGGCCCTATAGTCTTCAAAGGGATCCGAAATATCTGTTCTCAGATTCCACAGAAATAAGGCTAGCAAAGAGATCCACGAAATACAGATGTAACTCTGTGGGTGGAAGTCACACATCACAGAGCAGTTTCTCAGAAAGCTTCTTTCCAGATTTCATCTGAGGATATTTCCTTTTTCACCATAGCCCTCTATGGGCTTCCAAATATCACTTTGCCAATTCCACAAGAACTGTCTTAGGGAAAGGCTTCTTGAGGGGAAAGCTGTAACTCTGTGAGATGATTTCACAGAACACAAAGAAGTTTCTCAGAAAGCTTCTTTCTCTTTGTTATCGGAGGATATGTCCTTTGGCCCTATAGTCTTCAAAGGGATCCGAAATATCTGTTTTCAGATTCCACAGAAATAAGGCTAGCAAAGAGATCCACGAAAAACAGATGTAACTCTGTGAGTGGAAGTCACACATCACAGAGCAGTTTCTCAGAAAGCTTCTTTCCAGATTTCATCTGAGGATATTTCCTTTTTCACCAGAGCCCTCTATGGGCTTCCAAATATCACTTTGCCAATTCCACAAGAACTGTCTTAGCGAAAGGCTTTTTGAGGGTAAAGCTGTAACTCTGTGAGATGATTTCACAGAACACAAAGAAGTTTCTCAGAAAGCTTCTTTCTCTTTGTTATCGGAGGATATTTCCTTTGGCCCTATAGTCTTCAAAGGGTTCCGAAATATCTGTTTTCAGATTCCACAGAAATAAGGCTAGCAAAGAGATCCACGAAATACAGGTTTAACTCTGTGAGATGAATTAACATAACACTAAGCAGTTTCTCAGAAAGCTTCTTTCCAGATTTCATCTGAGGATATTTCCTTTTTCACCATAGCCCTCTATGGGCTTCCAAATATCTCTTTGCCAATTCCACAAGAACTGTCTTAGCGAAAGGCTTCTTGAGGGGAAAGCTGAAACTCTGTGAGATGATTTCACAGAACACAAAGAAGTTTCTCAGAAAACTTCTTCCTCTTTGTTATCGGAGGATATTTCCTTTGGCCCCATAGACTTTAAAGGGATCCGAAATATCTGTTCTCAGATTCCACAGAAATAAGGCTAGCAAAGAGATCCACGAAATATAGATGTAACTCTGTGAGATGAATTAACAGAACACTAAGCAGTTTCTCAGAAAGCTGCTTTCCAGATTTCATCTGAGGATATTTCCTTTTTCACCATAGCCCTCTATGGGCTTCCAAATATCACTTTGTCAATTCCACAAGAACTGTCTAAGCGAAAGGCTTCTTGAGGGGAAAGCTGTAACTCTGTGAGATGATTTCACAGAACACAAAGGAGTTTCTCAGAAAGCTTCTTTCTCTTTGTTATCGGAGGATATTTCCTTTGGCGCCATAGTCTTCAAAGGGATCCGAAATATCTGTTCTCAGATTCCACAGAAATAAGGCTAGCAAAGAGATCCACGAAATACAGATGTAACTCTGTGGGTGGAAGTCACAGATCACAGAGCAGTTTCTCAGAAAGCTTCTTTCCAGATTTCATCTGAGGATATTTCCTTTTTCACCATAGCCCTCTATGAGCTTCCAAATATCACTTTGCCAATTCCACAAGAACTGTCTTAGCGAAAGGCTTCTTGAGGGGAAAGCTGTAAATCTGTGAGATGATTTCACAGAACACAAAGAAGTTTCTCAGAGCTTCTTTCTCTTTGTTATCGGAGGATATTTTCTTTGGCCCTATAGTCTTCAAAGGGATCCGAAATATCTGTTCTCAGATTCCACAGAAATAAGGCTAGCAAAGAGATCCACGAAATACAGATGTAACTCTGTGAGATGAATTAACAGAACACTAAGCAGTTTCTCAGAAAGCTTCTTTCCAGATTTCATCTGAGGATATTTCCTTTTTCACCATAGCCCTCTATGGGCTTCCAAATATCACTTTGCCAATTCCACGAGAACTGTCTTAGCGAAAGGCTTCTTGAGGGGAAAGGTGTAACTCTGTGAGATGATTTCACAGAACACAAAGAATTTTCTCAGAAAGCTTCTTTCTCTTTGTTATCGGAGGATATTTCCTTTGGCCCTATAGTCTTCAAAGGGATCCGAAATATCTGTTCTCAGATTCCACAGAAATAAGGCTAGCAAAGAGATCCACGAAATACAGATGTAACTCTGTGGGTGGAAGTCACACATCACAGAGCAGTTTCTCAGAAAGCTTCTTTCCAGATTTCATCTGAGGATATTTCCTTTTTCACCATAGCCCTCTATGGGCTTCCAAATATCACTTTGCCAATTCCACAAGAACTGTCTTAGCGAAAGGCTTCTTGAGGGGCAAGCTGTAACTCTGTGAGATGATTTCACAGAACACAAAGAAGTTTCTCAGAAAGCTTCTTTCTCTTTGTTATCGGAGGATATGTCCTTTGGCCCTATAGTCTTCAAAGGGATCCGAAATATCTTTTCTCAGATTCCACAGAAATAAGGCTAGCAAAGAGATCCACGAAAAACAGATGTAACTCTGTGAGTGGAAGTCACACATCACAGAACAGTTTCTCAGAAAGCTTCTTTCCAGATTTCATCTGAGGATATTTCCTTTTTCACCAGAGCCCTCTATGGGCTTCCAAATATCACTTTGCCAATTCCACAAGAACTGTCTAAGCGAAAGGCTTTTTGAGGGTAAAGCTGTAACTCTGTGAGATGATTTCACAGAACACAAAGAAGTTTCTCAGAAAGCTTCTTTCTCTTTGTTATCGGAGGATATTTCCTTTGGCCCTATAGTCTTCAAAGGGTTCCGAAATATCTGTTTTCAGATTCCACAGAAATAAGGCTAGCAAAGAGATCCACGAAATACAGGTTTAACTCTGTGAGATGAATTAACATAACACTAAGCAGTTTCTCAGAAAGCTTCTTTCCAGATTTCATCTGAGGATATTTCCTTTTTCACCATAGCCCTCTATGGGCTTCCAAATATCTCTTTGCCAATTCCACAAGAACTGTCTTAGCGAAAGGCTTCTTGAGGGGAAAGCTGAAACTCTGTGAGATGATTTCACAGAACACAAAGAAGTTTCTCAGAAAACTTCTTCCTCTTTGTTATCGGAGGATATTTCCTTTGGCCCCATAGACTTTAAAGGGATCCGAAATATCTGTTCTCAGATTCCACAGAAATAAGGCTAGCAAAGAGATCCACGAAATATAGATGTAACTCTGTGAGATGAATTAACAGAACACTAAGCAGTTTCTCAGAAAGCTGCTTTCCAGATTTCATCTGAGGATATTTCCTTTTTCACCATAGCCCTCTATGGGCTTCCAAATATCACTTTGTCAATTCCACAAGAACTGTCTAAGCGAAAGGCTTCTTGAGGGGAAAGCTGTAACTCTGTGAGATGATTTCACAGAACACAAAGAAGTTTCTCAGAGCTTCTTTCTCTTTGTTATCGGAGGATATTTCCTTTGGCGCCATAGTCTTCAAAGGGATCCGAAATATCTGTTCTCAGATTCCACAGAAATAAGGCTAGCAAAGAAATCCACGAAATACAGATGTAACTCTGTGGGTGGAAGTCACACATCACAGAGCAGTTTCTCAGAAAGCTTCTTTCCAGATTTCATCTGAGGATATTTCCTTTTTCACCATAGCCCTCTATGGGCTTCCAAATATCACTTTGCCAATTCCACAAGAACTGTCTTAGCGAAAGGCTTCTTGAGGGGAAAGCTGTAAATCTGTGAGATGATTTCACAGAACACAAAGAAGTTTCTCAGAGCTTCTTTCTCTTTGTTATCGGAGGATATTTTCTTTGGCCCTATAGTCTTCAAAGGGATCCGAAATATCTCTAGTCAGATTCCACAGAAATAAGGCTAGCAAAGAGATCCACGAAATACAGATGTAACTCTGTGAGATGAATTAACAGAACACTAAGCAGTTTCTCAGAAAGCTTCTTTCCAGATTTCATCTGAGGATATTTCCTTTTTCACCATAGCCCTCTATGGGCTTCCAAATATCACTTTGCCAATTCCACGAGAACTGTCTTAGCGAAAGGCTTCTTGAGGGGAAAGCTGTAACTCTGTGAGATGATTTCACAGAACACAAAGAATTTTCTCAGAAAGCTTCTTTCTCTTTGTTATCGGAGGATATTTCCTTTGGCCCTATAGTCTTCAAAGGGATCCGAAATATCTGTTCTCAGATTCCACAGAAATAAGGCTAGCAAAGAGATCCACGAAATACAGATGTAACTCTGTGGGTGGAAGTCACACATCACAGAGCAGTTTCTCAGAAAGCTTCTTTCCAGATTTCATCTGAGGATATTTCCTTTTTCAACATAGCCCTCTATGGGCTTCCAAATATCACTTTGCCAATTCCACAAGAACTGTCTTAGCGAAAGGCTTCTTGAGGGGAAAGCTGTAACTCTGTGAGATGATTTCACAGAACACAAAGAAGTTTCTCAGAAAGCTTCTTTCTCTTTGTTATCGGAGGATATGTCCTTTGGCCCTATAGTCTTCAAAGGGATCCGAAATATCTGTTCTCAGATTCCACAGAAATAAGGCTAGCAAAGAGATCCACGAAAAACAGATGTAACTCTGTGAGTGGAAGTCACACATCACAGAGCAGTTTCTCAGAAAGCTTCTTTCCAGATTTCATCTGAGGATATTTCCTTTTTCACCAGAGCCCTCTATGGGCTTCCAAATATCACTTTGCCAATTCCACAAGAACTGTCTTAGCGAAAGGCTTCTTGAGGGGAAAGCTGAAACTCTGTGAGATGATTTCACAGAACACAAAGAAGTTCCTCAGAAAGCTTCTTTCTCTTTGTTATCGGAGGATATTTCCTTTGGCCCTATAGTCTTCAAAGGGATCCGAAATATCTGTTCTCAGATTCCACAGAAATAAGGCTAGCAAAGAGATCCACGAAATACAGGTGTAACTCTGTGAGATGAATTAACAGAACACTAAGCAGTTTCTCAGAAAGCTTCTTTCCAGATTTCATCTGAGGATATTTCATTTTTCACCATAGCCCTCTATGGGCGTCCAAATATCACTTTGCCAATTCCACGAGAACTGTCTTAACGAAAGGCTTCTTGAGGGGAAAGCTGTAACTCTGTGAGATGATTTCACAGAACACAAAGAATTTTCTCAGAAAGCTTCTTTCTCTTTGTTATCGGAGGATATTTCCTTTGGCCCTATAGTCTTCAAAGGGATCCGAAATATCTGTTCTCAGATTCCACAGAAATAAGGCTAGCAAAGAGATCCACGAAATACAGATGTAACTCTGTGGGTGGAAGTCACACATCACAGAGCAGTTTCTCAGAAAGCTTCTTTCCAGATTTCATCTGAGGATATTTCCTTTTTCACCATAGCCCTCTATGGGCTTCCAAATATCACTTTGCCAATTCCACAAGAACTGTCTTAGGGAAAGGCTTCTTGAGGGGAAAGCTGTAACTCTGTGAGATGATTTCACAGAACACAAAGAAGTTTCTCAGAAAGCTTCTTTCTCTTTGTTATCGGAGGATATGTCCTTTGGCCCTATAGTCTTCAAAGGGATCCGAAATATCTGTTCTCAGATTCCACAGAAATAAGGCTAGCAAAGAGATCCACGAAAAACAGATGTAACTCTGTGAGTGGAAGTCACACATCACAGAGCAGTTTCTCAGAAAGCTTCTTTCCAGATTTCATCTGAGGATATTTCCTTTTTCACCAGAGCCCTCTATGGGCTTCCAAATATCACTTTGCCAATTCCACAGGAACTGTCTTAGCGAAAGGCTTTTTGAGGGTAAAGCTGTAACTCTGTGAGATGATTTCACAGAACACAAAGAAGTTTCTCAGAAAGCTTCTTTCTCTTTGTTATCGGAGGATATTTCCTTTGGCCCTATAGTCTTCAAAGGGTTCCGAAATATCTGTTTTCAGATTCCACAGAAATAAGGCTAGCAAAGAGATCCACGAAATACAGGTTTAACTCTGTGAGATGAATTAACATAACACTAAGCAGTTTCTCAGAAAGCTTCTTTCCAGATTTCATCTGAGGATATTTCCTTTTTCACCATAGCCCTCTATGGGCTTCCAAATATCACTTTGCCAATTCCACAAGAACTGTCTTAGCGAAAGGCTTCTTGAGGGGGAAGCTGAAACTCTGTGAGATGATTTCACAGAACACAAAGAAGTTTCTCAGAAAACTTCTTCCTCTTTGTTATCGGAGGATACTTCCTTTGGCCCCATAGACTTTAAAGGGATCCGAAATATCTGTTCTCAGATTCCACAGAAATAAGGCTAGCAAAGAGATCCACGAAATATAGATGTAACTCTGTGAGATGAATTAACAGAACACTAAGCAGTTTCTCAGAAAGCTGCTTTCCAGATTTCATGTGAGGATATTTCCTTTTTCACCATAGCCCTCTATGGGCTTCCAAATATCACTTTGTCAATTCCACAAGAACTGTCTAAGCGAAAGGCTTCTTGAAGGGAAAGCTGTAACTCTGTGAGATGATTTCACAGAACACAAAGAAGTTTCTCAGAGCTTCTTTCTCTTTGTTATCGGAGGATATTTCCTTTGGCGCCATAGTCTTCAAAGGGATCCGAAATATCTGTTCTCAGATTCCACAGAAATAAGGCTAGCAAAGAGATCCACGAAATACAGATGTAACTCTGTGGGTGGAAGTCACACATCACAGAGCAGTTTCTCAGAAAGCTTCTTTCCAGATTTCATCTGAGGATATTTCCTTTTTCACCATAGCCCTCTATGAGCTTCCAAATATCACTTTGCCAATTCCACAAGAACTGTCTTAGCGAAAGGCTTCTTGAGGGGAAAGCTGTAAATCTGTGAGATGATTTCACAGAACACAAAGAAGTTTCTCAGAGCTTCTTTCTCTTTGTTATCGGAGGATATTTTCTTTGGCCCTATAGTCTTCAAAGGGATCCGAAATATCTGTTCTCAGATTCCACAGAAATAAGGCTAGCAAAGAGATCCACGAAATACAGATGTAACTCTGTGAGATGAATTAACAGAACACTAAGCAGTTTCTCAGAAAGCTTCTTTCCAGATTTCATCTGAGGATATTTCCTTTTTCACCATAGCCCTCTATGGGCTTCCAAATATCACTTCGCCAATTCCACGAGAACTGTCTTAGCGAAAGGCTTCTTGAGGGGAAAGCTGTAACTCTGTGAGATGATTTCACAGAACACAAAGAATTTTCTCAGAAAGCTTCTTTCTCTTTGTTATCGGAGGATATTTCCTTTGGCCCTATAGTCTTCAAAGGGATCCGAAATATCTGTTCTCAGATTCCACAGAAATAAGGCTAGCAAAGAGATCCACGAAATACAGATGTAACTCTGTGGGTGGAAGTCACACATCACAGAGCAGTTTCTCAGAAAGCTTCTTTCCAGATTTCATCTGAGGATATTTCCTTTTTCACCATAGCCCTCTATGGGCTTCCAAATATCACTTTGCCAATTCCACAAGAACTGTCTTAGGGAAAGGCTTCTTGAGGGGAAAGCTGTAACTCTGTGAGATGATTTCACAGAACACAAAGAAGTTTCTCAGAAAGCTTCTTTCTCTTTGTTATCGGAGGATATGTCCTTTGGCCCTATAGTCTTCAAAGGGATCCGAAATATCTGTTCTCAGATTCCACAGAAATAAGGCTAGCAAAGAGATCCACGAAAAACAGATGTAACTCTGTGAGTGGAAGTCACACATCACAGAGCAGTTTCTCAGAAAGCTTCTTTCCAGATTTCATCTGAGGATATTTCCTTTTTCACCAGAGCCCTCTATGGGCTTCCAAATATCACTTTGCCAATTCCACAGGAACTGTCTTAGCGAAAGGCTTTTTGAGGGTAAAGCTGTAACTCTGTGAGATGATTTCACAGAACACAAAGAAGTTTCTCAGAAAGCTTCTTTCTCTTTGTTATCGGAGGATATTTCCTTTGGCCCTATAGTCTTCAAAGGGTTCCGAAATATCTGTTTTCAGATTCCACAGAAATAAGGCTAGCAAAGAGATCCACGAAATACAGGTTTAACTCTGTGAGATGAATTAACATAACACTAAGCAGTTTCTCAGAAAGCTTCTTTCCAGATTTCATCTGAGGATATTTCCTTTTTCACCATAGCCCTCTATGGGCTTCCAAATATCACTTTGCCAATTCCACAAGAACTGTCTTAGCGAAAGGCTTCTTGAGGGGGAAGCTGAAACTCTGTGAGATGATTTCACAGAACACAAAGAAGTTTCTCAGAAAACTTCTTCCTCTTTGTTATCGGAGGATACTTCCTTTGGCCCCATAGACTTTAAAGGGATCCGAAATATCTGTTCTCAGATTCCACAGAAATAAGGCTAGCAAAGAGATCCACGAAATATAGATGTAACTCTGTGAGATGAATTAACAGAACACTAAGCAGTTTCTCAGAAAGCTGCTTTCCAGATTTCATGTGAGGATATTTCCTTTTTCACCATAGCCCTCTATGGGCTTCCAAATATCACTTTGTCAATTCCACAAGAACTGTCTAAGCGAAAGGCTTCTTGAAGGGAAAGCTGTAACTCTGTGAGATGATTTCACAGAACACAAAGAAGTTTCTCAGAGCTTCTTTCTCTTTGTTATCGGAGGATATTTCCTTTGGCGCCATAGTCTTCAAAGGGATCCGAAATATCTGTTCTCAGATTCCACAGAAATAAGGCTAGCAAAGAGATCCACGAAATACAGATGTAACTCTGTGGGTGGAAGTCACACATCACAGAGCAGTTTCTCAGAAAGCTTCTTTCCAGATTTCATCTGAGGATATTTCCTTTTTCACCATAGCCCTCTATGAGCTTCCAAATATCACTTTGCCAATTCCACAAGAACTGTCTTAGCGAAAGGCTTCTTGAGGGGAAAGCTGTAAATCTGTGAGATGATTTCACAGAACACAAAGAAGTTTCTCAGAGCTTCTTTCTCTTTGTTATCGGAGGATATTTTCTTTGGCCCTATAGTCTTCAAAGGGATCCGAAATATCTGTTCTCAGATTCCACAGAAATAAGGCTAGCAAAGAGATCCACGAAATACAGATGTAACTCTGTGAGATGAATTAACAGAACACTAAGCAGTTTCTCAGAAAGCTTCTTTCCAGATTTCATCTGAGGATATTTCCTTTTTCACCATAGCCCTCTATGGGCTTCCAAATATCACTTCGCCAATTCCACGAGAACTGTCTTAGCGAAAGGCTTCTTGAGGGGAAAGCTGTAACTCTGTGAGATGATTTCACAGAACACAAAGAATTTTCTCAGAAAGCTTCTTTCTCTTTGTTATCGGAGGATATTTCCTTTGGCCCTATAGTCTTCAAAGGGATCCGAAATATCTGTTCTCAGATTCCACAGAAATAAGGCTAGCAAAGAGATCCACGAAATACAGATGTAACTCTGTGGGTGGAAGTCACACATCACAGAGCAGTTTCTCAGAAAGCTTCTTTCCAGATTTCATCTGAGGATATTTCCTTTTTCACCATAGCCCTCTATGGGCTTCCAAATATCACTTTGCCAATTCCACAAGAACTGTCTTAGCGAAAGGCTTCTTGAGGGGGAAGCTGTAACTCTGTGAGATGATTTCACAGAACACAAAGAAGTTTCTCAGAAAGCTTCTTTCTCTTTGTTATCGGAGGATATGTCCTTTGGCCCTATAGTCTTCAAAGGGATCCGAAATATCTTTTCTCAGATTCCACAGAAATAAGGCTAGCAAAGAGATCCACGAAAAACAGATGTAACTCTGTGAGTGGAAGTCACACATCACAGAACAGTTTCTCAGAAAGCTTCTTTCCAGATTTCATCTGAGGATATTTCCTTTTTCACCAGAGCCCTCTATGGGCTTCCAAATATCACTTTGCCAATTCCACAAGAACTGTCTTAGCGAAAGGCTTTTTGAGGGTAAAGCTGTAACTCTGTGAGATGATTTCACAGAACACAAAGAAGTTTCTCAGAAAGCTTCTTTCTCTTTGTTATCGGAGGATATTTCCTTTGGCCCTATAGTCTTCAAAGGGATCCGAAATATCTGTTCTCAGATTCCACAGATATAAGGCTAGCAAAGAGATCCACGAAATACAGATGTAACTCTGTGGGTGGAAGTCACACATCACAGAGCAGTTTCTCAGAAAGCTTCTTTCCAGATTTCATCTGAGGATATTTCCTTTTTCACCATAGCCCTCTATGGGCTTCCAAATATCACTTTGCCAATTCCACAAGAACTGTCTTAGCGAAAGGCTTCTTGAGGGGAAAGCTGTAACTCTGTGAGATGATTTCACAGAACACAAAGAAGTTTCTAAGAAAGCTTCTTTCTCTTTGTTATCGGAGGATATGTCCTTTGGCCCTATAGTCTTCAAAGGGATCCGAAATATCTGTTCTCAGATTCCACAGAAATAAGGCTAGCAAAGAGATCCACGAAAAACAGATGTAACTCTGTGAGTGGAAGTCACACATCACAGAGCAGTTTCTCAGAAAGCTTCTTTCCAGATTTCATCTGAGGATATTTCCTTTCTCACCAGAGCCCTCTATGGGCTTCCAAATATCACTTTGCCAATTCCACAAGAACTGTCTTAGCGAAAGGCTTCTTGAGGGGAAAGCTGAAACTCTGTGAGATGATTTCACAGAACACAAAGAAGTTCCTCAGAAAGCTTCTTTCTCTTTGTTATCGGAGGATATTTCCTTTGGCCCTATAGTCTTCAAAGGGATCCGAAATATCTGTTCTCAGATTCCACAGAAATAAGGCTAGCAAAGAGATCCACGAAATACAGGTGTAACTCTGTGAGATGAATTAACAGAACACTAAGCAGTTTCTCAGAAAGCTTCTTTCCAGATTTCATCTGAGGATATTTCCTTTTTCGAAATAGCCCTCTATGGGCTTCAAAATATCACTTTGCCAATTCCACAAGAACTGTCTTAGCGAAAGACTTCTTGAGGGGAAAGCTGTTACTCTGTGAGATGATTTCACAGAACACAAAGATGTTTCTCAGAAAGCTTCTTTCTCTTTGTTATCGGAGGATATTTCCTTTGGCCCTATAGCCTTCAAAGGGATCCGAAATATCTGCTCTCAGATTCCGCAGAAATAATGCTAGCAAAGAGATCCACGAAATACAGGTTTAACTCTGTGAGATGAATTAACAGAACACTAAGCAGTTTCTCAGAAAGCTTCTTTCCAGATTTCATCTGAGGATATTTCCTTTTTCAAAATTGCCCTCTATGGTCTTCCAAATATCACTTTGCCAATTCCACAAGAACTGTCTTAGCGAAAGGCTTCTTGAGGGGAAAGCTGTAACTCTGTGAGATGATTTCACAGAACACAAAGAAGTTTCTCAGGAAGCTTCTTTCTCTTTGTTATCGGAGGATATTTCCTTTGGCCCTATTGTCTTCAAAGGGATCCGAAATATCTGTTCTAAGATTCCACAGAAATAAGGCTAGCAAAGAGATCCACGAAATATAGATGTAACTCTGTGAGATGAATTAACAGAACACTAAGCAGTTTCTCAGAAAGCTTCTTTCCAGATTCCATCTAAGGATATTTCCTTTTTCACCATAGCCCTCTATGGACTTCAAAATATCACTTTGCCAATTCCACAAGAACTGTCTTAGCGAAAGGCTTCTTGAGGGGAAAGCTGTAACTCTGTGAGATGATTTCACAGAACACAAAGAAGTTTCTCAGAAAGCTTCTTCCTCTTTGTTATCGGAGGATATTTCCTTTGGCCCCATAGACTTTAAAGGGATCCGAAATATCTGTTCTCAGATTCCACAGAAATAAGGCTAGCAAAGAGATCCACGAAATATAGATGTAACTCTGTGAGATGAATTAACAGAACACTAAGCAGTTTCTCAGAAAGCTGCTTTCCAGATTTCATCTGAGGATATTTCCTTTTCCACCATAGCCCTCTATGAGCTTCCAAATATCACTTTGTCAATTCCACAAGAACTGTCTAAGCGATAGGCTTCTTGAGGGGAAAGCTGTAACTCTGTGAGACGATTTCACAGAACACAAAGAAGTTTCTCAGAGCTTCTTTCTCTTTGTTATCGGAGGATATTTCCTTTGGCCCCATAGACTTTAAAGGGATCCGAAATATCTGTTCTCAGATTCCACAGAAATAAGGCTAGCAAAGAGATCCACGAAATATAGATGTAACTCTGTGAGATGAATTAACAGAACAGTAAGCAGTTTCTCAGAAAGCTTCTTTCCAGATTTCACCTGAGGATATTTCCTTTTTCAGCCTAGCCCTCTAAGGGCTTCCAAATATCACTTTCTCAATTCCAAAAGAACTGTCTTAGCGAAAGGCTTCTTGAGGGGAAAGCTGAAACTCTGTGAGATGATTTCACAGAACACAAAGAAGTTTCTCAGTGCTTCTTTCTCTTTGTTATCGGAGGATATTTTCTTTGGCCCTATAGTCTTCAAAGGGATCCGAAATATCTCTTCTCAGATTCCACAGAAATAAGGCTAGCAAAGAGCTCCACGAAATACCGATGTAACTCTGTGAGATGAATTAACAGAACACTAAGCAGTTTCTCAGAAAGCTTCTTTCCAGATTTCATCTGAGGATATTTCCTTTTTCACCATAGCCCTCTATGGGCTTCCAAATATCACTTTGCCAATTCCACGAGAACTGTCTTAGCGAAAGGCTTCTTGAGGGGAAAGCTGTAACTCTGTGAGATGATTTCACAGAACACAAAGAATTTTCTCAGAAAGCTTCTTTCTCTTTGTTATCGGAGGATATTTCCTTTGGCCCTATAGTCTTCAAAGGGATCCGAAATATCTGTTCTCAGATTCCACAGAAATAAGGCTAGCAAAGAGATCCACGAAATACAGATGTAACTCTGTGGGTGGAAGTCACACATCACAGAGCAGTTTCTCAGAAAGCTTCTTTCCAGATTTCATCTGAGGATTTTTCCTTTTTCACCATAGCCCTCTATGGGCTTCCAAATATCACTTTGCCAATTCCACAAGAACTGTCTTAGCGAAAGGCTTCCTGAGGGGAAAGCTGTAACTCTGTGAGATGATTTCACAGAACACAAAGAAGTTTCTCAGAAAGCTTCTTTCTCTTTGTTATCGGAGGATATGTCCTTTGGCCCTATAGTCTTCAAAGGGATCCGAAATATCTGTTCTCAGATTCCACAGAAATAAGGCTAGCAAAGAGATCCACGAAAAACAGATGTAACTCTGTGAGTGGAAGTCACACATCACAGAGCAGTTTCTCAGAAAGCTTCTTTCCAGATTTCATCTGAGGATATTTCCTTTTTCACCAGAGCCCTCTATGGGCTTCCAAATATCACTTTGCCAATTCCACAAGAACTGTCTTAGCGAAAGGCTTTTTGAGGGTAAAGCTGTAACTCTGTGAGATGATTTCACAGAACACAAAGAAGTTTCTCAGAAAGCTTCTTTCTCTTTGTTATCGGAGGATATTTCCTTTGGCCCTATAGTCTTCAAAGGGTTCCGAAATATCTGTTTTCAGATTCCACAGAAATAAGGCTAGCAAAGAGATCCACGAAATACAGATGTAACTCTGTGAGATGAATTAACAGAACACTAAGCAGTTTCTCAGAAAGCTTCTTTCCAGATTTCATCTGAGGATATTTCCTTTTTCACCATAGCCCTCTATGGGCTTCCAAATATCACTTTGCCAATTCCACGAGAACTGTCTTAGCGAAAGGCTTCTTGAGGGGAAAGCTGTAACTCTGTGAGATGATTTCACAGAACACAAAGAATTTTCTCAGAAAGCTTCTTTCTCTTTGTTATCGGAGGATATTTCCTTTGGCCCTATAGTCTTCAAAGGGATCCGAAATATCTGTTCTCAGATTCCACAGAAATAAGGCTAGCAAAGAGATCCACGAAATACAGATGTAACTCTGTGGGTGGAAGTCACACATCACAGAGCAGTTTCTCAGAAAGCTTCTTTCCAGATTTCATCTGAGGATATTTCCTTTTTAACCATAGCCCTCTATGGGCTTCCAAATATCACTTTGCCAATTCCACAAGAACTGTCTTAGCGAAAGGCTTCTTGAGGGGAAAGCTGTAACTCTGTGAGATGATTTCACAGAACACAAAGAAGTTTCTCAGAAAGCTTCTTTCTCTTTGTTATCGGAGGATATGTCCTTTGGCCCTATAGTCTTCAAAGGGATCCGAAATATCTGTTCTCAGATTCCACAGAAATAAGGCTAGCAAAGAGATCCACGAAAAACAGATGTAACTCTGTGAGTGGAAGTCACACATCACAGAGCAGTTTCTCAGAAAGCTTCTTTCCAGATTTCATCTGAGGATATTTCCTTTTTCACCAGAGCCCTCTATGGGCTTCCAAATATCACTTTGCCAATTCCACAAGAACTGTCTTAGCGAAAGGCTTCTTGAGGGGAAAGCTGAAACTCTGTGAGATGATTTCACAGAACACAAAGAAGTTCCTCAGAAAGCTTCTTTCTCTTTGTTATCGGAGGATATTTCCTTTGGCCCTATAGTCTTCAAAGGGATCCGAAATATCTGTTCTCAGATTCCACAGAAATAAGGCTAGCAAAGAGATCCACGAAATACAGGTGTAACTCTGTGAGATGAATTAACAGAACACTAAGCAGTTTCTCAGAAAGCTTCTTTCCAGATTTCATCTGAGGATATTTCATTTTTCACCATAGCCCTCTATGGGCGTCCAAATATCACTTTGCCAATTCCACGAGAACTGTCTTAACGAAAGGCTTCTTGAGGGGAAAGCTGTAACTCTGTGAGATGATTTCACAGAACACAAAGAATTTTCTCAGAAAGCTTCTTTCTCTTTGTTATCGGAGGATATTTCCTTTGGCCCTATAGTCTTCAAAGGGATCCGAAATATCTGTTCTCAGATTCCACAGAAATAAGGCTAGCAAAGAGATCCACGAAATACAGATGTAACTCTGTGGGTGGAAGTCACACATCACAGAGCAGTTTCTCAGAAAGCTTCTTTCCAGATTTCATCTGAGGATATTTCCTTTTTCACCATAGCCCTCTATGGGCTTCCAAATATCACTTTGCCAATTCCACAAGAACTGTCTTAGGGAAAGGCTTCTTGAGGGGAAAGCTGTAACTCTGTGAGATGATTTCACAGAACACAAAGAAGTTTCTCAGAAAGCTTCTTTCTCTTTGTTATCGGAGGATATGTCCTTTGGCCCTATAGTCTTCAAAGGGATCCGAAATATCTGTTCTCAGATTCCACAGAAATAAGGCTAGCAAAGAGATCCACGAAAAACAGATGTAACTCTGTGAGTGGAAGTCACACATCACAGAGCAGTTTCTCAGAAAGCTTCTTTCCAGATTTCATCTGAGGATATTTCCTTTTTCACCAGAGCCCTCTATGGGCTTCCAAATATCACTTTGCCAATTCCACAGGAACTGTCTTAGCGAAAGGCTTTTTGAGGGTAAAGCTGTAACTCTGTGAGATGATTTCACAGAACACAAAGAAGTTTCTCAGAAAGCTTCTTTCTCTTTGTTATCGGAGGATATTTCCTTTGGCCCTATAGTCTTCAAAGGGTTCCGAAATATCTGTTTTCAGATTCCACAGAAATAAGGCTAGCAAAGAGATCCACGAAATACAGGTTTAACTCTGTGAGATGAATTAACATAACACTAAGCAGTTTCTCAGAAAGCTTCTTTCCAGATTTCATCTGAGGATATTTCCTTTTTCACCATAGCCCTCTATGGGCTTCCAAATATCACTTTGCCAATTCCACAAGAACTGTCTTAGCGAAAGGCTTCTTGAGGGGGAAGCTGAAACTCTGTGAGATGATTTCACAGAACACAAAGAAGTTTCTCAGAAAACTTCTTCCTCTTTGTTATCGGAGGATACTTCCTTTGGCCCCATAGACTTTAAAGGGATCCGAAATATCTGTTCTCAGATTCCACAGAAATAAGGCTAGCAAAGAGATCCACGAAATATAGATGTAACTCTGTGAGATGAATTAACAGAACACTAAGCAGTTTCTCAGAAAGCTGCTTTCCAGATTTCATGTGAGGATATTTCCTTTTTCACCATAGCCCTCTATGGGCTTCCAAATATCACTTTGTCAATTCCACAAGAACTGTCTAAGCGAAAGGCTTCTTGAGGGGAAAGCTGTAACTCTGTGAGATGATTTCACAGAACACAAAGAAGTTTCTCAGAGCTTCTTTCTCTTTGTTATCGGAGGATATTTCCTTTGGCGCCATAGTCTTCAAAGGGATCCGAAATATCTGTTCTCAGATTCCACAGAAATAAGGCTAGCAAAGAGATCCACGAAATACAGATGTAACTCTGTGGGTGGAAGTCACACATCACAGAGCAGTTTCTCAGAAAGCTTCTTTCCAGATTTCATCTGAGGATATTTCCTTTTTCACCATAGCCCTCTATGAGCTTCCAAATATCACTTTGCCAATTCCACAAGAACTGTCTTAGCGAAAGGCTTCTTGAGGGGAAAGCTGTAAATCTGTGAGATGATTTCACAGAACACAAAGAAGTTTCTCAGAGCTTCTTTCTCTTTGTTATCGGAGGATATTTTCTTTGGCCCTATAGTCTTCAAAGGGATCCGAAATATCTGTTCTCAGATTCCACAGAAATAAGGCTAGCAAAGAGATCCACGAAATACAGATGTAACTCTGTGAGATGAATTAACAGAACACTAAGCAGTTTCTCAGAAAGCTTCTTTCCAGATTTCATCTGAGGATATTTCCTTTTTCACCATAGCCCTCTATGGGCTTCCAAATATCACTTCGCCAATTCCACGAGAACTGTCTTAGCGAAAGGCTTCTTGAGGGGAAAGCTGTAACTCTGTGAGATGATTTCACAGAACACAAAGAATTTTCTCAGAAAGCTTCTTTCTCTTTGTTATCGGAGGATATTTCCTTTGGCCCTATAGTCTTCAAAGGGATCCGAAATATCTGTTCTCAGATTCCACAGAAATAAGGCTAGCAAAGAGATCCACGAAATACAGATGTAACTCTGTGGGTGGAAGTCACACATCACAGAGCAGTTTCTCAGAAAGCTTCTTTCCAGATTTCATCTGAGGATATTTCCTTTTTCACCATAGCCCTCTATGGGCTTCCAAATATCACTTTGCCAATTCCACAAGAACTGTCTTAGCGAAAGGCTTCTTGAGGGGGAAGCTGTAACTCTGTGAGATGATTTCACAGAACACAAAGAAGTTTCTCAGAAAGCTTCTTTCTCTTTGTTATCGGAGGATATGTCCTTTGGCCCTATAGTCTTCAAAGGGATCCGAAATATCTTTTCTCAGATTCCACAGAAATAAGGCTAGCAAAGAGATCCACGAAAAACAGATGTAACTCTGTGAGTGGAAGTCACACATCACAGAACAGTTTCTCAGAAAGCTTCTTTCCAGATTTCATCTGAGGATATTTCCTTTTTCACCAGAGCCCTCTATGGGCTTCCAAATATCACTTTGCCAATTCCACAAGAACTGTCTTAGCGAAAGGCTTTTTGAGGGTAAAGCTGTAACTCTGTGAGATGATTTCACAGAACACAAAGAAGTTTCTCAGAAAGCTTCTTTCTCTTTGTTATCGGAGGATATTTCCTTTGGCCCTATAGTCTTCAAAGGGATCCGAAATATCTGTTCTCAGATTACACAGATATAAGGCTAGCAAAGAGATCCACGAAATACAGATGTAACTCTGTGGGTGGAAGTCACACATCACAGAGCAGTTTCTCAGAAAGCTTCTTTCCAGATTTCATCTGAGGATATTTCCTTTTTCACCATAGCCCTCTATGGGCTTCCAAATATCACTTTGCCAATTCCACAAGAACTGTCTTAGCGAAAGGCTTCTTGAGGGGAAAGCTGTAACTCTGTGAGATGATTTCACAGAACTCAAAGAAGTTTCTAAGAAAGCTTCTTTCTCTTTGTTATCGGAGGATATGTCCTTTGGCCCTATAGTCTTCAAAGGGATCCGAAATATCTGTTCTCAGATTCCACAGAAATAAGGCTAGCAAAGAGATCCACGAAAAACAGATGTAACTCTGTGAGTGGAAGTCACACATCACAGAGCAGTTTCTCAGAAAGCTTCTTTCCAGATTTCATCTGAGGATATTTCCTTTCTCACCAGAGCCCTCTATGGGCTTCCAAATATCACTTTGCCAATTCCACAAGAACTGTCTTAGCGAAAGGCTTCTTGAGGGGAAAGCTGAAACTCTGTGAGATGATTTCACAGAACACAAAGAAGTTCCTCAGAAAGCTTCTTTCTCTTTGTTATCGGAGGATATTTCCTTTGGCCCTATAGTCTTCAAAGGGATCCGAAATATCTGTTCTCAGATTCCACAGAAATAAGGCTAGCAAAGAGATCCACGAAATACAGGTGTAACTCTGTGAGATGAATTAACAGAACACTAAGCAGTTTCTCAGAAAGCTTCTTTCCAGATTTCATCTGAGGATATTTCCTTTTTCGAAATAGCCCTCTATGGGCTTCAAAATATCACTTTGCCAATTCCACAAGAACTGTCTTAGCGAAAGACTTCTTGAGGGGAAAGCTGTTACTCTGTGAGATGATTTCACAGAACACAAAGATGTTTCTCAGAAAGCTTCTTTCTCTTTGTTATCGGAGGATATTTCCTTTGGCCCTATAGCCTTCAAAGGGATCCGAAATATCTGCTCTCAGATTCCGCAGAAATAATGCTAGCAAAGAGATCCACGAAATACAGGTTTAACTCTGTGAGATGAATTAACAGAACACTAAGCAGTTTCTCAGAAAGCTTCTTTCCAGATTTCATCTGAGGATATTTCCTTTTTCAAAATTGCCCTCTATGGTCTTCCAAATATCACTTTGCCAATTCCACAAGAACTGTCTTAGCGAAAGGCTTCTTGAGGGGAAAGCTGTAACTCTGTGAGATGATTTCACAGAACACAAAGAAGTTTCTCAGGAAGCTTCTTTCTCTTTGTTATCGGAGGATATTTCCTTTGGCCCTATTGTCTTCAAAGGGATCCGAAATATCTGTTCTAAGATTCCACAGAAATAAGGATAGCAAAGAGATCCACGAAATACAGAGGTAACTCTGTGAGATGAATTAACAGAACACTAAGCAGTTTCTCAGAAAGCTTCTTTCCAGATTCCATCTAAGGATATTTCCTTTTTCACCATAGCCCTCTATGGACTTCAAAATATCACTTTGCCAATTCCACAAGAACTGTCTTAGCGAAAGGCTTCTTGAGGGGAAAGCTGTAACTCTGTGAGATGATTTCACAGAACACAAAGAAGTTTCTCAGAAAGCTTCTTCCTCTTTGTTATCGGAGGATATTTCCTTTGGCCCCATAGACTTTAAAGGGATCCGAAATATCTGTTCTCAGATTCCACAGAAATAAGGCTAGCAAAGAGATCCACGAAATATAGATGTAACTCTGTGAGATGAATTAACAGAACACTAAGCAGTTTCTCAGAAAGCTGCTTTCCAGATTTCATCTGAGGATATTTCCTTTTCCACCATAGCCCTCTATGAGCTTCCAAATATCACTTTGTCAATTCCACAAGAACTGTCTAAGCGATAGGCTTCTTGAGGGGAAAGCTGTAACTCTGTGAGACGATTTCACAGAACACAAAGAAGTTTCTCAGAGCTTCTTTCTCTTTGTTATCGGAGGATATTTCCTTTGGCCCCATAGACTTTAAAGGGATCCGAAATATCTGTTCTCAGATTCCACAGAAATAAGGCTAGCAAAGAGATCCACGAAATATAGATGTAACTCTGTGAGATGAATTAACAGAACAGTAAGCAGTTTCTCAGAAAGCTTCTTTCCAGATTTCACCTGAGGATATTTCCTTTTTCAGCCTAGCCCTCTAAGGGCTTCCAAATATCACTTTCTCAATTCCAAAAGAACTGTCTTAGCGAAAGGCTTCTTGAGGGGAAAGCTGAAACTCTGTGAGATGATTTCACAGAACACAAAGAAGTTTCTCAGTGCTTCTTTCTCTTTGTTATCGGAGGATATTTTCTTTGGCCCTATAGTCTTCAAAGGGATCCGAAATATCTCTTCTCAGATTCCACAGAAATAAGGCTAGCAAAGAGCTCCACGAAATACCGATGTAACTCTGTGAGATGAATTAACAGAACACTAAGCAGTTTCTCAGAAAGCTTCTTTCCAGATTTCATCTGAGGATATTTCCTTTTTCACCATAGCCCTCTATGGGCTTCCAAATATCACTTTGCCAATTCCACGAGAACTGTCTTAGCGAAAGGCTTCTTGAGGGGAAAGCTGTAACTCTGTGAGATGATTTCACAGAACACAAAGAATTTTCTCAGAAAGCTTCTTTCTCTTTGTTATCGGAGGATATTTCCTTTGGCCCTATAGTCTTCAAAGGGATCCGAAATATCTGTTCTCAGATTCCACAGAAATAAGGCTAGCAAAGAGATCCACGAAATACAGATGTAACTCTGTGGGTGGAAGTCACACATCACAGAGCAGTTTCTCAGAAAGCTTCTTTCCAGATTTCATCTGAGGATTTTTCCTTTTTCACCATAGCCCTCTATGGGCTTCCAAATATCACTTTGCCAATTCCACAAGAACTGTCTTAGCGAAAGGCTTCCTGAGGGGAAAGCTGTAACTCTGTGAGATGATTTCACAGAACACAAAGAAGTTTCTCAGAAAGCTTCTTTCTCTTTGTTATCGGAGGATATGTCCTTTGGCCCTATAGTCTTCAAAGGGATCCGAAATATCTGTTCTCAGATTCCACAGAAATAAGGCTAGCAAAGAGATCCACGAAAAACAGATGTAACTCTGTGAGTGGAAGTCACACATCACAGAGCAGTTTCTCAGAAAGCTTCTTTCCAGATTTCATCTGAGGATATTTCCTTTTTCACCAGAGCCCTCTATGGGCTTCCAAATATCACTTTGCCAATTCCACAAGAACTGTCTTAGCGAAAGGCTTTTTGAGGGTAAAGCTGTAACTCTGTGAGATGATTTCACAGAACACAAAGAAGTTTCTCAGAAAGCTTCTTTCTCTTTGTTATCGGAGGATATTTCCTTTGGCCCTATAGTCTTCAAAGGGTTCCGAAATATCTGTTTTCAGATTCCACAGAAATAAGGCTAGCAAAGAGATCCACGAAATACAGATGTAACTCTGTGAGATGAATTAACAGAACACTAAGCAGTTTCTCAGAAAGCTGCTTTCCAGATTTCATCTGAGGATATTTCCTTTTTCACCATAGCCCTCTATGGGCTTCCAAATATCACTTTGCCAATTCCACGAGAACTGTCTTAGCGAAAGGCTTCTTGAGGGGAAAGCTGTAACTCTGTGAGATGATTTCACAGAACACAAAGAATTTTCTCAGAAAGCTTCTTTCTCTTTGTTATCGGAGGATATTTCCTTTGGCCCTATAGTCTTCAAAGGGATCCGAAATATCTGTTCTCAGATTCCACAGAAATAAGGCTAGCAAAGAGATCCACGAAATACAGATGTAACTCTGTGGGTGGAAGTCACACATCACAGAGCAGTTTCTCAGAAAGCTTCTTTCCAGATTTCATCTGAGGATATTTCCTTTTTAACCATAGCCCTCTATGGGCTTCCAAATATCACTTTGCCAATTCCACAAGAACTGTCTTAGCGAAAGGCTTCTTGAGGGGAAAGCTGTAACTCTGTGAGATGATTTCACAGAACACAAAGAAGTTTCTCAGAAAGCTTCTTTCTCTTTGTTATCGGAGGATATGTCCTTTGGCCCTATAGTCTTCAAAGGGATCCGAAATATCTGTTCTCAGATTCCACAGAAATAAGGCTAGCAAAGAGATCCACGAAAAACAGATGTAACTCTGTGAGTGGAAGTCACACATCACAGAGCAGTTTCTCAGAAAGCTTCTTTCCAGATTTCATCTGAGGATATTTCCTTTTTCACCAGAGCCCTCTATGGGCTTCCAAATATCACTTTGCCAATTCCACAAGAACTGTCTTAGCGAAAGGCTTTTTGAGGGTAAAGCTGTAATTCTGTGAGATAATTTCACAGAACACAAAGAAGTTTCTCAGAAAGCTTCTTTCTCTTTGTTATCGGAGGATATTTCCTTTGGCCCTATAGTCTTCAAAGGGTTCCGAAATATCTGTTTTCAGATTCCACAGAAATAAGGCTAGCAAAGAGATCCACGAAATACAGGTTTAACTCTGTGAGATGAATTAACATAACACTAAGCAGTTTCTCAGAAAGCTTCTTTCCAGATTTCATCTGAGGATATTTCCTTTTTCACCATAGCCCTCTATGGGCTTCCAAATATCACTTTGCCAATTCCACAAGAACTGTCTTAGCGAAAGGCTTCTTGAGGGGGAAGCTGAAACTCTGTGAGATGATTTCACAGAACACAAAGAAGTTTCTCAGAAAACTTCTTCCTCTTTGTTATCGGAGGATATTTCCTTTGGCCCCATAGACTTTAAAGGGATCCGAAATATCTGTTCTCAGATTCCACAGAAATAAGGCTAGCAAAGAGATCCACGAAATATAGATGTAACTCTGTGAGATGAATTAACAGAACACTAAGCAGTTTCTCAGAAAGCTGCTTTCCAGATTTCATCTGAGGATATTTCCTTTTTCACCATAGCCCTCTATGGGCTTCCAAATATCACTTTGTCAATTCCACAAGAACTGTCTAAGCGAAAGGCTTCTTGAGGGGAAAGCTGTAACTCTGTGAGATGATTTCACAGAACACAAAGAAGTTTCTCAGAGCTTCTTTCTCTTTGTTATCGGAGGATATTTCCTTTGGCCCCATAGTCTTCAAAGGGATCCGAAATATCTGTTCTCAGATTCCACAGAAATAAGGCTAGCAAAGAGATCCACGAAATACAGATGTAACTCTGTGGGTGGAAGTCACACATCACAGAGCAGTTTCTCAGAAAGCTTCTTTCCAGATTTCATCTGAGGATATTTCCTTTTTCACCATAGCCCTCTATGAGCTTCCAAATATCACTTTGCCAATTCCACAAGAACTGTCTTAGCGAAAGGCTTCTTGAGGGGAAAGCTGTAAATCTGTGAGATGATTTCACAGAACACAAAGAAGTTTCTCAGAGCTTCTTTCTCTTTGTTATCGGAGGATATTTTCTTTGGCCCTATAGTCTTCAAAGGGATCCGAAATATCTGTTCTCAGATTCCACAGAAATAAGGCTAGCAAAGAGATCCACGAAATACAGATGTAACTCTGTGAGATGAATTTACAGAACACTAAGCAGTTTCTCAGAAAGCTTCTTTCCAGATTTCATCTGAGGATATTTCCTTTTTCACCATAGCCCTCTATGGGCTTCCAAATATCACTTTGCCAATTCCACGAGAACTGTCTTAGCGAAAGGCTTCTTGAGGGGAAAGCTGTAACTCTGTGAGATGATTTCACAGAACACAAAGAATTTTCTCAGAAAGCTTCTTTCTCTTTGTTATCGGAGGATATTTCCTTTGGCCCTATAGTCTTCAAAGGGATCCGAAATATCTGTTCTCAGATTCCACAGAAATAAGGCTAGCAAAGAGATCCACGAAATACAGATGTAACTCTGTGGGTGGAAGTCACACATCACAGAGCAGTTTCTCAGAAAGCTTCTTTCCAGATTTCATCTGAGGATATTTCCTTTTTCACCATAGCCATCTATGGGCTTCCAAATATCACTTTGCCAATTCCACAAGAACTGTCTTAGCGAAAGGCTTCTTGAGGGGGAAGCTGTAACTCTGTGAGATGATTTCACAGAACACAAAGAAGTTTCTCAGAAAGCTTCTTTCTCTTTGTTATCGGAGGATATGTCCTTTGGCCCTATAGTCTTCAAAGGGATCCGAAATATCTGTTCTCAGATTCCACAGAAATAAGGCTAGCAAAGAGATCCACGAAAAACAGATGTAACTCTGTGAGTGGAAGTCACACATCACAGAGCAGTTTCTCAGAAAGCTTCTTTCCAGATTTCATCTGAGGATATTTCCTTTTTCACCAGAGCCCTCTATGGGCTTCCAAATATCACTTTGCCAATTCCACAAGAACTGTCTTAGCGAAAGGCTTTTTGAGGGTAAAGCTGTAACTCTGTGAGATGATTTCACAGAACACAAAGAAGTTTCTCAGAAAGCTTCTTTCTCTTTGTTATCGGAGGATATTTCCTTTGGCCCTATAGTCTTCAAAGGGTTCCGAAATATCTGTTTTCAGATTCCACAGAAATAAGGCTAGCAAAGAGATCCACGAAATACAGATGTAACTCTGTGAGATGAATTAACAGAACACTAAGCAGTTTCTCAGAAAGCTTCTTTCCAGATTTCATCTGAGGATATTTCCTTTTTCAACATAGCCCTCTATGGGCTTCCAAATATCACTTTGCCAATTCCACAAGAACTGTCTTAGCGAAAGGCTTCTTGAGGGGAAAGCTGAAACTCTGTGAGATGATTTCACAGAACACAAAGAAGTTCCTCAGAAAGCTTCTTTCTCTTTGTTATCGGAGGATATTTCCTTTGGCCCTATAGTCTTCAAAGGGATCCGAAATATCTGTTCTCAGATTCCACAGAAATAAGGCTAGCAAAGAGATCCACGAAATACAGGTGTAACTCTGTGAGATGAATTAACAGAACACTAAGCAGTTTCTCAGAAAGCTTCTTTCCAGATTTCATCTGAGGATATTTCCTTTTTCGAAATAGCCCTCTATGGGCTTCAAAATATCACTTTGCCAATTCCACAAGAACTGTCTTAGCGAAAGACTTCTTGAGGGGAAAGCTGTTACTCTGTGAGATGATTTCACAGAACACAAAGATGTTTCTCAGAAAGCTTCTTTCTCTTTGTTATCGGAGGATATTTCCTTTGGCCCTATAGCCTTCAAAGGGATCCGAAATATCTGCTCTCAGATTCCGCAGAAATAATGCTAGCAAAGAGATCCACGAAATACAGGTTTAACTCTGTGAGATGAATTAACAGAACACTAAGCAGTTTCTCAGAAAGCTTCTTTCCAGATTTCATCTGAGGATATTTCCTTTTTCAAAATTGTCCTCTATGGTCTTCCAAATATCACTTTGCCAATTCCACAAGAACTGTCTTAGCGAAAGGCTTCTTGAGGGGAAAGCTGTAACTCTGTGAGATGATTTCACAGAACACAAAGAAGTTTCTCAGGAAGCTTCTTTCTCTTTGTTATCGGAGGATATTTCCTTTGGCCCTATTGTCTTCAAAGGGATCCGAAATATCTGTTCTAAGATTCCACAGAAATAAGGATAGCAAAGAGATCCACGTAATACAGAGGTAACTCTGTGAGATGAATTAACAGAACACTAAGCAGTTTCTCAGAAAGCTTCTTTCCAGATTCCATCTAAGGATATTTCCTTTTTCACCATAGCCCTCTATGGACTTCAAAATATCACTTTGCCAATTCCACAAGAACTGTCTTAGCGAAAGGCTTCTTGAGGGGAAAGCTGTAACTCTGTGAGATGATTTCACAGAACACAAAGAAGTTTCTCAGAAAGCTTCTTCCTCTTTGTTATCGGAGGATATTTCCTTTGGCCCCATAGACTTTAAAGGGATCCGAAATATCTGTTCTCAGATTCCACAGAAATAAGGCTAGCAAAGAGATCCACGAAATATAGATGTAACTCTGTGAGATGAATTAACAGAACACTAAGCAGTTCCTCAGAAAGCTGCTTTCCAGATTTCATCTGAGGATATTTCCTTTTTCACCATAGCCCTCTATGAGCTTCCAAATATCACTTTGTCAATTCCACAAGAACTGTCTAAGCGATAGGCTTCTTGAGGGGAAAGCTGTAACTCTGTGAGACGATTTCACAGAACACAAAGAAGTTTCTCAGAGCTTCTTTCTCTTTGTTATCGGAGGATATTTCCTTTGGCCCCATAGACTTTAAAGGGATCCGAAATATCTGTTCTCAGATTCCACAGAAATAAGGCTAGCAAAGAGATCCACGAAATATAGATGTAACTCTGTGAGATGAATTAACAGAACAGTAAGCAGTTTCTCAGAAAGCTTCTTTCCAGATTTCACCTGAGGATATTTCCTTTTTCAGCCTAGCCCTCTATGGGCTTCCAAATATCACTTTCTCAATTCCAAAAGAACTGTCTTAGCGAAAGGCTTCTTGAGGGGAAAGCTGAAACTCTGTGAGATGATTTCACAGAACACAAAGAAGTTTCTCAGTGCTTCTTTCTCTTTGTTATCGGAGGATATTTTCTTTGGCCCTATAGTCTTCAAAGGGATCCGAAATATCTGTTCTCAGATTCCACAGAAATAAGGCTAGCAAAGAGCTCCACGAAATACAGATGTAACTCTGTGAGATGAATTAACAGAACACTAAGATGTTTCTCAGAAAGCTTCTTTCCAGATTTCATCTGAGGATATTTCCTTTTTCACAATAGCCCTCTATAGGCTTCCAAATATCACTTTGCCAATTCCACGAGAACTGTCTTATCGAAAGTCTTCTTGAGGGGAAAGCTGTAACTCTGTGAGATGATTTCACAGAACACAAAGAATTTTCTCAGGAAGCTTCTTTCTCTTTGTTATCGGAGGATATTTCCTTTGGCCCTATAGTCTTCAAAGGGATCCGATATATCTGTTCTCAGATTCCACAGAAATAAGGCTAGCAAAGAGATCCACGAAATACAGATGTAACTCTGTGTGTGGAAGTCACACATCACAGAGCAGTTTCTCAGAAATCTTCTTCCCAGATTTCATCTGAGGATATTTCCTTTTTCACCATAGCCCTCTATGGGCTTCCAAATATCACTTTGCCAATTCCACAAGAACTGTCTTAGCGAAAGGCTTCTTGAGGGGAAAGCTGTAACTCTGTGAGATGATTTCACAGAACACAAAGAAGTTTCTCAGAGCTTCTTTCTCTTTGTTATCGGAGGATATTTTCTTTGGCCGTATAGTCTTCAAAGGTATCCGAAATATCTGTTCTCAGATTCCACAGAAATAAGGCTAGCAAAGAGATCCACGAAATACAGATGTAACTCTGTGAGATGAATTAACAGAACATTAAGCAGTTTCTCAGAAAGCTTCTTTCCAGATTTCATCTGAGGATATTTCCTTTTTCACCATAGCCCTCTATGGGCTTCCAAATATCACTTTTCCAATTCCACGAGAACTGTCTTAGCGAAAGGCTTCTTGAGGGGAAAGCTGTAACTCTGTGAGATGATTTCACAGAACACAAAGAATTTTCTCAGAAAGCTTCTTTCTCTTTGTTATCGGAGGATATTTCCTTTGGACCTATAGTCTTCAAAGGGATCCGAAATATCTGTTCTCAGATTCCACAGAAATAAGGCTAGCAAAGAGATCCACGAAATACAGATGTAACTCTGTGGGTGGAAGTCACACATCACAGAGCAGTTTCTCAGAAAGCTTCTTTCCAGATTTCATCTGAGGATATTTCCTTTTTCACCATAGCCCTCTATGGCCTTCCAAATATCACTTTGCCAATTCCACAAGAACTGTCTTAGCGAAAGGCTTCTTGAGGGGAAAGCTGTAACTCTGTGAGATGATTTCACAGAACACAAAGAAGTTTCTCAGAAAGCTTCTTTCTCTTTGTTATCGGAGGATATTTCCTTTGGCCCTATAGTCTTCAAAGGGATCCGAAATATCTGTTCTCAGATTCCACAGAAATAAGGCTAGCAAAGAGATCCACGAAATACAGATGTAAATCTGTGTGATGAATTAACAGAACACTAAACAGTTTCTAAGGAAGCTTCTTTCCAGATTTCATCTGAGGATATTTCTTTTTTCACCATAGCCCTCTATGGGCTTCCAAATATCACTTTGCCAATTCCACAAGAACTGTCTTAGCGAAAGGCTTCTTGAGGGGAAAGCTGTAACTCTGTGAGATGATTTCACAGAACACAAAGAAGTTTCTCAGAAAGCTTCTTTCTCTTTGTTATCGGAGGATATTTCCTTTGGCCCTATAGTCCTCAAAGGGATCCGAAATATCTGTTCTCAGATTCCACAGAAATAAAGCTAGCAAAGAGTTCCACGAAATACAGATGTAACTCTGTGAGATGAATTAACAGAACACTAAGCAGTTTCTCAGAAATCTGCTTTCCATATTTCATCTGAGGATATTTCCTTTTTCACCATAGCCCTCTAAGGGATTCCAAATATCACTTTGCCAATTCCACGAGAACTGTCTTAGAGAAAGGCTTCTTGAGGGGAAAGCTGTAACTCTGTGAGATGATTACACAGAACACAAAGAAGTTTCTCAGGAAGCTTCTTTCTCTTTGTTATCGGAGGATATTTCCTTTGGCCCTATTGTCTTCAAAGGGATCCGAAATATCTGTTCTAAGATTCCACAGAAATAAGGATAGCAAAGAGATCCACGTAATACAGAGGTAACTCTGTGAGATGAATTAACAGAACACTAAGCAGTTTCTCAGAAAGCTTCTTTCCAGATTCCATCTAAGGATATTTCCTTTTTCACCATAGCCCTCTATGGACTTCAAAATATCACTTTGCCAATTCCACAAGAACTGTCTTAGCGAAAGGCTTCTTGAGGGGAAAGCTGTAACTCTGTGAGATGATTTCACAGAACACAAAGAAGTTTCTCAGAAAGCTTCTTCCTCTTTGTTATCGGAGGATATTTCCTTTGGCCCCATAGACTTTAAAGGGATCCGAAATATCTGTTCTCAGATTCCACAGAAATAAGGCTAGCAAAGAGATCCACGAAATATAGATGTAACTCTGTGAGATGAATTAACAGAACACTAAGCAGTTCCTCAGAAAGCTGCTTTCCAGATTTCATCTGAGGATATTTCCTTTTTCACCATAGCCCTCTATGAGCTTCCAAATATCACTTTGTCAATTCCACAAGAACTGTCTAAGCGATAGGCTTCTTGAGGGGAAAGCTGTAACTCTGTGAGACGATTTCACAGAACACAAAGAAGTTTCTCAGAGCTTCTTTCTCTTTGTTATCGGAGGATATTTCCTTTGGCCCCATAGACTTTAAAGGGATCCGAAATATCTGTTCTCAGATTCCACAGAAATAAGGCTAGCAAAGAGATCCACGAAATATAGATGTAACTCTGTGAGATGAATTAACAGAACAGTAAGCAGTTTCTCAGAAAGCTTCTTTCCAGATTTCACCTGAGGATATTTCCTTTTTCAGCCTAGCCCTCTATGGGCTTCCAAATATCACTTTCTCAATTCCAAAAGAACTGTCTTAGCGAAAGGCTTCTTGAGGGGAAAGCTGAAACTCTGTGAGATGATTTCACAGAACACAAAGAAGTTTCTCAGTGCTTCTTTCTCTTTGTTATCGGAGGATATTTTCTTTGGCCCTATAGTCTTCAAAGGGATCCGAAATATCTGTTCTCAGATTCCACAGAAATAAGGCTAGCAAAGAGCTCCACGAAATACAGATGTAACTCTGTGAGGTGAATTAACAGAACACTAAGATGTTTCTCAGAAAGCTTCTTTCCAGATTTCATCTGAGGATATTTCCTTTTTCACCATAGCCCTCTATAGGCTTCCAAATATCACTTTGCCAATTCCACGAGAACTGTCTTATCGAAAGTCTTCTTGAGGGGAAAGCTGTAACTCTGTGAGATGATTTCACAGAACACAAAGAATTTTCTCAGGAATCTTCTTTCTCTTTGTTATCGGAGGATATTTCCTTTGGCCCTATAGTCTTCAAAGGGATCCGATATATCTGTTCTCAGATTCCACAGAAATAAGGCTAGCAAAGAGATCCACGAAATACAGATGTAACTCTGTGTGTGGAAGTCACACATCACAGAGCAGTTTCTCAGAAATCTTCTTCCCAGATTTCATCTGAGGATATTTCCTTTTTCACCATAGCCCTCTATGGGCTTCCAAATATCACTTTGCCAATTCCACAAGAACTGTCTTAGCGAAAGGCTTCTTGAGGGGAAAGCTGTAACTCTGTGAGATGATTTCACAGAACACAAAGAAGTTTCTCAGAGCTTCTTTCTCTTTGTTATCGGAGGATATTTTCTTTGGCCGTATAGTCTTCAAAGGTATCCGAAATATCTGTTCTCAGATTCCACAGAAATAAGGCTAGCAAAGAGATCCACGAAATACAGATGTAACTCTGTGAGATGAATTAACAGAACATTAAGCAGTTTCTCAGAAAGCTTCTTTCCAGATTTCATCTGAGGATATTTCCTTTTTCACCATAGCCCTCTATGGGCTTCCAAATATCACTTTTCCAATTCCACGAGAACTGTCTTAGCGAAAGGCTTCTTGAGGGGAAAGCTGTAACTCTGTGAGATGATTTCACAGAACACAAAGAATTTTCTCAGAAAGCTTCTTTCTCTTTGTTATCGGAGGATATTTCCTTTGGACCTATAGTCTTCAAAGGGATCCGAAATATCTGTTCTCAGATTCCACAGAAATAAGGCTAGCAAAGAGATCCACGAAATACAGATGTAACTCTGTGGGTGGAAGTCACACATCACAGAGCAGTTTCTCAGAAAGCTTCTTTCCAGATTTCATCTGAGGATATTTCCTTTTTCACCATAGCCCTCTATGGCCTTCCAAATATCACTTTGCCAATTCCACAAGAACTGTCTTAGCGAAAGGCTTCTTGAGGGGAAAGCTGTAACTCTGTGAGATGATTTCACAGAACACAAAGAAGTTTCTCAGAAAGCTTCTTTCTCTTTGTTATCGGAGGATATTTCCTTTGGCCCTATAGTCTTCAAAGGGATCCGAAATATCTGTTCTCAGATTCCACAGAAATAAGGCTAGCAAAGAGATCCACGAAATACAGATGTAAATCTGTGTGATGAATTAACAGAACACTAAACAGTTTCTAAGGAAGCTTCTTTCCAGATTTCATCTGAGGATATTTCTTTTTTCACCATAGCCCTCTATGGGCTTCCAAATATCACTTTGCCAATTCCACAAGAACTGTCTTAGCGAAAGGCTTCTTGAGGGGAAAGCTGTAACTCTGTGAGATGATTTCACAGAACACAAAGAAGTTTCTCAGAAAGCTTCTTTCTCTTTGTTATCGGAGGATATTTCCTTTGGCCCTATAGTCCTCAAAGGGATCCGAAATATCTGTTCTCAGATTCCACAGAAATAAAGCTAGCAAAGAGTTCCACGAAATACAGATGTAACTCTGTGAGATGAATTAACAGAACACTAAGCAGTTTCTCAGAAATCTGCTTTCCATATTTCATCTGAGGATATTTCCTTTTTCACCATAGCCCTCTAAGGGATTCCAAATATCACTTTGCCAATTCCACGAGAACTGTCTTAGAGAAAGGCTTCTTGAGGGGAAAGCTGTAACTCTGTGAGATGATTTCACAGAACACAAAGAAGTTTCTCAGGAAGCTTCTTTCTCTTTGTTATCGGAAGATATTTCCTTTGGCCCTATAGTCTTCAAAGGGATCCGAAATATCTGTTCTCAGATTCCACAGAAATAAGGCTAACAAAGAGATCCACGAAATACAGATGTAACTCTGTGAGTGGAAGTCACACATCACACAGCAGTTTCTCAGAAACTTCTTTCCAGATTTCATCTGAGGATATTTCCTTTTTCACCATTGCCCTCTATGGGATTCCAAATATCACTTTGCCAATTCCACAAGAACTGTCTTAGCGAAAGGCTTCTTTAGGGGAAAGCTGAAACTCCGTGAGATGATTTCACAGAACACAAAGAAGTTTCTCAGAAAGCTTCTTTTTCTTTGTTATCGGAGGATATTTGCTTTGGCCCTATAGTCTTCAAAGGGATCCGAAATATCTGTTTTCAGAATCCACAGAAATAAGGCTAGCAAAGACATCCACGAAATACAGATGTAACTCTGTGAGATGAATTAACAGAACACTAAGCAGTTTCTCAGAAAGCTTCTTTCCAGATTTCATCTGAGGATATTTCCTTTTTCACCATAGCCCTCTATGGGCTTCCAAATATCACTTTGCCAATTCCACGAGAACTGTCTTAGCGAAAGGCTTCTTGAGGGGAAAGCTGTAACTCTGTGAGATGATTTCACAGAATACAAAGAATTTTCTCAGAAAGCTTCTTTCTCTTTGTTATCGGAGGATATTTCCTTTGGCCCTATAGTCTTCAAAGGGATCCGAAATATCTGTTCTCAGATACCACAGAAATAAGGGTAGCAAAGAGATCCACGAAATACAGATGTAACTCTGTGGGTGGAAGTCACACATCACAGAGCAGTTTCTCAGAAAGCTTCTTTCCAGATTTCATCTGAGGATATTTCCTTTTTCACCATAGCCCTCTATGGGCTTCCAAATATCACTTTGCCAATTCCACAAGAACTGTCTTAGCGAAAGGCTTCTTGAGGGGAAAGCTGTAACTCTGTGAGATGATTTCACAGAACACAAAGAAGTTTCTCAGAGCTTCTTTCTCTTTGTTATCGGAGGATATTTTCTTTGGCCGTATAGTCTTCAAAGGGATCCGAAATATCTGTTCTCAGATTCCACAGAAATAAGGCTAGCAAAGAGATCCACGAAATACAGATGTAACTCTGTGAGATGAATTAACAGAACACTAAGCAGTTTCTCAGAAAGCTTCTTTCCAGATTTCATCTGAGGATATTTCCTTTTTCACAATTGCCCTCTATGGGCTTCCAAATATCACTTTGCCAATTCCACGAGAACTGTCTTAGCGAAAGGCTTCTTTAGGGGAAAGCTGAAACTCCGTGAGATGATTTCACAGAACACAAAGAAGTTTCTCAGAAAGCTTCTTTTTCTTTGTTATCGGAGGATATTTGCTTTGGCCCTATAGTCTTCAAAGGGATCCGAAATATCTGTTTTCAGAATCCACAGAAATAAGGCTAGCAAAGACATCCACGAAATACAGATGTAACTCTGTGAGATGAATTAACAGAACACTAAGCAGTTTCTCAGAAAGCTTCTTTCCAGATTTCATCTGAGGATATTTCCTTTTTCACCATAGCCCTCTATGGGCTTCCAAATATCACTTTGCCAATTCCACGAGAACTGTCTTAGCGAAAGGCTTCTTGAGGGGAAAGCTGTAACTCTGTGAGATGATTTCACAGAATACAAAGAATTTTCTCAGAAAGCTTCTTTCTCTTTGTTATCGGAGGATATTTCCTTTGGCCCTATAGTCTTCAAAGGGATCCGAAATATCTGTTCTCAGATACCACAGAAATAAGGGTAGCAAAGAGATCCACGAAATACAGATGTAACTCTGTGGGTGGAAGTCACACATCACAGAGCAGTTTCTCAGAAAGCTTCTTTCCAGATTTCATCTGAGGATATTTCCTTTTTCACCATAGCCCTCTATGGGCTTCCAAATATCACTTTGCCAATTCCACAAGAACTGTCTTAGCGAAAGGCTTCTTGAGGGGAAAGCTGTAACTCTGTGAGATGATTTCACAGAACACAAAGAAGTTTCTCAGAGCTTCTTTCTCTTTGTTATCGGAGGATATTTTCTTTGGCCGTATAGTCTTCAAAGGGATCCGAAATATCTGTTCTCAGATTCCACAGAAATAAGGCTAGCAAAGAGATCCACGAAATACAGATGTAACTCTGTGAGATGAATTAACAGAACACTAAGCAGTTTCTCAGAAAGCTTCTTTCCAGATTTCATCTGAGGATATTTCCTTTTTCACAATTGCCCTCTATGGGCTTCCAAATATCACTTTGCCAATTCCACGAGAACTGTCTTAGCGAAAGGCTTCTTGAGGGGAAAGCTGTAACTCTGTGAGATGATTTCACAGAACACAAAGAAGTTTCTCAGAAAGCTTCTTTCTCTTTGTTATCAGAGGATATTTCCTTTGGCCCTATAGTCTTCAAAGGGATCCGAAATATCTGTTCTCAGATTCCGCAGAAATAAGGCTAGCAAAGAGATCCACGAAATACAGGTTTAATTCTGTGAGATGAATTAACAGAACACTAAGCAGTTTCTCAGAAAGCTTCTTTCCAGATTTCATCTGAGGATATTTCCTTTTTCAAAATTGCCCTCTATGGGCTTCCAAATATCACTTTGCCAATTCCACAAGAACTGTCTTAGCGAAAGCCTTCCTGAGGGGAAAGCTGTAACTCTGTGAGATGATTTCACAGAACACAAAGAAGTTTCTCAGGAAGCTTCTTTCTCTTTGTTATCGGAGAATATTTCCTTTGGCCCTATTGTCTTCAAAGGGATCCGAAATATCTGTTCAAAGATTCCACAGAAATAAGGATAGCAAAGAGATCCACGAAATACAGAGTTAACTCTGTGAGATGGATTAACAGAACACTAAGCAGTTTCTCAGAAAGCTTCTTTCCAGATTCCATCTAAGGATATTTCCTTTTTCACCGTAGCCCTCTATGGGCTTCAAAATATCACTTTGCCAATTCCACAAGAACTGTCTTAGCGAAAGGCTTCTTGAGAGGAAAGCTGTAACTCTGTGAGATGATTTCACAGAACACAAAGAAGTTTCTCAGAAAGCTTCTTCCTCTTTGTTATCGGAGGATATTTCCTTTGGACCCATAGACTTTAAAGGGATCCGAAATATCTGTTCTCAGATTCCACAGAAATAAGGCTAGCAAAGAGATCCACGAACTATAGATGTAACTCTGTGAGATGAATTAACAGAACACTAAGCAGTTTCTCAGAAAGCTGCTTTCCAGATTTCATCTGAGGATATTTCCTTTTTCACCATAGCCCTCTATGGGCTTCCAAATATCACTTTGTCAATTCCACAAGAACTGTCTAAGCGAAAGGCTTCTTGAGGGAAAAGCTGTAACTCTGTGAGATGATTTCACAGAACACAAAGAAGTTTCTCAGAGCTTCTTTCTCTTTGTTATCGGAGGATATTTCCTTTGGCCCCATAGACTTTAAAGGGATCCGAAATATCTGTTCTCAGATTCCACAGAAATAAGGCTAGCAAAGAGATCCACGAAATATAGATGTAACTCTGTGAGATGAATTAACAGAACAGTAAGCAGTTTCTCAGAAAGCTTCTTTCCAGATTTCATCTGAGGATATTTCCTTTTTCAGCATAGCCCTCTATGGGCTTCCAAATATCACTTTGTCAATTCCAAAAGAACTGTCTTAGCGAAAGGCTTATTGAGGGGAAAGCTGAAACTCTGTGAGATGATTTGACAGAACACAAAGAAGTTTCTCTGTGCTTCTTTCTCTTTGTTATCGGAGGATATTTTCTTTGGCCCTATAGTCTTCAAAGGGATCCGAAATATCTGTTCTCAGATTCCACAGAAATAAGGCTAGCAAAGAGATCCACGAAATACAGATATAACTCTGTGAGATGAATTAACAGAACACTAAGCAGTTTCTCAGAAAGCTTCTTTCCAGATTTCATCTGAGGATATTTCCTTTTTCATCATAGCCCTCTATGGGCTTCCAAATATCACTTTCCCAATTCCACGAGAACTGTCTTAGCGAAAGGCTTCTTGAGGGGAAAGCTGTAACTCTGTGAGATGATTTGACAGAACACAAAGAATTTTCTCAGAAAGCTTCGTTCTCTTTGTTATCGGAGGATATTTCCTTTGGCCCTATAGTCTTCAAAGGGATCCGATATATCTGTTCTCAGATACCACAGAAATATGGCTAGCAAAGAGATTCACGAAATACAGATGTAACTCTGTGGGTGGAAGTCACACATCACAGAGCAATTTCTCAGAAAGCTTCTTCCCAGATTTCATCTGAGGATATTTCCTTTTTCACCATAGCCCTCTAGGGGTTCCAAATATCACTTTGCCAATTCCACAAGAACTGTCGTAGCGAAAGGCTTCTTGAGGGGAAAGCTGTAACTCTGTGAGATGATTTCACAGAACACAAAGAAGTTTCTCAGAGCTTCTTTCTCTTTGTTATCGGAGGATATTTTCTTTGGCCGTATAGTCTTCAAAGGGATCCGAAATATCTGTTCTCAGATTCCACAGAAATAAGGCTAGCAAAGAGATCCACGAAATACGGATGTAACTCTGTGAGATGAATTAACAGAACACTAAGCAGTTTCTCAGAAAGCTTCTTTCCAGATTTCATCTGAGGATATTTCCTTTTTCACCATAGCCCTCTAAGGGCTTCCAAATATCACTTTGCCAATTCCACGAGAACTGTCTTAGCGAAAGGCTTCTTGAGGGGAAAGCTGTAACTCTGTGAGATGATTTCACAGAACACAAAGAAGTTTGTCAGAAAGCTTCTTTCTCTTTGTTATCGGAGGATATTTCCTTTGGCCCTATAGTCTTCAAAGGGATCCGAAATATCTGTTCTCAGATTCCACAGAAATAAGGCTAGCAAAGAGATCCACGAAATACAGATGTAACTCTGTGGGTGGAAGTCACAAATCACAGAGCAGTTTCTCAGAAAGCTTCTTTCCAGGTTTCATCTGAGGATATTTCCTTTTTCACCATAGCCCTCTATGGGCTTCCAAATATCACTTTGCCAATTCCACAGGAACTGTCTTAGCGAAAGGCTTCTTGAGGGGACAGCTGTATCTCTGTGAGATGATTTCACAGAACAGAAAGAAGTTTCTCAGAAAGCTTCTTTCTCTTTGTTATTGGAGGATATTTCCTTTGGCCCTATAGTCTTAAAAGGATCCGAAATATCTGTTCTCAGATTCCACAGAAATAAGGCTACCAAAGAGATCCACGAAATACAGGTGTAACTCTGTGAGATGAATTAACATAACACTAAGCAGTTTCTCAGAAAGCTTCTTTCCAGATTTCATCTGAGGAAATTTCCTTTTTCAACATAGCCCTCTATGGGCTTCCAAATATCTCTTTGCCAATTCCACGAGAACGGTCTTAGCGAAAGGCTTCTTGAGGGGAAAGCTGTAACTCTGTGAGATGATTTCACAGAACACAAAGAAGTTTCTCAGAAGGCTTCTTTCTCTTTGTTATCGGAAGATATTTCCTTTGGCCCTATTGTCTTCAAAGGGATCCGAAATATCTGTTCAAAGATTCCACAGAAATAAGGATAGCAAAGAGATCCACGAAATACAGAGTTAACTCTGTGAGATGGATTAACAGAACACTAAGCAGTTTCTCAGAAAGCTTCTTTCCAGATTCCATCTAAGGATATTTCCTTTTTCACCGTAGCCCTCTATGGGCTTCAAAATATCACTTTGCCAATTCCACAAGAACTGTCTTAGCGAAAGGCTTCTTGAGAGGAAAGCTGTAACTCTGTGAGATGATTTCACAGAACACAAAGAAGTTTCTCAGAAAGCTTCTTCCTCTTTGTTATCGGAGGATATTTCCTTTGGACCCATAGACTTTAAAGGGATCCGAAATATCTGTTCTCAGATTCCACAGAAATAAGGCTAGCAAAGAGATCCACGAACTATAGATGTAACTCTGTGAGATGAATTAACAGAACACTAAGCAGTTTCTCAGAAAGCTGCTTTCCAGATTTCATCTGAGGATATTTCCTTTTTCACCATAGCCCTCTATGGGCTTCCAAATATCACTTTGTCAATTCCACAAGAACTGTCTAAGCGAAAGGCTTCTTGAGGGAAAAGCTGTAACTCTGTGAGATGATTTCACAGAACACAAAGAAGTTTCTCAGAGCTTCTTTCTCTTTGTTATCGGAGGATATTTCCTTTGGCCCCATAGACTTTAAAGGGATCCGAAATATCTGTTCTCAGATTCCACAGAAATAAGGCTAGCAAAGAGATCCACGAAATATAGATGTAACTCTGTGAGATGAATTAACAGAACAGTAAGCAGTTTCTCAGAAAGCTTCTTTCCAGATTTCATCTGAGGATATTTCCTTTTTCAGCATAGCCCTCTATGGGCTTCCAAATATCACTTTGTCAATTCCAAAAGAACTGTCTTAGCGAAAGGCTTATTGAGGGGAAAGCTGAAACTCTGTGAGATGATTTGACAGAACACAAAGAAGTTTCTCTGTGCTTCTTTCTCTTTGTTATCGGAGGATATTTTCTTTGGCCCTATAGTCTTCAAAGGGATCCGAAATATCTGTTCTCAGATTCCACAGAAATAAGGCTAGCAAAGAGATCCACGAAATACAGATATAACTCTGTGAGATGAATTAACAGAACACTAAGCAGTTTCTCAGAAAGCTTCTTTCCAGATTTCATCTGAGGATATTTCCTTTTTCATCATAGCCCTCTATGGGCTTCCAAATATCACTTTCCCAATTCCACGAGAACTGTCTTAGCGAAAGGCTTCTTGAGGGGAAAGCTGTAACTCTGTGAGATGATTTGACAGAACACAAAGAATTTTCTCAGAAAGCTTCGTTCTCTTTGTTATCGGAGGATATTTCCTTTGGCCCTATAGTCTTCAAAGGGATCCGATATATCTGTTCTCAGATACCACAGAAATATGGCTAGCAAAGAGATTCACGAAATACAGATGTAACTCTGTGGGTGGAAGTCACACATCACAGAGCAATTTCTCAGAAAGCTTCTTCCCAGATTTCATCTGAGGATATTTCCTTTTTCACCATAGCCCTCTAGGGGTTCCAAATATCACTTTGCCAATTCCACAAGAACTGTCGTAGCGAAAGGCTTCTTGAGGGGAAAGCTGTAACTCTGTGAGATGATTTCACAGAACACAAAGAAGTTTCTCAGAGCTTCTTTCTCTTTGTTATCGGAGGATATTTTCTTTGGCCGTATAGTCTTCAAAGGGATCCGAAATATCTGTTCTCAGATTCCACAGAAATAAGGCTAGCAAAGAGATCCACGAAATACGGATGTAACTCTGTGAGATGAATTAACAGAACACTAAGCAGTTTCTCAGAAAGCTTCTTTCCAGATTTCATCTGAGGATATTTCCTTTTTCACCATAGCCCTCTAAGGGCTTCCAAATATCACTTTGCCAATTCCACGAGAACTGTCTTAGCGAAAGGCTTCTTGAGGGGAAAGCTGTAACTCTGTGAGATGATTTCACAGAACACAAAGAAGTTTGTCAGAAAGCTTCTTTCTCTTTGTTATCGGAGGATATTTCCTTTGGCCCTATAGTCTTCAAAGGGATCCGAAATATCTGTTCTCAGATTCCACAGAAATAAGGCTAGCAAAGAGATCCACGAAATACAGATGTAACTCTGTGGGTGGAAGTCACAAATCACAGAGCAGTTTCTCAGAAAGCTTCTTTCCAGGTTTCATCTGAGGATATTTCCTTTTTCACCATAGCCCTCTATGGGCTTCCAAATATCACTTTGCCAATTCCACAGGAACTGTCTTAGCGAAAGGCTTCTTGAGGGGACAGCTGTATCTCTGTGAGATGATTTCACAGAACAGAAAGAAGTTTCTCAGAAAGCTTCTTTCTCTTTGTTATTGGAGGATATTTCCTTTGGCCCTATAGTCTTAAAAGGATCCGAAATATCTGTTCTCAGATTCCACAGAAATAAGGCTACCAAAGAGATCCACGAAATACAGGTGTAACTCTGTGAGATGAATTAACATAACACTAAGCAGTTTCTCAGAAAGCTTCTTTCCAGATTTCATCTGAGGAAATTTCCTTTTTCAACATAGCCCTCTATGGGCTTCCAAATATCTCTTTGCCAATTCCACGAGAACGGTCTTAGCGAAAGGCTTCTTGAGGGGAAAGCTGTAACTCTGTGAGATGATTTCACAGAACACAAAGAAGTTTCTCAGAAGGCTTCTTTCTCTTTGTTATCGGAAGATATTTCCTTTGGCCCTATAGTCTTCAAAGGGATCCGAAATATCTGTTCTTAGATTCCACAGAAATAAGGCTAGCAAAGAGATCCAGGAAATACAGATGTAACTCTGTGAGATGAATTAACAGAACACTAAGCAGTTTCTGAGAAAGCTTCTTTCCAGATTTCATCTGAAGATATTTCCTTTTTCACCATAGCCCTCTATGGGCTTCCAAATATCACTTTGCCAATTCCACAAGAACTGTCTTAGCGAAAGGCTTCTTGAGGGGAAAGCTGTAACTCTGTGAGATGATTTCACAGAACACAAAGAAGTTTCTCAGAAAGCTTCTTTCTCTTTGTTATCGGTGGATATGTCCTTTGGCCCTATAGTATTGAAAGGGATCCGAAATATCTGTTCTCAGATTCCACAGAAATAAGGCTAGCAAAGACATCCACGAAAAACAGATGTATCTCTGTGAGTGGAAGTCACACATCACAGAGCAGTTTCTCAGAAAGCTTCTTTCCAGATTTCATCTGAGGATATTTCCTTTTTCACCATAGCCCTCATTTGGGCTTCCAAGTATCACTTTGCCAATTCCACAAGAACTGTCTTAGCGAAAGGCTTCTTGAGGGGAAAGCTGTAACTCTGTGAGATGATTTCTCAGAACACAAAGAAGTTTCTCAGAAAGCTTCTTTCTCTTTGTTATCGGAGGATATTTCCTTTGGCCCTATAGTCTTCAAAGGGTTCCGAAATATCTGTTTCCAATTCCACAGAAATAAGGCTAGCAAAGAGATCCACGAAATACAGATGTAACTCTGTGAGATGAATTAACATAACACTAAGCAGTTTCTCAGAAAGCTTCTTTCCAGATTTCATCTGAGGATATTTCCTTTTTCACCATAGCCCTCTATGGGCTTCCAAATATCACTTTGCCAATTCCACAAGAACTGTCTTAGCGAAAGGCTTCTTGAGGGGAAAGCTGAAACTCTGTGAGATGATTTCACAGAACACAAGGAAGTTCCTCAGAAAGCTTCTTTCTCTTTGTTATCGGAGGATATTTCCTTTGGCCCTATAGTCTTCAAAGGGATCCGAAATATCTGTTCGCAGATTCCACAGAAATAAGGCTACCAAAGAGATCCACGAAAAACAGGTGTAACTCTGTGAGATGAATTAACAGAACACTAAGCAGTTTCTCGGAAAGCTTCTTTCCAGATTTCATCTGAGGATATTTCCTTTCTCAACATAGCCCTCTATGGGCTTCCAAATATCTCTTAGCCAATTCCACGAGAACTGTCTTAGCGAAAGGCTTCTTGAGGGGAAAGCTGTAACTCTGTGAGATGATTTCACAGAACACAAAGAAGTTTCTCAGAAGACTTCTTTCTCTTTGTTATCGGAAGATATTTCCTTTGGCCCTATAATCATCAATGGGATCCGAAATATCTGTTCTTAGATTCCACAGAAATAAGGCTAGCAAAGAGATCCAGGAAATACAGATGTAACTCTGTGAGATGAATTAACAGAACACTAAGCAGTTTCTGAGAAAGCTTCCTTCCAGATTTCATCTGAGGATATTTCCTTTTTCACCATAGCCCTCTATGGGCTTCCAAATATCACTTTGCCAATTCCACAAGAACTGCCTTAGCGAAAGGCTTCTTGAGGGGAAAGCTGTAACTCTGTGAGATGATTTCACAGAACACAAAGAAGTTTCTCAGAAAGCTTCTTTCTCTTTGTTATCGGAGGATATGTCCTTTGGCCCTATAGTCTTCAAAGGGATCCGAAATATCTGTTCTCAGATTCCACAGAAATAAGGCTAGCAAAGAGATCCACGAAAAACAGATGTAACTCTGTGAGTGGAAGTCACACATCACAGAGCAGTTTCTCAGAAAGCTTCTTTCCAGATTTCATCTGAGGATATTTCCTTTTTCACCATAGCCCTCTATGGGCTTCCAAATATCACTTTGCCAATTCCACAAGAACTGTCTTAGCGAAAGGCTTTTTGAGGGTAAAGCTGTAACTCTGTGAGATGATTTCACAGAACACAAAGAAGTTTCTCAGAAAGCTTCTTTCTCTTTGTTATCGGAGGATATTTCCTTTGGCTCTAGAGTCTTCAAAGGGTTCCGAAATATCGGTTTTCAGATTCCACAGAAATAAGGCTAGCAAAGAGATCCACGAAATACAGAAGTAACTCTGTGAGATGAATTAACATAACACTAAGCAGTTTCTCAGAAAGCTTCTTTCCAGATTTCATCTGAGGATATTTCCTTTTTCACCATAGCCCTCTATGGGCTTCCAAATATCACTTTGCCAATTCCACAAGAACTGTCTTAGCGAAAGGCTTCTTGAGGGGAAAGCTGAAACTCTGTGAGATGATTTCACAGAACACAAAGAAGTTCCTCAGAAAGCTTCTTTCTCTTTGTTATCGGAGGATATTTCCTTTGGCCCTATAGTCTTCAAAGGGATCCGAAATATCTGTTCTCAGATTCCACAGAAATAAGGCTAGCAAAGAGATCCACGAAATACAGGTTTAACTCTGTGAGATGAATTAACAGAACACTAAGCAGTTTCTCCGAAAGTTCTTTCCAGATTTCATCTGAGGATATTTCCTTTTTCAAAATAGCCCTCTATGGGCTTGCAAATATCACTTTGCCAATTCCACAAGAACTGTCTTAGCGAAAGGCTTCTTGAGGGGAAAGCTGTAACTCTGTGAGATGATTTCACAGAACACAAAGAAGTTTCTCAGAAAGCTTCTTTCTCTTTGTTATCGGAGGATATTTCCTTTGGCCCTATAGTCTTCAAAGGGATCCGAAATATCTGGTCTCAGATTCCGCAGAAATAAGGCCAGCAAAGAGATCCACGAAATACAGGTTTAACTCTGTGAGATGAATTAACAGAACACTAAGCAGTTTCTCAGAAAGCTTCTTTCCAGATTTCATCTGAGGATATTTCCTTTTTCAAAATTGCCTTCTATGGGCTTCCAAATATCACTTTGCCAATTCCACAAGAACTGTCTTAGCGAAAGGCTTCTTGAGGGGAAAGCTGTAACTCTGTGAGATGATTTCACAGAACACAAAGAAGTTTCTCAGAAAGCTTCTTTCTCTTTGTTATCGGAGGATATTTCCATTGGCCCTATTGTCTTCAAAGGGATCCGAAATATCTGTTCTAAGATTACACAGAAATAAGGATAGCAAAGAGATCCACGAAATACAGAGGTAACTCTGTGAGATGAATTAACAGAACACTAAGCAGTTTCTCAGAAAGCTTCTTTCCAGATTCCATCTAAGGATATTTCCTTTTTCACCATAGCCCTCTATGGGCTTCAAAATATCACTTTGCCAATTCCACAAGAACTGTCTTAGCGAAAGGCTTCTTGAGGGGTAAGCTGTAACTCTGTGAGATTATTTCACAGAACACAAAGAAGTTTCTCAGAAAGCTTCTTCCTCTTTGTTATCGGAGGATATTTCCTTTGGCCCCATAGACTTTAAAGGGATCCGAAATATCTGTTCTCAGATTCCACAGAAATAAGGCTAGCAAAGACATCCACGAAATATAGATGTAACTCTGTGAGATGAATTAACACAACACTAAGCAGTTTCTCAGAAAGCTTCTTTCCAGATTTCATCTGAGGATATTTCCTTTTTCACCATAGCCCTCTATGGGCTTCCAAATATCACTTTGCCAATTCCACGAGAACTGTCTTAGCGAAAGGCTTCTTGAGGGGAAAGCTGTAACTCTGTGAGATGATATCACAGAACACAAAGAATTTTCTCTGAAAGCTTCTTTCTCTTTGTTATCGGAGGATATTTCCTTTGGCCCTATAGTCTTCAAAGGGATCCGAAATATCTGTTCTCAGATACCACAGAAATAAGGCTAGAAAAGAGATCCACGAAATACAGATGTAACCCTGTGGGTGGAAGTCACACATCACAGAGCAGTTTCTCAGAAAGCTTCTTTCCTGTTTCCATCTAAGGATATTTCCTTTTTCACCATAGCCCTCTATGGGCTTCAAAATATCACTTTGCCAATTCCACAAGAACTGTCTTAGCGAAAGGCTTCTTGGGGGGAAAGCTGTAAATCTGAGAGATGATTTCACAGAACACAAAGAAGTTTCTCAGAAGGCTTCTTCCTCTTTGTTATCGGAGGATATTTCCTTTGGCCCCATAGACTTTAAAGGGATCCGAAATATCTGTTCTCAGATTCCACAGAAATAAGGCTAGCAAAGAGATCCACGAAATACAGATGTAACTCTGTGGGTGGGAGTCACACATCACAGAGCAGTTTCTCAGAAAGCTTCTTTCCAGATTTCATCTGGGGATATTTCCTTTTTCACCATAGCCCTCTATGGGCTTCCAAATATCACTTTGCCAATTCAACAATAACGGTCTTAGCGAAAGGCTTCTTGAGGGGAAAGCTGTAACTCTGTGACATGATTTCACAGAACACAAAGAAGTTTCTCAGAAAGCTTCTTTCTCTTTGTTATCGGAGGATATTTCCTTTGGCCCTATAGTCTTCAAAGGGATCCGAAATATCTGTTCTCAGATTCCACAGAAATAAGGCTAGCAAAGAGATCCACGAAATACAGTTGTAACTCTGTGAGATGAATTAACAGAACACTAAGCAGTTTCTCAGGAAGCTTCTTTCCAGATTTCTTCTGAGGATATTTCCTTTTTCACCGTAGCCCTCTATGGGCTTCCAAAAATCACTTTGCCAATTCCACAAGAACTGTCTTAGCGAAAGGCTTCTTGAGGGGAAAGCTGTAACTCTGTGAGATGATTTCACAGAACACAAAGAGGTTTCTCAGAAAGCTTCTTTCTCTTTGTTATCGGAGGATATTTCCTTTGGCCCTATAGTCTTCAAAGGGATCCGAAATATCTGTTCTCAGATTCCACAGAAATAAGGCTAGCAAAGAGATCCGCGAAATACAGATGTAACTCTGTGAGATGAATTAACAGAACACTAAGCAGTTTCTCAGAAAGCTTCTTTCCAGATTTCATCTGAGGATATTTCCTTTTTCACCGTAACCTTCTATGGGCTTCCAAATATGACTTTGCCAATTCCACGAGAACTGTCTTAGCGAAAGGCTTCTTGAGGGGAAAGCTGTAAATCTGTGAGATGATTTCACAGAACACAAAGAAGTTTCTCAGAAGGCTTCTTCCTCTTTGTTATCGGAGGATATTTCCTTTGGCCCCATAGACTTTAAAGGGATCCGAAATATCTGTTCTCAGATTCCACAGAAATAAGGCTAGCAAAGAGTTCCACGAAATATAGATGTAACTCTGTGAGATGAATTAACAGAACACTAAGCAGTTTCTCAGAAAGCTTCTTTCCAGATTTCATCTGAGGATATTTCCTTTTTCACCATAGCCCTCTATGGGCTTCCATATATCACTTTGTGAATTCCAAAAGAACTGTCTTAGCGAAAGGCTTCTTGAGGGGAAAGCTGTAACTCTGGGAGATGATTTCACAGAACACAAAGAAGTTTCTCACAGCTTCTTTCTCTTTGTTATCGGAGGATATTTTCTTTGGCCCTATAGTCTTCAAAGGGATCCGAAATATCTGTTCTCAGATTCCACAGAAATAAGGCTAGCAAAGAGATCCACGAAATACAGATGTAAGTCTGTGAGATGAATTAACAGAACACTAAGCAGTTTCTCAGAAAGCTTCTTTCCAGATTTCATCTGAGGATATTTCCTTTTTCACCATAGCCCTCTATGGGCTTCCAAATATCACTTTACCAATTCCACGAGAACTGTCTTAGCGAAAGGCTTCTTGAGGGGAAAGCTGTAACTCTGTGAGATGATTTCACAGAACACAAAGAATTTTCTCAGAAAGCTTTTTTCTCTTTGTTATCGGAGGATATTTCCTTTGGACCTATAGACTTCAAAGGGATCCGAAATATCTGGTCTCAGATTCCGCAGAAATAAGGCTAGCAAAGAGATCCACGAAATACAGGTTTAACTCTGTGAGATGAATTAACAGAACACTAAGCAGTTTCTCAGAAAGCTTCTTTCCAGATTTCATCTGAGGATATTTCCTTTTTCAAAATTGCCCTCTATGGGCTTCCAAATATCACTTGGCCAATTCCACAAGAACTGTCTTAGCGAAAGGCTTCTTGAGGGGAAAGCTGTAACTCTGTGAGATGATTTCACAGAACACAAAGAAGTTTCTCAGGAAGCTTCTTTCTCTTTTTTATCGGAGGATATTTCCTTTGGCCCTATTGTCTTCAAAGGGATCCGAAATATCTGTTCTAAGATTCCACAGAAATAAGGATAGCAAAGTGATACACGAAATACAGAGGTAACTCTGTGAGATGAATTAACAGAACACTAAGCAGTTCCTCAGAAAGATTCTTTCCAGATTCCATCTAAGGATATTTCCTTTTTCACCATAGCCCTCTATGGGCTTCAAATACCACTTTGCCAATTCCACAAGAACTGTCTTAGCGAAAGGCTTCTTGAGGGGAAAGCTGTAACTCTGTGAGATGATTTCACAGAACACAAAGTAGTTTCTCAGAAAACTTCTTCCTCTTTGTTATCGGAGGATATTTCCTTTGGCCCCATAGACTTTAAAGGGATCCGAAATATCTGTTCTCAGATTCCACAGAAATAAGGCTAGCAAAGAGATCCACGAAATATAGATATAACTCTGTGAGATGAATTAACAGAACACTAAGCAGTTTCTCAGAAAGCTGCTTTCCAGATTTCATCTGAGGATATTTCCTTTTTCACCATAGCCCTCTATGGGCTTCCAAATATCACTTTGTCAATTCCACAAGAACTGTCTTAGCGAAAGGCTTCTTGAGGGGAAAGCTGTAACTCTGTGAGATGATTTCACAGAACACAAAGAAGTTTCTCAGAGCTTCTTTCTCTTTGTTATCGGAGGATATTTTCTTTGGCCCTATAGTCTTCAAAGGGATCCGAAATATCTGTTCTCAGATTCCACAGAAATAAGGCTAGCAAAGAGATCCACGAAATACAGATGTAACTCCGTGAGATGAATTAACAGAACACTAAGCAGTTTCTCAGAAAGCTTCTTTCCAGATTTCATCTGAGTATATTTCCTTTTTCACCATAGCCTTCTATGGGCTTCCAAATATCACTTTGCCAATTCGACGAGAACTGTCTTAGCGAAAGGCTTCTTGAGGGGAAAGCTGTAAATCTGAGAGATGATTTCACAGAACACAAAGAAGTTTCTCAGAAGGCTTCTTCCTCTTTGTTATCGGAGGATATTTCCTTTGGCCCCATAGACTTTAATGGGATCCGAAATATCTGTTCTCAGATTCCACAGAAATAAGGCTAGCAAAGAGATCCATGAAATATAGATGTAACTCTGTGAGATGAATTAACAGAACACTAAGCAGTTTCTCAGAAAGCTTCTTTCCAGATTTCATCTGAGGATATTTCCTTTTTCTGCATAGCCCTCTATGGGCTTCCAAATATCACTTTGTCAATTCCAAAAGAACTGTCTTAGCGAAAGGCTTCTTGAGGGGAAAGCTGTAACTCTGTGAGATGATTTCACAGAACACAAAGAAGTTTCTCAGAGCTTCTTTCTCTTTGTTATCGGATGATATTTTCTTTGGTTCTATAGTCTTCAAAGGGATCCGAAATATCTGTTCTCAGATTCCACAGAAATAAGGCTAGCAAAGAGATCCACGAAATACAGATGTAACTCTGTGAGATGAATTAACAGAACACTAAGCAGTTTCTCAGAAAGCTTCTTTCCAGATTTCATCTGAGGATATTTCCTTTTTCACCATAGCCCTCTAGGGGCTTCCAAATATCACTTTGCCAATTCCACGAGAACTGTCTTATCGAAAGGCTTCTTGAGGGGAAAGCTGTAACTCTGTGAGATGATTTCACAGAACACAAAGAATTTTCTCAGAAAGCTTCTTTCTCTTTGTTATCGTAGGATATTTCCTTTGGCCCTATAGTCTTCAAAGGGATCCGAAATATCTGTTCTCAGATTCCACAGAAATAAGGCTAGCAAAGAGATCCACGAAATACAGATGTAACTCTGTGGGTGGAAGTCACACATCACAGAGCAGATTCTCAGAAAGCTTCTTTCCAGATTTCATCTGTGGATATTTCCTTTTTCACCATAGCCCTCTATGGGCTTCCAAGTATCACATTGCCAATTCCACAAGAACTGTCTTAGCGAAAGGCTTTTTGAAGGGAAAGCTGTAACTCTGTGAGATGATTTCTCAGAACACAAAGAAGTTTCTCAGAAAGCTTCTTTCTCTTTGTTATCGGAGGATATTTCCTTTGGCCCTATAGTCTTCAAAGGGTTCCGAAATATCTGTTTTCAGATTCCACAGAAATAAGGCTAGCAAAGAGATCCAAGAAATACAGAAGTAACTCTGTGAGATGAATTAACATAACACTAAGCAGTTACTCAGAAAGCTTCTTTCCAGATTTCATCTGAGGATATTTCCTTTTTCACCATAGCCCTCTATGGGCTTCCAAATATCACTTTACCAATTCCACAAGAACTGTCTTAGCGAAAGGCTTCTTGAGGGGAAAGCTGAAACTCTTTGAGATGATTTCACAGAACACAAAGAAGTTCCTCAGAAAGCTTCTTTCTCTTTGTTATCGGAGGATATTTCCTTTGGCCCTATAGTCTTCAATGGGATCCGAAATATCTGTTCTCAGATTCCACAGAAATAAGGCTACCAAAGAGATCCACGAAATACAGGTGTAACTCTGTGAGATGAATTAACAGAACACTAAGCAGTTTCTCAGAAAGCTTCTTTCCAGATTTCATCTGAGGATATTTCCTTTTTCACCATAGCCCTCTATGGGCTTCCAAATATCTCTTAGCCAATTCCACGAGAACTGTCTTAGCGAAAGGCTTCTTGAGGGGAAAGCTGTAACTCTGTGAGATGATTTCACAGAACACAAAGAAGTTTCTCAGAAGGCTTCTTTCTCTTTGTTATCGGAAGATATTTCCTTTGGCCCTATAGTCTTCAAAGGGATCCGAAATATCTGTTCTTAGATTCCACAGAAATAAGGCTATCAAAGAGATCCAGGAAATACAGATGTAACTCTGTGAGATGAATTAACAGAACACTAAGCTGTTTCTGAGAAAGCTTCCTTCCAGATTTCATCTGAGGATATTTCCTTTTTCTCCATAGCTCTCTATGGGCTTCCAAATATCACTTTGCCAATTCCACAAGAACTGTCTTAGCGAAAGGCTTCTTGAGGGGAAAGCTGTAACTCTGTGAGATGATTTCACAGAACACAAAGAATTTTCTCAGAAAGCTTCTTCCTCTTTGTTATCGGAGGATATGTCCTTTGGCCCTATAGTCTTCAAAGGGATCCGAAATATCTGTTCTCAGATTCCACAGAAATAAGGCTAGCAAAGAGATCCACGAAAAACAGATGTAACTCTGTGAGTGGAAGTCATACATCACAGAGCAGTTTCTCAGAAAGCTTCTTTCCAGATTTCATCTGAGGATATTTCCTTTTTCACCATAGCCCTCTATGGGCTTCCAAATATCACTTTGCCAATTCCACAAGAACTGTCTTAGCGAAAGGCTTTTTGAGGGTAAAGCTGTAACTCTGTGAGATGATTTCACAGAACACAAAGAAGTTTCTCAGAAAGCTTCTTTCTCTTTGTTATCGGAGGATATTTCCTTTGGCCCTATTGTCTTCAAAGGGTTCCGAAATATCTGTTTTCAGATTCCACAGAAATAAGGCTAGCAAAGAGATCCACGAAATACAGAAGTAACTCTGTGAAATGAATTAACATAACACTAAGCAGTTTCTCAGAAAGCTTCTTTCCAGATTTCATCTGAGGATATTTACTTTTTCACCATAGCCCTCTATGGGCTTCCAAATATCACTTTGCCAATTCCACAAGAACTGTCTTAGCGAAAGGCTTCTTGAGGGGAAAGCTGAAACTCTGTGAGATGATTTCACAGAACACAAAGAAGTTCCTCAGAAAGCTTCTTTCTCTTTGTTATCGGAGGATATTTCCTTTGGCCCTATAGTCTTCAAAGGGATCCGAAATATCTGTTCTCAGATTCCACAGAAATAAGGCTAGCAAAGAGATCCATGAAATACAGGTTTAATTCTGTGAGATGAATTAACAGAACACTAAGCAGTTTCTCAGAAAGCTTCTTTCCAGATTTCATCTGAGGATATTTCCTTTTTCAAAATAGCCCTCTATGGGCTTCCAAATATCACTTTGCCAATTCCACAAGAACTGTCTTAGCGAAAGGCTTCTTCAGGGGAAAGCTGTAACTCTGTTAGATGATTTCACAGAACACAAAGATGTTTCTCAGAAAACTTCTTTCTCTTTGTTATCGGAGGATATTTCCTTTGGCCCTATAGTCTTCAAAGGGATCCGAAATATCTGGTCTCAGATTCCGCAGAAATAAGGCTAGCAAAGAGATCCACGAAATACAGGTTTAACTCTGTGAGATGAATTAACAGAACACTAAGCAGTTTCTCAGAAAGCTTCTTTCCAGATTTCATCTGAGGATATTTCCTTTTTCAAAATTGCCTTCTATGGGCTTCCAAATATCACTTTGCCAATTCCACAAGAACTGTCTTAGCGAAAGGCTTCTTGAGGGGAAAGCTGTAACTCTGTGAGATGATTTCACAGAACACAAAGTAGTTTCTCAGGAAGCTTCTTTCTCTTTGTTATCGGAGGATATTTCCTTTGGCCCTATTGTCTTCAAAGGGATCCGAAATATCTGTTCTAAGATTACACAGAAATAAGGATAGCAAAGAGATCCACGAAATACAGAGGTAACTCTGTGAGATAAATTAACAGAACACTAAGCAGTTTCTCAGAAAGCTTCTTTCCAGATTCCATCTAAGGATATTTCCTTTTTCACCATAGCCCTCTATGGGCTTCAAAATATCACTTTGCCAATTCCATAAGAACTGTCTTAGCGAAAGGCTTCTTGAGGGGTAAGCTGTAACTCTGTGAGATGATTTCACAGAACACAAAGAAGTTTCTCAGGAAGCTTCTTTCTCTTTGTTATCGGAGGATATTTCCTTTGGCCCTATTGTCTTCAAAGGGATCCGAAATATCTGTTCTCAGATTCCACAGAAATAAGGCTAGCAAAGAGATCCACGAAATATAGATGTAACTCTGTGAGATGAATTAACAGAACACTAAGCAGTTTCTCAGAAAGCTTCTTTCCAGATTTCATCTGAGGATATTTCCTTTTTCACCATAGCCCTCTATGGACTTCCAAATATCACTTTGTCAATTCCACAAGAACTGTCTTAGCGAAAGTCTTCTTGAGGGGAAAGCTGTAACTCTGTGAGATGATTTCACAGAACACAAAGAAGTTTCTCAGAGCTTCTTTCTCTTTGTTATCGGAGGATATTTTCTTTGGCCCTATAGTCTTCAAAGGGATCCGAAATATCTGTTCTCAGATTCCACAGAAATAAGGCTAGCAAAGAGATCCACGAAATACAGATGTAACTCTGTGAGATGAATTAACAGAACACTAAGCAGTTTCTCAGAAAGCTTCTTTCCAGATTTCATCTGAGGATATTTCCTTTTTCACCATAGCCTTCTATGGGCTTCCAAATATCACTTTGCCAATTCCACGAGAACTGTCTTAGCGAAAGGCTTCTTGAGGGGAAAGCTGTAAATCTGTGAGATGATTTCACAGAACACAAAGAAGTTTCTCAGAAGGCTTCTTCCTCTTTGTTATCGGAGGATATTTCCTTTGGCCCCTTAGACTTTAAAGGGATCCGAAATATCTGTTCTCAGATTCCACAGAAATAAGGCTAGCAAAGAGATCCATGAAATATAGATGTAACTCTGTGAGATGAATTAACAGAACACTAAGCAGTTTCTCAGAAAGCTTCTTTCCAGATTTCATCTGAGGATATTTCCTTTTTCAGCGTAGCCCTCTATGGGCTTCCAAATATCACTTTGTCAATTCCAAAAGAACTGTCTTAGCGAAAGGCTTCTTGAGCAGAAAGCTGTAACTCTGTGAGATGATTTAACAGAACACAAAGAAGTTCCTCAGAGCTTCTTTCTCTTTGTTATCGGAGGATATTTTCATGGCCCTATAGTCTTCAAAGGGATCCGAAATATCTGTTCTCAGATTCCACAGAAATAAGGCTAGCAAAGAGATCCACGAAATACAGATGTAACTCTGTGAGATGAATTAACAGAAAACTAAGCAGTTTCTTAGAAAGTTTCTTTCCAGATTTCATCTGAGGATATTTCCTTTTTCACCATAGCCCTCTATGGGCTTCCAAATATCACTTTGCCAATTCCACGAGAACTGTCTTAGCGAAAGGCTTCTTGAGGGGAAAGCTGTAACTCTGTGAGATGATTTCACAGAACACAAAGTAGTTTCTCAGAAAGCTTCTTCCTCTTTGTTATAGGAGGATATTTCCTTTGGCCCCATAGACTTTAAAGGGATCCGAAATATCTGTTCTCAGATTCCACAGAAATAAGGCTAGCAAAGAGATCCACGAAATATAGATGTAACTCTGTGAGATGAATTAACAGAACACTAAGCAGTTTCTCAGAAAGCTGCTTTCCAGATTTCATCTGAGGATATTTCCTTTTTCACCATAGCCCTCTATGGGCTTCCAAATATCACTTTGTCAATTCCACAAGAACTGTCTTAGCGAAAGGCTTCTTGAGGGGAAAGCTGTAACTCTGTGAGATGATTTCACAGAACACAAAGAAGTTTCTCAGAGCTTCTTTCTCTTTGTTATCGGAGGATATTTTCTTTGGCCCTATAGTCTTCAAAGGGATCCGGAATATCTGTTCTCAGATTCCACAGAAATAGGGCTAGCAAAGAGATTCACGAAATACAGATGTAACTCTGTGAGATGAATTAACAGAACACTAAGCAGTTTCTCAGAAAGCTGCTTTCCAGATTTCATCTGAGTATATTTCCTTTTTCACCATAGCCCTCTATGGGCTTCCAAATATCACTTTGTCAATTCCACAAGAACTGTCTTAGCGAAAGGCTTCTTGAGGAGAAAGCTGTAACTCTGTGAGATGATTTCACAGAACACAAAGAAGTTTCTCAGAGCTTCTTTCTCTTTGTTATCGGAGGATATTTTCTTTGGCCCTATAGTCTTCAAAGGGATCCGAAATATCTGTTCTCAGATTCCACAGAAATAAGGCCAGCAAAGAGATTCACGAAATACAGATGTAACTCTGTGAGATGAATTAACAGAACACTAAGCAGTTTATCAGAAAGCTTCTTTCCAGATTTCATCTGAGGATATTTCCTTTTTCACCTTAGCCTTCTATGGGCTTCCAAATATCACTTTACCAATTCCACGAGAACTGTCTTAGCGAAAGGCTTCTTGAGGGGAAAGCTGTAACTCTGTGAGATGATTTCACAGAACACAAAGAGTTTTCTCAGAAAGCTTCTTTCTCTTTGTTATCGCAGGATATTTCCTTTGGCCCTATAGTCTTCAAAGGGATCCGAAATATCTGTTCTCAGATTCCACAGAAATAAGGCTAGCAAAGAGATCCACGAAATACAGATGTAACTCTCTGGGTGGAAGTCACAAATCACAGAGCAGTTTCTCAGAAAGCTTCTTTCCAGATTTCATCTGAGGATATTTCCTTTTTCACCATAGCCCTCTATGGGCTTCCAATTATCACTTTGCCAATTCAACAAGAACTGTCTTAGCGAAAGGCTTCTTGAGGGGAAAGCTGTAACTCTGTGAGATGATTTCACAGAACACAAAGAAGTTTCTCAGAAAGCTTCTTTCTCTTTGTTATCGGAGGATATTTCCTTTGGCCCTATAGTCTTCAAAGGGATCCGAAATATCTGTTCTCAGATTCCACAGAAATAAGGCTAGCAAAGAGATCCACGAAATACAGATGTAACTCTGTGAGATGAATTAACAGAACACTAAGCAGTTTCTCAGGATGCTTCTTTCCAGATTTCTTCTGAGGATATTTCCTTTTTCACCGTAGCCCTCTATGGGCTTCCAAAAATCACTTTGCCAATTCCACAAGAACTGTCTTAGCGAAAGGCTTCTTGAGGGGAAAGCTGTAACTCTGTTAGATGATTTCACAGAACACAAAGAGGTTTCTCAGAAAGCTTCTTTCTCTTTGTTATCGGAGGATATTTCCTTTGGCCCTATACTCTTCAAAGGGATCCGAAATATCTGTTCTCAGATTCCACAGAAATAAGGCTAGCAAAGAGATCCACGAAATACAGATGTAACTCTGTGAGATGAATTAACAGAACACTAAGCACTTTCTCAGAAAGCTTCTTTCCAGATTTCATCTCAGAATATTTCCTTTTTCACCATAGCCTTCTATGGGCTTCCAAATATCACTTTGCCAATTCCACGAGAACTGTCTTAGCGAAAGGCTTCTTGAGGGGAAAGCTGTAAATCTGTGAGATGATTTCACAGAACACAAAGAAGTTTCTCAGAAGGCTTCCTCCTCTTTGTTATCGGAGGATATTTCCTTTGGCCCCATAGTCTTCAAAGGGATCCGAAATATCTGTTCTCAGATTCCACAGAAATAAGGCTAGCAAAGAGATCCACGAAATACAGATGTAACTCTGTGGGTGGAAGTCACACATCACAGAGCAGTTTCTCAGAAAGCTTCTTTCCAGATTCCATCTAAGGATATTTCGTTTTTCACCATAGCCCTCTATGGGCTTCAAAATATCACTTTGCCAATTCCAAAAAACTGTCTTAGCGAAAGGCTTCTTGAGGGAAAAGCTGTAACTCTGTGAGATGATTTCACAGAACACAAAGTAGTTTCTCAGAAAGCTTCTTCCTCTTTGTTATAGGAGGATATTTCCTTTGGCCCCATAGACTTTAAAGGGATCCGAAATATCTGTTCTCAGATTCCACAGAAATAAGGCTAGCAAAGAGATCCACGAAATATAGATGTAACTCTGTGAGATGAATTAACAGAACACTAAGCAGTTTCTCAGAAAGCTGCTTTCCAGATTTCATCTGAGGATATTTCCTTTTTCACCATAGCCCTCTATGGGCTTCCAAATATCACTTTGACAATTCCACAAGAACTGTCTTAGCGAAAGGCTTCTTGAGGGGAAAGCTGTAACTCTGTGAGATGATTTCACAGAACACAAAGAAGTTTCTCAGAGCTTCGTTCTCTTTGTTATCGGAGGATATTTTCTTTGGCCCTATAGTCTTCAAAGGGATCCGGAATATCTGTTCTCAGATTCCACAGAAATAGGGCTAGCAAAGAGATTCACGAAATACAGATGTAACTCTGTGAGATGAATTAACAGAACACTAAGCAGTTTCTCAGAAAGCTGCTTTCCAGATTTCATCTGAGTATATTTCCTTTTTCACCATAGCCCTCTATGGGCTTCCAAATATCACTTTGTCAATTCCACAAGAACTGTCTTAGCGAAAGGCTTCTTGAGGAGAAAGCTGTAACTCTGTGAGATGATTTCACAGAACACAAAGAAGTTTCTCAGAGCTTCTTTCTCTTTGTTATCGGAGGATATTTTCTTTGGCCCTATAGTCTTCAAAGGGATCCGAAATATCTGTTCTCAGATTCCACAGAAATAAGGCCAGCAAAGAGATTCACAAAATACAGATGTAACTCTGTGAGATGAATTAACAGAACACTAAGCAGTTTATCAGAAAGCTTCTTTCCAGATTTCATCTGAGGATATTTCCTTTTTCACCATAGCCTTCTATGGGCTTCCAAATATCACTTTACCAATTCCACGAGAACTGTCTTAGCGAAAGGCTTCTTGAGGGGAAAGCTGTAACTCTGTGAGATGATTTCACAGAACACAAAGAGTTTTCTCAGAAAGCTTCTTTCTCTTTGTTATCGCAGGATATTTCCTTTGGCCCTATAGTCTTCAAAGGGATCCGAAATATCTGTTCTCAGATTCCACAGAAATAAGGCTAGCAAAGAGATCCACGAAATACAGATGTAACTCTCTGGGTGGAAGTCACAAATCACAGAGCAGTTTCTCAGAAAGCTTCTTTCCAGATTTCATCTGAGGATATTTCCTTTTTCACCATAGCCCTCTATGGGCTTCCAAATATCACTTTGCCAATTCAACAAGAACTGTCTTAGCGAAAGGCTTCTTGAGGGGAAAGCTGTAACTCTGTGAGATGATTTCACAGAACACAAAGAAGTTTCTCAGAAAGCTTCTTTCTCTTTGTTATCGGAGGATATTTCCTTTGGCCCTATAGTCTTCAAAGGGATCCGAAATATCTGTTCTCAGATTCCACAGAAATAAGGCTAGCAAAGAGATCCACGAAATACAGATGTAACTCTGTGAGATGAATTAACAGAACACTAAGCAGTTTCTCAGGATGCTTCTTTCCAGATTTCTTCTGAGGATATTTCCTTTTTCACCGTAGCCCTCTATGGGCTTCCAAAAATCACTTTGCCAATTCCACAAGAACTGTCTTAGCGAAAGGCTTCTTGAGGGGAAAGCTGTAACTCTGTTAGATGATTTCACAGAACACAAAGAGGTTTCTCAGAAAGCTTCTTTCTCTTTGTTATCGGAGGATATTTCCTTTGGCCCTATAGTCTTCAAAGGGATCCGAAATATCTGTTCTCAGATTCCACAGAAATAAGGCTAGCAAAGAGATCCACGAAATACAGATGTAACTCTGTGAGATGAATTAACAGAACACTAAGCACTTTCTCAGAAAGCTTCTTTCCAGATTTCATCTCAGAATATTTCCTTTTTCACCATAGCCTTCTATGGGCTTCCAAATATCACTTTGCCAATTCCACGAGAACTGTCTTAGCGAAAGGCTTCTTGAGGGGAAAGCTGTAAATCTGTGAGATGATTTCACAGAACACAAAGAAGTTTCTCAGAAGGCTTCCTCCTCTTTGTTATCGGAGGATATTTCCTTTGGCCCCATAGTCTTCAAAGGGATCCGAAATATCTGTTCTCAGATTCCACAGAAATAAGGCTAGCAAAGAGATCCACGAAATACAGATGTAACTCTGTGGGTGGAAGTCACACATCACAGAGCAGTTTCTCAGAAAGCTACTTTCCAGATTCCATCTAAGGATATTTCCTTTTTCACCATAGCCTTCTATGGGCTTCCAAATATCACTTTGCCAATTCCACGAGAACTGTCTTAGCGAAAGTCTTCTTGAGGGGAAAGCTATAAATCTGTGAGATGATTTCACAGAACACAAAGAAGTTTCTCAGAAGGCTTCTTCCTCTTTGTTATCGGAGGATATTTCCTTTGGCCCCATAGACTTTAAAGGGATCCGAAATATCTGTTCTCAGATTCCACAGAAATAAGGCTAGCAAAGAGATCCACGAAATATAGATGTAACTCTGTGAGATGAATTAACAGAACACTAAGCAGTTTCTCAGAAAGCTTCTTTCCAGATTTCATCTGAGGATATTTCCTTTTTCAGCATAGCCCTCTATGGGCTTCCAAATATCACTTTGTCAATTCCAAAAGAACTGTCTTAGCGAAAGGCTTCTTGAGGGGAAAGCTGTAACTCTGTGAGATGATTTCACAGAACACAAATAATTTTCTCAGAAAGCTTCTTTCTCTTTGTTATCGGAGGATATTTCCTTTGGCCCTATACTCTTCAAAGGGATCCGAAATATCTGTTCTCAGATACCACAGAAATAAGGCTAGCATAGAGATCCACGAAATACAGTTGTAAATCTGTGGGTGGAAGTCACACATCACAGAGCAGTTTCTCAGAAAGCTTCTTTCCAGATTTCATCTGAGGATATTTCCTTTTTCACCATAGCCCTCTATGGGCTTCCAAATATCAGTTTGTCAATTCCACAAGAACTGTCTTAGCGAAAGGCTTCTTGAGGGGAAAGCTGTAACTCTGTGAGATGATTTCACAGAACACAAAGAATTTCTCAGAGCTTCTTTCTCTTTGTTATCGGAGGATATTTTCTTTGGCCCTATTGTCTTCAAAGGGATCCGAAATATCTGTTCTCAGATTCCACAGAAATAAGGCTAGCAAAGAGATCCACGAAATACAGATGTAACTCTGTGAGATGAATTAAGAGAACACTAAGCAGTTTCTCAGAAAGCTTCATTCCAGATTTCATCTGAGGTTAGTTCCTTTTTCACCATAGCCTTCTATGGGCTTCCAAATATCACTTTGCCAATTCCACAAGAACTGTGTTAGCGAAAGGCTTCTTGAGGGGAAAGCTGTAACTCTGTGAGATGATTTCACAGAACACAAAGAGGTTTCTCAGAAAGCTTCTTTTTCTTTGTTATCGGAGGATATTTCCTTTGGCCCTATAGTCTTCAAAGGGATCCGAAATATCTGTTCTCAGATTCCACAGAAATAAGGCTAGCAAAGAGATCCACGAAATACAGATGTAACTCTGTGACATGAATTAACAGAACACTAAGCATTTTCTCAGAATGTTTCTTTCCAGATTTCATCTGAGGATATTTCCTTTTTCACCATAGCCCTCTATGGGCTTCGAAATATCACTTTGCCAATCCCACAAGAACTGTCTTAGCGAAAGGCTTCTTGAGGGGAAAGCTGTAACTCTGTGAGATGATTTCACAGAACACAAACAGTTTTCCCAGAAAGCTTCTTTCTCTTTGTTATCGGAGGATATTTCCTTTGGCCCTATAGTCTTCAAAGGGATCCGAAATATCTGTTCTCAGATACCACAGAAAGAAGGCTAGCAAAGAGATCCACGAAATACAGATGTAACTCTGTGGGTGGAAGTCACACATCACAGAGCAGTTTCTCAGAAAGCTTCTTTCCAGATTCCATCTAAGGATATTTCCTTTTCCACCATAGCCCTCTATGGGCTTCAAAATATCACTTTGCCAATTCCACAAGAACTGTCTTAGCGAAAGTCTTCTTGAGGGGAAAGCTGTAACTCTGTGAGATGATTTCACAGAACACAAAGTAGTTTCTCAGAAAGCTTCTTCCTCTTTGTTATCGGAGGATATTTCCTTTGGCCCCATAGACTTTAAAGGGATCCGAAATATCTGTTCTCAGATTCCACAGAAATAAGGCTAGCAAAGAGATCCACGAAATATAGATGTAACTCTGTGAGATGAATTAAGAGAACACTAAGCAGTTTCTCAGAAAGCTGCTTTCCAGATTTCATCTGAGGATATTTCCTTTTTCACCATAGCCCTCTATGGGCTTCCAAATATCACTTTGTCAATACCACAAGAACTGTCTTAGCGAAAGGCTTCTTGAGGGGAAAGCTGTAACTCTGTGAGATGATTTCACAGAACACAAAGAAGTTTCTCAGAGCTTCTTTCTCTTTGTTATCGGAGGATATTTTCTTTGGCCCTATTGTCTTCAAAGGGATCTGAAATATCTGTTCTCAGATTCCACAGAAATAAGGCTAGCAACGAGATCCACGAAATACAGATGTAACTCTGTGAGATGAATTAACAGAACACTAAGCAGTTTCTCAGAAAGCTTCTTTCCAGATTTCATCTGAGGATAGTTCCTTTTTCACCATAGCCTTCTATGGGCTTCCAAATATCACTTTGCCAATTCCACGAGAACTGTCTTAGCGAAAGGCTTCTTGAGGGGAAAGCTGTAAATCTGTGAGATGATTTCAGAGAACACAAAGAAGTTTCTCAGCAGGCTTCTTCCTCTTTGTTATCGGAGGATATTTCCTTTGGCCCCATAGACTTTAAAGGGATCCGAAATATCTGTTCTCAGATTCCACAGAAATAAGGCTAGCAAAGAGATCCACGAAATATAGATGTAACTCTGTGAGATGAATTAACAGAACACTAAGCAGTTTCTCAGAAAGCTTCTTTCCAGATTTCATCTGAGGATATTTCCTTTTTCAGCATAGCCCTCTATGGGCTTCCAAATATCACTTTGTCAATTCCAAAAGAACTGTCTTAGCGAAAGGCTTCTTGAGGGGAAAGCTGTAACTCTGTGAGATGATTTCACAGAACACAAAGAAGTTTCTCAGAAAGCTTCTTTCTCTTTGTTATCGGAGGATATTTCCTTTGGCCCTATAGTCTTCAAAGGGATCCGAAATATCTGTTCTCATATTCCACAGAAATAAGGCTAGCAAAGAGATCCACGAAATACAGATGTAACTCTGTGAGATGAATTTACAGAACACTAAGCACTTTCTCAGAAAGCTTCTTTCCAGATTTCTTCAGAGGATATTTCCTTTTTCACCGTAGCCCTCTATGGGCTTCCAAAAATCACTTTGCCAATTCCACAGGAACTGTCTTAGCGAAAGGCTTCTTGAGGGGAAAGCTGTAACTCTGTGAGATGATTTCACAGAACACAAACAGTTTTCTCAGAAAGCTTCTTTCTCTTTGTTATCGGAGGATATTTCCTTTGGCCCTATAGACTTTAAAGGGATCTGAAATATCTGTTCTCAGATTCCACAGAAATAAGGCTAGCAAAGAGATCCACGAATACAGATGTAACTCTGTGAGATGAATCAACAGAACACTAAGCAGTTTCTCAGAAAGCTGCTTTCCAGATTTCATCTGAGGATATTTCCTTTTTCACCATAGCCCTCTATGGGCTTCCAAATATCACTTTGTCAATTCCACAAGAACTGTCTTAGCGAAAGGCTTCTTGAGTGGAAAGCTGTAACTCTGTGAGATGATTTCACAGAACACAAACAAGTTTCTCAGAGCTTCTTTCTCTTTGTTATCGGAGGATATTTTCTTTGGCCCTATTGTCTTCAAAGGGATCCGAAATATCTGTTCTCAGATTCCAAAGAAATAAGGCTAGCAAAGAGATCCACGAAATACAGATGTAACTCTGTGACGTGAATTAACAGAACACTAAGCAGTTTCTCAGAATGTTTCTTTCCAGATTTCATCTGAGGATATTTCCTTTTTCACCATAGGCCTCTATGGGCTTCCAAATATCACTTTGCCAATCCCACAAGAACTGTCTTAGCGAAAGGCTTCTTGAGGGGAAAGCTGTAACTCTGTGAGATGATTTCACAGAACACAAACAGTTTTCCCAGAAAGCTTCTTTCTCTTTGTTATCGGAGGATATTTCCTTTGGCCCTATAGTCTTCAAAGGGATCCGAAATACCTGTTCTCAGATACCACAGAAATAAGGCTAGCAAAGAGATCCATGAAATACAGATGTAACTCTGTGGGTGGAAGTCACACATCACAGAGCAGTTTCTCAGAAAGCTTCTTTCCAGATTCCATCTAAGGATATTTCCTTTTCCACCATAGCCCTCTATGGGCTTCAAAATATCACTTTGCCAATTCCACAAGAACTGTCTTAGCGAAAGTCTTCTTGAGGGGAAAGCTGTAACTCTGTGAGATGATTTCACAGAACACAAAGTAGTTTCTCAGAAAGCTTCTTCCTCTTTGTTATCGGAGGATATTTCCTTTGGCCCCATAGACTTTAAAGGGATCCGAAATATCTGTTCTCAGATTCCACAGAAATAAGGCTAGCAAAGAGATCCACGAAATATAGATGTAACTCTGTGAGATGAATTAAGAGAACACTAAGCAGTTTCTCAGAAAGCTGATTTCCAGATTTCATCTGAGGATATTTCCTTTTTCACCATAGCCCTCTATGGGCTTCCAAATATCACTTTGTCAATTCCACAAGAACTGACTTAGCGAAAGGCTTCTTGAGGGGAAAGCTGTAACTCTGTGAGATGATTTCACAGAACACAAAGAAGTTTCTCAGAGCTTCTTTCTCTTTGTTATAGGAGGATATTTTCTTTGGCCCTATTGTCTTCAAAGGGATCCGAAATATCTGTTCTCAGATTCCACAGAAATAAGGCTAGCAAAGAGATCCACGAAATACAGATGTAACTCTGTGAGATGAATCAACAGAACACTAAGCAGTTTCTCAGAAAGCTTCTTTCCAGATTTCATATGAGGATATTTCCTTTTTCACCATAGCCTTCTATGGGCTTCCAAATATCACTTTGCCAATTCCACGAGAACTGTCTTAGCGAAAGGCTTCTTGAGGGGAAACCTGTAAATCTGTGAGATGATTTCACAGAACACAAAGAAGTTTCTCAGCAGGCTTCTTCCTCTTTGTTATCGGAGGATATTTCCTTTGGCCCCATAGACTTTAAAGGGATCCGAAATATCTGTTCTCAGATTCCACAGAAATAAGGCTAGCAAAGAGATCCACGAAATATAGATGTAACTCTGTGAGATGAATTAACAGAACACTAAGCAGTTTCTCAGAAAGCTTCTTTCCAGATTTCATGTGAGGATATTTCCTTTTTCAGCATAGCCCTCTATGGGCTTCCAAATATCACTTTGTCAATTCCAAAAGAACTGTCTTAGCGAAAGGCTTCTTGAGGGGAAAGCTGTAACTCTGTGAGATGATTTCACAGAACACAAAGAATTTTCTCAGAAAGCTTCTTTCTCTTTGTTATCGGAGGATATTTCCTTTGGCCCTATAGTCTTCAAAGGGATCCGAAATATCTGTTCTCAGATACCACAGAAATAAGGCTAGCAAAGAGATCCACGAAATACAGATGTAACTCTGTGGGTGGAAGTCACACATCACAGAGCAGTTTCTCAGAAAGCTTGTTTCCAGATTTCATCTGAGGATATTTCCTTTTTCACCATAGCCCTCTATGGGCTTCTAAATATCACTTTGCCAATTCAACAAGAACTGTCTTAGCGAAAGGCTTCTTGAGGGGAAAGCTGTAACTCTGTGAGATGATTTCACAGAACACAAAGAAGTTTCTCAGAAAGCTTCTTTCTCTTTGTTATCGGAGGATATTTCCTTTGGCCCTATAGTCTTCAAAGGGATCCGAAATATCTGTTCTCAGATTCCACAGAAATAAGGCTAGCAAAGAGATCCACGAAATACAGATGTAACTCTGTGAGATGAATTAACAGAACACTAAGGAGTTTCTCAGAAAGCTTCTTTCCAGATTTCTTCAGAGGATATTTCCTTTTTCACCGTAGCCCTCTATGGGCTTCCAAAAATCACTTTGCCAATTCCACAGGAACTGTCTTAGCGAAAGGCTTCTTGAGGGGAAAGCTGTAACTCTGTGAGATGATTTCACAGAACACAAAGAGGTTTCTCAGAAAGCTTCTTTCTCTTTGTTATCGGAGGATATTTCCTTTGGCCCTATAGTCTTCAAAGGGATCCGAAATATCTGTTCTCAGATTCCACAGAAATAAGGCTAGCAAAGAGATCCACGAAATACAGATGTAACTCTGTGAGATGAATTAACAGAACACTAAGCAGTTTCTCAGAATGTTTCTTTCCAGATTTCATCTGAGGATATTTCCTTTTTCACCATAGCCCTCTATGGGCTTCCAAATATCACTTTGCCAATCCCACAAGAACTGTCTTAGCGAAAGGCTTCTTGAGGGGAAAGCTGTAACTCTGTGAGATGATTTCACAGAACACAAACAGTTTTCTCAGAAAGCTTCTTTCTCTTTGTTATCGGAGGATATTTCCTTTGGCCCTATAGACTTTAAAGGGATCTGAAATATCTGTTCTCAGATTCCACAGAAATAAGGCTAGCAAAGAGATCCACGAATACAGATGTAACTCTGTGAGATGAATCAACAGAACACTAAGCAGTTTCTCAGAAAGCTGCTTTCCAGATTTCATCTGAGGATATTTCCATTTTCACCATAGCCCTCTATGGGCTTCCAAATATCACTTCGTCAATTCCACAAGAACTGTCTTAGCGAAAGGCTTCTTGAGTGGAAAGCTGTAACTCTGTGAGATGATTTCACAGAATACAAAGAAGTTTCTCAGAGCTTCTTTCTCTTTGTTATCGGAGGATATTTCCTTTGGCCCCATAGACTTTAAAGGGATCCGAAATATCTGTTCTCAGATACCACAGAAATAAGGCTAGCAAAGAGATCCACGAAATACAGATGTAACTCTGTGGGTGGAAGTCACACATCACAGAGCAGTTTCTCAGAAAGCTTCTTTCCAGATTCCATCTGAGGATATTTCCTTTTTCACCATAGCCCTCTATGGGCTTCTAAATATCACTTTGCCAATTCAACAAGAACTGTCTTAGCGAAAGGCTTCTTGAGGGGAAAGCTGTAACTCTGTGAGATGATTTCACAGAACACAAAGAAGTTTCTCAGAAAGCTTCTTTCTCTTTGTTATCGGAGGATATTTCCTTTGGCCCTATAGTCTTCAAAGGGATCCGAAATATCTGTTCTCAGATACCACAGAAATAAGGCTAGCAAAGAGATCCACGAAATATAGATGTAACTCTGTGAGATGAATTAAGAGAACACTAAGCAGTTTCTCAGAAAGCTGCTTTCCAGATTTCATCTGAGGATATTTCCTTTTTCACCATAGCCCTCTATGGGCTTCCAAATATCACTTTGTCAATTCCACAAGAACTGTCTTAGCGAAAGGCTTCTTGAGGGGAAAGCTGTAAATCTGTGAGATGATTTCACAGAACACAAAGAAGTTTCTCAGCAGGCTTCTTCCTCTTTGTTATCGGAGGATATTTCCTTTGGCCCCATAGACTTTAAAGGGATCCGAAATATCTGTTCTCAGATTCCACAGAAATAAGGCTAGCAAAGAGATCCACGAAATATAGATGTAACTCTTTGACATGAATTAACAGAACACTAAGCAGTTTCTCAGAAAGCTTCTTTCCAGATTTCATCTGAGGATATTTCCTTTTTCAGCATAGCCCTCTATGGGCTTCCAAATATCACTTTGTCAATTCCAAAAGAACTGTATTAGCGAAAGGCTTCTTGAGGGGAAAGCTGTAACTCTGTGAGATGATTTCACAGAACACAAAGAATTTTCTCAGAAAGCTTCTTTCTCTTTGTTATCGGAGGATATTTCCTTTGGCCCTATAGTCTTCAAAGCGATCCGAAATATCTGTTCTCAGATACCACAGAAATAAGGCTAGCAAAGAGATCCACGAAATACAAATGTAACTCTGTGGGTGGAAGTCACACATCACAGAGCAGTTTCTCAGAAAGCTTGTTTCCAGATTTCATCTGAGGATATTTCCTTTTTCACCATAGCCCTCTATGGGCTTCTAAATATCACTTTGCCAATTCCACAAGAACTGTATTAGCGAAAGGCTTCTTGAGGGGAAAGCTGTAACTCTGTGAGATGATTTCACAGAACACAAAGAAGTTTCTCAGAAAACTTCTTTCTCTTTGTTATCGGAGGATATTTCCTTTGGCCCTATAGTCTTCATATGGATCCGAAATATCTGTTCTCAGATTCCACAGAAATAAGGCTAGCAAAGAGATCCACGAAATACAGATGTAACTCTGTGAGATGAATTAACAGAACACTAAGCAGTTTCTCAGAAAGCTTCTTTCCAGATTTCTTCAGAGGATATTTCCTTTTTCACCGTAGCCCTCTATGGGCTTCCAAAAATCACTTTGCCAATTCCACAGGAACTGTCTTAGCGAAAGGCTTCTTGAGGGGAAAGCTGTAATTCTGTGAGATGATTTCACAGAACACAAAGAGGTTTCTCAGAAAGCTTCTTTCTCTTTGTTATCGGAGGATATTTCCTTTGGCCCTATAGTCTTCAAAGGGATCCGAAATATCTGTTCTCAGATTCCACAGAAATAAGGCTAGCAAAGAGATCCACGAAATACAGATGTAACTCTGTGAGATGAATTAACAGAACACTAAGCAGTTTCTCAGAATGTTTCTTTCCAGATTTCATCTGAGGATATTTCCTTTTTCACCATAGCCCTCTATGGGCTTCCAAATATCACTTTGCCAATCCCACAAGAACTGTCTTAGCGAAAGGCTTCTTGAGGGGAAAGCTGTAACTCTGTGAGATGATTTCACAGAACACAAACAGTTTTCTCAGAAAGCTTCTTTCTCTTTGTTATCGGAGGATATTTCCTTTGGCCCTATAGACTTTAAAGGGATCTGAAATATCTGTTCTCAGATTCCACAGAAATAAGGCTAGCAAAGAGATGCACGAATACAGATGTAACTCTGTGAGATGAATCAACAGAACACTAAGCAGTTTCTCAGAAAGCTGCTTTCCAGATTTCATCTGAGGATATTTCCTTTTTCACCATAGCCCTCTATGGGCTTCCAAATATCACTTTGTCAATTCCACAAGAACTGTCTTAGCGAAAGGCTTCTTGAGGGGAAAGCTGTAACTCTGTGAGATGATTTCACAGAACACAAAGAAGTTTCTCAGAGCTTCTTTCTCTTTGTTATCGGAGGATATTTTCTTTGGCCCTATTGTCTTCAAAGGGATCCGAAATATCTGTTCTCAGATTCAACAGAAATAAGGCTAGCAAAGAGATCCACGAAATACAGATGTAACTCTGTGAGATGAATTAACAGAACACTAAGCAGTTTCTCAGAAAGCTTCTTTCCAGATTTCATCTGAGGATAGTTCCTTTTTCACCATTGCCTTCTATGGGCTTCCAAATATCACTTTGCCAATTCCACGAGAACTGTTTTAGCGAAAGGATTCTTGAGGGTAAAGCTGTAAATCTGTGAGATGATTTCACAGAACACAAAGAAGTTTCTCAGCAGGCTTCTTCCTCTTTGTTATCGGAGGATATTTCCTTTGGCCCCATAGACTTTTAAGGGATCCGAAATATCTGTTCTCAGATTCCACAGAAATAAGGCTAGCAAAGAGATCCACGAAATATAGATGTAACTCTGTGAGATGAATTAACAGAGCACTAAGCAGTTTCTCAGAAAGCTTCTTTCCAGATTTCATCTGAGGATATTTCCTTTTTCAGCATAGCCCTCTATGGGCTTCCAAATATCACTTTGTCAATTCCAAAAGAACTGTCTTAGCGAAAGGCTTCTTGAGGGGAAAGCTGTAACTCTGTGAGATGATTTCACAGAACACAAAGAATTTTCTCAGAAAGCTTCTTTCTCTTTGTTATCGGAGGATATTTCCTTTGGCCCTATAGTCTTCAAAGGGATCCGAAATATCTGTTCTCTGATACCACAGAAATAAGGCTAGCAAAGAGATCCACGAAATATAGATGTAACTCTGTGAGATGAATTAACAGAACACTAAGCAGTTTCTCAGAAAGCTGCTTTCCAGATTTCATCTGAGGATATTTCCTTTTTCACCATAGCCCTCTATGGGCTTCCAAATATCACTTTGTCAATTCCACAAGAACTGTCTTAGCGAAAGGCTTCTTGAGGGGAGAGCTGTAACTCTGTGAGATGATTTCACAGAACACAAAGAAGTTTCTCAGAGCTTCTTTCTCTTTGTTATCGGAGGATATTTTCTTTGGCCCTATAGACTTCAAAGGGATCCGAAATATCTGTTCTCAGATTCCACAGAAATAAGGCTAGCAAAGAGATTCACGAAATACAGATGTAACTCTGTGAGATGAATTAACAGAACACTAAGCAGTTTCTCAGAAAGCTTCTTTCCAGACTTCATCTGAGTATATTTCCTTTTTCACCATAGCCTTCTATGGGCTTCCAAATATCACTTTGCCAATTCCACGAGAACTGTCTTAGCGAAAGTCTTCTTGAGGGGAAAGCTGTAAATCTGTGAGATGATTTCACACAACACAAAGAAGTTTCTCAGAAGGCTTCTTCCTCTTTGTTATCGGAGGATATTTCCTTTGGCCCCATAGACTTTAAAGGGATCCGAAATATCTTTTCTCAGATTCCACAGAAATAAGGCTAGCAAAGAGATCCACGAAATACAGATGTAACTCTGTGGGTGGAAGTCACACATCACAGAGTAGTTTCTCAGAAAGCTTGTTTCCAGATTTCATCTGAGGATATTTCCTTTTTCACCATAGCCCTCTAAGGGCTTCTAAATATCACTTTGCCAATTCAACAAGAACTGTCTTAGCGAAAGGCTTCTTGAGGGGAAAGCTGTAACTCTGTGAGATGATTTCACAGAACACAAAGAAGTTTCTCAGAAAGCTTCTTTCTCTTTGTTATCGGAGGATATTTCCTTTGGCCCTATAGTCTTCAAAGGGATCCGAAATATCTGTTCTCAGATACCACAGAAATAAGGCTAGCAAAGAGATCCACGAAATACAGATGTAACTCTGTGGGTGGAAGTCACACATCACAGAGCAGTTTCTCAGAAAGCTTGTTTCCAGATTTCATCTGAGGATATTTCCTTTTTCACCATAGCCCTCTATGGGCTTCTAAATATCACTTTGCCAATTCAACAAGAACTGTCTTAGCGAAAGGCTTCTTGAGGGGAAAGCTGTAACTCTGTGAGATGATTTCACAGAACACAAAGAAGTTTCTCAGCAAACTTCTTTCTCTTTGTTATCGGAGGATATTTCCTTTGGCCCTATAGTCTTCAAATGGATCCGAAATATCTGTTCTCAGATTCCACAGAAATAAGGCTAGCAAAGAGATCCACGAAATACAGATGTAACTCTGTGAGATGAATTAACAGAACACTAAGCAGTTTCTCAGAAAGCTTCTTTCCAGATTTCTTCAGAGGATATTTCCTTTTTCACCGTAGCCCTCTATGGGCTTCCAAAAATCACTTTGCCAATTCCACAGGAACTGTCTTAGCGAAAGGTTTCTTGAGGGGAAAGCTGTAATTCTGTGAGATGATTTCACAGAACACAAAGAGGTTTCTCTGAAAGCTTCTTTCTCTTTGTTATCGGAGGATATTTCCTTTGGCCCTATAGTCTTCAAAGGGATCCGAGATATCTGTTCTCAGATTCCACAGAAATAAGTCTAGCAAAGAGATCCACGAAATACAGATGTAACTCTGTGAGATGAATTAACAGAACACTAAGCAGTTTCTCAGAATGTTTCTTTCCAGATTTCATCTGAGGATATTTCCTTTTTCACCATAGCCCTCTATGGGCTTCCAAATATCACTTTGCCAATCCCACAAGAACTGTCTTAGCGAAAGGCTTCTTGAGGGGAAAGCTGTAACTCTGTGAGATGATTTCACAGAACACAAACAGTTTTCTCAGAAAGCTTCTTTCTCTTTGTTATCGGAGGATATTTCCTTTGGCCCTATAGACTTTAAAGGGATCTGAAATATCTGTTCTCAGATTCCACAGAAATAAAGCTAGAAAAGAGATGCACGAATACAGATGTAACTCTGTGAGATGAATCAACAGAACACTAAGCAGTTTCTCAGAAAGCTGCTTTCCAGATTTCATCTGAGGATATTTCCTTTTTCACCATAGCCCTCTATGGGCTTCCAAATATCACTTTGTCAATTCCACAAGAACCGTCTTAGCGAAAGGCTTCTTGAGGGGAAAGCTGTAACTCTGTGAGATGATTTCACAGAACACAAAGAAGTTTCTCAGAGCTTCTTTCTCTTTGTTATCGGAGGATATTTTCTTTGGCCCTATAGTCTTCAAAGGGATCCGAAATATCTGTTCTCAGATTCCACAGAAATAAGGCTAGCAAAGAGATCCACGAAATACAGATGTAACTCTGTGAGATGAATTAACAGAACACTAAGCAGTTTCTCAGAAAGCTTCTTTCCAGATTTCATCTGAGGATAGTTCCTTTTTCACCATGGCCTTCTATGGGCTTCCAAATATCACTTTGCCAATTCCACGAGAACTGTCTTAGCGAAAGGCTTCTTGAGGGGAAAGCTGTAAATCTGTGAGATGATTTCACAGAACACAAAGAAGTTTCTCAGCAGGCTTCTTCCTCTTTGTTATCGGAGGATATTTCCTTTGGCCCCATAGACTTTAAAGGGATCCGAAATATCTGTTCTCAGATTCCACAGAAATAAGGCTAGCAAAGAGATCCACGAAATATAGATGTAACTCTGTGAGATGAATTAACAGAACACTAAGCAGTTTCTCAGAAAGCTGCTTTCCAGATTTCATCTGAGGATATTTCCTTTTTTACCTTAGCCCTCTATGGGCTTCCAAATATCACTTTGCCAATTCCACAAGAACTGTCTTAGCGAAAGGCTTCTTGAGGGGAGAGCTGTAACTCTGTGAGATGATTTCACAGAACACAAAGAAGTTTCTCAGAGCTTCTTTCTCTTTGTTATCGGAGGATATTGTCTTTGGCCCTATAGACTTCAAAGGGATCCGAAATATCTGTTCTCAGATTCCACAGAAATAAGGCTAGCAAAGAGATTCACGAAATACAGATGTAACTCTGTGAGATGAATTAACAGAACACTAAGCAGTTTCTCAGAAAGCTTCTTTCCAGACTTCATCTGAGTATATTTCCTTTTTCACCATAGCCTTCTATGGGCTTCCAAATATCACTTTGCCAATTCCACGAGAACTGTCTTAGCGAAAGGCTTCTTGAGGGGAAAGCTGTAAATCTGTGAGATGATTTCACACAACACAAAGAAGTTTCTCAGAAGGCTTCTTCCTCTTTGTTATCGGAGGATATTTCCTTTGGCCCCATAGACTTTAAAGGGATCCGAAATATCTTTTCTCAGATTCCACAGAAATAAGGCTAGCAAAGAGATCCACGAAATACAGATGTAACTCTGTGGGTGGAAGTCACACATCACAGAGCAGTTTCTCAGAAAGCTTGTTTCCAGATTTCATCTGAGGATATTTCCTTTTTCACCATAGCCCTCTATGGGCTTCCAAATATCACTTTGCCAATCCCACAAGAACTGTCTTAGCGAAAGGCTTCTTGAGGGGAAAGCTGTAACTCTGTGAGATGATTTCACAGAACACAAACAGTTTTCTCAGAAAGCTTCTTTCTCTTTGTTATCGGAGGATATTTCCTTTGGCCCTATAGACTTTAAAGGGATCTGAAATATCTGTTCTCAGATTCCACAGAAATAAGGCTAGCAAAGAGATCCACGAAATACAGATGTAACTCTGTGGGTGGAAGTCACACATCACAGAGCAGTTTCTCAGAAAGCTTCTTTCCAGATTCCATCTAAGGATATTTCCTTTTCCACCATAGCCCTCTATGGGCTTCAAAATATCACTTTGCCAATTCCACAAGAACTGTCTTAGCGAAAGGCTTCTTGAGGGGAAAGCTGTAACTCTGTGAGATGATTTCGCAGAACACAAAGTAGTTTCTCAGAAAGCTTCTTCCTCTTTGTTATCGGAGGATATTTCCTTTGGCCCCATAGACTTTAAAGGGATCCGAAATATCTGTTCTCAGATTCCACAGAAATAAGGCTAGCAAAGAGATCCACGAAATATAGATGTAACTCTGTGAGATGTATTAAGAGAACACTAAGCAGTTTCTCAGAAAGCTGCTTTCCAGATTTCATCTGAGGATATTTCCTTTTTCACCATAGCCCTCTATGGGCTTCCAAATATCACTTTGTCAATTCCACAAGAACTGTCTTAGCGAAAGGCTTCTTGAGGGGAAAGCTGTAACTCTGTGAGATGATTTCACAGAACACAAAGAAGTTTCTCAGAGCTTCTTTCTCTTTGTTATCGGAGGATATTTTCTTTGGCCCTATTGTCTTCAAAGGGATCCGAAATATCTGTTCTCAGATTCCACAGAAATAAGGCTAGCAAAGAGATCCACGAAATATAGATGTAACTCTGTGAGATGAATTAACAGAACACTAAGCAGTTTCTCAGAAAGCTTCTTTCCAGATTTCATGTGAGGATATTTCCTTTTTCAGCATAGCCCTCTATGGGCTTCCAAATATCACTTTGTCAATTCCAAAAGAACTGTCTTAGCGAAAGGCTTCTTGAGGGGAAAGCTGTAACTCTGTGAGATGATTTCACAGAACACAAAGAATTTTCTCAGAAAGCTTCTTTCTCTTTGTTATCGGAGGATATTTCCTTTGGCCCTATAGTCTTCAAAGGGATCCGAAATATCTGTTCTCAGATACCACAGAAATAAGGCTAGCAAAGAGATCCACGAAATACAGATGTAACTCTGTGGGTGGAAGTCACACATCACAGAGCAGTTTCTCAGAAAGCTTGTTTCCAGATTTCATCTGAGGATATTTCCTTTTTCACCATAGCCCTCTATGGGCTTCTAAATATCACTTTGCCAATTCAACAAGAACTGTCTTAGCGAAAGGCTTCTTGAGGGGAAAGCTGTAACTCTGTGAGATGATTTCACAGAACACAAAGAAGTTTCTCAGAAAGCTTCTTTCTCTTTGTTATCGGAGGATATTTCCTTTGGCCCTATAGTCTTCAAAGGGATCCGAAATATCTGTTCTCAGATTCCACAGAAATAAGGCTAGCAAAGAGATCCACGAAATACAGATGTAACTCTGTGAGATGAATTAACAGAACACTAAGCAGTTTCTCAGAAAGCTTCTTTCCAGATTTCTTCAGAGGATATTTCCTTTTTCACCGTAGCCCTCTATGGGCTTCCAAAAATCACTTTGCCAATTCCACAGGAACTGTCTTAGCGAAAGGCTTCTTGAGGGGAAAGCTGTAATTCTGTGAGATGATTTCACAGAACACAAAGAGGTTTCTCAGAAAGCTTCTTTCTCTTTGTTATCGGAGGATATTTCCTTTGGCCCTATAGTCTTCAAAGGGATCCGAAATATCTGTTCTCAGATTCCACAGAAATAAGGCTAGCAAAGAGATCCACGAAATACAGATGTAACTCTGTGAGATGAATTAACAGAACACTAAGCAGTTTCTCAGAATGTTTCTTTCCAGATTTCATCTGAGGATATTTCCTTTTTCACCATAGCCCTCTATGGGCTTCCAAATATCACTTTGCCAATCCCACAAGAACTGTCTTAGCGAAAGGCTTCTTGAGGGGAAAGCTGTAACTCTGTGAGATGATTTCACAGAACACAAACAGTTTTCTCAGAAAGCTTCTTTCTCTTTGTTATCGGAGGATATTTCCTTTGGCCCTATAGACTTTAAAGGGATCTGAAATATCTGTTCTCAGATTCCACAGAAATAAGGCTAGCAAAGAGATGCACGTATACAGATGTAACTCTGTGAGATGAATCAACAGAACACTAAGCAGTTTCTCAGAAAGCTGCTTTCCAGATTTCATCTGAGGATATTTCCTTTTTCACCATAGCCCTCTATGGGCTTCCAAATATCACTTTGTCAATTCCACAAGAACTGTCTTAGCGAAAGGCTTCTTGAGGGGAAAGCTGTAACTCTGTGAGATGATTTCACAGAACACAAAGAAGTTTCTCAGAGCTTCTTTCTCTTTGTTATCGGAGGATATTTTCTTTGGCCCTATTGTCTTCAAAGGGATCCGAAATATCTGTTCTCAGATTCCACAGAAATAAGGCTAGCAAAGAGATCCACGAAATACAGATGTAACTCTGTGAGATGAATTAACAGAACACTAAGCAGTTTCTCAGAAAGCTTCTTTCCAGATTTCCTCTGAGGATATTTCCTTTTTCAGCATAGCCCTCTATGGGCTTCCAAATATCACTTTGTCAATTCCAAAAGAACTGTCTTAGCGAAAGGCTTCTTGAGGGGAAAGCTGTAACTCTGTGAGATGATTTCACAGAACACAAAGAATTTTCTCAGAAAGCTTCTTTCTCTTTGTTATCGGAGGATATTTCCTTTGGCCCTATAGTCTTCAAAGGGATCCGAAATATCTGTTCTCTGATACCACAGAAATAAGGCTAGCAAAGAGATCCACGAAATATAGATGTAACTCTGTGAGATGAATTAACAGAACACTAAGCAGTTTCTCAGAAAGCTGCTTTCCAGATTTCATCTGAGGATATTTCCTTTTTCACCATAGCCCTCTATGGGCTTCCAAATATCACTTTGTCAATTCCACAAGAACTGTCTTAGCGAAAGGCTTCTTGAGGGGAGAGCTGTAACTCTGTGAGATGATTTCACAGAACACAAAGAAGTTTCTCAGAGCTTCTTTCTCTTTGTTATCGGAGGATATTTTCTTTGGCCCTATAGACTTCAAAGGGATCCGAAATATCTGTTCTCAGATTCCACAGAAATAAGGCTAGCAAAGAGATTCACGAAATACAGATGTAACTCTGTGAGATGAATTAACAGAACACTAAGCAGTTTCTCAGAAAGCTTCTTTCCAGACTTCATCTGAGTATATTTCCTTTTTCACCATAGCCTTCTATGGGCTTCCAAATATCACTTTGCCAATTCCACGAGAACTGTCTTAGCGAAAGTCTTCTTGAGGGGAAAGCTGTAAATCTGTGAGATGATTTCACACAACACAAAGAAGTTTCTCAGAAGGCTTCTTCCTCTTTGTTATCGGAGGATATTTCCTTTGGCCCCATAGACTTTAAAGGGATCCGAAATATCTTTTCTCAGATTCCACAGAAATAAGGCTAGCAAAGAGATCCACGAAATACAGATGTAACTCTGTGGGTGGAAGTCACACATCACAGAGTAGTTTCTCAGAAAGCTTGTTTCCAGATTTCATCTGAGGATATTTCCTTTTTCACCATAGCCCTCTAAGGGCTTCTAAATATCACTTTGCCAATTCAACAAGAACTGTCTTAGCGAAAGGCTTCTTGAGGGAAAAGCTGTAACTCTGTGAGATGATTTCACAGAACACAAAGAAGTTTCTCAGAAAGCTTCTTTCTCTTTGTTATCGGAGGATATTTCCTTTGGCCCTATAGTCTTCAAAGGGATCCGAAATATCTGTTCTCAGATACCACAGAAATAAGGCTAGCAAAGAGATCCACGAAATACAGATGTAACTCTGTGGGTGGAAGTCACACATCACAGAGCAGTTTCTCAGAAAGCTTGTTTCCAGATTTCATCTGAGGATATTTCCTTTTTCACCATAGCCCTCTATGGGCTTCTAAATATCACTTTGCCAATTCAACAAGAACTGTCTTAGCGAAAGGCTTCTTGAGGGGAAAGCTGTAACTCTGTGAGATGATTTCACAGAACACAAAGAAGTTTCTCAGCAAACTTCTTTCTCTTTGTTATCGGAGGATATTTCCTTTGGCCCTATAGTCTTCAAATGGATCCGAAATATCTGTTCTCAGATTCCACAGAAATAAGGCTAGCAAAGAGATCCACGAAATACAGATGTAACTCTGTGAGATGAATTAACAGAACACTAAGCAGTTTCTCAGAAAGCTTCTTTCCAGATTTCTTCAGAGGATATTTCCTTTTTCACCGTAGCCCTCTATGGGCTTCCAAAAATCACTTTGCCAATTCCACAGGAACTGTCTTAGCGAAAGGTTTCTTGAGGGGAAAGCTGTAATTCTGTGAGATGATTTCACAGAACACAAAGAGGTTTCTCAGAAAGCTTCTTTCTCTTTGTTATCGGAGGATATTTCCTTTGGCCCTATAGTCTTCAAAGGGATCCGAAATATCTGTTCTCAGATTCCACAGAAATAAGGCTAGCAAAGAGATCCACGAAATACAGATGTAACTCTGTGAGATGAATTAACAGAACACTAAGCAGTTTCTCAGAATGTTTCTTTCCAGATTTCATCTGAGGATATTTCCTTTTTCACCATAGCCCTCTATGGGCTTCCAAGTATCACTTTGCCAATCCCACAAGAACTGTCTTAGCGAAAGGCTTCTTGAGGGGAAAGCTGTAACTCTGTGAGATGATTTCACAGAACACAAACAGTTTTCTCAGAAAGCTTCTTTCTCTTTGTTATCGGAGGATATTTCCTTTGGCCCTATAGACTTTAAAGGGATCTGAAATATCTGTTCTCAGATTCCACAGAAATAAGGCTAGAAAAGAGATGCACGAATACAGATGTAACTCTGTGAGATGAATCAACAGAACACTAAGCAGTTTCTCAGAAAGCTGCTTTCCAGATTTCATCTGAGGATATTTCCTTTTTCACCATAGCCCTCTATGGGCTTCCAAATATCACTTTGTCAATTCCACAAGAACCGTCTTAGCGAAAGGCTTCTTGAGGGGAAAGCTGTAACTCTGTGAGATGATTTCACAGAACACAAAGAAGTTTCTCAGAGCTTCTTTCTCTTTGTTATCGGAGGATATTTTCTTTGGCCCTATAGTCTTCAAAGGGATCCGAAATATCTGTTCTCAGATTCCACAGAAATAAGGCTAGCAAAGAGATCCACGAAATACAGATGTAACTCTGTGAGATGAATTAACAGAACACTAAGCAGTTTCTCAGAAAGCTTCTTTCCAGATTTCATCTGAGGATAGTTCCTTTTTCACCATTGCCTTCTATGGGCTTCCAAATATCACTTTGCCAATTCCACGAGAACTGTCTTAGCGAAAGGCTTCTTGAGGGGAAAGCTGTAAATCTGTGAGATGATTTCACAGAACACAAAGAAGTTTCTCAGCAGGCTTCTTCCTCTTTGTTATCGGAGGATATTTCCTTTGGCCCCATAGACTTTAAAGGGATCCGAAATATCTGTTCTCAGATTCCACAGAAATAAGGCTAGCAAAGAGATCCACGAAATATAGATGTAACTCTGTGAGATGAATTAACAGAACACTAAGCAGTTTCTCAGAAAGCTTCTTTCCAAATTTCATCTGAGGATATTTCCTTTTTTACCTTAGCCCTCTATGGGCTTCCAAATATCACTTTGCCAATTCCACAAGAACTGTCTTAGCGAAAGGCTTCTTGAGGGGAAAGCTGTAACTCTGTGAGATGATTTCACAGAACACAAACAGTTTTCTCAGAAAGCTTCTTTCTCTTTGTTATCGGAGGATATTTCCTTTGGCCCTATAGACTTTAAAGGGATCTGAAATATCTGTTCTCAGATTCCACAGAAATAAGGCTAGCAAAGAGATCCACGAAATACAGATGTAACTCTGTGGGTGGAAGTCACACATCACAGAGCAGTTTCTCAGAAAGCTTCTTTCCAGATTCCATCTAAGGATATTTCCTTTTCCACCATAGCCCTCTATGGGCTTCAAAATATCACTTTGCCAATTCCACAAGAACTGTCTTAGCGAAAGGCTTCTTGAGGGGAAAGCTGTAACTCTGTGAGATGATTTCACAGAACACAAAGTAGTTTCTCAGAAAGCTTCTTCCTCTTTGTTATCGGAGGATATTTCCTTTGGCCCCATAGACTTTAAAGGGATCCGAAATATCTGTTCTCAGATTCCACAGAAATAAGGCTAGCAAAGAGATCCACGAAATATAGATGTAACTCTGTGAGATGTATTAAGAGAACACTAAGCAGTTTCTCAGAAAGCTGCTTTCCAGATTTCATCTGAGGATATTTCCTTTTTCACCATAGCCCTCTATGGGCTTCCAAAAATCACTTTGCCAATTCCACAGGAACTGTCTTAGCGAAAGGCTTCTTGAGGGGAAAGCTGTAACTCTGTGAGATGATTTCACAGAACACAAAGAGGTTTCTCAGAAAGCTTCTTTCTCTTTGTTATCGGAGGATATTTCCTTTGGCCCTATAGTCTTCAAAGGGATCCGAAATATCTGTTCTCAGATTCCACAGAAATAAGGCTAGCAAAGAGATCCACGAAATACACATGTAACTCTGTGAGATGAATTAACAGAACACTAAGCAGTTTCTCAGAAAGCTTCTTTCCAGATTTCATCTGAGGATAGTTCCTTTTTCACCATAGCCTTCTATGGGCTTCCAAATATCACTTTGCCAATTCCACGAGAACTGTCTTAGCGAAAGGCTTCTTGAGGGGAAAGCTGTAAATCTGTGAGATGATTTCACAGAACACAAAGAAGTTTCTCAGCAGGCTTCTTCCTCTTTGTTATCGGAGGATATTTCCTTTGGCCCCATAGACTTTAAAGGCATCCGAAATATCTGTTCTCAGATTCCACAGAAATAAGGCTAGCAAAGAGATCCACGAAATATAGATGTAACTCTGTGAGATGAATTAACAGAACACTAAGCAGTTTCTCAGAAAGCTTCTTTCCAGATTTCATCTGAGGATATTTCCTTTTTCAGCATAGCCCTCTATGGGCTTCCAAATATCACTTTGTCAATTCCAAAAGAACTGTCTTAGCGAAAGGCTTCTTGAGGGGAAAGCTGTAACTCTGTGAGATGATTTCTCAGAACACAAAGAATTTTCTCAGAAAGCTTCTTTCTCTTTGTTATCGGAGGATATTTCCTTTGGCCCTATAGTCTTCAAAGGGATCCGAAATATCTGTTCTCAGATACCACAGAAATAAGGCTAGCAAAGAGATCCACGAAATATAGATGTAACTCTGTGAGATGAATTAACAGAACACTAAGCATTTTCTCAGAAAGCTGCTTTCCAGATTTCATCTGAGGATAATTCCTTTTTCACCATAGCCCTCTATGGGCTTCCAAATATCACTTTGTCAATTCCACAAGAACTGTCTTAGCGAAAGGCTTCTTGAGGGGAGAGCTGTAACTCTGTGAGATGATTTCACAGAACACAAAGAAGTTTCTCAGAGCTTCTTTCTCTTTGTTATCGGAGGATATTTTCTTTGGCCCTATAGACTTCAAAGGGATCCGAAATATCTGTTCTCAGATTCCACAGAAATAAGGCTAGCAAAGAGATTCACGAAATACAGATGTAACTCTGTGAGATGAATTAACAGAACACTAAGCAGTTTCTCAGAAAGCTTCTTTCCAGACTTCATCTGAGTATATATCCTTTTTCACCATAGCCTTCTATGGGCTTCCAAATATCACTTTGCCAATTCCACGAGAACTGTCTTAGCGAAAGGCTTCTTGAGGGGAAAGCTGTAAATCTGTGAGATGATTTCACACAACACAAAGAAGTTTCTCAGAAGGCTTCTTCCTCTTTGTTATCGGAGGATATGTTTTTTGGCCCTATAGTCTTCAAAGGGATCTGAAATATCTGTTCTCAGATTCCACAGAAATAAGGCTATCAAAGAGATCCACGAAAAACAGATGTAAATCTGTGAGTGGAAGTCACACATCACAGAGTAGTTTCTCAGAAAGCTTCTTTCCAGATTTCATCTGAGGATATTTCCTTTTTCACCATAGCCCTCAATGGGCTTGGAAATATCAATTTGCCAATTCCACAAGAACTGTCTTAGCGAAAGGCTTCTTGAGGGGAAAGCTGTAACTCTGTGAGATGATTTCACAGAACACAAAGATGTTTCTCAGAAAGCTTCTTTCTCTTTGTTATCGGAGGATATTTCCTTTGGCCCTATAGTCTTCTAAGGGATCCGAAATATCTGTTCTCAGATTCCACAGAAATAAGGCTAGCAAACAGATCCACGAAATACAGGTTTAACTCTGTGAGATGAATTAACAGAACACAGAGCAGTTTCTCAGAAAGCTTCTTTCCAGATTTCATCTGAGGATATTTCCTTTTTCAAAATAGCCCTCTATGGGCTTCCAAATATTACTTTGTCAATTCCAAAAGAACTGTCTTAGCGAAAGGCTTCTTGAGGGGAAAGCTGTAACTCTGTGAGATGATTTCACAGAACACAAAGATGTTTCTCAGAAAGCTTCTTTCTCTTTGTTATCGGAGGATATTTCCTTTGGCCCTATAGTCTTCAAAGGGATAAGAAATATCTGTTCTCAGATTCCACAGAAATAAGGCTAGCAAAGAGATCCACGAAATACAGATGTAACTCTGTGAGATGAATTAACAGAACACTAAGCAGTTTCTCAGAAAGCTTCTTTCCAGATTTCATCTGAGGATATTTCCTTTTTCACAATTGCCCTCTATGGGCTTCCAAATATCACTTTGCCAATTCCACAAGAACTGTCTTAGCGAAAGGCTTCTTGAGGGGAAAGCTGTAACTCTGTGAGATGATTTCACAGAACACAAAGAAGTTTCTCAGAAAGCTTCTTTCTCTTTGTTATCGGAGGATATTTCCTTGGCCCTATTGTCTTCAAAGTGATCCGAAATATCTGTTCTCAGATTCCACAGAAATAAGGCTTGCAAAGAGATCCACGAAATACAGAGGTAACTTTGTGAGATGAATTAACAGAACACTAAGCAGTTTCTCAGAAAGCTTCTTTCCAGATTTCATCTGAGGATATTTCCTTTTTCACCATAGCCCTCTATGGGCTTCCAAATATCACTTTGCCAATTCCACGAGAACTGACTTAGCGAAAGGCTTCTTGAGGGAAAAGCTGTAACTCTGTGAGATGATTTCACAGAACACAAAGAAGTTTCTCAGAAAGCTTCTTTCAATTTGTTATCGGAGGATATTTCCTTTGGCCCTATAGTCTTCAAAGGGATCCGAAATATCTGTTCTCAGATTCCACAGAAATAAGGCTAACAAAGAGATCCAGGAAATACAGATGTAACTCTGTGAGATGAATTAACAGAACACTAAGCAGTTTCTCAAAAAGTTCTTTCCAGATTTCTTCTGAGGATATTTCCTTTTTCACCATAGCCCTCTAAGGACTTCCAAATATCACTTTGCCAATTCCACAAGAACTGTCTTAGCGAAAGGCTTCTTGAGGGGAAAGCTGTAACTCTGTGAGATGATTTCACAGAACACAAAGAAGTTTCTCAGAAAGCTTCTTTCTCTTTGTTATCGGAGGATATGTCCTTTGGCCCTATAGTCTTCAAAGGGATCTGAAATATCTGTTCTCAGATTCCACAGAAATAAGGCTATCAAAGAGATCCACGAAAAACAGATGTAAATCTGTGAGTGGAAGTCACACATCACAGAGCAGTTTCTCAGAAAGCTTCTTTCCAGATTTCATCTGAGGATATTTCCTTTTTCACCATAGCCCTCAATGGGCTTGGAAATATCAATTTGCCAATTCCACAAGAACTGTCTTAGCGAAAGGCTTTTTGAGGGGAAAGCTGTAACTCTGTGAGATGATTTCACAGAACACAAAGAAGTTTCTCAGAAAGCTTCTTTCTCTTTGTTATCGGAGGATATTTCCTTTGGCCCTATAGTCTTCAAAGGGTTCCGAAATATCTGTTTTCAGATTCCACAGAAATAAGGCTAGCAAAGAGATCCACGAAATACAGATGTAACTCTGTGAGATGAATTAACAAAACACTAAGCAGTTTCTCAGAAAGCTTCTTTCCAGATTTCATCTGAGGATATTTCCTTTTTCACCATAGCCCTCTATGGGCTTCCAAATATCACCTTGCCAATTCCACAAGAATTGTCTTAGCGAAAGGCTTCTTGAGGGGAAAGCTGAAACTCTGTGAGATGATTTCACAGAACACAAAGAAGTTCCTCAGAAAGCTTCTTTCTCTTTGTTATCGGAGGATATTTCCTTTGGCCCTAGAGTCTTCAAAGGGATCCGAAATATCTGTTCTCAGATTCCACAGAAATAAGGCTAGCAAAGAGATCCACGAAATACAGATGTAACTCTGTGAGATGAATTAACAGAACACTAAGCAGTTTCTCAGAAAGCTTCTTTCCAGATTTCCTCTGAGGGTATTTCCTTTTTCAAAATAGCCCTCTTTGGGCTTCCAAATATTACTTTGTCAATTCCAAAAGAACTGTCTTAGCGAAAGGCTTCTTGAGGGGAAAGCTGTAACTCTGTGAGATGATTTCACAGAACACAAAGATGTTTCTCAGAAAGCTTCTTTCTCTTTGTTATCGGAGGATATTTCCTTTGGCCCTATAATCTTCAAAGGGATCCGAAATATCTGTTCTCAGATTCCACAGAAATAAGGCTAGCAAAGAGATCCACGAAATACAGATGTAACTCTGTGAGATGAATTAACAGAACACTAAGCAGTTTCTCAGAAAGCTTCTTTCCAGATTTCATCTGAGGATATTTCCTTTTTCAAAATTGCCCTCTATGGGCTTCCAAATATCACTTTGCCAATTCCACAAGAACTGTCTTAGCGAAAGGCTTCTTGAGGGGAAAGCTGTAACTCTGTGAGATGATTTCACAGAACACAAAGAAGTTTCTCAGAAAGCTTCTTTTTCTTTGTTATCGGAGGATATTTCCTTTGGCCCTATTGTCTTCAAAGGGATCCGAAATATCTGTTCTCAGATTCCACAGAAATAAGGCTTGCAAAGAGATCCACGAAATACAGAGGTAACTTTGTGAGATGAATTAACAGAACACTAAGCAGTTTCTCAGAAATCTTCTTTCCAGATTTCATCTGAGGATATTTCCTTTTTCACCATAGCCCTCTATGGGCTTCCAAATATCACTTTTCCAATTCCACAAGAACTGTCTTAGCGAAAGGCTTCTTGAGGGGAAAGCTGTAACTCTGTGAGATGATTTCACAGAACACAAAGAAGTTTCTCAGAAAGCTTCTTTCTCTTTGTTATCGGAGGATATTTCCTTTGGCCCTATAGTCTTCAAAGGGATCTGAAATATCTGTTCTCAGATTCCACAGAAATAAGGCTATCAAAGAGATCCACGAAAAACAGATGTAAATCTGTGAGTGGAAGTCACACATCACAGAGTAGTTTCTCAGAAAGCTTCTTTCCAGATTTCATCTGAGGATATTTCCTTTTTCACCATAGCCCTCAATGGGCTTGGAAATATCAATTTGCCAATTCCACAAGAACAGTCTTAGCGAAAGGCTTTTTGAGGGGAAAGCTGTAACACTGTGAGATGATTTCACAGAACACAAAGAAGTTTCTCAGAAAGCTTCTTTCTCTTTGTTATCGGAGGATATTTCCTTTGGCCCTATAGTCTTCAAAGGGTTCCGAAATATCTGTTTTCAGATTCCACAGAAATAAGGCTAGCAAAGAGATCCACGAAATACAGATGTAACTCTGTGAGATGAATTAACAAAACACTAAGCAGTTTCTCAGAAAGCTTCTTTCCAGATTTCGTCTGAGGATATTTCCTTTTTCACCATAGCCCTCTATGGGCTTCCAAATATCACTTCGCCAATTCCACAAGAACTGTCTTAGCGAAAGGCTTCTTGAGGGGAAAGCTGAAACTCTGTGAGATGATTTCACAGAACACAAAGAAGTTCCTCAGAAAGCTTCTTTCTCTTTGTTATCGGAGGATATTTCCTTTGGCCCTATAGTCTTCAAAGGGATCCGAAATATCTGTTCTCAGATTCCACAGAAATAAGGCTAGCAAAGAGATCCACGAAACACAGGTTTAACTCTGTGAGATGAATTAACAGAACACTAAGCAGTTTCTCAGAAAGCTTCTTTCCAGATTTCATCTGAGGATATTTCCTTTTTCAAAATAGCCCTCTATGGGCTTCCAAATATTACTTTGTCAATTCCAAAAGAACTGTCTTAGCGAAAGGCTTCTTGAGGGGAAAGCTGTAACTCTGTGAGATGATTTCACAGAACACAAAGATGTTTCTCAGAAAGCTTCTTTCTCTTTGTTATCGGAGGATATTTCCTTTGGCCCTATAGTCTTCAAAGGGATCCGAAATATCTGTTCTCAGATTCCACAGAAATAAGGCTAGCAAAGAGATCCACGAAATACAGATGTAACTCTGTGAGATGAATTAACAGAACACTAAGCAGTTTCTCAGAAAGCTTCTTTAAAGATTTCATCTGAGGATATTTCATTTTTCACCATAGCCCTCTATGGGCTTCCAAATATCACTTTGCCAATTCCACAAGAAGTGTCTTAGTGAAAGGCTTCTTGAGGGGAAAGCTGTAACTCTGTGAGATGATTTCACAGAACACAAAGAAGTTTCTCAGAAAGCTTCTTTCTCTTTGTTGTCGGAGTATATTTCCTTTGTCCCTATAGTCTTCAAAGGGATCTGAAATATCTGTTCTCAGATTCCACAGAAATAAGGCTAGCAAAGAGATCCACGAAATACAGATGTAACTCTGTGTGATGAATTAATACAACACTAAGCAGTTTCTCAGAAAGCTTCTTTCCAGATTTTATCTGAGGATATTTCCTTTTTCACCATAGCCCTCTTTGGGCTTCCAAATATCACTTCGCCAATTCCACAAGAACTGTAATATCGAAAGACTTCTTGAGGGGAAAGCTGTAACTCTGTGAGATGATTTCACAGAACACAAAGAAGTTTCTCAGAAAGCTTCTTTCTCTTTGTTATCGGAGGATGTTTCCTTTGGCCCTATAGTCTTCAAAGGGATCCGAAATATCTGTTCTCAGATTCCACAGAAAAAAGGCTAGCAAAGAGATCCACGAAACACAGATGTAACTCTGTGAGATGAATTAACAAAACACTAAGCAGTCTCTCAGAAAGCTTCTTTCCAGATTTCATCTGAGGATATTTCCTTTTTCACCATAGCCCTCTATGGGCTTCCAAATATCACTTTGCCAATTCCACAAGAACTGTCTCAACGAAAGACTTCTTGAGGGGAAAGCTGTAACTCTGTGAGATGATTTCACAGAACACAAAGAATTTTCTCAGAAAGCTTCTTTCTCTTTTTTATCGGAGGATATTTCCTTTGGCCCTATAGTCTTCAAAGGGATCCGAAATATCTGTTCTCAGATTCCACAGAAATAAGGCTAGCAAAGAGATCCACGAAATACAGATGTAACTCTGTGAGATGAATTAACAGAACACTAAGCAGTTTCTCAGAAAGCTTCTTTCCAGATTTCATCTGAGGATATTTCCTTTTTCACCATAGCCCTCTATAGGCTTGCGAATATCACTTTGCCAATTCCACAAGAACTGTCTTAGCGAAAGGCTTCTTGAGGTGAAAGCTGTAACTCTGTGAGATGATTTCACAGAACACTAAGAAGTTTCTCAGAAAGCTTCTTTCTCGTTGTTATCAGAGGATATTTACTTTGTCCCTATGGTCTTCAAAGGGATCCGAAATATCTGTTCTCAGATTCCACAGAAATAAGGCTATCAAAGAGATCCACGAAATACAGATGTAACTCTGTGAGATGAATTAACAGAACACTAAGCAGTTTCTCAGAAAACTTCTAACCAGATTTCATCGGAGGATATTTCCTTTTTCACCGTAGCCCTCTATGGGCTTCCAAATATCACTTTGCCAATTCCACAAGAACTGTCTTAGCGAAAGGCTTCTTGAGGGGAAAGCTGTAACTCTGTGAGATGATTTCACAGAACACAAAGAAGTTTCTCAGAAAGCTTCTTTCTCTTTGTTATCGGAGGATATTTCCTTTGGCCCTAGAGTCTTCAAAGGGATCCGAAATATCTGTTCTCAGATTCCACAGAAATAAGGCTAGCAAAGAGATCCACGAAATACAGATGTAACTCTGTGAGATGAATTAACAGAACCCTAAGCAGTTTCTCAGAAAGCTTCTTTCCAGATTTCATCTGAGGATATTTCATTTTTCACCATAGCCCTCTGCGGGCTTCCAATTATCACTTTGCCAATTCCACAAGAACTGTCTTAGCGAAAGGCTTCTTGAGGGAAAAGCTGTAACTCTGTGAGATGATTTCACAGAACACAAAGAAGTTTCTCAGAAAGCTTCTTTCTCTTTGTTATCGGAGGATATTTCCTTTGGCCCTATAGACTTGAAAGGGATCCGAAATATGTGTTCTCAGATTCCAGAGAAATAAGGCTAACAAACAGATCCACGAAGTACAGATGTAACTCGGTGAGTGGAAGTCACATATCACAGAGTAGTTTCTCAGAAAGCTTCTTTCCAGATTTCATCTGAGGATATTTCCTTTTTCACCATAGCCCTCTATGGGCTTCCAAATATCACTTCGCCTATTCCACAAGAACTGTCTCAGCGAAAGGCTTCTTGAGGGGAAAGCTGTAACTCTGTGAGATGATTTCACAGAACACAAAGAAGTTTCTCAGAAAGCTTCTTTCTCTTTGTTATCGGAGGATATTTCCTTTGGCCCTATAGTCTTCAAAGGGATCCGAAATATCTGTTCTCAGATTCCAAAAAAATAAGGCTAGCAAAGAGATCCACGAAATACAGATGTAAGTCTGTGAGATGAATTAACAGAACACTAAGCAGTTTCTCAGAAAGCTTCTTTCCAGATTTCATCTGAGGATATTTCCTTTATCACCGTAGCACTCTATGGGCTTCCAAATATCATTTTGTAAATTCCACAAAAACTGTCTTAGCGATAGGCTTCTTGAGGGGAAAGCTGTAACTCTGTGAGATGATTTCACAGACCACAAAGAAGTTTCTCAGAAAGCTTCTTTCTCTTTGTTATCGGAGGATATTTCCTTTGGCCCTATAGTCTTCAAAGGGATCCGAAATATCTGTTCTCAAATTCCACAGAAATAAGGCTAGCAAAGAGATCCACGAAATACAGATGTAAGTCTGTGAGATGAATTAACAGAACACTAAGCAGTTTCTCAGAAAGCTTCTTTCCAGATTTCATCTGAGGATATTTCCTTTTTCACCATAGCCCTCTATGGGCTTGCAAATATCACTTTGCCAGTTCCACAAGAACTGTCTTAGCGATAGGCTTCTTGAGGGGAAAGCTGTAACTCTGTGAGATGATTTCACAGAACACAAAGAAGTTTCTCAGAAAGCTTCTTTCTCTTTGTTATCGGAGGATATTTCCTTTGGCCCTATAGTCTTCAAAGGGACCCGAAGTATCTGTTCTCAGATTCCACAGAAATAAGGCTAGCAAAGAGATCCACGAAATACAGATGTAACTCTGTGAGTGGAAGTCACACATCACAGAGCAGTTTCTCAGAAAGCTTCTTTCCAGATTTCATCAGAGTATATTTCCGTTTTCACCATAGCCCTCTATGGGCTTCCAAATATCACTTTGCCAATTCCACAAGAAGTGTCTTAGCGAAAGGCTTCTTGAAGGGAAAGCTGTAACTCTGTGAGATGATTTCACAGAACACAAAGAAGTTTCTCAGAAAGCTTCTTTCTCTTTATTATCGGAGGATATTTCCTTTGGCCCTATAGTCTTCAAAGGGATCCGAAATATCTGTTCTCAGATTCCACATAAATAAGGCTAGCAAAGAGATCCAGGATATACAGGTGTAACTCTGTGAGATGAATTAACAAAACACTAAGCAGTTTCTCAGAAAGCTTCTTTCCAGATTTCATCTGAGGATAATTCCTTTTTCACCATAGCCCTCTATGGGCTTCCAAATATCACTTTGCCAATTCCACAAGAACTGTCTTAGCGAAAGGCTTCTTGAGGGGAAAGCTGTAACTCTGTGAGATGATTTCACAGAATACAAAGAAGTTTCTCAGAAAGCTTCTTTCTCTTTCTTATCGGAGGATATTTCCTTTGGCCCTATAGTCTTCAAAGGGATCCGAAATATCTGTTCTCAGATTCCACAGAAAAAAGGCTAGCAAAGAGATCCACGAAATACAGATGTAACTCTGTGAGATGAATTAACAGAACACTAAGCAGTTTATCAGAAAGCTTCTTTCCAGATTTCATCTGAGGATATTTCATTTTTCACCATAGCCCTCTAAGGGCTTCCAAATATCACTTTGCCAATTCCACAAGAACGGTCTTAGCGAAAGGCTCTTGAGGGTAAACCTGTAACTCTGTGAGATGATTTCACAGAACACAAAGAAGTTTCTCAGAAAGATTCTTCCTCTTTGTTTTCGGAGGATATTTCCTTCGGCCCCTAGACTTTAAAGGGATCCGAAATATCTGTTCTCAGATTCCACAGAAATAAGGCTAGCAAAGAGATCCACGAAATATAGATGTAACTCTGTGAGATGAATTAACAGAACACTTAACAGTTTCTCAGAAAGCTTCTTTCCAGATTTCATCTGAGGATATTTCCTTTTTCAGCATAGCCCTCTATGGGCTTCCAAATATCACTTTGTCAATTCCACAAGAACTGTCTAAGCGAAAGGTTTCTTGAGGGGAAAGCTGTAACTCTGTGAGATGATTTCACAGAACACAGAGAAGTTTCTCAGAAAGCTTCTTTCTCTTTGTTATCGGAGGATATTTCCTTTGGCCCTATAGACTTGAAAGGGGTCCGAAATATCTGTTCTCAGATTGCACAGAAATAAGGCTAACAAAGAGATCCACGAAATTCAGATGTAACTCTGTGAGTGGAAGTCACACATCACAGAGCAGTTTCTCAGAAAACTTCTTTCCAGATTTCATATGAGGATAATTCCTTTTTCACCATAGCCCTCTATGGGCTTGCAAATATCACTTTGCCAATTCCACAAGAACTGCCTTAGCGATAGGCTTCTTGAGGGGAAAGCTGTAACTCTGTGAGATGATTTCACAGAACACAAAGAAGTTTCTCAGAAAGCTTCTTTCTCTGTGTTATCGGAGGATATTTCCTTTGGCCCTATAGTCTTCAAAGGGATCCGAAATATCTGTTCTCAGATTCCACAGAAATAAGGCTAGCAAAGAGATCCATGAAATACAGATGTAACTCTGTGAGATTAATTAACAGAACACTAAGCAGTTTCTCAGAAAGCTTCTTTCCAGATTTCATCTGAGGATATTTCCTTTTTCACCATAGCCCTCTATGGGCTTCCAAATATCACTTTGCCAATTCCACAAGAACTGTCTTAGCGAAAGGCTTCTTGAGGGGAAAGCTGTAACTCTGTGAGATGATTTCACAGAACACAAAGAAGTTTCTCAGAAAGCTTCTTTCTCTTTATTATCGGAGGATATTTCCTTTGGCCCTGTAGTCTTCAAAGGGTTCCGAAATATCTGCTCTCATATTCCACAGAAATAAGGCTAGAAAAGAGATCCACGAAATACAGATGTAACTCTGTAAGATGAATTAACAGAACCCTAAGCAGTTTCTCAGAAATCTTCTTTCCAGATTTCATCTGAGGATATGTTCTTTTTCACCATAGCCCTCTATGGGATTCCAAATATCACTTTGCCAATTCCACAAGAACTGTCTTAGCGAAATGCTTCTTGAGGGGAAATCTGTAACTCTGTGAGATGATTTCACAGAACACAGAGAAGTTTCTCAGAAAGCTTCTTTCTCTTTGTTATCGGAGGATATTTCCTTTGGCCCTATAGACTTGAAAGGGGTCCGAAATATCTGTTCTCAGATTGCACAGAAATAAGGCTAACAAAGAGATCCACGAAATTCAGATGTAACTCTGTGAGTGGAAGTCACACATCACAGAGCAGTTTCTCAGAAAACTTCTTTCCAGATTTCATCTGAGGATATTTCCTTTTTCACCATAGCCCTCTATGGGCTTGCAAATATCACTTTGCCAATTCCACAAGAACTGCCTTAGCGATAGGCTTCTTGAGGGGAAAGCTGTAACTCTGTGAGATGATTTCACAGAACACAAAGAAGTTTCTCAGAAAGCTTCTTTCTCTGTGTTATCGGAGGATATTTCCTTTGGCCCTGTAGTCTTCAAAGGGATCCGAAATATCTGTTCTCAGATTCCACAGAAATAAGGCTGGCAAAGAGATCCACGAAATACAGATGTAACTCTGTGAGTGGAAGTCACACATCACAGAGCAGTTTCTCAGAAAGCTTCTTTCCAGATTTCATCTGAGGATATTTCCTTTTTCACCATAGCCCTCTATGGGCTTCCAAATATCACTTTGCCAATTCCACAAGAACTGTCTTAGCGAAAGGCTTTTTGAGGGGAAAGCTGTAACTCTGTTAGATGATTTCACAGAACACAAAGAAGTTTCTCAGAAAGCTTCTTTCTCTTTATTATCGGAGGATATTTCCATTGGCCCTGTAGTCTTCAAAGGGTTCCGAAATATCTGCTCTCAGATTCCACAGAAATAAGGCTAGAAAAGAGATCCACGAAATACAGATGTAACTCTGTGAGATGAATTAACAAAACACTAAGCAGTCTCTTAGAAAGCTTTTTTCCAGATTTCATCTGAGGATATTTCCTTTTTCAGCTTAGCCCTCTATGGGCTTCCAAATATCACTTTGCCAATTCCACAAGAACTGTCTCAGCGAAAGGCTTCTTGAGGGGAAAGCTGTAACTCTGTGAGATGATTTCACAGAACACAAAGAAGTTTCTCAAAAAGCTTCTTTCTCTTTGTTATCGGAGGATAATTCCTTTGGCCCTATAGTCTTCAAAGGGATCCGAAATATCTGTTCTCAGATTCCACAGAAATAAGGCTAGCAAAGAGATCCACGAAATACAGATGTAACTCTGTGAGATGAATTAACAGAACACTAAGCAGTTTCTCAGAAAGCTTCTTTCCAGATTTCATCTGAGGATATTTCCTTTTTCACAATAGCCCTCTATGGGCTTCCAAATATCACTTTGTCAATTCCACAAGAACTGTCTTAACGAAAGGCTTCTTGAGGGAAAAGCTGTAACTCTGTGAGATGATTTCACAGAACACAAAGAAGTTTCTCAGAAAGCTTCTTTCTCTTTGTTATCGGAGGATATTTCCTTTGGCACTTTAGTCCTCAAAGGGATTCGAAATATCTGTTCTCATATTCCACAGAAATAAAGCTAGCAAAGAGATGCACGAAATACAGATGTAACTCTGTGAGATGAATTAACAGAACCCTAAGCAGGTTCTCAGAATTCTTCTTTCCAGATTTCATCTGAGGATATTTCCTTTTTCACCATAGCCCTCTATGGGCTTCCAAATATCACTTTGCCAATTCCACAAGAACTGTCTTAGCGAAATGCTTCTTGAGGGGAAAGCTGAACTCTGTGAGATTATTTCACAGAACACAGAGAAGTTTCTCAGAAAGCTTCTTTCTCTTTGTTATCGGAGGATATTTCCTTTGGCCCTATAGAATTGAAAGGGGTCCGAAATATCTGTTCTCAGATTGCACAGAAATAAGGCTAACAAAGAGATCCACGAAATTCAGATGTAACTCTGTGAGTGGAAGTCACACATCAGAGAGCAGTTTCTCAGAAAACTTCTTTCCAGATTTCATCTGAGGATATTTCCTTTTTCGCAATAGCCCTCTATGGGCTTCCAAATATCACTTTGCCAATTCCACAAGAACTGTCTCAGCGAAAGGCTTCTTGAGGGGAAAGCTGTAACTCTGTGAGATGATTTCACAGAACACAAAGAAGTTTCTCAGAAAGCTTCTTTCTCTTTATTATCGGAGGATATTTCCTTTGGCCCTGTAGTCTTCAAAGGGTTCCGAAATATCTGCTCTCAGATTCCACAGAAATAAGGCTAGAAAAGAGATCCACGAAATACAGATGTAACTCTGTGAGATGAATTAACAAAACACTAAGCAGTCTCTCAGAAAGCTTTTTTCCAGATTTCATCTGAGGATATTTCCTTTTTCAGCTTAGCCCTCTATGGGCTTCCAAATATCACTTTGCCAATTCCACAAGAACTGTCTCAGCGAAAGGCTTCTTGAGGGGAAAGCTGTAACTCTGTGAGATGATTTCACAGAACACAAAGAAGTTTCTCAGAAAGCTTCTTTCTCTTTGTTATCGGAGGATATTTCCTTTGGCCCTATAGTCTTCAAAGGGATCCGAAATATCTGTTCTCAGATTCCACAGAAATAAGGCTAGCAAAGAGATCCACGAAATACAGATGTAACTCTGTGAGATGAATTAACAGAACACTAAGCAGTTTCTCAGAAAGCTTCTTTCCAGATTTCATCTGAGGATATTTCCTTTTTCACAATAGCCCTCTATGGGCTTCCAAATATCACTTTGTCAATTCCACAAGAACTGTCTTAGCGAAAGGCTTCTTGAGGGGAAAGCTGTAACTCTGTGAGATGATTTCACAGAACACAAAGAAGTTTCTCAGAAAGCTTCTTTCTCTTTCTTATCGGAGGATATTTCCTTTGGCCCTATAGTCTTCAAAGGGATCCGAAATATCTGTTCTCAGATTCCACAGAAAAAAGGCTAGCAAAGAGATCCACGAAATACAGATGTAACTCTGTGAGATGAATTAACAGAACACTAAGCAGTTTATCAGAAAGCTTCTTTCCAGATTTCATCTGAGGATATTTCCTTTTTCACCATAGCCCTCTAAGGGCTTCCAAATATCACTTTGCCAATTCCACAAGAACGGTCTTAGCGAAAGGCTCTTGAGGGGAAACCTGTAACTCTGTGAGATGATTTCACAGAACACAAAGAAGTTTCTCAGAAAGATTCTTCCTCTTTGTTATCGGAGGATATTTCCTTCGGCCCCTAGACTTTAAAGGGATCCGAAATATCTGTTCTCAGATTCCACAGAAATAAGGCTAGCAAAGAGATCCACGAAATATAGATGTAACTCTGTGAGATGAATTAACAGAACACTTAACAGTTTCTCAGAAAGCTTCTTTCCAGATTTCATCTGAGGATATTTCCTTTTTCAGCATAGCCCTCTATGGGCTTCCAAATATCACTTTGTCAATTCCACAAGAACTGTCTAAGCGAAAGGTTTCTTGAGGGGAAAGCTGTAATTCTGTGAGATGATTTCACAGAACACAGAGAAGTTTCTCAGAAAGCTTCTTTCTCTTTGTTATCGGAGGATATTTCCTTTGGCCCTATGGACTTGAAAGGGGTCCGAAATATCTGTTCTCAGATTGCACAGAAATAAGGCTAACAAAGAGATCCACGAAATTCAGATGTAACTCTGTGAGTGGAAGTCACACATCACAGAGCAGTTTCTCAGAAAACTTCTTTCCTGATTTCATCTGAGGATAATTCCTTTTTCACCATAGCCCTCTATGGGCTTGCAAATATCACTTTGCCAATTCCACAAGAACTGCCTTAGCGATAGGCTTCTTGAGGGGAAAGCTGTAACTCTGTGAGATGATTTCACAGAACACAAAGAAGTTTCTCAGAAAGCTTCTTTCTCTGTGTTATCGGAGGATATTTCCTTTGGCCCTATAGTCTTCAAAGGGATCCGAAATATCTGTTCTCAGATTCCACAGAAATAAGGCTAGCAAAGAGATCCATGAAATACAGATGTAACTCTGTGAGATGAATTAACAGAACACTAAGCAGTTTCTCAGAAAGCTTCTTTCCAGATTTCATCTGAGGATATTTCCTTTTTCACAATAGCCCTCTATGGGCTTCCAAATATCACTTTGCCAATTCCACAAGAACTGTCTTAGCGAAAGGCTTCTTGAGGGGAAAGCTGTAATTCTGTGAGATGATTTCACAGAACACAAAGAAGTTTCTCAGAAAGCTTCTTTCTCTTTATTATCGGAGGATATTTCCTTTGGCCCTGTAGTCTTCAAAGGGTTCCGAAATATCTGCTCTCATATTCCACAGAAATAAGGCTAGAAAAGAGATCCACGAAATACAGATGTAACTCTGTGAGATGAATTAACAAAACACTAAGCAGTCTCTCAGAAAGCTTTTTTCCAGATTCATCTGAGGGTATTTCCTTTTTCACCATTGCCCACTATGGGCTTCCAAATATCACTTTGCCAATTCCACAAGAACTGTCTCAGCGAAAGGCTTCTTGAGGGGAAAGCTGTAACTCTGTGAGATGATTTCACAGAACACAAAGAAGTTTCTCAGAAAGCTTCTTTCTCTTTGTTATCGGAGGATATTTCCTTTGGCCCTATAGTCTTCAAAGGGATCCGAAATATCTGTTCTCAGATTCCACAGAAATAAGGCTAGCAAAGAGATCCACGAAATACAGATGTAACTCTGTGAGATGAATTAACAGAACACTAAGCAGTTTCTCAGAAAGCTTCTTTCCAGATTTCATCTGAGGATATTTCCTTTTTCACAATAGCCCTCTATGGGCTTCCAAATATCACTTTGTCAATTCCACAAGAACTGTCTTAACGAAAGGCTTCTTGAGGGAAAAGCTGTAACTCTGTGAGATGATTTCACAGAACACAAAGAAGTTTCTCAGAAAGCTTCTTTCTCTTTGTTATCGGAGGATATTTCCTTTGGCCCTATAGTCTTCAAAGGGATTCGAAATATCTGTTCTCAGATTCCACAGAAATAAAGCTAGCAAAGAGATGCACGAAATACAGATGTAACTCTGTAAGATGAATTAACAGAACCCTAAGCAGTTTCTCAGAAATCTTCTTTCCAGATTTCATCTGAGGATATTTTCTTTTTCACCATAGCCCTCTATGGGATTCCAAATATCACTTTGCCAACTCCACAAGAACTGTCTTAGCGAAATGCTTCTTGAGGGGAAATCTGTAACTCTGTGAGATGATTTCACAGAACACAGAGAAGTTTCTCAGAAAGCTTCTTTCTCTTTGTTATCGGAGGATATTTCCTTTGGCCCTATAGACTTGAAAGGGGTCCGAAATATCTGTTCTCAGATTGCACAGAAATAAGGCTAACAAAGAGATCCACGAAATTCAGATGTAACTCTGTGAGTGGAAGTCACACATCACAGAGCAGTTTCTCAGAAAACTTCTTTCCAGATTTCATCTGAGGATATTTCCTTTTTCACCATAGCCCTCTATGGGCTTGCAAATATCACTTTGCCAATTCCACAAGAACTGCCTTAGCGATAGGCTTCTTGAGGGGAAAGCTGTAACTCTGTGAGATGATTTCACAGAACACAAAGAAGTTTCTCAAAAAGCTTCTTTCTCTGTGTTATCGGAGGATATTTCCTTTGGCCCTGTAGTCTTCAAAGGGATCCGAAATATCTGTTCTCAGATTCCACAGAAATAAGGCTGGCAAAGAGATCCACGAAATACAGATGTAACTCTGTGAGTGGAAGTCACACATCACAGAGCAGTTTCACAGAAAGCTTCTTTCCAGATTTCATCTGAGGATATTTCCTTTTTCACCATAGCCCTCTATGGGCTTCCAAATATCACTTTGCCAATTCCACAAGAACTGTCTTAGCGAAAGGCTTTTTGAGGGTAAAGCTGTAACTCTGTGAGATGATTTCACAGAACACAAAGAAGTTTCTCAGAAAGCTTCTTTCTCTTTATTATCGGAGGATATTTCCTTTGGCCCTGTAGTCTTCAAAGGGTTCCGAAATATCTGCTCTCAGATTCCACAGAAATAAGGCTAGAAAAGAGATCCACGAAATACAGATGTAACTCTGTGAGATGAATTAACAAAACACTCAGCAGTCTCTCAGAAAGCTTTTTTCCCGATTTCATCTGAGGATATTTCCTTTTTCACCTTAGCCCTCTATGGGCTTCCAAATATCACTTTGCCAATTCCACAAGAACTGTCTCAGCGAAAGGCTTCTTGAGGGGAAAGCTGTAACTCTGTGAGATGATTTCACAGAACACAAAGAAGTTTCTCAGAAAGCTTCTTTCTCTTTGTTATCGGAGGATATTTCCTTTGGCCCTATAGTCTTCAAAGGGATCCGAAATATCTGTTCTCAGATTCCACAGAAATAAGGCTAGCAAAGAGATCCACGAAATACAGATGTAACTCTGTGAGATGAATTAACAGAACACTAAGCAGTTTCTCAGAAAGCTTCTTTCCAGATTTCATCTGAGGATATTTCCTTTTTCACAATAGCCCTCTATGGGCTTCCAAATATCACTTTGTCAATTCCACAAGAACTGTCTTAACGAAAGGCTTCTTGAGGGAAAAGCTGTAACTCTGTGAGATGATTTCACAGAACACAAAGAAGTTTCTCAGAAAGCTTCTTTCTCTTTGTTATCGGAGGATATTTCCTTTGGTCCTTTAGTCCGCAAAGGGATTCGAAATATCTGTTCTCAGATTCCACAGAAATAAAGCTAGCAATGAGATGCACGAAATACAGATGTAACTCTGTGAGATGAATTAACAGAACCCTTAGCAGGTTCTCAGAATTCTTCTTTCCAGATTTCATCTGAGGATATTTCCTTTTTCACCATAGCCCTCTATGGGCTTCCAAATATCACTTTGCCAATTCCACAAGAACTCTCTTAGCGAAATGCTTCTTGAGGGGAAAGCTGAACTCTGTGAGATTATTTCACAGATCACAGAGAAGTTTCTCAGAAATCTTCTTTCTCTTTGTTATCGGAGGATATTTCCTTTGGCCCTATAGAATTGAAAGGGGTCCGAAATATCTGTTCTCAGATTGCACAGAAATAAGGCTAACAAAGAGATCCACGAAATTCAGATGTAACTCTGTGAGTGGAAGTCACACATCAGAGAGCAGTTTCTCAGAAAACTTCTTTCCAGATTTCATCTGAGGATATTTCCTTTTTCACAATAGCCCTCTATGGGCTTCCAAATATCACTTTGCCAATTCCACAAGAACTGTCTCAGCGAAAGGCTTCTTGAGGGGAAAGCTGTAACTCTGTGAGATGATTTCACAGAACACAAAGAAGTTTCTCAGAAAGCTTCTTTCTCTTTGTTATCGGAGGATATTTCCTTTGGCCCGATAGTCTTCAAAGGGATCCGAAATATCTGTTCTCAGATTCCACAGAAATAAGGCTAGCAAAGAGATCCACGAAATACAGATGTAACTCTGTGAGATGAATTAACAGAACACTAAGCAGTTTATCAGAAAGCTTCTTTCCAGATTTCATCTGAGGATATTTCCTTTTTCACCATAGCCCTCTATGGGCTTGCGAATATCACTTTGCCAATTCCACAAGAACTGTCTTAGCGAAAGGCTTTTTGAGGGGAAAGCTGTAACTCTGTGAGATGATTTCACAGAACACAAAGAAGTTTCTCAGAAAGCTTCTTTCTATTTGTTATCGGAGGATATTTCCTTTGGCCCTATAGTCTTCAAAGGGATCCGAAATATCTGTTCTCAGATTCCACAGAAATAAGGCTAACAAAGAGATCCACGAAGTACAGATGTAACTCTGTGAGTGGAAGTCACATATCACAGAGTAGTTTCTCAGAAAGCTTCTTTCCAGATTTCATCTGAGGATATTTCCTTTTTCACCATAGCCCTCTATGGGCTTCAAATATCACTTTGCCAATTCCACAAGAACTGTCTCAGCGAAAGGCTTCTTGAGGGGAAAGCTGTAACTCTGTGAGATGATTTCACAGAACACAAAGATGTTTCTCAGAAAGCTTCTTTCTCTTTGTTATCGGAGGATATTTCCTTTGGCCATATACTCCTCAAAGGGATTCGAAATATCTGTTCTCAGATTCCACAGAAATAAAGCTAGCAAAGAGATGCACGAAATACAGATGTAACTCTGTGAGTGGAAGTCACACATCACAGAGCAGTTTCTCAGAAATCTTCTTTCCAGATTTCATCTGAGGATATTTCCTTTTTCACCATAGCCCTCTATGGGCTTGCGAATATCACTTTGCCAATACCACAAGAACTGTCTTAGCGAAATGCTTCTTGAGGGGAAAGCTGTAACTCTGTGAGATGATTTCACAGAACACAGAGAAGTTTCTCAGAAAGCTTCTTTCTCTTTGTTATCGGAGGATATTTCCTTTGGCCCTATATATTTGAAAGGGGTCCGAAATATCTGTTCTCAGATTGCACAGAAATAAGGCTAACAAAGGGATCCACGAAATTCAGATGTAACTCTGTGAGTGGAAGTCACACATCACAGAGCAGTTTCTCAGAAAACTTGTTTCCAGATTTCATCTGAGGATATTTCCTTTTTCACCATAGCCCTCTATGGGCTTGCAAATATCACTTTGCCAATTCCACAAGAACTGCCTTAGCGATAGGCTTCTTGAGGGGAAAACTGTAACTCTGTGAGATGATTTCACAGAACACAAAGAAGTTTCTCAGGAAGCTTCTTTCTCTGTGTTATCGGAGGATATTTCCTTTGGCCCTATAGTCTTCAAATGGATCCGAAATATCTGTTCTCAGATTCCACAGAAATAAGGCTGGCAAAGAGATCCACGAAATACAGAGGTAACTCTGTGAGTGGAAGTCACACATCACAGAGCAGTTTCTCAGAAAGCTTCTTTCCAGATTTCATCTGAGGATATTTCCTTTTTCACCATAGCCCTCTATGGGCTTCCACCTATCACTTTGCCAATTCCACAAGAACTGTCTTAGCGAAAGGCTTCTTGAGGGGAAAGCTGTAACTCTGTGAGATGATTTCACAGAACACAAAGAAGAGTCTCAGAAAGCTTCTTTCTCTTTATTATCGGAGGATATTTTCTTTGGCCCTGTAGTGTTCAAAGGGTTCCGAAATATCTGCTCTCAGATTCCACAGAAATAAGGCTAGAAATGAGATCCACGAAATACAGATGTAACTCTGTGAGATGAATTAACAAAACACTAAGCAGTCTCTCAGAAAGCTTTTTTCCAGATTTCATCTGAGGATATTTCCTTTTTCACCTTAGCCCTCTATGGGCTTCCAAATATCACTTTGTCAATTCCACAAGAACTGTCTTAACGAAAGGCTTCTTGAGGGAAAAGCTGTAACTCTGTGAGATGATTTCACAGAACACAAAGAAGTTTCTCAGAAAGCTTCTTTCTCTTTGTTATCGGAGGATATTTCCTTTGGCCCTGTAGTCCTCAAAGGGATTCGAAATATCTGTTCTCATATTCCACAGAAATAAAGCTAGCAAAGAGATGCACGAAATACAGATGTAACTCTGTGAGATGAATTAACAGAACCCTAAGCAGTTTCTCAGAAATCTTCTTTCCAGATTTCATCTGAGGATATTTCCTTTTCACCATAGCCCTGTATGGGCTTCCAAATATCACTTTGCCAATTCCACAAGAACTGTCTTAGCGAAAGGCTTCTTGAGGGGAAAGCTGTAACTCTGTGAGATGATTTAACAGAACACAAAGAAGTTTCTCAGAAAGCTTCTTTCTCTTTGTTATCGGAGGATATTTCCTTTGGCCCTATAGACTTGAAAGGGGTCCAAAATATCTGTTCTCAGATTGCACAGAAATAAGGCTAACAAAGATATCCACGAAATACAGATGTAACTCTGTGACTGGAAGTCACACATCACAGAGCAGTTTCTCAGAAAGCTTCTTTCCAGATTTCATTTGAGGATATTTCCGTTTTCACCATAGCCCTCTATGGGCTTCCAAATATCACTTTGCCAATTCCACAAGAAGTGTCTTAGCGAAAGGCTTCTTGAAGAGAAAGCTGTAACTCTGTGAGATGATTTCACAGAACACATAGAAGTTTCTCAGAAAGCTTCTTTCTCTTTATTATCGGAGGATATTTCCTTTGGCCCTATAGTCTTCAAAGGGATCCGAAATATCTGTTCTCAGATTCCACATAAATAAGGCTAGCAAAGAGATCCACGAAATACAGGTGTAACCCTGTGAGATGAATTAACAAAACACTAAGCAGTTTCTCAGAAAGCTTCTTTCCAGATTTCATCTGAGGATATTTCCTTTTTCACAATAGCCCTCTAAGGGCTTCCAAATATCACTTTGCCAATTCCACAAGAACTGTCTCAGCGAAAGGCTTCTTGAGGGGAAAGCTGTAACTCTGTGAGATGATTTCACAGAACACAAAGAAGTTTCTCAGAAAGCTTCTTTCTCTTTGTTATCAGAGGATATTTCCTTTGGGCTATAATCTTCAAAGGGATGCGAAATATCTGTTCTCAGATTCCACAGAAATAAGGCTAGCAAAGAGATCCACGAAATACAGATGTAACTCTGTGAGATGAATTAAGAGAACACTAAGCAGTTTATCAGAAAGCTTCTTTCCAGATTTCATCTCAGGATATTTCCTTTTTCAGCATAGCCCTCTATGGGCTTGCGAATATCACTTTGCCAATTGCACAAGAACTGTCTTAGCGAAAGGCTTCTTGAGGGGAAAGCTGTAACTCTGTGAGATGATTTCACAGAACACAAAGAAGTTTCTCAGAAAGCTTCTTTCTCTTTGTTATTGGAGGATATTTCCTTTGGCCCTATAGACTTGAATGGGGTCCGAAATATCTGTTCTCAGATTGCACAGAAATAAGGCTAACAAAGAGATCCACGAAATACAGATGAAACTCTGTGACTGGAAGTCACACATCACAGAGCAGTTTCTCAGAAAGCTTCTTTCCAGATTTCATCAGAGTATATTTCCTTTTTCACCATAGCCCTCTATGGGCTTCCAAATATCACTTTGCCAATTCCACAAGAAGTTTCTTAGCGAAAGGCTTCTTGAAGGGAAAGCTGTAACTCTGTGAGATGATTTCACAGAACACAAAGAAGTTTCTCAGAAAGCTTCTTTCTCTTTATTATCGGAGGATATTTCCTTTGGCCCTATAGTCTTCAAAGGGATCCGAAATATCTGTTCTCAGTTTCCACATAAATAAGGCTAGCAAAGAGATCCACGAAATACAGGTGTAACTCTGTGAGATGAATTAACAAAACACTAAGCAGTTTCTCAGAAAGCTTCTTTCCAGATTTCATCTGAGGATATTTCCTTTTTCACCGTAGCCCTCTATGGGCTTCCAAATATCACTTTGCCAATTCCACAAGAACTGTCTTAGCGAAAGGTTTCTTGAGGGGAAAGCTGTAACTCTGTGAGATGATTTCACAGAACACAAAGAAGTTTCTCAGAAAGCTTCTTTCTCTTTGTTATCGGAGGATATTTCCTTTGGCCCTATAGTCTTCAAAGGGATCCGAAATATCTGTTCTCAGATTCCACAGAAATAAGGCTAGCAAAGAGATGCACGAAATACAGATGTAACACTGTGAGATGAATTAACAGACCACGAAGCATTTTCTCAGAAAGCTTCTTTCCAGATTTTATCTTAGGATATTTACTTTTTCACCTTAGCCCTCTATGGGCTTCCAAATATCACTTTGCCAATTCCACAAGAACTGTCTTAGCGAAAGGGTTCTTGAGGGGAAAGCTGTAACTCTGTGAGATGATTTCACAGAACACAAAGAAGTTTCTCAGAAAGCTTCTTTCTCTTTGTTATCGGAGGATATTTCCTTTGGCCCTATAGTCTTCAAAGGGATCCGAAATATCTGTTCTCAGATTCCACAGAAATAAGGCTAGCAAAGAGGTCCACGAAATACAGATGTAACTCTGTGAGATGAATTAACAGGACAATAAGCAGTTGCTAAGAAAGCTTCTTTCCAGATTTCATCTGAGCATATTTCCTTTTTCACCATAGCCCTCTAAGGGCTTCCAAATATCACTTTGCCAATTCCACAAGAACTGTCTTAGCGAAAGGCTTCTTGAGGGGAAAGCTGTAACTCTGTGAGATGATTTCACAGAACAAAAAGAAGTTTCTCAGAAAGCTTCTTTCTCTTTGTTATCGGAGGATATTTCCTTTGGCCCTATAGCCTTCAAAGGGTTCCGAAATTGCTGTTCTCAGATTCCACAGAAATAAGGACAGCAAAGAGATCCACGAAATACAGATGTAACCCTGTGAGATGAATTAACAAAACACTAAGCAGTTTCTCAGAAAGCTTCTTTCCAGATTTCATCTGAGGATATTTCCTTTTTCACCATAGCCCTCTATGGGCTTCCAAATATCACTTTGCCAATTCCACAAGAACTGTCTTAGCGAAAGGCTTCTTGAGGGGAAAGCTGTAACTCTGTTAGATGATTTCACAGAATAGAAAGAAGTTTCTCAGAAAGCTTCTTTCTCTTTGTTATCGGAAGATATTTCCTTTGGCCCTATAGTCTTCAAAGAGATCCGAAATATCTGTTCTCAGATTCCACAGAAATAAGGCTAACAAACAGATCCACGAAATACAGATGTAACTCTGTGAGATGAATTAACAGAACACTAAGCAGTTTCTCAGAAAGCTTCTTTCCAGATTTCATCTGAGGATATTTACTTTTTCACCATAGCCCTCTATGGGCTTCCAAATATCACTTTGCAAATTCCACGAGAACTCTCTTAGCGAAAGGCTTCTTGAGGGGAAAGCTGTAACTCTGTGAGATGATTTCACAGAACACAAAGAAGTTTCTCAGAAAGCTTCTTTCTCTTTGTTATCGGAGGATATTTCCTTTGGCACTATAGTCTTCAAAGGGATCCGAAATATCTATTCTCAGATTCCACAGATATAAGGCTAGCAAAGAGATCCACGAAATACAGATGTAACTCTGTGAGATGAATTAACAGAACACTAAGGAGTTTCTCAGAAATCTTCTTTCCAGATTTAATCTGAGGATATTTCCTTTTTCACCAGAGACCTCTAGGGGTTCCAAATATCACTTTGCCAATTCCACAAGAACTCTCTTAGCGAAAGGCTTCTTGAGGAGAAAGCTGTAACTCTGTGAGATGATTTCAAAGAACACAAAGAAGTTTCTCAGAAAGCTTCTTTCTCTTTGTTATCGGAGGATATTTCCTTCGGCCCTATAGTCTTCAAAGGGATCCGAAATATCTGTTCTCAGATTCCACAGAAATAAGGCTAACGAAGAGATCCACGAAATACAGATGTAACTCTGTGAGTGGAAGTCACACATCACAGAGCAGTTTCTCAGAATGCTTCTTTCCAGGTTTCATCTGAGGATATTTCCTTTTTCACCTTAGCTCTCTATGGGCTTCCAAATATGACTTTGCCAATTCCACAAGAAATGTTTAGCGAAAGGCTTCTTGAGGGGAAAGCTGTAACTCTGTGAGATGATTTCACAGAACACAAAGAAGTTTCTCAGAAAGCTTCTTTCTCTTTGTTATCGGAGGATATTTCCTTTGGCCCTATAGTCTTCAAAGGGATCCGAAATATCTGTTCTCATATTCCACATAAATAAGGCTAGCAAAGAGATCCACGAAATACAGGTGTAACCCTGTGAGATGAATTAACAAAACACTAAGCAGTTTCTCAGAAAGCTTCTTTCTAGATTTCATCTGAGGATATTTCCTTTTTCACAGTAGCCCTCTATGGGCTTCCAAATATCACTTTGCCAATTCCACAAGAACTGTCTCAGCGAAAGGCTTCTTGAGGGGAAAGCTGTAACTCTGTGAGATGATTTCACAGAACACAAAGAAGTTTCTCAGAAAGCTTCTTTCTCTTTGTTATCAGAGGATATTTCCTTTGGGCTATAATCTTCAAAGGGATGCGAAATATCTGTTCTCAGATTCCACAGAAATAAGGCTAGCAAAGAGATCCACGAAATACAGATGTAACTCTGTGAGATGAATTAAGAGAACACTAAGCAGTTTATCAGAAAGCTTCTTTCCAGATTTCATGTCAGGATATTTCCTTTTTCAGCATAGCCCTCTATGGGCTTGCGAATATCACTTTGCCAATTCCACAAGAACTGTCTTAGCGAAAGGCTTCTTGAGGGGAAAGCTGTAACTCTGTGAGATGATTTCACAGAACACAAAGAAGTTTCTCAGAAAGCTTCTTTCTCTTTGTTATCGGAGGATATTTCCTTTGGCCCTATAGACTTGAATGGGGTCCGAAATATCTGTTCTCAGATTGCACAGAAATAAGGCTAACAAAGAGATCCACGAAATACAGATGAAACTCTGTGACTGGAAGTCACACATCACAGAGCAGTTTCTCAGAAAGCTTCTTTCCAGATTTCATCAGAGTATATTTCCTTTTTCACCATAGCTCTCTATGGGCTTCCAAATATCACTTTGCCAATTCCACAAGAAGTGTCTTAGCGAAAGGCTTCTTGAAGGGAAAGCTGTAACTCTGTGAGATGATTTCACAGAACACAAAGAAGTTTCTCAGAAAGCTTCTTTCTCTTTATTATCGGAGGATATTTCCTTTGGCCCTATAGTCTTCAAAGGGATCCGAAATATCTGTTCTCAGTTTCCACATAAATAAGGCTAGCAAAGAGATCCACGAAATACAGGTGTAACTCTGTGAGATGAATTAACAAAACACTAAGCAGTTTCTCAGAAAGCTTCTTTCCAGATTTCATCTGAGGATATTTCCTTTTTCACCGTAGCCCTCTATGGGCTTCCAAATATCACTTTGCCAATTCCACAATAACTGTCTTAGCGAAAGGTTTCTTGAGGGGAAAGCTGTAACTCTGTGAGATGATTTCACAGAACACAAAGAAGTTTCTCAGAAAGCTTCTTTCTCTTTGTTATCGGAGGATATTTCCTTTGGCCCTATAGTCTTCAAAGGGATCCGAAATATCTGTTCTCAGATTCCACAGAAATAAGGCTAGCAAAGAGATGCACGAAATACAGATGTAACACTGTGAGATGAATTAACAGACCACGAAGCATTTTCTCAGAAAGCTTCTTTCCAGATTTTATCTTAGGATATTTACTTTTTCACCTTAGCCCTCTATGGGCTTCCAAATATCACTTTGCCAATTCCACAAGAACTGTCTTAGCGAAAGGGTTCTTGAGGGGAAAGCTGTAACTCTGTGAGATGATTTCACAGAACACAAAGAAGTTTCTCAGAAAGCTTCTTTCTCTTTGTTATCGGAGGATATTTCCTTTGGCCATATAGTCTTCAAAGGGATCCGAAATATCTGTTCTCAGATTCCACAGAAATAAGGCTAGCAAAGAGGTCCACGAAATACAGATGTAACTCTGTGAGATGAATTAACAGGACAATAAGCAGTTGCTAAGAAAGCTTCTTTCCAGATTTCATCTGAGGATATTTCCTTTTTCACCATAGCCCTCTAAGGGCTTCCAAATATCACTTTGCCAATTCCACAAGAACTGTCTTAGCGAAAGGCTTCTTGAGGGGAAAGCTGTAACTCTGTTAGATGATTTCACAGAATAGAAAGAAGTTTCTCAGAAAGCTTCTTTCTCTTTGTTATCGGAAGATATTTCCTTTGGCCCTATGGTCTTCAAAGAGATCCGAAATATCTGTTCTCAGATTCCACAGAAATAAGGCTAACAAACAGATCCACGAAATACAGATGTAACTCTGTGAGATGAATTAACAGAACACTAAGCAGTTTCTCAGAAAGCTTCTTTCCAGATTTCATCTGAGGATATTTCCTTTTTCACCATAGCCCTCTATGGGCTTCCAAATATCACTTTGCAAATTCCACGAGAACTCTCTTAGCGAAAGGCTTCTTGAGGGGAAAGCTGTAACTCTGTGAGATGATTTCACAGAACACAAAGAGGTTTCTCAGAAAGCTTCTTTCTCTTTGTTATCGGAGGATATTTCCTTTGGCACTATAGTCTTCAAAGGGATCCGAAATATCTAGTCTCAGATTCCACAGATATAAGGCTAGCAAAGAGATCCACGAAATACAGATGTAACTCTGTGAGATGAATTAACAGGACACTAAGGAGTTTCTCAGAAATCTTCTTTCCAGATTTAATCTGAGGATATTTCCTTTTTCACCAGAGACCTCTAGGGGTTCCAAATATCACTTTGCCAATTCCACAAGAACTCTCTTAGCGAAAGGCTTCTTGAGGAGAAAGCTGTAACTCTGTGAGATGATTTCAAAGAACACAAAGAAGTTTCTCAGAAAGCTTCTTTCTCTTTGTTATCGGAGGATATTTCCTTCGGCCCTATAGTCTTCAAAGGGATCCGAAATATCTGTTCTCAGATTCCACAGAAATAAGGCTAACGAAGAGATCCACGAAATACAGATGTAACTCTGTGAGTGGAAGTCACACATCACAGAGCAGTTTCTCAGAATGCTTCTTTCCAGATTTCATCTGAGGATATTTCCTTTTTCACCTTAGCTCTCTATGGGCTTCCAAATATGACTTTGCCAATTCCACAAGAAATGTTTAGCGAAAGGCTTCTTGACGGGAAAGATGTAACTCTGTGAGATGATTTCACAGAACACAAAGAAGTTTCTCAGAAAGCTTCTTTCTCTTTGTTATCGGAGGATATTTCCTTTGGCCCTATAGTCTTCAAAGGGATCCGAAATATCTGTTCTCAGATTCCACAGAAAAAAGGCTAGCAAAGAGATCCACGAAATACAAATGTAACTCTGTGAGATGAATTAACAGAACACTAAGGAGTTTCTCAGAAAGTTTCTTTCCAGATTTCATCTGAGGATATTTCCTTTTTCACCATAGCCATCTATGGGCTTCCAAATATCACTTTGCCAATTCCACAAGAACTGTCTTAGCGAAAGGCTTCTTGAGGGGAAAGCTGTAACTCTCTGAGATGATTTCACAGAACACAAAGAAGTTTCTCAGAAAGCTTCTTTCTCTTTGTTATCGGAGGATATTTCCTTTGGCCCTATAGTCTTCAAAGGGATCCGAAATATCTGCTCTCAGATTCCACAGAAATAAGGCTAACAGAGAGATCCACGAAATACAGATGTAACTCTGTGAGATGAATTAACAGAACACTAAGCAGTTTCCCAGAAAACTTCTTTCAGATTTCATCTGAGGATATTTCCTTTTTCCAAATAGCCCTCTAGGGGCTTCCAGATATCACTTTGCCAATTCCACAAGAACTGTCTTAGCGAAAGGCTTCTTGAGGGGAAAGCTGTAACTCTGTGAGATGATTTCACAGAACACAAAGAAGTTTCTCAGAAAGCTTCTTTCTCTTTGTTATCGGAGGATTTTTCCTTTGGCCCTATAGTCTTCAAAGGGTTCCGAAATATCTGTTCTCAGATTCCACAGAAATAAGGCTAGCAATGAGATCCACGAAATACAGATGTAACTCTGTGAGATGAATTAACAAAACACTAAGCAGTTTCTCAGAAAGCTTCTTTCCAGATTTCATCTGAGGATATTTCCTTTTTCACCATAGCCCTCTATGGGCTACCAAATATCACTTTGCCAATTCCACAAGAACTGTCTTAGCGAAAGGCTTCTTGAGGGGAAAGCTGTAACTCTGTGAGATGATTTCACAGAACACAAAGAAGTTTCTCAGGAAGCTTCTTTCTCTTTGTTATCGAAGGATATTTCCTTTGGCCCTATAGTCTTCAAAGGGATCCGAAATATCTGTTCTCAGATTCCACAGAAATAAGGCTAGCAAAGAGATCCACGACATACAGGTTTAACTCTGTGAGATGAATTAACAGAACACTAAGCAGTTTCTCAGAAAGCTTCTTTCCAGATTTCATCTGAGGATATTTCCTTTTTCAAAATAGCCCTCTAGGGGCTACCAAATATCACTTTGCCAATTCCACAAGAACTGTCTTAGCGAAAGGCTTCTTGAGGGCAAAGCTGTAACTCTGTGAGATGATTTCACAGAACACAAAGAAGTTTCTCAGGAAGCTTCTTTCTCTTTGTTATCGGAGGATATTTCCTTTGGCCCTATAGTCTTCAAATGGATCCGAAATATCTGTTCTCAGATTCCACAGAAATAAGGCTAACAAAGAGATCCACGAAATACAGATGTAACTCTGTGAGATGAATTAACAGAACACTAAGCAGTTTCTCAGAAAGCTTCTTTCCAGATTTCATCTGAGGATATTTCCTTTTTCACCATAGCAATCTACGGGCTTCCAAATATCACTTTGCCAATTCCACGAGAACTGTCTTAGCTAAAGTCTTCTTGAGGGGAAAAGTGTAACTCTGTGAGATGATTTCACAGAACACAAAGAAGTTTCTCAGAAAGCTTCTTTCTCTTTGTCATCGGAGGATATTTCCTTTGGCCCTATAGTCTTCAAAGGGATCCGAAATATCTGTTCTCAGATTCAACAGAAATAAGGCTAGCAAAGAGATCCACGAAATACAGATGTAACTCTGTGAGATGAATTAACAGAACACTAAGCAGTTTCTCAGAAAGCTTCTTTCCAGATATCATCTGAGGATATTTCCTTTTTCACCATAGCCCTCCTTGGGCTTCCAAATATCACTTTGCCAATTCCACAAGAACTGTCTTAGCGAAAGGCTTCTTGAGGGGAAAGCTGTAACTCTGTGAGATGATTTCACAGAACACAAAGTAGTTTCTCAGAAAGCTTCTTTCTCTTTGTTATCGGAGGATATTTCCTTTGGCCCTATAGTCTTCAAAGGGATCCGAAATATCTTTTCTCAGATTCCACAGAAATAAGGCTAGCAAAGAGATCCACAAAAAACAGATGTAACTCTGTGAGTGGAAGTCACACATCACTAAGCAGTTTCTCAGAAAGCTTCTTTCCAGATTTCATCTGAGGATATTTCCTTTTTCACCATAGCCCTCTATGGGCTTCCAAATATCACTTTGCCAATTCCACGAGAACTGTCTTAGCGAAAGGCTTCTTGAGGGGTAAGCTGTAACTCTGTGAGATGATTTCACAGAACACAAAGAAGTTTCTCAGAAAGCTTCTTTCTCTTTGTTATCGGAGGATATTTCCTTTGGCCCTATTGTCTTCAAAGGGATCCGAAATATCTGTTCTCAGATTCCACAGAAATAAGGCTAGCAAAAAGATCCACGAAATACAGATGTAACTCTGTGAGATGAATTAACAGAACACTTAGCAGTTTCTCAGAAAGCTTCTTTCCAGATTTCATCTGAGGATATTTCCTTTTTCACCATAGCCCTCTATGGGCTTCCAAATATCACTTTGCCAATTCCACAAGAACTGTCTTAGCGAAAGGATTCTTGAGGGGAATGCTGTAACTCTGTGAGATAATTTCACAGAACAGAAAGAAGTTTCTCAGAAAGTTTCTTTCTCTTTGTTATCGGAAGATATTTCCTTTCGCCCTATAGACTTCAAAGGGAACCGAAATATCTGTTCTCAGATTCCACAGAAATAAGGCTAGCAAAGAGATCCACGAAAAACAGATGTAACTCTGTGAGTGGAAGTCACACATCACAGAGCAGTTTCTCAGAAAGCTTCTTTCCAGATTTCATCTGAGGATATTTCCTTTTTCACCATAGCCCTCTATGGGCTTCCAAATATCACTTTGCCAATTCCACAAGAACTGTCTTAGCGAAAGGCTTTTTGAGGGGAAAGCTGTAACTCTGTGATATGATTTCACAGAACACAAAGAAGTTTCTCAGAAAGCTTCTTTCTCTTTGTTATCGGAGGATATTTCCTTTGGCCCTATAGTCTTCAAAGGGTTCCGAAATATCTGTTCTCAGATTCCACAGAAATAAGGATAGCAAAGAGATCCACGAAATACAGATGTAACCCTGTGAGATGAATTAACAAACACTAAGCAGTTTCTCAGAAAGCTTCTTTCCAGATTTCATCTGAGGATATTTCCTTTTTCACAATAGCCCTCCATGGGCTTCCAAATATCACTTTGCCAATTCCACCAGAACTGTCTTAGCGAAAGGCTTCTTGAGGGGAAAGCTGTAACTCTGTGAGATGATTTCACAGAACACAAAGAAGTTTCTCAGAAAGCTTCTTTCTCTTTGTTATCGGAGGATATTTCCTTTGGCCCTAGAGTCTTCAAAGGGATCCGAAATATCTGTTCTCAGATTCCTCAGAAATAAGGCTAGCAAAGAGATCCACGAAATACAGGTTTATCTCTGTGAGATGAATTAACAGAACACTAAGCAGTTTCTCAGAAAGCTTCTTTCCAGATTTCATCTGAGGATATTTCCTTTTTCAAAATAGCCCTCTAGGGGCTACCAAATATCGCTTTGCCAATTCCAGAAGAACTGTCTTAGCGAAAGGTTACTTGAGGGGAAAGCTGTAACTCTGTGAGATGATTTCACAGAACACAAAGAAGTTTCTCAGAAAGCTTCTTTCTCTTTGTTATCGGAGGATATTTCCTTTGGCCCTATAGTCTTCAAAGGGATCCGAAATATCTGTTCTCAGATTCCACAGAAATAAGGCTAATAAAGAGATCCACGAAATACAGATGTAACTCTGTGAGATGAATTAACAGAACACTAAGCAGTTTCTAAGGAAGCTTCTTTCCAGATTTCATCTGAGGATATTTCCTTTTTCACCATAACCCTCTATGGGCTTCCAAATATGACTTTGCCAATTCCACGAGAACTGTCTTAGCGAAAGGCTTCTTGAGGGGAAAGCTGTAACTCTGTGAGATGATTTCACAGAACACAAAGAAGTTTCTCAGAAAGCTTCTTTCTCTTTGTTATCGGAGGATATTTCCTTTGGCCCTATAGTCTTCAAAGAGTTCCGAAATATCTGTTCTCAGATTCCACAGAAATAAGGATAGCAAAGAAATCCACGAAATACAGATGTAACCCTGTGAGATGAATTAACAAACACTAAGCAGTTTCTCAGAAAGCTTCTTTCCAGATTTCATCTGAGGATATTTCCTTTTTCACAATAGCCCTCCATGGGCTTCCAAATATCACTTTGCCAATTCCACAAGAACTGTCTTAGGGAAAGGCTTCTTGAGGGGAAAGCTGTAACTCTGTGAGATGATTTCACAGAACACAAAGAAGTTTCTCAGAAAGCTTCTTTCTCTTTGTTATCGGAGGATATTTCCTTTGGCCCTAGAGTCTTCAAAGGGATCCGAAATATCTGTTCTCAGATTCCTCAGAAATAAGGCTAGCAAAGAGATCCACGAAATACAGGTTTATCTCTGTGAGATGAATTAACAGAACACTAAGCAGTTTCTCAGAAAGCTTCTTTCCAGATTTCATCTGAGGAGATTTCCTTTTTCAAAATAGCCCTCTAGGGGCTACCAAATATCACTTTGCCAATTCCAGAAGAACTGTCTTAGCGAAAGGTTACTTGAGGGGAAAGCTGTAACTCTGTGAGATGATTTCACAGAACACAAAGAAGTTTCTCAGAAAGCTTCTTTCTCTTTGTTATCGGAGGATATTTCCTTTGGCCCTATAGTCTTCAAAGGGATCCGAAATATCTGTTCTCAGATTCCACAGAAATAAGGCTAATAAAGAGATCCAGGAAATACAGATGTTACTCTGTGAGATGAATTAACAGAACACTAAGCAGTTTCTAAAGAAGCTTCTTTCCAGATTTCATCTGAGGATATTTCCTTTTTCACCATAACCCTCTATGGGCTTCCAAATATGACTTTGCCAATTCCACGAGAACTGTCTTAGCGAAAGGCTTCTTGAGGGGAAAGCTGTAACTCTGTGAGATGATTTCACAGAACACAAAGAAGTTTCTCAGAAAGCTTCTTTGTCTTTGTTATCGGAGGATATTTTCTTTGGCCGTAATGTCTTCAAAGGGATCCGAAATATCTGTTCTCAGATTCCACAGAAATAAGGCTAGCAAAGAGATCCACGAAATACAGATGTAATTCCGTGAGATGAATTAACAGAACACTGAGCAGTTTCTCAAAAAGCTTCTTTCCAGATTTCATCTGAGGATATTTCCTTTTTCAACATAGCCCTCTATGGGCTTCCAAATATCACTTTGCCAATTCCACAAGAACTGTCTTAGCGAAAGGCTTCTTGAGGGGAAAGCTGTAACTCTGTGAGATGATTTCACAGAACACAAAGAAGTTTCTCAGAAAGCTTCTTTCTCTTTGTTATCGGAGGATACTTCCTTTGGCCCTATAGTCTTCAAAGGGTTCCGAAATATCTGTTCTCAGATTCCACAGAAATAAGGCTAGCAATGAGATCCACGAAATACAGATGTAACTCTGTGAGATGAATTAACAAAACACTAAGCAGTTTCTCAGAAAGCTTCTTTCCAGATTTCATATGAGGATATTTCCTTTTTCACCATAGCCCTCTATGGGCTACCAAATATCACTTTGCCAATTCCACAAGAACTGTCTTAGCGAAAGGCTTCTTGAGGGAAAAGCTGTAACTCTGTGAGATGATTTCACAGAACACAAAGAAGTTTCTCAGGAAGCTTCTTTCTCTTTGTTATCGGAGGATATTTCCTTTGGCCCTATAGTCTTCAAAGGGATCCGAAATATCTGTTCTCAGATTCCACAGAAATAAGGCTAGCAAAGAGATACACGACATACAGGTTTAACTCTGTGAGATGAATTAACAGAACACTAAGCAGTTTCTCAGAAAGCTTCTTTCCAGATTTCATCAGAGGATATTTCCTTTTTCAAAATAGCCCTCTAGGGGCTACCAAATATCACTTTGCCAATTCCACAAGAACTGTCTTAGCGAAAGGCTTCTTGAGGACAAAGCTGTAACTCTGTGAGATGATTTCACAGAACACAAAGAAGTTTCTCAGGAAGCTTCTTTCTCTTTGTTATCGGAGGATATTTCCTTTGGCCCTATAGTCTTCAAAGGGATCCGAAATATCTGTTCTCAGATTCCACAGAAATAAGGCTAAGAAAGAGATCCACGAAATACAGATGTAACTCTGTGAGATGAATTAACAGAACACTAAGCAGTTTCTCAGAAAGCTTCTTTCCAGATTTCATCTGAGGATATTTCCTTTTTCACCATAGCAATCTACGGGCTTCCAAATATCACTTTGCCAATTCCACGAGAACTGTCTTAGCTAAAGTCTTCTTGAGGGGAAAGGTGTAACTCTGTGAGATGATTTCACAGAACACAAAGAAGTTTCTCAGAAAGCTTCTTTCTCTTTGTCATCGGAGGATATTTCCTTTGGCCCTATAGTCTTCAAAGGGATCCGAAATATCTGTTCTCAGATTCAACAGAAATAAGGCTAGCAAAGAGATCCACGAAATACAGATGTAACTCTGTGAGATGAATTAACAGAACACTAAGCAGTTTCTCAGAAAGCTTCTTTCCAGATATCATCTGAGGATATTTCCTTTTTCACCATAGCCCTCCTTGGGCTTCCAAATATCACTTTGCCAATTCCAGAAGAACTCTCTTAGCGAAAGGCTTCTTGAGGGGAAAGCTGTAACTCTGTGAGATGATTTCACAGAACACAAAGTAGTTTCTCAGAAAGCTTCTTTCTCTTTGTTATCGGAGGATATTTCCTTTGGCCCCATAGTCTTCAAAGGGATCCGAAATATCTTTTCTCAGATTCCACAGAAATAAGGCTAGCAAAGAGATCCACGAAAAACAGATGTAACTCTGTGAGTGGAAGTCACACATCACTAAGCAGTTTCTCAGAAAGCTTCTTTCCAGATTTCATCTGAGGATATTTCCTTTTTCACCATAGCCCTCTATGGGCTTCCAAATATCACTTTGCCAATTCCACGAGAACTGTCTTAGCGAAAGGCTTCTTGAGGGGTAAGCTGTAACTCTGTGAGATGATTTCACAGAACACAAAGAAGTTTCTCAGAAAGCTTCTTTCTCTTTGTTATCGGAGGATATTTCCTTTGGCCCTATAGTCTTCAAAGGGATCCGAAATATCTGTTCTCAGATTCCACAGAAATAAGGCTAGCAAAGAGATCCACGAAATACAGATGTAACTCTGTGAGATGAATTAACAGAACACTTAGCAGTTTCTCAGAAAGCTTCTTTCCAGATTTCATCTGAGGATATTTCCTTTTTCACCATAGCCCTCTATGGGCTTCCAAATATCACTTTGCCAATTCCACAAGAACTGTCTTAGCGAAAGGCTTCTTGAGGGGAATGCTGTAACTCTGTGAGATAATTTCACAGAACAGAAAGAAGTTTCTCAGAAAGTTTCTTTCTCTTTGTTATCGGAAGATATTTCCTTTCGCCCTATAGACTTCAAAGGGAACCGAAATATCTGTTCTCAGATTCCACAGAAATAAGCCTAGCAAAGAGATCCACGAAAAACAGATGTAACTCTGTGAGTGGAAGTCACACATCACAGAGCAGTTTCTCAGAAAGCTTCTTTCCAGATTTCATCTGAGGATATTTCCTTTTTCACCATAGCCCTCTATGGGCTTCCAAATATCACTTTGCCAATTCCACAAGAACTGTCTTAGCGAAAGGCTTTTTGAGGGGAAAGCTGTAACTCTGTGAGATGATTTCACAGAACACAAAGAAGTTTCTCAGAAAGCTTCTTTCTCTTTTTTATCGGAGGATATTTCCTTTGGCCCTATAGTCTTCAAAGGGTTCCGAAATATCTGTTCTCAGATTCCACAGAAATAAGGATAGCAAAGAGATCCACGAAATACAGATGTAACCCTGTGAGATGAATTAACAAACACTAAGCAGTTTCTCAGAAAGCTTCTTTCCAGATTTCATCTGAGGATATTTCCTTTTTCACAATAGCCCTCCATGGGCTTCCAAATATCACTTTGCCAATTCCACAAGAACTGTCTTAGCGAAAGGCTTCTTGAGGGGAAAGCTGTAACTCTGTGAGATGATTTCACAGAACACAAAGAAGTTTCTCAGAAAGCTTCTTTCTCTTTGTTATCGGAGGATATTTCCTTTGGCCCTAGAGTCTTCAAAGGGATCCGAAATATCTGTTCTCAGATTCCTCAGAAATAAGGCTAGCAAAGAGATCCACGAAATACAGGTTTATCTCTGTGAGATGAATTAACAGAACACTAAGCAGTTTCTCAGAAAGCTTCTTTCCAGATTTCATCTGAGGATATTTCCTTTTTCAAAATAGCCCTCTAGGGGCTACCAAATATCACTTTGCCAATTCCAGAAGAACTGTCTTAGCGAAAGGTTACTTGAGGGGAAAGCTGTAACTCAGTGAGATGATTTCACAGAACACAAAGAAGTTTCTCAGAAAGCTTCTTTCTCTTTGTTATCGGAGGATATTTCCTTTGGCCCTATAGTCTTCAAAGGGATCCGAAATATCTGTTCTCAGATTCCACAGAAATAAGGCTAATAAAGAGATCCACGAAATACAGATGTAACTCTGTGAGATGAATTAACAGAACACTAAGCAGTTTCTAAGGAAGCTTCTTTCCAGATTTCATCTGAGGATATTTCCTTTTTCACCATAACCCTCTATGGGCTTCCAAATATGACTTTGCCAATTCCACGAGAACTGTCTTAGCGAAAGGCTTCTTGAGGGGAAAGCTGTAACTCTGTGAGATGATTTCACAGAACACAAAGAAGTTTCTCAGAAAGCTTCTTTGTCTTTGTTATCGGAGGATATTTTCTTTGGCCGTAATGTCTTCAAAGGGATCCGAAATATCTGTTCTCAGATTCCACAGAAATAAGGCTAGCAAAGAGATCCACGAAATACAGATGTAATTGCGTGAGATGAATTAACAGAACACTGAGCAGTTTCTCAAAAAGCTTCTTTCCAGATTTCATCTGAGGATATTTCCTTTTTCAACATAGCCCTCTATGGGCTTCCAAATATCACTTTGCCAATTCCACAAGAACTGTCTTAGCGAAAGGTTTCTTGAGGGGAAAGCTGTAACTCTGTGAGATGATTTCACAGAACACAAAGAAGTTTCTCAGAAAGCTTCTTTCTCTTTGTTATCGGAGGATATTTCCTTTGGCCCTATAGTCTTCAAAGGGATCCGAAATATCTGTTCTCAGATTCCACAGAAATAAGGCTAGCAAAGAGATGCACGAAATACAGATGTAACACTGTGAGATGAATTAACAGACCACGAAGCATTTTCTCAGAAAGCTTCTTTCCAGATTTTATCTTAGGATATTTACTTTTTCACCTTAGCCCTCTATGGGCTTCCAAATATCACTTTGCCAATTCCACAAGAACTGTCTTAGCGAAAGGGTTCTGGAGGGGAAAGCTGTAACTCTGTGAGATGATTTCACAGAACACAAAGAAGTTTCTCAGAAAGCTTCTTTCTCTTTGTTATCGGAGGATATTTCCTTTGGCCATATAGTCTTCAAAGGGATCCGAAATATCTGTTCTCAGATTCCACAGAAATAAGGCTAGCAAAGAGGTCCACGAAATACAGATGTAACTCTGTGAGATGAATTAACAGGACAATAAGCAGTTGCTAAGAAAGCTTCTTTCCAGATTTCATCTGAGGATATTTCCTTTTTCACCATAGCCCTCTAAGGGCTTCCAAATATGACTTTGCCAATTCCACAAGAACTGTCTTAGCGAAAGGCTTCTTGAGGGGAAAGCTGTAACTCTGTGAGATGATTTCACAGAACAAAAAGAAGTTTCTCAGAAAGCTTCTTTCTCTTTGTTATCGGAGGATATTTCCTTTGGCCCTATAGCCTTCAAAGGGTTCCGAAATTGCTGTTCTCAGATTCCACAGAAATAAGGACAGCAAAGAGATCCACGAAATACAGATGTAACCCTGTGAGATGAATTAACAAAAACTAAGCAGTTTCTCAGAAAGCTTCTTTCCAGATTTCATCTGAGGATATTTCCTTTTTCACCATAGCCCTCTATGGGCTTCCAAATATCACTTTGCCAATTCCACAAGAACTGTCTTAGCGAAAGGCTTCTTGAGGGGAAAGCTGTAACTCTGTTAGATGATTTCACAGAATAGAAAGAAGTTTCTCAGAAAGCTTCTTTCTCTTTGTTATCGGAAGATATTTCCTTTGGCCCTATAGTCTTCAAAGAGATCCGAAATATCTGTTCTCAGATTCCACAGAAATAAGGCTAACAAACAGATCCACGAAATACAGATGTAACTCTGTGAGATGAATTAACAGAACACTAAGCAGTTTCTCAGAAAGCTTCTTTCCAGATTTCATCTGAGGATATTTCCTTTTTCACCATAGCCCTCTATGGGCTTCCAAATATCACTTTGCAAATTCCACGAGAACTCTCTTAGCGAAAGGCTTCTTGAGGGGAAAGCTGTAACTCTGTGAGATGATTTCACAGAACACAAAGAAGTTTCTCAGAAAGCTTCTTTCTCTTTGTCATCGGAGGATATTTCCTTTGGCACTATAGTCTTCAAAGGGATCCGAAATATCTATTCTCAGATTCCACAGATATAAGGCTAGCAAAGAGATCCACGAAATACAGATGTAACTCTGTGAGATGAATTAACAGGACACTAAGGAGTTTCTCAGAAATCTTCTTTCCAGATTTAATCTGAGGATATTTCCTTTTTCACCAGAGACCTCTAGGGGTTCCAAATATCACTTTGCCAATTCCACAAGAACTCTCTTAGCGAAAGGCTTCTTGAGGAGAAAGCTGTAACTCTGTGAGATGATTTCAAAGAACACAAAGAAGTTTCTCAGAAAGCTTCTTTCTCTTTGTTATCGGAGGATATTTCCTTCGGCCCTATAGTCTTCAAAGGGATCCGAAATATCTGTTCTCAGATTCCACAGAAATAAGGCTAACGAAGAGATCCACGAAATACAGATGTAACTCTGTGAGTGGAAGTCACACATCACAGAGCAGTTTCTCAGAATGCTTCTTTCCAGATTTCATCTGAGGATATTTCCTTTTTCACCTTAGCTCTCTATGGGCTTCCAAATATGACTTTGCCAATTCCACAAGAAATGTTTAGCGAAAGGCTTCTTGACGGGAAAGATGTAACTCTGTGAGATGATTTCACAGAACACAAAGAAGTTTCTCAGAAAGCTTCTTTCTCTTTGTTATCGGAGGATATTTCCTTTGGCCCTATAGTCTTCAAAGGGATCCGAAATATCTGTTCTCAGATTCCACAGAAAAAAGGCTAGCAAAGAGATCCACGAAATACAAATGTAACTCTGTGAGATGAATTAACAGAACACTAAGGAGTTTCTCAGAAAGTTTCTTTCCAGATTTCATCTGAGGATATTTCCTTTTTTACCATAGCCATCTATGGGCTTCCAAATATCACTTTGCCAATTCCACAAGAACTGTCTTAGCGAAAGGCTTCTTGAGGGGAAAGCTGTAACTCTCTGAGATGATTTCACAGAACACAAAGAAGTTTCTCAGAAAGCTTCTTTCTCTTTGTTATCGGAGGATATTTCCTTTGGCCCTATAGTCTTCAAAGGGATCCGAAATATCTGCTCTCAGATTCCACAGAAATAAGGCTAACAGAGAGATCCACGAAATACAGATGTAACTCTGTGAGATGAATTAACAGAACACTAAGCAGTTTCCCAGAAAACTTCTTTCAGATTTCATCTGAGGATATTTCCTTTTTCCAAATAGCCCTCTAGGGGCTTCCAGATATCACTTTGCCAATTCCACAAGAACTGTCTTAGCGAAAGGCTTCTTGAGGTGAAAGCTGTAACTCTGTGAGATGATTTCACAGAACACAAAGAAGTTTCTCAGAAAGCTTCTTTCTCTTTGTTATCGGAGGATTTTTCCTTTGGCCCTATAGTCTTCAAAGGGTTCCGAAATATCTGTTCTCAGATTCCACAGAAATAAGGCTAGCAATGAGATCCACGAAATACAGATGTAACTCTGTGAGATGAATTAACAAAACACTAAGCAGTTTCTCAGAAAGCTTCTTTCCAGATTTCATCTGAGGATATTTCCTTTTTCACCATAGCCCTCTATGGGCTACCAAATATCACTTTGCCAATTCCACAAGAACTGTCTTAGCGAAAGGCTTCTTGAGGGGAAAGCTGTAACTCTGTGAGATGATTTCACAGAACACAAAGAAGTTTCTCAGGAAGCTTCTTTCTCTTTGTTATCGGAGGATATTTCCTTTGGCCCTATAGTTTTCAAAGGGATCCGAAATATCTGTTCTCAGATTCCACAGAAATAAGGCTAGCAAAGAGATCCACGACATACAGGTTTAACTCTGTGAGATGAATTAACAGAACACTAAGCAGTTTCTCAGAAAGCTTCTTTCCAGATTTCATCTGAGGATATTTCCTTTTTCAAAATAGCCCTCTAGGGGCTACCAAATATCACTTTGCCAATTCCACAAGAACTGTCTTAGCGAAAGGCTTCTTGAGGGCAAAGCTGTAACTCTGTGAGATGATTTCACAGAACACAAAGAAGTTTCTCAGGAAGCTTCTTTCTCTTTGTTATCGGAGGATATTTCCTTTGGCCCTATAGTCTTCAAAGGGATCCGAAATATCTGTTCTCAGATTCCACAGAAATAAGGCTAACAAAGAGATCCACGAAATACAGATGTAACTCTGTGAGATGAATTAACAGAACACTAAGCAGTTTCTCAGAAAGCTTCTTTCCAGATTTCATCTGAGGATATTTCCTTTTTCACCATAGCAATCTACGGGCTTCCAAATATCACTTTGCCAATTCCACGAGAACTGTCTTAGCTAAAGTCTTCTTGAGGGGAAAAGTGTAACTCTGTGAGATGATTTCACAGAACACAAAGAAGTTTCTCAGAAAGCTTCTTTCTCTTTGTCATCGGAGGATATTTCCTTTGGCCCTATAGTCTTCAAAGGGATCCGAAATATCTGTTCTCAGATTCAACAGAAATAAGGCTAGCAAAGAGATCCACGAAATACAGATGTAACTCTGTGAGATGAATTAACAGAACACTAAGCAGTTTCTCAGAAAGCTTCTTTCCAGATATCATCTGAGGATATTTCCTTTTTCACCATAGCCCTCCTTGGGCTTCCAAATATCACTTTGCCAATTCCAGAAGAACTCTCTTAGCGAAAGGTTTCTTGAGGGGAAAGCTGTAACTCTGTGAGATGATTTCACAGAACACAAAGTAGTTTCTCAGAAAGCTTCTTTCTCTTTGTTATCGGAGGATATTTCCTTTGGCCCTATAGTCTTCAAAGGGATCCGAAATATCTTTTCTCAGATTCCACAGAAATAAGGCTAGCAAAAAGATCCACAAAAAACAGATGTAACTCTGTGAGTAGAAGTCACACATCACTAAGCAGTTTCTCAGAAAGCTTCTTTCCAGATTTCATCTGAGGATATTTCCTTTTTCACCATAGCCCTCTATGGGCTTCCAAATATCACTTTGCTAATTCCACGAGAACTGTCTTAGCGAAAGGCTTCTTGAGGGGTAAGCTGTAAATCTGTGAGATGATTTCACAGAACACAAAGAAGTTTCTCAGAAAGCTTCTTTCTCTTTGTTATCGGAGGATATTTCCTTTGGCCCTATTGTCTTCAAAGGGATCCGAAATATCTGTTCTCAGATTCCACAGAAATAAGGCTAGCAAAGAGATCCACGAAATACAGATGTAACTCTGTGAGATGAATTAACAGAACACTTAGCAGTTTCTCAGAAAGCTTCTTTCCAGATTTCATCTGAGGATATTTCCTTTTTCACCATAGCCCTCTATGGGCTTCCAAATATCACTTTGCCAATTCCACAAGAACTGTCTTAGCGAAAGTCTTCTTGAGGGGAATGCTGTAACTCTGTGAGATAATTTCACAGAACAGAAAGAAGTTTCTCAGAAAGTTTCTTTCTCTTTGTTATCGGAAGATATTTCCTTTCGCCCTATAGACTTCAAAGGGAACCGAAATATCTGTTCTCAGATTCCACAGAAACAAGGCTAGCAAAGAGATCCACGAAAAACAGATGTAACTCTGTGAGTGGAAGTCACACATCACAGAGCAGTTTCTCAGAAAGCTTCTTTCCAGATTTCATCTGAGGATATTTCCTTTTTCACCATAGCCCTCTATGGGCTTCCAAATATCACTTTGCCAATTCCACAAGAACTGTCTTAGCGAAAGGCTCTTTGAGGGGAAAGCTGTAACTCTGTGAGATGATTTCACAGAACACAAAGAAGTTTCTCAGAAAGCTTCTTTCTCTTTGTTATCGGAGGATATTTCCTTTGGCCCTATAGTCTTCAAAGGGTTCCGAAATATCTGTTCTCAGATTCCACAGAAATAAGGATAGCAAAGAGATCCACGAAATACAGATGTAACCCTGTGAGATGAATTAACAAACACTAAGCAGTTTCTCAGAAAGCTTCTTTCCAGATTTCATCTGAGGATATTTCCTTTTTCACAATAGCCCTCCATGGGCTTCCAAATATCACTTTGCCAATTCCACAAGAACTGTCTTAGCGAAAGGCTTCTTGAGGGGAAAGCTGTAACTCTGTGAGATGATTTCACAGAACACAAAGAAGTTTCTAAGAAAGCTTCTTTCTCTTTGTTATCGGAGGATATTTCCTTTGGCCCTAGAGTCTTCAAAGGGATCCGAAATATCTGTTCTCAGATTCCTCAGAAATAAGGCTAGCAAAGAGATCCACGAAATACAGGTTTATCTCTGTGAGATGAATTAACAGAACACTAAGCAGTTTCTCAGAAAGCTTCTTTCCAGATTTCATCTGAGGATATTTCCTTTTTCAAAATAGCCCTCTAGGGGCTACCAAATATCGCTTTGCCAATTCCAGAAGAACTGTCTTAGCGAAAGGTTACTTGAGGGGAAAGCTGTAACTCTGTGAGATGATTTCACAGAACACAAAGAAGTTTCTCAGAAAGCTTCTTTCTCTTTGTTATCGGAGGATATTTCCTTTGGCCCTATAGTCTTCAAAGGGATCCGAAATATCTGTTCTCAGATTCCACAGAAATAAGGCTAATAAAGAGATCCACGAAATACAGATGTAACTCTGTGAGATGAATTAACAGAACACTAAGCAGTTTCTAAGGAAGCTTCTTTCCAGATTTCATCTGAGGATATTTCCTTTTTCACCATAACCCTCTATGGGCTTCCAAATATGACTTTGCCAATTCCACGATAACTGTCTTAGCGAAAGGCTTCTTGAGGGGAAAGCTGTAACTCTGTGAGATGATTTCACAGAACACAAAGAAGTTTCTCAGAAAGCTTCTTTGTCTTTGTTATCGGAGGATATTTTCTTTGGCCGTAATGTCTTCAAAGGGATCCGAAATATCTGTTCTCAGATTCCACAGAAATAAGGCTAGCAAAGAGATCCACGAAATACAGATGTAATTCCGTGAGATGAATTAACAGAACACTGAGCAGTTTTTCAAAAAGCTTCTTTCCAGATTTCATCTGAGGACATTTCCTTTTTCAACATAGCCCTCTATGGGCTTCCAAATATCACTTTGCCAATTCCACAAGAACTGTCTTAGCGAAAGGCTTCTTGAGGGGAAAGCTGTAACTCTGTGAGATGATTTCACAGAACACAAAGAAGTTTCTCAGAAAGCTTCTTTCTCTTTGTTATCGGAAGATATTTCCTTTGGCCCTATAGTCTTCAAAGGGATCCGAAATATCTGTTCTCAGATTCCACAGAAATAAGGCTAACAAACAGATCCACGAAATACAGATGTAACTCTGTGAGATGTATTAACAGAACACTTAGCAGTTTCTCAGAAAGCTTCTTTCCAGATATCATTTCAGGATATTTCCTTTTGACCATAGCCCTCTATGGGCTTCGAAATATCACTTTGCCAATTCCAGAAGAACTCTCTTAGCGAAAGGCTTCTTGAGGGGAAAGCTGTAACTCTGTGAGATGATTTCACAGAACACAAAGTAGTTTCTCAGAAAGCTTCTTTCTCTTTGTTATCGGAGGATATTTCCTTTGGCCCTATAGTCTTCAAAGGGATCCGAAATATCTTTTCTCAGATTCCACAGAAATAAGGCTAGCAAAGAAATCCACGAAATACAGGTATAACTCTGTGAGATGAATTATCAGAACACTAAGCAGTTTCTCAGAAAACTTCTTTCCAGATTTCATCTGAGGATATTTCCTTTTTCACCATAGCCCTCTATGGGCTTCCAAATATCACTCTGCCAATTCCACAAGAACTGTCTTAGGGAAGGGCTTCTTGAGGGGAAAGCTGTAACACTGTGAGATGATTTCACAGAACACAAAGAAGTTTCTCAGAAATCTTCTTTCTCTTTTTTATCGGATGATATTTCCTTTGGCCCTATAGTCTTCAAAGGGATCCGAAATATCTGTTCTCAGTTTCCACAGAAAGAAGGCTAACAAAGAGATCCACGAAATACAGATGTAACTCGGTGAGATGAATTAACAGAACACTAAGTAGTTTCTCAGAAAGCTTCTTTCCAGATTTCATCTGAGGATATTTCCTTTTTCACCATAGCCCTCTATGGGCTTCCAAATATCACTTTGCCAATTCCACAAGAACTGTCTTAGCGAAAGGCTTCTTGAGGGGAAAGCTGTAAATCTGTGAGATGATTTCACAGAACACAAAGAAGTTTCTCAGAAAGCTTCTTTCTCTTTGTTATCGGAGGATATTTCCTTTGGCCCTATAATCTTCAAAGGGATCCGAAATATCTGTTCTCAGATTCCACAGAAATAAGGCTAGCAAAGAGATCCACGAAATACAGATGTAACTCTGTGAGATGAATTAACAGAACACTAAGCAGTTTCTCAGAAAGCTTCTTTCCAGATTTCATCTGAGGATATTTCCTTTTTCACCATAGCCCTCTATGGCCTTCCAAATATCACTTTGCCAATTCCACAAGAACTGTCTTAGCGAAAGGCTTCTTGAGGGGAAAGCTGTAACTCTGTGAGATGATTTCACAGAACACAAAGAAGTTTCTCAGAAAGCTTCTTTGTCTTTGTTATCGGAGGATATTTTCTTTGGCCCTAATGTCTTCAAAGGGATCCGAAATATCTGTTCTCAGATTCCACAGAAATAAGGCTAGCAAAGAGATCCACGAAATACAGATGTAATTCTGTGAGATGAATTAACAGAACACTGAGCAGTTTCTCAGAAAGCTTCTTTCCAGATTTCATCTGAGGATATTTCCTTTTTCAACATAGCCCTCTATGGGCTTCCAAATATCACTTTGCCAATTCCACGAGAACTGTCTTAGCGAAAGGCTTCTTGAGGAGAAAGCTGTAACTCTGTGAGATTATTTCACAGAACACAAAGAAGTTCCTCAGAAAGCTTCTTTCCAGATTTCATCTGAAGATATGTCCTTTTTCACCATAGCCCTCTATGGGCTTCCAAATATCACTTTGCCAATTCCACAAGAACTGTCTTAGCGAAAGGCTTCTTGAGGTGAAAGCCGTATCTCTGTGAGATGATTTCACAGAACAGAAAGAAGTTTCTCAGAAAGCTTCTTTCTCTTTGTTATCGGAAGATATTTCCTTTCGCCCTATAGACTTCAAAGGGATCCGAAATATCTGTTCTCAGATTCCACAGAAATAAGGCTAACAAACAGATCCATGAAATAAAGATGTAACTCTGTGAGTGGAAGTCACACATCACAGAGCAGTTTCTCAGAAAGCTTCTTTCCAGATTTCATCTGAGGATATTTCCTTTTTCACCATAGCCTTCTATGGGCTTCCAAATATCACTTTGCCAATTCCACAAGAACTGTCTTAGCGAAAGGCTTCTTGAGGAGAAAGCTGTAACTCTGTGAGATGACTTCACAGAACACAAAGAAGTTTCTCAGAAAGCTTCTTTCTCTTTGTTATCGGAGGATATTTCCTTTGGCCCTATAGTCTTCAAAGGGATCCGAAATATCTATTCTCAGATTCCACAGAAATAAGGCTAACAAAGAGATCCACGAAATACAGATGTAACCCTGTGAGATGAATTAACAGAACACTAAGCAGTTTCTCAGAAAGCTTCTTTCCAGATTTCATCTGAGGATATTTCCTTTTTCACCATAGCCCTCTATGGCTTCCAAATATCACTTTGCCAATTCCACAAGAACTGTCTTAGCGAAAGGCTCCTTGAGGGGATAGCTGTAACTCAGTGAGATGATTTCACAGAACACAAAGATGTTTCTCAGAAAGCTTCTTTCTCTTTGTTATCGGAGGATATTTCCTTTGGCCCTATAGTCTTCAAAGGGATCCGAAATATCTGTTCTCAGATTCCACAGAAATAAGGCTAGCAAAGAGATCCACGAAAAACAGATGTAACTCTGTGAGTGGAAGTCACACATCACTAAGCAGTTTCTAAGAAAGCTTCTTTCCAGATTTCATCTGAGGATATTTCCTTTTTCAAAATAGCGCTCTAGGGGCTACCAAATATCACTTTGCCAATTCCACAAGAACTGTCTTAGCGAAAGGCTTCTTGAGGGGAAAGCTGTAACTCTGTGAGATGATTTCACAGAACACAAAGAAGTTTCTCAGAAAGCTTCTTTCTCTTTTTTATCGGATGATATTTCCTTTGGCCCTATAGTCTTCAAAGGGATCCGAAATATCTGTTCTCAGTTTCCACAGAAATAAGGTTAACAAAGAGATCCACGAAATACAGATGTAACTCGGTGAGATGAATTAACAGAACACTAAGTAGTTTCTCAGAAAGCTTCTTTCCAGATTTCATCTGAGGATATTTCCTTTTTCACCATAGCCCTCTATGGGCTTCCAAATATCACTTTGCCAATTCCACGAGAACTGTCTTAGCGAAAGGCTTCTTGAGGGGAAAGCTGTAACTCTGTGAGATGATTTCACAGAACACAAAGAAGTTTCTCAGAAAGCTTCTTTCTCTTTGTTATCGGAGGATATTTCCTTTGGCCCTATAGTCTTCAAAGGGATCCGAAATATCTGTTCTCAGACTCCACAGAGATAAGGCTAGCAAAGAGATCCACGAAATACAGATGTAACTCTGTGAGATGAATTAACAGAACACTTAGCAGTTTCTCAGAAAGCTTCTTTCCAGATTTCATCTGAGGATATTTCCTTTTTCACCATAGCCCTCTATGGGCTTCCAAATATCACTTTGCCAATTCCACAAGAACTGTCTTAGCGAAAGGCTTCTTGAGGGGAAAGCTGTAACTCTGTGAGATGATTTCACAGAACATAAAGAAGTTTCTCAGTAAGCTTCTTTCTCTTTGTTATCGGAGGATATTTCCTTTGGCCCTATAGTATTCAAAGGGATCCAAAATATCTGTTCTCAGATTCCACAGAAATAAGGCTAGCAAAGAGATCCACGAAATACAGGTGTAACTCTGTGAGATGAATTAACAGAACACTAAGCAGTTTCTCAGAAAGCTTCTTTCCAGATTGCATCTGAGGATATTTCCTTTTTCACCATAGCCCTCTATGGGCTTCCAAATATGACTTTGCCAATTCCACAAGAACTGTCTTAGCGAAAGGCTTCTTGAGGGGAAAGCTTTAACTCTGTGAGATGATTTCACAGAATAGAAAGAAGTTTCTCAGAAAGCTTCTTTCTCTTTGTTATCGGTGGATATTTCCTTTGGCCCTATAGTCGTCAAAGGGATACGAAATATCTGTTCTCAGTTTCCACAGAAATAAGGCTAGCAGAGAGATCCACGAAAAACAGATGTAACTCTGTGAGTGGAAGTCACACATCACAGAGCAGTTTCTCAGAAAGCTTCTTTCCAGATTTCATTTGAGGATATTTCCTTTTTCACCATAGCCCTCTATGGGCTTCCAAATATCACTTTGCCAATTCCAGAAGAACTCTCTTAGCGAAAGGCTTCTTGAGTGGAAAGCTGTAACTCTGTGAGATGATTTCACAGAACACAAAGAAGTTTCTCAGAAAGCTTCTTTCTCTTTGTTATCGGAGGATGTTTCCTTTGGCCCTATAGTCTTCAAAGGGATCCGAAATATATTTTCTCAGATTCCACAGAAATAAGGCTAGCAAAGAGATCCACGAAATACTCTGTGAGATGTATAACTCTGTGAGATGAATTAACAGAACACTAAGCAGTTTCTCAGAAAACTTCTTTCCAGATTTCATCTGAAGATATGTCCTTTTTCACCATAGCCCTCTATGGGCTTCCAAATATCACTTTGCCAATTCCACAAGAACTGTCTTAGCGAAAGGCTTCTTGAGGGGAAAGCCGTATCTCTGTGAGATGATTTCACAGAACAGAAAGAAGTTTCTCAGAAAGCTTCTTTCTCTTTGTTATCGGAAGATATTTCCTTTCGCCCTATAGACTTCAAAGGGATCCGAAATATCTGTTCTCAGATTCCACAGAAATAAGGCTAACAAACAGATCCACGAAATACAGATGTAACTCTGTGAGTGGAAGTCACACATCACAGAGCAGTTTCTCAGAAAGCTTCTTTCCAGATTTCATCTGAGGATATTTCCTTTTTCACCATAGCCTTCTATGGGCTTCCAAATATCACTTTGACAATTCCACAAGAACTGTCTTAGTGAAAGGCTTTTTGAGGGGAAAGCTGTAACTCTGTGAGATGATTTCACAGAACACAAAGAAGTTTCTCAGAAAGCTTCTTTCTCTTTGTTATCGGAGGATATTTCCTTTGGCCCTATAGTCTTCAAAGGGTTCCGAAATATCTGTTCTCAGATTCCACAGAAATAAGGATAGCAAAGAGATCCACGAAATACAGATGTAACCCTGTGAGATGAATTAACAAAACACTAAGCAGTTTCTCAGAAAGCTTCTTTCCAGATTTCATCTGAGGATATTTCCTTTTTCACCATAGCCCTCTATGGGCTTCCAAATATCACTTTGCCAATTCCACAAGAACTGTCTTAGCGAAAGGATTCTTGAGGGGAAAGCTATAACTCTGTGAGATGATTTCACAGAACACAAAGAAGTTTCTCAGAAAGCTTCTTTCTCTTTGTTATCGGAAGTTATTTCCTTTGGCCCTATAGTCTTCAATGGGATCCGAAAAATCTGTTCTCAGATTCCTCAGAAATAAGGCTAGCAAAGAGATCCACGAAATACAGGTTTAACTCTGTGAGATGAATTAACAGAACACTAAGCAGTTTCTCAGAAAGCTTCTTTTCAGATTTCATCTGAGGATATTTCCTTTTTCAAAATAGCCATCTCGGGGCTACCAAATATCACTTTGCCAATTCCACAAGAACTGTCTTAGCGAAAGTCTTCTTGAGGAGAAAGCTGTAACTCTGTGAGATGATTTCACAGAACACAAAGAGTTTCTCAGAAAGCTTCTTTCTCTTTGTTATCGGAGGATATTTCCTTTGGCCGTATAGACTTCAAAGGGATCCGAAATATCTGCTCTCAGATTCCACAGAAATAAGGCTAGCAAAGAGATCCACGAAATACAGGTTTAACTCTGTGAGATGAATTAACAGAACACTAAGCAGTTTCTCAGAAAGCTTCTTTCCAGATTTCATCTAAGGATATTTCCTTTTTCAAAATAGCGCTCTAGGGGCTACCAAATATCACTTTGCCAATTCCACAAGAACTGTCTTAGCGAAAGGCTTCTTGAGGGGAAAGCTGTAACTCTGTGAGATGATTTCACAGAACACAAAGGAGTTTCTCAGGAAGCTTCTTTCTCTTTGTTATCGGAGGATATTTCCTTTGGCCCTATAGTCTTCAAAGGGTTCCGAAATATCTGTTCTCTGATTCCACAGAAATAAGGCTAACAAAGAGATCCACGAAATAAAGATGTAACTCTGTGAGATGAATTAACAGAACACTAAGCAGTTTCTCAGAAAGCTTCTTTCCAGATTTCATCAGAGGATAATTCCTTTTTCACCATAGCCCTCTATCGGCTTCCAAATATCACTTTGCCAATTCCACAAGAACTGTCTTACCGAAAGGCTTCTTGAGGGGAAAGCTGTAACTCTGTGTGATGATTTCACAGAATACAAAGAAGTTTCTCAGAAAGCTTCTTTCTCTTTGTTATCGGAGGTTATTTCCTTTGGCCCTATAGTCTTCAAAGGGATCCGAAATATCTGTTCTCAGATTCCACAGAAATAAGGCTAGCAAAGAGATCCACGAAATACAGATGTAACTCTGTGAGTTGAATTAACAGAACACTAAGCAGTTTCTCAGAAAGCTTCTTTCCAGATTTCATCTGAGGATATTTCCTTTTTCACCATAGCCCTCTATGGGCTTCCAAATATCACATTGCCAATTCCACAAGAACTGTCTTAGCGAAAGGCTTCTTGAGGGGAAAGCTGTAACTCTGTGAGATGATTTCACAGAACACAAAGAGTTTCTCAGAAAGCTTCTTTCTCTTTGTTATCGGAGGATATTTCCTTTGGCCCTATAGTCTTCAAAGGGTTCCGAAATATCTGTTCTCAGATTCCACAGAAATAAGGATAGCAAAGAGATCCAGGAAATACAGATGTAACCCTGTGAGATGAATTAACACAACACTAAGCAGTTTCTCAGAAAGCTTCTTTCCAGATTTCATCTGAGGATATTTCCTTTTTCACCATAGCCCTCTATGGGCTTCCAAATATCACTTTGCCAATTCCACAAGAACTGTCTTAGCGAAAGGATTCTTGAGGGGAAAGCTGTAACTCTGTGAGATGATTTCACAGAACACAAAGAAGTTTCTCAGAAAGCTTCTTTCTCTTTGTTATCGGAAGTTATTTCCTTTGGTTCTATAGTCTTCAATGGGATCCGAAAAATCTGTTCTCAGATTCCTCAGAAATAAGGCTAGCAAAGAGATCCACGAAATACAGGTTTAACTCTGTGAGATGAATTAACAGAACACTAAGCAGTTTCTCAGAAAGCTTCTTTCCAGATTTCATCTGAGGATATTTCCTTTTTCAAAATAGCCATCTCGGGGCTACCAAATATCACTTTGCCAATTCCACAAGAACTGTCTTAGCGAAAGGCTTCTTGAGGAGAAAGCTGTAACTGTGTGAGATGATTTCACAGAACACAAAGAGTTTCTCAGAAAGCTTCTTTCTCTTTGTTATCGGAGGATATTTCCTTTGGCCGTATAGACTTCAAAGGGATCCGAAATATCTGTTCTCAGATTCCACAGAAATACGGCTAGCAAAGAGATCCACGAAATACAGGTTTAACTCTGTGAGATGAATTAACAGAACACTAAGCAGTTTCTCAGAAAGCTTCTTTCCAGATTTCATCTAAGGATATTTACTTTTTCAAAATAGCGCTCTAGGGGCTACCAAATATCACTTTGCCAATTCCACAAGAACTGTCTTAGCGAAAGGCTTCTTGAGGGGAAAGCTGTAACTCTGTGAGATGATTTCACAGAACACAAAGGAGTTTCTCAGGAAGCTTCTTTCTCTTTGTTATCGGAGGATATTTCCTTTGGCCCTATAGTCTTCAAAGGGGTCCGAAATATCTGTTCTCAGATTCCACAGAAATAATGCTAACAAAGAGATCCACGAAATACAGATGTAACTCTGTGAGATGAATTAACAGAACACTAAGCAGTTTCTCAGAAAGCTTCTTTCCAGATTTCATCTGAGGTTAATTCCTTTTTCACCATAGCCCTCTATGGGCTTCCAAATACCACTTTGCCAATTCCACAAGAACTGTCTTACCGAAAGGCTTCTTGAGTGGAAAGCTGTAACTCTGTGTGATGATTTCACAGAACACAAAGAAGTTTCTCAGAAAGCTTCTTTCTCTTTGTTATCGGAGGATATTTCCTTTGGCCCTATAGTCTTCAAAGGGATCCGAAATATCTGTTCTCAAATTTCACAGAAATAAGGCTAGCAAAGAGATACACGAAATACAGGTGTAACTCTGTGAGATGAATTAACAGAACACTAAGCAGTTTCTCAGAAATCTTCTTTCCAGATTTCATCGGAGGATATTTCCTTTTTCACCATAGCCCTCTATGGGCTTCCAAATATCACTTTGCCAATTCCACAAGAACTGTCTTAGCGAAAGGCTTCTTGAGGGGAAAGCTGTAACTCTGTGAGATGATTTCACAGAACACAAAGAAGTTTCTCAGAAAGCTTCTTTCTCTTTGTTATCGGAGGATATTTCCTTTGGCCCTATAGTCTTCAAAGGGTTCCGAAATATCTGCTCTCAGATTCCACAGAAATAAGGCTAACAAAGAGATCCACGAAATACAGATATAACTCTGTGAGATGAATTAACAGAACACTAAGCAGTTTCTCAGAAAGCTTCTTTCCAGATTTCATCTGAGGATATTTCCTTTTTCACCATAGCCCTCTATGGGCTTCCAAATATCACTTTGCCAATTCCACAAGAACTGTCTTAGCGAAAGGCTTCTTGAGGGGAAAGCTGTAACTCTGTGAGATGATTTCACAGAACACAAAGAAGTTTCTTAGAAAGCTTCTTTCTCTTTATTATCGGAGGATATTTCCTTTGGCCCTATAGTCTTCAAAGGGATCCGAAATATCTGTTCTCAGATTCCACAGAAATAAGGCTAGCAAAGAGATCCACGAAATACAGATGTAACTCTGTGAGATGAATTAACAGAACACTAAGCAGTCTCTCAGAAAGCTTCTTTCCAGATTTCATCTGAGGATATTTCCTTTTTCAACATAGCCCTCTATGGGCTTCCAAATATCACTTTGCCAATTCCACAAGAACTGTCTTAGCGAAAGGCTTCTTGAGGGGAAAGCTGTAATTCTGTGAGATGATTTCACACAACAGAAAGAAGTTTCTCAGAAAGCTTCTTTCTCTTTGTTATCAGAAGATATTTCCTTTGGCCCTATAGTCTTCAAATGGATCCGAAATATCTGTTCTCAGATTCCACAGAAATAAGGCTAGCAAAGAGATCCACGAAATACAGATGTAACTGTGTGAGATGAATTAACAGAACACTAAGCAGTTTCTCAGAAAGCTTCTTTCCAGATTTCATCTTAGGATATTTCCTTTTTCACCATAGCCCTCTATGGGCTTCCAAATATCACTTTGCCATTTCCACGAGAACTGTCTTAGCGAAAGGCTTCTTGAGGGGAAAGCTGTAACTCTGTGAGATGATTTCACAAAACACAAAGAAGTTTCTCAGAAAGCTTCTTTCTTTTTGTTATCGGAGGATATTTCCTATGGCCCTATAGTCTTCAAAGGGATCCGAAATATCTATTCTCAGATTCCACAGAAATAAGGCTAGCAAAGAGATCCACGAAATGCAGATGTAACTCTGTGAGATGAATTAACAGAACACTTAGTAGTTTCTCAGAAAGCTTCTTTCCAGATTTCATCTGAGGATATTTCCTTTTTCACCATAGCCCTCTATGGGCTTCCAAATATCACTTTGCCAATACCACAAGAAGTGTCTTAGCGAAAGGCTTCTTTAGGGGAAAGCTGTAACTCTGTGAGATGATTTCACAGAACACAAAGAAGTTTCTCAGAAAGCTTCTTTCTCTTTTTTATCGGAGGATATTTCCCTTGGTCCTACAGTCTTCAAAGGGATCCGAAATATCTGTTCTCAGATTCCACAGAAATAAGGCTAGCAAAGAGATCCACGAAAACAGATGTAACTCTGTGAGTGGAAGTCACACGTCACAGAGCAGTTTCTCAGAAAGCTTCTTTCCAGATTTCATCTGAGGATATTTCCTTTTTCACCATAGCCCTCTATGGGCTTCCAAATATCACTTTGCCAATTCCACAAGAACTTTCTTAGCGAAAGGCTTTTTGAGGGGAAAGCTGTAACTCTGTGAGATGATTTCACAGAACACAAAGAAGTTTCTCAGAAAGCTTCTTTCTCTTTGTTATCGGAGGATATTTCCTTTGGCCCTATAGTATTCAAAGGGTTCCGAAATATGTGTTCTCAGATTCCACAGAAATAAGGCTAGCAAAGAGATCCACGAAATACAGATGTAACTCTGTGAGATGAATTAACAAAACACTAAGCAGTTTCTCAGAAAGCTTCTTTCCAGATTTCATCTGAGGATATTTCCTTTTTCACCATAGCCCTCTATGGGCTTCCAAATATCACTTTGCCAATTCCACAAGAAGTGTCTTAGCGAAAGGCTTCTTGAGGGGAAAGCTGTAACTCTGTGAGATGATTTCACAGAACACAAAGAAGTTTCTCAGAAAGCTTCTTTCTCTTTGTTATCGGAGGATATTTCCTTTGGCCCTATAGTCTTCAAAGGGATCCGAAATATCTGTTTCAGATTCCACCGAAATAAGGCTAGCAAAGAGATCCACGAAATACAGATGTAACTCTGTGAGATGAATTAACAGAACACTAAGCAGATTCTCAGAAAGCTTCTTTCCAGATTTCATCTGAGGATATTTCCTTTTTCACCATAGCCCTCTATGGGCTTCCAAATATCACTTTGCCAATTCCACGAGAACCTTCTTAGCGAAAGGCTTCTTGAGGGGAAAGCTGTAACTCTGTGAGATGATTTCACAGAACACAAAGAAGTTTCTCAGAAAGCTTCTTTCTCTTTGTTATCGGAGGATATTTCCTTTGGCCCTATAGTCTTCAAAGGGATCCGAAATATCTGTTCTCAGATTCAACAAAAATAAGGCTAGCAAAGAGATCCAGGAAATACAGGTTTAACTCTGTGAGATGAATTAACAGAACACTAAGCAGTTTCTCAGAAAGCTTCTTTCCAGATTTCATCTGAGGATACTTCCTTTTTCAAAATAGCCCTCTAGGGGCTACCAAATATCACTTTGCCAATTCCACAAGAACTGTCTTAGCGAAAGGCTTCTTGAGGGAAAAGTTGTAACTCTGTGAGATGATTTCACAGAACACAAAGAAGTTTCTCATGAAGCTTCTTTCTCTTTGTTATCGGAGGATATTTCCTTTGGCCCTATAGTCTTCAAAGGGATCCGAAATATCTGTTCTCAGATTCCACAGAAATAAGGCTAACAAAGAGATCCACGAAATACAGATGTAACTCTGTGAGATGAATTAACAGAACACTAAGCAGTTTCTCAGAAAACTTCTTTCCAGATTTCATCTGAGGATATTTCCTTTTTCACCATAGCCCTCTATGGGCTTCCAAATATCACTTTGCCAATTCCACAAGAACTGTCTTAGCGAAAGGCTTCTTGAGGGGAAAGCTGTAACTCTGTGAGATGATTTCACAGAACAGAAAGAAGTTTCTCAGAAAGCTTCTTTCTCTTTGTTATCGGAGGATATTTCCTTTGGCCCTATAGTCTTCAAAGGGATCCGAAATATCTGTTCTCAGATTCCACAGAAATAAGGCTATCAAAGAGATCCAGGAAATACAGGTGTAACTCTGTGAGATGAATTAACAGAACACTAAGCAGTTTCTCAGAAAGCTTCTTTTCAGATTTCATCTGAAGATATTTCCTTTTTCACCATAGCCCTCTATGGGCTTCCAAATATCACTTTGCCAATTCCACAAGAACTGTCTTAGCGAAAGGATTCTTGAGGGAAAAGCTGTAACTCTGTGAGATTATTTCACAGAACAGAAAGAAGTTTCTCAGAAAGCTTCTTTCTCTTTGTTATCAGAAGATATTTTCTTTGGCCCTATAGTCTTCAAAGGGATCCGTAATATCTGTTCTCAGATTCCACAGAAATAAGGCTAACAAACAGATCCACGAAATACAGATGTAACTCTGTGAGATGAATTAACACAACACTAAGCAGTTTCTCAGAAAGATTGTTTCCAGATTTCATCTGAGGATATTTCCTTTTTCACCATAGCCCTCTATGGGCTTCCAAATATCACTTTGCCAATTCCACGAGAACTGTCTTAGCGAAAGGCTTCTTGAGGGGAAAGCTGTAACTCTGTGAGATGATTTCACAGAACACAAAGAAGTTTCTCAGAAAGCTTCTTTCTCTTTGTTATCGGAGGATATTTCCTTTGGCCCTATAGTCTTCAAAGGGATCCGAAATATCTTTTCTCAGATTCCACAGAAATAAGGTTAGCAAAGACATCCACGAAATACAGGTGTGACTCTGTGATATGAATTAACAGAACACTAAGCAGTTTCTCAGAAAGCTTCTTTCCAGATTTCATCTGAGGATATTTCCATTTTCACCATAGCCCTCTATGGGCTTCCAAATATCACTTTGCCAATTCCACAAGAACTGTCTTCGCGAAAGGCTTCTTCAGGGGAAAGCTGTAACTCTGTGAGATGATTTCACAGAACACAAAGAAGTTTCTCAGAAAGCTTCTTTCTCTTTGTTATCGGAGGATATTTCCTTTGGCCCTATAGTCTTCAAAGCGATCCGAAATATCTGTTCTCAGTTTCCACAGAAATAAGTCTAACAAAGAGATCCACGAAATACAGATGTAACTCGGTGAGATGAATTAACAGAACACTAAGCAGTTTCTCATAAAGCTTCTTTCCAGATTTCATCTGAGGATATTTCCTATTTCACCATAGCCCTCTACGGGCTTCCAAATATCACTTTGCCAATTCCACAAGAACTGTCTTAGCGAAAGGCTTCTTGAGGGGAGAGCTGTAAATCTGTGAGATGATTTCACAGAACACAAAGAAGTTTCTCAGAAAGTTTCTTTCTCTTTGTTATCGGAGGATATTTCCTTTGGCCCTATAGTCTTCAAAGGGATCCGAAATATCTGTTCTCAGATTCCACAGAAATAAGGCTAACAAAGAGATCCACGAAATACAGATGTAACTCTGTGAGATGAATTAACAGAACACTAAGCAGTTTCTCAGAAAACTTCTTTCCAGATTTCATCTGAGGATATTTCCTTTTTCACCATAGCCCTCTATGGGCTTCCAAATATCACTTTGCCAATTCCACAAGAACTGTCTTAGCGAAAGGCTTCTTGAGGGGAAAGCTGTAACTCTGTGAGATGATTTCACAGAACAGAAAGAAGTTTCTCAGAAAGCTTCTTTCTCTTTGTTATCGGAGGATATTTCCTTTGGCCCTATAGTCTTCAAAGGGATCCGAAATATCTGTTCTCAGATTCCACAGAAATAAGGCTATCAAAGAGATCCAGGAAATACAGGTGTAACTCTGTGAGATGAATTAACAGAACACTAAGCAGTTTCTCAGAAAGCTTCTTTTCAGATTTCATCTGAAGATATTTCCTTTTTCACCATAGCCCTCTATGGGCTTCCAAATATCACTTTGCCAATTCCACAAGAACTGTCTTAGCGAAAGGATTCTTGAGGGAAAAGCTGTAACTCTGTGAGATTATTTCACAGAACAGAAAGAAGTTTCTCAGAAAGCTTCTTTCTCTTTGTTATCAGAAGATATTTTCTTTGGCCCTATAGTCTTCAAAGGGATCCGTAATATCTGTTTTCAGATTCCACAGAAATAAGGCTAACAAACAGATCCACGAAATACAGATGTAACTCTGTGAGATGAATTAACACAACACTAAGCAGTTTCTCAGAAAGATTGTTTCCAGATTTCATCTGAGGATATTTCCTTTTTCACCATAGCCCTCTATGGGCTTCCAAATATCACTTTGCCAATTCCACGAGAACTGTCTTAGCGAAAGGCTTCTTGAGGGGAAAGCTGTAACTCTGTGAGATGATTTCACAGAACACAAAGAAGTTTCTCAGAAAGCTTCTTTCTCTTTGTTATCGGAGGATATTTCCTTTGGCCCTATAGTCTTCAAAGGGATCCGAAATATCTTTTCTCAGATTCCACAGAAATAAGGTTAGCAAAGACATCCACGAAATACAGGTGTGACTCTGTGATATGAATTAACAGAACACTAAGCAGTTTCTCAGAAAGCTTCTTTCCAGATTTCATCTGAGGATATTTCCATTTTCACCATAGCCCTCTATGGGCTTCCAAATATCACTTTGCCAATTCCACAAGAACTGTCTTCGCGAAAGGCTTCTTCAGGGGAAAGCTGTAACTCTGTGAGATGATTTCACAGAACACAAAGAAGTTTCTCAGAAAGCTTCTTTCTCTTTGTTATCGGAGGATATTTCCTTTGGCCCTATAGTCTTCAAAGCGATCCGAAATATCTGTTCTCAGTTTCCACAGAAATAAGTCTAACAAAGAGATCCACGAAATACAGATGTAACTCGGTGAGATGAATTAACAGAACACTAAGCAGTTTCTCATAAAGCTTCTTTCCAGATTTCATCTGAGGATATTTCCTATTTCACCATAGCCCTCTACGGGCTTCCAAATATCACTTTGCCAATTCCACAAGAACTGTCTTAGCGAAAGGCTTCTTGAGGGGAGAGCTGTAAATCTGTGAGATGATTTCACAGAACACAAAGAAGTTTCTCAGAAAGTTTCTTTCTCTTTGTTATCGGAGGATATTTCCTTTGGCCCTATATTCTTCAAAGGGATCCGAAATATCTGTTCTCAGATTCCACAGAAGTAAGGCTAGCAAAGAGATCCAAGAAAAACAGATGTAACTCTGTGAGTGGAAGTCACACATCACAGAGCAGTTTCTCAGAAAGCTTCTTTCCAGATTTCATCTGAGGATATTTCCTTTTTCACCATAGCCCTCTATGGGCTTCCAAATATCACTTTGCCAATTCCACAAGAACTTTCTTAGCGAAAGGCTTTTTTAGGGGAAAGCTGTAACTCTGTGAGATGATTTCACAGAACACAAAGAAGTTTCTCAGAAAGCTTCTTTCTCTTTGTTATCGGAGGATATTTCCTTTGGCCCTATAGTATTCAAAGGGTTCCGAAATATCTGTTCTCAGATTCCACAGAAATAAGGCTAGCAAAGAGATCCACGAAATACAGATGTAACTCTGTGAGACGAATTAACAAAACACTAAGCAGTTTCTCAGAAAGCTTCTTTCCAGATTTCATCTGAGGATATTTCCTTTTTCACCATAGCCCTCTATGGGCTTCCAAATATCACTTTGCCAATTCCACAAGAACTGTCTTAGCGAAAGGCTTCTTGAGGGGAAAGCTGTAACTCTGTGAGATGATTTCACAGAACACAAAGAAGTTTCTCAGAAAGCTTCTTTCTCTTTGTTATCGGAGGATATTTCCTTTGGCCCTATAGTCTTCAAAGGGATCCGAAATATCTGTTCTCAGATTCCACAGAAATAAGGCTATCAAAGAGATCCAGGAAATACAGGTGTAACTCTGTGAGATGAATTAACAGAACACTAAGCAGTTTCTCAGAAAGCTTCTTTTCAGATTTCATCTGAAGATATTTCCTTTTTCACCATAGCCCTCTATGGGCTTCCAAATATCACTTTGCCAATTCCACAAGAACTGTCTTAACGAAAGAATTCTTGAGGGAAAAGCTGTAACTCTGTGAGATTATTTCACAGAACAGAAAGAAGTTTCTCAGGAAGCTTCTTTCTCTTTGTTATCAGAAGATATTTTCTTTGGCCCTATAGTCTTCAAAGGGATCCGTAATATCTGTTCTCAGATTCCACAGAAATAAGGCTAACAAACAGATCCACGAAATACAGATGTAACACTGTGAGATGAATTAACACAACACTAAGCAGTTTCTCAGAAAGATTGTTTCCAGATTACATCAGAGGATATTTCCTTATTCACCATAGCCCTCTATGGGCTTCCAAATATCACTTTGCCAATTCCACGAGAACTGTCTTAGCGAAAGTCTTCTTGAGGGGAAAGCTGTAACTCTGTGAGATGATTTCACAGAACACAAAGAAGTTTCTCAGAAAGCTTCTTTCTCTTTGTTATCGGAGGATATTTCCTTTGGCCCTATAGTCTTCAAAGGGATCCGAAATATCTTTTCTCAGATTCCACAGAAATAAGGTTAGCAAAGACATCCACGAAATACAGGTGTGACTCTGTGATATGAATTAACAGAACACTAAGCAGTTTCTCAGAAAGCTTCTTTCCAGATTTCATCTGAGGATATTTCCATTTTCACCATAGCCCTCTATGGGCTTCCAAATATCACTTTGCCAATTCCACAAGAACTGTCTTCGCGAAAGGCTTCTTCAGGGGAAAGCTGTAACTCTGTGAGATGATTTCACAGAACACAAAGAAGTTTCTCAGAATGCTTCTTTCTCTTTGTTATCGGAGGATATTTCCTTTGGCCCTATAGTCTTCAAAGCGATCCGAAATATCTGTTCTCAGTTTCCACAGAAATAAGTCTAACAAAGAGATCCACGAAATACAGATGTAACTCGGTGAGATGAATTAACAGAACACTAAGCAGTTTCTCATAAAGCTTCTTTCCAGATTTCATCTGAGGATATTTCCTTTTTCACCATAGCCCTCTACGGGCTTCCAAATATCACTTTGCCAATTCCACAAGAACTGTCTTAGCGAAAGGCTTCTTCAGTGGAAAGCTGTAAATCTGTGAGATGATTTCACAGAACACAAAGAAGTTTCTCAGAAAGCTTCTTTCTCTTTGTTATCGGAGGATATTTCCTTTGGCCCTATAGTCTTCAAAGGGATCCGAAATATCTGTTTCAGATTCCACAGAAATAAGGCTAGCAAAGAGATCCACGAAATACAGATGTAACTCTGTGAGATGAATTAACAGAACACTAAGCAGATTCTCAGAAAGCTTCTTTCCAGATTTCATCTGAGGATATTTCCTTTTTCACCATAGCCCTCTATGGGCTTCCAAATATCACTTTGCCAATTCCACGAGAACCTTCTTAGCGAAAGGCTTCTTGAGGGGAAAGCTGTAACTCTGTGAGATGATTTCACAGAACACAAAGAAGTTTCTCAGAAAGCTTCTTTCTCTTTGTTATCGGAGGATATTTCCTTTGGCCCTATAGTCTTCAAAGGGATCCGAAATATCTGTTCTCAGATTCAACAAAAATAAGGCTAGCAAAGAGATCCAGGAAATACAGGTGTAACTCTGTGAGATGAATTAACAGAACACTAAGCAGTTTCTCAGAAAGCTTCTTTCCAGATTTCATCCGAGGATATTTCCTTTTTCAGCATAGCCCTCTATGGGCTTCCAAATATCACTTTGCCAATTCCACAAAAACTGTCTTAGCGAAAGGCTTCTTGAGGGGAAAGCTGTATCTCTGTGAGATGATTTCACAGAACAGAAAGAAGTTTCTCAGAAAGGTTCTTTCTCTTTGTTATCAGAAGATATTTCCTTTGGCCCTATAGTCTTCAAAGGGATCCGAAATATCTGTTCTCAGATTCCACAGAAATAAGGCTAGCAAAGAGATCCACGAAATACAGATGTAACTGTGTGAGATGAATTAACAGAACACTAAGCAATTTCTCAGAAAGCTTCTTTCCAGATTTCATCTGAGGATATTTCCTTTTTCACCATAGCCCTCTATGGGCTTCCAAATATCACTTTGCCAATTCCACGAGAACTGTCTTAGCGAAAGGCTTCTTGAGGGGAAAGCTGTAACTCTGTGAGATGATTTCACAGAACAGAAAGAAGTTTCTCAGAAAGCTTCTTTCTCTTTGTTATCAGAAGATATTTTCTTTGGCCATATAGTCTTCAAATGGATCCGAAATATCTGTTCTCAGATTCCACAGAAATAAGGCTAACAAACAGATCCACGAAATACAGATGTAACTCTGTGAGATGAATTAACAGAAAACTAAGCAGTTTCTCAGAAAGCTTCTTTCCAGATTTCATCTGAGGATATTTCCTTTTTCACCATAGCCCTCTATGGGCTTCCAAATATCACTTTGCCAATTCCACGAGAACTGTCTTATAGAAAGGTTCTTGAGGGGAAAGCTGTAAATCTGTGAGATGATTTCAAAGAACACAAAGAAGTTTCTCAGAAAGCTTCTTTCTCTTTGTTATCGGAGGATATTTCCTTTGGCCCTATAGTCTTCAAAGGGATCCGAAATATCTTTTCTCAGATTCCACAGAAATAAGGTTAGCAAAGAGATCCACGAAATACAGGTGTGACTCTGTGAGATGAATTAACAGAACACTAAGTAGTTTCTCAGAAAACTTCTTTCCAGATTTCATCTGAGGATATTTCCTTTTTCACCATAGCCCTCTATGGGCTTCCAAATATCACTTTGCCAATTCCACAAGAACTGTCTTAGCGAAAGGCTTCTTCAGGGGAAAGCTGTAACTGTGTGAGATGATTTCACAGAACACAAAGAAGTTTCTCAGAAAGCTTCTTTCTCTTTGTTATCGGAGGATATTTCCTTTGGCCCTATAGTGTTCAAAGGGGTCCGAATAATCTGTTCTCAGTTTCCACAGAAATAAGTCTAACAAAGAGATCCACGAAATATAGATGTAACTCGGTGAGATGAATTAACAGAACACTAAGCAGTTTCTCAGAAAGCTTCTTTCCAGATTTCATCTGAGGATATTTCCTTTTTCACCATAGCCCTCTATGGGCTTCCAAATATCACTTTGCCAATTCCACAAGAACTGTCTTAGCGAAAGGCTTCTTGAGGGGAGTGCTGTAAATCTGTGAGATGATTTCACAGAACACAAAGAAGTTTCTCAGAAAGTTTCTTTCTCTTTGTTATCGGAGGATATTTCCTTTGGCCCTATAGTCTTCAAAGGGATCCGAAATATCTGTTCTCAGATTCCACAGAAGTAAGGCTAGCAAAGAGATCCAAGAAAAACAGATGTAACTCTGTGAGTGGAAGTCACACATCACAGAGCAGTTTCTCAGAAAGCTTCTTTCCAGATTTCATCTGAGGATATTTCCTTTTTCACCATAGCCCTCTATGGGCTTCCAAATATCACTTTGCCAATTCCACAAGAACTTTCTTAGCGAAAGGCTTTTTCAGGGGAAAGCTGTAACTCTGTGAGATGATTTCACAGAACAAAAAGAAGTTTCTCAGAAAGCTTCTTTCTCTTTGTTATCGGAGGATATTTCCTTTGGCCCTATAGTATTCAAAGGGTTCCGAAATATCTGTTCTCAGATTCCACAGAAATAAGGCTAGCAAAGAGATCCACGAAATACAGATGTAACTCTGTGAGATGAATTAACAAAACACTAAGCAGTTTCTCAGAAAGCTTCTTTCCAGATTTCATCTGAGGATGTTTCCTTTTTCACCATAGCCCTCTATGGGCTTCCAAATATCACTTTGCCAATTCCAGAAGAACTGTCTTAGCGAAAGGCTTCTTGAGGGGAAAGCTGTAACTCTGTGAGATGATTTCACAGAACACAAAGAAGTTTCTCAGAAAGCTTCTTTCTCTTTGTTATCGGAGGATATTTCCTTTGGCCCTATAGTCTTCAAAGGGATCCGAAATATCTGTTCTCAGATTCCACAGAAATAAGGCTATCAAAGAGATCCAGGAAATACAGGTGTAACTCTGTGAGATGAATTAACAGAACACTAAGCAGTTTCTCAGAAAGCTTCTTTTCAGATTTCATCTGAAGATATTTCCTTTTTCACCATAGCCCTCTATGGGCTTCCAAATATCACTTTGCCAATTCCACAAGAACTGTCTCAACGAAAGGATTCTTGAGGGAAAAGCTGTAACTCTGTGAGATTATTTCACAGAACAGAAAGAAGTTTCTCAGGAAGCTTCTTTCTCTTTGTTATCAGAAGATATTTTCTTTGGCCCTATAGTCTTCAAAGGGATCCGTAATATCTGTTCTCAGATTCCACAGAAATAAGGCTAACAAACAGATCCACGAAATACAGATGTAACTCTGTGAGATGAATTAACACAACACTAAGCAGTTTCTCAGAAAGATTGTTTCCAGATTTAATCAGAGGATATTTCCTTTTTCACCATAGCCCTCTATGGGCTTCCAAATATCACTTTGCCAATTCCACAAAAACTGTCTTAGCGAAAGGCTTCTTGAGGGGAAAGCTGTATCTCTGTGAGATGATTTCACAGAACAGAAAGAAGTTTCTCAGAAAGGTTCTTTCTCTTTGTTATCAGAAGATATTTCCTTTGGCCCTATAGTCTTCAAAGGGATCCGAAATATCTGTTCTCAGATTCCACAGAAATAAGGCTAGCAAAGAGATCCACGAAATACAGATGTAACTGTGTGAGATGAATTAACAGAACACTAAGCAATTTCTCAGAAAGCTTCTTTCCAGATTTCATCTGAGGATATTTCCTTTTTCACCATAGCCCTCTATGGGCTTCCAAATATCACTTTGCCAATTCCACGAGAACTGTCTTAGCGAAAGGCTTCTTGAGGGGAAAGCTGTAACTCTGTGAGATGATTTCACAGAACAGAAAGAAGTTTCTCAGAAAGCTTCTTTCTCTTTGTTATCAGAAGATATTTTCTTTGGCCCTATAGTCTTCAAATGGATCCGAAATATCTGTTCTCAGATTCCACAGAAATAAGGCTAACAAACAGATCCACGAAATACAGATGTAACTCTGTGAGATGAATTAACAGAAAACTAAGCAGTTTCTCAGAAAGCTTCTTTCCAGATTTCATCTGAGGATATTTCCTTTTTCACCATAGCCCTCTATGGGCTTCCAAATATCACTTTGCCAATTCCACGAGAACTGTCTTATAGAAAGGTTCTTGAGGGGAAAGCTGTAAATCTGTGAGATGATTTCAAAGAACACAAAGAAGTTTCTCAGAAAGTTTCTTTCTCTTTGTTATCGGAGGATATTTCCTTTGGCCCTATAGTCTTCAAAGGGATCCGAAATATCTGTTCTCAGATTCCACAGAAGTAAGGCTAGCAAAGAGATCCAAGAAAAACAGATGTAACTCTGTGAGTGGAAGTCACACATCACAGAGCAGTTTCTCAGAAAGCTTCTTTCCAGATTTCATCTGAGGATATTTCCTTTTTCACCATAGCCCTCTATGGGCTTCCAAATATCACTTTGCCAATTCCACAAGAACTTTCTTAGCGAAAGGCTTTTTGAAGGGAAAGCTGTAACTCTGTGAGATGATTTCACAGAACACAAAGAAGTTTCTCAGAAAGCTTCTTTCTCTTTGTTATCGGAGGATATTTCCTTTGGCCCTATAGTGTTCAAAGGGTTCCGAAATATCCGTTCTCAGATTCCACAGAAATAAGGCTAGCAAAGAGATCCAGGAAATACAGGTGTAACTCTGTGAGATGAATTAACAGAACACTAAGCAGTTTCTCAGAAAGCTTCTTTTCAGATTTCCTCTGAAGATATTTCCTTTTTCACCATAGCCCTCTATGGGCTTCCAAATACCACTTTGCCAATTCCACAAGAACTGTCTTAGCGAAAGGCTTCTTGAGGGGAAAGCTGTAACTCTGTGAGATGATTTCACAGAACAGAAAGAAGTTTCTCAGAAAGCTTCTTTCTCTTTGTTATCGGAGGATATTTCCTTTGGCCCTATAGTCTTCAAAGGGATCCGAAATATCTTTTCTCAGATTCCACAGAAATAAGGTTAGCAAAGAGATCCACGAAATACAGGTGTAACTCTGTGAGATGAATTAACAGAAGACTAAGCAGTTTCTCAGAAAGCTTCTTTCCAGATTTCATCTGAGGATATTTCCTTTTTCACCATAGCCCTCTATGGGCTTCCAAATATCACTTTGCCAATTCCACAAGAACTGTCTTAGCGAAAGGCTTCTTCAGGGGAAAGCTGTAACTGTGTGAGATGATTTCACAGAACACAAAGAAGTTTCTCAGAAAGCTTCTTTCTCTTTGTTATCGGAGGATATTTCCTTTGGCCCTATAGTATTCAAAGGGTTCCGAAATATCTGTTCTCAGATTCCACAGAAATAAGGCTAGCAAAGAGATCCACGAAATACAGATGTAACTCTGTGAGATGAATTAACAAAACACTAAGCAGTTTCTCAGAAAGCTTCTTTCCAGATTTCATCTGAGGATATTTCCTTTTTCACCATAGCCCTCTATGGGCTTCCAAATATCACTTTGCCAATTCCACAAGAACTGTCTTAGCGAAAGGTTTCTTGAGGGGAAAGCTGTAACTCTGTGAGATGATTTCACAGAACACAAAGAAGTTTCTCAGAAAGCTTCTTTCTCTTTGTTATCGGAGGATATTTCCTTTGGCCCTATAGTCTTCAAAGGGATCCGAAATATCTGTTCTCAGATTCCACAGAAATAAGGCTATCAAAGAGATCCAGGAAATACAGGTGTAACTCTGTGAGATGAATTAACAGAACACTAAGCAGTTTCTCAGAAAGCTTCTTTTCAGATTTCATCTGAAGATATTTCCTTTTTCACCATAGCCCTCTATGGGCTTCCAAATATCACTTTGCCAATTCCACAGGAAATGTCTTAGCGAAAGGATTCTTGAGGGAAAAGCTGTAACTCTGTGAGATTATTTCACAGAACAGAAAGAAGTTTCTCAGAAAGCTTCTTTCTCTTTGTTATCAGAAGATATTTTCTTTGGCCCTATAGTCTTCAAAGGGATCCGCAATATCTGTTCTCAGATTCCACAGAAATAAGGCTAACAAACAGATCCACGAAATACAGATGTAACTCTGTGAGATGAATTAACACAACACTAAGCAGTTTCTCAGAAAGATTGTTTCCAGATTTCATCTGAGGATATTGCCTTTTTCACCATAGCCCTCTATGGGCTTCCAAATATCACTTTGCCAATTCCACGAGAACTGTCTTAGCGAAAGTCTTCTTGAGGGGAAAGCTGTAACTCTGTGAGATGATTTCACAGAACACAAAGAAGTTTCTCAGAAAGCTTCTTTCTCTTTGTTATCGGAGGATATTTCCTTTGGCCCTATAGTCTTCAAAGGGATCCGAAATATCTTTTCTCAGATTCCACAGAAATAAGGTTAGCAAAGACATCCACGAAATACAGGTGTGACTCTGTGATATGAATTAACAGAACACTAAGCAGTTTCTCATAAAGCTTCTTTCCAGATTTCATCTGAGGATATTTCCATTTTCACCATAGCCCTCTATGGGCTTCCAAATATCACTTTGCCAATTCCACAAGAACTGTCTTCGCGAAAGGCTTCTTCAGGGGAAAGCTGTAACTCTGTGAGATGATTTCACAGAACACAAAGAAGTTTCTCAGAAAGCTTCTTTCTCTTTGTTATCGGAGGATATTTCCTTTGGCCCTATAGACTTCAAAGCGATCCGAAATATCTGTTCTCAGTTTCCACAGAAATAAGTCTAACAAAGAGATCCACGAAATACAGATGTAACTCGGTGAGATGAATTAACAGAACACTAAGCAGTTTCTCATAAAGCTTCTTTCCAGATTTCATCTGAGGATATTTCCTTTTTCACCATAGCCCTCTACGGGCTTCCAAATATCACTTTGCCAATTCCACAAGAACTGTCTTAGCGAAAGGCTTCTTCAGTGGAAAGCTGTATATCTGTGAGATGATTTCACAGAACACAAAGAAGTTTCTCAGAAAGCTTCTTTCTCTTTGTTATCGGAGGATATTTCCTTTGGCCCTATAGTCTTCAAAGGGATCCGAAATATCTGTTTCAGATTCCACAGAAATAAGGCTAGCAAAGAGATCCACGAAATACAGATGTAACTCTGTGAGATGAATTAACAGAACACTAAGCAGTTTCTCAGAAAGCTTCTTTCCAGATTTCATCTGAGGATATTTCCTTTTTCACCATAGCCCTCTATGGGCTTCCAAATATCACTTTGCCAATTCCACGAGAACTGTCTTAGCGAAAGGCTTCTTGAGGGGAAAGCTGTAACTCTGTGAGATGATTTCACAGAACACAAAGAAGTTTCTCAGAAAGCTTCTTTCTCTTTGTTATCGGAGGATATTTCCTTTGGCCCTATAGTCTTCAAAGGGATCCGAAATATCTGTTCTCAGATTCAACAGAAATAAGGCTAGCAAAGAGATCCAGGAAATACAGGTGTAACTCTGTGAGATGAATTAACAGAACACTAAGCAGTTTCTCAGAAAGCTTCTTTCCAGATTTCATCTGAGGATATTTCCTTTTTCAGCATAGCCCTCTATGGGCTTCCAAATATCACTTTGCCAATTCCACAAAAACTGTCTTAGCGAAAGGCTTCTTGAGTGGAAAGCTGTATCTCTGTTAAATGATTTCACAGAACAGAAAGATGTTTCTCCGAAAGGTTCTTTCTCTTTGTTATCAGAAGATATTTCCTTTGGCCCTATAGTCTTCAAAGGGATCCGAAATATCTGTTCTCAGATTCCACAGAAATAAGGCTAGCAAAGAGATCCACGAAATACAGATGTAACTGTGTGAGATGAATTAACAGAACACTAAGCAATTTCTCAGAAAGCTTCTTTCCAGATTTCATCTGAGGATATTTCCTTTTTCACCACAGCCCTCTATGGGCTTCCAAATATCACTTTGCCAATTCCACGAGAACTGTCTTATAGAAAGTTTCTTGAGGGGAAAGCTGTAAATCTGTGAGATGATTTCAAAGAACACAAAGAAGTTTCTCAGAAAGTTTCTTTCTCTTTGTTATCGGAGGATATTTCCTTTGGCCCTATAGTCTTCAAAGGGATCCGAAATATCTGTTCTCAGATTCCACAGAAGTAAGGCTAGCAAAGAGATCCAAGAAAAACAGATGTAACTCTGTGAGTGGAAGTCACACATCACAGAGCAGTTTCTCAGAAAGCTTCTTTCCAGATTTCATCTGAGGATATTTCCTTTTTCACCATAGCCCTCTCTGGGCTTCCAAATATCACTTTGCCAATTCCACAAGAACTTTCTTAGCGAAAGGCTTTTTGAAGGGAAAGCTGTAACTCTGTGAGATGATTTCACAGAACACAAAGAAGTTTCTCAGAAAGCTTCTTTCTCTTTGTTATCGGAGGATATTTCCTTTGGCCCTAGAGTGTTCAAAGGGTTCCGAAATATCCGTTCTCAGATTCCACAGAAATAAGGCTAGCAAAGAGATCCAGGAAATACAGGTGTAACTCTGTGAGATGAATTAACAGAACACTAAGCAGTTTCTCAGAAAGCTTCTTTTCAGATTTCCTCTGAAGATATTTCCTTTTTCACCATAGCCCTCTATGGGCTTCCAAATACCACTTTGCCAATTCCACAAGAACTGTCTTAGCGAAAGGCTTCTTGAGGGGAAAGCTGTAACTCTGTGAGATGATTTCACAGAACAGAAAGAAGTTTCTCAGAAAGCTTCTTTCTCTTTGTTATCAGAAGATATTTTCTTTGGCCCTATAGTCTTCAAAGGGATCCGAAATATCTGTTCTCAGATTCCACAGAAATAAGGCTAACAAACAGATCCACGAAATACAGATGTAACTCTGTGAGATGAATTAACAGAACACTAAGCAGTTTCTCAGAAAGCTTCTTTCCAGATTTCATCTGAGGATATTTCCTTTTTCACCATAGCCCTCTATGGGCTTCCAAATATCACTTTGCCAATTCCACAAGAACTGTCTTAGCGAAAGGCTTCTTGAGGGGAAAGCTGTAACTCTGTGAGATGATTTCACTGAACACAAAGAAGTTTCTCAGAAAGCTTCTTTCTCTTTCTTATCGGAGGATATTTCCTTTGGCCCTATAGTCTTCAAAGGGATCCGAAATATCTTTTCTCAGATTCCACAAAAATAAGGTTAGCAAAGAGATCCACGAAATAAAGGTGTGACTCTGAGAGATGAATTAACAGAACACTAAGCAGTTTCTCAGAAAGCTTCTTTCCAGATTTCATCTGAGGATATTTCCTTTTTCACCATAGCCCTCTATGGGCTTCCAAATATCACTTTGCCAATTCCACAAGAACTGTCTTAGCGAAAGGCTTCTTGAGGGGAAACCTGTAACTCTGTGAGATGATTTCACAGAACACAAAGAAGTTTCTCAGATAGCTTCTTTCTCTTTGTTATCGGAGGATATTTCCTTTGGCCCTATAGTCTTCAAAGGGATCCGAAATATCTTTTCTCAGATTCCACAGAAATAAGGTTAGCAAAGAGATCCACGAAATACAGGTGTAACTCTGTGAGATGAATTAACAGAAGACTAAGCAGTTTCTCAGAAAGCTTCTTTCCAGATTTCATCTGAGGATATTTCCTTTTTCACCATAGCCCTCTATGGGCTTCCAAATATCACTTTGCCAATTCCACAAGAACTGTCTTAGCGAAAGGCTTCTTCAGGGGAAAGCTGTAACTGTGTGAGATGATTTCACAGAACACAAAGAAGTTTCTCAGAAAGCTTCTTTCTCTTTGTTATCGGAGGATATTTCCTTTGGCCCTATAGTATTCAAAGGGTTCCGAAATATCTGTTCTCAGATTCCACAGAAATAAGGCTAGCAAAGAGATCCACGAAATACAGATGTAACTCTGTGAGATGAATTAACAAAACACTAAGCAGTTTCTCAGAAAGCTTCTTTCCAGATTTCATCTGAGGATATTTCCTTTTTCACCATAGCCCTCTATGGGCTTCCAAATATCACTTTGCCAATTCCACAAGAACTGTCTTAGCGGAAGGCTTCTTGAGGGGAAAGCTGTAACTCTGTGAGATGATTTCACAGAACACAAAGAAGTTTCTCAGAAAGCTTCTTTCTCTTTGTTATCGGAGGATATTTCCTTTGGCCCTATAGTCTTCAAAGGGATCCGAAATATCTGTTCTCAGATTCCACAGAAATAAGGCTATCAAAGAGATCCAGGAAATACAGGTGTAACTCTGTGAGATGAATTAACAGAACACTAAGCAGTTTCTCAGAAAGCTTCTTTTCAGATTTCATCTGAAGATATTTCCTTTTTCACCATAGCCCTCTATGGGCTTCCAAATATCACTTTGCCAATTCCACAGGAAATGTCTTAGCGAAAGGATTCTTGAGGGAAAAGCTGTAACTCTGTGAGATTATTTCACAGAACAGAAAGAAGTTTCTCAGAAAGCTTCTTTCTCTTTGTTATCAGAAGATATTTTCTTTGGCCCTATAGTCTTCAAAGGGATCCGCAATATCTGTTCTCAGATTCCACAGAAATAAGGCTAACAAACAGATCCACGAAATACAGATGTAACTCTGTGAGATGAATTAACACAACACTAAGCAGTTTCTCAGAAAGATTGTTTCCAGATTTCATCTGAGGATATTGCCTTTTTCACCATAGCCCTCTATGGGCTTCCAAATATCACTTTGCCAATTCCACGAGAACTGTCTTAGCGAAAGTCTTCTTGAGGGGAAAGCTGTAACTCTGTGAGATGATTTCACAGAACACAAAGAAGTTTCTCAGAAAGCTTCTTTCTCTTTGTTATCGGAGGATATTTCCTTTGGCCCTATAGTCTTCAAAGGGATCCGAAATATCTTTTCTCAGATTCCACAGAAATAAGGTTAGCAAAGACATCCACGAAATACAGGTGTGACTCTGTGATATGAATTAACAGAACACTAAGCAGTTTCTCAGAAAGCTTCTTTCCAGATTTCATCTGAGGATATTTCCATTTTCACCATAGCCCTCTATGGGCTTCCAAATATCACTTTGCCAATTCCACAAGAACTGTCTTCGCGAAAGGCTTCTTCAGGGGAAAGCTGTAACTCTGTGAGATGATTTCACAGAACACAAAGATGTTTCTCAGAAAGCTTCTTTCTCTTTGTTATCGGAGGATATTTCCTTTGGCCCTATAGTCTTCAAAGCGATCCGAAATATCTGTTCTTAGTTTCCACAGAAATAAGTCTAACAAAGAGATCCACGAAATACAGATGTAACTCGGTGAGATGAATTAACAGAACACTAAGCAGTTTCTCATAAAGCTTCTTTCCAGATTTCATCTGAGGATATTTCCTTTTTCACCATAGCCCTCTACGGGCTTCCAAATATCACTTTGCCAATTCCACAAGAACTGTCTTAGCGAAAGGCTTCTTCAGTGGAAAGCTGTAAATCTGTGAGATAATTTCACAGAACACAAAGAAGTTTCTCAGAAAGCTTCTTCCTCTTTGTTATCGGAGGATATTTCCTTTGGCCCTATAGTCTTCAAAGGGATCCGAAATATCTGTTTCAGATTCCACAGAAATAAGGCTAGCAAAGAGATCCACGAAATACAGATGTAACTCTGTGAGATGAATTAACAGAACACTAAGCAGTTTCTCAGAAAGCTTCTTTCCAGATTTCATCTGAGGATATTTCCTTTTTCACCATAGCCCTCTATGGGCTTCCAAATATCACTTTGCCAATTCCACGAGAACTGTCTTAGCGAAAGGCTTCTTGAGGGGAAAGCTGTAACTCTGTGAGATGATTTCACAGAACACAAAGAAGTTTCTCAGAAAGCTTCTTTCTCTTTGTTATCGGAGGATATTTCCTTTGGCCCTATAGTCTTCAAAGGGATCCGAAATATCTGTTCTCAGATTCAACAGAAATAAGGCTAGCAAAGAGATCCAGGAAATACAGGTGTAACTCTGTGAGATGAATTAACAGAACACTAAGCAGTTTCTCAGAAAGCTTCTTTCCAGATTTCATCTGAGGATATTTCCTTTTTCACCATAGCCCTCTATGGGCATCCAAATATCACTTTGCCAATTCCACGAGAACTGTCTTAGCGAAAGGCTTCTTGAGGGGAAAGCTGTAACTCTGTGAGATGATTTCACAGAACAGAAAGAAGTTTCTCAGAAAGCTTCTTTCTCTTTGTTATCAGAAGATATTTTCTTTGGCCCTATAGTCTTCAAATGGATCCGAAATATCTGTTCTCAGATTCCACAGAAATAAGGCTAACAAACAGATCCACGAAATACAGATGTAACTCTGTGAGATGAATTAACAGAAAACTAAGCAGTTTCTCAGAAAGCTTCTTTCCAGATTTCATCTGAGGATATTTCCTTTTTCACCATAGCCCTCTATGGGCTTCCAAATATCACTTTGCCAATTCCACGAGAACTGTCTTATAGAAAGGTTCTTGAGGGGAAAGCTGTAAATCTGTGAGATGATTTCAAAGAACACAAAGAAGTTTCTCAGAAAGCTTCTTTCTCTTTGTTATCGGAGGATATTTCCTTTGGCCCTATAGTCTTCAAAGGGATCCGAAATATCTTTTCTCAGATTCCACAGAAATAAGGTTAGGAAAGAGATCCACGAAATACAGGTGTGACTCTGTGAGATGAATTAACAGAACACTAAGTAGTTTCTCAGAAAACTTCTTTCCAGATTTCATCTGAGGATATTTCCTTTTTCACCATAGCCCACTATGGGCTTCCAAATATCACTTTGCCAATTCCACAAGAACTGTCTTAGCGAAAGGCTTCTTGAGGGGAAAGCTGTAACTCTGTGAGATGATTTCACAGAACACAAAGAAGTTTCTCAGAAAGCTTCTTTCTCTTTGTTATCGGAGGATATTTCCTTTGGCCCTATAGTCTTCAAAGGGATCCGAAATATCTGTTCTCAGATTCCACAGAAATAAGGCTAGCAAAGAGATCCAGGAAATACAGATGTAACTCTGTGAGATGAATTAACAGAACACTAAGCAGTTTCTCAGAAAGCTTCTTTCCAGATTTCATCTGTGGATATTTCCTTTTTCACCATAGCCCTCTATGGGCTTACAAATATCACTTTGCCAATTCCACAAGAACTGTCTTAGCGAAAGGCTTCTTGAGGGGAAAGCTGTAACTCTGTGAGATGATTTCACAGAACACAAAGAAGTTTCTCAGAAAGCTTCTTTCTCTTTGTTATCGGAGGATATTTCCTTTGGCCCTATAGTCTTCAAAGGGATCCGAAATATCTGTTCTCAGATTCCACAGAAATAAGGCTATCAAAGAGATCCAGGAAATACAGGTGTAACTCTGTGAGATGAATTAACAGAACACTAAGCAGTTTCTCAGAAAGCTTCTTTTCAGATTTCATCTGAAGATATTTCCTTTTTCACCATAGCCCTCTATGGGCTTCCAAATATCACTTTGCCAATTCCACAAGAACTGTCTTAGCGAAAGGATTCTTGAGGGAAAAGCTGAAACTCTGTGAGATTATTTCACAGAACAGAAAGAAGTTTCTCAGAAAGCTTCTTTCTCTTTGTTATCAGAAGATATTTTCTTTGGCCCTATAGTCTTCAAAGGGATCCGTAATATCTGTTCTCAGATTCCACAGAAATAAGGCTAACAAACAGATCCACGAAATACAGATGTAACTCTGTGAGATGAATTAACACAACACTAAGCAGTTTCTCAGAAAGATTGTTTCCAGATTTCATCTGAGGATATTGCCTTTTTCACCATAGCCCTCTATGGGCTTCCAAATATCACTTTGCCAATTCCACGAGAACTGTCTTAGCGAAAGTCTTCTTGAGGGGAAAGCTGTAACTCTGTGAGATGATTTCACAGAACACAAAGAAGTTTCTCAGAAAGCTTCTTTCTCTTTGTTATCGGAGGATATTTCCTTTGGCCCTATAGTCTTCAAAGGGATCCGAAATATCTTTTCTCAGATTCCACAGAAATAAGGTTAGCAAAGACATCCACGAAATACAGGTGTGATTCTGTGATATGAATTAACAGAACACTAAGCAGTTTCTCAGAAAGCTTCTTTCCAGATTTCATCTGAGGATATTTCCATTTTCACCATAGCCCTCTATGGGCTTCCAAATATCACTTTGCCAATTCCACAAGAACTGTCTTCGCGAAAGGCTTCTTCAGGGGAAAGCTGTAACTCTGTGAGATGATTTCACAGAACACAAAGAAGTTTCTCAGAAAGCTTCTTTCTCTTTGTTATCGGAGGATATTTCCTTTGGCCCTATAGTCTTCAAAGCGATCCGAAATATCTGTTCTCAGTTTCCACAGAAATAAGTCTAACAAAGAGATCCACGAAATACAGATGTAACTCGGTGAGATGAATTAACAGAACACTAAGCAGTTTCTCATAAAGCTTCTTTCCAGATTTCATCTGAGGATATTTCCTTTTTCACCATAGCCCTCTACGGGCTTCCAAATATCACTTTGCCAATTCCACAAGAACTGTCTTAGCGAAAGGCTTCTTCAGTGGAAAGCTGTAAATCTGTGAGATGATTTCACAGAACACAAAGAAGTTTCTCAGAAAGCTTCTTTCTCTTTGTTATCGGAGGATATTTCCTTTGGCCCTATAGTCTTCAAAGGGATCCGAAATATCTGTTTCAGATTCCACAGAAATAAGGCTAGCAAAGAGATCCACGAAATACAGATGTAACTCTGTGAGATGAATTAACAGAACACTAAGCAGTTTCTCAGAAAGCTTCTTTCCAGATTTCATCTGAGGATATTTCCTTTTTCACCATAGCCCTCTATGGGCTTCCAAATATCACTTTGCCAATTCCACGAGAACTGTCTTAGCGAAAGGCTTCTTGAGGGGAAAGCTGTAACTCTGTGAGATGATTTCACAGAACACAAAGAAGTTTCTCAGAAAGCTTCTTTCTCTTTGTTATCGGAGGATATTTCCTTTGGCCCTATAGTCTTCAAAGGGATCCGAAATATCTGTTCTCAGATTCAACAGAAATAAGGCTAGCAAAGAGATCCAGGAAATACAGGTGTAACTCTGTGAGATGAATTAACAGAACACTAAGCAGTTTCTCAGAAAGCTTCTTTCCAGATTTCATCTGAGGATATTTCCTTTTTCACCATAGCCCTCTATGGGCTTCCAAATATCACTTTGCCAATTCCACAAAAACTGTCTTAGCGAAAGGCTTCTTGAGGGGAAAGCTGTATCTCTGTGAGATGATTTCACAGAACAGAAAGAAGTTTCTCAGAAAGGTTCTTTCTCTTTGTTATCAGAAGATATTTCCTTTGGCCCTATAGTCTTCAAAGGGATCCGAAATATCTGTTCTCAGATTCCACAGAAATAAGGCTAGCAAAGAGATCCACGAAATACAGATGTAACTGTGTGAGATGAATTAACAGAACACTAAGCAATTTCTCAGAAAGCTTCTTTCCAGATTTCATCTGAGCATATTTCCTTTTTCACCATAGCCCTCTATGGGCTTCCAAATATCACTTTGCCAATTCCACGAGAACTGTCTTAGCGAAAGGCTTCTTGAGGGGAAAGCTGTAACTCTGTGAAATGATTTCACAGAACAGAAAGAAGTTTCTCAGAAAGCTTCTTTCTCTTTGTTATCAGAAGATATTTTCTTTGGCCCTATAGTCTTCAAATGGATCCGAAATATCTGTTCTCAGATTCCACAGAAATAAGGCTAACAAACAGATCCACGAAATACAGATGTAACTCTGTGAGATGAATTAACAGAAAACTAAGCAGTTTCTCAGAAAGCTTCTTTCCAGATTTCATCTGAGGATATTTCCTTTTTCACCATAGCCCTCTATGGGCTTCCAAATATCACTTTGCCAATTCCACGAGAACTGTCTTATAGAAAGGTTCTTGAGGGGAAAGCTGTAAATCTGTGAGATGATTTCAAAGAACACAAAGAGGTTTCTCAGAAAGCTTCTTTCTCTTTGTTATCGGAGGATATTTCCTTTGGCCCTATAGTCTTCAAAGGGATCCGAAATATCTTTTCTCAGATTCCACAGAAATAAGGTTAGCAAAGAGATCCACGAAATACAGGTGTGACTCTGTGAGATGAATTAACAGAACACTAAGTAGTTTCTCAGAAAACTTCTTTCCAGATTTCATCTGAGGATATTTCCTTTTTCACCATAGCCCACTATGGGCTTCCAAATATCACTTTGCCAATTCCACAAGAACTGTCTTAGCGAAAGGCTTCTTGAGGGGAAAGCTGTAACTCTGTGAGATGATTTCACAGAACACAAAGAAGTTTCTCAGAAAGCTTCTTTCTCTTTGTTATCGGAGGATATTTCCTTTGGCCCAGAGTCTTCAAAGGGATCCGAAATATCTGTTCTCAGATTCCACAGAAATAAGGCGAGCAAAGAGATCCAGGAAATACAGATGTAACTCTGTGAGATGAATTAACAGAACACTAAGCAGTTTCTCAGAAAGCTTCTTTCCAGATTTCATCTGAGGATATTTCCTTTTTCACCATAGCCCTCTATGGGCTTCCAAATATCACTTTGCCAATTCCACAAGAACTGTCTTAGCGAAAGGCTTCTTGAGGGGAAAGCTGTAACTCTGTGAGATGATTTCACAGAACACAAAGAAGTTTCTCAGATAGCTTCTTTCTCTTTGTTATCGGAGGATATTTCCTTTGGCCCTATAGTCTTCAAAGGGATCCGAAATATCTTTTCTCAGATTCCACAGAAATAAGGTTAGCAAAGAGATCCACGAAATACAGATGTAACTCTGTGAGATGAATTAACAGAAGACTAAGCAGTTTCTCAGAAAGCTTCTTTCCAGATTTCATCTGAGGATATTTCCTTTTTCACCATAGCCCTCTATGGGCTTCCAAATATCACTTTGCCAATTCCACAAGAACTGTCTTAGCGAAAGGCTTCTTCAGGGGAAATCTGTAACTGTGTGAGATGATTTCACAGAACACAAAGAAGTTTCTCAGAAAGCTTCTTTCTCTTTGTTATCGGAGGATATTTCCTTTGGCCCTATAGTGTTCAAAGGGGTCCGAAATATCTGTTCTCAGTTTCCACAGAAATAAGTCTAACAAAGAGATCCACGAAATATAGATGTAACTCGGTGAGATGAATTAACAGAACACTAAGCAGTTTCTCAGAAAGCTTCTTTCCAGATTTCATCTGAGGATATTTCCTTTTTCACCATAGCCCCTTTTGGGCTTCGAAATATCACTTTGCCAATTCCACAAGAACTGTCTTTGCGAAAGGCTTCTTGAGGGGAGAGCTGTAAATCTGTGAGATGATTTCACAGAACACAAAGAAGTTTCTCAGAAAGTTTCTTTCTCTTTGTTATCGGAGGATATTTCCTTTGGCCCTATAGTCTTCAAAGGGATCCGAAATATCTGTTCTCAGATTCCACAGAAGTAAGGCTAGCAAAGAGATCCAAGAAAAACAGATGTAACTCTGTGAGTGGAAGTCACACATCACAGAGCAGTTTCTCAGAAAGCTTCTTTCCAGATTTCATCTGAGGATATTTCCTTTTTCACCATAGCCCTCTATGGGCTTCCAAATATCACTTTGCCAATTCCACAAGAACTTTCTTAGCGAAAGGCTTTTTGAGGGGAAAGCTGTAACTCTGTGAGATGATTTCACAGAACACAAAGAAGTTTCTCAGAAAGCTTCTTTCTCTTTGTTATCGGAGGATATTTCCTTTGGCCCTATAGTATTCAAAGGGTTCCGAAATATCTGTTCTCAGATTCCACAGAAATAAGGCTAGCAAAGAGATCCACGAAATACAGATGTAACTCTGTGAGATGAATTAACAAAACACTAAGCAGTTTCTCAGAAAGCTTCTTTCCAGATTTCATCTGAGGATATTTCCTTTTTCACCATAGCCCTCTATGGGCTTCCAAATATCACTTTGCCAATTCCACAAGAACTGTCTTAGCGAAAGGCTTCTTGAGGGGAAAGCTGTAACTCTGTGAGATGATTTCACAGAACACAAAGAAGTTTCTCAGAAAGCTTCTTTCTCTTTGTTATCGGAGGATATTTCCTTTGGCCCTATAGTCTTCAAAGGGATCCGAAATATCTGTTCTCAGATTCCACAGAAATATGGCTATCAAAGAGATCCAGGAAATACAGGTGTAACTCTGTGAGATGAATTAACAGAACACTAAGCAGTTTCTCAGAAAGCTTCTTTTCAGATTTCATCTGAAGATATTTCCTTTTTCACCATAGCCCTCTATGGGCTTCCAAATATCACTTTGCCAATTCCACAAGAACTGTCTTAGCGAAAGGATTCTTGAGGGAAAAGCTGTAACTCTGTGAGATTATTTCACAGAACAGAAAGAAGTTTCTCAGAAAGCTTCTTTCTCTTTGTTATCAGAAGATATTTTCTTTGGCCCTATAGTCTTCAAAGGGATCCGTAATATCTGTTCTCAGATTCCACAGAAATAAGGCTAACAAACAGATCCACGAAATACAGATGTAACTCTGTGAGATGAATTAACACAACACTAAGCAGTTTCTCAGAAAGATTGTTTCCAGATTTCATCTGAGGATATTTCCTTTTTCACCATAGCCCTCTATGGGCTTCCAAATATCACTTTGCCAATTCCACAAGAACTGTCTTAGCGAAAGTCTTCTTGAGGGGAAAGCTGTAACTCTGTGAGATGATTTCACAGAACACAAAGAAGTTTCTCAGAAAGCTTCTTTCTCTTTGTTATCGGAGGATATTTCCTTTGGCCCTATAGTCTTCAAAGGGATCCGAAATATCTTTTCTCAGATTCCACAGAAATAAGGTTAGCAAAGACATCCACGAAATACAGGTGTGACTCTGTGATATGAATTAACAGAACACTAAGCAGTTTCTCATAAAGCTTCTTTCCAGATTTCATCTGAGGATATTTCCATTTTCACCATAGCCCTCTATGGGCTTCCAAATATCACTTTGCCAATTCCACAAGAACTGTCTTCGCGAAAGGCTTCTTCAGGGGAAAGCTGTAACTCTGTGAGATGATTTCACAGAACACAAAGAAGTTTCTCAGAAAGCTTCTTTCTCTTTGTTATCGGAGGATATTTCCTTTGGCCCTATAGTCTTCAAAGCGATCCGAAATATCTGTTCTCAGTCTCCACAGAAATAAGTCTAACAAAGAGATCCACGAAATACAGATGTAACTCGGTGAGATGAATTAACAGAACACTAAGCAGTTTCTCATAAAGCTTCTTTCCAGATTTCATCTGAGGATATTTCCTTTTTCACCATAGCCCTCTACGGGCTTCCAAATATCACTTTGCCAATTCCACAAGAACTGTCTTAGCGAAAGGCTTCTTCAGTGGAAAGCTGTAAATCTGTGAGATGATTTCACAGAACACAAAGAAGTTTCTCAGAAAGCTTCTTTCTCTTTGTTATCGGAGGATATTTCCTTTGGCCCTATAGTCTTCAAAGGGATCCGAAATATCTGTTTCAGATTCCACAGAAATAAGGCTAGCAAAGAGATCCACGAAATACAGATGTAACTCTGTGAGATGAATTAACAGAACACTAAGCAGTTTCTCAGAAAGCTTCTTCCCAGATTTCATCTGAGGATATTTCCTTTTTCACCATAGCCCTCTATGGGCTTCCAAATATCACTTTGCCAATTCCACGAGAACTGTCTTAGCGAAAGGCTTCTTGAGGGGAAAGCTGTAACTCTGTGAGATGATTTCACAGAACACAAAGAAGTTTCTCAGAAAGCTTCTTTCTCTTTGTTATCGGAGGATATTTCCTTTGGCCCTATAGTCTTCAAAGGGATCCGAAATATCTGTTCTCAGATTCAACAGAAATAAGGCTAGCAAAGAGATCCAGGAAATACAGGTGTAACTCTGTGAGATGAATTAACAGAACACTAAGCAGTTTCTCAGAAAGCTTCTTTCCAGATTTCATCTGAGGATATTTCCTTTTTCAGCATAGCCCTCTATGGGCTTCCAAATATCACTTTGCCAATTCCACAAGAAGTGTCTTAGCGAAAGGCTTCTTGAGGGGAAAGCTGTATCTCTGTGAGATGATTTCACAGAACAGAAAGAAGTTTCTCAGAAAGGTTCTTTCTCTTTGTTATCAGAAGATATTTCCTTTGGCCCTATAGTCTTCAAAGGGATCCGAAATATCTGTTCTCAGATTCCACAGAAATAAGGCTAGCAAAGAGATCCACGAAATACAGATGTAACTGTGTGAGATGAATTAACAGAACACTAAGCAATTTCTCAGAAAGCTTCTTTCCAGATTTCATCTGAGGATATTTCCTTTTTCACCATAGCCCTCTATGGGCTTCCAAATATCACTTTGCCAATTCCACGAGAACTGTCTTAGCGAAAGGCTTCTTGAGGGGAAAGCTGTAACTCTGTGAGATGATTTCACAGAACAGAAAGAAGTTTCTCAGAAAGCTTCTTTCTCTTTGTTATCAGAAGATATTTTCTTTGGCCCTATAGTCTTCAAATGGATCCGAAATATCTGTTCTCAGATTCCACAGAAATAAGGCTAACAAACAGATCCACGAAATACAGACGTAACTCTGTGAGATGAATTAACAGAAAACTAAGCAGTTTCTCAGAAAGCTTCTTTCCAGATTTCATCTGAGGATATTTCCTTTTTCACCATAGCCCTCTATGGGCTTCCAAATATCACTTTGCCAATTCCACGAGAACTGTCTTATAGAAAGGTTCTTGAGGGGAAAGCTGTAAATCTGTGAGATGATTTCAAAGAACACAAAGAGGTTTCTCAGAAAGCTTCTTTCTCTTTGTTATCGGAGGATATTTGCTTTGGCCCTATAGTCTTCAAAGGGATCCGAAATATCTTTTCTCAGATTCCACAGAAATAAGGTTAGCAAACAGATCCACGAAATACAGGTGTGACTCTGTGAGATGAATTAACAGAACACTAAGTAGTTTCTCAGAAAACTTCTTTCCAGATTTCATCTGAGGATATTTCCTTTTTCACCATAGCCCACTATGGGCTTCCAAATATCACTTTGCCAATTCCACAAGAACTGTCTTAGCGAAAGGCTTCTTGAGGGGAAAGCTGTAACTCTGTGAGATGATTTCACAGAACACAAAGAAGTTTCTCAGAAAGCTTCTTTCTCTTTGTTATCGGAGGATATTTCCTTTGGCCCTATAGTCTTCAAAGGGATCCGAAATATCTGTTCTCAGATTCCACAGAAATAAGGCTAGCAAAGAGATCCAGGAAATACAGATGTAACTCTGTGAGATGAATTAACAGAACACTAAGCAGTTTCTCAGAAAGCTTCTTTCCAGATTTCATCTGAGGATATTTCCTTTTTCACCATAGCCCTCTATGGGCTTCCAAATATCACTTTGCCAATTCCACAAGAACTGTCTTAGCGAAAGGCTTCTTGAGGGGAAAGCTGTAACTCTGTGAGATGATTTCACAGAACACAAAGAAGTTTCTCAGATAGCTTCTTTCTCTTTGTTATCGGAGGATATTTCCTTTGGCCCTATAGTCTTCAAAGGGATCCGAAATATCTTTTCTCAGATTCCACAGAAATAAGGTTAGCAAAGAGATCCACGAAATACAGGTGTAACTCTGTGAGATGAATTAACAGAAGACTAAGCAGTTTCTCAGAAAGCTTCTTTCCAGATTTCATCTGAGGATATTTCCTTTTTCACCATAGCCCTCTATGGGCTTCCAAATATCACTTTGCCAATTCCACAAGAACTGTCTTAGCGAAAGGCTTCTTCAGGGGAAAGCTGTAACTGTGTGAGATGATTTCACAGAACACAAAGAAGTTTCTCAGAAAGCTTCTTTCTCTTTGTTATCGGAGGATATTTCCTTTGGCCCTATAGTGTTCAAAGGGGTCCGAAATATCTGTTCTCAGTTTCCACAGAAATAAGTCTAACAAAGAGATCCACGAAATATAGATGTAACTCGGTGAGATGAATTAACAGAACACTAAGCAGTTTCTCAGAAAGCTTCTTTCCAGATTTCATCTGAGGATATTTCCTTTTTCACCATAGCCCACTATGGGCTTCCAAATATCACTTTGCCAATTCCACAAGAACTGTCTTAGCGAAAGGCTTCTTGAGGGGAGAGCTGTAAATCTGTGAGATGATTTCACAGAACACAAAGAAGTTTCTCAGAAAGTTTCTTTCTCTTTGTTATCGGAGGATATTTCCTTTGGCCCTATAGTCTTCAAAGGGATCCGAAATATCTGTTCTCAGATTCCACAGAAGTAAGGCTAGCAAAGAGATCCAAGAAAAACAGATGTAACTCTGTGAGTGGAAGTCACACATCACAGAGCAGTTTCTCAGAAAGCTTCTTTCCAGATTTCATCTGAGGATATTTCCTTTTTCACCATAGCCCTCTATGGGCTTCCAAATATCACTTTGCCAATTCCACAAGAACTTTCTTAGCGAAAGGCTTTTTGAAGGGAAAGCTGTAACTCTGTGAGATGATTTCACAGAACACAAAGAAGTTTCTCAGAAAGCTTCTTTCTCTTTGTTATCGGAGGATATTTCCTTTGGCCCTATAGTGTTCAAAGGGTTCCGAAATATCCGTTCTCAGATTCCACAGAAATAAGGCTAGCAAAGAGATCCAGGAAATACAGGTGTAACTCTGTGAGATGAATTAACAGAACACTAAGCAGTTTCTCAGAAAGCTTCTTTTCAGATTTCCTCTGAAGATATTTCCTTTTTCACCATAGCCCTCTATGGGCTTCCAAATACCACTTTGCCAATTCCACAAGAACTGTCTTAGCGAAAGGCTTCTTGAGGGGAAAGCTGTAACTCTGTGAGATGATTTCACAGAACAGAAAGAAGTTTCTCAGAAAGCTTCTTTCTCTTTGTTATCAGAAGATATTTTCTTTGGCCCTATAGTCTTCAAATGGATCCGAAATATCTGTTCTCAGATTCCACAGAAATAAGGCTAACAAACAGATCCACGAAATACAGATGTAACTCTGTGAGATGAATTAACAGAACACTAAGCAGTTTCTCAGAAAGCTTCTTTCCAGATTTCATCTGAGGATATTTCCTTTTTCACCATAGCCCTCTATGGGCTTCCAAATATCACTTTGCCAATTCCACAAGAAGTGTCTTAGCGAAAGGCTTCTTTAGGGGAAAGCTGTAACTCTGTGAGATGATTTCACTGGACACAAAGAAGTTTCTCAGAAAGCTTCTTTCTCTTTCTTATCGGAGGATATTTCCTTTGGCCCTATAGTCTTCAAAGGGATCCGAAATATCTTTTCTCAGATTCCACAGAAATAAGGTTAGCAAAGAGATCCACGAAATACAGGTGTGACTCTGTGAGATGAATTAACAGAACACTAAGCAGTTTCTCAGAAAGCTTCTTTCCAGATTTCATCTGAGGATATTTCCTTTTTCACCATAGCCCTCTATGGGCTTCCAAATATCACTTTGCCAATTCCACAAGAACTGTCTTAGCGAAAGGCTTCTTGAGGGGAAAGCTGTAACTCTGTGAGATGATTTCACAGAACACAAAGAAGTTTCTCAGATAGCTTCTTTCTCTTTGTTATCGGAGGATATTTCCTTTGGCCCTATAGTCTTCAAAGGGATCCGAAATATCTTTTCTCAGATTCCACAGAAATAAGGTTAGCAAAGAGATCCACGAAATACAGGTGTAACTCTGTGAGATGAATTAACAGAAGACTAAGCAGTTTCTCAGAAAGCTTCTTTCCAGATTTCATCTGAGGATATTTCCTTTTTCACCATAGCCCTCTATGGGCTTCCAAATATCACTTTGCCAATTCCACAAGAACTGTCTTAGCGAAAGGCTTCTTCAGGGGAAAGCTGTAACTGTGTGAGATGATTTCACAGAACACAAAGAAGTTTCTCAGAAAGCTTCTTTCTCTTTGTTATCGGAGGATATTTCCTTTGGCCCTATAGTGTTCAAAGGGGTCCGAAATATCTGTTCTCAGTTTCCACAGAAATAAGTCTAACAAAGAGATACACGAAATATAGATGTAACTCGGTGAGATGAATTAACAGAACACTAAGCAGTTTCTCAGAAAGCTTCTTTCCAGATTTCATCTGAGGATATTTCCTTTTTCACCATAGCCCCCTATGGGCTTCCAAATATCACTTTGCCAATTCCACAAGAACTGTCTTAGCGAAAGGCTTCTTGAGGGGAGAGCTGTAAATCTGTGAGATGATTTCACAGAACACAAAGAAGTTTCTCAGAAAGTTTCTTTCTCTTTGTTATCGGAGGATATTTCCTTTGGCCCTATAGTCTTCAAAGGGATCCGAAATATCTGTTCTCAGATTCCACAGAAGTAAGGCTAGCAAAGAGATCCAAGAAAAACAGATGTAACTCTGTGAGTGGAAGTCACACATCACAGAGCAGTTTCTCAGAAAGCTTCTTTCCAGATTTCATCTGAGGATATTTCCTTTTTCACCATAGCCCTCTATGGGCTTCCAAATATCACTTTGCCAATTCCACAAGAACTTTCTTAGCGAAAGGCTTTTTGAAGGGAAAGCTGTAACTCTGTGAGATGATTAAACAGAACACAAAGAAGTTTCTCAGAAAGCTTCTTTCTCTTTGTTATCGGAGGATATTTCCTTTGGCCCTATAGTGTTCAAAGGGTTCCGAAATATCTGTTCTCAGATTCCACAGAAATAAGGCTAGCAAAGAGATCCAGGAAATACAGGTGTAACTCTGTGAGATGAATTAACAGAACACTAAGCAGTTTCTCAGAAAGCTTCTTTTCAGAATTCCTCTGAAGATATTTCCTTTTTCACCATAGCCCTCTATGGGCTTCCAAATACCACTTTGGCAATTCCACAAGAACTGTCTTAGCGAAAGGCTTCTTGAGGGGAAAGCTGTAACTCTGTGAGATGATTTCACAGAACAGAAAGAAGTTTCTCAGAAAGCTTCTTTCTCTTTGTTATCAGAAGATATTTTCTTTGGCCCTATAGTCTTCAAAGGGATCCGAAATATCTGTTCTCAAATTCCACAGAAATAAGGCTAACAAACAGATCCACGAAATACAGATGTAACTCTGTGAGATGAATTAACAGAACACTAAGCAGTTTCTCAGAAAGCTTCTTTCCAGATTTCATCAGAGGATATTTCCTTTTTCACCATAGCCCTCTATGGGCTTCCAAATATCACTTTGCCAATTCCACCAGAAGTGTCTTAGCGAAAGGCTTCTTGAGGGGAAAGCTGTAACTCTGTGAGATGATTTCACTGAACACAAAGAAGTTTCTCAGAAAGCTTCTTTCTCTTTGTTATCGGAGGATATTTCCTTTGGCCCTATAGTCTTCAAAGGGATCCGAAATATCTTTTCTCAGATTCCACAGAAATAAGGTTAGCAAAGAGATCCACGAAATACAGGTGTGACTCTGTGAGATGAATTAACAGAACACTAAGCAGTTTCTCAGAAAGCTTCTTTCCAGATTTCATCTGAGGATATTTCCTTTTTCACCATAGCCCTCTATGGGCTTCCAAATATCACTTTGCCAATTCCACAAGAACTGTCTTAGCGAAAGGCTTCTTGAGGGGAAAGCTGTAACTCTGTGAGATTATTTCACAGAACACAAAGAAGTTTCTCAGAAAGCTTCTTTCTCTTTGTTATCGGAGGATATTTCCTTTGGCCCTATAGTCTTCAAAGGGATCCGATATATCTGTTCTCAGTTTCCACAGAAATAAGTCTAACAAAGAGATCCACGAAATACAGGTGTGACTCTGTGAGATGAATTAACAGAACACTAAGTAGTTTCTCAGAAAACTTCTTTCCAGATTTCATCTGAGGATATTTCCTTTTTCACCATAGCCCTCTATGGGCTTCCAAATATCACTTTGCCAATTCCACAAGAACTGTCTTAGCGAAAGGCTTCTTGAGGGGAAAGCTGTAACTCTGTGAGATGATTTCACAGAACACAAAGAAGTTTCTCAGAAAGCTTCTTTCTCTTTGTTATCGGAGGATATTTCCTTTGGCCCTATAGTCTTCAAAGGGATCCGAAATATCTGTTCTCAGATTCCACAGAAATAAGGCGAGCAAAGAGATCCAGGAAATACAGATGTAACTCTGTGAGATGAATTAACAGAACACTAAGCAGTTTCTCAGAAAGCTTCTTTCCAGATTTCATCTGAGGATATTTCCTTTTTCACCATAGCCCTCTATGGGCTTCCAAATATCACTTTGCCAATTCCACAAGAACTGTCTTAGCGAAAGGCTTCTTGAGGGGAAAGCTGTAACTCTGTGAGATGATTTCACAGAACACAAAGAAGTTTCTCAGATAGCTTCTTTCTCTTTGTTATCGGAGGATATTTCCTTTGGCCCTATAGTCTTCAAAGGGATCCGAAATATCTTTTCTCAGATTCCACAGAAATAAGGTTAGCAAAGAGATCCACGAAATACAGATGTAACTCTGTGAGATGAATTAACAGAAGACTAAGCAGTTTCTCAGACAGCTTCTTTCCAGATTTCATCTGAGGATATTTCCTTTTTCACCATAGCCCTCTATGGGCTTCCAAATATCACTTTGCCAATTCCACAAGAACTGTCTTAGCGAAAGGCTTCTTCAGGGGAAATCTGTAACTGTGTGAGATGATTTCACAGAACACAAAGAAGTTTCTCAGAAAGCTTCTTTCTCTTTGTTATCGGAGGATATTTCCTTTGGCCCTATAGTGTTCAAAGGGGTCCGAAATATCTGTTCTCAGTTTCCACAGAAATAAGTCTAACAAAGAGATCCACGAAATATAGATGTAACTCGGTGAGATGAATTAACAGAACACTAAGCAGTTTCTCAGAAAGCTTCTTTCCAGATTTCATCTGAGGATATTTCCTTTTTCACCATAGCCCCTTTTGGGCTTCCAAATATCACTTTGCCAATTCCACAAGAACTGTCTTAGCGAAAGGCTTCTTGAGGGGAGAGCTGTAAATCTGTGAGATGATTTCACAGAACACAAAGAAGTTTCTCAGAAAGTTTCTTTCTCTTTGTTATCGGAGGATATTTCCTTTGGCCCTATAGTCTTCAAAGGGATCCGAAATATCTGTTCTCAGATTCCACAGAAGTAAGGCTAGCAAAGAGATCCAAGAAAAACAGATGTAACTCTGTGAGTGGAAGTCACACATCACAGAGCAGTTTCTCAGAAAGCTTCTTTCCAGATTTCATCTGAGGATATTTCCTTTTTCACCATAGCCCTCTATGGGCTTCCAAATATCACTTTGCCAATTCCACAAGAACTTTCTTAGCGAAAGGCTTTTTGAAGGGAAAGCTGTAACTCTGTGAGATGATTTCACAGAACACAAAGAAGTTTCTCAGAAAGCTTCTTTCTCTTTGTTATCGGAGGATATTTCCTTTGGCCCTATAGTATTCAAAGGGTTCCGAAATATCTGTTCTCAGATTCCACAGAAATAAGGCTAGCAAAGAGATCCACGAAATACAGATGTAACTCTGTGAGATGAATTAACAAAACACTAAGCAGTTTCTCAGAAAGCTTCTTTCCAGATTTCATCTGAGGATATTTCCTTTTTCACCATAGCCCTCTATGGGCTTCCAAATATCACTTTGCCAATTCCACAAGAACTGTCTTAGCGAAAGGCTTCTTGAGGGGAAAGCTGTAACTCTGTGAGATGATTTCACAGAACACAAAGAAGTTTCTCAGAAAGCTTCTTTCTCTTTGTTATCGGAGGATATTTCCTTTGGCCCTATAGTCTTCAAAGGGATCCGAAATATCTGTTCTCAGATTCCACAGAAATATGGCTATCAAAGAGATCCAGGAAATACAGGTGTAACTCTGTGAGATGAATTAACAGAACACTAAGCAGTTTCTCAGAAAGCTTCTTTTCAGATTTCATCTGAAGATATTTCCTTTTTCACCATAGCCCTCTATGGGCTTCCAAATATCACTTTGCCAATTCCACAAGAACTGTCTTAGCGAAAGGATTCTTGAGGGAAAAGCTGTAACTCTGTGAGATTATTTCACAGAACAGAAAGAAGTTTCTCAGAAAGCTTCTTTCTCTTTGTTATCAGAAGATATTTTCTTTGGCCCTATAGTCTTCAAAGGGATCCGTAATATCTGTTCTCAGATTCCACAGAAATAAGGCTAACAAACAGATCCACGAAATACAGATGTAACTCTGTGAGATGAATTAACACAACACTAAGCAGTTTCTCAGAAAGATTGTTTCCAGATTTCATCTGAGGATATTTCCTTTTTCACCATAGCCCTCTATGGGCTTCCAAATATCACTTTGCCAATTCCACGAGAACTGTCTTAGCGAAAGTCTTCTTGAGGGGAAAGCTGTAACTCTGTGAGATGATTTCACAGAACACAAAGAAGTTTCTCAGAAAGCTTCTTTCTCTTTGTTATCGGAGGATATTTCCTTTGGCCCTATAGTCTTCAAAGGGATCCGAAATATCTTTTCTCAGATTCCACAGAAATAAGGTTAGCAAAGACATCCACGAAATACAGGTGTGACTCTGTGATATGAATTAACAGAACACTAAGCAGTTTCTCATAAAGCTTCTTTCCAGATTTCATCTGAGGATATTTCCATTTTCACCATAGCCCTCTATGGGCTTCCAAATATCACTTTGCCAATTCCACAAGAACTGTCTTCGCGAAAGGCTTCTTCAGGGGAAAGCTGTAACTCTGTGAGATGATTTCACAGAACACAAAGAAGTTTCTCAGAAAGCTTCTTTCTCTTTGTTATCGGAGGATATTTCCTTTGGCCCTATAGTCTTCAAAGCGATCCGAAATATCTGTTCTCAGTCTCCACAGAAATAAGTCTAACAAAGAGATCCACGAAATACAGATGTAACTCGGTGAGATGAATTAACAGAACACTAAGCAGTTTCTCATAAAGCTTCTTTCCAGATTTCATCTGAGGATATTTCCATTTTCACCATAGCCCTCTACGGGCTTCCAAATATCACTTTGCCAATTCCACAAGAACTGTCTTAGCGAAAGGCTTCTTCAGTGGAAAGCTGTAAATCTGTGAGATGATTTCACAGAACACAAAGAAGTTTCTCAGAAAGCTTCTTTCTCTTTGTTATCGGAGGATATTTCCTTTGGCCCTATAGTCTTCAAAGGGATCCGAAATATCTGTTTCAGATTCCACAGAAATAAGGCTAGCAAAGAGATCCACGAAATACAGATGTAACTCTGTGAGATGAATTAACAGAACACTAAGCAGTTTCTCAGAAAGCTTCTTCCCAGATTTCATCTGAGGATATTTCCTTTTTCACCATAGCCCTCTATGGGCTTCCAAATATCACTTTGCCAATTCCACGAGAACTGTCTTAGCGAAAGGCTTCTTGAGGGGAAAGCTGTAACTCTGTGAGATGATTTCACAGAACACAAAGAAGTTTCTCAGAAAGCTTCTTTCTCTTTGTTATCGGAGGATATTTCCTTTGGCCCTATAGTCTTCAAAGGGATCCGAAATATCTGTTCTCAGATTCAACAGAAATAAGGCTAGCAAAGAGATCCAGGAAATACAGGTGTAACTCTGTGAGATGAATTAACAGAACACTAAGCAGTTTCTCAGAAAGCTTCTTTCCAGATTTCATCTGAGGATATTTCCTTTTTCAGCATAGCCCTCTATGGGCTTCCAAATATCACTTTGCCAATTCCACAAAAACTGTCTTAGCGAAAGGCTTCTTGAGGGGAAAGCTGTATCTCTGTGAGATGATTTCACAGAACAGAAAGAAGTTTCTCAGAAAGGTTCTTTCTCTTTGTTATCAGAAGATATTTCCTTTGGCCCTATAGTCTTCAAAGGGATCCGAAATATCTGTTCTCAGATTCCACAGAAATAAGGCTAGCAAAGAGATCCACGAAATACAGATGTAACTGTGTGAGATGAATTAACAGAACACTAAGCAATTTCTCAGAAAGCTTCTTTCCAGATTTCATCTGAGGATATTTCCTTTTTCACCATAGCCCTCTGTGGGCTTCCAAATATCACTTTGCCAATTCCACGAGAACTGTCTTAGCGAAAGTCTTCTTGAGGGGAAAGCTGTAACTCTGTGAGATGATTTCACAGAACAGAAAGAAGTTTCTCAGAAAGCTTCTTTCTCTTTGTTATCAGAAGATATTTTCTTTGGCCCTATAGTCTTCAAATGGATCCGAAATATCAGTTCTCAGATTACACAGAAATAAGGCTAACAAACAGATCCACGAAATACAGACGTAACTCTGTGAGATGAATTAACAGAAAACTAAGCAGTTTCTCAGAAAGCTTCTTTCCAGATTTCATCTGAGGATATTTCCTTTTTCACCATAGCCCTCTATGGGCTTCCAAATATCACTTTGCCAATTCCACGAGAACTGTCTTACAGAAAGGTTCTTGAGGTGAAAGCTGTAAATCTGTGAGATGATTTCAAAGAACAGAAAGAAATTTCTCAGAAAGCTTCTTTCTCTTTGTTATCGGAGGATATTTCCTTTGGCCCTATAGTCTTCAAAGGGATCCGAAATATCTTTTCTCAGATTCCACAGAAATAAGGTTAGCAAACAGATCCACGAAATACAGGTGTGACTCTGTGAGATGAATTAACAGAACACTAAGTAGTTTCTCAGAAAACTTCTTTCCAGATTTCATCTGAGGATATTTCCTTTTTCACCATAGCCCACTATGGGCTTCCAAATATCACTTTGCCAATTCCACTAGAACTGTCTTAGCGAAAGGCTTCTTGAGGGGAAAGCTGTAACTCTGTGAGATGATTTCACAGAACACAAAGAAGTTTCTCAGAAAGCTTCTTTCTCTTTGTTATCGGAGGATATTTCCTTTGGCCCTATAGTCTTCAAAGGGATCCGAAATATCTGTTCTCAGATTCCACAGAAATAAGGCTAGCAAAGAGATCCAGGAAATACAGATGTAACTCTGTGAGATGAATTAACAGAACACTAAGCAGTTTCTCAGAAAGCTTCTTTCCAGATTTCATCTGAGGATATTTCCTTTTTCACCATAGCCCTCTATGGGCTTCCAAATATCACTTTGCCAATTCCACAAGAACTGTCTTAGCGAAAGGCTTCTTGAGGGGAAAGCTGTAACTCTGTGAGATGATTTCACAGAACACAAAGAAGTTTCTCAGATAGCTTCTTTCTCTTTGTTATCGGAGGATATTTCCTTTGGCCCTATAGTCTTCAAAGGGATCCGAAATATCTTTTCTCAGATTCCACAGAAATAAGGTTAGCAAAGAGATCCACGAAATACAGGTGTAACTCTGTGAGATGAATTAACAGAAGACTAAGCAGTTTCTCAGAAAGCTTCTTTCCAGATTTCATCTGAGGATATTTCCTTTTTCACCATAGCCCTCTATGGGCTTCCAAATATCACTTTGCCAATTCCACAAGAACTGTCTTAGCGAAAGGCTTCTTCAGGGGAAAGCTGTAACTGTGTGAGATGATTTCACAGAACACAAAGAAGTTTCTCAGAAAGCTTCTTTCTCTTTGTTATCGGAGGATATTTCCTTTGGCCCTATAGTGTTCAAAGGGGTCCGAAATATCTGTTCTCAGTTTCCACAGAAATAAGTCTAACAAAGAGATCCACGAAATATAGATGTAACTCGGTGAGATGAATTAACAGAACACTAAGCAGTTTCTCAGAAAGCTTCTTTCCAGATTTCATCTGAGGATATTTCCTTTTTCACCATAGCCCCCTATGGGCTTCCAAATATCACTTTGCCAATTCCACAAGAACTGTCTTAGCGAAAGGCTTCTTGAGGGGAGAGCTGTAAATCTGTGAGATGATTTCACAGAACACAAAGAAGTTTCTCAGAAAGTTTCTTTCTCTTTGTTATCGGAGGATATTTCCTTTGGCCCTATAGTCTTCAAAGGGATCCGAAATATCTGTTCTCAGATTCCACAGAAGTAAGGCTAGCAAAGAGATCCAAGAAAAACAGATGTAACTCTGTGAGTGGAAGTCACACATCACAGAGCAGTTTCTCAGAAAGCTTCTTTCCAGATTTCATCTGAGGATATTTCCTTTTTCACCATAGCCCTCTATGGGCTTCCAAATATCACTTTGCCAATTCCACAAGAACTTTCTTAGCGAAAGGCTTTTTGAAGGGAAAGCTGTAACTCTGTGAGATGATTTCACAGAACACAAAGAAGTTTCTCAGAAAGCTTCTTTCTCTTTGTTATCGGAGGATATTTCCTTTGGCCCTATAGTGTTCAAAGGGTTCCGAAATATCCGTTCTCAGATTCCACAGAAATAAGGCTAGCAAAGAGATCCAGGAAATACAGGTGTAACTCTGTGAGATGAATTAACAGAACACTAAGCAGTTTCTCAGAAAGCTTCTTTTCAGATTTCCTCTGAAGATATTTCCTTTTTCACCATAGCCCTCTATGGGCTTCCAAATACCACTTTGCCAATTCCACAAGAACTGTCTTAGCGAAAGGCTTCTTGAGGGGAAAGCTGTAACTCTGTGAGATGATTTCACAGAACAGAAAGAAGTTTCTCAGAAAGCTTCTTTCTCTTTGTTATCAGAAGATATTTTCTTTGGCCCTATAGTCTTCAAATGGATCCGAAATATCTGTTCTCAGATTCCACAGAAATAAGGCTAACAAACAGATCCACGAAATACAGATGTAACTCTGTGAGATGAATTAACAGAACACTAAGCAGTTTCTCAGAAAGCTTCTTTCCAGATTTCATCTGAGGATATTTCCTTTTTCACCATAGCCCTCTATGGGCTTCCAAATATCACTTTGCCAATTCCACAAGAAGTGTCTTAGCGAAAGGCTTCTTGAGGGGAAAGCTGTAACTCTGTGAGATGATTTCACTGAACACAAAGAAGTTTCTCAGAAAGCTTCTTTCTCTTTCTTATCGGAGGATATTTCCTTTGGCCCTATAGTCTTCAAAGGGATCCGAAATATCTTTTCTCAGATTCCACAGAAATAAGGTTAGCAAAGAGATCCACGAAATACAGGTGTGACTCTGTGAGATGAATTAACAGAACACTAAGCAGTTTCTCAGAAAGCTTCTTTCCAGATTTCATCTGAGGATATTTCCTTTTTCACCATAGCCCTCTATGGGCTTCCAAATATCACTTTGCCAATTCCACAAGAACTGTCTTAGCGAAAGGCTTCTTGAGGGGAAAGCTGTAACTCTGTGAGATGATTTCACAGAACACAAAGAAGTTTCTCAGATAGCTTCTTTCTCTTTGTTATCGGAGGATATTTCCTTTGGCCCTATAGTCTTCAAAGGGATCCGAAATATCTTTTCTCAGATTCCACAGAAATAAGGTTAGCAAAGAGATCCACGAAATACAGGTGTAACTCTGTGAGATGAATTAACAGAAGACTAAGCAGTTTCTCAGAAAGCTTCTTTCCAGATTTCATCTGAGGATATTTCCTTTTTCACCATAGCCCTCTATGGTCTTCCAAATATCACTTTGCCAATTCCACAAGAACTGTCTTAGCGAAAGGCTTCTTCAGGGGAAAGCTGTAACTGTGTGAGATGATTTCACAGAACACAAAGAAGTTTCTCAGAAAGCTTCTTTCTCTTTGTTATCGGAGGATATTTCCTTTGGCCCTATAGTGTTCAAAGGGGTCCGAAATATCTGTTCTCAGTTTCCACAGAAATAAGTCTAACAAAGAGATCCACGAAATATAGATGTAACTCGGTGAGGTGAATTAACAGAACACTAAGCAGTTTCTCAGAAAGCTTCTTTCCAGATTTCATCTGAGGATATTTCCTTTTTCACCATAGCCCACTATGGGCTTCCAAATATCACTTTGCCAATTCCACAAGAACTGTCTTAGCGAAAGGCTTCTTGAGGGGAGAGCTGTAAATCTGTGAGATGATTTCACAGAACACAAAGAAGTTTCTCAGAAAGTTTCTTTCTCTTTGTTATCGGAGGATATTTCCTTTGGCCCTATAGTCTTCAAAGGGATCCGAAATATCTGTTCTCAGATTCCACAGAAGTAAGGCTAGCAAAGAGATCCAAGAAAAACAGATGTAACTCTGTGAGTGGAAGTCACACATCACAGAGCAGTTTCTCAGAAAGCTTCTTTCCAGATTTCATCTGAGGATATTTCCTTTTTCACCATAGCCCTCTATGGGCTTCCAAATATCACTTTGCCAATTCCACAAGAACTTTCTTAGCGAAAGGCTTTTTGAAGGGAAAGCTGTAACTCTGTGAGATGATTTCACAGAACACAAAGAAGTTTCTCAGAAAGCTTCTTTCTCTTTGTTATCGGAGGATATTTCCTTTGGCCCTATAGTGTTCAAAGGGTTCCGAAATATCTGTTCTCAGATTCCACAGAAATAAGGCTAGCAAAGAGATCCAGGAAATACAGGTGTAACTCTGTGAGATGAATTAACAGAACACTAAGCAGTTTCTCAGAAAGCTTCTTTTCAGAATTCCTCTGAAGATATTTCCTTTTTCACCATAGCCCTCTATGGGCTTCCAAATACCACTTTGCCAATTCCACAAGAACTGTCTTAGCGAAAGGCTTCTTGAGGGGAAAGCTGTAACTCTGTGAGATGATTTCACAGAACAGAAAGAAGTTTCTCAGAAAGCTTCTTTCTCTTTGTTATCAGAAGATATTTTCTTTGGCCCTATAGTCTTCAAAGGGATCCGAAATATCTGTTCTCAGATTCCACAGAAATAAGGCTAACAAACAGATCCACGAAATACAGATGTAACTCTGTGAGATGAATTAACAGAACACTAAGCAGTTTCTCAGAAAGCTTCTTTCCAGATTTCATCAGAGGATATTTCCTTTTTCACCATAGCCCTCTATGGGCTTCCAAATATCACTTTGCCAATTCCACCAGAAGTGTCTTAGCGAAAGGCTTCTTGAGGGGAAAGCTGTAACTCTGTGAGATGATTTCACTGAACACAAAGAAGTTTCTCAGAAAGCTTCTTTCTCTTTGTTATCGGAGGATATTTCCTTTGGCCCTATAGTCTTCAAAGGGATCCGAAATATCTTTTCTCAGATTCCACAGAAATAAGGTTAGCAAAGAGATCCACGAAATACAGGTGTGACTCTGTGAGATGAATTAACAGAACACTAAGCAGTTTCTCAGAAAGCTTCTTTCCAGATTTCATCTGAGGATATTTCCTTTTTCACCATAGCCCTCTATGGGCTTCCAAATATCACTTTGCCAATTCCACAAGAAGTGTCTTAGCGAAAGGCTTCTTGAGGGGAAAGCTGTAACTCTGTGATATGATTTCACAGAACACAAAGAAGTTTCTCAGAAAGCTTCTTTCTCTTTGTTATCGGAGGATATTTCCTTTGGCCCTATAGTCTTCAAAGGGATCCGAAATATCTGTTCTCAGTTTCCACAGAAATAAGTCTAACAAAGAGATCCACGAAATACAGATGTAACTCTGTGAGATGAATTAACAGAACACTAAGCAGTTTCTCAGAAAGCTTCTTTCCAGATTTCATCTGAGGATATTTCCTTTTTCACCATAGCCCTCTACGGGCTTCCAAATATCACTTTGCCAATTCCACAAGAACTGTCTTAGCGAAAGGCTTCTTGAGGGGAAAGCTGTAAATCTGTGAGATGATTTCACAGAACACAAAGAAGTTTCTCAGAAAGCTTCTTTCTCTTTGTTATCGGAGGATATTTCCTTTGGCCCTATAGTCTTCAAAGGGATCCGAAATATCTGTTCTCAGATTCCACAGAAATATGGCTAGCAAAGAGATCCACGAAAAACAGATGTAACTCTGTGAGTGGAAGTCACACATCACAGAGCAGTTTCTCAGAAAGCTTCATTCCAGATTTCATCTGAGGATATTTCCTTTTTCAACATAGCCCTCTATGGGCTTCCAAATATCACTTTGCCAATTCCACAAGACCTTTCTTAGCGAAAGGCTTTTTGAGGGGAAAGCTGTAACTCTGTGAGATGATTTCACAGAACACAAAGAAGTTTCTCAGAAAGCTTCTTTCTCTTTGTTATCGGAGGATATTCCCTTTGGCCCTATAGTCTTCAAAGGGATCCGAAATATCTGTTCTCAGATTCCACAGAAATAAGGCTAGCAAAGACTTCCACGAAATACAGGTGTAACTCAGTGAGATGAATTAACAGAACACTAAGCAGTTTCTCAGAAAGCTTCTTTCCAGATTTCATCTGAGGATATTTTCTTTTTCACCATAGCCCTCGAGGGGCTTCCAAATATCACTTTGACAATTCCACAAGAACTGTTAGGCGAAAGGCTTCTTGAGGGGAAAGCTGTAACTCTGTGAGATGATTTCACAGAACACAAAGAAGTTTCTCAGAAAGCTTCTTTCTCTTTGTTATAGGAGGATATTTCCTTTGGCCCTATAGTGTTCAAAGGGTTCCGAAATATCCGTTCTCAGATTCCACAGAAATAAGGCTAGCAAAGAGATCCAGGAAATACAGGTGTAACTCTGTGAGATGAATTAACAGAACACTAAGCAGTTTCTCAGAAAGCTTCTTTTCAGATTTCCTCTGAAGATATTTCCTTTTTCACCATAGCCCTCTATGGGCTTCCAAATACCACTTTGCCAATTCCACAAGAACTGTCTTAGCGAAAGGCTTCTTGAGGGGAAAGCTGTAACTCTGTGAGATGATTTCACAGAACACAAAGAAGTTTCTCAGAAAGCTTCTTTCTCTTTGTTATCGGAGGATATTTCCTTTGGCCCTATAGTCTTCAAAGGGATCCGAAATATCTTTTCTCAGATTCCACAGAAATAAGGTTAGCAAAGAGATCCACGAAATACAGGTGTGACTCTGTGAGATGAATTAACAGAACACTAAGCAGTTTCTCAGAAAGCTTCTTTCCAGATTTCATCTGAGGATATTTCCTTTTTCACCATAGCCCTCTATGGGCTTCCAAATATCACTTTGCCAATTCCACAAGAACTGTCTTAGCGAAAGGCTTCTTGAGGGGAAAGCTGTAACTCTGTGAGATGATTTCACAGAACACAAAGAAGTTTCTCAGATAGCTTCTTTCTCTTTGTTATCGGAGGATATTTCCTTTGGCCCTATAGTCTTCAAAGGGATCCGAAATATCTTTTCTCAGATTCCACAGAAATAAGGTTAGCAAAGAGATCCACGAAATACAGGTGTAACTCTGTGAGATGAATTAACAGAAGACTAAGCAGTTTCTCAGAAAGCTTCTTTCCAGATTTCTTCTGAGGATATTTCCTTTTTCACCATAGCCCTCTATGGGCTTCCAAATATCACTTTGCCAATTCCACAAGAACTGTCTTAGCGAAAGGCTTCTTCAGGGGAAAGCTGTAACTGTGTGAGATGATTTCACAGAACACAAAGAAGTTTCTCAGAAAGCTTCTTTCTCTTTGTTATCGGAGTATATTTCCTTTGGCCCTATAGTGTTCAAAGGGGTCCGAAATATCTGTTCTCAGTTTCCACAGAAATAAGTCTAACAAAAAGATCCACGAAATATAGATGTAACTCGGTGAGATGAATTAACAGAACACTAAGCAGTTTCTCAGAAAGCTTCTTTCCAGATTTCATCTGAGGATATTTCCTTTTTCACCATAGCCCCCTATGGGCTTCCAAATATCACTTGGCCAATTCCACAAGAACTGTCTTAGCGAAAGGCTTCTTGAGGGGAGAGCTGTAAATCTGTGAGATGATTTCACAGAACACAAAGAAGTTTCTCAGAAAGTTTCTTTCTCTTTGTTATCGGAGGATATTTCCTTTGGCCCTATAGTCTTCAAAGGGATCCGAAATATCTGTTCTCAGATTCCACAGAAGTAAGGCTAGCAAAGAGATCCAAGAAAAACAGATGTAACTCTGTGAGTGGAAGTCACACATCACAGAGCAGTTTCTCAGAAAGCTTCTTTCCAGATTTCATCTGAGGATATTTCCTTTTTCACCATAGCCCTCTATGGGCTTCCAAATATCACTTTGCCAATTCCACAAGAACTGTCTTAGCGAAAGGCTTCTTGAGGGGAAAGCTGTAACTCTGTGAGATGATTTCACAGAACACAAAGAAGTTTCTCAGAAAGCTTCTTTCTCTTTGTTATCGGAGGATATTTCCTTTGGCCCTATAGTCTTCAAAGGGATCCGATATATCTGTTCTCAGTTTCCACAGAAATAAGTCTAACAAAGAGATCCACGAAATACAGGTGTGACTCTGTGAGATGAATTAACAGAACACTAAGTAGTTTCTCAGAAAACTTCTTTCCAGATTTCATCTGAGGATATTTCCTTTTTCACCATAGCCCTCTATGGGCTTCCAAATATCACTTTGCCAATTCCACAAGAACTGTCTTAGCGAAAGGCTTCTTGAGGGGAAAGCTGTAACTCTGTGAGATGATTTCACAGAACACAAAGAAGTTTCTCAGAAAGCTTCTTTCTCTTTGTTATCGGAGGATATTTCCTTTGGCGCTATAGTCTTCAAAGGGATCCGAAATATCTGTTCTCAGATTCCACAGAAATAAGGCTAGCAAAGAGATCCAGGAAATACAGATGTAACTCTGTGAGATGAATTAACAGAACACTAAGCAGTTTCTCAGAAAGTTTCTTTTCAGATTTCATCTGAAGATATTTCCTTTTTCACCATAGCCCTCTATGGGCTTCCAAATATCACTTTGCCAATTCCACAAGAACTGTCTTAGCGAAAAACTTCTTGAGGGGAAAGCTGTAACTCTGTGAGATGATTTCACAGAACAGAAAGAAGTTTCTCAGAAAGCTTCTTTCTCTTTGTTATCAGAAGATATTTTCTTTGGCCCTATAGTCTTCAAAGGGATCCGAAATATCTGTTCTCAGATTCCACAGAAATAAGGCTAACAAACAGATCCACGAAATACAGATGTAACTCTGTGAGATGAATTAACAGAACACTAAGCAGTTTCTCAGAAAGCTTCTTTCTAGATTTCATCTGAGGATATTTCCTTTTTCACCATAGCCCTCTATGGGCTTCCAAATATCACTTTGCCAATTCCACAAGAAGTGTCTTAGCGAAAGGCTTCTTGAGGGGAAAGCTGTAACTCTGTGAGATGATTTCACGGAACACAAAGAAGTTTCTCAGAAAGCTTCTTTCTCTTTGTTATCGGAGGATATTTCCTTTGGCCCTATAGTCTTCAAAGGGATCCGAAATATCTTTTCTCAGATTCCACAGAAATAAGGTTAGCAAAGAGATCCACGAAATACAGGTGTGACTCTGTGAGATGAATTAACAGAACACTAAGCAGTTTCTCAGAAAGCTTCTTTCCAGATTTCATCTGAGGATATTTCCTTTTTCACCATAGCCCTCTATGGGCTTCCAAATATCACTTTGCCAATTCCACAAGAACTGTCTTAGCGAAAGGCTTCTTGAGGGGAAAGCTGTAACTCTGTGAGATGATTTCACAGAACACAAAGAAGTTTCTCAGAAAGCTTCTTTCTCTTTGTTATCGGAGGATATTTCCTTTGGCCCTATAGTCTTCAAAGGGATCCGAAATATCTGTTCTCAGTTTCCACAGAAATAAGTCTAACAAAGAGATCCACGAAATACAGATGTAACTCTGTGAGATGAATTAACAGAACACTAAGCAGTTTCTCATAAAGCTTCTTTCCAGATTTCATCTGAGGATATTTCCTTTTTCACCATAGCCCTCTACGGGCTTCCAAATATCACTTTGCCAATTCCACAAGAACTGTCTTAGCGAAAGGCTTCTTGAGGGGAAAGCTGTAAATCTGTGAGATGATTTCACAGAACACAAAGAAGTTTCTCAGAAAGCTTCTTTCTCTTTGTTATCGGAGGATATTTCCTTTGGCCCTATAGTCTTCAAAGGGATCCGAAATATCTGTTCTCAGATTCCACAGAAATATGGCTAGCAAAGAGATCCACGAAAAACAGATGTAACTCTGTTAGTGGAAGTCACACATCACAGAGCAGTTTCTCAGAAAGCTTCATTCCAGATTTCATCTGAGGATATTTCCTTTTTCAACATAGCCCTCTATGGGCTTCCAAATATCACTTTGCCAATTCCACAAGACCTTTCTTAGCGAAAGGCTTTTTGAGGGGAAAGCTGTAACTCTGTGAGATGATTTCACAGAACACAAAGAAGTTTCTCAGAAAGCTTCTTTCTCTTTGTTATCGGAGGATATTCCCTTTGGCCCTATAGTCTTCAAAGGGATCCGAAATATCTGTTCTCAGATTCCACAGAAATAAGGCTAGCAAAGACATCCACGAAATACAGGTGTAACTCAGTGAGATGAATTAACAGAACACTAAGCAGTTTCTCAGAAAGCTTCTTTCCAGATTTCATCTGAGGATATTTTCTTTTTCACCATAGCCCTCGAGGGGCTTCCAAATATCACTTTGACAATTCCACAAGAACTGTTAGGCGAAAGGCTTCTTGAGGGGAAAGCTGTAACTCTGTGAGATGATTTCACAGAACACAAAGAAGTTTCTCAGAAAGCTTCTTTCTCTTTGTTATCGGAGGATATTTCCTTTGGCCCTATAGTGTTCAAAGGGTTCCGAAATATCCGTTCTCAGATTCCACAGAAATAAGGCTAGCAAAGAGATCCAGGAAATACAGGTGTAACTCTGTGAGATGAATTAACAGAACACTAAGCAGTTTCTCAGAAAGCTTCTTTTCAGATTTCCTCTGAAGATATTTCCTTTTTCACCATAGCCCTCTATGGGCTTCCAAATACCACTTTGCCAATTCCACAAGAACTGTCTTAGCGAAAGGCTTCTTGAGGGGAAAGCTGTAACTCTGTGAGATGATTTCACAGAACAGAAAGAAGTTTCTCAGAAAGCTTCTTTCTCTTTGTTATCAGAAGATATTTTCTTTGGCCCTATAGTCTTCAAAGGGATCCGAAATATCTGTTCTCAGATTCCACAGAAATAAGGCTAACAAACAGATCCACGAAATACAGATGTAACTCTGTGAGATGAATTAACAGAACACTAAGCAGTTTCTCAGAAAGCTTCTTTCCAGATTTCATCTGAGGATATTTCCTTTTTCACCATAGCCCTCTATGGGCTTCCAAATATCACTTTGCCAATTCCACAAGAAGTGTCTTAGCGAAAGGCTTCTTGAGGGGAAAGCTGTAACTCTGTGAGATGATTTCACTGAACACAAAGAAGTTTCTCAGAAAGCTTCTTTCTCTTTCTTATCGGAGGATATTTCCTTTGGCCCTATAGTCTTCAAAGGGATCCGAAATATCTTTTCTCAGATTCCACAGAAATAAGGTTAGCAAAGAGATCCACGAAATACAGGTGTGACTCTGTGAGATGAATTAACAGAACACTAAGCAGTTTCTCAGAAAGCTTCTTTCCAGATTTCATCTGAGGATATTTCCTTTTTCACCATAGCCCTCTATGGGCTTCCAAATATCACTTTGCCAATTCCACAAGAACTGTCTTAGCGAAAGGCTTCTTGAGGGGAAAGCTGTAACTCTGTGAGATGATTTCACAGAACACAAAGAAGTTTCTCAGATAGCTTCTTTCTCTTTGTTATCGGAGGATATTTCCTTTGGCCCTATAGTCTTCAAAGGGATCCGAAATATCTTTTCTCAGATTCCAGAGAAATAAGGTTAGCAAAGAGATCCACGAAATACAGGTGTAACTCTGTGAGATGAATTAACAGAAGACTAAGCAGTTTCTCAGAAAGCTTCTTTCCAGATTTCATCTGAGGATATTTCCTTTTTCACCATAGCCCTCTATGGGCTTCCAAATATCACTTTGCCAATTCCACAAGAACTGTCTTAGCGAAAGGCTTCTTCAGGGGAAAGCTGTAACTGTGTGAGATGATTTCACAGAACACAAAGAAGTTTCTCAGAAAGCTTCTTTCTCTTTGTTATCGGAGGATATTTCCTTTGGCCCTATAGTGTTCAAAGGGGTCCGAAATATCTGTTCTCAGTTTCCACAGAAATAAGTCTAACAAAGAGATCCACGAAATATAGATGTAACTCGGTGAGATGAATTAACAGAACACTAAGCAGTTTCTCAGAAAGCTTCTTTCCAGATTTCATCTGAGGATATTTCCTTTTTCACCATAGCCCCCTATGGGCTTCCAAATATCACTTTGCCAATTCCACAAGAACTGTCTTAGCGAAAGGCTTCTTGAGGGGAGAGCTGTAAATCTGTGAGATGATTTCACAGAACACAAAGAAGTTTCTCAGAAAGTTTCTTTCTCTTTGTTATCGGAGGATATTTCCTTTGGCCCTATAGTCTTCAAAGGGATCCGAAATATCTGTTCTCAGATTCCACAGAAGTAAGGCTAGCAAAGAGATCCAAGAAAAACAGATGTAACTCTGTGAGTGGAAGTCACACATCACAGAGCAGTTTCTCAGAAAGCTTCTTTCCAGATTTCATCTGAGGATATTTTCTTTTTCACCATAGCCCTCTATGGGCTTCCAAATATCACTTTGCCAATTCCACAAGAACTTTCTTAGCGAAAGGCTTTTTGAAGGGAAAGCTGTAACTCTGTGAGATGATTTCACAGAACACAAAGAAGTTTCTCAGAAAGCTTCTTTCTCTTTGTTATCGGAGGATATTTCCTTTGGCCCTATAGTGTTCAAAGGGTTCCGAAATATCTGTTCTCAGATTCCACAGAAATAAGGCTAGCAAAGAGATCCAGGAAATACAGGTGTAACTCTGTGAGATGAATTAACAGAACACTAAGCAGTTTCTCAGAAAGCTTCTTTTCAGATTTCCTCTGAAGATATTTCCTTCTTCACCAGTGCCCTCTATGGGCTTCCAAATACCACTTTGCCAATTCCACAAGAACTGTCTTAGCGAAAGGCTTCTTGAGGGGAAAGCTGTAACTCTGTGAGATGATTTCACAAAACAGAAAGAAGTTTCTCAGAAAGCTTCTTTCTCTTTGTTATCAGAAGATATTTTCTTTGGCCCTATAGACTTCAAAGGGATCCGAAATATCTGTTCTCAGATTCCACAGAAATAAGGCTAACAAACAGATCCACGAAATACAGATGTAACTCTGTGAGATGAATTAACAGAACACTAAGCAGTTTCTCAGAAAGCTTCTTTCCAGATTTCATCTGAGGATATTTCCTTTTTCACCATAGCCCTCTATGGGCTTCCAAATATCACTTTGCCAATTCCACAAGAAGTGTCTTAGCGAAAGGCTTCTTGAGGGGAAAGCTGTAACTCTGTGAGATGATTTCACTGAACACAAAGAAGTTTCTCAGAAAGCATCTTTCTCTTTGTTATCGGAGGATATTTCCTTTGGCCCTATAGTCTTCAAAGGGATCCGAAATATCTTTTCTCAGATTCCACAGAAATAAGGTTAGCAAAGAGATCCACGAAATACAGGTGTGACTCTGTGAGATGAATTAACAGAACACTAAGCAGTTTCTCAGAAAGCTTCTTTCCAGATTTCATCTGAGGATATTTCCTTTTTCACCATAGCCCTCTATGGGCTTCCAAATATCACTTTGCCAATTCCACAAGAACTGTCTTAGCGAAAGGCTTCTTGAGGGGAAAGCTGTAACTCTGTGAGATGATTTCACAGAACACAAAGAAGTTTCTCAGAAAGCTTCTTTCTCTTTGTTATCGGAGGATATTTCCTTTGGCGCTATAGTCTTCAAAGGGATCCGAAATATCTGTTCTCAGATTCCACAGAAATAAGGCTAGCAAAGAGATCCACGAAATACAGATGTAACTCTGTGAGATGAATTAACAGAACACTAAGCAGTTTCTCAGAAAGTTTCTTTTCAGATTTCATCTGAAGATATTTCCTTTTTCACCATAGCCCTCTATGGGCTTCCAAATATCACTTTGCCAATTCCACAAGAACTGTCTTAGCGAAAAACTTCTTGAGGGGAAAGCTGTAACTCTGTGAGATGATTTCACAGAACAGAAAGAAGTTTCTCAGAAAGCTTCTTTCTCTTTGTTATCAGAAGATATTTTCTTTGGCCCTATAGTCTTCAAAGGGATCCGAAATATCTGTTCTCAGATTCCACAGAAATAAGGCTAACAAACAGATCCACGAAATACAGATGTAACTCTGTGAGATGAATTAACAGAACACTAAGCAGTTTCTCAGAAAGCTTCTTTCTAGATTTCATCTGAGGATATTTCCTTTTTCACCATAGCCCTCTATGGGCTTCCAAATATCACTTTGCCAATTCCACAAGAAGTGTCTTAGCGAAAGGCTTCTTGAGGGGAAAGCTGTAACTCTGTGAGATGATTTCACGGAACACAAAGAAGTTTCTCAGAAAGCTTCTTTCTCTTTGTTATCGGAGGATATTTCCTTTGGCCCTATAGTCTTCAAAGGGATCCGAAATATCTTTTCTCAGATTCCACAGAAATAAGGTTAGCAAAGAGATCCACGAAATACAGGTGTGACTCTGTGAGATGAATTAACAGAACACTAAGCAGTTTCTCAGAAAGCTTCTTTCCAGATTTCATCTGAGGATATTTCCTTTTTCACCATAGCCCTCTATGGGCTTCCAAATATCACTTTGCCAATTCCACAAGAAGTGTCTTAGCGAAAGGCTTCTTGAGGGGAAAACTGTAACTCTGTGAGATGATTTCACAGAACACAAAGAAGTTTCTCAGAAAGCTTCTTTCTCTTTGTTATCGGAGGATATTTCCTTTGGCCCTATAGTCTTCAAAGGGATCCGAAATATCTGTTCTCAGTTTCCACAGAAATAGGTCTAACAAAGAGATCCACGAAATACAGATGTAACTCTGTGAGATGAATTAACAGAACACTAAGCAGTTTCTCATAAAGCTTCTTTCCAGATTTCATCTGAGGATATTTCCTTTTTCACCATAGCCCTCTACGGGCTTCCAAATATCACTTTGCCAATTCCACAAGAACTGTCGTAGCGAAAGGCTTCTTGAGGGGAAAGCTGTAAATCTGTGAGATGATTTCACAGAACACAAAGAAGTTTCTCAGAAAGCTTCTTTCTCTTTGTTATCGGAGGATATTTCCTTTGGCCCTATAGTCTTCAAAGGGATCCGAAATATCTGTTCTCAGATTCCACAGAAATATGGCTAGCAAAGAGATCCACGAAAAACAGATGTAACTCTGTGAGTGGAAGTCACACATCACAGAGCAGTTTCTCAGAAAGCTTCATTCCAGATTTCATCTGAGTATATTTCCTTTTTCAACATAGCCCTCTATGGGCTTCCAAATATCACTTTGCCAATTCCACAAGACCTTTCTTAGCGAAAGGCTTTTTGAGGGGAAAGCTGTAACTCTGTGAGATGATTTCACAGAACACAAAGAAGTTTCTCAGAAAGCTTCTTTCTCTTTGTTATCGGAGGATATTCCCTTTGGCCCTATAGTCTTCAAAGGTATCTGAAATATCTGTTCTCAGATTCCACAGAAATAAGGCTAGCAAAGACATCCACGAAATACAGATGTAACTCTGTGAGATGAATTAACAGAACAGTAAACAGTTTCTCAGAAAGCTTCTTTCCAGATTTCATCTGAGGATATTTCCTTTTTCACCATAGCCCTCTAAGGGCTTCCAAATATCACTTTGCCGATTCCACAAGAACTGTCTTAGCGAAAGGCTTCTTGAGGGGAAAGCTGTAACTCTGTGAGATGATTTCACAGAACACGAAGAAGTTTCTCAGAAAGCTTCTTTCTCTTTGTTATCGGAGGATATTCCCTTTGGCCCTATAGTCTTCAAAGGGATCCGAAATATCTGTTGTCAGATTCCACAGAAATAAGGCTAGCAAAGAGATCCACGAAATACAGGTGTAACTCAGTGAGATGAATTAACAGAACACTAAGCAGTTTCTCAGAAAGCTTCTTTCCAGATTTCATCTGAGGATATTTCCTTTTTCACCATAGCCCTCTAGGGGCTTCCAAATATCACTTTGACAATTCCACAAGAACTGTTTAGCGAAAGGCTTCTTGAGGGGAAAGCTGTAACTCTGTGAGATGATTTCACAGAACACAAAGAAGTTTCTCAGAAAGCTTCTTTCTCTTTGTTATCGGAGGATATTTCCTTTGGCCCTATAGTCTTCAAAGGGATCCGAAATATCTGTTGTCAGATTCCACAGAAATAAGGCTAACAAAGAGATCCACGAAATACAGATGTAACTCTGTGAGATGAATTAACAGAACACTAAGCAGTTTCTCAGAAAGCTTCTTTCCAGATTTCATCTGAGGATATTTCCTTTTTCACCATAGCCCTCTATGGGCTTCCAAATATCACTTTGTCAATTCCACAAGAACTGTCTTAGCGAAAGGATTCTTGAGGGGAAAGCTGTAACTCTGTGAGATGATTTCACAGAACACAAAGAAGTTTCTCAGAAAGCTTCTTTCTCTTTGTTATCGGAGGATATTTCCTTTGGCCCTATAGTCTTCAAAGGGATCCGAAATATCTTTTCTCAGATTCCACAGAAATAAGGTTAGCAAAGAGATCCACGAAATACAGGTGTAACTCTGTGAGATGAATTAACAGAAGACTAAGCAGTTTCTCAGAAAGCTTCTTTCCAGATTTCATCTGAGGATATTTCCTTTTTCACCATAGCCCTCTATGGGCTTCCAAATATCACTTTGCCAATTCCAAAAGAACTGTCTTAGCGAAAGGCTTCTTCAGGGGAAAGCTGTAACTGTGTGAGATGATTTCACAGAACACAAAGAAGTTTCTCAGAAAGCTTCTTTCTCTTTGTTATCGGAGGATATTTCCTTTGGCCCTATAGTGTTCAAAGGGGTCCGAAATATCTGTTCTCAGTTTCCACAGAAATAAGTCTAACAAAGAGATCCACGAAATATAGATGTAACTCGGTGAGATGAATTAACAGAACACTAAGCAGTTTCTCAGAAAGCTTCTTTCCAGATTTCATCTGAGGATATTTCCTTTTTCACCATAGCCCTCTATGGGCTTCCAAATATCACTTTGCCAATTCCACAAGAACTGTCTTAGCGAAAGGCTTCTTGAGGGGAAAGCTGTAACTCTGTGAGATGATTTCACAGAACACAAAGAAGTTTCTCAGAAAGCTTCTTTCTCTTTGTTATCGGAGGATAATTCCTTTGGCCCTATAGTCTTCAAAGGGATCCGAAATATCTGTTCTCAGATTCCACAGAAAAAAGGCTAGCAAAGAGATCCAGGAAATACAGGTGTAACTCTGTGAGATGAATTAACAGAACACTAAGCAGTTTCTCAGAAAGCTTCTTTTCAGATTTCATCTGAAGATATTTCCTTTTTCACCATAGCCCTCTATGGGCTTCCAAATATCACTTTGCCAATTCCACAAGACCTTTCTTAGCGAAAGGCTTTTTGAGGGGAAAGCTGTAACTCTGTGAGATGATTTCACAGAACACAAAGAAGTTTCTCAGAAAGCTTCTTTCTCTTTGTTATCGGAGGATATTCCCTTTGGCCCTATAGTCTTCAAAGGGATCTGAAATATCTGTTCTCAGATTCCACAGAAATAAGGCTAGCAAAGACATCCACGAAATACAGGTGTAACTCAGTGAGATGAATTAACAGAACACTAAGCAGTTTCTCAGAAAGCTTCTTTCCAGATTTCATCTGAGGATATTTTCTTTTTCACCATAGCCCTCGAGGGGCTTCCAAATATCACTTTGACAATTCCACAAGAACTGTTAGGCGAAAGGCTTCTTGAGGGGAAAGCTGTAACTCTGTGAGATGATTTCACAGAACACAAAGAAGTTTCTCAGAAAGCTTCTTTCTCTTTGTTATCGGAGGATATTTCCTTTGGCCCTATAGTCTTCAAAGGGATCCGAAATATCTGTTCTCAGATTCCACAGAAATAAGGCTAACAAAGAGATCCACGAAATACAGATGTAACTCTGTGAGATGAATTAACAGAACACTAAACAGTTTCCCAGAAAGCTTCTTTCCAGATTTCATCTGAGGATATTTCCTTTTTCACCATAGCCCTCTAAGGGCTTCCAAATATCACTTTGACAATTCCACAAGAACTGTCTTAGCGAAAGGCTTCTTGAGGGGAAAGCTGTAACTCTGTGAGATGATTTCACAGAACACGAAGAAGTTTCTCAGAAAGCTTCTTTCTCTTTGTTATCGGAGGATATTCCCTTTGGCCCTATAGTCTTCAAAGGGATCCGAAATATCTGTTGTCAGATTCCACAGAAATAAGGCTAGCAAAGAGATCCACGAAATACAGGTGTAACTCAGTGAGATGAATTAACAGAACACTAAGCAGTTTCTCAGAAAGCTTCTATCCAGATTTCATCTGAGGATATTTCCTTTTTCACCATAGCCCTCTAGGGGCTTCCAAATATCACTTTGAGAATTCCACAAGAACTGTTTAGCGAAAGGCTTCTTGAGGGGAAAGCTGTAACTCTGTGAGATGATTTCACAGAACACAAAGAAGTTTCTCAGAAAGCTTCTTTCTCTTTGTTATCGGAGGATATTTCCTTTGGCCCTATAGTCTTCAAAGGGATCCGAAATATCTGTTGTCAGATTCCACAGAAATAAGGCTAACAAAGAGATCCACGAAATACAGATGTAACTCTGTGAGATGAATTAACAGAACACTAAGCAGTTTCTCAGAAAGCTTCTTTCCAGATTTCATCTGAGGATATTTCCTTTTTCACCATAGCCCTCTATGGGCTTCCAAATATCACTTTGTCAATTCCACAAGAACTGTCTTAGCGAAAGGATTCTTGAGGGGAAAGCTGTAACTCTGTGAGATGATTTCACAGAACACAAAGAAGTTTCTCAGAAAGCTTCTTTCTCTTTGTTATCGGAGGATATTTCCTTTGGCCCTATAGTCTTCAAAGGGATCCGAAATATCTTTTCTCAGATTCCACAGAAATAAGGTTAGCAAAGAGATCCACGAAATACAGGTGTAACTCTGTGAGATGAATTAACAGAAGACTAAGCAGTTTCTCAGAAAGCTTCTTTCCAGATTTCATCTGAGGATATTTCCTTTTTCACCATAGCCCTCTATGGGCTTCCAAATATCACTTTGCCAATTCCAAAAGAACTGTCTTAGCGAAAGGCTTCTTCAGGGGAAAGCTGTAACTGTGTGAGATGATTTCACAGAACACAAAGAAGTTTCTCAGAAAGCTTCTTTCTCTTTGTTATCGGAGGATATTTCCTTTGGCCCTATAGTGTTCAAAGGGGTCCGAAATATCTGTTCTCAGTTTCCACAGAAATAAGTCTAACAAAGAGATCCACGAAATATAGATGTAACTCGGTGAGATGAATTAACAGAACACTAAGCAGTTTCTCAGAAAGCTTCTTTCCAGATTTCATCTGAGGATATTTCCTTTTTCACCATAGCCCTCTATGGGCTTCCAAATATCACTTTGCCAATTCCACAAGAACTGTCTTAGCGAAAGGCTTCTTGAGGGGAAAGCTGTAACTCTGTGAGATGATTTCACAGAACACAAAGAAGTTTCTCAGAAAGCTTCTTTCTCTTTGTTATCGGAGGATAATTCCTTTGGCCCTATAGTCTTCAAAGGGATCCGAAATATCTGTTCTCAGATTCCACAGAAAAAAGGCTAGCAAAGAGATCCAGGAAATACAGGTGTAACTCTGTGAGATGAATTAACAGAACACTAAGCAGTTTCTCAGAAAGCTTCTTTTCAGATTTCATCTGAAGATATTTCCTTTTTCACCATAGCCCTCTATGGGCTTCCAAATATCACTTTGCCAATTCCACAAGAACTGTCTTAGTGAAAGGATTCTTGAGGGGAAAGCTGTAACTCTGTGAGATGATTTCACAGAACAGAAAGAAGTTTCTCAGAAAGCTTCTTTCTCTTTGTTATCAGAAGATATTTTCTTTGGCCCTATAGTCTTCAAAGGGATCCGTAATATCTGTTCTCAGATTCCACAGAAATAAGGCTAACAAACAGATCCACGAAATACAGATGTAACTTTGTGAGATGAATTAACACAACACTAAGCAGTTTCACAGAAAGCTTCTTTCCAGATTTCATCTGAGGATATTTCCTTTTTCACCATAGCCCTCTATGGGCTTCCAAATATCACTTTGCCAATTCCACAAGAACTCTCTTAGCGAAAGGCTTCTTGAGGGGAAAGCTGTAACTCTGTGAGTTGATTTCACAGAACACAAAGAAGTTTCTCAGAAAGCTTCTTTCTCTTTGTTATCGGAGGATATTTCCATTGGCCCTATTGTATTCAAAGGGATTCGAAATATCTGTTCTCAGATTCCTCAGAAATAAGGCTAGCAAAGAGATCCACGAAATACAGGTTTAACTCTGTGAGACGAATTAATAGAACACTAAGCAGTTTCTCAGAAAGCTTCTTTCCAGATTTCATCTGAGGATAGTTCCTTTTTCAAAATAGCCCTCTAGGGGCTACCATATATCACTTTGCCAATTCCACAAGAACTGTCTTAGCGAAAGGCTTCTTGAGGGGAAAGCTGTAACTCTGTGAGATGATTTCAGAGAACACAAAGAAGTTTCTCATGAAGCTTCTTTCTCTTTGTTATCGGAGGATATTTCCTTTGGCCCTATAGTCTTCAAAGGGATCCGAAATATCTGTTCTCAGATTCCACAGAAATAAGGCTAACAAAGAGGTCCAGGAAATACAGATGTAACTCTGTGAGATGAATTAACAGAACACTAAGCAGTTTCTCAGAAAGTTTCTTTCCAGATTTCATCTGAGGATATTTCCTTTTGCACCATAGCCCTCTATGGGCTTCCAAAAACCACTTTGCCAATTCCACAAGAACTGTCTTAGCGAAAGGCTTCTTGAGGGGAAAGCTGTAACTCTGTGAGATGATTTCACAAAACACAACGAAGTTTCTCAGAAAGCTTCTTTCTCTTTGTTATCGGAAGTTATTTCCTTTGGCCCTATAGTCTTCAAAGGGATCCGAAATATCTGTTCTCAGATTCCACAGAAATAAGGCTAGCAAACAGATCCACGAAATACAGATGTAACTCTGTGAGATGAATTAACAGAACACTAAGCAGTTTCTCAGAAAGCTTCTTTCCAGATTTCATCTGAGGATATTTCCTTTTTCACCATAGCCCTCTATGGGCTTCCAAATATCACTTTGCCAATTCCACAAGAAGTGTCTTAGCGAAAGGCTTCTTGAGGGGAAAGCTGTAACTCTGTGAGATGATTTCACTGAACACAAAGAAGTTTCTCAGAAAGCTTCTTTCTCTTTGTTATCGGAGGATATTTCCTTTGGCCCCATAGTCTTCAAAGGGATCCGAAATATCTTTTCTCAGATTCCACAGAAATAAGGTTAGCAAAGAGATCCACGAAATACAGGTGTGACTCTGTGAGATGAATTAACAGAACACTGAGCAGTTTCTCAGAAAGCTTCTTTCCAGATTTCATCTGAGGATATTTCCTTTTTCACCATAGCCCTCTATGGGCTTCCAAATATCACTTTGCCAATTCCACAAGAACTGTCTTAGCGAAAGGCTTCTTGAGGGGAAAGCTGTAACTCTGTGAGATGATTTCACAGAACACAAAGAAGTTTCTCAGAAAGCTTCTTTCTCTTTGTTATCGGAGGATATTTCCTTTGGCCCTTTAGTCTTCAAAGGGATCCGATATATCTGTTCTCAGTTTCCACAGAAATAAGTCTAACAAAGAGATCCACGAAATACAGGTGTGACTCTGTGAGATGAATTAACAGAACACTAAGTAGTTTCTCAGAAAACTTCTTTCCAGATTTCATCTGAGGATATTTCCTTTTTCACCATAGCCCTCTATGGGCTTCCAAATATCACTTTGCCAATTCCACAAGAACTGTCTTAGCGAAAGGCTTCTTGAGGGGAAAGCTGTAACTCTGTGAGATGATTTCACAGAACACAAAGAAGTTTCTCAGAAAGCTTCTTTCTCTTTGTTATCGGAGGATATTTCCTTTGGCGCTATAGTCTTCAAAGGGATCCGAAATATCTGTTCTCAGATTCCACAGAAATAAGGCTAGCAAAGAGATCCAGGAAATACAGATGTAACTCTGTGAGATGAATTAACAGAACACTAAGCAGTTTCTCAGAAAGTTTCTTTTCAGATTTCATCTGAAGATATTTCCTTTTTCACCATAGCCCTCTATGGGCTTCCAAATATCACTTTGCCAATTCCACAAGAACTGTCTTAGCGAAAAACTTCTTGAGGGGAAAGCTGTAACTCTGTGAGATGATTTCACAGAACAGAAAGAAGTTTCTCAGAAAGCTTCTTTCTCTTTGTTATCGGAGGATATTTCCTTTGGCCCTATAGTCTTCAAAGGGATCCGAAATATCTGTTCTCAGTTTCCACAGAAATAAGTCTAACAAAGAGATCCACGAAATACAGATGTAACTCTGTGAGATGAATTAACAGAACACTAAGCAGTTTCTCATAAAGCTTCTTTCCAGATTTCATCTGAGGATATTTCCTTTATCACCGTAGCCCTCTACGGGCTTCCAAATATCACTTTGCCAATTCCACAAGAACTGTCTTAGCGAAAGGCTTCTTGAGGGGAAAGCTGTAAATCTGTGAGATGATTTCACAGAACACAAAGAAGTTTCTCAGAAAGCTTCTTTCTCTTTGTTATCGGAGGATATTTCCTTTGGCCCTATAGTCTTCAAAGGGATCCGAAATATCTGTTCTCAGATTCCACAGAAATATGGCTAGCAAAGAGATCCACGAAAAACAGATGTAACTCTGTGAGTGGAAGTCACACATCACAGAGCAGTTTCTCAGAAACCTTCATTCCAGATTTCATCTGAGGATATTTCCTTTTTCAACATAGCCCTCTATGGGCTTCCAAATATCACTTTGCCAATTCCACAAGACCTTTCTTAGCGAAAGGCTTTTTGAGGGGAAAGCTGTAACTCTGTGAGATGATTTCACAGAACACAAAGAAGTTTCTCAGAAAGCTTCTTTCTCTTTGTTATCGGAGGATATTCCCTTTGGCCCTATAGTCTTCAAAGGGATCTGAAATATCTGTTCTCAGATTCCACAGAAATAAGGCTAGCAAAGACATCCACGAAATACAGGTGTAACACAGTGAGATGAATTAACAGAACACTAAGCAGTTTCTCAGAAAGCTTCTTTCCAGATTTCATCTGAGGATATTTTCTTTTTCACCATAGCCCTCGAGGGGCTTCCAAATATCACTTTGACAATTCCACAAGAACTGTTAGGCGAAAGGCTTCTTGAGGGGAAAGCTGTAACTCTGTGAGATGATTTCACAGAACACAAAGAAGTTTCTCAGAAAGCTTCTTTCTCTTTGTTATCGGAGGATATTTCCTTTGGCCCTATAGTCTTCAAAGGGATCCGAAATATCTGTTCTCAGATTCCACAGAAATAAGGCTAACAAAGAGATCCACGAAATACAGATGTAACTCTGTGAGATGAATTAACAGAACACTAAGCAGTTTCTCAGAAAGCTTCTTTCCAGATTTCATCTGAGGATATTTCCTTTTTCACCATAGCCCTCTAAGGGCTTCCAAATATCACTTTGCCAAATCCACAAGAACTGTCTTAGCGAAAGGCTTCTTGAGGGGAAAGCTGTAACTCTGTGAGATGATTTCACAGAACACGAAGAAGTTTCTCAGAAAGCTTCTTTCTCTTTGTTATCGGAGGTTATTCCCTTTGGCCCTATAGTCTTCAAAGGGTTCCGAAATATCTGTTTTCAGATTCCACAGAAATAAGGCTAGCAAAGAGATCCACGAAATACAGGTGTAACTCAGTGAGATGAATTAACAGAACACTAAGCAGTTTCTCAGAAAGCTTCTTTCCAGATTTCATCTGAGGATATTTCCTTTTTCACCATAGCCCTCTAGGGGCTTCCAAATATCACTTTGACAATTCCACAAGAACTGTTTAGCGAAAGGCTTCTTGAGGGGAAAGCTGTAACTCTGTGAGATGATTTCACAGAACACAAAGAAGTTTCTCAGAAAGCTTCTTTCTCTTTGTTATCGGAGGATATTTCCTTTGGCCCTATAGTCTTCAAAGGGATCCGAAATATCTGTTGTCAGATTCCACAGAAATAAGGCTAACAAAGAGATCCACGAAATACAGATGTAACTCTGTGAGATGAATTAACAGAACACTAAGCAGTTTCTCAGAAAGCTTCTTTCCAGATTTCATCTGAGGATATTTCCTTTTTCAACATAGCCCTCTATGGGCTTCCAAATATCACTTTGTCAATTCCACAAGAACTGTCTTAGCGAAAGGATTCTTGAGGGGAAAGCTGTAACTCTGTGAGATGATTTCACAGAACACAAAGAAGTTTCTCAGAAAGCTTCTTTCTCTTTGTTATCGGAGGATATTTCCTTTGGCCCTATAGTCTTCAAAGGGATCCGAAATATCTTTTCTCAGATTCCACAGAAATAAGGTTAGCAAAGAGATCCACGAAATACAGGTGTAACTCTGTGAGATGAATTAACAGAAGACTAAGCAGTTTCTCAGAAAGCTTCTTTCCAGATTTCATCTGAGGATATTTCCTTTTTCACCATAGCCCTCTATGGGCTTCCAAATATCACTTTGCCAATTCCAAAAGAACTGTCTTAGCGAAAGGCTTCTTCAGGGGAAAGCTGTAACTGTGTGAGATGATTTCACAGAACACAAAGAAGTTTCTCAGAAAGCTTCTTTCTCTTTGTTATCGGAGGATATTTCCTTTGGCCCTATAGTGTTCAAAGGGGTCCGAAATATCTGTTCTCAGTTTCCACAGAAATAAGTCTAACAAAGAGATCCACGAAATATAGATGTAACTCGGTGAGATGAATTAACAGAACACTAAGCAGTTTCTCAGAAAGCTTCTTTCCAGATTTCATCTGAGGATATTTCCTTTTTCACCATAGCCCTCTATGGGCTTCCAAATATCACTTTGCCAATTCCACAAGAACTGTCTTAGCGAAAGGCTTCTTGAGGGGAAAGCTGTAACTCTGTGAGATGATTTCACAGAACACAAAGAAGTTTCTCAGAAAGCTTCTTTCTCTTTGTTATCGGAGGATAATTCCTTTGGCCCTATAGTCTTCAAAGGGATCCGAAATATCTGTTCTCAGATTCCACAGAAAAAAGGCTAGCAAAGAGATCCAGGAAATACAGGTGTAACTCTGTGAGATGAATTAACAGAACACTAAGCAGTTTCTCAGAAAGCTTCTTTTCAGATTTCATCTGAAGATATTTCCTTTTTCACCATAGCCCTCTATGGGCTTCCAAATATCACTTTGCCAATTCCACAAGAACTGTCTTAGTGAAAGGATTCTTGAGGGGAAAGCTGTAACTCTGTGAGATGATTTCACAGAACAGAAAGAAGTTTCTCAGAAAGCTTCTTTCTCTTTGTTATCAGAAGATATTTTCTTTGGCCCTATAGTCTTCAAAGGGATCTGTAATATCTGTTCTCAGATTCCACAGAAATAAGGCTAACAAACAGATCCACGAAATACAGATGTAACTTTGTGAGATGAATTAACACAACACTAAGCAGTTTCACAGAAAACTTCTTTCCAGATTTCATCTGAGGATATTTCCTTTTTCACCATAGCCCTCTATGGGCTTCCAAATACCACTTTGCCAATTCCACGAGAACTGTCTTCGCGAAAGGCTTCTTCAGGGGAAAGCTGTAATTCTGTGAGATGATTTCACAGAACACAAAGAAGTTTCTCAGAAAGCTTCTTTCTCTTTGTTATCGGAGGATATTTCCTTTGGCCCTATAGTCTTCAAAGGGATCCGAAATATCGGTTCTCAGTTTCCACAGAAATAAGTCTAACAAAGAGATCCACGAAATACAGATGTAACTCGGTGAGATGAATTAACAGAACACTAAGCAGTTTCTCATAAAGCTTCTTTCCAGATTTCATCTGAGGATATTTCCTTTTTACCATAGCCCTCTACGGGCTTCCAAATATCACTTTGCCAATTCCACAAGAACTGTCTTATCGAAAGGCTTCTTGAGTGGAAAGCTGTAAATCTGTGAGATGATTTCACAGAACACAAAGAAGTTTCTCAGAAAGCTTCTTTCTCTTTGTTATCGGAGGATATTTCCTTTGGCCCTATAGTGTTCAAAGGGATCCGAAATATCTGTTCTCAGATTCCACAGAAATATGGCTAGCAAAGAGATCCACGAAAAACAGATGTAACTCTGTGAGTGGAAGTCACACATCACAGAGCAGTTTCTCAGAAAGCTTCTTTCCAGATTTCATCTGAGGATATTTCCTTTTTCACCATAGCCCTCTATGGGCTTCCAAATATCACTTTGCCAATTCCACAAGAACTCTCTTAGCGAAAGGCTTCTTGAGGGGAAAGCTGTAACTCTGTGAGTTGATTTCACAGAACACAAAGAAGTTTCTCAGAAAGCTTCTTTCTCTTTGTTATCGGAGGATATTTCCATTGGCCCTATTGTATTCAAAGGGATTCGAAATATCTGTTCTCAGATTCCTCAGAAATAAGGCTAGCAAAGAGATCCACGAAATACAGGTTTAACTCTGTGAGACGAATTAACAGAACACTAAGCAGTTTCTCAGAAAGCTTCTTTCCAGATTTCATCTGAGGATAGTTCCTTTTTCAAAATAGCCCTCTAGGGGCTACCAAATATCACTTTGCCAATTCCACAAGAACTGTCTTAGCGAAAGGCTTCTTGAGGGGAAAGCTGTAACTCTGTGAGATGATTTCAGAGAACACAAAGAAGTTTCTCATGAAGCTTCTTTCTCTTTGTTATCGGAGGATATTTCCTTTGGCCCTATAGTCTTCAAAGGGATCCGAAATATCTGTTCTCAGATTCCACAGAAATAAGGCTAACAAAGAGGTCCAGGAAATACAGATGTAACTCTGTGAGATGAATTAACAGAACACTAAGCAGTTTCTCAGAAAGTTTCTTTCCAGATTTCATCTGAGGATATTTCCTTTTGCACCATAGCCCTCTATGGGCTTCCAAAAACCACTTTGCCAATTCCACAAGAACTGTCTTAGCGAAAGGCTTCTTGAGGGGAAAGCTGTAACTCTGTGAGATGATTTCACAGAACACAACGAAGTTTCTCAGAAAGCTTCTTTCTCTTTGTTATCGGAAGTTATTTCCTTTGGCCCTATAGTCTTCAAAGGGATCCGAAATATCTGTTCTCAGATTCCACAGAAATAAGGCTAGCAAAGAGATCCACGAAATACAGATGTAACTCTGTGAGATGAATTAACAGAACATTAAGCAGTTTCTCAGAAAGCTTCTTTCCAGATTTCATCTGAGGATATTTCCTTTTTCACCATAGCCCTCTATGGGCTTCCAAATATCACGTTGCCAATTCCACAAGAACTGTCTTAGCGAAAGGATTCTTGAGGGAAAGCTGTAACTCTGTGAGATGATTTCACAGAACAGAAAGAAGTTTCTCAGAAAGCTTCTTTCTCTTTGTTATCAGAAGATATTTTCTTTGGCCCTATAATCTTCAAAGGGATCCGTAATATCTGTTCTCAGATTCCACAGAAATAAGGCTAACAAACAGATCCACGAAATACAGATGTAACTCTGTGAGATGAATTAACACAACACTAAGCAGTTTCTCAGAAAGCTTCTTTCCAGATTTCATCTGAGGATATTTCCTTTTTCACCATAGCCCTCTATGGGCTTCGAAATATCACTTTGCCAATTCCACAAGAACTTTCTTAGCGAAAGGCTTTTTGAGGGAAAAGCTGTAACTCTGTGAGATGATTTCACAGTACACAAAGAAGTTTCTCAGAAAGCTTCTTTCTCTTTGTTATCGGAGGATATTTCCTTTGGCCCTATAGTATTCAAAGGGTTCCGAAATATCTGTTCTCAGATTCCACAGAAATAAGGCTAGCAAAGAGATCCACGAAATACAGCTGTAACTCTGTGAGATGAATTAACAGAACACTAAGCAGTTTCTCAGAAAGCTTCTTTCCAGATTTCATCTGAGGATATTTCCTTTTTCAGCATAGCCCTCTATGGGCTTCCAAATATCACTTTGCCAATTCCACAAGAACTGTATTAGCGAAAGGCTTCTTGAGGGGAAAGCTGTAACTCTGTGAGATGATTTCACAGAACACAAAGAAGTTTCTCAGAAAGCTTCTTTCTCTTTGTTATCGGAGGATATTTCCTTTGGCCCTATAGTATTCCAAGGGTTCCGAAATATCCGTTCACAGATTCCTCAGAAATAAGGCTAGCAAAGAGATCCACGAAATACACGTTTAACTCTGTGAGACGAATTAACAGAACACTAAGCAGATTCTCAGAAAGCTTCTTTCCAGATTTCATCTGAGGATAGTTCCTTTTTCAAAATAGCCCTCTAGGGGCTACCAAATATCACTTTGCCAATTCCACAAGAACTGTCTTAGCGAAAGGCTTCTTGAGGGGAAAGCTGTAACTCTGTGAGATGATTTCACAGAACACAAAGAAGTTTCTCATGAAGCTTCTTTCTCTTTGTTATCGGAGGATATTTCCTTTGGCCCTATAGTCTTCAAAGGGATCCGAAATATCTGTTCTCAGATTCCACAGAAATAGGGCTAACAAAGAGGTCCAGGAAATACAGATGTAACTCTGTGAGATGAATTAACAGAGCACTAAGCAGTTTCTCAGAAAGTTTCTTTCCAGATTTCATCTGAGGTTATTCCCTTTTGCACCATAGCCCTCTATGGGCTTCCAAAAACCACTTTGCCAATTCCACAAGAACTGTCTTAGCGAAAGGCTTCTTGAGGGGAAAGCTGTAACTCTGTGAGATGATTTCACAGAACACAACGAAGTTTCTCAGAAAGCTTCTTTCTCTTTGTTATCGGAAGTTATTTCCTTTGGCCCTATAGTCTTCAAAGGGATCCGAAATATCAGTTCTCAGATTCCACAGAAATAAGGCTAGCAAAGAGATCCACGAAATACAGATGTAACTCTGTGAGATGAATTAACAGAACATTAAGCAGTTTCTCAGAAAGCTTCTTTCCAGATTTCATCTGAGGATATTTCCTTTTTCACCATAGCCCTCTATGGGCTTCCAAATATCACGCTGCCAATACCACAAGAACTGTCTTAGCGAAAGGATTCTTGAGGGAAAGCTGTAACTCTGTGAGATGATTTCACAGAACAGAAAGAAGTTTCTCAGAAAGCTTCTCTCTCTTTGTTATCAGAAGATATTTTCTTTGGCCCTATAATCTTCAAAGGGATCCGTAATATCTGTTCTCAGATTCCACAGAAATAAGGCTAACAAACAGATCCACGAAATACAGATGTAACTCTGTGAGATGAATTAACACAACACTAAGCAGTTTCTCAGAAAGCTTCTTTCCAGATTTCATCTGAGGATATTTCCTTTTTCACCTTAGCCCTCTATGGGCTTCCAAATATCACTTTGCCAATTCCACAAGAACTTTCTTAGCGAAAGGCTTTTTGAGGGAAAAGCTGTAACTCTGTGAGATGATTTCACAGAACACAAAGAAGTTTCTCAGAAAGCTTCTTTCTCTTTGTTATCGGAGGATATTTCCTTTGGCCCTATAGTATTCAAACGGTTCCGAAATATCTGTTCTCAGATTCCACAGAAATTAGGCTAGCAAAGAGATCCACGAAATACAGATGTAACTCTGTGAGATGAATTAACAGAACACTAAGCAGTTTCTCAGAAAGCTTCTTTCCAGATTTCATCTGAGGATATTTCCTTTTTCAGCATAGCCCTCTATGGGCTTCCAAATATCACTTTGCCAATTCCACAAGAACTGTCTTAGCGAAAGGCTTCTTGAGGGGAAAGCTGTAACTCTGTGAGATGATTTCACAGAACACAAAGAAGTTTCTCAGAAAGCTTCTTTCTCTTTGTTATCGGAGGATATTTCCTTTGGCCCTATAGTCTTCAAAGGGATCCGAAATATCTGTTCTCAGATTCCACAGAAATAAGGCTAGCAAAGAGATCCAGGAAATACAGGTGTAACTCTGTGAGATGAATTAACAGAACACTAAGCAGTTTCTCAGAAAGCTTCTTTTCAGATTTCATCTGAAGATATTTCCTTTTTCACCATAGCCCTCTATGGGCTTCCAAATATCACTTTAGCCAATTCCACAAGAACTGTCTTAGCGAAAGGATTCTTGAGGGGAAAGCTGTAACTCTGTGAGATGATTTCACAGAACAGAAAGAAGTTTCTCAGAAAGCTTCTTTCTCTTTGTTATCAGAAGATATTTTCTTTGGGCCTATAGTCTTCAAAGGGATCCGTAATATGTGTTCTCAGATTCCACAGAAATAAGGCTAGCAAAGAGATCCACGAGAAACAGATGTAACTCTGTGAGTGGAAGTCACACATCACAGAGCAGTTTCTCAGAAAGCTTCATTCCAGATTTCATCTGAGGATATTTCCTTTTTCACTATAGCCCTCTAAGGGCTTCCAAATATCACTTTGCCAATTCCACAAGAACTTTCTTAGCGAAAGGCTTTTTGAGGGAAAAGCTGTAACTCTGCGAGATGATTTCACAGAACACAAAGAAGTTTCTCAGAAAGCTTCTTTCTCTTTGTTATCGGAGGATATTTCCTTTGGCCCTATAGTATTCAAAGGGTTCCGAAATATCTGTTCTCAGATTCCACAGAAATAAGGCTAACAAAGAGATCCACGGAATACAGATGTAACTCTGTGAGATGAATTAACAGAACACTAAGCAGTTTCTCAGAAAGCTTCTTTCCAGATTTCATCTGAGGATATTTCCATTTTCACCATAGCCCTCTATGGGCTTCCAAATATCATTTTGCCAATTCCACAAGAACTGTCTTCGCGAAAGGCTTCTTGAGGGGAAAGCTGTAACTCTGTGAGATGATTTCACAGAACACAAAGAAGTTTCTCAGAAAGCTTCTTTCTCTTTGTTATCGGAGGATATTTCCTTTGGCCCTATAGTCTTCAAAGGGATCCGAAATATCTGTTCTCAGTTTCCACAGAAATAAGTCTAACAAAGAGATCCACGAAATACAGATGTAACTCGGTGAGATGAATTAACAGAACACTAAGCAGTTTCTCATAAAGCTTCTTTCGAGATTTCATCTGAGGATATTTGATTTTTCACCATAGCCCTCTACGGGCTTCCAAATATCACTTTGCCAATTCCACAAGAACTGTCTTAGCGAAAGGCTTCTTGAGTGGAAAGCTGTAAATCTGTGAGATGATTTCACAGAACACAAAGAAGTTTCTCAGAAAGCTTCTTTCTCTTTGTTATCGGAGGATATTTCCTTTGGCCCTATAGTCTTCAAAGGGATCCGAAATATCTGTTCTCAGATTCCACAGAAATATGGCTAGCAAAGAGATCCACGAAAAACAGATGTAACTCTATGAGTGGAAGTCACACATCACAGAGCAGTTTCTCAGAAAGCTTCATTCCATATTTCATCTGAGGATATTTCCTTTTTCACTATAGCCCTCTATGGGCTTCGAAATATCACTTTGCCAATTCCACAAGAACTTTCTTAGCGAAAGGATTTTTGAGGGAAAAGCTGTAACTCTGTGAGATGATTTCACAGAACACAAAGAAGTTTCTCAGAAAGCTTCTTTCTCTTTGTTATCGGAGGATATTTCCTTTGGCCCTATAGTATTCAAAGGGTTCCGAAATATCTGTTCTCAGATTCCACAGAAATAAGTCTAACAAAGAGATCCACGAAATACAGATGTAACTCGGTGAGATGAATTAACAGAACACTAAGCAGTTTCTCAGAAAGCTTCTTTCCAGATTTCATCTGAGGATATTTCCTTTTTCACCATAGCCCTCTACGGGCTTCCAAATATCACTTTGCCAATTCCACAAGAACTGTCTTAGCGAAAGGCTTCTTGGGTGGAAAGCTGTAAATCTGTGAGATGATTTCACAGAACACAAAGAAGTTTCTCAGAAAGCTTCTTTCTCTTTGTTATCGGAGGATATTTCCTTTGGCCCTATAGTATTCAAAGGGTTCCGAAATATCTGTTCTCAGATTCCACAGAAATAAGGCTAACAAAGAGATCCACGGAATACAGATGTAACTCTGTGAGATGAATTAACAGAACACTAAGCAGTTTCTCAGAAAGCTTCTTTCCAGATTTCATCTGAGGATATTTCCATTTTCACCATAGCCCTCTATGGGCTTCCAAATATCATTTTGCCAATTCCACAAGAACTGTCTTCGCGAAAGGCTTCTTGAGGGGAAAGCTGTAACTCTGTGAGATGATTTCACAGAACACAAAGAAGTTTCTCAGAAAGCTTCTTTCTCTTTGTTATCGGAGGATATTTCCTTTGGCCCTATAGTCTTCAAAGGGATCCGAAATATCTGTTCTCAGTTTCCACAGAAATAAGTCTAACAAAGAGATCCACGAAATACAGATGTAACTCGGTGAGATGAATTAACAGAACACTAAGCAGTTTCTCATAAAGCTTCTTTCGAGATTTCATCTGAGGATATTTGATTTTTCACCATAGCCCTCTACGGGCTTCCAAATATCACTTTGCCAATTCCACAAGAACTGTCTTAGCGAAAGGCTTCTTGAGTGGAAAGCTGTAAATCTGTGAGATGATTTCACAGAACACAAAGAAGTTTCTCAGAAAGCTTCTTTCTCTTTGTTATCGGAGGATATTTCCTTTGGCCCTATAGTCTTCAAAGGGATCCGAAATATCTGTTCTCAGATTCCACAGAAATATGGCTAGCAAAGAGATCCACGAAAAACAGATGTAACTCTATGAGTGGAAGTCACACATCACAGAGCAGTTTCTCAGAAAGCTTCATTCCATATTTCATCTGAGGATATTTCCTTTTTCACTATAGCCCTCTATGGGCTTCGAAATATCACTTTGCCAATTCCACAAGAACTTTCTTAGCGAAAGGATTTTTGAGGGAAAAGCTGTAACTCTGTGAGATGATTTCACAGAACACAAAGAAGTTTCTCAGAAAGCTTCTTTCTCTTTGTTATCGGAGGATATTTCCTTTGGCCCTATAGTCTTCAAAGGGTTCCGAAATATCTGTTCTCAGATTCCACAGAAATAAGTCTAACAAAGAGATCCACGAAATACAGATGTAACTCGGTGAGATGAATTAACAGAACACTAAGCAGTTTCTCAGAAAGCTTCTTTCCAGATTTCATCTGAGGATATTTCCTTTTTCACCATAGCCCTCTACGGGCTTCCAAATATCACTTTGCCAATTCCACAAGAACTGTCTTAGCGAAAGGCTTCTTGGGTGGAAAGCTGTAAATCTGTGAGATGATTTCACAGAACACAAAGAAGTTTCTCAGAAAGCTTCTTTCTCTTTGTTATCGGAGGATATTTCCTTTGGCCCTATTGTATTCAAAGGGTTCCGAAATATCTGTTCTCAGATTCCACAGAAATAAGGCTAGCAAAGAGATCCACGAAATACAGATGTAACTCTGTAGGATGAATTAACAAAACCCTAAGCAGTTTCTCAGAAAGCTTCTTTCCAGATTTCATCTGAGGATATTTCCTTTTTCACCATAGCCCTCCATGTGCTTGGAAATATCACTTTGCCAATTCCACAAGAACTGTCTTAGCGAAAGGCTTCTTGAGAGGAAAGCTGTAACTCTGTGAGATGATTTCACAGAACTCAAAGAAGTTTCTCAGGAAGCTTCTTTCTCTTTGTTTTCGGAGGATATTTCCTTTGGCCCTATAGTCTTCAAAGGGATCCGAAATATCTGTTCTCAGATTCCACCGAAATGAGGCTAACAAAGAGATCCACCAAATACAGATGTAACTCTGTGAGATGAAATAACAGAACACTAAGCAGTTTCTCAGAAATCTTCTTTCCAGATTTCATCTGAGGATATTTCCTTTTTCACCATAGCCTTCTATGCGCTTCCAAATATCACTTTGCCAATTCCACAAGAACTCTCTTAGCGAAAGGCTTCTTGAGGGGAAAGCTGTAACTCTGTGAGTTGATTTCACAGAACACAAAGAAGTTTCTCAGAAAGCTTCTTTCTCTTTGTTATCGGAGGATATTTCCATTGGCCCTATTGTCTTCAAAGGGATCCGAAATATCTGTTCTCAGATTCCTCAGAAATAAGGCTAGCAAAGAGATCCACGAAATACAGGTTTAACTCTGTGAGATGAATTAACAGAACACTAAGCAGTTTCTCAGAAAGCTTCTTTCCAGATTTCATCTGAGGATAGTTCCTTTTTCAAAATAGCCCTCTAGGGGCTACCAAATATCACTTTGCCAATTCCACAAGAACTGTCTTAGCGAAAGGCTTCTTGAGGGGAAAGGTGTAACTCTGTGAGATGATTTCACAGAACACAAAGAAGTTTCTCATGAAGCTTCTTTCTCTTTGTTATCGGAGGATATTTCCTTTGGCCCTATAGTCTTCAAAGGGATCCGAAATATCTGTTCTCAGATTCCACAGAAATAAGGCTAACAAAGAGATCCAGGAAATACAGATGTAACTCTGTGACATGAATTAACAGAACACTAAGCAGTTTCTCAGAAACTTTCTTTCCAGATTTCATCTGAGGATATTTCCTTTTGCACCATAGCCCTCTATGGGCTTCCAAATACCACTTTGCCAATTCCACAAGAACTGTCTTAGCGAAAGGCTTCTTGAGGGGAAAGCTGAAACTCTGTGAGATGATTTCACAGAACACAACGAACTTTCTCAGAAAGCTTCTTTCTCTTTGTTATCGGAAGTTATTTCCTTTGGCCCTATAGTATTCAAAGGGTTCCGAAATATCTGTTCTCAGATTCCACAGAAATAAGGCTAACAAAGAGATCCACGAAATACAGATGTAACTCTGTGAGATGAATTAACAGAACACTAAGCAGTTTCTCAGAAAGCTTCTTTCCAGATTTCATCTGAGGATATTTCCATTTTCACCATAGCCCTCTATGGGCTTCCAAATATCACTTTGCCCATTCCACAAGAACTGTCTTCGCGAAAGGCTTCTTCAGGGGAAAGCTGTAACTCTGTGAGATGATTTCACAGAACACAAAGAAGTTTCTCAGAAAGCTTCTTTCTCTTTGTTATCGGAGGATATTTCCTTTGGCCCTATAGTCTTCAAAGGGATCCGAAATATCTGTTCTCAGTTTCCACAGAAATAAGTCTAACAAAGAGATCCACGAAATACAGATGTAACTCGGTGAGATGAATTAACAGAACACTAAGCAGTTTCTCAGAAAGCTGCTTTCCAGATTTCATCTGAGGATATTTCCTTTTTCACCATAGCCCTCTAGGGGTTCCAAATATCACTTTGCCAATTCCACAAGAACTGTCTTAGCGAAAGGCTTCTTGAGGGGAAAGCTGTAACTCTGTGAGATGATTTCACAGAACACAAAGAAGTTTCTCAGAAAGCTTCTTTCTCTTTGTTATCGGAGGGTATTTCCTTTGGCCCTATAGTGTTCAAAGGGTTCCGAAATATCTGTTCTCAGATTCCACAGAAATAAGGCTAACAAAGAGATCCACGAAATACAAATGTAACTCTGTGAGATGAATTAACAGAACACTAAGCAGTTTCTCAGAAAGCTTCTTTCCAGATTTCATCTGAGGATATTTCCTTTTTCCCCATAGCCCTCTATGGGCCTCCAAATACCACTTTGCCAATTCCACAAGAAGTGTCTTTGCGAAAGGCTTCTTGAGGGGAAAGCTGTAACTCTGTGAGATGATTTCACAGATCACAAAGAAGTTTCACATGAGCTTCATTCTCTTTGTTATCGGAGGATATTTCCTTTGGCCCCACAGTCTTCAAAGGGATCCGAAATATCTGTTCTCAGATTCCACAGAAATAAGGCTAGCAAAGAGATCCACGAAATACAGGTGTAACTCTGTGAGATGAATTAACAGAACACTAAGCAGTTTCTCAGAAAGTTTCTTTCCAGATTTCATCTGAGGATATTTCCTTTTTCACCATAGCCCTCTATGGCTTCCAAATATCATTTTGCCAATTACAAAAGAACTGTCTTATCGAAAAGCTTCTTGAGGGGATAGCTGTAACTCAGTGAGATGATTTCACAGAACACAAAGAAGTTTCTCGGAAAGCTTCTTTCTCTTTGTTATCGGAGGATAATTCCTTTGGCCCTATAGCCTTCAAAGGGATCCGAAATATCTGTTCTCAGATTCCACAGAAATAAGGCTAGCAAAGAGATCCACGAAAAACAGATGTAACTCTGTGAGTGGAAGTCACACATCACTAAGCAGTTTCTCAGAAAGCTTCTTTCCAGATTTCATCTGAGGATATTTCCTTTTTCACCATAGCCCTCTATGGGCTTCCAAATATCACTTTGCCAATTCCACGAGAACTGTCTTAGCGGAAGGCTTCTTGAGGGGTAAGCTGTAACTCTGTGAGATGATTTCACAGAACACAAAGAAGTTTCTCAGAAAGCTTCTTTCTCTTTGTTATCGGAGGATATTTCCTTTGGCCCTATAGTCTTCAAAGGGATCCGAAGGATCTGTTCTCAGATTCCACAGAAATAAGGCTAGCAAAGAGATCCACGAAATACAGGTGTAACTCTGTGAGATGAATTAACAGAACACTAAGCAGTTTCTCAGAAAGCTTCATTCCAGATTTCATCTGAAGATATTTCCTTTTTCACCATAGCCCTCTATGGGCTTCCAAATATCACTTTGCCAATTCCACAAGAACTGTCTTAGCGAAAGGCTTCTTGAGGGGAAAACTGTAACTCTGTGAGATGATTTCACAGAACACAAAGAAGTTTCTCAGAAAGCTTCTTTCTCTTTGTTATCGGAGGATATTTCCTTTGGCCCTATAGTCTTCAAAGGGATCCGAAATATCTGTTCTCAGATTCCTCAGAAATAAGGCTAACAAACAGATCCACGAAATACAGATGGAACTCTGTGAGATGAATTAACACAACACTAAGCAGTTTCTCAGAAGGCTTCTTTCCAGATTTCATCTGAGGATATTTCCTTTTTCACCATAGCCCTCTAAGGGCTTCCAAATATCACTTTGCCACTTCCACGAGAACTGTCTTAGCGAAAGTCTTCTTGAGTGGAAAGCTGTAACACTGTGAGATGATTTCACAGAACACAAAGAAGTCTCTCTGAAAGCTTCTTTCTCTTTGTTATCGGAGGATATTTCCTTTGGCCCTACAGTCTTCAAAGGGATCCGAAATATCTTTTCTCAGATTCCACAGAAATAAGGTTAGCAAAGAGATCCACGAAACACCGGTGTGACTCTGTGATATGAATTAACAGAACACTAAGCAGTTTCTCAGAAAGCTTCTTTCCTGATTTCATCTGAGGATATTTCCATTTTCACCATAGCCCTCTATGGGATTCCAAATATCACTTTGCCAATTCCACAAGAACTGTCTTCGCGAAAGGCTTCTTCAGGGGAAAGCTGTAACTCTGTGAGATGATTTCACAGAACACAAAGAAGTTTCTCAGAAAGCTTCTTTCTCTTTGTTATCGGAGGATATTTCCTTTGGCCCTATAGTCTTCAAAGGGATCCGAAATATCTGTTCTCAGTTTCCACAGAAATAAGTCTAACAAAGAGATCCACGAAATACAGATGTAACTCGGTGAGATGAATTAACAGAACACTAAGCAGGTTCTCATAAAGCTTCTTTCCAGATTTCATCTGAGGATATTTCCTTTTTCACCATAGCCCTCTACGGGCTTCCAAATATCACTTTGCCAATTCCACAAGAACTCTCTTAGCGAAAGGCTTCTTGAGTGGAAAGCTGTAAATCTGTGAGATGATTTCACAGAACACAAAGAAGTTTCTCAGAAAGCTTCTTTCTCTTTGTTATCAGAGGATATTTCCTTTGGCCCTATAGTCTTCAAAGGGATCCGAAATATCTCTTCTCAGATTCCACAGAAATATGGCTAGCAAAGAGATCCACGAAAAACAGATGTAACTCTGTGAGTGGAAGTCACACATCACAGAGCAGTTTCTCAGAAAGCTTCATTCCAGATTTCATCTGAGGATATTTCCTTTTTCACTATAGCCCTCTATGGGCTTCGAAATATCACTTTGCCAATTCCACAAGAACTTTCTTAGCGAAAGGCTTTTTGAGGGAAAAGCTGTAACTCTGTGAGATGATTTCACAGAACACAAAGAAGTTTCTCAGAAAGCTTCTTTCTCTTTGTTATCGGAGGATATTTCCTTTGGCCCTATAGTGTTCAAAGGGTTCCGAAATATCTGTTCTCAGATTCCACAGAAATAAGGCTAACAAAGAGATCCACGAAATACAGATGTAACTCTGTGAGATGAATTAACAGAACACTAAGCAGTTTCTCAGAAAGCTTCTTTCCAGATTTCATCTGAGGATATTTCCGTTTTCACCATAGCCCTCTATGGGCCTCCAAATACAACTTTGCCAATTCCACAAGAAGTGTCTTAGCGAAAGTCTTCTTGAGGGGAAAGCTGTAACTCTGTGAGATGATTTCACAGATCACAAAGAAGTTTCACAGGAGCTTCATTCTCTTTGTTATCGGAGGATATTTCCTTCGGCCCCACAGTCTTCAAAGGGATCCGAAATATCTGTTCTCAGATTCCACAGAAATAAGGCTAGCAAAGAGATCCACGAAATACAGGTGTAACTCTGTGAGATGAATTAACAGAACACTAAGCAGTTTCTCAGAAAGCTTCTTTCCAGATTTCATCTGAGGATATTTCCTTTTTCACCATAGCCCTCTATGGCTTCCAAATATCATTTTGCCAATTACAAAAGAACTGTCTTAGCGAAAAGCTTCTTGAGGGGATAGCTGTAACTCAGTGAGATGATTTCACAGAACACAAAGAAGTTTCTCAGAAAGCTTCTTTCTCTTTGTTATCGGAGGATATTTCCTTTGGCCCTATAGTCTTCAAAGGGATCCGAAATATCTGTTCTCAGATTCCACAGAAATAAGGGTAGCAAAGAGATCCACGAAAAACAGATGTAACTCTGTGAGTGGAAGTCACACATCACTAAGCAGTTTCTCAGAAAGCTTCTTTCCAGATTTCACCTGAGGATATTTCCTTTTTCACCATAGCCCTCTATGGGCTTCCAAATATCACTTTGCCAATTCCACGAGAACTGTCTTAGCGGAAGGCTTCTTGAGGGGTAAGCTGTAACTCTGTGAGATGATTTCACAGAACACAAAGAAGTTTCTCAGAGAGCTTCTTTCTCTTTGTTATCGGAGGATATTTCCTTTGGCCCTATAGTGTTCAAAGGGTTCCGAAATATCTGTTCTCAGATTCCACAGAAATAAGGCTAACAAAGAGATCCACGAAATACAGATGTAACTCTGTGAGATGAATTAACAGAACACTAAGCAGTTTCTCAGAAAGCTTCTTTCCAGATTTCATCTGTGGATATTTCCTTTTTCCCCATAGCCCTCTATGGGCCTCCAAATACCACTTTGCCAATTCCACAAGAAGTGTCTTAGCGAAAGGCTTCTTGAGGGGAAAGCTGTAACTCTGTGAGATGATTTCACAGATCACAAAGAAGTTTCACAGGAGCTTCATTCTCTTTGTTATCGGAGGATATTTCCTTTGGCCCCACAGTCTTCAAAGGGATCCGAAATATCTGTTCTCAGATTCCACAGAAATAAGGCTAGCAAAGAGATCCACGAAATACAGGTGTAACCCGGTGAGATGAAGTAACAGAACACTAAGCAGTTTATCAGAAAGCTTCTTTCCAGATTTCATCTGAGGATATTTCCTTTTTCACCATAGCCCTCTATGGCTTCCAAATATCATTTTGCCAATTACAAAAGAACTGTCTTATCGAAAAGCTTCTTGACGGGATAGCTGTAACTCAGTGAGATGATTTCAGAGAACACAAAGAAGTTTCTCAGAAAGCTTCTTTCTCTTTGTTATCGGAGGATATTTCCTTTGGCCCTATAGTCTTCAAAGGGATCCGAAATATCTGTTCTCAGATTCCACAGAAATAAGGCTAGCAAAGAGATCCACGAAAAACAGATGTAACTCTGTGAGTGGAAGTCACACATCACTAAGCAGTTTCTCAGAAAGCTTCTTTCCAGATTTCATCTGAGGATATTGCCTTTTTCACCATAGCCCTCTAAGGGCTTCCAAATATCACTTTGCCAATTCCACGAGAACTGTCTTAGCGAAAGGCTTCGTGAGGGGTAAGCTGTAACTCTGTGAGATGATTTCACAGAACACAAAGAAGTTTCTCAGAAAGCTTCTTTCTCTTTGTTATCGGAGGATATTTCCTTTGGCCCTATAGTCTTCAAAGGGATCCGAAATATCTGTTCTCAGATTCCACAGAAATAAGTCTAGCAAAGAAATCCACGAAATACAGGTGTAACTCTGTGAGATGAATTAACAAAACACTAAGCAGTTTCTCAGAAAGCTTCTTTCCAGATTTCATCTGAAGATATTTCCTTTTTCACCATAGCCCTCTATGGGCTTCCAAATATCACTTTGCCAATTCCACAAGAACTGTCTTAGCGAAAGGCTTCTTGAGGGGAAAGCTGTAACTCTGTGAGATGATTTCACAGAACACAAAGAAGTTTCTCAGAAAGCTTCTTTCTCTTTGTTATCGGAGGATATTTCCTTTGGCCCTACAGTCTTCCAAGGAATCCGAAATATCTGTTCTCAGATTCCACAGAAATAAGGCTAGCAAAGAGATCCACGAAATACAGGTTTAACTCTGTGAGATGAATTAACAGAACACTAAGCAGTTTCTCAGAAAGCTTCTTTCCAGTTTTCATCTGAGGATATTTCCTTTTTCAGCATAGCCCTCTAAGGCTTCCAAATATCATTTTGCCAATTCCAAAAGAACTGTCTTAGCGAAAGGCTTCTTGAGGGGAAAGCTGTAACTCAGTGAGATGATTTCACAGTACACAAAGAAGTTTCTCAGAAAGCTTCTTTCTCTTTGTTATCGGAGGATATTTCCTTTGGACCTATAGTCTTCAAAGGGATCCGAAATATCTGTTCTCAGATTCCACAGAAATAAGACTAGCAAAGAGATCCACGAAAAAGAGATGTAACTATGTGAGTGGAAGTCACACATCACTAAGCAGTTTCTCAGAAAGCTTGTTTCCAGATTTCATCTGAGGATATTTCCTTTTTCACCATAGCCCTCTATGGCTTCCAAATATCATTTTGCCAATTCCAAAAGAACTGTCTTAGCGAAAGGCTTCTTGAAGGGATAGCTGTAACTCAGTGAGATGATTTCACAGAACACAAAGAAGTTTCTCAGAAAGCTTCTTTCTCTTTGTTATCGGAGGGTATTTCCTTTGGCCCTATAGTCTTCAAAGGGATCCGAAATATCTGTTCTCAGATTCCACAGAAATAAGGCTAGCAAAGAGATCCACGAAAAACAGATGTAACTCTGTGAGTGGAAGTCACACATCACTAAGCAGTTTCTCAGAAAGCTTCTTTCCAGATTTCATCTGAGGATATTTCCTTTTTCACCATAGGCCTCTATGGGCTTCCAAATATCACTTTGCCAATTCCACGAGAACTGTCTTAGCGAAAGGCTTCGTGAGGGGTAAGCTGTAACTCTGTGAGATGATTTCACAGAACACAAAGAAGTCTCTCAGAAAGCTTCTTTCTCTTTGTTATCGGAGGATATTTCCTTTGGCCCTATAGTCTTCAAAGGGATCCGAAATATCTGTTCTCAGATTCCACAGAAATAAGGCTAGCAAAGAGATCCACGAAAAACAGATGTAACTCTGTGAGTGGAAGTCACACATCACTAAGCAGTTTCTCAGAAAGCTTCTTTCCAGATTTCATCTGAGGATATTTCCTTTTTCACCATAGCCCTCTATGGGCTTCCAAATAACACTTTTCCCATTCCACGAGAACTGTCTTAGCGAAAGGCTTCTTGAGGGGTAAGCTGTAACTCTGTGAGATGATTTCACAGAACACAAAGAAGTTTCTCAGAAAGCTTCTTTCTCTTTGTTATCGGAGGATATTTCCTTTGGCCCTATAGTCTTCAAAGGGATCCGAAATATCTGTTCTCAGATTCCACAGAAATAAGGCTAGCAAAGAGATCCACGAAATACAGGTGTAACTCTGTGAGATGAATTAACAGAACACTAAGCAGTTTCTCAGAAAGCTTCCTTCCAGTTTTCATCTGAGGATATTTCCTTTTTCACCATAGCCCTCTATGGCTTCCAAATATCATTTTGCCAATTCCACAAGAACTGTCTTAGCGAAAGGCTTCTTGAGGGGAAAGCCGTAACTCAGTGAGATGATTTCAGAGAACACAAAGAAGTTTCTCAGAAAGCTTCTTTCTCTTTGTTATCGGAGGATATTTCCTTTGGCCCTATAGTCTTCAAAGGGATCCGAAATATCTGTTCTCAGATTCCACAGAAATAAGGCTAGCAAAGAGATCCACGAAAAACAGATGTAACTCTGTGAGTGGAAGTCACACATCACTAAGCAGTTTCTCAGAAAGCTTCTTTCCAGATTTCATCTGAGGATATTTCCTTTTTCACCATAGCCCTCTATGGGCTTCCAAATATCACTTTGCCAATTCCACAGAAGGGTCTTAGCGAAAGGCTTCTTGAGGGGAAAGCTGTAACTCTGTGAGATGATTTCACAGAACACAAAGAAGTTTCTCAGAAAGCTTCTTTCTCTTTGTTATCAGAGGATATTTCCTTTGGCCCTACAGTCTTTAAAGGGATCCGAAATATCTGTTCTCAGATTTCACAGAAATAAGGCTAGCAAAGAGATCCACGAAATACAGGTTTAACTCTGTGAGATGAATTAACAGAACACTAAGCAGTATCTCAGAAAGCTTTTTTCCAGTTTTCATCTGAGGATATTTCCTTTTTCACCATAGCCCTCTATGGCTTCCAAATATCATTTTGCCAATCCACAAGAACTGTCTTAGCGAAAGGCTTCTTAAGGGAAAGGTTTAACTCAGTGAGATGATTTCACAGAACACAAAGAATTTTCTCAGAAAGCTTCTTTCTCTTTGTTATCGGAGGATATTTCCTTTGGCCCTATAGTCTTCAAAGGGATCCGAAATATCTGTTCTCAGATTCCACAGAAATAAGGCTAGCAAAGAGATCCACGAAAAACAGATGTAACTCTGTGAGTGGAAGTCACACATCACTAAGCAGTTTCTCAGAAAGCTTCTTTCCAGATTTCATCTGAGGATATTTCCTTTTTCACCATAGCCCTCTATGGCTTCCAAATATCATTTTGCCAATTCCAAAAGAACTGTCTTAGTGAAAGGCTTCTTGAGGGGATAGCTGTAACTCAGTGAGATGATTTCACAGAACACAAAGAAGTTTCTCAGAAAGCTTCTTTCTCTTTGTTATCGGAGGATATTTCCTTTGGCCCTATAGTCTTCAAAGGGATCCGAAATATCTGTTCTCAGATTCCACAGAAATAAGGCTAGCAAAGAGATCCACGAAAAACAGATGTAACTCTGTGAGTGGAAGTCACACATCACTAAGCAATTTCTCAGAAAGCTTCTTTCCAGATTTCATCTGAGGATATTTCCTTTTTCACCATAGCCCTCTAAGGGCTTCCAAATATCACTTTGCCAATTCCACGAGAACTGTCTTAGTGAAAGGCTTCTTGAGGGGTAAGCTGTAAATCTGTGAGATGATTTCACAGAACACAAAGAAGTTTCTCAGAAAGCTTCTTTCTCTTTGTTATCGGAGGATATTTCCTTTGGCCCTGTAGTCTTCAAAGGGAACCGAAATATCTGTTCTCAGATTCCACAGAAATAAGGCTAGCAAAGAGATCCACGAAATACAGATGTAACTCTGTGAGATGAATTAACAGAACACTAAGCAGTTTCTCAGAAAGCTTCTTTCCAGATTTCATCTGAGGATATTTCCTTTTTCAATATAGCCCTCTATGGGCTTCCAAATATCACTTTGCCAATTCCACAAGAAGTGTCTTAGCGAAAGGCTTCTTGAGGGGAAAGCTGTAACTCGGTGAGATGATTTCACAGAACACAAAGAAGTTTCTCAGAAAGCTTCTTTGTCTTTGTTATCAGAGGATATTTCCTTTGGCCCTATAGTCTTCAAAGGGATCCGAAATATCTGTTCTCAGATTCCACAGAAATAAGGCTAGCAAAGAGATCCACGAAATACAGGTGTAACTCTGTGAGACGAATTAATAGAACTCTAAGCAGTTTCTCAGAAAGCTTCTTTCCAGATTTCATCTGAGGATATTTCCTTTTTCACCATAGCCCTCTATGGGCTTCCAAATATCACTTTGCCAATTCCACAAGAACTGTCTTAGCGAAAGGCTTCTTGAGGGGAAAGCTGTAACTCTGTGAGATTATTTCACAGAACACAAAGAAGTTTCTCAGAAAGCTTCTTTCTCTTTGTTATCGGTGGATATTTCATTTGGCCCTATTGTCTTCAAAGGGATCCGAAATATCTGCTCTCAGATTCCACAGAAATAAGGCTAACAAAGAGATCCACGAAATACAGATGTAACTCTGTGAGAAGAATTAAAAGAACACTAAGCAGTTTCTCAGAAAGCTTCTTTCCAGATTTCATCTGAGGATATTTCCTTTTTAACCATAGCCCTCTATGGGCTTCCAAATATCACTTTGCCAATTCCACGAGAACTGTCTTAGCGAAAGGCTTCTTGAGGGGAGAGCTGTAACTCTGTGAGATGATTTCACAGAACACAAAGAAGTTTCTCAGAAAGCTTCTTTCTCTTTGTTATCGGAGGATATTTCCTTTGGCCCTATAGTCTTCAAAGGGTTCCGAAATATCTGTTCTCAGATTCCACAGAAATAAGGCTATCAAAGAGATCCACGAAATACAGATGTAACTCTGTGAGATGAATTAACAGAACACTAAGCAGTTTCTCAGAAAGCTTCTTTCCAGATTTCATCTGAGGATATTTCCTTTTTCACCATAGCCCTCTATGGGCTTCCAAATATCACTTTGCCAATTCCACAAGAACTGTCTTAGCGAAAGTCTTCTTGAGGTGAAAGCTGTAACTCTGTGAGATGATTTCAAAGAACAGAAAGAAGTTTCTCAGAAAGCTTCTTTCTCTTTGTTATCGGAAGATATTTCCTTTGGCCCTATAGTCTTCAAAGGGATCCGAAATATCTATTCTCAGATTCCACAGAAATAAGGCTAGCAAAGAGATCCACGAAATACAGGTGTAACTCTGTGCGATGAATTAACAGAACACTTAGCAGTTTCTCAGAAAGCTTCTTTCCAGATTTCATCTGAGGATATTTCCTTTTTCACCATAGCCCTCTATGGGCTTCCAAATATCACTTTGCCAATTCCACAAGAACTCTCTTAGCGAAAGGCTTCTTGAGGGGTAATCTGTAACTCTGTGAGATGATTTCACAGAACACAAAGAAGTTTCTCAGAAAGCTTCTTTCTCTTTGTTATCAGAGGATATTTCCTTTGGCCCTATAGTCTTCAAAGGGATCCGAAATATCTGTTCTCAGATTCCAGAGAAATAAGGCTAAAAAAGAGATCCACGAAAAACAGATGTAACTCTGTGAGTGGAAGTCACACATCACAGAGCAGTTTCTCAGAAAGCTTCTTTCCAGATTTCATCTGAGGATATTTCCTTTTTCACCATAGCCCTCTATGGGCTTCCAAATATCACTTTGCCAATTCCACAAGAACTGTGTTAGCGAAAGGCTTTTTGAGGGGAAAGCTGTAACTCTGTGAGATGATTTCACAGAACACAAAGAAGTTTCTCAGAAAGCTTCTTTCTCTTTGTTATTGGAGGATATTTCCTTTGGCCCTATAGTCTTCAAAGGGTTCCGAAATATCTGTTCTCAGATTCCACAGAAATAAGGCTAGCAAAGAGATCCACGAAATACAGATGTAACTCTGTGAGATGAATTAACAAAACACTAAGCAGTTTCTCAGAAAGCTTCTTTCCAGATTTCATCTGAGGATATTTCCTTTTTCACCATAGCCCTCTATGGGCTTCCAAATATCACTTTGCCAATTCCACAAGAAGTGTCTTAGCGAAAGGCTTCTTGAGGGGACAGCTGTAACTCTGTGAGATGATTTCACAGAACACAAAGAAGTTTCTCAGAAAGCTTCTTTCTCTTTGTTATCGGAGGATATTTCCTTTGGCCGTATAGTGTTCAAAGGGATCCGAAATATCTGTTCTCAGATTCCAGAGAAATAAGGCTAGCAAAGAGATCCACGAAATACAGATGTAACTCTGTGGGATGAATTAACAGAACACTAAGCAGTTTCTCAGAAACTTCTTTCCAGATTTCATCCAAGGATATTTCCTTTTTCAAAATAGCCCTCTAGGGACTACCAAATATCACTTTGCCAATTCCACAAGAACTGTCTTAGCGAAAGGCTTCTTGAGGGGAAAGCTGTATCTCTGTGAGATGATTTCACAGAACACAAAGAAGTTTCTCAGAAAGCTTCTTTCTCTTTGTTATCGGAGGATATTTCCTTTGGCCCTGTAGTCTTCAAAGGGAACCGAAATATCTGTTCTCAGATTCCACAGAAATAAGGCTAGCAAAGAGATCCACGAAATACAGATGTAACTCTGTGAGATGAATTAACAGAACACTAAGCAGTTTCTCAGAAAGCTTCTTTCCAGATTTCATCTGAGGATATTTCCTTTTTCAATATAGCCCTCTATGGGCTTCCAAATATCACTTTGCCAATTCCACAAGAAGTGTCTTAGCGAAAGTCTTCTTGAGGGGAAAGCTGTAACTCGGTGAGATGATTTCACAGAACACAAAGAAGTTTCTCAGAAAGCTTCTTTCTCTTTGTTATCGGAGGATATTTCCTTTGGCCCTATAGTCTTCAAAGGGATCCGAAATATCTGTTCTCAGATTCCACAGAAATAAGGCTAGCAAAGAGATCCACGAAATACAGGTGTAACTCTGTGAGACGAATTAATAGAACTCTAAGCAGTTTCTCAGAAAGCTTCTTTCCAGATTTCATCTGAGGATATTTCCTTTTTCACCATAGCCCTCTATGGGCTTCCAAATATCACTTTGCCAATTCCACAAGAACTGTCTTAGCGAAAGGCTTCTTGAGGGGAAAGCTGTAACTCTGTGAGATGATTTCACAGAACACAAAGAAGTTTCTCAGAAAGCTTCTTTCTCTTTGTTATCGGAGGATATTTCATTTGGCCCTATTGTCTTCAAAGGGATCCGAAATATCTGCTCTCAGATTCCACAAAAATAAGGCTAACAAAGAGATCCACCAAATACAGATGTAACTCTGTGAGAAGAATTAAAAGAACACTAAGCAGTTTCTCAGAAAGCTTCTTTCCAGATTTCATCTGAGGATATTTCCTTTTTAACCATAGCCCTCTATGGGCTTCCAAATATCACTTTGCCAATTCCACGAGAACTGTCTTAGCGAAAGGCTTCTTGAGGGGAGAGCTGTAACTCTGTGAGATGATTTCACAGAACACAAAGAAGTTTCTCAGAAAGCTTCTTTCTCTTTGTTATCGGAGGATATTTCCTTTGGCCCTATAGTCTTCAAAGGGATCCGAAATATCTGTTCTCAGATTCCACAGAAATAAGGCTATCAAAGAGATCCACGAAATACAGATGTAACTCTGTGAGATGAATTAACAGACCACTAAGCAGTTTCTCAGAAAGCTTCTTTCCAGATTTCATCTGAGGATATTTCCTTTTTCACCATAGCCCTCTATGGGCTTCCAAATATCACTTTGCCAATTCCACAAGAACTGTCTTAGCGAAAGTCTTCTTGAGGGGAAAGCTGTAACTCTGTGAGATGATTTCAAAGAACAGAAAGAAGTTTCTCAGAAAGCTTCTTTCTCTTTGTTATCGGAAGATATTTCCTTTGGCCCTATAGTCTTCAAAGGGATCCGAAATATCTATTCTCAGATTCCACAGAAATAAGGCTAGCAAAGAGATCCACGAAATACAGGTGTAACACTGTGCGCTGAATTAACAGAACACTTAGCAGTTTCTCAGAAAGCTTCTTTCCAGATTTCATCTGAGGATATTTCCTTTTTCACCGTAGCCCTCTATGGGCTTCCAAATATCACTTTGCCAATTACACAAGAACTCTCTTAGCGAAAGGCTTCTTGAGGGGTAATCTGTAACTCTGTGAGATGATTTCACAGAACACAAAGAAGTTTCTCAGAAAGCTTCTTTCTCTTTGTTATCAGAGGATATTTCCTTTGGCCCTATAGTCTTCAAAGGGATCCGAAATATCTGTTCTCAGATTCCAGAGAAATAAGGCTAAAAAAGAGATCCACGAAAAACAGATGTAACTCTGTGAGTGGAAGTCACACATCACAGAGCAGTTTCTCAGAAAGCTTCTTTCCAGATTTCATCTGAGGATATTTCCTTTTTCACCATAGCCCTCTATGGGCTTCCAAATATCACTTTGCCAATTCCACAAGAACTGTGTTAGCGAAAGGCTTTTTGAGGGGAAAGCTGTAACTCTGTGAGATGATTTCACAGAACACAAAGAAGTTTCTCAGAAAGCTTCTTTCTCTTTGTTATTGGAGGATATTTCCTTTGGCCCTATAGTCTTCAAAGGGTTCCGAAATATCTGTTCTCAGATTCCACAGAAATAAGGCTAGCAAAGAGATCCACGAAATACAGATGTAACTCTGTGAGATGAATTAACAAAACACTAAGCAGTTTCTCAGAAAGCTTCTTTCCAGATTTCATCTGAGGATATTTCCTTTTTCACCATAGCCCTCTATGGGCTTCCAAATATCACTTTTCCAATTCCACAAGAAGTGTCTTAGCGAAAGGCTTCTTGAGGGGACAGCTGTAACTCTGTGAGATGATTTCACAGAACACAAAGAAGTTTCTCAGAAAGCTTCTTTCTCTTTGTTATCGGAGGATATTTCCTTTGGCCGTATAGTCTTCAAAGGGATCCGAAATATCTGTTCTCAGATTCCACAGAAATAAGGCTAGCAAAGAGATCCACGAAATACAGATGTAACTCTGTGGGATGAATTAACAGAACACTAAGCAGTTTCTCAGAAACTTCTTTCCAGATTTCATCGAAGGATATTTCCTTTTTCAAAATAGCCCTCTAGGGACTACCAAATATCACTTTGCCAATTCCACAAGAACTGTGTTAGCGAAAGGCTTTTTGAGGGGAAAGCTGTAACTCTGTGAGATGATTTCACAGAACACAAAGAAGTTTCTCAGAAAGCTTCTTTCTCTTTGTTATTGGAGGATATTTCCTTTGGCCCTATAGTCTTCAAAGGGTTCCGAAATATCTGTTCTCAGATTCCACAGAAATAAGGCTAGCAAAGAGATCCACGAAATACAGATGTAACTCTGTGAGATGAATTAACAAAACACTAAGCAGTTTCTCAGAAAGCTTCTTTCCAGATTTCATCTGAGGATATTTCCTTTTTCACCATAGCCCTCTATGGGCTTCCAAATATCACTTTTCCAATTCCACAAGAAGTGTCTTAGCGAAAGGCTTCTTGAGGGGACAGCTGTATCTCTGTGAGATGATTTCACAGAACACAAAGAAGTTTCTCAGAAAGCTTCTTTCTCTTTGTTATCGGAGGATATTTCCTTTGGCCGTATAGTCTTCAAAGGGTTCCGAAATATCTGTTCTCAGATTCCACAGAAATAAGGCTAGCAAAGGGATCCACGAAATACAGATGTAACTCTGTGAGAAGAATTAAAAGAACACTAAGCAGTTTCTCAGAAAGCTTCTTTCCAGATTTCATCTGAGGATATTTCCTTTTTAACCATAGCCCTCTATGGGCTTCGAAATATCACTTTGCCAATTCCACGAGAACTGTCTTAGCGAAAGGCTTCTTGAGGGGAGAGCTGTAACTCTGTGAGATGATTTCACAGAACACAAAGAAGTTTCTCAGAAAGCTTCTTTCTCTTTGTTATCGGAGGATATTTCCTTTGGCCCTATAGTCTTCAAAGGGATCCGAAATATCTGTTCTCAGATTCCACAGAAATAAGGCTATCAAAGAGATCCACGAAATACAGATGTAACTCTGTGAGATGAATTAACAGAACACTAAGCAGTTTCTCAGAAAGCTTCTTTCCAGATTTCATCTGAGGATATTTCCTTTTTCACCATAGCCCTCTATGGGCTTCCAAATATCACTTTGCCAATTCCACAAGAACTGTCTTAGCGAAAGTCTTCTTGAGGTGAAAGCTGTAACTCTGTGAGATGATTTCAAAGAACAGAAAGAAGTTTCTCAGAAAGCTTCTTTCTCTTTGTTATCGGAAGATATTTCCTTTGGCCCTATAGTCTTCAAAGGGATCCGAAATATCTATTCTCAGATTCCACAGAAATAAGGCTAGCAAAGAGATCCACGAAATACAGGTGTAACTCTGTGCGATGAATTAACAGAACACTTAGCAGTTTCTCAGAAAGCTTCTTTCCAGATTTCATCTGAGGATATTTCCTTTTTCACCGTAGCCCTCTATGGGCTTCCAAATATCACTTTGCCAATTCCACAAGAACTCTCTTAGCGAAAGGCTTCTTGAGGGGTAATCTGTAACTCTGTGAGATGATTTCACAGAACACAAAGAAGTTTCTCAGAAAGCTTCTTTCTCTTTGTTATCAGAGGATATTTCCTTTGGCCCTATAGTCTTCAAAGGGATCCGAAATATCTGTTCTCAGATTCCAGAGAAATAAGGCTAAAAAAGAGATCCACGAAAAACAGATGTAACTCTGTGAGTGGAAGTCACACATCACAGAGCAGTTTCTCAGAAAGCTTCTTTCCAGATTTCATCTGAGGATATTTCCTTTTTCACCATAGCCCTCTATGGGCTTCCAAATATCACTTTGCCAATTCCACAAGAACTGTGTTAGCGAAAGGCTTTTTGAGGGGAAAGCTGTAACTCTGTGAGATGATTTCACAGAACACAAAGAAGTTTCTCAGAAAGCTTCTTTCTCTTTGTTATTGGAGGATATTTCCTTTGGCCCTATAGTCTTCAAAGGGTTCCGAAATATCTGTTCTCAGATTCCACAGAAATAAGGCTAGCAAAGAGATCCACGAAATACAGATGTAACTCTGTGAGATGAATTAACAAAACACTAAGCAGTTTCTCAGAAAGCTTCTTTCCAGATTTCATCTGAGGATATTTCCTTTTTCACCATAGCCCTCTATGGGCTTCCAAATATCACTTTGCCAATTCCACAAGAAGTGTCTTAGCGAAAGGCTTCTTGAGGGGACAGCTGTAACTCTGTGAGATGATTTCACAGAACACAAAGAAGTTTCTCAGAAAGCTTCTTTCTCTTTGTTATCGGAGGATATTTCCTTTGGCCGTATAGTGTTCAAAGGGATCCGAAATATCTGTTCTCAGATTCCAGAGAAATAAGGCTAGCAAAGAGATCCACGAAATACAGATGTAACTCTGTGGGATGAATTAACAGAACACTAAGCAGTTTCTCAGAAACTTCTTTCCAGATTTCATCCAAGGATATTTCCTTTTTCAAAATAGCCCTCTAGGGACTACCAAATATCACTTTGCCAATTCCACAAGAACTGTCTTAGCGAAAGGCTTCTTGAGGGGAAAGCTGTATCTCTGTGAGATGATTTCACAGAACACAAAGAAGTTTCTCAGAAAGCTTCTTTCTCTTTGTTATCGGAGGATATTTCCTTTGGCCCTGTAGTCTTCAAAGGGAACCGAAATATCTGTTCTCAGATTCCACAGAAATAAGGCTAGCAAAGAGATCCACGAAATACAGATGTAACTCTGTGAGATGAATTAACAGAACACTAAGCAGTTTCTCAGAAAGCTTCTTTCCAGATTTCATCTGAGGATATTTCCTTTTTCAATATAGCCCTCTATGGGCTTCCAAATATCACTTTGCCAATTCCACAAGAAGTGTCTTAGCGAAAGTCTTCTTGAGGGGAAAGCTGTAACTCGGTGAGATGATTTCACAGAACACAAAGAAGTTTCTCAGAAAGCTTCTTTCTCTTTGTTATCGGAGGATATTTCCTTTGGCCCTATAGTCTTCAAAGGGATCCGAAATATCTGTTCTCAGATTCCACAGAAATAAGGCTAGCAAAGAGATGCACGAAATACAGGTGTAACTCTGTGAGACGAATTAATAGAACTCTAAGCAGTTTCTCAGAAAGCTTCTTTCCAGATTTCATCTGAGGATATTTCCTTTTTCACCATAGCCCTCTATGGGCTTCCAAATATCACTTTGCCAATTCCACAAGAACTGTCTTAGCGAAAGGCTTCTTGAGGGGAAAGCTGTAACTCTGTGAGATTATTTCACAGAACACAAAGAAGTTTCTCAGAAAGCTTCTTTCTCTTTGTTATCGGAGGATATTTCATTTGGCCCTATTGTCTTCAAAGGGATCCGAAATATCTGCTCTCAGATTCCACAAAAATAAGGCTAACAAAGAGATCCACCAAATACAGATGTAACTCTGTGAGAAGAATTAAAAGAACACTAAGCAGTTTCTCAGAAAACTTCTTTCCAGATTTCATCTGAGGATATTTCCTTTTTAACCATAGCCCTCTATGGGCTTCCAAATATCACTTTGCCAATTCCACGAGAACTGTCTTAGCGAAAGGCTTCTTGAGGGGAGAGCTGTAACTCTGTGAGATGATTTCACAGAACACAAAGAAGTTTCTCAGAAAGCTTCTTTCTCTTTGTTATCGGAGGATATTTCCTTTGGCCCTATAGTCTTCAAAGGGATCCGAAATATCTGTTCTCAGATTCCACAGAAATAAGGCTATCAAAGAGATCCACGAAATACAGATGTAACTCTGTGAGATGAATTAACAGAACACTAAGCAGTTTCTCAGAAACTTCTTTCCAGATTTCATCTGAGGATATTTCCTTTTTCACCATAGCCCTCTATGGGCTTCCAAATATCACTTTGCCAATTCCACAAGAACTGTCTTAGCGAAAGTCTTCTTGAGGGGAAAGCTGTAACTCTGTGAGATGATTTCAAAGAACAGAAAGAAGTTTCTCAGAAAGCTTCTTTCTCTTTGTTATCGGAAGATATTTCCTTTGGCCCTATAGTCTTCAAAGGGATCCGAAATATCTATTCTCAGATTCCACAGAAATAAGGCTAGCAAAGAGATCCACGAAATACAGGTGTAACACTGTGCGCTGAATTAACAGAACACTTAGCAGTTTCTCAGAAAGCTTCTTTCCAGATTTCATCTGAGGATATTTCCTTTTTCACCGTAGCCCTCTATGGGCTTCCAAATATCACTTTGCCAATTACACAAGAACTCTCTTAGCGAAAGGCTTCTTGAGGGGTAATCTGTAACTCTGTGAGATGATTTCACAGAACACAAAGAAGTTTCTCAGAAAGCTTCTTTCTCTTTGTTATCAGAGGATATTTCCTTTGGCCCTATAGTCTTCAAAGGGATCCGAAATATCTGTTCTCAGATTCCAGAGAAATAAGGCTAAAAAAGAGATCCACGAAAAACAGATGTAACTCTGTGAGTGGAAGTCACACATCACAGAGCAGTTTCTCAGAAAGCTTCTTTCCAGATTTCATCTGAGGATATTTCCTTTTTCACCATAGCCCTCTATGGGCTTCCAAATATCACTTTGCCAATTCCACAAGAACTGTGTTAGCGAAAGGCTTTTTGAGGGGAAAGCTGTAACTCTGTGAGATGATTTCACAGAACACAAAGAAGTTTCTCAGAAAGCTTCTTTCTCTTTGTTATTGGAGGATATTTCCTTTGGCCCTATAGTCTTCAAAGGGTTCCGAAATATCTGTTCTCAGATTCCACAGAAATAAGGCTAGCAAAGAGATCCACGAAATACAGATGTAACTCTGTGAGATGAATTAACAAAACACTAAGCAGTTTCTCAGAAAGCTTCTTTCCAGATTTCATCTGAGGATATTTCCTTTTTCACCATAGCCCTCTATGGGCTTCCAAATATCACTTTTCCAATTCCACAAGAAGTGTCTTAGCGAAAGGCTTCTTGAAGGGACAGCTGTAACTCTGTGAGATGATTTCACAGAACACAAAGAAGTTTCTCAGAAAGCTTCTTTCTCTTTGTTATCGGAGGATATTTCCTTTGGCCGTATAGTCTTCAAAGGGATCCGAAATATCTGTTCTCAGATTCCACAGAAATAAGGCTAGCAAAGAGATCCACGAAATACAGATGTAACTCTGTGGGATGAATTAACAGAACACTAAGCAGTTTCTCAGAAACTTCTTTCCAGATTTCATCCAAGGATATTTCCTTTTTCAAAATAGCCCTCTAGGGACTACCAAATATCACTTTGCCAATTCCACAAGAACTGTGTTAGCGAAAGGCTTTTTGAGGGGAAAGCTGTAACTCTGTGAGATGATTTCACAGAACACAAAGAAGTTTCTCAGAAAGCTTCTTTCTCTTTGTTATTGGAGGATATTTCCTTTGGCCCTATAGTCTTCAAAGGGTTCCGAAATATCTGTTCTCAGATTCCACAGAAATAAGGCTAGCAAAGAGATCCACGAAATACAGATGTAACTCTGTGAGATGAATTAACAAAACACTAAGCAGTTTCTCAGAAAGCTTCTTTCCAGATTTCATCTGAGGATATTTCCTTTTTCACCATAGCCCTCTATGGGCTTCCAAATATCACTTTTCCAATTCCACAAGAAGTGTCTTAGCGAAAGGCTTCTTGAGGGGACAGCTGTAACTCTGTGAGATGATTTCACAGAACACAAAGAAGTTTCTCAGAAAGCTTCTTTCTCTTTGTTATCGGAGGATATTTCCTTTGGCCGTATAGTCTTCAAAGGGATCCGAAATATCTGTTCTCAGATTCCACAGAAATAAGGCTAGCAAAGGGATCCACGAAATACAGATGTAACTCTGTGGGATGAATTAACAGAACACTAAGCAGTTTCTCAGAAACTTCTTTCCAGATTTCATCCAAGGATATTTCCTTTTTCAAAATAGCCCTCTAGGGACTACCAAATATCACTTTGCCAATTCCACAAGAACTGTCTTAGCGAAAGGCTTCCTGAGGGGAAAGCTGTATCTCTGTGAGATGATTTCACAGAACACAAAGAAGTTTCTCAGGAAGCTTCTTTCTCTTTGTTATCGGAGGATATTTCCTTTGGCCCTATAGTCTTCAAAGGGATCCGAAATATCTGTTCTCAGATTCCACAGAAATAAGCCTAACAAAGAGATCCACGAAATACAGATGTAACTCTGTGAGCTGAATTAACAGAACACTAAGGAGTTTCTCAGAAAGCTTCTTTCCAGATTTCATCTGATGATATTTCCTTTTTCACCATAGCCCTCTATGAGCTTCCAAATATCACGTTGCCAATTCCACGAGAACTGTCTTAGCGAAAGGCTTCTTGAGGGGAAAGTTGTAACCCTGTGAGATGATTTCACAGAACACAAAGAAGTTTCTCAGAAAGCTGCTTTCTCTTTGTTATCGGAGGATATTTCCTTTGGCTCTATAGTCTTCAAAGGGATCCGAAATATCTGTTCTCAGATTCCACAGAAATAAGGCTAGCAAAGAGATCCACGAAATACATATGTAACTCTGTGAGATGAATTAACAGAACACTTAGCAGTTTCTCAGAAAGCTTCTTTCCAGATTTCATTTGAGGATATTTCCTTTTTCACCATAGCCCTCTATGGGCTTCCAAATATCACATTGCCAATTCCACGAGAACTGTCTTAGCGAAAGGCTTCTTGAGGGGAAAGCTGTAACTCTGTGAGATGATTTCACAGAACACAAAGAAGTTTCTCAGAAAGCTTCTTTCTCTTTGTTATCGGAGGATATTTCCTTTGGCCCTATAGTCTTCAAATGGATCCGAAATATCTTTTCTCAGATTCCACAGAAATAAGGCTAGCAAAGAGATCCACGAAATACAGGTGTAACCCTGTGAGATGAATTAACAGAACACTAAGCAGTTTCTCAGAAAGCTTCTTTCCAGATTTCATCTGAGGATATTTCCTTTTTCACCATAGCCCTCTATGGGCTTCCAAATATCACTTTGCCAATTCCACAAGAACTGTCTTAGCGAAAGGCTTCTTGAGGGGAAAGCTGTAACTCAGTGAGATGATTTCACAGAACACAAAGAAGTTTCTCAGAAAGCTTCTTTCTCTTTGTTATCGGAGGTTATTTCCTTTGGCCCTATAGTCTTCAAAGGGATCCGAAATATCTCTTCTCAGATTCCACAGAAATAAGGCTAACAAAGAGATCCACGAAATACAGATGTAACTCGGTGAGATGAATTAACAGAACACAAGGCAGTTTCTCAGAAAGCTTCTTTCCAGATTTCATCTGAGGATATTTCCTTTTTCACCATAGCCCTCTAGGGGTTCCAAATATCACTTTGCCAATTCCACAAGAAGTGTCTTAGCGAAAGTCTTCTTGAGGGGAAAGCTGTAACTCGGTGAGATGATTTCACAGAACACAAAGAAGTTTCTCAGAAAGCTTCTTTCTCTTTGTTATCGGAGGATATTTCCTTTGGCCCTATAGTCTTCAAAGGGATCCGAAATATCTGTTCTCAGATTCCACAGAAATAAGGCTAGCAAAGAGATCCACGAAATACAGGTGTAACTCTGTGAGACGAATTAATAGAACTCTAAGCAGTTTCTCAGAAAGCTTCTTTCCAGATTTCATCTGAGGATATTTCCTTTTTCACCATAGCCCTCTATGGGCTTCCAAATATCACTTTGCGAATTCCACAAGAACTGTCTTAGCGAAAGGCTTCTTGAGGGGAAAGCTGTAACTCTGTGAGATGATTTCACAGAACACAAAGAAGTTTCTCAGAAAGCTTCTTTCTCTTTGTTATCGGAGGATATTTCATTTGGCCCTATTGTCTTCAAAGGGATCCGAAATATCTGCTCTCAGATTCCACAGAAATAAGGCTAACAAAGAGATCCACGAAATACAGATGTAACTCTGTGAGAAGAATTAAAAGATCACTAAGCAGTTTCTCAGAAAGCTTCTTTCCAGATTTCATCTGAGGATATTTCCTTTTTAACCATAGCCCTCTATGGGCTTCCAAATATCACTTTGCCAATTCCACGAGAACTGTCTTAGCGAAAGGCTTCTTGAGGGGAGAGCTGTAACTCTGTGAGATGATTTCACAGAACACAAAGAAGTTTCTCAGAAAGCTTCTTTCTCTTTGTTATCGGAGGATATTTCCTTTGGCCCTATAGTCTTCAAAGGGATCCGAAATATCTGTTCTCAGATTCCACAGAAATAAGGCTATCAAAGAGATCCACGAAATACAGATGTAACTCTGTGAGATGAATTAACAGAACACTAAGCACTTTCTCAGAAAGCTTCTTTCCAGATTTCATCTGAGGATATTTCCTTTTTCACCATAGCCCTCTATGGGCTTCCAAATATCACTTTGCCAATTCCACAAGAACTGTCTTAGCGAAAGTCTTCTTGAGGGGAAAGCTGTAATTCTGTGAGATGATTTCAAAGAACAGAAAGAAGTTTCTCATAAAGCTTCTTTCTCTTTGTTATCGGAAGATATTTCCTTTGGCCCTATAGTCTTCAAAGGGATCCGAAATATCAGTTCTCAGATTCCACAGAAATAAGGCTAACAAGCAGATGCACGAAATACAGATGTAACTCTGTGAGATGAATTAACAGAACACTAAGCAGTTTCTCAGAAAGCTTCTTTCCAGATTTCATCTGAGGATATTTCCTTTTTCACCATAGCCCTCTATGGGCTTCCAAATATCACTTTGCCAATTCCACGAGAACTGTCTTAGCGAAAGTCTTCTTGAGGGGAAAGCTGTAACTCTGTGAGATGATTTCACAGAACACAAAGAAGTTTCTCAGAAAGCTTCTTTCTCTTTGTTATCGGAGGATATTTACTTTGGCCCTAATGTCTTCAAAGGGATCCGAAATATCTATTCTCAGATTCCACAGAAATAAGGCTAGCAAAGAGATCCACGAAATACAGGTGTAACTCTGTGCGATGAATTAACAGAACACTTAGCACTTTCTCAGAAAGCTTCTTTCCAGATTTCATCTGAGGATATTTCCTTTTTCACCGTAGCCCTCTATGGGCTTCCAAATATCACTTTGCCAATTCCACAAGAACTCTCTTAGCGAAAGGCTTCTTGAGGGGTAATCTGTAACTCTGTGAGATGATTTCACAGAACACAAAGAAGTTTCTCAGAAAGCTTCTTTCTCTTTGTTATCAGAGGATATTTCCTTTGGCCCTATAGTCTTCAAAGGGATCCGAAATATCTGTTCTCAGATTCCAGAGAAATAAGGCTAAAAAAGAGATCCACGAAAAACAGATGTAACTCTGTGAGTGGAAGTCACACATCACAGAGCAGTTTCTCAGAAAGCTTCTTTCCAGATTTCATCTGAGGATATTTCCTTTTTCACCATAGCCCTCTATGGGCTTCCAAATATCACTTTGACAATTCCACAAGAACTGTGTTAGCGAAAGGCTTTTTGAGGGGAAAGCTGTAACTCTGTGAGATGATTTCACAGAACACAAAGAAGTTTCTCAGAAAGCTTCTTTCTCTTTGTTATTGGAGGATATTTCCTTTGGCCCTATAGTCTTCAAAGGGTTCCGAAATATCTGTTCTCAGATTCCACAGAAATAAGGCTAGCAAAGAGATCCACGAAATACAGATGTAACTCTGTGAGATGAATTAACAAAACACTAAGCAGTTTCTCAGAAAGCTTCTTTCCAGATTTCATCTGAGGATATTTCCTTTTTCACCATAGCCCTCTATGGGCTTCCAAATATCACTTTGCCAATTCCACAAGAAGTGTCTTAGCGAAAGGCTTCTTGAGGGGAAAGCTGTAACTCTGTGAGATGATTTCACAGAACACAAAGAAGTTTCTCAGAAAGCTTCTTTCTCTTTGTTATCGGAGGATATTTCCTTTGGCCGTATAGTCTTCAAAGGGATCCGAAATATCTGTTCTCAGATTCCACAGAAATAAGGCTAGCAAAGAGATCCACGAAATACAGATGTAACTCTGTGGGATGAATTAACAGAACACTAAGCAGTTTCTCAGAAACTTCTTTCCAGATTTCATCCAAGGATATTTCCTTTTTCAAAATAGCCCTCTAGGGACTACCAAATATCACTTTGCCAATTCCACAAGAACTGTCTTAGCGAAAGGCTTCTTGAGGGGAAAGCTGTATCTCTGTGAGATGATTTCAGAGAACACAAAGAAGTTTCTCAGGAAGCTTCTTTCTCTTTGTTATCGGAGGATATTTCCTTTGGCCCTATAGTCTTCAAAGGGATCCGAAATATCTGTTCTCAGATTCCACAGGAATAAGCCTAACAAAGAGATCCACGAAATACAGATGTAACTCTGTGAGATGAATTAACAGAACTCTAAGGAGTTTCTCCGAAAGCTTCTTTCCAGATTTCATCTGATGATATTTCCTTTTTCACCATAGCCCTCTATGAGCTTCCAAATATCACGTTGCCAATTCCACGAGAACTGTCTTAGCGAAAGGCTTCTTGAGGGGAAAGCTGTATCTCTGTGAGATGATTTCACAGAACACAAAGAAGTTTCTCAGAAAGCTTCTTTCTCTTTGTTATCGGAGGATATTTTCTTTGGCCCTGTAGTCTTCAAAGGGAACCGAAATATCTGTTCTCAGATTCCACAGAAATAAGGCTAGCAAAGAGATCCACGAAATACAGATGTAACTCTGTGAGATGAATTAACAGAACACTAAGCAGTTTCTCAGAAAGCTTCTTTCCAGATTTCATCTGAGGATATTTCCTTTTTCAATATAGCCCTCTATGGGCTTCCAAATATCACTTTGCCAATTCCACAAGAAGTGTCTTAGCGAAAGTCTTCTTGAGGGGAAAGCTGTAACTCGGTGAGATGATTTCACAGAACACAAAGAAGTTTCTCAGAAAGCTTCTTTCTCTTTGTTATCGGAAGATATTTCCTTTGGCCCTATAGTCTTCAAAGGGATCCGAAATATCTGTTCTCAGATTCCACAGAAATAAGGCTAGCAAAGAGATCCACGAAATACAGGTGTAACTCTGTGAGACGAATTAATAGAACTCTAAGCAGTTTCTCAGAAAGCTTCTTTCCAGATTTCATCTGAGGATATTTCCTTTTTCACCATAGCCCTCTATGGGCTTCCAAATATCACTTTGCCAATTCCACAAGAACTGTCTTAGCGAAAGGCTTCTTGAGGGGAAAGCTGTAACTCTGTGAGATTATTTCACAGAACACAAAGAAGTTTCTCAGAAAGCTTCTTTCTCTTTGTTATCGGAGGATATTTCATTTGGCCCTATTGTCTTCAAAGGGATCCGAAATATCTGCTCTCAGATTCCACAGAAATAAGGCTAGCAAAGAGATCCACGAAATACAGATGTAACTCTGTGAGAAGAATTAAAAGAACACTAAGCAGTTTCTCAGAAAGCTTCTTTCCAGATTTCATCTGAGGATATTTCCTTTTTCACCGTAGCCCTCTATGGGCTTCCAAATATCACTTTGCCAATTCCACAAGAACTCTCTTAGCGAAAGGCTTCTTGAGGGGTAATCTGTAACTCTGTGAGATGATTTCACAGAACACAAAGAAGTTTCTCAGAAAGCTTCTTTCTCTTTGTTATCGGAGGATATTTACTTTGGCCCTAATGTCTTCAAAGGGATCCGAAATATCTATTCTCAGATTCCACAGAAATAAGACTAGCAAAGAGATCCACGAAATACAGGTGTAACTCTGTGCGATGAATTAACAGAACACTTAGCACTTTCTCAGAAAGCTTCTTTCCAGATTTCATCTGAGGATATTTCCTTTTTCACCGTAGCCCTCTATGGGCTTCCAAATATCACTTTGCCAATTCCACAAGAACTCTCTTAGCGAAAGGCTTCTTGAGGGGTAATCTGTAACTCTGTGAGATGATTTCACAGAACACAAAGAAGTTTCTCAGAAAGCTTCTTTCTCTTTGTTATCAGAGGATATTTCCTTTGGCCCTATAGTCTTCAAAGGGATCCGAAATATCTGTTCTCAGATTCCAGAGAAATAAGGCTAAAAAAGAGATCCACGAAAAACAGATGTAACTCTGTGAGTGGAAGTCACACATCACAGAGCAGTTTCTCAGAAAGCTTCTTTCCAGATTTCATCTGAGGATATTTCCTTTTTCACCATAGCCCTCTATGGGCTTCCAAATATCACTTTGACAATTCCACAAGAACTGTGTTAGCGAAAGGCTTTTTGAGGGGAAAGCTGTAACTCTGTGAGATGATTTCACAGAACACAAAGAAGTTTCTCAGAAAGCTTCTTTCTCTTTGTTATTGGAGGATATTTCCTTTGGCCCTATAGTCTTCAAAGGGTTCCGAAATATCTGTTCTCAGATTCCACAGAAATAAGGCTAGCAAAGAGATCCACGAAATACAGATGTAACTCTGTGAGATGAATTAACAAAACACTAAGCAGTTTCTCAGAAAGCTTCTTTCCAGATTTCATCTGAGGATATTTCCTTTTTCACCATAGCCCTCTATGGGCTTCCAAATATCACTTTGCCAATTCCACAAGAAGTGTCTTAGCGAAAGGCTTCTTGAGGGGAAAGCTGTAACTCTGTGAGATGATTTCACAGAACACAAAGAAGTTTCTCAGAAAGCTTCTTTCTCTTTGTTATCGGAGGATATTTCCTTTGGCCGTATAGTCTTCAAAGGGATCCGAAATATCTGTTCTCAGATTCCACAGAAATAAGGCTAGCAAAGAGATCCACGAAATACAGATGTAACTCTGTGGGATGAATTAACAGAACACTAAGCAGTTTCTCAGAAACTTCTTTCCAGATTTCATCCAAGGATATTTCCTTTTTCAAAATAGCCCTCTAGGGACTACCAAATATCACTTTGCCAATTCCACAAGAACTGTCTTAGCGAAAGGCTTCTTGAGGGGAAAGCTGTATCTCTGTGAGATGATTTCAGAGAACACAAAGAAGTTTCTCAGGAAGCTTCTTTCTCTTTGTTATCGGAGGATATTTCCTTTGGCCCTATAGTCTTCAAAGGGATCCGAAATATCTGTTCTCAGATTCCACAGGAATAAGCCTAACAAAGAGATCCACGAAATACAGATGTAACTCTGTGAGATGAATTAACAGAACTCTAAGGAGTTTCTCCGAAAGCTTCTTTCCAGATTTCATCTGATGATATTTCCTTTTTCACCATAGCCCTCTATGAGCTTCCAAATATCACGTTGCCAATTCCACGAGAACTGTCTTAGCGAAAGGCTTCTTGAGGGGAAAGCTGTATCTCTGTGAGATGATTTCACAGAACACAAAGAAGTTTCTCAGAAAGCTTCTTTCTCTTTGTTATCGGAGGATATTTTCTTTGGCCCTGTAGTCTTCAAAGGGAACCGAAATATCTGTTCTCAGATTCCACAGAAATAAGGCTAGCAAAGAGATCCACGAAATACAGATGTAACTCTGTGAGATGAATTAACAGAACACTAAGCAGTTTCTCAGAAAGCTTCTTTCCAGATTTCATCTGAGGATATTTCCTTTTTCAATATAGCCCTCTATGGGCTTCCAAATATCACTTTGCCAATTCCACAAGAAGTGTCTTAGCGAAAGTCTTCTTGAGGGGAAAGCTGTAACTCGGTGAGATGATTTCACAGAACACAAAGAAGTTTCTCAGAAAGCTTCTTTCTCTTTGTTATCGGAAGATATTTCCTTTGGCCCTATAGTCTTCAAAGGGATCCGAAATATCTGTTCTCAGATTCCACAGAAATAAGGCTAGCAAAGAGATCCACGAAATACAGGTGTAACTCTGTGAGACGAATTAATAGAACTCTAAGCAGTTTCTCAGAAAGCTTCTTTCCAGATTTCATCTGAGGATATTTCCTTTTTCACCATAGCCCTCTATGGGCTTCCAAATATCACTTTGCCAATTCCACAAGAACTGTCTTAGCGAAAGGCTTCTTGAGGGGAAAGCTGTAACTCTGTGAGATTATTTCACAGAACACAAAGAAGTTTCTCAGAAAGCTTCTTTCTCTTTGTTATCGGAGGATATTTCATTTGGCCCTATTGTCTTCAAAGGGATCCGAAATATCTGCTCTCAGATTCCACAGAAATAAGGCTAGCAAAGAGATCCACGAAATACAGATGTAACTCTGTGAGAAGAATTAAAAGAACACTAAGCAGTTTCTCAGAAAGCTTCTTTCCAGATTTCATCTGAGGATATTTCCTTTTTCACCGTAGCCCTCTATGGGCTTCCAAATATCACTTTGCCAATTCCACAAGAACTCTCTTAGCGAAAGGCTTCTTGAGGGGTAATCTGTAACTCTGTGAGATGATTTCACAGAACACAAAGAAGTTTCTCAGAAAGCTTCTTTCTCTTTGTTATCAGAGGATATTTCCTTTGGCCCTATAGTCTTCAAAGGGATCCGAAATATCTGTTCTCAGATTCCAGAGAAATAAGGCTAAAAAAGAGATCCACGAAAAACAGATGTAACTCTGTGAGTGGAAGTGACACATCACAGAGCAGTTTCTCAGAAAGCTTCTTTCCAGATTTCATCTGAGGATATTTCCTTTTTCACCATAGCCCTCTATGGGCTTCCAAATATCACTTTGCCAATTCCACAAGAACTGTCTTAGCGAAAGTCTTCTTGAGGGGAAAGCTGTAATTCTGTGAGATGATTTCAAAGAACAGAAAGAAGTTTCTCATAAAGCTTCTTTCTCTTTGTTATCGGAAGATATTTCCTTTGGCCCTATAGTCTTCAAAGGGATCCGAAATATCAGTTCTCAGATTCCACAGAAATAAGGCTAACAAGCAGATGCACGAAATACAGATGTAACTCTGTGAGATGAATTAACAGAACACTAAGCAGTTTCTCAGAAAGCTTCTTTCCAGATTTCATCTGAGGATATTTCCTTTTTCACCATAGCCCTCTATGGGCTTCCAAATATCACTTTGCCAATTCCACGAGAACTGTCTTAGCGAAAGTCTTCTTGAGGGGAAAGCTGTAACTCTGTGAGATGATTTCACAGAACACAAAGAAGTTTCTCAGAAAGCTTCTTTCTCTTTGTTATCGGAGGATATTTACTTTGGCCCTAATGTCTTCAAAGGGATCCGAAATATCTATTCTCAGATTCCACAGAAATAAGGCTAGCAAAGAGATCCACGAAATACAGGTGTAACTCTGTGCGATGAATTAACAGAACACTTAGCACTTTCTCAGAAAGCTTCTTTCCAGATTTCATCTGAGGATATTTCCTTTTTCACCGTAGCCCTCTATGGGCTTCCAAATATCACTTTGCAAATTCCACAAGAACTCTCTTAGCGAAAGGCTTCTTGAGGGGTAATCTGTAACTCTGTGAGATGATTTCACAGAACACAAAGAAGTTTCTCAGAAAGCTTCTTTCTCTTTGTTATCAGAGGATATTTCCTTTGGCCCTATAGTCTTCAAAGGGATCCGAAATATCTGTTCTCAGATTCCAGAGAAATAAGGCTAAAAAAGAGATCCACGAAAAACAGATGTAACTCTGTGAGTGGAAGTCACACATCACAGAGCAGTTTCTCAGAAAGCTTCTTTCCAGATTTCATCTGAGGATATTTCCTTTTTCACCATAGCCCTCTATGGGCTTCCAAATATCACTTTGACAATTCCACAAGAACTGTGTTAGCGAAAGGCTTTTTGAGGGGAAAGCTGTAACTCTGTGAGATGATTTCACAGAACACAAAGAAGTTTCTCAGAAAGCTTCTTTCTCTTTGTTATTGGAGGATATTTCCTTTGGCCCTATAGTCTTCAAAGGGTTCCGAAATATCTGTTCTCAGATTCCACAGAAATAAGGCTAGCAAAGAGATCCACGAAATACAGATGTAACTCTGTGAGATGAATTAACAAAACACTAAGCAGTTTCTCAGAAAGCTTCTTTCCAGATTTCATCTGAGGATATTTCCTTTTTCACCATAGCCCTCTATGGGCTTCCAAATATCACTTTGCCAATTCCACAAGAAGTGTCTTAGCGAAAGGCTTCTTGAGGGGAAAGCTGTAACTCTGTGAGATGATTTCACAGAACACAAAGAAGTTTCTCAGAAAGCTTCTTTCTCTTTGTTATCGGAGGATATTTCCTTTGGCCGTATAGTCTTCAAAGGGATCCGAAATATCTGTTCTCAGATTCCACAGAAATAAGGCTAGCAAAGAGATCCACGAAATACAGATGTAACTCTGTGGGATGAATTAACAGAACACTAAGCAGTTTCTCAGAAACTTCTTTCCAGATTTCATCCAAGGATATTTCCTTTTTCAAAATAGCCCTCTAGGGACTACCAAATATCACTTTGCCAATTCCACAAGAACTGTCTTAGCGAAAGGCTTCTTGAGGGGAAAGCTGTATCTCTGTGAGATGATTTCAGAGAACACAAAGAAGTTTCTCAGGAAGCTTCTTTCTCTTTGTTATCGGAGGATATTTCCTTTGGCCCTATAGTCTTCAAAGGGATCCGAAATATCTGTTCTCAGATTCCACAGGAATAAGCCTAACAAAGAGATCCACGAAATACAGATGTAACTCTGTGAGATGAATTAACAGAACTCTAAGGAGTTTCTCCGAAAGCTTCTTTCCAGATTTCATCTGATGATATTTCCTTTTTCACCATAGCCCTCTATGAGCTTCCAAATATCACGTTGCCAATTCCACGAGAACTGTCTTAGCGAAAGGCTTCTTGAGGGGAAAGCTGTATCTCTGTGAGATGATTTCACAGAACACAAAGAAGTTTCTCAGAAAGCTTCTTTCTCTTTGTTATCGGAGGATATTTTCTTTGGCCCTGTAGTCTTCAAAGGGAACCGAAATATCTGTTCTCAGATTCCACAGAAATAAGGCTAGCAAAGAGATCCACGAAATACAGATGTAACTCTGTGAGATGAATTAACAGAACACTAAGCAGTTTCTCAGAAAGCTTCTTTCCAGATTTCATCTGAGGATATTTCCTTTTTCAATATAGCCCTCTATGGGCTTCCAAATATCACTTTGCCAATTCCACAAGAAGTGTCTTAGCGAAAGTCTTCTTGAGGGGAAAGCTGTAACTCGGTGAGATGATTTCACAGAACACAAAGAAGTTTCTCAGAAAGCTTCTTTCTCTTTGTTATCGGAAGATATTTCCTTTGGCCCTATAGTCTTCAAAGGGATCCGAAATATCTGTTCTCAGATTCCACAGAAATAAGGCTAGCAAAGAGATCCACGAAATACAGGTGTAACTCTGTGAGACGAATTAATAGAACTCTAAGCAGTTTCTCAGAAAGCTTCTTTCCAGATTTCATCTGAGGATATTTCCTTTTTCACCATAGCCCTCTATGGGCTTCCAAATATCACTTTGCCAATTCCACAAGAACTGTCTTAGCGAAAGGCTTCTTGAGGGGAAAGCTGTAACTCTGTGAGATTATTTCACAGAACACAAAGAAGTTTCTCAGAAAGCTTCTTTCTCTTTGTTATCGGAGGATATTTCATTTGGCCCTATTGTCTTCAAAGGGATCCGAAATATCTGCTCTCAGATTCCACAGAAATAAGGCTAGCAAAGAGATCCACGAAATACAGATGTAACTCTGTGAGAAGAATTAAAAGAACACTAAGCAGTTTCTCAGAAAGCTTCTTTCCAGATTTCATCTGAGGATATTTCCTTTTTCACCGTAGCCCTCTATGGGCTTCCAAATATCACTTTGCCAATTCCACAAGAACTCTCTTAGCGAAAGGCTTCTTGAGGGGTAATCTGTAACTCTGTGAGATGATTTCACAGAACACAAAGAAGTTTCTCAGAAAGCTTCTTTCTCTTTGTTATCAGAGGATATTTCCTTTGGCCCTATAGTCTTCAAAGGGATCCGAAATATCTGTTCTCAGATTCCAGAGAAATAAGGCTAAAAAAGAGATCCACGAAAAACAGATGTAACTCTGTGAGTGGAAGTGACACATCACAGAGCAGTTTCTCAGAAAGCTTCTTTCCAGATTTCATCTGAGGATATTTCCTTTTTCACCATAGCCCTCTATGGGCTTCCAAATATCACTTTGCCAATTCCACAAGAACTGTGTTAGCGAAAGGCTTTTTGAGGGGAAAGCTGTAACTCTGTGAGATGATTTCACAGAACACAAAGAAGTTTCTCAGAAAGCTTCTTTCTCTTTGTTATTGGAGGATATTTCCTTTGGCCCTATAGTCTTCAAAGGGTTCCGAAATATCTGTTCTCAGATTCCACAGAAATAAGGCTAGCAAAGAGATCCACGAAATACAGATGTAACTCTGTGGGATGAATTAACAGAACACTAAGCAGTTTCTCAGAAACTTCTTTCCAGATTTCATCCAAGGATATTTCCTTTTTCAAAATAGCCCTCTAGGGACTACCAAATATCACTTTGCCAATTCCACAAGAACTGTGTTAGCGAAAGGCTTTTTGAGGGGAAAGCTGTAACTCTGTGAGATGATTTCACAGAACACAAAGAAGTTTCTCAGAAAGCTTCTTTCTCTTTGTTATTGGAGGATATTTCCTTTGGCCCTATAGTCTTCAAAGGGTTCCGAAATATCTGTTCTCAGATTCCACAGAAATAAGGCTAGCAAAGAGATCCACGAAATACAGATGTAACTCTGTGAGCTGAGTTAACAGAACACTAAAGAGTTTCTCAGAAAGCTTCTTTCCAGATTTCATCTGATGATATTTCCTTTTTCACCATAGCCCTCTATGAGCTTCCAAATATCACGTTGCCAATTCCACGAGAACTGTCTTAGCGAAAGGCTTCTTGAGGGGAAAGTTGTAACCCTGTGAGATGATTTCACAGAACACAAAGAAGTTTCTCAGAAAGCTGCTTTCTCTTTGTTATCGGAGGATATTTCCTTTGGCTCTATAGTCTTCAAAGGGATCCGAAATATCTGTTCTCAGATTCCACAGAAATAAGGCTAGCAAAGAGATCCACGTAATACATATGTAACTCTGTGAGATGAATTAACAGAACACTAAGCAGTTTCTCAGAAAGCTTCTTTCCAGATTTCATCTGAGGATATTTCCTTTTTCAATATAGCCCTCTATGGGCTTCCAAATATCACTTTGCCAATTCCACAAGAAGTGTCTTAGCGAAAGTCTTCTTGAGGGGAAAGCTGTAACTCGGTGAGATGATTTCACAGAACACAAAGAAGTTTCTCAGAAAGCTTCTTTCTCTTTGTTATCGGAAGATATTTCCTTTGGCCCTATAGTCTTCAAAGGGATCCGAAATATCTGTTCTCAGATTCCACAGAAATAAGGCTAGCAAAGAGATCCACGAAATACAGGTGTAACTCTGTGAGACGAATTAATAGAACTCTAAGCAGTTTCTCAGAAAGCTTCTTTCCAGATTTCATCTGAGGATATTTCCTTTTTCACCATAGCCCTCTATGGGCTTCCAAATATCACTTTGCCAATTCCACAAGAACTGTCTTAGCGAAAGGCTTCTTGAGGGGAAAGCTGTAACTCTGTGAGATTATTTCACAGAACACAAAGAAGTTTCTCAGAAAGCTTCTTTCTCTTTGTTATCGGAGGATATTTCATTTGGCCCTATTGTCTTCAAAGGGATCCGAAATATCTGCTCTCAGATTCCACAGAAATAAGGCTAGCAAAGAGATCCACGAAATACAGATGTAACTCTGTGAGAAGAATTAAAAGAACACTAAGCAGTTTCTCAGAAAGCTTCTTTCCAGATTTCATCTGAGGATATTTCCTTTTTAACCATAGCCCTCTATGGGCTTCCAAATATCACTTTGCCAATTCCACGAGAACTGTCTTAGCGAAAGGCTTCTTGAGGGGAGAGCTGTAACTCTGTGAGATGATTTCACAGAACACAAAGAAGTTTCTCAGAAAGCTTCTTTCTCTTTGTTATCGGAGGATATTTCCTTTGGCCCTATAGTCTTCAAAGGGATCCGAAATATCTGTTCTCAGATTCCACAGAAATAAGGCTATCAAAGAGATCCACGAAATAGAGATGTAACTCTGTGAGATGAATTAACAGAACACTAAGCAGTTTCTCAGAAAGCTTCTTTCCAGATTTCATCTGAGGATATTTCCTTTTTCACCATAGCCCTCTATGGGCTTCCAAATATCACTTTGCCAATTCCACAAGAACTGTCTTAGCGAAAGTCTTCTTGAGGGGAAAGCTGTAACTCTGTGAGATGATTTCAAAGAACAGAAAGAAGTTTCTCAGAAAGCTTCTTTCTCTTTGTTATCGGAAGATATTTCCTTTGGCCCTATAGTCTTCAAAGGGATCCGAAATATCTATTCTCAGATTCCACAGAAATAAGGCTAGCAAAGAGATCCACGAAATACAGGTGTAACACTGTGCGATGAATTAACAGAACACTTAGCAGTTTCTCAGAAAGCTTCTTTCCAGATTTCATCTGAGGATATTTCCTTTTTCACCGTAGCCCTCTATGGGCTTCCAAATATCACTTTGCCAATTCCACAAGAACTCTCTTAGCGAAAGGCTTCTTGAGGGGTAATCTGTAACTCTGTGAGATGATTTCACAGAACACAAAGAAGTTTCTCAGAAAGCTTCTTTCTCTTTGTTATCAGAGGATATTTCCTTTGGCCCTATAGTCTTCAAAGGGATCCGAAATATCTGTTCTCAGATTCCAGAGAAATAAGGCTAAAAAAGAGATCCACGAAAAACAGATGTAACTCTGTGAGTGGAAGTCACACATCACAGAGCAGTTTCTCAGAAAGCTTCTTTCCAGATTTCATCTGAGGATATTTCCTTTTTCACCATAGCCCTCTATGGGCTTCCAAATATCACTTTGCCAATTCCACAAGAACTGTGTTAGCGAAAGGCTTTTTGAGGGGAAAGCTGTAACTCTGTGAGATGATTTCACAGAACACAAAGAAGTTTCTCAGAAAGCTTCTTTCTCTTTGTTATTGGAGGATATTTCCTTTGGCCCTATAGTCTTCAAAGGGTTCCGAAATATCTGTTCTCAGATTCCACAGAAATAAGGCTAGCAAAGAGATCCACGAAATACAGATGTAACTCTGTGAGATGAATTAACAAAACACTAAGCAGTTTCTCAGAAAGCTTCTTTCCAGATTTCATCTGAGGATATTTCCTTTTTCACCATAGCCCTCTAGGGGCTTCCAAATATCACTTTTCCAATTCCACAAGAAGTGTCTTAGCGAAAGGCTTCTTGAGGGGACAGCTGTAACTCTGTGAGATGATTTCACAGAACACAAAGAAGTTTCTCAGAAAGCTTCTTTCTCTTTGTTATCGGAGGATATTTCCTTTGGCCGTATAGTGTTCAAAGGGATCCGAAATATCTGTTCTCAGATTCCAGAGAAATAAGGCTAGCAAAGAGATCCACGAAATACAGATGTAACTCTGTGGGATGAATTAACAGAACACTAAGCAGTTTCTCAGAAACTTCTTTCCAGATTTCATCCAAGGATATTTCCTTTTTCAAAATAGCCCTCTAGGGACTACCAAATATCACTTTGCCAATTCCACAAGAACTGTGTTAGCGAAAGGCTTTTTGAGGGGAAAGCTGTAACTCTGTGAGATGATTTCACAGAACACAAAGAAGTTTCTCAGAAAGCTTCTTTCTCTTTGTTATTGGAGGATATTTCCTTTGGCCCTATAGTCTTCAAAGGGTTCCGAAATATCTGTTCTCAGATTCCACAGAAATAAGGCTAGCAAAGAGATCCACGAAATACAGATGTAACTCTGTGAGATGAATTAACAAAACACTAAGCAGTTTCTCAGAAAGCTTCTTTCCAGATTTCATCTGAGGATATTTCCTTTTTCACCATAGCCCTCTATGGGCTTCCAAATATCACTTTTCCAATTCCACAAGAAGTGTCTTAGCGAAAGGCTTCTTGAGGGGACAGCTGTAACTCTGTGAGATGATTTCACAGAACACAAAGAAGTTTCTCAGAAAGCTTCTTTCTCTTTGTTATCGGAGGATATTTCCTTTGGCCGTATAGTCTTCAAAGGGATCCGAAATATATGTTCTCAGATTCCACAGAAATAAGGCTAGCAAAGAGATCCACGAAATACAGATGTAACTCTGTGGGATGAATTAACAGAACACTAAGCAGTTTCTCAGAAACTTCTTTCCAGATTTCATCTGAGGATATTTCCTTTTTCACCATAGCCCTCTATGGGCTTCCAAATATCACTTTGACAATTCCACAAGAACTGTGTTAGCGAAAGGCTTTTTGAGGGGAAAGCTGTAACTCTGTGAGATGATTTCACAGAACACAAAGAAGTTTCTCAGAAAGCTTCTTTCTCTTTGTTATTGGAGGATATTTCCTTTGGCCCTATAGTCTTCAAAGGGTTCCGAAATATCTGTTCTCAGATTCCACAGAAATAAGGCTAGCAAAGAGATCCACGAAATACAGATGTAACTCTGTGAGATGAATTAACAAAACACTAAGCAGTTTCTCAGAAAGCTTCTTTCCAGATTTCATCTGAGGATATTTCCTTTTTCACCATAGCCCTCTATGGGCTTCCAAATATCACTTTTCCAATTCCACAAGAAGTGTCTTAGCGAAAGGCTTCTTGAGGGGACAGCTGTAACTCTGTGAGATGATTTCACAGAACACAAAGAAGTTTCTCAGAAAGCTTCTTTCTCTTTGTTATCGGAGGATATTTCCTTTGGCCGTGTAGTCTTCAAAGGGATCCGAAATATATGTTCTCAGATTCCACAGAAATAAGGCTAGCAAAGAGATCCACGAAATACAGATGTAACTCTGTGGGATGAATTAACAGAACACTAAGCAGTTTCTCAGAAACTTCTTTCCAGATTTCATCTGAGGATATTTCCTTTTTCACCATAGCCCTCTATGGGCTTCCAAATATCACTTTGACAATTCCACAAGAACTGTGTTAGCGAAAGGCTTTTTGAGGGGAAAGCTGTAACTCTGTGAGATGATTTCACAGAACACAAAGAAGTTTCTCAGAAAGCTTCTTTCTCTTTGTTATTGGAGGATATTTCCTTTGGCCCTATAGTCTTCAAAGGGTTCCGAAATATCTGTTCTCAGATTCCACAGAAATAAGGCTAGCAAAGAGATCCACGAAATACAGATGTAACTCTGTGAGATGAATTAACAAAACACTAAGCAGTTTCTCAGAAAGCTTCTTTCCAGATTTCATCTGAGGATATTTCCTTTTTCACCATAGCCCTCTATGGGCTTCCAAATATCACTTTGCCAATTCCACAAGAAGTGTCTTAGCGAAAGGCTTCTTGAGGGGAAAGCTGTAACTCTGTGAGATGATTTCACAGAACACAAAGAAGTTTCTCAGAAAGCTTCTTTCTCTTTGTTATCGGAGGATATTTCCTTTGGCCGTATAGTCTTCAAAGGGATCCGAAATATCTGTTCTCAGATTCCACAGAAATAAGGCTAGCAAAGAGATCCACGAAATACAGATGTAACTCTGTGGGATGAATTAACAGAACACTAAGCAGTTTCTCAGAAACTTCTTTCCAGATTTCATCCAAGGATATTTCCTTTTTCAAAATAGCCTTCTAGGGACTACCAAATATCACTTTGCCAATTCCACAAGAACTGTCTTAGCGAAAGGCTTCTTGAGGGGAAAGCTGTATCTCTGTGAGATGATTTCACAGAACACAAAGAAGTTTCTCAGGAAGCTTCTTTCTCTTTGTTATCGGAGGATATTTCCTTTGGCCCTATAGTCTTCAAAGGGATCCGAAATATCTGTTCTCAGATTCCACAGGAATAAGCCTAACAAAGAGATCCACGAAATACAGATGTAACTCTGTGAGATGAATTAACAGAACACTAAGGAGTTTCTCAGAAAGCTTCTTTCCAGATTTCTTCTGATGATATTTCCTTTTTCACCATAGCCCTCTATGAGCTTCCAAATATCACGTTGCCAATTCCACGAGAACTGTCTTAGCGAAAGGCTTCTTGAGGGGAAAGTTGTAACCCTGTGAGATGATTTCACAGAACACAAAGAAGTTTCTCAGAAAGCTGCTTTCTCTTTGTTATCGGAGGATATTTCCTTTGGCCCTATAGTCTTCAAAGGGATCCGAAATATCTATTCTCAGATTCCACAGAAATAAGGCTAGCAAAGAGATCCACGAAATGCAGGTGTAACTCTGTGCGATGAATTAACAGAACACTTAGCAGTTTCTCAGAAAGCTTCTTTCCAGATTTCATCTGAGGATATTTCCTTTTTCACCGTAGCCCTCTATGGGCTTCCAAATATCACTTTGCCAATTCCACAAGAACTCTCTTAGCGAAAGGCTTCTTGAGGGGTAATCTGTAACTCTGTGAGATGATTTCACAGAACACAAAGAAGTTTCTCAGAAAGCTTCTTTCTCTTTGTTATCAGAGGATATTTCCTTTGGCCCTATAGTCTTCAAAGGGATCCGAAATATCTGTTCTCAGATTCCAGAGAAATAAGGCTAAAAAAGAGATCCACGAAAAACAGATGTAACTCTGTGAGTGGAAGTCACACATCACAGAGCAGTTTCTCAGAAAGCTTCTTTCCAGATTTCATCTGAGGATATTTCCTTTTTCACCATAGCCCTCTATGGGCTTCCAAATATCACTTTGCCAATTCCACAAGAACTCTCTTAGCGAAAGGCTTCTTGAGGGGAAAGCTGTAACTCTGTGAGATGATTTCACAGAACACAAAGAAGTTTCTCAGAAAGCTTCTTACTCTTTGTTATCGGAGGATATTTCCTTTGGCCCTATAGTCTTCAAAGGGATCTGAAATATCTGTTCTCAGATTCCACAGAAATAAGGCTAGCAAAGAGATCCACGAAATACAGATGTAACTCTGTGAGATGAATTAACAGAACACTTAGCACTTTCTCAGAAAGCTTCTTTCCAGATTTCATCTGAGGATATTTCCTTTTTCACCATAGCCCTCTATGGGCTTCCAAATATCACTTTGCCAATTCCACAAGAACTGTTTGGCGAAAGTCTTCTTGAGGGGAAAGCTGTAACTCTGTGAGATGATTTCACAGAACACAAAGAAGTTTCTCAGAAAGCTGCTTTCTCTTTGTTATCGGAGGATATTTCCTTTGACTCTATAGTCTTCAAAGGGATCCGAAATATCTGTTCTCAGATTTCACAGAAATAAGGCTAGCAAAGAGATCCACGAAATACATATGTAACTCTGTGAGATGAATTAACAGAACACTTATCAGTTTCTCAGAAAGCTTCTTTCCAGATTTCATTTGAGGATATTTCCTTTTTCACCATAGCCCTCTATGGGCTTCCTAATATCACTTTGCCAATTCCACAAGAACTGTCTTAGCGAAAGGCTTCTTGAGGGGAAAGCTGTAACTCTGTGAGATGATTTCACAGAACACAAAGAAGTTTCTCAGAAAGCTTCTTTCTCTTTGTTATCGGAGGATATTTCCTTTGGCCCTATAGTCTTCAAATGGATCCGAAATATCTTTTCTCAGATTCCACAGAAATAAGCCTAACAAAGAGATCCACGAAATACAGATGTAACTCTGTGAGATGAATTAACAGAACTCTAAGGATTTTCTCAGAAAGCTTCTTTCCAGATTTCATCTGATGATATTTCCTTTTTCACCATTGCCCTCTATGGGCTTCCAAATATCACGTTGCCAATTCCACGAGAACTGTCTTAGCGAAAGGCTTCTTGAGGGGAAAGTTGTAACCCTGTGAGATGATTTCACAGAACACAAAGAAGTTTCTCAGAACGTTGCTTTCTCTTTGTTATCGGAGGATATTTCCTTTGGCCCTATAGTCTTCAAAGGGATCCGAAATATCTGTTCTCAGATTCCACAGAAATAAGGCTAGCAAAGAGATCCACGAAATACATATGTAACTCTGTGAGATGAATTAACAGAACACTTAGTAGTTTCTCAGAAAGCTTCTTTCCAGATTTCATTTGAGGATATGTCCTTTTTCACCATAGCCCTCTATGGGCTTCCAAATATCACTTTGCCAATTCCACAAGAACTGTCTTAGTGAAAGGCTTCTTGAGGTAAAGCTGTAACTCTGTGAGATGATTTCACAGAACACAAAGAAGTTTCTCAGAAAGCTTCTTTCTCTTTGTTATCGGAGGATATTTCCTTTGGCCCTATAGTCTTCAAATGGATCCGAAATATCTTTTCTCAGATTCCACAGAAATAAGGCTAGCAAAGAGATCCACGAAATACAGGTGTAACCCTGTGAGATGAATTAACAGAACACTAAGCAGTTTCTCAGAAAGCTTCTTTCCAGATTTCATCTGAGGATATTTCCTTTTTCACCATAGCCCTCTATGGGCTTCCAAATATCACTTTGCCAATTCCACAAGAACTGTCTTCGCGAAAGGCTTCTTCAGGGGAAAGCTGTAACTCTGTGAGATGATTTCACAGAACACAAAGAAGTTTCTCAGAAAGCTTCTTTCTCTTTGTTATCGGAGGATATTTCCTTTGGCCCTATAGTCTTCAAAGGGATCCGAAATATCTATTCTCAGATTCCACAGAAATAAGGCTAACAAAGAGATCCACGAAATACAGATGTAACTCGGTGAGATAAATTAACAGAACACTTAGCAGTTTCTCAGAAAGCTTCTTTCCAGATTTCATGTGAGGATATTTCCTTTTTCTACATAGCCCTCTATGGGCTTCCAAATATCACTTTGCCAATTCCACAAGAACTGTCTTAGCGAAAGGCTTCTTGAGGGGAAAGCTGTAACTCTGTGAGATGATTTCACAGAACACAAAGAAGTTTCTCAGAAAGCTTCTTTCTCTTTGTTATCGGAGGATATTTCCTTTGGCCCTATAGTCTTCAAAGGGATCCGAAATATCTGTTCTCAGATTCCACAGAAATAAGGCTAACAAAGAGATTCACGAAATACAGATGTAACTCTGTGAGATGAATTAACAGAACACTAAGCAGTTTCTCAGAAAGCTTCTTTCCAGATTTCATCTGAGGATATTTCCTTTTTCACCATTGCCCTCTATGGGCTTCCAAATATCACTTTGCCAATTCCACAAGAACTGTCTTAGCGAAAGGCTTCTTGAGGGGAAAGCTGTATCTCTGTGAGATGATTTCACAGAACACAAAGAAGTTTCTCAGAAAGCTTCTTTCTCTTTGTTATCGGAGGATATTTCCTTTGGCCCTATAATCTTCAAAGGGATCCAAAATATCTTTTCTCAGATTCCACAGAAATAAGGCTAGCAAAGAGATCCACGAAATACAGGTGTAACTCTGTGAGATGAATTAACAGAACACTAAGCAGTTTCTCAGAAAGCTTCTTTCCAGATTTCATCTGAGGATATTTCCTTTTTCACCATAGCCCTCTAAGGGCTGCCAAATATCACTTTGCCAATTCCACAAGAAGTGTCTTAGCGAAAGGCTTCTTGAGGGGAAAGCTGTAACTCTGTGAGATGATTTCACAGAACACAAAGAAGTTTCTCAGAAAGCTTCTTTCTCTTTGTTATCGGAGGATATTTCCTTTGGCCCATAGTCTTCAAAGGGATCCGAAATATCTGTTCTCAGATTCCACAGAAATAAGGCTAGCAAAGAGATCCACGAAAAAAAGATGTAACTCTGTGAGTGGAAGTCACACATCACAGAGCAGTTTCTCAGAAAGCTTCTTTCCAGATTTCATGTGAGGATATTTCCTTTTTCTACATAGCCCTCTATGGGCTTCCAAATATCACTTTGCCAATTCCACAAGAACTGTCTTAGCGAAAGGCTTCTTGAGGGGAAAGCTGTAACTCTGTGAGATGATTTCACAGAACACAAAGAAGTTTCTCAGAAAGCTTCTTTCTCTTTGTTATCGGAGGATATTTCCTTTGGCCCTATAGTCTTCAAAGGGATCCGAAATATCTGTTCTCAGATTCCACAGAAATAAGGCTAACAAAGAGATTCACGAAATACAGATGTAACTCTGTGAGATGAATTAACAGAACACTAAGCAGTTTCTCAGAAAGCTTCTTTCCAGATTTCATCTGAGGATATTTCCTTTTTCACCATTGCCCTCTATGGGCTTCCAAATATCACTTTGCCAATTCCACAAGAACTGTCTTAGCGAAAGGCTTCTTGAGGGGAAAGCTGTAACTCTGTGAGATGATTTCACAGAACACAAAGAAGTTTCTCAGAAAGCTTCTTTCTCTTTGTTATCGGAGGATATTTCCTTTGGCCCTATAGTCTTCAAAGGGATCCAAAATATCTTTTCTCAGATTCCACAGAAATAAGGCTAGCAAAGAGATCCACGAAATACAGATGTAACTCTGTGAGATGAATTAACAGAACACTAAGGAGTTTCTCAGAAAGCTTCTTTCCAGATTTCATCTGATGATATTTCCTTTTTCACCATTGCCCTCTATGGGCTTCCAAATATCACGTTGCCAATTCCACGAGAACTGTCTTAGCGAAAGGCTTCTTGAGGGGAAAGTTGTAACCCTGTGAGATGATTTCACAGAACACAAAGAAGTTTCTCAGAACGTTGCTTTCTCTTTGTTATCGGAGGATATTTCCTTTGGCCCTATAGTCTTCAAAGGGATCCGAAATATCTGTTCTCAGATTCCACAGAAATAAGGCTAGCAAAGAGATCCACGAAATACATATGTAACTCTGTGAGATGAATTAACAGAACACTTAGTAGTTTCTCAGAAAGCTTCTTTCCAGATTTCATTTGAGGATATTTCCTTTTTCACCATAGCCCTCTATGGGCTTCCAAATATCACTTTGCCAATTCCACAAGAACTGTCTTAGCGAAAGGCTTCTTGAGGTAAAGCTGTAACTCTGTGAGATGATTTCACAGAACACAAAGAAGTTTCTCAGAAAGCTTCTTTCTCTTTGTTATCGGAGGATATTTCCTTTGGCCCTATAGTCTTCAAATGGATCCGAAATATCTTTTCTCAGATTCCACAGAAATAAGGCTAGCAAAGAGATCCACGAAATACAGGTGTAACCCTGTGAGATGAATTAACAGAACACTAAGCAGTTTCTCAGAAAGCTTCTTTCCAGATTTCATCTGAGGATATTTCCTTTTTCACCATAGCCCTCTATGGGCTTCCAAATATCACTTTGCCAATTCCACAAGAACTGTCTTCGCGAAAGGCTTCTTCAGGGGAAAGCTGTAACTCTGTGAGATGATTTCACAGAACACAAAGAAGTTTCTCAGAAAGCTTCTTTCTCTTTGTTATCGGAGGATATTTCCTTTGGCCCTATAGTCTTCAAAGGGATCCGAAATATCTATTCTCAGATTCCACAGAAATAAGGCTAACAAAGAGATCCACGAAATACAGATGTAACTCGGTGAGATAAATTAACAGAACACTTAGCAGTTTCTCAGAAAGCTTCTTTCCAGATTTCATCTGAGGATATTTCCTTTTTCACCATAGCCCTCTATGCTCTTCCAAATATCACTTTGCCAATTCCACAAGAACTGTCTTAGCGAAAAGCTTCTTGAGGGGAAAGCTGTAACTCTGTGAGATGATTTCACAGAACACAAAGAAGTTTCTCAGAAAGCTTCTTTCTCTTTGTTATCGGAGGATATTTCCTTTGGCCCTATAGTCTTCAAAGGGATCCGAAATATCTGTTCTCAGATTCCACAGAAATAAGGCTAGCAACGAGATCCACGAAAAAGAGATGTAACTCTGTGAGTGGAAGTCACACATCACAGAGCAGTTTCTCAGAAAGCTTCTTTCCAGATTTCATGTGAGGATATTTCCTTTTTCTACATAGCCCTCTATGGGCTTCCAAATATCACTTTGCCAATTCCACAAGAACTGTCTTAGCGAAAGGCTTCTTGAGGGGAAAGCTGTAACTCTGTGAGATGATTTCACAGAACACAAAGAAGTTTCTCAGAAAGCTTCTTTCTCTTTGTTATCGGAGGATATTTCCTTTGGCCCTATAGTCTTCAAAGGGATCCGAAATATCTGTTCTCAGATTCCACAGAAATAAGGCTAACAAAGAGATTCACGAAATACAGATGTAACTCTGTGAGATGAATTAACAGAACACTAAGCAGTTTCTCAGAAAGCTTCTTTCCAGATTTCATCTGAGGATATTTCCTTTTTCACCATTGCCCTCTATGGGCTTCCAAATATCACTTTGCCAATTCCACAAGAACTGTCTTAGCGAAAGGCTTCTTGAGGGGAAAGCTGTATCTCTGTGAGATGATTTCACAGAACACAAAGAAGTTTCTCAGAAAGCTTCTTTCTCTTTGTTATCGGAGGATATTTCCTTTGGCCCTATAATCTTCAAAGGGATCCAAAATATCTTTTCTCAGATTCCACAGAAATAAGGCTAGCAAAGAGATCCACGAAATACAGGTGTAACTCTGTGAGATGAATTAACAGAACACTAAGCAGTTTCTCAGAAAGCTTCTTTCCAGATTTCATCTGAGGATATTTCCTTTTTCACCATAGCCCTCTAAGGGCTGCCAAATATCACTTTGCCAATTCCACAAGAAGTGTCTTAGCGAAAGGCTTCTTGAGGGGAAAGCTGTAACTCTGTGAGATGATTTCACAGAACACAAAGAAGTTTCTCAGAAAGCTTCTTTCTCTTTGTTATCGGAGGATATTTCCTTTGGCCCATAGTCTTCAAAGGGATCCGAAATATCTGTTCTCAGATTCCACAGAAATAAGGCTAAAAAAGAGATCCACGAAATACAGATGTAACTCGGTGAGATGAATTAACAGAACACGAAGCAGTTTCTCAGAAAGCTTCTTTCCAGATTTCATCTGAGGATATTTCCTTTTTCACCATAGCCCTCTAGGGGTTCCAAATATCACTTTGCCAATTCCACAAGAACTATCTTAGCGAAAGGCCTCTGGAGGGGAAAGCTGTAACTCTGTGAGATGATTTCACAGAACACAAAGAAGTTTCTCAGAAAGCTTCTTTCTCTTTGTTATCGGAGGATATTTCCTTTGGCCCTATAGTCTTCAAATGGATCCGAAATATCTGTTCTCAGATACCACAGAAATAAGGCTAGCAAAGAGATCCACGAAAAACAGATGTAACTCTGTGAGTGGAAGTCACACATCACTCAGCAGTTTCTCAGAAACCTTCTTTCCAGATTTCATCTGAGGATATTTCCTTTTTCACCATAGCCCTCTATGGGCTTCCAAATATCACTTTGCCAATTCCACGAGAACTGTCTTAGCGAAAGGCTTCTTGAGGGGAAAGCTGTAACTCTGTGAGATGATTTCACAGAACACAAAGAAGTTTCTCAGAAAGCTTCTTTCTCTTTGTTATCGGAGGATATTTCCTTTGGCCCTATAGTCTTCAAAGGGATCCGAAATATCTTTTCTCAGATTCCACAGAAATAAGGCTAGCAAAGAGATCCACGAAATACAGGTGTAACTCTGTGAGATGAATTAACAGAACACTAAGCAGTTTCTCAGAAAGATTCTTTCCAGTTTTCATCTGAGGATATTTCCTTTTTCACCATAGCCCTCTTTAGCTTCCAAATATCGTTTTGCCAATTCCACAAGAACTGTCTTAGCGAAAGGCTTCTTGAGGGGGAAGCTGTAACTCAGTGAGATGATTTCACAGAACACAAAGGAGTTTCTCAGAAAGCTTCTTTCTCTTTGTTATCGGAGGATATTTCCTTTGGCCCTATAGTCTTCAAATGGATCCGAAATATCTGTTCTCAGATACCACAGAAATAAGGCTAGCAAAGAGATCCACGAAAACAGATGTAACTCTGTGAGTGGAAGTCACACATCACTCAGCAGTTTCTCAGAAAGCTTCTTTCCAGATTTCATCTGAGGATATTTCCTTTTTCACCATAGCCCTCTATGGGCTTCCAAATATCACTTTGCCAATTCCACAAGAAGTGTCTTAGCGAAAGGCTTCTTGAGGGGAAAGCTGTAACTCTGTGAGATGATTTCACAGAACACAAAGAAGTTTCTCAGAAAGCTTCTTTCTCTTTGTTATCGGAAGATATTTCCTTTGGCACTATTGTCTTCAAAGGGATCCGAAATATCTGTTCTCAGATTCCACAGAAATAAGGCTAGCAAAGAGATCCACGAAAAACAGATGTAACTCTGTGAGTGGAAGTCACACATCACAGAGCAGTTTCTCAGAAAGCTTCTTTCCAGATTTCATCTGAGGATATTTCCTTTTTCACCATAGCCCTCTATGGGCTTCCAAATATCACTTTGACAATTCCACAAGAACTGTGTTAGCGAAAGGCTTTTTGAGGGGAAAGCTGTAACTCTGTGAGATGATTTCACAGAACACAAAGAAGTTTCTCAGAAAGCTTCTTTCTCTTTGTTATCGGAGGATATTTCCTTTGGCCCTATAATCTTCAAAGGGTTCCGAAATATCTGTTCTCAGATTCCACAGAAATAAGGCTAGCAAAGAGATCCAAGAAATACAGATGTAACTCTGAGAGATGAATTAACAAAACACTAAGCAGTTTCTCAGAAAGCTTCTTTCTCTTTGTTATCGGAGGATATTTCCTTTGGCCGTATAGTCTTCAAAGGGATCCGAAATATCTGTTCTCAGATTCCACAGAAATAAGGCTAGCAAAGAGATCCACGAAATACAGGTTTAACTCTGTGAGATGAATTAACAGAACACTAAGCAGTTTCTCAGAAAGCTTCTTTCCAGTTTTCATCTGAGTATATTTCCTTTTTCACCATAGCCCTCTATGGCTTCCAAATATCATTTTGCCAATTCCACAAGAACTGTCTTAGCGAAAGGCTTCTTGAGGGGAAAGCTGTAACTCAGTGAGATGATTTCACAGAACACAAAGAAGTTTCTCAGAAAGCTTCTTTCTCTTTGTTATCGGAGGATATTTCCTTTGGCCCTATAGTCTTCAAATGGATCCGAAATATCTGTTCTCAGATTCCACAGAAATAAGGCTAGCAAAGAGATCCACGAAATACAGATGTAACTCTGTGAGATGAATTAACAGAACACTTAGCAGTTTCTCAGAAAGCTTCTTTCCAGATTTCATTTGAGGATATTTCCTTTTTTACCTTAGCCCTCTATGGGCTTCCAAATATCACTTTGCCAATTCCACAAGAACTGTCTTAGCGAAAGGCTTCTTGAGGGGAAAGCTGTAACTCTGTGAGATGATTTCACAGAACACAAAGAAGTTTCTCAGAAAGCTTCTTTCTCTTTGTTATCGGAGGATATTTCCTTTGGTCCTATAGTGTTCAAAGGGATCCGAAATATCTGTTCTCAGTTTCCACAGAAATAAGTCTAACAAAGAGATCCACGAAATACAGATGTAACTCGGTGAGATGAATTAACAGAACACTAAGCAGTTTCTCATAAAGCTTCTTTCCAGATTTCATCTGAGGATATTTCCTTTTTCACCATAGCCCTCTATGGGCTTCCAAATATCACTTTGCCAATTCCACAAGAACTGTCTTAGCGAAAGGCTTCTTGAGGGGAAAGCTGTAAATCTGTGAGATGATTTCACAGAACACAAAGAAGTTTCTCAGAAAGCTTCTTTCTCTTTGTTATCGGAGGATATTTCCTTTGGCCCTATAGCATTCAAAGGGATCCGAAATATCTGTTCTCAGATTCCACAGAAATAAGGCTAACAAAGACATTCACGAAATACAGATGTAACTCTGTGAGATGAATTAACAGAACACTAAGCAGTTTCTCAGAAAGCTTCTTTCCAGATTTTATCTGAGGATATTTCCTTTTTCACCATAGCCCTCTATGGGCTTGCAAATATCACTTTGCCAATTCCACAAGAACTGTCTTAGCGAAAGGCTTCTTGAGGGGAAAGCTGTAACTCTGTGAGATGATTTCACAGAACACAAAGAAGTTTCTCAGAAAGCTTCTTTCTCTTTGTTATCGGAGGATATTTCCTTTGGCCCTATAGTCTTCAAAGGGATCCGAAATATCTGTTCTCAGATTCCACAGAAATAAGACTAGCAAAGAGATCCACGAAATACAGATGTAACTCTGTGAGATGAATTAACAGAACACTTAGCAGTTTCTCAGAAAGCTTCTTTCCAGATTTCATTTGAGGATATTTCCTTTTTCACCATAGCCCTCTATGGGCTTCCAAATATCACTTTGCCAATTCCACAAGAACTGTCTTAGCGAAAGGCTTCTTGAGGGGAAAGCTGTAATTCTGTGAGGTGATTTCACAGAACACAAAGAAGTTTCTCAGAAAGCTTCTTTCTCTTTGTTATCGGAGGATATTTCCTTTGGCCCTATAGTCTTCAAAGGGATCCAAAATATCTTTTCTCAGATTCCACAGAAATAAGGCTAGCAAAGAGATCCACGAAATACAGGTGTAACTCTGTGAGATGAATTAACAGAACACTAAGCAGTTTCTCAGAAAGCTTCTTTCCAGATTTCAACTGAGGATATTTCCTTTTTCACCATAGCCCTCTATGGGCTTCCAAATATCACTTTTCCAATTCCACAAGAACTGTCTTAGCGAAAGGCTTCTTGAGGGGAAAGCTGTAAATCTGTGAGATGATTTCACAGAACACAAAGAAGTTTCTCAGAAAGCTTCTTTCTCTTTGTTATCGGAGGATATTTCCTTTGGCCCTATAGTCTTCAAAGGGATCCGAAATATCTGTTCTCAGATTCCACAGAAATAAGGCTAGCAAAGAGATCCACGAAAAACAGATGTAACTCTGTGAGTGGAAGTCACACATCACAGAGCAGTTTCTCACAAAGCTTCTTTCCAGATTTCGTCGGAGGATATTGCCTTTTTCACCATAGCCCTCTATGGGCTTCCAAATATCACTTTGCCAATTCCACAAAAACTTTCTTAGCGAAAGGCTTCTTGAGGGGAAAGCTGTAACTCTGTGAGATGATTTCACAGAACACAAAGAAGTTTCTCAGAAAGCTTCTTTCTCTTTGTTATCGGAGGATATTTCCTTTGGCCCTATAGTCTTCAAAGGGATCCGAAATATCTGTTCTCAGATTCCACAGAAATAAGGCTAGCAAAGAGATCCACGAAATACAGGTGTAACTCTGTGAGATGAATTAACAGAACACTAAGCAGTTTCTCAGAAAGCTTCTTTCCAGATTTCATCTGAGGATATTTCCTTTTTCATCATAGCCCTCTAAGGGCTTCCAAATATCACTTTGCCAATTCCACAAGAACTGTCTTAGCGAAAGGCTTCTTGAGGGGAAAGCTGTAACTCTGTGAGATGATTTCACAGAACACAAAGAAGTTTCTCAGAAAGCTTCTTTCTCTTTGTTATCGGAGGATATTTCCTTTGGCCCTATAGTCTTCAAAGGGATCCGAAATATCTGTTCTCAGATTCCACAGAAATAAGGCTAGCAAAGAGATCCACGAAATACAGATGTAACTCTGTGAGATGAATTAACAGAACACTAAGCAGTTTCTCAGAAAGCTTCTTTCCAGATTTCATCTAAGGATATTTCCTGTTTCAAAATATCCCTCTAGGGGCTACCAAATTTCACTTTGCCAATTCCACAAGAACTGTCTTAGCGAAAGGCTTCTTGAGGGGAAAGCTGTAACTCTGTGAGATGATTTCACAGAACACAAAGAAGTTTCTCAGAAAGCTTCTTTCTCTTTGTTATCGGAGGATATTTCCTTTGGCCGTATAGTCTTCAAAGGGATCCGAAATATCTGTTCTCAGATTCCACAGAAATAAGGCTAGCAAAGAGATCCACGAAATACAGATGTAACTCTGTGGGATGAATTAACAGAACACTAAGCAGTTTCTCAGAAACTTCTTTCCAGATTTCATCCAAGGATATTTCCTTTTTCAAAATAGCCCTCTAGGGACTACCAAATATCACTTTGCCAATTCCACAAGAACTGTCTTAGCGAAAGGCTTCTTGAGGGGAAAGCTGTATCTCTGTGAGATGATTTCACAGAACACAAAGAAGTTTCTCAGGAAGCTTCTTTCTCTTTGTTATCGGAGGATATTTCCTTTGGCCCTATAGTCTTCAAAGGGATCCGAAATATCTGTTCTCAGATTCCACAGAAATAAGCCTAACAAAGAGATCCACGAAATACAGATGTAACTCTGTGAGATGAATTAACAGAACACTAAGGAGTTTCTCAGAAAGCTTCTTTCCAGATTTCATCTGATGATATTTCCTTTTTCACCATAGCCCTCTATGAGCTTCCAAATATCACGTTGCCAATTCCACGAGAACTGTCTTAGCGAAAGGCTTCTTGAGGGGAAAGTTGTAACCCTGTGAGATGATTTCACAGAACACAAAGAAGTTTCTCAGAAAGCTGCTTTCTCTTTGTTATCGGAGGATATTTCCTTTGGCCCTATAGTCTTCAAAGGGATCCGAAATATCTATTCTCAGATTCCACAGAAATAAGGCTAGCAAAGAGATCCACGAAATACAGGTGTAACTCTGTGCGATGAATTAACAGAACACTTAGCAGTTTCTCAGAAAGCTTCTTTCCAGATTTCATCTGAGGATATTTCCTTTTTCACCGTAGCCTTCTATGGGCTTCCAAATATCACTTTGCCAATTCCACAAGAACTCTCTTAGCGAAAGGCTTCTTGAGGGGTAATCTGTAACTCTGTGAGATGATTTCACAGAACACAAAGAAGTTTCTCAGAAAGCTTCTTTCTCTTTGTTATCAGAGGATATTTCCTTTGGCCCTATAGTCTTCAAAGGGATCCGAAATATCTGTTCTCAGATTCCAGAGAAATAAGGCTAAAAAAGAGATCCACGAAAAACAGATGTAACTCTGTGAGTGGAAGTCACACATCACAGAGCAGTTTCTCAGAAAGCTTCTTTCCAGATTTCATCTGAGGATATTTCCTTTTTCACCATAGCCCTCTATGGGCTTCCAAATATCACTTTGCCAATTCCACAAGAACTGTGTTAGCGAAAGGCTTTTTGAGGGGAAAGCTGTAACTCTGTGAGATGATTTCACAGAACACAAAGAAGTTTCTCAGAAAGCTTCTTTCTCTTTGTTATCGGAGGATATTTCCTTTGGCCCTATAGTCTTCAAAAGGTTCCGAAATATCTGTTCTCAGATTCCACAGAAATAAGGCTAGCAAAGAGATCCACGAAATACAGATGTAACCCTGTGAGATGAATTAACAAAACACTAAGCAGTTTCTCAGAAAGCTTCTTTCCAGATTTCATCTGAGGATATTTCCTTTTTCACCATAGCCCTCTATGGGCTTCCAAATATCACGTTGCCAATTCCACGAGAACTGTCTTAGCGAAAGGCTTCTTGAGGGGAAAGTTGTAACCCTGTGAGATGATTACACAGAACACAAAGAAGTTTCTCAGAAAGCTGCTTTCTCTTTGTTATCGGAGGATATTTCCTTTGACTCTATAGTCTTCAAAGGGATCCGAAATATCTGTTCTCAGATTCCACAGAAATAAGGCTAGCAAAGAGATCCACGAAATACATATGTAACTCTGTGAGATGAATTAACAGAACACTTATCAGTTTCTCAGAAAGCTTCTTTCCAGATTTCATTTGAGGATATTTCCTTTTTCACCATAGCCCTCTATGGGCTTCCAAATATCACTTTGCCAATTCCACAAGAACTGTCTTAGCGAAAGGCTTCTTGAGGGGAAAGCTGTAACTCTGTGAGATGATTTCACAGAACACAAAGAAGTTTCTCAGAAAGCTTCTTTCTCTTTGTTATCAGAGGATATTTCCTTTGGCCCTATAGTCTTCAAATGGATCCGAAATATCTTTTCTCAGATTCCACAGAAATAAGGCTAGCAAAGAGATCCACGAAATACAGGTGTAACCCTGTGAGATGAATTAACAGAACACTAAGCAGTTTCTCAGAAAGCTTCTTTCCAGATTTCATCTGAGGATATTTCCTTTTTCACCGTAGCCCTCTATGGGCTTCCAAATATCACTTTGCCAATTCCACAAGAACTGTCTTAGCGAAAGGCTTCTTGAGGGGAAAGCTGTAACTCAGTGAGATGATTTCACAGAACACAAAGAAGTTTCTCAGAAAGCTTCTTTCTCTTTGTTATCGGAGGATATTTCCTTTGGCCCTATAGTCTTCAAAGGGATCCGAAATATCTGTTCTCAGATTCCACAGAAATAAGGCTAACAAAGAGATCCACGAAATACAGATGTAACCCGGTGAGATGAATTAACAGAACACGAAGCAGTTTCTCAGAAAGCTTCTTTCCAGATTTCATCTGAGGATATTTCCTTTTTCACCATAGCCCTCTAAGGGCTGCCAAATATCACTTTGCCAATTCCACAAGAAGTGTCTTAGCGAAAGGCTTCTTGAGGGGAAAGCTGTAACTCTGTGAGATGATTTCACAGAACACAAAGAAGTTTCTCAGAAAGCTTCTTTCTCTTTGTTATCGGAGGATATTTCCTTTGGCCCATAGTCTTCAAAGGGATCCGAAATATCTGTTCTCAGATTCCACAGAAATAAGGCTAAAAAAGAGATCCACGAAATACAGATGTAACTCGGTGAGATGAATTAACAGAACACGAAGCAGTTTCTCAGAAAGCTTCTTTCCAGATTTCATCTGAGGATATTTCCTTTTTCACCATAGCCCTCTAGGGGTTCCAAATATCACTTTGCCAATTCCACAAGAACTATCTTAGCGAAAGGCCTCTGGAGGGGAAAGCTGTAACTCTGTGAGATGATTTCACAGAACACAAAGAAGTTTCTCAGAAAGCTTCTTTCTCTTTGTTATCGGAGGATATTTCCTTTGGCCCTATAGTCTTCAAATGGATCCGAAATATCTGTTCTCAGATACCACAGAAATAAGGCTAGCAAAGAGATCCACGAAAAACAGATGTAACTCTGTGAGTGGAAGTCACACATCACTCAGCAGTTTCTCAGAAACCTTCTTTCCAGATTTCATCTGAGGATATTTCCTTTTTCACCATAGCCCTCTATGGGCTTCCAAATATCACTTTGCCAATTCCACGAGAACTGTCTTAGCGAAAGGCTTCTTGAGGGGAAAGCTGTAACTCTGTGAGATGATTTCACAGAACACAAAGAAGTTTCTCAGAAAGCTTCTTTCTCTTTGTTATCGGAGGATATTTCCTTTGGCCCTATAGTCTTCAAAGGGATCCGAAATATCTTTTCTCAGATTCCACAGAAATAAGGCTAGCAAAGAGATCCACGAAATACAGGTGTAACTCTGTGAGATGAATTAACAGAACACTAAGCAGTTTCTCAGAAAGCTTCTTTACAGATTTCATCTGAGGATATTTCCTTTTTCACCATAGCCCTCTATGGGCTTCCAAATATCACTTTGCCAATTCCAGAAGAAGTGTCTTAGCGAAAGGCTTCTTGAGGGGAAAGCTGTAACTCTGTGAGATGATTTCACAGAACACAAAGAAGTTTCTCAGAAAGCTTCTTTCTCTTTGTTATCGGAGGATATTTCCTTTGGCCCATAGTCTTCAAAGGAATCCGAAATATCTGTTCTCAGATTCCACAGAAATAAGGCTAACAAAGAGATCCACGAAATACAGATGTAACTCGGTGAGATGAATTAACAGAACACGAAGCAGTTTCTCAGAAAGCTTCCTTCCAGATTTCATCTGAGGATATTTCCTTTTTCACCATAGCCCTCTAGGGGTTCCAAATATCACTTTGCCAATTCCACAAGAACTGTCTTAGCGAAAGGCCTCTTGAGGGGAAAGCTGTAACTCTGTGAGATGATTTCACAGAACACAAAGAAGTTTCTCAGAAAGCTTCTTTCTCTTTGTTAGCGCAGGATATTTCCTTTGGCCCTATAGTCTTCAAAGGGATCCGAAATATCTGTTCTCAGATTCCACAGAAATAAGGCTAGCAAAGAGATCCACGAAATACAGGTGTAACCCTGTGAGATGAATTAACAGAACACTAAGCAGTTTCTCAGAAAGCTTCTTTCCAGATTTCATCTGAGGATATTTCCTTTTTCACCGCAGCCCTCTATGGGCTTCCAAATATCACTTTGCCAATTCCACAAGAACTGTCTTAGCGAAAGGCTTCTTGAGGGGAAAGCTGTAACTCAGTGAGATGATTTCACAGAACACAAAGAAGTTTCTCAGAAAACTTCTTTCTCTTTGTTATCGGAGGATATTTCCTTTGGCCCTATAGTCTTCAAAGGGATCCGAAATATCTGTTCTCAGATTCCACAGAAATAAGGCTAACAAAGAGATCCACGAAATACAGATGTAACTCGGTGAGATGAATTAACAGAACACGAAGCAGTTTCTCAGAAAGCTTCTTTCCAGATTTCATCTGAGGATATTTCCTTTTTCACCATAGCCCTCTAAGGGCTGCCAAATATCACTTTGCCAATTCCACAAGAAGTGTCTTAGCGAAAGGCTTCTTGAGGGGAAAGCTGTAACTCTGTGAGATGATTTCACAGAACACAAAGAAGTTTCTCAGAAAGCTTCTTTCTCTTTGTTATCGGAGGATATTTCCTTTGGCCCATAGTCTTCAAAGGGATCCGAAATATCTGTTCTCAGATTCCACAGAAATAAGGCTAGCAAAGAGATCCACGAAATACAGGTGTAACCCTGTGAGATGAATTAACAGAACACTAAGCAGTTTCTCAGAAAGCTTCTTTCCAGATTTCATCTGAGGATATTTCCTTTTTCAACATAGCCCTCTAAGGGCTTCCAAATATCACTTTGCCAATTCCACAAGAACTGTCTTAGCGAAAGGCTTCTTGAGGGGAAAGCTGTAACTCTGTGAAATGATTTCACAGAACACAAAGAAGTTTCTCAGAAAGCTTCTATCTCTTTGTTATCGGAGGATATTTCCTTTGGCCCTATAGTGTTCAAAGGGATCCGAAATATCTGTTCTCAGATTCCACGGAAATAAGGCTAGCAAAGAGATCCACGAAATACAGATGTAACTCTGTGAGATGAATTAACAGAACACTAAGCAGTTTCTCAGAAAGCTTCTTTCCAGATTTCATCTAAGGATATTTCCTGTTTCAAAATAGCCCTCTAGGGGCTACCAAATTTCACTTTGCCAATTCCACAAGAAGTGTCTTAGCGAAAGGCTTCTTGAGGGGAAAGCTGTAACTCTGTGAGATGATTTCACAGAACACAAAGAAGTTTCTCAGAAAGCTTCTTTCTCTTTGTTATCGGAGGATATTTCCTTTGGCCGTATAGTCTTCAAAGGGATCCGAAATATCTGTTCTCAGATTCCACAGAAATAAGGCTAGCAAAGAGATCCACGAAATACAGATGTAACTCTGTGGGATGAATTAACAGAACACTAAGCAGTTTCTCAGAAACTTCTTTCCAGATTTCATCCAAGGATATTTCCTTTTTCAAAATAGCCCTCTAGGGACTACAAAATATCACTTTGCCAATTCCACAAGAACTGTCTTAGCGAAAGGCTTCTTGAGGGGAAAGCTGTATCTCTGTGAGATGATTTCACAGAACACAAAGAAGTTTCTCAGGAAGCTTCTTTCTCTTTGTTATCGGAGGATATTTCCTTTGGCCCTATAGTCTTCAAAGGGATCCGAAATATCTGTTCTCAGATTCCACAGAAATAAGCCTAACAAAGAGATCCACGAAATACAGATGTAACTCTGTGAGATGAATTAACAGAACACTAAGGAGTTTCTCAGAAAGCTTCTTTCCAGATTTCATCTGATGATATTTCCTTTTTCACCATAGCCCTCTATGAGCTTCCAAATATCACGTTGCCAATTCCACGAGAACTGTCTTAGCGAAAGGCTTCTTGAGGGGAAAGTTGTAACCCTGTGAGATGATTTCACAGAACACAAAGAAGTTTCTCAGAAAGCTGCTTTCTCTTTGTTATCGGAGGATATTTCCTTTGGCCCTATAGTCTTCAAAGGGATCCGAAATATCTATTCTCAGATTCCACAGTAATAAGGCTAGCAAAGAGATCCACGAAATACAGGTGTAACTCTGTGCGATGAATTAACAGAACACTTAGCAGTTTCTCAGAAAGCTTCTTTCCAGATTTCATCTGAGGATATTTCCTTATTCACCGTAGCCTTCTATGGGCTTCCAAATATCACTTTGCCAATTCCACAAGAACTCTCTTAGCGAAAGGCTTCTTGAGGGGTAATCTGTAACTCTGTGAGATGATTTCACAGAACACAAAGAAGTTTCTCAGAAAGCTTCTTTCTCTTTGTTATCAGAGGATATTTCCTTTGGCCCTATAGTCTTCAAAGGGATCCGAAATATCTGTTCTCAGATTCCAGAGAAATAAGGCTAAAAAAGAGATCCACGAAAAACAGATGTAACTCTGTGAGTGGAAGTCACACATCACAGAGCAGTTTCTCAGAAAGCTTCTTTCCAGATTTCATCTGAGGATATTTCCTTTTTCACCATAGCCCTCTATGGGCTTCCAAATATCACTTTGCCAATTCCACAAGAACTGTGTTAGCGAATGGCTTTTTGAGGGGAAAGCTGTAACTCTGTGAGATAATTTCACAGAACACAAAGAAGTTTCTCAGAAAGCTTCTTTCTCTTTGTTATCGGAGGATATTTCCTTTGGCCCTATAGTCTTCAAAAAGTTCCGAAATATCTGTTCTCAGATTCCACAGAAATAAGGCTAGCAAAGAGATCCACGAAATACAGGTGTAACCCTGTGAGATGAATTAACAGAACACTAAGCAGTTTCTCAGAAAGCTTCTTTCCAGATTTCATCTGAGGATATTTCCTTTTTCACCGTAGCCCTCTATGGGCTTCCAAATATCACTTTGCCAATTCCACAAGAACTGTCTTAGCGAAAGGCTTCTTGAGGGGAAAGCTGTAACTCAGTGAGATGATTTCACAGAACACAAAGAAGTTTCTCAGAAAGCTTCTTTCTCTTTGTTATCGGAGGATATTTCCTTTGGCCCTATAGTCTTCAAAGGGATCCGAAATATCTGTTCTCAGATTCCACAGAAATAAGGCTAACAAAGAGATCCACGAAATACAGATGTAACTCGGTGAGATGAATTAACAGAACACAAGGCAGTTTCTCAGAAAGCTTCTTTCCAGATTTCATCTGAGGATATTTCCTTTTTCACCATAGCCCTCTAGGGGTTCCAAATATCACTTTGCCAATTCCACAAGAACTGTCTTAGCGAAAGGCTTCTTGAGGGGAAAGCTGTAACTCTGTGAGATGATTTCACAGAACAGAAAAAAGTATCTCAGAAAGCTTCTTTCTCTTTGTTATCGGAGGATATTTCCTTTGGCCCTATAGTCTTCAAAGGGATCCGAAATATCTGTTCTCAGATTCCACAGAAATAAGGCTAGCAAAGAGATCCACGAAATACAGGTGTAACTCTGTGAGATGAATTAACAGAACACTAAGCAGTTTCTCAGAAAGCTTCTTTCCAGATTTCATCTGAGGATATTTCCTTTTTCACCATAGCCCTCTATGGGCTTCCAAATATCACTTTGCCAATTCCACAAGAACTGTCTTAGCGAAAGGCTTCTTGAGGGGAAAGCTGTAACTCTGTGAGATGATTTCACAGAACAGAAAGAAGTTTCTCAGAAAGCTTCTTTCTCTTTGTTATCGGAAGATATTTCCTTTGGCCCTATAGTCTTCAAAGGGATCCGAAATATCTGTTCTCAGATTCCACAGAAATAAGGCTAACAAACATATCCACGAAATACAGATGTAACTCTGTGAGATGAATTAACAGAACACTAAGCAGTTTCTCAGAAAGCTTCTTTTCAGATTTCATCTGAGGATATTTCCTTTTTCACCATAGCCCTCTATGGGATTCAAAATATCACT